>NW_022095769.1:814298-3214298 GCF_006542625.1 Nomascus leucogenys
TCCTGGTGGGGGCTGTGCATGTGTGCTAAGGGGGAGTGGGGGACTGGGGAGTGAGGGGAAGCAAATGCCTGAGGAAGACATTCTCCATGCCCCATAGAGGCCCCGGTGGATGGCCCTGCCCAATCCACACAGACACAATTCACTGCATTCTCAAGTCCATTGCAGCTCAGTAGGCATGGGACCAAGGGCTCCCCAGGATGCAAGCATCATGCCCATGGGCTCCATGAAGGGGCAAAGGCAAGACCACTATTGTCAATCCTTGGCACAAGACCCCAGGTGTCTCTCCACAGAGAAGACTGGCATGACTCACTGTCTAACTGCCCTTTGCCCTCCCCTGTCACTTAGACCCATCTCCTGTCTGCATCCTCACTCATTCCTTTCTCCCCTGGGGTGCCCAGTGTCTGGCCAGGTTGGGGCTACCTTGGATCAGAGCAGAATCCCTTCTCTGGGACTGGAAAAATCACCCTGGTACAGGGGCTTCAGCCAGGAGGTTTGGGTGGGGGCCAACAAGGTAGAGGAGAGTCTGGTTACTGGAGACCTTCACACCTCAATGTGGGCCACAGGAAAGGGTGCGGGCGTGCAGATGTGGGCAGAATCTCACTTGGGCAGCAGCCAACCTTTGTCTGGGTGGAAGGAGCCTGCTCAAGCCTGCCCTTCTTCAGCCCTGCCTCTCCGCAGTTGAAGTTGGAGTCTCCTGTGGCCCACCAGTGCCAGAGCGGTCTTTCAGTGGGCAGCAGAGCAGCGAATCAGGGGCTGGTTTGGGGCAGGGGAGGCCAGACAGGAATTGTGGCGCCTGGGCAAAGGTGTGGGCACCAATAGAACATTTCCTCTGGAGCCGTCCAACCTGGCCAAAGGCTCCACCAAGGTGGCTTCACAAATAGCGTCTGGCTGGCAGTGGGGGAGCAGTGAGGACAGAGCTGGGGAAAGTCCTGGGACCCTGGGACTGTGGGGAGCCTGGGCCCACTGCCCACTTCACCAAGCACAGACCAAGTTCACTGTGTACCAGTTTGGGTTGCTGGGGCCAAACTCTGGCAGCCCTACAGTCCCAGTGTTTATGCAGGGATTGTGGTGCCAGGGGAAGAGGAGCTGGGTGTGGTCCTGTGGCTGCTGTTTACCCACTGCTGTGACCCAGGGCAAAGGACTGCGCTTTTTCCGTTTGCATATTGAAAATAACACCACCTGGCCGGGCGTGGTGGCTCACGCCTGTAATCCCAGCACTTTGGGAGGCTGAGGCAGGCTCGAGGTCAGGAGATTGAGATCATCCTGGCTAACACGGTGAAACCCCGACTCTACTAAAAAAATACAAAAAAATTAGCCGGGCATGGTGGCGGGCACCTGTAGTCCCAGCTACTCAGGAGGCTGAGGTTGGAGAATGGGGTGAACCCGGAAGGCGGAGCTTGCAGTGAGTTGAGATCGCACCACTGTGCTCCAGCCTGGGCAACAGAGTGAGACTCTGTCTCAAAAAAAAAAAAAAGAAAAGAAAATAACACCATCTGTCTCAAAGTGGGTTGTGTAGATTGGATTATCTAAGACCACTTGGTCATACTGCTTTGAAAACTGGGAAAGTGCTATGGCTCAGGTTCAGGGAAGGACCCTGCCCCTCTGGCACTCGGGCGCTTACTCATTCACTCATGACCACTTTGCTCCCCAGTTCTCAGATGGTGCCTTCCTGGGTGTAACCACGCTGAAACACGTCCATTTGGAGAACAACCGCCTGAACCAGCTGCCCTCCAACTTCCCCTTCGACAGCCTGGAGACCCTCACCCTTTCCAACAACCCCTGGAAGTGTACCTGCCAGCTCCGGGGCCTTCGGCGGTAAGAACACCCCCATGTCGCTCCCAGAGCCCACCCTCATGTGATAGAGGCACATTAGCCCTGCACTAAGACATGCTGGACATGCATCCTAGATCTGCTACCTAATAAGCATGGGACCCTGGGAGCCTCAGTTTCCCCATTTGTAAAATGAAGATGAGCTTCAGACTATCCTGTGGCCAAGTCAATCCTGGCCCCATAGTTCACTGCCCTTCCCCGCAGCACTCCCACCTTCTTCCCCAGCCCCAGCAAGTTTCTGTCTCTCCAGGTGGCTGGAAGCCAAGGCCTCCCGCCCAGATGCCACCTGTGCCTCACCTGCCAAGTTCAAGGGCCAGCACATCCGTGACACGGACGCTTTCCGCAGCTGCAAGTTCCCCACCAAGAGGTCCAAGAAAGCTGGCCGCCATTAAACAGGTGGGGGCTGGGTTAACAGGTCCTCTATGTCCCTCTTTGGTGATTCCAGCAAGTGAGCTGGTATCTTCCAGGATACCCCCTGCCCCTGGAGGGTCAGGCAGACCCTCCATTTTTACAGAGAGAGGAGGGGAGGACTGGGTTCCCTTTTGAAGGGAGGAAAAGGTCCTGCCCAGGACTTCCACCATTTTCTCCAAGCATCATCTGGGTTGTTGGAGTACTGACATCGATCCTTGCCTTCTTGCAGGTTCTGACCCAGCCAGTCCTGGTGACTGGCCTCTGCCTTCCACCGGAGAGACTACTGACCTTCTCACCTCCACCCCTACCTTCTTCCCACAGCCTCTGCTGATGCACAGAGCTGCCTACACCTAGACACGTCCTGGCAGGGGGCCTCCGGCACTCCACTACCAACCCAGCTCCACCCAGCAGTGTCCTGGGGAGAAGGAAGGCTGAGCCCCTCCCCAGCCTTCATGCCTTGCCCACCCTCCAGCTCCTCTCGGAGAAGCTGTTGCTGAGATGCCCTCCCCACAAGTCAATCAGAACCACAACAGGTTGGTCATCAGGATGGCCACCCTCGCAGGATCATCCTTCCTGTTCCTCTTTCCCTGCCACGTGGAAACAATCAGCAGATCCTTGCCCCACCCCTTGCTTCCAGAAAGGGTTTTAAAGCCCATGCCCCAACTCTGCCAGCCCCCACCTGCCAGGACGTTCTAGCAGGACATCGGTGCTTTGCTGCCCATCTTCCCATGCTGCAATTCTTCCTGAGATTTCTATAAATATAAATGTATGTATGTATTATATTTACTCCCCTATCTCCTTCACCCACCAGGTGCTGATGAGGTCAGACTATCTTTTCTCACATCTGCTTTCTGGAAGGAGGGCTGGCTGAGAGGGTCTCCTTTGAACATCTGGCCTGGGCTCATCCCCATGTCTGTCAGTCTGTTGTCATCCCAGGCCTGGCCTGCCCACAGCCCGGGCCCCGGTCACCACTCACCACCAGGTCCTTCATATTTATCTTGTTGATGATGGCTCGGATCAACTCTGGAGGTGCAGGGGACCCAGCAATGACACCTGAATCAGAGAGAGGGCTGACACAGCTCCCCACTTGTCCAGGCCCAGTGGAGTCCTTTCACCTACAGCTCATTCAAGGGAGGAACATTCCTTTTTCTCCCCTGACCCCAAGCCTTTCCTACATCTGGCAGCTGTCCCTGGGCTAGTGTCCAGGGACACTAGGGATCTCCCTCCCTCCCACCCACAATTTTACAGTGTCCTTCTTGCCCCCTAAATAAAAGACTGGGAGCATAGCTAACTCACCCGGGCCATTCCTGTGGGGGAAGCAGCCCCCTCCCCAAGCCTGGCTGCCCTTGGCCCCACCCCACCTCCACACATGGTCGAGATGTCATAACTGGAGAAGTCTGGCTGGTTCAGAATGTCCACGAACATCGTGGGGGTACCATACAGGAAGGAGCCTCTGTATAGGAGGAGGTCTCGAAATTAGGCTTGGAAGTGGAAGGGAACTCCCTCTTCTCACCCAGCCCACCATGAAACTGCAGCAAAGGAAACAGGCAGGAGAAGCTCCTGAGGCAGGAACTGGTCCTCTCCTGGGTGTCCTCCACTGTCCCCATCCTCAGTTTCCTGGCTGGAGGGAGGAGGCAGCTTGGAAAGGTGTCAGGGCCCAGGAGTGAGGAACAAGAGGGTTTTATCCGCCCACAAGTAGCCTGTCCACCAGTGCCCACCTCTCTCTGCTGATGGCCTCCAGTGCCTTCTTGGCATTGTAGACAGGAGAGGCCAGGATGAGGGTGGCACCATACATCAGACACATCATTGTGCCTCCCACGGAACCCAGGCAATGGTACAGGGGGCTGGGCAGGATCATCCGCAACTGCTCTGGTGTCTGGTGATGGAGACAGGAGGCTGGGTCTGTCTTGGAGCCAGAAGCCAGTTCCTCTAGCTGGCAAGGGGAGCCCAGCCAGCCCCCCACCCCTGCCTGAGCCACCCCTCCTGCAGCCTTACCCTGGGCCTAGTGCTGCCTCACCTTCTCATGCAGTTTCAGGCGCTCTCCTAACATGCTGGAGTTGTTGACAATGTTGTAGTGGGAGAGGGTGGCCCCCTTGGGGCTGCCTGTTGTCCCCTGACAAGGCAAACAGGGCATGGCTTGGCCTCCTTCTCATCTCCT
The DNA here is from genome assembly GCF_006542625.1 of Nomascus leucogenys. Classification (NCBI taxonomy): domain Eukaryota; kingdom Metazoa; phylum Chordata; class Mammalia; order Primates; family Hylobatidae; genus Nomascus; species Nomascus leucogenys. Next base: position 818,698 of record NW_022095769.1, read on the forward strand.
TCCCACCCTGGGCCACTGCCTTGAAGAGCACTGGACCGGGAATCAGGAGACAGGGATTGTTGCCCCAGATCCATCTGTTCGGTATATTTGCAAAAGGTCTACCATGATGCCAGGTGTCAGGGTCCAGCAATGCAGAAGATAAGGTCTCCGTTCTCATGCCACTTACATGGCCCAGAGAACTCTGCCACCCACAAGCTGGCTTGGGCAAATTCTCTCTCTGGCTTTCTGATTCCTCATCAGCTAAATGAGGGGCAGCCTGTAGCAGTTCTAACCTGTATTGGTTCAGTGAATCTGCCACTGCACTTGGAACAAGCGGGCGGGAGTGGAGAGGGCAGGGGGCTAGGGGAGGAAATGCGACAAGGACACCAGGTGCTGATATTTTCCAGGGCAGAGAGGACAGCTGAAGGCCAGTCTCAGTAAAGAATGCATGCTCTCCTCTGCTGTCTCCCCATTCCTGTGGAAGTGTCACAGGGGCAGGGGGCATGTGTCCACCTGGGCTTGGGGCCTGCAGACCTCTGCCCTACCGAGGTGAACTGGATGTTGATGGGGTCATGGCAGGACAGGAACTGCTGGTTGTACAGGAGCTGGTCCAGATGCTGCTGTGTGCTGCCAGCCACCACCACTTCATCCAGGAGCAGGGTCCCCGGCAAAGGGGCATCCACCGAGATGACTGTGGTCAGATCTGGGAGCCTGGGGGTGGGGATGATGGTGAGAGACAGAGGCTGAGGGAGGGGCAGGGTGGGTAGGAAGTGAAGGAATCAGGGATGCTGAATGATGCACCACCCACTAACCTGGGACACACCCACCTCTGACTCTTCAAGGCCCCTGGCTGGGCATTCTCCACTTCTGGACAGATCTGCTTCAGGATGTTGTAGTATTGCTGGGTCTTGAATTGCTTGGGGAACACAAGGGCCTTGCAGCCCACCTGTGGAAGGGGAGTCCCCCACCTGCAGTCAGCGGGGAGCCCCAGACTAGAGCTCTGGGGGAGTCCTCACTAATCAGCTGCTCTCATACAGATGCACCCGCCTCTGACACACACACCTCCAGCACACTCACAGGCACCACACTCCAAGACAAATGCACACATGTACCAGCCCCAAGACACACACACCACACCCTGAGACACATATGCATCACATATGAGAATTGACACACATACTCCTCTGCCCTGACACACACATGCCCCCGTCCCCGAACACTCACGCCAGGTTTGTGTCTGACCAACCACCCTCTCCATGGAGTTGGGGCCACCTTCCAACCACACATGGCCTAAGGAAGGACACTCTGCATGTCACCCGCCCATGCATGCCCTAGCTCACACCGTCAGACTCTGACAAGCATAGTCTGTGCAGCCCCCTGTGCCAGGCCCCAGCCAGGCGCCTCCCCGACAAATGAGCTGTACCTTCTTGAGGACATACTCTAGTTCCATAGCCTGGTAGGCTGGGTTCACAGACACCTGGTGGAAGCAGCAAGGGCATATCAGTATTCTAGGCAGACCCTGTCCCTCCTGCTGCCCCTCCGCCCCCAGGAGGCATAGAGGCAGCACTCTACACCGCCCTAACTCCCGGAGGCCTCCTTGGTGGACCTCAGGAGAAAGCACTACCTGGTTTGAAACCAACCAGGCACTGGTTTGATCCTGGGGCTGAGGGCCCCCAGGGCTCCCCTTGAATGATATTCCCCCCCAGGCACACCAAGCTGTGCCAAGCAAGCCCCTCCTCACCAGAATGATGCCCGCCTGGGCGGTGGCTAACTGCATGAGCACCCATGCATAGGAGTTAGGTCCCCACATGCCCAGCCGGTCACCTTTGCAGAGGCCAATGCTCAGGAGGCCAGAAGCAGCTTTGTCCACCTAGTGTAAAAGATGGGGCACAAGGGGTGAGAGGGGGCAAACAGGAAGGGGCCCAAGACTCCCACCCTCAGCCCTTAGCCCAGGAGTTCTCATCACAGTCACTGGGGACAAAGGGACAGGCAGATTCCCAGCCTCAGTGGGTCTGCCTTGGAGCCTGCATAGTTAACAAGTGCCCCAGGAGCTGCTGATACAGGAGGCGTTAGACCCCTTGTGCCTCAGTCCTGTCTCCTTCTCCTGCCATCCTTTGGGGTTCTCTGGCAGCCCTAGCACATTGCCCCATAGCCAGGTGTCCATGCTCCTGGTTCTGCCCAGCTAGGGCAACTTGGGAGCTAGTACTTGCTCACTTTGAGGTTTCCAGGTCAGGACCCACCTCCTCCTTGAGTTGGGCAAATGTCAACCTGACGTCTTCATGGAGGACGACCAAGGCCTCTCGTTCTGGGACCCTCTGTGCTGTGGTTTCCAGGCACTGGCCCACAGTCTTGCTGTTAAGATGCTTTTTTGTGCACCCCTGAACGTAGCTGAGGCCTCCGATGGGCAGGGAGACCATGCGATCCACCTCTCTGGAACTGTAGGGAGAGGAGCTATGGGTTTAACTGTCCCAGGTCAGCCTCCCTGGAACCAAGGGCATGGCACACCCAGCCAAGCCAGGGTGTAGGCTGCTGACAACGTGTTAGAGACCACTAGGTTTTCTCCAGATCTTCTTGTAAGCCTAAGATCCCCCAGACCCTTTTCCCAACCTCAAGCCCAATCCCAAGGCAGCAGGACAGGGACAAGGTTACACCACGCTGGAGCAAAGGGCCCTCCTTCACCTTCCTGGGAAAGGTGAGATGCCCTAGTGAAGCCTGGGAGAGCCTGCCTATGCAGACAGACAGATCTTACAAAGCAGGACCATGCCTTCGCCCCCAGCCCCTGCCTCCTGGAGAATAAACAGGTCACTGGGGTCCTTCCTGAGGAACCAGGGAAGCATGCCTGGACCCTGGGCTTGAATCCAAGGCCTTGGGATTTTAGACTCCTTGGTGGGCCAGTTTTTCTCCTGAGGGCCTGAAAGCCAAAGACAGAATAGGAAAGGGATAAAGGAGAGGGCAGATGGAGGCCCTAAGAGAGGCAGATGGAGGCCCTAAGAGAGGCAGCTGGGAGGCCTCTGTTATTCCACAGGCCGGTAGGTGTCCAGTGCCAGGTGCTAAAGATCCTGGGCACCTGCAGATGAAGACGAAAGCCCCCATATGCCAAATGGCATCTGGGCTCCAGCTCCCACTCTCAGATGATGTCACAAGACAGGCAGTTTCTGTCTCCAGGGAATTAAGAAGCTGGCTGAAAGCAGCCAGTTAAGGCAAAGGGGCCAGATGTCAGACAAGCAAGGGGCACCAACAGCCTGAGAGTACTGAGCTGAGGATGTGAGTGGAGGAAGCAGCCAGCTAGGGACCTGGCTCGGGTTCTAGTCTGGGGCCGGGACTCTTCACCTCTCACATGTGGCTACCTATCCATCTCAGGGCACAGGTGGAAACAGTTCTAGGTAGAGGCCTGGACAGTCACAGGAGTAGTAACCTATTCCCCACTTTTCTCCATTGGCCTTTCAGGAACTACCCATCTCCTCCCAGCCCCGCCAGGTAAGAGATGACCCCGAGTAAGGGCACATCAAGCTGGAGGAGAACCTGCACTTCCATTACTGCTCCACTGAACTTTCCCCACTTTTTATTAACTGTGGCACCTGAGCCGGGCACAGTGGCTCACACCTGTAAAGTCATGCCAGCACTTTGGGAGGCTGAAGCAGGAGGATCACTTGAGCCCAGGAGTTCGAGACCAGCCTGGGCAATATAGGGAAACCCTGTCTCTATGAAACATTTTAAACAATTAACCAGGTATGGTGGCGCATGCCTGTATTCCCAGCTACTCTGGAGGTTGAAAGGGGAGGATCACTTGAGCCTGGGAGGCAGAGGTTGCAGTGAGTCATGGTTGCACCACTGCACTTGAGCCTGGGTGACAGAGAGAGGCCCTGTCTCAAACAACAAACCAATAAAACCCAGTGGGACCCGGCAAGTTATCTGTTTACTCTTCGGCTAGAAGGGGATGAAGAGACTGCCTTGCCTATTCCATAGGGGGGCCATGAGGTTCAAGTGTGAACAGGCTGCAAAGGTGCTTTGGGAATGGTGAAGTGCTGTGTAATCGACAGGCATTTTACCGTCCATTCATGGCATTTATCGACCACGCATTCAACACACATTCAGTGAGCACCCGTATGTGCCAAGTACTATGCTAGGACTAGAGATAGAACAAGCCATAGTCTTTCCTCTAAGAAGCTCCCTGTCTCGGGGGGAATTAGACATATTAGCTCTTCATGGGTGGGAACAGCCTAGAAAATTAGGAAATGGAGACATGAGTCAGACTGTGGGGGGAATCCCAGCCCATCTGAGGCCCATTCTCTGTCCCCTCAAAGCTGGGTTAAGGTAGCCTGTCTTAGACCTGGGCGCTGGGGCCACCCACACTATGGCCTCCTCAGCCCTACAGAGTAATTAGCCAACATTTATTCCTGCAACAAATATTTAGGAAACACCCACCACAGAGAAGGCCCAATGGTAAAAAATGAACAAAACCAAATACAGTCCCTGTCCTTGCAGAGCTAAGGGTCTGGTGGGAAAGAGGGGAGTGCAGTCAACCTTAGTAATGATGAATGTATGTCTAGAAAGCTGAGATAAGGAAGGGGCCATGGTCCTAGGAGCACCTGTAAGAGGGAATCTGGGATCACCTGGGGCTCCAAGGAAAACTCCCTTAAGAAATTTATGCCTAAGCTGAGAGCTGAAGGGTGAGGAAGTATTAATCGTCAGAGAAGGGAGAGGAGGGCTTTTCCAGCAGAGGAGAGCTTGTCTCTGTGGCTGGGGCGCAGAAAATGAGAGGGAGTGCTGTGAGAACAGGAGGGTGAATGGAACTTGAACCCAGCTGAAACCAAAGGGTCCAGAGCAGAGGACATTGGGCCTGGAAGAATGAGGAGAGCCCCCAAACTCCAGGTTCTGGGGTTGGGGTTTTCTCCACCCATGGGCCCAAGTGGACCCACATCATTTATGAAGTGAAGAGGGATGGATGGATGTTGGAACCAGGACCTGTGTTTATGGGCTGATCCCTCCCTTGTCCCTCCAGGGACATCAGAAGGAACCTTCTCAACCAGTGTCACTCTCTCCTCCAAGTGACTTTTTCAAGATGTGGTCCATGGAGAGCTGCTTCGGAATAATCTCAGGATCTCACAAAGAATGCAAATTCCTGGGCCCCTACAATGCCTACTCATTGCAGAGCTTCTGGGGAGTGGACCAGGGGAATCTGAATTTTTAACAGAATCCCATGTGATTCTGATGTGGGACTAGGTGAGAAGGATTCTATGAATCACACTTTGACAACCACACTCTTGGCAATCTAAGCCACCCCAACCACCTTTGACTCATCTATTCAAGCAAGCTTTAGTGAGCACCTACTATTGCCAGCCCTGTGCCAGGTGCTAGGGATACAGGGACGGATAAGACACTGCTCCCAGCTCTCTAAGTAGTCACAGTGTGGTAGGAAGAGAAATGTATGTAAACAAATCATTTCAACTCTCGGATTAAGACTATTCGGTAAAGAAGAGAACCAAAGGAAGATAACCTACTCTCTCCTAGGGGTACATGGGACAGAAGTGGGGTTCTTTCCCCACACTCCCCACATCTCAACTACCAACCTCAGCTCCTCCTGCTTCTCCCCCCTTGTAATTTCACTCAATTCTACATGTCTATGAAATCTGTGGGCCCTCAGGGTCTACTGAGATCTGCCAAGGTCCAGAGTGGAAAACTGGTCCTCTTCCCATAACACTAGTGACGAAGGAAGATGCTGCACGTCCCTCCAAACCTCCATGCCCTCCTGGCCAGAAATGGCCACCAATGGTGTGGTCCTCAGCCTAGGGGGCCCCTGGAGCTTCTACCTGGAGTCCACCAGGGACTGCCTAGCACATATCCAATGACGGCCTGAAAGGTCTGGAAGCCAGAGCACACCTCCTATGGGAACAGAATTTGCTCTGTTCACATTCCCACCTAGGTCTGAGTAAGAGCTCAGAAACTGTCACCTAGAGCAGGCCAGTGAGGACACGCAGTCCTAGGAATAGGGTGTGACTCCTGGACTTCCCCAGGGTCTTTTTTTCAGTTTTTTTTTTTTTTAATTTTCATTGTTTGTCTGTTTGTCTTTGAGAAAGTATCTCACTCTGTCATCTGGGCTAGAGTGCAGTGGTGCAACCATGGCTCACTGAAGCCTCGACCTCCCAAACTCAAGCAATCCTCCCATCTCAGCCTCCCAAGTAGCTGGGACTACAGGTGTGTGCCACCACACCCAGCTAATTTTTATTTTTATTTTTTTGGTAGAGATGGAGTCTTACTATGTTGCCAGGACTGGTCTCAAACTCCTGGGCTCAAGTGATTCTCCCACCTTGGCATCCCAAAGTCCTGGGATTATAGGTGTGAGCCACCACGCCTGGCCACCAGGCACCTTTTTTATTTTATTTTATTTTTATTATTTTTTTTTGAGACAGAGTTTTGCTTTCATTGCCAGGCTGGAGTGCAATGGCTTGATCTCAGCTCACCACAACCTCTGCCTCCTGGGTTCAAACGATTCTCCTGCCTCAGCCTCCCAAGTACCTGGGATTACAGGCATGCACCACCACGCCTGGCTAATTTTGTATTTTTAGTAGAGAGATAGAGTTTCTCCATGTTGGTCAGGCTGGTCTCAAACTCCCGACCTCAGGTGATCTGCCCGCCTCGGCCTCCCAAAGTGCTAGGATTACAGACGTGAGCCACCGCGCCAGGCCACCAGGTACCTTTTTATCAGAGGGTGCAGTGTTAAGGATGAGGCTGTTCCCACCTCTTGCAGGTCACCTGTCTGCTTGGCCAAAGCAGTGTGATTTACCTCAGCTTCTCTCTTCAGGGTTTTTGTGCCAAGGCTCCAGGTCGCTGGCCCTGAGTAGAAACTGAGGAGTACACTGCGGACAAGAGCCTTCTCCTCCATAAAGGACAGGAAGTCAGCCTAGGGGTTTGGATCTCCCAAGGGTGAGACAACCCCTAAGTTAAATGCACGATGATTACTGGGGTTGGAGCATGTCAGGCAGTTTCTAAAAGGGGAAAAGTTTGAAGCTGTTCAGGACTCCTGACGGGGCACTCCACAGCTCATTCTGCAGCTGTTGTGCTAGGAAGATCACGTAATCTTCTATTGATTGTTCATGCCTTGTGAGGGACACTTTCTGGGAGGAACAAATTTCAGGGCAGAAGGAGCAAAACTGGGTTGCCCTATAAATGGGCGAGGCAACCACTACCATCCCACTGGAGGGTCTGTCATGACAGGGGCTGATGGAAAGGCTGTTTTCTTAGACTCCTCACCTGGGAGGTGAGGACAAGTGTCACAGTGAAGGAGGAACACTGCTGATGCTCTGAAGCTTGGGGGACAGGCGGAGAATGCACCAGGCCAGGGACTCGAGGACCTGAGGTCTCATTGCAGGTGTGCCACTGGCTGGGTGGCTGATGGGTGTCTCATGTCACAGCTCCTCTGCCCACCCTTGATTTTAGCTACAGCTGCTGGGGCAACCCCTTGGGAGTCTGCTGCCTGCTCAGGAACTTCCTCAATGTGGGAGTCCCTGGTTCTGCAGGTCAGCCCAGCCGGGAAGAGGACCTCATGCCTCCATGGACAGCAGTCAACCCTGTGGGGCTGAGCTCCAAGTCTCCTCTTTTCTGGGAGGTATCTGTACCTTCTCAGAGGTCCAGGTGAATGAAGCTCTTGTTGCCTAGGGTGATGATGTTAATAACATCCCCTCATCAGCTTCCCCACTCCCTATTTGCTGTCTCTACTTCCTATGCCCACTTCCTAGGATCACTCTCCAAAACAAACTACATGCAGCCAAGTCCTTGTTCTCAGGAGAATTCAAATTAAGACACAGGATTTCTCCTTTCTTTTTTTTTTTTTTTTTTTTTTTTTTTTTGAGACGGAGTCTCGCTCTCTCACCCAGGCTGGAGTGCAGTGGCGCGATCTCGGCTCACTGCAAGCTCCGCCTCCCGGATTCACGCCATTCTCCTGCCTCAGCCTCTCCGAGTAGCTGGGACTACAGGCGCCCGCCACCACGCCCGGCTAATTTTTTGTATTTTTAGTAGAGACGGGGTTTCACCTGGTCTTGATCTCCTGACCTCGTGATCCGCCCGCCTCGGCCTCCCAAAGTGCTGGGATTACAAGCGTGAGCCACCGCGCCCGGCCAGGATTTCTCCTTTCTAAAGCTCACCTTCCCCACGTATAAAGTCTGGGAACTGGCCAGGCATGGTGGCTCACACCTGTAATCCCAGCACTTTGGGAGGCCGAGGCGGGTGGATCACCTGAGGTCAGGAGTTTGAGACCAGCCAGGCCAACATGGTGAAACCCCATCTCTACTAAAAATACAAAAATAAAACAGGCGTGGTGGTGCACGCCTGTAGTCCCAGCTACCCGGGAGACTGAGGCAGGAAAATCTCTTGAATCCTGGAGGCAGAGGTTGCAGTGAGCCAAGATGGTGCCACTGCATTCCAGCCTGGATGGCAGGTGTTCAGCCTCACAACAAGCATCCTCCTATTCTCACAATGACCAGGAGTCTCATTTAGTTTGGAACTTGGTTTTCCATTATTCACCATGGTTTTCAGACCAAACAGTGGTCTCCTGGAAATTCCAGTTGGGAAATCAGCAGGCTGATTTATGGGGAAAAAAAATCCAGTTCAATTGGCATATGTGTTTTCTCCTGTGTCTTCATAGCAGCTCTGACAGGTGGTGTGACAGAAACCCCAATAGGTCCTTCGTCTCTCATGACACACCCTCAGACATCTAGCTGGCCACATTGTGTGGAATAAAGAGCAGGTTTCCAAGCTTCCCCAGCAGCCGGTCTGGCCAGATGGTGAGGTCCTGGCCAGTGGGGTTTAAAGAGGGGTAGTGTGTGCAACTTCGGAGAAGAAACTTTCAAAGGAAGAGACATCTTCTCTTCTTTTTCTTCATCAGGCTGGAATGCTGCTTGTGATGGGAAAAGAATGGTAGCATTTTGGACCACATAGTGATTCTGGGCACCACAGAGCAACAAGAGAGGAGCCTGGTGCCTGGACAGCAGGAGCTACCACACCAGTCACAGACTGGCTGTCTCCCAGATAAAGAAACTCCCATCTCCTTTCTTTTTTCTTGCTTTTGAAAATTAAATTATTTATTTTGAGATATTTGTAGATTGATATGCAGATGTAAGAAATAATATCGAGGCCAGGTATGGTGGCTCATGCCTGTAATCCCGGCACTTTGGAAGGCCAAGGCAGGGGAATTGCTCAAGCCCAGGAGTTTGAGACCAGCCTGGGTGACAGAGCAAGACCCTGTCTCTTAAAAAAAAAAAAAAATTTTTTTTTGAGACAGTCTTACTCTGTCACCCAGGCTCGAGTGCAGTGGTGTAGTCATGGCTCACTGACTGCAGCCTGGACCTCCTGGGCTCACGTGATTCTCCCACCTCAGCCTCCTGTGTAGCTGGGACTACAAGTGTATGACCCCATGGCTGGCTATTGTTTTGTATGTTTTGTAGAGATGGGGTTTTGCCATGTTGCCCAGGCTGGCAATTTTTTTTTTTAATTAGCTGGGCATAGGAGCATGCACCTGTACTCCTAGCTACTGGGGACGCTGAGGCAGGAGGATCTCTTGAGCCTGGGAGTTCAAGGTTGATCACACCCACTGAACTCCAGCCTGAGAAACAGAGCAAGAGCCTGTCTCAAAACAACAACAACAACAACAACAAACACACACACACACACACAAACCCAAAACAACAATAACCACAAAAAACTACAAAAAAGAAACAATACAGAAATATCTCATGCACACTTCACCATCAATATTCAAATTTTCCCAATGTTAACATCTTGCAAAACTATAGTACAATATTATAGCCAGGATATTGATATTGATAATAGTCAAGACACACAACCATTCCCTTGCCCCCATCTTCTTTCAGTCACTCTCAGTTTGGGTTTCTTTGAGACACTCTAATATAATCCTACAAAAACGCAGGTGAGGCCGGGCGCGGTGGCTCATGCCTGTAATCCCAACATTTTGGGAGGCCGTGATGGGTGGATCACCTGAGGTCAGGAGTTTGAGACCAGCCTGGCCAACATGGTGAAACCCCGTCTCTACTAAAAATACAAAAAATTAGCCGGGTGTGGTGGTGTGTGCCTGTAATCCCAACTACTCAGGAAGCCAAGGCAGGAGAAGTTTGAACCCAGGAGGTGGAGGTTGCAGTGAGCCGAGATTGCACCACTGCACTCCAGCCTGGGCCACAGAGCGAAACTCCGTCTCAAAATTTTAAAAAATGTTTTAAAAAATGCAGGTGAGTATCATGAACTCCCATTCCACACGTAAAGGAGCTGAAGTACAAAGAGGTCAAGTGGCTCACGTGGATGATGAACACCCGAGCCAGGAGCAGAGAACCCGGTGCAACTGCCTCAACGCTACAGCCACGCCTGCCCATGCCCCACCCTCAGATCTGGGAGAAAGGAGTGGGCATAGGTGATTCCTGTTCCTTCTGGTTTGGAATTTATCTCCTATCTGATCATCAGAGATAATATAACCTCAATTTTATTATTCCACAATTTCTACTAACTGATCCCAAGAAACTGGGACCAGGGTAAGGCAGGGTTGAATTGGAAACAGGTGGCTCTTCCAAGGAATTAAAAGAGTTCTACAAACTCATATCAATGCAATGTGCTCATAAACATAGGAACCACCCATCATTTCGAAAGAGGGAGCATAAACAAACCAATTCTCCTTCCTTGCCCACACCACAAATGCCTGGGGCATAAAAGATGGCCACTTCTTTTTCTTTCTTTCTTTCTTTTTTTAATTTTATTTTAAGTTCTGGGATACATGTGTAGAACGTGCAGGTTTGTTAGACAGGTAAACGTTTGCCATGGTGGTTTGCTGCACTTATCAACCTGTCACTTAGGTATTAAGCCCTGCATGCATTAGCTATTTACCCTGATGCTCTCCCTCCCCTGGCCCCACCCCTCGACCCAACACTTCTTTTTCTATTTTTTCGTTTTGTTTTGAGACTCACTATGTCACCCAGGCTGCAGTGCAGTGGCACAATTACTGCTCACTGAAGCCTCAAGCTCTCAGGCTTAAGAGATCTTCCCATCTTAGCCTCCCAAGTAGCTGGGACTGCAGGTATGAGCCATGGTGTCCCAACTTCTATTATTAAAGGGATTTGGTTTTAGGAATTTTTTTTTTCAATGCAACATGGGAAGCTTAAGGAGTTAGAGGAAAAACAGCAGTGCCAGTTGTTCTCAACTCAGAACTAAAGTAACTACTTGGAGAGGCATCAGCTACTTAGCATGGGTGTTGTAAAACCCAAGGCTCTCAGGGCCCAGGTGGGACTAAGGCCAGATAGGAGCCTTGAAGAAACAAAGCACAGCCCCGCCTTAAAGGTGCCGGCAGAGGGCTGGCTCCTGAGACCTCAGGCCCAGATCTGAGTAGAGAAGTCACAAACAAGAAATTTTATTTTTTAAGAATTATCTTGACTTTTCAGTGTTGGCAACTAACGTGTTCACTGCTTTATCCCAAGTGCCTGAGTGCCAGGAACATAAGAGGTGCTCAGATGAATGACCAAAGAAATGAATTAAAAATAATGCACATGATGACTCAATTAAAAAATAGTAGACATCTTGCTAAAGGTAATCTATGAATGGCTAACAAGCAGATGAAACGCAAATTAAAACCACATTGAGGTACCACATCATGCTCACTCAGAAGGCAAAAAAATAAAATCAAGGGCTGGGCGCGGTGGCTCACGCCTATAATCCCAGCACTTTGGGAGGCCAAGGCAAACAGATCACCAGAGGTATGGTCATGGGTGCTTGTAACCCCAGCTACTTGGGAGGCTGAGGCAGGAGAATCGCTTGAACCGGAAAGGCGGAGTTTGCAATGAGCCAAAATTGTGCCATTGCACTCCAGCCTGGGTGACAAGAGCAAAACTCTGTCTCAAAAAAAAAAAAATCAAAAAACAAAATAACAAGTGTTGGCAAGCATGTGAGGACATTGTAATCCTTGTATATTGCTGGTGGGAATGTAAAATGATTCAGCTGCTTGGAAAACAGTGTGGTGGCTCTTCAAAAAGTTAAATATAGAATTAGCATATAACCCAGCAATTCCACTCCTAGTTATAACATATGCCCAAAAGAACTGAAAACATGTGTTCAAACAAAAACTTGGGCCAGACACAGTGGCTCATGCCTGTAAGTCCAGTACTCTCTTGAGGCCAAGGTGGGAGGATCGCTTGAGCCCAGGAGTTTGAGACTAGCCTGGGCAACACAGTGAGATTCCATCTCTACAAAACAAATTTAAAAATTAGCTGGGTGTGGTGGTGCGCACCTGTAGTCCCAGCTACTCTGGAGGCCTAGCTACTCTGAAGGATCACTTGAGCCTGAGAGGTCGAGGCTACAGCGAGCTACCATCACACCACTACACACCGGCCTGGGTGACACAGTGAAATTCTGTCTCAAACAAAACAAACAAAAACCTGTACATGAATGTTTACAGCAGCACTATTCACAATACCCAAAAGGCAGAAACAAACCAAATGTCCAGCAACAGATGAATGGATAAACAAAATGTGGCATATCCATCCACACAATGGAATCTATTATTTGGATTACAGGGGTCATCTGGGTATGGAACGTCAGGTTTGGCAGAGTGGAGACTTATATCAAAGCTCATGGATTTAAAACCTGAAGTTCATTGCCAGGACTATGATAGCACAGGAAGGGAATGTGGAAGGCATATATAGGACCCTAAAGAGAGTCCTCACCATGGATGAACTCATTAAGGACATTAAGCGTCGATAGTACTATGAGAAGCTATGCTGACAGTGACAGCAGGAGAGCTCTGAAACCTGCCAGCAAATCCACAACATGGAAATGGCTCGCAGGATCACTTTTTTTTTTTTTGAGACAAAGTGTCACTCTATCTCCCAGGCTAGAGTGCGGTGGCGCGATCTTGACTCACTGCAGCCTCCGCCTCCTGGGTTCAAGTGACTCTCCCACCTCAGCCTCCTGAGTAGCTGGGATTACAAGTGTGTGCCACCACACCTGGCTAATTGTTGTATTTTTTGGTAGAGATGGGGTTTCACCATGTTGGCCAGGCTGGTCTCAAACTCTTGACCTCAAGTGATCCACCTGCCTCAGCCTCCCAATGTGCTGGGATTACAGGCGTGAGCTGGATCAACTTCTTGATGCCAAAGAATTGGGCAGATCTGTGGTGAGGCTGCTGTGGCCTGTGGATAGGACACCCAGTATGAAAACCCTTGGCCAGTTTGTGTCTCCACCTCTTGTCTTTCTACAACCACATTTTCTGTTACCCATTTTTAGGATAAACTCAATCGCATATATGCAAGAAGGCCTCCACTTAGAAAAGGCCTCCACTAAGAGAAGCAATCCCATTAGTCAGCAACGGACCCTCTCATTTATTAAGTGAAAGAAGAAACTGAAGGTAAAAGCTTTCTAGCAGTAGAATGGTGTTTGCTGGGGGCTGAGGAGGGGGCAATGGGAACTTATCGTTTAATGGGTACAGAATTTCAGTTGGAAGAGATGAAAAAGTTTTGGAGGTGGGTGGTGCTGATGCTTGCACAAAAGTGTGAGTGTACTGTACTTAATACCACTAAACTGCAAACTTCAATAGTTAAGATGGTAAATTGTATGTTATGTGTATTTTACTACAATAAAGCAATTTTTAAAAAGGAAATGAAGTAGCCAGGAGCAGTGGCTCACGCCTGTAATCCCAGCACTTTGGGAGGCCGAGGTGGGAGGATCATGAGGTCAGGAGATCGAGACCATCCTGGCTAACACGGTGAAACCCCGTTTCTACTAAAAAAAAAATACAAAAAATTAGCTGGAAGTGGTGGTGGGCACCTGTAGTCCCAGCTACTCGGGAGGCTGAGGCAGGAGAATGGCGTGAACCTGGGAGGCAGAGCTTGCAGTGAGCCGAGATCGCACCACTGCACTCCAGCCTGGGTGACAGAGCGAGACTCAGTCTCAAAAAAAAAAAAAAAAAGGAAATGAAGTACTGATACATACTGATACATATTACAACACGGTGGAACCTTGAAAACATTTATAAGTGAAAGAAGCTAGTAACAAAAGACTATATATTGGACCAGGCATGGTGGCTCATGCCTGTAATCCTAGCACTTTGGGAGGCCGAGGCAGGCAGATTGCCTGAGCTCTGGAGTTTGAGAACACCCTGGGCAACATGATGAAACCCCATCTCTACTAAAAACACAAAAATTAGCCAGGAATTGTGGTGGGCGCCTGTAGTCCCGGCTACTCGGGAGGCTGAGGCAGGAGAATTGCTTGAACCCAGGAGGCAGAAGTTGCAGTGGGCCCAGATCACACCACTGCACTCCAGCCTGGGCGACAGAGCGAGACTCCATCTCCAAAAAAAAAAAAAGACTACATATTGTATACGTTATACAACTTTGAAATAATTCCAAATACATACATAGTTTGTGAAAAAGTTGTTAGAATCAAAATGGAGTCACTTGTGTCAAACCCTGACAAAACGGAGCCAGGTAGGAACATGCAGGGAGGGTTCTGGTGCATGACTACCTGATAACAAAGGATATCACAAGAGACTTTGCCAAAACCACAACCTTGCGTAAAGGCCACCTCAATCTTACACACACACAAAAATGCTTCTGTGAGGACATTTGCCCAGCAACTGCCTGTCCAGCCCTGGACTCATGCCACCCTTGTTTTGATCCTTGTAGCTGAGGATAATTGTTTCAAGACAACATATGTAACCCTCATTTTACCTTTAAAGATCCTTGTCTTCCTTTATCCCCGTGAATATGCCCATAGTTTACTGTGGCATACATATTCCTCATTGCAATGCTTATTCCCAATTAAACTCGTTATACTTGAAGAAATTTTTTCTGTTTATTATTTATGTTGACATTTGCTATGGGAGTGACATGTTTTGCTGTGACAAGAACATGGAGTGTACTCCCCTGCCCTTGAGAATGTGACGCCATCACACCTTATCAGACCCCATTTGTGAGCTATTGACCTCAACTACTGGACTCTAAAATACAGTCATGCACTGCAAAATAACATTTTGGCTTATGATGGATGGCATATACAACAGCGGTCCCATAAGATTATGCTGTAATACTGTATTTTGACTATACCTTTTCTACGTTTAGATATGTTCAGATACACGAACACTTACCCTTGTGTTACAATTGCCTACAGTCTTCAGGACAGTTAATGCTGTACAGGTTTGCAGCCTGGGAGCACAGGCTCTACCACATAGTTTAGGTGTGTAATAGGCTCTACCATCTAGATTTGTGTAAGTGCGCTTGATGATGTTTGCACAACGGCAAAATCGTCTGATGTATTTCTCAGAATGTGTTCCCGTTGTTAAGCAACGCCTGACTTTACATATAAACCCAAGAGTTTGACAGACACTTTGAGACCTTTGGCTGTGGCAGGGCTACACTCTGTCTGACTGCTTCTCTGAAGAGTGAAAGCTCTGGCTGAGCTAAGACCACACCCTATTAGCCTTTGAGCTAATTTCCAAAGCTTCACCCAACTCCAGTACACTCTCTAGCATGGTCAAGCCATCTAGCTGAGAATCTCTCTATAAAGGTACGCCTCAAGCTTCAGTCAGACTACTTTCCATAGAGGCTTGCTTTCATCCTAAGTGAGCAATTAGAATTTAATAACTGTATTCTAACAGACTGGAACTCACTCACTATGTGGCTAAGAGACCTCCTCTATTGAGTGTATCCCCTGTGAGATTTGTTTTCTTATTCTCCCCACTTTAAGCACTGTGAACAAAAAAAGAAAAAAAATCTCCTTGTATGGCAATAAACTGTGTGACTCGTGAAATCATACTTTGATCATCTTATTATTATTATTATTATTATTATTATTATTATTTTGAGACAGAGTCTCACTCTGTGGCCCGGGCTGGAGTGCAGTGGCGTGATCTCAGCTCACTACAACCTCTGCCTCTGGGGCTCAAGAGATCCTCCTGCCCCAGCCCCGCCGAGTAGCTGGGACTCTAAGCGTGCACTACCACATCTGGCTAATTTTTGTATTTTTGGTAGACACTGGGTTTTGCCATGTTGCCCAGGCTGTTCTTGAGCTCCTGAGCTCAAGTGATCTACCTGTCTGAACCTCCTAAAGTGCTGGGATTACAAGAGTGAGCCACCATGCCTAGCCATCCTTATTTTAATCATACAAGACAGTATGATTCCATATATATGTCCAGAATACGTAATTCTATAGAGACAGAAAGCAGATTAAGTGGTTGCTTAGGGCTGGGAGGGATGGGAAGACAGAGAGATAATAGCTACAAGGGCATAGGGTAACTCTGTGAGGTGATGAAAATGTTCTAAAATTTAATATAGTGATAGTTACACATACCTATGAATATAAGCCATTGAATGTACACTTAAAAAATAATGTGCATAATCTACTCCTAGGTATATATCCAATAGAAATCAAACATGTGCTCACCAAAAGACAGGTACTAGGATATTTGTATTATTTCCAATATTTAAAATACCCAAATGTCCACCAACAATGGAATAGATAAATAAGTGGTGACTTATTTGTAATTATACAATAATGAGAGCAAAGGAACTATGATTATGCCCAGCGATCTGAATGAATCTCATAAAACAATGTTCAGCGAAAGAAGCCAGATTTTAAAAGGTATACTGTCTAATTCCATTTATACGTACAAAATAGGCAAAACTAATCTATGCTGTTAGAAGTCAGGAGAGCGGTCAGTTGGTGAGGGTCAGTGACTTAAAGAGGTCACGAGGGAACTCCTGGTTTCTGGTCATGTTCCGTGTCTTGATTTGAGTGCTGGTTACATGGGTGTGTTCAGTTTATCAAAAGTGCATCAAGTGGGCCTTAAAATATGTGTACTTTTCTGGCTGGGTGTGGTGGCTTTGGGAAGCCGAGGTGGGTGGGTCACTTGAGGTCAGGAGTTCGAGATCAGCCTGACCAACATGGTGAAACCCCGTCTCTACTAAAAATACAAAAATTAACTAGGCATGGTGGCACATGCCTGTAATCCCAGCTACTTGGGAGGCTGAGGCAGGAGAATCGCTTGAACCCAGGAGGCAGAGATTGCAGTGAGCCAAGATTGTCTCCAAAAAAAAAGAAAGGCGTACTTTTCTGAATCTGTCATATATTTCAACAGGAAGTTTAAAAAAAAAAAAAACCTTCTAGGGCTTAAGCTACTGCCAATATAGTCATAATTAATAAACTAAATTTAGCAACATTGTAATACCTATTTAACATTCTGTCAGAAAAATAAAAGCAGCATATAACACGTCTGTGCAAAATATATACATTAATAAATAAAGCTGGGCAAGCCAAGAACACACGGGCGGATCACGAGGTCAGGAGATCGAGACCACGGTGAAACCCCGTCTCTACTAAAAAAATACAAAAAAATTAGCCGGGCGTGGTGGCAGGCACCTGTAGTCCCAGCTACTCAGAGAGGCTGAGGCAGGAGAATGGCGTGAACCCAGGAGGCGGAGCCTGCAGTGAGCCGAGATTGCGCCACTGCACTCCAGCATGGGCAACAGAGCTAGACTCCATCTCAAAAAAAAAAAAAAAAAAAAAAAAAAAAAAAAAAAAAAAAACAAAAGAAAACACATCTGTTCATGATCTCTGTCTTAGAAATTACTCAAGAAAATAAACAGTCCCAATGTTGAATGTCATGGACTTTTCCTTCCTGAGGATGTGTTTTCTGGACAGTCATGGTACAATGTGACTGTTAGCCCTGCCAACCTGTTTCAGATATGGGTACATGTTCTACAGTTTCAGGAGCACAGAGCAGCTGATGACACATAGTTGTTCATTTAGAATATGGCTTACTGAATGCAAGGCTCCAGCAAGATCCAGAGGGCAGCTTTACAATTTTTTTTCTTTAAAGATAGGATGGGGTCTTGCTCTGAAGCCTTGGCTGGAGTGCAGCAGCATGATCACAGCTCACTGCAGACTTGACCTCCCAATTTCAAGTGGTCCTCCTATCCCAGACTCCTGAGTAGCTGGGAACACAGGCATGTACCAGCAGACCTAGATAATAAAAAACATTTTTTCTGTAGAGTCAGAATGTCTCCCTATGCTGTCCAGGCTAGTCTTGACCTCCTGAGCTCAAGCATTCTTCCTGCCTTGGCCTCCCAAAGTGTTGAGATTACAGATGTGAGCCACCATGCCCAGCCTGTAGACACTTTTGATGACACGTCGGGAATGTAATGATTCTGCTTTATGAAAAAGATGTGCACTCTCAGAGGGGAAGGCAGAGATGGGTAAATCTGCAGGGTATCTGAAAAGAAGAGAAAGGGAACACTGAGTATCTCCTCAGTAATGCAATCATACAGGTTTTCGAGGCAAACTGTCCCAGCAATGTGTGGGAGATAAGGACTTTTATTCCTGTGTTAAAGATGGAGAACGTTGAGATGAAAAAGTTAAGCAACTGGTCCAAGATGCTAAAAAGGTTGATTGACAGCCTCATGTAACTCAGGCATGGTAGCTCCCTATAATCCCAAAACTTTGGGAGGGTGAGGCAGGAGGATTCCCTGAGTCCAGGAGTTCAAGACCAGCCTGGGCAATGCAGTAAGATCCTGTCTCTATACAAAATTTAAAAATTAGCCAGGGGTAGTGGCATGCACCTGTGGTCTCAACTATTCAGGAGGCTGAGGCAGGAGGATAACTTGAGCCCAGGACTTAAAGGTTGCAGTGAGCTGTGATTATGCCACAGCACTCCAGCCTGGGCAACAGAGTGAGCCCCAGTCTCTCTCTCAAAAAAAAAAGCCACATTATCTAATTGCAAACATTTTTCCACTAAAACAGACCAAGTGACACTTACACACAGAAGATAATAATGACCAAATCTGCCACAAAGCCACAGAAGATGGAAGACAAATGGCCAGTAAGCATAGGAAGAGGTGCCCATGTCACAGATCAAAGAAAAACAACCATGAGGCATTTGTTCCCCAGGAGATAAGCAAAGATGAAAAATACGGATATTATGATGCCTGCAACTTATTTTCAAATAGTGGCAAAAGTGTGTGTGTGTGTGTGTGTGTGTGTGCGTGTGTGTGTGTGTTTGCAGAGAGAGAAACTCGGGGGCTGGGGAAGATATCTAGTCTCTGATCCTTTAGCAGTTTATATTTCTTTTTCTTTTCTTTTCATTTTTTTTTTTTTTTTTGAGCTGGAGTCTCGCACTGCCGCCAGGCTGGAGTGCAGTGGTGCGATCTCAGATCACTGCAACTTCTACCTCCCTGGTTCAAATGATTCTCCTGCCTCACCCTCTGGAGTAGCTGGGACTACACGCATGTGCCACCATGCCCAACTAATTTTTTTGTATTTTTAGTAGAGATGGGGTTTTGCCATGTTGGCCAGGCTAGTCTCAAACTCCTGACCTCAAGTGATCCATCCATCTCGGCCTCCCAAAGTGCTGGGATTATAGGTGTGAGGTACTGCACCCAGCCAGTGGCTGATATTTCAAACTCAATTCCTTTTGATCATTTATCTAAATTATTATACCACCAGGGCCAAAAAGCTGCTATTCAAAAAATTATATATAGATATAAAATAATTCAACCTGTCTGATACTGTAATAAATGAAACATTACAAGAAGAGAAAATAGAACAAATCAGTAATCCTCTACCCAAACCAAAGATTGCTGTCTTTCTAGAGGAGTCTATGTTTAATTTCAAATTTCCATGATAGGCACTTTTGTCAAAGAATATTCATAAGCAGTACTAGAAAGCAGTTGCAGCTAAATAAGAGTTAATCCTTGTAACCCAAGTAGGTTCATGTTCTTGCTGGCTTTATGCAATCAGTGGGAAAGATTATTTTAGGATAAGCTACAGCACTAGATGATCACACTGCATTCAATAGGGCCTAAAAAAACTCCCCAAGTAGAGAAGATTAATAAAAGGGCCATGAATTTCAACATAAAAACAAGAGTTATTGATTATATGGAATGTTGGCAAGGATGTGGAGAAATATACCAGAGTGTAAACTGGTATAAGATTTTTAGAAGGTGGTAAGTACAGAGGCAGGAAGCCTAAGAAACTTAAACTTTAGCATGCCCCCCAGCCTGGCCCCTCCTTACCACCCTAGTGCTGGGCATGCCTGGAAATTGGAGAGGGAAGCCTGGCTGCAAATCAAGAAGCATAAATGCAAAATCAATGCATTTATCTGTCAACATTTCTGACAAATTGCTTAAACAGAGCTCAAAAGAGAATCTTCAAGCTTGCAGCAATTGGTAGCAAATTCTTTTCTTATTCTAAATCAATCTTCAGTTTGCACAAAATCTGATACTTAAGAGCTTTTTATTCTTGTTTAGAAAGAGGGCATCCCAAACTGTGTTAGCTTCAAAACCTGTAAATCTGGATTCCTTCTGATTTGGTAATATCTATTAACATTCTGAATAGGCATACCTTTTGAAACAGGTCTGCCATGGAGAATCTAAGGGGAGAAGATGTTTGGCCTCCTGGCAATTCTACTTTTAGGGATCTATTCTAAAAAATAACAACAACAAACAAACAAAAACCTGGCCGGGCGCGGTGGCTCACGCCTGTAATCCCAGCGCTTTGGGAGGCTGAGGGGGACGGATCACAAGGTCAGGAGATCGAGACCATCCTGGCCAACAAGGTGAAACCTTGTGTGTACTAAAAATATGCCAGGCATGGTGGCATGCACCTATAGTCCCAGCTATTCGGGAGGCTGAGGCACGAACATCGGTTGAACCCAGGAGGCGAGATCGCACCACTGCCCTCCAATCTGGGAACAGAGCGAGACTCTGTCTCAAAAAAAAAAAAGAAAGAAAACCTAAAAAATGCCTAAAGGTATGAATAGAGACATTAATTGCTGCTTAGCAAAGAACTGGGAAAAAATTATTCCTATGAGTAAGAGATTAGATAACTAAATTAGAGAGCATATACAATGCAACACTATGCCATTAAGAAATGAAGACATGGTCAGGCAAAATGGCTCACGACTTATAATCCCAACACTTTGGGATGCCAAGGCAGGAAAATCACTTGAATTCAGGAGCTCAGGCCAGCCTGAGCAACATATTGAGACCCCGTCTCCACAAAAAAATTAAAAATTAGCCAGGTGTGGTGGTGTGCACCTGTGGTCCCAGCTACTTGGGAGGCTAAGGAAGGAGGTTCACTTTAGCCTAGTAGGTCAAGGCTGCAGTGAGCCATGAATGTGTCACTGCATGCCAGCTGGGTGACTGAGAAAGACCCTGTCTCTAAAACAAAACTAAACTAAAAGGCCAGGTGTAGTGGCTCATGGCTGTAATCCCAGCACTTTGGGAGGCCAAGGTGGGAGGATCACTTGATTCCAAGGGTTTGAGATCAGCCTGGGCAATATGGCAGATCCTGTCTCTACAAAAAAAAAAAACTGTTTTGTTTTGTTCTGTTTGGGATGGAGTTTCACTCTTGTCACCCAGGCTGGAGTGCAGTGGTACAATCTCGGCTCACTGTAACCTCCGCCTCCAGGATTCAAGCGATTCTCCTGCCTCAGCCTCCCAAATAGCTGGGACTACAGGCATGCACCACCACACCCGGCTAATTTTTGTAATTTTAGTAGAAATGGGGTTTCGCCATGTTGGCCAGGCTGGTCTTGAACTTCTGACCTCAGGTGATCCACCCATCTGGGCCTCCCAAAGTGCTGGGATTACAGGTGTGAGCCACCGTGCCCAGCCAAAAAAAATGTTTTTAGTTAGCCAGGCACGCTGGTGTGTCTGTGTCCCAGCTACTTGGGAGGCTAAGGTGGGACAATTGCTTGAGCCCACAAGGTCGAGGCTGCTGTAAGCCATGATTGTGCCATGCACTCCAGCCTGGGACACAGAGTAAGATCCTGTCTCAAAATAAATAAATAAATAAATAAAAATAAATAAATAAAGACACTATATTTAATGACATGGAAAATGTCTAATACACTGTGAGTGATAAAGCAGATTTCAGAAAAATGTGAGCTGATGTTTATTGCTGTATCCTCATGCCAGCTCTCTTCTAAAGACTCTGCATGCCTGATCTGTGATCTTCATTACCACTCCCTGACCAAGATACATACCCATTTTACAGATGAAGGAATGAGGCTCCAAGAAATGCAACACCTCACCCAAGGCCACAGAGCATGTAAACAGCCAACCTGGGATTCAAACCCAGGACTGCCTGGCTTCCAAGACCCCAATACAATACGACATGAATCTTTTCAGAGCCCTGTGACTTAAAAAGGACCACCAGGCCAGGCATGGTGGCTCACGCCTGTAATCTCACCACTTTGGGAAGCCAAGGTGGATGGATCCCTTGAGCCCAGGAGTTCGAGACCAGCCTGGGCAACATGGTGAAACCCCATCCCTACAAAAAAACACCAAAAAAAATTTAGCTGGGTGTGGTCATGCACACCTGTGGTCCCAGCTACTGGGGAGGCTGAGGTGGGAGGATCACCTGAGCCTGGGGAGATCGAGGCTGCAGTGAGCACTGTGCACCACTGCACAGCCTGGATGTCTCATATGATTCTCACATTACTCTCAGATCATTTCTTTTTAAGGATGAAGAAGCGAGGAGTTCATTTTCTTAAGGTTCTGACCCTGATGGGTGGCAAATCTGGACCCTTTTCCAAGAGTACTGCTCTTTACTCTGCAGCCCATCCACATCCTGCCCTGGGGGCCCTGCAGGCTGATGGGGAGCCCTCTGAGTGCCTCCAGCCCATAGGGAGCCCCTCCCAGGATGGCCCCTTCAGCAGCTGCCCCTACTAGGCCTCCTACTTGGCAGTCCTTGAGCACACACTGACTTTTCCATCTCCTTGTGGTGTCTGATTCTTTTTCTTTGCTGCCTCTTCTCTCACTGTTCTGCTCTTGTGAGCCAGCTCACCTCTCCTGGCACCAATCCATAGTGGCTTTGCACCCTACCTGTGCAGCCACCTGGTTGGACCCACCTGGAAAGCCTTCTGCCCCAGCATTAGCCCTGCCCAGCCCAGCCTTGCCTACCAGCAGGAACTGGACAGGAAACATGAGCCAGTTGGTTCAGGGCAATGCAGGTGAAATAGCTGTGGCATTCTGTGACACTCAGGGCTGGCAACTAAAGTCAGGGGCTAGAGGTCACTGGGCACAAAGGAATGCATGGTTCTGACATGGTCGTGTAGAGACCACAGGCAGAGCTGGGCTCTGAGGGAGCCACAGTTGGCAGGGAGGATTGCAAATGCCTGGGCGAACAGGTCTGCCATGGAGAACATAAGAGGAGAAGCTGTTTGTTTTGCCTCCTGTTACATATTACCTGCTGGGTAGAGGTTCTTGGAACCTGGGCCAGAGGTTTACAGGTGGACCCTGCCCCTGTCGGGGGGGTGGAAATGCCTCAGGCCCTGGGAAGGCCTCTTCAGAAGCCACTGGGGAGGGAGGATGAAGGACTCAGAATCTTGAGTTGTGAGGGGCCCAGAGACTGCAGGAACAGTCCCCATGCTGAGGCCACCCCCTGCTTCCTGGGGAGGGTGTCATACTAGCTAGCCACCAGTGAGGCTTTCAAAATGAAATTGAAAGCAATATCCTGTTTTGTTCCAAGCCATGGACTGACCTCTGCTCCTTACCCCCAATAGGAGGCTGGTCCCTAGGTCCACAGAGAAACATACATCATCAACAAGGCTAAAAGACAAGCAACGGCCTGGATTTATAAATTTCATTTTATATATAAGAGACAAAGGATTAATATTTAGCCTGTGTTTTAAAAAACACAAATCAATAAGGACAAATAATGTCACACAATAAATGGGCAATGAATAGGAACAGAACAGACACAGAAGACATTACCAATAAACATTTTAAAAGATGCCCAATCTCACTGGTAATCAGGGAAGTATAAATTAAAACCACAACGAGATACTCTTTCACCCCCACCAGAGTGGCAAACTCATTTTTTTAAGCAATAGTGTCTATGTTGCCCAGGCTGGCCTCAAACTCCTGGCCTCAAGTGATCCTCCCACCTCAGCTTCCCAAGTAGTTAGGACTACAGGGTCGTGCCACTGAGCCCAGCAGCAAAAAATTTAAAGTCCAGCAATGCTAAATATTTGCAAGGATGTGGGAAAATAGCAAAACTTGGTTGCTGCTGGTGGTCACAGTAGCACAGTCTCACCAGGGCAATACCTAAAAAAGAACTCTTCAGCACAGCAATTTCACTGCTAGAGATATAGTAATAGGATGGACTGCTATACAGCAGGTAAAACCAATAACTTAGATCTACAGGTCTCAACTTATGTCAATCTGAGACGAATAGATCTGTAAAACACATACTACTGTACGAAAGAAGAGAACTACGATACTATTTTTGCTGAAATTATAAAAGCATAATAATGCTGGACACGGTGGCTCATGCCTGTGATCCCAGCACTTTGGGAGGTCAAAGTGGGAGGAATGCTTGTGCCCAGGAGTTTGAGACCAGCCTGGGCAACACAGCAAGACCATCTCTTAAAAAAAAAAATAGCTGTGTGGTAGCATGCACCTGTAGTTCCAGCTGCTTGGGAGGATGAGATGGGAGGATCACTTGAGCCCAGGAGGTTGAGGCTGCAGTGAGCCATGATGGCGTCATTGCACTCCAGCAGCCTGGGAGACAGCAAGACCCTGTCTCTTGAAAAAAAAACCATAAAATATGTATTGTTTATTGATACACACAAAAAATCCAAGACTAAGAGTACTTATTACTCACATAACATGATTCTAAGTACTTTCCATGTTTAAACAAATATAAACTTTAAAAACAGATCAAATGATACAAGATATAGTCAGCCCTCTGTATCCACGGTTTCTGCATCTGTGGATTCAATCAACCTTAGATTGAAAAATATTGGGGCCGGGCATGGTGGCTCAGGCCTGTAATCCTAGTGCTTTGGGAGGCGGAGACAGGTGGATCACCTGAGATCAGGAGTTTGAGACCAGCCTGGCCAATATGGTGAAACCCCATGTCTACCAAAAATACAAAAATTAGCCAGGTGTGGTGGTAGACACCTGTAATCCCAGCTACTCGGGAGGCTGAGGCAGGAGCATCTCTTGAACCTGGGAGGCGGAGGTTGCAGTGAGCCTAGACCGTGCCGTCGTACTCCAGCCTGGGTGACAGAGCGAGACTCCGTCTCCAAAAAAAAAAAAAAGGCCCGCCTGCCTGCCTGCCTGCCTGCCTGCCTGCCTTCCTTCCTTCCTTCCTTCCTTCTTTCTTTCTTTCTTTCTTTCTTACTTTCTTTCTTTTTCTTTCCCTCTGTGGCCCAGGCTGCAATCTACTCGGCTTGCTGCTGCCCGTGCCGCGGACTGCCTGGGACTGCCGGCGCGTGCCACCGCTGCCTGCTTTTTCTCCTTTGGCTGCAGGCGCGTGTTCGCCATGTTGGCCACGCTGGTCGCCAGCTCCTGGCACCAAGTGCTCTGCCCGCCTCGGCCTCCCGGGGTGCTGGGACTGCAGACGGAGTCTCACTCGCCTGGTGCTCGGTGTTGCCCGGTCTGGGCTCGCGGCAGCCTCCGGCTCCCAGCCGCCTGCCTTGGCCTACCAGGGTGCTGGGATTGCAGCCCCTGCCCAGCCGCCGCCCCGTCTGGGAGGTGGGGAGCGTCTCTGCCCAGCCGCCCCTCTGCCCGGCCTCCCCATCTGGGAAGTGAGGAGCGCCTCTGCCCGGCCACCCATCGTCTGGGAGGTGAGGAGCGCCTCTGCCCGGCCGCCCTGTCTGGGAAGTGAGGAGCGCCTCTGCCCGGCCGCCCCGTCCGGGAAGAAGTGAGGAGCGCCTCTGCCCAGGCGCCCCGTCTGGGAAGAAGTGAGGAGCGCCTCTGCCCAGCCGCCCCGTCCGGGAAGAAGTGAGGAGCGCCTCTGCCCGGCCGCCCCGTCTGGAAAGTGAGGAGAGCCTCTGCCCGGCCACCCATCGTCTGGGAAGTGAGGAGCGCCTCTGCCCGGCCACCTATCGTCTGGGAAGAAGTGAGGAGCGTCTCTGCCTGGCCGCCCCATCTGGGAAGTGAGGAGCGCTTCTGCCCGGCCGCCCCGTGTCTGGGAAGAAGTGAGGAGCGCCTCTGCCCGGCCGCTCCGTCTGGGAGGTCTACCACGGAGGCCAGAAGCAATGTGGGGGCTGGACGTGGTGGCTCACGCCTGTGGTCCCGGCACTCTGGGGGGCGAGGCGGGTTGATCACTTCGGGCTAGGAGTTCGAGACCAGTCTGGCCAACTTGGCGAAACATGAAAAATACAACAGACAAACCAACCAACCAACTCAGTGACAACAAAACAGGTCTACCCTGGAGTCATACTCTAATTTTTTCTATTTTCCTCCCTTTCTGATCCTTTATCCCACTTTCTTTTTCTTCCTCTTCCTTCTCCCTCTTCTTTGTCAAATAGAGGATTGAGTTATTATCACTGATCCATATAAAGTCCCTCTCTCATTTATTTTAACTCCCACCTCCCATTTCTATTCCCCGACTTCCCATGTGTAACCTTCCTAATATGTTTGATACGCATCTTTTTGTTTGTATGTATTTTTAGAAAATGTTTATTGTTTTTGTGTGCAAAAAAAATTAATAAATAAATAAATAAAGAAAGAAAAGAAAAGAAAAAAGAAAAATATTTGGGAAAAAAAATTCCACAAAGTTCCGAAAAGCAAACTGCCACTGAGCCCAGCAGCAGACACTTTAAACTCCAGCAATACTAAATATTTGCAAGGATGTGGGAAAACAGCAAAACTTGGTTGCTGCTAGTGGTCACAGTAGCACAGTCTCACCAGAGCAATACGTAAAAAAGCTGAAAATGTCAACTCTTCAGCACAGCAATTTCACTGCTAGAGATATAGTCATAGGATGGACTGCTATACAGCAGGTAAAACTAATAACTTAGATCTTGAACTTGCTGCTCACTAAGTACTATGTTGAATCCACACAAATGAAGTGATGTGTAGATACTGTATTAGGTATTATAAGTAGTCTAGAGATTATCTAAAGCACATGGGAGGATGCACATAGGTTATATGACACCATTTTATATCACAGGCTTGAGCATCCAAGGATTTTGGTATACAAGGGAGGTCCTGGAACCAACCCCCCATAGATACTGGGGGACAACTGTACTATTTATGGATTCAGAGACATGCTAAAAGTATAAAATGTGCTTCAGCACAACATATATTAAATTTATGATGGTGGCTCTCTGGTGGGGGTCGGCTGCAGGAGGGACAGAAAAGGGACTTCAACTTGATCTGTAGTGTTTTCTTTCATTTATAATTTTCTGAAAACAAGAAAGGTTAAATTTTTATTCTCTGTCAGACACACAGGTGTTTGTTATTTTTCCATGTAATTGTGTTTCAAATTTTTTTTCACATGAAAGTTTGAAGAGGGAAAATACAAGGTGCTTGATGATCTCCTACGAAGGGTGTCTATAACATCCAAAAGATGAAGCAACTTCCTGGCATGGGCAGGAGACCCACAGCACCTGTCACGTAAAGGGTCAAGGTCAAGACCAACTTTTTTTCTTTTTTTTTGAGACAGGATCTCGCTCTGTTGCCCAGGCTGGAGTGCAATGGCATGATCATGGCCCACTGCAGCCTGAAACTTCTAGGCTCAAGTGATCCTCCTGTCTCAACCTCCCAGTAGCTAGGACTATAGGCAGAAGCCACACGCTGAGCTGGGATTTATTTATTTATTTAGTAGAGACAGGGTCTTGCTGTGTTGCCCAGGCTGGTCTCAAACTCTGGCCTCAAGCAACCCTCCCACTCCAGCTTCCTAAATTGCAGGGATTACAGGCATAAGCCACTGTGCCCAGCCAAGACCAACATTTATGCAATAAGCAACAGCCCTGATCTGTCCATGAAATTCACATGCTATACTCATAGCAAAGTCCTCAGTCCTCATTCAACATATTCACTCTTGTGTTCTAGCTCATTGGTCCAATGTATCTCCTAGCTCATGGCAGTCGAAAGGCAGGCTCTCCCTTCCCATCTCCCTTGTACACCACCCAAAGTTTCATGATCTCATTCTTCTAGTCCATGTGCCACTCGCCAAGCCACGTGCCATGGGGCTGCATCCTCTTGGGGGGCTCCCTTGCCTAATTTGTACAGACACTAGGCTAGTGGTTGACCTTCCAGTGGTCATTGATATGGGAGTAGAGATGGCCAATGCTTGTGCAGGAAGGACAATGCTGAACTGCTGAGTCTGAACCTGTAATAGCTGCTTTATCCTGAAATAAAGTTATAATTTTTATGTACCTGAATAAATAGGTGATATATTTATACTAGTTACAATGTGCAACTATTGTTCAAGACGAAGGTGCTGTTGTGACAAATAAAATCCTAAAAAGATCACTACTAAATGGTCATTTTCTTAATTGATGGCCATTTTAATGCATGCTGGCCATTAAAAGCACAAAAAGAGCCTCAGGAAAAAAAAAAAAAGAACTGGCTGGGCATGGTAGCTCACACCTGTAATCCTAGCACATTGGGAGGCCGAGGCAGATGGATCACCTGAGGTCAGGAGTACAAGATCAGCCTGACCAACATTGCAAAATCCTGTCTCTACTAAAAATACAAAAAATAGCTGGGCGTGGTGGCACACGCCTGTAATCCCAGCTCTGTAATCCCAGTACTCAGGAGGCTGAGGCAGGAGAACTTACTTGAAATCGGGAGGCGGAGGTTGCAGTGATCCGAGATTGCACCATTGCACTCCAGCCTGGGCAACAAGAGTGAAACTCTGTCACAGGAAAATAATAGCAACAACAGGCCAGACGCGGTGGCTCACGCCTGTAATCCCAGCACTTTGGGAGGCCAAGGCGGGTAGATCACAAGGTCAGGAGATCAAGACCATCCTGGCTAACAGGGTGAAACCCCGTCTCTACTAAAAATACAAAAAATTAGCCAAGCATGGTGGCAGGTGCCTGTAGTCCCAGCTACTTGGGAAGCTGAGGCAGGAGAATGGCATGAACCCAGTAGGCAGAAGTTGCAGTGAGCCGAGATCACGCCACTGTACTCCAGCCTGGGTGACAGAGCGAGACTCCGTCTCAAAAAACAACAACAACAACAACAACAACAAAAATGAACTTTGACTAAGTCTCACATTCTATATAAGCAAAAATAAAATGAATCACAGACTTAAGTGTAAAATGTAAAACTTAAAAAATTTATAAAATCTTCTGGATCTAGAGCTAGGCAAAAAGTTATTAGGCTTGACACCAAAAGCATGATCCATTAAAAACAAACAAACAACAACAACAAAAAAAACTCACTGAGAGCTGGGTGCAGTGGCATGCACCTGTAGTCCCAGCTACTTGGGAGGCTGAGGCAGGAGAATTGCTTGAACCCAGGAGTTGGAGACCAGCCTGGGCAACATAATGAGACCCCATCTAAAAAAAAAACCCCACTAAATTAGACTTCTTAATAAACTAGACTTTATAAAAAAAATTTTAAATTGCTATATGGGCTGGGCATAGTGGCTCACGTCTGTAAAGTAATCTTAGCACTTTGGGAGGCTGAGGTGGGAAAATCACTTGAGCACAGGAGTTGGAGACCAGCCTAGGCAACACAGTGCAATCCCATCTCTATGAAAAAATTTTTAAATTAGCTGGGCCTTGTGGTGTGTACCCATAGTCCTAGGTACTTGGAAGGCTGAGGCAGGAGGATCACTTGAGCCCCGGAGGTTGAGGCTGCACTGAGCCATGGTTGCACCACTGTGCTCCAGCCAGGGTGAAAGAGTGAGGCCTTTCTCAAAAAATTAAAAAAAAAAAAAAGGATTAAAAAATTTTGCTCTGCAAAAGACCCTTTTAAGAGGATGAAAAAAAGCTACAAAGTGGGGGAAAATATTTGTAAGCCACATGTCTGACAAAGGAATAATACTAGAATACATACAGAACTCTGAAACATTGAGCTGTTTAATATGTAAAACTCACTTTTGTGAGTTTTTGTCAAGGTTAATGAGTTGCTCCTCCCAAAAGCACTCCTTGGTTTCAGAGCAAAAAAAGCCAGATACAGGCCGGGCGCGGTGGCTCATGCCTGTAATCCCAGCATTTTGGGAGGCTGAGGCGGGCAAATCACCTGAGGTCGGGAGTTCGAGACCAGCCTGACCAACAGGGAGAAACCCCATCTCTACTAAAAATACAAAATAAGTCGGGCGTGGTGGCACATGCCGGTAATCCCAGCTACTTGGGAGGCTGAGGCAGGAGAATCGCATGAACCCGGGAGGCAGAGGTTGCGATGAGCCAAGATTGCGCCATTGCACTCCAGCCTGGGCAACAAGGGTGAAACTCTGTCCCAAAATAAAAAACAAGATCTGTGCAGTTTACTCTATGTAATTATATCTTAAAGCCCCACGATCTTTCTACCACTCGACATAACCTCCCTGAGGAGTATGTGACCTATGAAAAACACCAACTACAAAGAACAAACTACAAACGACTACAAAGAGTAGTAAGGACGACAGTAAAAAAAAAAAAAATTTTTTTTTTCTGAGATGGAGTTGTGCTCTTTCACCCAGGCCGGAGTGAAGTGGTGCTATCTCAGATCACTGCAACCTCCACCCACTGGGTTCAAGAGATTCTCCTGCCTCAGCCTCCCGAGTAGCTGCGATTACAGGTGCACGCCACCATGCCCAGCTAATTTTGTATTTTTAGTAGAGATGGGTTTTCATCATGTTGGCCAGGCTGGTCTCGAACTTCTGACCTCAGGTGATCCACTTGCCTCGGCCTCCCAAAGTACTGGGATTGCAGGCATGAGCCACCGTGCCCAGCCCAGTAAAGATTTTGAACAAGATACTCTATATTAGTGGAAGCTTCCATTCTCAGTATCTTGTTTTGTTATTATTATTATTATTATTTGAGACATGCTCTCACTCTGTCACTGAGGCTAGAGTGTGGTGGCATGATCATGGCTCACTGCAGCCTTGACCTTCTGGGCTCAAGCAATCCTCCTGCCTCAGCCTCCCAGGAAGCTGGAACCACAGGCACATGCCACCACACCCAACTAATTTGTAAAAAGTATTATCTGTAGAGATGGGGTCTCCCTATGTTGCCCAGGCTGGTCTCAAACTTCTGGGCTCAAGCGATCCTCCCACCTCAGCCTCCCAAAGTGCTGAGTTATAGGTGTGAGCCACTGTGCCTGGCCCATTTTCAGCATCTTGAATGGAACCACTGGTGTCTCTTTGTAAGTATGTACAGAAAATACATAAGAAGTGATCATTTGGGTTCAGAAAACTCTCTCAAGAAGACATAGAAGGGCCAGTGTGGTGGCTCACACCTGTAATCCCAGCACTTTGGGAGGCTGAGTTGGGAGGATCTCTTGAGCCCAGCAGTTTGAGACCAGCTGGGGCAACAAAGTGGAAATCTCTCTCTACCAAAACAAAATACAAAACATTTAGCCAGGCATGGTGGTGCACACCTGTAATCCCAGCTATTTGGGAGGCAGAGGTGGGCACATCACCTGAGACTGGGAGTCAGGGATGGGGGCTGAGTCAAGACACTTGTCCCTTGATAGGATTACTAAAATACATACAAGGCTAGATATTAGTTTTCTAGGAAGAAAACCTTTGAGGTAGCCAGGTGCACATGGTGGTTTGTGCCTGTAATCCCAGCTACTCAGGAGGCTGAGGAAGTAGGATTGTTTGAGTCCACTAATCTCAGCATTTTGGGAGGCCAAGGCGGGCGGATCACGAGATCAGGAGTTTGAGACCAGCCTGGCCAACATAGTGAAACCCCGTCTCTACTAAAAATACAAAAAATTAGCTGGGCGTGGTGGCAGGTGTCTGTAATTCCACCTACTTGGGAGGCTGAGGCAGGAGAATTGCTGAACCCGGGAGGCGGAGGTTGCAGTGAGCCCAGATCGCGCCACTGTACTCCAGCCTGGTGATAGTGGGAGACTCTGTCTCAAAAAAAAAAAAAGAAAAAGAAAAACATACTTAAGTGTGTGTGTGAGTGTGCGTGTATAAAACAAAACTTGATGCTTCTCTTTGCTCAGGGGACTACAGAATTACAGAATGTCAGGTTAGGAAGCTGCATACTCAGGGTTCATAAGAGACCAAGTGAAATTTCACACACGTATGAAGGCTGCATACTTCAAATCACAGCCTTATTGGGTTTAGGGATCAGGCTCAAACTCCAGCCTCTTTAGGAATCACAGAATGTTCTCTCAAAGGTAGAGCACATCTTGTCCAAACAGCCTATTTTACAAACAAACTAAGGTCTGCAGAGGTTGAGTAACTTGCCTAAAGCCACACTAAGTTAGGACTGGTAGGGCTGGGATTTGCTTTCCTGTCAACTAACTCCCAAATGGAGGAATACATGCATGTCACTGAGGTTTATAAAGCATGATTTGTAAGCTAGAAATACAACGTGTTTAGTTCTAAAGGGAGAGGCACTGGCAGAATTGTTTCCACTCTTCATTATTAGGACACTCCCATGGCAAGACCAACCCAGAAGATGAAATTACAGTCTGCATGTTGGCCTGTTGAATGTATGACCAGCTTTATTCCCATCTTCAGCATAAGCTCAGGCCTGTCCACCCATCTCCAGCAGCTCCACTTTTGCTTAGGTAGTTTACCCTGCTGGAACCTCCTCCCTCCTACTCCCCAGACATAGTTACTATACTGTGGGCTTTAGGGTCACTGTAAGAATGGGCCAAGCCATCATTACACAAGCATTCCTGTAAAATAGCTCACCACTAGGACAGGTTGCTCACTGACCCATGCGATGGGTTGAACATGTTCTTGGTATCAAACTGTGTGTTAAGCATTTTCTTACGGGACCTCATTTAACCCTCACAACACACTATTTATACATAAGAAAAGTCAAGGCCAGGTGTGGCGGCTCACACCTGTAATCCCAGCACTTTGGGAGGTGGCTGAGGCAGGCAGGTAACTTGAGCTCAGGAGTTCAAGACCAGCCTGGGCAACATGGCAAAACACCATCTCTACAAAAAAATACAAAAATTAGTTGGGTGTAGTGATGCAGGCCTGTAGTCCCAGCTACTGGGGAGGCTGAGATAGGAGGATCACTCAAGAGTTCGAGGCTGTAGAGAGCTGTGATCGTGCCATTGCACTCAGCCTAGGTGATAGAGTGAGACCTTGTCTCCACCAAAAAAATAAAGAAAAAAAAAGTCAAATTTGACTTAAGTAAAAAAACTACTCAGCTAGAAAGTGGTTCATTTGAATCCAGATCTGTCTGGCTCCAAAGTTTCATCTGTAGATTGAAGTAAAATAGAGGCTGGGATCAGCAGCTCACCCCTATAATCTCAGCACTTGAGGCCAAGGCAGGAAGATGGCTTGAGGCAGGGGTTTGAGACCAACCTGGGTAATACTTCATAACCCCATCTCTACAAAAAATTTTAAAATGATCTGGGTATGGTGGCACTTGCCTGTAGTCCTAGCTACTTGGGAGGTTGAGATGGGAGGATCGCTTGAGCCCAGAAGTTTGAGATTATAGCGAGCTATGATCACACCAGGGTTCATAACGATTGAAGCACAAGTGAGATTTCACGGAAGTACAAAGGCTTCAAGCTACAGACCTATCCTTTCAGGAATCAGGCTCTAACCCCAGGCTCTTTGGGAAGTCTTCCCCTCCCATTTCCACAAACCAGATTCCTCCTGCTTTGATTGACATCTTTAATGGTACTGCAAACTTTCTGCCTTGAATCAGTGTGTCTATGGACTTCCCCCGTAGACTCCTTCTAGAAAAATAGCTCTGTCAGTGAAAACAAACTTATTCATCTTTTTATTACCTTTACATGCTTCACAGTAGACTGCAGCAATGTACAGCATTCAAGGTAGAGGAGGGTAACTAAAACAGATTTGTACCATTCACTGATTCCAGCAGCCAAGTTCACAGTTATTTTCTACTGTTACATTTAGACTGGAGGATCCCCAGTGGAATGCACATGGCTATCATTACCAAATCATTCATAAATCATGTTTTGGAAATTATGGGAAGAGTCTATTTCTTGTAACTGTTTATTGTTACCACCCAAAACACTTCCAGGCTTAAAACAAGGCGCTCCTATAGAAACAGCATTTTGTAGTTTTCCGTGTGTGTGTAAATTGTTGGTCACAAGAACAGAAAAATAGCGCAGCAGCTGTCTGAGCTATGTGATGTATGCAAAATGTATCAAGCCCAGAGAGACATGAGTGTGGGACTTCAGTCATGCTCCTTCCTTCCCAGGGACAATTGTTTAAAGGCATTTTGCTCCTAACTAGCTGTTTGACCCATTACTTTCATGTTAACAAAATTTGTGATACAAAGAACAAAGTATAGTGAATCAATAGCTTGTATCATTTTAATGTACATTCTTGGTAAATCACTTACGAACTGTCTCTTCTTTTCATTTATTTATTTATTTAGAGACAGAGTCTCGCTCTGTTGCCCAGGTTGGAGTGCAGTAGCACAATCTCGGCTCACTGCAACCTTCACCTCCCGGGTTTAAGCGATTTTCCTGCCTCAGCCTCCCGAGTAGCTGAAACTACAGGTGCCCGCCACCATGCCCAGCTAATTTTGTATTTTTAGTAGAGACAGGGTTTCACCATATTGGCCAGGCTGGTCTCGAACTCCTGACCTTGTGATCCTCCCGCCTTGGCCTCCCAAAGTGCCGGGATTACAGGTGTGAGCCACTGCGCCCGGCCTTCTTTTCTTTTAAAAACCCACTTGTAACTGCTGCTCATCAGATCATATATTCAGGGCAACTTGAGTCTATGCTCCTGGTTGCAGTCTGCAAACATGGCCCAAATAAACTCTCTACTTATATTACTTTTGCCTCAGATTTTTCCCTTAGGTCCACAGTCTTATGTGATCATAGCCATCCCCATGGAGGGTGGTCCACAAAGCCCACTTACCCCTCTATCCCTACCATCAGCACCAAGTCACTGGATCCCAAGCTCTGAGCACCACACCTAATTCTGAGAGGCTTTAGCCACTGATCTCTCTGCCTTCCCAGCTCTGAGTGTTCCCAACACCCTGGGTGCAGCTGCCTCATAGGCAGCCCCAGGCCAGCTTTAGGGCAGGTCTGGAGGAAGCCTGCTCAGCCCAGGTTTCTCCTTGAATTCCTTCCTTGGAGGTTTGCTGAAGCCCCAGACTAACCCATCCACCTTCCTTGGGGAAGGAGGCACGTGGACAGGGGGAAGGAGTTGGTCGTGAGGAGCTCTGGAGAGCAAAGGACAGATTTTTCTTTCCTTCTGGGGAGAAAGACTCTGGGCCGGGCGTGGTGGCTCACGCCTGTAATCCCAGCAGTTTGGGAGGCTGAGGCAGGTGGATTACTTGAGGTCAGGAGTTTGAGACCAGTCTGACCAGCATGGTGAAACCCCATCTCTACTAAAAATACAAAATTAGCTGGGCAGGTGGTGCACACCGGTAATCCCAGCTACTTGGGAGGCTGAGGCAGAAGAATTGCTTGAACCCAGGAGGCGGAGGTTACAGTGACCCGAGATCATGCCATTGCACTCCAGCCTGGGGCAACAAGAGTGAAATTCCACCTCAAAAAAGAGAAAAAGAAAAAGAAAAAGACTCTGGACAGCCCTGAGTCAAATGGAGAGGAGGATGTCCAGCAGACCCAAGGACTGGACATGTAGCTGGGTGGAAGTCACCATCTTGGCAATCAGCTAGGAGAAATAATTGGGTTCCATAAAGAGGCCACCAAGGAGGGGATCCTCTCCTACTTTCAAATCAGTCAGAATTCCCACCCAGACACCAGTCAAGGGTTTCCAGGGACCAGCCCTGCCTCAAAGGAAAGGCTGAGAACAAGAGCAAGCTTTTTTTATTCATCAGCCCAACAACACAGCAAGAAGGTAGTAAGTGATGAATTAACCAGCTCAGAGGTTATGTAACATGCCAGAGGTCATACGACCAACAGGGAGAGGAGCCAGGGCTGTCATCCAGGATAGTCTAACTTCAAAGTTCTTGCTCTTTTCTCTCAGGCAAAACAAGGATCTGGTAAGTAATAGGCCTGGGTGTTGGGCAACAGGAAAGCAGGCTGTGTGTGAGCAGATCGGAGAAAACAGAGGACAAAAGTCCAAGCGCATTCCTCACCATGGCACTTGCAACGCCGAATAGTGCTCACCTTGATTTATTTCTTCTCCTATGAGGCCGCAAGTTCCTAGCAGGGTGAGGACTGAGTTCTGTGGCCTCTATATCCACAGCATGCGCTAGCATGACACAGAATCTGTTCTCAGGAATGTTTGCTGATGGTTGCAGCCCTGAGGCTTCTTTTTTCATTTTTATTTTTATTTTTTTGAGACGAAGTCTTTCTCTGTCCCTCAGACTGGAGTGCAGTGGTGCAGTCTCGGCTCAGTGCAACTCCACTTCCCAGGTTTGAGCAATTATCCTGCCTCAGCCTCCCAAGTAGCTGGGATTACAGGCATGCATCACCACGCCAGACTAATTTTGTATTTTTAGTAGAGATGGGGTTTCTCCATGTTGGCCAGGCTGGTCTAACTCCTGACCTCAAGTGATCCGCCCACCTCAGCCTCCCAAAGTGCTGGGATTACAGGCATAAGCCACCATGCTTGGCCTTTATTTTTATTTTTTTTTATTTTTGACATGGAGTCTTGCTCTGTCACCCAGGCTGGAGTGCAGTGGCACAGTCTTGGCTCACTGCAACCGCCGCCTCCCAGGTTGGAGCAATTCTCCTGTCTCAGACACCCTAGTAGCTGGTATTACAGGCACATGCCACCATGCCCGACTGATTTTTGTATGTTTAGTAGAAACGGGGTTTCACCATGTTGGCCAAACCAGTCTCCTGACTTCAAGTGATCTGCCTGCCTGGGCCTCCCAAAGTGCTGGGATTACACCCACCCAGCCTTTATTTTTATTTTTTGAGTCTAGGTTTTGCTCTGCTGCTCAGGCTAGAGTGCAGTGGCATGATCATGGCTCAATGCAGCCTTGAACTCCAGGGCTCAAGTGATCCTACCGCCTCTGCTTTCCAAAGTGCTGAGATTACAGGCATAAACCACCATGCCGGGCCTGAGCCCTGAAGCTTCTGAAGGGGAAACATAGGAGAGAAATCAGGTAAAACCACCGCAGTCAGACAATAAGGGTGCAAGCACAAGGGAGTGGAAGGGGAAGAAAGGAAATAGGCCAAACACTCAGAAAAATCATCTGTCTGGATAAATGAGTCTCCTCCTGACACAGCAATAAGAATTTCTCTGAAGCTTGGTGCTCTCAGAGGTCCCAGGGCTGTAGCAGGTAAGTGACCTGTTTTGTTTATAGATTAAAAAAAGTCAAAGGTCAGAAATGTTGCCATGTGGCCTGATTTATTATTTATTTATTGGTTGGTTGGTTTGTTTTGTATTGGGCAGCCTCCTGAGCCAGAGTAGGCTGAGAGACTCCCCTGTGGCCTGATTTCGTGTGAAGAAATATGTGCACTTTGGGGAGTAACTTTCCTTAGAGTCCTCCCAGCCTGAGGGGGCACCCATGAGTCCAGAAGAGAGGCTTAAGAGACTAGGGGGTCAGGGAAGGGCTGAACTTGTCTAGGGAGACCCTGGGAAGTAGTGAGTGACTTCCCAGGGTCACTGGGAAGAGGACCCCACTGTCCTCATCTCAATCCCATCTACTGACCAGCCTTGATCCACTTAGTTTTCTCAGCAAATTAGGCAGAGTGATGTTAAGGCATTGCATGCTTTCTAGCATTCAGGAATCAGCAAATTCAGAAAGTGTGATCTTGGAGTTCTAGCCAAAAAGGAGTCTGCATGTCCCTCCAACTCTTCCTACTTAGCCTTTTTAAAAACAAAAACAAATCTAGTTCTCTGAGACACAGCTTTGTTCTGACTTCTCCCTTTTCCAAGTCCAGGCCCACACCCCATCTGATGTTGTTGAAAGTGCTGTCCTGACCATAGACTTAGTATCTGGCCGAGTTGAGTGGTAGGACAGGATCAGTGGTGCACAGGGCTCCCCAGCGGTGCTGCTGAAGCTAACCAGCGCTGATAACATGGGTGGCAGCCTGCTCTCTGTGTCTCAAGCACTTTCACATTTGCCATCTCTCGGGGTCCTCCCAGGGACTGGTCACACCGGGAAGGAAGCTTTACTTACTGTGCTGCTGCAGAGGCAGTGAAGCTACTGGGAACTGAAATCCTCTGTTTGCCAGCTTCCATCCCACCCCTTGCACTGAGGACAGAAGAAAATAGGCCCAGGAGTAGGCAGCAAAGAATGAAAGCCATGTTAGTGAGCAGCTGATGAAGAGACAGGAGACTGCTAAGTTTAGTGGCCTGGGTCGGGGAGACTGGGGCTGATCCCCAAGTTTGCCCATGAAGGGGTTCCAACTCAGAGGCAGTGTCCTGGGGGTACAGCCCAGGCCTTGGCACTTGCCCCTCCCCATCGGAATATTCTCCTTAAAGCCCACACTCCTTGCCCTCTGTGCCCATAAAGGAGAAAGAATCGAGAGTCTTGGACCAGAACTCGAAGTCACTGCAGCCACCAACCAAAGCCTCCCCTACCCAAGTCCACCAGGCCAAGCCAGCTTTTCCTATTGCCTAGGTGTTGGTGGGGGGCAGGAGAGGGGCGGGGGAGGGGCGGGTATCTTCCCCCCAGTGCACTCGTCCAGAGGTGGGGCTTCCGAAGCTCGGCGGGACCTCCAAGTTCCTCTCCCAGGGAACTGCCCCGCCCCCTCTCTTCCCGCGGGGGGCCGGTACCTGAGGAAGCGGACACCCTGCAACCTGGTTTCCTGCCAACTCCGAGAGAGGGCGGCCCGGGCCCCCAGCACCCCCGGGCTCCCGGCGCACAGCCTCCCCAGGCTCAGCATCCCGACGCAGACAGCCATGGCTCGCTTTGCCCTGCGTCCCGGCCCGAGTAAACTTTTAAAGTGAGCCGGGGTGGGGCGGGCGCGGAGCAGGCGGGGAGGCGGGGAGGGTGGCCTCTGCCTATGGGGTGCGGCGGATTCGGTCTCCGCCGGCGGGGCGGGGCGAGGCGCGGCGGCGGCTACTTCGCGCGGGACAACCTTCCCCTCGGACCCCGCGGCCCTCCCCCTCCCACCCTCGAAGAATAGCCCTGGTTTCCCCTGGATCCGAAGGCCCCAGCTGCAGTCCGAGACAGATCTTCCTCGCGACCATCCTCAGGGGCCTGGATGTTAGAGGCGCAAAAATTTGTTGATTTCCTAGAGGGAGAGCTAGCCGCACATCTGTGAGGGGCCAGATGGCAAGGTCAAGATCCATCCATCCCCTGCCCCCTTTAGCGCTCGGGTCACGTGCTGGCCCCGCTGCTTGCGAGCCGGGGGCCAAAGGAGCAGGCGCGAAGCGTCCTTGAGGCATGCCAGCTGGAGCAGAGGGCCCGCGGAGGTGGGGAGGCAGCCAGAACAAAGGGTGTCGCGGGTGAGCCCCTGCGGGCCCGCTGGCGCCAGAGTCCCAGCTGAGGCCAGATGTCAGCTTCAGAAGGGACACTAGTTGTACCCCATCTCACAGGGGGCATCCTCCCATCCCTCCTCGGCGCCTCTGCCTTGACCTTCTGCACAGGGCTGGGGGCCGGACACTGTAAGGTGGCCTCAGGAACTGGGACCTGTGTATTTCATCCTCCATCTGCCTGTCTTGGGGCCTGTGGCACAGTTCCCTGTGCTGCCCCAGGTGTGAATGGAAAGCAACCCTATGCCCCTCCTTAGGGTTCCTGAGGCCCGGGGTGAGTGGGGTACTAAGACCTGGGCAGAGCTGCGGGACAGAGAAGGTGATAATCCCGCTCTGGTCCTGGCTAGGAAAAGTGGCACTGGGCACCAAAGAGTAGCACAGTTTATACCTGTTCCAGGTCCACACTGCCTCGGCCTAGCCATGACTCTTCCTCTAGAGAAGGAGCTGGAGAAGAATGGGGCAAAGCCCTGGCAGTGTGACCTCTCCTCTCCTGACTGGAGGAGATGAAGTAAACCCTGCCGGGCAAAAGGGGTGGCTGAGAGTGGAGCTGGGCCTGAGGTGACCTTTGCCCTTATCTGGGAACTCTGGCTCCACTTCGGTCATGAGAAGGAGTCCATGCTGGGCCTCTTTATGATCTTGAGCGTGACCTCAAACCCTCCCTGGAACCCCGGTTCCTAGGGAGGGTCCCCACACTTCAGTTTCTGTGGGGTTGGGGCAGGAAGAGACAGAGGAACAAAGAGATCACACAAGGCTGGGCCTGCAAGGGTGTGCTTTCCTAATTAGACTGTCTTTGATAGCGGACCAGGGAACGTGGAGGGCTGGGGCATTCACAAGTCTGGGGTCCCAGCCCTGGCTGGCAGGCTCAGCCTCTAACTTGCTGGGTGACCCTGGGTAAACTGTTGTCCCTCTCTTGGCCTATAAAGTGTGGGGTAGGTACTGATCTTGTAGGTCCTTCCACTCTCCTGGCTAGTTTAAGGGTCAGTCCTAGAGTGGGAGAGAAGTGAGTTCCTCCTTGAACTTTGCTCCAGCCTCGGCTTTTCAAGACACTGGGCTTTCCTGACTCTTCCTAGGTGCACAGGCCGTGGCATCATAGCCACCAGTTTCAGGGTATCTTGTACATGCCAGGCTCTTCAAGACATTTTCTCTGACCCTCACAAACACCCTGCAAGGAACAGGCATGCCTTGGAATGTGTCTTTGTTTTTATGGATGAAGAAACTGAATCCCAAAGAGGTTCAGCTTCTTAAACATAGGCCAGGCCGGGCGCGGTGGCTCACGCTTGTAATCCCAGCACTTTGGGAGGCCGAGGCGGGCAGATCACGAGGTCAGGAGATCGAGACCACGGTGAAACCCCGTCTCTACTAAAAATACAAAAAAATTAGCCGGGCGTAGTAGTGGCAGGCGCCTGTAGTCCCAGCTACTCGGAGAGGCTGAGGCAGGAGAATGGCATGAACCCGGGAGGCGGAGCTTGCAGTGAGCCGAGATTGCGCCACTGCACTCCAGCCTGGGCAACAGAGCGAGACTCCGTCTCAAAAAAAAAAAAAAAAACATAGGCCAAAGCTCTGCCCGTAGTCTCTTTGTGGCTTTGGGCAAGTCACAGGGCCTCTCCAGCCTCATTATCTGTCAAATGGGGATAATAATACCAACTTCACACAGAGGGCTGGGTAAGAATTGAGTAGGTGGCACAGAACTGGTAGTCGGCCAGTTTTCAGTGATCGTTTCTTTTTCCATCCTCTCCTTCCTCTCGTGTCTTCACTCTAAGACCTTCCTCTGTGTAGGAATTGCAAACCTTTTTTAGGAGGGGGAATTGTTTTACTTCTGCAAAGCCCTGGTAGGCACCGGTTCTGTGGATGGGGAGGAGGGCTGGGAGAAAGTCAAGACGGATGGTGGGGAAGTCCGTGAGTCATGGTGGGGGAATCATGTTGACCCAGCATTCTTTGGCTAGTATAGGGAAGTGGGGAGGAGGGCAGTGGGCCATCCAGGCTCTCCAGCTTCCCTTCCCTTCCCTTTAACCAATTAAATTCCCCATTGCTCCCCAAGGGGCCTTCTGCCTGAGCCATCACATCTCCTTCATGCTGCACGTGACTTGCATGATTTATGGTCCCTGTAATTTGGCTCATGCCATTGGCTACCATGAGAAAGCCCTTATTCCCGCCCCTTTGCCCATGTCCTGCTTCTGTGCTTCAAAAGCAGGCTCAAAATGTAAACACCATTGGCCGGGCGCGGTGGCTCACGCTTATAATCCCAGCACTTTGGGAGGCCGAGGCGGGTGGATCACGAGGTCAGGAGATCAAGACCACGGTGAAACCCCGTCTCTACTAAAAATACAAAAAAATTAGCCGGGCGTGGTGGCAGGCGCCTGTAGTCCCAGCTACTCGGAGAGGCTGAGGCAGGAGAATGGCGTGAACCCGGGAGGCGGAGCTTGCAGTGAGCCGAGATTGCGCCACTGCACTCCAGCCTGGGCGACAGAGCAAGACTCTGTCTCAAAAAAAAAAAAAACAAAACAAACAAAATGTAAACACCATTTATTGATTTTTTTTTCTTTCGTAACATCAACCTGCAGAAGACCTAGTCACAGTTACACAACAGAATATAAATGTAAGTATCACTAACCTTGGAAGTTACATCTGATAGTAGTTGAGAGGGAAGGGGCAAGGGAGAGTATAAAATAAAAATAAAAAGGTATGTCATTATGTACAAAAATAATAATAAAACTATAGTACCAGGACTTAGGGAGGAGAGATGGGGTGCAAGTACCCACTTATCAAACAGAAAATCTAAAACTGGCAAAATAAGTATGTCATTTAGAGACAAGTAGCAGAAGATAAAACAAAAATAGTTACAATAGTTCAAATGATTCTCTTTGGACTTAAATAGATATTTCACCAAAGATATATATATATATATATATATATATATGTATTCCCCAAAGAAATATATCTCCAGGCTGGGCACGGTGGCTCACACCTGTAATCACAGCACTTTGGGAGGCCAAGGTGGGCAGATCACGAAGTCAGGAGATTGAGACCATCCTGGCTAACACGGTGAAACGCCGTCTCTACTAAAAAAAAAAAAATACAAAAAAATTAGCCAGACTTGGTGGCGGGCACCTGTAGTCCCAGCTTCTCAGGAGGCTGAGGCAGGAGAATGGTGTGACCCTGGGAGGCAG
This sequence comes from Nomascus leucogenys, assembly GCF_006542625.1. NCBI lineage: Eukaryota > Metazoa > Chordata > Mammalia > Primates > Hylobatidae > Nomascus > Nomascus leucogenys. Next base: position 861,084 of record NW_022095769.1, read on the forward strand.
AGCTTGCAGTGAGCCGAGATCGTGCCACTGCACTCCAGTCTGGGTGACAGAGCGAGACTCCGTCTCAAAAAAAAAAAGAAATGTATCTCCAAAGAAGATATACAGATGGGCAATAAGCACATGAGAAGGTACTCAACATCACCAGAAATTAGGGAAATTCAGATCAGAACCATCCTCACACCCATCAGGATGGCTATTATCTGAAAACAACAACAGGCCAGGTGCGGGTGCTCACGCTTGTAATCGCAGCACTTTTGGAGGCCAAGATGGGTGGATCACTTGAGTCCAGAAATTTGAGACAGGCCTGGGCAATGAAGTGAGAAACTGCCTGTACAAAAAGTACAAAAATTATCTGAGTGTGGTGGTGCGTGGCTGAGGCAGAAGGATCACTTGACCCCAAGAGTTTGAGGCTGCGGTGAGCTGAGATCACACCACTGCACTCCTGCCTAGGTGACAGAGCAAGACCTTTTCTCACAAAATAAATAAATAAACGAACACCCACAAAAAGCCCAGAAAATAACAAGTATTGGTGGGGATGTGGAGAGATTGGACACGTGCGCATTGGTGGTGGGAATGTAAAATGGGGCCACCACAGTGGATGGTATGGTGCTTCCTCAAAAAAATTAAAAATGAGTTATATGATCCAGCAATTCTACTTCTGGGTATACACCCAAAATAATTGAAAGTAGGGACTCCAACAAACATTTGTGTACCAGTGTTCACAACAGAATTGTTCCCAATAGCCAAAAGACAGACACAACCCAAATATTCATCAATGATTGAATGGATAAACAAATGCGGTATATCCATACAATGGAATAGTATTCAGCTTTCAAAAAAGGAAGGAAATTCTGACACATGCTACAATCCACATGAACTTTGAACACATTGTGCTAAGTGAAAAAGCCAAACACAAAAGAATAAATACTGTATGATTCCATTCATATGCGACACCTAGAGTAGTCAAATTCTTAGAGACAAAGTGGAATGGTGGTTGCCAGGGGTGGGAGGTGTGGTGGGGGAATGGGAAGTTATTATTTGTTTAATGGGTATAGAGTTTCAGTTTAGGAAGATGAAAGGGTTTTGGAGATGGATGGTGGTAATGGTTGTATAACAATGTGAATATACTTAATGCCACTGAACTGTAACCCTAAAAATGGCTAAAATGATATATTTTCTTTATGTCTATTTTTCCACAACTTTTAAAAAAGCTTTTCTTTGGGGCATAGCAGTGGGAGGAAGAGTGAGGGCAGAGAACAGGCTTTTGTTAAAAAAAGCTGTTTTTGGCCTGGTGCGGTGGCTCACACCTGTAATCCCAGCACTTTGGGAGGCTGAGGCGGGTGGATCATGAGGTCAGGAGATCGAGACCATCCTGGCTAACACAGTGAAACCCCGTCTCTCTTAAAAATATAAAAAATTAGCCGAGCGTGGTAGTGGGCGCCTGTAGTCCCAGCTACTCAGGAGGCTGAGGCAGGGGAATGGCGTGAACCCAGGAGGCGGGCTTGCAGTGAGCCAAGATGGCATCATTGCACTCCAGCCTGGGTCACAGAGCAAGACTCAGTCTCAAAAAAAAAAAAAAAAAGCTGTTCTCTTATATTATTTTCTAAGATGGTGTATATGATTCCTCTTAATAAAATTTTTTATTAACATGCCTGAGGGAGGCTTCAATCAGTTACAGGAACTAATGTGTTTGATGAGGTTTTCACTGTAAAAACATGAGTGCAAAGAGGTTACTTAGGCTTGGAATCAACTTCAGTGTCAGATCTGGAAAGAATCCAGCCCTAGTGCTTTTTCTGTCAATGACCTTGAGTAAATCCTTTTTCTCTGGTGTAATTTTTCATAGCTCTCTGTTGTAATTGACTGTCTCCAAGTAGTAAGTAAAAAATGGCCCTTTTAAAGAATTTCCTTCACTGTGTGTTCGAGAACTGAGCTGTCTAATAAGAAATGCAGTGATCATGAAGGAGAGGTGGAAAAAAAAGAGAGACACTGGCAGCCACAGAAAGAAAAAGGGAGAGGAAGTTGAGAAAGGAAGTTTCAATTTTCAAAGATATTGAAATGACTTGGAACAGAATGCGTATATTCTGCAAATCAAGCCAATTAGATCCAGTAGCCAATATCAAAAAAAAAAAGGCTAATAAAAATTGTTCTAAACATGGATGTTTCTCATTCTCAAACTCTCAAACTGAAAGTGAAAATAAGGAACTTGCTTTGAACTACTGTGTAGAGTCAAGTTATCTTTTAGTTATCTTTTTTTTTTTTTTAAGAGACTGTCTCACTCTCACCTGGGCTGGAGCTGGAGTGGTGCAGTAGGGCAATCATAGCTCACTGCAGCCTTGAACTCCTGGGGTCAAGTGATCCTCCCACCTCAGCCTCCTGAGTAGCTGGGATTACAGGCGCATGCCACCACACTTGGCTAATTTTTCTTTTTTTGTAGAGATGAGGATCTCAATGTGTTGCCCAGGCTGATTTTGAACTCCTGGGCTCAAGTTGATCCTCCTACTTCAGCCTTCCAAAGAGCTGGGATTCACAAGCAGGAGCCACCACACCCAGCTGGGTAAAATTATCTTGATCGTGACTAACAATTGCTGCAGGCACAGGCAGATGTGTTTTTAAATGATCAGTATTTTCTTGCTTATATCCCCAAAATTGAAAAACTCAGCCATAATCCCAGCAACTGCCAAAAAACTGTGAAAGCTTTGCTTTTGTAAGAGGATAGGACAAAAATCTTTATTTGGATGGTGTAATATTTTACTTTTCTTGGGTCAAAGTCAAGAACTAAAGTCAACTGTGAAGTCTTGGATAAAGACCCACTGTTAAACCAAATCTAATTTAACTTTCTTTTTTTATTCATTGGTTCAGCATTCATTCATTGAGTAACTACTTGCTGACAAGCATGATATGAATGAGACATGGTGTCTGTTCTCAATGAGCTCGCTGTCTAGGAGAAAACACCAACCCTGAGACTGACAATGGCCTGCAGTGCAGCCAGTGCTGTGTGAGCGAGGCTGGGGGAGAGGCACCTACCCAAGGTGTGTTGCAGAAGGCCTCCTGGAGGTTTGCATCTAGTCCTGAGAAAGAAGCAGTGTGTCAGTTTCCTATTGCTGCCGGAACAAATTGTACACATGTAGTGGCTTAAAACCCCAGAAATTTATTGTCTTACAGTTCTGGAGGCCAGAAGTCTGAAGAGTCTTACGCGATTAAAATTAAAGTGTTGGGCTGGGCACAGTGGCTCACACTTGTAATCCCAGCACTTTGGGAGGCCAAGGTCAGGAGTTCGAGACCAGCTTGGTCAACATGGCAATAAGGGAGGAGACCACCCCTCATATTGTCTTATGCCCAATTTCTGCCTCCAAAGAAAGAAGAAATAAAAACTAAAACGCAAAAATGAAATCCACAAGCAGACAGCCCAGCGCCACACCCTGGGCCTGGTGGTTAAAGATCAACCCCTGACCTAATCAGTTATATTATCTATAGATTACAGGCATTGTATAGAACAGCACTGTGAAAATCCCTGTCCTGTTCTATTCCATTCTAATTACTGGTACATGCAGCCCCCAGTCAAGTAGCCCCTGCTTGCTCAATCAATCATGACCCTCTCATGTGGACCTCCTTAGAGTTGTGAGCCCTTAAAAGGGACAGGAATTGCTCACTTGGAGAGCTCGGTTGTTGGAGACATGAGTCTTGCCAAAGCTCCCAGCCGAATAAAGCCCTTCCTTCTTTAACTCGGTGTCTGAGGGGTTTTGTCTGCAGCTTGTCACGCTTCATTTCTTGGTTCCCTGACCGTGAAGCAAGGTGATGAATGGATGGTCAAGGCAGCCCCTTAGGTGGCTTAGGCCTGCCCTGTGGAGCATCCCTGTGGGGGACTCTGGCCAGCTTGAGTGATGCAGATCCTGAGAGCGATCCTGGGTAAGCAATTGCCCTCGTGGAACTCCTCGCCAGAGCAGCGTGTGGCAGGCCTCCGTGGAGGATCAATGCAGTGGCTGAACACTGGGAAGGAACTGGCACTTGGAGTCCAGACATCTGAAACTTTGTAAGACTAGTCTGTGGAACTTGCCCCACTCCGTTTGAGTGGAAGCGTGGCCTGATCACCCACAGTGTGCCTGTACCGGCACAGTTTTTTGTTTTTGACTTGACTTGGATTGCTTGATACTTTGGTTTGGTTTTGGTTTTGACCTGGCTTGGATTTCTTGATACTCTGATTTTGTTTTTGATTCTGGTTTGGTGTAAACTGTAAAAGTGTGTGTGTGCCCTTTTTACCTGTTCTTTGTTTTGTGGTGTGCATTTGGTGTGAGTGTGGTGTTTTGTCTCGAAGAAGCATGGGTCAGGCACAAAGTAAGCCCACCACACTAGGAACTATGTTGAAAATTTTCAAGAAAGGATTTAAGGGAGACTATGGAGTACTGTGACACCAGGAAAACTTAAAACTTTGTGTAAGATAGATTGGCCAGCATTAGAGTTGGGTTGGCCATCAGAAGGAAGCCTGGACAGGTCCCTTGTTTCAAAGGTATGGCACAAGGTAACCTGTAAGCCAGGGCACCCAGACCAGTTCCCGTACATAAACACTTGGTTACAGCTGGTTTTAGAACCCCCACCACTGCCCCCAGTGGTTGAGAGAACACCAGCATAAGCAGCTGGCAGAGGCAAGGAAAGACCAGCAGAGACAGAAAGAGGAAGAGACAGAGAGACAAAGAGGAAGTCAAGGAAGGAGAGAGATAGAGAGAAAGAGAGAGGCAGAGAGAAAGGCAAAATAAAAGTCAAAGAGAAAAAGAGACAGAAAATCAAAGAGAAAGAAAGAAAGAGATGCACAAGCAGTTAAGAAAAAAAAAACAGTGTACCCTATTCTTTTAAAAGCCAAGGTAAATTTAAAACCTATAATTGATAATTGAAGGTATTCTCTGTAACCCTGTAACACTCCAATACCACTTTGCTGTCAGTGTAAACAAGGGTGTATCCTGAAAGCACTGAGGCCTTCCTATCAAAAATCCTTAACCCAGTAACCCACGGATGGCTCAAATGCATTCAATCTGTAGCAGCAACTGCTTTGCTAACAGAAAAAAGTAAAAAAAGAACTTTTAGAGGAAACCTCATTGTGAGCACACCTCACCAGTTCAGAAGTATCCTAAGGAAGAAAAAAAAAAAAAAAGGATGATTTAACATTAACCACTGAAAATTCCCTTAACTCAGCGGGTTTCCTAACAGTGGATCTAAATCTTAATTATCATACAAAGGTCCAACCAGACCTAGGAGGAACTCCCTTCAGGACAAGATGATTGATGTTTCCTCCCAGGTAATTGAAGGAAAAAAAAAGCCATCTATACCAATTCTAAGTTAATTTGGACAAAACAAGGTCTTCTTAATATAGCAAAGGATAATTAAAATCCCAAACTTACAAGGTTTTCAACAAAAGTAAAGTTTGCTAAAAGTTAACAGTGTAATATATATTATAGTAACTTCTAATCTTGTGGACTTAGTCTAGTCCACAGACATAAAAGAAGTTCGCTTTGGAAAAGAATGGTTATCATCTTCGAAAAAAAAAAGGGAAAAAAAGAGGGGGAAGAATTTATGTAAAAAGAGGTTATATGGTAAATTCTTGTCCTGAAATAAATTAACTAGTTGTTTTAAAAAAAAATGTAATAAGTCAGAAAGTTAAAACATGTCAAAGAATTGTCTGCGAAAGTCGTGAAAGAAAAAAATATTTAAAAAATTATGCAAGAAATGTTGTATAATTTAAAGGTAACTAGGCCTCCTGAATGTAAAACTATTGGAAAAAAAACAGTTTATGTGCAAGGTGTATAAGGAAAGTAAAATATACCTTTGGTAAAAGGAGTATAAGGAGGCATAAGAATGTAAATTTTTACCTACATTAAAAGGTTAAAAAAATTTGTTCTGAAGGTTTAAGCAAGTTTTAAAACGTTAATTGTAAGGAAAATTCTGTGTGTAAACATATTAGCTAAAGTTAAACAGGTATCATCCAGTTTTTCTGTGAACTGGACATTAAAGTAAAAACACAATGGGTTTTTCTTAAAGCACTAACCTGCTGTTTAACAAAGATTATAAAAGGTTAAAAAGAGTCTATAAAAATCTTACCTTATGGTCCAACGTTAAAAATGGAATAAATATGTATACAAAGTTTTATTAAAACTAAGTTTAATATTAATAGCACATTAATATAAAGGTGAAATTTAGCTTATCTGGTATAAAAATTATACAAGAAGCATTATTAAATATAAAATGGTGTTTGGCCTTCTTTGGTCTAAAAACTAATACAAATAGGTGCTAAAGGAAATTTCTTACTAAGAAGGCACCAAAGACTATAAAGTCCACAGTTGATGTCCCCACATTTAAAACAAAAAGTCAATTTCTTACAAATTATATACTTGATTTATCTTCCACTTTCCTTTCCCTCAAAACTAAAAGTCTTTTAGCACAGGTACCACCCCTAGAATTTCCAGTAAACCAGCACCAGCTTGAAGATCACTTTCTTATCAAAGGGTGGAAAGAAGAAAAACTCAGGCTAGCCTAGGAAGGACCCTACCTCGTGCTGTTAACCTCCGAGACTGCTGTTCATACAGTGAAAAAGGGATGGACTCATCACACCTGAGTCAAAGCGCCACCCCCTCCAGGGTCATGGGCCACAGTCCCAGAGGAAAACCCTACCAAACTAAAGCTAAGAAAAATTTAACTCTTTCATCAATTCTATTACTCTTTCTTCTTTCCTTGCTCTATTGCTGACCATCTGGTTATTAACATAACCAAGTCAATTTAGCCTCAAACTATTGCATTTAATGTTTGCCTTGTTATACCCTGTGGGGACTTGCCAAGTCAAAGACAGCTCTCTACTTCAGAAAAGTACCTCTGTCCCTCTTGACTCTCCTCAGACTGGGCATTAGTAAATTAAGACCATTTAATCTGGGGAAATTTTGATAAAGACTCCAGTGTCAACCAGGAGTCTTGCTCCCCAATGTAGAGCTTTTATGCCATAGTTGGCCCAACATTCTGTGGACCACTAAAAAGCAAGGATGGACTGCCCCAACCGGTTTTTGTAATTTCCCAAAATCACTCATTTTACTAGAGGATCATAGAAGTTAAAGACTTAAAACAAACTTTGGCAATTAAGACAGCATACCAAGATGCAAATGCCTCATTGGAATGGATCAAATATTCCATCCACACGTTAAACAAAAGCAATTGTTATGCTTGTGCACATGGCAGGCCAGAGGCTCAGATTGTTCCCTTTCCACTAAGGTGTTCCTCCAGTCGACCAGGCATGGGCTGCCTGGTAGCTCTTTTCCAGGATTCTACAACCTGGAGTAATAAGTCACGCCAAGCTCTCTCTGCTATATCTGGCACCCTGCGGGTCAGCGGGTCAGCCCCCAAGGGCCATCCAGCCTCTGTCTCCCAACACTAAGTTCACTTCGTGCCTCTCATGACAGGGAGGAAACTTAGCATTCTTTAGAGACCTGAAGGGATGCAGTGAGCTTAAAAATTTTCAAGAGCTTATCAATCAGTCAGCCCTTGTTCATCCCCGAGCAGATGTGTGGTGGTATTGTGGTGGACCTTTACTAGGCACTCTGCCGAATAACTGGAGTGGCACCTGTACTTTAGTCCAATTGTCTATCCCTTTCACCCTGGCATTTCATCAACCAGAAGGAGAAAAAATAAGGCATTGTAAAGCGAGAGAAGCCCCTTATGGGTCTTTCAACTCTCATGTTGATTTAGACACAACTGGAGTCCTATGGAGAATACCAGATCAATTTAAAGCTTGAAATCAAATAGCTGCAAGATTTGAGTCAATATTTTGGTAGGTGACAGTTAATAAAAATATAAATTGGATAAATTACATCTATTACAACCAACAGCAATGAGCTTTTCATGAGTTAAAAGGAAAACTCATGTCGGCCCCAGCCCTGGGGCTACCTGACCTGACAAACCCTTTACACCCTATGTGTCAAAAAGAGAAAAAATGGCAGTTGGAGTTTTAACCCAGGCTGTGGGGCCCTGGCCAAGGCCAATGGCCTATCTCTCAAAATAACTAGACAGGGTTTCCAAAGGCTGGCCCCCATGTCTAAGGGCCCTGGCAGCAACAGCCCTGTTAGCACAAGAAGCAGATTAACCCTTGGACAAAACCTGAATATAAAGGTCCCCCATGCTGTGGTAACTTTAATGACTACCAAAGGACATCATTGGTTAACAAATGCTAGATTAACCAAGTACCAAATCTTGCTATGTGAAAATCCCCTCATAACCATTGAAGTTTGCAACAACCTAAACCCCTCCACCTTGCTGCTGGTATCAGAGAGCCCAGTTGAACATAACTGTGTAGAGGTGTTGGACTCAGTTTATTCTACCAGGCCCAGCCTCCGAAACCATCCTTGAACACCAGTAGACTGTGAGCGGTACGTGGATGGGAGCAGCTTTGCCAACCCCTGCAAAGTGACTCTGAAGAAGATGACAAGCCTTACTCCAGTCATACCCGGAAGCTGAGTGGTCCACTCATGGCCGAAGCATGAGAAAACTCGTCATGGGACTCATTTTCCTTAAAATTTGGACTTGTACAGTAAGGACTTTAACTGACCTTCCTCAGACTGAGGACTGTTCCCAGTGCATACATCAAGTCACTGAGGTAGGACAAAAAGTTGCTACAGTCTTATTATTTTATGATTATTATAAGGGTACTGGGACTCTAAAAAAAACAACAACTTTTTTGTATAATGCTATTCTATGCAAGGTATGTAGCCCAGGAAATGACCAACCTGATGTGTGTTATGACCCATCTGAGCCTCCCATGACCACAGTTTTTGAAATAAGATTAAGGACTGAGGACTGATGAAGGCTCATAAACAATACGAGTAAGGTGTTAGCCAAAACAAAAGAAAGAGGGGTGCCCAAAAAGTCACCTTAAAGTTTGATGCCTGCACTGTCATTAATAGTAATAAGTTAGAAATAGGATGTGGTTCTCTTAATTAGGAAAGAGGCTGTATGGAAGAAAATAAGTACATTGGTCATGAATTAGGACTGTGTGGAAATAATGTGGATACTGTTCTTGTGTCATTTAGGCTACTTGGATAAAAAATAAAAAGGATCCTGTCCACCTTCAGAAAGGGAAAACTGGCCCTTCCTGTACCAGTGGTCAGTGTAACACCTTAGAACTAGTAATAACCAACCCCCTTGATCCTCACTGGAAAAAGGGGAGTGTGTAACCCTAGGAATCGATGGGGCTGGACTGGATCCTCAAGTAAATATCGTGGTTTGAGGAGAAGTTTATAAACCCTCTCCTTAGCCAGTATTTCAAACCTTCTGTGATAAACTGACTGTGCCAGTACCAGAAATTCCAGGAAAAACAAGAAATTTGTTTTTGCAATTAGCTGGGCATGTAGCCCAGTCTCTCAATGTCACTTCATGTTATGTATGTAGATATGTAGAGGAACTGTAATGGGAGATCAATGGCCATAGGAAGCCTGAGAATTAGTGCCTACAGACCCAGTTCCTGATGAATTTCCAGCTCAAAAGAATCACTCTGATAACTTCTAGGTCCTAAAAGCCTCAATCATTAGACAATACTGTATAGCAAGAGTAGGGAAGGACTTCACCCTTCCTGTGGGAAGACTCAGCTGCCTTGGGCAAAAACTGTATAATAATGCTAAAAAACAGCCACCTAGTGGAGTTCAAACCACACTAAGAAAAATCCATTTAGTAAATTCCCAAAGTTGCAAACTGTGTGAACCCACCCAGAGTCCCACTGGGACTGGACAGCCCCCATTGGATTATACTGGATATGCGGGCATAGAGCTTATACCAAATTACCCAACCAGTGGGCAGGTAGTTGTGTTCCTGGCACTATTAAACCATCTTTCTTCCTACTGCCTGTAAAGACAGGCAAACTCCTGGGCTTCCCTGTCTGTGCTTCCCACAAAAAGAGAAGCATAACTAGAAAATTAAAAAGACGATAAATGGCCCCCTGAATCATGCAATATTATAAGCCTGGTACTTAGGCACAAGATGGCTCACGGGGATACCCGACTCCCATTTACATGCTCAACCGAATCACACAGTTACAAGTTGTCTTAGAAATAATCACTAATAAGACTGGCAGAGCCTTGACTATTCTGGCCTGGCAAGAAACTCAGATGAGAAATGCTATCTATCAAAATAGATTAGTTCTTGACTACTTGCTAGCAGCTGAAGGAGGGGTCTGTAGGAAATTTAACCTTACTTATTGCTGTCTAACATAGATGATCAAGGGCAAGTAGTTGAAGACATAGTTAGAAATATGACAAAACTGGCACATGTGCCCTTGCAATTGTGGCATGGATTTGATCCTGGGACCATGTTTGGAAAATGGTTCCCAGCATTAAGAAGATTTAAAACTCTTATAATAAGAGTTATAATAGTAATAGAAACCGACTTGCTGCGCCCTTGTTTGCTACCTGTACTTCTTCAAATGATAAAAAGCTTCATTGCTACCTTAGTCCAAAATGCTTCAGCACAAGTGTACTATGTGAATCACTATTGATCTGTCTTGCAAGAAGACATAGGTAATAAAAATGAAAGTGAGAACTCCCAGTATTGAGTGAGATTCTCAAAGGGGGGGAATAAGCGAGGAGACCACCCCTCACATTGTCTTACGCCCAATTTCTGCCTCCAAAGAAAGAAGAAGTAAAAACTAAAAGGCAGAAATGAAATCCACAAGCAGACAGCCTAGCGCCACACCCTGGGCCTGGTAGTTAAAGATCGACCCCTGACTTAATCGGTTATGTTATCTATAGATTACAGACATTATATAGAAAAACACTGTGAAAATCCCTGTCCTGTTCTGTTCTGTTCTAATTACCGGTGCATGCAGCGCCCAGTCACGTACCCTCTGTTTGCTCAATCGATCATGACCCTCTCACATGGACACGCTTAGAGTTGTGAGCCCTTAAAAGGGACAGGAATTGCTCACTCGGAGAGCTCATTCGTTGGAGATGTGGGTCTTGCTGAAGCTTCTGGCCAAATAAAGCCCTTCCTTCTTTAACTCAGTGTCTGAGGGGTTTTGTCCGTGGCTTGTCCTGCTACAGCGATGCTCCATCTCTATTAAAAATATAAAAATTAGCTGGGTGTGGTGGCACACACCTGTAATCTCAGCTCCTCTGGAAGCCAAGGTACAAGAATCGCTTGAAGCCGGGAGGCAGAGGTTGCAGTGAGTGGAGATCAATCACACCACTGCACTCCAGCCTGGGCAAAAAAGTGAGACTGTCTTAAAAAAAAATTAAATAAATAAATAAAATCAAGGTGTTGGCAGGGCTAGCTCCTTCGAGGGGAACCAGAGAAGAATCCATTCTTTGTCTCTTACAGCAGCTAGTGACTCCAGTTGTTCTTTGGCTTGTGGCCACATCACTCCAATCTCTGCATCTGTACTCGCATTTCCTCCTCTTCTCTGTCAGATCTCCCTCTGTCTTCCTTGTTTTATTTTTTTGAAGTAGGTAGTGCCTTCCCTCATGGTCTTGGCATGCCTTTGATGAGCAAGGAAAGCCTTTCTCTGGAAACCCCCAGCAGACTCCTCTTGGGCTCCTCTGCTGTCACTGCTACCCATGCCAACAACTAATGCAAAGTGGGACGTAGTGCTATGGGCATCAGCAGAATAGCTCACTTTTGGTCAGGGTGATCAGGTAAGACTTCTTAGAGGAGGTGGTATTTGGACTGGACTTTGAAGGATGAAAAGGATGGTGACCATGGAAAGGGAGGAAGGAGAGGACATTCCAAGCCAAATAGAATGAACAGAGGGGAGAAGGCGGGAATAAGGAAGAGATGAACGGTTTTACAAGAATGATTTTTTTTGAGCGCCTTCTATGGACTAAGAACTCATTTAATCCTTATGAAAAAATAACTTCTAGCTGGGCGTGGTGGTGCATGCCTGTAGTCCCAGCTACTCAGGAGGCTGAAGTGGAAGAATCCTTGAACAAAGGCGTTTGAATTTACAATGAGCTGGCTGGGTGCCATGGCTCAGGCCTATAATCCCAGCAATTTGGGAGGCTGAGATGGGCAGATCACTTGAGCCCAAGAGTTGAAGACCAGCATGGGCACCATGGTGAAACTCCGTCTCTATTTAAAAAAAAAAAAGTTACAGTCACCTGATCACGCCACCGCTGCACTTTAGCCTGGGCGAAAGACCAAGTCCCTGTCTCAAAACAAACAAACAAACAAACAAGAAGAGGCTGGGCTCAGTGGCTCACATCTGTAATCTGAGCACTTTGGAAGGCTGAGGTGAGCAGATCACTTGAGGTCAGGAGTTTGAGACCAACCTGGCAACATGGTGAAATCCCATCTCTACCTAAAATACAAAAATTAGCCAGGCATGGTGGCACTCATCTGTAATCCCAGCTACTTGGAGATGGAGGCAGGAGAATCGCATGAATCTGGGTGGCGGAGGTTGCAGTGAGCCGAGATCACGCCACTGCACTCCAGCCTGGATAACAGAGCAAGACTCTGTCTGTAAAAAAATAAATAAACAAACAAAGAAACAAAATAGTTTCTTCTATAGGTGATTTATGATTGAGGAATCCAGGCTTGGAGAGATTAGGTAATGTGTCCAAAGTTGGTAGAACCAGATTTGATCTCAGTTCCATCTCAACATATGATGATTTTATTTATTCATTCATTGATTGCTTATTTATTTGTAATAAACTTTTCTATATTATAATTTATTACAAAAGTAATAAGGCTGATTTTAGCAAATTTTTAAGGTGAACTAAGTTAAAAAGTATGGATATTCATCTATACATTTTCCTAGGCTCATATATGTTGAGCCTAGGATATTATATATATTATTATATATTATACATTAATATATCACATCTGTTAATGTTATATATATAATTTTTATTTTCTCTTTTAAGAGAAGAAGAGTTGCTATGCTGCCCAGGCTGAACTTAAACTCCTGGGCTCAAACAATTCTCTGCCTCAGCCTCCCGAGTAGCTGGGACTACAGGCATAAGCCATTAAATCTGGCTATTTTTACAAAAAAAAAGATCATGCTGGACAATTAATAGAATCAGAATAAAGTCCATAGATTAGAGAGTAGTATTGATCAGTGTGAATTTGTTGATTTTTACAATTGCCCTGTGGTTATATAGTTCCTTGTACTTAGAAAAAAAAACACTGATATATTTAGTGATAAAAGGGCATCATATCTGCAACACACTCAAACAGTTTAAAAATTGTGTGTGTGTGTGTGTGTATGTGTATGTAGACAGAGAGACAGAAGGATTAAGCAACTGTAGTGAAATGGCAAATGGGAGATCTGGGTAAAGAGTACACAGGAGGGCCAGCCGTGGTGGCTCACATCTGTAATCCTGGTACTTTGGGAGGCCAAGACAGGCGGATTACCTGAGGTCGGGAGTTCCAGACCAGCCTGACCAACATGGAGAAACCTCGTCTCTACTAAAAATACAAAATTAGCCAGGCGTGGTGGCACGCACCTGCAATTCCAGCTACACAGGAGGCTGAGGCAGGAGAATTGCTTGAACCTGGAAGGCGGAGGTTACGGTGAGCCGAGATTGTGCCATTGCACTCCAGCCTTGGCGACAGAGCAAGATACTGTCTCAAAAAAAAAAAAGAGTACACAGAAATTATTTTTGTTTTATTTTATTTTTATAATAGAGATGGGGTCTTGCCATGTTGCCCAGGTTGATCTCAAACTCCTAGCCTCAAGTGATTCTCCTGCTTTGGCTTCCCAAAATGCTGGGATTACAGGTGTAAGCTACCGCACCCAGCTCCAGGAATTCTTCTTTCTATTCTTACAACTTTTCTGTAAATCTGAAATAATGTCAAAATGAAATTCTGTTTTTAAAAGATGAGATCAGGCCATGTACCATACTCAATGACTTGCATGTTTTTACTTGACCATATGCAATAATCTTTTTTTTCCAGGTCAATACATACAGTTCCTAGTCATTCTCTTTAGTGGCTGCATAATTTTCCACAGTAATGTTCCATTGTATAAATACATTCTCAGTTTTTCAACCACTCACTTCTTGACGGATTTGACTTTTTTTTTTTTTTTCCTGAGACAGAATCTTGCTCTGTCACTCAGGCTGGAGTGCAGTGGCACGATCTTGGCTCACTGCAACCTCCGCCTCCTGGGTTCAAGCGATTCTCCTGCCTCACCCTCCTGAATAACTGAGACTACAGGTGTGTGCCATCACACCTGGCTAATTTTTTTTTCTTTTTTTTTTTTTTTTAGTAGAGACGGGGTTTTGCCACTTTGGCCAGACTGGTCTCCAACTCCTGACCTCAGACCTCAGGTGATCCACCTACCTTGGCCTCCCAAAGTGCTGGGATTACGGGCATGAGCCACTGGACCTGGCCTTTTTTTATTTTTATTTTTTATTTATTTTTTTGGTAGGGGGAGGGTCTCATGCTGGGGCACAGTGGTGCAATCACGACTCACCGCAGCCTCACCCTCCTGGGCTCAAGTGATCCTTCTCCCTCAGCTTCCTGAGTAGCTGGGACCATAAGTGTGGGCCACTATGCCTGACTAATTTTATTTTTTTGTACAGACAGAATATCCATCCCTATGTTGCCCAGTCTGGTCTTGAACTCCTAGGCTCAAGCAACCCTCCAGCCTTGGCCTTCCATAGTGCTGGAATTACAGGCATGAGTCACTGTGCCCAGCTTCATGGCAATTCTTGCACATTTATCTTGCCATATGAACTTGACTTTTCCCTCTATGTGCATTTTTTTGTTAAAAATATTTATTTTAAAAAGTACAATTGTTGTCATATCCCTCTATATGCTTTTTGTGTGTGTGTGAGACAGAGTCTCTGTCACCCAGGCTGGAGTGCAGTGGCACGATCTCGGCTCACTGCAACCTCCGCCTCCCCGGCTCAAGCAATTCTCTGCCTCAGCCTCCCGAGTAGCTGGGATTACAGGTGCCTGCCACCACGCCCACGTAATTTTTGTATTTTTAATAGAGACGGGGTTTCACCATCTTGGCCAAGCTGGTCTTGAACTCCTGACCTCGTGATCCACCTGCCTCGGACTCCCAAAGTGCTGGGATTACGGCATGAGCCACCGCGCCTGGCCCCCTCTATATGCTTTTTTTTTTTTTTTTGAGGTGGAGTCTCGCCATGTTGCCCAGGCTGCAGTGCAGTGGTGCGATCTCGGCTCACCGCCAGCTCCACCTCCTGGGTACACGCCATTCTCCTGCCTCAGCCTCCTGGGTAGCTGGGACTACAGGCGCCCGCCAGCACACCTGGCTAATTTTTTGTGTGTATATTTTTAGTAGAGATGGGGTTTCACCGTGTTAGGCAGGATGGTCTTGATCTCCTGACTTCATGATCCACCCGCCTCAGCTTTCCAAAGTGCTGGGATTACAGGCGTGAGCCGCTGTGCCCGGCCTAGAAAAGTAACCTTTTGAGGAAACCTCATTGTGAGCACACCTCACTAGTTCAGAATTATTCTAAGTCAAAAAAGCAAAAAGGTAGCTTACTAACTCAAAAATCTTAAAGTATGGGGCTATTCTGTTTGGAAAAGGTAATTTAACACTAACCACTGAAAATTCCCTTAACCCAGCAGATTTCCTAACAGAGGATTTAAATCTTAATTACCATACAAAGGTCCGACCAGACCTAGGAGGAACTCCCTTCAGAACAGAACGATAGATGGCTCCTCCCAGGTGATTGAGGAAAAAACACAATGGGTATTCAGTAATTGATAGGGAGACTCTTGTGGAAGCAGTTAGGAGAATTGCCTAATAATTGGTCTGCTCAATCGTGGGAGCTGTTTGCACTCAGCCAAGCCTTAAAGTACTTACAGAATCAAAAAGACTCTATCTCAACCCTGACTCAAAAGGTTACCTACACCCTCTCTGAAGCGAATTTGCATAAGAACTGTTGTTTATGGGGATGCATCTTGATGGGGCAGCTGGGTTGTTATGAAATACTCAAGAACTCAGCCCAGCTCTAGAACTCGCCTCTGAGCACAAAGGCAATGTTGGGCACTCTGGTAAAGGACCACTAGAATCCAGCAACTCGGACCCCTTTCTTTGTGGTCAAGAAAGGCGGGAAAAGGGGTGCAGGACTGCTACATCAGTGAGTGTAACTAATCCAATATGCAGAAGTCCATGGGTGGTTACACACCCTGGAAAGGAATAAGCATTAGGACCATAGAGGACCCTCTAGGACTAATGCTCATGGGAAAATCACTAGGGGTGCTGGCATCTGTATTTTTTTTCAGATGAGAAACATTCCCCCCAAGGCAAAAACACCCCTAAGATGTATTCTGGAGAATTTGGCCGAGTCAGAGTGTATGTGCCTTTTTCCCTGTCAGACTTGAAGCAAATTAAAATAGACCTAGGTAAAGCCAGGCGCGGTGGCTCACGCCTGTAATCCCAGCACTTTGGGAGGCCGAGGTGGGCAGATCACGAGGTCAGGAGATCGAGACCATCCTGGCTAACATGATGAAACCCCATCTCTACTAAAAATACCAAAAAGAAAAAAAAAAATAGCCAGGCGTGGTGGCAGGCGCCTGTAGTCCCAGCTACTCGGGAGGCTGAGGCAGGAGAATGGCGTGAACCTGGGAGGCGGAGGTTGCAGTGAGCCGAGATTGCACCACTGCACTCCAGCCTGGGTAACAGAGTGAGACTCCGTCTTAAAAAAAATAAAATAAAATAGACCTAGGTAAATTCTCAGATAACCCTGATGGCTATATTGATGTTTTACAACAGTTAAGACAATCCTTTGTTCTGACATGGAGAGATATAATGTTACTGCTAGATCAGACACTAACCACAAATGAGAGAAGTGCTGCCATAACTGCAGCCTGAGGGTTTGGCGATCTCTGATATCTCAGTCAGGTCAATGATAGTGAGAGGTGACAGCGTGCTGGCAGTCCTCACAGCCCTCGCTCACTCTTGGCGCCTCCTCTGCCTGGGCTCCCACTTTGGCGGCACTTGAGGAGCCCTTCAGCCCACCGCTGCACTGTGGGAGCCCCTTTCTGGGCTGGCCAGGGCGGGAGCCGGCTCCCTCAGCTTGTGGGGAGGTGTGGAGGGAGAGGCGCTAGCGGGAACCGGGGCTGCGTGCAGCACTTGCAGACCAGCTGGAGTTCGGGGTTGGCAGGGGCTTGGCGGGCCTCTCACTCAGAACAGCTGGCCGGTGCCAGCCCCGGGCAATGAGGGGCTTAGCATCCAGGCCAGCAGCTGCGGAGGGTGTACTGGGTCCCCCAGCAGTGCCAGCCCACCGGTGCTGCACTCGATTTCTCACCAGGCCTTCCCACAAGGCAGGGCTCGGGACCTGCAGCCTGCCATGCCTGAGCCTCCCACCCCCTCCATGGGTTCCTGTGCGGCCCAAGCCTCCCCGACGAGCACCACCCCCTGCTCCACAGCGCCCAGTCCCATTGACCACCCAAGGGCTGAGGAGTGTGAGCACACGGCGTGGGACTGGCAGGCAGCTCCACCTACAGCCCCAGTACAGGATCCACTGGGTGAAGCCAGTTCGGCTCCTGAGTCTGGTGGAGATGTGGAGAACTTTTAGGTCTAGCTCAGGGATGGTAAACACACCAATCAGCGCCCTGTCAAAACAGCAGGACGTGGGTGGGGCCAGATAAGAGAATAAAAGCAGGCTGCCTGTGCCAGCAGTGGCAACCCGCTCAGGTCCCCTTCCATACTGTGGAAGCTTTGTTCTTTCGCTCTTTGCAATAAATCTTGCTACTGCTCACTCTTTGGGTCCACACTGCTTTTACAAGCTGTAACACTCACCACGAAGGTCTGCAGCTTCACTCCTGAAGCCAGCGAGACCACAAGCCCACCAGGAGGAACAAACAACTCCAGATGTGCCACCTTAAGAGCTGTAACACTCACTGCAAAGGTCTTCAGCTTCACTCCTGAGCCAGCGAGACCACGAACCCACCAGAAGGAAGAAAATCTGAACACATCCGAACTTCAGAAGGAACAACCTCCAGACACGCCACCTTTAGAACTGTAACACTCACCGCAAGGGTCCACGGCTTCATTCTTGAAGTCAGTGAGACCAAGAACCCACCAATTCTGGACACAATAGGATGACAACAGAGGAAAGAGAACGATTCCCCACAGGCCAGCAGGCAGTTCCCAGTGTAGACCCTCACTGGGACACAGAATCAGAACATAGAGATTGGTGCCACAGACATTTACTAACTTGCGTGCCAGAAGGACTAAGGAAACTAGGAAGAAGCCTATAAATTGTTCAATGATGTCCACTATAACACAGGGAAAGGAAGAAAATCCTACTGCCTTTCTGGAGAGACAAAGGGAGGCATTGAGGAAGCACACCTCTCTGTCACCCGATTCTATTGAAGGCCAACTAATCTTGATAAATTTATCACTCGGTTAGCTGCAGACATTAAAAACAAAAAACTTCGAAAGTCCGCCTTAGGCCTGGAGCAAAATTTAGAAACCCTGTTGAACTTGGCAACCTCGGTTTTTTATAATAGAGATCAGGAGGAACAGGCAGAACAGAACAAATGAGATAAGAAAGAGGCCACCGCTTTAGTCATGGCCCTCAGGCAAGCGGAACTTGGAGGCTCTGGAACACGGAAAGGCTGGGCAAATTGAATGCCGAATATGGCTTGCTTCCAGTGTGGCCTACAAGGACAATTTAAAAAAGATTGTCCAGGGCGAGGCGCGGTGGCTCACGCCTGTAATCCCAGCACTTTGGGAGGCCGAGGCGGGCAGATCACAAGGTCAGGGGATCGAGACCATCCTGGCTAACACGGTGAAACCCCATCTCTACTAAAAATACAAAAAATTAGCCAGGCGCGGTGGCGGGCACCTGTAGTCCCAGCTACTCAGGAGGCTGAGGCAAGAGAATGGTGTGAACCCGGGACGCGGAGCTTGCAGTGAGCCGAGATAGCGCCACTGCACTCTGTCTGGCCTGGGCAAAAGAGTGAGACTCCGTCTGGGGGAAAAAAAAAAAGATTGTCCAAATAAAAATAAGCCATCCCCTCATTGATGCCCCTTATGTCAAGGGAATCACTGGAAGGCCCACTGCCCCAGGGAACAAAGGTCCTCTGAGTCAGAAGCCACTAACCAGATGATCCAGCAGCAGGACTGAGGGTGCCCGAGGCAAGCGCCAGCCCATGCCATCACCCTCACAGAGCCCTGGGTATGCTTGACCATTGAGGGCCAGGAGGTTAACTGTCTCCTGGACACTGTCACGGCCTTCTCAGTCTTACTCTCCTGTCTCGGACAACTGTCCTCCAGATCTGTCACTATCCGAGGGGTCCTAGGACAGCCAGTAACTAGATATTTCTCCCAGCCACTAAGTTGTGACTGGGGAACTTTACTCTTTTCACATGCTTTTCTAATTATGCCTGAAAGCCCCACTCCCTTGCTAGGGAGAGACATTCTAGCAAAAGCAGGCGCCATTATACACTAGAATTAGGAGAAGGGAAAAGGGTAAATATATATACAGACTCAAAGTATGCTTACCTAGTCCTCCATGCCCACGCAGCAATATGGAGAGAAAGTGAATTCCTAACTTCCAAGGGAACACCTATCAAACATCAGGAAGCCATTAGGAGATTATTATTGGCTGTACAGAAACCTAAAGAGGTGGCAGTCTTACACTACCGGGGTCATCAGAAAGGAAAGGAAAGGGAAATAGAAGGGAACCGCCAAGTGGATATTGAAGCCAAAAGAGCTGCAAGGCGGGACCCTCCATTAGAAATGCTTATAGAAGAACCCATAGTATGGAGTAATCCCCTCCAGGAAACCAAGCCCCAGTACTCAGTAGGACAAATAGAATGGGGAACCTGATGAGGACATAGTTTCCTTCCCTCAGGATCACTAGCCACTGGAGAGGGAAAAATACTTTTGCCTGCAGCTAACCAATGGAAATTACTTAAAACGCTTCACCAAACCTTTCACTTAGGCATTGATAGCACCCATCTGGTGGCCAAATTGTTATTTACTGGACAGGCCTTTTCAGAACTATCAAGCAGATAGGGTCTGAGAAGTGTGCCAAAGAAATAATCCCCTACACTACAGGCCATACATTTCAATCCCTGTATCTTTAACCTCCTTGTTAAGTTTGTCTGTTCCAGAATCGAAGCTGTAAAACTACAAGTCGTTCTTTAAATGGAGCCCCAGATGCGGTCCATGACTAAGATCTACCGCGGACCCCTGGACCGGCCTGCTAGCCCACGCTCCGATGTTGGTGACATCGAAGGCACCCCTCCTGAGGAAATCTCAACTGTACAACCCCTACTACGCCCCAATTCAGCAGGAAGCAGTTAGAGCGGTCATTGGCCAACCTCCCCAACAGCACTTGGGTTTTCCTGTTGAGAGGGGGCACTGAGAGACAGGACTAGCTGGATTTCCTAGGCCAACTAAGAATCCCTAAGCCTAGCTGGGAAGGTGACCGCATCCACCTTTAAACATGGGGCTTGCAACTTAGCTCGCACCCGATCAATCAGGCAGTAAAGACAGCTCACTAAAATGCTAAGTAGGCAAAAACAGGAGGTAAAGAAATAGCCAATCATCTATAGCCTGAGAGCACAGGAGGAGGGACAATGATCGGGATATAAACCCAGGCATTCGAGCCAGCAACAGCAACCCCCTTTGGGTCCCCTCCCATTTTATGGGAACTCTGTTTTCACTCTATTAAATCTTGCAACTGCACACTCTTCTGGTCCGTGTTTGTTATGGCTTGAGCTGAGCTTTTCCTTACCGTCACCACTGCTGTTTGCCACTGTCGCAGACCTGCCGCTGACTTCCACCCCCTCTGGATCTGGCAGGGTGTCTGCTGGGCTCCCGATCCAGCGAGGCGCCCATTGCTGCTCCGGATCAGGCTAAAGGCTTGCCGTTGTTCCTGCGTGGCTAAGTGCCTGGGTTTGTCCTAATTGAGCTGAACAGAGCTATAAACTCATCGCATGGCCCAAGATTCCATTCCTTGGAATGCGTGAGGCCAAGAAACCCAGGTTAGAGAACAAGAGGCTTGCCGCCATCTTGGAAGCGGCCCTCCACCATCTTGGGAGTGGAGTTCTAAGAACAAGGACCCCTGCCACCCGCCCCCCGTAACAATTGCACTTACTTTATTTGGTCTTCATAGTTTCCCTCTGAGACAAGCTTTTTTATTTTTTATTTTTTGTAGAGATGAGGTCTTGCTATGTTGCCCAGACTGGTTTTGAACTCCTAGCCTCAAATAATCCTCTCACCTTGGCCTCCCAAGTATTGGGATTACAGGTGTGAGCTACCCTGCTCGGCCCCTCTGAGATAAGCTTTAATATCCCCATTTCAAAATGAGTAAACTGAGGTTTGGGGTGGGTAAAGTGCTTCATTCATTCATTCATCCATCTATTCATTTATTCAACAGACATCTGAATGAGCAGCTACCCTGCATCAGACAGGCCAACTCTGTCTTAATACGAAGATGATTAAGACAAAAATCCCTGTCCTCATAGTCCAGACTGAAGGACAGACACATAAAGATGAGTATAATAGAAGGTGGATCATGAATTGTAGCTAACATTTATTGGGTACTTACTAAGTGCCAGTGACTGCTGTAAGCTCTTGGTGTGTTTTTCTCCATTAGTTCTCCCCAACCTCTGTTAGCTACATGTCTCATAGATTGATTCATAGATAAGACTGAAGCCTGGTGATTGTCTACGGTTTTATAAGTAGCAAGTGGCAGAGCCAGGATGAATATCCAGTGGATGGGTATTAGTGCCAGAGGTCCCACTTGGCCATCAAGCTCTACTGTCTCTGATGATAAAGCAGCAAACAGGGCCCTAAGTTGGTGGGGGGGTGGCTAACTCAGTCTGGCATTCACGGTGTTCAGGGGAGATTTCCTGAAGGACTAAGGAATTAGCTAGACAGAGGTGAGTGGGGGGAGGCAGGGCCATCGCACGGGAGGGCCAGACGTGGGAGCCACCTCCCGGAAATCTACACAGCATCTAGGCCGGGCAGGGACTGAAGCGTGTGAGGAAGCTGCGAAAGCAGGCAGGACCCAGCCTCCAAAGGAAAGTGGTCCGTATCCTAGAGGTAGCTGCAAGTTTGAAGGGTTTTACGCAGGGGAGAGACTTGGCCAGATTTTTAGAAAGATCGCCAGGGAGCTGGGTGAAAGTGGATGGAAGGACAGAGACAAGCACTGAGGCAGTGAGTGGTGAGGAGAGAGGAGAAATTCAGGAAGTGGAGTTTTCCCCATGATGGTTATTCGGGGGCTAAGTAGAGGACAGGGAGCAGTTTTAGAGGACACCCAGCTTCTGCTCCTAATCAGGGGGATTGGGGTGATCTGATGAGGTCAGTATTGGACGTCAACCCAGTCTTCTGGCGCCCAGTCCGTGCCCTTTTGCCTCTTGGCACTGCCAGTAATAATGCCCGCGGGCCACCGGTGAACCGAGCTGGCAGCCTCCAACCCCCACTCCTCCGGCGGCGGCGACGTGCAGTGCATCACCCTGGGCACCAGGGGGCGTGCCCGCACACGCTCGGGCCGCTCTGGCCCAGCCCATCTCAGTGGTCGCGGAAGGTGACGTGGACACGGAAGTGGTCGTCGTCGCGGCACCGGTGGGAGCTAGGCGCGGGGCTCGGACTGCGGCCGGCGGGCGGACAGGCGGAGGCGGTCTCGCATCGGCGGCAACGGAGGGCTCAGGCGTCGTCGTTTGGGTGGGGGGCCGCTGAACTGACAAGCGACATTTCAGCTCCTTTCACCCGCCGGAACCCAGGAGCCGGGGCCTCTCAGCCGGCGTTACCATGACCAAGGCCGGTAGCAAGGGCGGGAACCTCCGCGACAAGCTGGACGGCAACGAACTGGACCTGAGCCTCAGCGACCTGAATGAGGTCCCGGTGAAGGAGCTGGTCAGTATCGTCCCGCGAGGCCTAGGCGCCCACCTTCGCCGGGCGCTGGCCCCTACGTGGGCCACCTACTTTCCTCTTCTTTAAAAGCATCAGTTTCCTTTTCTTTAAAAAGAAGCGGGGTGGTGGGACTAAGTCTCCTAGGAGGCCGCATCCAGCCCAAGGTTCTTCCCGGGATGTACACGTGTCACTTTGGCGCAGTTCCAGAACATAGGGAAGATCTGCTTCTCTGGCCCTAGGCTTTTTACAGGCCAAGAAGCGAATCTGTCACCTTTGGGGGGCTTTTACAGCGCCCAGCTCCGTGCCCGACTCTGAGTAGGAGCACACGGAGCAGTTACTGGATGTATTCGAGAATGAATGAGGCTTGTTCCGGGGGAGTAGGCCTCCTGGTAGACCTGGGTGTGGCCCAGAACCTGGCTCTTTTGGGAAGCTGGCAATTCCAGCTGGCCGCCCGAGCCCTGAGGCAGCCTACCTCGAAGAAAGTAAAGTCTCCCCCCAGCTTGGCTGGTAAAGTCTTATCCCAGTTCCGCTGAAACTGGCGGGAGTCCCCTTCGCCCCTCTCTCCCCCAACCTTTCCCCTGTAAACTGAGGCTTACTGCTCCAGGGAGATTAGTAGGCATCTAGTTTTGTCAGCGTGGAGCTAGTTCCCACATCCCTCGTTTTCCCACTCTGTTCCCCCTCCCACCCCCGCCAACGCCCTACTAGACTCACTTTGGGTGACCCACACTTTGCTTTCTGCCGTTGATAAATTACATTTGCCTTGGGCGCTGGGCCCAGTCTTTATTCCACCGTGGACGGGTATTACGGTGATTAGAACCGGGTTCCCAGCCCCTCCCAGCTCCATTGCTTAATAGCTGAGTGCCCTTGGCAAGCTAGTTAGCCTTTATGCCTAGATCTCCTCATCTATACAATGGTGATAACAGTTTCTATCTCATACGCTTATTGCGAGGTTAAATACCATTGTAATGGAAAATGCTTGGAAGGAGCAAATACTGATACTTGTAGCTGTTACTGTGTTTTTCCCACTGTAGTATTTAAAACTTTTTTAGGTGGTCAGACTTCACTTTTACGACTCTGTGACAGAAAGTGCAGGTTGCCAGAGGATCCTTAACCGAATATATGCCTCCTTTTCTACCCCAGGAAGATAGATGGCCAGCCTTATTTCACCCTGCCCTAGGACTGCTCTCTGAAACCATATACTCCAGGCATCTGAACAGCCCAGCATTAACCTTAGGGAGGAAGTTTTGCTGAGCTTGTCCAGCCTGGACACCATGGGAAAATAGAGATGGGCTGTGAGAGCCTCCTTTTTTTTTTTTTTTTTTTTTTTTGATGATGGAGTTTCGCTGTTGTTGCCCAGGAGTGATCTCGGCTCACCGAAACCTCTGCCTCCCGGGTTCAAGCGATTGTCCTGCCTAAGCCTCCCGAGTAGCTGGGATTACAAGTGTGTGCCACCATGCCTGGCTAATTTTCTATTTTCAGTAGAGACAGGGTTTCTCCGTGTTGGTCAGGCTGGTCTCGAACTCCTGACTTCAGGTGATTGCCTGCCTCGGCCTCCCAAAGTGGTGGGATTATAGGCATGAGCCACCACACCCGGCAGGGCCTTGTTTTTTCACTCTGTCATTCACTCCGCTACTTACTCTATCAGTCATGATTCAGGCAACATGTATGGATACTGAGCACCTGTTCTGAGGAAGGGCCTGAACTGGGGAATATGGAAATTGCAAAGCTTTATTAGACACTGTCCCTGCCCTGAAACGTAATAAGAGGGACGCTGGGTAATATTTATTTTTAAAGTGCTAGGAATAATGTCTAAGAATCTAAATTTTGCTTGCCTGCCTGCCTTCCTTCCTTTCTTTTTTTTTTTTTTGAGATGGGGTCTCACTGTGTTGCCCAGGCCGGCCTCAAACTCCTGGGCTCAAGCGATCCTCCTGTCTCAGCTTTCTGAGTAGCTGAGACTATGAGACTACAGGTGTGAGTCCCTGTGCCTCACCTAAGGTTTTCCTTCTTGGAGGTTGTACAGCCACATCCCTTCTCTTTGCATTCTTCCTTAGATCATGGTTGTCTGGCTTATTTTTCCTCTTATTCCCAGGAACATTACTCTTTACTGCCATTTTAAAAAGGCCTTTCCTAATCATGGGAACATTCTCTGGAAAATGCTTCATTAACAGCTGTCACTGAAATGTTTCAGGTGTTGGTCTGACAGGTTTTTCTCATCCTCTTTTACCTAGGCTGCCCTTCCAAAGGCCACCATCCTGGATCTGTCTTGTAATAAACTGACTACTCTACCGGTAAGATTGGCATGCAGCCATGACTCCTTCTGGTGCCTCAGATGCATCTCCTTCCTGTTTTGGGGGTTGAGGGGGGGTGGGAGGGTGTCATAAAGCATAATTTCAGGATAGGCCTACAGGCAGGCTATAGCTATATCTGAGCGTGTAGGGGAGGCACAGTGGAGTGGGGTGGTTAGTCCCAGTGGGAAAGGAATTGAGATGGAGGCCTCATTCTTCAGAACAGTGGTAAAGTCAGGCCACAGAAAACTAAACTCAACAGGATGCTGAGTAACTTACTGGGCTCATCTTTTTTCTACATTATTTTATTCCTCTGAAAAATAGTTTACCTCCCTACTGCATAGAGGATGCTAGAGACCATTTTGTAAGTTGCTCTGCATTCCGGGGAGAAAGCTGTGAACAGCCTCCTTGTGCATCTTTTGATGGGGAGCAAGAAAGAATGTGATTTTATGGGCTACCTTATCATTATTCTCCTAAAGGACTTGAATTAGTTGAGATTTGCTCAATTTGGTCAGCACATTCAATCTATGATCAAATCCTTTTTATTTTTCTTGCACAACGTCTGCTAGTTTTCCTTCCACTCCACCTGTGTAGACAGCGGATTCATTCAGCCCCTCAGCCTCTCCGACATAGCAGTGCTCTTGCACGGTCAGGCCTAAGTGTGCTGCTATTGCCACTTCCAGCCATCACTCTAGCCGTGCCAGTCCTTGCTGTACTCCAGGGTGACTTCCTATTTGGCCCTGGCTGTGGCTCAGGGGTCAAGTTCAGAAGTTGGCAATGTCCTCATTGGATCATTAGTCCACTCACCTCACGGTATTCTCCTAGGCCTTGCTCATTGTCCACAGTACCTTCTCACAGCTCATCAAAAACTGTTTCTAACATTCAAAAAGCATCTGAGATCCCACTTCTTCCAGGAAGTATTTTGTGTTGAATAAAAGAAGAATATGTTGGGATCTGTGGTTCATGCCTATAATCCCAGTAACTCAGGAGGCTGAGGTGGGAGAATCACTTAGCCCAGGAGTTTGAGAGCAGCCTGGACAACATAGCAAGACCCCACCTCTAAAAAAATAAAAATAAAAGCAGGATAGCAATTCCTTGCAGCCGCACTCCTTCTGTACGCTTTGCTAGATGGTCATTCAGCCAAGTGCACTTTCTGATCTGAGCTTGTTCTGTTGTCTATACTGACAACTTCCATTTCACTCTGCATTGCAGATCCACTGGCATTTCCAAGTCCCTAGAGAGCATGAATAGTGTGCCTCATTAGCTGAGGTTGTACCATCGCTTTCAGATGGGTGCTTAGCAAAGGTTTAATGTCAGGGGGATGTTTTGACCTGTGTTGAGAAAGAGCCAGGACTTGGATAGGATGGACCCCAGGCCCGTTCAGTTAGTTATTCACAGACTGTCCGTTGAGCACCTGTGTTAAGTACTGTGTTAGGCGCTGCAAATAACAAGAATCAGACTGACTACTCCAGGAGTGCCTGATCTTTTTAAGAAAATGAACGAGCAAGCTGTTTTGACCGATCCTATGAATGGTGAGCATAGGGTGCTGTGGAAGGACAGAATGGGTCCCACATCTCTCCAGGAGGGGAGGGTGGGCTGGAGCAAGAACTGAGGATGAAGGAATAGTGTTTTGTGCCTACTTTGTGCTAAGCCCTTTTCCATGCACATCTTGGTAATTATCACCAGGAGTGGTAGATGTTCTCTGCATTTTCATTTGAGGAAGAATGGCTGCTAACGGTAGAGCCAGGATTTTTACGGGGGTACCTCTGACTTGAGGGCTTCCAGACTGTTACACCAAAGTGTGTGAGCCCAAGGCTTAGATGAGGAGTGTCCAATCTTGTGGCTTCCCTGGGCCACATTGGAAGAAGAAGAGTTGTCTTGGGCTACACATAAAATACACTGATGAGCTGAAAAAGGAAAAAAAAAATCTCGTAATGTTTTAAGAAAGGTTACAAATTTGTATTGGGCCATATTTAAAGCTGTCGTGGCTCATGGGTTGGACAAGCCTAGCTTAGGTTCTCTCTTTGGATCCTAGTCGGATTTCTGTGGCCTCACACACCTGGTGAAGCTAGACCTGAGTAAGAACAAGCTGCAGCAGCTGCCGGCAGACTTCGGCCGTCTGGTCAACCTCCAGCACCTGGATCTCCTCAACAACAGGCTGATCACCTTGCCTGTCAGCTTTGCTCAGCTCAAGGTAACAATTCGTGAACCAGTGTTTCATGGCCAGGTGTGGCAGAGAACTCAGGGACTCTGGAGCACGGCCCTGAGAAAGGCTGACAGAAATACCCGCTTGTTCGTCCTGCCTCAGATGGTGCTCCCTATATGTGGAACACAGAGGGGCATTCTTCCTGCTCATTTTGTTTCCCCCGAGGGACTATGTATGTGAACTCGGGCTTAACGAGCCTCTTTGCCCATTGCCTATCTCTTTAGAACCTGAAGTGGTTAGACCTGAAGGATAACCCCCTGGATCCTGTCCTGGCCAAGGTGGCAGGTGACTGCTTGGATGAGAAGCAGTGTAAGCAGTGTGCAAACAAGGTAAGCACCAAGCTCCCTCCCGATGGCTCCTTACACACTCCCCTGGGATTTCTCCTCCTCCTGTTTTTCCCTCCTAGGGCACCTGGAGCTTTGTGTGGAGTTAAGCATTCAGGTCCGAGTGAAATATGTCCACTATGAGCCTGTCAAACAGAGACCTTTGTTTCTGCATTTACTTTATTTTTTTGTTTTTTATTTGTTCTGAGACAGAGTTGCTCTGTTGCCCAGGTTGGAGTGCAGTGGCACAATCTCAGCCCACTGCAACCTCCGCCTCCCAGGTTCAAGCGATTCTCCTGCCTCAGCCTCCCGAGTAGCTGAGATTACAGACGCCTGCTACCATGCCCAGCTAGTTTTTGTATTTTTTAGTGGAGATGGCATTTTGCCATGTTGGCCAGGCTGGTCTCGAACTCCCGACCTCAAATGATCCACCCACCTTGGCCTTCCAAAGTGCTGGGATTATAGGCGTGAGCCACTATGCCTGGCCTGCATTTACTTCACAAGTCGCAGAACAAGACTGCCTTCTCTACTGCAGTACTTCCTCTCTTAAGAAGCCAGGACCTTGCATGATGCAACATGACACTGTGTGGACAGTTGTTTTAACAGTACCAGGGGGTTAGGGGCTGTGGCCTTTCTGAGGCACAGTCATAGGAATGTTGATAATAAAAGTGATGATAAAGGTGTTATAGCTATAAGTTTATAGCTGTAAGCAGGCACGTCCTGGGCAGACCGGGTATTTGATTACAGTTGAGTCATCTGACATAGGAGTGAGGAACTGAAAGCAGCATGCAAGACAACCATTGTCTGTGGTCAGTAGCCTGGAAGGTGCCATACCCTGCCTATTAAGAACAGCATTATACCTATCTCTTAATAATTCCAACTATAGTCACTTTTTCCCTCCAGCTTTGGAACAGATTGCTGCTGCTTCAGCTGAGCACCAGATGACTGACTCGGCTATGTTTAAGGTGCATGTTGAACAAAAAAGACGTAAATACTAGAATTCATGGGTGAATGATGAGTCTCTGCTGTCTCAAGTAGAGAGTAAGAGAGTAAGATACTTCTTATCATTAGCTCAGGGCTTATATAATCTCGTCATCTGTATCATCTCTTATTACAAGAAATCAAGCACAAAGTTAACACAACCAAGTAGCTAAGACAAGAGTTTTCCCTTAGATGAGAACAGTATAAGTGATCAGTGAAATTCTCTTTTGAAAACTGGGTGCTGTAGGAGTAATGTCTGTTCTGCAAGCTGACAGTAGCTACCATTGATTACTCTTTCCTTGTCCTGGATGCTTTCCATGCACCATCTCACAATCCTCAGAGCCCTGAGGAGTCGGCATTACTTTCATTTCTTTGACACAAGAAACCCTCAGCATATACACACCTTTCATTCATCCATCCATCCATTCATTCAGTAGGTAATATGTGGAATCATAGGAAATTGGTGATATTCCACAGTTTTTGACATACAAAAATAATTTGTATTGAATACAAAGGCCTTTTGTATTTGCATATGTCTTTCAGACAAATGCAACATAGTGGATGTGGTAACTAAAGCCATGGTCCCTGGCACAGCTGTCCTAGAGCTGCAGCACACCTTTAGGCTTTGTAGGGAAATGGCCTGGACCAGTCAGAATCAGGTCGTCTGTCTGCAGAAATTAGTTTAGGTCTTACTAGCTCTGAGCAGGTAAGACCTAAACCTGGTGGGTATATGGGTTAGTCTTAATCAGCTTGGTACATATTAAAGCAACTTTTAAAAATGATTTGTTCAGTGTATTCATCAAGTGCTTACTGTATGCTATGAACTAGAGTAGCTAGACAAAAATTTACCCTCCAGGAGCTCACAGACTCCAGACTATGAGAATCCGTCCCATTTCTGCATTGCCTGTGTTTTCAGATAATTAATTTTTTTTTTTTTTTGGCACGGGGTCTCGCTCTGTCACCCAAGCTGGAGGGCAGTGGCGCACTCTCAGTTCACTGCAACCTATGCCTCCTGGGTTCAAGCAGTTCTCCCACCTCAGCTTCCCAAGTAGCTGGGATTACAGGGGCATGCCACCACGACTGGCTAATTTTTGCATTTTTAGTAGAGATGGGGTTTCACCATGTTGGCCAGGCTGGTCTTGAACTCTTGACCTCAGGTGATCCACTCCCCTCACTCCTCTTCCTCAGCCAACACCCGGACTCTTACTTTCCACACTCTCCATGCATCATGGCAAAGGGACCCATGACTTCTCTACTACCTGAGTGCCCTGAGCCCTAACTCTGAGTCCAGACCTGATTTCTTTTCTTTTCTTTTTCTTTTTCTTTTTTTGAGACAGAGTCACGCTCTGTCGTCCAGGCTGGAGTGCAGTGGTGCAGTCTCAGCTCACTGCAACCTCCACCTCCCAGGTTCAAGAGATTCTCCTGCCTCAGCCTCCTGAGTAGCTGGGATTACAGGTACACACCACCACACCCAGCTAATTTTTGTATTTTTTAGCAGAGATGGAGTTTCACCATATCAGTCAGGTTGGCCTTGAACTCCTGAGCTCAAGTGATCTGCCCACCTTGGCCTCCCAAAGTGCTTGGGATTACAGGTGTGAGCCACTGCTCCTGGCCCAAACCAGGCTCTTGAAAGGAGATCCTTTTGCTGGTCTGCTCCTGAATACTTCTTATGATGGGTGTGTGCTTGTCTGGAGGTATGCGTGTCTGGAGTTTTCTAGAAATAAGAATTACATATGAATATACATGTCTGTCTTATGCGCGTGCATATTCAAATGTAATTGTTAAGTGCAGTAGTAAAACAAGACCCTTTTGCTAATAGTTTGGGTTTTCTTCTTTTTTCTTACATGGTAAAGAAAATAAGCAGCAGTACTTACTGAGCACATATAATGCCAGAGATTATACAAGGCAGCCAATACAAGTTATTTATTCTTCACAACACTCCATAGAAGTATATCTTATCTCTGTTTTCTCGATCAGAAAATCGGCTCAGAAAGGTTAAGTCACTTGCCAAGGTTATACAATAAGGGGTAGTCAGGATTGCGTTGGGCTCCAAGCTTACACTCTCTCCCCTACAGCCAAAGAATACCAGCTTTAAAAAAATACGAACAAAAAAGGTCTTTACCTCCTCCACCCACCATAGCAAGAATCTTTGTGATTGTGTGGTTAGAGGTCATCCATGAGTGAGTTGACGTGGATCTGGGGAGCTCAGATTGCCGAGTATAAGTGTGCTGTGTGTAGGCTTCTCTCGGAGCTCTCTTCTGCATGTGGTGAAAGTGTGTGGGACAAGCTCTGCCCTAGGAATGCAAGGGACTGTGCTCAGGTCTTAGCTGTGCTGCTTTCTGGCCATCAGCAGTGGACAAATCACCCTATGAGTCTCGGTTTTCTTCTTTTGAAATGGGAATTAGCCATTCCTCATGTATGTATTGAATGCCTGCAATTAGCTAAACTGTGCTAGCCACGCCCCTGTGGGATACCTACAGACCAGACAGCGGTTCCTGCCATTAAGGAATCTGCCATCTTATGACCAAGCCAGATAGGTAGCAAGTGGCTACAATGTCCTGTGTTGAATTCCACAGGAGTAGATGGAGGGGGACTTAAGGTAGCCACAGGAGGGGCAGTCAGGAAAGCGTGTTGGAGGAAATGCTGTTCCCAAGTTGTTGCTGAGGGTCATATGGAATCATGCATGTGAGAGTGAGTGTAAATGGCAGAACTTTTTACAGATTCGAGTTGGCATTGTGTTTCACTTTTTTCTGACAGTTTTAATGACCTGGGCTCATAGCACTCTTCTCCAACTAAGGTTGGCACAGTAATTTTAGGATACAAAGATACAATTAACTCCCCATTAGTTTGGTGGTGGTGGTGGTGGTTGTTTTGAGATAGGGTCTCAGTCTTCACCCAGGCTGGAGTGCCGTGGCATGACCACAGCTCACTGCAGCCTTAACCTTCTGGGTTCAAGTGATCCTCTCTCCTTGGCCTCCTAAGTAGCTGAGACTACAGGCATGTGCCGCTGCACCTGGCAAATTTTTTTCATTTTTCTGTAGAGACCAGGTCTCATGTTGCTGAGGCTTGTCTTGAACTCCTGGGCTCAAGCAGTCCTTCCACCTCGGCTTCCCAAAGTGTTGGAGTTACAGGTGTGAGCCACCACATTCAGCCTAACTCTTATTAGTTCTACATTGCTACCATGATAATCTGGGAGCCTGAAAATAGTCTGTTTTTTGAGACTTCCCTGAGCAAACATGACCGTGAAAAGCACTACTTTCCTCCTTTCCCTTTGCAGGTGTTACAGCACATGAAGGCCGTGCAGGCAGATCAGGAGCGGGAGAGGCAGCGGCGGCTGGAAGTAGAACGTGGTAGGTGGCTGTCCCTCTTGTAGTTATCTTTCAGATCCTCATCCCAGCCAGTGGATTCTCATGCTTCAGGAGCTGGGATCCAGTAGAATAGTCATGAAGAACAGTTAGTGGGCGGTGGGGGGACAGTATTGTGGTGGATGGTATCGTCTTTATCTGATGAATCTCTCTTCAGTACTGGCTTCTCTGCTGAGCTCTAGAGGCAGTCAACTGCTTATATTTCATCTCTGCTTGGAGGGTTAATAGGCATTCATATGAAATGTGGCTAAAACAGATTCCTGATGGCTCTTCAGTCCCTCCCAGTGTTCCCTGTAATAGGAAATCACTTTCCCTGTAGTTATTCAAGCCTGAAATAGGAAAGATGTTAATGACTCCTTTTTTTCTGTAATTCCCACATCCAATCTGTCAGCAAGTCCTATGTGGGACTGTTTCTCCAGCTCCAGTGCCATCTCTAACCAGCCACCACTCTGGGACCACCACAATGCCTTCCAGCATGTCTCCATGATACTCTCATCTCCTTAAACTCATTCTCTTCACAACAGTCTGGGAGATCTTTTTACAACATAAATAATTATGCTGCTACTTGCTTAAAACCCTCTAATGGCATCCCACTGAACTTAGAATGAAATCCAAAATCATTGACAAGGCCAGCAAAACCCACCTTGGCCCAAGCTTGCTTGCGTGCTCTCCACCGACCTTGTTGCACACACGAGTGAAACTGGGCCATTAACTTCAGCTTGAGTACACCAACTGCAGTCTCACTCAGGGGCTTTGCTGGGTTTCCTTTTCCCTTAGTCTCTTTAAGTGCTGGCTTCATAATCCCACATCTCTGCTCAAATGTTGCCTTAAGTTAACTGTAACCCTTTTAGAACCACTGGACTAGAGTAGCCATTCTACCTGTCACTCTGCCATACCCTCTGCTAGTTTTTTTTTTTTTTTTTAAATTATTTTTTGAGACAAGAGTCTCGCTCTGTTGCCCAGACTGGAGTGCGGTGGCATGATCTTGGCTCACTGCAACCTCCGCCTCCTGGCTTCAAGCCATTCTCCTGCCTTAGCCTCCTAAGTAGCTGGGACTACAGGTGCCCCTCTGCTAGTTTCTTTAGGGCACAGATCACTGTCATCTTTACGTTCACCTGTTTACTTTCTCCTCTAAAAAAGTAAATGATACAGGCACTGGAACGTGGCCTGTTTTCTCCATTGCTGCATCTCAAGTACTTAAAATAACCCCTGGCATGTAGTAGGTGCTCTGTTGACTGGCTGGCTGATTTCTGAGCCCCTCACTGGAGGAGTCCTGTGGTTCAAGAAGGGATGTGTACAGTACTGATTACAGGCAGTCCCTGAGAGCACCATGCCAAGTTACAGCCATCTGTTATTATGCATGGCCACTGTGGCAAGACATACCCGTGTTTACTCTGACCCCTGTTGCCTTCACCTCAGTGGCCCATGTTCCCTAGAGGCTGGGTGGAGTGTGTTCTTGGCATTCTGGTGCCCAGCTGGAACTTGGAGCTTGTTTCTACATGGAGAAGCAGTGGAAAGCTACAGTATTTACAGTAGTACTATTCAGCTACATTATGGCTAACGTAGGCTTTTAAGCCCTAAAAGGACATTTAACCATCATTTGTGGCATTCTGGCTTTGGAAAAATGTATTTCAGACTTCCAGATAACTAATTTGGAAATGCATTTTTAGAACCCAATAATTTAGAGGTTGTAATTTGGAAGTTTGTAAACATGCTTGAACCATTGAGTAAATCTGAATGTGTTCCTGTGTGCAGTTCTCAGATTCATGAGTTCAAGTATTTGTTTTTTAAGACTAGTCAAGTGCAGGCTGGTCCTAGTGCAGTGGTGTTTACAACTAATTCATCACAACCAGTTAGAGATTTCTTTCTTCCTTCTCCACTCCCACTGCTTCACTTGACTAGCCTTAAAAAAAAAAAAAAAAAAAAGTCAGTGCAGTAGTAAGAAGGTAGTTTCACTTTTTTAGAACAACATTGCCATTGTTACTTTTTTTCTTTTATTTTCTTTGAGGCGTGGTCTCACTGTCACCTAGGCTGGAGTGCAGTGGCACGATCACGGTTCACTGCAACCTCCACCTCCTGAGCTCAATCGATCCTCCCACCTCAGCTTGCCAGATAGCTGGGACTACAGGCATGCACCAGCACACCCAGCTAATTTTTTTTGTTTTTTTATAGAGACAGTCTTGCTATGTTGCCCAGGCTGGTCTCGAACTCCTGGCCTCAAGTGATACTCCCAGCCTCACCTCCCAAAGTGCTAGGGTTATAGGCATGAGCTACTGCTCCTGGCGTCATTGTTTCTAACCCTAAACTTGAGTGCTCATTTTCTCTTTTCACTTGTCTCCCCATGCCACATTCATTTCTGAAGCTTGGGAAGATAGGAGTCCCATAGAAAACTGCCATGGTTTTTTCTCTTCATAGCTGAGTTCTAGAAGGCAATCAGTTGCTATGCCTTCTGAGTTACTACCTAATTCTAGAGGAGCACCACTTATCCCTCATGCCTTTCGTAGGTCTTCCTTGTTATTTTACCCTAATTTCTCTGCTGCTTGAGGATAGGAACCTCGTAATCAGAATCCATTCAGCAAACCCTGAGAGCAGCTGCTTTTGGGGAGGGCTACTTCCAGGAGCAGAAGATTGGCTGTTTCCTTTGAATATTTCTTATGTGAACAATGGCACCAGGGTAAAGGTGGCAGAATCTGTACTTTTAATCACTTGGGAAAGCAAACTGCTGGAGTGTTTGTGGGCGAGAAGTCAAATTTTGGTATGTTTTGTTGTAGAGGCAGAGAAGAAGCGTGAGGCTAAGCAGCGAGCTAAGGAAGCTCAGGAGCGGGAACTGCGGAAGCGGGAGAAGGCAGAAGAGAAGGAGCGCCGGAGAAAGGAGTATGATGCCCTCAAAGCAGCCAAGCGGGAGCAGGAGAAGAAACCTAAGAAGGAAGCAAATCAGGCCCCGAGTAAGTTTTCTGCCTGTTGTAAGATTCCAGCAGGGGTACAGTGGAGACACTCATGTTTCCAGGTGTAGACGACTGGGTGAGCGGGCCTGCAAACCTTAGATAAAGTAGACTCTAAAGCTTGGGAGGGGATGAGAAGGTTTGGTTACAGGGAATGGGGGACTCTCCTAGAGAGCTAGTGCCCAGCTTGTTTGTTTCTCCAGTGCCCACATACTTCTGTGCAGGTGTTTGGGTCAGATGTGTCTTGGAGCATTCCCAGAACAGAGTCTCACTTTTTTTAGAGGTGAGGTTCTAAAATCATTGAGATATGCAAAAATCACACACACAGTCAAGTTTACTTTTTTGTTTGTTTGTTTGTTTGTTTTGAGACAGAGTTTTACTCTTGTTGCCCAGGCTGGAGTGCAATGGCACGATCTCAGCTCACTGCAACCTCCGCCTCCTGGGTTCAAGAGATTCTCCTGCCTCAGCCTCCCGAGTAGCTGGGATTCCAGGCATGTGCCACCACGCCTGGCTAATTTTGTATTTTTAGTAGCGATGGGGTTTCTCCATGTTGGTCAGGCTGTTCTCAAACTCCCAACCTCAGGTGATCCGCCTGCCTCGGCCTCCCCAAGTGCTGGGATTATAGGTGTGAGCCACTGTGCCCAGCAAGTTTACTCTTAAAAGTGCCTTACAGTAAGGTTCTGTGGCTCAGGCCTTTAATCCCAGTGCTTTGGGAGGCTAAGGTGACAAGAGATCACTTGAGCCCAGGAGTTTGAGACCAGCCTGAGCAACATAGAGAGACTCTGTCTCTACATAAATTAAAAAATTAGCCAAGTGTAGTGGCACACACCTGTGGTCCCAGCTACTTGGGAGGCTGAAGCAGGAGAATCATTCAAGACCAGCTTGGGCAACAGTGACACCCCTCTCTGCTTGAACATTAGAGGAGTCATTTGGTCTGCATTCAGGGAGCCACACTGTATAGAAAACATTTTTGTGTTTTACCTGAATATGTCTGGTTGAATTTCGTTAGTGACGTGGCTCCACATGCTGCAGAGGATCAAATACCCTCTGGGTGAAAAGGGACCGCTGAGGGAGAGGCAGGTGAGGGAAGGAGCGCTGTACAGAGTGTGGAGGCCTGTGGCCCTGCCCCTACTCACCCTAGTCTTGAACAGTACAGGGCCTCAGGCTTCCACCCTCCTGATCTCACTGGTTTTTTATTTCTTTGTTGAAAATGAAGATCATTCAGGGTAGTGATAAGGATTAAATGAGGAAGCAGGATCATGCAGTTCCTGGCATTGTGGATGCTCAGTCAAGTTTTTTAAAATTTTGTCTAAAAATCTCAAAACTAATTTTTTTCTAATTAAAAATGTAACGTGTTCATTGCAAAGAATTGAGAAAAGATACCTATCTATCTAGATACATATATCAGAAAATGGCAACCACCTGTACTCCCCCATTCCTAGCAATCATCACTGCTTACAATATGGTGTATTACCTTTTGGGCTTTCTTTTTATATACACATTATATCATAATAATGACAATAATGATAAATCCTGACCCTGTTTCCCCAAGTGGATAGTACTCTGTCCGCTTTGGATGCCTCCTGATAAGCCTCTCCCTCTGCGATCCCAAGAGGCGTGGATCACCATGTTACCAAGGAGAACTTAGGACCCTGAGGGCTGTGAGCTACATGAGACATGCAGAATGAGTCCCAGTTTCAAATCTATCCCCTTGAGATCCAAGGGAAAAGTTGTTTCTGTTTCGGTCTCTGGAGACATTTTTTCTCTTCAGGGCCTGGGGAGTTTTTGCTTGAGGAAGGAATGTAGGTAGATCTGCACAGAGGAGACTAGCAGAGATTGGTATAGAGCGGGTCTCCTCTGACTGAACTTGTTTTGTCTACTGTTACTGTTCCTCCAGAATCCAAGTCTGGCTCCCGTCCCCGCAAGCCACCACCCCGGAAGCACACTCGTTCCTGGGCTGTGCTGAAGCTGCTGCTGCTGCTGCTGCTATTTGGTGTGGCGGGAGGGCTGGTTGCTTGTCGGGTGACAGAGCTGCAGCAGCAGCCCCTCTGCACCAGCGTGAACACCATCTATGACAATGCGGTCCAGGGTCTACGCCGCCATGAGATCCTCCAGTGGGTCCTCCAGACCGACTCTCAGCAGTGAGCTTGTCCCCAGCACCTGCTGCCTCCCAGCCTTGGAGTTTGGATTCCTATGGAATTGGGTTCTGCTGGACACAACCTCTTTGTAGCATCAGACCTACCTGCCATCACCAAATGGCTGCAGATTGGTACATGAGACCTCCTCTTTGTAGGACTTCTTCATTCCTTAGTCAGGGTTCCCTGGTGGAATGAGGAGAAATGGGAGGTGGCGGGGGGGCGTGGGGGGCAGTTACCTGCATGCCTAAAGGAGTAGGCTTGGGGGTGGGGAGAGAGAAAGCATAGCCTTTTCTAGTTGTTATACAAAGCTGTGTAAAGGCAAGGCTCGTTTCTACTAAATGGTCAGCTGTCACTACATTTATACTTTCGTATGCCACAAACCCTTTCTTTCATTCCTCCCTGGGAATCAGGGTAGATCAGGAGGAAGTTTTTGGGGACTAGAACACCACACTCAGTAAATCCAGTCTAAACTGGGAGGTAGGGGTATTCCTGTTATCTTCAGGACCTCAGAGATGTAAGCATTTTAGCAGCCACACAAAATCTCTGGCTTTGAAAGGGACTTCATGACCATCCAGTCCAATATAACACTTGCCGATGGAGAAACTGAGGTCTTCCATGACTTGCCTGGTCTCACAGCTAGTTTGAGGCAAAACTGGATTCCCACTCTGGTATTCTTTCTTCCCTTTACATCATTTTCCCTCATTTATAATGTCCTGAGAGACTAGAACTCACACCAGAATTGATTATTCCTCAGGCAAAGCATAGACTCTTTCATGGTAGACAGATTTCATGACTCAGAGATAGAACTCTCTTGCTATCATCCGGTCATGGGCAGCTCCTGTGGAGTACTGCCCAACTTATGTGGCTTCCATAAAATGGCAACAGTCCAGGCTCCTTGCCTCAATTTTAGAGCATTAACTCCCTAATTGCCAGTAAGCAAGGAGGTGGATCTCTGCAAACCTACACTGTCTATGACAGCTGTAGTTGTACTTGGTGTGACTAAATACCTCAAAGGTAACCTGCTTTTGCAGGTTTTGAAGTGTCAGCTTCATAAGACACTGAGGTTTAGAATTGTTTGATTCTAGACCATAACTGAAGGGAATAAATGGAAACAGGAAATGAAGGGAAACAAGTAGCATCATGGAGCTGAAAAGTGGTGCATCACCCAATGGCTAGCACAAACAAGGATCGCACTGTCCATTCTCTTGTCGGCTAGATTAAGCATTTTCTTGCCTCTTTTGCTTCATCTTTTCACAACAGCTGGATAGAAGGATCAGAAATGACTGTGTCATGGTGCTCATTCACTGCAAACTCCCAGTTGCAAGCTCCTTGGCTTCCCCGGAGGGAACAAGAATCTCATAGTTCAGAGACAGAGAGGGCCTTTTAGCCCTAATGACCTTTTGGAGGGACTGCCACTGACGACTGTCCTGATATTGGAAGAAAGGACTTTGTTAATCTTCTCCCCCATAGCTCTGCTGCGTAGGTCTACACCTTACTCAGAATCACTACACATTCCTTTAGTCTTCCTCCAAGCTCCAGAGCCATTGGTACAAATGCTTTATTGAAACTAAATACATAATAGACACAATGAGATGAAGACAATATAGAAGTCCACATAGTCATCATAATCCCGTTCCTTGGCCGGTTGAGGCAGCTCAATGGCTGAGCCCAGTCAAGCCAACCCGCAGCTTCACTCACGACTTCAAGATTTGATGCTAATTCTTTTGGATTTCTACAGTTATTAAATAAGTGTCTGAGTGGACTGTCTTTGTGCCTTTGTGTTTTGAGGGCTGGCTGGGTAGGAGTGGGGGTGGTTTGTCATTGCAATGAATTTTTGCCAGGAGAGGAACATTAAATGCCAAAGGGTAGGTGGCAGTATTTCAGTCTCTGCCCCAGCTGACAGGTAGAGAGACCTTCACAAATAAGACCCAAGAAAGACTGGGCCTCACCTAGGCTTGTGTTCCAGGAGGTACTGCCAGTCTCTTCATTGCAGTCAGGCTCTGAGGTTGGGGAGGTGGAAGTTTCCAGCTTTTCATCCTCATCCCTGAGGGCTAGAATCAGTCAGCACTATCTAAAGAGAGATGTGGCTGTAAAGTGGTCATCTGAAGGTAGATACGCCTGGATAGCTCTGGTCCAACACGGCGAGAAGTGGATGTCACACCTTCCCCACGGCGCACTTGTATGTCTGCAAGCAAATTCTGGCGTTCTTGCTCCGAAAAACACTGCCGATAAGCCTGGAAGTGGCAGATGACCTCTTAATATGGTACCATCCATGGTGATTCCCTTCTCCATGAGTGTGGAGGGTGCTACGCTTGGCTTGGGGCATGAGAACCTGTCTTCCCTCCCTGGGTCAGCATTATCAACACTGATCTTAGCAGACCTGCACTGCTGACCTGTGAGGCCTTTGTGGGCCCTCAACAGTTGTCCATGGAAATCTGGGGGACCACTGAGCCCGCAGGCAATGGGCAGTGACCCCTGAGCCCTGGAGCGGCATACCTGTACCAGGAGCTGTGGGGAGGGATAGGCATTCACAACTGCACTGGCCATTTCCAGGCTGACTCGGTTCAGCTGCTGAATCTGTCTCCTCCAGACTAGTGCGAGTCCCCTGCCAGCACGGTCCACCTTCACCCCTCCAGCCCAGTCACTCTCCACACAGAAGGAGAAGGTAGTTTCATCTCGGAGCTTCCTGCAACAGCATAGATGGAGAGCTGTAAGTTGCTCGTTACTCTTCTACACCTGTTCCCCTCAAGTGGGAACTGAAAAACCCCCCCAATGACCTTGGAAGAGGTGGGCGCCATGTTACATCTGGCCTT
This sequence comes from Nomascus leucogenys, assembly GCF_006542625.1. NCBI lineage: Eukaryota > Metazoa > Chordata > Mammalia > Primates > Hylobatidae > Nomascus > Nomascus leucogenys. Next base: position 900,944 of record NW_022095769.1, read on the forward strand.
TTTGGGCCTTTGACAATTTGAGTGCTCACTTTGTTCCCAGGTATAGGGCCAGTTGCTGATTCATTTAAAAACTACATCTAGTCCATTTTAGTAGAAGGTACCAGATTCTTTGGATATTTGGCAATCTGGAATCTATTTCTGGTTCTTCTAACTGCTAGGAGCTTAGACAAGTCAATCTCTTCAGGCCTCAGTCCCCTCAAGTATAAAATAAGGGACTTGGACTGGATTGTCTCTGAGGTCATTTACTTATTTTAAATTCTGATAATAAACACTCCTTGAACTAAGTAGGCTAAAAATTTGCTTTCCTAGTGCTTATTACATTGTGATCTGACCTGTAATTAATCCTGGTAACTTCGCCTATGGTAACCTGGCCTATGATATCAGCCTGCAGAACACATACTTACATACAGGCGAAAGGAGAATATTTGAAAAGGGGCTAGGCTTGAGGACTCTTCCCAAGAATCCCCGGTGTGAGGTCAGCTCCTTCTGCCTCAAGCTTGAGAGACAATGGGCTGACTGCAGAGATGAGGGGAAAGGGACATTTGCTTTGACTGCAAGAGCCATGGTAAAGGACATGGCACAGCGTGGAGGCTGGACTTGCTGGGGTCACTCACTTGAAGGGCGCCTCAGCCACAGCCTTTGTGAATGCGCATGTGAAGTCGGCCACCTCTTTCCAGCTCTGCATAATTTGAGCCTGGGCTTCTGTGTGTAGCTGCAGATCCACCAATGCCTAGAAACCCAAAAGCAACGATGGACTGGAAAGGTAGGGAGAGACTAGCTGCAAGTCACTGTCCACTAAAGCCACACCCCAGCCCCTTGGCTCCCTGTTTGGCACCTTCTCTCTTAGTCATTGCCAAGGCAGAAAGCAGTATGCAGCAGGCATTTTATTCTCTATCAATAGCAAGTCTCAGGTGACCAGTGAGTACCCAGCCCGATTCAGGCAACAGGACGTTCTTACCTCTTCAGCGTCTACCCTGGATATCATGGACCCTATGCTGGCCTCTGGTCGTCTCTGCCGCTTCTCCTTGGTCTGTTTATTTGCTCCCTGTTTCCCTCTTCTTGGAGGATTCTGAGCACTGGTGCAGGGGAGGAAATCAAAGAACAGCAGCTCCAGGCTGAAGTCAGGCAGAAGATACGGAAGAAGACGGGACCAGAGCATCCCCCCAGACTTGTTAGAAATGGACTACCTTGCAGAGTGACCTACATCTGTGATGAATAAACTAAACGCACCCCTCTTGGCCCAAGAGCTGCCCCTTTTAACATGAAATCACCAGGGCAAATCCAAACCTGAAGCATTTCTCCTGATCCACAATCACCAGTGACAGAGCTTTCCCTGCTGTCCTTGCTGTGATGTCAGTTACAAAGCCCTGAAGCATTTCCTTCCCTTTCATAGTGCTGTCCAGTCTTCCCTGCATGAAGGGGCAGAAACTGCATTAATACTTGCTTCCTAGTAAGAGTCAGCCCTCTGTTCCATGTCCTCCCACCCTCTGGCTCTGCCCACCTGCTTTCCGTTGTCGATCATGGACACAAATGCCTCTGCCCGGAGCAACACCAGTACTGTTGGCTCCTCCACCCAGTCCTCTCCGTCCTGCCAAAGTACCCGGAACACAGCACAGGGAGGGAGGTCAGCAGGTATTGAGCACCTGTGAGAGTGGCCCAGGTCTTCCGGGTGAATGAACTAACTCCCATCCCTTATGCATTATCTTTTCTGGAATGAAGTCACTGTGGCAAGAAACAGTGTCACTGTCCCTCCCAGCCCTCAATCATTCAGTCTTGGTGCCCTGCATCTCAGAGACAGTGAATAAGAAAGGAACATAGCGGCCAGGCGTGGTGACTCATGCCTGTAATCCCAGCACTTTGGGAGGCCGAGGTGGGCGGATCACAAGGTCAGGAGATCGAGACATCCTGGCCAACACGGTAAAACCCCGTCTCTACTAAAAATACAAAAATTAGCTGGGTGTGGCAGCGCGTGCCTGTAATCCCAGCTACTCGGGAGGCTGAGGCAGGAGAATTGCTTGAAACCAGGAGGAAGAGGTTGCAGTGAGCCGAGATCATGCCACTGCACTCCAACCTGGCAACAGGGCTAGACTCCGTCTCAAAAAAAAAAGAAAGGAACAGCCAGGCACGGTGGCTCACATCTGTAATCCCAATCCCAGCACTTTGGGAGGCCTAGGCGGGCAGATCACCTGAGGTCAGGAGTTCAAGACCAGCCTGGCCAACATGGTGAAACCCTGTCTCTACTAAAAATACAAAAAAGTAGCTGGGCGTGGTGGTGTGTGCCTGTAATCCCAGCTACTTGCGAGGCTGAGGCAGGAGAATCACTTGAACCCAGAAGGCAGAAGCTGCAGTGAGCCGAGACCATGCCATTGCATTCTAGCCTGGGCAGCAGGGTGAAACTCTGTCTCAAAAAAAAAAAAAGAAAGGAGAAAGGAACATAGCAAGTTGAAAGGGGCTGGGGCCAATTTGTTCTGTACATTTTGAATACAGGAATGGAGGGAAGGTAAACTCTTCCAAAGGATTTCATACAAGTAAATGACTCTGGCTTTGAAGGTAGATGCTGTGAGCTAAGTGGTCCTTACAAACACATAGGTCTTTTGGTGACAAAGACAAGAATCACAAGGGAAACTTCAGTCTATGAGAGCACCTCCTGTTTATCACAGGTAGGACATAATCAAAGTCAAGGATGCCTCAAGGCCAACAATCCTCTAGCAGTACTGTATTACGGAGTAATTGGGGAACAGGACTTTGATAGAAAGTTTTCTGATTGGGTCCCTATAAACAAAGCAAGACCTGTATTACAGCAAAGTATAGGGTGGGGGACCTCTGGGTTCTCATTCCCGTTGTGATCCTCAACAAGGCTTTTAACTTTTTTGAGCCCCAGTTTCCCCACCTGTGATGTGGGGAGAAGTCCTACCCTATAGGATGACTGATGGAAACAGGAGAATGTGGGAGTGCCTTGAGAGGGTAAGCTGCTCTGAATATAAAGGCTTGCTAATACCCCCAGAGTAAAAAGTGTGGGGAACTGTCCTGTGTTACTGAGAAAGTTATCAGATCCAAAAAAGAAATCAAAGAGAGGAAAAAAAAATCTTTTTTCTTTTTTTATACAAGATGCTTCTGGTGAGATAAAAAAGAATCTTAGTACCAGGCAAGGTGGCTCACACCTGTAATCGCGGCATTTTGAAAGGCCGAGGCAGGTGGATTGCTTGAGCTCAGGAGTTCAAGACCAGCCTGGGCAACATGGCAAAACCCCATCTCTACCAAAAATACAAGCTCCACTCTGCGATCTCTACAAAAAACTCAGGGCCCACATGTCTTCTGGCTCCCAGCTGGGTGTCACCAGCACGGAACCCGAGGAGAGGACTAGTGGGAAGGAGAAAAGTGAAGTCAGGGTATTTTTCCCTTGGCTCCCTCCCAGTGGGGTCACCTAGGGTTTGCTGTCCCCCTCTATGGCAGCTCATAGCTTTGCTCAAGGTGGTCCTCTCTCCATTTCTCTCTCCTGGATTCTGTTAACCACTCCTTCCCCTCATCCTTTCAGGCATAGGGATGGTAACAGCTATGCCAATGGTTCTCAACCGGGGGTGATTTTTCCCCACAAATGACATCTGGCAGTGTCTGCAGACATTTTTTATTGTCATGACTGAGAGGGGTACATTAGTAGATAGTGGCCAGGAATGCTGCTAAACATTTTGCATATCATAGGACAGCCCCCAAAACAAAGAATTCTCCAATCTAAAATGTCAACAACACTGAGGTCGAAAAACCATAAGTTGTGCTGTTATTACTGTGAGGTACCATGCTGTCACTGGTAGTTTCCTCATACCCTGCCCATGCCTTGGCAAACAGTCCCTTTATTCAATCTTCTTTTAATTACCCTGAGTTGAATGTGCCATCTATCTTCCTGCTGGGGCCCTGACTGATAAGTATCCTTTAAAATAAAAGCATATTTATCCTGTAATTTTAAGGGGAGGAGGGGGAGGAAATGTCAGCCAGAAAACCCCTACCTCAGAGGGCCCAGCCCTTCTCCTCCAAGTGACACTGCAAGGCACGGTCTGCGCCTCAATCACACAGCGGCACTCCATGGACTGCAGTGCTCCTAGAAGCTGGCCCCCACCTTCCATCTGTAAAAGCACTGCAACAGATGGAAAAGGGACTGTCAGTGGGTGGTCCAGAAAGCAGATAACTCAGCATAAGACAAAGACACATGTGAGGACCTGGATCCAGCACCACAGTGATGTGTTTTAAGCATTCCTCTGGCCTCTGGGCTTTCATCCTGGTAACCAGTGCTGCATTCTTTCTTTCCTGTCTTCTCAGGGTGCTTTCCTTCTGCCTTGCTTGTCTCTGCTGCTGGCATCCCTGTGAGCCTCTTCCCTGGACCTTCTGACCCCGCTTGGTTTTCTTCTGGGGTGGGAGGATGTCAGAATTTGTTTTGGTTACTGCCAAGCTGCTGCTCTGGCCAGGGCAGGTAGACAGGTAGGCTGGAAGCTGACGGCATGGATTTAACATCAGGTCCTTGTTATCTGCTGCACTCCTCTCTGGGGTATCATGGAGGGGAACTTCAGGGATCTTTGGAAAGGGCTGCTTTTTCCAGTCACATGATGCACCTTCATTATTTTGATGATCCGAAACACTTTTAATTGGGGAGCTAGAGTCCTCAGGGCTCAGTTGCTTGTGGGTCAGAAACTTACATGTGAGCCTTTGAGCCAGAGGAATAAATTCTTCTTCATCTTCACTTCCACTGCTTAGTAACCTGACTGGCTGTGTTTGTGTGACAGTTTCAGCTGTGTCTGGGACAGATGGTGAAAGTAACCCTGGTGTTGGAGGACAGGAGGCTTCAGAATCTGAGATGTCAACCACTACAATCTTCTCTTCCCTTTCAGGCTGTCTCCTCTTTGTTGAAGATGGTTCCTTCTTCAGAAAGGCAAATGTTGGCAACTCCTCAGAGTCACTATCATCAGAATCCAGTGAGGGTGATGACTTCTTTAGAGCCATCAGTATGTGCTATCAAATAATTCCCTAAAAGGAAAAGAGACATATGACACAGACTGGAGCATTCAATTCAGTCCACTAGCTGTGTTCCATAGCCAGGCTTTATGACATAAATATAAGATATAGAGAATACAGAAACAGAGAAATATGACATGGCCCCAACACATTCAATCTGGAACTCTAACTCCTGGTAATCTAACAGGAATCCTCCTCAAATTCTTTCCAGGTCAAGCTAAAGTATAAACAAAGTAGAGTTACCATTACAAAATTTTAATGGGGGGAGGTGGTAACAAGATTTAACACCTCTAACCCCTTGTTGATCTTCACATTTGAAATGGAGATGTCAAAAGTTATTCTTTTTTTTTTTTTTTTTTGAGATGGAGTCTCACTCTGGCACCCAGGTTGGAGTGCAGTGGCACAATCTTGGCCCACTGCAACCTCACTCCCAGATTCAAGCGATTTTCCTGCCTCAGCCTAGTTGGGATTACAGGCACTGTAGCTGGGATTACAGGCACCCACCACAACACCTGGCTAATTTTTGTATTTTTAGTAGAGACGGGTTTTCATCATATTAGCCAGGCTAGTCTTGAACTCCTGACCTCAAGTGATCCGCCCGCCTTGGCCTCCCAAAGTGCTGAGATTACAGGTGTGAACCACCGCACCTGGCCAAAAACTGTTCTTTTTAAAAATTGAGATACAGGCTGGGCATGGTAGCTCATGCCTATAATCCCAGCACTTTGGGAGGCCAAAGGAGAAGGATCACTTGAGCCCAGGAGTTTGAGAACAGCCTGGGCAACATAGTGAGAACTCGTCTCTACAAAAAAATACAAAAAATTAGCTGGGTATGGTGGCTCACACCTGTAGTCCCAGATACTCAGGAGGCTGAGGTGGGAGGATTGCTTGAGCCTGGGAGGTCAAGGCTGCAGTGAGCTTTGATTGTACCACTGCACTCCAGCCCAGGTGACAGAGTGAGACCCTGCTTCAAAAGAAAAATAAATAAAATAAAAATAGAGATATAATTTGCACAGCATAGGCCGGGCGCGGTGGCTCACGCTTGTAATCCCAGCACTTTGGGAGGCCGAGGCGGGCGGATCACGAGATCAGGAGATTGAGACCACGGTGAAACCCCGTCTCTACTAAAAATACAAAAAATTAGCCGGGCGTGGTGGCGGGCGCCTGTAGTCCCAGCTACTCGGAGAGGCTGAGGCAGGAGAATGGCGTGAACCCGGGAGGCGGAGCTTGCAGTGAGCCGAGATTGCGCCACTGCACTCCAGCCTGGGCGACAGAGCGAGACTCCGTCTCAAAAAAATAAATAAATAAAAATAAAAAAAAATAATTTGCACAGCATAATATCCTTTTAAAAGTGTACGTTCAGTAGATTTTAGTATATTCACAATGTTGTGCAACCATCATCACTGTTTTTATCACCTTAAAAAGAATTCCTGCAGCCATTAAGCAGTCACTGTCCATTCCCTCCTGCTCCCCAGCTCCTGGCAACCATAAATCTGTCTCTATGCATTTGCCTATTCTGGATATTTCATATAAATAGAATCATACACTACGTGGCCTATTGTGACTGACTTTTTTCACTCAGCATGTTTTCAAGGTTTATCTATGATATAGCCTGTATCAGTAGTTAATTGCTTTTCATGACTGAATAATATTCCATTGTATGGATATGCTACATTTTGTTTATCCATTCATCACTTGGACATTTAATTTGTTTCCTTTTTTTGGCCATTATGAATAATGCTGCTATGAACACTGATGTACAAGTTTTTGTGGCGGTATGTTTTCAAATCCCTTTCATGTATATACCTAGGAGTAGAATTGCTGGATCATATGCAAAGCTAATCATTTCTTGAACATTTACTAACACTGTAGGTATGACCCAGGAGGAGACATGTAACCTGCCTAGGCCTCAGTTTCTTCCTTAGTAAAGCAGGGATGATAACAGCACCCATTTTATAAGGTAGTGAGAATTAAATAAAATAATGCATCCACCGCGCTTAGTACAGCATCTGGCACACAGCTAAGTAGAGTAAGTTGAATGACTAGGGAGGGGACCTCCGTTGACATCTGCAAATCAGGGGAGTGGGACAAGCGGGCCTCTGCCCGACAAGCTCTGCACCTCTCAGGCTGGCGGTCCGCTGCAGAGGCTCCTGGACGCCCTAGCCACCAAGACTCTGCAGAGCGGTGCTCAGGAGGGAAGCCCTGCCCAATCCGCAGGCCTGCGACCGGGGACGCTCACCTGCAACTTCTCCCGCCACTCTTTCAACTGCCAGGCAGGGCTCGGAAGTAGATCTTCTGATAGCGGAAGTAGAAACTTTTCGAGACCGGAAGTGAGTGAACGCAAGCATGGCGTTGATGGTGCTGGCGCTGAAGACCCGGACAGCCGGTAATGGGACGCAGTAGTCAGAGCGGGGCGAGGCGAGGAGGCAGAGTGGAGCTCCAGCAGGGAGGGAAGGAGGTGACACTGATCCCCGCGGAGGACCTTGGATGGAGGGGAAGTGTGTGGGGTACTCCAGGTTTGAGGGACGCTGTCGCTGGTCACGTGACACATCCTGGGTGGAGCCGTGAGTGGGGGCGTTTGAAGAGCACTTGTCTTTCTCCTGCCTCAGCAGCACAGACGGGTTCCTTGGCGGTTGGGGGTTTGGGTGGATCCTTTCTCTGTAGAAGTATTAGTAACACTGGCACATTGGGGCTAAAAAAATTAATCTATTCATTCAGCAGATTGAGGTCTTACTTTGTGCTAGACACTGCGGTCGGCGTTCGGAAAATCAGCAGACAACGTGAAGACGTGGCTTCTAGCCCCCGAACGGTTCTCTCTGGTGCATAAGCCAATAAATGAACACATAAGATAGTTGTAGACTGGCAAGTGCTGTGAAGAAAGAAAATGTGTGTCTGTGTGTGTGTCTTTTTTTAGATTGGACGGTGAAGGAAGGCTTCTGAGGAGATAACATTTAAGACCTAAAGAATGACAGGAGGCGGGGCGTGATGGCTCACGCCTGTAGTCCCAACACTTTGGGAGGCCGAGGCGGGCTGATCGCTTGAGCCCAGGAGTTCAAGACCAACTGCGCAACATGGCAAAACCCCATCTCTACAAAAAATACAAAAATTAGCTGGGTGTGGTGGCGCTTGCTTGTGGTCTCGGATACTCAGAAGGCTGAGGTGGGAGGATCACCTGAGCTCGGGAGGTCGTGGCTGCAGTGAGCTATGTTCGTACCACTGCACTCCAGCCTGGGTGACAGAATGGGGCCCTATCCCCTCCCCCCCAAAAAAAAGAATGACAGGAGACCTAGCCCTGTGTAGAGTGAGGGACAGGAGAGTGACCTGAGCCAGTTTTACATTTTGAGAAGCAAACTATTGCTCTTATGTAAATTTAAAGGGGATAGGAGTGGAAATGAGGAAATCAAATGGAAAGCCGTAATAGCCCTGAGGAGAGATGATTTAGCCAAGATGTTTGTGGTGGCAGTGAACTTGGAGGAAAACGGATGAATTTGAGATCTGTTTTGGAGTTAGCATCCACAGAGCTTGCTGGTGAACTGAATATGTGAGGTCAGTAAAGAGAAGGAATCCGCAATGACTCTGGTTTCTGCCTAAGCAACTGGATGAATGGTGGCACCATTTACTTTGAGGAGGAGGATGGGGAGTAGGGTGAAGAGCAAAGATTTGTGAGTGAGATAATGTAAGTAAAGTAAAAGCCCAGCTCCTGAGCTTAGTAAGTATGTAAATGAATGAATAGATGTTTAAAGGTAGGTAGATCCTGGCACCGGGCATGTTTTAACATGTTGTCTTTCTGAGTCCTTATCTCTGGTCCTTTGCCCCAGCTAGTCTCTGGTGTCATGGAAATGGCAGAAACGCAGGCTTCAGGAACTCTGAATTTATAGGCTCCAGAGACCCACAAGTCTTCTCTAAAGACACTGGCATGGACCTTAAATTATGGCTGTGTCTGGAGACCTGCAGGCAAGGAATTGCACCCCTAGCCTTGTCATACAGCAAGGGACTACCATCTTAGTATGAATTTTAGTTCATTTTACTTCTTCAAATGAATGCTATTGAGCACTTTGGAATGAGTATGGAGAGAGGTCAGATTAACAAGGGCAGTGTGTGGGTCATGGTTGGACCTCTGCTTGATGTGCTTTGAGAAGAAAGGGCCCAGCCTTCTGAAATGGCCAGGACCCTGTGGGACCACCTTTAGGCCAGCCATCGTTTTGGTTGACTAGTATTTGGTGAGCAGTGGATGAGTGGATAGCTGAGAAAGTCATGGGTGAGGCCTGTAATCCCAACACTTTGGGATCACCTGAGGTCAGGAGTTTGAGACCAGCCTGGCTAACATGGTGAAACCCCGTTTCTACTAAAAATACAAAAAATTAGCTGGGCGTGGTGGTGCACACCTGTAATCCCAGCTACTTGGGAGGCTGAGGCAGGAGAATCGCTTGAACCTGGGAGGTGGAGGTTGCAGGGAGCCAGGACTATGCCATTGCACTCCAGCTTGGGCAACAAGAGCGAAACTCTGTCTAAAAAAAAAAAAAAAAAAGAAAGTCGTGGGTGAGCCTGAAACACAAGCCTTTCTGGATGTGCTGGGCTCCCCAAGTCTGTTCTGGCCCCTCTGTGGTGCATGAGGGTGAGTGAGCCTCTGAAGCAGGCAGCTCTGTGGTGTCCATTTCTCCTCAGCACATTTAGACTGAATGTGTCAGGACCCAGAACACATGATGTTTATTTTTTTCCATTTGTGTTTCACTGCTCCCCCGCCCCCTCCCCCAAAAAGGAGAAAGCCAAGGACTTATAGGTGTTCCCTGAGAACTAATACACTCAGTGGCACTTCTGCTCCCCTGACACATCTTTCTCATCTCCCCACCGCCTCTCACCTCTCAGCATGTGGCCCATTGAGGCAGAAATAGTTTGAGCCTGTCTGTCTGTCTGTCTGTTTCTGTTTTCTCTGCAGTTACATCCTTGCTAAGCCCCACTCCGGCTACAGCTCTTGCTGTCAGATATGCATCCAAGAAGTCGGGTGGTAGCTCCAAAAACCTCGGTGGAAAGTCATCAGGCAGGCGCCAAGGCATTAAGAAAATGGAAGGTGAGGATGTCCCTTGGCTTCCCCTTCCTAGCTGCACCCTGTCCTCGTGTTCCTAGGAGAGCAGAAGAACCCTGCGTGTGCCTGGCCCTGTTCTTCCTCACCATCATAATTGGCTCCAGTTTAAAGGAACAGATAAGACCTGAGGAAGGGTCATCGAGTGGGTGGGTGTGAGCCACAACCATGCAATTAGAGACAAGAGCTGCTGGGTGGCAGATCCTGCGCTGCTTGTGTTGGACTGTGTGGGAGTTGTTTTTGGCCAGGGGCAGGCTTGGAGGTTGGTGTGCAGCATTTGGGCCATCGTGTTTTCTTGGTAGTTTGCTATGCTGCCCCAGTCACTGTGGACTTCTCTTCTAGGTCACTATGTTCATGCTGGGAACATCATTGCAACACAGCGCCATTTCCGCTGGCACCCAGGTGCCCATGTGAGTTGCTCCGTTGCTGCCCCCCTTTTTCCTTTTCTAGGATGACCTCTTCTTGCCCCTAAGCATGGTAATAACAGTTGCATGTATTGAGTGCTTACCAAATGGCAAGCATTGTGCTGATTCCCATGCTTACACGATCTCATTTCTTCCTTACCACATCCCTGTGAGTAAGGTGAAATGCCAGAGACCTAGAGGGGGTGGAAGGAGCAAGTGACTGCTGGGATTTGCACCAGGTCTGCCTAACTCCCAGATCACTATGATTTGCCTTGGTGTTGCATTGGCCTGGTATTCTTGGTTCTCCTTTCTAACCCTCAGTTCTTGGAGGATAAGATACCTGGTGATTTAAAATATTATTTTAGTCTTGGGAAACTAATTTCAATTTATTAGTTTTTCATTATGTCTAAGATTTCTTCCTTTGCATAAACTTACTTGCAAATGGTTGAAAGACAGCTTGAATTTAATGAAATAGAATTCAGTGTGCCAGAAATTAGGTTCATATCAGGTGGGGATTTCAGTTTCAGCAAGTTGGCATCATTTTTATAGGGTAGGACAGTTCTTTGTTACAGAGACAGAACGATACTGTACTCTTCACATTATTTTAAATATTAGTTTCCTTTGTAAACAGTTTCCCCTCCCCCACCCCTTTTTTTGATAATTTTAGTAGGTACAAAAAGGTTGATAGTAACCTGTATTTATTTCAAAGATGCTAATTTGTATGTGAATTGATTATATATGTAGTAGCTTTTAGAACTTAAGACATTAGATGTGTAGCTATGTCGACAACAACAATCAAAGCTAACACATTTTGAGCTAGGCAGTATTCTAAGCCCTTTATGATTGTTGACCATTAATCCTCAAAATGACCCTGTAAAGTAGTTAATATTATCCCCATTTGACAGATGAAAAAATAGAGGCACAGTGAAGTAACTTGCCTAAGATCACACAGGAGTAAGTAGCAGTTCTGGTATTTGAACCAGGCATCCTGGCTCCGGAGCCCATTCTTTTAATCAGAGAGACAGAGAGTAATGCTGGACTACCTGGGTAAAATTTGCCACACACCCAGCCTGAAGTTCTAAAAGAAAAAGCTAAAAAATATGGTTAAAAACTGTATATACAACACGGTTTAACCTCTCTGCTTCATATTTCACATCTGAAAAATGGAATTGGAAATAATACCTCTTTCACTAGGTGAGGATTAAATGACTTAATGTGTATTAAAGGGCTTACATGGGTATTAGCTAATGCAGTAGTATGATTGTTTTATTAGCATATGCATTATCCATATAGCTTTGGTCTATATTTTCCATAGAGCCTAAACTTTATAGATCACTATCTAAATGAAAATTTGCATCAAACTAGTGTTTTAATATGACAGTTCTAGTGTTGTTTAAGTCTAAGTGAAGATTTAGGGCATCTTCCTGGGTTTTGGGATTTGCCCAGTGTGGCTTCTGACCAGCTGCATACACATGGCTCCAGGTAACAGCCCCTGGGACTGAGCAGTGGCCCATGTTGGCTGTTGGAGCTTTCTTTTCCCTAATTTGTTATGAGTCAATAAAGAAGCAGAAGGTTTGGATGTGCCAGCCAGTGGGAAGGGGAACCTGAGATGGAGCTCTCTGATCCCCGCTTCGGCCCCAGGGCCTGGCTCTTTGTGAGAAGTCTGTCCCAAAATTCTGGGATGGACTACCTCGCTGACCAGCTGACCAGGTCTGTGTGTTGCAGGTGGGTCTTGGGAAGAATAAATGTCTGTATGCCCTGGAAGAGGGGATAGTCCGCTACACTAAGGAGGTCTACGTGCCTCATCCCAGAAACACGGAGGCTGTGGATCTGATCACCAGGCTGCCCAAGGGTGCTGTGCTCTACAAGACTTTTGTCCACGTGGTTCCTGCCAAGCCTGAGGGCACCTTCAAACTGGTAGCTATGCTTTGATGTCCTGTTGAGGCCATCGGACGGAGACTGGAGCCCAGGTGACAGGAGATGGTGATACCAGAAGTCAAGGGTTGGGGTGGCGACATGGCCTCCCGAGGAAGAGGTCTGCTTGATGGTGACTCTGCAGGAGACTCTGAAGTGACTGCTGGGAAACCCTTTGAGAGACCTGACCTGGGGCCAAAAATAAAGTGAGCCAGCGTCATGAACGCATGCTATTTAGGGACACACCTGGATGGAACTGCCTAGTGATCTGTTGGTCCTTACCCAGGTTCTCTAGTGCACACCAAGGGGGAGCCTCAAAGCAGGAAAGAACATATCTGAGTGAGGAAATGAGAAGGCGGGACTTTGTAGGAGGGACTTGCTTTGGCACTGTCCTCCAGAGCGGGAGGAGGGGAGCTTGTGCTTGAGGGTGTCATTGCTGCTTCCCCTCTTAGATCCCAGAAAAGGCCAGGGGCTGGGCCCTGGGAGGAGGGGTGGGGGCAACCAGTAAAGGAAGCAACACAGTCATGTTCTTCTCCTGTAGCCACATGCAAAGGGAGCTAGGGCTGCAGCCCCAGAGATGGCCACAGGAAAGCCTCTTCCCTGCCTCTCCAGGTCTAGGGCAGAGAGAGAGCTTGTGGGATGACAGGAGATGCTTCTGAGAGGCTCAGTCAGGCCCCCATCTGCCCTGGACTACCGAGGTCTTTCCAGTGGTAGGGCAGAGTAGGTAACAAATGGCTTCTTCCTGCTCACCTGAAGAGCTAGGCACACCGATCCCACATTCTCTTCTCGTTCTTGATTTATCTCAAACGATAAAACAGTAGCAAAGAATCTGGCTTCAGGAATACTCGGTGAGGGCTTAGAGTGGGCTGGGGTCAGGCCACTCTATTGTCATCCCAGCCAGGACCTTTAGAGGCTTGGCTTTGAGTGGAGGGGCCGGGAAGAAAATCTCATTTTGGATGGTCATTCCTGGCTGTTGGAGGTAGGTGGTGTTGGCTACAGCCCCAGAGAGGGGCCTGTTGGGTCCAGTAGCTTCCTTTCAGGGACTCTACTCTGCCCTGAAGGCAGGCACTCCAGGGATTGAGGTCAGAGAAGCCTCCCAGTTCTGGAGTTCTGCCTTGAACATGTCATCTTGTTTTCCCAGGACATGACCCTAGATTCCTCACCTCCTGCAGGTCCTTGGCAGAGGTGACCTGGGGTTTGTGGGGTTTACTTTGGCACCCTGTGTGGGGGCATCAGGTACCAAGGCCCAGCTGGGGTAGTCTTTAGGCAGGGGAGATTGATGGGGGCTGTCTCCACAGGCTCAGTGCTCTCCTTTCCAATCGCCTGGAGAAAGGGGAGGGGCAGGACAGAGGTGGTTGCTCCCTCCTACACTGTGGTGTTCCCCTGAGCAGGGCAGGTGGCTGCTTCCTGGGATGACTGAGTAGAGCCACAGCTGGCCAGTGGTGGAGGCAGTGACCTTATGGCTTCCTCATAGCTTGGTGGCAGCTGGAGAGATGGGAGAGCAAAGGCATTAGCCACTTTCTTGCCCTCCTCCCATATATGCAACACCCTTTTTTGGACTGTTGCTTTCTGCATCTCCCCTGGAGATGTTGGCTCCATGGAAACCCCTCTGGTTAGGCCTCCTTGGACTGGGGTCTGCACCATCTACACAAAGAGGTGAACTGGGGCCTCCAGTCATATCCTTGAGTTCTCCACTAGTGGTCCTTTTCCTGACTCCAGGGCCTCTAATTGGGTGTTGTGTGTTAAAATGCAATATGTGAAAAGCTCGGTTACCCAGGGCACCCAGGGCTGAGAAGGCTGGACATTCACCTCTCTGCAGGCCCGGATCCCGAAGCGCTGTGCAATCAGCTGGTGAATCTGCTGCTGCTGGTCCTTCTTTCGAACACTCTCATAGCTGGGTAGGCGAGCTGGCTGCCACAGGGGCAGCTGGTGGCTCCTGGGCAGCCCCACACAGAATACCTCACCCCCCTGGGAGTGGCCCTGTGACCAAGAAAAGCCAAGGGAGCCAGGGAGGCATGCACCAGTGTTATCCAGGTTCCGTCTGGGTCCTCTTCCCCAGAGCAAGCCTAAGTTCAGGGGTATTGCACTCCTCTCTGTCCTCCAAGAAGCCTCTCCAGTCTTCATCCCATCCTTCCCCTCCCCTGCATTCTTTTTAGTCCCCTTAACCACTCTAGGTCCCTTGCCTGGCTTCAGAACCCCAGCACACACTTCTTCCCCCATCCCAGGTGGCAGGCCCAGGGAGCCTCACTTGTATCCCCTGGGACTCTCGGCTCCTTTCCACTGGCTGGACCTCGGTGTGGCATCCCATGGTGCTGAAGTAGGGAGGCGGGCAGCCCTGGGATCATGAAGCACAACTCAAGGTGAAGCTCAGGGTCAGTGTGCAAGACAGCAGATTCCAAACCCTTTATTTCCCTCCATGCCCCTTTCTCCATCCCTTTAATCCTCTCCACCTGGGCCAAGGCACAAAGCTCAGACCCTGAGCATTTCTGAAATGCACTAGGGTGTAAAGAGAACCCACCCCTTTCTGGCCAGTAGCTCATTCTGTCACCGTCTGGTAGCCAGGTCTGATGACCTTTGGTGGGAGAGTCAGAGAAAACCACCTCCTGTCCCTACCCCTCCATCCTGTCTGGTGCCCAGTGTTGGGGGATGGTGTCAGAGACTGGGGGGCTGCAGCTCAGATTTTGTTTCCTTTCTATACAGGATGCCATATGGCACACTGTCCCTGGGGAGAGGACTGACAGTGCTGTAGTTGCCACTTACCCCCTTCCCCAGAAGTCGGGGCTCTGCACTTTCCCTTGGGAGCTGGAAAAAGACGTTGTCTTCACTGAGCAGCTCCTTGCACTGAGTTATGTTTAACAATGGTCAGGGAGGGGCCTAGTGTTATTAACCCTTTCCACACGGCTCCCCTGACTCAGAGGGAACCCAGGCTGGATGCTGCAGAGAAAGATTCCAAAGGCCCTTTCCTTTCCACACTGAACAATTGTTTCTCCTTGGCCACAGCACAGGTGCCCTTTTGTCAGGATTTGGGTCGGGAGTTGGGGGCATGAAGGCAAGGGGTTGGTGGGTCGGGGTGCTTACATATTGGCTGGGACTCCGGAAGAAGTGGCAGGCACAGAGGACCTGGCAGCACTGGGGGTCGCGCTGGTGCAGCAGCAGCAGCAGCAGCAGCAGGATGGCCATGATGAACACCGTGGATGAGGCTGCCCTCCCCCCAGAGGCACTGTCAGGGGGCAGCCTGGACCCAGCACGCGCAGGCCCATCTCCTCACCAGATTGGAATTCACTCCAGAAGCTGGTGTAGGAATGACCTGCCTGGGACTGATACCAGCTTGACAAGCAAGGCAAACTGAGGTGCAGGCAGCTCCCTTTTTGCTACAGCATCAAGTCCCTGGGGCAGAGATTTGTGAGGGGGAGTAGAGTAGTCCTGTCTTTTCCCTGCCTGCAGCCCAGGGGGTGATGTATGTAAGGGAGATTTTACAGAGACACAAAAGGAGGGGATGGAGCAGATACCCTGAGAAACTGGATATGAGGGGGCAGGAAAGGACCCAAGAGCCCAGCTCAACAGCCCCTAGTGCCCAGCCCCTCTTGTTACCAAAGATTGTGGCATCATAGGACCTGGCACAGGGAAGGGACCAGAGGGATCAAAGACCAGCCATGTGCAGCATACTTCTCAAGTCTTGGTTGGGGAGGGCTGTTGCTTGAGGTGACCCTATAGATGAAGAATCTGGGCTTTGCCTAGGTCAAGGGTGCCTCTGCCCCACCCCTGGGACACAGAATGGTGGTAGGTACTCACCGGTGGCCACAACTATGGCCAGGAGGCTGTTGTCCATGGTGATGTCTGCACACGGAGAAGCAGTGGCAGGGGATGCCAAGAAAGGGCATCAGCCTTGAGTGCAGCCAGCAGGGCCACAGGGCTGACACTCCCCGAGGTGCCACACCCCTCCCTGGGAACCCTGGCCCAGAGGAACAGCTTCATTCAGAGCAGGGGCATCTGTAAGCAGCTTTCCAGGCTCTCAGCCTCTCCTGCCTCTGCAGGCCTGGCAGCTATGAGGGTCCCGCTACAACCTTCAGAGCAGGGCTTGGGGGGAACAGGCCCTGCTTCTGCTGAACCTGACAGCCAGTGGGACTCCAACTCGCCCAGATCTCTGCACTTCTCAGTCCCAGATCCCTCCCAGCCCCACTGCCCACCTCCACTTCCCACTGGCTCAGATAACTGGGCTCTGGATGTTAATTGGCTGTCTTCTGGTCTTGGCTTCCACCTCTGACAGAACCGTGGTGTCCATGGTTGCCCTGGGAACCGGGTACGCCAGGCCATGAAATACAAAAGCGTCTCTGCCCAGGCTCTCCTCCTCCCTCCAAAGCAGTTATTGTGCAGCTCTGGGGGCCCAGCCTACCTTCACCCGCTCCCCACCCCCACTCTGTGTCCTGCTTGGCCCAAATCCTGATTTTGACCCCAGTGGCCTAGCCAGGAGTGGATTTCAAAGAAACCTCAAAAAACCCAAGACTCCAGGCTGAGCTAAACCTACAGAAAGGTGGGGGGTAGAGAACACTGTCTGCCAGAAACTCAGGCAGCAAAGCTGGGCTCTCACTCACCTCAGTGACCTGAACAGGGGAGAGAATGGGAGAGGAGCGCCTCCACCCCCAAACCTGCGCTCTGAACCTGTCAGGAGGAGTCCTGGAGCCAGGTCCTGGGTCCTGCAGTGCTTCCAATTCAGTGGGGCCAAGACAGGCCTGCCACAGTAGCAGGGGTGGGGTTACGCTTCCCTAGTTCTGCCTGCCTGCTTGTTAGAAAGGCCTGAGGAGCTTTAAAAGCATACCATTGTGGGTTGCCACCTTAGACCGTTAAATCAGAATCCTCTGTCAAGATCACGACTCACTTGAGTTGAAGAATGTAAACTCAAAATGTTTACAGCAGGTGACAATAATGGGGAACTACGACCTGACCTAATATGGTGGTGGAGAAGGACAGGGATGCAGCGAGTGCATGTCCTACCTAAGTTTTTTTTGTTTTTTGTTTTTTTTTTAAATGGTACTTTGAGGCAGGAGTAGTGGCTGATGCCTGTCATCCCAACACTTTGGGAGGTTGGAGCGGGAGGACTGCTTGAGGCCAGAAGTTTGAGACCAGCCTGGGCAACATGGAGAGACCCCTGTTAAATAAATAAATAAATAAATAATAAATAAATAAATAAATGCCAGGCATGATGGTGCACGTCTGTGACACTAGCTACTCAGGAGGATCACTTGAGCTCAGGAGGTCAAGGCTGCAGTGAGCTACGATCGTCATCGTGCCTGGACAACAGAGCCAGACCCTGTCTCTAAAAATACTACTACTACTACTACTTTGAAAACCGTTGTGCTAGCCTAACACAGCACAGCCATAGCCCAGGTTAAATCCACAGGCTAGTTTGTGAGCTCTTGGGCAGCAGAGTCTAAGTGTTCTAATATTTACTGCCTGTGCCTAATATGCTGAACCTAGTTATTAATTTTTCCTCTTTATTGAACTGAGAGTTGATATTGGGAAACAAAACCCACAACATTCTGGAGAACCAGGGTACAGCTTCAGATGTTCACTAAAACAGGAGCCAGAAAAAACGAATTATCTTAGCCTCTGAACCTAAGCACCCTTTCCTTCGAATTCTTGCCGTTAGCTCCTTCCTACTTACCTGCCCAGCCAGGCTCTTAAGCGAGCACGAGAGTGTAGTGACTGAGTGGCTCTGGAGGCTTCCTGCCTCTTTCTGAAGGCTGTTGCCACCATCTAATAGTTAGCTGTGACTTTGGGCTCATCATTTCACAGCTCTAAGCCTCAGTTTTCTGATCTGCTAAATGACGATAATAAAAATGCCTCCCTCCAAGAGTTGTAAGGATTGAGTTACTGCAGGCATGGTCAGCACCATGGCAGCTGACAAAAACCCCAATGCTGTTATCGGTTGGTTGCCAGGAGTGCCCCCTCCTGGCAACTAGGAGAACTTAACATGTGGCAGCCTGGGCAGGAATTTGTTCCCCAAGCTGAGCTCAGTGTGGCTGGCTGATGGGGTGACTTTAGAGGTCTAGAAACCTTCACCCTTGCTCCCACATTAAGCAAGCTGTGACGGACTGATACCGAGCTCTGGCTGACAATGGTAGGAGAGTGGGAGGGGGAGAAGAGGCTTGGGAAAGGGAGGGAGGATGGACAACCCTTTTCAACGTGAGTCCTAGGACTGTGACCAGAGACCTAGGCTGCTGCTGCTCCTGCCCCTAAAAGAAAAAGCTCCAATCATAACGACCAGGCCATGGCTGGGATTGCCTCTGTTGAAGGTGCCCCATGTGGCAGGGCCAGGCTTCTAAGATGGGCCCTGCTAAGGCCAAGGATAGAGAAGCCAGCATCTGCTGCAGCCTGGCCTGGTGGTGGGGGTGGGAGTGCTGGGTCAAGGCTCTCAAACTAAGCTCAGGTCCTGCTGGTCCCCTGGCCTGCTGGGTGGCAAAGAAGAAGTCTTCGAGCCTCTTTGGGCCTGTTTACCCCTCAGAAAAAGGAGCTGGATTAGATGTTTGTTTTTTGAGACAGAGTCTCACTCTGTCACCCAGGCTGGAGTGCAGTGGTGCAATTTTGGCTCACTGCAGCTTCAACCTCCTGCTTCAGCCTCCTGGGTAGCTGGGACTACAGATGTGTGCCACCAGGCCTGGCTAATTAGAAAAATTTTTTTTGTAGAGATGAGGTCTCACTGTGTTTCCCAGGCAGGTCCCAAACTCCTGGGCTGAGGCAATCTTCCTGCCTCAGTCTCCCAGTGTTGGGATTACAGGCGTGAACCCCTGCACCCAGGCTAGATGGGTTCTTGAGTCCCTTTTGGGTGGATTCTAAACTGTTCTTAATCTGGAGGAATGAGATCTTTACCTTCTCAAGGCTACCAAAGTACCAGCTAAGACTTCTGGAGAAGGCCCAATGAATGGTGATGGCTTCCTGACACCCAGGAGGAAAAACACAGAGCCCAGAGTAGACAGATAGAGATATATTTCTTCTGTTGCATATTTCAGACTTCACGCTGAGCTTCAGGCACAATTACTCCAGGTTCTTCTGGGTCTTGACAGAGTCTTCTTCCCATGCTGTTCGTGTGACCTCACTTCCAGTGCACACCTGGAAACTCTGCATAGATCTCAGTGGGCCCTGACCCTGCCTTTCCCATCCAGGGGCAGGGTATGCTGGAAAGCCCTGGAGCCAGCCCCACCCCACTTCTAGGGTCCCCTGGCTACAAAATAACTGTCCTGCTAGAGCCCAGCTCTGCAGTGCCCCCAATATCACCTGTTCTTCAGGCCTTAGAGCCTGGCAGGGCACTTGCAGCCCTGTGGAGCCTCAGCCACGAGCACCACAGGCCCAGGATGGGGGATGAGGCCCTGGAGAGCCAGGCAGGCCCAGCCTCATCCAGAACAATAGCAGGTGGGCTCAGCAAGCCCCTGCTCCCCACAGACACGGCCCACTTCCTGGGGCTGCTCTGAGCCCTATTGCACATCTTCTGTTATAGTTTCTCTCCCAACCACCCATTTTCCTTTTTAAATTAAAAAAAAAAAAAATTCAAACTAGAGAGGAAGGCGAGGAAGAGCTGGGTGTGGAATGCTGCTGGCGCCCTTCTCACGTTCCCGCCAGCCCTCTGATCCCCAACAGAGACATCAGCAGTAGTTCATACTGTGTCCACCTTCCCTGCCGTCTGTGTGGGTTCTTGATGGCTGAAATGGGTGTGCAGCCTGGGCCTCTGGTTCTTGCCTGTGGGAGGGGACACCCCTCCATTGTCTGTAAGGTGCAATTCCCTGGGTCCTCCACGGGTACTGGGTGGGGCCCTGCTACCTGAGTCGCCCGTCTGCTTTGACAGGCCCCAGCTCTGATTTAGGGTCGGGAGACAGAGAGCTCCAGCTGGTCAGTCTGCAGGGCTCCAGGGAGGGGCAGGGAGAGGGGCCTATGGCACACAGTCCAGCCACGGACCAGAAGCTGCTCAGTTCCCTGTCTGTCCAGGCCTCGAGCGCAGGGCCTGTGAGCTGTGTGTGCCGCTGGGCAGCCTCCTCCGCGAGCTCAGGCTGAGGCAGGTTCAGGATGCTACTCAGGCCCTGGAAACTCTGCTCCATGTACTCATTGTGGGGTGGCCCTGCGTGCAGCCAGCTGGCATCATCTGTGGGTGCAGAGCAGGCAGTAAGCACACCCCCCGCAACAGACTCCGTGGAGGCCAGACCCAGGAGTTGGGTCTGGGTACCCCAGTTCCTGTCACAGCCCTACTTCTGAGTCACAGCTTGCTGAGTGGGCTAATCCAAGGGACTTCTGTGCCTATAAAACGGAGTTTTATAAAATCAAGGCAGTAAGCCCTAGATTCCCAACTTTAGGATGCAGTAAAGCAGTGGGTTCAAGGCACTTTAGAAAAGAAGGAACAGTCTGGTTTGTGTCCCACACCCTTTCTTGACCATCATCGGTGGCTCCTGGAGCCTTCAGAAGCCTGTACTCGGGCACTTCAGCCCTTCATGCACAGACAACGGCCAGCTTCGTCTCCTTGGCTTAGAGCACCTCCTCTTTGTCCTTGAGGCGCAGCCCCTGTCCCTACCTGCTGTGCATTGTTGCCATTCTTCCCTTGACTGGGAGGTCCAGGTGTGCGGGGGACACAGCTTGCTTGCCCTGGATCTGCTGCAGCCCCACCAGCACCCCCTCCTCCTCTAGGGTACCCCACCTCTTAACCACCTTCTTGTGATAGGATGTGGTGGGGGAAGGAAACACCTACCAGCTGATCACGTCCTGCATACCGGCCACTTTCCCTCCAGAGGCTCATCCCTCATAGCTCCCGGGGGGAGTTACTTATACTAGGCCCTCCCTTGCAGGAAATTTGCCCAGCCTGTGTTTCTGTTCAGAGTCTGCTCCCTTAGCCTCAGCCAAGTGGGCAGAGAGCCACATGACCCTGCCAACCTGGCCAGACAGTGGACTGGGATAGCCAGTCAGATTTGCTGTCCCAAGAATGTGGAACCTGGGGACTAAAAGTCCCTGGTCAGTGTCTGTTGCACTGAGAGGCCACGGATGGGGAGCCAGAGCCTGAGGCCAATGCATAGAGACAGGACAGGATGACGAACAAGATGGCCCCAGAGAGATGGAGAAAGCACCTCTGGTTCACAGTGAGGCCTGAGACACTTCCTAGCTTTGTGAAGGAGACCTCTGCATTCTTCCAGTCTTCTCCCCTTTTTAACTCAAGCTAGGTTGAGTGGATTCGTGTTGCATGTACCAGGAGGTCCCTGATAGGTGTAGTATTCCAGCTTCACGTGCTAAGACTGAGGACCAGGAAGGCCCGGTAACTTCCAAGGACAAAAGGCCAATGAACTCGTCAGAGTTATGTTCCAAACCAAGTGTGCATGACTGTAAAGCTCCCCTTTCCACCACACTGCAGTGCAGGACCCTGCATGCTACAGGAAACAAGATGAAGGCCCCAGCCCTTCCATGCTTCCCTGACTCTAGGGATGGGAGTCAGCTCTGATGGTTGGCTTCTTGGGGTCACCTCTCTGGCGAGTCCTATTCTGTCTAGCTTCTGGGCCTCATTTGAGAACTGCATGCTTACCTTTCCTGAGAGGTAGTTTGCGGTTGAAGGTCAAGGGCAGCACAAGGAAGCGGGTCTCACCCAGCGGTTCCCAGAACTGAAGGAGTCGAACAGTCCAGGGCCCTGGCCGCAGGGGCCGGCTCAGTGGGGGCTTGTATTGCGTGACCTCAGTCTCCGTATCTACTGTGATGTCATAAGATGTGGCCACCACATAGGTTGGGTCGATCCAGACCACTGTGGCTGTGAGGTTGGGGCCCCGAGCCCAGCGCTGCACGGCCACAGGCTCGTCCAGCGGCCCCAATAACCCCCCAAAGTTCCGGAAAAGACGCTCTTTGGGGTCCCAATCAGTGCCAACCTGTAGAGAGAGAGGCAGCTGGGCGGGAGTGTGGGGGAAAGGTCCTTCTCCCTCCTCTGAAGCTGCCTCTCACTGTGTAATCTCAGGCCAGTCACTGTCTCTTTCTGGGTCTCAGTTTCCCCATCTACAAAATGAAGGGGTCAGACTAGGAGATCTTTAATATCTCTCCCAGCTCTGAGATTCGTTCTAGGCTTCCATTCTGACTGCTAGGCAGTGGAGGTCAGTCCCCCTTATTGGGGACAATACTGCAGGGATGAGGTTCAAAGTCCTGTCCACAGACCATTCCCACATGAAGCCAAAGCCTCTAAGAAAGAGACTATGAGGAGGGGCCAGGGTCGGTGGCTCGCACCTGTATTCCCAGCACTCTGGGAGGCCAAGGCGGGTGGATCACGAGGTCAGGAGATCGAGACCATCCTGGTCAACATGGTGAAACCCCGTCTCTACTAAAACTACAAAATAAAATTAGCCGGGCGTGGTGGCGCGCACCTGTAGTCCCAGCTACATGGGAGGCTGAGGTAGGAGAATCGCTTGAACCTGGGAGGCAGAGGTTACAGTGAGCTGAGATTGCACCACTGTGAGAGTGAGACTGTCTCAAAAAGGAAAAAAAAAAAAAAAAAAAAGAGAGAGACTATGAGGAGCCACTCAGAAGCATAGTTTCATGGCCCAACTCGAACGTCCCTGCCCCTCTAGGCGAAATCTCTGTAGTCTGGAAGATTGGGTTTGTGTTGTAGTGGAACTGATAATTCCCTCCCTGCTCCCTGCATGTCCTCTGCATACCCCAACCAGGAGGTGCTCCTCAGTGTGCACAGGCTCGGGGGTGACACAGGATGTCTGCATGGGGGCATCACCATGGGTGCCATGACTGTGAAAAAGAACCTTACCCCTCCCTTGGTGTCTGTCCCTCTCTTCCCATTACCCCAAGTCTGGGTGGGGATTGGGAGAAAGCAAGTGGGGGACCTGTCCCACCTCCAGACTCTGGAGCCGGCTGGCCTGGTCACTGCGCCCCAACAGCTTCAGCGACCCTTGGGGCATCAGCCACATCTCAAGCGTCTCTGCCGGCCCCTGGGCTGAGGGCTGCACCGCCTGCATCACCAGGTAGCCCTGGAAATGGTCGTCATAGAAATACAGGTGCACGCTGGACGGCAAGCCCCTGGGCTCAAACCTAAGGTGCCAGCAGGGAGAAAGGGAGATGCCATCAGCACACCTGACTTGGCCTGGAGTCCCAGGGAGGGGGCTCTGGGGAGTCCCACCCCAGGCACTTCCTTTCCCCAGATCTCACCCCCACAGCACCTGCATGCCTGGCTCTAGCCGTCTTTTCAGTATTTGCATTTTTCCCTGCTTCAGACTGGGGCCTTGTTGTGGGCAGGGGACGTCATTCTCTGGTTGGCCTCCCCCTAGGGCACCACACCCCGAGGGCCTGCTGTATGTCAGAAGGGGGTCTCACCTGCAGAGTGGGGTGCCCATTGGGGGTGCAGCAGTGGCGGCATGGTGCAGGCTGAGGCGGGCGAAGGCCGTGTAAGCAGTGAGCATGACATCACTGAGCCCACTGGGGCCATCAGCCGCGTCGTAGGTGTTCTCCCAGTAGGCCTTGAGGGCTGGTGTGCTGGGGGGGTAGCTGCCGTACAGGTGGAAGTCCAAGATTTCCAGCACCTCCTGGTTCACAGTCGACTCAAACTTCCGGGCGAAGAAGGTGGGTCTGGAGACTTGCTGGAGCGGGAGAGGCAAGGAGGGTGAAGGGCTCTGGAAGCCCCAGAGGGCATGGTGGGGCTGGCCCCTCAGCACTGCCTAGAGCTCAGCCTCCTGCGGCTTCTCCTGCTGCTGTTGTAGCCCCAGACCCCTGAGGGCTGCAGGCCGCAGCCCCCCAGATTCTCTGACTGGCCCACCCTGCCATTCTCTGGTGAAAAGCCGGGGGAGAAGACCTAGTCAGGGGCCTTGGGGCCTTGGGCAAGCACCTGCAGCCGGAGGAAGTCCTGTGGCTTGAAGTCGTTGGGGGAGCAGCCGCACCAGTCCACGATGTGCTTGTACTGGCACTTGCAGCCCAGCTTGCGGTTCCAGTTGGTGACCCGCAGGTTGTTGTCCACGAGGGTCTCACAGGCCAGGCTGTTCTCCAGCACCGTGTGGAAGAAGGACTGCAAGCAGCAAGGGAGGGTGGAAGGTGAGCTGCAGGCAGCCCAACCCACGCCCTCCCCGGCCTTCATGCCTGCTGGGCCACCCACCTCGGCTGGGAGCAGTGTGTATGTGTAGAACTGGCGTAGCTGGGCCACAAGTGGGTCATCTGTGTACACCACATACTCCACAAAGCTGCGTGTCAGCACGAACCAGTCAGAACCGCCATCCACCACAATGCCTGCTGGGATCTGCCGCTCGCCCAGGCGCCACATGTGTGAGTCGCACTCATGGAAGAGCCTGTCCAGGCCCTGTTTCTTGATGAACCTGCAGGCAGCAGAGAGGCCTTGGCTGGGGATCCTGCAGGGTGGGGTCTAAGCTCTTTCATCTGCCTGGCAACCAACACTCCTCAACCTGTGACTGGTGTGGAGGCTTTGAAACCCAGGGCTGAAGCCACAGAGCCCAACTGTGTGGGAGGGGTTGGGACAAGACTCTGGGGCCAGGGCCTCCTTCCCCACCCCCTCACCTGGAGTTGTCCCGGCCATGTGACTTGAGGAAATTCTTGTCCCGGTTCTTGGATAGGAATGCCACCAGCTCCTCATTGGTCCTGGTGAAGGAATGGGGTCACAGGCAGCCACATGAGATAGTTGCTCAGTCACTGACCCAGAGCAGACCTTCTGGCTTTTCTTCTCTCCCTGATTGCTGTCTGGCCATGTGCCCTACCCCTGGCTGATGTCTGGGGTGGTGAGCACCAGAGGCCCCTGAGGAAGACCACCCCATCCTTCCTCTGCCCTTTGCTGTCTGACCCAGCACACCAGGTACAGACCTCTGGCTCCTCCTCCCCCTCCCCATCTCCTATCATGCTCAATTCTCAGATCATCTTACACCAACCCCTCCCCTAAAACATGGCTGGGGCCCAGGGGCCCATGTCTGAGCAGGGCGGATCCCAGAGTTACACTATGGGGCAGAGAAGGTCCACCAAAGCCCTCCAACCCCAGGTGCCTAGACAGGGGTCCCCTCCCATCCAGAGGACTCAGAGCCCCATCCCCACACCTGGTTGGGTAGTCAGTGGCACTGAGGTTGATGAAGAAGTCCCAGGCCCAGCCAGGCACCTCTAGCAGGTCCCGCATGCTCCGCAGGTACATCCTCAGGAGGCTGGCTCCGCCCCAGATGGTAACCATGCGCCAGGGTGTCACCCGCACATTATCATAGCGCTGGGCCAGCTCCACCACCTCCCGGTGCAGGTAGTTGGAACGCTGGTGGGGAGGAGACACTCAGATAGCCCCCAGTGTTATCGCCATCCCCACTCCCACTCCAGGACAGAGTGAAGGGACACAAGACAAGGAAAGCACAGGGCAGGGCTCCAGCCCCTAACCGGCTAAGCTGGCTCGTGCTGCCACCCCCCATTCAGGGCCTCAGTTTCCCTCTCTAGGCTACCTGGGCCAGGTCAGAGACCCTGTCTGTCTGCAACCTTCTGTTTCTTCTCTGCTCATCCCAGACCCCTTGGCCTCCCCCCACCACAGTACCTTGTCCACATGGATGTAAAAGAAGTGCTGCTCGTGATAGACGGCCTTGAGGAGACGCTTCAGCTGGCGGATGGCACGGCCGTGAACCACCAGCATGTAGGCGATTCGCACCGGGGGGCCATCCATGGGCTGCTGTGCTCGGCTCTCATCCCACTGGCTGCCAGGGCTCATCTTCCCTGAGAGCAGAGGACAGGCGTTGGCGAGGCCCACCCTAGGTCACAGGGTGGGGGTAAGATGGGAAGAGGGAGCTGCCTGCCTTCCAAAGAAGCCTAGACTTGGAGCCCTATGCTCCTGGGTCCCCACTCTGCCTCTGCCACTTAGCAAGTACACTGGATGAAGACTTAGGCAGGGAGGTAGGATCCCCTTGGCTCTTTCTTCCTCAGAGAGATAGGGGTGAGGATCCGGGCCATGCCACTCCCTGCCCCGGCCTGGGAAGGGCTGGAGCACCCCTGTCCCTCACCAGTCAGCTGACAGTGCCGGGGCACAGCCTTGGGCATGAGGCTCCCAGCCTGGTGCAGGCACACCACATTGGCAATCTCCTGCTGGCACTGCTTGGTGCTGGCCCGGGCCAATGCAGACAGCGCGTCCTTGCCCACGATCTCGCACTTGGGGGTGAAGCCGTTGTCCGTGGGCTGGGGGGCACCCTCCACGCTCCCTGTATCTCCGTGTGGTGGGAAGCCGGCTGCCCCTACCAGCGCCTCCCCAGCTGCTGCCCCACTCAGGTTCTGGCGGCCTGGGGCTTCTGGGGGTGGGGCAGGTGGAACCCGCCGGCTGGCTCTCTGCCGGCTGGTTACTGCCCGTACCACCTTGGCCACGGGCACTCCTGGGCTCTCAGCACGGCCCCGCCAGCGCCCATGCCTTCTGCCTGCGCTGCCCCGTCGCCCTGCTGAACTGTCTGTGTCCTTGGAACCCTCGCCAGGGTCCAGTGGCCGTGGCTTCCTCTGCCTTCCTTTCTGTAAGAGAGATGCAGACATATCACTGGGGCAGCCCCTCACCTCCTCCTGCTCCTTGAGTTCCATCTTGGTTGGGGGCACCCTCAGACCTAGATGTTCCTGCCCACCTTTTACCCAAAGAAGTGCTTTTCACCTAAAGGTGTAAAGGACTCCGCACAATCAGCACCACCATGGGAGCGCCTCCTGGGCCAGCCACTGAGGGAGCACTGGTCCTCCCTCCATCATACCAACACCCCCATCCCCCACTGGCTCTCAGATTACATGGCACTGTGCTTGGTTTTCTGTTCTGGACTCAGATACCACTTTCTTTTTCAGCAGATGTTAAAATAAATATCCATGTGTGTCCCAAGGGAAGGGTGCAAAGACCCCACCAAGGGTACAAGTGTCCACCTAAGACCCAGCACTCCCACCGAGGGCTGGAAGGAGACAGTGGTCTTCAGAAGACTCTGACTTCCAGATGAATCCAAAGCATTTCCATATGGGAAGACTGAGGCCACCTCACAGTGAAGGAGGAGTGCCCATGGGGGATGATGGAGCTGAAGCCTGAGACCCCAATCCTGCTTAGGTCCTCTAGGAAGCAGATCAAGACAGAGTCAGAGTGCATGAGATTCACTGCGGGTACCCCTGTGAATGATGGGGCAGGAGCCGGCAGGGAAAGCCTTTGGACGGCAAAGGAGACGGCCATGCAAGGAGAGGGGCAAGAAGAGCGTCCGCCTCCAGCACAGCCTCGAGGAAGTCCTGGCCAGCTCCTGGGAAAACTCCAGCACATGTACTGCCTGGAGCTGGTGAGCCCTGAGCCACCTCCACACTCAGTCCCTGGCTTGAAAGCTGAGGCAGGGCCTGAAGGTGCCCACAGCTGGAGGCTGTCACCTCGCTGCATGTGCAGCAGGTTCTCCCTTGAAGGGATCCCTGCAGCAGGGCGCCTCCACCGCTGCTGCGCCCCTGCTTCCTGGCTCTAAGTGCTCTGGTACCTGCTGCCTCTCCTCAAATCCAGGCACTTCCCTAGATGGCCTGGTGGGGACTGAACAGCATGTCCAGCCACCTCCTCCTCTGTTCCCCCATCTTACCTGCCCTGCCTGACCAAATCCCATCCATCCTTTCAGATCCAGCTCCAAGGCCCCTGGCATGCAGCCATTCCATTTGCCCTGCAGTGGAATGGGCTGGGCTCCAAGGCCCTGGATGTTCCTCTAGTAGTGAACTCCTTGATGAGAGACATGTCAGCTCCATCTCTCCAGGGCCCAGCAGAGCAGCTGGCATACACGGACACCTAGCTGGTGTCTGGTGGATGAGATGTAGAATGGACGGAGGAACAGGGGCCACCATGTGAACACTCTAGAGTCTCTAGGGCTCTGGGCCTAGCTCTGCCAACTCACCAGCAGTTCCCTAACTTCTCTGAGCATGCTCCCTCAGCTGTAAGGAGGAGTAACAACAATATGAGACACTGCAGCTAGGGAGAGCCGTCCCCAGCCTTGTAAACCCTCTCCCACGGGCCTTCCCCTCCATGCTCACAAGTTCTCCAGGACTAAGTCCTCTTCTTTCTTGGCCTTTCAGCGGCATGACTTAATGGACCACTCTGTCTTGCTTGAAGCGCCCTCCGCATTTGCTTTCCAGGATACCCACCTGGCTTTTCTCCTCTCTTCACTGCCACTCCTTATGGTCTTCTTGGTGCTTCCTTGTCTCCCAGGGCACATCTGGGGGCCCTTCCTGTCCTAGCACCTTCACTTCCTAAGTGATCTTCAGTTGCTGGGTCTCTAAACTCCATCCCCACCCCCAGATTGATCTCTCTGGCCTGGATAGCTCGCTTGAACCTTCAGGCATTTAACCACCAGCCCCCTTGACATCTCACGTGGGAGCTCGATAGACCTCTCAAGGCCACAAGCCCAAAAGTACCTCCTGCTCTTGGTCCCCAACCTGCTCCTACTTCATCTTCCCCATATCAGTTAATGACATCTCCATCCTTCAGGATGCTCAGGCCAAAAACTTTTGGGAATCATTTTTTTTTTCTTTTAGATAGTCTTGCTCTGTTGCCCAGGCTGGAGTGCAGTGGTGCAATCTTGGTTCACTGCAACCTCTGCCTCCTGGGTTCAAGTGATTCTCCTGCCTCAGCCTCCCGAGTAGCTGGGACTACAGGCACATGCCACCACACCTGGCTAGTTTTTGTATTTTTAATAGAGATGGGGTTTCACCAAGTTGGCCAGGCTGGTCTTGAACTCCTGACCTTGTGATCCACCTGCCTTGGCCTCCCAAAGTGCTGGGATTACAGATGTGAGCCACCGTGCCCAGCCAGGAGTCATCTTTGACTCTCTTTCCCTCATACCCCACATCCACTCCATCAGTAAATCCCATCGGGGCCACCTTCAGAATACATCTGGAATCAAATCCCTTCTCAATACCTCCCTCACTATCCCTGCCTGGATTCCCTGGTCTTCCAGCTCCTACTCTTGTTCCCCTAAATTCTGTTCTCATCACAGCAGCTGGTGTTTCTGTTACAACTCTTAAAATCCCATTTCACCACTCCCCTGCTCCAAACCTCCAGTGGCTTCCCCTCTTAGGATAAAAACCAAGGCCCTTACAGGAGCCTACAGAGGCTCCATGAGCTGTCTGGATGCCCCCTTCTCCACCCAGGCCTCTGACCTCATCTGGGAATTTGTCATGCTCATTCTCCTGCAGCCACAGTGGCTTTCTCTGCATCCCCTCATGCCCCCCCAGCACTCCTGGCTCCAACCCTTGCACCCACTATCCCCTGTGCCTGGCACACCCTCCCCCAGATAGCCCCACTGCTCACACTCCTTGCCTCCTTCAATTCTTTGTTCAGATGGCATCTTCTCAGTAGGGCCACCCTGACCACTGGATTTACAGTGCCAGCCCTCCCTCCTCCTCTGCTTTTTCCCATAGCACAATATTTCCTCTCATCCTACTATTTATTTATACTGTTTTTTTTTAATTTGTCTTTTTCCTCAGAAGATTGTAAGTTCCCCAAGGGCAGGGCTTTTTTGCTGTTTTGTTCACTGACATAGTCCTAGCGCCTAGGAGAGTATCTGGCTGTAGTACACACTCAGTAAGTGTTTGTTTTTCTGAGACAGTCTCACTCTATTGCTCAGGCTGGAGTGCAGTGGTGCAATCTCGGCTCACTCCAACCTCTGCCTCCTGGGTTCAAGCGATTCTTGTGCCTCAGCCTCCCACGTAGCTGGGATTACAGGTGCGCACCACCATGCCTGGCTAATTTTTTATATTTTTAGTAGAGACAGGGTTTCACCATGTTGGCCAGGCTGGTCTCAAACTCCTGACCTCAAGTGATCCACAATCCTCGGCCTCCCAAAGTGCTGGGATTATAGGCCTGAGCCACTGTGCCTGGCCTTAGTATTTGTTGAATGAATGAATGAATGAATGCAAAGCTTTTGGCATAGGCACAGCATTCAATAAGTACTGCTACTTTTTTTTTTTTTTTTTTTTATAGACAGAGTCTCACTCTGTTGCCCAGGCTGAAGTGCAGTAGCATGATCTCAGCTCACTGCAACCTGTGCCTCCCAGGTTCAAGTGATTCTCGTGCCTCAGCCTCCCAAGTAGCTGGGATTACAGGTATGTGCCACCATGCCCGACAACTTTTTGTATTTTTAGTAAAGACCGGGCTTCACCATATTGGCCAGGCTGGTTGGTCTCAAACTCCTGACCTCAAGTGATCTCCCCGCCTCAGCCTCCCAAAGTGCTGGGATTACAGGCGTGAGCCACCATACCTGGCCCAATGCTGCCCTTTATCATTATGATTACTCAGATGGGAGGAGGAAATAGTCAAACGTGAAGTCAAGAGAGGCCCAAGATCCTGGACATCTTGGACTCGGCTGGGTTGGGTTCTCTGTGCTCCTCACCTCCCCAGGACTTCCCCCAACCCCTGCACACCCTACCCACTAGTAGTTTGGGCACATCAGGAACCTCATGCTGTCAGGCTGACAGCCACCTTCAGGCCAGAGCCCCATCCCTACATCCATGCCCTCTGTGCCTAGCACCCAGCCAGCCTTCCAATCTTTTTATTTTATTCATTTTAATAGAGATACAGTCTCGCTATGTTATCTAAGCTGGTCTCGAACTCCTGGGCTCAAGTGCGTCTCCCATCTTGGCCTCCCAAAGTGCTGAGATTATAGGCATGAGCCACAGTGCCCGGTTGCCCTCTGATCTCTTAAAGGTGGCCAGTGGGAGCTGGGGGCGCCCATTCCCATCCGAGAAGAGATACCTGCAAGAGGAGGCAGCAGACCCTATTCTCTACCCACATTGGGGAGGGCACCACAGGCTGGGGAATCCCTAGGAAAGGTAAATGCAGCCCCACTGAGCTGAGTGTGCATCAGCCTGGTGACATGTGACCTGGCCACAGAGCAAGCAGAGAAAGACATTCCCAAGCTTAGGTGGGTAGAGATGGCAGAGAGCTGTAGGCTCTCCGAGTGGAAGCCAGTATCAGTGAGTTAGGTAGCTGTTCAGGAGGGTAGGGCATGAGGCACGGGGCGAGGTTGGCTGTGGTGGGGGCCAGGATGTGGGAGGAGATGGGCATGTTGGTCCCTGCACTGCAGTGGGAGCTGGCTGACCCTGAGAATGACAATCCCAGACGAGGCTGGGGGATGAGGAGGCAGCAGTGAGGGATCAGAGAGGCCCTGGTGGGCAGTCAGCCCCCACCTACATCCCTTCCAGGCATGTCCAAGGAGCATCATCATCACAGCCCCAGCCTTGTGCCCCTCACAGGCTGCCCCCAGCAGCCCCTGAGGTTGGGAGCCCTTCTGATGGCTGAGGGTGGGGAATGGTCCTCTGACTTCTAGCTGGGATACATTCTGGCCTCAGAGGCTCCTTCCTCTCCTCCAAGGAGGCAATTAAAATCCTCTGCCACTTCCTGGCTCTGTAGCTCCACCTTAGAATCCTCCTCTGAGTCACAGAAAGGGTGAACACAGAAATGCTCTCCCCATACCCCACCTCCTTTGACTTCTCGGGCTGCATTTAAAACAAGTGGTGAGATGTTGTTTGTGGAAGCTTTGGAAACTATCGAGTGGCTCTCTGGAGGTTAGTGACCATCCCTGGGATCCACTCTCAACCTCTCCATAGATGGGCAGAGCGCACGTCTTAAATGCACACTGAATCCTGTGCTGCTTAAACCCCTTCAGTGCTCTCCCACTGCACTTAGAATAAAACCCTTGCCCCTTGCTGTGGTCCTTTCAGCCGCACAGGATGGAACCGTCTTCCAGGGAAAGCACCACACTCTCCTGTCCATTCCTCAAGGGTGCCCAGCTAAGGCCATTCTCCTCAGGCCTTCTGCCTGAATTCTCCTGCCCACCTCTTCCTGTGAGAAGCCTTTCCTGAACCCCTGATCTAACCCAACCCCTTTGTAATTCTATTAAATTCCTTTTCACTGTCTGTTTCTCTCTGTAGATTACCTGTCCATGAGGGCAGAGACCTCATCTATTTTATTTTTGTATCCCCAGTATTAGCACAGTATCTAGTACAAAGTAGGACTTCATACCTATTTGTGGAATGAATGAATGAATGAATCGTATTCCCAATGCACAGTGCTGGGATAATAAGAGTTATTTATTTACTGACAGCTGAGCATGTGCCAGGAACTCCTGCAAGTGCTTCACAGGCATCATTTTCACTTAATCTTTATAATCACCCAACACGGGAGGTGCCATTATTATCCCCATCTTGAGGAGGGATACTGGTAAAGATAAGGGAGGAGGCAAAGTGATTTGCTGGTGGTCTTCTCAGGGTCAGAGCTGGAAGAGAGTGGTGAAGTGGGCGGTCCAGCTTCAACACTCACCTTCCCATGCACCCCGTTATGCTGCCTGGCAACCCAGAGTCAGGTGAGGGAGCAGCTGAGGGGGTCCAAGCAGCAATGGGTGCCTGGACCGCACAAGCTTTTTCAAACATTCCAGTCCAGGATTCCCCTATTCATTCAGCCAGGAAGCTGGAGGAGGAGGTGGTGGGGGATGGGGGCAGTAGCCCAGAGTGGTCACATATTCCAGGGTCAGAGGGCTCCCTAACTGCCTTGGCAGCCCATTCCATCTTGGAATGTCCCATCTGCCCAAAGAGTCTTCTTACACTGGGCCTGAAACACTCTCCTACTTGCTCATCCTACTTATAGGTCCACATCCCCGAGGATGTCACGGAGCCAGCCCTGCCCCCGCCCTCACCTCCTTTTGGAGTTACGGTCTCATGTGACTCTGTTCCAGCCCCCGTCACCATCCCACCCTCTGGGTTCTCCCAAAAAAAGGCAAGGGCAGCTCTTCTGTCTCCACACCAGGCCTTCCAGACTGGCGAGATGCGGTAAGGGGTCGCAGGTATCGGGGCTTGCCGGAGAACAGCAGCAGACAGAGTCTCTGACCCGGAGCCCTGGAGGCAGCAGAACAGGGGCGCTGGGGGCAGGGAGGCCCTGACCTCCGGGCGACAGCTTAGGGCTGTGGTGTGGCCTGTCCTCTCCATCTCCGCAGCACGAACCCAGACCCAATGGACCCTTCCTCACCACACCGCTGAGGTGTCTGAGCATCCAGCTGAAACCACATCAGGGAAGAGGAAGAAAGACCCTCGAGGCAGGGACCTGGGGGCTGAGACGGCTGTTGGTTGCCCCTGCTCTACAGCTGGGGCTCTGTTACAGTCCCCATTCCCTTAGAGCCAGAGGGCCCCCTCCCTAATTCCCTAAGGTCCTAAGGCCAACTCACCAGCTCAGTTCCTCCTCCCCCTGCCCTCCGGAGACCCATCCAGTTCTTCAAACCCACAGCTGAGAAAGCCACACCTCGGGAAGACTCCAGTTCTCTCCCTCGGGGTCACTCCCTGTTCCTTCAGTTCCCGGGTACACACTTTGTCCCAGGCCTGAATTCCACCCCCGAGCTCCCCTTCCTCACCGGCCGCTGCCCCTCGGGCTCAGCTGGGGAAGGACGCCCCGAGTCCCTTGGCCCCACTCCTCCGCCCATGGCGCGCATATCCCCGCCCCCTCCCAACTTCAGAAAGTTTGGCCTGGGGCTCCCCACCTCCGAGCAGGTTCGGGCCCAGCCCCGCCTCCCAGCCCCGCTCGCCGCGCCTGACCTTCATCGCTCCCTTGGCCGGAGATCACCCCAGCATGACCTGCTCCTCCCGTCCGACTCCCAATCCACCAGGGCCCGGGTCTCCAGGTCACGCACTGCCCCCGCGCGCAGTTCCCTAGGCCTGCGGGAGAAGGGAGTGCCGGGGGCCGGATGCTCCGCTCTGGGCGACCGCCGGCGCCCCGCACGCACGCACGCGGCCCTTGCCCCACTTCCCCGGCTGGGGCCGCCCGCAGCCCCGCCAGGACCCCGCGCGCCCCCGCGCCCGGCCTGCCCACCCGCCCGGCCGTCGGAGCACCTCGCCCGCCTCGTCCTCCTCCAGGCCGCTGAAGCTCCACACCATCAGGCCCTGTAGCAGCAGGATGGCCAGCGCCGTGGCAATCGCCAGCTTGTAGCGCCGCACCAGCTTCTGCACTCGCGCGCTCGCCACCATCTTCCTGCCCCGGACGCGGGGCGCGCGCCCAGCCCTGCAACCCGGCCGCGAGCGCGCGCACGGGCGCGGGGCTGAGCCGCCCCCCCGCCCAGGGAGGCGGGCCGGGCGCGCGCCGGGACGGGGCCGGGGGCGGGGCCTGCGGGGCCAAAGCACCGCGCCCCGCAGGCTGGGGGTGGAGCCGGGGCTCGCAACACCTTCCGCCCCGGCAGCCGCGGGCGTGGGCCTGAGCGCGTGCCTTCTGCGCTTGTGTCTCTGCCGGTGCCCCTGGCTCCCACATGGGCTCCCCTCCACCTGGACGGCGAGCGCCTGGTGCTGAGGAGTGGAGGGTCTGCGGCACAACCTCTCTTGCCTGGTGTCGGGGGTCGTGGGCGAATTCAGTCCTACGCGGGTAAGCTCTCGGTCCCGGGGGCCCAGGGCTCCCAGAGACGCCGCCTTGGGAGAGGGCGTGTGACAGCCACAGGCCTCTGCTTAAAAACCTGGAGGCCGCACCTGCGGGGCAAAGTCTAACCCCTTGACTGGCATCAGAGAGCCTTCACGAATCCTCCTTTCCGCTCTGCGCTCATCCTAAGCATCCTCAGGCCGCTCCCAGAGTCGTGGTTCTCAAACTACTCTAGCGTGTGTCGGAGTCTCTTGGAGGTCTTGATAAAACAGATTTTTAGTGCCCCTCCTCCCTCCCCCAGAGTGTCTGCTTTGGTAGGTCGGTAGTGGGGCCTAAGCATTAGAATTTTCAGCAAGTTCCCAGGTGATGCTCATGCCTTTGCTCTGGGACCAAACTTGGAGAACCAGTAGACCTCGACACGTGCTGCTCCCTCTGCCAAGTCCTAGCAACTTTCCCCCCACCCCCACCCCCTACACCATCAGCGGCATCCTCCCTGTGCGTCCCCAGCAGTGTGCAGTGGGCACCAATCATACATCCGGTCGTGACTGCTCTGGGATCTCGCCCTGCCTTGGACACCCAGCAGTGCTCAAGAAATGTTGCGGAGGCCGGGCGCGGTGGCTCACGCTTGTAATCCCAGCACTTTGGGAGGCCGAGGCGGGTGGATCACGAGGTCAGGAGATCGAGACCACGGTGAAACCCCGTCTCTACTAAAAATACAAAAAATTAGCCGGGCGTGGTGGCGGGCGCCTGTAGTCCCAGCTACTCGGAGAGGCTGAGGCAGGAGAATGGCGTGAACCCGGGAGGCGGAGCTTGCAGTGAGCCGAGATCGCGCCACTGCACTCCAGCCTGGGTGAGAGAGCGAGACTCCGTCTCAAAAAAAAAAAAAAAAAAAAAAAAAAAAAAAGAAATGTTGCGGAAAGCAAGCAGGCGAGGCCCAGATTCTCGTCTAACCAGCTGTCCCTAACATTTGTTTGAGACCCGGCATGTTCAATGAGCAACGCATTGGACAAGGTCTAAGCACCTGCGGCCTTCCCTGAGCCGGGCAGGCCCATGGAGAGAGGGAAGGCGAGAAGAGCAAAACAGTGGCCACCAAAGCAAGGTGAATCCCCAGCTGGGGAAGCCAAGCACTGGGAGGAGGAAGTCATAAAAATAGCAAACACAAGTTAGAAGGTTTAAAGGGAAGACTTTAGGAACCACTACAGAGAGGTCTAGAAAGAGAAGTGGCTTACAAAAAAAAAAAAAAAAAGGTTTGAAAAGTTAGAAGGCCATGATGGAGGGGTTTGGAAGTTGCCAGAAGGTTGGGTTGATGAGAGAATTCTAAACTGATGTGTACAGGATACACAAGCATTTGATGGTACATAAATACACTTCCTTTAATCGTCTTCTGCGCTTTAGCATTTGTAATCATTCTGTTCCTCCGCGTTTGTTAAATGGGAGAATTGTAAACCATGTTTCCGACGACAGTTTGGCTACTTAAGAGAGCCTACACTTCAACAATTTTGGAAAACATCAGTTGACATGCCAGCAATTGATATGTTAATTAAATATTGATCTTGTGTGCTCATTAAATCAGATCCTCTAGGGACTTCTACCTGCCAATAATTCCCCCCACAACAATGAAAATAGCTTTATTTTTCACTGATTATATAAGTAATAAATACCCATTATGTAACATTTAAACACTAAACGAATAAGAAAAAAAGTAAAAGTCACCTACAATCCCACCCCTTAAGATGACCATCATTAACATTTTGGTGGCTATCCTTTCCTTTCCTTTCCCCCATTTCTCATTTTTGTTTTTTGAGACGGAGTCTGCTCTGTTGCCCAGGCTGGAGTGCAGTGGCATGATCTCGGCTCACTGCAAGCTCTGCTTCCTGGGTTCACGCCATTCTCCTGCCTCAGCCTCCCAAGTAGTAGCTGGGACTACAGGCGCCCATCACCACGACTGGCTAATTTTTTTTTTTTTTTTTTTTTTTTTTTTTTTTTTTTTGTATTTTTAGGAGAGACGGGGTTTCACCGCGTTAGCCAGGATGGTCTCTATCTCCTGACCTCATGATCGGCCCGCCTCAGCCTCCCAAAGTGTTGGGATTACAGGCGTGGCCACCGCGCCTGGCTTTTTTTTTTTTTTGAGTCTCGTTCTGCCACCCAGGGTGGAGTGCAGTGGTACAATCCCGGCTCACTGCAACCTCTGCCTCCCGGATTCAAGAAATTCTCCTGCCTTGGCCGCCCCAGTAGCTGGGGTTATAGGTACGCGCCACCATGCCCGGCTTATTTTTGTATTTTTAGTAGAGACGGGGTTTCACCATGTTGGCCAGGCTGTTCTCAAACTCCTGACCTCGTGATCCACCTGCCTCGGCCTCCCAAAGTGCTAGGATTACAAGCATGAGCCACCGAGCCCAGCCCACTGTTTTTTTTTTTTTTTTTTTTTTTTTTAAACAAATTTGTTATCTGGTTATTGTGGTGCCTGTAATTCCCAGCTACTCAGGAGGCTGAGACACAGGAGGATCGCTTGAGCCCGGGAATTTGAGACCAGCCTGGGCAGCATAGCAAGATGTCTCTAAAAAATAATTAAAAATAAAACCCCAAATTTGTTATTGAGGTATAGCATGCATAGACTGACTTAGATTTGACCATATAAAATGCAAGAATCATTGTTCCCCTCTGTCTCCTCTTCAGGTTCTCTAATAGGTTCCATTGTGCTTTTTTCTTTTATTGTAAAAAGTCTTGAAAATACAAAATGGTTTTCAGAAAAGCAGAATAGGAAAGCAGTCTTTAGTCATAATTGGGTTGCCTGCATGATATATTCTTTCTCATGTGAAGAAATGATCCTTATAGTCTTCATTTTTAGGGCTATTTTATGAGGCATGTATGCTGAATGTTTTCAAATGCATTTGCAGCAGCTAGCATCCGAATTTGGTCCAACACCAGCAGGCATGGAGGTCCCTGCAGGAAAACCTCCAGGCTGTGCCTCCAAGCATCTCCTCAGGCTCTGTCCCGTGGCCTTTATCTGCTTTCTGCTTATCCATCCGGTTCCTTCTGATTGACACTTTACTAGGCTGTCTGCTGGCCCTGATCCTGGCTTTCCCTCTGGATGCTACCTTTGCGTGTACCCTCTGCCAGCCCACACCCACGCCAGCCCTGGATCCCTGGGTCCCTGCTTGTCAGGAAGTTCTAACACCTAGTGAAAGGATCATATGGGTTTTTCTAGCATGACCTATTGAGATTATGAAGTATTTTAAAAATAATTTCCACATATTAAAACATTTTTGCATCCCTAGAATGAATGTTACTTGGTCTTAGTAGCTGCTTTTTTTTCTTTAAGTTGTAGTGTAAGTTCAATTGGATTTACTAATATTTTATTTATTTATTTATTTATTTAATTTATTTATTTGAGATGGAATCTCGCTTTGTTGCCAGGCTGGAGTGCAGTGGCACAATCTTGGCTCACTGCAACCTCTGCCTCCTGGGTTCAAGTGATTCTCCTGCCTCAGCCTCCCGAGTAGCTGGGACTACAGGCACGTGTCACCACACCCAGCTAATTTTTCTGTTTTTAGTAGAGATGGGGTTTCACCATGTTGGCCAGGATGGTCTCAATCTCTTGACCTTGTGATCCGCCTGCCTCGTTCTCTCAAAGTGCTGGGATTACATTGAGCCACCGCGCCCAGCCTTATTTATTTATTTATTTAATTTATTTATTTTGAGACAGGATCTCACTCTGTCACTTGGGCTGGAGTACAGTGGCATGATTATAGCTCACTGTAACATTGAACTCCTGGACTCAAGTGATCCTCCCGCTTCAGCTTCCTGAGAAGCTGAGACCACAGGTGCACCACCATGCCCAGCTAATTTTTAAAACATTTTTTGCAGAGACAGGGTCTCACTATGTTGCACAGGCTGGTCTTGAACTCCTGGGCTCAAGGGATCCACCTCAGCCTCCCAAAGTGCTGGGATTACAGGCATGAGCCACCATGCCCGGCCTAAGAATGTTTACATCTATGTTTGTAATGGAGATATGCCAGAGGCTGCAAAATCAGAGGTGACTTGTAGGCCTTGTTTATTTGACCAGCACAGGGTTTTGAAGCATTTGAGTTTGAATTCCTGAAGAAGGGGTGCACACTCACCAGCGCCTGCAGCGCCCACCTTTTCCTTTCATTTCATACCCAATCAGCTGCACCCATTTATGTTATTTTCTGGCTCTTGTAGACACCCCTAGTTTGTGGTTTTCTTTTCTCATTGTTAAAGCTTCAGTAGATTTGGGAGTCGGTTATTCCAGTCTACAACATAAGTTGAGGAGCATTTTTTAAATTCTGTTTTTGAAATAGTTTATGTAACAATAGACACTGCTATTCCTGAAGCATTTGAAAAGTCTTGCTAGCAAAAGCATCTAACAGGAGCCCTTTAGAGAGCTAATTCTTTGGTAACTTCTGTTAAATAAAAATTATAGGAGGGCCAGGCATGGTGACTCACACCTGCAATCCCAGCACTTTGGGAAACTGAGGCAGGAGGATCGCTTGAGCCTAGGAGTTTGAGACTAGCCTGGGCAACATAGTGAGACCCTGTCTCTATAAAAATAAAAAAAAAAATAGCCAGACATGGTGGTGCATGCCTATAGTC
This sequence comes from Nomascus leucogenys, assembly GCF_006542625.1. Taxonomy (NCBI): domain Eukaryota; kingdom Metazoa; phylum Chordata; class Mammalia; order Primates; family Hylobatidae; genus Nomascus; species Nomascus leucogenys. The sequence continues at coordinate 940,287 of NW_022095769.1, forward strand.
CTAGCTACTAGGGAGGATGAGGCGGGAGGATCACTTGAGCCCAGAAGGTTGAGGCTATAGTGAGCTATGATTGTGCCACTGCACTCCAGCTTGGGCAACAGAAGGAGATCCTGTCTAAAAAAAAAAAAAAAGGTATATATATATATGGCTAATTTCCTGTGCTAGACCCCAACATACCAGACTAAAAATCAAAATGGAGTCACTATCTGACCTTGTGAGAAATCAAGTGAGAGAAATAATGGCCAGTTTCCCAAATAGGCCAGGTTAAAATTTTAATTGGCATAAGTTCCCTCTGCTTTAATCCTTACATTACAAAGGTAGCCTGAAGTAACCCGATGTTCACTCATCAGTTATTTTCTATTGTTCTGTCTCTATATTCCTGCCTTACCACAAAAAAGTAACTTTGAAAATTAATGAAGATGCTCTTTGCTCATTGCATCTGCTGTTTTCAGCCCTTCTCTGTCTGTAAGCCCAACCTCCTCTGCTGGGCTCCGTGGAACACTTTTCTATTTTATGGATAAAGTGTTGCCTGATTCTAGAATCACAAATAAAGCCAATTAAGATCTTTAAACTATGTTTGTTGTAATTTTGACTTTTGACTATCCCCCCCCCCCCCCCCCCCCCGATCTCCTGCAAAAAAAAAGCACAAAATTCTGAATGGACCAGTAACCAATAGGGGAAAAAATAGAGGTATTAAAGGACAAAATATCAATTTTGAAACCCCAGCATGAGTGAATCCATTCTGATTTTTAGTCTGGTCTGTTGGAGCCTAGTGCAGGAGCTCAGTCCAAAACAATGGCCTCCTATAATTCTTACTTAACAGAATCAACATTGTCATTATGAATGTTATTCTAGAGAAAAATGTAAACACTCTACTGCATCTTATTTTTCTTTTGCAGTTATTTTATTTATATTGTATGTCAACAGTATGAAGTGTTCCAAAAATGAAAGGTCCACATATCTTTCATTTTTCTATTTAGCCAACCGAGAGCCCATATGCAATATTTGCTTCCTCTTTGGTCCTCTAGTTGTCTAAAAAGCCTGTGGGGTGGGCACGTGTAATTCACAGGGGGATCTGAACTGGGCTTCCACACCCAAGCTAAAGACCACTGGTGATGGAACATTCTGCTCCTGCAAATCATCTTACTGCTACATGGGGTTGCTATAGGAAGCTGGTCCATAATTAGAAGTTGCCCATATGGGCTTTCACTGCTCCTCTGATCCTCTTCCTTGACCTGCTTACTAAGCCTAGACAAAGTGCCCATTACTTGGACTCCTAGGGTTGCAGTCCCAGTGCTCAGCTCTTTCACCCCCAGATTCTATTGGCTAGTACATTTCCACTGTGAGAAGTAGAAACTCCATCTCCACTCCATTCCAAGTGACTGAAACATTAATGAGGCCAGGCGCAGTGGCTCACACCTGTAATCCCAGCACTTGGGAGGCCAAGTGGGGGTAGATCATTTGAGGTCAGGAGTTCGAGGCCAGCCTGGCCAACATGGTGAAACCCCGTCTCTACTAAAAATTCAAAAATTAGCTGGGCATGGTGGCACATGCCTGTAATCCCAGCTACTCAGGAGGCTGAGGTAGAAGAATTGAACCTGGGTGGTGGAGGTTGCAGTGAGCCCAGATCAGGCCGCTGCACTCCAGCCTGGGCGACAGAGCTAGATTCTGTCTCAAAAAAAAAATTAATAAATAAAATAATGAGAGGAAGGTTGAAAAGTTCATACTTTGACCCACTCTCTATTCTCCAAATATATAACAATGAGAGATAAAGTTTTTAAAGGCATTGATAAGATATATACAGGCTTAAAAACAGGATAAACATTTAGGTGGATAAGAAAGAGAACAAACTGGAAAGCAAAGTGGTGAGTAGGACCAAAGCCAAGGGTCTATGGGGTAATGGGAGCTAAAATGTTGCACAGGGAATGGGGGATGGAACCAGACTCTGGTAGCAGCCACAGACTAGAGTGAGGCTACCCTGCTTGTGAAAGGAGACTGAAAAAAAAAAGTGCAGCTGACCAGATCTCAGGAGCTATGGCCCAAATGGTGGACCTAGGAAGGCTGCAGAATTAAAACAGCCTCACAACCAAGACTTAGGTCAAGCCATCCTCTAACTCTGGGTCTGCACATCTCCCAATAGCAACTCAGTGAAGAGCATGAGTTCCCAACCACCATCACAAAACTATTTCTGGACTAGGGCACAGTGAATGCCATGATGAAACTAAACCCACCAGACAAAAAAGGAGAGAGTAAAAAGCACAAAGCAAAAACAAAAATTCTCAGCTACAATGAGCCTGTAAACCCAAATTCCAAAGGACATGAAGAAATGGAATGATAAAAAAGATAGGCAAGCAATTCAACAACTGGAATATGAACTTTCTCCACATGAAATTCATCTCTTGGACTCATATGACAAAGACTTAAAAATAAGGATGCTCAAAGAAGTAAATGAAGAAATCATCTGACAAACAAGAAATTATGAAACAAATGTAGATGAAAATGAAATGAAGATATACATATAAAATATAAATAATTATACATCTCAGAAATAAAGCTAGTAAAGCAATAAAAATATCTCGAAAGATAGGATGAACTTTAGACTGGATATAGTTGAAGATAAAATTAGTGAATTGGAAGATAGCTCTAAAGAATCGACAGTGAATGCAGCAAAAAGAGGTACTTTGATTAAAAATAAGAACAGTTTGAAGAGTAGGAGAATAGACTGAGAGACTCAAACTATGTATAACAGGATTTGCAGAGTAAGAAAATAAGGAAAATGGCAAGGAAATAACATTGAAGCTATGATGGCTGAGATTATTTCAGAATTCAAGGAAAATATTAGTAACATACAAGAGGATTTTGATTTGTTAAAACTCAGTCTGATACTCTATGTTTTACTGTTTCTTTAATCAGTTTACATTTAGTGCCATTAATGGATTATTTGGATTTTCTTTGATTATGATTATTCCACATTTTCTGCTCACTGCCTTCTTTCTCCACTTTTTTTCCCTTTACTATATTCTGTTGAACTGGCAAAATCTTCTATTCTCCTTTTTCTCTTCCAGCAGTACCAGGGTTGGTACAGCTTTTATCAACTTATTTAATGGCTTTCCTTAATATTTTCTGTGCTGTTCACTCCATTGATGAGGGAGGGATTCCCATCCTAGGTTTACAGAGATGGCCAAACACATGACGTTTGATTCTGGGCAGATGAGATTGACAGCAGTGTATTAGTCACATATACTCATAGCCCAGGGCAGGATATCACACACCATGCAGGGCCACACAGGGGTTGCACTCAGAGACAGTGAGCCACTAAGGGCTGTGGGAGGCAGACTTTGTAGTATCAAGAGGATGAGATGTCCCCTAGTTTCTGCAGGAAGATGTGACTGGCTTATGAGGATAATTATGCAGGCTGCAGGCTGGCAGGAAACTGAAACCCACTACTCAGGAATAAGCAGGAAGTGCTCCTGGTCCCCTTGATAAGGGGGGTTATTTGGCTGGGGGACCTTATCCAAGGGAGCAGAGTGAGGAAGTGAACTTGTGGCTAGGCCAGTCAATGCCTCCCAATTTCACCGCATATAAAGTCAGCATCAGCATTTAATATTGGGCCTGAGTTTTAGGCCTTAAACACATTTTGCTGCTAATTTTCGTTTTAGGGCTATATAGACTGTTTGTCTGCTATAACCTTCCTTAATAATTTAGAAAGCAAGAATTAGAATTCTTTGAATTTTTTTTTTTTTTTTTTTTTTTTTTTAGACAAGGAGCATCTTACTATATATATGCCCAGGCTGGCCTTAAACTCCTGGACGGACGCAAGTGATCCTCCCTCTTCAGCCACCCAAGTAGCTGGGACTACAGGTGTGCACCACTGTGCCTAGCTCTAGAAATCTTTTTAAAATTCTACTTGTGTTTACTTACAACTTTTCAGATAATTTTAATGTGACATTGTTCCTCAGTGGGTAGGCCTGTGCAAACCTGTCCCCAAAGTCCAAGGAAACTGAGAGACTGAAGAAAAAGGCTGACAAATTCAGTTTCTTAGAAATAAACAATAGGAAATTAGAAACAGAAGCCAGGTCTGTGTCTTGTACAGTGGCTGGCAGGGAGACAAGATGTTACCCCTTAAGACCCAGGGCTTATTTACCACAGGGAAGGGGTATATGTGATCCAGAAGGCAGGTGAATGACAATTGAAGTATGATAATATCAAAGTTGTTTTGACCTAAGGGAGGTGAGTACCTCTTCTTACACAGGTAACAATAGATAGACTGGAAAGCTTAAAAGAATTCCCAGAACTGGGGCTAATCCGAAGTCATCATGGCGGCTTAGCATCCAATGTGGAGTTGCTTTAGCCTTCACAGATAAATGATCACAGTCCACATAGAACTATAATTTTTATTTCCCATTGTAGAAAATTAGTTTCTCCCTATTCATCCCCACTTCTTTTCTCTCTCTACTATGTGAACAAGGATCATTCTCACTTGTTAAAAGTTCATCTGGGGTTATGAACTTTGTCATTTTGGTTTATAATGTAGCTAATTTCTTTTAAGAGAATCATCCCTTTTTTTAATCTTCAGTTTTGAGACAATTTAAAAATATTTAGAGTAATACATATATATTAAACTTGTTCAATGCCCTTTGCTGAGTAGATAATTTTAAAAATTACTTCCTGAGGCAGGCAGATAGCTTGAGCCCAGGAGTTTGAGACCAGCCTGGGCAACATGGCAAAAACTCATCTCTATTAAAAATACCAAAATTAGCCAGATGTGGGACTACTGTCGGTAGTCCCAGCTACTCAGGAGGCTGAGGTGGGAGGACTGCTTGAGCTCAGGGGAATGAGGCTGCAGTGAGCCATGATCACACCACTGCACTCCAGCCTGGGTGACAGAGCAAGGCCCTGTCTCAAAAGATATAGTTCAAAAATTTCAAAAATAAGGCAACGAGTTAATTCAATAACTGTTTCAGAACAGCCAGTGATCTCCCTTTCTTTCCCCTCTGCTCTCTACTTAGAATTAACCAGCCTGGCCCATTTGCTTTGTTGCTTCCACATTCTTCTCTCTGCTCATATAAATATATGCAGATGTCAACCCTTTGGTAGGTTTCCACTCCATGTTTTACAGAAGTAAGATCCTACAGAAATTACCCAACACTGCGTTTTTAAATAAATCATCATTTTATCATAGATACCCCTTCAGGTTAATACATAATAGCTACATAATGTTTATTACTTTACTATAGATACACCATAATTTATTAAGCCATTCACCTGTTATTGGGCATTGAGGTCATTGCTAGTTATTTTGCCCCTACACATATGGCTTCAAGAAGCATTTTAGTTCATATCACCTGATATACTGGTGTCTTTATTTTTGTACGATAAATTTCCAAGAGTGAGATGGGTATGTACATTTCACTTTTAAAAGATATTGCCAGAACATTGCAAAAAGGTGCTAGCAATCTGTAGTCTTGAGAAGACATGAAAACTCTCCTTCCCCTAAACCTCTAAGCAGGTTCTTCAAGCTAGATATTTTTCTCATTCTTGAGTATTTACATCTGATTTTTTCCCTACTATCCTGGCATACATCTTCAAGTGATTTATTAAAGAAAAGTATTCAGGAGGGATTCTTTTTAAAATAACTTCCACACCTGAGGTCTTTTTGTTGCCTTCATACATGAATGACAACATGGCCTCTCCTTTAGGTTTTTCTAGATCAGTGTAGTTCAAACTACAGGTCACAACCCACTCAATTTAATGGATTATGGCTACTTTTTTAAAAACACAGAATGGGGGTGGGACACGGTGGCTTACACCTATAATCCTAGCGCTTTGGGAGGCCAAGGCAGACAGATTGCTTGAGCTTAGGATTTTGAGACCAGCCTGGATGTCTCTACTAAAAAAAAAAAATTTGGCCAGGTGTGGTGGTGCATGCCTGTAGTCCCAGCTACTCAGGAGGCTGAGGGGGGAGGATTGCTTGAGTCTGGGAGGTGGAGGCAGCAGTGAGCCATGGTTGTGTCACTGCATTCCAGCCTGAACTACAGAGTAAGACCCTGTCTCGATGAAAAATAAATAAAAATAAATTAGTCGAGCATGGTGATGTGCACCTGTAGTCCCAGCTACTTGGGAGGCTAAGGTGGGAGAATCACTTGAGCCCAAGAGTCTGAGGCTTCTGTGAGCTATGATCGTGCCACTGCACTCCAGCCTGGGTGATAGAGCAAGACCCTGTCTCAGAAAAACAAGAAAAACAAGGCTCCACACAGTGGCTCACGCCTGTAATCCCAGCACGCCTGGTCTAAAAGTAAAATGTAGTTCTAATGATGGCTTGAGATAAAAGGAAATCGACATTTTCTTCTTTTGCATGCTGTAGTCTTGAGAAGACAGTGATTTTATTCAAGAAGAGTATTCAGGAGGGATAGCTCACAGCAGCCTCGAACTCTTGGGCTCAAGGGACGTCTGAGATCATTTTAATTTAAGCTCTCTGTTATTTTTTCCCATTTGTTTGTAAGATCCTTATTTATCACAGCCCCTTCCTGCATTTAAATTTGTTTTTAAAACTATTTAAAAAAAATATGGCTGGGCGCGGTGGCTCATACCTGTAATCCCAGCACTTTGGGAGGCTGAGGCGGGTGGATCACAAGGTCAAGAGATCAAGACCATCCTGGCCAACATGGTGAAATCCTGTCTCTACTAAAAATACAAAAATTAGCGGGGCATGTTGGCGCATGCCTGTAGTCCCAGCTACTCAGGAGGCTGAGGCAGGAGAATCGCTTGAACCTGGGAGGCGGAGGTTGCAGTGAGCCGAGATCATGCCAGTGCACTCCAGCCTGGGCAAGAGAGCGAGACTCCATCTCAAAAAAAAAAAAAAATCCAGGAGAACAAAAGATAGAAAAGTAAAATCTCTGGCCAACCATGGTGGCTCATGCTTGTAATCCCAACACTTTACGGGCAGGTCACTTGAGCCAGGAGTCCAAGGCCAGCCTGGGCAACATGGCAAACTCCTTTCTCTACAAAAAAATACAAAAATTAGCTGCGTGTTGTGGCACATGACTGTAATCCCAGCTACTGAGGAGGCACGAGAATCACTTGAACCTGGGAAGCAGAGGTTGCAGTAAGCTGAGATCACACCTTTGCACTCTAGCCTGGGCAACAGAGCAAGACCCTGTCTCAAAAAAAAGAAAAAAAGAAAGAAAGGAAGGAAAGGAAGGAAGGAAGGAAGGGAGGAAGCAAGGAAAGAAAAGAAAAGAAAAAAGAAAAGAAAAGAAAAAGAAGTAAAGCAAAATCTCTCTTCCCTTTCAGTTTCCTATTTCAAGGGTGTGTCTGTGTGTCTGTGTGTATGTTCTGGCAATTTTCTTAACTTTTTTTAACTTTGAGAATTCCATCATAGTGTGTCTAAGCGGGACCCTCTTTTCATTAACTTTGCTAGGAAGTCAGAACATGCTCCCAGTTTCCAGCTGAGTTCTTTCTTTAAAGCAGGAAAGTTTTCCCCTCCCATTTCTTTGAATACTGCTTTCCCTATGTCTGTTTTGTTCTCTCCAGAATTCCGATTATTCCCAGGTTACATCCCCTGTGTCTGACCGCCTGCCTCTTTCTTTTCGTCTTTTTATCATTTTGCCCTTGGTCATGTTAATTTTATTTTCTGCGTGTCTTGGCTGCTATTTACAGCCTCCATCATGGTTTCCCACCAGGCTATTGTGGTTTCTGTCTCCTTGCTACACTTCCTGCTCTCAGATGTCTCCCTCTTTATTAGGATCTTTTCTAGTTTCTAGATCTTTTCCAGCACCCCATGGAATCTTATTGAGAATTTGAATTAAATATTCAGATTTTTTTTTAAACTTGTGCTGTAGTAAATTCACTCCCCCACAGAGAGGCAGCTTCCTCCAAACCTTCAGGGATGTTTATCTTTCAAGCTGCAGAATCTTTCCCCAGATCCTGTGAGCTTTGCTTTGCCTGGTTCTCAAAGAGAAAAGCGTACCCACAGTGCATTTGGGGTGGTCTGAAAACTGCGGGGATACGGAATGGAAGGAAACTTGGGGGTGCCCTTGCCTCATCATCCCTCCAGCCACCTTGTCCTCTAGTCCATGCCTTTGAGTGCAGGGAACTCCCTGGGATAGCTGGCATCTCCTGTTTGTTTGTTTGTTTGTTTGTTTGTTTGTTTGTTTTGGGACAGTCTTGCTCTATTGCCCAGGCTGGAGTGCAGTGGTGCAATCTCAGCTCACTGCAACCTCCACCTCCCGGGTTCAAGAGATTCTCCCACCTCACCTTCCTGAATAGCTGGGATTACAGGCACCCGCCATCATACCCGGCTAATTTTTGTATTTTTGTAGAGATGGGGTTTCACCATATTGGCCAGGCTGGTCTCGAAATCCTGACTTCAGGTGATCTGCCCGCTATGGCCTCCCAAAGTGCTGGGATTACAGGCGTGAGCCACCATGCCCGGCCTTCCTGCTGTGATCTGAACACACAGGGTGACAGCTTGTTTTCTCTCAATGATGCCTTCCATTTGGCCCCATAGTCACAGCCTGGTCGAAGTTCCTTGAGTTTCCTTGGTGTAGATGGCTAGTTTTCAGTTCTGTTGCAAGTCTTCCCCGTTTTTGGATGGCCATTTCAGGGGTATTTTGTTGGGATAGGAATCAGGGGAGACCAAGGACAATATCCAGAGAGCCGTGTCTGTGCCACCTGTCTGCCGGGTGATCCCAGCCAAGTGTTACATATTCACAATTATCATGTCCACTTGAAACTTTGAAAAGGAGGAAACGTAATCACTTCTTTTTTTTTTTTTTTTTTTTTTTTTTTGAGACAAGGTCTTGCTCCATCACTCAGGCTAGAGTGCAGTGGCATGATCTCAGTTCACTGCAACCTCCACCTCCTGGGCTCAAACGATCCTCCCACCTCAGCCTCCCAAGTAGCTGGAGTTACAGACATGTGCCACCCCACCTGGCTAATTTTTATATTTTTTGTAGAGATGGGGCTTTGCCACATTGGCCATGTTGGAGCTTCCTATTCTTAATGTTCTACATTCCACGCTTTTTGGCTCCTTTTTTCCTGGTTACTGTGATACAATATTCTGAGGTCAAAGGCTCTGAAGACAGAAGTTTCTGCATGAAAATAGTATCAGGTGGCAGAGCACAGGCCTGGACAACCTCTGAACCACTCATCAGCTGTTACCAGGCATGCACAATCTCATTTGAGTGCAGCTCAAGTTCCCTTTGCTCCTCCAGGCAGGGCTGACCACACGTGCCTGATTCCCAGTGCATGTGCCCCCTACTTCCCCATCAGCGCACTTACCCATATGTGAGGCACGTGTTCCACTCTTGGTCTGTTCTGATTTTAAAAGGTTCCCCCCTAGTTTGATTTCTAATTGTGAAACACTTCAAGAGTCATCTGCTGTGCTTTTAACATTTTAAAAATTTTCATAGAGAGGCTAAAACAACTAAAGCCATTCCCAGTTAATCAAGCCTCCCCGGTGTTTGTGCATTAGAGGAGATAATGCAGAAGAAAGCACTCTGAGAACAGAACGCCCAGGGCCTGGGGGGCTTTGGAAACCTGGAGGGCTCGATCTGGAAACGTTGCCTTTTGAAAAGTGGAAGCAGCCCCAGCGCAGTTGCTTATGCCTATAATCCCAACACTTTGGGAGGCAAAGATGGGAAGACTGCTTGAAGCCAAGAGTTTGAGACCAGTCTGGGTAACACGGCAAGACCTTGTCTGTACCAAAAAAGAAAACAAAATTAGCTGGGCGTGGTGTGCATACCTACAGTTCCAGCTACTCAGGAGGCTGGGGCAGGAGGATCGCTTCAACCAAGGAGTTTGAGGCTGCAATGAGCTATAACCATGCCACTGCACTCCAGCCTGGGTGACAGAGCAACAGCCTGTCTCTGAAAAAAAAAAAAAAGTGTAAGCAACTGACTCTTGAATTCACCTTGTGCCAGGGCTGATTCATATTCTGGGCAAAGCACCAGGAGGGGAACGAGTCACATGGACGAGAAGCAAGTTCCCCCCATCCTTCTTGGAGAGTACCCTTGAGTCATTGACCATCCAGTGTCATCCTGTGACGAAGTAAGTGGTCTGTTCCCCCATGGTAAGGGGTCATGCTGTGCAGAACCAGACCTCCATACTAATTATTCGCTTCTCAGAATTGCTGGGGCTCTGAGGAAGCCCACATAAGCCTGACTCAGTTTTCACTTTGACTCACTGAAAAGAAACTGGCCTGGATTGGCCAGGGATTAACTTTGACTGGACAGCTGATGCCCTCCACAGAGTGGTCTTCAACTCTGAATGACCATCGCCACGAAACGTCTTGATGTTGGTGAGTTCTGTCCAGGTTGACTGGGGCTCAGGGCCCCATCCCTGTTGACCCTCGAGGAGGGGCAGCAGTTCCACCACCAGGCATGCTGGGAAGAGCTAGATCCCATCATGAAATATCAGAAACTGGGAGGTGAACCTAAAGCTAGGAGGAGGGAAAGCCTCTCCTGTCTCAGGACTGGGTTGTTGTTCGCCCAGGACTCCAAGTAGAGAGGATATTCAGCTTTCATCACCCAGTGGATTTGAACTGAGCACCTACTATGTGCCAGTTACTGTTCTTTTAAAACAATTAATTTTTTTGACACAAGGTCTCTCTCTGTCACCCAGGCTGGAATGCAGTGCAACAATTATAGCTCACTGCAGTCTCGAACTCCTGGGCTCAAGCGATACTACCTCAACTCCTGTGTAGCCAGGACTACAGGTACATGCCACTGGCCCAGCTAATTAAAACATTTCTTTGTGGAGACGGAGTTTCACTATTTTGACCACGCTGGCCTAGAACTCCCAGCCTTAAGAGATCCTCCCATCCTAGTCTCCCAAAATGCTGGGATTATACGCCTGAGCCACTGTGCCTGGGCCAAGCACTATTCTAAGTACTGGGATATAGGACAGAACAGTCTACCAAAGAGAGAAGGACATAAGCAGAAATGAATGAGTCAGAGAGACGCAGATAGTGGCAGACGCTGTGAGGATCATAAAGAGGCTGAAGCGATAGAGAAGGGCTCAGTGGCTATTGTAGATGGTCTGCTCAGAGAAGCCCCCCTGTGGCAACAGGAGGACAGAAAGCCACAACCAGGAGCCAGCCAGGCCCAGGTTCTGGGGGTGTGCGTCCCAGGACAAGCACAGGTCCTGCGGCAGAGTGAGTCCAGTGCATTCTTGGAAGAGAAGGAAGGCTCAAGGGGCTGCAGACGGAGGGGCTGAGGGGAGCAGTAGGACCTGAGGGAAGAGTGATGGCAAAGGAGAAATGCTATACTTGAGGGCGGCCGCCCTGCTCATAACAGCTGGCTGGGTGGTCAAGGACATGTCAGCGGTCCTGAAGGATGAGCCCAGGTTCATTGAGAGGCCGTCGCATGCATTTTTCTATCTTCTATTTTCTTCCTCTAGCCTCAAACTCACAGTAGTCCTTAGTAGTTAGAACCTCGTCTCTTCCTATTGTGGAAGGGTCTGAGCCAGTGCCAGGGAGGAAGAGGATGGGGCTGTAGGAGGCTGGGATAGGTTGCGACAGAGGGGGCAGTAGGAGGACAGAGCCAAGTGGGCAGTAGAGGCAGAGGCACAGGGCACAAGGATGACGCAAGGGAACAGGTCAGTAGGGCCCAGTGGGTCCCAGGAGTACTGGGGAAGGCTGGGCTTCCTAGAGTTGAGTGGAATGGGAATTGGAGCCCTTGGACTTGTGCCCATTGGGCAGACTCCAGCTGGTGAGGCCAGGGCATGCTGATAACAGCAGTATCCCCTATAGCAGGTTTCCTAGCTGAGCCCAACCTGTAGAGCTGATGGACTGGGGACCCCATGGGTTCTGTTTATCTGAAATGATATGTAGAGGGGCTTGGGCTCTTATGTGGGAGGAGGTGTCATGAGCATTTCTTTTATTCACTTTTTGTTCAATTGGTCTACAAAACTTACTGAGCATCTATTATGTGCTAGGCACTGTTATGGGCATTAAGGATATAATAGTGAATTAAATGGGCAAAAAACCTCTGACCTTATGGGCTTGGGAGGCCAAGGCGGATGGGTCACTTGAGCCCAGGAGTTTGAGACCAGCCTGGTCAACATGGTGAAACCCCATCTCTACTAAAAATACAAAAATTAGCTGGGTGTGGTGGCGTGCCTGTAGTGTGTGTGCATGCACACACACCAGCAAAGTGGAAAATCCAGGAAGGAGAGAGAGGAAGTGGGAGAGGAGGAGGGAGGGAATGGAGGGGCTATCTCCTGGCCTAGCCTGGGAAACAGGTTGAGGATCCTCATGAAGACAGGCGTCAGGCCAGAAGCTGAAGGATGTGGGGACACTCTGGACACCTCTGTGCCCCTCAAAGTCCAAGTGACAGTGGGTGGTATGGAGCTGCCCAGGGTCCTTGTCCCTCTGTTCCTCTACCTCCAGATCTCTACAGAAAGCTGTTTCACGGCCCAAGGGCTCTGGGTGCCCCCAGCACGGACCAGCTGACCAATGGCATCAGCAGAGGCCTCAAGTGCTGCATGGTTCCAGAATCCACGGCAGTGCTGGGCCCCTTATGAGGGAGCAGGTGGGAAGTGGCTGGCTGTGGAGGAGGCTCGGACAGGGAGGCTTGTTGGGCGCAGGGAGGCCGGTGCAGAGATGCTGGGGAGGGGGCAGCTGTGCGCCTGGGGTGCTGCAAAGCACTTTGTGGTTGGGCGTCAATGATAACATGGCCTCATTTGCACTCACAGGCTATTAAGGCCAGAGCTGGAGGACTGGGAGATGCGGGTGCCCCTTCAAACCAACATTCTTCAAACACTTATTAAGTGGAGATGGAGAGAAACAGATGTTCTGTTAATAAACGCTAAATATATTCCCTTTCGTTAAAAATGAGGGATTTATTGCGTGCATTTGTTACATCCTCTTTTCTGAACTAGACCGTTTATTGTGAGGATTTTAAACTGTTTAAATATTAGGCAACAAAATAAATCTCTCCTTCTGGTGTGAGCAGCATCCCCTGGTGTGATTTGCTTTTGTAATTTCAGCTGACTGCAGCTGCTGACTTCAGGGAAGCACATCAGAGTCGCCGGCTGCGTTGAAGTTGCTGCCAGGCCCATGGCCGCACTTTGCGATGTATGCGTTTTCTGTGAAAACACTCCACAGAAACCCTTTGGGGCTGGTGAACAGTATTTTAAAATTTCCACTCGAGGGCATCGCCCACTCTGGTGGGATACGGATTGTTTACATCTCACCCCTTATGTGAGGAAGCCCAGGTGGAAACCTGAGGTCACTGGCAGCACCTTTCTGATTAATCCCAAGGGCTTGCCCCAGGCAGCTGCCACACTGCCCTGACTTTCTTTTTTTAGAGACGGAGTCTTGCTCTGTCGCCCAAGCCGGAGTGCAGTGGCGCAATCTCGGCTCACTGCAACATCCGTGGCCTGCCTCTTAATGTGGCTCCACGAAGAGACATCTGGATCATACTCAGAAGAAATTAGAGCCCAGGAGTTTGAGGCAGAGTGGGCTGCATTCGTGCCACTGCACTCTAGCCGGGGCAACAGAATGAAACTCCATCTCTAAAAAATAAATAAAAATGAAGACATCCATGTCTGTTATCGTTTTCTCTAAATTCAAAATTCAGTATACTTTTGGAGACATTACCTCAGGACTAAATGGAATGTAAAGCCAGTCATTCTAAGTAGAATTTTGGGCCTAACGTGGGAAGACAATTTGGGGGAGGCGGGTAATAGTAAATCTGCTAGAAGAAAGGTTGCTTCTTAACTGGCTCCACTCATATTATTTAAAAATATATCTTCCTTCTATATGGTCCTGGTGATAATAAAAGTGTCTTCTTATTCTGTTCCTTTCCCATTCAAATAAATCATCTCTTTTAATCTAACAAGAAAAAATAAAAAAGAAGTAATTAGTACTTTAATTACTTAAAGTTTAAGCTACAGGTAAGTATAACCCTTACTATTTAAATGGGCAGACCCGGCGTGGTGGCTTACACCTGTAATCCCAGAACTTTGGAAGGCCGAGGTGGGTGGATCACTTGAGGTCAGGAGTTCCAGACCAGCCTGGACAACATAGTGAAACCCTTGTCTACTTAAAGTACAAAAATTACCCAGGTGTGATGGCGAACGCCTGTAGTCCCAGCTACTCCGAAGGCTGAGGCAGGAGAATCACTTGAATCCAGGAGACAGAGGTTGCAGTGAGCCCAGATTGCACCACTGTACTCCAGCCTGGGTGACAGAGCGAGACTCTGTCTCAAATAAATAATATAAGGGCAGGAAGAGGAAGCCTCGTCATTAGACAATCAGCTGCAGTCAGAGCCTCAAGCATAGTATAGAGACCAGCTCAGCAAATCCCCCTCTCTGGTTTCTCCTTGTTCTCTCCTCTCCCCCATACACCCCGCACCCAACTCCCACCCCAGTCCCCGGGGCCTTTTTTTCATTTGCATCCCTGTTCCAGGCTCTCACCAACTGATTCTTTCTGGTTTTTCTTTCAGTGGAAGTGGAGGTGGTTTGTGTGTTAGGGAGACGGTTTTAGTCTCCCCAACCCACCCATGAGTGAAACATTTACCAAACCATTCATTCTCTTAGTAAAATGTATCATTTCCTGCAGCATAACTTCACTAGATTGTTCTGCTAACAAAGCATCTGTCACTTTTCTTCATCGTATCAGAATACCCTCTTTCAGCCAGGTGCAGTGGCTCATGCCTGTAATCTCAGCACTTTGGGAGACCAAGGTGGGTGGATCACCTGAGCCCAGGAGTTCAAGACCATGGTCAACATAGTGAAACCTCGTTTCTACTAAAAAATACAAAAATTAGCCGGGTGTGGTGGTGTGCCTGTACTCCCAGCTACTCGGTAGGCTGAGGCAATAGAATCGCTTGAACCTGGGAGGCAGAGGTTGCAGTGAGCCGGGACTGCACCACTGCACTCCAGCCTGGGCGACAGAGCGAGACTTTGTCTCCAAAAAAAAAAAAGAGTACCTTCTTCCATATCCTAGCTTGGTGTGAGCCTAAGATGGGGGAGGGTAAGAGCAACTCCCTGGAGGTTAGGAGAGAAAACCCCAGCCTGCCTCAACGGCAAATGTCCTCAAGGGACACACGTTGCCTCTACAGGTAATAAGGATCCTGTTTTGAAAGTATTCACACAGAGGCCAGTTAATTACCTTTTTGGTGAGAGACTGGACCAATCGACTCTATCTAGAAGTAAGGATCTAGGGAAATTTTTCTTGGCTACTTGTTCCAAAAAAGAATTTGTCACTGTAATGGACATCTGCTGTTTCCGCCTCCAAGAGCACTTTAGCCCTTCTGTCAAAACTGTTTCTTTATTTCTCTCTGGCCTGGGTGGGATTGGCTTCACTCCAGCCCCTGGGTGGTCTTCAATGATCACATTAACATGTGATACAAATCTTAACACTCTGTGCCCACCCCCGTGGGCCCATCCACGTGTCTTTCCCCAGACTTGCTTTTCCCTAATCTGATGTGTCTCCTTCTAGGTCCCTGAGCAACCAGCCAAGCCACTTGCCACTACCCCTGAGTCCATGGCCATTCCCACCGCTGGCCATTCTCTGTGCACGCGAAGTGGACAACCACAGATACCACTCGAAGCTTTGCCACTGTGCTTCCAGGGCCAGCCCTGAGTACAGCCACAGAGCAACAGAAGCCCATTTGTGGCTTTCTCCCCACCTTCCAAGCCAACTCATCCAGGAAGCAAAGCTGGTTGGTTTTTGTCCTCCATCAGTTGGTTCTAGGCCCCTGACCCTCTACCCCAAGGTGGCTATAGACGTGATCGAAGGAGGCGGCAGGGATTCAACAGTGGTGGATGACAGAGGGGCGTGGTCATCTGCTCATGCATTTCACTTGAGCCTGCTGGTCCTGTTTGTGTCCAGTCCTGGAGGTAGTACTGAAACTGTGTAATAACGCATATTACACAGTTATATATAAAATTACATACAATAATATATATTTTTTTCAGACAGGGTCTCACTCCATCACTCAAGTTGGAGTGCAGTGGCACGATCTCAGCTCACTGCAACCTCCACCTCCCAGGCTCAAGCAGTTCTCCCACCTGAGTCTCCCAAGTAGCTGAGACCACAGGCTTGCACCTCCATGCCCACCTAATTTTTTGTATTTTTTGGTAGAGAGGAGGCTTCACCATGTTGCCTAGACTGGTCTTAAACTCCTGAGCTCAGGCAATCCACCGGTCTCGGCCTCCCAAAGTGCTGGGATTACAGGTTTGCACCACCACACCCAGCCATGCTTTTTGTTTTTGTTTTTGTTTTCAAGACAGGTCTTACTATGTTGCTCACACTGGTCTCCAGCTTCTGGCCTCAAGCAGTCCTCCCACCTGGACGTGCTGGGATTACAGGCACAAGCCACCACACCCAACCTCCCTTTTCTTGAACTAGAACATCCATCTTCCCTTGCCCTTGGACACTGAAGATCCTGGTTCTTGGGCCTTTGCACTCCAGGACTGATACCAGCAGCCTCCCCGGTTTTCAGTTCTTTGGCCTTGGACTGGAAGTTACACTATTGTAACTCTGTGTTTGAAGGCCTGAGAAGCAGGGTAGCCAATGGTGTAACTTTCAAGCCAGTTATACCACTGGCTCTCTTAATTCTCCAGCTTGCAGACAGCATTGCAGACTTCTCAGCCTCCCTAATTGCATGAGCCAATTCCCATAGAAGTCTCCCTTTCTATGTCTCTATATAGCCTATCAGTTCTGTTTCTCTGGAGAACCCTTACTAATACAGATGCTCTGTTTCCAAGACCCAGAAGCATCCTGGGAGCTGGTTTTCAACTGACGTGGAGTTCTCCACTGTGGATAGTTCAGCCTTGCTCCAGAACCCTAGGGATATAAGTTGTGATTCTCCCACTGGTGCTTTCTGTAAACTTCACATAGAATCTTTTCCTCCCACAGATATCTGTAGTACCATAGAGTACTTTGAGTCATAGGGTCCAAATGGCAGAGCTGCTTGTACTTCTAGGGACAAAGGGAAAATTTCCCCCTCACCCTTGAAGGTTCGCTGAAAAATCAACCCACAATAAGGCAGATTAATAAGAGAAAAGCCTTTACAAATGCATTACTACGGTGCCCCATATCCTAATGGGGTACAGATGCTTGTATACCCTACTTCTTAGGGAAAGGGGGGATGGGGAAGTGTGGGTGATTTTAGGGGGTGGTAAATGATTTTTAGGGGAATTCAATGGGGTTGAAGAATATACAATGGTCTGGGGCAAAGTCTGGTGGGCCTGCAGAGGGGACAATGATTTGTGACAAAAGTCTGTCCCGGTTTGTTAACAGGCTTCAGTCTTACTTCCTGTGATATGGATTCAGTTAATACAAACTCAGAGAAGGGACTGGAGGTAATTGTTTTCTTCTTTGGTAGATCCAGACTTTAGGCAGATAAGGGAACTTCAGCCCGTGTTTTGAAATAAATAGGGCAGGGTGTCCAATCTTTTGGCTTTCTTGGGCCACCTTGGAAGAAGAATTATCTTGGGTCACACATAAAATACACTAACACTAATGATAGCTGATGAGCTAAAAAAAAAAAAAATTGCAAAAAGCTCTCGTAATTTTTTTTTTTTTTTGAGACAGAGTCTTGCTCTGTCGCCCAGGCTAGAGTGCTGTGCGGCATGATCTTGCCTTAGCCTCCCGAGTAGCTGGGATTACAGGCTCTTGCCATCACGCCAGTCTAATTTTTGTATTTTTAGTAGAGACAGGGTTTCCCATGTTGGCCAGGCTGGTCTTGAACTCATGACCTCAGGTGATCTGCCCGCCTGGGCCTCCCAAAGTGCTGGGATTACAGGTGTGAGCCAGTGCGTCTGGCCAAGATCTCGTAATGTTTTAAGAAAATTTAAGAATTTGTGTTGGGCCACATTCAAAGCTGTCCTAGGCTGCAGGCTGCCCGGGGGCCATGGGTTGGACAAGCTTGAAATAGAGGATTAAGAAAAGAGACCAGCATCTTCTGGGCATTCTGCACAACATTACAAGTCCACTACTATATTGATTACATCATGATAATCCAATCAAATGAGTAAAAAATGGCAAACACGTTAAAGTCCTGATTAAAACGTGCTCTGGGTTGGGAGATAAACCCTACAAAGATTCAGGAAACCATGACGTCAGTGAAGTTCTCCGAGGATTAAGAAATAGGGGGGAGGGGAAGGAAAATAATTGTTCTCCTAGGTGGGTCTGTCTGGTCTTTATGTACACAAGGCAAAAGTGTCTTCTAGCATCTATTGATCTCTAATGGCCTTTAATTTAAATACTCATCATACCAGGGAGCCATATTTTGGGGTGAAGTTCCCTGTGCTCCTTCATATTACAGACTGGACTTGCTATGGACCATTTTCCTCCTCAAGCCCTGCTCAAAGATGGTAGTCTTCCATTTCACTCAGTAATTAGATCAGAACAGGATTCCAAGTGCCACCAGCACCTGAAGAGGCCTAACAGGCCTTGAGCTTCCTTCTTAATGGTGGGAGCTATAAGATGAAATAATTTCTTTGGGAGGCCAAGGTGGGCAGATCACGAGGTCAGGAGATCGAGACCATCCTGGCTAACACGATGAAACCCTGTCTCTACTAAAAATACAAAAAATTAGCTGGGTGTGGTGGCGGGCGCCTGTCATCCCAGCTACTCGGGAGGCTGAGGCAAGAGAATGGCTCGAACCTGGGAGGCAGAGCTTGCAGTGAGCTGAGATCACACCACTGCACTCCAGCCTGGGCGACACTCCATCTCAAAAAAAAAAAAAAAAAAAAAAATGAAATAATGAAATAATTTCCCCTTTACTTCCTAGGGAATATCTCCACTGGACTCCTAAGAGAACTTCACTGATGTGATGGTTTCCTGAATCTTTGTAGGGTTTATCTCCCACCTTCCAGAGCACATTTTAACCAGGGCTTTAACGTGTTTGTCATTTTTTACCCATTTGATTGGATTAACGTGATGTAATAATGCAGTTGTGCACTGGTAATGTTGTGCAGATAGCCCAGAAGATGCTGGTCTCTTTGGACTATATCACAACAGACAGTGGGAGAGTTCGCATGCCTAAGGTCAAGACTGTAAATGTGTACAGTTGGCCTCCATATCCATGGGTTCCGCAGCCTTGGATTAAAGATATTAGAAAAAAAAAAACAGTAAAAAAACACAATAAAAAGTAATACAAATAAAAAATACAATATAAAAACTAAAAACTACTTACAGGCCGGGTGTGGTGGCTCACACCTGTAACCGCAGCACTTTGGAAGGCCGAGGCAAGCGGGTCACCTGAGGTCAGGAGTTTGAGACCAGCCTGGCCAAATTGGCGAAATCCCATCTCTACTAAAAATACAAAAATTAGCTGGGCATGGTGGGCGTGGTGGCACAGGCCTGTAGTCCCAGCTGCTCAGGAGGCTGAGGCAGGAGAATTGCTTGAACCCAGGAGGTGGATGTTGCAGTGAGCTGAGATCATGCCACTGCACTCCAGCCTGGGCAACAGAGCAAGACTCTGTCTCAAAAAAAGAAAAAGAAAAAAAATACTTAAGTAGCATTTACATTGCATTAGGTATTATAAGTAATCTAGAGATGATCTAAAGTATATGGGAATATATATGTAGGTTACATACAAATACTATGCCATTATATATAAGGGACTTGAGCATCCTCAGATTTTGGTATGTGGAGGGGTGGGGGTCCTGAACCAATCCCCTGTGAATATCAAGGGACAACTGTGCTATTGACTATCCCAGGCAGTACGAAACAGTTCCTGATCCTCCTTTACAGAGATGGGAAAGAATGCGCTTGCCAGGTTAGTAGCTACATGCCATGCACCTGAGTCAACGGGAATCTGCTTCGGCAAAATCACACCCAGCACAGCGGCAGCCATTGAGGCTACCACCTGACTGAGCTTGTGGCAGTCTACTGTCATCCTGCAGGATCTCTCTGGTTTTTGTAGGGGCCAGACTGAGGAATTAAATGGAGGAAATGATGGAGACCACATCTTACATCTGTAAGGGTGGCGTTAATCTCTGCCATCCCCCAGGATGTGATATGGTTTTCGATTGGCCGGGGTGGGAGGCCGTTTGAAAGGCTTCCATTTCACCTGCCTCACTATGATGGCTTTTACCCCACAGGCCAAGGAACCACTGGAAGAGTTCTGGCAATGCTGGTTATGTTGATTCTAGTTATATATTAAGAGACCAGGTCTGGGCATGGTGGCTCACACCTATATCCCAGCAGTTTGGGAGGCCAAGGCGGGCGGATCACTTGAGGCCAGGAGTTTGAGACCAGCCTGGGCAACACGGAGAAACCCCATCTCTACTAAAAATACAAAAATTAGCCAGGCGTGGTGGCACCTGCCTGTAATCTCAGTTACCCTGGTGGCTAAGGCAGGAGAATCGTTTGAACCTGGAAGGCAGAGGTTGCAATAAGCTGAGATCATACTTCTGCACTCCAGCCTGCGTGACAGAGCAAGACTCTGTCTCAAAAAAAAAAAAAAAAAAAGAGAGAGAGACCAGGAAAATGACTACCAGGTGGGTCTGTGGACCTAATGGACATACTGTGAAGCTGGTTATGGCTGGGACTATACTTATTACTTGACCCCATATTCCACCACCCTAACAAGGTGCCGTGATGATGCTTCAGTTTCCTTGGTATCAGTGTCAATTTGGACTCTATGTTCAACAGTTCTCAAAAGATCTGCATTCTTTCCCCAGTGTATGATTACTCAAGTTCTCCCTGTGGAAGGGCTGGTGGAACCTTATCCTGTCCATATGCCTGCTGATGCAGCATCCTTCTTCATTCAGTACATTCTAGATCTTAACTTAGGCTGGAAACTGGACAAGGAATCATGACTTTTTATTGGGTGGTTGATGTTTTAAAATAAGCTCTCGGGCTGGGCGTGGTGGCTCACGCCTGTAATCCCAACACTTTGGGAGGCTGAGGCGGGCGGATCACCTTAGGTCAGGAGTTCGAGACCAGCCTGACCAACAAGGAGAAGCCCCCATCTCTACTAAAAATACAAAATTAGCTAGGTTTGGTGGTGCATGCCTGTAATCCCAGCTACTTGGGAGGCTGAGGCAGGAGAATTGCTTGAACCCTGGAGGTGGAGGTTGTGGTGAGCCGAGATCGCACCACTGCACTCCAGCCTGGGCAACAAGAGCGAAACTCTGTCTCAAAATAAATTAAAAAAATAAAATAAAATAAGCTGTGTTTGGCTGCCCATCTATCTTACCACTAGGAATATTATGTTCTATTAACCATTTCTGGCTTGGCATGGTAGCTCATACTTGTAATCCCAACACTTTGGGAGGCCAAGGCGGGCAGATCACTTGAGTGCAGGAGTTCAAGACCAGTCTGGGCAACATGGTGAAACCCCGTCTTTACTATTAAAAATATATCTTAAAAAAGAAAGAAAGAAAAAAAAACGCTGTTTACTTAGTTCTCTGCAGCAGGACCTCTGGCTGCCTCCCTGACCTTGCTGCTCAGTATGAGAATCGCGCCCACCTTCCGACAGATAAGTGCCGCTATCAGAGGCGCTGAAACCAGAGCAACTCCATCTTGAATAGGGGCCGGGTAAAATGAGACCCACTGGGCTGCATTCCCAGACAGTTAGGCATTCTAAGTACAGGATGAGATGGGAGGTCGGCACAAGATATAGATCATAAAGACCTTGCTGATAAAACAGCTTGCAATAAAGAAGCCGGCTAAATCCCACCAAAATGAAGATGGTGATGAAAGTGACCTCTGGTGGTCCTCACTGCTATGCTTCCATCAGCGCCATGACAGTTTACAAATGCCGTGGCAATGTCAGGAAGTTACCCTATATGGTCTAAAAAGGGGAGGCATGAATAATCCACCCCCTGTTTAGCATATCATCAAGAAATAACCATAAGAATGGGCAACCAGCCGCCCTTGGGGCTGCTCTGTCTATGGAGTGGCCATTCTTTTATTCCTCTACTTTCTTAATAAACTTGCTTTCACCTTACTCTATGGACTCGCCCTGAATTCTTTCTTGCGTGAGATCCAAGTACCCTCTCTTGGGGTCTGGATCAGGACCCCTTTCCTGTAACACTGCCACTTGGCCTTGATTTTGGGCTCCTCTTATCCCCATTTCTATCAGCTCCCCCCACCCCCCAACCCCGCTCTGTAACAGCAGCTCCCACCCTCACGGCCTCCCCGAGGATGGCCAACGATAGACTTCTCGATGCTGCTGCTCCTCCTCCACCAGCACCTTCTTTATTGCTTTGGTAAGAGTGTTTTATGGGCTCTCCCAGGGAACATAGTCAGCTGGGGAATTTGCAGGCCCAACACAGGCTGATCCGGTTGAGCAATCCCTCTCCTTTGATCCATTTGATCCCTTCTGCCATCTGCCATACTGTTTGAACTTTTCTCCTTAACTTAGTTTGGGCCAGTGCTGTTTCTAGGCTTCCAAGAGCCATTCTAGCACCTTCTCCTGGGGTCCTTGCCCGGGGGTAAAATCCTGCATCACAGGAGCACACTCCTATTTAATATTCTTTCCTATCAAGCTTTATGTTTTGATCCTCATCCTCAGAATCCAGTCCCATCTCTACTCTCCTGAATCCTGCCAGCACATGTTGGCAAGTTCCTGCAGCTCCTTTAGGGTACAGTCTCATTCCTTCCTCAGCAGCAGGTCCAGCGCATCCCTGGCCGGTTTTGTTGTGACTTGATAGCTATTTGTCTGGTGGCCAGGAGGGAGGTGCATATCATCTTGCAAAGCAGAGGCCCTGCACCATCTTCAAGCATGAGGGGAGTTTTAGCCCTTAACAGTGGGCAGGGGGCCACTTCTGCAGGCCCAATGGGTTCAGTGGAATCTGGAGATTCAAGATTTTTTTAGTGCATTGACCCAGATGTGCTATCCCAAGTCTCTGAGTTCTAGTCTTTCTCTACTGGGGTATGACCTGACACAGCAGACGCGCTCTGACTGAGATCCAACCTCTCTGAAGCTGTATTACCCTTATAATGAAGTTTTGGGCTGACCCTTAGCTTTTTCTGCCCTCCAGCTGCAGAGTCTCTATATGCTGCCAAGAGACTTTCACACTTTGTCTCAAACTGATGATTAAGTACTCTCAAACTTTCATTGTCTTCCTTTAAGCATTGCTAGTCCCAGAGCCATTTGATTTCACAGCCCTTATATTACTAATTCACTCAAACCTCTCAAATGCCTGGGAATTTGCTTCTACCAGTGCCTCCCTTCCATCAGTTTCCCATCATTCCTGTACATCACCAGTGAAAGTTTAAACAAGTACACCATGCTAGAATGCCAGGGGCAATTAGTGCTCCACCTTCCAGCTCCAAACACCTATTTTAGAATCTGCTTCCTAAAAATTACTCTTGGCCTCAGCTGCCTCATGTCTGGGTCCCTCCTTGCCAACAGATATGTGATGGATATTTACACGCCAGAAGTTTACCAGGCCATGGTCTCAGAAACAATACTTGTAAGGGAGTAAATGAAGCAGGTTGAGCAGAGGGAGAAGTGGAACTGGGTTGCAGTTGCAGCAGAGCCTCAACTGATGCTAAAGGGAGCTTTGGACCTGAGGTGGCCCTTCAGAGTTGTCTCAGATC
Source organism: Nomascus leucogenys (assembly GCF_006542625.1). NCBI lineage: Eukaryota > Metazoa > Chordata > Mammalia > Primates > Hylobatidae > Nomascus > Nomascus leucogenys. Next base: position 963,802 of record NW_022095769.1, read on the forward strand.
TAGGCAGGAGGACTACGCTTTTGTACTTCTGCACTGACCAATCATTGGCAGATCACATAAAGCTTGGGCTAGGCAGAGGATAGTCTTTGGATGGGAATAAATAAAGCCTGGGCATTTATGAACATGAAACAATGCCTGGAGGCTCAGCTGCGAGAGCTGTGAGCCGTCAGCAGCCAATCTTCCCTACAGCTGGAGAATGAGTGGTCTGGTTTTGAAGGGGAGAGAGAGAGGTAGTGCACTCTAGGAGCCACTGACCTGAGGAAGGGGTTGACCCAGCAGAAGACAGAGAGGAAGGGCATAAAGACACCAGGTTCTTGGTGACATCCTTTGAGCTGCAGGGTGAAATCCTGCCTGAAGCCACATTTCAAGTTATACGTTTCAGGTAAGCGTGTCAGCAAGTTCTCTTTGTTTAAGCCACGTGAGTTGGGATTTCTGCTGCTGGATAAAATCTTGCCTGAAGTGGCATTTTATTTGCACTTTTCTCTAAAGCATGCAGCAAATTCTCCTTGTTTAAACCATGTGAATTGGACTTTCTATCACTTGCAACATAAAGACTCTCCATGGGCTGGGCATGGTGACTCAGGCCTGTTATCCCAACACTTTGGGAGGCCGACAAGGGAGGCTTGCTTGAGCTCAGGAGTTCAAGACCAACCTGGGCAACATAGCGAGACCTCATCTCTACTACAAATTTCAAAAAATCAGCTGGACATAATGGTGCATGCCTGTAGTCCCCGCTACTTGGGAGACTGAGGTGGAAGGATCACTTGAGCCCAGGAGATCAAAGCTTCAGTGAGCCATGATTGTACTACTGCACACCAGCCTGGGTGACAGAGTGAGACCCTGTGTCAGAAAAAAAAAAAAGAAAGAAAGAAAAGCCCAGACACGGTGGTTCATGCTTGTAATCTCTGCACTTTGGGAGGCCAATGTGGGAGGATTACTTGAGCCCAGGAGTTCAAGACCAGCCCAGGCAACATAGTGAGACCCTATCTCTAAAAAAAAAAATAAAAAGGGTATCCATGAGTCCAAGTACAAACTTTAACAGTTTATTGCCTTTTTAAAAATCAAAAGCTAAAATTAAATTTGTGATTTGGAAAATTTATTAGTAAAAAAGATTTCTGCATAAATTAATGATGGTTCTTTTCTTGCTCCATAGTGCTACCTGAATACGGAGTGAAAATTACTTATGGAAATATTTACAAGCTTATACTGCAGTATAATTGGTGCTTGTTTGAGTGCTTCATTAATATTTAATTTTGCATCATTTCTTGAACTAATTTATTGGCACATTTTCAGCATTCCACTGAAAGACTTAACATAAATCACATTAATAGTAAATGGCATGAGAGCTTTTTGTATTTCTTTTCTGAGCTATCATGTAAAGATAATTTTCTATGACAGGGAATTCTAAACGTACTATTAAAGATAAGACTTTCTTAATGTCTACTTCAGCAACCAACAGGAAATACAATGTGATTTTAATTATATTTATGTCTTGGGTTTTGACACAGTGCTTTCTGTTATTAACTCTTGTGAAGTGTACGTCTTCATAAAGCATTTTCAGCCATCCATGAAAAGACAGACTTGCTCAGACAAGTACTTGAAACTAAAATGAAACTATACAAGCAAGTCCATGACATGAAGCAAGACAGATGTTTCTTTGTGGGAACTGGGGTCGGTCATGCTTGTCCGAGTGGCAAGGACCTAAATTCTTCAGGTGGCCAATATTTCTGTAGTCAGACGGTCTCCCCAAAGCCAGAAAGAGTGGAACCCACAAATTCCCTTGTCTCAGAAGAGAACATCAGCTTAGCTTGGCAGGGCTGTCTTAGGAGCCTGTCTCTGCAGGCTCACCATGCTCATTTCTAAATGTACACCTGCAAAAGCATGAAATTAACACTTTAAACAAGTCACATTTGCCAATAAATAATTCAAAAGTTTTATGTGGAAAAGAGAAAATATGATAAACCACTGAAAGCATATCTTTAAAATGCATGTCATAATTAAGAATTAACCACCAAAATTTAAAAAAAAAAACCTTAAAATAGTTTAAAATTCTTTTTTTTTTTTTTTTTTTTTTGAGATGGAGTCTTGCTATGTCACCCAGGCTGGAGTGCAGTGGCGCAATCTCAGCTCACTGCAAGCTCCACCTCCTGGGTTCACGCCATTCTCCTGCCTCAGCCTCCCCAGCAGCTGGGACTATAGGGGCCCGCCACCACGCCAGGCTAATTTTTTGTATTTTTAGTAGAGACGGGGTTTCACCATGTTAGCCAGGATGGTCTCAAACTCCTGACGTCGTGATCCGCCCGCCTCGGCCTCCCAAAGTGCTGGGATTACAGGCATGAGCCACCGCGCCTGGCCAAAATAGTTTAAAATTCTTAAAAAACATTTATGGCAAAGCACTTGGATACTGAAATTAAATGCAAAAATGATTCCCCCCCCATATTGCTTCTAGAACAGTCAGGATTCTTTTGATTGCGAGTGACAGAAATCCAGTATAGAAGGCAACAGCAGATTAAAATGACCAAAAATGCCTGTTTTGTTACAAAGTAAGAATAGCGGCCAGGCATTATGGCTCACACTGTAATCCCAGCACTTTGGGAGGCCAAGGCAGGCAGATCACTTGAGTCTAGGAGTTCAAGACAGCCTGAGCAACCCCGTCTCTATGAAAATAAAAAAATTAGCCGGGTGTGGTGGTGAGTGCCTGTAGTCCCAGCGACTTAGGAGGCTGAGGTGGGCGGATCAATTGAGCCTGGGAGGTCGCACCACTGCACTCCAGCCTGGGAGACAGAGCAAGACCCTGTCTCAAAAAAAAAAGATGAAATTCTTCCTCCCCTCCCCTACATCTCATCCCCACTTCCAAGGGGATCCTAGAGGGCTGTCATGGTTGTTGGTTTTGTGTGCTCATCAGCCTTCTGGTATTAGCACCCCTGTTTTGGAGCAAATGCACCCACCTCCCTGGAGTCCTGGTGAGGGTGCTGTCAATCACAGTGCCCACTGGCTTCTTCTCCAGTGTGGACATGTGACTCAGGCTGAGCTAGCTCCTAGCAACTGCTTTCCTGTTCTGACAGTTGCCACCTCCCCACTCCCCATGACTTGAATTTGTGGAGTCACAGCTAATCCCTGAAGCCAGAAAGAGTAGAACTCACAAATTCTCTGATGTCAGAAGAGAACATCAGCTTAGCTTGGCAGGGCTGTCTTAAGAGCCTGTCTCTGAGGGCTCACCGGGCTGGTTTCTAAATGTGCACCCACCATCTGTTGGATGATTCATACCCGGCTGGATACAAAGTCGGGGCTCCATTCGGGTCTTTGGACTTGAATTCGTTCCAAAATCAAAGGTGTCAAGATTGGTGGCTTAAAATTCTAGAATCATTTTGGGAAATGAGGACGGCATTTGCCCTTGTACAATCTCTTGATGTGTCTCCCATTTTTATAAAACTGAAAAGGAAGTTCTGAGAGGCTCCCTAAGGCAACTCCTTCCCCTTCTGGGATTGTGCCCAGACCAGAGACTGAGCGCCCCTGAGGGGCTCCCACCCCCATTCCTCTCCCCCTGGACATGCTGGACAGGGCTGATGGGCTATCTTCCCTCTTCCTCCCTTCCTTTTCTTTCCCCACTGTTTTTAAACTTCAGGTGCAGACATTTGAGTTAGTTAATCATATGCCTTAGTTCATGGCACTTTCTCATCACTAGTCCATGTAAGTCCCCTCTCTTGTTTGCAATTATTCTCTTTTATCCACATATCCTATCCCAGTCTCCAGCCCCTCCCCATCATAGGCACATGTTCTTTTTTTTGTTTTTGAGGCAGGGTCTTGCTCTGTTGCCCAGGCTGGAGTTCAGTGGCATGATCACGGCTCCTGCAATCTCTGCCTCCCAGGCTCAAGTGATCCTCTGGCCTCAGCCTCCCAAGTAGCTGGGACTACAAGCACATGCCACCAATGCTAGCTAATTTTTGTATTTTTTTGTAGAGACAGAGTTTTGCCATGTTGGCAAGGATGGTTTCAAATTCCTGGGCTCAAAGTGATCCGCCTGCCTCGGCCTCCCAAAGTGCTGGGATTACAGGCATGAGCCACCACGCCTGGCCACAGGCTCATATTCTGTGAGTCTTTCATTTGCATGTATTCTTGTAAAGGGAGTATTGATGTTTTGTATTTTTTCTAGGCATACATTTTAAACATTCACAAATGCTATCGGGTTATATATCTCATTTTGTTGCTTGTTTGTTTCACCCATTCTTTTATTTCTGAGATCTATCCATGTGGCCCTGGGTGCATCTAACCCATTGCTTCTAACTTTGCAAAGTACCCTATGGTGTGTGTGCTGAGTAATCTTCATCTGCCCCCAGGGACCATTTCCCACCTTCCAGTTGGGTTTGATCTTTGAAAGGCACCATCAGATCAGAGGGTAGGCAGAAGTAAGGTGGGATATTGATTTAACTAGACAGACTGGGCATAGCAGTGGTGGCATTATTCTCCCAAGAGCCACAGCTCCTGCCCAGAGGCTCTCTCCTACAGCCTGGGGACCGCCTCCTGCCCTTACCCTCAGGCATGGTGGAGGCAAGAGTTCCCCATGGATGCTGGTCTGAGGGTGCTTCCCTGCCCCTTGTTGATATCCCTAAACGCCACCCATACCATATACATTATTCCATCATGGAACTCTTCTCGGTCGTCCTGCGGAGTCAGACTTATTCAGCATGGATTTGCCACGTGTTCCTCTCTGCCCACCCAGTGGTAGACTCCTGCATTGCCACTAACTCCCTGCCACCACACCTATCTCCAGGAGAAACAGCTTCACTCTTCTTTTCACCTCTGGTCCTTTCTTTTCCAGGTGGAGTGCATTCCCCTGACTCCTGCAGCTGTGGCATCTAGAAGAGGGGCCCATCCTTGTCTTTCTAATCACCTGACCCAGCGGTTCTCAACCAGGTGTCATGTCAGCCCCATGGGACATTTGGCAATGTCTGGGGACATTTTGCTGGTCATGACTGGGAGATGGGGGTGGTGAGATGCTATGGGCATCCAGTGGGTAGAGGCCAGGGATGCTGCTCAATCCATTCCTCCAAAGCATAGGACAGCCCCTCCATGGCAAAGACATATCTGGTACTGAATGTCAGTGGCACTGAAGTGGAGCAGCTCTGAGTTAACACAAAACCACTTGGACTTTAGATTTAATCCTTTCCTGGGCTTTTGATTAGTTCTTCGGGAGGTGGCAGGAGATCTCCTGAGATCTTGCTTCATGCTGCCTGTGAAAGCAGCTTTGTTAGGCTAAGCTCCTGGCCTCGCTCCGCCCTCTCCCTCATTCCTCCCCATGGCAGGAGGTGTGACATCTGATTCTCAAGTTTCTGAGTTTCCACGGAGGAGCCAGGCAGGCCCTCCCAACTCCTTCCTTCTGGGTGGGAGCTGGGTGCCCATGGGAAGCCCACATTTAGCGTAGTAAGCTACAGAGGAACATTTGCCCAGCACTGCCTGTGACCAGGGGACAGGTCAGCCTGGTTCCGGGTTACAATGCTGGGAAATCTGTTGTCGTTGCTCAGCTAAGCCATGCTCTCTTCCAGCTGTGACAGTAATAAAGCTGACTTTATTAAAAAATATATATATATATTTTTTTAGAGATAGACTCTTGCTCTGTCACCCAAGCTGGAGTGCAGTGGCGTGATTGTAGCTCACTGTAACCTCAAACTCTTGGGCTTAAGCAGATCTCCCACTTCAGCCTCCCAAGTAGCTGGGACTACAGGTGTGCACCACCATGCCTAGCTACTTTTTAAAATTTTTCATAGAGATGGGATCTTGCTATGTTGCCCAGGCTGGTCTCAAACTCCTTCTGCCCTCAACCTCCCAAAGCACTAGGAATATAGGCGTTAGCTACCGCATCCAGCCAAAGCTGACATTTTGATTGTCATCTACCTAGCTTCTTTGCCAATCTCTCATCTGGTTCAGAGCTGCAGGAGAGAACATCATAAAGTGTAATTCACTGGGACTCTTCAATGCCAACAGTCACTTTAACATCACTGAAACCTCCCTCTCTCCCTCAGGCCAGTCCAGGCAAACACGCAGTAGGGCACCAGGATTAGGAGCACTGGCCCATTGTTAGTGCATGGGGATTCTCCATTGACACCTGATAGGAGAAAATGGCCCTAGCCAGGTTAGGTGGAAGCAGCAGAGTGTTGGCTCAGGTGTCTGACCAGCATAGGTAGTGCTGAACACAGGGGCTCAGATGATTCGCTCAGGACCAGTTCCTCTCTTCCCATTGCTTGGCTTCTTTCTTCTGTGTTGACCATACCCTCAGGCAGGCTCTCCCCTTAGAGTGGCTGCCAGCAGCAACCAGACTTTATATTACAAGTTCAAATCCTACTGAGAATAGCAGGAAGTCTTTTTTTCTGAGCATCCCAGCAGTGCTGTGATTCTATGGCCTGGGATGTGTCTGTCTCCTGAACCAATGATTAATCAGAACCAAAACCATCTTCCCCACACTTGTCCCGGACACTGAGAATGGAAATCATACCTTGCAGTCTAGTGTAACATGACCCGGTTATGCCACTGTCTTCATTTGCATTTCTCTACTCTTCTGGGACTGTCCTGCCGAAGCAAATGGTTCAACCATTCATTGCAGCAGCTTCCAGGAAGACCTATCAGCTCTTCAGTGGAAAGCATCAACAGTTTGAACCCTAAGATTCTTTAAATGTTGTGGTTCAAAATCCTAGCCTGCTTTTCCCACCAGTCCGGGACCGTTGTATTGTGATCTCTGCCCTGTCTGAAGCAAGCCAACTCTCCCTCCCGCAAAGACTCGCTTTAAACCAAACTTCCAGTTCTCTGTACATCCTGACCTTATCTTTCACCTCTGCTGGAAGCAATAGGCTCAACTTTGTCTTATCAGCTGGTCGTGATGGTAATGTCTGGGTAGCCCACTTCTGACACTAAGATGGTAGAATCCCCCAATGGGAAGGGGGCTGAGCCCACAAATAACTCTTGTAAGTGCCAATGAGAGGGTCAGCTTCAAATATGTCCCAAGTCCAGAGGGCACAGAGGCTGGGGCTGCATGACAGCATCAGTGAAGTAAGAGCTTTCCTGCCTCTCTTTCTATCATCTCTGTCCTTGAACTTCAGCCCTGGATGAGTCAGAATCCTCTGTTAACAGAAAAGGAGAGGAGTGAAAGGCTGGGAGGGCTTCACAGTTGGGCTTCTCTGGAAGTAGATGCAGAGGTGGAGTTTGGCCTTCAGGAGGCTTATTTCTTAGGAAACAATACCTGAGTAAGGGAAGAGGACGGAGCAGGTGTGGGCAGGGGCAAGGTGAGGTGTGATGGCTTGTGGGGAGCCTAGTTAAAGGATAAACTGTGGCATATTAAAATGTTAATGAGGCCAGGCGCAGTGGCTCACACCTGAAATCCCAGCACTTTGGGAGGCCGAGGTGGGTGGATCACCTGAGGTCACCTGAGGTCAGGAGTTCGAGACCAGCCTGGCCAACATGGTGAAACCCCATTTCTATTAAAAATACAAAAAAAATGCTGGGCGCGGTAGCTCACACCTATAATCCCAGCACTTTGGGAGGCCAAGGTGGGTGGATCATGAGGTCAGGGGATTGAGACCATCCTGGCTATCATGGTGAAACCCCATCTCTACTAAAAATACAAAAAATTAGCCAGGCGTGGTGGTGGGCACCTGTAGTCACAGCTACTCAGGAGGCTGAGGCAGGAGAATGGCATGAACCCAGAAGGCGGAGCTTGCAGTGAGCCGAGATTGCACCACTGCAGTCTGGCCTGAGTGAAAGAGCGAGACTCTGTCTCAAAAAAAAAAAAAAAATTAGCTGGGCGTGGTGGCGCATGCCTGTAACCCCAGCTACTCGAGAAGCTAGACAGGAGAATCCCTTGAACCTGGGAGGCAGAGGTTTCAGTGAGCCAAGATCATGTCACTGCACTCCAGCCTGGGTGACACAGCGAGACTCCAACTCAAAAAAATAATTTTTTTAAATGAGTTTATTTGACCATTCAACAATTCATGAATTAGGCAGCACCAGACCACAAGTGGTTCAGTGCTCCCCAGAGCAGGCAGGAAAGGAGACTTTTATAATGTGGCTGCAGAAAGATAAATAAGACAAATAACAAATAACATTGTTATTTGTTAATAACAATTAACAAATAAGACAAATAACAAGTAACATTTGATGCTTTCCATTGAAGAGCTGATAAGGTCTTTCTGGAAATTCTGCAATGAACAGTCAAACCATTTGCTTGGGCACGACAGTCCCAGAAGAGTAGAGAAATGTTAATGAAGGCAAAGACAAATAACATTTTCCATTGGTTAAAGTAGGAAGTCCCTAGTTAGAATTTAGTTAGTGCTTTTTCATTGGTAAAAACTCTAGTTTGAGGTTAGTTGGCAGTTACTGATTGTTTAAGCTTGAGTTTATGTTGAGTTGAGTTTCAGTTTGCTTACGTAGAAAACCAAGGCACCGGAACTGTTCCAGCCTAATAGCCTCCCAGATAATTATTTTAATAACTTAAATGGCCAGCCCTTCAACCCCTATCAGTCATTGTACATGGATCCCCCACGAAACAAAAGGCATGCTGTTGGGTGAGGCAGCACTTTGCAGCCTAGGCGAACCCTGAAGAAGATTCAGTCCTCCTGGAGCTGGGATAAGTCCTTGCGTGGAGGAGCATGGGGTGACACTTTTCTGTCCCACCACTGAGCAGAAAGCAAGCAAAACTGATGGCCCTGCTTCTCTCCAGACACTGGCTTCTCCCTGACACGGGTCCTAACTTGGACAGAAGTGTTTGTAGGGGAGGAAAAAAAATTTTTCCTTCTACTCACCTTAGGTTTATTAGCTGGGGCTCCTATGCCAAAAGACAGATTAACAAGAGAAAAAAAAACAGATTATTAACATGCATATCTCAGATAAACATGGGAAATGCCCAGGAAATGAGTAAATTCCACAGAAGGGACTTTCAGCATCTTCGACAAAGAACAGTACATTTTTTATTTTATTTTTTATTTTTATTTATTATTATTATTTTGAGACGGTGTCTCGCTCTGTTGCTCAGGCTGGAGTGCCATGGTGTGATCTCAGCTCACTGCAGCCTCTGCCTCCCAGGTTCAAGTGATTCTTGTGCCTCAGCCTCCAGAGTAGCTGGGACTACAGGTGCCCATCATCACGCCTGGCTAATTTTTGTATTTTTAGTAGAGATGAGGTTTCCCATGTTGGCCAGGCTGGTCTTGAACTCCTGACTTTAAGTGATCCACCCACCTCGGCCTCCCAAAGTGCTGGGATTACTGGCATGAGCCACCACACCCAGTCACAATAAATTTTTAGACAAATAACAAGACCAGGGGAAAGGACTTGGAATCTCTGGGGGTGGCAGATTGTGAGAACGCAAACAAATTGTATATAGAGGCTAGCTTGTAAGGTTTGTTATGGAGATTCTTCTGTTGCTGATAAGGGTCTAAAGCTGTCCCTGATGGCCAACATTTGACCTTCCTGGTAGATGGGGGGAGGGTGCCTTTGTAAGTTTATGTCCTACTTGTAGGCAAATAGCGGGAGAGCAGAGGCCTCCTTATATCTGCTTCATCTCAATTGTCTTAAACTCAAAATAATCCTTGTGCCAAAGGGGCACAGTTTGAGGCAGCATATTCTGGTCTCCCACATCTCTCTGCAAGGGGAATTGATGTTTTCACTCTTTTGCAGACTGAGACCTTTTAATGACTAACTTGACACTGTTCTGTGACTTGAAGGGACTGGAGAAAAGATGGCCAGAGTTGTCAGGGGCCTGCCTGGGTTTCCAGCCACAGAGGGGAAGAACTAGCCTGGCAGGATTGAGAGGCAGTTAACCGTCTCCCTGCGGCAAGTGTGGGGGGTCAAACTCACCCTCTTTACAAGTCAACTCAACTGCCCGAGTTGGGCAACTTCACAAAGGTGAGGTAAGTGAACTGGACCTTTAACAAGGAAAGGCACAAAAGGCCAGAGGAGAAGGAAATAGCCTGGCTTTCTATTTGTGCACCTGGGGAGATACGCAGCCCTCCTAGATTAAGACCAAACCCCTCAAACAATGAAAGAGATTAAAGGCCCTGGCACAACGAAACAAATAAAAGGGCCAGATGCGGTGGCTCACACCTGAAATCCCAGCACTCAGGGAGGCTGAGGCAGGTGGACTGCTTGAGCTCACTAGTTCAAGACCAGCCTGGGCAACATTGTGAGACCCCCATCTCTACCAAAAATACAAAAATTGGCTGGGCATGGTGGCATGTGCCTGTGGTCCCAGCTAATCCAGAGGCTGAGGTGGGAGGATGGCCTGAGCCCAGGAAGTCAAAGCTGCAGTGAGCCGTGATGGCACCACTGCACTCCATCCTGGGTGACAGAGCAAGAACCTGTCTCAAAACAAACAAAGAAAAAAGATAAAAGGCATTGTCATCTCTATCATCTCATCAGGATAAAAAGACCCAATCCCAGCACTTTGAAGCAGCATGATGGCTTGAGCCCAGGAGCCCAGGAGTTCGAGACCAGCCCGGGCACCAAAGCGAGAGTGAGACCCAGGCTTTATTTAAAAAAAAAGAAAAAGATGCAGGGGTCCTTTGGAGATTGATGCTAACCCAGCCCCACTAGACACCATGGAGACTTTACCTTGTGCAGGGCCAGTTCTGAGTAGTGTCTTTGTTATGGTATTTAAATTTCTCCTGCTGACTAAGTTAGTCTGAGTTGGGTTTCTTTTTTTTTTTTTTTAGATGGAGTCTCACTCTGTTGCCCAGGCTGGAGTGCAGTGACTCAATCTTGGCTCACTGCAACCTCTGCCTCCCGGGTTCAAGCAGTTCTCCTGCCTCAGCCTCCCAAATAGCTGGGATTACAGGCATGCACCATCACACCCAGCTAATTTTTTGTGCCTTTAGTAGAGACAGCGTTTCACCATGTTGGCCAGGCTGGTCTCAAACTCCTGACCTCGTGATCCGCCTGCCTCAGCCTCCCAAAGTGCTAGGATTACAGGCGTGAGCCACCGCACCCGGCCTGAGTTGGGTTTCTGTTGCTTCTGACTGAGAGCAATACCTGTATGTGGATGAGTGGAATGAAAACCACCCAGGACTCCTGAGCTGGGACCATGGGAAGCAACCTCCCATTACAATGTCAGGGGCCAGTCATGTAAACATCTCAATTCCTAAAGGGCCTGTCATGTCAAATTGAGGTGCTGAGCATCTCCTTGCCATCCCTTTGGAGGTTGTCAGTGAGGAATCATTTTGACCAGCTTCTTAGAATGTGTGTGTGGGAGAGCAGTGCCGAGCAAGGTGGAAATGTGGCTGGGAAGGATGCAACAGAACTTCTACTTTCTAAAAGAAAGTGGAAGGGAAAAACACTAAAATCTAAATCTTCCTTTGAAAAAGCTATTAATAACAGGTGTGGTACAGGAAATGTTTAGGGCAGTGAAACTCTTCTATATGATACTATAATGGTGGATACATGTCATTATGTTTGTCAAAAGCTATAGAATGTACAATGTGAAGAGTGAACCCTCATGTAAATGATAGACTTTGATTAATAATAATGCATCAATATTGGCTCAGTTGTAACAAATACACCACCCTAATGCAAGATATTAATATAGGAGAAACCGTGGGCATAGGGGGTAGAGAAATACAAGGGACTGTCTGTACTTCCCACTCAATGTTTCCATAAGCCTAAAACTACTCTCAAAAGAGCCTACCAATTAACTAAAACAAAGCTAACAATATAAGGTCGTATTTCTAGTCTCATCCAATAAAAAATTATAGTGCGGGGTTACAACTGTATTTTCTTCAAAGAAAACCATTCAGGCCAGGCGCAGTGGCTCACGCCTGTAATCCCAGCACTTTGGGAGGCCGAGGAGGGTGGATCACTTGAGGTCAGGAGTTTGAGACCAGCTTGGCCAACATGGTGAAACCCTGTCTCTATCAGACAGGCCAACATGGTGAAACCCTTTCTCTACTAAAAATACTAAAATTAGCCAGACATGGTGGCGGGCACCTATAATCCCAGCTACTCAGGAGGCCGAGGCAGGAGAATTGCTTGAACCCAAGAGGCAGAAGTTACAGTGAGCCAAGATCAGGCCACTGCACTCCAGCTTGGGAGACAGGAGCAAGACTCCATCTCAAAAACAAAACAAACAAACAAACAAAAAAACCGTTCAACACACAGAAAAAATGATGGAAGCCCCAGTTTTGTCACACTTCAAGTCAGTTACATGTACACAAACTTTAACTGACACAGACCCCCCAGATTCATACACTAAGAGTCTTCCCAAGTTTTCACTATGTTCATTTTCACAGTTTCAACAATTCAATTATTTATCTTAGAAAAATACCAGAGCCTTGCACAGATAAGCTATATCTAGAACTCTAAGAAACGAATTCATCTACATGTTTTCCACCTCTGGGCAGTCTCCCTCCCCAAGGACAACATTCTTTGCCAGATAAGTCTTGATTCCAACTTGGAAGGGAGGAAGTTTATAAACACACAGGCACAGAAACACACAAAGGCTTCCTGGAGTCTGACAGTTCAGTGAATGATTCTGTGGCGCTCGCCACTGTTCCCAGATCGCTACCTGAGCGCTTCACCACATTCCTTTCCCACTCACTTGTCTCCAGCCCACATTTCAGGGTTCCCCTCCTCCAGGCAGGCAGCCCGGGGCCTGCCGCAAGGGGAGGTGGCCCCTCTCTGTTCTTTGTGAGGACTGGATGCCCGTGCCTCTCGCAGCCTAGATGGGCACCTTGCCCTGTATACTCCTTGGGGACAGCCTCCCTCTGCCAGCTGTCACACAGCAGACAACCCAACAGGCTTCCTCTCATGTAACAGCATGTAATATCATGTAACATCAGCATGCAACCGTGCACATAATACTATGTAACATCAGCATGTAACACTGCATGTAAGATGATGTAACATTATGTAACATCAGCATGGAACATTGTATGTAATGTTGCATGTAACTGCATGTAACATCACATATAACAGCATATGACATTGTGTGTGACAGCATGTAACATCAGCCTTCTTCCCATATTTCTTAACAGCTACCATGCCAGGGTTTCCCCAGTTCTGTCCGTATGTGGCCACCCGGCTCCTGCCATTCATTTGCAGCCTACACAGCCCTAATGCTACTGAAATCATTCTCTTCCAGCCCTGCAACAGGACAGAGGAGATATTTATAAGAAATCCCTGCCAAGCGGCATCCCAGCATCCCCATGAAGCCCTTCCTTTTCTGAATCAAAGTCTCAGAAGTCACGTTCCTTCCCGAGAGATATCTGATATTGAGTTCCCAATCTTGCCTCGTGTGCGTCCACTTCTGGTCCTCAGACATGTTCCTTCCTCCACCACGATCTGGGAGACCACAGGGCATTGCAGTTCCTCGCATGGCCACAGACGCAGGCAATCTGGGTCTGAATCCTGGACTTCTGCAGTTATAGCTAAGCAACTTGGGGCAAACCTCTTTAAGCATCCCATTCTTATCTGTAAAGTGGGGATAAGAGTCACGCCTTATGATTCAAAAAACATGACGTTTTGGAGGCTGGCTGAGGTAGGCCGATCACTTGAGGTCAGGAGTTTGAGACCAGCCTGGCCAACATAGTGAAACCCTGTCTCTACTAAAAACACAAAAATTGGTTGGGCGCGGCTGCTCATGCCTGTAATCCCAGCATTTTGGGAGGCTGAGGCAGGAGGATCACAAGGTCAGGAGTTTGAGACCAGCCTGACCAATATGGTGAAATCCCATATCTAATAAAAATACAAAAATTAGCTGGGCATGGTGGCGGGCACCTGTAGTTCCAACTACTTAGGAGGCTGAGGCAGGAGAACTGCTGAACCCAGGAGGCGGAGGTTGCAGTGAGCCGAGATAGCACCACTGCACTGCAGCCTGGGCTACAGAGAAAAAAGAAAAAAATACAAGATTTTAAAAAATTTGTTTTTAAGTTGTAAAAAAAGAAAATAAAGAGCCACACCCACCATCTAAGGTTATACACAAGGGAAATGCTTGTTCAGCACAAGGCCTGGCTTCTGCTTAAATGCCCACAATTGGGAGTCATAGCGTTGTCATTTATTCTCACTCGTCTCCAGCGGGCAGTGAGAGACCCTCTCCCAACATCATCTTGCTGGACTAAGGACTGGGGAGGCCTGAACAGCAGTTTGATTGATTTATCCACCCCATGAGGTTAAATGCCCTACCCTACCCCTAAATGGCTGTAGGTTACAGGTTTTTTTTCTTGTTGTTGTTGTTTTGAGACAGGGGCTATTACTCTGTCATCCAGGCTGGAGTACAGTGGCTTGATCTCAGCCCACTGAAACCTTTGCCGCCCAAGTTCAAGCAATTTTCCTGCCTCAGCCTCCTGCGTAGCTGGGATTATGGTAGTGCACCACCACACCCGGCTAATTTTTACATTTTTGATAGAGATAGGATTTTGCCATGTTGGCCAGGCTGGTCTCAAACTCCTGGCTTCAAGTGATCCGCCAGCTTCAGCCACCCAAAGTGCTGGGATTACAGGTGGGAGCCACTAAGCTCAGCCGCTTACAGGTATTTTTGGACATCAAATGGCTGCCCCTTCTCAGAGCCAAGGATAGAACAATCAGCCACAAAGCCACAGGACGCCTGTTGACAAGGGCTTCACCTGGGATAACTGGTGTGTTGTACTAACGGCTTTGCCTTAACTCTTGCAGCAGTGTGTGGAGAGTCATGGTGGCTGTAGTCTAAAAGCAGTCTGGTCCTGTCCTCTATGGCAGCTGGGGCTGGGCTGAGACCCTCAAGAACGTGGCCACACATCATGGTCAATAACATCCTCTCCTTGCCTTGCCTCAAAACCTCTCTTTGAGTTTTGAATGAGAGAGCTGGCGATTGCAGCCTCCTTTGGGATTTAATGAGGACCATCTGAGTATATCCCACCTTGGACTCCTCACAGATATTTTTCCCTCTGTCTGGAATCCCTGCCAGACACACACACACACACACACACACACATACATACACACACACAGCCTGCACATAATAAACTACTGCTCTGTTCTTTGATTCTTACTTTTAAAGTCAGTTTCCCAGCCTGGACAACATAGCAAGATTCCACCTCTGCAAAAAATAAAAAAATTAGCCAGGTGGCACACACCTATAGTCCTAGCTACCTGGAAGGCTGAAATGGGAGGATTGCTTGAGCCCAGGAGTTGGAGGCTACAATGAGCTATGATTGGGCCACTGCACTCCAGCCTGGGTGACAGAGGAAGACCCTGTCTCAAAAAAAAAGTCAGTTCCCCAGTGCTTAACACAATGCCTAGCAAACAGTGGGCTCTGATCTGCTTTTCCTTAACATGTACCAGGGTGTTAATACTTTCCTGACCCATTAAGGAGGTGGTGAGCACCATGAGGAAAATGCTAGACCAAGAACGCCACGCCCAAGACATGCTAACCCCATATCGCCATTGCACCTGGTATTGCCACACAACTCCCTCCGTCAGCTTCCACCAAGGTTATCAGCTTCCTGTTCCTTCTGATTCGAATCCCTCAAACTTGGGCCCTTGCTCAGGCACCAGCCCTTATGAAACCTCTGCAACTTTCTGTGTGTAAAGCAACAGAGAAACCCCAAAAGAGAGATTGGATGATTTGACGACATCAAAATGTAAAACTTCTAAAGGTTAAAGAAACAATAAATTTAAGGGCAAGCCATAATCTAGGGAAACTGTCTGCCATGAATGTGAGGAGTAAAAGATAGTCTGCTCAGCAAATATTTATTGAGGGCTTACCCTTCACGGGGCACTGGGAACAGAACTGAAGGCTGAAGTAAAGCAGTTTGTTCAGTAGCCTCGTGTATGCCCATGCCCAGTCACGAAAATGTGCTCATGGGAAGGGTTCCAGCCAGAGGAACCAGTATCTGTGAGGACCTCCAGGTGGGACAGAGCTTGGCACATGGAAGGGGCTGAGAGAATGATGATGTGGCTGGAAACAAAGAGTGAGACGACAAGGCTGGGAGGTGAGGGTGCAGGTGTCAGGAGACGCCAGACCATCCCCAAATTTGGATATCTTTTTAAAAATTATTTTATTTGAAGAGATATGGGAATATGTGGATGGATTTTAAGAGAGGGCTGGCCGGGCGCAGTGGCTCACGCCTGTAATCCCAACATTTTGGGAGGCCAAAATGGGCAGATCACCCAAGGTCAGGAGTTCGAGACCAGCCTGGCCAACATGGTGAAACACTGTTTCTGCTAAAAATATAAAAATTAGCTGACCGTGGTGGCACACACCTATAATCCCAGCTACTCAAGAGGCTGAGGCATGAGAATTGCTTGAACTTAGGAGGCGGACGTTGCAGTGAGCGGAGATCGCACCACTGCATTCCAGCAGCCTGGGTAAGAGAGTGAGACTCTGTCTCAAAAAAACAAAACAACAACAACAAAAAACATTGGAAGGGCGTGGCCTCTGCTCACTACAGAGGCACTCACTGCCTCTGTGGTCTCCCCACTCCTGGCATTGAACTCACCTGTACTATGACAGGCATTCCACTGCATTGTACTGACTGGTCTCCTTGCTTCTAGGCTGTGAGCAACTGCGACAGAATTTCTGTCTTCACCATCTCTGTGGACCCAGGGTCAGAACAATACCTGGCACGTTAGTAGTTCTCTGTCCGTGTTTAGTAAACCATGAAGTCACCCTACAGCACCCCCTCCCTGCTTGTGTTTGGAATATGTGCTGTTATGTGCTGTTCAGTGTGGCCTGTCTGGAAAGAGGCAAAGACACATGGAAACTTGAGGGTGTTACAAGCTGGAGCAAGCAGGGGCACACCCATGCCAGCCTCCACACCACCACCAAGGAGCTACCATTCCAGAGAGTGCTTTCTTTTTTCTTCTCCTTTCTTTCTTTCTTTCTTTCTTTCTTTCTTTCTTTCTTTCTTTCTTTCTTTCTTTTTTTTCTTTCTTTCTTTCTTTCTTTCTTCTTTTCTTTCTTTCCTTCTCTCTCTGTCTTTCTTTCTCTCTCTCTTTCTTTCTTTCTTTCTCTCTCTCTTTTTTTTTTTGAGACAGAGTCTTGCTCTGTTGCCCAGGCTGGAATGCAGTGGAGTGATCTCAGTTCACTGCAACTCCTGCCTCCCAGGTTGAAGCAATTCTCCTGCCTCAGCCTCCCAAGCAGGTGGGACTACAGGCACATGCCACCACACCTGGCTAATTTTTTGTATTTAAGTAGAGAGGAGATTTCACCATGTTGGCCAGGCTGGTCTCAAACTCCTGACCTCAGGTGATCTGCCCACCTCAGCCCCCCAAAGTGCTGGGATTACAAGCGTGAGCCACCACGCCCAGCCTGCAGAGTGCTTTCTGTGTACCAGACCCTGGGGTGAGCTCTTTCTGGTACTCTAATCAGAAAATCCCTCTGTGCAACAGTGTTGCCGAGAGGCAGTGCCCCCAAAGAGCACTTCAGTTCCCCAGCAGCTCTGAATCTGAGCTTAATTGACACGATCAAGTAGAAACCCAAGCCGAGTGTGCACTGAGGACCCGCAGCATCCATCCCTTCACTTCATCCTGTCACAAGCATGTTCTGAGCATCTGCTATGTGCCAGGCCCTGTACAAAGTGTGAGGCACAGAGAGGTCCCTAAGCCCAGAGATACACAAGCCCTGCTTTCATGGACAAGAATGACATAAACAAACTCTTATTCAAGTGGAAACTTCATGAATTTGTGATAAATGTCTCCAAAGGAGAAAAGAAAGGGCACTAGAGGAGTGAATACCAAGGGAATCCAGCCTCGGTGTTCCCAGGCCTCCCCAGGAGCTGACATTTCAGGCCAAGCCTAAAGGCGGATGGGAATTACTGGGTGAGGGTGGAAGGAGGGGTGGAGTGGGTGAGCAGAGGAGCATTCCAGGCAAGGGCTCCTGCGTGACCCAAGCAGCTGCAGTTGCATGAGTTTCTACTAAAAATACAAACAAACAGAAACAAAAACAAAACAAAACAAACAAACCAAATTAGCCACGCATGTTGTCGTGCACCTGTGATCCCAGCTACTCAGGAGGCTGAGGCAGGAGAATCACTTGACCCAGGAAGCGGAGGTTGCAGTGAGACGAGATTGCACCACTGCACTCCAGCCTGAGCAACAGAGCAAAGACTCCATCTCAAAAAAAAAAATAAAAAATAAAAATAAAAAGAGAAATCACATCCAAGGCTGGCCAGGTGTGGTGGCTCATGCCAGAGATCCCATCACTTTGGGAAGTCAGGGTGGGAGGATCACTTGAGCCCAGGGGTTCAAGACTAACCTAGGCAACATAGTGAGACCCTGATCTCCACAAAATAAAAAATATATACATATATATATACAATGTATATATGTATATATATTTATATGTGTGTGTATATGTACACACATGTATACATATTGTATATATGTATACACACACACCCCCCGGTAGAGTCCCTGCTACTTGGGACCCTGAGATAGGAGGATTGCTTGAGCCCAGGAGGTTGAATCTGCAGTGAGCTGTGATCATGCCACTGCACTCCAGCCTGGGCAACAAGCAAGATCCTGTCTCGGAAAAAAAAAAAAAAGAAAAGAAAAGAAAGAAAAGGCGACAAGACAATATGGAGGATACACACATAATCTGATTTTTGTAAAAATGTTGTGGGCCAGGCACGGTGGCTCACGCTTATAATCCTAGTACTTTGGGAGGCCAAGGTGGGCAGATCATCTGAAGTCAGGAGTTCAAGACCAGCCTGGCCAACATGGAGAAACCCCGTCTCTACTAAAAATACAAAAATTAGCCGGGTGTGGTGGTGCACGCCTGTAATCCCAGCTACTTGGAAGGGTGAGGCAGGAGATTTGCTTGAACTCAGGAAGCAGAAGTTGCAGTGAGCCGAGATCATGCCACTGCATTCCAGCCTGGGCAACAGAGCAAGACGCTATCTAAAAAAAAAAAAACAAAGTGTGTGTGTATAGAAAATGTCCAGAAGGCTATTTACACAACACAATATTTATTGCTTTCTTCTTTTTTTTTTTTTTTGAGACGGAGTCTTTCTCTGTCCCCCAGGCTGGAGTGCACTGGCGCGATCTCAGCTCACTGCAAGCTCCGCCTCCCGGGTTCACGCCATTCTCCTGCCTCAGCCTCCCGAGTAGCTGGGATTACAGGCGCCCGCCACCACGCCCAGCTAATTTTTTGTATTTTTAGTAGAGACGGGGTTTCACCATGTTAGCCAGGATGGTCTCGATCTCCTGACCTCGTGATCCGCCCGCCTCGGCCTCCCAAAGTGCTGGGATTACAGGCTTCAGCCACTGCGCCCGGCCTATTGCTTTCTTCTTTAAATTATCCTATATTGTCTGAATTTTTTTATAGTGAGCATGTAGAACTATTATAACCCAAAATAAACAATGCTGGCCGGGGGCAGTGGCTCATGCCTGTAATCCCAGCACTTTGGGAGGCTGAGGTTGGCAGATAACCTGAGGCCAGGAGTTCGAGACCAGCTTGGCCAACATGGTGAAACCTCATCTCTACTTAAAAAAAAAAAAAAAAAAAATTAGCCAGGTGTGGTGGCAGGTGCCTGTATTCCCAGCTACTTGGGAGGCTGAGGCAAGATAATCCCTTGAACCTGGGAGGTGGAGGTTGCAATAAGCAGAGATTACACCACTGCACTCCAGCCTGGGCAACAGAGCTCCATCTCAAAAAAAAAAAAAAAAAAAAAAAAGGAATAAACAATACTGTGATTTCCACTTGGGGAAATAAAACTATCTTCATGTGCCCTCCTAAAAACGTTGAGAGGCAGTGTGTTCTAAACCAGTCCCTCGCACTGGCTCTGACTGGCGTCCGGATTTCCTGGGGGATCTGGTAAAGTGCGGAGTCTGGGTCCGTAGGTTGCCAGTGGGGTCTGCAATCCTGTATTTCTAATGAGCTCCCAGCTGACCTGAGGCTGCTGGTCCAAGGACAATACTTTGAGTGGCGCTGTAAAGCAACCCTGGAATCAGGCCTTGGGGCCTGCCTTCGAATGCGACTTTGTCCCTAAGCCACATCCTGCCTTGGGAAGCAGTGTAGCTCTGCCTTGGGAAAAACACTCCACCGCAGTGCCTCTTAGTTTCCTCTTTTGTAGGAGAAGGTGAGACTAGAGCTATAGTCGTTAAAACTTCTCGCTTTGTCATTGAGCCTTCTTGGCCACTAATGTGCCAGGAAACCAGCTTTTCTTTTCTTTTCTTTTCTTTTCTTTTTTTTTTTTGAGACAGGGTCTCGATGTCAATGTCACCCAGGCTAGAATGCAGTGGCTCAAACACAGCTCTGCAACCTCAACCTCCTGGACACAGGCGATCCTCCTGCCTCAGCCTTTCACATAGCTAGGATCAAAGGCACACACCACTATGCCTGGCTAATTTTTAGTAGAGATGGTGGGCTTGCTTCGTTGCCCAGGCTGGTCAACTACTGGGCTCAAGCGATCCTCCCACCTCAGTCCCCCAAAGTGCTGGGATTACAGGCGTGATCCACCATGTTCAGCCAGGCAACCAGCCTTTCAAGTCACTTCACCTGCCTTTTCATGAGAGGTGAGCCACTGGCCTCCCCAGGGTGGCCTTAGTTGCCCCAGGGGGCTGAGCCCCTGCTGCTCCCACCTTTGTGGGCCTCTATCCCTCTGTGTCCCTGCAGTCTCTCTTGCCTCCAGGCGATGGCAGCAGAAGACAAGGAGTCCCAGAGGGCGGCCACCCACGGACTTCGGGTGACAGGTAGGCACTTGTAAACGTTTCCAGTGTCCATTTAATCAGTTACAAGACAAACCATACCAATTCAGATTCACATTCTTATTTCTTTAGGATTTCAACTCCAGCTTTTTTCTCCCCAAGAATTGAAGCCCTACGCTATATGGGAGAATTCAGGATAAAAAATACATCAGAGGCCAGGCACGGTGGCTCACTCCTGTAATCTCAACACTTTGGGAGGCTGAGGCGGGTGGATCATGAGATCAAGAGATCAAGACCACCCTGGCCAACATGGTGAAACCCTGTCTCTACTAAAAATACAAAAATTAGCTGGGCTTGGTGGCACGCGCCTGTAGTCCCGGCTACTCGGGAGGCTGAGGCAGTAGAATCACTTGAACCCAGGAGGTGGAGGTTATAGTGAGCTGAGATCGTGCCACTGCACTCCAGCCTGGTGACATAGCGAGACTCTGTCTCAAAAAAAAGAAAAGTTACATCAGAAACTATGCAAAGATTTTACCTGCCACCTGAGCTGACCCTTAGGTGCTAAATGTATAGTTTCAAGACAATGAAGGTCAAAGGAGAAGTACACTGGGCATTCAGGCCCAAGAAGGGAGGCAGTGGCTGTGGACTGAGCTGGCCTGAGAGTCAGACTTGGGCTGGGGGCTGAATGTTTATTTTGCATTCTATGCTCACATCCCTGTGGGGGTCTCACCTCATTTTTCATACATGGGAACAGATTCAGTGAGGCTGGCACAGTGACCACTGTCACTCAGCTTGTTGAGTGGCAGAGCTGGGACTCTAAGCCTGAATTCTTTCCCCTATGCTTCTCCCTCCCCTGGGAGAAAATTTTCATTTTCTGACCCAGCTGCCCTACTCCTATTTACACTGAGATGGGTTTGTTTTTGTTTTTCTTGAGATTAAACTCAGAGTAGTTGAAAATGGCCTGAGACCATAGTGGTCAATAGTTTCCAGGACAGTTGTCCACAGATGGGTTTATGCTAAACTGTATTAAAGGTGGAGGAAAACTGGAAATTTGAAATTCATTGAGGCCAAGATAAACTGATTCAAGTCCTGTTTGTCTTCTTTAATTTACTTGTTTTTGGACAGGGTTTCACTCTGTTGCCCAGGCTGGAGTGCAGTGGTGTGTGATCTTGGCTCACTGCAGCCTCTGCCTTCTAGGTTCAAGCAATCCTCCCATCTCAGCCTCTTGAGTAGCTGGGACTACAGGTGCATGCCACCATACCGGCTAATTTTTCTATTTTTTGTAGAGTTGACGTTTCACTATGTTGCCCAAGCTGGTCTTGAACTCCTGGGCTCAAGCAATCCACTCACCTCAGCCTCCCAAAGTGCTGGGATTACAGGTGTGAGCCACCGCACCAGGCCCTGTTTGACTTCTTACAATTTACTCCACTCCAGACACACTGGCTTCCACATTCTTCCAACATACCAGACAAGCTGCTGCCTCTGGCTTCCATACCTGCTGTTTTTCTGCCTAGATGCGTTTCCTCCATGTCTTCAAGGCTCACTTCATCTACTGCCTTCAAGTCTACTCTCAGACAACTTTTCAAGGGGATTATCCTGACCTCCTGTTTACAACTGTATCCACTCTGCCTGCTGCTCTTTTTGTTTCTTTTAAAATTTCACAAGGGCACTGTAATATATTTCCCACACCTCTGACCTCCCTTGTTTTTCCCCCATTTTTTTCCATGGCACTCACCACCTTCTGACATACTATATAATTTGTTTATTATGCTTGTTGATTTATTTCTGTGTTTACTATATTGTTTCATTTTGTTTTGAGACAGAAGTCTCGCTCTGTCGTCCAGGCTGGAATGCAGTGGCATGATCTCGGCTCACTGCAACCTCCACCTCCCAGGTTCAAGTGATCGTCTCATCTCAGCCTCCCAAGTAGCTGGGACCACAGACGCACACCACCACGCCCGGTTACTTTTTTGTATTTTTGGTAGAGACAGGGTTTTGCCACGTTGCCCAGGCTGGCCTCAAACTCCTGAACTCAAGCAATCTGCCTACCTCAGCCTCCCAAAGTGTGGGATTACTGGCCTCTACTATATTGTTATTGTTACTACATTTATTGTCTTGAATGCAGGCTCTGTGGAGACAGTATTTTTGTCTGTTTTATTCACTGTTGTATCCACAGAGCCTAAAACAGTGCCACATACTAGGAACTCAATAATAAATGAATGAATGAATGGATACATGAGTTAACTTGATGGTTACATGTCAAAAACATGCAGGACCTATGACAGCAATATTACCCCATGGATAAATAAAATACACATGGAATTCATATGCGAACATACAGCTGACATGTGGGGGACATGTGGTAGGCACTGGACAGAAACACGGCAGAGCTTTGAGGGGAACATGTAATGGCACATGTAGACACACACAGACTAATTGACAGGATGTCCCAGACATGCCACGGGGAATGTGAAGGCACAAGGTGAGTCCACTGACAGACACATGATGGACCCAGGCAGGACAGGTGGCAGGCACATGGAAAGACAGGCTCGTCACAACTCCTTACGAATGCTTAGACTTTCAGGGCCCTCTGCATCACAATGCAGAGGTCTGGTCCCACAAACCAATGCCTCTCCCAGACAAATCACTTTTGCTTTCCTTGGTTAGTCTAGCTTAGAATGTGTCCATTTTGTTTACTGTTTCAAACACGCAACTTGGCCAGGCCCAGTGGTTCATGCCTGTAATCTCAGCACTTTTGAGAGGCCAAGGTGGGCAGATCACTTGAGGTCAGGAGTTTGAGACCAGCCTGGCCAACATGGCGACACCTTGTCTCTACTAAAAATACAAAAATTAGCTGGACATAGTGGCAGGTGCCTGTAATCCCAGCTACTTGGGAGGCTGAGGCAGGAGAATCCCTTGAACCCAGAAGGCGGAGGTTGCAGTGAGCCGAAATTGTACCACTGCACTCTTTTTTTTGAGACTCCGTCACAGAAAACAAAACCAACTCAGTTTCCTTGATCTTTTCTGGTCTTTATTTCTGCTCTGATCTTTATTATTTACTTACTTCTGCTTCCATTTGTTTCTCTTTTTTTCTTTTCTTTTTTCTGAGAGGGAGTCTTGTGCTCTGTCACCCGGGCTGGAGTGTAGTGGCATGATTGCAGGCACGAGCCACTGTGCCTGACCTGTTTTTCATTTTCTAGTTTTCTAGTTTCTTGAAGCATGATATTATGATGTTTGAGATCCTTCTTCTTTTGTGATACAGGCATTTATAGCTATAAACTTCTCTCTCTGAACTGCTTTTGCCGCATCCCGTTTTAGTATCTTGTGGGTCCATTTCATTTGTCTCAAGATATTTTTACATTTCTTCTTTAACCCACTGGTGGTTCAGGATCCAGTTGTATAATTTCCGTATGTTTGTGAATTTCCTGAAATTTCTCTCGTTATTGATTTCTAGCTTCATACCACTGTGGTTGAGAAGATACTTGATATGATATTAATCTTAAATTTGATAAGACGCATCATGTGCCTAACGTGTAATCTATCCTGGAGAATGTTCTATGTGCTCTTGAGAAGAATGTGCATTCTGCTGCTGTCGGATGGAATGTTCTGTATTTGTCTGTTAGGTCTGTTTGGTCTAAAGTGTAGTTTTGGTCTAATGTTTTCTTATTGATTATCTGCCTGGACCATCTGTCTGTTGCTGAAAGTGAGGTGTTAAAGTCCTTTGCTATTATTGTATTAGTCTATCCCTCCCTTAAGATCTATTAATATTTGCTTTATATATCTAGGTGATGTGATTTTGGGTGCATATAATTTACAATTGTTACAGCCTCTTGATGAATTGACTCTTTTATAATTACATAATGACCTTCTTGTCACTTTTTACCATTTTTGACTTAAAATAGATTTCATCTAAGTCTAGCTATTCCTGACCCCTTTTGGCTTCTATTTGCGTGGAATATCTTTTCTATCCCTTAACTTTCAGTCTATGTGTCTCTTTAAAGGTGGAGCGAGTCTCTTGTAGGCAGCACGTAATTGCATGTTCTTTTTTACTCCTTCAGCCTTGCTTTTCTTGAAAAAAAAAAAAAAAAAAACCAGTGGATTTCCTCCTCATAATATTCTTATGCCTGGAGCCTCTCCCCAGATTACAAGAATACTTAATTATTTAAATTTTTATTTATTTATTTTGCCCTGGACTCCTTTGGCAAGCTGGTGAAACCTATGGACCCATTCTCAGAATAATGCCTAAACACATTTTTATTTATTTATTTTGGAGACAGAGTCTCGCTCTATTCCCAGGCTGGAGTGCAGTGGCACAATCTTGGCTCACTGCAAACTCCACCTCCCGGGTTCGAGCGATTCTCATGCCTCAGCCTCCAGAGTAGCTGGGGTTACAGGTGCCCGCCACCACACCGAGCTAATTTTTGTATTTTTAGTAGAGACTGGGTTTCGCCATGTTGGCCAGGCTGGTCTCTAACTCCTGACCTCAACCAATCTGCCCGCCTTGGCCTCCCAAAGTGCTGGGATTACAGTTGTGAGCCACCGCACCCAGCCGAGTTTGGAGTGTGAGTAATATTTTAAGATACTTCCAACAACTATAAGGTGACAAAAAAAAATCTGTGGTTTTGCTGGGTGTAGTGATTTGCACCTATAATCCCAGCTACTCAAGAGGCTGAAGTGGGAGGATCACTTGAGCCCAGGAGTTTGAGGCGGCAGTGAGCTATGATCACACCGCCATACTCCAGCCTGAGTGACAGAGCAAAACCTCATCTCTAATAAATAATAATATAAACAATTGTTTAAAGTAGCTGTGGTTTCTATGTGATAAATCCACAGTCACTGCTAACATTGCTGTGGCTTGTTGCTTACCCTCATACTGAAGGAAATGATAAATTTCAGTTAGAGGTTTGTGAAAATCAAGATGTAATGCTTTTTCCATTTCAGTTCATAGCTCCCTGAATTCTATCCAGGAAGCTATTGGGGCCCATGGACCTCACATTTAGACTGTGCCCTTAAGCCACACTCTAGAACTGCAGGCAGGGTTATGAAAATAGTGTGTGCTGGCTACAGGAATTCAGCTTTTTTTGTTTTTTTTCTCAAGAGATGAGGTCTCCTTCTCTCACCCAGGCTGGAATGCAGTGGAATGCTCAAACGCTCCTCCTGACTCAGTCTCCCAAATAGCTAGGAGTAGAGGGTCTTGCTATGTTCCCCAGGCTGGTCTCAAACCCCTGGCCTCAAGTGATTCTCTCGCCTCAGCCTCCCAAAGTGTTGGGATTATAGATGTGAACCACCATGCCCAGCCCAGCAATTCAGCTTTAAGACTCTTTTTCATCAAAGGCGTAAATGTGTTTTTGTTTGTTTTGAGACAGGGTCTTGTTCTGTCCCTCAGGCTGGAGTGCACTGCCGCAATCTCAGCTCACTGCAACCTCCACCTCCCAGGTTCAAGCAATCCTCCCGCCTCAGCCTCCCTAGTAGCTGGGACTACAGGTGTGCACCACCACACTTGTCTAATCCTTTTTTTTTTTTTAATTTTTGGTAGAGACAGGATTTCACCATGTTGCCCAGGCTAGCCTCGAACTCATGGGCCCAAGTGATCCTCCCACCTCAGCCTCCCAAAGTGCTGAGATTACAGGTGTGAACCACCGCTCCCGGCCAAAGGCATAAAATGTTGAAATCTTAGTAAAGCTCCCAGGGAAGTTGAGCTGGAGTCCTCCACGAGCCCTGTGCATCCTTTATAGAGGGCCTGGTGGAACAGGAACCAAATGGGAGCTAAAAAGGAGGGATACTGTGTAAAGGAATGGTGGTGGGTCACTGGGTTTGTGTCTGGAGAGTTCAACCTCCTGGGAGGAGGCATTGGCTCAGGCTGTCTCTGAGGAAGCTGTTTGGAGCAGCTAATTGTCAGAGTGGCTGCTAGGAATTCTTACAATTACCTGGGTGCAGTGGCTCATGCCTGTAATTCCAGCACTTTGGGAGGCTGAGGCGGAAGGATCACTGGAGCCCAGGAGTTCAGGACCACCCTAGGCAACAGAGCAAGACACTGTCTCTACAAAAAACGAAAAACAAAACCAAACAAACAGAAAACTAGCCAGGAATGGTGGCGTGTGCCTGTAGTTCTAGCTAATTGGGAGGCCGAGGCAGGAGGATTTCTTGAGCCCAGGAGGTCAAGGCTGCAGTAAGCCGTGATTGCACCACTGCACTCCAGCCTGAGCGACAAAGCAAGACCCTGCCAAAAAAAAAAAAGAAATTTGTGAAATTAAACCCCTCTAGTTCTCATGGCTTATTCCTAGGATTTTAAAGACTCCCCAGGGCTTGTCCTGTAACTGAGACTCTGAGAAGCTACTCTGAAGAACTCTGATGCTTTCCAGGTAAAAAAGTCAAGGAAGGGATCCATTTCAGTGTGAGTGGTACATATAAGGAAAATAGATTTGGCAACAGTACATCCTGGATTTTCTAGGATATGAGAACTACAGTAATTATATGTATGAATCAGGTTCATGTTTTGGAGATGGGGGAATATTTCTCACTATTTAATAACTTTTGCTAGGGTTTGTGAATTGCATTTGTTGGTCCAGAATCAAACAGAATTGCTTTTAGAGAGCTAATTACTCTTTGGGTTAGAAAAAGCACCTTGATAAACATGTTTGTTCATAGAAGGCCAGACCTCCTAAAAATGGAAAGTCTTAGATAAAAAGCATTAAACTGCTCTTCAGAGTGGGCTGCAGGCTGTTTGGTGTTGTTTTGGGGACATAAGGAGAGGAAGGGAACCCTAGCCACAGGCAGGGCCAGGGAAGCATCAGGTGAGGATACCCGAGCAGGGTCAGGGATAAGCAGCACACAACACATATGTGTTTTGAGATGTTACCTTCTCGGCAGGTTCTGCAGAGAATGGGGTTTGAAGCTGCCTAGAAGCTGCCCTCTGCCCCAGGACCCCTAATGAAATACCATTTGGCCGTGGAGGTTCAGGGGACACTAGAAGCCAATGGGCTGGATGATGTCAGTGATTGTGGCTCTCTGGGCCCCCCAAGGAGGGTTCCTGGGAGTGGGGGCCAAAAGCTTCTGCCTGTCCTGGATGAAGCTCTGGCAAGTCTTAGGTAGCTCAAAGCAAGGCTCACCAAGCCACTTGCCCCTCACCCACTTCTTCCTGAAACCCCAGCATAAGTGCCTCATGGGGTTGTAAAACCTGCCTGTAGCAAGCCACTGGGAACTAACAAACACTGTGGTTCTGGGGACAAGTTCTTGGGTGGCTCCAGACACCATCTTGCTACACATTTCCAGGATGTTGAGTCATCTGTTTAGCAGGGACCAGTCTGATTCAGGCTCACTCTGTTAGCCTCATACATTACGTGGCCCAGGAGGAACCAAAACTCCTGAAAACCTGCCAGGGCCCATCATGCCCCTCTCTGTTACCCTGAAACTGCAGGAAAAGTCAGATCCACACAGCAGCTTGATTAGCAGTGCTTGTCGGGGGTGGGCGGAACAGGAAGAATGCTGTGTCTAGGCTGGGGGGAGAGGATGGGAAGAGAATGTCAGCTGTAGGAGCCAAGGGGACTGGCAAGGAGCTGTGCAACCATGCAGGAAAAGCATCTGGATCCTCCCTTGAGCCACCCAACTTTATATTAAAGGTAAGGGTGACCTCGGAAGGCTGGGAGTTTTGGGGATTCACAGGCAGCCAACACTGGAGTAGGTCTCTGATCTCTTTTTAGCCTCAGTTAGGAGGATATTTTTTGGCTCAGTTTAATCTGAATCCTGCATGAGAGTTTTGCAAAGAGATGAAGACTTCCTTTGATCCTGTCTTCCTTGTGTGAGAGCTCAGCACAAATAGAGTGTAGGGTCCTTTCAGTTTTTACCTTTAACAAATCTGACTTTGTTCTCTCCATTCTCAGCTTCCTGCACCAATCCCCCAGGTCCCAGATCTCCAGTTATATTTCAGGGGTCTTCTATTTTTATCCTTTCCCCTTTGTTTTGTGGATAAGAGGACGTTCAGCTGCATTTCTCTTCAACTGAGGACTTTGGAAATCTTGTCAGGCTTTGGAAATGTCACATGGCGTGGCAGGAGGAGCGGCTGTGCAAAAACAAATGAGTGTTCCCATCAGGATGTTTGCGATTTAATTCTAGCCTAGCTACTCACTGACCTCAACCTTAGGGATGTCATGGACTTTCTCGGAATCCATTTCTTCATCTATAAAGTGAGGGAGTTGGTCTATAGGCTACTTTAGGCTCTTTGGATTGTAAGTGATGATAAACCAACTCAAACTACCTTGAGCAAAATAAGAGATGTCGCTGGGTGCTGTGGCCCACACCTGTAATCCCAGCACTTTGGAGGGTGAGGAAGGAGGATTGCTTGAGCCCAGGAGTTCTAGGCCAGTCAGCAACATAGTGAGACCTCATCTCTACAAAAAATTTTAAAAATTAGCCAGGCTTGGTGGCATGTGTCTGTCATCCCAGCTACTGGGGAGGCTGAGGCAGGAGGTTCACTTGAGCCTGGGAGGTCGATGCTGCAGTGAGCTGTGTTCACACCACTGCACTCCAGCCTAGGTGACAGAGAAAGACCCTGTCTGAAACAATGAAAACTAAGACAAAACAAAACAAAACAACACCCCGCAGCCCAAATGAGAGATGTGTTAGCTTTTTGGTTGCCAAGGAAGGGAGGAGTAGCCAGGCCATACTGGCAGCTGGATTTCAGAAACAGAAACAGGCATCGCAAGGTTAACAGGACTTTCTCTCTGTCTCCTCTCTTTACTTTCTTTTGAATGTTGGCTTCATTCCTTCTCACTCAACCAGATTTTTTCACATAAGGGGCTAACATGGCCACCAGTGGCCCCATCTCCATCTCACACTTTTACTACCTGAGCAATCTAGGATTGGACAGATTCCCTGAGCTCCAAATAGAAAAATTCTCAGGGAAGGGCTCTGATTGCCCCAGATTGGATCAGTGCCCACCCCTGAACCAGTCAACCGTAGCCAGAGAAGCAGAATCACATTGTATGAAATGGAAATGGCTGCCCCCAGTTCCACAGTCATTATGTGAATGAAGGTGGGGGTGGGGGCAGGTGGAGACAATTCCAAGAGAAGCCAGATGGCTGGGCATGTGGCAAAAATGTGTGCAGCATAACCTGTTCTAAATCTAATTGTTGATGAAAGTTCTGCTATTGCTGTGTCAAAACACAAAATTGTCTTCCTGAGCCTCCAAAGTGATCACACCTCACTGCAGTCTTGACCTCCCAGGCTCAAGTGATCCTCTTGCCTCAGCTTCCCAAGTAGCTGGGACTACAGGTGTGTGCCACTATGCCTAGCTAATTTTTGTATTTTTAGTACAGATAGGGTTTCACCATGTTGGCCAGGCTGGTCTCGAAATCCTGGCCTCAGGTAATCTGCCTGCCTCAACCTCCCAAAGTGCTGGGATTACAGGCGGGCGTGAGCCACTGCACCCAGCCCATAAACTGTGCTTTTTATTGGGTACTAGAAGCATATGAATAGCAGAGCATAAAACTAAATTTGATCTAATGACCTTTGACAGTGTTAAAAGCTCTGGAACCTGGAGGCAGGAAACCAGTTTTTCATACTTTTTGTTTTGAAATCATTATAGATTCACAGGAAGTTGCAAAGATAGTACAAAGAGGTCCCAATTTTCTTTGCCAAATTTCTCTCAATTTTTTTTTTTTTCCAAACAGGTCCTTGCTCTGTTGCCCAGGCTGCTGTGCAGTGGCATGATCATAGTTCACTTCAACCTCGAACTCCTGAGCTTCAGCGATCCTCCCACCTCACCCTCCCAAGTAGTCCCATAGTCCCAGCCCCTGAGCTGGGACTACAGGTATGTGCCACCATGCCTAGCTAATTTTTTATAGAGATAGGTTTCACTATATTGTGCAGACTGGTCTTGAACTCCTGGGCTCAAGCAACCCTCCTGCTTCAGCCTCCCAAAGCACTGGGATTACAGGCATGAGGCACCTGACCTCCAAGGGTTACAGGGTTACACCTCGTTTTGTTTTTTTTTTTTTGAGACGGAGTTTTGTCTCTTTTTCTTTTTTTTTGAGACAGAGTTTTGTTCCTGTCCCCGAGGCTAGAATGCAGTGGTGTGATCTCAGCTCACTGCAAACTCCGCCTCCTGGGTTTCAGCAATTCTCTTGCTTCACCCTCTGGAGTAGCTGGCACTGGGCGCGCCACCACTCCTGGTTATTTTTGTATTTTTAGTAGAGACAGGATCTCACTATGTTGGCCAGGCTGGTCTCAAACTCCTGACCTCAGGTGATCTGCCCACCTCAGCCTCCCAAAATGCTGGGATTACAGGGGTAAGCCACCATGCCAGGCCCTCCAAGGGTTACATCTTATGTAAAGTATCAAAGCCAGGAAACTGACATGGGTATAATGTGTGTGCCTAGTTCTGTGTTGTTTTATCACATGCAAATTTGTGTAACTACTACCACTTCAAGTAAAATGCAGAACTGCTCCCTCACCAAACAGATCTTTCTGGTGAGACCTCTGTGTAGCCACACCCACTCTCTCCCCATCAACAACTAATGTGTCTCCATCGCTATCATTTTGAGGAGGCTGAGTTTTAAATGAACTTCCGACCCTCTCAGCAGTGTGACCTTGGATAAGTCACTGGTCCTTTTCTGGATGTTGATTTTCTCAGCTAAAGACAGACAAGGTTGGGTCACATCAACATTCCTCTTGAATTTCCACAGGCTGATGTGATCTGAAAATGCTACAGAGATTATGAGAAAGAAAATGGGGTTTTATGGTGAAGTAAACTAGGGAAATGATGCTTTACATAAATACATAATGCTTCTTTACCGTGAATTCTCAGCCCTTTAATACACTAATGTGAACTGTGAATCTTCTAGTGTGGGAGGTATATGCAGCATTTTCCAAATTTATCTGAACACAGAATACTCCCCCCACCCTTAAAAAAATCCTCTAGAAAAAAAAAATCACTTAGAACTAGTTTTTCAGGGAATATGCTTAGAGATCTGCTTTTTCAGGTGATCTCTGAGGTCCTCCTGCCTCAGCAATCCCACTCAGATTAAAAGCCTAGAAATATATCCTCTCTCGTGGGTTAAATTATGTTTCTTCAGCCAAAACCTAAGCGTGTGACCTTATTTGAAATAAGGGCCTTTTCAGGTGTAATTAAGATAAGGATCTTGAGATGAGATCATTCTAGATTAGGGTGAAGTCTAAATCCAATGAAGAGTGTCCTTATCAGAGATGGAAAAGGGGGATACGCATAGACACAGAAGAAAATGATAGGCTGGGCATGATGGCTTGCACCTGTAATCCCAGCGCTTTGGGAGGCTGAGGCAGGAGGATTGCTCAAGCCCAGGAGTTCCAGGCTGCAGTGAGCTATAATCACCCCACCGCACTCCAGCCTGGGTGACAAAAGCGAGACCCTGTCTCTGAAAAAAGAAAGAAGGAAGGAAGGAAAGAAAGAGAAAGAAAGAGAGAAAGAGAAAAAGAAAGAGAGAAAGAAAAAAGAAAAGAAAAGAAAAGAAAAGAAAAGAGAGAGAAAGAGAGAGAGGGAGAGAGGAAGAAAGGGAAGGGAGGGGAAGGAAGGAATGAATGAAGGAAGGAAGGAATGAAGGAAGGAAGGAAGGAAGGGAGGGAGGGAGGGAATGCTCTGTGCTGTAGAGGCAGAATCTGGAGGGCAGCCATAAGCCAAGGGCCATCCAGGGTTGCCAGCAGCGGCCAGAAGATAGGCAAGGGCAACCCTAGCCATGCTTGGATTTCAGACTTCTGCCCTCCAGAACTGAGAGATAATAAATTTCTGTTCTTTTAAGCCACCCACCCTGTGGTTCTTTGTCACAGCAGCCTGAGGAAACACATAACCCTCTTTTCAGACTCTTGGGGTATTTTATTTTTAGTAGAGATGGGGTTTCACTTTGTTGCCCAGGCTAGTCTCAAACTTCTGGGCTCAAGCTACCCTCCCGCCTAGACCTCCCAAAGTGCTGGGATTACAGGCCTGAGCCACCGCGCCCCGACAAGGGGTTTTTATTTTTTAAAACAGCAGTGGCTGTTCACAAGTGCAGTCATGGTGCACTGCAACCTTGAACTCCTGGGCTCACTTGATCCTCCCGCTTCAGCCTGCGGAGCAGCTGGGACTACAGGTACATGCCACTGAACCCTGCAGAATCTTAGTGGGTTTTGAAGGAAGGAAGGGTCTCGTTTAAGTTTCTCCAGCCCCCAAGCTCCTTCCCTCCTCAGGCCTTTGCACATGCTGGCCCCTCTGGGAACCTGAATGGTGAAAATACAGCAGCCCTATGAAGACTGGGAGGAGGGAGTTGGGAGGGAGGGAAGTTCCAAGCAGAAAAGCCCTCAAAGGCCCTGGGCCAGGCCAAGATTTGGGATAGTCAAGTCCCAGAGAGAAGGCAATGTGGCTACCATGCAGTGAGAAGGGAGGAGAAGTAGGAGAAGACGCTTGAGGGCAAGGGAGGGGCCACACCACCTAAGTCCTGCCAGCTACGATCAGGGGTTTGAAGTTTATTCCAAGTGCAATGGGCAACTTTTTTTTATCTTTTTTGAATAGGGTCTCGCTCTGTCACCCAGGCTGGAGTGCAGTGGTGCGATCACAGCTCACTGCAGCTTCAACCTCTTGATCTCTTAAGCAATCCTCCCACCTCAGTCTCCCCCTGCCCCACCTCCCCCCTACCCTGCCCTGCCATTGGTTAGTTGGGACCACGGACTTGCACCACCATGAGTGAAGCCAAAAAATACAAGCATACTTTTTGTATTTTTTGTAGAGACGGGGGTCTCTCTATGTTGCCCAGGCTGATCTCAAACTCCTGGGCTCAAGCGATGCTCCCTCCCACCTTGGCCTCCCTAAGTGCTGGTATTACAGGAGTGAGCCACGGCGCCCAGCCCATTGGAGGATTTTTTTTTTTTTTTTTGAGACGGAGTCTCGCTCTGTCACCCAGGCTGGAGTGCAGTGGCGCGATCTCAGCTCACTGCAAGCTCCGCCTCAGTGGAGGATTTTAAGCACGGGAATAACAAGTCTTGTTTGTGCTTTAGAAAGATCTCCCTAAGTGCAGTGTGTGGGATAAACTGCAGGGGGCGAGATGGAGACAAGCCTGGAGGCAGAAATCAGGTAGGTCATTAGGATAGGCTGGGCTAGGGATGAAGGTGGCTTGGTCGAGGGCTGTAACCGTGAAATGGTATAAGTGGGCCTAGGTCTATTTTGGAGGCAGCACTGTCAGGATGGTGGGGTGAGGGAAAGAGAAATCACAATAACTTCTTAGTGTTTTAGCCTACACAGCTGGGCAAATGGGGAGCGCCATCTATTTATGATAGGAGACCTTGGGAAGGACTGGATTTGAGGGGGTGGTGGAGGAAAATTCGAGCCTGCTTTTGGCTGGGAGATGCTCATTAGGCATCCAAGAGGAGGCGTGAGGTAGTTAAATATGTGAGTCTGAGTCCCGGGAAGAAGTCTCGGAGGGAGATTAAGTCTTGAGATTCATCAGACCGGAGATGGTCTGTGAAGCCGCAGATCAGGATGATAGCCACTACGGGAATGAACAAAGATGAAGACCGGAGACCCCAAGACAGACCTCCCGGGCAGCCATCACTGAGAGAGGGCAGAGGAGGGGGAAGTGAAGGCTCCTGAGGAGAAGGCAGTGTGGAGCAAGGAAACCAGGGGAAGGTGGAGTCGGAGACATCGGAAAAACAGGTAAGGAGGCCATGGCCAAGCGTGTCAAATGCCACTGAGAGATAGGCAGGGGAAGGGACCTTTGGCCTTGGTGACATGTAGGTCACTGATGATCTGGACGAGAGTCATCTCCTGTAACGGTGGGGACAAACGGCTGCTTGGAGCAGCACAGAATGAAAGTGGGGAGGGGGGAGGTGGGACAGCAGATGCCAGAGGGGCTGGGGCCCTCCAGGGAGAGTTTCTAAAGGATGGAGGGCAGGGCATGTTATAAGCGGATGATAATGATCCAGGGAAGGGGAGAAAGGCTCTGCAGAGACAACTGAGGGGCCAGACCCTAAGGAGCAGGAGGGCTGGGGCCCAGTGCAGGCTGGAGGAGCGCGACGCGGCTTCCACTGTGCTCTGGCGGGGGCAGGGGGCACACGTGGATACTGGGTGGCAGGTGTGGGGCACGGAAGCGAGGTGTGCTGGTGTGGGCGCATCCACTCTTTCTCTGAAGTGTGTGGTGGCATTGCCAGCTGAAATTGAGGTTGGGGGTGTCGGAGATTTGAAATGAGTCATTTCAAGAGCGAGGAAGTGAAGCTGTGAAAGCACGTTGGAGGAACCGAGGGCCCGCGCAAGACGTGTGGTTTTGATTTGGAAATGAGTCTGGTCACACAGGGCTGCTGGTTCTTGAGCCATAGTTGGATCCAACTGGAGTTTCTCCGGGTGAGCACAGTGAATGGGGAAAAGGAGTAAAGGATGCAGGGTAGTGACTGTAAGGATGGTTTAAGGACATGGTGATGGCGCTGCCAACAGGCAAAGACCGCTGGCTCAGAGGGCTGGGTGGGCTCAGAGAATTGCTGGCATGGTGTGGTGGCGACACAGGACCTACCTGAGCTGGCGGTACAGGAGGTGATGTTCAGAGTGGGAGGCTTGAGGTGATCAGGGCTGACAAGATAAGGTATGTCCACTTGAGAGTGTGGCCAAGGTAGAGTGGAGGGAAGCCTGTTGGTGTTAAGGAGCATCTCTGAATATTCTCACTTGGCCCTTCCCAACTTTGTTTTTTTGTTTGTTTGTTTTTGAGACGGAGTCTCGCTCTGTCGCCCAGGCTGGAGTACAGTGGCATGATCTCAGGTCACTGCGACCTCCGCCACCCAGGTTCAAGTGATTCTCGTGCCTTACCCTCCCAAGTAGCTGGGATTACAGGTGCCCACCACCACGCCCAGCTAATTTTTGTGTTTTTAGTAGACAGGGTTTCACCATGTTGGCCAGGCTGGTCTCGAATTCCTGACCTCAAGTGATCTACCCGCCTCAGCCTCCTAAAGTGCTGGGATTACAGGCATGAGCCACTGTGCCAGGCCCCTTCCCAACTTTGGATTCAGAGCTACATCCTACCAGAGCCAGAAGGGGCCACCTCTTCACTGTACAGATGGGCACACCAAAGCCTGGAGATGTTGGATGCAGAAGGCGAAATGTCAGAAGCTGGAGTTCTGCATCTCAGCTGGAGGGTGAGGTAAGATTCCTGCTGGTGTTTATCCCTCTCCTCACTTCCCTCAGCAGCAGCCCCTTTCTCCTCCCCTCCTGCATCCCTGGCCCAAGTGCCTTAAGGCCCTCCCGCTTCAACATGCCCCCACCCTACAGCCTTTCCTGCATTTCCCAGTCCTCTGGGGAGTCCCTGCAGATAGAAATTCAAGTGCACAGCCACGAGGAACATCTCCTTGATGTTAACTAGACTGTGTTTCTTTACAGATATCTGGTGGCAGATCTCATTCATTCATTCATTCATGCACTCATTTAATCTTCATTCATTCATTCCATCTTTCATTATTCACTCACTGGGTTTGAGCAACTAAACCAGCCACAAGGGATGAAATTCTCCATCACCGTGAAACTGCTCATTCACCCAACCAACCAGCTCACTGTTTCTCTCATTCATTATACACCTCGTAAGTCCTGCATAAGTCTGAGATGTGGGCTTCATGTATGTCTGGCAGGCACCCGGGCTTTCCCATCATGTGTCTATCCCCCGGGTCACATCCATGTCAGGTGGGTACCGCAGTCTAAAGTCCTTGCATTCTCTTCCACATACCAGGGCTGATAATTTATCAGTTGCCATTGATCAAAGTTCACAAGGCGAATCTTCATAAACTTCTAAAGCTGCCTACAGTTTCCAGTAAACAAATCTCTTTAAATTTACAAAAGCAATGCTTGCTGATTGTAAAAAACACGCAGTGCCAAAGCATACAAAGGAAGGAGACCCGCTTGCAATTCGCTACCTACATCCCACTCCTGGGGCCAACAACTATTGGAAGTGTGGTGAGTGATTGGTTTATATCCTTCTAGATCTTATCTACATATTTGCAAAGAAAAAATATACATACATAAAATAAAATATGTGTGGCTTATATCCTTACAAACTGAGATCGTAGGCAGTTCCGCAACTTGCCTTTTCTCTGTAACAATAAGTGATGGACGCTTTGCAGGGTTGGTGCTACAGATCCTGTTTATTCTTTTAAAAGGCTGCATAGGGAGCTCTGGTGGCACAATGAGTTAGTGCATGGTACTTATTGAGCTCTTTTGTATGAGCACTTCTGAAGGCTCATTTCTAGAAGTGGAATGGCCAGGTCACGCGCATTTTACATTTTAATGGATACCCAGTGCCAGGCATAGTGTTTCCTACACAGCAGGAGCTTTGTAAAGATCTGTGGCATGATTACATGGTGCCAGATGGCCCTCTAGAAAGGTGACACCGTTTCCACTCCCACCAAGGATGACCAGAAAAGCCACAGAGGTTTCCATTTCTGTCACCAGGTCACAGCAACACTAGGATGGCCACTTTCCCTCGGGCCACTCTGCTACTCCCTAGGAGTTAAAGGCCTTGTGATGAAAGGAAGGCAACGTCCAGGCTGAGGGTAACTTCTCCTCCAGGTCTCCCAAGCCCATTTCTCAACATCTTTCTGCTATCACGGTGAGGGCAACATCAGCTCCAGGACTTCTCTAATTGGAACTAGCCACATCTACACAAAGAACCCACATGTTTTCTGCCACCCCTCACCAATCCCTGAAAGTAAAAGGAAACTTCCACTTACGCTTGGGCTCATTCTCCTACGGCCAACCCTGGCACTATCTTGTCAGTAACTGCTGCACTCCTTCCAGGGCCCTATCTCCACTGGGAACCCACACCTGGACAGTCCTTGTTCCTGGCATCTTTGGGGCTGCCTGTGCCATCAAGCTGCCCCCAGCTCTGCCACCTGCCTGCATCCTGATGCCCCCAGGATGGGCATTATTGGGACAGCACTAAAGGAGGCACCCCTGTTGGCACACCAGGGTCAGTTCTACCTCCAATCCTCCTGGGAGCTTTGGCCAGCATTGACACGGGGTCCTCTGCCTGGAGAAGGAGGCTGGCATTGAGTGGGCTGTGGGGGCGCAGTGCAAAGGCAAAAATCAGGGTGGAGGCACCCAGCCTTGTCTGAGTCCCTAGGCACTGGCACTGTCCTGCCCCATTCTGCATGACTATGCCAGGCCCCCATGGGTCGAACCCCAGTGAAGACTCTTTTCCCCTAGGGAGTTAACTCCCACGAGCGAGCGGGGCTGGTAGAGAAGGGTGGAACCTGCCACCTCCTCCCCTTCCTGTAGGAGATTCCAGGGTGGGGCCGTTCAAGGTCTCCTAAAGCCCCACTCCACAGATGCCCAGCCCCACCCACTGCTCTCCTGGGCTTTTCCCCACCCCCATCATCTCCCAGCAGGTGGTTTCCTGCTATCAACAGCAGAATAGGCTGTCCCAGGGCTGCTTCCTGGGGCAACTTCTCACCAACTCACGGTAAGACAGCCAGAGAGCTGGGCTCCATGTGTCCCAGGAAAGCCATGGGCGGAAGGGATTGGGAAACCCACACAAGGGACATGTGCACCCCATTTCCAGGCTCTTTGGCACACAGAGATATCAAAAAACAGACAGCCAATGCATCTAGAATAAGCCTCTCCCCAAGGGCGGCCCATGGATGGACTGTCCTCCCAGACCTCCCAGATGGCTCATCAGTGGTGGGATTGGGGCGCAGCAACTCCATCACCACACCCCCCAGCAGTGCCTGGGCTCACCTCTCCACCCCCTCCCCACACAGCCAGAGGCAGGCCCTCAGCCGCAATCAGTAACATTCAGTGAGGACATGTGTTTATCATGTGTTGCGGGTGGGTACAGTGAGTTCTCTATTCAGGTAGAGTGGAAGCTGGCTCAGGGCTCATCCAGTCCAATGTCCCACAGGTACAGAAGTGCTCTGATAAAATCTCAGAGCTGGCTGTCCAGTCAAGATTTGCATACCTCCAGAAATGGGGCTTTTACTACTCCTCACAGTAGCCCATTCTACTGTTGGGCACTTCCAATGGTCGGCATTTTCTTTCCGGCAGCCTCTTTCTTGGGTTGAGGGGTGGGCAGATACTGTCACTCCAGCCTAACCCTCAGGACAAGAGAGGCAGCTGGGGTGGAAACAGAGGCAGAAAAAGTAATAAGTTAAATCCAAGAATGAACAGAGACATGGCAGGATGGGCAGGGACATTCCTGGGGTGCCAGCAGTCTCTAGCTTGATCCAGGAGGCACTGGGGAGGAGGTTGCTGATGGCAAGATTCCAGGCAGGAGGTGACTCAGAAGGCCGGATTGTCAATGCCCCTCTGATCCCCGGTATATTCTTCAGGCCTCAAGCTGTAGGGAGGGGGTGGCTCTGTGGGAGTTGGGCCCAGGCTGGGCTTCAGAATCACCTGCAGGGAAAAGAGGGAATTCAGTCTTCTGGGCCCTGGCCCTGGCCACCACTCCCCCATGCCAGCTAGGGTATGGTTACCAGGGAGGGGGTGACCCAATGCTGGGTGCAGAGTGCCCTCCATGATCGAAGGGCCCTCCACTGTCCCTGCTGCACAGCCGGCCAGAGGCAAGGTAGGGATGGGGATGAGACACCCACCTCACTGTAGGGGGGTGGGGGCACAGAGGGGGATACTCTGACCCTCTCTGGGGGGATGATGGAGGGCAGTTCCAGGGGCCCCCGGCAATCCATTGGGGTGTCTGGCTCCGGCTCTCTGCAGTTGCGACAGAAGCACTTAGCCAGGCCACAGATGCAAAAGAGGGACAGGATGACCAGGAAGATGATGACGAAGATCCTGGGGTGGGGACCACCAAGAGCATCCTGAGTCCCCAGGCCACCCTGGGGACTCCCCACACCTCCCCGCTCCCGCTGCCCACACTGCCCCCTCGGCAGGTGCCTGGCCTTGTCCACACAGGACCAGGCCCCTCCAAGGACTGCGCCCAAAGGAGCTGGCCCTGGGCTCACCTCACGGGGCCAGGGAAGAGCTCGTTCTCCTGGCAGCAGCTGTCACCACAGCATTTGAATCCTTTGGGGCAGGCACTGGTCAGAGGTCACAGAAAAGGGCAAGGAGAAGCTGGCACCAGAATGGAGAGGCAGAAGGATCCCAGCCTCCCCAAAATACACCCAAGATGCTCATGGCACAAGCCACCCCTTAGTGAGGTGGGGGGTACGGCTCCCGCTCTGAGCTCAGTAGGAGGACTCTGGGGAAGGGCGTGTGCACTTGCGCCCAGTATGGCTCCCTGTTGGGCCCCACGCCCCTCATCTGTAACACGGGTAGAAGAAGTATCCTGTTGACCTCAGCAGGCAGATGTGGAGATGGGGCATTGCAGCGGCCATGACACTCCTCATCCAACTCTAAGGAGGTGCGGGGAAAGAGGCCACATGGCATGTCCAGGAAGAGCCAGTTCTCGCTGGCGCCCATGGAGTATGAGGGGTCAGAGAACAGGTGCTTTCAGAACACCCAGGGCGGACCTAATGGAAACACTTTTCTGCCCAGTTACCCTTACCCAAGCTCCACCTTGTGCTCAGGCTTCTGGGATTTCTCTATTAGGGTTAGCCCCCTGCCTCTGACCCAGGGGACCCTCAGAGGGGAGATGGCCTGGCACTGCAATAAGAAGGACCGGGATCCAGCTGCAGACCTGCCCGCAAGTGTGGAAGTCCCCAAGTTTGTTGGTGGAGGGAGAGGGTGGGGTCTCCCTCTTTGGCTGGGAAAGTGGGGGGACAGTTTCTGGCTGGATTGGGACTAAGGACGGATGGAGTTTCTGGCCCCCACACCCCCCAAGGCATGCAGGGCATGATTTAGGTTGCTCCTCCCCTCTCCCCAGATTGGAAGTTATGGCCTCCAGACTTACAAGATGAGACCACATTTGGCTGCAACCTGTGGAAGAAAAGAGAGGTCGGGGTCATAAACTGGGGATAGTGGGGGTGGGGTCTCCACTCAGATGCTGCCCAGGTACCTCACAGGCAGCAGGTCCCCAGTAGACTCAGCCTCTTCCTGCAAGCCACTCCCCATCCCACTCCACCATGTTCCCAGGTCAGTGCTTGGAGCCCAGCTGACCCCTGGCTGGCCCCAGCTCCCCTTCCTCTCTCAGCACATTCCATCACCCCCAGGTTTGTAAGCTCATCCCTTCTGACCACCCTTCCAACCTGCCTTCCGCCGTGACACCCATGGCTCAGGGCACTAGCGGCTTTCCTTATCCCACCTTCAGTCACTGCAGACACTGTGGGCAGGAGGACTCTTCCTATAATGCAAATCTCATCACTAAAGAATCTTGCTGGAAGCCCCCTTCGGTGGCTCCCTGGGGTAGAGACTCCCCCAGTGAGCAGCTGCACTCCCTCTGCTTTCGCTTCCCCTAGTTCTTTCTCTTCCTCTCACACACACCCGCGGGGAGTTCCCTGAACATGCCTGGCTGTTTTACACCTGTCCGAGCCTCCATGCATCCTTCAGATCCCTGCCTAGGGATTCCATGCTCTGCAAAGCTGCTAGGACCCCGCCTCCCAAATCAGCTTCCCCCTCTTCTATACTAGGTCTGCAGGGCACCCAGGGCATCTTACGGAATTTCACTCCATTGATAACAATTGTGTGTCAAAGCCGCACTGTCTTGGAACACTCTTCTAAGGCTGGCTCCAGCCCCTCCCTCTCTGGTTACCTTATTCAAAATTACAACCACCCTTTCCCCTTAGTGTCCTTAACTTTTCTCCACATCTCTTATCAACATCTAACATACTATATATTTACTTTATCTTGTTAATTTCCCTTCAGTTGTGTAAAAGGCAAACTCCGTGAGGGCAGGGATTTTTGCTGCATCATTGTTGAAAACCCAATAGTCAAAATATTTGCAGAATGAATGAACGTGCATTCATCAATTACCTGGTTTCATTTCATCCTGGCTGCTCCCAGACTGTGGGGGAGAGGTGTAGGTGCCAGAACACAGGAAATGGGTGGTGGGGAAGGGCATCTGTCACCCCACCCTAGCCTCCTGGGACAAACAACCAAGGCTAAAAAATAGGAAGCCAGCTCTGGCAAAACCACCATTATCTTTATCTTTATACCTTTACGAAATATTTCAATCGCAAATCACAACACTAAAGATAAGAATACCAGTGACAGCCAATAAGAGTTGGGGTAATTCCCCTTTTCCATGCTCAGTCCCAGGCTGAGTACCATCTCACAGGCTTTGTCCCCTTGTGGGGACAGGAACAGGAAGGAACCCCTGCAGGTTGGCCCAGAAAGGGTGAGTCTGTGAATCCAAATCACACAGCACACAGGAATGACTATAGAATTGGAGACAGGCTGGGTGCGGTGCCTCATCCCTGTAATCCTAAGTACTTTGGGAGGCTGAGGTGGGTGGATTGCTTGAGGCCAGGAGTTTAAGACCAACCTGGCCAACATAGTGAGACCCTGTCACTATTCTTTTCTCTTTTTCTTTTTTTTTTTTTGGAGATGGAGTCTCGCTCTGTTGCCCAGGCTGGAGTGCAGTAGTGCAATCTCAGCTCACTGCAACTTCCGCCTCCCAGGTTCAAGTGATTCTCCTTCCTCAGCCTCCCAAGTAGCTGGGATTACAGGCACGTGCCACCACGCCTGGCTAATTTTTGTATTGTTAGTAGAGATGGGGTTGTTGGTCAGGCTGGTCTCAAACTCCTGACCTCATGATCTGCCTGCCTCGGCCTCTCAAAGTGCTGGAATTACAGGCATGAGCCACTGCACCTGGCCTCTATTATTTAAATTAAAAAAATATATATATACAGAGAGAGAACTTGGAGACAGATCGAGGGGTCCATCCAGGCACTCAGCAGCACCCCTTCCCCCTCAGACCCCACACTGGCCCTTGTCATTTTCCTGGACCC
Source organism: Nomascus leucogenys (assembly GCF_006542625.1). Classification (NCBI taxonomy): domain Eukaryota; kingdom Metazoa; phylum Chordata; class Mammalia; order Primates; family Hylobatidae; genus Nomascus; species Nomascus leucogenys. The sequence continues at coordinate 1,006,207 of NW_022095769.1, forward strand.
CAACTAATAAGTAATGGATAATTAACAGGTTTAGTAAATTAGTCTCAAGTTCCGGTTTGGGAGGGGGAGGAGCTCTTCTCCCAGATTGTCTCCCCACATTTTAACCAGGGGATAGTCTTGTCTGGGGTGGTTCAGAGGCTGAGTTTTATGGAGCGTCAGGGTGGTCTTGGGCTGGGAGTAAGTAAATCTCAGCTTACTTAACTCCAGAATTGAAGGCATTAACAGCACCTCACCCCTGGGGTTGGTGGGAGGAGTAAACCAGAGGATGCCCAGCCCAGCATTGACACAAACTGACCGCCCAGTGATTTAGAAGGAACACCTTGCTCACTAACCCGGGTCCACGGAAGGGTTTTGGCAGAGCCACTCTGAAAGCTCAGCCCAGATGTGTGAAGGTGCCCTGTTCTGAAATCCTGATTATGGAAGACCCTGACTTCCCTCTGGTTCTTAAATGGAAAGAAGTCACAAATGCATGTTCTAGACCCGTCTCTGTTCCCAGGATAAACACCCATCCCAGGACCGGATAGCCTTCCCCCATCACCTGTAGAGTTTACTTGGGAGGAAAAGAAGGGCCGAGGGAACACTCAAACCCTACACCTCCCTCTCAAAATCACAGATTTCAGAGGTCACCCCAGCCTTGGTCAGGCAGCCAGGTCAAATCCCACCACAGGCTGGGATTACTTAGCTCTAGAAGGGGACAAAAGAGCCTTCTCTCCCCTAGGGAACAAGCAGAGACACAGTCCCAAAGAGGGTGGGGGACATCCCAGGGTCCCCCAGCACTGAAGGAACAGAGCTGGGGCTACGTGCTGGCCCAGGTGTCCAGACCTCAGGCGGGAAGGAGCTGGAAGGATAAGCTGAGGCTAATACAGGGTCCAAAGTCCCTATTCACAGAGACGTGCTAGGTGTCAGATAAGGTGGTGGGTGGTGGCCACTTCCCACCACAGGATCCCCCTCAGAAGTGGGAGAACCCAGGCTCTCCCAGAGCCTCCTCCGCTGCCCCCACCTCCACCTCCACAGCAAAGAGAGAAAGGAAGTAGCTAATTGTGTGTGGTCAGGAGGAAATCCTGATTAAGGAAGGTGGCGACCAGGCTCCAGAAGCAGGCTCCTGACCTACAAGGGTAGGGCCCAAAAGTTCAACAACCTTACCTCCCAGTCTCACCTTTTGGGGGCCAGCCAGCAGGCTGAACAGCAAGGTGGGCACGAGGCCGGGGACCCAAGCTTGGGACATCCTGGCTTGGGGGCCACTGAGCTTTCCTGTGTAGAGAAGGCGGGGCTGCGACCTCTCCCACTTCTCTCCACATATGGGGCCCCGCCTCGGGATGAGGGCGGAGCTGCACCGGGAGAGGCGGACTCCGGGCAGGCAGGGGCTGGGAGGAGGAAGGGAGGAAGGGAGGCGCAGAGGTATCGGTTGGGTTTTGGGATTTGGGAGGTAGAAGAGATTAACAGATTTTTTAAAAAGCGGTCCCGAGCGCGGTGGCTCACGCCTGTAATACAGCACTTTGGGAGGATCACTTCAGGTCAGGAGTTCGAGACCAGCTTGGCCTACATGGTGAGACCCCCCGTCTCCACTAGAAATACAAAATTTAGCCAGGCGTGGTGGCGGGTGCCTGTAATCTCAGCTATTCAGGAGCCTGAGGCAGGAGAATCGCTTGAACCCGGGAAGCAGAGGTTGCAGTGAGCCGAGATCACGCCAGTGCACTCCAGCCCGGGCGACGGAGTGAGACTCCGTCTCTAAATAAATAAATAAATAAATAACCTAAATTTAAAAAGATGTGGGGTCAACTCCACACCGCTGAGCTTGGCCTTCCTAACCCCCAACTCCTGCACTCCTAAGTGTCCCAGACTCCAGGGAGGGGTGCCGGGACCGGCGAGAGTGGGAGGGGGACGTGGAAGCCCCTTCTTATCTGGACCTCTGGGTCTGGTGAGAAGTCAAATGAGGGCAGAGGTTGAGGGAGGGGAAGGCGAAGGTTCTAGGGTACATTTTGAGGGGTTATGTTTGAGGGGTTATGGTGGGGGATATCTCCCCATTGTGTTTTGGCCAAAAAGGGAGGGACGGGGCAGCCTGGCTGATTTCAGAGTGACCTGAGATTTCCAGGTCGAGGAAGCAAGACCAGGAGCACAACGTGGGTACCTTCGTGTCCCCTCCCCTCTTGAAATCAGGAGCACAACGTGGGTACCTTCGTGTCCCCTCCCCTCTTGAAATCCTACGGGAGGTGTTGGTGCATTTTCTCCCATTGACAAAACGGGAAATCAAGGCCTCAGGGTTTAGACTGCCCCGGGGTCCGCAGCTGGGGCTGGTCCTCTGCCAGGCCCGCCGGGGCGCGGGCGAGCAGGCCCATCCAGATTCCTGGAAAGACTCCGCGGAGGCCGCCCCAGTGCGGCGGGGCCTGATTCCTAGCCCCCCTGCAGCCGCCGCCTCCAGCACTCCAAGCGCGGAGCTCCCGGGAGCGGCCGGCAGGTGGCAGCGTCGCCCAGCGCGGGTGCCCCCGGGAGCCGGGAGGGGCGCGGCCGGGGCTGGTGGGCTGGGGGCGCTGGGCGAGGGCGAGGCAGGAGCAGCGCAGCCAGAACCGCGGGAGAGGGCGAGGGGGCGATGGAGAGTGGGGCGCTGCTCCCTGGCCCGGCGAAGGGGGACCCTGAGAGGCTCAACGTCATGTCCTTGGGCGCCTCCTGCTGTGTCGCCAATCTGTCCTGACCCCTGAAAAACACCCCCGACGTCGGGGACGTTTCTTCTCTTTCCTTGTTCTCTGCCTCTCACCCTTCTCCCTCATCTCTCCCAGTCATGTTCTCTGTCTTATGTTTAACCCCTCTGTGTCTCTCCGCGTTTCTCCCAGCCTCTGTTTTTCTGTTTCGGTTTCTTCCCATCTGTCTGCACCCAGTTTCTCTCGAGTTCCCAGCCTTTCCCTCTGTTCTCCCGTCTGTTTCTCCTCTCTCTGTTCACCTCTGTCTGCCTCGGCAGAGGCGTCTGTTTTTCTCGGTTTCTCTGGTCCCTTCTCCTTGTCCCTGGTTTGGTCCTGCACCCCCAGTCTCGGTCTGTTTCTTATGCTGTCTCCCTGCTCTCTCTCTCCCTTTCCCTGTCTCTATTTCCCATTACCTCCTAGCCCTTTTTGGCCCTTAAGAAGATAATCTTCCAGTTTCCTGATCCGATGGGTACTGGGATCTGGCCCCTCTGTATTTGAAGTGACTGTGAGCTTGGAGAAGGGAAGGGGCCGCCCTCTCCCCTCCTCTCCTGCAGGTGGACCTTGGCAGGGGGACCTAGTCCTGAGAGTGCTGGGGCCTCCACCTCTTGAGTCGTTGCCAACTTGGGCTTCCAGGGTTCTTCTTGTCCCCACCCAGGCCCCACTGGACCAGCAAGGCCTGGGGTCTCTACCCCACACTCCCTGCTATCCTGCCCAGGCTGGGAGCCCTACAGAGGTGTGGCCCTTAGGGGAGAGGAAAATGGGAAAATGGTTGAGCTTACAGGAGGAAGATACCCTGGGGGGTGAAATGAGGGTGCTGAGAAGGGCATGTGGGAACTCAAGGGACAGATGTGGGGGGTCAGCAGGAGTGGGGGTGAGGGAACTAGGAGGGCACCAGTGCCCTGAAGAGGGGCAGGAGGAGGGGGAGGAGGCTGGCGTAGTTGCTCTCTGGGTCTCTGGCATCAACCTGACCCAGATCTAGGGTTGCCGGACAAAAGACAGGAGGGCTAGGTAAATCCAAATTTCCGATAAACAATGAATAATCTCATTTTAGTATAATTATGTCCCATGCAATATATATATATATATATATATTTTTTTTTTTTTTTTTTTGAGAACCAAGACTGGAGTGGAGTGGTGTGAGCTCACTGCAACCTCCACCTGCCAGATTCAAGCAATTCTCATGCTTCAGCCTTCCAAGTAGCTGGGATTACAGGCATGTGCCACTATGTCCAGCTAATTTTTTGTATTTTTAGTAGAGACAGGGTTTTACCTTGTTGGCCAGGCTGGTCTCCAACTCCTGGCCTCAAGTGATGTGCCCACCTCGGCCTCCCGAAGTGTTGGGATTACAGGGGTGAGCCACCACACCTGGGCCCATGCAATATTTGAGACATACTTATGCTAAAATTTACTTTTCTATCTGAAATTCACATTTAATGGGATGTTCTGTATTTTTCTTTGTTAAAACTGGCAACCAGGCTAGGCACAGTGGCTCACGCCTATAACCCCAGCACTTGGAGAGGCCGAGGTAGGAAGATCACTTGAGCCCAGGAGTTTGAGACCAGCCTGGGCAACATAGCAAGACCCTGTCTCTGCAAACAAAGAAAAGAAAAGCAATTAAGCCGGTGTGGTGGCATGTACCTGTAGTCCCAGTTACTCTGGAGGTTGAGGTGGGAGGATCACTTGAGCCTAGGAGTTCAAGGCTGCAGTGAGCTGAGATCACACCACTACACTCCAGCCTGGGTGACAGAGCACCACCCTCGCTCTAAAAAGAAAAACAAAACAAAACAAAATCTGGCAATGCTATCCACATCCCTACAATGTCCTAGGAACAAACTCCACCCCCACTCCACGTCTTCCAATGAAGAAGTGAGGTCTCTAGCACTTGACTCACCAGGCAGAGTCTGAAGGGCTCTTGAGCCCCTCGGCTGGGCCCCCAGTTCCTTCCATGACACCAAACTGCCCTATGTTCCTTCCTGCAGATGGGGACAAGACAAGGAGCCTGGAAGTGGGTGGTCCCAGGCCAGGCAAGAACACCAGGGTCTGTTAGCATTCATCATGACCCCAGGGCCCTAGGATTTTTGGTGGGTGAGGTCAGAAGGGGGCAGGAGCACCATGGACCCCCTCCCAGACTGAGCAGAGAGCGGCTGTTCTAGAGGAAGGAGGGTCCTGGACAAGGCCAGCATCTTCTGTTCGGCGCGTCACCTGGCACCAGGAGGGCAGCGTGTGCAGGTGCTCAGGCATACACCAGCACAGAAACCCAGAGGCCTCATGCAGTCAGCGGCCCCCTAGATTCAACGCCAAATTCCATCTGGGGTTTCCCAAGAGCAGCCACTTCGAAATGTCTTCATAAACGCTCGCTGGGCCCCCCAGTGCATTCACTAAAGAATGAGCTGATTGTGCATCTTGCCGGGGCCCAGCTGGAAGGAGGGGCCTCCGAGGCCAGCCGGCCCACTTACGCCCTTCTCAGAGGAGGCAGCCGGGGCCTGGAGGGCGGGAAGGCCAGGTCGCACAGGACATGAGGGGCTGAGTCAGGATCAGAACCATGCAGCGCTTGAGACGCCACACCCAGCACAGGTGGCACTCACCTCGGGCCCGGGGAGCCCTGCTCCACTGCTCCGGATAGAGGATCACTCAGGGTGGGTGGCCTCGCCTAGCCTGGCTCAGCCCAGCCCAGGGGGCCAGGCCTGGGTGAAGGGGAAGAGCCAGGCTGAATTCTGTTTTACTTGGCAGTCCCCCCCACCCCCATACTTTGGTGGACACTAATATCTGTAATGGCTGATAGCGCCGGGCTGGGATTTGTTTTCAAAGCCAGCGGAATGCTCTGCTCTAGCCCGGCTCTGCCTGTAGGGGCAGTATTGTGTCGTGTTAGTCAGTGTGCCACTGGATATGTTGTGCTGTGTGACCTTAGATGAGAAATGGAAATTCTCTGGGCCTCTCTCAACAGGGAGGAGAGGGAGGAGTTGGATAACAGTACCTCCCTCATCATATAGGCCATGATGAGGATGAAACAGGCCGCTCAGAGTCTGGCATACAGTAATGGCAAATAAATGCTAGCTGGCATTCCTGGCAGAGACAAGGGGCCCATAATTCCTTCTCTGCATTTCACATGGAGGCAGAGTGGGGTGCCAAGGAGTGCAGGGTCTCGCTGCTCTCACCTCCCTGGATGGGCTGCAGCATCCAACCCCAGTTTCCCCAGGACGCCTTGCTCACTAAACCCCTCTGCTGTCCACTGGGCCCCACTTAAGGGCCAGTGAGGCCTGGGAAGGTGGGGCTGGTGACAGATCCCAGATGATGCCCAGGTGCTGACCACTCCTGAACGTGGTCTGGGACAGGAGATGCGATTCCCTCCACTCCCAGTTTGTTCCCCCTTTCTACTCCCGCATGGCCCACTGAGCACTGCCTGGGTCTGCTTCACAGAGGAGGCCCGCCTCTCCACATGGCTGAGAGCACATGGAAACTGGAGGCTGTGCCTGTCACAGGTGTCCTCTCCCTTTATCCCCACTGCCATCGGCTCCCGCCCCGTGCAGCCTGGTTCGTCAGGACTCTCATAGCCATATTCAACAAGGCCTCTAGCTTGGTCTCCTCATTGCCAAGGAGGGACAGGCCACGTTGGGGCATGTCGCTCTCTTGCTCCCTAATCTTCGGAGGCTCCCTACTGCCACCTGAGTAAAGTCCCATCTCAGAGAGACCTTCAGAGTCTCCCATAACCAGTCCCCACCTGACCCCCACCGCCCACCACGTTCTCCAGCCCCTCCTCTTACTCTTTCTGCTTCTCTCCTCGCCTCTGTCCAGGCAGCTTTTTCCACCTAGTTTCTTCCCCAAATCCCTCCCAGAAACCAAACACATTCTTCCCCATCCTTTAAAGCTCAGCCCAAATGCCACCTCCTCCAGAAAGCCTACCTGGACTTGGATCTTCCTTCAACAAGTGATTGTCTGCTCCCTGCTCGCCCTCACCCAGGCCTCTTCTCTGGGCCTCTCTGACAGCCCTTGGCCGTTTTCCCTTGAAGACGTGTGGACATGTCCTAATGCTCCCACCCGGCTGCGGGGGTTGGCCAGCTCTGATTCAGCATGCATTTCCCCCTGGTGCTTTGTTCCAAGTAAACACTGGCTCTGTTGTCATTGAATCCAAGCTGGTTAGGGGCCTTCCTGGGTCAGGGGCCAGATTTATCTAAGGGGGTAGTGAATTCATTTCCAAAGTCCTTGGTGAAGGACTCATGGTTGGGGTGGGAGGAGTCCAGACTGACTGGGCTCCCCACCACACTGGCTGTGTGGTTTGGGGAATCCACCTCTTCTGCTTCTTGCACCCCCTCCAAAGGGTGTGCTCAAATTTGTGACTCCCCCCTCAGCAAGTGAGGAAGATGGCTCCCTAGGGATTGAGCGACTCCTAAGGGGGTGTAGCAAGGAATGCTTGGCTTACCATCTGCCTTCCTGGAGGAGGCAGAGTCCAAGGATAGGACTTCTTGGCCATGGGATGGGGACCTCAGGCCTCTTTTCAACATTTTTTTGGAAATTGAAGCCCACCAGCCCCTTTCTCATTCTTGGGGTGATGGGCATGGGGGTGGGGGAGATCACTTCTGGAGTCAGCTGCAAGTTTGAGCCATGAACCTGTGGAACCGGAGGGTGGAGGGAGGGCAAACCACCTGAGAATTAACAGTGCAGGGCACTTATTATCCCAATGAGCAGGTTGGAGGGACTCACTGATGCTCACTTTCCTGGAGGCTTAGCAGAGACAAAAACGCCATTTGGGAGCCATTATCCTTCCAAAGTGTAGGTTTCTGGGGCACAGGCCAGGGTGGAAAGGAAAACACCTCAAAGAGCCTGGATGGGTGTCGGGTGGGGAGGGTCAGGGGAAGGTTGAGCTGAGGAGCTTTGGCTTCTGGGGTGGCAGATGGAGCAGAGCCATGAAGGCTTGGGCAGGAGAGACTGAGCTAAGACTAGCGTGAGGGTCTTGAGAGCCCCCATGCCTGGCCTCCTTTCTCTGGGGCCCCCTCCTTCAGTCTACTCTCTGAGACCGGATCCTGTAGCCAGAGGGAAGAAAGGAATTTGGGATCCTCACTTTCTAGCTCTGTTCTTGTTGGCTCCTGAAAAGAGGGTTCTACTGCACCCTGTTTGTGGGTTCCTTTGTTTCTGACCCAAATGTTACTGGGGCTGTAGTTAGACCTAGAAGAGCTTTTCAGATCCAAAGGAGCCACAGATTCAGGACAACCATGGGAAGGGGAGCCCTTCCATGGTCTGGGGCTAAGACTAGAGTGGGGCGCAGGCCCAGCCTGAAGCTGTAAAGGCAGAGAATGAGTGTGAGCAGTGGGTGAGGGATTCAGGCTGGCAGAGATCACATTCTTCCTCAAATCATAGCTCCTCTAAGCAGCCACATCATCTGGCTCCCAGCTGAGGACAGACCTGGCTTTGGTCATGTGGGAGCTGCATGTGTGCATGTATGTACATTATGTGCACATGTGTGTATGCAGAGCATCCCAGCCTCCTGTGTTGATTGGCAGCTCCCACTCACACCCGTTACCCCACCGCCAGTGCCTGGCTTCCTTATCTGCGGGCCAGCCTTTAGGGGGCTGGCTTCAGGATCCCCTCACCCCAGTGGCCCTGTTAGCACCTCCTCTCTCCCTTGTTAGCGCCTCACAACCCCTCTTCCTCCTTCCACCCCAACTGTCCCCCCAGAGAGAGGCCCTGTGGCTTGCAGCCCAGTTCTCGCCTTCTGATTCCACTTCAGCTTCTACTTTTTGAAGCTTGGTTTTTCTCCCAGCACCTAACCCCCCTGCCCTCTCCATTTCCTTCTTGTCCATGTGGAGGGGTCTTCTGCAGGACATCAGAGCCTGGGGGAGGAAGCTGGATTCCCCCCACCACTGAGCACGACTTTTCTTCCAGGCTAGGGCTGAAAGGCTGGCGCACAGACAAAGTGAGCCCCTCCCCATCAGCCTTCCCTGCCTGGAGGGTGGGAGGGGGGCAGTTTGGGATGGACCCCTGTACTAGGGGCTAAAGCTAAATCTGGTGCCAACTCTGCCCCTTCATGGGGACAAAACCCCACTCTGTGGCAGCACTGAACGAGTGGGGTGAGGGGGCAGGGCCCCTGGGTAGAAATGTCCTTTTCTGCCTGTCCCCTCCAGGCAGCTGTGCCCAACCTGAGCCTGGGTTGCCGAGTGGGACAGGGTGGTCCTGTGCCCGGAGTCAGGTTGTCAGGCCTCCAGGATTGTAGATTTCCTCTACGGAAGGGCCCCTTCCCTGCGGGCTTTGATGTGTCTGCGAGGTTCGTGGAGGATGTTTGGCTTCAGGGCCCGGTGCCAGGGTAAACTCCCTCTGCCTGCTGGGCCAAACCACTGCCTCCTCCCTGCCTGGCTCTCCTGCCTCCCCCAGCCTTGGGCCTGGCCTCCTCCAAGGCTAGCACTGCCTTGCCTGCTTACTGCGGTGGGCACCAAGATGCCACTGTTATTGCTACCGGGGAGAGGCCTGTGGGCAATCCTGGTCCCCAAAGCTGGCCCGGCAGTGCCTGCTGCTAGGTGACCGAGGTCCTGCTCCAGGTGGGGCATGCTGGACCCCAACTGCTAGCAGGGATGGGGATGAGATGGAGCAGGGGGGAGGGGGTGTCTACGTGGAGCTGCTTGCACAGGCTTCAGCTCTTCCAGATGTGCAGAGGTTCCAGATGTGGGGATGACTCAGGCCGGAATGAGAAGGGGTGGGCGGTGCATGGGGGGATGGCGAGCAGGGGGATGTGAGGCCCTGAGCAGCTGCCAGCTGCTGCCTCCTGTCCTCCGGAACCTGCAGCCCCTCAAAACCCCAGAGGCAGGCAAAGTGGTATTTAATAGCTGCTGGGAGCGACCCATATGTGTGGCCCTCAAGTGTCCCGCCATGTGTGCTGGGAAAGAGACCTCAGGGCCAGGGGCTCAGCTAGGAGAGAGAGAAAGAGAGAAAGTGGAAGGCGGGCAGAGGAGGTGGGAGGAGGACCGAGAGTGGCAGGGAGGACGGAGAGTTGGAGGGGTAGGGAGAAGCCCAGGACTAAAATGGTGGCCCCTACTTGGGCCCACTTTCAAGTGTGGCACTGGGAGGAGAGTGTATTGGTTCGGAGGACTGTGTGTGTGTGTGCGTGTGTGTGTGTGCGTGCGTGTGTGTGTGTGTATGTGTGCGTGCGCGTGTGCAAGCAAATGTGACCTCACCGCTGGAGTGGAGGTTATACGGGTGGAGAAGGAGCTGTGTTGGGTGAGCATTGTGTGTCTGGTGTGTGTATGCTGTGTTTGTGAGCTGGGTGCTGGATGATGTGTGTGTTGGGTGTGGCAGGGTGCAGGAGCATATTCTATATCATCTGTGTGATAGAGAAGGACTGTGGGTACAGCGACTGTGTAGTGATGGGCTGGGATGGGGAAAGGGTGATGTTTATGCCAAATTACATGTGCCTTTGGATGCAGAAGGTGGGTCCCACAAACCTGAGGAGTTGAGTGGCATCTGGGCCTATCAGACTAGGACCCCAAAGACCTGGAGCTTCCTTTAGCCTCCCCTGGGGGGCCTTGGGGACCAGTGTCCAGCATCCTGGAGCTGTAGTTTCTCCTGCTGGGCCCTGAGCCATATGGTCTCCCTTGCAGGGCAGCTGGGAGACCCCTGAGCTTCAGAGGCTAGCACCCTGCAAACTGCAGTGCGGGGTGTGCAGCGGGCAAGGTGCCTCCCTCCCCATCCTGGAGAGCTGCTGTCCTGGCCTCCTCTCTGGCCTGCAGGGGGGTCTGCTGGCAGGGCCACCAGCTGCTCCCTGGAGAGGCCCACCTGTGCCAGCCGCCCTTGCCAGGGTAAACAGGGCACTAAGTGTCTGGGCTGGTGCCTGCCTCGGGCTGGGCATTGCTTCTCCACACAGGGCTCAGCTCCCAGTTGTGGCTTGGGTCGCCTCCTCCAGCTAAATGACAGGCCTGATGCCCCAGACCCCATAAACAGTGTTTTCTTGGGAGGTGGGGATCATGGGGGCTGCTGAGCAGAGAGATAATCAAGTTGGATTGGGAAGACAGCATGTTGCCTCCTCTAAGGCGGGGAAGGCATTTGTGACCCTCTCTCAGTGCTGCGGGGTCCTTGCCCCTCTTGGGTGACACTGGTTGAATCCTCTGTTGTTTTCCCAACACACACACACACACACTCACACACACACACACACACACACACACCACCAGCCCTCCACTCCAGGTTGTCGGCATCAATTTACTTGTGAGTGCAAACAAGCGGTGGCTGGGATCTGGTCAGCTAGTCTTGTGCTGTGCGTCCCCTCTGTTCACAATCCCAGGCTGAAGCCCACAGAGGTTGGGCCCCGTCTCTAAATCGCCGCACGACGGTGTGCGCTTGGATGTGTACCTGGCCCTCCAGTCACTGCAATGCTGCCACCCAGCCCTGCCCCATTCCCTGGACATCTCTGTGGCCGGCTCTTTCTCGGTCCACCTCCTTGCCGCCCCCTCCGCCCTCCCCTCCCTGTGGCTGACTCAGAGTTCCTCAGCCCTGCCTCTGACTCCCTCCAGGCTCCTACCCCCAGGGCAACCTTACAGGGAGGAGGAGCCCTAGCTCCACCCCCCTGAAGCAAAGCCCCCTCAAGGGGACGGGAGGAGCGGGCAGGTAGAGGCTGCACCTGGGGGAGCCAGGTCTGCTGGCGGAGGAGCAGGCTTCCAGGGAGGGCACTGAGCCGGGGCCAGGCTGCCTGAAATAGACGGGCGTGCAAGGGATGGCAGGGAGCAGGAGGACGCTCTGCAGACACCTGGGCCCACCAGCAGCCGGGGAGCAGACATCTGGGCCCAGCCACCCACTGCTAGTCTTGAGGAGGGAGGCAGTGGAGGAGCGGAGGGTGTCCTCCTGGGCGGCCAGCAAAGGCCCTGCCCCCACTTCACTGTGGTGGGGCGGAGAGCAGAGAGAGCAGTGCGGAGCCCATAGGGCTACCACAGCGGGACCTGTGGGTAGGAAGGGGGTGCTGCCATCCTGGGGCTCTGGAAGCACCCCCTCCCCACTCTCCCTCCCTCTGTCATTGCCCACCTCTGTTTCTGTCTCTGTCCTTCACTCTGCCGCTTCTTTGTGTGTGCCTGTCTTTCTCTATCTCCCACTCTCTTCTCCCTTTTCTCCTCTCCTGCTGTTTCCCTCCCCCTCTCTCTTTTCCCTGAGGGGAGCAGCTCCAGTATCTGGGGCCAGCTTCCCAGAATGGAAGGTGGTTTTGTCCAGGGAAAGGGAGGCCCCTGACCCAAGCCCGTGGTCTCAAAACAGCCACATCCGGCTCCCCACTTATTTGCCCAGACCCTCCTGCAGGACCTCTCTGTGTCTGGGAGTCCTCGAAGCCAGAGGCCATTCTGCCTTGCCAGGTGGTGTGGGAGCCCCAGTGACCCCATATTCAGAACTGCTTGTCTCAGCAACAGGGATGAAGGCAGATCTCTCTCTCTTCTTTCTCTTTCTCTCTCTTTCTCTATCTCTCTCATCCCCAAGAAAGCAATGCTCTGGGTGGCTGAGAGGCTGGAGTCTGAGCCCCATCGCTGGGTGACCAGATACCCCGTGTGCCCAGGACAGTTCAGATCTATGTCATTGCCTGGGTGTAACTGCTACGAGCACCCCAAAGTATCCTAGTTTGGACTAAAAATTATATCCCCCATGGCCAGTAAGACCCTGGCAAAGCTCACAGCCTCTCCCACTCCCTTTACCCTCCCAGGAAAGCTGTATAGCCTGCTTGGGCCTCACTCCAGGACAACAGGGCCAGAGAGCGAACAGGGGAGCAGTAGCTGTATAAATCGCCCATTTTGGGGGAGCACCCCCCGCATGATGTCAGGCGAGTCTGCTTGCTGGAGAGGGAGGAAGGAGAATTGTGGTTGCCCCCAAGCAGCATGTAATTTAGGATTTATTTTGGGGCATTCTCTCTAGCTTGGGGTGGAGCTGAAGTTAATTTAAAGGTTTAATGGGGTCGGAGGCTGGATGGGGAGGAGGAGAGGGAAGCCATCCCACATTTGGCCTGGCTGGGAAGGGGGTCCTTCCCCGGTTGCCTGCCAATTTCTATCCCTGGGTCCGTTCCCGGGAGGTTTCTAGGACACCTCAGCTGTTGTTCCCAGATGCTCCATGCTTCTCCCTGAGTCTTAGGGTGCTTCCAGCCTGATGGAGAAGCTGGTTCTACCTTTGTCTGATAGAGGAGGCACAGGCTCTGCCCTCAGGGAGCCCTCAGTCTGAGGGGAGACAGGACACAAGCCCGGCCTTCAGAGTGGCCAGTCATGATGGCAGCTCCCATCGTGATTTTAATTTTTAGTCTTTACTTGTTCACGACTCTATATGTCTCTTCCTGGAACTTAAGATCCGTGACAGCAGGGACTTCTGCCTCTCACAGCATCTTCGGCACTTGTCTAGCACCAAGCAAGCAATATTTCCTGAATGAATGAATGAATGAATGGATGGATGAATGAAGAATGAACTGGGAAACAGCACCAGATCTGAAAGCCCCACGTCTACAGGCAGCAGCGGATAAACTCTAAAGTCCTTCCGCATTCCAGCCTGTGTGATGTGGCCCTCCACCTTGCCGCCTCCCACCCCTCTGGCCACACTCTTTAGTCACCAGCCGCTGTGAGCACTGGCTGCCCTGGTGTCAGCCCCAGTTCCCACCTCCACCCCTTTCCTCACCACACTCCCTCCTCCTGCAACTGCCTTTGCTTCCATTGCCACATGACTAAATCCTGCCAGTCCTTCAAGGCCCTATGCAGAGTCACCTCCAGGAAGCCCACTCAGATCCCTCCACTGGCTCTAAACGTCCATAGCTTTTTCTCTGGGCCTCCTCTCACTCTGTCTGCATAGGCCTGCTGGGGTCATGGCTTCTCTCCCTTTTAGGCCATAAGGCCCTGGGGGCCAGGATTGCCTGCAGTTGCCCTGGAGGCTGGTACCTTGTGGGGGCTCCATTGGAGGAAGTGTGAGCTGCTCGGTAGACAGGTGGTCGTTTGTGCTCCTCTTTGCCCCAGCTTCTGGAAGCGCTGGGTGAGTCTCTGGTGAAAGGTGTATGTGGTGGTTGTTGGGGGTATGGGGGGTGATTTCAGAAGCCAGGGAGGGCAACAAGGACCCCAGAGGGGTGGGGGTAGCATGAAGTTTCCCTTAGAAAGATGTCGAGCCTTCTGGTCTGAGAGACGAGGAGGAGATCGAGAGGAAGAGTACTATAGGAGAAAGACCAGGGGAGGGGGCGTAGAGGGGTGGGCAAGGGCTGGGAGACAGACAGAAGGAAAGGCTGGGGGACAGGGAGAAGCCTCTGGGTCCCTAGAACACATGTCCCTTCTTGGGCCTCACCTGCTTCATCTCTTGCCATTGGCACTGTTGGCTGTGCCTTGTCTGAGACCTCCTCCTGTGAGGCTTCAGGGGCTCTGGCCACTCATTCTCTGGCCTCTTTGAAGGCTGTGCCAGCTTTCTCTCTCTCCACCTTCTCCAGGGCACCTCCATGCGTCCAGCCATCTCATGGGCACCTCCACTTGGATGCCCTGCAGGTGTACCAAATGCAAGTGCAGCAGCAAACTCCCCAGCCCGACGATCAAGCTGAAACCTGGGGCTTTCAGATCTGGTGCTGTTTCCCAGTTCGTTTGTTCATTCATTCATTCATTCTTCAGAAGCCCAGGAGCCAGCCTGAGCAGATCACTGGCCCCCATCCTTGTGCTCATCAGTCACCAAGTCCTCTGGCTTCTGCCTTTTAAATCTCTTATCAGTCTGGCCACCTGTTTCCACCTGGCTGCCACTGGCCTGGGCCTGGCCACCATCACTTCTCACCTGGGCCTCTGTGGCAGCCTTCTAAGAGGTCACTCCACCTCCATTCTGAGCACCTTCCAACCCATCCTCCACAGCCTGCCCAGAAATCTTCCTAAGATGCACCCTAACAGCTCGCGCAGCTCCCAGGACCCTGGCCACTCCCTCCAGGCCGGATGCTCCCATGGGCCCTGCCCTAGGCACTCTCTTACCTCTGGGCCTTGCAGATGCTGCTCCGTCTGCCCTCCATGCTCTTCCTCCCGGGCTCCTCCTGGTCACTTCTCACTCTGGAAAGCCTTCTCTATGCTCTTCACACTCGACATTGGGTCAGGAGTCCCCTTCCAGGAGCTGCTGTCACCTTAATCTCCTCCATCACAGCACCCAGTATGGTAAATAGCGCCTTACCCTCTTCATCCAGAAGTTCCACCAGAGCAGAGGCCATAGCAAGGCCTGGGGCAGAGTTTGCTGATGGAACATGCATTCGGGGAGACTCGGAGGGCAAGAGAGAAGAAAACTGAGGGCTTCCTCGAGGGGCTGGGCCTCTAAGGCAGTGTGGCAGGGGAGCTCCCAGAAGATGGAGAGGAAGCCTCAGTTGGGGTGGTTGGGGTGCTGGCCCTGGGCTCACAGTCAAGATTGCCCTGCGCCTGCACTGTCCGTGGAGGCAGCCCCCACCCCCACACAGGCTGCTTGTCCTGTGGAGGTTTCCCTCCCCAGGAGATGGAGAGAGTAGGCAGGACTCCCACTGTAGGCCTTAGAGGGAAGAAGGCCTCTGCGTCCTGGGGTGGGCCAAGGCTGCCTGCCTAGCACCCAGCACCCAGCACCCACTGGCATGTTCCGCAGCAGCCTTGGGTCCGCACAAACTGGCTACAAACACATATGACTGCATCTCACTCCAGTCCACAGCCATGCCAAGGAGAAGGATGCTACTCCCTGGGGCCTGCCTGCAGAAAGCCCCACGAGATCTTCCTTGAGGATTTGTTTTCTACCTTGAACATTCACAGGCATTTTACTTCCTACCCCATGCTGTGTCCTTGTATGTTTTAGTATCAAAATAATGCTTTCCATCAGTTACCATTGGAAAAAAATGGACACTTGAAGAGATAAGGCAAATTATCAGGCCTGAGCTGTTCTTGCCCCTCTTCCTGGGTTTGGAAAGAGTGCAGAACCAGGAGCGATAGGCCTGGGCCCAGGCTTGGCCCTGCAGACGACAATGGCTAAGTCATCCATAGAATGGGCTGGTGGGCCTGCCATGCCTCGCCTTAGGATGGTGGCCACCACTAAATGGAGCAGTGGGTGTGAAGACTAATGATTCACACATGGAACTTGAGGTGTCAGCTGGCTGCCTGGGGGCTGGGCCCCTCTCCAGGCCCCTCTGAGACTGGAGAAGCTGGAGGGAGCCTGAGGCCGACACCCCCAGCATGGCCCCCACCCAGATTCCCCCGAGCAGGCCGGGGACTGGGGGTCCAGGCAGCAGCTGCCCCGTCCCAGGCTAGAGGAAAGGGTGAGCTCACCCCCTGGCCCAGGCAGAGTGAGGGGGGTAGGAGACATAATTAAAATGCCAGAGGTTAGGAGGTGAAGTTACAATGGAAAGAATGAAGCCCCAGCCCTGCTGCCGCTGCTTCTCCCATCCCGCTGCCTTTGCCAAGCCCACATTTGATTTTTATTTCAGGAGCCGCCAGCACAGCACTTGGGAGGGAGTGGAGAAACCTCACTCCGGCTTGCCTTGCCACGTCTGGAGCTGGGGCCACGGAGTGGGGAGGAGGCTCCTGGGACCCAGAGGAAGAGCCCAGAGGCCCCCACCCCAGGACCCAACGTCCTCAGGGATCAGGTGCCAGGGAAGGGTGGCACTTGGGGCAGGGAGTGGGCTTAGGGGGCCAGGAAGAGAGACCTCAAAACAATGAAGGCATTCCTCGATGTTTGCATCAGACTTTGCGCCTTCACTTTACTCTGGAGGCTGACCCTGGCCTCTTTCCCACTCCCAGCGCTAACTCTGCCTGCCCCCAACACTGGAGACTTTCAGTACCCACTGGCATGTGCATATTTGTGAAAGGGTTTGCTGTGTGGCCCTGGGGAAGTTAGTACCCCTCTCTGGACCTCAGTCTTCGCTCTGTGAAATGGGCAGGTTGGCAAGATTAGCAGGTTCAAACTGGGCTGTGCAGGGGTGTTGCAGGCCTGGGCCCTGCCCTTTCCTGGCCACCCTTTCCTGAGCCCATCTCTTATCTGCCCCTTCTAGGGACTGGGGAGGTGGAGGCAGTGGTTGGCCCATCCCCTGAGCCCCCGCTGCCCCCCTGCAGACGGGAGCTGCTGGGGCCAACTCACATTTTCCTGCTCTCGGCTTTCTCCTCTGCCCATAATGCACTCCAGATGGTCTCTCCATCGGAGAGCCGAGGCAGCGGATTCCAGAGGGAAAGAGGTTGGGCTCCTCTTTCCACCGGGATGGAGAGGGCTGGGATGAGGGCCCTCTGAAAAAATGGGGTGGGGGTGGGTCCAACTCCACACAAGGAGGGTGGGTGGAGGGGAGATCTCCCGAGGCACCCCACTGTGCCACAGAGACAGGCCACAGCCCAAAGACCTCCTGGGTTCCCCCAAGGCTGTCTCCCTGTGGGGCAGCCCCACCCGGGAGCTGCTCAGGGGCTCCCGGGCCCTGGGGTGGAGGGGGAAAAGGCCTGCCTTTTCCAGTGTTCGGGAAAGAGCCAGACACAACTGGGTTCAAATCCCAGCCCTGCCACATAGAGGCTGTGTAGCCCCTTGAGTGGGGCACCTGACTTCATGGAGCCTCAAGTCCCTGACCTGTAAAATGGGATGGGGCCAGGCATGGTGGCTCACCCCTATAATCCCAGCACTTTGGGAGGCCGAGGTGGGTGGATCACTTGAGGCCAGGAATTTGAAACTAGCCTGGACAACATAATGAGGCCCTTCCTCAAAAAAAATAAATGAGTTAGGTGTGGTGGCTTGTGCCTGTAGTCTTAGGTACTTGGGAGGCTGAGGCAGGAGGATTGCTTGAGCCTAGGAGTTAGAGGATGCCTTCAGTTATGACTGTGCCACTGCACTGGAACCTGGGCAACAGAGCAAAACCCTGTGTATTAAAAAAATTTTTCTAAATGGGATGGCTAATACTGACCTTGGGGTGTCTGTGAGGGCCACATGGGATGATGTACAGAAAAGGCTTCTCATGTCCCTGGATGTTCAGGAAATATCCAGCAGTTGCCTGTGGAACCCTCCCCTCCTAGTACGCAGCTCACCTCCCACTTAGGCAAAGTCTGAATGCTGAGAAAGCCTGTCCCAGGTCCAACTTGGCCTCCTCCTGCTGCAGCTTGACAGCACTTCCTTGGAGGACCCTCGGGGGATTTTAAATCACCCTTGGGAGACTGCTCTAGAGACAGGCCCGGGGAAGGAAGGTGCTACGAGCCTGAGGCTGAACCCAAGCCCCGTCCGACCTCCTCCCTGTCCTGGCCCCTCCACTTCAGCTGAGGCACGACTTCCCACTGGGCCTAGAGAGCCACGTCGAAGCAAGAGGGCTGGGAAGGGGGTTGTGAGCAGGGGGCAGCCTCTCCCCAGCCAGGCCCCGCCTGCCCCTGGACTTCCCTGCCAGGACGGCCTCCCAGCCACGCTCACCCTCTCCGCCTCAGCAGTACCAGGGGGAGCGCTTCGATTTTTCCACCAGAGGAGCCAAGAGCAAATGAGAAACAAATCCAGCCCGACTGCCTGCCCCTGCAGTGCATGGAGGGAGGGGAGAGTGAGCCCCCAGCCCCTTCCCTGCCTCCATTCCTAGGCACCAGCACCCAGGGGCGAAAGTCTCAACCCCCTGGTTAGAGGGCGGGCAGTGGGTGCAGGACCTCCCTGGCCCACACCCACCATGAGGCGGAAAGTCTGGGGCCTGGGCTTATTGCTCCCCACCCCAGCCTCGGACAAGAACAAACACTGGAGGCTGCCCCCCGACTCCCCACTGCAAGTCCTAGGCTGGGGCCTCCATGTTGCCGGGGAGGGACAGAGTTGGATGGGGGTGCAGTCACTGCTCTCAGATGGCCCCAGCTAGATAAAGAGATGGGGCCTCCATGACGCCTCCCGCTCTTCTCACTGAACTCTTTCCCCGCGGAGGGTCCCTCCCTTCGCTCTTCCCCACATTTGGCCCCCTCCTCCACCTGAGCCCCAGTCCCTCACTGCATCCCATCCCTTCTCCATCTGCCCACACCACCAGGGCTGCCCCACCCCTCTCCAGCTTCTCCACAGGGAGGCAGGCAGGAACCTAGCACAATCCTATACCCCCAACAAGCAAGCTTGCTGGCTTCCCCCCACCCCTACCCGCAACCCCTGCTTTCCCGCAGGCTCAGAGGGCCCTACCCTCCTGCTCTGCCACCCACAGTCCCCTGTTCTCCCTGGGCTGTCCCCACCTCCCATTTGATGAACTTCCTTCCCATCCACCCACAAATACACACTAGTGCCCCCCACCATTCTGCACTCTTGAGCCCCCAAATCACCTCTGGGCTCTCTCCTCCCCACCCCAGCCTCAATTTTTTTTACGAGCACGGTCTCTACTTCCATCAATGTGGCTTACAGGTGAGACCCTGGAAAGAGCCACACCCAGGAATAAGGGCAAACTGGACCTAGACCAGCTTCACTGCATCAAGATGACTTCCCTGTATGCTATCTGGCTACCAGAAGGCAATCAAATTCTCCCTGAAAGAAGATGACATCAGCCACAGCCTCTACAATCTGTCACCCGCAACATCCACCATTCCACAAAATTTGGCCAGGCAGATCTCTTCCTCTTCCTCCTCCTCTTTCTTCCCCACCTTCTTCCTCCTCTCCTCCTTTGCTTGCTTCTCTATTTCTTCTTCCTTTTCCTTCTTCTTTCTCCTCCTCTTCTTCCCCCTCCTCTTTCTTCCCCACCTTCTTCCTCCTCTCCTCCTTTGCTTGCTTCTCTATTTCTTCTTCCTTTTCCTTCTTCTTTCTCCTCCTCTTCTTCCCCGCCTCCTCCTCCTTTTTCTTCTTCTGTTTCTTTTCCTTTCCTTCCCTTCAAAAACAATTCAGTCTTCTGGTTGACTTTAAACACAACAAAACAAAAACAATTCAGTCCAGAAGACACTGGGGGGGGTGGAGCAAGCAGGGGTCCCCAGGGGTAGGGTGGACGGGAGATGCAGTGGCTCAGCAAATGGTTCTGGAGCTCAAGTTAAGTGATGAGGGTATTTCCAACGTTGGGCTGTGGCCAGAGCAGGAGAAAGAGGGGCAAAGGAGAACATCCAAGTGGGAGGGCAGCCCAGTGTGGGATGTCAAAACCCAAGCAAGGTAAAGAGGATGTCCACTTGGGTCCCAGCTCAGCAAGGGAGAGTGAGTCATGAGAAAGGTGAAGAGGGCATCTGGCCAGGGTAGTGGCCAAGCCCCAAGAAGGGGAGTTCAAGGGGGATGAGAAGGACATTCCTGCAGGAGTGGTCAGGGCATCCAGGGGAGCTCGATGTGGGACCTCAGAGCCTGAGTGGAGAAGCACGTCCATGTGGGGAGGTGGGGGTAGGGTGGTTCCAGGCAGAGTGTCAGAGCCCACGAAGGCTGAGGGTTGCTTCCGTGTGGGTAAAGATGTGGCATGCTGGAGTCTGAGGGACAAAGAGGCATCCATGTGGTGGGCTGGCCCAGGACAGGGTGTCAGAGCCCAAGAGAACTGAGGAGGGTCTGGGTGGGGTGGAGGGCATGGGATATCGGTTGCCGTGGAGGCTAAAGCAAATCCATCTTGGATACTAATCTGCCATGTTGACTTCTGAGTAGCCCCAGTTCCAGGGATGCCTCTAAGAGATCTACTTTAACTACTGTTAGCTAAATCTTGCCCTTAGGCATATTTACATAGCATTCTTGCCTTTCCCCAAGGGGCCAATTTCAACTGTCCTAACATTGCCGCCCCGTGGTATACAAGCCCTGGGGTTGGGGGCAACAGTGTGGGGGTCCACCATTTTGCTCGCTGATGTCAGACGTGACTTCTCTTTTTAATTCCTTGTTAAATGTTTCTTTCTGAGAAACTGGGTTTGTCAGCCTCTTTCTTTAGCCTCTCAGCTTCCTCACCTTTGGGGATAGCTTCCTTACCTTTGGGGATAGGTTTGCCTGGACCTGCCCACTGCAAAACAGTTATATTCAGTGGAACTGACCCAGTGAGAAAAAGTGAGCTAGGTTTCTCACTGTAGGCAAAGAGGATTATAATATGGAAAAGAAGCCTGGGTGCAGGGGCTTATGCCTGTAATCCCAACACTCTGGGAGGCCAGGATGGGCAGATCATTTGAGCCTAAGAGTTCAAGACCAGCCTGGGCAATGTGGTGAGACCTTGTCTCTACAAACAGTACAAAAAATTTGCTGGACACAGGGGTACGTTCCTGTAGTCTCAGCTACTCAGAAGGCTGAGGTGGGAGGATTGCCTGAGCCCAAGAGGTCAAAGCTGAGGTGAGACATGATCAGGCCACTGCATTCCAGCCTGGGTGACAGAGTGAGACCCTATCTCAAATAAAAGAAAGGAGAAGAGAAAAGAGAAGAGAAAGAAGAGAAGAGAAGAGAAGAGAAGAGAAGGGGGAAACAAGAATGAACTCTCTGATGTTCTCACTTGTAATCCTATACACCTGGATTGGAATTGGAGGTAATGGGAAGAACTCATTATTTCCAAAACACATGGAGAGATGTAGAGGCTGGGTGCAGTGGCTCATGCCTATAATCCCAACACTTTGGGAGGCCGAGGTGGGAGGATCACTTGAAGCCAGGCATTTGAGACCATCTTGGGTAACATAGTGAGATCCCATCTCTACAAAACAAGAATAAACAAAATAGCCAGGTGTAGAAATAAATATTGATGCAAATGCATGTATGTATGTGTTTATGTTGTGTGTGCATGCGTCAATGTATGTATACTTATGTGTATACGTACAGATATTTTCCGGCTTTATCCATTGAGAGGGCCTGGGAGTCATGACATATTAATAATGATGAGTGTAGCTAGCACCCAAGCCTTTTTGTTTTGTTTTGTTTTGTTTTGTTTTTTGAGATGGAGTCTCACTTTGTCGCCAAGCTGGAGTGTGGTGGCACAATCTCGGCTCACTGCAACCTCCACCTCCCTGGTTCAAGTGATTCTCCTGCCTCAGCCTCCTGAGTAGCTGGGATTACAGGAACCTGCCACCACGCCCGGCTAATTTTTGTATTTTTAGTAAATACGGGGTTTCACCGTGTTGGCCAGGATGGTCTCTATCTCTTGATCCACCCGTGATCCACCTGCCTCAGCCTCCCAAAGTGCTGGGATTACAGGCATGAGCCACCACGCTCAGCGCCTTTTTTTTTTTTTAAATCAGCCTACATCATGCTTTGATAGCATCCAAGTCTTTTTTTTTTTTTTTTTTTTTGAGAAGGGGTTTCACTCTTGCTACCCAGGTTGGAGTACAATGGCATGACCTTGGCTCACTTCAACCTCTGCCTCCCGGGTTCAAGCGATTCTCCTGCCTCAGCATCCTGAGTAGCTGGGATTACAGGCATGTGTCACCATGCCCGGCTAATTTTGTATGTTTAGTAGAGACGGGGTTTCAGCATGATGGTTGGGCTGGTCTTGAACTCCCAACCTCAGGTGATCTGCCTGCCTCAGCCTCCCAAAGTGCTGGGATTATAGGCGTGAGCCACCGCACCTGCCGATAGCACCCAAGTCTTAATGTCTAAATGACATTGTCCACTGGAAGAAACCAGGGCTCCTTGGCAAAATGGCTAATTACAGGGATAAGGCAGGGAAAGTACAAGATAAGCCTGAATCCTCTTGTGTCAGAAAATAAAGTGCTCAGAAATGATTAAACAGAGTTATCATAGGAACCAGCAATTCCATTCCTAAGGATACCCAAGAGAAATGAAAACATTTGTTTGTACAAAACTTGTGCAGGCTTACCTTGTTTTATTGCACTTCATTTTAGTGTGCTTCACAGATAATGCAGTTTTCACAAATCGAAGGTTAGTGCCAACACTGCACTGAGCAAGCCTATTGGCTTCATTTTTCCAACAGCATGTGCTCACTTTGTGTCTCTGTCACTTCTGGTAATTCTCAGAATATTTCGAACTTTTTCATTAGCACTGTATCTATCTGTTACGATGATCTGTGATCAGTGGTCTTTGATGTTACCATTCCAGTTGTTTTGGAATTCCATGAACCATGCCCATAGAAGATGATCAGCTTAATCAATCAATGTTGTGTGTGTTCTGATTGCTCCATCAACCAGCCATTTCTCCATCTCTCTCCCTCTCTTTGGCCTCCCTATTCCCTGAGACACAATACTATTGAAGTCAGGCCAGTTAATAACCTTACAATAACCTCTAGATGTTCAAGTGAAAGGAAGAATCACACATCTCTCACTTTAAATCAAAGCTAAAAATTATTAAACTCATTAAGAAAGGCATGTTGAAAGCTGAGATAGGCCAAAAGCTAGGCCTCTTGTGCCAAATGGTTAGCTAAGTTGTGAATGCAAATAAGAGTTCTTGAAGAAAATTCAAAGTACTACTCCAGTGAACACACGAATGATAAGAAACTGAAATAGCCTTATGCTGCTGATATAGAGAAAGGTTTAGTGATAGAAGATCAAACAGTCACAACATTCCCTTAAGCCAAAGCCTAATCCAGGGCAAGGCCTCTTCAATTCTGTGATGGCTGAGAGAAGTGAGGAAGCTGCAGAAGAAAAGTTAGAAGTTACCAGAGGTTGCTTCATGAGGTTTAAGGAAATAAGCTGTCTCCAAAACATAAAAGTACAAGGTGAAGCAGCAACTGCTAATGGAGAAGCTGTAGCAAGTTATTCAGATCTAGCTAAGATCATTGATGAAGGTGGCTACACTAAACAACAGACTTCCTTTTTCTTTTTTTTTTTTTTGAGACGAAGTCTCGCTCTGTCACCAGGCTGGAGTGCAGTGGTGTAGTGGCATGATCTCGGCTTACTGCAACCTCCGCCTCCTGGGTGCAAGCGATTCTCCTGCCTCAGCCTCCCGAGTAGCTGGGACTACAGGTGTACACCATTACACCCAGCTAATTTTTGTATTTTTGGTAGAGATGGGGTTTCACCATGTTGGCCAGGATGGTCTCGATCTTTTGAAGTCGTTATCCGCACACCTCGGCCTCCCAAGTGCTGGGATTACAGGCGTGAGCCACCGCGCCTGGTCCCCAGACTTTCAATGTAGATAAAACAGCCTTCTATTGGAAGAAGATGCCACCTAGGACTTTCATAGCTAGAGAGGAGAAGGCAATGTTTCGTTTCAAAGCTTCGAAAGACAGGCTGACTCTCTTGTTAGGGACTAATGCAGCTGATGACTTTAAGTTGAAGCCAATGCTCACTTACCATCGCAAAAACCCTAGGGTTGTTGGCTGGGTGCAGTGGCTCATGCCTGTAAACCCAGCACTTTGAAAGGCCAAGGCAAGTCGATTGCCTGAAGTCAGGAGTTCGAGACCAGCCTGGCCAACATGGTGAAACCCCATCTCTACCAAAAAATACAAAAATTAGCTGGGTATGGTGGCCTGCACCTGTAGTCCCAGCTACTGGGGAGGTTGAGGTGGTAGGATCTCTTGAACCTGGGAGGCAGAAGTTGCAGTGAACCGACATCACACCATTGTACACCAGCCTGGGCAATAGAGTAAGACCCTGTCCCGAAACAAAAAACAAAAAAACCCAAGCCCTAGGCTTGTTAAGAATGATGCTATATCTACTCTGCCTGTGGTCTAGGAATTGAACAACAAAGCCTGGATGACAGCACATCTGTTTACAGAAAGGTTTACTGAATATTTTAAGCCCAATTGTTGAGGCCTACTGTTTAGAATAAGATTTCTTTCAAGATATTACTGCTCATTGACAATGTACCTGATCACCCAAGAGCTCCGATGGAGATGTACATGGAGATTAATGCTGTTTTCCCACCTGCGAACACAGCATCCATCTTGCAGCCCACAAAACAAGGAGTAATTTTGACTTTTAAGTCTTATCATTGAAGGAATTTATTTCCTAAAGCTATAGGAAATGCCAGAGATAGTGATTCCTCTGCTGGATCTGGGCAAGGTAAATAGAAAAGCTTCTGGAAAGGATTCACCATTGTAGATACCACTGAGAACATTTATGATTCATGGGACGAGGTCAAAACACTAACATTAATAGGAGTTTGGAAAAAGTTGATTCCAATCCTAATGAATGACTTTGAGGGATTCAACACTTCAGTGGAGGAAGTAACTGCAGATGTGGTAGAAATAGCAAGGAACTAGAATTGGTAGTGGAGCCTGATGATGTGACTGAATTGCTGCAATCTCATGGTAAAACTTGAACAGATGAGGAAATGCTTCTTACGGATGAGCCAAGAAAGTGGGTTTTTGAGATGGAATCTATTCCTGGTGAAGATGCTGTAAACATTGTGGAAACAACAACAAAGGATTTAGAATATTTCATAAACTTAGCTGATAGAGCAGCAGCAGGGTTTGAGAGAATTGACTACAATTTTGAAAGTTCTACTGGTGTAAAATGCTTTCAAATAGTATCACATGTTACAGAAAAATCTTTCTCGAAAGAGTCAATCGATTTAGCAAACTTCACTGTTGTTTTATTTTAAGAAATTGCCAATTGCCACAGCCACCCCAAACTTCAGCAGCCACCACCCTGACCAGTCAGCAGCTATCACCATGGAGATAAGACCATTCATCAGCAAAAAGATTATGACTTGCTGAAGGCTCAGGCAATTGTTAACATTGTTAACTTTTTTTTTTTTTAGCAATAATGTATTTTCTTTCTTTCTCTTCTTTCTTTCTTTCTTTCTTTCTTTCTTTCTTTCTTTCTTTCTTTTCTTCTTTCTCCTTCCTTCCTTCCTTCCTTCCTTCCTTCCTTCCTTCCTTTCTTCCTTCCTTTTAAATAGAGATGAGTTCTCACTATGTTGCCCAGGATGGTCTTGATTTCCTGAGTTCAAGTGATCCTGCCACATTACTTTTTTTTTTTTTTTTTTTTTTTGAGATGGAGTCTCACTCTGTCGCCCAGGCTGGAGTGCAGTGGCTCGATCTTGGCTCATTGCAATGTTCGCCTTCTGACTTGAAGAGATTCTCCTGCCTCAGCCTCCTGGGTAGCTGGGATTATAGGTGCACATCACCACACCTGGCTAATTTTTCTATTTTTAGTAGAGACGGGGTTTCACCATGTTGGCCAGGCTAGTCTCGAACTCCTGGCCTCAAGTGATCTGCCAGCCTTGGCTTCCCAAAGTGCTGGGATTATAGGAGTGAGCCACTGTGCCTGGCCAAACATAACTTTTATATGCACTGGGAAACCAAAGTTTTCACGTGACTCACATTATTTCAATGTTCACTTTATTGTGGCAATCTGGAACTGAACTGGCAATATCTCTGAGGTGTGCCTGTATGTGAATTTTTATAACATTATTCATAATAGCCACAAGTTAGAAACAACCCAAATGCCCAGCAATGGATGGATAAACAAAATATAGTACAGTCTTACAATGGAATATTATTCAGCCATAAAAAAGAATGAAGTAATTGTACATGCTACAACCTGGATAAACCTCAAAAACGTTATGGTAAGTGAAAGAAGCCAGTTACCAAAGACTACATGTTGTATGATTCCATTTATATTAACTATGTAGAATAAGGAAATCTACAGAGACAGAAAGTAGATTAGTAGCTGCCAGGGGCTGGAGTGGGTGGGAGGATAGGGGGATGACAGCTAAATGTTACAAGACTTGTTTTAGAGGTAATGAAAGTGTTCTAAAATTGTGACGGTGGCACATATCTGTGAATATGCTTAAAACCGTTAAATTATACACTTTAAATGGGTGAATTGTAACATATGTGAATTATACCTCAATAAAGCTGTTCAAAAAAAAAAAAGAAAAGAGAAGTGCTCAAAGAATGAACAGTGGAGACATGTCAAAACAATACGGAAGCTAGTTAGAAGGGGCTTCCACTGGCTAGAGCAGGAAAGTTTGAGCATCAAAATAAATAGTAATATCAATGGATTATAACTTACAAGATAAAATAGGAATCCATGACTCTATACTGTTGTAAATACATGAATACATGGGAATGGGCTATTTACATATTCTCAAAGCACTTTCCACAAAATACTTATTAATTACAAAGAGAAAATCAGTAACTTTGCAGGGGAGAAACCTATCAGACACCACCTTAATCAAATGACCAAAGTGGACATCAACAGCAATGGGATAAATTAGAATCATGTACCATCTATAGGATGCAGTAAGAAAGACAGCATCACTTCTGTGATATTCCTGCACACAATGCATAAACTGAATCTAATCATGAAGAAACACTGAATGAGCCCAAATTAAGGAGCGTTCTAGAAAATAACTGGCTCATAATCTATAAAAGTGTCATTGAAGTTAAGAACAAATTAAAGAACTGTTCCAGATTTTAAAAGACCAGAGATAACTGAGAACTACATGTAATATGTGATATTGTAATGGATCCTTTTGCCATAAAAACATTATTGGGCACACTGGTGAAATTTGAATAGAGTCTTTGCTGTGGATTAGCTGGCAGTAATCTACCAGTGTTAATTTCCTGATTTTGACGGTAGTTTTACGGTTATCTAGGAGGATGTCCTTGTTCATAGGAATTACACATTGAAGTGTTTGAGTGGTGACGGCAACTTAATCTCAAATGATTTCAGGAAACATGTTCTTTGTACTATAGTTGTGATCTTTCTATACATTTGAGACTGCTTCAGAGTTAAAAAAAATTCTACTGTGGCTTAGAAGGAATTGAAAAAAAATCCATGCATGCGAAGAAGAAACTGGACTAATACCTGAAAACCAAGAGAAAAGCAAACCATAGAAAATACAGTCTCACAGGAGATCCAGATACTGGAGTTATCAGTTGGAGTTTTGAACTAATTATTATTACTTTGTATAAGAAAATAGATGAAAAGCTGGATAGTTTCACCAGATCATTGGAATTAATAGAAAATGAAGAATCAAGTGGAGTCCTAGAGTGGAAAATAAATATAATAACTGAAATTGAGAATTCATTTCACAGGACTAAAGGCAGATTAGATAGAGCAGAAGAGGAATTAGTGAATTGGAAGACAGGTCAGTAGAAAATACTTTGATTGTAGCATAGACAGAAAAAGGATAGAGAACACAAAAATGCCATTAATATTATATGCAGCACAACAAGAAGTTCTGTTATATGTGTTTCTGGAGTCCAAAAAGGAGAAGAGAGAGAGAATGGGGTAGAGGCAATATTACTGGCCAAAATTTTACTATAACTAACACAAGACATCAAGCTAAACAGGTTTAATACAAAGAAACCATACTTAGGCATGTTGTACTTAAACTGCAAAATATTAAATTCAAAGGGAAAAATCTGAGAAGCACCAAGAAAACGAAAGCACATGCCTCCAAAGAAACAACCATAGACTGACAAATTGAAATTATATTTGAGATGAAAATCACACAAAATCTAAATATAGATTTTCTTTTTTGAAACATAGCCCAGGTTGAAGTGCAGTGGTGTGATCTTGGCTCACTGCAACCTCCACCTCCTGGGTTCAAGCGATTCTCGTGCCTCAGCCTCCTGAGTAGCTGGTGAAATTCTTGAGGTCAGGAGTTTGAGACCAGCCAACATGGTGAAACCCTGTCTCTATTAAAAATACAAAAATCACAAATACAAAAATTAGCCAGGCTTGGTGGCGGGCAGCTGGATAGTTTCACCAGATAATTGGAATTAATAAAAAATGAAGAATCATGTGGAGACCTAGCATGGAAAAAAATATAGTAACTGAAATTAAGAATTTATTTAACAGGACTAAAGGCAGATTAGATAGAGCAGAAGAGGGAATGGATTCCTATTTCACCAATTTTCCTTTTTCTCTCTATGCTACAATCAAAGTATTTTCTACTGATCTGCTTCCAATTCACTAATTCTCTCTTCTGCTCTATCTAATCTGCCTTTAGTCTTGTGAAATAAATTCTCAATTTCAGTTATTATATTTTTTTCTCCACTCTAGGACTCCACATGATTCTTCATTTTTTATTAATTCCAATTATCTGGTGAAACTATCCAGGTGCTGCCATCAAACCTGGCTAATTTTTGTATTTGTAATTTTTGTATTTTTAGTAGAGACAGGGTTTCACCATGTTGGCCCAGCTGGTCTCAAACTCCTGACCTCAGGTGATGTACCTGCCTAGCCTCCCAAAACGCTGGGATTACATGCATGAGCCACTGTGCCCAGCCCTAAATATAATTTGAATGTATTTTGAATGGATGGGATTAACAGCAGATGAAATATCACAGAAGAAAAGGTCAGTAAACATGAAGATATATGAAGACATTATCAGCAGAAAGTTTCTGAGAGGAAGAATGTGGAAAGAAATAACCAAAAACATAACAGAGCCATGGTCATTCCCAGGATAATATCAAGTACCCTGACATACTTGTAGTTGAAGTCCAGAAAGAGAAGAGAAACAGGAAAACAGAAAAATATTTGAAGAAATAATGACCAAAAGTTTTCCAGCTTTGATGAAAACTAGAAACTCAAAGATCCAAGAATCTCAATACCAACTATAAAGATAGTAAATGACAGCAAGATTCATTATAATCAAATTGCTGAAAATCTGAGATGATGAGAAAATCTTAAAAGAAGCCAGAGGGAAAAAGAGACATTGCATATAGAGGGACAAAGATAACAATTATCATGGACTTATTGTCAGAGACAACATAAGCCAGAAGATAATAGAACACAATTTTTTAAGTTGTGGAGAAAAAAAGTATTCTCAATGTAGATCTCTAAACCAAGTGAGAATATCTTAAAAATGATGGTGAAATAAAGACTTTTTCACACACACAAAGAGTAAGAGACTTTGCCATCAGTCGACCTACACTATAAGAATGTTAAAGAGACTAGGCATAGTGGCTCACTCTTGTAATCCCAGCACTTTGGGAGGCCAAGGAGGGTGGATCGCTTGAGGTAAGGAGTTCAAGACCAGCCTGCCCAACATGGTGAAACTCTGTCTCTACTAAAATACAAAAATTAGCTGAGCGTGGTGGCAGGCGCCTGTAATCTCAACTAGGGATGCTGAGGTGGGAGAATTGCCTGAACCCGAGAGGCGGAGGTTGCAGTGAGCCAAGATCATGTCACTGCATTCCATCCTGGGGGACAGAGTGAGACTCTGTCTCAAAAAAAAAAAAAAAAAAAAAAAAAAAGAAAGAAATGTTAAAGAAAGTTTTTCAGGCAGAAGGAACATGATACCAGATGGAAACTTGGAGCTACACAAAGGAATAAATAAAACAAGAAATGGAAAATATGTGAGTAAATGTAAGATATATTTTTCTCATTTAAAATTTAGTTTAAAAGATCATCAACTACCTAAAGAAGAAAGAATAACAATGTATTATGGGGTTTGTAACATATGTAGAAATAAAATGTATGATAACAATACCATCAAGCATAAAGGGGTGAAAAGAAAATATGCCAGTTTAGCCGGGCGCGGTGGCTGATGCCTGTAATCCCAGCACTTCGGAAGGCCGAGGCGGACGGATCACAAGGTCAGGAGATCGAGACCATCCTGGCTGACACGGTGTAACCCCGTCTCTACTAAAAATACAAAAAATTAGCCGGGCGTAGTGGTGGGCGCCAGTAGCCCCAGCTACTTGGGAGGCTGAGGCAGGAGAATGGCGTGAACCTGAGAGGCAGAGCTTGCAGTGAGCCGAGATCGTGCCACTGCACTCCAGCCTGGACGGCAGAGCAAGACTCCGTCTCAAAAAAAAAAAAAAAGAAGAAAATATGCTAGTTTATGTTTCTAACTTTTACGTGATGTGATATAATGTTATTTGGAGGAAAACTGATAAACTAAAGATGCATACTGTAAACCTTAGAGCACGGGTTGGCAAACTTTTCCTGTAAAGGGCCAGATAGTAAATATTTCAGGTGTTGAAGACCATACAATCTCTTTTGCAACTAATTAACTCTGCTGTTTTATCAAGAAAGTAGCTGTAGACAATATTTAAATGAGTGAGCATGGCTGTGTCCCAATAAAACTTTATTTGTGGACTCTGAAATTTGAATTTTATGCCATTTTCATATATCCCCAAAATATTATTCTTTTGAATAATTTCAACTTAAAAAAATTTTTTTGAGACAGAGCCTTGCTCTGTTGCCCAGGCTGGAGTGCAGTGCCACAATCTCAGCTCACTGCAACCTCCGCCTCCCAGGTCAAGTGATTCTCATGCTTTAGCCTCTCGAGTACCTGGGACAAAGGTGTGCACCCCCACACCTGGCTAATTTTTGTATTTTTAGTAGAGACAGGGTTTCACTATGTTGTCCAGGATGGTCTCAAACTCCTGGCCTCAAGGGATCCACCTGCCTTTGGCCTCCCAGAGTGCTAGGATTACAGGCACGAGCCACTGTGCCCCGGCCCATTTCAACTTTTAAAAAATGTAAAGCATTTTGGGAAGCCAAGGCGAAAGGATTGCTTGAGGACAGGAGTTTGAGGCTGCGGTGAGTTATGATGGCTCTACAGCACCTCACTCAGGGTGAGAGAGTTAAGACTTTCTCTCAAAAACAGAGAGAGATTCTTTTGCTGTTCGTAAGCATAATGATCAGGTATTCATGGTCATGTGTAAGACATGCCTCCCTCCAACCTTGTTACGATGTGGACGTCAGCACATGCCCATTTGATGATCTGACATGAGGGGAAAAAAAGTAAAAAGTAGGCTGGGAGCAGTGGCTCAAGCCTGTAATCCCAGACCTTTGGAAGGCTGAGGCGGGTGGATCACCTGAGGTCAAGAGTTCAAGACCAGCCTGGCCAACATGGAGAAACCCCGTCTCTACTAAAAATACAAAAAAATTAGCCAGGCATGGTGGCGGGTGCCTGTCATCCTAGCTACTTGGGAGGCTGAGGCAGGAGAATTGCTTAAACCCTGGGGGGTGGAGGTTGCAGTGAGCCAAGATCGCGCCACTTCACTCCAGCCTGGGCAACAAGGCGAAACTCCGTCTCAAAAAAAAAAAAAAAAGTAAAAAATTCTTCTTTTTTTTTTTTTTGAGACGGAGTCCTGCTCTGTCTCCAGGCTGGAGTGCAGTGGCGCGATCTTGGCTTACTGCAACCTCCGCCTCCTGGGTTCAACCAATTCTCCTGCCTCAGCCTCCCGAGTAGCTGGGACTACAGGCACGAGCCACCGTGCCTGGCTAATTTTTGTATTTTTAGTACAGACAGGGTTTCACCATGTTGGCCAGGCTGGTCTCGATCTTTTGACCTTGTGATCCACCTGCCTTGGCCTCCCAAAGTGCTGGGATTACAGGCGTGAGCCACCTCGCCTGGCCATAAAACCTGTTCTTAACAAAGCTCTCAGCCAGAAGAATTTCAAATAATTTACATAGATAGTCTGCCCTCAACCAGTGGAGCATTACTCCCCACTCCTTAAATGTGAGCTGGCATAAAGACTTCCTTCCAAAGATTACAGTGTGGAAAGGGAGAAAAATGAGTAAATTTAGAGAAACCTGGCAAATGCTAACCTCAGCTGGGTGATCAAAGTCAATATCAATAATGAGAAGTCAGGCAGGGCGTGGAAGTTGCAGTGAGCCGAGATCGCACCACTACACTCCAGCCTGGCCGCAGAGCGAGACTCTGTCTTAATAATAATAATAATAATAATAATGATGATGATGTCATGTTGTCAGTATGTTTGTTTGTTTATTTGTTTTTTGAGACAGGGTGTCCCTCTGTTATCCAGGCTGGAGTGCAGTGGTGCAATCTCAGCTCACTATAACCTTCGCCTCCCAGGTTCAAACGATTCTTCTGCCTCAGCCTCCCGAGTAGCTGGGATTACAGTCCTACTCCACCACGCCCAGCTAATTTTTGTATTTTTAGTAAAGACAGAGTTTCATCATGTTGGCCAGGCTGGTCCTGAACTCCTGACCTCAAGTGATCTATGCGCCTTGGCCTCCCAAAGTGCTGGGAGTACAGGTGTGAGCCACTGCTCCCAGCCTGCTGGTATGTATTCTTGACCTGATGTGATGAAAATGGCACTTTTACCTTTGTAGTCTTCCTTTGTAAAACTGATAACCCTAGTTTAACCATGAGAAAAACATTAGGTAAATCCCAATGCAGGGACGTTCTATAAAATGCCTCACCAATACTCCTTAAAACCATCAAGATCATTAAAAAAAGGATAGTCTGAGAAACTGTCACAGACTTGAGGAGCCTGAGGAGATATGATGACTAAATAAATGTGATATCTTGGATGGGATCCTGGGTCAGAAAATAGACATTAGGTTAAAACTAAGGCAATCTCCCAAGTGTCCATTCATTGACAGATGAAGGGGCAAACAAAATG
The DNA here is from genome assembly GCF_006542625.1 of Nomascus leucogenys. NCBI lineage: Eukaryota > Metazoa > Chordata > Mammalia > Primates > Hylobatidae > Nomascus > Nomascus leucogenys. The sequence continues at coordinate 1,038,910 of NW_022095769.1, forward strand.
TGCGATATCCATACAATGGAACATTATTCAGTGTTAAAAAGGCAGCTGGGCATGGGGGTTCAGGCCTGTAATCCCAGCACTTTGGGAGGCTGAGGCGGGATGATCACTTGAGGCCAGGAGCTTGAGACTAACCTGGCCAACACACTGAAACCCTATTTTTAGTCTCTACTAAAAATAGAAAAAGTTAGCTGGGCATAGTGGTGCATGCCTGTAATCCCAGCTACTCGGGAGGCTGAGGCAGGAGAATCACTTGAACCCAGGAGACGGAGGTTGCAGTGAGTCGAGATGGCACCACTGCACTCCAGCCTGGGGGACAGAGTGAGACTCTGTCTCAAAAAATGAATAAATAAAAGATAAATAATAAAAATTAAAAGGAAAGAAATTCTGACACATGCTACAACATACACATTATGCAAAGTGAAATAATAAGCCAGTTACAAAAAGACAAAGTCTGTTATGATTCCACTTATATGAGACACCTAGGATATCTAGAGAAACAGAAAGTAGAATGATTGCTGCCAGGGGCTGAAGGCAGGAGGAAATGGAAAATTGTTTCATAGTATAGAGTTTTAATTTTTTAAGATGAAAAAGTTGAGATTGGTTGCACAATGGTGCGAATATGCTTAACACTATTGAGCTCTATACTTAAAAATAGTGAAGATGGTAAATTTTATGTTAAATGTATTATATCACAGTTTAAAAAATGCTAAGGAAATCAGGCCAGGTGCTGTGGCTCACACCTGTAATCCCAGCACTTTGGGAGGCCGAGGTGGGTAGATCACTTGAGGTCAGGAGTTTGAGACCAGCCTGGCCAACATGGTGAAACACCGTGTCTACTAAAAATATAAAAATTAGCCAGGCACTGTGGCAGGCACCTGTAATCGCAGCTACTTGGGAGACTGAGGCAGGAGAATCGTTTGAATCCGGGAGGCAGAGGTTGCAAATAAGCTGAGATCATGCCACTGCACTTCGGCCTGAGTGACAGAGTGAGATCCCATCTCAAAAAACAAACAAATAAAATACTGAGAAAATTCGAATAGAGTATGAACTTTAGTAACTAATATACTATGCTAATAATAAGGAAAACTGGATACAAGATGTATAAAAATGCTGTACTATGTTCATGATTTTCTGTATATCTAAAACTGTTCTAAAAATAAAGTTTATAACTAAAAAAAACCCAACATTCATAGCTCATGGGCCATAAAAGCAGGCCATGGGGCGTATACTTACCATTGCCTTAGAACAAGTACTAACAAATTTTAAAGCAGTATAGGTAATTAGACATTAGTAGAGATAAAATAAATATTTTAAAATATTCAATTAATTCAAAAGAAAGCAGAAAAATAGGAAAAAGAAATAAAGTATATATGGGGCTAATAGAAAACAAATAGCAAGATGGTAGATTTAAGCCCAATGATGTTGACAATACATCAAAAGTAAATTATCTAAATATTCTAAGACCGAATTATCAAACTGGATAAAATAAAACAAAGAACAAGACTCAACTTTATGCTATCTTTAATACGTAAGATTGGCACCTAATAATTTCAGAGAAATGATGGAAACCAGGAGACAGTTATATGATGTATTTGAAGGCCAGGCACGGTGGCTTATGCCTGTAATCCCAGACTTTGGGAGGCCAAGGTGGGAGGATCACATAAGGCCAGGAGTTTGAGACCAGCCTGGCCAACATGGTGAAATTTCATCTCTGCTAAAAATACAAAAATTAGCCAGGCATAGTGGCAGGTGCCTGTAATCCCAGCTACTTAGGAGGCTGAGGCACAAGAATTGCTTGAACCCAGGAGGTGGAGGTTGCAGTGAGCCAAGATCACACCACTGCACTCCAGCCTGGGTGATAGAGTGAGATTCAGCATCAAAAAAAAAGTATATATTTGAAATGCTGTAAAATAACTGGCAAACTAGACAAGTGAAAATATTCTCTAAAAGATGAAGAGGCTGGGCATGGTGCCATGCACCTGTAGTTCTAGCTACTTAGGAGGCTGAGGCAGGAGGACTGCTTGAGCTCAAGAGTTTGAGGCCAGCTTGGACAACATAGTGAGACTCTGCCAAGAAGGAGAAGGCAGAGAAGAAGATTCCATTCTGACATGTAAGAAGCTTGGAAGTAAGTTGTCATTCTGCCAACTAGTAAAAAGCTGAACCAACTGAAAATTCAACAACTTCCTCTTGGATTCATCACAGGGAAAGCTGCTGTACTCAGAATTGGAGAAATAGACAGGTGGAAATGGAGAATCACAATTTACCAGAGCAGAAGAAACACATCAGCAAAAATCCCCCTGGGAACCAGACCTGAATTGTAATTGATGAATTGTTGGAGGCTCAATGTGAACAAGTCTGAGAGTTAAAAATTCCAGGGAGAGGCCAGGTGCGGTGGCTCATGCCTGTAATCTCAGCAGATTGGGAGGCTGAGCTGGGCAGATCACCTGAGGCCAGGAGTTTGAGACCAGCCTAGCCAACATGGTGAAACCCCATTTCTACTAAAAAAAATACAAAAATTAGCTAGGCGTAGTGGGACATGTCTGTAATCCTAGCTACTCAGGAGGCTGAGGCAGGAGAATCACTTGAACCCAGGAGGCAGAGGTTGCAGTGAACCAAGATTGCACCACTGCACTCCAGCCTGGGCGACAGAGCGAGACTCCATCTCAAAGGAAAAAAAAATTCCAGGGGGAACCTAGTTACAGGAGGGACCCCCCAACACACACATACTTTTGTGAGTTTTACTTACCTCCAGGAGGTTAACCAGGTTCTCATATGAAATATGCCAGAGCATTCTGTTCAGCTTCACAAGGCCTGCCCTCAAGAGGAACTATTTTACCAGAGCCTAAACTATTGGGTTTTTAATTTTTTCAGAGCCTACAATTTCACAGGCTCTTTAAAAGATTGAGACAATCATAGGTTAGAGAGCATTTCCCCTCTCCCACACTTTACCACTACATTACTAAAGAAACTGCAGTTTATTTTGCTCAGCACATCAATCATGTCTCGCTATCCAAAAAAAAAAAAAATTACGAGACATACATACTGAAGGATAATAGAACATAGTTTGAAGGGACAGAGCAAGCATGAGAGCCAGACTCAAATATGGCAGGGATGTTAGAATCATCAGGCCAGGAATTTAAAAATAACTATGATTAATATGCTAAGGGGGGGCGGGCACAGTAGCTCATGCTTGTAATCCCAGCACTTTGGGAGGCAGATGCAGGCGGATCACCTGAGGTCAGGAGTTTGAGACCAGCCTGCCCAACACAGTGAAACCCGTCTCTACTAAAAATACAAAAATTAGCGGGGAGTGGTGGCAGGTGCCTGTAATCCCAGCTACTCGGGAGGCTGAGCCAGAAGAATCGCTTGAACCTGGGAGGCGGAGGTTGCAATGAGCCGAGATTGTGCCACCGCACTCCAGCCTGGGTGACAGAGCTAGACTCTGGTCTCAAATATATATATATGCTAAGGGTGCTAATGGATAAATCATACAGCATGCAAGGCCAGATGGACAATGTAGACAGAGAGATGGGAATTCTAAGAAAGAACCAGAAGGAAATGTTAGAGATCAAAAACATCATAACAGAAACAGCGAATGCCTTTGATGGGCTCATCAGTAGGCTGAACACAGCTGAGGAGAGAATCTCTGAGCTTGAGAATATGTCAATAGAAACCCCCCAAAACAGAAGAGAAAACATTCTTCTTTCTGAAGACTGAAAACACACACATACATGCACGCGCGCACACACACACACACACCACACACGCACACACAAAGCCCAGAATAGACTATCCAAGAACTGTGGGACAATTACAAAGGGTGTAACATACAAATAATGGGAATACCAAAAGGAGAAGCAATAAAGGAACAGAAGAAATATTTGAAGCCATAATGACTGAGAATTTCCCAAATTAAAGTCAGACACCAATCTACAGATCCAGGAAGAATTTGAGAACAGGAGGCAGGATAAAAGCAAAAAAAAAAAAAAAAAAAAATCTAGGCATATCCTATGCAAGGTGCAGAAAATCAAAGATAAATACAAAATCTTGAAAGAAATCAGAGGAAAAAACCAACTTCCTCACAGAGGAGCAATGATAACAATTACATCTGGCATCTCCTCAAAAACCACGTAAGCAAGAACAGAGTGGAGTAAAATAGAATCATGCACCGCATAAAGACATTTTGGTCAATGATGGACCACATACAATCGTATGGTGGTCCCATAAGATTATTACACCATACCTTCACTGTAGCTATTCTACATTGAGATACGTTTAGATACACAAACACTTGCCATTGTGTTACAGTCACTTACAGCATACAGTACAGTAATGTGCTGTACGGGTTCATAGCCTAGGAGCAACAGGCTATCTCACACAGCCTAGGTGTATAGTAGGCTCTGTTATCTAGCTCTGTGTACGTTCTCTCGATGCTGTTTGCACAACGATGAAATCACCCAATGATGCATTTCTTCACATGTATCCCTGTTGCTAAGTGATGCATGATTGTATTTAAAAAGTGTTGTAAGAGAAAAACCATCTACCTGGAATTCTGGGACCTGTGAAATTATCCTTCAAAAGTGAAGAAAAAATAAAATGCAAAACTATATATCTTCAATTTACAGAAGATAACACAGGAGAAAGCCTAGATGACCTTGGGATTACTTTTTAGATAAAACACCAAAGGCTTGATTCATGGAAGAAAAGATTGATAAGCTCGACTTAATTAAAATGAAAAACTTCTGCTCTGCAAAAGACACTGTTAAGAGAATGAGAAGACAATCTGCAGACGGGGATTGTCTTTTTTTGCAAAAGACATATTTGATAAACAACTCTTCCAAAATGTACAAAGAACTCTTAAAACACAACCATAAGAAAACAAACAATCCAATTAAAAAATGGGCAAAAGATCTAAACAGACACTTCACCGAAGAAGACATACAGATGGCAATCATACATAAGAAAAGATGCTTAACATCATATGTCATTAGGGAATTACAAATTAAAACAACAATGAGATACCACTACATACATATTAGGATGGCCAAAATCCAAAACACTCACAACACCAAATGTTGGCAAGGACATGGAACAGGAACTTTCATTTGTTGCTGATGGGAATGCAAAATGGTACAGCTACTTTGAAAGACAGTCTGGCAGTTTCTTACAAAACTAAACACATTCTTATCATACGATCTAGCAATTTTGTCCCTTGATATTCATCCAAATGAGTTGAACGTTTATGCTACACAAAAAAACCTGCAGATGAATGTTTATAGCAGCTTTATTTGTGATTGCCAAAACGTGGAAGCAATCAAGATGTTTTTCTGTAGGTGAATGGATAAATAAGCTGCAGTGCATTCATACAATGGAATGTTATTCAGTGCTAAAGAGAGATGAGCTATCAGGCGGTGAAAAGACATGAAGGAAACTTAAATGCATATTACTAGGTGAAAGAAGCCAGTCTGGAAAAGCTACCTACTGTTTGATTCCAACTATATGGCATTATGGAAAAGGCAAAACTTTGAGGATAGTAAAAGATCAGTGGTTGCCAGGGATGGGGAGAGAGAAGGATGAACAGGCAGAGCACAGAGGATTTTTAGGGCAGTGACACTATTCTGTATGATGCTACAGTGGTGGATATATATCATATACATTTGTCCAAACTCAGAATACTTAACACCAAGAGTGAACCCTAATGTAAACTATGGTCTCTGGGTGATAATAATGTATCAATATGAGTTCATCTATTGCAACAAATGTACTTTTTTTTTTTAAGACAGTTTTGCTCTTGTTGTCCAGGCTGGAGTGCAAAGGCATGATCTCAGCTTACTGCAACCTCCGTCTCCTGGGTTCAAGCGATTCTCCTGCCTCAGCCTCCCAAGTAGCTGGGATTATAGGCACACACCACCACACCCAGCTAATTTTTGTATTATTATTAGAGACAGGGTTTCACCACGTTGGCCAGGCTGGTCTTGAACTCTTGACCACAGGTCATCCACGCACCTCGGCCTCCCAAAGTTCTGGGATTACAAATGTGAGCCACTGCTCCCCACCCAAATGTGCTATTTTGATAGTAGCAGAGACTATATTGGGACAAGGGGTTTATGGAAAATCTGTGTGCCTTCTGCTCAGTTATTTTTTAAAAAACAAGAAGTTTATTTAAACAACAAGATGCTTGACTTGAAGGGAAAACTATCTAGGATTCTTCTTTTTTTTTTAGAGTAATTTCTCCCTACTTAAAGACAGATTGCCCTACATGTAACAGCTATGTACAAAAAAGTTATAAAATTGTCCTTGGTTTTATAATGACAAATGAAAAGCATTAAAATTCTCCAACTGAACAAGGTATGCAAGGATTTTTATGTTTTTTTTTTGTTTTTTTTTTTGTTGTTGTTGTTGTTGTTAAAACAGTGAGAGCAAAATAACTTACTGGAATATAAAGATAGGAGCTGAATGAACGTACCGCTAATGGAGAAAGGGGGTATTTTCACAGAATCAGTATTTTTCCCCATCCCATCTCCACTTGATGTCAATCAAAACATACCATTGGCTGTTTAGTTTTAAAAAATGCAGTATGCTTGTGCACATATATCAGTTACTTTATGTACAATAAAGAAATGGGGAAGGGAGAAATCAAAGAATAGAGAAAACTATATTGTAATAGTCAGGATGGGGTGGAACCAAATTGCAGTTTTCTAATTGAGAATGTAATCTTTTAATCTTGGTCTTTAAAGAACTGAGTTCGGGAGTAAAGAAGCAGGTTCTGGCCGGGCGTGGTGGCTCACGCCTGTAATCCCAGCACTTTGGGAGGCCGAGGCCGGTAGATCATGAGGTCAGCAGATCGAGACCAGCCTGACCAACATGGTGAAACCCCATCTCTACTAAAAATACAAAAGAATTAGCTGGGCGTGGTGGCGAGCGCCTGTAATCCCAGTGACTTGGGAGGCTGAGGCAGGAGAATTGCTTGAAACTGGAAGGCAGAGGTTGCAGCGAGCCAAGATTGTGCCACTGCACTCTAGCCTGGGCAATAAGAGCAAAACTCCGTCTCAGAAAAAAAAAAAAAAGCAGTTTCCCTTCTCAGTAGACACCTCCCACCTGCTGTTGGAACACATCAACTGTATCTTCAGTCTCCATTTCCAACTGTGCAGCTGTGTCTCTTTCATTGAGTGGTTGCCCATCAAACTGGAATCTGATTTGCCTCATTGACAATCCCTGTCGTTCACAATAGGCTTTTATTAGTTTACTGAGTGGTGTATGCCTCTTAATCTTAAACTGCACCACAGAACCATCCTGCCCCACCACCTTCAAATCAATATAATCATTGCTCTCAGTCTTTACTCCTTCCTCAGGCTTTTCATGGGCCATGGCGAGTGCCAGAGTGTCCTCAGCTGCTGCTCCACAAACGAGGTACCAGGTCCTCACTGAACGAGCACAAAAGCAGCACCAGGAGGGGCAGAATAACCCTTCTGCTCAGTTTTGCTGTGAATCCATCCACTGCACATCCTACAGGCAATTGAGATATTATGATACTATAATGACTGTGTGCTAATAAATTAGAAATTTTGGATAAAATGGTCAAAATTTTTGAAAAACACAACAAATCCTGTGGAACACCAGTATAGTCCTATATCTATTAGAAAAATTGTATCAGCAATTAAACATTTTCCTACAAAAAACACTTCCAGATGGTTTAGCTGCTTAATTCTTCGGAACATTAAATAAACAAATAACACCAGTTTAACACAAACTCCTTCAGAGAATAGAAAGAACACTTCCTAACTTTTTGGATGAGGGCAGCATAACCTTGATATTAAAATCGAACTAGGACATTACACCAAATGATAATTACAGAACAATTTCTGTCAAAACACAGACATAAAATCCTAAACAAAAATAATAGCAAATCAAATTCAGTACTAAATAAAAAATGATAATGCATCATGACAAATTTTAATTCATTCCAGAAATGTAAGGTTGGCTTCACATTTGAAAACCAGTTACATAAATCACAGCATTAAAAGTATAAAGGAACAAAATCATATTTCAGTAGATGTTTAAAAAGCAATTGATAACAATTCAACATTTATTCATGATAACAATTCTTAGCAAGGTAAGCATAAAAGGAAATTTTCTTAATCTGATAGTGAATTTTAAAAACACAGCAAACTTTACATTTTATGGTATAAAGTATTGAAAATGATCCCTTTGAGAGTGGAACAAATTGAGGATGTCCACCACCACCATTTCTGTTCAATATTGTATCGGAGTTCTAGCCAGTGCAATAAGGCAAGAAAAAGAAATAAAAAGTGTAAGGTTTGAAAAGAAAAAAATAAAACTGTGGCTCTTCATTGATGACATGATTATGTAGGTAGAACATTTTTAAAAACTACAGATACGTGCCGGGCCCAGTGACTCATGCCTGAAATCTCAGTGCTTTCAGAGGCCAAGGTGGGAGAATCACTTGTAGCCAGGAATTTTAGACCAGCCTGAGCAATATAGCGAGACTACAAAAAATTAAAAAATTAGCCAAGTGTGGTGGTGCATGCCTGTGATCCTAGCTACTTGGGAGGCTGAGATGGGAGGATCACTTGGACCCAGGAGGTTGAGCCATGATTGCACCACTGCGCTCCAGCCTGGACAACAAAGCAAGACTTTGTCTCAAAAAACAAACAAACAAACAAAACCCTGAAACTACAGATATGCTGTAAGTTAATAAATTTAGCAAGGTTCCTGGAAACAAAGTTGACATTGAAAACTTTCCATAAGTGGGCAATAGCAATTAGAGAATGAAAAAAAAGTCAATGAAAAAAATCAAATCCCAAACACCTAGGAATAAATCTGACAAAATATTCTCATAAATTTTTGTTTGTTTGTTTGTTTTTACTAGAGACGAGATCTCACCATGTTGCCCAAGCTGATCTCAGATTCCTGAGCTCAAGCAATCCTCCCAGCCTTGGCCTTCCAAAGTGCTGGGATTACAAGCATGACCCACCACATCTGGCCTATGCTCATGATTTGATACGGAAAACTATAGAATATTAATGAAAGGGGACAAAGACCTTTTTAAAAATACATAGAGATACACTGTGTTCATAGATTGCTAGTGTCATGTTATAACATGGTCAATTCTCACCTCAATTGACCTACAGATTCAATACAACCTAATATAACCTCATTTACTGCTGGTAGGAATGTAAAATGGTATAACTTCTTCAGAAAACAGTTTTATATTTTCTCCAAAGGATAAACATAAGGTTACCTGTGGCCCAACAATTCTAATCCTAGGTATATATTCAGTGAAAACATATGTCCATACAAAAATTTGTGCATGAATGTTCAAAGTGGCATTATGCATAATAGCCCAAATGTGGAAAAAACAGATGAATAGATAAAGAAATGTGGTATATCTGTGGAATGAAATATTACTCAACCATTTACAAGATTGCAGTACTGACAGGGGCTACAACATAGATCAACTTTGCAAACATTATGCCACATGAAAGAAGCTACTCACAAAAGACCACATGTTTATGATTCCATTTATATGAAATATCCAGAACAGGCTTATCTATAAAGACAGAAAAATAGAATTAGTGATTGTCTATGGCTGGGGGTAGAGTGGGAGAGAAAAGGGAGTGACTGTTGATGGGCATGGAGGTTTTCTTAGAGGGTGATGAAAATATTGTAAAATTGATTGTGGTGACAGCTGTACAACTCTGTAAATATATTAAAAATCTATTGAATTATACACTTATTTAAATGGGTGAATTGTATGGTATGTGAATTACGTCCAATAGATCTATTTTATGAAAACATGTTTAATCCTTGAAGGTTATTCTCTTTTTCTTTTCTTTTCTTTTCCTTTTTATTTTTTTATTTTTTTTTCTTTTTTTTTATTTCTTTTATTAATTTTTTTTGCACACAAAAACAATAAACATTTTCTAAAAATACATACAAACAAAAAGATGCGTATCAAACATATTAGGAAGGTTACACATGGGAAGTCGGGGAATAGAAATGGGGGGTGGGAGTTAAAATAAGGTAGAGAGGGACTTTATGTGGATCAGTGATAATAACTCAATCCTCTATTTGACAAAGAAGAGGGAGAAGGAAGAGGAAGAAAAAGAAAGTGGGATAAAGGATCAGAAAGGGAGGAAAATAGAAAAAATTAGAGTATGACTCCAGGGTAGACCTGTTTTGTTGTCACTGAGTTGGTTGGTTGGTTTGTCTGTTGTATTTTTCATGTTTCGCCAAGTTGGCCAGACTGGTCTCGAACTCCTAGCCCGAAGTGATCAACCCGCCTCGCCCCCCAGAGTGCCGGGACCACAGGTGTGAGCCACCACGTCCAGCCCCTACATTGCTTCTGGCCTCCATGGTAGACCTCCCAGACGGAGCGGCCGGGCAGAGGCGCTCCTCACTTCTTCCCAGACACGGGGCGGCCGGGCAGAGGCGCTCCTCACTTCCCAGACGGGGCGGCCAGCAGAGACGCTCCTCACTTCTTCCCAGACGATAGGTGGCCGGGCAGAGGCGCCCCTCACTTCCCAGACAATGGGTGGCCGGGCAGAGGTGCTCCTCACTTCCCAGACAATGGGTGGCGGGCAGAGGTGCTCCTCACTTCCCAGACGGGGCGGCCGGGCAGAGGCGCTCCTCACTTCTTCCCAGACGATAGGTGGCCGGGCAGAGGCGCTCCTCACTTCTTCCCAGACACGGGGCGGCCGGGCAGAGGCGCTCCTCACTTCCCAGACGATGGGTGGCCGGGCAGAGGCGCTCCTCACTTCCCAGACAATGGGTGGCCGGGCAGAGGCGCTCCTCACTTCCCAGACGGGGCGGCCGGGCAGAGGCGCTCCTCACTTCTTCCCAGACGATAGGTGGCCGGGCAGAGGCGCTCCTCACTTCTTCCCAGACGATAGGTGGCCGGGCAGAGGCGCCCCTCACTTCCCAGACGATGGGTGGCCGGGCAGAGGCGCTCCTCACTTCCCAGACGGGGCGGCCAAGCTTTTTTTTTTTTTTTTTTTTTTGAGACAGAGTTTCGCTCTTGATTCCCAGGCTGGAGTGCAATGGCGCGATCTCGGCTCGCCGCAACCTCCACCTCCCGGGTTCAAGCTATTCTCCTGCCTCAGCCTCTTGAGTAGCTGGGATCACAGGCATGCGCCACCACGCCCAGCTAATTTTGTATTTCTAGTAGAGACGGGTTTTTCCATGTTGGTCAGGCTGGTCTTGAACTGCCGACCTCAGGTGATCCGCCCGCCTCGGCCTCCCAAAGTGCTGGGATTACAGGCGTGAGCCACCGCGCCTGGCCTTTTTATTTTTATTTATTATATTTTTTGAGATGGAGTCTCCCTCTGTCACCCAGGCTGGAGTGCAGTGGCACAATCTCGGCTCACTGCAACCTCCGCCTGCCAGGTTCAAGCGATTCTCCCACCTCCGCCTTCCGTGTAGCTGGGATTACAGGCACCCACCACTACGCCCAGCTAGTTATTGTATTTTTAGTAGAGATGGGGTTTCATCATGTTGGCCAGGCTAGTATCCAACTCCTGACCTCAAGTGATCCGCCTGCCTCAGCCTCCCAAAGTGCTGGGATTACATTTTGGTGGAAATCGACAAGCTGATTCTAAAATGTATAGAGAAATGCAAAAGGCCAAAACTAATCATCATAAATAAGTACAAAAATGAAGGACTTAAACTACCTGTTAGTGACTTATTACAAAACTCTAGTAGTGAAAACAGTTGGTATTGGCAAAACTTACAGACAAATAGACCAATGGGACACAACAAACAGTTCAGAAACAGACCCACAACTATATGGTCCAGTGAAATGACATAAGGAAAGAATGACCTTTTCAACAAATGATACTGCATACATTTAATATTCATGTGGGAAAAAATGCACTTTGACTACTACCTTAGACCACACAGAAAAGTCAGTTCTAGGTAGATCATTAATCAAAATGTGAAGAACAATGGAAACAGACTTTCCAAATTCTGAAAAAAAAAACAAGTATTTGTCACCTAAAGTTTTATACCCAGTAAAATTATCATTCAAATGTAAGGGTAGATTAAGGACATTTTCAGATGTACACCTTCTCACAAATCTATTGGAGGATCAGCTCCTTAAAAAACAAGAGAATAAAACACGAAAGAGGAAGACATGGGCTTTATGAAATGGGGGAATCCAATCTTGGAAGGATGGTTCAGGAGATTACACCTTGAGGGCTGTTCGCCTGGGCTGGAGAGCAACCAGTTGCATTAGGATGGATAGAAAGCCTTCAGAAGAGATTGCTTCAAGAAAAGGAAGCAAACAGAATTCTTGATGTGTCTGAACATCCTAACGGGGGATTTGGACCACTGGGATTGAAATGGTGTTAATTACATGGAAAACAATGAACATCAGCAACAACACAAGGTAAGTATGAACTCCAGGAGAACAGAGCAGAAGTGATCATAGCATATGACACAGCTCGGATAAGAATGATGATTATGTAGTTACAGTAAGGTACACACTGAATATTGGCTAACCAAAATTATCATGCAACCACATTGGGAGGCTGGTACGACTGGAAGTGTGACTGAATGTGGTAAAGGCGAGGAGTCAAAGAGAACTAAATCGGCCAGGCACAGTGGCTCACACCTGTAATCCCAGCACTTTGGGAAGCTGAGGCAGGCAGATCACTTGAGGCTGGGAGTTCGAGCCCAGCCTGGCCAACATGGCAAAACCCTGTCTCTACTAAAAATACAAAAATTAGCTGGGCATGGTGGCATTTGCCTGTAATCCCAGCTACCTGGGAGGCTGAGACATGAGAATCACTTGAACTCAGGAGGCAGAGGTTGCAGTGAGTCTTGATTGCACCACTGCACTCCAGCCTGGGAGACAGAGCAAGACTCTGTCTTAAAAAGAAGAGAGAGAGAGAGATTGAGAGAGAACTAAATCCTCATCTTCAATACTGGGAAGTCAAAAGATGATTTCCCAAACTGAAATATCAAGAAGTCATAATGAAAGCAAGTTATTTAGAGATATAGAGAATATCTATATAAAAAATAGCTGATTGCGTTGAAGATCACTGGCACTGGGGAGAAGGAGATAGTATGAAGGAGGACGGGACTACTGCCCTTTTTTAACCTGCCCCATAGATTCCTGGCATCTAAATTAAATTATGCACACATATACCTTTGGTAAAAATTAGAAGTACATTTTTAAAAAGTAATTGTGAATTGCAAAAGAAAAAGGAACATCTTAGAATACAAAGACTAACAAAGGAGAATATGTTCATGATCTTGGTATTAGACACATAATTCTTAAACAAGACCCACATACACACACAACTAACCACAAGGAAAACATTAATAAGTTGGATTTCAGTAAAATTAAGGACGTCTATTCATCAAAAGACATCACTGAGTGAAAAGGCAAGCCCAAGATATTTCCTCTCCTTCCTTCCTTCCTTCCTTCCTTCCTTCCTTCCTTCCTTCCTTCCTTCCTCTTTTCTTCCTCCCTTCCTTCTTTTTGAGACAAGGTCTCACTCTGTTGCCCAGGCTGGAGTATACGGCTCACTGCAGCCTCAACTTTCTGGGCTCAGGTGATCCTCCCACCTCAGCCTCCTCCTGAGTAGCTGGAACCACAGGCACGCACCACCACACCCAGAAAATTTTTTTTTGTTTTTAGTAGAGACAGGATTTTGTCATGTTGCCCAGGCTGGTCTTGAACTCCTGGACTTAAGTAATTTGCCCACCTCGGCCTCCCAAAGCACTGGGATTACAGGCATGAGCCACCACGCCCTGCAGATATTTTCAACATATGTATTTAGCAAAGGACTTGTGTCCAGAACATATTTAAAATGTCTTATAAAATAAAAAAAGTTTGACAATCCAATTTTTTTAAGAAAATGGGCAAATGACTCAATATGCTTTTCATAAAATATCTAATTGGCTAATAAACATATGGAAAGGTATTCAACATATTTATCAGAAAATGCAAATTAATACCACAATGAGATACTACTACATATTCTGTAGAATGGCTACAAATTAAACGACAGACAATGCTATTAATAAGGATGTAGCCACTGGGACTCTCATACGGATGGGAGGAGTGTAAATTTCTGCAACCACTTTAGAAAAAACTCTGGCAAAAACTACTAAAGCTGAACATATGCATTCTCTACAATCCAGCAATTTCACTTTCAGGTATATGCCAAATAGAAGTGCATCTACATATGCATTAAAGGGGCATGTGCAAGTTTGTTTGTAACCATGTTACTTCTAATGGTAAAAAAACAAACAAACAAAAAAAAAACTTGAAGAGGGCCAGGCACGGTGGCTTATGCCTGTAATCCCAACACTTTGAGAGGCTAAGGTGGGAGGGTCACTTGAGCCAGGAGTTTGAGACCAGCCTGGGCAACACAGTGAGACTCCTGTTTCTACCAAAAAAAAAAAAATTAGCCAGGTGTGGTGGTATGCACCTGTGGTCTCTTCTACTCAGGAGGCTGAGGTGGGAGGATCATTTGAGGCTGGAAGGTTGAGGCTGCAGTGAGATATGATCACACCACTGCACTCCAGTCTTGGCCACAGAGCAAGACCCTGTCTCTCAAAAAACAAACAAACAACAACAACAAAAAACAAAACAAAAACTTGAAGAATCAAATGGGCCATCAGCAATAGAATGGGCATATAGAAGTTGTAGTATATTCATTCCATGGAATAGGAGGCAAAGGCAAAGGGCAAGCCACATGCAACAGCATGGATGGATCTCACAAATACCACGAAGCCAGTCCAAACAGAAGAATATACTATATGTTTCCATGTATATAAAGTTAAAAATAAGCCAAACTATTCCACAGCGATAGAAGCTGGTTATCTGGGAGAGGGCAATAACTGGATGAGGTATGAGGCAGACGTCTGAGGTGTGGGTAATGTTCCATATCTTCATCTAGTTGGCTGTCACATGGATTGTTCACTTTGTAAAGGTTTGTTGAGGTATGCATTTAATACGCACCTAAGATTCGTACACTTTACAGTAAGTATAATATATATCCATGTAAAAAATTGCTCTTCTCCTCTTTTTCCCCTTCCCTCTTTCCTTCCCTTCCCTTTCCTTCCTTTGCATACTCTTTCCTATCTTTCCTTACTGGAACAGTTCAGCCCTGAAGTCATCAGGTAGGCCAGAGAGAGGTCGGCACCCATGGTGATGAGAGTGGGAGCCACAGTGTCCCAGAACAAGATATCAGAGCCAGAGTAGGGTAATGAGGGAGGGGGAGGGGATAGCTGGTATGATCAGTCAGCTTGACTGGGGTGAGGGCTTCCACGTGTTGGAATGGTCCCATACAGTTTATCAGACCCTAGTAGTTGAGGAGAGCATCCCTACACGGGGATGGCCTGGCATGGGAAATCAGAACCAAAGTCGAGGTAAGAAGGATTCTAGGCCAGGCACAGTGGCTCACACCAGTAATCTCAGCACTTTGGGAGGCCAAGGCAGGTGAATCTCTTGAGGCCAGGAGTTCAAAACCAGCCTGGCTATTGTGGCAAAACCTTGTCTCTACCAAAAATACAAAAATTAGCTGAGCGTGGTGGCACGCGCCTGTAATCCCAGCTACTCAGGAGGCTGAGGCACAAGAATCACTTGAACCTGGGAGGCAGAGGTTGTAGTGAGCTGAAATCATGCCATTGCACTCCAGCCTGTGTGACAGAGTGAGACTCAGTCTCATAAAAAAAAAAAAAAAAAAGGATTCTACATGTAGGGGTTGGAGTGGGCACATTGGGGGTACCAGAGCCTAAGAAGAGTAAGGAGGCCCGGCGCGGTGGCTCACGCTTGTAATCCCAGCACTTTGGGAGGCTGAGGCGGGTGGATCATGAGGTCAGGAGATCGAGACCACGGTGAAACCCCGTCTCTACTAAAAATACAAAAAAATTAGCCGGGCGTGGTGGCGGGCGCCTGTAGTCCCAGCTACTCGGAGATGCTGAGGCAGGAGAATGGCGTGAACCCGGGAGGCGGAGCTTGCAGTGAGCCGAGATCGCGCCACTGCACTCCAGCCTGGGCGACGGAGAGAGACTCCGTCTCAAAAAAAAAAAAAAAAAAAAGAAGAGTAAGGAGGGCATCCACCTGAAAAGGAAGTGGTGGCAGCAGAGATGGAGAGCGGTAAAGAGTGGTTACAAAGAGGGAGATTTATCAAATAAGTGTATATAAGGATAATAGAAGCCAGGTTTCTCATCATTGGAGAAGGACGTTACAAATAGGGAAAGGGAGAAAACTAGAATGAACCCTGTGGTATTGGACTGGAATTGGAGGCATCTGTAGGAATCCATAGTTTTCAATATAAACAGGTAAATAAAGAAATGTAGCTGTGAATATGTGTAGGATTGTGTATTCCTATATTAGTCAGGGTTCTCTAGAGGGACAGGACTAATAGGATAGATGTATATATGAAAGGGAGTTTATTAAGGCAAATTGACTCACATGGTCATAAGGTGAAGTCCCACAATAGGTTGTCTGCACGCTGAGGAGCAAGGAAGCCAGTCCAAGTCCCAAAACCTCAAAAGTAGAGAAGCTGACAATGCAGCCTTCAGTCTGTGGCTGAAGGCCTAAGAGTCCCTGCCAACCACTGGTTTAAGTCCAAGAGTCCACATGGCTGGGGAGGCATCATAATCATGGTGGAAGAAGGAGGAAGGAAGGCACATCTTGTATGGTGGCAGGCAAGGCGGTGTATGCAGGGGAACTGCCCTTTATAAAACCATCAGATCTTGTGAGATTTATTCACTATCATGAGAACAGCACAGGAAAAACCTGCCCCATGATTCAATTACCTCCCACCGTGTCCCTTCCATGACGTGGGGATTATGGGAACTACAGTTCAAGATGAGATTTGGGTGGGGACACAGCCAAACCATATCACCTAATAACCTCCTAAATACCCCACCTCCTAATACTATCACTTTGGGAGTTGGTATTTCAACAGATGGATATTAGGGGGCCACTAATATTCAGTCCATGACAGATGCCAAATGATTATTATCTTTTTTTTTCTTTTTACAGAATCTCACTCTGTTGCCCAGGCTGGAGTGCGATGGTGCAATCTTGGCTCACTGCAACCTCTGCCTCCCAGGTTCAAGCAATTCTCCTGCTTCAGCCTCCCAAGTAGCTGAGATTACAGGTGCCCACCACCATGCCTAGCCAATTTTTGTGTTTTTAGTAGACACGGGTTTTCACCATGTTGGCCAGGCTGGTAGCTTTTGACCTCAGGTGATACACCCACTTCAGCCTCCCAAAGTGCTAGGATCACAGGCATGAGCCACTGCGCCTGGTCCCAAATGATAATTATCTAATTCCATCATTCCTTCTGTCATTCTACTTACTGAAAAAGCTTTCTCTTGCCTGCCTGCCTGCCTGCCTGCCTGCCTGCCTGCCTGCCTTCCCTCCTTCCTTCCTTTTCTTCTTTCTTTCTTTCTTTCTTTCTTTCTTTCTTTCTTTCTTCTCTTTCTCTTTCTTTCTTTCCTTTTCTTCTCCTTCCTTCCTTCTTTCTTTTCTTTTCTTTCTTTCTCTCTTTCTGTCAGTATTAAGGTTATTATTTTACTGCTCCAGTTGTTCAGATGCAGCCAGTGAGACCTCTTCAAGCTGGCTTCTGTGTCTTTTTGATTCATCCCTGCTATGGAGTGAATTATGTCCCCTCCACCTAGCATTCCTATGTTGAAGGATTAATCCCCAATATGACTATATTTGGAGATATAGCCTTTAAAGAGGTAATTAAGGTTAAAAGAGGCCATAAGTGTATGACCTCAATCCAATAGGACTAGTGTCCTTATAAGAAGAGAAAGAAACACGAGGAGCATGTAAGCACAGAGACAGGCCATGGATGCAGACACAGTAAGAAGGCCACCATCTGCAAGCCAGGAGAGAGGCCTCAGAGAACCCAACCCTCTCAATGCTTTGACCTTGGACTTCTAGCCTCCAGAACTGTGAGAAAATAAATGACTGTTATGTTAGCCTCCCATCTGTGGTGTTTTATTATGGCAGTTCAAGATGACTTAAATAGTCACCATCATTCTCTGAGCAGTTCCTTACTTTCTGTCACAAGATGTCCGAGACAATATATAAGATGTCATTTTGTACATTCCCTGGCCCAGTCTTGAAACCAACCATTTCTCCAAAGAGTTCTAGTTCCTTTTAGTGGAAAATGATACCTAGGAACCAAAATGTAGGTGTTAGGTGCCCATTGCCGTTGGAATGTCACTACTTTGAAGCCTTCTCAGTGGGCAGCACTAAGGAATTGTGAAATAGCTTTGACCAAAATGCTGATAGTGATATGGACAATAAAGTCCAGGCTGAGGTGGTCTCAGTTGGAGATAAAGAACTTGTTGGGAACTGGAGCAAAGGTGACTCTTGTTATTTTGTTTGTTTGTTTGTTTGTTTGTTTTGAGATGGAGTTTCCTTCTGTTGCCCAGGCTGCTGGAGTGCAGTGGCATGATCTCAGCTCACTGCAAGCTCTGCCTCCCGGGTTCATGCCATTCTCCTGCTTCAGCCTCCCGAGTAGCTGGGACTACAGGCACCCGCCACCACTCCTGGCTAATTTTTTTGTATTTTTAGTAGAGATGGGGTTTCACCATGTTAGCCAGGGTGGTCTCTATCTCCTGACCTCATGATCTGCCTGCCTCAGCCTCCCAAAGTGCTGGGATAACAGGCATGAGCCACCGCACCTGGCCAACTCTTGTTATGTTTTAGCAAAGAGACTGGTAGCATTTTGCCCCTACCCTAGAGATCTGTGGAACTTTGAACTTGAGAGGGATGATTTAGGGAATCTGGTGGAAGAAATTACTAAACGGCAAACCATTGAAGAGGAAGCAGAGCTTGCAAGTTTGGAAAGTTTGCAGCCTGACGAAGCAATGGAAAATAAAAACCCATTTTCTGGGGGAAATTTGAGCCTGCTGCAGAAATTTGCATAAGTAAGAAGGAGCTGAATGTTAATCACCAAGAAAATGGGGAAAAGGTTTCCAGGGCATGTCAGAGACTTTTGTGGCAGCCCCTCCCATCACAGGCCTGGAGGTTGAGGAGGAAAAAATGGTTTTGTTGGGCCCAGGATGTCCTGCTGTGTGCAGCCTAGGGACTTGGTGCCCTGTGTCTCAGCTGCTCCAGCTGTGCCTAAAAGGGGCCAAGGTATAGCTCAGGCTGTGCCTTCAGATGGTGCAAGGCCCAAGCTTTGGCAGCTTCCACATGGTGTTGTGCCTGCAGGTGCACAGAAATCAAGAACTGATGTTTTGGAACCTCTGCCTAGATTTCAGAGGATGTATGGAAATGCCTGGATGTCCAGGCAAAAGTTTGCTGCAGGGGCAAAGCCCTCATGGAGAACCTCTGCTATGGCAGTGCAGAAGGAAAATGTGGGATTGGAGACCACACCCAGAGTCACCACTGGGACACTGCCTAGTGGAGCTGTGAGAAGAGAGCCACCAACCTCCAGACCCCAGAATGGTAGATCCACTAACAGCTTGTGCCGTGCACCTGGAAAAGCTGCAGGCACTCAATGCCAGCCCATGAAAGCAGCTGGGAGGGGAGCTGTACTCTGCAAAGCTACAGGGGTGGAGTGGCCCAAGGCCATGGGAGCCCACCCCTTGCACCAGCATGCGCTGGATGTGAGACATGGAGTCAAAGGAGATAATTTTGTAACTTTAAGGTTTAATGATTGCCCTATTATATTTCAGACTTGGATGGGGCCTGTATCCCCCTTGTTTTGGCCTATTTCTCCCATTTGGAATGGGTGTATTTACCCAATGCCTGTATCTCCATTGTATCTAGGAAGCAACTACCTTGCTTTCGATTTTACAGGCTCATAGGCTGAAGGGACTTGTCTTGTCTCAGATGAGACTTCAGACTTGGACTTTTGGATTAATGCTGAAAGGAGTTAAGACTTTGGGGGACTGTTGGAAAGACATGATTGTGTTTTGAAATGTGAGGACATGATATTTGGGAGGGGGCAGGGCAGAATGATATGGTTTGGCTGTATCCCCACCCAAATCTCATCTTGAAGTGTAGTTCCCACAATCCCCACATGTTGTGGGAGGGACCCAGTAGGAAGTAACTGAATCATGGGGGCAGGTTTTTCCCCATGCTATTCTCATGATAGTGAACAAATCTCATGAGATCTGATGGTTTTATAAAGGTAAAGTTCCCCTGCATATGCTCTCTTGCCTGCTGCCATGTAAGACATGCCTTGCATCTCCTTCGCCTTCCACTGTGATTGTGAGGCCTCCCCAGCCATATGAAACTGTGAGTCTGTTAAAACTCCTCTTCTTTATAAATTACCCAGTCTTGTGTATGTCTTAATTAACAGTGAGAGAATGGACTAATACATTAGGTCATGAGGGTGGAGCTCTCATTAATGGGATTAGCGCTTTATGAAAGAGACCCCAGATAGCTCTCAAGCTCTCAAGCTCTCTTTCTGCTATGTGAAGATGCAACAAGAAGTTAGCCATCTGCAACCTGGAAAAAGGCCTTCACCAGAACCTGACTGTGCTGGCGCCATGACCTCCAGAACCATGAGAAGTAAATGCCTATTATTTATAAGCCCACAGTCTATGGTACTTTGTTGTAGCAGTTCAAACTAAGACAGCAACAAATATAATTTAAAAAAATATTTCAGGCAAGAGCCCTCAATGGATTCTAAGATTAATGGGTGTAGGCTGGGTGTGGTGGCTCATGCCTGTAATCCCAGCACTTTGGGAGGCCAAGGTGGGCAGATCACTTGAAGTTAGGAGTTCGAGACCAGCCTGGCCAACATGGTGAAACCTCATCTCTACTAAAAATACAAAAATTAGCTGGGTGTGGTGGCATGTGCCTGTAATCTCAGCTACTTTACTTGGGAGGCTGAGGCAGGAGAATCGCTTGAACCTGGGAGGTGGAGATTCTAGTGAGCCAAGATCATGCCACTGCACTTCAGCCTGGGCAACGGAGTGAGACTCTGTCTTAAAAAAAAAAAATTAAATTAAACTAATGGGTACAGGTTGGACAAGGAATGGGACTTGATATAGTTTGAGATCCTCCCCACAGAAAACAATGGGAAAAGGAGTAACTTTACAGTGGATAGACCTTGTAGATGCCACCTTAATCAAGCAATCGAAGTTAACATCATCAGTAATGGGGCAAATTAAAATCATGCACCACCCGATAAGATGCAGTGAGAAGAACATGGCATCACTTCTGTGATATTCCTACCCCAAGTTCATAACTTGAATGTAATCATTAGGAAACATCAGACAAACCCAAACCAAGAGACACTCTACAAAATCATGACCTGTGATCCTCAAAATTTACAAGGTCATGAACAGGAAGGAAAGACTGAAGATAAATGCACTGTATGATACTGGATTGGATCTTTTTGTGACAAAGGATATTTGGGACAAACGGCACAACACAAATAAATTGTAGTAAAGCGTTTATATTTTTATGGTTGCATTGTGGTTGTTTAGGAGAACATTATTGTAGGATTTACACATAAGAGTATTCATGGGTGATGAAATATCGTGTTGGCAATTTACCATCAAATGCTTCAGGAAACAAAACTGCTTTGCACTATCCTTGGAATCTTTCTATAAACTTGAAATTATTTCCAAGTAAAAAGAAAAAAATGGTCACAAAAAGCTTATAAAAATTATGTGTATGGGAAAAGTACATGCGTGTATATATGCTAGCAGCCAAGGGGGAATGTTTTGGACATTGAGTGTTTCTACCTACCTTAGCGTTTGTTTCTCCTTCTTCCAGAAACAGCATCCAGATTTTATTTTGGGGAACTGCCCTTCCCCCACTCTTGGTCAATGCCTTGCTGGTGTAGGCACATGCCCAAGTCAACCAGCCTATTTCATCCGCCAGCCATGGTCACTGGTTTAGAGAAGGGCACATGACTTAAGTCCGTCCAATACGGGCAAATCTTGGGATTTTTTTTTTTGTTGCTGTTGTTGTTGTTTTTTGACAGACTCTCTGTCACCCAGGCTGGAATGCAGTGGTGCAGTCTCTGCTCACTGCAACATCCATGTCCCGGGTTCAAGCAATTCTCCTGCCTTAGCCTCCTGAGTAGCTGGGATTACAGGCATCTGCCACCACCCCTGGCTAATTTTTGTATATTTAGTAGAGACAGGGTTTCACCATGTTGGCCAGACTGACTTCGAACTCCTGACGTAAGGTGATCTGCCTGCCTTAGCCTCCCAAAGTGCTGGGATTACAGGCATGAGCCACCATGCCTGGCAAATCTTGGGATTTTTTTTTTTCCCTCTTGAAACTATTGTGAAAGAGTTTCTGTTTTTCTCCTGGGGTTGCTTAGCTTTTAGAAAATAAGCCTGAGGCAGCTGCGTGAGACCACCACACAGAGCCAAGCTGTCCAAGAAAAAAACTACTTCAGAGAAAAGCAAAAGAATATGTAGAGAAACTGAGTCTTCTTGATCTTATTTTAGCTGATAGATCCAACTGTACCTACCTTTTTGGTTAAATAAGCCAAATATCTTTAATTTTCTGTTTAAACCACTTTGAGTTAGGCTGTTGGCACTTGCAACTGAAAAAAATCATGACTAATATTAGGAAATTCCTAATTCAGCTGGGCTGGAGTTGAGAGTGGGAAAGGGGTGGGGAGAGCTGTGGCTGACAGTCAGACTTGGCAGGGCCTCTGGCCATCAGGATCCAGTGAGCGTTCTGGGGACCTAAGAAGCACTTGAAGGTGCTTTTGGAGAATTGGTGAGAGCAGGTGGCAGGGAGACAGTGACCAAGCAGAAGTCTTTGAGTGACTTTGAACAAAGCTTGGGCCCAGGCTTATTCCCAATTGGCGCCACCTCATAACAGTTTGCTACCCAGCCCGGAGCCCAGTGGCCACACCCTTGGCACATCCCTGACCAGAGATGCCTGCAGGCCTGACCCTGGTCTTCCCTTCCAACCCTGTGGTTACTAGTCCCTGCATTTCTTCACCCTGCCTCGGTTGACAAAATACCCTGTCTCCAGATTATGCAATCGAGCATTGGGACAACCCTATGGGGGAGGTGAGGCTGGGATTATTCCCATTTCACAAGAGTAAAAAGTAAGGCTCAGAGATGTAAAGCAACCTGTCCAAAGTCACACAGCTATTTGGCGGGCAGAGCCTGGACCAGGAGATAGGGCTTTTCTCTGCAAGTCCACAGCTCTTTCCAGAACTCTCTTGAGTTTTAGAATTTCTGAGCTAGAGCTAGGAGATGGCACAGCTTCTCTGGTATGGGGGATGTGGTGGAAGACAGAATCCACCCCTTGGGTTTTGAAACCTCCCTTGAGTGAGCAGGGAGGGGTGGAGCCAGACTTTCAGAGGCACATGAGGCCCTCAGGGGAGGGAAGTGGGCTGAAAAGGAAAGTAAACTAATAACTTTACTTGAGGAATGATAATTGATCTAATACATGCTACATGCTTACTTCCACCAGGCACTGTTCTACCTACTTTAGGTTCTCACAACCTTATGAACAAGATCTATGATCCCCACTTTAGAGATGAGGAAACTCAGGCACGGAAAAGGAAGTAACTTGTCCACAGTCACACCGCTGGGAAAAGGAGCGGCTGGGATTTGAACTGGAAGTCTGAGCCCGCAGGCCAAGCTCTCATAGCGCGACTGCACTGCTCCTTCTGTGCTCCAGGCACTGTGCTAGGAGCCGGGATGAACCTGACAGATGTACCCTAGTCCTCCCAGAGAGGATCCTGGCCGCGGGGCGGCCAGGGACCCAAGGGAGTTTTTGAAGAGAAGTGTAGCCAGAAGCGCCTAGGAGAGAGCGGGGGGTTGGGATGGTAGGTGGAGAGGGGCCTGTTCCAAGCAGAGCAGGGCAGGGTCCGCGCTGGGCAGGATGCCCGAGGCCTCGGGGCTCAGGAGGGGAGCGCTGGCGGACGGAGGTGGCTGGAAGGCCGGAAGGCAGTGAGAGCATCAGCCGCGATGCCCGGCCCGCATGTTAGCTATTCCTGAGCGGCAGGGCCTGGGGGTGACTGGGGAGCCCGCGTCCTCCCCAGTGGGAGGGGACCACGGCGCAGGAGGCAGAGCGGGGAGGAAGGATGAGGCACCCCGTGGCAAGACCATTCTGGCTGCTGCCTTTCGGAGAAAGATTTGAGCTCTAGGAGGCAGGGGCAGGGGCAGGGGCAGGGAGAGGAGCTGGGAGGCTGCGGCAGGAGTTTGCAGAGACTGCAAGGCAGGAGGAAGGAGACGGCGCTCGGGGAGAATCCACGGGTGGAGAGATATTACAGGGAGAACCCCATTTGATGGCCATTTTGCAGCAGGGAGTTAAAACCCACACTTGGCTGCCAGACCTCAGTTTGAAGCAGAAGTCGCCACTCATTTGCAATGCGACCAAGGGCAAGTGACTTAACCTCTCTGAACCTCGGTTTCCTCATCTGTAAACAGAGCTAATGACCCATGTATCTCATTGTGAAGATTGTTGCAAAGATTTAGACAATGTAAGCAGGCGTCTGGACCTAAGTCCTAAGTAAACTGGAGCATTCTGGACACTGTCCTTTAGGTCGTTTTGCAGACATCTAAGTCTGGGGGAAAGAGTCTTTGGGGCAAGGAGCATAAAAAGTTTCTGGGTCCTCTCCTAGCCTCTCCCCTCCAAACTGGGTGGCTTTGGGGAGAAGCTCTCTGAGCTTCTGGGTTCTCATCTATAAAATGGGGATACTAGCATTTTCCTCACCGAACTTTGAGCAGAACAGCCGGCACAGAGCTGTTGGACTTGGAGCAGAGCATCGCTTTTGTGTGAGCAAGAGCTAGTGACCCACCAGAAGGCTATGACAAGGGTCAGCTCAGCTAACACAGCAGGGCTGCGCTGGACAAGCAGGGCTCACAGGATCCTAGGGGCCTCCCTGGATTCCCTGTGGGATTTCTTTATCTGCCATGGAATGCAGCCTCGGCAGCAATGGGAGTGTTCTCACACTCAACATCAGCAGCCCTTACTGGGCATTGAGCTCACACATCAACCACCCACTTTAAACAAGTTTTAAAACAACAGTGTATTTCTAAAATCATTTTTGAAATGCAACTGTGTAAAAGTAACATGAAGGATAATTGTTACATATCAGGGAGAGTGATGATACCTTCTGAAAATTTCCGCCAGTACGTCTGCGCCCTGTGTGACAGTAGGAGCCATAAGGAGTTTTCATATCCTGTCAGTTTCTTTTCTTATTCCTTATTCGTACCAAATTAGAAGAATCCTAAACCACAATTATAGGTCATTAGAAATGGCAGCAAATGTTTGGTGGCTCTGACAGATGGTTCTGGATTCAGACCAAACAAGAATTCAGAAATCACAGACCTGTTTCTTCCTGAAGACTGCTCTCCCCTCTCTCGGACATTAGGTCAACAGGTACCAAGCTTCCAAAAGCCAGAAGACTAAGTATTTCACCGAGGGAGAGGGGGGCGGCGGTGAGGGGAGCAAGCAGAGCCATAATCCTTTCTTTGGTTGAATTTGACTCCGGAAAGAATTCTTTAAGTTCTGATGTAATGTTTGGATGTGGTTTTTAAATAGTCTTAATAATATGTCACCGATTCCTTTCTCCCGCTCAGAAACAAAATCACCAAGTGCTGAAAAGGAATCAAAATCAAAATGGAGCAGTCATACTGCTGTTTGGTTTTAAGAAAGTCTGCTAACTTGCTCCTCAACAGTAAACATTGTAATTGGTGATGTCTGGACAATACAGATATTGAATATATTGCCATTTGAGAGAGTCACTCAGGATCTCAGAAGTGGCCTTGAGTGGAGAAATGGGGGTTTTTTTGGTTTTGTTTTGCTTTTTTTTGAGAAAGAGTCTCACTCTGTCGCCCAGGCTGGAGAGCAGTGGCATGATCTCAGCTCACTGCAGCCTCTGCCTCCCAGGCTCAAGTGATCTTCCCACCTCAGCTCCCCACCACCCCAGTAGCTGGAACCACAGGCATGCACCACCATGTCTGGATAATTTTGTTTGTACTTTTTGTGAGACAAGGTTTTGCCATGTTGCCCTGACCGGTCTTGAACTCCTGGACTCAAACAATTTACCCGCTCTGGCCTCCCAAATGCTGGAATTTCAGGCATGAGTCACCAGACCCAGCAGCACATCATTGATTTTTAGCCAGCTTCACTTGGGCCCACAAGAATGTTTGAAAAAGATGAAATGAAACCATTTCCTTAAGTCATTGACTAGGCCACTGAAGATCAGTTCTAAGATCTTAAACAGCTTGCTCAGATGACAATATATGTGATAACTGACAGTTCAAACCTCACCTTAGAGGAATAAAATGTCATTATCTTTTTTAAAATTTTGATATTACACAAACTATCACTGGGCAAAAACTTGCATTTTTAAATGAGGAGTATAAGATAGCCAGATTTATTAAAATCAAACTATTTTCTCATAATATTTGCAATTGACACTATGTGATATCCAACACTGTCATTTGATAAAGGAAATTTGCCGAAAGTTGGTTTTTCATTCTCTGTGAGAGAAATGTGTATCATTAATAACATGGCTGTGTTACAATCTTCTCAGATAGTATTACTTTGTAGCTGTGTTTTACTAAGAGGAGTGCACTTTTAAATGCTGCCTCTGTCATTTTGTTTTTCTTTCTGCCTTTGCTGGGGGAAAATCCATTAATTTTGTCCTGGAAAGCTTATTTTGCTCTTGTTCTGGAAAAAAAAGAAAAGTCTCTGATGGTTTACCAGAAAGGTCACTGTGCTGTGTTTGAAAATGATGTGAAAATCTTGATGGCTTTATGCCACTATTTGACAAAGTTTCATAACACACAACTCACTGGGGATTAAAATGGAATGGATCACCAGTCCAGTAAAGTTTAGTTTCAGATCTTCAACATCATACTCACTATTTACACTTTTTCAGCTACTTGTGTGAAATTGTCAGACGTGTTCCAGTTCTTAGAGATTTACATATTTTTGAACTAGATGCTTGTTCACTATGTATTTACTTTTCTTCTTTCTTCCTTCCTTTTTTTTTTTTTTTTAGCCCAGCCATATGCTTGGACACTACGTATTTACTTTTATAACACTATTCTCAGTTGTAGTATTTGGGTTACTATTTTTCTCACTCTTCTTAGGCTTTAATTAACCACTTTTGAATCACTGGCTTACTATTTGGGTTGAGGATATTACACATCACAAAAATAATAACCAAAAACCCATAAATGACACGAAAATATGTCTCTGGAGATGATCTGCCCAAGCTAGATCAGCCAAATTCAAATTAGAGGATGCACAATGTTGGAGAATGTGACAGTTATTAAGAACGAAATGGGGCTGGGTGCAGTGACTCACGCCTGGATCTCAGTGCTTTGGGAAGCTGAGGCAGGAGGATTACTTGAGCCCAAGAGTTCAAGACCAGCCTGGGCAACAATGTGAGAGCTCATCTCTAAAAAAAATTTGAGGATTAGCTGTACATGGTGGCGTGCGCCTGTAGTCCCAGCTACTCAGCAGGTTGAGGCAGGAGGGTAATTTGAGCCCATTTCAAGACTGCAGTGAGCTATGATCACACCACTGCACTCCAGCCTGAGTGACAGAGTGAGAACTTGTCTCTGAAATAGATAGATAAATAAATAAATGTACAAGATGGGATTGTTGCAAGAATCTTAATCAATCAATTTTGCATTTCAGATTTATGAGTAGAGCAATTCCATCCCTTTTTTCCTTAGAGGTTTCCTATGGACCACTTGTATACCTTTAGGGATCCCCCAGTGGTCCATGAACCACACTTTAGGAAAATTCTATAGCCATTAAGTCTGTTGTCTGAATCATGAAATGTAGTTGGGTGGGGAACATTGTCCTGTTACCCTGGTCTCTGGCCACCCAGAGCTGGAAGAGTGCATCCTTGGCCGAGTGACATGTTAAGGGGGAGGGACCTTGATAAACACATAAGGGGCATCAAGAGAGAGCCAGGACATGTAATGAGCAGAAACCTGGACAGCTCAGTCTGGAGAATATTCATGGGAAGATGCAGGGTCTGTCAGGACTCAGTTCATGATGGGCGGCTCTGGTCCCCTGATGTCCCTTGGTTAGGTGTTCTGTTTCTACCAGGGTCCTGTAGCATGCAATAAGCTTTTTTTGACTAGTGAATAACCCCCCAGAACTCTAGAGGTCTGCATTGTAATTCTCCTATTGTGGTGTCAGCTTTTTTTGATGTCACAAATACCCCCAATGCCATAGGGTCTGTGGGTCTTAAGGTCCAAGTGGCAGGACCATTTGCACCACACCCGGAACTGTTGAATAACTGTTTCTTGCTCTGCGTCTCATTCAAATTTGACAGCCTTTAATGTCACCTGTAAAACATATTCCCAAAGGTAGAACATGTTTTCTCCAGAGTCTGAGGAGGCCTACCAGATGAGCTTTCTTATCTGTTGGGCAAGAATTTCTCCTTTCTTTGGAGTGGATGTCTAGTCATGCTTCTGACTACCAAACCACTAAAGATCTCACTGATGTTAATAAGATCCTAAATCTTTGTAGGGCTTTTTTTCTTCCCATCCCCTGGAATTCATGCACTTACCAAGGCTCCTTGGCACTTTTCTGGTCCAATTAACACGACGTCATCTGAAGAGTAGACCAATGCAGCCAGGCGCCATGGCTCACGCTTGTAATCCCAGCACTTTGGGAGGCCGAGGCAAGTGGACCACCTGAGGTCAGCAGTTTGAGACCAGCCTGACTGACGTGGTGAAACCCCGTCTCTAATAAAAATACAAAAAAATTAGCCAAGCGTGGTGGTGCATGCCTGTAATCCCAGCTACTTGGGAGGCTGAGGCAGGAGAATCTCTTGAACCCAGAAGGTGGAGGTTGCAGTAAGCCAAGATTGCACAATTGCACTCCAGCCTGGGCAACAAGAGCAAAAATCTGTTTCAAAACAAGAAGAGTAGACCAACGCACTATTCTGCAGAATGTCCAGATGATCCAGGTAACTTCAGACTTTTATGACAGAGTGGGAGAGTTAATATACCCTAAGACAAGACTTTAAATGTATATTGCTGTCCTTTCCAAGTGAATGCAAATTGTTTCTATTTCTTTCTTATAAGGATGAAAAAGAATGCATTCTTCAGATCAATGCCCACATACTATGCACCTGAGGCATGTTCATCTGCTTTAGCAAAGGTATGGCTCCTAGCCCAGCAGCGGCCATTGGGGCTAATACTCAGTTGTGTTTTCACTGGTCCACTGTCGTCCTCTGGAAACCATTTGGTGAATTGTTTGGTTTTTACATAATATATCCATTCTAGCATGCCCACTTCTCTGAGCTTTTTGATCCCATCTTCTACAGTCTGCTATGACAGTTCTAGCATTTCTACTGTACTTAGTGTAAAGCTGGCTGGTGGGTGATTCAGAGCCTGTTCTCTCTTCTCTCTCTCTGTCTTTTTTTTTTTTGAGACAGCACCTTGCTCTGTCACCCAGGCTGGAGTACAGTGGCATCATCATGGCTCACTGCAGCCTCGCACTCCCAAGCTCCTCCTACCTCATCCTCCTGAGTAGCTGAGACTACAAGCGTGTGCCACCATATCTGGCTAATTTTTTTTTTTTTTTAGACTGCATCTCACTCTGTCACCCAGGCTGGTGTGCAGTGGCACCATCTTGGCTCACTGCAACCTCTGCCTCTTGGATCAAGTGGTTCTCATACCTCAGCCTCCCGAGCAGTTGGGATTATAGGTGTGTGCCACCACGCTCAGCTAATTTTTGTGTTTTTAGTAGAGACGAGGTTTCACCATGTTGGCCAGGCTGGTCTTGAACTCCTGACCTCAAGTGATCTGCCTACCTTGGCCTCCCAGAGTGCTGTGATCACAGGCATGAGCCGCCATGCCCAGCTATTTTTTTTTTTTTTAAGTAGAGATGAGGTATGTTGCTTGGGCTGGTCTCAAACTCTTGAGCTCAAGCTATCCTTCTGCCTTGGCCTCCCAAAGTGCTGGGATTACAGGCATGAGCCACTGTGCCCAGCCCAGAGTCAGCTTCTTTAGGCCACTCCTGGCACCAGCTGTCCTAGATTAGGTCCCCAGGAAACAGACTCTAAGATGGAGTTTTATGTGCAGAAATTTTGGGGGTAGTGACTGCAGTAGGACTGGGCAGAGACAGACATTTCACTGCAGTGGATTCACAACAAAGGCCTCAGCCAACCCCACAAGGAGTTCTGGAGCTGAGGTAACCCTTGGGAGTTGTCCCTGCCTTAAGACAAGGAGTCAGGCTTTTATACCCTCACAACAACCAGCCCTAGGATGACTGCTTCCCAGGGAGGGAGCGAGACCTCTGGACTCCCTTTGCCTTGGATAATACTTGGGGAGGAATATCGGGGCAGCGGCCTCCAGCATTCAGCATTCAGCTGGCCTCCAGCATTCAGCTGGGTGTTGCCATCCTGCAGGGGAACCCACAATAGCTCTGAGGAAAGGCAGATTTCACAGATCTCCCCAGCCATTGGAGACTTCTTGAAAATGTGTGGGCCGGGTGTGGTGGCTCACGCCTGTAATCCCAGCACTTTGGGAGGCCGAGTTGGGTGGATCACCTGAGGTCAGGAGTTCGAGATCAGCCTGGCCAACATGGTGAAACCCCATCTCTACTAAAAATACGAAAATTAGCTGGGTATGGTGGCACACGCCTCTAATCCCAGCTACTCAGGAGGCTGAGACAGGAGAATCGCTTGAACCTGGGAGGTGGAGTTTTCAGTGAGCTGAGATTGTGCCACTGCACTCCAGTCTGGGCAACAGAGTGAGACTTTGACTCAAAAAAAAAACAAACAAACAAACAAACAGAAAAAACTGTGGTGGCCCTGTCACCAGAAATATGTAAGATGTAGTTTATAATTCCCTGGCTAGGGTTTTATAGCTCAAAACCAAGTACTGAACAGAGCTTGGCCTAAATTAATGGTTTTCAAACTTGGTTCCATGGTATCCTGGGGGTTTCTTATAATTCTCAGGGGGTTCCATGGATATTCATATTCAGGGGATCATTTCTCATCACTGCTGTGACCATGGCAACTCCATTCTTATCTGTTCACAGATTAGGACTCTGCAGAAGGTTTTGTTTGAGGAAAGGCTTTTACTGCTGAAAACTAACAGTAGGACATTCTATGGAATACCTGACCAGTACTCCTTGAAACTTCAGTCATGAAAAACAAGGAGAGACTGAGAAACTCTCAAGAACCAGAGGAGACCAAGGAGACACAAACACCAAATGCAATGTGATATCCTGGATGGAATGCCGGAACGGAAAAGGGACCTTAGGAGAAAAATTCATGAAATCCGAATAAAGTCTGGAGTTTAGTTCACAGTAAAGCACCAGTGTTGACATCTTCATTTTGGCAAATGTTCCATGATGATGTAGGATGTTAACATTAAGGGAACTGGATAAGGGATATATGGGAACTTTCTGTACTTTCTTTTCAACTTTTCTGTAAATCTAGAATTATTAAACCCAAATTGTAAAAGTTTATTTTAAAAAATTAGCATTCAAAAACCGTCAGACAAATGAGCTCCAAATACATCCAGAGATGAGAAGAAAGATGGTGACCTGATTCTGGAAGTTCAGATGTCCATGTTGGTGACCTGATTCAGGAAGTCTTTCAGGAGGATATCAAGCTTGGATCTTGGATAGAGCTGGGATGCGAGGCACTGGGGATTGGGCAATATCCCTGCCTGTAGGATTCTTTGTGGAATGCTGGATATTCATATTCCGGTCTTTTCTTATCTCTGGCTGCCTCAGGGAAGTAAGAACCCACCTGGGAAAGAGAGGACAGGACTGAAGAGGGACTCAAGGAAGTTGAGCTTACTGGATTGGGGGTGAATGTTAAAGTTCCAGTTTGAACAGGTTTGGAGGGAGAGATGGATGGTGGGGAGGGCATCATACCTTCATTGTTGCTAAATACTTCCTCTTCTTTCCAGCAGAGCCCAAGCTGGAGACCAGGAGAATCTAGAGGAAGGAGGTGACACAGGCCTGCTCCTAGTCTGATGGGAAAACCTACGTTATACCCTCAAGGAACCCCAATCTGGTATGGGAGACACACTCCCTGACTTCCGAGAGCTCTCTGTCTGAACGAGTGGATGCAATGCCTACCTTTAAGGAGACCCTCTGTCTGATGGGAGGGACACAGCTTCTTCTCCAATCTGAAGGGGAGATGGGACACATCACATGCACACTGGTGGTAGCTGGACTGACCTTTAGACATTAGTATTCAGGGACAAGGAGAGCCTGGGAGGAAGGCTTGAGGATGACCTGTGGTCCTTCGTGAAGAGAAGGCCAGTGTAAAGGGTGCTGGGATGGAGCTGATGGGCCCCCGGGGAGTGGGCCCTGCTCAGACATAGATGTCCATATTGGTGACCAAGCTCTGATCTGTCGTCCCCACAGGGGTCTATACCAGCTGAAAAGCAGTGAGGAGACAGGGAAAGACAGGAGACACACAGAGCCATATATGGAAGATCTGAAGTGGAGTGATAAAGATAAATATGAGGCTGGGCGCGGTGGCTCACGCCTGTAATCCCAGCACTTTGGGAGGCTGAAGCCTGTGGATCACCTGAGGTGTCAGGAGTTCGAGACCAGCCTGACCAACATGGTGAAGGCCCATCTCTCCTAAAAATACAAAAAATTAGTAGGGCATGGTGGCACGCGCCTGTAGTCCCAGCTACTCTGGAGGCTGAGACAGGAGAATTGCTTAAACCTGGGAGGCAGAGGTTGCAGTGAGCTGAGATCTAGCCACTGCACTCCAACTTGGGTGACAGAGCGAGACTCCGTCTAAAAAAAAAAAAAGAAAGAAAAAATAATAGATATTAGTATATGATTAAAATGCAGGCAGAAGCGAAGAGAGATTCCTGCTCCCAGACCTCCCCTCACTCCCCACCCTATCCCCCACCCCTGCCCTGGCCCCAGCTGGCACCCCATTTGCGTCTCCCTGTGTCCATGCTCCCCAGTCAGGCGTTACCTCAGTATTTTCTTTCACTAGGGGTCAAAGGCAAACAGAGCCAAAATCCACATGCGCCAGCTTGCAGGGGAGGAGGATCTCTGGAAAAGAAGGAGAGTGAGAGCAGGTACAGCTCCCATCTACCATGTGGTACACACCAGGCTGGGTCAGGAGGAGGGGGCAGGGAAGAGCCGTCCCGGGGGCCTGTGCAGAGTTGGGCACAACACGGCAGTCAGTAATAGTTGATGACTGACTGAATGAGTAGCATGCAATCAATATTAGAGAATGGGCCATAGCACAGTGGTTAAAGCCTGCGTTCGAATCTCAGCTCTGCAACTTCCTAGCTGTGTGACTTTGGGCAAATTACTTAACCTCTCTGAGCCTCAGTTTCCTCACCTGTAAAATGAGGATAAGAATATTAAAGGAACCTACATCCTAGGACTGTTGTGGCCTTGCATCTAGCTAATGCCTACACGGACCTTACAACAGGGCCTGGCACACAGGAAACACGAAAAAGCCCTTAGCCTGTGTCGTACAGGTACTACACGAGTGTGATTTTCCTGTCTGTGACATGCATCTGTGCTCACTGGGGATATGGTGTGTGCAGGGGGTGCTTCTGGGCTGGTGATAGTGAGGGTGGCAGGTGGTATTGGAGGGTAGGAGGAGCTCTAGCTTTGTGGCCAGGCCAGGCAGATGTGGGATCGATTCACAGCTTTACCACTTCCCAGCCAGGGGGGAGCCCCAGCAAGGGGCTTCCCCTCACAACAGAATGGGCATAAGCCCTTCCTGGGGCATTGTCAGTGAGGAGGTGCAAAGTGCCTCTTCAAACACTACAGAGAGCTGTAATTTTTTTTTTTTTTTAGATGGAGTTTTGCTCTTGTTGCCCAGGCTGGAGTGCAGTGGTACGATCCCAGCTCACTGCAACCTCTGCCTCCTGGTTTCAAGCGATTCTCCTGCCGCAGCCTCCTGGGTAGCTGGGATTACAGGTATCCGCCATCACGCCCAGCTAATTTTTTTTGTATTTTTAATAGAGACAGGGTTTCATCATGTTGGCCAGGCTGGTCTTGAACTCCTGACCTCAGGTGATCCACCCACCTCGACCTCCCAAAGTGCAGGGATTACAGGCATGAGCCACCACGCCCAGCCAAGAGCTGTAATTCTTTCCAACGTTATGCATGGTCTGTTGTATGTGGCTGTGTGTGTCTAGAAGCCATGTAGATTTGGAAATAGGGGACATGTGGACCAATGAGAGAAGACTGATCTGGCTGTCGGGACACCTGGGTTCTTTCTGAGCTCGAGAAAGGGGATCTTGCGCAAC
The DNA here is from genome assembly GCF_006542625.1 of Nomascus leucogenys. Taxonomy (NCBI): domain Eukaryota; kingdom Metazoa; phylum Chordata; class Mammalia; order Primates; family Hylobatidae; genus Nomascus; species Nomascus leucogenys. The sequence goes on from NW_022095769.1 coordinate 1,073,092, forward strand.
GCCTCGGCCCTTCTGACTCTCCAGCTATAAAATAGAGGTATTAAGGCTGACGTCCCAGAGCCGTTGTGAGGATTAAATGAGACGTCATGTGTGGTGTGGTCAGCTCACAATAGTTCCTCAGCAAAAGGGAGGGAGGCAGCTCTGTTCTGATCTTTCCAACTACTGGTGGTGCCTGTGGTCAGTTTCCAGCCACGTCATCCTGTGATCCTTTCCAGGCATGCACACAGATGGAAACCTGTTTGTGCAAATAGCCACTTCTTTAGATGAAGGGGGAGGGCATCCCTTGGACCATCCTGGGTCCCTTGGACCAGCTGGGAGTAACAGATAAGCCAGGCTGCCTGGGTTTGAATTCCAGCTCAGCCACTTGCTAGCTTTGTGACTTCAGGCTACTGACTTGACTTCTCTGTGCCTCTCTTTCCTCCTTTGAAATTGGAGACAATTGGAGCACCCATCTCAGAGGGCTTTTGGAGGAGTACAAAGGTGTAAAGTGCTTACGGCAGAGCCTGGCACAATCATTTGTTGTTATTCTGAAGTTGGGCCGGGTCTGGAGGGTGTGCTCCGCTGCCCAGTTCCCACGCCTTTCCTGGCCAGCAGATATCTCATCCCCTGGAACAGTCCCTCCTGAGCTCTGACCAGGCTCCCTCAGGCGGAAGTTCCTAGAAGGGTGCAACCTGGGGCAACAGCCAGGGCAAGCTGCTAAAATGATCACACTTCAGAGGAGGCCTCTGGATGTCAGTGGGACAGATTTTGTTGGAAAGCGAATGTTCATAATGTTCAGGAAAGACAAGTGAAGGGCACCCTTTTGCAGGTCCCCAGTTGGGTAGGAAAGAACCAGCCTTTCTCAGCTCTCTTCTCCTCACTCAGACTCCCTCCCACCCAAAACTCAGAAGGAGCCTTAGGAGATAGTCAGAGTGGTCTTTGGCAAGGTCAGAGGTCTGATACTCTGAAGTTCAAATCTCACTGCCCTGCCAGTGACCTCAAGAGGGGGAGAACCAGGAGTAGAAAAATGTAAAGAGGGTGACTAAAGGGGGTGGGGTGGGGGCTGGGGGAGGTATGATTGGAATGAGAGAAGAAATGGTGGGCTGTCAAAAAGAGGGAAACAGAAACTGTGGGGATCTGCTGTACCCAAAGTAGGCAGAGGGCCACATGTGCCTGTAGATGTGTGTGTAAGTGTGCATCCGTGAATGCGTGAATGAATGAATGTGTGTGAGAGCGCAGGTGGGTTTGAGTGGGTATGAGTGCCTCAGTCTGTCTGACAGTGCAGAGAGAATCATATACTCACCCATGGGTGGAGACTTTTTCTGTTCATCCCCCTTATTTTCCAGTTGAGGAAACTGAGGCTCATTGATGGGCAGTGAAATGCCCATACATGCTGGGAGGGGGCGGAGAGGAGCTTTTCCTAGCTTCATCTTCCCTTCAGTGTCCCCTCCCCCCACCCTCCAGCTATTTCTTGAGGTCAGAGGGAGGGGGCAAGCCAGGGCTGCTGGAGAGAGGCAGAGGGGGGTGGGAGGCAGCCTTGCAGGGCACAGGGGCTCTGCGGGAAGGGTCCGGACACGTGGCCTCCCCATTTTCTGCGGACGTGGACTCCCCACCCAGCAGAGACGTGTCATCCCTGGAGCGGGCAGCAGAGCCTCTCCAGCTTTTCTGCCAGATCCAGCCTCGAATGCGGGGAGGGCCCTTCAGAAGGACGCTTGGGCAGGTTCCTAGTCTGAGAAAGCTGAGCCCTAAAAGGGAGTGGGTAAACCTGGGCCCACCCAAATTCAGGCCCTCCCCTCTCCGCCTCTCCTCAGTGTCCCCACCTGGGAAATGGGAGAAAGTCAGGGAATTCTATCTGCCGTGGGAAGGTAGAGTCTGGGTGAGGGGCGTGCAAGTCTTCGAAGCCCCCTTCCGATGGCAATCGGGGAGCAAGACCTCATCCCAGGCCTGCCTGTGGCTTCCTCCCCCACTTCAGAGCCCCCTGCCTGGGAGAGGCACCCTCTCCCTGACTGTGGGGGAGGAGGAGAAAGAGGGTCCACGTCAGGAGAGGGAAGCTGCAGCCAGAACAGACATTCCCAATGACTCACAGCCCCGGAATGCCTTGAGAGCCGCAGGGACAGCCCCCTGTTCAACTGGGGCAGCTGGAGACCCAGGACCCTGGGGGGCAGGGAGGCAAAGTGAGGGGGAGGCACGGGTCAGAGGCAGAGCCTGGAGACAGGATTGAAGCAAAGGTCCCTGAGAGCAGCTGAGAGACGGAAGACAGTGTATCGCCCACCTCATCCTAGCCACATACTGTGGTCCTCACACAGCAGAAGTAGGAAGACTAGATCTTACAGAGGACCCCCTCCTAGACCACCATGGAACTCTTCTTCTTGTGAACGCTTGAAAAGAGGAGGAATGTCCTGCCCCTGTCCCTTTCTGGGTCTGATCCTAGCACCCTCCTGCCCTGAGGAGGCAGGGGGATGGCTACAATGACCTGAGAGCCCCCACCTGATTCTCGCCCACTCCAACCCACTTCATTGTCATGCTTCTCCCATGACCTCTGTCCCCTCCACTTTCTGGGCCTCAGGTTTGAGGAGGGCAAACTGAGGCCCAGCCTGGTCATGGGGGGCGCTTGAGGAACACAGCTGCTCTCCCCAGGCCAGCCTGACCCAGCAGAGCTCTGGGCTCAGGGCCTCTGTGTTCTGCTCTTCCTCCCTCCAGCGAAGATGCAGCTAAGCCTCCAGTCTACGTGGCAGGCAAGGGGGGAGCTTGCGAGGGAGGGGAGCTGGGAATGAGGTCAGCGGGTTGGATGGGCCAGGCCATGGCTGCGAAGGCATCTGGGCTGCAGCAGTCTGGAAGGTAGGGGCCTCCGGGTCAGGCCACTCCCAGCCCAAACCCGCCATCCACCCGCCCACCATGGCCTCCTTCCCGTCTCCTGCTCCTCCCCTCCCTGCAGCCCACATTCCGCCCGCCCAGGCCAGATGGTTCGCATCAAGGCTTTTCCATGTGGCAGTTCCTCCCTGCCCACCAGGCTCCCTTCCCCCTCTGGCCACATGGCTCAGCTAAGAGTTGGGGAGCAGCTCTCCTGGGCTGTCCTCCTAGGTCCAAATTGGGATTATGTGGGATCCCCATGTCATGCTGTCGCCACCATCGTCAGTGACCTCCCTGGCCCTGCCAGCTCCCCAGCCCCAACCGCCTGGGCTCTTGAAGTGTCACAGGGTTCTTACCTCTGATCCCCCAATCCCAGCTCTGTGACCTCTGGCAGCTACTTTCCTTCTCTGGGCCTCAGTTTTCTAATCTGTACAAGGAGGGGAGAACAGAATAAACTCCAAATTTCCTTCCAGCAGAATGTCTCTTATTCTGTGATATTTCCACCTAGAGACTCTAAAGCTCTGGGATCCAGCAGAGGTCAAACCGCAACTCTGGAGGGGTTATCTGGTCTACCTCTTTACCTGCTCCCAGCCCCATTTGTTTGTTCATCTCCATATCCATGAATTCCTCCCAACCCATCTATACTTTCCTCGAATCTTTCCCTCCCTTTAAGGGCCCCAGCCTTCTAACTTGAGTCCTTCTGCTCTCACCAAGGTATAAGTCCTCTGGGTGAGTTCTCAGCAAAAGGATCACAACCATTCTCCTTTCAAAGGCAGTCACCAACTCTCTATGGCCACCACTGAGTATAACTCCTTCCCCCAGAATCCCAGGCCTCTAGAAGTTGGCCCTAGCCTGCTTTTCCAGCCTTATCTTCCTCTGCTCATGGCCTTCTCTCTCTTTCTGTCTGTCTGTCTGTCTCTCACTCAATCTGTGTCAAGCTTCCCAGGCTGGGCGGTGCCTTTCCTCCCATTTAAACCCTGCATTTGAACCCTGTCACCCACCCTCCCAAGCCTGGCTGGAAAGCCACCTCCTCCATGCAGCCTTCCTTATCTCTCATTGGCACTCCCATCATCCTTTGTGTCTAGAGGCTTCCATTTACTGAGCAAGACATAGACCAGCAAGGTGGTCTCACTACTACCCCAGTTCACAGACTGGGGAAATGAAGTTCCAAGATGAAGCATTTACTCAAAATCACACAGCCAGTGCTGCCTCAAGTGAGGGGCATTTTTGTGTGTGTTTTATTCCTCTTCCTGGCTCCCCACTCTCCCAGAATAGGAGCTATTGTCCCCAGAGCTCTCCCCAGCACACGGCTGGCCCCAGAAGGCCTGAAGTAACCACTCAGTGAATAGGATCAACTAGAGGGCCGGCAACAGGCACCAAACTCAGCATATTGTCCCCCAAGCAGGGTCCTTGCCCAGCCAGAAGCCCGGGGTCATCCCTGTTCCTCACCACCCCCACCCCACATCCAATCCAACCCCAGCACCTGTAAATTTTGCTTCCCAAAGGGCTCTCAAGTCCATTCTCTTCTCTCCGTCTCCATTCCCACCTACCGGGGCTTCCTCACCTGGGCAAGTATAGCAGCCTCTCAGCTGCTCCTCCACCTTCGCCCACAGCCCTCCTCCTGCAGGTACCTACTCCATCGAGTGCCCATGGCGTTCTTTTACAAATGCAGACCTGATTGTGACCCTCCCCTGCCTCAGGCCCTCTGCTGGGGCCCATAGCTCAAAGGAGGCAAACTACACCCATGATGGGGCTTCTCTGGCCTACCCAGCGTTTGCCTGTGGTGCTCCAGCCACACTGGCCTTCCCTGAATTCCTTGGGCATCCAGCACTCGCCATGCTCCCTCCTGCCTTTGCATATGTGGTCCCATCACTCTCCACCCTGCCTCCTATCCTTTCCCATCAGCCTACCCAGGGAAGCCTTCCTAGGGCTCCAGGACTAGAGCAGACCCTCTGTCATGTCTGCCCATTCAAAGCTCTGCATTCTTCTCCTTAGTAACCTTAATGGCTGCACCTCCACGTTTATTCATGTGATATCATTGCTGTCTGTGTCTTTACCAGACACAAACTCCATCAGGCAGACACAGGGTCTGTGCTGCTCACCATTGAATGCCCAGTACCCAGCAAAGTGCCTGGCACGTGACTATTGTTGCATGAATTTATCAGCAAATGAATGTAGCTCCTTAGCAAAATTGGGTGGAGGTGGCTTTTGGGAAGAAGGCGAGGTCATATTATCCATACGGGATCCTTTCTGTGTCCGAGCCAGACTGTCCAAAGGGGCCCTCTGCCAGGACCCCTGCCTAACAACCCGCCCTGAAACTCCATAATCCGAAGTTTGCCAGGAGGAAGAACTGGTGGCTGGGGCAGAAGCGGAAGACAAGAGACATCGGTGGCCAAGGCTTACCTGGAGTGGGGGTTGTGGGGGCTGGGTATCAAGGAAGGAGATCAAGATCTGGAAGGTACCTCTGCCCAACAGAGGCTTCTCCTCAGCACCCCCTTCTTTTATTTAAATTCAGGATTCAAAGGAACCCTGGCATTTATCTCCCAAACACAACACGGCAACCAGACATCTGGCTGTGATGCAAGCCCTGCACCACCCACCCCCCTGGCCACGCCCCCTATGGCTGCTGCTCTTTCTCCCCTGGAGCATCTCACGAACGCTGCCTGCCCGCCTACAGTATGAGGAGACCCGGCAGAGCACCATCCCCCAGGATGGGCACCAGAGAACTGGGGACTGGGGAAGAGGAGATACCGGAAGAGAATAAGGGAGGAAGAGAGGGAGGGAGAAAAAAATATGTGGGTGAAGGAGTGGGACAATGGGCCAGAGACCAAGGAAAGAAAAGGAAAGGAAAAAAAACTAAGAAAAGGAAGAAAAATGCATGAAGAGAAAAATTTGAAGGCAGAGAGGTTGGGGGTGGGGGAGAGAAAAGGTAAATGAATAGAAAAAAGAAAGGAAGAAAGGAATGGAGAAAAGTAAATGGGATAAAACAGGCACAGAATTGAACCAAACCAGAAAGGTATAAATATTCAATCAATTCATGGGGCCAACTTTCTTCTTTTTTCTTTTTTCTTTCTTTCTCTCTTTCTTTCTTTCTTTCTGTCTTTCTTTCTTTCTTCTTTTTTTTTTTGAGAGAGAGTTTTGCTTTTTTTGCCCAGGCTGGAGTGCAATGGTGTGATCTCGGGTCACTGCAACCCCCGCCTCCTGGGTTCAAGTGATTCTCCTGCCTCAGCCTCCCAAGTAGCTGGTACTACAGGCGCATGCCACCACGCCCAGCTAATTTTTGTATTTTTAGTAGAGATGGGGTTTCACCATGTTGGCTAGGCTGGGGTCTCAAACTCTCAACCTCAGGTGATCCGCCTGCCTCAGCCTCCCAAAGTGTTGGGATTACAGGCGTGAGCCACCGCGCCCTGCAAAGCCAACTTTTAAGAAGAACTACCCTGCCTCCAGACATCAGGAGCAGAGAGGGATGTGACAGAAAAGCTGCCAGCTACCCTGGCTGGGACCTGGTGGGGTGGCTGGAGAGGGCCTGGGAGCTGGGGCCATGACAGACCTCGTGTCACCTGGGGCCATGCCCCCAGCCCTTCTTTCTCCAGCTCCCAAGTTCTCCTCCTAGGACTGGGGTGGGGGTGGTGGAGGCGGGGGGCAGAGAATGGGGTGGGATCCGTCCAGGACTAGAAAACAAGGTTCATCTTCAAGAGCCTGCAATGAGGGCTTGTTCTAGGGGAGAATGAGGGGGAGGCTGGGCCTGGCTGTGGACATTTGAGGGCTCGGGTCACCTGGGAAGAAAAGGAAAGGGGGAAGGAGAGCGAAAGAGGCAAGTGAGATCCAGAAAAGGAGCTCTGGAGACAGAGGGGGTTGGAGAAAGCAGCAAAGTAGCTTGGAAGACAGAGGAGGGATGCAGGGGCCTGAAAGGAATGCAGGATCCAGGATGGAAAGAAAGAGAAAGAGCAGGGGAGAGAAGCCTCTCTAGACTCCTGCCACAGCCAGACTCCTCCTCCCAGTCGCTGCCCTCTGACCTTGCTTCCTGGCCTCCCACACACTCCTTAGTCCACTCCAGTCCAGCTTCCTTGCCCATCTCTCCACCACAGCAGCTCACACTGTGGGGATCAATCACCACCATTCTGCTAAGTCCAGGGAACGTTTTACTCCTTACCATACTAGTTCTCTCTGCAGCATATAACTCTACTTCCTTCTAGTACCATCTGTTTCCTCTGCACCCATGACCTCCCAATCCCTCTCACCCAGCCGTCCTTATCTGGCCACTCTTGCCCTATCTTCTCCTCCTCCACCCAGCCCTTACACCCTGAGGGTCCCCGAGGCTCAGTGCCAGCCCCTCCACACTCCTCCCTCCATGCTTTCTCTGAGACAACACCATCCACAACCCCAGCTTCAGTTACCATCGTCCTGGGACCCACATTTGTCTCTCCTCTGAACTCCTGACCCAGGCGCCCAAGGCTTTCCTCCATGTTTCTAATTGGATGTCTCACAGGCTTCAAACACTCAGCACAGACAAAACCTACTTCATCATCTTCCCACTAACCCTGGAAAGGAAAGAAGGAGGGAGGAAATGAGAGAGGGAAATCCTAGGAGGCTGGAGGACTTGGGTTTGGGGCTAAGGCATAGAAGAGCGGAGCTGTACCTGGAAGCTGAGGAACCTAGCAAAGGGCTCCAACTGTGCAATGCTAAAGCAAGGGAAGAAGAAGGGCCAGCACACACCCGGGGTCTGTCCCCAGACTCTGCTCCAGGCTCCCTCAACAGGAACTGTGCAGGGCTCCATAATAGAGACTCATGGAGAGCTTCATCCTGGGGTCTTCACTGCACCCCCACTCTTAGACCCCACCCTTTTCTCTCCTCAGCCCCTCTCCTAGGAACCCCCTCTCTATCATCAGTCCAGGGCTAGAGGTGGGGGCACAGAAGCGTTCTGGAGAATCGGAGTTGGGGGAAGAGCAACAGAACCTCAACTGGAGGCTGCAGCAGCTGGAAAGGGTGACCCGGCTGTGCAGGGCAGGGGTGCATGCCCCCACCAGGTGCACAACACCTGGGCTACCTCTTCCAGGTGTGTTCTCCTCCTTTGTCCCACACCATGGAGTCCAGATGGGGCGCCTGAGGAGCTCTGAGGGTGGGGGCCTTTTCCCTCCTTCTTTGGTGTTGGGGGGCACTTGGGGAAATTTGGAGAAGGAGAGAACTCAGAGCTCAGCACTTTCCTCTTTCTGTTTTTCTTCTTAAGGAATTTTTTTTCCCTAACTGCTGATGACTTTACCATTTCTTGGGGGTGTGGGGAGGAGATTTTGGCTTTTGCTCCCCCCCACTTTAAGTGCCGGACAAAGTCTTACATTCCACAAGAAGCCAGAGCTTCAGAGTTTCCTAAAGATGAGGTGGCGTCTCCTCCTCTCACAGGCACAAGCTCCCTCCTCCTCCCACCCCCCATCCCCCCAGTCTGCAGCCCTCAGTCCTGGCCAGGAAGGCCCAGCCAGGCTGGGAGGAGACCCCAAGCACATTCTTCCTCTCACTGTCATACTGCAGAAATTAAAGACACATCTTCGGCCTGGGCGCCCGCCAAGCGTTTTAAGTCGAAGAGTGGCAGGGGAGGCCTTGAGCCTCAGCTCCATGCCACGTGTAAAGGTTGCTTGGAAACTGTCTGCCTCGGCCCCTGGGAGGAAGGCCTGGAACTGGACATTGGGGTGGTGGCTGTCACACGCCAGGTACACAAAACCCCAATACCAGGGATCCCCAAATATCCTTCAGAACCCCAGGCCCATGATGTAGCAACTCCCAATTCACACCTCGGAGGTTTCAACTCTTCTTTAAGATGGGCGTGGGAAAGCCTGGATGGGAAACATATGGGGAGGGGCGGGGAGCTGCAGGCAGGAGCCCTTCTCGCTACGAAAACCCAAGAAGCAAGGAGGTGGACAGGTCACTAACCCTCATACTACCAAGCCCTGTGGCACCCTGCCCTACACCACCACTCTAAATGTCTGTTCCCTCCAAAAACAGAACCCCTGTCCCCTATTAGGGAGGCGGTCTCTTGGAGCTGACCCCCAGTAGAGGGCAGGACTTTGGCGGGTTCAAGAACTGCCATCTCAGCACCTCAGCCCCCCAGTCCTGCCCTGCAGTTGCTGGCACTAGGCGGGGGCAGACCCTGGGCCACAAGTTGCCGCCACATGGTCGGGATAATTGATGAAGGTCCATCCCTCCATTGCTGTCTCCAGCCCTGCCTCTCTGGAAACTCTATATTTTCCCTTTAATTATAGCCCCTGCAGTCTCCCTCTGCTGCCCCACCCGCACCGCTCATCCTGGCTGCCCACGGCCAGCCGACGTGGCTGCCTCCCCTTCTGTTCCTTTTTTTTCCCCTTTGCCTTCGTTGCACAAAACCAGCTGGGGGAGGGCGTGGAGAGGGGCGGGGGGAGGCAATGGAATCTTGGACGGTTTGGGGGAGGCGGGACTCCCCGCTTCCACGTTTGCAGCTCTGGAGCACCGGGGGTGGGGAGCTGCTTAGGAGGGAGAGAAATGAACAGGGCACTGCAAGGAGACCCCCAGGCCTTCTCTCAGCCCTACAGAGTTTCTCAGGACGAGGTAGATTGGGGTTGAGGCAGAGCCTTGTTGGGGGATTGGGACGTGGAGGAAGACAGGACTTGGCGTTCTAGAGGCATCTTCCCTAGATATAGCCTGCTGTCCTTCGGGTCCCCAGCCCCTTTCAGAGTGTACAGATGATTCTCTCTGGTTCCTAAGGCAGAGAGCAATGACCAGGATTTTCAGGAAAGAGAGGAGGCAGTGGGAAGTAGCCCCTAAAATAAAGTCAATCATCCTCTGCAGCCCATCCCACACCTCCAAAGGCAAGTTTCACCCAGACACCCAAAATATCCCATACATCCCCAACACTGAGTCCAGGTACAACGGGAGAAGGGGCTTTATGCAGCTCCCAGAAAGACACCTCTTTAGCTAAGTGCCCTCCCTCCACCCAGGTTCTCTCTGGTTTGACTGTGCTGGGTAGGAGGGTCTCTAAGCAGCCCCTGGCCATTGCCATGGCAAACAAAACTCTTCTCTAAGTCACCAATGATCACAGGCCTCCCACTAAAAATACTTCCCAACTCTGAGGTGGAAGAGTTTGGGGAATGAATTTTTAGGGGATTGCAAGCCTCAATCCCCACCTCTGTGTCCCTAGAATCCCCCACCCCTACCTTGGCTGCTCCATCATCCAACCACCAAAGCTTTCTTCTGGAGAGACCACCTAGTCATGTTTCTCACCCTGCACCTCAGCCTCCCCACCCCGTCTCTCAATCATGCCTAGGGTTTGGAGGAAGGCATTTGATTCTGTCCTGGAGCACAGCAGAAGAATTGACATCCTCAAAATTAAATCTCCCTTGCCTGCACCCCTCCCTCAGATATCTGATTCTTAATGTTTAGAAAGGAATCTGTAAATTGTTCCCCAAATATTCCTAAGCTCCATCCCCTAGCCACACCAGAAGACACCCCCAAACAGGCACATCTTTTTAATTCCCGGCTTCCCCTGTTTTGGAGAGGTCCTCAGCTGGCCTCTTTATGCCCCTCCCTTAGCTCTTGCCAGGAAAGTCAGAGGGCGACTGGGGCACAGCCAGGAGGACCCCCTCCCCAATACCCCCAACCCTTCCACCTTTGGAAGTCTCCCTACCCAGCTCCCCAGTTCTACTTCCTCTAGATTGGAGGTCCCAGGAAGAGAGCAGAGGGGCACCCCTACCCACTGGTTAGCCCACGCCATTCTGAGGACCCAGCTGCACCCCTACCACAGCACCTCTGGCCCAGGCTGGGCTGGGGGGCTGGGGAGGCAGAGCTGCGAAGGGGGGAGATGTGGGGTGGACTCCCTTCCCTCCTCCTCCCCCTCTCCATTCCAACTCCCAAATTGGGGGCCGGGCCAGGCAGCTCTGATTGGCTGGGGCACGGGCGGCCGGCTCCCCCTCTCCGAGGGGCAGGGTTCCTCCCTGCTCTCCATCAGGACAGTATAAAAGGGGCCCGGGCCAGTCGTCGGAGCAGACGGGAGTTTCTCCTCGGGGTCGGAGCAGGAGGCACGCGGAGTGTGAGGCCACGCATGAGCGGACGCTAACCCCCTCCCCAGCCGCAAAGAGTCTACATGTCTAGGGTCTAGACATGTTCAGCTTTGTGGACCTCCGGCTCCTGCTCCTCTTAGCGGCCACCGCCCTCCTGACGCACGGCCAAGAGGAAGGCCAAGTTGAGGGCCAAGACGAAGACAGTAAGTCCCAAACTTTTGGGAGTGCAAGGATACTCTATATCGCGCCTTGCGCTTGGTCCCGGGGGCCGCGGCTTAAACCGAGACGTGGATGCTCCGGAGACTCGGGAATGGAAGGGAGATGATGAGGGCTCTTCCTCGGCGCCCTGAGACAGGAGGGAGCTCACCCTGGGGCGAGGTTGGGGTTGAACGCGCCCGGGGAGCAGGAGGTGAGGGTGGAGCGCGGCGTGAGTTGGTGCAAGAGAGAATCCCGAGCGCGCAGACGGGAAAGTGGGGATCTGGGTGCAGAGTGAGGAAAGCACGTCGAAGATGGGATGGGGGCGCCGAGCGGGGCATTTGAAGCCCAAGATGTAGAAGCAATCAGGAAGGCCGTGGGATGATTCATAAGGAAAGATTGCCCTCTCTGCGGGCTAGACTGTTGCTGGGGCCGTGGGGGTGCTGAGCTGCGGCGGAGGGGGCGCGGAGCGTGGGCGGGTGGAGGATGAGAAACTTTGGCGCGGACTCGGCGGGGCGGGGTCCTTGCGCCCCCTGCTGACCCATGCTGAGCACTGCGTCTCCCGGTCCAACGCTTATTGGGGCAGGATCCGGAGCGGGAAGACCCGGGTTATTGCTGGGTGCGGACCCCACCTCTAGATCTGGAAAGTAAAGCCGGGGATGGGACAGCCCAAGCCTCTTAAAGAGGTAGTAGGGCCCGTGAGGTCGGCCCCGCCCCGGCCCCATTGCTTAGCGTTGCCCGACACCTAGTGGCCGTCTGGGGAGCCGCTAGCGCCGTGGGAGTGGTTAGCTAACTTCTGGACTATTTGCGGACTTTTTGGTTCTTTGGCTAAAAGTGACCTGGAGGCATTGGCTGGCTTTGGGGGACTGGGGATGGCCCCGAGAGCGGGCTTTTAAGATGTCTAGGTGCTGGAGGTTAGGGTGTCTCCTAATTTTGAAGTACATTTCAAGTCTTGGGGGGCCTCCCCTCCAATCAGCCGCTCCCATTCTCCTAGCCCCGCCCCCACCACCCCACCTGCCCAGGGAATGGGGGCGGGATGAGGGCTGGACCTCCCTTCTCTCCTCCCGCGCCCTCCTCCTGTCTCCACCACGCAAGCCACTCCCCACGAGCCTGCCCTCCCGATGGGGCCCCTCCTATTCTCCCCCCGCCCTCCCCCTCCCACCCTGTGGTTTTTATTTCACTTGGCTTCAGCGCCAATGGGCTGAGGTTGGAGTTGGAAGCCACCGCGGACTAAAGCTTTGTTTAAATTCCTGAGAACTGGAAAGAGTTACAGCCTCCCTGGCCAGGCGCCTCGGCGCTGTCACCCGCGCTGATGAGGAGCAGGCGAGCTTTTAAGGATTTGAGGAAAGAGGAACGGGGGGAGGGGCGGGAAGTGAAAAATCCAAGTGTGCCTCTTAGACCAGGGGGAAAGGTGGTTAAAGTGGGGGTCTTGGAGCCCCAAGGTAGGGGTCGCAGTCACTACTGACAACGCCCCTCTTCTTCCGCCTGTCCCAGTCCCACCAATCACCTGCGTACAGAACGGCCTCAGGTACCATGACCGAGACGTGTGGAAACCCGAGCCCTGCCGAATCTGCGTCTGCGACAACGGCAAGGTGTTGTGCGATGACGTGATCTGTGACGAGACCAAGAACTGCCCCGGCGCCGAAGTCCCCGAGGGCGAGTGCTGTCCCGTCTGCCCCGACGGCTCAGGTGCGGCTGCGCTCGGGGCCTGGGGCCTGGGGCCTGGGGCCTGGGGCCTGGGCCTGGGGCTGGTGGGGCTGGGGGTGGGGCTGGGGGTGGTCGGCGCTCGCTGGCCCTCCGTGCTAGAGGCCTCAGCCGACGGGAGCAGCATTAGCAAACCTTGGCTCTAACGCGCGTCTCTTCGCCCCTAGAGTCACCCACCGACCAAGAAACCACTGGCGTCGAGGTAATCTCCTGCCCTCGAATTTTGCCCCTCCGCGGCCCGTGACTCCTCACAGTCCTCCCTTCTCTAACCTGGCCTCTTGTTTCTTCTCCCCCAATCCCACAGGGACCCAAGGGAGACACTGGCCCCCGAGGCCCAAGGGTAAGCGTTGCACTCTCTGGGCTGTAGGGGGCTGCAGGTGGGCGTGGCTTCTGGACCCACGCTCACCCCAGCCCCGCCCTCTCCCCCTGCAGGGACCCGCAGGCCCCCCTGGCCGAGATGGCATCCCTGGGCAGCCTGGACTTCCCGGACCCCCCGGACCTCCCGGACCTCCCGGACCCCCTGGCCTCGGAGGAGTAAGTGGAGAGGACTTGTGTGTCCACTCTCCCCTGTTTTGTTTTTGTTTTTTGGCAGATGACATAATTTTATACTTTGAAATAATTTCAAACTTACAGAAGTTGCAAGAATCCTACAGGAAACTCTCACATACCCTTCACAGTTTGTGACATGTGCTTTATTAGTCTCTGTTTATGTATATGTATCATTTTTTTTTCTGAACTGTTTGAGTAAGTTGCTAACATCAGGCTCTTTTGCGCCTAAATACTTGGGTGTGTTTTTCCTAAAAACAAGAGCATTCTCTTAACTGACCATAGCACAATGATTAAATTCACTCTCTAATGTGCAGTCCATATTCAAAGTTCACCGATGTCCCAATAATGTCCTTTATAGATTCCACCCCCCGCCACCCCAATCTGGGATCCAGTCCAGGATTATGAATTGCACTTAATCATCATGTCTCTAGTTTCCACAAATGTGGAACGTTCCTCAGACTTTCTTTGTCTTTCGTGGCACTGGGAGTTTTGAAGAGTCCAGTTGTTTTGCAGACCATCCCTCAATTTGGGATTGTCTGATTAGATTAGATGCAGGGCTGCATTTTTGGCAGGAGTATCTGAAAAGCAATGTTATTCTTCTCAGCACATCACACCAGGAAGTGCATGATGTCAGTTTCTTCCATCATCGGTGCCGTCTTCTGCCTTTCAATTCACTGTCCTGACCCTGACTTCTCTTGTTTGTTCTAGAACTTTGCTCCCCAGCTGTCTTATGGCTATGACGAGAAATCAGCCGGAGGAATTTCCGTGCCTGGCCCCATGGTGAGCCAACAGGGGGAACAGGGCTGACAGAAGAGAGAATGGGTATCCAGAGAAGGTGGTCACAGGCGGCTGGTATAGACAGCTTGGGAGGTCAAGATCACCTTTGGGACCTCAGAGTCCAGAAAGGATGCAGGACGACGGGGTGGTCCCAACAGGCATGAATGACTACATCCACATGCTTTCCTACAGAGGGATCACCATGACCCCCTTTCTTCTCCTTCTATAGGGTCCCTCTGGTCCTCGTGGTCTCCCTGGCCCCCCTGGTGCACCTGTGAGTATCCAGGACATCTTCATATGCCTCCTTGGGCTTTGGTCTTTTGGAGGGAAGACTGGGATGAGGGCAGAGGAGATGCTCAGAGATCTCTTGGTAAGATTGGAGAAGGTTGACAGGGACTTGCCTTCTAACCACATCTTTCTTTCCTTCTTCTCAAGGGTCCCCAAGGCTTCCAAGGTCCCCCTGGTGAGCCTGGCGAGCCTGGAGCTTCAGTAAGCACTCTCTATACAGATACACACTCCTTCTACAAACACGCAGACTCTCCTGTCGAAGAACTCCCAGGCCTGGGGTCTTCCTTACCCCTTCCCTTCAATCCCAGCCTTCCCCTTCTTTTTTTCTTATCCATATTCTAACCACCCCTGCTATCTTTTCTAGGGTCCCATGGGTCCCCGAGGTCCCCCTGGCCCCCCTGGAAAGAATGGAGATGATGTAAGTATCCCCAGCAAGAAGATACCATCTGACCCCATGGCCTCCATGGGTTGGATCCTGCAATTTCCACTCCACCACATTTGGGAACGATACTCAGAGGAAGGAGGGCAAGTCCTCTGTGATGCACGGACTGCCCTGGAACAATGATCTTTTCCTAATGAGATGATTCCATGTCCCCAACAAAGTGACTGTTCTCCTCACCCCAGCCACCTTAGAGCAATCCCCAACCCCATCCCTTTGGGGAAATTGGTGCACAGATGGTGAGATTAAAATGCTGGTGACAGAAGTAGACAGAAATTCCTTTAGAGGCACTCAGATTTCACCAAACGAAGGTTTCACTGTAAATTTAAACTGAGCTCTAGATTCAAAGATAAGATTCTGGGCCCCCAAACCTGACCTGCAACAATCCAAAGAAGACTGAGACCTTCTCCACTTTTCCAGCCCCTGGGCAGTGGTGGGGAGGCAGGGGCATGATGGTCTTTTCTCTCCCTCTCAGGGGGAAGCTGGAAAACCTGGTCGTCCTGGTGAGCGTGGGCCTCCTGGGCCTCAGGTGAGCAGGCGGCTGCGGCTGAACCTGGGCTTCACTGCACTTGGGCTTCATTTAGGAGCTGGGTCCACAGTGGTGTGTTCTAATGGCCCTTCCTTGTCTTCTTCATCTCTCTCCAGGGTGCTCGAGGATTGCCCGGAACAGCTGGCCTCCCTGGAATGAAGGGACACAGAGTGAGTTACCTTTGAGTCATTTAAGCTCCCCAAGTCCCTAGCATACCCCCATCCAGTCCCAGCCTCTTCCCCAAAAGATCCTGAGTTGCATCATGGTGGGTGGCAGCTACAGAAGTCCCAAGGGACAGAGAGTGGACATCCAAAAGCACCGCCCTCCATGGGAAAGCAGTTCCGATTAAACGATTGGGTGAGATCTTGAGCCAGTTGGGGTTTAGTCTAGCTCAGAAACGGGGATGGTGGTGATGACCTCCCAAGGCTCTTTCTCAGATCTAGGTGGGTGTCAAGGCTGTTCCACCCCCTCCACAGGTTCTCACCTTCTACCTCTTTCACGCTTTAGGGTTTCAGTGGTTTGGATGGTGCCAAGGGAGATGCTGGTCCTGCTGGTCCCAAGGTAAGAGGCTGTCTGAACATCATGGTCCTCCACATCCCCAGAGTCCCACCATGAATGAATTTCTGACTCATTATTCTCTGTTCCACAGGGTGAGCCTGGAAGCCCTGGTGAAAATGGAGCTCCTGGTCAGATGGTGAGTGTGCCCAGTTCCAGAGGGCAGGGATGGGGCAGGAGGCAGGGGCAAGATGGAGGCCTGGGGGAATGAGGCTGTCTCCCATCTCATCTGACTTCTCTTGGTTTGGTTGTCAGGGCCCCCGTGGTCTGCCTGGTGAGAGAGGTCGCCCTGGAGCCCCTGGCCCTGCTGTAAGTACTCCTGGTCCCTTGGGGGATCCCTGAGCTCTGGAAGGGGCTCCCCAGGAACTCTAGGGACTGGCCAGTGCTCAGTGGACTTAACGGGGCTTCCCCTCTCTCCTGCAGGGTGCTCGCGGAAATGATGGTGCTACTGGTGCTGCCGGACCCCCTGTGAGTGTGGCCTGTAGGCCTCAGGGCCTGGGAGTGGGGAGGGGTCTCAGTGTCTGCTCTTGGGGCTGACAATGGAGGCAGGTTATGTTGGTCTGAACCCCAGGACTTCCTCTGTCCCAGGGTGTGACTTGCAGCTGCCATCTCTTCCTTCTCGCTAACATCTCCATTTCATTCACAGGGTCCCACCGGCCCCGCTGGTCCTCCTGGCTTCCCTGGTGCTGTTGGTGCTAAGGTGAGACCCCCACTCTCCTCTAGCATGACTCTCATGGGCCAAGGGGTTCATGTCTCTCTGTTCCCCAAACCAAAGGGACCCAGAGTGGCAAGAGAGCAGCCCATTCACTAACACCTTTGACCTGGGGTCTCTGTCTCTGATCTTAGAGTCCTGATCATTGCTCTCCTGTCCCTGTCTCCCCTTCCTCCTGCCATCCCAAGAGGCAATGTTGGGTTTCCCAGGGTGGCTTCTGATATGTCCTTTCTTCTGATTCAGGGTGAAGCTGGTCCCCAAGGGCCCCGAGGCTCTGAAGGTCCCCAGGGTGTGCGTGGTGAGCCTGGCCCCCCTGGCCCTGCTGGTGCTGCTGGCCCTGCTGTAAGTGTCCCCGCCTCAGTGTCCCCTTTGCCACTTTCTAACCTCAGAGTCCTTGCCTGTAGCTCACACTCCTTTCTCTGTGCCACAGGGAAACCCTGGTGCTGATGGACAGCCTGGTGCTAAAGGTGCCAATGTAAGTATCCTGCCAGGCTTCAGTCCCACTCCTGCTGCCTGCAGCCTGCCTGCCCCTTTCCCTCTGCTCCTAGGCTCACCTGGCTGTCTGCCTCCCACAGGGTGCTCCTGGTATTGCTGGTGCTCCTGGCTTCCCTGGTGCCCGAGGCCCCTCTGGACCCCAGGGCCCCGGCGGCCCTCCTGGTCCCAAGGGTAACAGCGTGAGTACCAAACTCTCCCTTCTGCCCACCCCATGCACTAGCTCCAGTGCGGCTCTCATCTGGGGAGCAGGAAGATGTAGGCCAACTGAGCGCCCCCAGCTCTCGGCTCATCCTCTTCTCCCTTGCAGGGTGAACCTGGTGCTCCCGGCAGCAAAGGAGACACTGGTGCTAAGGGAGAGCCCGTAAGTCTCCCTGCCACTCTTCTTGCAGCCCAGCCCACCCTGCCCTGGGAGCCCCCTGAGGGAAATCCAGAAAGGAAGAGGAGCTCCTGGTCTCCTGGGGGAGTCCCTGCCCCACCCCCAGGAACCCCTGATGCTGGAGGCCCAGCCTCAGCCAGCTCTGAGGCTGGCACAGGATGGCCCCTTACGACAGGCCGCCTCCTCCTCTCGGCCCTCTCCAGGGCCCCGTTGGTGTTCAAGGACCCCCTGGCCCTGCTGGAGAGGAAGGAAAGCGAGGAGCTCGAGGTGAACCCGGACCCACTGGCCTGCCCGGACCCCCTGGCGAGCGTGTAAGTGTCCCTGCCCGCCCCCTCCCACTCCACCCTCAGTGCCTGGCTGGTGCCCGTGTGTCTCAGAGTTCACTGGCCTCTTCTCCTCCTGCAGGGTGGACCTGGTAGCCGTGGTTTCCCTGGCGCAGATGGTGTTGCTGGTCCCAAGGTAACCTCTCCTTGAGGCCGGGGGGCTGACCCTGCCGCTCCCTGGGCATCTTCTTCCTCTTTTGGCCCATGGCAAAGAGCCACAAACTTGAGACCCTAACTGTTCCTGTGACTTCCCCCAACCAGGGTCCCGCTGGTGAACGTGGTTCTCCTGGCCCTGCTGGCCCCAAAGGATCTCCTGGTGAAGCCGGTCGTCCCGGTGAAGCTGGTCTGCCTGGTGCCAAGGTGAGGCCCCAGCCCTTCGGCCTGGTTTGGCCAGGCCCTGACCATCCCGTGTAGGGTCTGGGATGAGGCGTTCTGGAGCAGGCCCAAGGGTCTGCCCCCCGGAGTCCTCCCCCACCTCCATCATGCTTCTCCCCAAATCCCTCTGCCTCCCTAGGGTCTGACTGGAAGCCCTGGCAGCCCTGGTCCTGATGGCAAAACTGGCCCCCCTGTAAGTATCACTCCCCCTGAACCCCCTGCCACTGTCCTGTCTGCCTCCCCGCTATCCTCACCGCTGCTTTCGTGCCTCCCATCCTTAGGGTCCCGCCGGTCAAGATGGTCGACCTGGACCCCCAGGCCCCCCTGGTGCCCGTGGTCAGGCTGGTGTGATGGGATTCCCTGGGCCTAAAGGTGCTGCTGTGAGTATTCAGTGAGGATCCATGAAGAGCCAGGGACAGACACACCTGAGACTCGAAGGAGTCCTGGGCTCTGGGCTCAGCTCTGCTGCTGACCTGCCGTGTGACCACTCACTCTCGCTTTCTGGACCTCAGCCTCCCTATCTGTAAAATGAAAGACTTCTTGGCCGGGTGCGGTGGCTCACGCCTGTAATCCCAGCACTTTGGGAGGCCGAGGCGGGCATGAGGTCAGGAGTTTGAGACCAGTCTGGCCAACATAGTGAAACCATGTCTCTACTAAAAATACAAAAAATTAGCTGGGTGTAGTGGTGCGCACCTGTAATCCCAGCTACTCAGGAGGCTGAGGCAGGAGAATTGCATGAACCTGGGAGGCGGAGGTTGCAGTGAGCCAAGATTGTGCCATTTGCACTCCAGCCTGGGCAACAGTGTGAGACTCCGTCTCAAAAAAAAAAAAAAAAAAAAAAAAAAGGAAAGAAAGAAAAGAAAAAATGAAACACTTCTCCAAGTTTCATGACCACTGCTCTGTCCTGGAAATAAGTGGTATTGGTGGCCCTCCACCCTGACACGTGGGGATAGGACAGGCCTTTGATGTGATAGGCACCCCCAGTCTTGGTGGATTCTTTGAGGTCCAAAAGGAGATAGCAGAGGCGATGAAAGCGCTTTGCAGTGCAGGCCACAGCGGGCATCTAACAGGGAAAAGGCAGGGGAGAGGGTGCAGGAGGAGCAGCCTGGAAGGGCATCTTGGGAGGAGTGGGCTCAGAAGGGGCCCAGCAAGAAGCGCCTGCAGGGGCATTCCCCGGGGGCCAAACAGGAGAGTCTTTTGAAAAGAAAGTCCCTTAAAAAGTCCCACTCAGAGTAAATGAGAGGCCCTCGGAGGCCCTGGTTTCTCACTTCAGCCCCCTCAACCCTAACTCCCTTTCTCCACAGGGAGAGCCCGGCAAGGCTGGAGAGCGAGGTGTTCCCGGACCCCCAGGCGCTGTCGTAAGTATCTCCTTTCCATTCCTACCCCCTTCCCCGTTGCTGTCCCGGCACTTTCTCCTCCCTGCAGGAGGGGTGCTAGAGGCCACAGTCCTCGGCTGCTCTGCTCAGGGCCTCCTAACCCTGAGTTCCCCTTCGCTCTCTTCCCTCAGGGTCCTGCTGGCAAAGATGGAGAGGCTGGAGCTCAGGGACCCCCTGGCCCCGCTGTGAGTGTCCCTGATGGGGAGATCTGGGGAGCAGGAAAGAGGAGACGCCCTCAGCCCCTCGTCTCCTTGGCCTCCCCGTGACCGTAGTGTTCTCTCTGTGCAGGGTCCCGCTGGCGAGAGAGGTGAACAAGGCCCTGCTGGCTCTCCCGGATTCCAGGTGAGGCCTCATGGCTGTCAGGGTGCTGGGAGGTAGGGGTGGGAAACACCTCTTTGGTCTCTTCCAGGTTGTAAACCTTCCCTCCCTTCTTCCCCCATTTCCCACCTACAGGGTCTCCCTGGTCCTGCTGGTCCTCCTGGTGAAGCAGGCAAACCTGGTGAACAGGTAAGAGGGAGCAGCTGGCCAGAGGGGTGGGAGATGCAGGGAATCCAGAGGGACAGGCCCCTGCTCCTAGCTAATCAGACAGCCATCAACTAGAGGGATTAAGGTTAGACGCCAGAAAGAACTTCCTACCAGGAAGGGAGCAG
Organism: Nomascus leucogenys; assembly: GCF_006542625.1. Taxonomy (NCBI): domain Eukaryota; kingdom Metazoa; phylum Chordata; class Mammalia; order Primates; family Hylobatidae; genus Nomascus; species Nomascus leucogenys. The sequence goes on from NW_022095769.1 coordinate 1,093,285, forward strand.
CACAGAGGGAAGTGGGGGCTGCATGACTGCTAGTCTGGGTGACTTCTTTTAAGAGCTGCTGGAATATGCTGTGACTTTCCCTCAACCCTTCTATTGATAAATCTTGGTCCATAGTTTGGGGAGGAGGAAGAGAGGGGCTGTTTGGGATAACCTCAATTCAGTGCTGAGAAGGGGTTCCTCTCTAATCACGGCCAGCCCCCAGGAGGAGGGACAGTGCTTTCCAGCATAGTGGCCCCAGGTAGGTTTTGCTCACTGTCTGTTCTTCCCTCCCTCCCCCTCAGGGTGTTCCTGGAGACCTTGGTGCCCCCGGCCCCTCTGGAGCAAGAGTAAGTAGTCCTCTCTCGCTGCATCCATCAACGTGCCTTGTACTTGGCCCTGTCTCCAGAGCAGCCATCACACGCCCTGTCCTTCCCTTCTAGGGCGAGAGAGGCTTCCCTGGTGAGCGTGGTGTGCAAGGTCCCCCTGGTCCTGCTGGTCCCCGAGGGGCCAACGGTGCTCCCGGCAACGATGGTGCTAAGGTGAGGGCAGCGTGGAAGGGGCTCTGGCAAGTAGCCCAGGGACCAGGTCTCACCCCTCCTGCAGCAGGGGATGGCTGGCTATGACCAAAGCCATGGAGATAGGGTGCAGGGTGGGGGGAAATGACCAGGGTAGGGGCCCACACACAGCCTGGAGTCTGGGCTATGAGTCTTTTCATCTTTTCTCAAGGCTTGTCATTGGCCTTGGAAACAAGCCTGGGCGATACCAAGCGGGGCTTAGGGCTGTGACCCACTCTTGGGGCCCCAGGCCTCACTCCAGTCTTCTTGGTTGTCACATAGGGTGATGCTGGTGCCCCTGGAGCTCCCGGCAGCCAGGGCGCCCCTGGCCTTCAGGGAATGCCTGGTGAACGTGGTGCAGCTGGTCTTCCAGGGCCTAAGGGTGACAGAGTAAGTTCAACCTTTCCCCTTCCCTGAGCCCTACATGGCTCCCATCTCTGCCTGCTTTGAATCCCTCAGCATCTCTCCTTCTCTCTGGGATCTGTCCCTCTTCTCACTAATCCTCCCCTCTTCCCCTTTCCCCTCTGGCCTTTTTGCTGATGAATCCTCTCCTTGTGTTCCAGGCCCGTCTCTCCCCATGAGTTACCATGGTGATGAGAGGTGGGGGCATCTCCTTGATGGAGGCTCCCTTATTTATCCTGCTACACAAGTCAGGGGCCTCTTAACCTCAGTTCCACCTGAGTCTCCAGGCAGGCACCCTTTATCCTGAAAGAATCTTTGAGTCCTTGGCCAGTTGGAGGCAGGGCAGAGCTGCAGAGGGCCTCTCAGGAAACCCAGACACAAGCAGAACACTATAGGTCACCTTGCCCCACACTGGAAATATCAAGCTTATCCATGTCTTTAGGGTGATGCTGGTCCCAAAGGTGCTGATGGCTCTCCTGGCAAAGATGGCGTCCGTGGTCTGACTGGCCCCATTGGTCCTCCTGGCCCTGCTGGTGCCCCTGGTGACAAGGTGAAGTGGCCGCTTCCCCACCTTCTGCCCTAACACCTCAGCAGGCCTCCTCAGCAGGCCTGGGTACGGTTCTGTGGGGTTGCGTTGGGACAGCAGGTCCTGCCAAACTGAGCTGTCAACGTGGGAACCTGGAGGGACCAGAAGGAGGGGAGGCTCTCCTGGGGTCATCTACTAGGAGTATTCAGGGGAGGCCCTGACCCTGAGCCTCTTGTCCCTTGCTCTCAGGGTGAAACTGGTCCCAGCGGCCCTGCTGGTCCCACTGGAGCTCGTGGTGCCCCCGTAAGTACAGAAGACCTGTTAAGACCCCATATTTGGCCCTTCCCTCCCTTCACACAGCACCCCTGGGCCTGTCTGTGCCTCCACCCCTTGCCTCTCCCCTCACCGCATCCCCACCTTCCCTCATGTAAGCGCATCTCTCCCATCTGACTCCTTTTCTTCTAGGGAGACCGTGGTGAGCCTGGTCCCCCTGGCCCTGCTGGCTTCGCTGGCCCCCCTGTGAGTACCAAGACCCCCGTCATTTTTCATCACCGACTGGGACCTGGGACCTGGAGGGACAGAATGAGGACAAAGGCGTCAGCCATCCTCAGGGGAGAAGGGTGGAGACGGGATTGTTTCCCACCCAAGCATCTTCCTGCCTCCATTACTGCTCGTCCCCCAGCCGGTGGAAACTCCTGCCTCCTTCCCTCCACTCACCTCCCTGCTTCCTCCCCCAGGGTGCTGATGGCCAACCTGGTGCTAAAGGCGAACCTGGTGATGCTGGTGCTAAAGGCGATGCTGGTCCCCCTGGCCCTGCCGGACCCGCTGGACCCCCTGGCCCCATTGTGAGTGGCTTGCCCTCTGTGCCCGTGATGCTGATGGGCTGGGACCCAGGACGGGTCCAGGCTTAATGCCTCTGTGCTCTCCTACAGGGTAATGTTGGTGCTCCTGGAGCCAAAGGTGCTCGTGGCAGCGCTGGTCCCCCTGTGAGTATCACCCACCTCTCTGCTGAGCCTCTCTCCTCTCCTCAGGCAGCAGTGGCAGGTGAGGGCAGCTGGGTCGGGTGAGTTGGCTGTTCTCCCTCTGACTGTTCCTGTGTTCTCTCCTTCCAGGGTGCTACTGGTTTCCCTGGTGCTGCTGGCCGAGTCGGTCCTCCTGGCCCCTCTGTAAGTCTCTGCAGTGGAGTCCACTGCTCTAGGTTGGGTGTGGTGGGTGGGGGCTGCCAGAAGGATGGTGGGTCCGACTGAGGATGCAATGATGCACCAGAGCCCCCTGGAGTCTGACAGCCCCTCCTATCCCCATCCAGGGAAATGCTGGACCCCCTGGCCCTCCTGGTCCTGCTGGCAAAGAAGGCGGCAAAGGTCCCCGTGGTGAGACTGGCCCTGCTGGACGTCCTGGTGAAGTTGGTCCCCCTGGTCCCCCTGGCCCTGCAGGCGAGAAAGGATCCCCTGGTGCTGATGGTCCTGCTGTAAGTGCCAGCTCAGATCTCTGCAGCTCCGGAGGTGTCCAGAGCTGGGGAGGGGTCCCCGTGCTGCTGTCCGGCACCTCACTCCTGTTTGCCTCCCAAAGGGTGCTCCTGGTACTCCCGGGCCTCAAGGTATTGCTGGACAGCGTGGTGTGGTAGGCCTGCCTGGTCAGAGAGGAGAAAGAGGCTTCCCTGGTCTTCCTGGCCCCTCTGTAAGTTCCCCCGTCACCTTGGGGGACCCTGAGAAAAACCATCACAGGACTTGGAGTGGGGTGGAGCCAAGGAGAACAGATTTGGTAGAGATGACCCCAGCGGACTCAAGGGTCCTCCCAGACCCTATCTCTGGCCTGACTCTTTCTTCTCCCTTAGGGTGAACCTGGCAAACAAGGTCCCTCTGGAGCAAGTGGTGAGCGTGGTCCCCCTGGTCCCATGGGCCCCCCTGGATTGGCTGGACCCCCTGGTGAATCTGGACGTGAGGTGAGCAGTCCCCAGCCCCCATGCCAGTACCCTCAGCATGGCCACTGTGGCCTTGCCTAAGCCCTCTTCCCTGGCTGACTCTCACTTCTCTCTCTCTCTCTGCAGGGAGCTCCTGGCGCCGAAGGTTCCCCTGGACGAGACGGTTCTCCTGGCGCCAAGGTAAGATGGCGACACTCCATGACCACAGCCTTGTCTGCTGCTTCCCTGCCCCATCCTGGCCCTTCAGTTGGGGCTGACCCATATTCCCCTGCTCTCCTCGCCAGGGTGACCGTGGTGAGACCGGCCCCGCTGGACCCCCTGGTGCTCCTGGTGCTCCTGGTGCCCCTGGCCCCGTTGGCCCTGCTGGCAAGAGTGGTGATCGTGGTGAGACTGTAAGTAGCTGGGCTCCAGTTCACTGTGTCTGGTCAGGCCAGGGACTCTCCAGGCCTCCTTAGAGGCCTGGGGATGGGTGTCGGACTTCACCCAGGCAGGGGGAGGAAAGGAGATCCTGCAAGATGTCGGGGCCTTAATCCAAAAAGCTGAGTTAAAGCTCAGCCCCAAGTCCCCTCTCCCAGACAGGACCCCCCTCTCGTGAGTTGGCCCCAGCTCTCGTGAAGATTGCAGCGGGGAGGTTTCCCTGGGAGCTGGGAGAGATGGCCACAGTGGGAAGCAGCTGAGGAGAGAGAGATCCAGCAGAGGGGAGGCCTCATCCTGCAGCCCCAGCCTCAGCCTCCCCTGGCCAAGAGCTCATGCTTTCCTTGCTCTCCCCAGGGTCCTGCTGGTCCCGCCGGTCCTGTCGGCCCTGTTGGCGCCCGTGGCCCCGCTGTAAGTACCCTGCCGTGTCCCCCACGCCTTCAGAACTCTACAGATGCAGACAGTGCCCCACTCGATGCCAATGGAACTTCCGCCCGACAGTTTGTCCCTTTCTCTCTTCTAGGGACCCCAAGGCCCCCGTGGTGACAAGGGTGAGACAGGCGAACAGGGCGACAGAGGCATAAAGGGTCACCGTGGCTTCTCCGGCCTCCAGGGTCCCCCTGGCCCTCCTGTGAGTATGCTCAGCCCCTCCCCAGTCCCCATGCTGTGCTGTGATAGGAGGGGGAGCTTTGCCTCAGTTTCCCCCTCTGGATAGTCATTCTTTCCCCTCCCTAGTGGGGACTGGGGTCTGAAGATTTATGGGCATGTCCAAGTAGCTTCTGAGAGGGTGAGGGGTACACAGAGAGGGATTATGGGAGAGGTCTCTGCCTATGGACACCCTCGGGCTAGATTTCCAGAGTCACGAAGGGGCATGGGTTTCCCACACTGCCCTTGTCTCTCCAACCAGGCCCTCAGGCTACATTTGACCCTCACTGGGCCTGAATTGCCTTTTTATCTGTCCTTCAGGGCTCTCCTGGCGAACAAGGTCCCTCTGGAGCCTCTGGTCCTGCTGGTCCCCGAGTAAGTCATGCCTTGTCTCTCCTCTTCCTGAGCCCCAAGCCCAGGCTTACCTCGGGGACCCTTGCCAGGGACCCAGGCACCCTTTGCCTCTCTGGAGAAGGGTTCAGGGACAGGGAGTGGGCAAAGAAAGGAAGAATCCTGAACAAACAATCTGATCTAGCTTTGGCCTCTCTGCTCCCCAATCCGTCCTCCCCTGGCTCAGCGGCTGGAAGGAGCTATGGCATGTCCTATGGAAAGAGGCTGAGACGGGCTCTCTGAGGCCGTGGAGCCAGAGCCAGCAGGGAGGGTGGTGGGCTTCTCCTCCAGAGCTGGGGTTGTTCAGGCTCCTGGCAGCCTTTCTCAAACCATTTCCCCCACTCCAGGGTCCCCCTGGCTCTGCTGGTGCTCCTGGCAAAGATGGACTCAATGGTCTCCCTGGCCCCATTGGGCCCCCTGGTCCTCGCGGTCGCACTGGTGATGCTGGTCCTGTTGTACGTAGCTCCTCATCCCCTCTGCTCATGGCCCTCCAGCCCCCAAAGCATTTGGACGCTGGTAATCCCCACTCTCCTCCCTCTCTGTGCAGGGTCCCCCCGGCCCTCCCGGACCTCCTGGTCCCCCTGGTCCTCCCAGCGCTGGTTTCGACTTCAGCTTCCTGCCCCAGCCACCTCAAGAGAAGGCTCACGATGGTGGCCGCTACTACCGGGCTGATGATGCCAATGTGGTTCGTGACCGTGACCTCGAGGTGGACACCACCCTCAAGAGCCTGAGCCAGCAGATCGAGAACATCCGGAGCCCCGAGGGCAGCCGCAAGAACCCCGCCCGCACTTGCCGCGACCTCAAGATGTGCCACTCTGACTGGAAGAGCGGTGAGGGCCTGCCCTAGCCTCTCCCTCCCTCCTACTCCTGCCATGCCAGGGTCCCCATGCCCATATGTGCCCCTACCATATGGTGCTGGCTGTTCCCCTTCCCTGACTCCATCTTGCCCTGCCCTACCACAGGAGAGTACTGGATTGACCCCAACCAAGGCTGCAACCTGGATGCCATCAAAGTCTTCTGCAACATGGAGACTGGTGAGACCTGCGTGTACCCCACTCAGCCCAGTGTGGCCCAGAAGAACTGGTACATCAGCAAGAACCCCAAGGACAAGAGGCATGTCTGGTTTGGCGAGAGCATGACCGATGGATTCCAGGTGCGTGAGCTGGACCTCAGAGCCAGTGTTAGGAGATGGGCTAGCCCAGTGCTCAGAAGGGACATGAAGTCCTGGAGTAGGTCTCTGCTAAGGGTGATGGACAGAGCTGGGCTGGGAGGCAGGGGTCTCAGGTCCCTGATAGTGATTCAGACACAGGCTGCCTATGGGCAAGTGGTGCCTCCTCTTGATATAACGGTGCATTGGGCAGCTCTCTGAGGACCCTGGACAGGGAGGCCAGGCAGGACTAGAGGTTCCCGCAAAGCGGCTCACTCTTCCCTCTCTCCCCTCCCCTGCAGTTCGAGTATGGCGGCCAGGGCTCCGACCCTGCCGACGTGGCCATCCAGCTGACCTTCCTGCGCCTGATGTCCACCGAGGCCTCCCAGAACATCACCTACCACTGCAAGAACAGCGTGGCCTACATGGACCAGCAGACTGGCAACCTCAAGAAGGCCCTGCTCCTCCAGGGCTCCAACGAGATCGAGATCCGCGCCGAGGGCAACAGCCGCTTCACCTACAGCGTCACTGTCGATGGCTGCACGGTGAGTGCCCAGAATCCCCAAGCAGGGCATCCCCTCTCCGGCCTTGGGCTTTTTGGGCAGGCCATAGTGCCCTCTTTCCATCACTCCCACGTGGTAATGCCCCCTCCCATTGTCTCCGCCCCACCCCAGAGTCACACCGGAGCCTGGGGCAAGACAGTGATCGAATACAAAACCACCAAGACCTCCCGCCTGCCCATCATCGATGTGGCCCCCTTGGACGTTGGCGCCCCAGACCAGGAATTCGGCTTCGACGTTGGCCCTGTCTGCTTCCTGTAAACTCCCTCCATCCCAACCTGGCTCCCTCCCACCCAACCAACTTTCCCCCCAACCCGGAAACAGACAAGCAACCCAAACTGAACCCCCCCAAAAGCCAAAAAATGGGAGACAATTTCACATGGACTTTGGAAAATATTTTTTTCCTTTGCATTCATCTCTCAAACTTAGTTTTTATCTTTGACCAACCGAACATGACCAAAAATCAAAAGTGCATTCAACCTTACCAAAAAAAAAAAAAAGAATAAATAAATAACTTTTTAAAAAAGGAAGCTTGGTCCACTTGCTTGAAGACCCATGCGGGGGTAAGTCCCTTTCTGCCCGTTGGGCTTATGAAACCCCAACGCTGCCCTTTCTGCTCCTTTCTCCACCCCTCCTTGGGGCCTCCCCTCCACTCCTTCCCAAATCTGTCTCCCCAGAAGACACAGGAAACAATGCATTGTCTGCCCAGCAATCAAAGGCAATGCTCAAACACCCAAGTGGCCCCCACCCTCAGCCCGCTCCTGCCCGCCCAGCACCCCCAGACCCCGGGGGACCTGGGGTTCTCAGACTGCCAAAGAAGCCTTGCCATCTGGCACTCCCATGGCTCTTGCAACATCTCCCTTTCGTTTTTGAGGGGGTCATGCCGGGGGAGCCACCAGCCCCTCACTGGGTTCGGAGGAGAGTCAGGAAGGGCCACGACAAAGCAGAGACATCGGATTTGGGAACGCGTGTCAATCCCTCGTGCCGCAGGGCTGGGCGGGAGAGACTGTTCTGTTCCTTGTGTAACTGTGTTGCTGAAAGACTACCTCGTTCTTGTCTTGATGTGTCACCGGGGCAACTGCCTGGGGGCGGGGATGGGGGCAGGGTGGAAGTGGCTCCCCATTTTATACCAAAGGTGCTACATCTATGTGATGGGTGGGGTGGGGAGGGAATCACTGGTGCTATAGAAATTGAGATGCCCCCCCAGGCCAGCAAATGTTCCTTTTTGTTCAAAGTCTATTTTTATTCCTTGATATTTTTCTTTTTTTTTTTTTTTGTGGATGGGGACTTGTGAATTTTTCTAAAGGTGCTATTTAACATGGGAGGAGAGCGTGTGCGGCTCCAGCCCAGCCCGCTGCTCACTTTCCACCCTCTCTCCACCTGCCTCTGGCTTCTCAGGCCTCTGCTCTCCGACCTCTCTCCTCTGAAACCCTCCTCCACAGCTGCAGCCCATCCTCCCGGCTCTCTCCTAGTCTGTCCTGCGTCCTCTGTCCCCGGGTTTCAGAGACAACTTCCCAAAGCACAAAGCAGTTTTTTCCCCTAGGGGTGGGAGGAAGCAAAAGACTCTGTACCTATTTTGTATGTGTATAATAATTTGAGATGTTTTTAATTATTTTGATTGCTGGAATAAAGCATGTGGAAATGACCCAAACATAATCCGCAGTGGCCTCCTAATTTCCTTCTTTGGAGTTGGGGGAGGGGGGGACATGGGGAAGGGGCTTTGGGGTGGTGGGCTTGCCTTCCATTCCTGCCCTTTCCCTCCCCACTATTCTCTTCTAGATCCTTCCATAACCCCACTCCCCTTTCTCTCACCCTTCTTATACCTCAAACCTTTCTATTTCCTCTTTTATTTTCTATTCTTGCAATTCCCTTGCACCTTTTCCAAATCCTCTTCTCTCCTGCAATACCATACAGGCAATCCACGTGCACAACACACACACACACACCCCCTTCACACCTGGGGTTGTCCAAACCTCATACCCACTCAGCTTCAAGCCTATCCACTCTCCACCGCCCTGGATGCCCTGCAGTTGGTGGCAGTGGGATGCTCATGGATGCTGGGAGGGTGAGGGGAGTGGAACCCGTGAGGAGGACCTGGGGGCCTCTCCCTGGACTGACATGAAGGGTAATCTGCCCTCTGCTCCTTCCTCACCCACGCTGAGCTCCTGCCGAAGGAGCAACGCAACAGGAGAGGGGTCTGCTGAGCCTGGCGAGGGTCTGGGAGGGACCAGGAGGAAGGCATGCTCCCTGCTCGCTGTCCTGGCCCTGGGGGAGTGAGGGAGACAGACACCTGGGAGAGCTGTGGGGAAGGCGCTCACACCGTGCTCTCGGGAAGGAAGGAGGCCTGGCCCTGCTCACCACAGACAGGGTGCCTGGACCTCCTGAATCCCCAGAACACAACACCCCTGGGCTGGGGTGGCCTGGGGAGCCATTGTGCCCCTGCCTCCCGCCTACTCCATTTTAAGCTTTTTCTTTCTTTCTTTCTTTTTTCTTAAATTCTTGCTTCCTCTTCCTCCCTTTTCTCCCTCACTTCTCTTTCCCTTCACCTTCTGCCTGCTCCTTGACTGTTCGGCTCCCCCATCTCAGGTAAGGGGGACAGCGAGTGTGGTCAGCAGGGGACAGAGAATCCAGGGCGTCAGAAGTTTGGAGAGAATCAGGCACCCGGAGCCAGGGAGACAGCAAGACGACAGCTGGTCACCTCTCTCACCTTGTCTCAGGTCTAAACCCAAAAGGAACAAAAAGCCTGCGTTCCTCCCTAAGGTCTCCAGAGAGATGGACAAGTCTGTAGATACCATCCATCAGCAATACTAATATCGTGGTGTCATTAAGTATTCATGGCCATTCATTATGGCCTTTAATAATTCATCATTAGCACTTCTACCACACTTAGGACAGTGTAGAAAGGGAATCAGTCTAGAGAGGATAAGAATGATGGCATATAAATGAAGGCTTATTCATATGCAAATTACCCAAAGTTGTGTGATGCCCATGCATCTCTCTTTCTCTCTTTTTTTTGAGGCAGAGTCTCACTGTGTCACCCAGGCTGGAGTGTGGTGGTGCAGTCTCAGCTTGCTGCAACCTCCGCCTCCCAGGTTCAAGCGATTCTAGTGCCTCAGCCTCCCAAGTAACTGGGATGACAGCCATGCACTACCACGCCCAGCTAATTTTTATATTTTTAGTAGAGTCAGGCTTTTACCATGTTAGCCAGGCTGGTCTCAAACTCCTGGCCTCAAGTGATCCGCCTGCCTCAGCCTCCCAAAGTGCTGGAATTGCGGACATGAGCCACAGCGCCGGGCTCCATCTCTTGATCAATGTGTTGATTGCTTGGTGATGCCTGCCATGCTGCCCAGGAAACCCTGTCCACCTGGGCCTCTGGGACTTTAGGACCCTGGCTGTCCAGGCCACATCCCCATCTGCCCTCATGGGGGACCCAGGGACATCCTGAGCCTGGCATCCAAGGCTCTACCTGGCCACTACCCACCTGCCCAGGATCACTGTCCCCTCCCCTGCCCACATCTGTCACACCAACCAAAAAGGGTGGCCGCAGTTCTCACAAATGCACTGCATTTCCCCACTTCCAGGCCTTCTAGATGTCCTTTCTCTCTGCATACTCAACACCCTACTGTCCGGGCCATGCTCAAATGTCTCATTCTCCTCCCATTCCCTTGCCCAACCCAGCCTGAGCTCAGCCCCTCTGAGTTTCCAAAGCTCTCCAGATCCACATAGCTCCCCTCGGTCCTTTACCCTAGGATTGTGGACGTGGTCATGTTTCCATCCTGTTATTCTCTCCAGACTAGAGGCCAGGTGTTGCGATGCAGGGCTAGGCAGAGTCTGTGCTTAGGTACTGGGGAGACTAAAGAGAGAGAGACTGAGCTAGAGAGGCCACCCATCAGGTGAGAGCATGGCGCTGTGTGTGCTTTGTGCACAGGAGTGAGCAAGTGTGAGAGGAAGAGCAAGTGAAAGGCCCATCGGGGAGCAGACAGCAATGGAGGGCGCAGGGCAGGGCTTTCTACAGCAACAGACATGTCCTAGAGCTGCACTGCCCAGTACGGTAGCCGCTAACCACATGCAGCTGTTGAGCATGTGAGATGCAGTTAGTGTGACTGAGGAATGCAGTTTCCACTTCTACTGAATTGCAATTAATTTTACTAACTATATGTGGGATAAGGGTTACCACATGGGGCAGCAGAGCTGCAGGCAAAGGAGTGACTATGCCTCTTGTCATCTCTGTACAAATCTACATGCAGGTACGTGAGTGTGTGTGCATGCACGTGGGCATGTATGTGGACACACGCACTGTGGGTCAGGGCTGCAGCGGGGGCAGCCTTGTGCGGCAGTGCCCCATGGGCAGCTCTGAGCCTGCATCACGTGGTGTGGGGGCCGGTGTGTGGTTTCAGTGTGTACAGGACAGGAGGGGAGGGGGACAAAGGGGCCATTGTGCCACATTCCCAACTCAAACCCTCCTTTCCGCTGACATCACAGCTGCCCTAAATACAGCCACCCAGACCCACTGCCCGAGACCCTCACTATCTCCTGCAGGGTGTCACAGAGCCTGCTGCTCTGTCAGACTCACCTTTGTCTTCTCTGTGAGAAGGACCAGGCTTCTGATTTTTGGCTGATTTTTCAGTCAAGCCCAGATGGAAAATTCTAGAAAGAGAGGAGCCTTCATTTGGATTTTTAATTTCTGCTGCAATCTCAGAATCCTGGGTCCCTTTTGGGACCTGAGCCCCATCTCCTGGCAGGATTTTCTATCACCGGAATACGGTAGATTTTCCCTCCTTTTTTTTTTTCCCCAGCACCTTAACTCTCAGCTTCCCAGACTTTCTCCAGTGACAGAGCTGGGTGGGTGGAGGAGGAGAGGGGTTGCAAGAGAGCCTGCCGGCTGGGGTGAGGAGACTGTGTGTGGAGCAGGCATGAGCATGGGCTGCGTGGGAGAGAATGCGAGGCTGCCGTCAAGCCCAGCGTCCACACGAGGAGGCCTGCGATGGCGTCTGAGGGAGCAAGGTGAGTGCCACCAAGGGGTCCCTGTCTCCTGGGGGTGCCTGGTGATGAGAATGTGTCTCACTCTCTGTGCCCACCTACCTGTGCACAAATAAATGCATCTGTGTTCACAGGGGCCTATACACGTGTACGTGTGTGGTTTGGGGTAGTGGGGCATCTGTGCGTGATGAGGGCAGCTTCCCCACACGTATGGCAGTGAAAGCAACCCTGTGTGAACTGTGAGAACGCATGGACTGTGGCATTTGGGACATATGTGTACATGGGCGTGACAGAGGGCATAGGAGGGTCTGTCTGTGTGATACGGATGAATGGGGCAGGGGAGCAGAGAGGAGTGTGGGAAAAATTAGTGGGGGCTCAGTGTGGGAGGAGACCACTCTCCTGAAGTCCCCCAGCCAGTGGGAGCCCTGGTGCTGGGAAGGCTGTGTCTCCCCGTCCCCTTCCCCTGTGTGTGCTCCAGAGGGTATCAAGTCAGGCTGAGGGCACGTCCACAGTCAGGGAGGCAAGCTCCTGGAAGCAGGAGGGGTCTTGTCCAGGAGGGTAGCAGGCCCTCCCCATGCAGAGATTTCAACCCTTTGCAGAGGATGTGCAAGGCAAGGCCAGGAGGGAGGTGAGTTTGGCACATGCTAATGCTGGAGAAAGTGGGATTTTCTCCGCAAAAGACAATGGGAGGAACTGGGAAGGGGGTACTGAATGAGAAGGGACGGAGAACCATGATGGGGACTAAAACATTTTTGGGAGTGAGGCCACATACATGTTCAAGTTCTGGATGAATTCACTGCTGTGGGGCAAACTCTGCCCGCATGCTAGGGCTTCGCTGCTGAGTGCACAGAGGCCTAGGAGAGCAGGTGTTCTGTAGAAAGCAGGGAAAGGGGCTGAGTTCTGGGTGTGAGTTAATCTGGGATGGAGATACAGGAAGAGCCATGAAACCAGCGCAGCCCAATAAAGATAGAACCCAAGGCGCAGATGTAATTTTTCATGTTCTAGCAGCCATTTAAAAAAAGATAAAAAGGGCCGGGGGCGGTGGCTCACACCTGTAATCCTAGCACTTTGGGAGTCCGAGGTGGGCGTATTGCCTGAGGTCAGGAGTTTGTGACCAGTCTGGCCAACATGGTGAAATCCCGTCTCTACTAAAAATACAAAAAAAAAAAAAAAAAAATTAACTGGGCCTGGCGGTGTGCGCCTGTAGTCCCAGCTACTCGGGAGGCTGAGGCAGGGGAATTGCTTGAACCAGGCAGGTGGAGGTTGCAGTGAGCCAGGATAGTGCCACTGCACTCCAGCCTGGGCAATGGAGCAAGACTCCATCTCAAAAAAAAAAAAAAAACATAAAAATGCTGGTGCTATAGTGCATGTCCTAGCTACTGGGGAGGCTGAGGCAGGAGGATCCCTTGAGGCCAGGAGTTTGAGACCAGCCTGGGCAACATAGCGAGACCCTACCTCTACAAAACTTGTAAAAATTAGCCAGATGTGGTGGTGAGTGCCTGTAATCCTAGCTACTTGGTGGCCGAGGCAGGAAGATCACTTGAGTTTGAGGTAACCGTAAGCTATGATCATGCCACTGCACTCCAGCCTGGGCAACATAGTGAGACCTCATCTCAAAAGAATAAATAACTACAGGTAAAATTAATTTTAGCAATGTCTTTTATTTAACCTAATGTATCCCCAAATCCGATCATTTCACCATTACACTGAAGTACATCTCAGTTTGGACTAGCCACATCTTAAGTGCTTAGTACCCACATGGCCTGAGGCTGCTGTACTCGATGGTGCAGCTCTAGGCAGCAGATCCGTACCAAAGATCATACAAATTTAGGCTTCTGCCCCCAATTCACAGGGAGAGATTGAACTTTTTACAAGGTGCAGGTGGAAATGGAGTTCATTTAGCCTGGATCTTAGGGGCCAGGGAGACCCCAGGGACCTCTGGCCTTGGGGGATTGTGTGTGTGCTTGCATGCAATAATGTGTCCATCCTTGGGAGCTGCCAGAGTGTCCAGTTCCCACAAATTCTCACAACAGCCCCAAGGCGGTTATGATGATCATCTTATGAGTAAACTAACCCTCAGCTGGCTGAGCCAGCTGTTGTGTGGCAGGATCATGATTCCAGTCCCGCTCCCGGGCAGCGTGCAGCAGGGGGCTGAGGCCGGCCCTAGGTGGTGCCTTAAGTAGCCAGGTCTGGCCGATAGAGAGGTGGTGAGGGAATGTCTGAGCGTCAGGCCACGTGTGGGTGCTGTGTTTAGAAGGAAGGTGGAGGCCACCCACGGGGCAACAGGGGCAATGCCATCATGGGACTGGAGGAGACAGGGGTGGAGCAGAGTGTGCAGCTGGGCCAAGTCTCCCGGTGGAGGTGGTGATGGGGGCGGCTGCACTTCTTTGTCCTGGGCTGTGGGGGTTGGAGTGGGACTGCTGGGTGGAATCTTGCGCGCCAGGAAGGGGCTATTGCCCAGTGGGGAGGCACTAAGTATGTCTGTGCCCTCCCAGCATGCTGCCGGGGGCCTCTGGACATGTGTGCCCAGGCAGGGCTCAGCGTCCTCTGCAGGCACGCCATCCTCCCAGCTACTTGTCTGGGCCACTTCCTCTCAGGCCGGCAGCCAGGCTCCCGTGTGCTCTTTGGAGCTGAGCAGGCAGAAAGGCGCTGCCAAGACCCCAAGGCAAAGCCGGGAAGTGAGGAGCTGGCCTTGCACTCTCCTAGCCCTGGCCAGCACAGGAAGAGCACAGGAGGCCCAAGAGCTGCCTGGCTGCAGGGGGCGAGCCCAGAGATGAGGGGTGGGCAGCCTCCTCCTCAAGGGAGCAGGGATCAAGGAGGAGCCACCCCAGACAGCAGGCTGGCTGCTGGAGCCTCCGGTCTGCGCAACTCCTGGTTTCCTTCAGGAGAAAGAAAGAAATAGCCAATGAGAAGCCAGAGGCACCCGCTAGTCAAAGAACCCATTTGGTTATGGTGTGGGCACCTAAAGAGCTAGTCATTCAACAGGCAATTATTAAGCACGTACACTGCACCTCAGCCTGCCTCAGCAGATGCTCACGAAATCAATGTTTGTTGAGTTGATTGACTAACTAATGGGTACAGGGAGACTCAGGAGATAATGGAAGAAGCTTTAGCCATGGCCTTGCTCACTCCCTGTGACCTGAGAAGGGGAGCAACCTCCTTAAGAACACTGAGCACAGGCACGGTAGCTCACGGCGGTCATCCCAGCTACTCAGGAGGCTGAGGCAAGAGGATCACTTGAGGCCAGAGTTCAGGGCCAGCGTGGACAATGTAGTGAGACCCTGGCTCTAAAAGAAATAAAGAACGCTGAGCAAACCCAGACACATGGCGTCCCTTCATGCCTTCCTTCAGAACATCCTTCCTGAGCACTCACTGCGTGCAGGCACTGCACCTGCTGCAGGCTGAAAGAATCGTATGTTCTAGTGCGGAAGAGGACTCAGAATACGTGAGCCCAGACAGCGCAAATCCTCTCAGAGAGCAGGAAGGCCTCGCAGGGCAGGCAGTGGGACCACAGAGGGGACAGGGAAGGCCTCTCTGAGGAGGTGCCCTTTGGGCAAAGACAGAACCTGCATTGAGGGGCTAGTTGTGTGGATGTGGGAGCCAGGGCCTCCCAGCAGAGGAAAAGGAGAAGGAGGCTGGAGTGGCGATGCCAGCCCTTGTCTGTGTTCTCTCAGAGTTGCCACTAGGGGAGGGCCTTGACAGCTGTCCCTCTTTTAGCCAGGCCCCTCTCAGGCTGAGTCCCTGGCCTGTCCTCACGTGGGAGTGGGAGTATATGAGCCTGGATGTGGCCAGATGGCAGTGATCAGGGCAGAACTGGCCCAATTTGGTTGTGTCCACCTGGGAAAAACAGGCTCAGGCCTCCTTACGGCCAGCTGAGCTCTTCCGAGCTCATGCAGGGTCAAGCTGTGCTAGCGCCACTCAGCCCAACAAGGGTCCCAGGCTGTGCTGTGTCCTCTGCACCCCTGCCCATCTCTGGAGGAGCTCAGCAAGGCGGGGAGTCCTTGAGCCTAGGGCATTCCGGGACCCGCATTCCAACCTCCCTCTTTCCATATCTTTTTTTTTTTTTTTTTGAGACAGAGTTTTGCTCTGTCGCCCAGGCTGGAGTGCAGTGGTGTGATCTCGGCTCACTGCAACTCCACCTCCGGGATTCAAGCGATTCTCCTGCCTCAGCCTCCTGAGTAGCTGGGATTACAGGTACGTACCACCATGCCTGGCTAATTTTTGTATTTTTAGTAGAAATGGGTTTTCACTATGTTGGCCAGGCTGGTCTCGAACTCCTGACCTCAAGTGATCTGCCTGTTTCGGCCTCCCAAAGTGCTGGGATTACAGGCGTGAGCCACCACGCCCGGGCTCGCTCTCCATATCTAGATTGGCTTCTCTCCAAACACAACAGACAGAGGGACTCTCCCTCCAGGGAATCTTGAGGTGCCAAAGAAATCTACAGGTAAGGGCCTGGATTTCCTGCTTCTAGAACCCCTCAACTCTGTAGAAGGCAGGGTGGAGGCAGAAGTGCCAGGGTCAAATTCAAGCTTTGCCACTTGCTTGTTCTGTAACCTTGGGTAAGTTACTGACTCTCCCTTGATCTCTGTTTCCTTGTCTATGAAATGGGGATAATGATCCAGGCATCCCTCACTACCAGGTTCATGGGAGGGCTGCAGATAGCAGGTCCTTCCCTCTTTCTTCCAGAGAATTTGAGAAACAGCAAAATGCCAAGAGTCCAAAGGGCAGGCTGGCAGGCACTGGCTGCCTGTGGGGCCTCCCAGAAAGCACAAAGGGAAACAGAGCCAGTGAGGACAGGGGAGACTGCCAGCAGCAGTAGGTGAGCAGAGCACCAGGTATTTATTCTGAATGTCCTTACTCCACACACTCTCACCCCGCCCCACCCCCTCTCTCTGCTTGTTTAGAGCCTGAGTTCCAGGCGGGCCAGGAGCTGGAATCAGCAGGTGGAATGTGCCGCTCGTGGTGTGGACAGAGAAGGGAGGATGAAGTCAGGGCTTGACCTGGAACCACTATGAGAAGAGAGAGTGGAGGGCTGAGAGGGTCAGATGCTAGTTCTCCTGACTTCCCCACCCTGACCCTCCAACCGCGAGTGCTTGGCATTGGGGTCATAGCCCTGGCACTGGTGAGGACCCCCAGCAGCGGCCTCAGAGGGGCAGACAAGTCTATGTGTCTCTTCCCCTGACCTCTCCCAGATCCCACCATTTGCCCCAGCCTTGAGATAAAGGCCATCTTGTTCCCAGAAATAAGGCTGGCATCACCCACCAGACCCACCTGGCTGGGCCCTCAGTGCTGGTCCAGAATGAGGGGCACCTGGGCGCTGTCCACGCGGGGAGGCAGCCGCTCACCCGTGCGCACATTGAACATGGGCAGGGTGGAGAGTGGCCGGGGCACCTCGCGGCTGGCCGCCATCTGCCGCAGCTCCTCTGTGTTCCCGTGGATGGTGCAGTGGTGGACCATCTGGATGCTGGAGGAACAGGTGGGGACTCATCAGCTCTGGGAGTCAGCTGCTCCGGAGTACAGCCTGGCCCTGCCTCTGAGCCACCCTGCAGTCCTCCCCACCGCTTATGTGGGGAGAGACTCAAACACATGATGCAGGGGCAGAAAACAAACAGAAAGCTCTATGGGGCCAGGCGCGGTGGCCCATGCCTGTAATCCCAGCACTTTGGGAGGCCAAGGCAAGCAGATCACTTGAGGTCAGGAGTTCGAAACCAGTCTGGCCAACATGGTGAACCCCTGTTTCTACAAAAAATAAAAATAAAAATTAGCCAGGTGTGGTGGTGGGCACCTGTAATCCCAGCTACTCAGGAGGCTGAGTCAGGAGATTCACTTGAACCTGGGAGGCGGAGGTTGCAGTGAGCTGAGATCGCAAGAGACTCCATCTCAAAGAAAAAAAAAAGAAAGCTCTATGGTGCCTGCTCAGTGCCCAGTGGTCAAGACATGGGCTGTGGGTGTAGACAGCCTGGGTTCAAGGCTGTGTGTCTTGGGCAAGTTGCTTAACCACTCTATGCCTTAGTTTGCTCAAGTGCCAAATGGAGATAATAACACCTACCACCAGGCCAGGCACGGTGGCTCACACCGGCAATCCCAGCACTTTGGGAGGCCAAAGCGGGTGGATCACTTGAGGCCAAGAGTTCAAGGCCAGCCTGACCAACATGGAGAAACCCCATCTCTATTTAAAAAAAAAAAAAAAAAAAAAAAAAAAAAAAAAAAAACCTACCTTCTAGGACTGCTGTTAAGATTAAAAGAGAAAATGCGGCTTAGCGTTTAGAACAGTGCCCACCACGTGGTAAGTGCTCATAAGATACAGAGACATGAATAGACATCCACAGGGGCCATATTCTTCCAGAAGCCAGTGTTTGCTGAGCTTTATATTATGTTTTTATATTATTTATTTATTTATTTTTAAGAGATGGGGTCCACTTTGTCACCAACTTCAGTGCAGTGGCACAATCATAGCTCACTGCAGCCTCTACCTCCTGGGCTCAAGTGATACTCCTGCCTCAGCCTCCTGAGTAACTGGGACTATAAGTGCAAGCCACCATGATCGGCTAATTTTTAAAATTTTTTTTGTAGAGACAGGCGTCTTACTATGTTGTTCAGGCTGGTCTTGAACTCCTGGCCTCAAGGGACCCTCCTGCCTCTGCCTCCCAAAGTGCTGGGATTACAGGCATGAGCCACTGCACCTAGCCAAGAATTGGTTTTCTTAGAGGAGCTGGGGCCCCAGGCAGGGCTGAAGCGACCCCACTTGCCACTTGGTTACTGGTGAGATGAGGGAGGAGAAGTGATCCCCAACCATGTTCAGATCCCAATTAGTGGACACAGACTCCAGTTAGAGCCTGACAGTTTAGACTACAGAAAAGACCTAGCTTCACGCTGAATGGGCCATGCTCCTCCTGCGGGGAGTGGGACCAAGTCCTGTCTGGCTAGCAGGAAGAGGTGGAGCCACCATCTAAGGCCAGGGGAGGGTCAAGATGAGCTCTTGAGTCTGGAATTTGGTGAGCTGAGTTGTCCGAAACACAATTTTCTATTCCCAGGCAAGGGGAGACTGAGGGGAAAGAAAGCAACCAGTGTGTGGCTGCTGAGATGGAGACAGCTGGGCAGGTGAGGCCCTGGCAGAGGAAGGCCTCAGTCAGTGGGCCCCCTCCTTATTCCCAGCCCCACATCTGGGCCTCATTACTCTGGCAACACACAGGTGGAAAAATGTGCTGGGGATGTTTTTCTAGAGCAAGAGCAGAGGCCAGACCCCGCAGTGGCTTCCCCACGGTCCTTCCACATCAGCACTTGGGCAGACAGACAAACAGCAGGCATTCCTACACACTCAGGCGCACGCACAGACACACACACACGTGGCCCAGGTCTCACCCACACCCACTGTACCACCAACACACAGTCCCTAAAGCACTGCCTCTGGCACAGAAATCCCCAGGAGAGGGTTGTGGGGCCTGGAGGACTCTGTGACCACTGAAATCTGATCTAGGTGAAAAGCAGTCAGCAGAATCATAACTTGTGGATAATCTGAAAAGTGGCAGACACTGAACAAGTGAAAAATTGGATTTTGTAGAAATACATCAACACGAAATCCAAACCAGCCAAGGCTAATGTTGCACATGGTAAAATGGTTATTGATTTCAAATTGACTGAGGCAGCAGATTTTTCTGACAACATCAGAGCTACAGAGTTGACCCAGGGAGGGCTGGACATGGAGGAAATACTGGTCACGAGAGAATATCCCCAGTGGCAGTAGATGTTAGTGATTAAATTTGGCGCAGTCCAAAAAAATTGAGGAATAAAATCTTCCTAGTGAAATGTACATGAAAAGCCACTGATCCCCATGGGGAAAACTTCTATAAAATTGAAAACAGAAAATAAAAGCAAAGCCTTTTAACTGCTTTGTATAGAAAGTTGCTTGAGGAATTAAGTCAACTTAGCGTAGATCAAGGAATTACATCTCTGTTCACTCTGGAAAATATATTCCCCATAAAAATTCATAAATGTTGGTATAAACCTGATGCCTGCAAAGCTTGTATTCTTCAACCCAGTGGCTCAAAAACCCAGTGGGTCGAGACAGTGGGGTCAAAATGGTGAGTTTAAAACTGGGGGCCAGGCCAGGTGCAGTAGCTTTAGTCCCAGCTACTCAGGAAGCTGAGATGGGAGGATCGCTTGAGCCCAGGAAGTCTGAGGTTGCAGTGAGCTATGATTATGCCACTGTGCTCCAGCTTGGGTGACAGAGTGAGACCCTCTCTATAAAAATTTTTTAAAAAATAAAAGAAGCCCAGGCACGTGCACACACACATGCATATGTGCACGCACCGTTCAGGCCCACTGTCTGGCCCACAAGCGCAGCCCTCCTCCCCAGGACACCTGGCATGTTACATGCCTCCACCATCGGGCATCTCTGGTCCACCCCTCCCTGGAGGAAACAATGGGGCTACTGTGACCCACACAGAATTCTGGTAGCCTCTGAGGTCACCACAGAGATAACCTCACCACCCCCTGCGCCAAGAGCACAAGTCTGTGGAGGCCAGCCGTGGGTGACCGTCCTTGATCTTCTCTGGCCACCCAGGGAAAGGCGAGGGCCAGAGCCCAAGAGGAAGCCTCAGAGAGGACCAGGAACCAGGACACACCTCAGCCATCCTGCGAGGGGCCGCCCAGTGGAGACTTCCAGCCACCCTGGAGGTCCTTGCACCCAAGACACTTCACCTACCCCAGTGAGAGAAGCAGAAAGGCACTTCACCACTGTCCCGTCAGTGCCATTGAACTCAAATACTGCCATGGGTGGAGGCCAGCAGGGCAGCATGTCCCTAGCAAGACAGCGACTGGGCAACGCACCTGTGCCAAAGCCTGCCAGAAGCCCAGCACGTCCAAGGTGATCCTGAGGGCTGTGGCAGACAAGGGGACTTGCAAGTATGTGTCCCTGGCCACCCTGAAGAAGGCTGTTTCCACCACGGGCTACAACATGGCCCGAAATGCCTATCACTTCAAGCATGTGCTCAAGGGGCTGGTGGACAAGGGCATGCTCAGCAGGTGACCGGCAGGGGGACCTCAGGCTCCTTCACCCTGGGCAAGAAGCAGGCCTCCAAGTCCAAGCTCAAGGTCAAGAGACAACGGCAGCAGAGGTGGCACTCTGGGCAGCGCCCCTTTGGACAGCACAGGTCACTACTGGGCTCCAAACAGGGGCACAAGCAGCTTATCAAGGGGGTTCGAAGGGTGGCCAAGTGCCACTGCAATTAATGAGGCAGGCCAGGCAAGTAGTCAGGGGTGCCAAGCCCGCCATTGGCTCAGTGCAGTGGGAATAAAAGGAACCTAACTTATTTCACATCTGCCTCCTGGAATCTGGGGTTCAGGGGATTGGGAGAGGAAGAGGGCTGGGGGCACATAGAAGGGGTAAAGTCATGAGTAGGGGAAACCAGGCCAAAATAAGAGAGGAAGGATTTGGAAAGGGCTGGCAGAATTGGAAGCACTCATAGACACCAGCTAGTCCAACCTCGTGATCTTGCAGGTGGAGCATCTGAAGCCAGAAAGAAGGGTGACGGAGTAATTGTGTGGCAGAGCCCGGCCTGGACCGCAGGTGTCTGACCCATACTGATACTGGGAGTCTCTTAAGTTGCTTCTCAAGCCCTTTCCCCCATAGTGGCAGCAGGTCCCATTCCCCTGTGTCACAACAGGCTCTTCTTTTTTGGGGAAAAGAGTCTCACTCTGTCGCCCAGGCTGGAGTGCCGTGGCACGATTACGGCTCACTGCAGCCTCGATCTCCCAGGCTCAAGCGGTTCTCCTATCTCAGCCTCCCAAGTAGCTGGGACCACAGGCATGCTCCACCACGCCTGGCTAATTAAAAAAAAAATTTTTTGTTGAGATGAGGTCTCTGTGTTGCCCAGGCTGGCCTCAAACTCCTAGGCTCAACCAATCCTCCCACCTCAGCCTCCCAAAGTGCTGGGATTACAGGCATGAGCCACCACACCCGGCTCACTAGAGACTCTTCTATGGACACCAGCAAATAAGAAGGCAGAGTCAGGAAAGATCAGGCCCAGCATCCAGCCAGCCCGGAGCTAGGGCTCAGAGGTCAAGGGAAGGGGTGAGCATCACCCCAGAGTGATTTATTCTGTCTCTGCTGTTCATGGCATAGTTTGGCGGGGTGGTCCAACAACTGTCTAGGTGGGCTCCCATCCCACCCCCAGCTTTCCTTTACTCACTCAGAGGTAGCCAGGTCTCTCTTCAGCCTGTGGAAAAGTGAAGGAGAGGGTTAGCCCAGCTCTAGGCTTCACCCCAAGGTGCCCCAGGGCTCCAATGTGTGTGGAGGTCTGCGTGTGATTATCCACAATGCCTCCTGGTGCCAGGCCAGGCATATCTCCAGCCCCAGGTTGCCTAGAAAGGGGCCCAACACTCCTTTTGTGCCTGAGAACCCCATTCCCAGGGTGTCTGGGTCCCACACAGCACAAGTGCCATTGTGAGTCCCATGGGTGTGAGCTCCAGCAGGTGTTCCCCCACCCTTCATGCCCACACTCACCTTCCCTCCCGCCGGCAGCACATGACGTAGGCCAGCAGCAAGGTGAGAAGCAGGGCCACCAGCAGGGGCACCAGGAGGGTGACCAGAGCATCCACCAAGAAGTCACGGTCTGGGGCTTCAGTGGGTGGGCAGAAGAACGGGTCATGCTCCAGGATCCCATCGCCTGGGGTGGGCACCTCATCTGCAGGCTCCGGCACTGACTTATCCACCTGCACAGAGAGCTCAGGGCTGACGCAGGAAGTGGCTGGCTGGACACAGAGGTCCCCAGGAACAGGGCAGGGGCCAGGACTAGGAGGCAGGAGACAAAGTCCAGCAGAGGCGGGACAGTGCACTGGTTAGCACACAGCGCTACGGTCTGACCGCCTGGTTTGAATCCAGACTCAGACAAGTGCTTAGCTACGATGATTATGTGCCTCTGTTTCATCACCTGTAACGTCAGAAGGATAATAGTAGCACCTGTCTCCTGGAGTGGTGGTGAGCATAAAATATGTTGATGGGACAGTGCCAAGCACATAGCAGGCGCTCAAGAATGTTGTCAATTACCAGTAGCTGGCTGTGGACCCCGAATGAGTCCCTGCTCTGTTGGTCAATTCACAGGAACAGTGTACAACAGCGGTGGGATCCTGTGAACCTCAGCTCAGTATCCAAAGAGCTGTTGTGAGCATCTTTGGTTTATAGTGTGAAGAGCTATCAGATCCTTGTTGTAAGTGCGTTTGCTAGGTGGCACCTTAGAGAAAAGCAGACAGAGCTGTCACGCAGAGGCCCTTGGTAGGGAAAGGGTTTGGGAACTGGACTATGATACAGCTGTTGGCCTGGGCAGATCTGGGGCGCGGGAGCTGGAGACCCCACGTGTGGATTGCGGACTCTGTCGCCCTCTTGTGGGAGAAAGGTAGAACTTCAGGGTGTGTGTGTGTGTGTGTGTGTGTGTGTGTGTGTGTGTGTGTGTGTATCCTCAGACTAAGCCTGTGGGCAATACTGAGAACATCAGAGAAAGAAATGGGGACTGGAACAATTAGAGAGACGGAGGTAGAAAGCAGCATGGGAGAGAAGGGGGACTGGGATGGGGGCCATGCCCCACCCCATCCCTGGTCCCAGGGTCCCTCCTCACCAGGGTCACATTGCACCAGTCAACGCGGAAGTGGGGTGCCAAGGTGTCGTAGCAAGACAGAAGTGGAGGCTGGCCCTGGGCACAGCGGGCGTAGCTATCGGGTGATGCCACCATCTTCAGGCAAGTAGAGAAAGGTGAGGCAGAACCCACCTTAATGTACACCCTGGGACCAGATAGAAGTCACTGTCAGCAGAGTGGGGGCAGGGGCGCCAGGCACCACTCTACCAGGGGTTGTTGAAACTGTCCTCATTGTAGGCTATGACCTGGGGTTGGGATGAGGGGGACGCCTAGGAGGGATGATTAAGGGAGGAACATGGCACAGCTGGGGTCTGGCAGGAGTCACAGTCCTCCCGGAGATCTGAGGTCACGGTGAGAGTACACACAGCACCCCATTCTTCTAGGGGGCCTTACCCTCCCCACTAAGGAATGTCTTTTAATGGATGTATCTGGTATGTGCTCATGAGGCACCAGGAAGTACAGAGTTCAGGGTAACTAGGGTCTAGGCTCTGGAAGGACAAGGAGATGCGGGTATAGCCAGAGGAGAGTGGAGAGTGGTGTGAAGCTGGGAGGTGGAGATGTGCATGGTAAAGCCCCACCTGGAAATTAGGGAGACCCTTGTTCTATGCCTGCCACAAGCTGCATCCTCCTCTTTCAGGAAGTCCTCTAGGGTTGCACGCCTACCCTTCTTTTCGGCCCTCAATGGGAAGGGGGACACGGCCCCCACGGTCCAAGGCAGAAGTGATGTTGACTAGCTGAAGCTCTCCAGGCTCCCAGAGTCCCCCTAAGGCTGAGAGGAAGCGGCTGGCAGGTGTTGAGGGCAGCACCTCCTCCACATCATGGCTGCGCACCAGGAACTCGGCTTGGTATGGCAGCAGGGGGCCTGGGAAGGCCAGGTAGACACCTCAGGCTGCACCCAGCCCCACCTCTGCCCTGCAAAGCCTCCCCGAAGCTCCTCCCCACATCCCTGCACACCCCTTCAGGCCCCTCAATGCCCCATCCACCACAGACCCCAATGAGCCAAGGCCCCATAGTCTCTGCAACACAGTGGGTAACAGAACTCCAGAGCCTGGAATCCCAGCCCAGCACCCACTCCCTAAGAGCCTTGTCCCCACTTTCCAGGATGCCCTGCTCCATGCCTCTCCAAGCCTCTTCTGTCCACAGCCCCCTTCCCTTCCGGGAGAGATTCCCCAAGACTGGCATTGGTGGGGAAGGGATGGGCCACAGCTAGAGGTACCTTCCGGGTCCCCAATCTCCAGCACCAGCCTCTGCTGAGTGGTATCAAAGCTGTCCCGATTGTAGGCTGTGACCTGGGGGATGGGAAAGACATCTGAGAGGTGGGTTAGGGGAGAAACATGGCACAGCAGGGGCCTGGCAGGAGAGGACTCAGATACCAAATTAGAGATATGTAAATTATATGTAAATGACTGTGAATGAACACCCAATCCCGACGTGTAGGGCTGCTCCTAGGAGGCCACTCTGGCCCACCCCTGTGATTTTCTCAGAGTCCTTGACGGCACCTCAATGACCTGGCGCCCACGATCTTCTGGGGTGGCAGAGCCGTAGAGGAAGCCAGGGTGTTGGGGGCTGCGCTGGGTGTAGCGGAGCCACCGGGGCAGGTCTGGGTGTCCCTGGAGGTGGGCGTGGTAGGTGATGTGGACAGCGGGTGGGACAGCTGGTGGAAGCAAGGAGAGGGGCTTAGAGTCACAGCAGGAGTCCTGCGGGGTACACCCCAGCCCACCCGCCTGGGTGCCTGTCAGGCCGCTCACCGACATGCTCAGGAAGGCTCAGAAACGTCTCATGGTCCAAGGTGTGCACAAAGACACGGCCCACAAGTGGGTGTAGCGTGGTCTGCTGGGCCTCGGTGTCCCCTAGCCCTGCCAGGAGAACTGTGGGGACCCCACAAGTCCCAAACACACAGACCAGCCTCAGTCCTGGGCAGGGGACAAACTCCCTTCCCCACCAAGTCCTTGGAGCCCCTATGGCATCAAGAGAAGCGCTTCCTTTGCTGCGTCCCAGGAAGGGATTGGGGTGGAGGTGGGGGAGCAGGCCCTGCTGGGCTAGACATTTTAATCGTCTGGGTTTCCGGATTCTCGGGAGAGCCTCTCCCGCAACCTTTCCATTCCTTGTTTTAGGCCCCTATTAACGGTGCAGTGGGCAGGGACTGATGTTTGACTGGGAAGAGTGTGTGTGAGGGTGTGTGTGTGTGTGAGGGTGTGTGTGTGTGTGCGTGAGGGTGTGTGTGAGGGTCTGTGAGGATGTGTGTGAGGGTGTGTGTGCACGTGAGAGTGTGTGAGAGAGGGTATGTGAGGGTGTGTGTGTGTGAAAGTGTGTGTGGGGGTGTGTGTGTTTGAGAGTGTGTGTGTGAGGGCATGTGTAAGAGTGTGGGGGTATGTGGGGGTGTGTGTGACAGTGTGTGACGGTGTGTGTATGAGGGTATGGGTGTGTGTGTGAGTGTGTGTGAGGATGTGTGTGAGAGTGTGTGTGAGGGTGTGTGTGAGAGGGTGTGTGTGAGAGTGTGTGGGTGAGGGTGTGTGTGAGGGTATGTGTGAGGGTGTGTGAGGGTGTGTGTGAGGGTGAGGTGTGTGAGGGTGAGGGTGTGTGTGTGAGGGTGTGTGAGGGTGTGTGAGAGGGTGTTTGAGGGTGTGTGTGTGTGCGAGGGTGTGTGTGTGAGGGTGTGTGTGAGAGTGTGTAACGGTGTGTGTGTGTGAGAGTGTGTGTGATGGTGTGTGTGTGTGTGTGTGTGTGTGTGTGAGGGTGTGTATCTGTGAAAGGCACTGGGAAAAGAATTCCATGCTAAATGTCCAAGAATCTAGAGGAGAGGAAGAGGGGCCAGGAGCCTACAGAGGTGGAAGGGTAGCCATCTGGGCCTGGAGACCCCACCTTCCTCCCCTAAAATATAGGTTAGAAGAAGGGCTGCCCTAGAGGCCAGCAGGAGCTGAGCAAAAGGAATCCTAAGCCCAGGAGAGGAGCAGAGGACCTGGCCGCCAGCTCCACCCTCCCTCCTGGGGCCAAATTTAGCCTGGGCTTAGAAGCTTCGGCCTAGCCAGCTCATTAAAGGGCCCACAACCCTTTGGGCCTGTGCTGTCAGACCCACCCCGGCCCTAGGACACCTCCAGCCCTCAGAGCTCCCAACCCCCTCATCCCAGAGCCCAGCTCCCAGCCCCATTCCCTGGATCCCCAGCCGGCCATGGCATTAACACCCCAAAGCCCTTCTGGCACCTGCCTCACCCAACCCAGATCCCTCTTCTGCGGGCCCTCCACACCTCCATCTTACCACCCCTAAATCCCACCCCCTCATCCTGGGCCTCCCCACTGAACAAGGCACCAACTTGCCCAAGAGGAGAGGAGTCCAGAAGAGCGTCGCAGCCATGGCTGCCCAGCCGGGCCCGCCCCGTGAGTGACAGAGACAGGGGGCAGGGAGGAGAGGAGGGAAGGAGGGAGGTGGCTCGGGGCAGCTGGGTCCCAGCGTCAGCCTCCCCTCCCCGCCTGGAGCATGCACCGAATCTGGGATAGACACCCTCCTCACACTCATTGTCCCTCCAACCATCCCCTCCAGTGGCCACAGTGTTTTTTAAACCACCAACCTGGCCACCTCCATCCTCCCTTAAAACTCTGATGGTTCTCATGGCCCCTGAGTTCCCAGCTCATCCCCAGTTGGTGGCTTTCTGGCCCGTCCTGAACCTGGTCAGCTGGTCTAGAATCCCGTCCTCTGCCCCTACCCTTCCAACCCCAGGCCCCTGCTCAGCCGTTCCTGCCTAGCTTGGCAGACTCTCTCAAGTCTCCATGCCGTCACCCAGGCTTTTCCCTCTGCCTACAGTTCCCTTCCCACCTTCATTCAAGCAGCAACCTTCCGGTCACCTTTCCAGACTCTGCACAGATGTCCTCTCCTCTCTGAAGCCTTTCTGACCTCCCTTCTTCTGCTAGGCCAAGCTGGATGTCCCCTTTGCCCCTGCGTGCTTTCCTGGGCACAACCCAACCACACAGACTGCTCCAAGCTCCTCGAAGACTAGGATCTTGTCACGTTTGTATCCTTTGGCCTGGCACAGGGCCTGGCAACTAGTAGGTGTAGCCGGCTGGTGGCAGCTTCCTTAACAGCAAATGTAGGTGCCATCCACCCAGCCTTTATCCCCAGTCCAAGCACTTCGGTGTGGAGGTCTAGCAAGCCCTGGACAGGACCAGCCAGGTAGAGACAGGTGAGCGGAGGAGGCGCCCTCTCTGGCCCATGGAGTCAGGGCTTGGCGCCCAGACTTGGAGGTCTGGAGGTGGGCACGAGTCCCCCCTTGGCCACTTGCTGGGGATGCGGCCTTGAGTGCACCATTTGCCCTCTAGCCCATTTCCACAACTATAAACTGGCAAGAATAGTGCTTGCCTCTTGGCATCATTATGAGGACTCCAGAAAGTAATGAATGCAGCGCATATTTACCGAGCACCTGCTATGTATCAGACATTGAAATTGCAGAGATAAGCAAACCTCTGCCCACGTGGAGGTCACCTGCCAGTGTGTAATACCAGCTAGCCCTGCCAGCTACTGTGCTGGGAGTCTTACATATATCTACCTATATGACCTCATTCCATCTCCTCAGCAGTTCCATGAGGCAGGTATTATCACTGTGCCCATTTAACAGATGATAAAACTGAGGCACAGGGGTGTATACCTTTCCCAAGGCCACATTGCTGATGAGTAGAATGCATGCAGACGGCTTAGCCCAGTGCCTGACTCAGTCAATGACTGAGCTGCCGATGTACTTGCCCGGCCCTGCTTCCCCTTCCTTCTTGCCTCTGCCAAAGGATCTCAGTCCAGGGGCGATGGGGCGGGGTGTCCTCTCCCCAGGTCTCTCACTTAGGGCAGGCACAGGGGCAGTCTCCCCAGGTACCCAGAGAAGGGGGCGGGGACCTATGGCTGCCGGGGTTCCCAAGTCCTTGGTGCCTGTGTGACCTCTCCTCCAGGGCCTCAGGAGGACAACAAAATACTCCAGGCAAGGATCGCTTGGGTCCAGCCTAAGGGCACATGTGTTGGCCTGCAGATGGGGTGACTGGTAGGCAGGTTACTCAGTACTTGTCCCTTCCTCTCTCTCTCCACCTGACTGACCCGCTCATCCCTGGAGAGCCACCAAATTCCAGAGTCAGCGTCCCCTCAGGCAAGGCAGTATTTGTCCCAGCATCACCTGGCCATCTGTCTTCTCAGAGACAGAGGGAGGGAGGAAGAAAGGTTCTGGAGGCAGAGGAGGAGTCCGAGGGTTCTGGGGGAGCAGGCAGAAGCGCCAACCCCCTGGGCACCTGCCTAGCCTCACCCCTGAGCTTCTCCATGTGACTCCCCGCCCCCTGCTGTCCCCCTGGCCATTTTTGGAGCCACCCACTCAGCTGTCTTAAGGTAGCAGTGCCTGGCCCCAGTGTCACCAGGCCCACAGAAGCCAGCCTTCCTTAATGAAAAGCTGCAGCCACTTCCCGATCAGATCCTCCCTGCCCAATTCAAGGGAGCCAGGGACTGTCCCACAAGCCAGAAAGTCCCCAGAAACCCTTCTCAGGCCCCTCAGCCATCAGAGGACCTTCCCACTCAGAGCTGTCTGGATTGCAACCTGCTGCTTGTAACACACGGCACCTTCTGTCTGTTGGGCCTAGGGGTGGGAAGGGAGGTCACAGGGTCTTTAAACTTCTTAGTTTGAAAAATTTGCAGCATACTATAATAAGCCCCCATGTATCTGTCACCCGGCTTCAACAATTATCAACTCATGGCCAATCTAGTTTCATCTATACCCCTCCTGATTAATTTCATCCATCATTATTTCAGTGTATATCTTTAAATGATAATGACTCTTTTTAACATAATCACATAACACGTTCAGTTATTAACATCATCAATAAAATTCCTTAATGTCAAACTTCTAGTGTTCAAATTACCAATTTCTCATAAATATATATATTTTTACAGTGTATTTATTTGAATCAGGATACAAAGAAGATACACACATTGCAACTGATTGATGATTTATAGGGCTTTTTTTTTTTTTTGAGACAGAGTCTCGCTCTGTCACCCAGTTGGAGTGCAGTGGCATGATCTCAGCTCACTGCCACCTCCGCCTCCCAGGTTCAAGCAATTCTCCTGCCTCAGCCTACAGGCACGCGCCGCCACGCCCAGTCAATTTTTTTTTATTTTTAGTAGAGACGGGGTTTCACCATGTTGGCCAGGCTGGTCTCAAACTCCTGACCTCAAGTGATCCACCCACCTCAGCCTTACAAAGTGCTGAGATTACGGGCGTGAGCCATTGTGCCTAGCCAAGGCTCTTTTAAATTTCTTTAAATCTATAGGTTCCCATACGTCTTTCTCTCTCTTTCTTTTTTCCTTCCTCCCTTCCTTCCTTCCTTCCTACTTTCCTTCCTTTCCTCCCTCCTTCTTTCCTTTCCTCCCTCCCTCCCTCCTTCTTCTTCCTTCTCTCCCTCCCTCCCTCCTTTCTTCCTTCCTTCTCTCCCTCCCTCTCCTTCTTTCCTTCCTTCCTTCCTTCCCTTCTCTCTCTCTTTCCTTGAAGGAGCCAGAAAATTTCTTCTGTAGTTTTTTGCCCTCTGGATTTTGCTGATTGCATCTCTATGGTGATCTTTAACATGTTCCTCCCACCTCCATGCTTCCTATACGTTGTATTTCCTGTACATTGTTATCTCCTGTAAATTGTAGTTGGATCTAGAGGCCTCATAAGGTTTATGTTCAATTTCCTTCGTTGAGACCACTTCATAGGTGGTGACAGTGTTCTTCCATTTGAAGGCACATCATGCGTTTCTGTGGTCTTAGCAGTGTCTGTGCCTCCGCCATTAGCGTTTTATTGTTTGTGTGTGTGCAGAATAGTGATATTCAGATTTGATCACTCTGATCATGCCTTCCTTTATTAGCTGGAATAATTATAGACAGAAACTGCCCCTTGCGATTTGGTTACTGAGTGGGAAAGTTCGTATAAGAAAGACAGGAGAAACGCTGGACTCTTTCTGTATTAAACAGTTTCTGAATAAAGAGCTGATTCCCTAGCGTCCTCCAAACTCTGGCCAGTCCGAGCTTTTTTGGTAGTAGTAGAATGATGAATACATGGTTTACACTTATCTGACTGCTTCAGTCCATTGCAACTAGGGTCCCTTCTGGTGCTCACATTGCCTATCTTTAGCTCTCGGTTTTGTCATCCCCAGTTGGGGCGTCGGTCAGGGGAGCTGAAGGGGTCGGGGGCTCGCACCCTGCCTCGCACAGCTGGTTCCCTTGCCATAGGTTCCTCCGGGACTTCCCCGGCCTCCGCCTCACTCCTGCGGCCAAGCCCTGCCCTGAGCTAGTCCCTTCTCTGTCCTCGCCTTTTTGACATACGCATCCGTCTCTCCAGCTTTCTGCCCCGTCTCTGCCCACCAGTGCCTAAATGTAAGCCCTCTGGTCCTTTGTCCCTGTATCTCCCCATCCTAGTGAATGTGTGCTGAATGAACGAATGAATGCTGTCCAGTGTGTCTCATTCAGCTTCAGTCTCTGCGCACCTGTCTCTAAGTCTCTTGAGGTCTGAGGCCGTGTTTTCTTTATCTGCATCTATACGTTGCCATGAGGCACAAAGGAAAGGGCTTCTCGTCATTGTGATCTGATTCTCGCATCTGCCTCCCAGACTCCACCCACATCTTTCTCCCCTGTCCCGTTCGCCGCCTCCGGCGCAACAACAAAGACTGCGACCTGTCCAGTCCGCCACGAGAGGGCGCGTTCGCTGGTGCCAGCCCGGTCTTGCGCCTGCGCGATGTTGGGACGGAGCGGGAGTCGGGGGCGGGATGCCTGCGGAGCGCACCGCCCCGGGCTGGGGATGCGCGTCAGCAGTGCGTGCTGGGGGACGCAGTTACAGGGGGCGACGCAGGAGGGAACCCAAGGCCACGAGCTCCATCTCGTCCTCCCCTTCCCGACCCAGAAGACGCTCTAATCTACAGGGGAGGAGAACCCGCACGGAGGCAGGGGGCTGGACATAATGATCTCTTCCCCGTCCCACCTCCACCCTATCAAGCCTCCGACTTCCACGGACATTTCCATATCCCCCCAGACATTTTGGGATACCAGCCTGGAGACCTAAATGTACCCAGAATCCCCCGCCTTTTTATCGGTGGATTTCAGCCCTCAAAGGGTTCCGTGAGCCTCTGACCGCCCAAATCTATCACACATGAGTTGGAACGCCAGAGACCATTCCCGGCCAAACGTTAGCTTACAGCAGAAGGAGAGAAGAGGAGGGACTGTCCAAGGTGCCTCGGCACTATGCCTGCACAGCTGGATCTCTGGACACGGAGCCCTGGGCCGTTTCCACCCAGACACTCCCATTCCATCAAGTGGGGGTAAGAAGGATCAATGAGATAATGGAAGCGAAAGTGCTTTGCAAACTGTAAAGCTCTGGAGAAAGTAAGGGTGTTTTATTTATTTATAACTGACAGTGCAAGGTAATAGCTGCCCAGGGCCAGCCCACAGGCACAGCCCAAGAGCTGGAAGAGGTCAGATTTAGAAGCCACCATTCACTGATAGAAGGATTAGGAAAATAAGGCCAGGCACGGCGGCTCACGCCTGTAATCCCAGCACTTTGGGAGGCCGAGGTGGGTAGATCGCGAGATCAGGAGTTCCAGACCAGCCTGGCCAACATGGTGAAACCCCGTCTCTACTAAAAATAATTAGCCGGGCGTGGTGGTGGGCACCTGTAATCCCAGCTAATCAGGAGGCTGAGGGAGGAGAATCTCTTGAACCTGGGAGGCAGAGGTTGCAGTGAGTTGAGATCATGCCATAGCACTCCAGCCTGGGTGACACAGCGAGACTCCGTCTCAAAAAAAATTAAAAAAAAGAAGGGTTAGGAAAATAAGAGGCAAAAGTCTCTGACATCTTCTGTAGACAGCATGATTATTTATATGGAAAATCAAGAGATTCTACGGGCATATTATTAGGGTGATTAAGTGAAGTCATGCTGGACAAAGTCAACATCCAAATACAAAAAACCCTACAAAATTCAGCAGTGTTTCTATGCACTAGCAATAGTTTATTAGAAATTATAGTATCTTTCAAAAAGAAATCATTCACAATAAAATTAAAATTGTACAGAACCCAGAAAAAAATTACAAAACACATTGCAAGATATTTAGGAAGTAAAACATAGGCTACAATAGGAATAAATGGAGAGCCGTAGAGAAGTATTAGGTTAAGTATGAGATGCCTCAATGTTATGAAGATGATTCTCTCCACGTTAATCTGTTGATTCATTGCAGGTCCAATAAATATCCCAACAGGATTTTTCACAGAGCTAGGCAACTGATTCTAAATTTCATAGAGAAGAGCAAAGACCCAAGAAAAAAGTAGACAGTTCTGAAAAAGAATAAGGAAAGAGACCTGGCCCTAACAAATACCAAGACTTTTCTGAAAGCGATAATAATTAAAACAATGTGGTATTGGTGCCGGGCTAGACAAAGGGATCAATAGAATAGAGTGCCCAGAAACAGATCCAAGTATATGTGGGAATGTGATTTATGATAGTGGCGGCACTGCAACTCAGTGAGAGAGAATAGACTTCAATAAAACGTGTTGTGACAATTGGCTTTTCCTCTGAAAAATCTTCACACCATCCATAAATATGAATTTCAGATGGATTAAAGACCTAAAAGTGAAAAACAAAACTTTGAAATAATTAGGAGAAAATGTAGGAGACCTAAGGGTAGGAAAGCATTTCTTAGACAAGAGACACACTCAGAAAAGATCAGCCAATTTTTATTACATTACCCCCCAAAAGCCCTCTGCTATGAAAATGATATTACAAACAAAGTTAAGAGACAAGGAGCAGCCTGGGTGGCAATGGTGACAGCATTCACAACAGATAAAGGGTTAGCATTCAGAATATAAAGACCTCCTAGGAATATGCAAAATTAGCTGGGTGTGGTGGTGCACACCTGTAATCCTAGCTACTTGGGAGGCTGAGGCAGGAGAATTGCTTGAACCT
This sequence comes from Nomascus leucogenys, assembly GCF_006542625.1. Classification (NCBI taxonomy): domain Eukaryota; kingdom Metazoa; phylum Chordata; class Mammalia; order Primates; family Hylobatidae; genus Nomascus; species Nomascus leucogenys. The sequence goes on from NW_022095769.1 coordinate 1,126,377, forward strand.
GGGAGGCAGAGGTTGCAGTGAGCCAAGATTGCGCCATCCCACTGTAGCCTGGGCAACAAGAGCGAAACTCCATCTAAAAAAAAAAAGAAAAAAAAACCTCCTAGGAATCAATATGGAACAGACAGAACTTTTATTTTATTTTTATTTCTTCTTCTTTTTTTTTTTTTTTAAACAGGGTCTTGCTCTGTCACCCAGGCTGGAATGCAGTGACACAACCTCGGCTCACTGCAACCTCTGCCCCTCCAGGCTCAAGTGATCTTTCTACATCAGCCTCCCAAGCAGCTGTAACTACAGGCACATGCCACCATGCCCGGCTAATATATATATATATATAAAACATATATATAACATGTATTATATATAACATAATATATATAACATATATAATATATAACATAATATATATAACATATAATATATAACATATTATATATAACACATATATAAAACATGATATATCATATATGTTATATATGATATATCATATATATATAACACATATAATATATATCATATATATTATATATAACATATTATATATACATATATATAGCATATATTATATATATAAATATATATATATATTTGGTAGAGATGGGGTTTCACCATGTTGCTCAGCCTTGACTGAAACTCCTGGGCTCAAGCAATCTTCCCACATTGGCCTCACAAAATGCCAAGATTACAGGTGTGAGCCACCAAACCTGGCCTATTTTTTTCTTTCAAGGTACTCATCAGGTAGTAAGGACAGACATTTTTTGTGCCACTCCAAACAGCATCCCTTCTTTCTTCCTTGATAATCAGAACCCCATTCTGATTCAGGGGTTTGGGCTTTTGGGGAGGCTCGGCCTTCCTCAACCCCATCAGGTGAATGATGATTGGTCTTAATATAGCATGATAATTTAGTTCCTCTGGTCAATGATTGGTTTAGGTGTGAACGTTTATGCAATTCTGGAAGGTCTCCTGGTGGGGACCCCTGGGAAAGAGACTAATAAGAAAGCATCCAGTTTCTTCTGTCTCTGACGTTGTTGTCTGCACAAGAGGGTTGAGGCAGCCATCTTGGGACCATGAGGGGGCCAGTCTAAGAGGCAAATCAACACAATGAGAGGGTGTTGGAAAAAGACAAAAAGAACCTGGTCTTTGATGTCACAGCGGGGCCTCTGAATTAACCACCCCCAGAACTTCTTGTTATGTGAGCTAATAAACGTTCCTTTTTGCTTAAACCCCTTCTAGTTGGGCTTTCTGTTCTAACTTGCACCGAAAACTACAATAGCATAGCAAAGGATATGAACGTAAGTTATTTTCCTAGAGGAAACCCACATGGTCAATGAGAGTAAGATGCTCAACCTCATAGGCAAGGAATGCAGCTTCAAGTGAGATGCCACTTCATGCCTATCAGATTGGCAAACATAAGTCTAACAAGAGCAAAAGTTGGCAAGGATGTGGTAAAACAGGATGTCTTGTACAAACGCTGGTGGTGAGAGGATCAATTGGTTCAGACGCTGTAGAGAGCAGTTTGGCAGTACTAGTCAACTTCAAAGTGTGCCTGCCCAACAATCCTAGCTTTCTAAGTATATGCCCTAATAATAGGTTCAGAGAAAAGTCCAAGCATGTTCATTGAAGCCCTGTTTATATAATAGCAAAACAGGCCCGGCTCAATGGCTGATGCCTGTAATCCCCAGCACTTTGGGAGGCCGAGGCGGGCAGATCACTTGAACTCAGGAGTTTGAGACCAGCCTGGCCAACATGGTGAAACCCTGTCTCTGCTAAAAATACAAAAATTAGCCGGGTGCACTGGCGTATGCCTGTAATCCCTGCTACTCGGGAGGCTGACGTAGGAGAATCGCTTGAACCTGGGAGGCGGAGGTTGCAGTGAGCCAAGATTGCACCATTGTACTCCAGCCTGAGCAGCAGAGCGAGACTCCATCTCAAAAATAAATAAATAGCAATAATAACAAAACATAGAGACGACCTAAACACCCAATTGATAAGTATATTGTGGCTTATTCTTCTGATAAAATAATAAACAGAAGTTAAAATGAACAAATCAAATGAACAAATGTGGCTACATTGTGAAAAAAACATGTTGACTGGAAAAATGATACACATAGTATGATGGCCATTGCATAATTTTTTTTTTTTCAGGGTCTTGCTCTGGAGTGCAGAAGCACAGTCATAGCTCACTGCAGCCTGAAACTCCTGGGCTCAAGTGATTCTCCCACTTCAGTCTCCTGAGTAGTCAGGACTATAGGTGCACCACCACATCTGGCTAATTTTTTATTTTTTTGTAGAGACGTGGTCTTGCCATGTTGCCCAGGCTGGGCTTGGAATCCTGGCCTCAAGTGATCCTCCCGCTCAGCCTCCCAAAATGCTGGGATTATAGGCATGAGCCACTGTACCTGCCCTTGTTACATACATTTTTAAAATACATAATTCTAGACCAGGCACAGTGGCTCATGCCTGTAATCCCAGCACTTTGGGAGGCTGAGGCGGGCAGATTACCTGAGGTCAGGAATTCGAGACCAGCCTGGCCAACATGGTAAAACCCCGCCTCTACTAAAAATACAAAAATTAGCCTGGCATGGTGGCGCGGGCCTGTAATACTAGCTACTCGGGAGGCTGAGGCAGGAGAATTGCTTGAACCCGGGAGGCAGAAGAGGGGAATGGGGACTCATGTGGGTATGGAGTTTCAGCTCTGGAAGATGAAAGTAAGTTCTAGAGATAGATGGTGGTGATGGTTGCACAACAATGTGATTGTACTTAATACCAGTGACCTGTACACATTAAATGGTGAATTTAATTTAATTAAATTAATTAATTAATTTATTTTTGAGACAGAGTCTCACTCTGTCGCCCAGGCTGGAGTGCAGTGGCACGATCTTGGCTCACTGCAAGCTCCGCCTTCCGGGTTCACACCATTCTCCTGCCTCAGCCCCCTGAGTAGCTGGGGCTACAGGTGCCCGCCACCATGCCCGTCTAATTTTTTCTATTTTTTAGTAGAGACAGGGTTTCACCGTGTTAGCCAGGATGGTCTCCATCTCCTGACCTTGTGATCTGCCCGCCTCGGCCTCCCAAAGTGCTGGGATTACAGACATGAGCCACCGCGCCCAGCCAAAATGGTGAATTTTATATCTCTAGTCTGCTACAATTAAAATATAGTAACACAAAAATTATGGTCTAGAAAAGCTGTATTCCAAATGTGTGAGTGTTGGGGGAGGTGGACAATGGAACTGGGGAGAAAGAAAAGGGGGCCCGAATTTTTTTTTTATTTTTTGAGACAGAGTCTCGCTCTGTTGCCCAGGCTGGAGTGCAGTGGCATGATCTCGGCTCACTGCAAGCTCCACCTTCCGGGTTCACGCCATTCTCCTGCCTCAGCCTCCCGAGTAGCTGGGACTACAGGCACCTGCCACCATGCCCAGCTAATTTTTTTGTGTATTTTTAGTGGAGACAGGGTTTCACTGTTAGCCAGGATGGTCTCGATCTCCTGACCTCATGATCCGCCCCCCTCGGCCTTCCAAAGTGCTGGGATTACGGCACTGGGTGGCGTGAGTCACCAGGCCCGGCCGAATATTCTCTTTTATACGTAAAAACCCAAAGCAAAAATGACACATTGCTAGCATTTGTAAATTCTGTCACATGATTCTTTGAAGGCCTCTTACTGTTAAAGAAACTTTTCGAAGTAAAAGTAAAAAAATAATTTATGAACATTTTTGTAGAAAAAAGAGGTCTCTGAAGTAGAACTGCCCTGAAGTGCAGGATTTCTCACCCTACACCTCACCCCAAAGCTACCTTCGTGCTGGGCACTGAGTGTGGGAGACCTGAGAGCTGGTGTTCTGGAGGCTGTACCTGCACCAGGCAGATCCTGGCGGGCTAGTGGGGATGGAGATGGCGGGATGCTGTTTCCCCTGACCCTGGGCAGATGAGGCAAAGGCTGGCAGGAAAACGTGTCTCCGAGAGCCAGTCTCCTTCTCAGGCACCCCACTGCACAAGATCCGGAAAGCAGATGAAACATAGGAACCATCAAAACACAGAAATGTGTATTATTAGCAGTGAGAGCAGGCAGTAGAGTTTTTTGAATCTGCTGATGACAAAATATATTGCCTAATCTTTCTGATTATTTTTTTTCTTTGACCTCCCTGCATATCTCTGGAGCTCCCACGGCTACGGGCTGTCTGCCTTGCAAAATACATATTTACAGGCCCTCTAAGCCCAGCTAAATATAGGCTTTCTTTTAAAGCAACTGATGATTTGGAGAAATCTTTCCTCTGTCCAACCCCTTCCCCCGCCCCCCAACACACACACACCCTGACTCCTCCTACTGAGTCTCCCTCCCCAGTCTCCAAGATGTATCTGAACTTTCCAAGAGCCACTGGAGCAAGTGTGGAGAGTGATAGAAAGAAACCGGGTGGAGCAGAGGGAACCAGCAGCAAGGCAGTCTCCTAGCTGTGAGAGGACCCTAAGGGACCCCTCTCCCTGCAGGGACAATGAGGCGCTGGAGGCACCCACAGGCAGGAGTGAAAAACCTTTTGGGAAGTAGAGAAGAGAGGTCATCCCAAGAATGACCCCCAAAGATTTGGAGAAGCTGTAAGCAAGGGGTGTTTATATTTCAGAATTTCACATAATGAACCTTAAAAAAAATGAGAGCCCCAAAGTCCTGTGAAGACACACATAGAGATGCAAACACTGAGTTTCATTCTCAGCCACACCTGCCCGCATGTGCATGCAGGCACACACCCCCACATGTGCTTGGATACCCTGCAATCAGTAACAGCCAGCACTCTGAGCCCCATTTTAGTGCCTTATGCATTGAGGACCCATTTATTCCTCATAACAACTCTATGAAGTTGGTATATTATCTCCATCTTATAGATGAAGGAATTTGTTGAAGCCCCTTAACTGGGGAGTGGCAGGTTGGGGATTCTAACAAAGATGGCCTGGCTTCAAGGCCTGTGTTCTGCTGTGCTGCATGCACAAAAGTGAGGGACACCTAGGGTTATCTATGCTCAGGAAACAGACAGTCAAGTTAAGCTTTATGAGGAAACTGAGGCTTTGGGAGGGGACATGACTAGCCCACGGTCATCCAGCAAATGAGTGCAGCTAGGACTCAATTCAGGCCTCATGAACCCTAGCCTGGTCTGTTTCCTCTAAAACTAAGTATGTCACTTCTCAGCTTTCATCATTCTCCCTGTGAAGAGGTCAGCCAAGGGCCACTAAAGGCCCCTCCAACACTGACATCCTGGATTTGAGGTGTACACACACAAGCATACCTTCCCAGCATCCTATAACCAGCCCAAATCCCTGGCAGAGGACAACTCTTGAAGGAGAGCAACTGGGTGGGGACCACTGGCTCACCACAAAAGGATCCAAGCGCAGGGTCTGGGCCAGCCTCTGCTTAGATGACCATGGCCAAGGAAAAACCGCTTTTAGAAGCTGAGTCTCAAGGCCCCAGGGCTGGAAAGAGAAGCCAGCCTTGGCACCCAGCCCGGGCCTGCGCCCAGGGCGCTGAGGGCTCGGTACTTATCGCTCATCAGGCCTCTCCCTGCCTTCATCACCATCTTTGCAGTTACACCTGGTGTTTAAAACTAGCAAGCCTTGGGGAAAGAGTCCTAACAGAGCATCTTCCCAAGGGCCCTAATCAGATTTGGGGGTGTGTGGGAAAGCTGTGGCAGGGGAGCAGTTACCAGGAGGAGAGTTGGGGGTGAATTATCTCTGCCTAAAGCAGCCTCTGGCCTTTTTAGCACAGGCTGGGAAAGGCATCTCCTCCCCCACACCCTATCTTCTGTGTCCGAGCCACTCTCGTCTCTTTCTGGGCCTTCTTTTATCCTCCCAGAGCACAGAGGAGGATAAGTGACTTGTCCAAGGTCACACAGCCAGTAAGCAGTGAAGCCAAGATTTGAACCCTGGCAGCCTGGCTCCTAGGTCAACCACTCTATGCCAAGGCAAAGGTAAGGAAGGAACTTCCATCCAAAGACCACCGGGCAACTTGGCCATCAAAGTCTCTTCCATGAAGACAAAGGAAAGAGAAAGGGTGGTTAAATTATCCTGGAGTGCTTCCTCACCGGAGGAAGTAGGTGAAGATGACAGCCCAATGAATGAAAATTCGATTTAAAGCCTTCAGTTTGGATGGTAACCCTCCCAAACCCTCCTTGTTCCTATCAGGTGCAATTACTGCTCCACACAGGCAGAGAAGGGATGGAGGCAATGAGACCCCATTCTTCACCCATCTCACAGGCCAGCCAGCTTGGTGCCTGACACCAGAGAACAAGTGATGGTGAAGCACTTACTACTCCATAAAAGCGTCTTTGGGAATTCTGGCCGGGGTGTTGCTCTGCTAACCAGGAGTCCATGAAATAATAATCCCACTGATTAGCCTCAGTCCCCCAAGCTCTGGCTAGCTCCACCCTCTTGAAGCCCAAACCCCCTAGAGGGGTCTGTTAAAGGGGTTTGTCCAGAGAGTCATAAACCTTTGGACAAGGGAGACCCAAGAGCACCCCTGTAATTCCAGTTTGCTCTAAGCTGCTACCGGAAATGCTAGGAGTCCGAGGGTCTCTGGGCCCAGCAGCTGGTTCTCAGCTCCTTCTCCCCCCGTCAGAAACCGGGGGCTTCCCCACCTGGCCAGACGCGTGGGCACAGACCCCTTGGGCTGGGACCAGTTAGGATGACCTATCACCAAGGGTGTGGGAGATTCTGGGTAGAACACAGGGGCCTGCGCCCTCCTCCAATCCACACAAGAGCTTCTGAGTACATTGTCCAAACTTCCAAACCCCAACTGGGTGAGGTTTCTGTCTTCTCTGGACTTCTATATTGGGGTTGGGGGGCCTGTGGGGAGGGGTTTTCAAGACCCAATCTTGAGTTTGGAAATCTAAGTCCCAAAGCTTGCTCCTGACAGAGGCCTTCTAAGAAGGGTTAGGAGGGAGGCTTCTTCACCCTGCACCATCCCAAAGTGCAAAACTGGGGAGGGGTAAGTTTCCTGGGCAGCTGGGCAAAGATGCAGGTGGCATTTGGAAAGTGTGAGGTCTGGGTTCACTTCCGGCTCCAGCTCACAACCTAGATCTTCCCTCCTCCTTAGCACCAGCCTCAGGATCAGTCCTGCGGTTCCTGGCCCCTCCCGATCCCAATATCCAGGGTTCCCAGGCGGCTTCCCCACACCCCATCCCCCATGCTGTACTCTAAGCTCTTTTGCACATGGTAACGCGTTAATATCCCACAAAACCCACACACACCCCTGCAGTGGAGTGGTAGGAGGGCTCCCTTTGCCAGCCCTTCCAGGCCAGCGGGGAGAGAGTGGGAGATTAGGAAAAGGAGGAAGAGGATGGAGGGGAAGAGGGCGGGGGAGGAGGCAGAGGCCGCAGAAAGGCCTGAGATGCAGGAAGCAGCTGGGAGTGGGGGGAGGCTTTGTGCCTGAGTTGTTCTCTGGGTCCTAGGGCCCATTGTGTTCACCAGTTTCTGGGATGTATGGACTGAACCAGCTCACCTGGACCTGTCCAGAGGGCGGACTCTCACACCCAGGGCCCAGGCAGCGCCAACACCCTAGCTTTGTATGCGGGGGGTGCAGAGAGCATCAAACAGCTTTCTGGGTTGCCAGGACAGGGGATGTGTAGGTCACTGTCACCCTCCCCACCCCCCCACCCCCACCGGAACACAGTGGCCAGGATCCTTTAAATCAGAGACCCAAGTTAGAGCTCTCACTGGGGAAACTTTGGCCCCAGGCCTGTAGAATTCCTGCTCCCAAACCCTTCCTTCCGGTTTGAGAGGCAGGAGTGCCAGGGCAGGGGCCTGAAGACGGGTGCACAGCAGACAGGCGACAGGACATCCTTTCCAGACTTCTAAAGGGCAGTTTTGGTGAACCCCTGCTACTTGGATGACGGGGTCCACCTCCTTTCTTCACCACCCCTCCCCCACCATCGAAAGGTCACCAGCGCTGGGCCAAGGTTTCACACCTCCAAGGGTGCCAAAGATTGCCTGTAGTGAAGTGTTAAAATGCAGATTCCTGGGTTCAGCCTCTGAGATTCTCCTTCACAAGGTTCGAGAGAGAGCCCAGAAATCTGTATTTTTACCAAGTGCCCAGCGATTCTGATGCTAAAGCCTTGAAGCACACCGAAGAGCTAGCTCCGAGGACCCTGAAGAATGAACCTCTGCTCCTCCCTACAAATCCCCTCCCCTCCCACTGAGACCATCGTGGATGTACTGCCTCCCCTCAATATTTCATGGCGGTGCGGTTCTGTAGGTTGTGATAAGCCGCAATCAGAGGTTGTGATGGAAACAGGTTGAAGAGTGCTGGCCAACGTCCGAGGGCAGCGGAAGGCTCTCCGCGAGGGCTGGGGAGGGGAGGGGATCCGTTCGGGTGGAGGGGAAGGGGAGGGCTCACAGGCTCCGGCCCCGGAAATCCGATCCCTTTAGGACCCAGAGGTGCCAGTCCCCCAGCGGCGGCTGCGAGAAGGGCAGCCGCTCGGTCTCCGGCAGCCGCCGCTCGGGCAGAGCCAGAGAAAGACCGAGGCTCGGGGCACGGGGGGGAGGGAGGGAGGGAGGGAGGCGCGGCGGCGGAGCGGCCCGGGCCGGCGGAGCAGCCCGGGCCGGCGGAGCAGCCATGGGCGTTGGGGTGCCGGGCCCCCCGAGAGCCGAGGCCTCTGGCCGGACTGGGGGACGCCCGGGCTGCCAGTCCCGCTGACACCGCCTCGGACGATGTGAGCCGGCGACACCGCGGCTGCTTCGCGGGCAGGGCGCGCGCTCCCACCGGCCCCAGCCGCCGCTTTGCTAATTTGGGTGGGGGCGACCGTACCAGGCCGCTCGGGCTTTTGAAGCGGGGCTGGCTGTCTTCAGCAGCTTGATTGGGGGAGGCGACCCACACACAGGGCGCTTGGAGATTTTTTTTTTCATTTTTTTTTTTTTAAAGCGGGATTAACTGTTTTTGGCAGCTTGGTTTTGGGGGGACCGTAGAAAAGGCCTTCTGGGGTTTCTTTTATCGGGGGAGGGGGCGGTGGTCCCGACTTGGCCAGCCGCCTGTTGAAGCGGGGGAGCGGGGAGCAGGGGGATGTGAACCCGGCTCCCCCCACCATGATGAAGACGGAGCCACGGGGGCCTGGGGGTCCCCTCCGGAGCGCCTCCCCGCACCGCAGCGCCTACGAGGCGGGCATCCAGGCGCTGAAGCCGCCCGACGCGCCCGGGCCCGACGAGGCACCCAAGGGGGCCCACCACAAGAAATATGGCTCCAACGTCCACCGCATCAAAAGTATGTTCCTGCAGATGGGCACGACGGCGGGGCCCTCGGGCGAGGCGGGCGGCGGCGCGGGCCTGGCCGAGGCCCCGCGGGCGTCCGAGCGCGGCGTGCGCCTGTCGCTGCCCCGGGCCAGCAGCCTGAACGAGAACGTGGACCACAGCGCCCTGCTGAAGCTGGGCACCAGCGTGTCGGAGCGCGTGAGCCGCTTCGACTCCAAGCCCGCGCCCTCCGCGCAGCCTGCGCCGCCGCCGCACCCGCCGTCCCGGCTGCAGGAGACACGGAAGCTGTTCGAACGGAGCGCCCCAACGGCCGCAGGCGGCGACAAGGAGGCCGCGGCGCGGCGGCTGCTGAGGCAGGAGCGCGCCGGCCTGCAGGACCGGAAGCTGGACGTCGTGGTGCGCTTCAACGGCAGCACCGAGGCGCTGGACAAGCTGGACGCTGACGCCGTGTCCCCCACGGTCAGCCAGCTCAGCGCCGTCTTCGAGAAGGCCGACTCGAGGACCGGGCTCCACCGCGGGCCCGGGCTCCCCAGGGCCGCAGGGGTTCCCCAGGTCAATTCGAAGCTGGTCAGCAAGCGGTCCCGGGTGTTCCAGCCCCCGCCGCCGCCGCCGCCCGCCCCGTCGGGGGATGCCCCGGCCGAGAAAGAGCGCTGCCCCGTAGGGCAGCAGCCCCCGCAGCACCGAGTGGCCCCTGCCCGGCCGCCCCCCAAGCCCCGGGAGGTGCGCAAGATTAAGCCGGTGGAGGTGGAGGAGAGCGGGGAGTCGGAGGCCGAGTCGGCGCCCGGGGAGGTGATCCAGGCCGAGGTTACGGTCCACGCGGCCCTGGAGAATGGCAGCACCGTGGCAACCGCAGCCAGCCCCGCGCCGGAGGAGCCAAAGGCCCAAGCGGCCCCAGAGAAGGAGGCGGCGGCGGTAGCGCCGCCAGAGAGGGGGGTGGGCAATGGCCGGGCCCCGGACGTGGCCCCTGAGGAGGTAGATGAATCCAAGAAGGAGGACTTCTCGGAGGCGGACTTGGTGGACGTGAGCGCCTACAGTGGGCTCGGGGAGGACTCTGCGGGCAGTGCCCTAGAGGAGGACGACGAAGAAGACGAGGAGGATGGGGAGCCCCCCTACGAGCCCGAGTCGGGGTGCGTGGAGATCCCGGGGCTGTCGGAGGAGGAGGACCCAGCCCCGAGCCGGAAGATCCATTTCAGCACGGCGCCCATCCAAGTAAGTGAGCCCCCCCGCCCTGCCCCCGCGCCGCCCCTGCCACGTGCACGCGGCCGCCCCCGGCTCGCCAGCCAGCCGGGTTTGGCAGGCTGAGTCAGCCCCTGCCACCCAGCCCCCTTCCCAGAAGTTCCCACCCTCAGGGGGGCGTGGGGGAGTTCCAGCTGTTTGTCAGAGAGGGATTTTCAGGTGTGCGAGGAGGGTGGCCTGCCCCGACCTGCCCTCAGGTTCCTCCGCCTGCTGCCCCGCCCCGCCGCTCCGCGGAACCCGCCCTGCCCCACGCGGGTCCTGGGACACCTGCTTTCCCTTCCTCACCCAGACATTCCTTCCTCCAGAGGCTGCCAGAGGCTGGGGTTTGGGTAGTGTGAAGGGGTGTGTGTGTCTTCAGGAGAGACATTTACCCTTCACTGGGTAGAGAGGGGGCCGGGGTGCTTTCCCCCTGTATGGGAGCTAGATGGGGTGAGAAAGGGGAAAGCCAGGAACTTCTCGAAACGAAGCTGCAGGGGACCGCAGCCCTTCCTCCATTCTGTTTGTACCCCCACCCCAACTTTGCAGAAGTGAAAGAGGGAAGCAGATCGTGAGGGTGAGCTGGTTTGTGGCCATGTGACTGGCTGGCGCCGTGTTCCCTGGGGGTCCCTGCAGGCCAGCTGCCCGGTCCTGGTTGCACAGGGAGGGGCACTTTGTGTGGTCCTTGATGGGGAGAGGCCTTGTGCAGGCATGGAGGAGGAGGGGGTGGGGCTGGGATCCCCCTGGGTGCCTGGCAGTAGTGGGCATGCCTTTACTCTTGGCTGCTCAATAGGACAGACTCCCTTGGCCTTGGCAGTCCCCAAGTGTTCTTGCCACATTCTCTGGGAGCCCTGAAAGAGGGATGGGAGCTGCCCCTTTTGGGAGTCTCATCCCCACCGCCACTATTGGTGGTTGGGTTGTGGGTTGTGCCAGAGCTTTGAGATCCTCAGAACAGCGCTGATGGGGAGGGAACATCCCCTGGGGGGGAATCAAAAACCCCAGGCCACCCCTCCCCCCACTTCCCACCACCCTCCACTCTTGGCTAGCACATTCAGCCTGCAGGGTTCTTTCTCACCGCCCCAGGCTCAGCTGCACCCGGCCCCAGGTCCGCCCCATGGAAGTGTCCAGGTCCCTGGACTCTCCTTGGCCTGGACCCTGTCCTGCCTTTACCCTTCCCTAGCCAAAGCACCATCTGTTTGCTTGTCGTTTCCATAACTACTCCTGGACTCTGAAGCTTCCCAACTTTCCTCTCACTCGCCCAGAATATCAGCCTCTGCCCCCCTCCCATCTCCCACCCCAGCAAGAGGCCTGAAAGGTTAAAAGTGAGTGGCTCTCAGGCCAGCCCCTCCCCTGGGCTGGGACCTGGGGGGGTCCTCTCGCAACCCCTTTCCCCTCCTGAAGGCAGGGGGGTTCTGAAGGGAATGGGGGGACTGTAGTGTTTCTTGGGACTCTGAAGCAGAGTCTGGATCCCCCCACCCCACCCCCACTAATTTTCCGAGCAGTCCGATGCCCTCAGAGATGGAGTTTGGTCTGGGCCCCTGACTGTCTATATTTGACGCCTTACCCTGATTTTTCGGTAAAAAATAGCACATGATTTGGAGCAGTGCTTCCCGGCTCCCTGGTGACTTTGGTGCTGGCCCGCCCTGTGTGAGAGCCAGGGTGTGTGGCGGGCCCCGTGTGGCTGGCTTTCAGCCTCACTGGGGATTTCCTCCTCCCCACCCTGGCACAGGGGCCCCACTTTTTCTTCTTCCTGCCCCTGCCTTGATGCTAAGTCCAGGGTACCGGGCCCCACGGATGACCCAATTGTTGCCCTTCTGGAGGTGGAGGCCTCTGCTGAGGGCAGAGAACCCAATTCCAGCTTGGCCTCGGGGAGGTGGGACCTCCCCTAGGGCCCTCTGCTAGACCGGCATATCATGGTGGGCAGCCCAAGGAGGGGTAGGAGGTGGTCTGGGACCTCTGAGCCCAGGCCTGGGATTCCTGCAGGGGGCAGGACCAGAAAGGGAATGGATTTGATAGGCTGAGAGAAGAGGGCAGGGTGCAGCCCAGGACAGGCTGTGAGGATGTGTTTTGGAGGTCACAGTGGCCGTGTGTGTCCATGTGTGTCAGGGAGGGGTTTGGTTGACCCAGGAGACTGTAGAGACTGAATGATGAAGGGACCCTGTCTCCTAGAGCAGAGGGTGAGAGTCAGGGGACTCCAGTGCAAAGTGGGCCAAATCCCACTGCTGAGTCCAGGCTCACACCAGCCCTGTCCCAGAGCCTGGGGCATGTGTGCAGTGGAAACAAAGTCACCAGTGACCCACCCACCTGTCCCAGCTGGGTGCAGTCTCATCCTGCCTGGCCACAGTTTAACCCCTGTGACCTTGGGCAGTGGGCCTGGTGCCCTGGACTATGTGTGCAAGGTAGGCAGCCTGTTTGTTCAAGGGGTGCAGTGGACAGATGAGCTTTAAGGTTTGGAGCCAGAGTTTCTCTGATGCTGTGAAATTGAGGGCATTGAGCTAAGTGACCAGAGGGGTCCCTCCCACCTAAGCCTTCTAGTCCTATGAGTACCCCCTCCCTCTCACACTGTGGCAGCAAGCCTCTCTGGTAGGGGGTGGGGACGATACGAAGCAAACCCAGACAAAGGCTGGGACACAAGAGTGCTGCTGCCCGCCAGGGTGCCCACAAGGTCTGCTCCTGGAGGAGACAGGGCCCTGACAAGGGCCCTTGGGGGAGATGGGGTCCTCGTCTGACTCCTCGTGGCTCAGACTCAGCCAACTGATAGAGCTGTTCCCCATCCCTCCCCGCCCCCGCCTGGCTCCAAGTGGTGCCAACCTGTCACTGCAGGCGATGAAGCTTGAGCATGTCATGGTACCCCAAATGGTGCTCATTAACCTCCCACTGGGGGCACCCCTGCCTGGGCCCAGAATTAGACATTCCCACAGAGCCCAGCCCCACCTTCTCTGTCCTTCTGAGAGGGTCAGAGCTGAGGAATTCCTCTTTTTGCTGAGAGACATGGGAGAGAGACAACAGAGGGGTACAGGAGATGCCAAGGCAGGGCTGGCCTCGGAGCCCCATGGCGCCTGAGTTCGCTGTGGGCAGTGTCAGAGGCTGTCCCCTCCTCAGTCTCCTGGGCCCCCTAGCACGTGGACAGGGGGCGTAACTTAGAGAGCTGCAGTTGTGGAGGGAGAGCGGCCTGGGTGTGCAGGGAAGGCCACAGGGCCCAGCTTTTTCCCCTGCTCTTGCCACCCGAGGGGCTCCTGGGGGTGTAGGGCCTGCCTCTTCTCCACGGGGATAGAGGTGGTCTTTTCCTGCTCCCCTCCCCTGCTCCAACATCCACTTGAGCGGCAAGTCAGAGCCAGTCCTGGGTACCTCTCCCCTTCCACCCCTCCTGCTCCCCTCCCCCTCTGCTGTCTCACACCCGCTCCCCCCTCTCTCCCCATCTGGCATTCTCCAGCATCTTCTCCATCCTCTCTCCCCTCCTCCTCTTCCCCTCTTCTGCTCAGCCTGTTCCTTCCTCTCTGTGTCTGTCTTTGTGTCCCCTCTTGCCTGTCTGGCTCTCTGGGTCCTATCTCTCACTTTCCCTCTATCTGGGTGTCTCGGTTCCTGAGTTGGACATTTCTCCAGGATTCCCCTTCCATGCCTATGGCAGACCATGCTCACGCTGGTTGGAGCTGCAGAGAGAATAGCAGTGCGGGTCTGCCAAGGCTGGGTCCCTTTCTGTCTTGACCCTGGGCTCCAGAACTATAAGGGCCTTTGTTTTGCTCAGAGCTGGGGTCTCAGGGGGCCGGGTGAGGCCTCATCTCAGGGCTGTCATAGGGAGGCATGGGGTGGGTAACTCGGCCTGCCTCCTCGGCCTCCTCATGCCAGTTCTGCCCTTGTCCTCCTGCCGGCCTCTCTGACCAGCTGCCTCCCTCCCCAGGTGTTCAGCACTTACTCCAATGAGGATTACGATCGTCGCAATGAGGATGTGGATCCCATGGCGGCCTCTGCTGAGTACGAGCTGGAGAAGCGGGTAGAGAGGTTGGAGCTGTTCCCTGTGGAGCTGGAGAAGGGTGAGAGGCCAGGAGACCAGGTCACTTGGGCACAGCTGGGGTTGACCCGGGTCTCATCTCTGGCACCAGCTCCTGCCCTGTGCTCTCTGTAGGGTACTGTGTGCTAGGTCTTGGGCTCTGTGTTGGGGACACAGTGATGGGCTCCTGGAGAGATGGATGGGGGAGGCAGACATGGAAGGCACAGTCACATCTAATCTCATCCTTAAGCGCTGGAATAGGGGCTGGGGAAGGTAAGGAGGGGCCGCTGTAAAAGCGTTTAACAGGTGACCTAACCAGACTGTGCTTGGGGGCATTCCCCAGGGAAGTGAGGCTTGAGTTGCACTCTGGTGAGGAGGAATTAGGGGAGTAGGCAGGAAAGGGGCTTGGCTGCATTTTCACAGGGAGGGCAAGAAGGGCATGCAAATGAGGCCTTGCAGACCACGTGGTCTTTTGCTAAGATGGATTAGGAGCCATTTCGAAGCACAGGAAAGGTCTAGAAAGACCACGCCAGGCTGTGATGTAGGGAGGGGGTCACAAGTGGATGGAGAAAGGCCATTGTGGTGTGGACAGGAAGATGGCAGAGCGGGTGTGGGTGGACTGGAAAGATCTCCAGGGGTAGAATCCACAGGATCTGGGGGTCATTTGGCTCAGGTGGAGGCTGTGAGTGGGAGGGAGGAATCCAGGTGCCTCCCAGGTCTGGTAGGTGGCAGGTAGTGGTACCATCCCCAATGACGGAGTGTTTGTGGGGGAAGGTCGTTAGTTGGGACATCAGAGGCCCGTGAGTCAGGCAGGGGCAGGTGTGGATAGGGGAATGGACCTCAGGGGAGAGAAAATCTGGAGATCTTTGGTCCTTGAAGCTGTACAGATGAGACTGGTTGAGAGGGAGAGGACCAAAGGCTTAGGGCTGAGTCCCATCCTGGCCACCCCCATCCCGGCCACACGCCCTGGTCTGCATATGCAACAGTCTTGCCTGCCTGTGCCACCCTTGGCACACTCTTCTGCCCGTTGGTTCTTTGGAAGGGACAAAGGGCAGGGAGCGGCTCAGGAGCCATCCTAGTTGACTTGGCAAAGAAGGTGGACAGAACCATGCCCCTTCTTCAGTTGTGAGACATCCCCTAATGGGGACTGCTTCCTGATGTGGGGGGCTGTGCCCTGGAATTCGGGGTGGAGAGTCTCTTGTCTGTCCCCTACAAGCCCTGCCATCTCACCACTCTCTGTTCCACAGACTCCGAGGGCCTGGGCATCAGCATCATCGGCATGGGCGCCGGGGCGGATATGGGCCTGGAGAAGCTGGGTATCTTTGTCAAGACCGTGACGGAGGGTGGTGCGGCCCATCGGGATGGCAGGTACCAATCCTCCCCAGTCTGGCCTGACCCTTTTTCCCTCTCTAACCGGCCATCCTTGGTGGGGTGGGCCACTGAGCAGGGGGTGGGGCGGGCATTCCCTGGGAGACTTGCGTGCTGTGTGTGCAGCTGAGATGTTCGGGGAGCACTGCCATGCCAGGTGCTATTCCAGGCCCCAGAAATACAGCAGTGAGCACGGTCAGCCCCTATACCCTCAAGGAGCTTACGTTCTCCAGGAGGGGCTGGTGACCATGGGGGCTATAGGCATGTGTTGTGCATCCTGGTCTGGAGTACGGGTTGGGCCCTGGTAGGGAGAAGACAGGCATGGAGTATATTTGAGCTTTTTTTTCACTGAACATTGAGTCTCTGACAATGTTGGGCTGGTGCTGGGCCGTGGGGAATCAGTGGTGAGGGCCTGGCACACTTGAGAAGTGTGCAGTGTAGTGTGAGGTAGACATTGAACAAGTGGACACACAAAAAGTAGTGAAATGGAGGGAAATGCAGACTGCTGTGAAGGCATACAACAGGAGGGTTTAACCTCTCTGAGCATTAGGGAAGGCTTCCTGGAGGAAGCAGTGCTGGAGCTGAGAGCTAAGGCTGAGCAGGAGTTAGCTGTGCTGAGGGAGTGAGTGCAGAGGTTCCAGGCAGTGGAGCCACGAGCAGGCAGGTGTAGCTGGGGCATAGAGAGCAGGGGCCTGGAGGCTGTGACTAGACCCATTGGTGGCAGTGGCTCTGGAGACAGGCTATCTTTGCGCATGTGAGTGTGTGTGCCTGTATTGAGCATCTGTGGTTGCAAGGGGTGAGTTCTGTGGGACAGAAGGTTCAGGGAGGGCATCCTGGAGCTGTGTGCCAGCCAGGGACCCCTGTGTTAGCTGTGTATTCCAGGGGTGTGGGGAGTGGCAGTAGGAAGGGCTATAGGGCATCCCCCAGGATGGCTGTAAGTTAGAGTTGACATTGGGGATCCCTTGTGGTACCTGCAAACCTAGACCGCCTCCATGTGACAGAGGTGAGCAGGTGTCCTTGGGCAGCCGGGTGACTTTGGGATCTTGTTGCTAGAGATGGGGCTACCCTGTCAAGGGGCTTCTACCTGTTGTGACCCGGGTGGCATGGAGAGGGGCCAGGAACAGGATGCCCTTTCATTTACCCCTTCCCCTCCCAATGTGAACTTCCAGAGCCTTTCCCATTGTTGCCTGTGGGTTGTCTAAGGAGTGAGTGTGCATGGTGGTCGTGGCCACTCACTTATGCCCACCTGGGAGTGGCATGTGTTGGGGTGAGCTGTTGACAATAGGCCATTTCCTCCATTTCCGTGTGGGAGTCCTGAGAGAAGGCCTGGAGCTCCCAGGGAGGTGGAGTGGAGGAGGGAGGTGTCTGAGAGGCCCCCCACCCTCCATCTCCCTCGGCAGGCCGGACTGAACCTCCCCTTGTGTGGAGAACACGGGCTTCAGGGGACACAACTGGAGTGTGTCGGCAGGTGCACCTGTATCAGGTGTGTGTGGGACAGTGTGAACTCGAGAGAGTGCCATTCAGTCTTGGGGACTTGGGAGGACATCTGTGCACTCAGTTCTGTGCAGAAATGTACACATAAGAGGGTGGCATGTCACTTGTGTGCTGTGGGGCTCCTGGCCAGTGTGCATGGCAGAGATGAACTCTGAGAATGTCACACCGCGAGCTCGGTCAAGTATGATGGAGGAGGGGACAAGAGTGTGATTGTCACAGGAAGTGTGCCTGCCGCGTCTCCTGGTCCTGGACGCCTGTGTCTGCTTTGCTTGCCTGGCTCTCACTGCCCACACAGGTGGGCCTGGCTGACACTTAATCCTCTGGCCTTGTGAATGGTACGCAGGTAGACAAAGTACCAGGTCCCTGTGAGGACAAAGTATCTGTGAGGTTTTTTGTTGTTTTCTTTTCTTGGTTTTTTTTTTTTTTTTTTTTGAGGCAGGGTCTTACTCTGTTGCCCAGGCTGGAGTGCAGTGGTGCAAACACAGCTCACTGCAGCCTTGACCTCCCTGGCTCAAATGATCCTCCCACGTCATCCTCCCAAGTAACTGAGACTACAGGCACGTGCCACGATGCCCAGCTAATTTTTTTTTATTGTTTGTAGAGATGAGTTCTCACTATGTACTTAGGCTGGGGAGCCTGGAGTTTCTGATGGGAGGAGGCTACCTCTACCCTTGCTCCTTGGTTCCCCTGTGACCCCTTAACCAACGTCACTCCGCTAGGATTCAGGTGAATGATCTCCTGGTGGAGGTGGATGGAACAAGTCTGGTGGGAGTGACCCAGAGCTTCGCAGCGTCTGTGCTCCGGAACACCAAGGGCCGAGTGCGGTGAGAACCCAGAGGGGTGGGGCGTGGGAGTGAGCAGGAGGTCCTCATCTAGGCACTCCGCTCACCTGCCTACAGCCAGTTAAGGTTCTGGTGGCCCCAGCTCACAGAGGTTCCGCCGACTCCTTGGGTGCAGGAGTTGCTGTGCCTGGAGTCCCTCGCCTCACACCTGCCTTCTCATCCCAGCTCTCTGGCCTCTAGTACTCAGCCTTCCTGGCCCACTGTCCACCAGCCCTCCAAACTGTCCTCTAGGGCTTATTCTCCTTCCCCCTACCTGTCCCCAACTCACTGACTGAAGAACCAGGACGTCCAGGGTGAATGCTAACCATACTGGGGTCCCCTCATTGGGACCTCATCCCCCCCACCCCGACCAGCCCCATGTCATCCTGGGAAGACTCCTCCCCAGGCCTGTAACCAAGGGGACTGGATCAGAAGCTCCCTGTGTCCACTCTACCTCTGGCTTAACATTCAGGGATCACTCCCTGCCCCCCTGCAAGAGGGGTACTACCCCCAGGAAAGGGTGGTGGAGAGAAACAGGATGTGGGTGGCCACCGGGAGGAGGGGCTGGTGCCTGGAAGTTCCACTATTTCCTCTCCATCCTAATCTCCAGTTGCCATCATCCCGCCCCTTCCTGAAGCTCAGAGGCTTGAAGCATACCCAAGAAACACCTCCGCAGCCCATCCCTGCTGGGAGGGTCATCTTCACCTTTCCCTGCCTCATTTTCTCCCCTGTGGCAGGGGAAGAGCCTCCTGAGTGCATGTCCCCTGCAGCCCAGCCTAGAGGTGGGCTGACATTCTCCCTCCTGCAATACTGGCCAGAGGGGTGAATGGGCCTTCCTGTCTCCCTTGGGAAGGAAACCTGATAAGGACCCCCGTTCCCCCATTCATTATTAACACTGCAGCCTTCGGACTCAGCCCTCTCATCTCTCCTCCCCCGGGAGGGCCTGAGTTTGGAGAGGGGAGCATCAGCAGGGAGGATGATGGCATTACCTGGCTGAGGACAGAGGCAGCGGATGATGCCGGTGCCCCTGCAGGTTTATGATTGGCCGGGAGCGGCCGGGAGAGCAGAGCGAAGTGGCCCAGCTAATTCAGCAGACTTTGGAACAGGAGCGATGGCAGCGGGAGATGATGGAGCAGAGATACGCCCAGTATGGGGAGGATGACGAGGAGGTAGGGAGTCCCTGCCTGGCTGGCCGCGTGGTCGCCCCCTGGTGGCTAGATGAAGCATTACAGTCATCTGCCTCTACTGCTTCCCCTGCCCTGGTAAAAAGCCCACAGTGCCATTCCCTGTCCTCCAGTCACACTCTTTGTCTTCAGAGGCCAGACAAGGAATACACTGTCCTCTGAAAGAGCCCCCAGTCTGAGGGGAGAGCATAGGCCCTAGTCTTGGGGGACCTAATCTGAAAGGGAGATAGATCCAGAAGGGGAAAGATAGTACAGGCTGTTTCTTCAGAGGCCCGGGCTGATGAGGAACTGACCCCCTCTGTCATCAGGGGACTACCAGGCTGTTGGGGGAAGACGTAAACCGTGTCTCTGGTCCAGCCTCAGGCTGAAGTGGGAGGCACGAACCACATTCCTGGGTAGCTCTCTGTCTGGCATGGGCAATTGGTCCCAGCCCTGGTCATCAGGGCTGAGGGCAGCTGGGTGGGGAGGGCCCACAGTCGCCGGTCTCCCTTCGCAGACAGGAGAGTATGCCACTGACGAGGACGAGGAGCTGAGCCCCACGTTCCCGGGTGGTGAGATGGCCATCGAGGTGTTTGAGCTAGCGGAGAACGAGGATGCACTGTCCCCTGTGGACATGGAGCCCGAGAAGCTGGTGCACAAGTTCAAGGAGGTGGGATGAGGGGCTCCCTGGAGTGGTGGAGGGAAAGGCAGGCAGGTCTCCTGCCGTCGACACTGCCTGCCCCACCCTACCGGAGCTAAGTGCCTGCCCCTCTGCCCAACAGCTCCAGATCAAGCATGCGGTCACTGAGGCAGAGATCCAGCAGCTGAAAAGAAAGGTGAGGGTGCGTATGCATGTGCGTGTTCGTTTGCGTGCGTGCATGCGTGTGTTGAGGAGCAGGGTCCCCCTACCCTCACATGCACATGCTGACACTTAGGCACAGGTACCCACAGAACAGGCTGCTCTAAAGCAAGAGGATATGATAGATAACGATATTAAGAGCTCAAGCTCTGGATCCATCTGCTCCAGCATCACTTGCTTCTCTGTGCCTCAGCCTCCTCATCCATAAAATGAGGTCATAATAGCACCAACACCACAGGGTCGTTGTAGGATTAAATGAGATAATACACGTCAAGTCTTTAGCACAATGTCTGACATAATAGGTGCTCAATAAAAAGTCAAAGTAGGCTGAGCGCAGTGGCTCATGCCTGTAATCTCAGCACTTTGGGAGGCCAAGGCAGACTGCTTGAGCCAGGAGTTAGAGACCAGCCTGGGCAACATGGCGAAAACCTATCTCTACAAACAATACAAAAATTAGCCAGGTGTGGTAGCGCACACCAGTGATCCCAGCTACTTGGTGGCTGAGGTGGGATGATCACTTCGGCCAGGGTAGGTCAAGGCTGCAGTGAGCCGTGATTGTGCCACTGCAGTCCACACCAGCCTGGGTAACAGAATGAGACCCTGTCTCAAAAGAAAAAAAAGTCAGTATATTAGCTGTGATACCGAAGCATGCTAAGTTCTGCTCTAGGTTTCTCTATGTTTGTGCTGTCCCACATATGTCTGCTATATATAGGCCCATTGATAAGTACAGACCACCCAGAAATACACACACTGACACATAGCAGCCTGGCCCCAGGCACATAGTACCCACAGACCCCCTCACATAGTACCTCACAGACACATAGAGACACCCACTCTACACAGACACAGTCACAGAGACAGTGGACCTGAGCTTCACATTACACTCGGGGCTATCAGCCTGGATACGCAGACCCACTCTGCACCCACCTGCTCTGAAACACACAGGCATGGCCATCGATCAGACCACCTGGTCTAGGAGGAGTGTCACAGGGCATGCACATTCTCATCTGGGCAAGCAACACACAGGTGCTGATGCTGACCCCAGATGGAGACACGTGACACACACACACACACACACACACACACGTAGTATACACAGATGCTTACACAAGCATGTCAGGTGCTAGCACCCTCACAGGCATGCAGATATACAGACTTCATATTAAAAATCTGTATGGGGCCTCTGCTGGGACCTAGACTATAGGAGTCCCAGTACCTATGGGGCTTCTGCTGTGGTGGGGAGAGACAGATCTATAGGGGTCTTGCAGACATGGGAGTGTGTGTACCCTCTCACATGGGGGTATGCAGGAGAGGAGGCCGGGGTTTGGATGGCTGGGGCAGAAGCAGGGGTATTTCTGGCAGGGAGAGGAGCTCCATGGAGCTTGGAGGCTGGCTTTGAGGGGAGGCCAGTCAGGAGGTGGCAGCATGCCTGTCGGGGAGAGGTGGAGGCAGGGCTGGACTGCCAGGATGGGCTCTGGCTTGCAGTATCCTGCCTCCCCTCTAAAGACTCTGGCCTTGGTCCTACAGATAGCATGGGGTATGTGGCCATTGGGATTTTTCGGAAAGCCACTGCCTACAAAGTGGGAGGGCATGAAAGTGGGCAGTGCTGGGAGGCAGGCAAACTGGTTAGGGGCCCAGACAGTGTCCTGGCAGGGGTAGGCCAGGACTGCTCAGAGTATAGGCAGAGGGTCTGGAAAGGAAGGGTAGGTGAGCGCTGCATTTCCAGGGTCAGAGTGACAGGCCATGTTCCTGGGGTGTATGCAGAGTATGAAAGGGAGGGGCACGCCAAAGGTCTGTTAGTGCATTCCACTTACAAACATCCTCTGGGTACCTTCTAGATGTCCAGTACTGTTCCCATCACCATGATGGGCACAGCCAGAGTTGATCGTTGTTCTTGGGCATCTGCAAACCAGTGACTGTGTCGTCACACACTGGCATGGGGCTCTGTAGGAGAGAACAGGCTTACTGAGCTGCTAAAGCAGGAGGAACCTGATTGGGGTGGAGGTGGGAGTAGGGCTGTGCTGTTGGAGGAAGCTGTGGGGGCTTTTTTGGAGAAGTGACACACGGAGCAGAGAGCGGAAGGGTGAGCTAGAGGGAAATAACTAGGCAAGCAGGAGGGTAGATGGGGGACATTCCAGGCAGAGGGGACAGCACACGCAAAGGCCCTGTGGCAAGTCTGAGGATCTGCAGGAAGGCCTGTGTGGCTGGGGGACAGAGAGCAAGGGATGTTTGCAGCATCCCTCGCAGGGGCCTGAGACTGAGTGCCAACATGGCTGTGAGGTTGTGGTGCCTTTTGACAGGGCAAGTCAGGAAAGGAGGCATAGGTTTGTGCAGCTGCGGGGGTCTGGTCTGGGGCATGGTACCTGGGAGGAGCTGGGAACTAAAGCTGGGAGTTGGGAGCAAGGGTGGGCTGGAACTTGAGATTTGTAGTTCAGAGTGCACAGAGGTGGTGTGGGAGATGGGCCAGTGCCCCAGGGCAGTGAGTATAGAGAGAACAGAGGATCCGGAACTGAGCTGTGGGGGACTGGAGGTCTGCGCTGGGGTCACCTGGAAGCTGGGAGAGAACCAGGATTGTTCAGGAAGCCACAGGTGCAGAGACTGGCGAGCAGGGCTGGGGCTGCAGAGAGGGAACAGAGAGTAATGGTGACCCTCATCTGCCCTTTTACTTCACATATACTGTCTCACTGGAGCTTTTGTGAGCTTGGGAGGCACATATCACTACCATTTTACAGATAGGATAACTGAGGCTTGGAACATTAGTTGCATTGCCCCAAGTCAGAGTATCAGTGACTAACCGAAGCCTTCCAGCCTCCCTGCGAGGGGGTGCAGTGACAGGGAGTCTGGTGGGAGCTATGAGGCTGAGCTCTACTTCTTTCCTCTCTGGGTTTCAGTTCTCAGGCTCAGCCAAAGAGGGTTAGTAGTTGGGGTGCAATGGACTCCACAACGGTAGGAATCCCCTGGCGACTCTGGCCCCAGTGCTAGGATAGGGGTACCCTTTGGCTCCTGCTGGCTCCCACCAACCCAGAGCCATGCCTTTCTCAGCTGCAGAGCCTGGAGCAGGAGAAGGGGCGCTGGCGGGTGGAGAAGGCGCAGTTGGAGCAGAGTGTGGAGGAGAACAAGGAGCGCATGGAGAAACTGGAAGGCTACTGGGGTGAGGCCCAGAGCCTGTGCCAGGCTGTGGACGAGCACCTGCGGGAGACTCAGGCGCAGTACCAGGCCCTGGAGCGCAAGTACAGCAAGGCCAAGCGCCTCATCAAGGACTACCAGCAGAAGTATGTGGCTGGGGGCTGGGCGGGCTGGGCCCAGGGAGCATTGAGAGGCTTTTGGGGGCAGTCCCTCCCCACCCCTCCAGCTGAGTAGGGAGGCAAGGAGCACAGAAGTTGGAGGGCCCCATGGTGGGGACACCCGGTCCGGAATGACCAGGCATCAGAGCCAGCACAGAGCCAGACCCCCAGAGGCTTTGGGAAAACCTGGGGCCTCCCAACCTGAGAACAGGGAAGGGCAGAGCTGCCCAGGTAGAGCTGAGGACCTGGGTCGCCCTGGATGAAAGCCAGACCACACACCCTTACCTGCCGTCTGTCCCTTGCCTGTGCCCAGGGAGATCGAGTTCCTGAAAAAGGAGACTGCACAGCGTCGGGTTCTGGAGGAGTCGGAGCTGGCTAGAAAGGAGGAGATGGACAAGCTCCTGGACAAGGTGGGCCCGGGGCGCCCTGTGGGCAGGGCCCAGTGGAGGGAGCAACACTGAAGCCCCTACCCTGTGGGTCCTGGAGGGAGGGGATGCCATGTCCTCACCAGGGGGGCGGAAGGGGCTGGGATCATGCCTGGTGTCCAGACCTGACCCCCTACCCTCCTTTGTTTTCCAGATCTCAGAACTGGAAGGAAACTTGCAAACACTGAGGAATTCCAATTCTACTTAACAGGAATCATTCCTTGACTGGACAATAATTAACCCCCCTCCCATTGTCCTCCCTCCCCTGTCCTCAACACCCCATCCCTCCCCCTACCAGCCTGGGGACAGGTGCCCCGACTCCCCCCACCCCTCCACCCCACCTCCCCCAGCTTCAGGGACCAGAGGGCTCATATCATAGGCCCCCTTAAGATGGCCTGGGCAGACAGAGGTGGCTGGAAGGGCAGCCTGTTTCTTGCCCCATGGGGCTGAGGCACAGAGGCCGAGGGCTGCCGAGGGCTGGCCTGGTGGTCGATGGACACAAGCACCTGCAGATCAAACTGCCAGACTTTACACACTCCAGCTTTTGTCTCTGGACTGGAACGGGGCTGGGGCTCTCCCAGCATCTGCCAACTGGAGACTGCTCCCTGCCCATGGGGCACCTGGGTGGCCCCTGGGCCTCTTGACTTGAGATTCTACCTTCTCAGCCCTTCCCTCTCCCCTCATCGTTGTGCCGTCTCTGTTGCATTCTGACCCTCCTGCCTGGGGGGTGGGGGCGTTGCCTCAACACCTCCCCCATCTCTGTTCCCTGTCCTGGGGGGGATAGAGTCCACCCCAGAGCCAGAGGCTGGGCCTGGCCCTGCACTGATTTCTCATGTGTCCTTCGGGAAAAGGGGAGTGAGAGTGGGGAAAAAGGGAGAGTTCAGGATACCTGGTCCCCAGCTCCCCATTTCCTGGGGCAGCAGCCCTCAATTTCTCCTTGTGCCTCCCCTCTTCCAGGTGCCAAATAGCCATAACCTCCTCTTGGAACTGTTATGTGGCCTCTCTGGGGTCCAGGTTTCCTGGTCAAGGCTGGGAATGCCAGGGAGGAAAGGGGGTCTGGCTACAGAGGCACTAGTGTTAGGCAAGGGGAACATTTCTCCCTGGAGAGCCAGGTCCTATCCTGTGCTGCCCTGCCTGCCCAGCCCAGGGCGATGCCTGGAAGCCTACTGACATTGCAGGGAGTCAGCCTCACCCCCACCCCCAACTCCTACTGTTTTTCCAATGTTTTGACTGGAGGGCAAAATTTTACTACTACTCATCTTTTTGGAGACCAGGGCTGCCCTGCTGGCAGCCTGCCTTCTAAGTGAAATCGACTCTGTTTCCCCACTTTAACCCCAAATTGGGGCTTGGACCAAGGGAGGTGAGACCCCCCCCGCCCCAGGTCCCCTCCGCTTTCAAAATCCGTCTCATTTTGCCACTTCATGCCCCTGCCCTAACTGGGTTTTTGTTTATTTTTTAAAAACAGACCACCCATCCTATCTGTTTTGGCTTCTTGTCCCCTGTAAATAGACCATGACTTCAATCAGTATTTCTTGTCCCCACCCCTTCCTATCCCCAGATGTGTCCCCATCCCCGAAGGAGCTGGCTGTCTCAGTCCTGGGCTCACGCACTTCACCGGGGCAGATGGAGGGGGCGGAACCGGGTGGGCGGGGCTGCTTCTGGCTGCTTGGGCCAGCGGCCACCCCTGCCCAGCCGTCGGGAGGACCACGTCTCTGTATATAATATATATATATGTATGTATTGTTCCCGGTTTTGTACGGACCATGCCCTCTGTCAGGTCGTCCCCATAAAGGCAGCCCCCAGAGCCTTGCTGCCTGGTTTCTTGATTCACTGGGGTGGGGAGTGGGCAGGGATCAAGGATGCCGGCTGCCCCGGTGGTCCCCTCCCATCAGTGCTGCCTCTAACCCTGAGGAACTTCCTACAGTGTCCCCCCGTTCGCGGTTCCGGCAAACTGCTTCTCTGCCCCTATTCCAGCCATCAGCACCCATGCTTTTTGTCCAGTCCTCCTGGGCAGGGCTGAGGGTTTCTAGAGCGTTCGTTTAGTCTGCATTCGTTTTTCAGGGCCTCCAAGAAGTTCAAAGGATGGGCTAAATACAGCAAGGTGAACCCCAAGTCCCTCCCCCAGAAGACCTCTAAACTGTGGGGACACTCTCAGGAGGCACCCGGTGTGAGGCAGGTGAAGGATCAAAGGATTGCTGGGGGTGGGAGGTGACTGCCTGGCAGTTTTGTACCCAGGGCTCTAGAGAATCTGTTTGCCCTTTGGGGCGGGCCAAGTGGCCTGAAATAGCCCCAGCCCCTGTGCTGGGCCGGCAGGCCTGTGTGCTGACTCACCAGCTTGAATGCTAATGGGTCTGGGAGTCTAGGTGCCAGAGTTCCAGGGACAAGCTTTGGTGAAGTCCCAGAGGGGTGAGAGCCAGCAGGGAATGGGGCAGCAGCTTATGGCAGGCCCCAGGACCAGCCTTTCCTTGCCGGGGTGCTGGTGTGCAGATGTCAGAGACCTGAAGCATGGAGGCACTTGCACTCAGTGGTGTGGCACTAGGGGATTCTCACCTTTGCCATAAGGAATGAAGTCCCAACTTCAGGGCCCTTCAAGGTCACCTTGGTGGGTCCTTGACAACATCCAGATGAGTGACCAGCACCCCCAGGGACAGTCTGCTCCAGAAGCATCCCTTGTAGATGGCTGTGTCACACAGGTCCCATTCATGCTAAGCCAAATTCTGGCTTCCCGTAGCTATCCCTCAAAAACCCTAGGTCTACACCTCAGGCCAGTCCAATCCTGCCTCCCACCTGAGGGTTGCCTGGAAACCTGGGGATAGTGAATACTCTTCCCAAGGCATCTTTGCTACGTGGACGATTGTTGGAACACTGGGAGCCCTGAGGATGCTGAAGATGGATCAAGGTGTCTAATCCCCAAGATCAGAGACCACCAAACCACAGGGTCAGAGGTCATGGCTCCAGAGTTAGAACTCACTGAACCCTGGGGCCACCAAGGCCCTGCTCAGGAAACCTAGCCAAGAAGTGAAGTGGCGTGACCTTCCTGTAATCTGTAGTCTTAATCTGGGTGGGGAGGCAGGCACGAAGGTTTCAAGGGTTTCTGCTGGGCTGATTGGGGCTAAGAATCCAGGGCAGGGTCCCTCTGTCTCTCCCCCACTCCCCGTCTGTCCTGTGTGTTACGTGAGGGGCCTATACATTGTATGTTTCAAACGGTGGGTCAAGTAACCCCTCACATTTAAGCCCAAGTGTGTTGTGTGCCTGGAGGTGTTGTGTGTGGCTTTGCTGTGAGTTTCTCAAGCCTGGGCTATGACTTGCCCATGATACACAGTATGTCCATGTTTGGGACTTTGTCAAGTAGCTGTAAGTGGGCCTGTCACCTTAAAGCCTCCTTATCCCCCCACTCACTTGCCCAATTCTGGAAGCTTGAGTAGGTTTGCCAGCACTTGCCAATAAGGGGTATTTTCCCAACTCCCAGAAGCTTAGGCCTCACTAGGAATAGGGGAACAGGGGCTCCTCCTGGGTCCTATGGCCTGGCAAACATACCCATCATCTCCCCACCCCCTCGGGATGTACAGGGTCTATATAATCAAGCCCCCCACTACAGCGCACCACCCAGATCTCACCAGATGCCTACAAAGCACATCCTCTTTAAGACCGCCAGATGCAGCCCCCACAGCTGTCAACAGAGATGCCACCCCTTCCCCAGATTTCCACAATCTAGCCTCATGGCTGCCAGAAGATTGCGAAGACACCCAGAGACCCCCAAACTCCCATAAATCCCCTAGGATACCCTCAGACCCTAAAGGCTGCTAATTCCGTCTTCACTCGTAGTCACAAGATTGTCCTGGTTCAACAGGCCACTTCCCAGAGGCCTCAGACTGCAGAGTCCTGTGGGCCATCAGGGAACTCTGTCCTATAGACTCCACACCTCTCCTCTGACTCTAGACCCCTGATCCAGCTTCACCACTTGCCTTTTTTTTTTTTTTTTTCGAGATTGATTCTCACTCTTTTGGCCAGGCTGAAAGGCAGTGGCACAATCACAGCTCACTGCAACCTCCGCCTCCCAGGTTCAAGCAATTCTCATGCCTCAGCCTCCAGAGTAGCGCCACCATGCCTGACTAATTTTTGTATTTTTAGTAGAGACAAGGGTTTCACCATGTCGGCCAGGCTGGTCTCGAACTCCTGACCTCATGTGATCTGCCCACCTTGGCCTCCCAAAGTGCTGGGATTACAGTCGTGAGCCACTGCACCTGGCCTTTCACCACTTGCTCTTGAGCAAAGCACTTTCCTTCTTTTAAGTCTCTGTTTTCTCTGAGGCGGTGGGTAATGGAAACGCCCACCTTGTGGGTTTATTGTGAGGGTGACAGTAGATGATCTGGGAGTGCCTGGCACCTGCTAAGATGTGACGTGCGGTAGCTGGTTGTGGATCCTTACATGGCCTCCCTGGCTGGCCTGCCACTGCCATCAGCTCAGTGGGTCCAAGTCTGATCTCATCCGTCCCCACCCCCACCTGCTCCAGGACTCCCTGCCTCAAGCGAAGGTCCACAGCCATCCTAGACCCCTCCTCCCTCACCTCCTAGTCCAGCAGGTCCCCAGATCCTGTCAGCTTCTTCAGTGTCAGCTTCTTCAGGCCTGCATCCTGAAGGGCTCTCAGCTTAATCTGTAATCTTTATGCCCACTGCCACCGGCCCTCAATAGCCTCCAGCGGGTCTCCCTGCCTTCAGAGTGCCCTCTGTAACCCTGTCTCCAGAGGAGCCAAGGGTGCTTCCTAAATGCACACCTCAGCCCCTCCCTCCTCTGTTAATTTTGTGTGTGTGTGCATGTGTGTGTATGTGTGTGTGTGGGCGGGGGGGTGCGCGGCTGGTAGAATAAAGTGCACCCCCCTGCACCTCCCTAGCTTCAATTTATCTTCCCCTCTTGCCCTCCCACCCCCAACACCCCCTGGCACTTCCCTACCCTGGCCCGCAGTTGTAGCCAACACATCACCTCCTCTGGGAATCCCCCACCCGCCCCGCCCAGCCCAGCCCAGCCCAGCCCAGCTCCTGCTGCGGCCGCCGGGACCCAGGCCGGGCCAGGGGCGCGCTCTCCCTTTCGGCAAGAAGTGCCCTCTGTTAGCTGGGCCCATGGCGCCCGGGCTCGTGAGGGCCTTCCCACTCGTCTGCGCCCCCGACTGGCCCACTGGCCTTGAGCGCGGTTGGGGGGCGGGGGTTCTGTTCACTGCTGTCCCCTCCAGCCTCGGCGCCCCGGCTGCTGGGCGGACGTTTGTTGAATGAATGAACGAATCGGGAGCCCTGACAGACCCGGCAGAGGAGGCGGAAGCCCCGTGGGTCCCGTGGCGGGGCCGCCCCGGAGCCTCTCCCACCCGCGCAGACTCCGGTGCGCCGCGTCTCCCGCGGGCAGAGAAGTAGCTGCAACTCCGCTCCCCGGGCCCGGCCGCCTCCTCCCCGCCGCCCTCCCCCGCCCCCGCCCCCTCGCTCCCTCCCGCTCTTTGTCTCCTGGGCGCCCGGCTTCCCCGCCACGCGCCCCCCACGACGCCCCTTCCCCGGGGACCCCTGCGGACCCCTGCCGACGCGACGCGGCGCGAATCGGCCCTGCCAGGCGGGGGCCCCGCGTCCGGCCAGGCCTGGCGGGCGGCGGGGGCGGGGAGGGAGGTGGCGCTCGCTCTTCTCTCTTCTCTCTCTCTCTGTCACACACACACACACACACACACGCACGCACACGCACACACACACGGAGCATCCTCCCGTCAGGTCTCCTGGTCCAGCCCCGCCCGCGCCTCCTGCTTCCAGCGAACCTGCTCCCTCTCCCCACATCCCCCGCCCTCCATCTCCCCCGGCTCCGGGACCCTTCCCGCCGACCTCACCCCCACCCCTGGGATGGAGCGGCTCGAGCCCGCCCGGAGCCCCCCGCGGCCGGGGTAACGGTCCCCCCAACCGTCTCCTGCCCGGCCCCCGCCTCAAGCACCATGGGCCCGAGGGGTTCCCGGGGCGCCAGACGCTGAAGATGACCGATGCCGGAGGTGAGGGGCCGGGCGCCCTGGGGTGGACCGGGAACCGGGGCTGGGGCCACTCGGGCCCGCGGTGGGACCCTGAGTAGGGTTGGGCAGGGCCAAGCGACAAGGGCCTTTCTTCCCCTATCCCTAGGGGGACCGCACGGGGCTGGGGTGCCGGGCTGTCAGGGGAGGGGGCGGAGATAGGATTTATGGCCCTAATCCCCTCCCTCCCGCCCGACGCCCGGAGAAATTAATAAAAAGCTGGTGTGGGGGGAAGGGGAGAGGGTTTAACTCTTTCTTGCCCGGCGGGGAGTTGTGCTGATGGATTGGAGATAAACTAGTCACCGGGCTCTGACTGGGGAGAAGGGCTCTGAGAGTGGAGTAGGTGCCCTGTCCCTAACCTCACCCCATCTCCAACAGTGCTTTGAGGGGGTGCCCGACTCCTGAGGACTACCCCAAGCCTGGGGCCAGTGGACGGCCGGCGATATGGGAAGGGGGGACCACCTCTCTGGCTCCACAACTGCCTCCCCGACCGCTAGTCTCCTTTCCCATCCACCTCTCCTGGCCTCTCCCAGTTGCACTTCTCTCTGTCGCTTTCTCCTCTTCAGGGGCCCTTTCCTCTCGCCTGCCCGAAGGGCTTCTCCCTTCTCTCCCACCCTCCGGCGTCACTTAGAGCGGCGGAAGCCCTTGTCCCCAGTGCGGCTTCCCCTGGCCCCACTCTCGGTGTGATCTCTTTCTTCTCAGCAGCCCTGTGGACTCTCCGCCAGTCTGTGTGTCTGTCTCTGCTTCTTCCTACTCCTCACTTCCTTCCGCTCCCGGCCCGCTCCCTCCCCAGGAATTGTGCGCCCTTTCTTTCTTTCTTTCTCCTTCCCCTGGGTCCCAAGAGGCTGTGAGCTCACCTGCCTCCCTTTCTCCCAGAGAAGGGTCAAAGGTCATTGGTGCTCCTTCTCCGGGATTGGAAGCCTTGGGGGGGAGGGTATCCAGAGGAACCGGTTCAATCCCACCCTTCTGCAGTTACCTGGCTGAATGTGCGTGTGTGTGTGTGTGTGTGTGTGTGTGTGTGTGTGTGTGTGAGAGAGTGTGTGTGCAGGGTGTGTGTGGGAGTGAGTGGGGGCGGAGTTTGGTGTCTAATTTTTCTAGGCTCAGTTTTGGAAGGAGAGGGTTGGGTGGGAGGGGTCTGGTGACCCCCTGGAGACAATGTAGGCAGGGTCCCCATACACACCCCAGAAAGTTAGTTGTTGAAGGGAAGAAAAGAGACCAGTTTGTGCTGAATCAGGATGGACCGAGAATGGCTTTGAGCAGGAAACCCCAATCCAGCCCAGAGGGTGCCTGGAAGAGGAGGACTCCAGCCAGCAGAGGATCTCGACCCTGGAATGGGCTCTTGAATAAAGAACACAGGATCTCCAATCTCAGAGGCAGAGAGGAGACGACACCACTGCCCTCAGAGAGCCTCCATTCTGATGGGAGAGGCAGTTCCTGTCTTCAGAGTCCCTAGTCTGACAGGAGAATACGTGGACCCTTTCTTCTCTGAGCTCCCATCTGATTGGTGGGGGGGGAGATGAGACCTATTTAAGGAATCAGTGAAGTATGAGAATTCCCCATTTCCCAGTAGTTGGAGAAGGGTGGATTTAGAAATTACGCAGACAAATGAGAGGAGGGAGGGCTACCTAGGACAGCTTCCTGCAGGAGGTGGCAGCTGGGTCCTAGCCAGATAAGGCTTTGTGGTTCAATGAGGAGATGTGGTTAATTCTTAGGGTCAGCCTCCCTTCCCATCTGGCCTGTCAGGACAGGAAGAAATGTTCTAGATCTTTGCTAGTAGCCCCCCCCGAGTTCAAGAATGGCAGGAGGGTTCTTGGAGGGTCTACTTCCCTGATGACCCCTTCCCACACCTCATTTTCTGCTTTCAGCCCCAGGCATTTATGGAATCTGGAGGTGGTTTTGTTTTTTTGGGTTTTGTTTTTGAGATGGAGTTTTGCTCTTGTTGCCCAGGCTGGAGTGCAATGGCACGATCTCGGCTCACTGCAACCTCTGCCTCCCAGCTTCAAGTGATTCTCCTGTCTCAGTCTCTCGAGTAGCTGGGATTACAGGAATGTGCCACCGCACCCGGCTAATTTTGTATTTTTAGTAGAGACAGTTTTTTTCATGTTGGTCAGGCTGGTCTCAAACTCCCGACCTCAGGTGATCTGCCCACCTCAGCCTCCCAAAGTGCTGGGATTACAGGCATAAGGCACTGAGCCCCGCCTGGAGGTGGTTTTGATGCTTCTCCCAGTCCTAGTCAGTGTGGAGCAGCTTCCCTCCCTCTATGCTTATCTCTTCCTCCACCCCTAAACTGAAGATCATCACCTAGGATAGTGCAGAGGGGCAGCAGCCCTGGCTTAAGGCTGAGTTCTGCCTCTTTTATTATTATTTTTTTTTGCTTTTATTTATTTACTTGTTTACTTTTTTTTTTTTTTTTTGAGATGGAGTTTCCCTCTCGTCACCCAGGCTGGAGTGCAATGGCACGATGTCGGCTCACTGCAACCTCCACCTCTCAGGTTCAAGTGATTCTCCTGCCTCAGCCTCCTGATTAGCTGGGATTACAGGTGTGCACCGCCACACCCAGCTAATTTTTGTGTTTTTAGTAGAGACGGGGTTTCACCATGTTGGCCAGGTTGGTCTCAAACTCCTGACCTCAGGTGATCTGCCCTCCTCAGCCTCCCAAAGTGCTGGGATTACAGGCATGAGCTATCACGCCTAGCTACTTACTTATTTTTGAGATGAGGGTCTCACTATGTTGCCCAGGCTGGTCTAGAATTCCTGGGCTCAAGTGATCCTCCCACCTCAGCCTCCTGAGTAGCTAGGATTATAAGCATGCACCAACTTTGCCTGGCTTTAGTTCTTCCTCTCATCTCCTGTTTCTCAGTTTTCACATCTGTAAAGTGGAGATATGCATCTGTAAAGTGGGGATATGAAAATTCCCGGGCCAGGCACGGTGGCTCACGCCTGTAATCCCAACACTTTGGGAGGCCGAGGTGGGCAGATCACGAGGTCAGAAGATCGAGACCATCCTGGCTAACACAGTGAAACCCTGTCTCTACTAAAAATACAAAAAAATTAGCCAGGCGTGGTGGTGGGCGACTGTAGTCTCAGCTACTCGGGAGGCTGAGGCAGGAGAATGGCGTGAACCCTGGAGGCAGAGCTTGCAGTGAGCCAAGATAGTGCCACTGCACTCCAGCCTGGGCGACAGCAAGACTCTGTCTCAAAAAAAAAAAAAAAAAAAAAAATTCCCAAGGCTGGCCACAGTAAAGGTAGATGATGTCTATGTAATAACGGAAAAAAAGAGTTGGAAAAGACCCCAGCAGGCATGTGGCCTAGCCTTCCTACATCTGACACATGTATGATCTAGCTCAGTGCCTTGCCATTCTCCTGGGGACCTGAGTGTTAGAAGTAATTGGAGGTCATGTCTCAGCCATGCAGCATCCCCTTGCCTTAAACCATCAGTGGCCCCTGGGCTTCCTCTCTCTCCCCCCAGCCAGTAGCCCCTGGCCAGTGGGCTCTCTAGGGCTACTGGAATCCTACGTCTGCTTGAAAGCCTATTCAAATGGTTTCAGCTACATATATCCTTCCCTATCTGCCCTCCCTTCTTGCTTCCCACCAAAAAACCTTGAACCAAAACAAAAAAAACCCTACCCATTCACACTTCTTCCCAGAACATAGTTGCATCATAGAGGTTTGGCTGTCCATTGTGTGCTGTGTGTACTCCTCATACCCTCCTACATCTATGAGTCTGTCAAGAACTGTGAGAACTGTGTCTGGAACAGTGGCCCTGCTGATGGTGCCAGCTTCCTGAACAGCTCTTGTTCAGAAAGGCAGGTGGTGAGGGCACCAGTGATGGGGGTGTAGGGAAGGGGGAGGCAGGACTGGAAAAGAGATGGAGAATTGATGGATGCAAAGATAGGTGGATGGACAGATGGCAGCAGATGTTGGGTGCATGGGAGCAGATGTTGGATGGATGGATGGGTAGATAGATGGGTGAGTGAATGGATGATGAGTAGGTAAGTAGATAGGTGGATGAGTGCATAGGTGGGTAGATAGATGGGTGAGTGAATGGATGATGAGTAGGTAAGTAGATAGGTGGATGAGTGCATAGGTGGGTAGATGGATGGGAGAACCTGGGTCCTGGTCCTGGTCCTGATTTTGCCATTAACTTGCTATGTGATCTTGGGCCAGTGACTCCCCCTTCTGTTTCTTCGTTTGTAACATGAGAGGATTGGATTTAATAATCTCCATAACTTCTCCCAGATTTGATTGGACAGTTGATGATTGAAAGCTTTTAGGGGATGCTAATGATGCGAAGGTCCAAGACAGTGAAGGGGAGAAGTTCAGTGACCCACGTGAAAGCACACAGCAAATCAGTGGACCAGGATACCAGGACCACAGGGCCCAGCCTGTGTCTGTGCCTTGGATTTGCATCTGCCCCCACCCTCCTACTATACCTCCTGCCCTGGCGCCCACGATCTGGGTTATGATTCCAATGGCTTCTCTTCCAGGGGCCAGAAGAAGGGTTCTAAGGTAAGGGGAGGGGCCAACAGGCCTGGAGCAGGTAGCCTTCCACATCTCTCCTGCCTCGGTCAGCCTGAATCTCTTACCCAGGCTCTCTTTTTCTTTCTCTCCCCTTTTGTCCTCCCCAGCTCTCTTAAGTCATGGCTTCTTCAAAGCTCCAAGAACCCGTGGATGAGGTTTTTGGTAAGTTCTGTGTGGCTCTATCTCTAGTCAATAGACACAGCCATAGAGTACTTCCTTCCTGGGCCACCAGGCATTGAAGGGGATAGAGTGCTTCTTGATGGCTTCAGAGTGTGTGTGTGTGTCTATGTGTGTGTGTGTGTGTGTGTGTGTATTGTGGCCTGACCCTTTGTCACCACTATCTTAGTGGACACACCAGTTATAACAATAAGGGTCCCCATTTATTAAGTGCTTATCTTATGCCAGATACTGGGTTAAGCACCCCCATCTCACATGCACTGTATTAGTTAACCCTTACAATAATGCTTAGAAGTAAGCCCAGTTTACAGATCAGGAGTGTAGGGTACAGAGGGCTGAAGTGACTTGCTTTCAAGATCACATTGTAAGTTAGTGGCAGGGCTGGGACCAGAACCCCAAACTGCCAGCATTCCTGCTCTTAGTGACTATCCTATACACCTGTAAACTCCAGCCCAGGTGACAAACATTACCTCCAAGTCACATAAATAAGTGCAAGGGACCTCACCCTGCTTGGATGTGTGCTGAAATCAAATGCATAACACACACAGCCTCAATACCCCCAGGCTGGCCCCCTCATGCTGGCCTGCACGCCCATGTCCTCAGTACACACTGGGGTGCATGCACACACCACGGTACCATCATTTACCCCCTGCAATCTTCCCTTGTGTGGACTGGAGAAAGAGACCACCCCAGCTAGGCAGAGTTCCCAGCATGCACTGGGGTGGAAAGCCGGTTTCCCAGCGGGATTCTGGTGGAGGAGTCAGGAGGAGTCCTGAGCAAAGGAACTTGGAGGAATGAAGGAGAGGGGGAGAGAGGCCTGCTCCTCGAGGGGCTCCTATGCCAGAGGGTCCCCAGCTTCTCCTCATCTCTCCCTTCTTCCCTCTCTGCCCTGGCCATGCCAGGAACTGCTGCTTCCCATCCCAGTCTCCTCCAGATCCCCTAGCCTTGAACTGCCTCAGGCCTGACAGAAATGAGCTCTCCCTCCCCTGGGCTTTTCTGCCCCTACTCCCCCACCTCCCTACCCTCTACTCCCCACACAACCCCTGCCTGTTTTCCTCACTGCTGAGGTAGCTGGGTCCTCACTGCTTCCTGATGTGAAAGGCCATTAAATATTTATGAATTCCCACTGCCCAGGGCTGGGAGGAGGAGGAAGAGGGAGAGAGATGGGGGAGGAGGATAGGGAAGGAGGGCAGGAGCAGAGAAGAGGGAAGAGATAGAAGCTGAAGGGAGAGGCTCCTAGAGCAGAGGACCCAGGACAGGCTGGCCCACCTTGCCTCAAAACCACCAAGCCCCTTAGGAGTCCCCTTGCTCCCCAGCCCCTCCAAGGTAAGATGGCCATGGTGCTGATATGGCCCAGAGTCAGGAGCAAGGGACCCCTCTCCCTGTTTTGAGTTGGCTGGGCACCAGCTAGGTGCCAGAAGGGTAGAGGGTGCCAGAACCCTGGCCTGGGAGCCACTCTCCTTAACTCCCTCTGTCCCCTTGGCCAAAGGTGTCCTCCTGTCCTCCATGAGCCTCAGTTTTCCCGTCCATACAATGAGAGGTTGGACTCAAAATTCCTTCCCATCTCTGCTTCAGAGAGGGTGTAGCATGCTTAATGCAAACCAACAGAGCTAGACTCTCTATCTGTAACCCTGGCCGGCTCCTCACCAGCTTTATGCTCTCGGGCAAATTAAGGCTGCCCTGGGGATTCCTGGAGTCCCTTCCTTGTAGGGCTGTGGGGAGGCTCAAATGAGCTAGTAATTATAAAGCACTTAGAACAGTGCCTAGGACAGTAAGAGCTCAATAAGGATTAGCTCGTATTTTTCTGTGGTTCAGCCTTCAATCCTTGCTGCTGCTTCCAGGCAGTGCCTGGAGATTCTGTGTCAGGGGGCTGGGAACAGAGGGCTTCCTCCCCCAGCTCTGCCCCAGGGGCTGGAAACACCAGCAGGTTGCCCCCTGGACAACTGCAATCTCCTCTCGGTGTCCGCCTGCCCTTTTCAACCAGACCCTTCCTTCCCCTCGCAGGCTGTGCTGGCCCCCTCGCTGCTCCGCAGATGCTCCAAGCCCAAGACTGCACCATTCTCTCTCCTTAGAAAGCTCTTTTTGTTCCTTCTGCAACCTCGGCTCTTTATGGTTAACCAGACCTTAGCCTGGCTGCCATATTTAAAGTAGTAGCCTCCCAGTCTCCCCCTGTCTTTTCATCCATTCAACAAATATTTATAGAGCTCCTAATATGCATCAGGCTCTGTCCTTGGCTCTGGGGAGACAGCAACGAACAAGCCAGACAAAATCACTGTCCTCATGGAGCTCAAATTTTCGTGCAGGGGCAAGTAGGGGGACAGATGATCAAAGCACACATAAATAAACAAGGAACATACTAGATGGTGGGGAGTGCTGGGCAGAGGATTGAAATGTGGGCGTGATGGGATGTGGGCATGGGCGTGGAGGTGACCTTCATCAGCACCTGTGTGTGTCTGGAGTCCATCTCTGCCAAAGCATGCACTAGTCCATGGAAGTGTGACTTTGCTTCAACACTTCCTGAGCGCCTGCTCTTTGTCAGGTGCCACACCAGGCTCTCACGATACACAGTGGACAGGGAAGGGTTTCACCCTCTGCAGGTTGCAGGCCAGCATGAGGAGACAGTCATTGGCGACCATATCCCGACCGTATCGTGACCATATGGTAGTGTCAGTATCGTGACCATATGGTAGGCTGTCAGACGGTGCTGTGTCAGAGTTGATTAGCCAGACAAAGAAAGGCTGGAGAGAGATGGAGCACAGGGATGGAGGTGGGAAGCAAGGTAGAGGCAGGTACTCATATAGCTGTCAGTGTAAGCAATTCAGTTGATTCCACAGACGCCATCACCAGCGAGCGTCTGTTGAGCTCGTACTAAGTCACGGCATTATGGTGAAATACTGTATATGGATTATTTTATGTGATGCTTACAACCACCCTATAAGGAAGATAGTGCTAGTATAATCCCATTTTACACATGAGAAAGCTGACACCTGAAAGGAAGTAACTTGCCCAGAATCACCCAGCCAGCAAATGATAGAACTGGTTTCAGCCTGGCCACCTGGCTCTAGGGCCAGTGCTCTTAGCCATAGTCATGTAAGAGGAGGAATCTGTGGGGAACACAGAAAGGGTGGGCTGGGCCCCTCAGGCCTTGAATTGAGAGCTGAATGGCATGGACTTTATATTGTTAGCTTTGGGACCCCTTCTGCGAGAGTTTCAAAAGCAGGAGAGTATGGGACATGGTCAGAAATGTGCTTCAGGCTGGGCGCAGTGGCCCACACCAGTAATCCCAGCACTTTGGGAGGCCAAAGCAGGCAGATCACTTGAGGCCAGGAGTTCAAGACCAGCCTGGCCAACGTGGCGAAACCCCATCTCTACTAAAAATACAAAAGTTAGCCAGGTGTGGTGGCACATACCTGTAGTCCCAGCTACTTGGGAGGCTGAGCCAGGAGACTCGCTTGAGCCTGGGAGGTGGAGGTTGCAGTGGGCTAAGATCATGCCACTGCACTCTAGCCTGGGTGGCAGAGTGAGATTCCGTCTCCACAAGAAAAAAAAAAAAAAAAAAAAAAGAAGGGTGCTTCAGAAAGTTTCTTCTAGTCACATGGAAGGTACGAGGAGGAGCCAGACCGGAGGCAGGGAGCGAAGGAGGGATAGTTGCATGTTTTGGGGTGGCAGGGGGTGGGAGGCGGGGGAAGCTCCTCTCCACTCAGGTGAAGGCCTGAGCTAAGGCAGTTCGGTCCAGAGGGAGAGGAGAGCCCAGGTTCCGTGGGTGTGAGGAGGCCAATCAACAGAACATTTTTCTTTCATTAAAAGGGTGTGCTAAGCACCTACTGTGTGCCAGGCACTGTTCTCTACCTGTGGTAGAGCAGTGAACAAAGCAGAAAGCTGTCCTCATGGAGCTGACATTCTAATGGGTGGAGAGAGACAATAAATGATATAAGCAAAATATATAGCATGCCAGAGAATGAAAAATGATATAGGAAAAAAACAGGTGTGGAGTTTTGGACTGGGGGGGCTATTATAAATTGGGTGGTCAGGGAAGGCCTCAGTGAGAGAAAGCATTTAAGCAAAGACTTGAAGGAAGTGAGGGAGAGAACCATGCAGAAATCCGTGGAAAGAGCCTTGCAGAAAAAGGGCAGTGGAGGTGCAAAGGCCCTGCAATGCAGGCTGGCTTGTGTGAGGATGAGCCAGGCAGCCAGGATGGCTGGAGTGGAGGGACAGGAGTAGTGCTCAGAGAGGCAAGGGAGCATAGGCTGACTCTGGAAGGCCACTGGGAGAACTTTGGCTCTTAATCTGCATGAGACGGAAGTCACTGGAGGGTTCTGAGCAGGGGAGTGATATAAACTGACATGTTTGATCAGGATCACTCTGGCTGCTGTGTTGAAAATAGACTGCAGATGGGAAAGGGAGGCAGAAGGAAGACCAGCTAGGAGCCTGTTTTTAATAATCCAGGCTAAAAGATGATGGCAGTTTAGACCCTCTGGTCTAAGAGACTGTGAGTTCTCCCTCTCACTTCCCTCCCTTTCCTCCCATCCTCTCCCCTCTTTTTCTTTCCTCTCCTCTCCTCTCCCTTCCTCTGCTTTCCTCCCTTTCTCTCCATATGTACGCATGTATAGGAGTATGTGTATACATTTGCATACACAAACTAATTTATTAAGGAAAATCTCAGATTCAAAATTAGAGATTACAGCAAAGTGCACTCTATCATGCACTCAAGAACTCATTACCCAGCCTCAACAATGACCTAATCATAGCCAGTCTAGTTTCATATCTATCCCATCCACGTCCTCCCCCTATTGCCCTGGATTATGTGGAA
This sequence comes from Nomascus leucogenys, assembly GCF_006542625.1. Taxonomy (NCBI): domain Eukaryota; kingdom Metazoa; phylum Chordata; class Mammalia; order Primates; family Hylobatidae; genus Nomascus; species Nomascus leucogenys. The sequence goes on from NW_022095769.1 coordinate 1,165,740, forward strand.
CCTAGTCCAAAACATCATACCCCTTCACCATAAATATTTCAGTATGTCTAGCTATTTTTTGAAAGTAGAGCTAACAGGAATTGTGGATGAATCAGTTTGTAGGATGGTAGGGAAAGCAGTGAAGAATGACTCCAGGGGTTCAGCTGAGCAACTAGAAGGATGGCGCTACGGTTCACCAAGACTGGGAGGAACAGCTCTGGGGTGGGAGAGATCAGGAGATTGCAGCACATGTAGGCTGAAGACCCCTGGTGGACATCAAAGTGGAGGTGTCAACTAGACAGTTGGACATATGAATTACCAACTGGGTCTGGGGCTGAGAGAGAAGGGTAGCTTAGGGCTCTCTGACTTGGGCGACTTGGGTGGACAAGGGGGCTTTTCACTGAGTCAAGGAAGAGAGTAGAAGCTGGTTTGAGGTTACATGATCGGTTCATTTTGATGAGTTGAGCTTGAGACACCTTGGGGTCTTTGACGTGGTAACTTCCTTGGCAGGTGCCTGAGTGCCCACACTCAGAATTCAGGGGAGGGGGTCAAGGCTAGAAATAGAAATAGGTGGTAGTTAAGCCAGGAGGGCAACTGGGGTGGCTTAGGGGTTGTCTACAGAAGGAAACAGGAGCAGACAAGGCAGGGTGGGCATGAGTGACAGAATAGGGCCCCTGAGATCATGCTAGGTGGAGTGGGGAGGAAGTCTTGACCCATCTTGAAGCCTGGGAAGACTCTTTCTGTTAGGAGACCCCAGTGCCAAGCTCAGGACTGGTACAGCATGAGGGCTTCATTCCGAGGTGCAGCACATGACAAGTGGAGCTATGAGCAATAAGGACTTTAATGCTGGACCCATTGGGTCTGCCCACCCTTCCTCCATGTCCTCGTGCAAGACCTAGCACTGGGCCACAGACCCAGGACAGAAGAGGTTTCGGGGACTATGGGGCTTTCCTTCCTGCCACTGCCAGTGGATTCTGGGGGTGTCCCTTTGCTTCACTCCAACTGCAAGCCCTCTAGATGCTCAGCAGTGTTATCTCTTAGTGAGACCCTGTGCGTGGCACAGCAAGCCAGTGTCCCCAGTAGGGCCAGTCTCTAGAGCCAGACTAGCCAGGCTCAAATCCTGTACCATTGCTAGCTGGTGGCTTTGGTCAAGTGACTTAACCTCTCTGAGTTTTAGTTTGCTCAGCTGTAAAGTATGCATAGTAACTGTCCTAACCCCACCGGGTTGTTTTGAGTGAGAGATGATGTATGTACATTGTCTGGTGTGTAGTAAGTGTTTCTTAAATGGTGGCCATTATTGCCATCATCTCTCCAGCCTCATCCCTCAACCCTTCTCTCCACAAAGCTACCCTCCAACTGTCCCTGGAGGTACCACCCTTGTTTCCCTACTTCCTAGCATTGCATATACCTGTTTTGCCCACCTCATCTCTTACAAACTCCTACCCAGACCTTAAAACCCAGCTTTGGTGTTTCCTCCTCTGATGCATCCAAACAGGGCTGCCCTTCCTCCGTGTCTACATGAGGGTTCATCACACGGCGCTGCATTTTAGTGCTGGCATTTCTGCTTCCCCTGCACACCCGCCCACTCCCACCTGAGACGGGGAGACACCCTGTTTTTCATCTGTCTGTACTCCCAGCACTCAAGAACACGGGTTGAATGCCTGGGCTGTGGGTGCAGGTGGCCCCTGAGGTGGGCCTCTGGGCTTGCCGTCACCTCTCATGTGTCTGGTCTCTGCTCCCTTCCCCCGGTTCGCAGACCTGGACTTGGCTGTGCCAGAGACCGCCAGACTGGACAGCAGTTTACACAAGGCCCGGGCCCAACTGTTGGCCAAGGGCAGGAGACACCGGCCGTCCCGCTCCAGGCTTCGGGACAGTGCCAGCTCCGCGGAGGATGGTGAAGGCTCCGATGGGCCCGGAGGCAAGGTTGGGGCAAGTTAGGAAAACACACATACACCCTCCCACCCCTCCCTCTCCTCCCACCCCTGGATAATCTCTCCAAAGTGCTCTTCCAGGGAAACCACATCCCCAGACTTCTGACCTAGTAATGCTACCAAGTGTTAGCTGCAGTTCACTTCTGGCTCATTTAATCCTGTGTAAAGAAGATACTATTAGCCCCATCTTACAGCTGAGGAAACTGAGGCCCTGAGCGGTCCAGTAGCAAAGTCACAGTAAGTGAAGGAGGGGGAATTCAGCCCCAGCCTGTGTGACTCAAAGCTCCTGTTTCCCACCTCTCACTCTGCAGCCCCTAACCCCGCTGCCTAAGGCATGAGGAAACCCTCCCTCTAGGCCCCGGAAGGACCCTCAGGGCCCGCAGTTTACAGGATGAAAGTCTCCCAGCTCCTCCGGGAAGGGAGGAGGAGGGTTCTCGGTGAGCGGCTGCCCCCTCGTCCAGGTGACCGACGGCTGCGGGAGCCCCCTGCACCGGCTACGCTCGCCTTTGCACTCAGGCCCGGGGTCCCCGGCCGGGGGCTCTTTCTGCCTGGATCCGCCGGGGTTGCGGCGCAGCCTGGACGAGGACGAACCGCCGCCCTCGCCGCTCACACGCTACCGGCCCCTGCACAACGCTGCGTCGCACGAGGGCCTGGCCGCCGCCTCCTCCTCTCCGCCGCGCTCCGCGCCCTCCTCCGACAGCTCCCCCAGCTTCGTGCGCCGCCACCCGCGCGCAGAGCCGCACAGCGAAGGTGAGAGGCGGCCAGCGCCGCACCTCCTGCTGGTCGCTCCCGGGCGCAGCAGCCCTCTCGGTCCCGGCGCGCACCGCAGCGGCGGAAGGGGCAGCTGGGCGAGGTGGCTGGGGGAGGTGGAGAGTAAACACCGCGGCTCACCCATTCTTTACCGAGCGCCTACTAAGTGCCATACCCTGTGGGCTCTGGGACACCCAGGTGAGCAAACACATGCAGTCTTTATCATCATAGTAGTTTAGTGGAGAAACAATCAAATCAGTCCTGGCTGGCGGCTCACGCCTGTAATCCCAACACCTTGGGAGGCTGAGATGGGAGGATCGCTTGAGCCCAGGAGTTCGAGACTAGCCTGGGCAACATAGCGAGACCGTCTCCAGAAAAAATTAAAAAATTAGCCCCGCGTGGTATGCACCTGTAGAACCAGCTACTTGGGAGGCTGAGGCAGGAGGATAGCTTGAACCCGGGAGTTTTGAGCTGCAGTGAGCTATGATCACTCCTTGCCTCAAAAACAAAACAAAACAAAAACCCAATCAAATCATCCCTTAACTAAACGTCTAGTTACAAACTATAACAAGTGCTATTTGGGAAATGTGTGCGGCAGCATGGCGGGAGAGCACACACCAGGATACTTGGCCTGGCTAGGAACATCCTGGAAATGACATTTGAGCCAAGATTGGAAGGTTGGTTAGATGTTGGCCAGGATAGGCCGAGTGCGGTGGCTCACGCTTGTAATCCCAGCACTTTGGGAGGCCGAGGCGGGTGGATCACCTGAGGTCAGGAGTTCGAGACCAGCCTGGACAACATGATGAAAACCTGTCTGAACTAAAAATACAAAAAATTAGCCGGGCGTGGTGGCGGGCACCTGTAATCCCAGCTACTCAGGAGGCTGAGGCAGGAGAATTGCTTGAACCCGGGAGGCAGAGGTTGCAGTGAGCCAAGATCACACCATTGCACTCCAGCCTGGGCAACAAGAGCAAAACGCCATCTCAAAAAAGAAAAAAAAGAAGTTGGCCAGGATAAAATTGAGTAAATGGTAGTGCATCCTATCTTTTTGGAACGTTTTATAGTTTGTAAAAGGCTGTCATAAGCATCCCATTAGGTCTCATGAAGTAGGTAGATGTTATTATCCCCATATTTAAAATGGAGGAAGGCCAGAGAGGTAGAGTGGCTTGTCCTAGGACACCCAGCTAATGAAGGCCACCAGAGCCAGGATGCCTGATTCTAAGTCAAGAGAATTTCTACCACCCCACACTGGCAGCTGAAGGAGGCAGGCAGGGCAGCAAACAGGCAATTTCCTTCCTCCTCTCCCTGGAAAGATGACAGCCGCGACGCCAGTCCTCCTGAGCCCGCCAGCCCCACCATCGGCCTGGATAAGAAGACTCGCCGAAAGTTCCTGGACCTGGGGTGAGTGGAGGCGGGACTAGATCGCAGGGCTTGGAGCTGCTGGGGTAAGGGGTAGCACAGTGGGCAGCCCTGCCCCACTTCCTGTTGCCTCCCCACAGGGTCACCCTGCGCCGAGCATCCACGGGCAAGAGCCGGAAGGAGAAAGGCAGCAACCGCCTGTCCATGGGCAGCAGGTGAGAGGTGCCCATGGTGGCCCACCCACAGCTCCCGCCCCTGGCTCCCCATGTGCCCTGGTCCTCCCCTCTGTACCCACACCCATGCTGGACACTCTCTCTGCAGGGAGTCAGTGGAGGGGTCCGGCAGGTCAGGGGGCTCCCCGTTCCTGCCTTTTTCCTGGTTCACAGACAGCGGCAAGGGCTCAGCATCCTCTGGTAGCACCACCTCCCCAGCCTGCTCCCCTAAACACGAGGGCTTCCGCCCTAAGAAGTCAGCTTCCCAGGTAAGTCCATGCCTTTCTTGTCCCCAAACTGGCCCCCAGTCTCAGGTGGCATGAAGGCATACTTCACCCTGGCTCAGGCTGGGATTCAGACATTCCTGGAATCAATTTGTCCATCCATGGAGCCATGCAGTAATCTGTTACTTCATGCATTCTCTGAATTCATTCGTTCACTCATCCACTCCTTCATATTCTGAGTAGTTCATTCCTTGATTCATTCACTGCTTCATGCATTCAACAAATCACTAAACACTGATTCCCTACTGTTCACCCAGCTGGAGACTTCCTTCATTCCTGCTAACTCTTCTGCCTGGTTAAGTTCTAACCCCACTCCTGTGTGAGGAGCTGGGCCACCTGCTTGGTAGGGTGAGGGCTGGGGGATGTAGAGACAAACAGGACCCCAACCTAGTGGTCTGAAAACTTACAACCCTATGTGATGTGAGCCGAGTAACAGAAGCAATGATGAGCATCTGCTTATGTTCAGAGTGCCCTCTACAGTTTACAAAGCCCCAAACGTGTTTCTGCTTTACTCTCACAAAGGCTCAGTGAAGTAGGGAGGGAAGGCCTGCTCATCTCCATTGTACAGATGAGCAAAGGAAGGCCCAGAGAGAAGGGGCTTGCCCAGACTGGCACAGATATAGGTGCCAAGCTCTACGACCCCCAGCCCAGTACTTGTTCTATGGTTCTGTTTCTTACGTGCAGCTTGGGCAGAGGAGAAAATCAGAAGCTGGGAATTCTGGGAAGAAAGAATCCCTTCGGACCTGGAACTTCCTTCTTTCCTCCTTCTCTTTCTTCCTTCCCTTATGCTGGTCACTGGGACACCACGATGAACAAGATACAACCCAGGCCCTCCTAGAGCTCACAGGCCAGTGAGGATAAAGACCTCTAATCAGGCACTTACTAGCTGGGGTACTAGAGGCCAGGCGGGAGGCACATAGCAGAGATGCCTGACCCAGCCTGGGAGAATCCTGGTGGTCTGCCTGTAGGAAGTGACACCTTGCCTGAGACCACCTCTATTCCTACTAACCTGGCTTGGTTCTAGCCCCATGTCCTCCAGATGACTGCCTGCTCTCCCGAAGGCTTCAGGTCCTGATGCCTGACATGAGTTATCATGTCCTGTGTGCAGGCCCAGCTCCTGGCTCATGCACGGGAGGCACTGAGCAACTCCTGGTGCCTAGTCCAGGACTTCGGCTCCACCCAGATAGGGATGGTGGGTTGGGGGTGAACTGTCCTCAGTGGCATGCACCTTTTTCTGTCTAGGAATCCACTCTGAGTGATGACTCCACGCCCCCCAGCAGCAGCCCCAAGATCCCCAGTGGGCCCCGGCAGGAGGCCAAATGTTCTTACCCCTACCACACGCTGTCTCAGTCTTCAGACGAGGTGAGCAAGGCTGGCCCAGGGTGCCCACGGAGTCCTGACCTCTGACTCTGCAAGGTGCTCAGGTCACAGGCCAAGCCTCCCCCTCACTCTCCTTGGTCTCTGCCCAGTTCCTGGATGAACCCCTCCCCGCTGTCCACCATTGGACCAGCCAGCAGGTGGGCCAGTGGCTGCAGAGCCTCAACCTGGAACAGTATGCTGCCGAGTTTGCTGCACGGCAGGTAGACGGGCCGCAGCTGCTGCAGCTGGATGGAAGCAAACTAAAGGTGGGTCAGAGCGGAAGGGCCATGACCCAGCCCAGTTACTTGAGGTGACTTTCAAGGATTGGAAGTCCCTCGTCCTGACCTTTGACCCTCAGCCCAGCCTCCTGGGCTGACCTTTTCACTCCATCTGTGGCCACTACCCTGACCTCTGACCTCTAGGCAAGGTCCTTGGTCTAATCTTTTGAGTTGTAGCATGAATCCCTAGTTTGACTTGAAACTCTAGTCCATGACTTCAGTGTGACCTTCAAGCTCCAGCCCTGGTCTCCAGGCTGACCTTGCCCTCTAGGATGACCCTTGATGCATATGAGTGTCCTGGGATCATGGGAAGCCACATCTCCCCCTGGTCAGCTTGGTCTGATTCTATCTCAGAGGCTAGTGGTAATGGTGGGCAGGGGGAGACTGTAGGGAGGGGGTGGGTGGCCTCTGACCTATAAGCTGGGAGGTTCCTGGCCTGTCTCCTGCTCTCTGCTGAGTTGCTTGGGGGCAGGGATGGTGAAAAGAGCCCCCAGGAAGTCTCTGGAAGTGAGGAGGGTCCTTGGGCACTAACTGTGTGACCTTGGGCAAGTGACTCCCCATCTCTGGGCCTCAGGAGGTTGGGCAGGGCCAGGCCAAGGCTGAAATACTGAGTGGCGGAATGGTGGGGGAGGAGGAGGAAACGCCTAATACCCCCAACCCTCATCTTTCCCAACCACACTCATTCCAAATTCTTGCTCTGGGGGTTCTGATCCATGGGCAGGTCACGGTGTGGGAGGCGGAGGCTCCACTCCAGGGAGGATTCAGAGCTCCACAGAGTACACCTGGGGCAAAAGGAGCCTCGGCGTGGGGGGCCAGGACCGGGAAGGTTCTGGGACTCTCTCCCTCACCCCGGACTCCTCCCCAGAGCCTGGGGCTCAGCAACTCGCATGACCGGGCACTGGTGAAGCGCAAGTTGAAGGAGATGGCAGCGGCTGCCGAGAAGGAGCGCAAGGCCCAGGAGAAGGCTGCGCGGCAGCGGGAGAAGCTCCGGCGCGGAGAGCAGGAGGCCAAGAAGAGCTAGGGGAGGGTGCACAGGCGCTGGCGCCCAGCAGGGGCAGCCACTGGCTCCACGGGCACAGGCCTCACCAGGGAGGCTGGACCTGGGTGCTGCACTTGGGCTAGCCTGGTCCCACGCTCTCAGGGGGGACATGCCCTCTCTTACCCTGTCACTTGGTCTAGACCCAGAGCCCCCAGAAAGGGAGACCCCAGGGAGAGGGCCTAGTAATAAATCCTATTTTGAGGACTTGTTTGGCACAGAGTTCCTGGGGGAGGAGCAGATGAAGGGGAGACGGAAGAGAGGCCAGGGCTGAGGCAAGTCTGGGAGCCTGGGTCAGGCTGTCCCATTGCCCTCAGGCCATTGTGGGGCTGCGGCGGAGGGGAGCTAGGAGGCCTGCCTGCCTGCTTGCCTGCCAGAGGCCCTGAGGCCACGCCCCAGGGCTCAGAGCTGGGCTGGGCATTTCAGCAGGAGCAGGTGTGGGGGCAGTTCCTCTCCACTCTCCCAGGGCGCTGTGTGGTGGGAGAGCTCTGTCCTGCCCCCCTAAGAGGCCAGTGGGCACTGCAGCCAGTCGCACTCAGGGTAGACTCCCAGCCAAACTCCTCAACAGGAGAGCAGAGAAAGCAGCCTGGGGCGAGTGCAGTCTTTGCCAGGACTCAAGAGGGGTGGATGAACACCCCCTTCTCCCTCTCCCCTCCTCTGTCCTGTGGGTCCCAGGGGGCGAGATGACATCCACACAGGTCTGCCTCTCAGGGCCCAGTCAAGACCTGGTCTTTGACCCATTCTCCAAGCCAGGACTCCCTTCACTTCCTGCTGCTTCCTCAGAGGGCACCTAAGCCCTCTTTGGGAGCTGAGCAAACAGGAACTGATAGGGACAGAGGGCACCACTTCCACCAGCCAAGGCCTAGGAGCTGCTGACCTGGTCAGCCCTCACCCCAGCCAGGCAGAGAGGCAAAACCTGGGGGTCCCTGGCAGCTACGAGATTGGAAAGGTTCATCAGCCCACCCCCATCTGCCCCAGGCATTGTCAGAATCAGTGGGCTCAGAACTGGCAGGCGGTGCAAGCTCTGCGTTCCTGGGCCACACTGAGGGCTGGGGCCAGCTCCCTGGATGGGGGTGGAGTTTACCAGCAGCCTGGGGACAGCATGTGTCCTTTTTAGGAAATGTCCTTGGAGGAAGTGTTCATGTGTGGCGCTGGTCAGCAGCTAGCCCCGCTTCCAGGACACCGGTCAGAGTTACCGATGAGGCCAGGGGGCTCCTGCTTGGAAACCCCTCCAGCTCCTCCCATCTGCCCAGAGCGACAGATGGCACCAATGCATGCTGGCTCTCTCATTCCTGCCCAGGGACTGTGGCTTACGGCCAGCACCCTGTACCTGGGACTCAGCCCTTATCCCCCCTCTGCTATCTGTGCTGGGAGAGGGGCTTCGGAGGGAAACAGATATGAGGACACTGGCACCATCCGGGCCTGGTGGCAGGGCCATGGGAGGTTGGAAGGCACCCACATCCTTAAAGCCATCAGTAGCTATAGTGGGTGCCCACCTGCATGTGAAGGGGAGGCAGTTCTCAATTTATTTCAATAAATACTTATGATGTGCCAGTGACCAGAATTTCTGTCTGCTCCAGTTGTTGGGTTGGCTGGACTCTGCTGGGCCCTGAGTATGGTGGGACAACAGGTCTGTCACCAGGTGCTGGGCCATCCGGCGTTCTGAACAGATGGCTTTGCCCAGGGTTTTACTCACGGTCCTGAGCTGGGCCGGATGTCCCCAGCGCGTCATGTGGTGGTCACAGGACACTGCAGTGCGCATGTGTACACGTGCACGTGTGGGTCCCCTCCCCCAGGGATGCAGCCAGGCCAGTCTCATTCAGTCTCCTCTTTACTGTGGGTGTGGGTGTCACTCTCACTGCCACAGCCAGTGGGAGGGACACATAGCTTTAACCCCCGTGTGCTTAGGGGAAGGGTGGGGGCATTCAGGGTTATAAAACTAACTATATACACAGAGGGTCCTAGGGAGAAAGCCACCCTGAGCACACGTCTGGGCACAGTGGGGGCTGGGGGCTGGAGCTCAGGCAGGACGGACTGGGCTTGTGGAGGAGCGGGTGGGCATGAGCATGTGAGGACATGCTGGGAGGGCTCAGGAGGTGGCACAGACATTGCCAAGGCCACTGCAGGGCCTCGAGCAGCTTGGCTGGATGGCGAGCTCTCCATCTAACAAGATTCCTCCACTTTAGGGTTGGGCCCTGTGAGAGCCACCCTCTCCGCCACCGACCTTCAAGCCCCGAGTGGAGGCAGAGGCTGCAGGACCAGCCTCATTCCCTACTCACGGGTGTAACTCCTTTCCCCACTCAGTCCCCAGGTCTGGAGGGCACCCAGCCTCTTCCTAACACTTCGACAGGCCAAGGCCAGGGTGCCTTTGTGGGCTGGGGGAATAAGGCAAACGGGACATCCACTTGGAAGGCCTGTGCTGTGGAGGGTGCTGAGGGGAACCCAGTACCCCTGGCAGAAAAGTGACAGCCCTGGTCTCAGAGAGGAGGACTGCCATGGGAAAATGTCTCTGGGACACCCCATCAGGGTGGAGACATCCCCAACCCTCAGACATCGCCCACAGAGATGGGGAGGCCACCGAGGGGTCTCCACGGAGACGGACTGGCACTTAGGGACCATCACAGACCTATCACCGCAGTGAATTCCATAGAGACAGAACCTGGTCATCAGGGAGAACCCACCCCCTGCTCCCCCAGGAGGACGGTGAGGGGCACCACGGTGGGGGGACCCAGAGGCGGCAGTCCGTCCCCTCAGGTGCAGATGCGCGGCGGCCCTTCGCTGACGCGGTACGTGGACGTGTTCTTGGGCTCCGTGCTGGGCACACACCAGTCGCCGGCCTCCTGGATGGTCTGGTAGTGGCGCCAGGCTGACTTGTTGTAGACAGGCAGGCGCTCCACCGAGTCCGTGGACAGGGCCTGGGGAGTGCCAGGGTCAGCCCCTCTACCTCCCTGGGCGTTGTCCACTCCTCAGCAGACCACCCCACCCCAGCTCAGCGGCAGCCCAGCTGCCAGACACAGGGGCCTGGAAAGACCACGAAAGGGTGGTCCCTCCTGTGTCCCGCTCCTGCCCATTCAAGCAAGCAGCTCCCTCTAAGGGAGGGAGAGGGAGGGGGAGGAGGCTGGGCTATGTGACTCTGAGCAAGTCACCAGCTCCGGGCCTCAGTCTTCTCCTCTGAACTGAATGGCAAGACCTAGGGTGTCCCCTTCCTTTTGGGTCTAACAAGTCAAGGGGTCCCAGCACAGGGGTCTTAATCATAGACCACAGACTCCCCTAAATTCCCTGACAAGCTGTGCGCGTCTGGGGATTGAGGGTTCTTCAGGTTGAGGAACTGTAGCTTTGCTTGGATTCTTAGAGTCTGGGGCCAGGGAAGGATTAGGGGGATGGAAAGGAAAGCTCGCAGCTGGCCAAGCCTGCCCAGGTCCTATCAGCAAACCTCTTCTCCAGCTGGGCTCTGCGGGAAGGGCCCTCACCTTGAGATAGATGACAGCATCGGTCCCAAAGCCTTCCATGGAGAAGAGCTGCAGGTCTCCCTGGAAGTACTTGGCGTAGAGGCGGGAAATGGGGAGCCCGTAACCAAAGCCAGCCTGCAGCGGGGCAGGAAGGCCGTGAGGATGAGGAGGCTGGCAGGGGCCTCCTGGAGCTGCAGGGATTGACGCAGGGAGGGAAGGGTGTGCAGCTAGGGTCACACGGCGGGGGTCCCAGAGCTGGGAGGGGACATGTGGGAGGGGACACTGAGGCAAGAAGTGCGTGTGGGGTGAATGGGGGAATCATGAATGCGGGAGGGAGGCTTGGCAGGGACAGGAGTTCCGCTCAGGGGCCAGGAAGTCACAGCAGGCCCCACGGCTCCTTTGAATCTCAAGTTCTCTAACAGGGAGGTGCTGACAAGTTGGACAACACCAGGAGAAAGGTAGAAATTGGGGGTTTGGGAGCTACAGAGGAGAGGGAAGATGGGGGAAAGGTGACAGAGAGACATCCGACAGGTGAGATCTGTGCAGACTGGGGAGATGTGGGAGGTGCAGGGGCCCAGATTCAAGACAGGTGACTGTCACAGATGGCCACACAGGAGCTGAGTGAGCAGGGACATAAGGAAGTGAGTGAGGAGGAGAGAAGCCTCCCTCAGGAGGTGGGAGGAGCTGAGGTGAAGCCATCTCACCAGCGGTGTCCCCCCGGTGCCAGGCTGGGGGGTGGGTGCTGTGGAGTACATGTAGCTGAAGAGTCGCTCAATCTTCCTCAAGGGAACACCCCCACCTCGGTCACTCATCTGGGAGAGATGGGACGTGTCAGGGATTCTTTAGAGCTCAGTTTCCCCACCCTGCCCAATACCCCTGACCTTCTCATGGTCTTCCCCACCCCCAGGATCTGCCCACCATGTAGGAGAAAAGGAGAGCCTGTCTCCTGGCAGGAGGGAAGTCCCCACTACTGCTCCCTGGTCCCCAAGGTCAAAGGGTCACATACCTTGATGGACAGATCTTCCTCGCCCAAGGCCACCATGACCTTGATGGGTGGGAGAATGAGGCTGGACTCATGGCTTTCCACAGTCGCCCGCATGGCATTCTGCGGAGGGGCAGAGGTAAGAGATGCATGGGAGAAGCCAGCCCTACTCACGCTCCCCGCAAAGCAGCGGCTCCCAGCCTCCTCACCTTGAAGAGCTCAAAGAGCATGTGGTAGAGGTGGGAGGGAACGTAGACCATGTGAATCGGCTGTTTGGAGTTGGCTGCTGCAGGGCAAGTCAGGACCAAGGGTCAGGAAACTGTCAGGAGGTCACTGCTCAACCACCTTACCCAAAGGACGCACCCCCTCCCACAAAGTTCTAACTGAGTGCATGGCTGCCCAGCGAGAGACTAAATCCCCAGCCTCCTTTGAGCTGGGGTAGCCAGTGACTCATGGAAGTGATGCATTCAATTCTTGGGCCCTGCCTTCCACACCCTTGTTCCCTTCCTCCAGGCTAGAATTGAATCAGGGGTCGGGAGCCAGCCCTGACCTGTCCAGCAAGGGGCTGGCGAGAGGGAAACCTCTCTCTTAAGTAAGCCACTGGTATTGGGGTTCTAGGAAAGCCACCAAGCTGATATACAATCTAACACGCCCCTCCTCCCCACCCCTGTTGAGTTACCCCATTTTATTTCCTTCCTGTCACTTGTCATGATCTGAGATGGTCTTGTTTATTTACATGTTAATTGGCTGAAGGCCCCATTCCATAATCTCCCTAGCACCAAAAATGTAAGGTCCATGAGAACTGGGACCATTTCTGTCTTGCTTACTCTTTCATTCATTCATTCACTCAATTTCTTATTTGTTTGAGATGAAGTCTCGCTCTGTCTCCCAGGCTGGAGTGCAGTGGTATGATCTCAGCTCACAGCCTCCCAGGTTCAAGTGATTCTCTTGTCTCAGTCTCCCAAGTAGCTGGATTATAAGCATGTGCCATCAGGCCCGGCTAATTTTTGTATTTTTAGTAGAGACAGGGTTTCACCATGTTGCCCAAGCTGGTCTCAAACTCCTGACTCAAGTGATTCGCCTGCCTTAGCCTCCCAAAGTGCTGAGATTACAGGTGTGAGCCACTGTGCCCAGCCCAAATATTTATCAAATGAATTAACAATACAATAATAACTCTGCTTCTCCCCATCTAGAAAACAGTCCATCTCCCAACTCCCCGTCTCACCTTGCCCTGCCGTGTCCCCGGCCCCAAGACAGACACACACACAGCCCCGCTCACTCACCATTGATCTCCTGGATCTCCAGGTCAGGTGAGGCCATGTAATATTTGTCACACAGGAGCTTAGCCATGTCATAGGCATCTGAGAGAAGATGGGGTCATTCAGGGCATGGGTGGCCCACCCAGCAGGCAGTCCTCTTGACATTGACACTGGGGACCACCAGCACTAAACCCATGGCACCCCTTACTGAGGAACGAGTCACCCTCTGGCCAGGTAAGCTTGGAGGGGTCCCTGGGGCTCTTCTGCGGGCCAGGCACCGTGGGAATGGCTCACCTTTGACCACCTCAGAGACGTTGCAGTTGGGGTCGATGCTGCCGATGTGTTTGGGATGGGCTGGGTTGGTGCTGCCATCAAAGATGAGGGCTGCAGGCAGGAAGAGAGGATGCTGTTGGCTGGGCTGCAGTCTGTCCCAGCGCTCCCTCTTCCCCTGGGCTCTCCTTCTCTCTCTACTTTCACCTCCAATGCCTCTGTAGGCTCCAGTCCTAAAGCTGCCTGCTCCCCTGCTTCTGTCCTCCCTTCCCTGACCCCTGAACCCTCCAGCCCTGGCTTAGGCCGTTTTTAAACCTTTGCAAACCTGAAACAGACATCTTTTCAGAGGTCTCTCCCCACATCACATCTCCACACTGCATTTGTTCTTTTCTTTGACTATAACATTCTAAGAGAACTCTTACCACCTTGCTTTGGAAATTATTTGAGCATGAGGAACTTGTTTAATTTATGACCGGCTACAACCCTCAAAAATCATAGTGAATCCTCCTGGAGTAAGAAACTCTAAACAACAAATTGTTTTTGAACATAATGAGAGTTTTTATAAATACTAAATTAAACATTCTTTTAAAGATGTGACATAATTTTACATTTTGCAAACATTGAAAACAAAACGTTTTTGAAATGGAAAATGAATGAGAAAGAAAAATTTTATTTTTCTATGTTGGAGCCATTAACTCCATAGTTACTGGAGTAACTATTCAAAGACTCCCTTTGTGGGGTTCTGAAGAGTGGTCTAGGTCCCCTCAGCAGCCCGGCCCTGGGCCCCAGCACTGCCCCCCCATCGCCCGCCCCCCGCCGCCGTGGCCGGCACCCACTGTGCTGGGTGATGAGCATGCGGATGGAGATGCGGCTGAGGTAGAAGCGGTCCAGGAAGTACTGGATGTTCTGGTTGGAGACGGGGTCATCGCCATAGGTGTCCTTGTACTCAAGCACGCCTTGTGCCATGGTGGGCACCACGTCATTGTGCCGGTTCCGGATGGTGACCAGGGCGTCAGTGAACCTGTGGGGCAGGGCAGGTGCTCACATGGGACACCCCCAGACTCTCCTCCGCTTCTGACTCCCCTCTCCACGGTGTCTTCACCCACTCTACCCTTCCCAATCCGATGGACTCCCAATGCCCTCCCTGCTCCTCCCAAAGCCTGTTCTGATCTTTTAGCTGCCTGCCGGCAGGCTTCCCACTCAAAAGCCCGGAGTTCTCATCCTCCCCAGGGCAGGGCCTGGGTCTTGCCCACCGGGCTCAGGGAACAGAGAGAATGGAGTCCATGTCTCTCCCATCAAACCTGGGGCTCCCTGAAGCAGAGTCTGTTTCCCCCCTTAGACTGGATGTTCCTGAGGGCAGGGGTCTCTTCTTCCATCCTGCTGTACTTCTGCCCCAGGGGCTGCAACCCCAGATGCCTGTGGCCAACACCTGCCTTCCTGCCTCACCCAGGGTCCCCACTCACTGGCTCAGGGTGCGATGGTCCTCGGGATCCTTGTCCAGGAACTCCATGATGTCCAGGAGGCTCTGGACATACCTGTGCGGGGGAGGGAGGGGACACAGCCTCAGCTTCAGGCGGCCAGCCCCTCCTCACCCACTTCAGCTGGGCCTCGCTCTTGTCCTGCTCCTACGCGGGCCCCACACAGAGCTGCCGACAAGCCGCCTCACTATTTTTCTTCATCCATTTCATTTGTATGTGAGTCTCCCTGACAACCCAGTCAGTTATGCAAGAAAACTTCAAATTTGCTGGTCCCCCGTTTAGCACCTTTGCTTTGGAATCCTAGAATAGTCCTCTCAGAAGGGGCTTGGAGATGATCCCATCCAAGAGGCCTCACAGATCAGGAGACTGAGGCTGAGATGGGGCAGGGAGACTGGACCTAGCGCCTGCAGTGGGGGAAGGCAGGGAGGTGCATCAACTTCTCTGAGCCCCAGCGTGGAAACAGCTCCTAATGTTTCTCCCCCCGGGGTGTTGCTGCATCCAGCAGGCACAATGGCAGAGGGGCCAGCACAGGGCCTCCCAGAGTGACCCCTGACAGAGTGGCCAGCACAGGGCCTCCCAGAATGACCCCTGAGCTGGGGTGCCCTGGGCCAGGCACCTGCCTAGGCAATTGGATTCTAAAATGGCAGGTGGGAAGGACCCAAAGGTGGGGTGGGTGTGCCTTGTTCTGTCCCCAGGGGGGGCTGGGGCCCATGGAGAGTCCAGAGAAGCTCACTCTACTGCAAAAGGCCAGGTAGCAGTGGGTGATGCCCTGCCGCCCCTCCCATCTACAGGCCTGATGGGGAGGCCAGTTTTCCCTGGGCTAAGAGAAGAGCTTGATGCTCTAAAAGGAGCATCAAGAATTCCTGAACTCGGCCAGGTGTGGTGGCTCACACCTGTAATCCCAGCACTCTGGGAGGCTGAGGTGGGCAAATCACCTGAGGTCAGGAGTTCAAGACCAGCCTGGCCAACATGGCGAAAACCTGTCTCTACTAAAAATGCAAAAATTAGCTGGGCATGGTGGCACATGCCTGTAATCCCAGCTACTCAGGAGGCTGAGGGAGGAGAATCGCTTGAACTTGTGAGGCAATGGTTGCAGTGAGCTGAGATCGCTCTATTGCACTCCAGCCTGGGTGACAGAGCGAGACTCTGTCCCCCCAAAAAAGAAGCCCTGAATTCAGGGACAGCAGCAGGCCTCCTTCTGCAAGGGAGTCAGGCCCACCTGTGGTGGCAGATGGTACCAAGCTGGAGCTACTGTGCCCGTGCCCTGGGGAGCCATGACCTGTTTCCCTGCTAACATGCCCGGTCTGTGGCTTGTTCCTTTGGGGAAGGCAGGAAGAGCCTCTCTCTGGAAGAAACACTTATAACCAGGAGGAAGGGGGTCTACCTAGAGCCCTGCAGTGCCGAGGGCCCCAGGGGCCCAACAGTGTTTCTAGAAAAGGCCCCTCCACACGAGGACTCATTCCCATGTCCACAGTGTTCTGACCTTCACTGTAACCTGTAACATGTAGGCAGGCAGGAATCAGCCCCATGCACAGCATCCCCCAGGGAGGCGTCAGCAGCCCCATAGCTAGTAAGTGGGAGGATGAAGCCCCCGAGTCTCCAGCGCTCTTGCCACTCCAGAGTGCTGATTCTGCTCGACTCTCACCTCCACGCTTCTGTTCACACAGTGCCCTCTGCTAGGAATGCCCTTCCCCTTAAACCTAGCAATTGCTGCTCTTCTCGCTCTTCCCTGACAGAGAGTGAAAGAACCAGCTCTGGACCCAGACCTGGCTCTTTAAGCACCTGGAGCTGTGTAGCCCTGGGTAAGTCATGGAACCTCTCTGGGCCTGAGTTTGCTCATTAGGAAAATGGGGATTGTTATTCCTATCTACTACTGCTTTGTGGTGAGAATTCCATGTGATGATTAGCACAGTGCCTAGCGCATAGTGAGCACTCTCTAAATGCTTGCTCTTATTATGGCTGGTAGCTCAAACGTTGTCAACAGCTGCGTGCATCCTCTGAGCCCCCAGGCAGCATCTGATACTCTCCCACTGCTTGTAGGCTCTGAATCACAGCATGTTTGAGCCCCTATGCCCTGGAGACCTGCCCCACTGCCACAGGAAGGGGGCTGTCTGAGGCCCAGAGCTCACCGCCCACCCGTCCCTACCCAGAGCTCTGCACAGAGCCCGATAGGAGGAGCTGTGGCTGCTGATGGGGCTGGGGACCCTGACAGCAGAAAAGATCCGCCTTTCTCTCAGCCCCCCTCACCATCCCTGCCACCCCAGCAGACGATCAGGCTGGCACTCCTAAGACCTCACCTGTCTCCCTGGAGAATAACATAGCGACCACTAACATCCACTTGTGCCGAGTCCCACACAGGGTCTCTCATCTGCCAACAGCCTTGATGAGCACACGGTATTTCCCTCTTTTTGCAGACAACGAGACCAGCACTGAGAGGTTAGTGATATGCCCCAGGCCACACAGTAAGCAGCAGGCTGGGATTCAAACCTAGCTCTCGCAGACTCCAAGTCTACACCACATGGCCAACGGCCGACACTGGCCCTGATGGTGATGCCGCTGCTGATGGTGATGGTGGCATTTACTGGGTACCAATGGCCAGGTCCACCCTGTGCTTCCATCCTGCCCCACTTTCACCTCCGCAAGAACCCTGGAGGTGGGCGCTACTGCTGGACCCATTTTACAGATGAGGAAGTTAACACGCAGAGCTGAGATTCTCTCTCCCAGGCCTATGTGGCTCCAAATCCCTTGCTCCCTAAACGCACCCAAAATAGACCTTCACGCTCATGATTCTTAGGGGAGAGAGGGCCCGCACACAGGCAGTGCTAGGGGCAGGTGGGGAGAGGAGGGGGAGGAGACCCACTGCAGAGTGGGGCCTGGGACCCCTTCCCAGGGGGCAGGTGGGGATGAAGCGGGTGGGAGCTGGGAGGCTAAGCCACTTCCTGACTGTGCTGGGCAGCGGGTGGGGGTGGGCACGGTCAAAGTCCCAGTCTCACTTAGGGAGAGTGCCCCAGCTGCTGGCACCACCCCTTTTGTGGCTGCTGAACAACCCTAGAGGGCAGAAATGGGGCCTGGTCACATGGCCACTGAAGTGGAGCAAAGGGCACCGGCACGGAGTGACAGTGGGCAGCGCCTGCCAGCCTCCCTCACAAGGCCAGGGCTCCTCCAGGGCAGGGGGCCCGGGCTACTCTTGGAATGGAGGGGAGAGGATGAGGATTTTCCCAGAGGTCCCTGGCCTGGCCCTGAGGCCCCTCAGGGGCCTGGTGCACCAAATGTCACCCTTGGGCCGGTTCTTGGTCCTAAGAAGAGAGACTGGGGACGAGTGGCGCTGGCCTCTGGGCTGCCCACCCCTTGCAGGCCAGAGAGAGAACTGGGCTTATATAAGGGAGGCCTGAAGCAGTGGTGCAGTGACAGACAGGCACCGACAGGCGGGAGAGGCATTGCCCCCACCCCTCCCCGGGACCTGCGGGGAGGCTGGGGTCTCTGGGCCTGCTGACCTCTGCAGTGATCAAGGCCCCCAGGAGTCCCTTGGTGAGATCCGGAGCTCCCAAGCCCAGCCCAAGGTAATGTGGAGACCCACCCAAACCCTGCTTTCCAGGACTCCAGAGCCAGTCCAGAGCCCCGGGATTGGGGAGGAGGAGGCGTGGGATGCAGGCAGAAGCCAGGAGGCTTGCTGAGAGTGTGGGGCTGAGAATGGGCGATGGGGGCTGGAGGAGAGGGTGGGCGAGTGTGGGAGGAGGGCCCTGCAGCCCTGTGTGGGAGCAGAGGGGGTGCTGAGCCAGAGGGGGAGTGTGTGTAATTGTGTGCATGTGGCATGTGCGTGCCTGTGGGTGTGTGCGAGGGTGTGCCCTGTGCACTCGTATCCACAGCTGCTGGGGAGCAGGGTGTAAACAAGGCAAGGGCTGGGGAGGAGGGTGCTCGCTGCAGTCGGGGGAGAGGTGGCGGTGTCCCGCCTCCGGAGCCTCTGAGCCAGGCAGGTTTGGGTTCTGCTGCTGATCGATTGTGCCCTAAAGAGGCCATCGAGTCCCTTAGGTCCCCATCTGCAAAATGGGGTTCACGGGAGTAAGCACCTCGTGGGCCTGGGTGTACAGAAAAGGAGATGATGCCTCGAGTACATGCGCAGTAAGTGGTCGGTCCTGCTCCGGTCATGCAAGGAGCGGCTGACGGGTTTGGAGAGCTCGTGTGGCTTTAGCAGGTCCTCGGCACCCAAGCCACACCCCCTGTGTGGGGTCCACACACCTTGCTGACGGGCAAGGGAGGTTTGTGCGAAGGTGCTGGCCATATCGCCTCCCACCTACGGCCCCCACAAAGAGCCTGTTAGTGACAGCAGTGAGTCATTGTCATTTGATTCTACTCTGCAGCTCCTGCATTTTCTGGAAGCACATCCCCACAGACTCCACGCCTGGAGAGGAGCTGGGGTTGTCCCTTTCTGTCTCTAACAACACCGGCTGTCAACAATTTTGTAAAGTGAGTTCTGCTCTCCCACAGACTTGCACCATGAACTTGGAAATCTCTGACTCCACCTCACTGCCCAGAGCACAGGCTCCCTCCTTTCCCTTCAAGAATCCAGTCTCCAAATCCAACAGCTGGGTTCGAATCCCAACTTCACCACCTAGTCCCCGAGTGATCTCAGATAAGGTTCTTCACCTCTCTGAACCTCAGTTTCTCATCTAGAAAATGGGATGATAGCAAGGACTACCTCATAAGGTTGTGAAGATGAAATGAGTTAATATGCGTAGACACTTAGGACAGCTCCTGGGACACAGCTAGCCTTTGGAGGTGTTTGCTTTTGTTATTATCATGATTTATTACTACCTTGCCCAAGAAGCCACACCACAGTTACATCCTCTGTGGGCTGGAGGTGTTGCTGCCCGGCAGCCTGGGGACATGGCTTGTATTGGTAGAGTTCTGCACACTTTTCACATCTAGCACTGGCCTTTGGCCCTTACAAACACGATGGGTCCCCATTTTACACATGAGGAAGCTGAGGCTCAGAGATGCCATGTGGCTTGCCCAGGATGAAGCTTCAAAGTCACACATGCTGAAGCCAAACCTGGGACTTTCCCTCCCCGTCCAGTCTCCACCAAAACAGGGCCCACTATCACAAGTCTGTCCAGTTGAAATAATGTATCAGGTTTATTTAGAACCAGGAATTCTCACCTTGCCCACAGTGACTCTGCCTAGAACCTCTCCCCAGCTGAGTAGAAACTCCATTTCTATGACCACAGATGAACCATGACCACGAATAAACTCCATCTGCCAAGAGCTCTTGTGTTTTCCAGAAAGGAGGGTTTGCTCCTTACTCATCAGACTCAGGCTAGAGGCCCTCTTGCCAAGCTCCCTGGTAAAGTCTCCCCCCTCCTCTCAGGCACCTAGAACCTGCCCACCTCCATCATTCCAGCTAGCAGGCTGTTGCTCCTGGAGAACGAGCTCTCCACTCTCTTATAGGCAGCCACCTCAACTCTGTCGGGAAGTCCTTCTTGTCCACACACCTCAGTCTCTCTTGCTGTAGCCAATGCTCATTCTCTCTGGAAACATTCTTGGCAGGCCGTCTCTTCAGTGTGTTGGGATGCTTTAGCAATCCCTCGGCCTGCTCTCCTTTAAGCTGAGTCTTTCTTTCTTTCTTTTATTTTTGAGACGGAGTCTCGCTCTGTCGTCCAGGCTGGAGTGCAGTGGCGCGATCTCAGCTCACTGCAAGCTCCGCTTCCTGGGTTCACGCCATTCTCCTGCCTCAGCCTCCCGAGTAGCTGGGACTACAGGTGCCTGCCACCGCGCCCAGCTAATTTTTTATATTTTTAGTAGAGACGGAGTTTCACCGTGTTAGCCATGATGGTCTCGATCTCCTGACCTTGTGATCCGCCCGCCTCAGCCTCCCAAAGTGCTGGGATTACAGGCATGAGCCACCGCGCCCGGCCTAAGCTGAATCTTTCATTGAGGAAGTGCTCTCTCTTGTCTAACTTCATTCCCTCCTGCTGTTACTTGGCATTACTTGCAAGCTTTGCGGAAGAATAAGTCAGGCCAACCTCTTATCTGTGTCACTGAGTTTCAGGAAGAGACTCTGCAGGGGCCGCTGGGGGAGTCATGGGAAGCTCAGCAGCCCCATGCCCTCCTCCCGCATCCCTCAGCTCTCCCAGGAACACGGTGTCCAGTGAGGGGCCTGAGAAGTCCTGCCCTAGAGTCAGGAACCAGGCGGAGAGGCAGCCAGTTCAGGCAGCCGGATAGAACCGGAGGAGGGCCAGGGAGAACAGATGGTACCTTCTGTCTCCTTCCCACCACTCCACACCACCCACAGTGGGAAGTGTTGGTTGGCTCAGAGGTCCTGGACCCCCAAGAAGCAGGGCACAGCAAGGGGTGACCTGGTTGGGCTCCATGGAAATCAGGCTCTGTGCCTCATGCCTCCACCCCTTCTTCACAGCCCACACTAACAGCACAATCTCCAGAAAGTCAGTTCTCAGCTACCTTAGCCAGGCTCCTTCCTGTCTCCACACCTTTGCCCAGGCTATTCCTTTAGCCTGGAATGCCCTTCCCTTCCTTTTAGCTCTAAGCTTGCCTAGGTACCCTGTAAGGTCCAGTGACAAGTCATCTCCTCTGCATGTCCATAGCAACTGCCCCACAACGTGTCGTTCAACCAACATTCATGGTGCACCCACTACACCCCTAGCCTTGTGTGTACAACACTGCCCCTCTCCACATCTCATTTAATTAGAACAAGCCCCATATCCACAGGTCCATGCATAGAAAACAGCGCTGGAAAGGCACCACTACATCTGACGAAACTGAACTGTGTTCGGTTAGGGGGTGGAGGGGAGTGGTTGGCATTTTCTTCTATCTACTATTTTGCATTTTCCAAGTGTCAAGTGAACCTGTTATACTTCCACAATGAGGGAAAAATATCAATATTCTTTTAAAATAATGTTTGGGTTCCTAATTTAAATAAAACGAACTCTTCGGCATCTCCCTGCTCCTAGCACTATGCTGGACTCAGTTCACCCTGCCTGGGTGAGTATTATTTTTCCCTCAAGATCACAGGCCTCTGAGGGCAGCTGCTGTGACTTCGCATGGCTTTGGGCTCAGAGTACATGTGGGCATGTGCTCCTGAGTCTACAAGGAAATCACAACTATATCATACTGAAGTCCAAAAGAACCAGCCCAAGATTTCTGCAAGGGTGCCACCACAGTCAATGAGGATTAGCTATTTACATGCCCAGTGACAAGGGACACCCTTGTTTATTCTTCATGTGACTGGCCTTTGGCTAATTTCATCCAGTTACTTAACTTGAGTTCTTGAGTGAACTCTGCTGAGCCTTTCCCTCTGTTCCTGCTGCAGTGCGCAATAAACGTTTGGTCTTTGCCCCTCCAAAGCTCTTCGGGAAGGTACTGTGCCATCCTTGTGTGTATCTGAGTATTTTCCAACATCCAAAACAGTCTGTCTTGCAGCTTGGGTTATATAATTTATTTGAAAACTTGCTTCTTGTTTCTGCTTCCCAAAAAGTTACCCCCAGTAAATACTGCCTAACAGCTATTGGAGTTCCAGGTCTGGGCTGCTGGCTAATGCTGACATCAGCCTGACTTGGGGTTTTGGCTGTGAAAATCATGCTTTCCTGGGTGGATCCTGTGTTTCCAGAGAAAGGTGGGTGGTAAGAAGAGGGCTAGACACAGAGACTAGGAGCTTGACCTCAGGCCTGCTCTGGCCTCGGATTCCCATGTGACCCTAGGCAACTCCAAGCTCTTGGGGCTTTGGTGTCTCCTGTCTGTCCCCACCCCACCGTCAAGGCTGCTAAAAGCTTGGAGACTCCATCCCTGAGCCCGGGGACACTGGCGATGGAGTGGGAGGTGCAGGGACTGAGCCAGGGGTCTCACCAGCTCTGCACCAGCTGCACAGAGGGTGTGCTCAGCACCCGGTCAGGAAGCAGGTTGATCTCTTTCATGATGTTGGCCAGGCGCACAGGCAGCTCCTGCCTGAGGAAGGTGAAGGAGGTTTTCTCACAGGCATTGCTGGATCCTGGCAGGAGAAAGAGGGGTGAGCCACAGAGCCACAGACTATGAAAGCCAAAGGATGTCTCGGCCAGGTCAGCTAAACCCTTCATTAACTGGGGGCTCAGAGAGCAAGTGACCTGCCCAGGGCACACAGCAAGGCTCCCCATCCCCTGCAGGGCTCAAACACCTATACCCCGTGCCTAACACTTCAGGGGTGGCATCCTCTCCTCATCCCCAGCTGAACCCTGCTTGCCTTTAACCACAGTGGACAGGGCCACTCCTGGGCCCATGTGGAGCTGCCTCTGGCCTCAGTCACCTCACTTCTCTTTCCTTCCCTCCCAGCACACTCACTTTGAGGGGCTGATCCCAGGGGGCAAAGGAGCCTGGGAAACCCATCCCTAACTAGGACTGGGCTCTGGCTGAGGGGGGCTATGGCTAGACCACCACTGCAGGCTCCCAGTGTTGTCTCTGGCCAGCCCACCTCACCCAGCCTGGCCTGAATGCCCATGTGGGGCTGCTATGCTTTAATGCCCATCCGTGGGGCAAACGAGCCCGAGAACAGGAGTCCAAATGCCTCGGTCCTTGTCTGGCGTCAAGATGGAGAGGGTGGGGGACCGAATACGGCCTTGGCCCATGGGTTCCAGTCCATCAGGCTCTGCTTCCAACTCTGTCACCCAGGCCATGCCATCATCCTTTTGAAGGTCTCAGTTTCCCCCATAGTACAAGTTGACCAAACTCTACTGTGAGCCCCCCACAGCTGTGATGTTTCTGTAATTAGGGTGCAGTTTGTGGGGACAGCTGCTGGGGGCTGGGGTAGGCCCAGGAGGCTTTCCTACATGGGGGAGGCTCAAGACTCAGACAGGGCAGGGGTGCAGGCAGACAAGTCCTGAGGAACAGGTGCCTTATGTCTCGGCTGCCACCTCCCTGTTCCCGTCCCATCATTGACACAGCTGCAACCCAAGCTAGGCACTATCAACTCAACTCTTGAGAGACTGCCCCCCACCCCCAGTCCCCAGCTGGCACCATGGAAATACCACAGACAGACAGGGCCCACACAATGCCCATTTCAGCCGCCACGTTGGCACAGCCTCCCTCCTGCCCCAGGGCCACCCCCAGGATGCTAGTAGTGTGCGATTCTGACCTAGCAGCCCTGGGGCAGCCAAGGGAGGTATAGGCGGCTTGACTCCACATCATGGTGCCTGGGGCCCCTGCCCAGCTGGGGAGAGGCTGCCAGGCCGGAACAGATTTGATCTTCAAGTGTCCTTGCCCACGGGGCAGATAGGGTCCAGCTCCTTCTGTGGGTGGATGTCTACCAGTCAGGGCACTCTCTCCCGCTGGCATCCTCTGGAAGAGCCCCCTTCCCCAACTGCCCCTGGCTTAATCTCACCCTCTGCCCAGGGGTGTCTGACCCTTCATGCCCAGTCCAGGTCTCTCTCCAGATGGCTGCACCTCTCAACTCTGCCTCCTCACTCCCACCAGCAGACCCCCGGTTTCCTCTGGTGGGAGGAGGGGCCCCTACTCCTCCAGTCATGAGGACAACTCCCATTAACCCTTTAGCGTCTGGATACCACCCTACTCCCTTCCTGCAGTAACATCACAGCTTCACTGCCCCTTACTCTTCAAGATCTCTCATGAGGCCCAGGAAGAAACCTCGGGACCCTCCTTGTAAATGCCCCCCATTCCCATCAACAGCCCAGTCGAGAGGCCCCGGCCGGTTCCTGCTTCCCCATTAACTCTTTCCTGCCTGTACCCTTCCAAACAACCCTTCTCTGTCACTCGGGGCCTTTCTTCTCCTCCGTCCCCCTAGCCCCCGGCTGCCCCTCCCAGAGCCCCGCGGGCCTCCGCTGCCAGCTGCCTCCCGCCCACTCCGTACCGAAGTCCAGAAACTGCTTCATGGACAGCGGGGACGGGGAGAACTTGCTGAAGTGCTCTATGTACTTGGGCGCCCCTGCCAGGGACGCATTCTTCAGCAGCGCCCAGACCCAGCGCATGGCTGCGGCGGCCGCGACTCGGGTTGTGGTCCCCGCGCTGGCAGCGCTAGCGCACCGTTGGGCCCAGTGACGCGATTCGGCCGCCTCCTCCCTACCCTTGCCCTGGCGGGCATTCCAACGCCCAGCCAATCGGCTCGTCGTGGCGCCTCGACGTCGCCAATGGCCACTCACAAACAACTCCGGGCGAACCAATAGCCTTCCGCCCTGGCACGTGGCTTCCCCCTGGGCCCGCCCCCTTAACCCACGCTTTGCCGGGGCGGCCTGTTGTTTTGGGGAGGCCGCGCCGAGATCCCACCTCCCCTGTGTTCACGCCTCCCTTTCCTCCCCGGGGCGAAGCCCGGGTTAACCCCTTCCTTCCCAGAGCCCCGCCAGCCCTTTCACTTCCTCTTCCACGCCTGCCTTTCCCTTGCTAACCCCTCGCATCTCCTTCACCTGCAGGCTCCTTTTAACCCTTCCTTTCCAGAGTTGTCTAGGTAGCTTTCAACCAATCCCTTTTCTCCAACTCAAAGGTACCTGTTTCACCTGTCGTGATCTTTACCTATCCTCCCTTAACGGGTCTTGGGGATTCCCAGTCCGGATGACAGTGACCCAGACTGCGAATATTTGCAAAATTCGGAACCAGGGTGCAAGCCTATACGAATCTGTCCCGTATATGTGCAGCCCACCCGCTTCCACAAAGATCCAAGCGGCTCAGGAAAAGGCGGAGTTTGCTTTTCCAATTGAAAAACATCCAGAGTAAAAACCATCACGACTAGTGGCGGTGGAGGCAGCAGCTATCGTCCATGCCAGTTAACACTTTCATTTTATTATATAGCTCATCTGACCGAACATAAAGCCTTAGACATCTAGCGCGACCACCTGAGAAAGCCACCTCCTTCGCACCGGGCTTCCTTAGAGCAAAGATCCCAGGAGGTGAAGTGTCTCTGGGAGGCCCGGAGCCGGTTCTTCATCAGCAGCCCCCCTTCTCCTGGAGAAAATGTGATGCGCCCTCTTGTGGCCGAACGTGGTATCTCCCATCGTGGGCTTAGGGCCCGACCCGCCACTTTGATGCTTTCTTTGCTCGGTGACATTAGCCTAATACGTGTTAGGCTTTATGCTGGGAACAGGGAACACAAACAGGATCAAGAAATGGCCTTTTTCTTCGATGATTTCATTTCCAAGTTTCAGAGATAGCTACATAAGTAAATAATTAGCTATAACTGAATGTGATTGTAATACAGACCTCAAAGAGCAAAGCTTCACAAATGGAAAGGCCCCTTAGCTGGATGAATAATAAGCTATATGCCAGGCACTGTTTGCCGACATTATCTCATTTAATTCTCTATTTTATTATTCTTAGCCTCATTTCATAGATAAGAAAACCGAGACTCAGGGATCATTCTCAACTGCAAATCTGACCTTATTACTTCCTTGCTCACAGCCTTTCAATGGGCTATTTTTTTTTGGGGGGGGGGATGGAGTCTCGCTCTGTCGTCCAAGCTGGAGTGCGGTGGCACAACCTTGGCTCACTGCAAACTCCTCCTCCCAGGTTCAAGCGATTCTCCTGTCTCAGCTTTCCAAGTAGCTGGGATAACAGGCATGTACTACCATGCCTGGCTAATTTTTGTAATTTTAGTAGAGGCAGGGTTTCACCATGTTGTCCAGGCTGGTCTCGAATTCCTGACCTCAAGTGATCCACCCGCCTCAACCTCCCAAAGTGCAGGGATTACAGGTATGAGGCACTATGCTAGGCCATCAATGGCTCTCTTCTTCTTACTGGAGCCTTTCCAGTTGTCACACAATCGACTTTTGCTTAATTCTCCAGACTCCTTTCTCTACATTCCCCCACGCAGCTCCCAGCCATACCTGTCTGCTGCCTTGAACCAGCCTCTAGTCTCTAAGCCACTGCAAATACATCTCTTCTGTCTGGATCATTCTTTCTTCCCAGCTTCACCTGCCCATTCTTCAGGTCTCAGCTGCTTAGTCATCCCTTCCTCCTGGAAGCCTTCCTTGATCCTACCAAGCTGGGTTATAGGCTGCCTTCAAGGGCTCCTTAGATCTCCTGATCTTAGCAAATATTCACAGTCTGGGTCACTGTCATCCAGACTGGGAACCCACAAGACCCCTTAAGAGAGGACAAGGAAAGATTAGGACATGTGAAACAGGTAGCTTTTTGAGGAAAGGGATTGGCTGAAAGCTACCTGGACAAATCCAGGAAGGAGGGGTTAAAAGGAGCTGATGGTAGCTCTTATCAATTGAGTGAAAATTGTTTGCCGACTGATCTGTTTTCCCGCTAGACTTTAAGCTCCATGAGGGCAGGGCAGGGGTTGTATCTGTCTTATTCACTGCCCTATCTCTAGCATCAGGCAGTACTCAGCACGTAGTAGGGAGGACAGGGTGAAAAAGAAGACAGGGCGAGCAGGGGAGCATACCACAGAGATATTCCAGAGAACCACCAAACATCCGCTGGGCTAGCAATTAGGACGTGATTGATGATGGTAGTGAGTGCAGTTTTCAAGTGCACAGAAGAATATATAGAATATTATGTACAAAAAACCTGGCCTTCACTTTGGGAGGCTGAGGTAGGAGGATTGCTTGAGCCCAGGAGTTCAAGACCAGCCTGGGCAGCATAGCAAGATCTTGTCTCTACAAAAAATATAAAATTAGCTGAGTGTGGTGGCATGTACCTATAGTCCCAGCTACTTGGGAGGCTGAAGTAGGAAGATTGCTTGAGCCCCAGAGGTCAAGGCTGCAGTGAGCCAGAGCCATGATTGTGCCACGGCACTCCAATCTGCGTGACTGAGACCCGGTCTCAAAAAAAAAAAAAAAAGCCTATTTCTTGCCTAGCAATAAATGGTAGCTATTGCTGTTATTGTCAAAATTAAAGTAACAAGGAAAAGGCCATGGCCTCTAAGGCTAGATGTAGGAGAGGGAAAGAGATTTCCCATGACCCTCACCTTAGGCCGGACTTCCATAATGTGGGCTCTGTGCTTGGATAAGAATTCTTTCTGCAGAGCCTGCTGCAGGGTGCTAACAGCAGTGGTGTATGTGGAACATCGTAGTCAAGTTTGGTTAGGTGATGCTGAGGTAAACTGCACCCCCACTGATTCCCAAATCTCCCACTATATGTACAATGTGGGTTGGTTGGGGAACTCTCCAAGGAGCTCAAGAAACTTGGCATCGCAGAGGGTTCTTTTACAGTGGGCATTGCTACATCTCTGCCAGTTATGTTTCTTTCATAATATGTAGCTTACGCTAGTTCTGAAAATGACTTATCCTCAAGAGTGTGTGTGTGTGTGTGTGTGTGTGTGTGTGTGTGTGTGTGTGGTCTTCCTCAAGCAGTGGCTCACAGGAGACTGGTGGGTCTGTGAAACTGGCCAGAGGGATGTGTAAACACCCCTGTCTTAAGCAGGAAGTAGCTGCAAGGACAAGACTGGGCCGAGTTTTGACAACCCACACGTGTTATGCCCAAAGAACTGGATTCCAGATTCTAGAAAATAAAGTGTGGTCTCCACTCACTCGGTTCTGAGAGCTTGGCAGCTCTGGGTAGGGGCTAGGGTTTTCCTTGGGAAAGTGGACATTCCATTGTCAGTCACCCTGGGAAGAGGCAAATCCCGGCACAGAAAGTGAGGAGGGGGAAAGGGGCCGACATTAGGCCCAGAACCCTGTTGTGAGCTGAGCGCTGGTGGAGGGAGGTGGGGCAGACAGCTGCCACCACAAGGAGGCTGGGAGGCACCCAGGCATCAGGTGGGTCTCCCAGAACAGCCTGGGTCTGTGAGCTCTGAGCATATCTGACCTGGCTTCTACCTCTGCGTTTCTCTGGGTAGCAATTTCCAGCCTCCAGTGAAGTCTTGCCGAAGTTCACAGCCTTAAGGAAAATTAACAGAAGGACTTGGCCACATTCCAGGTCACAGGGGGAACAGCCTTACTCCATTCCCCAGGCCTGTGTGGAGGGGACAAACCGAGGGCAGAGGAGGAAGTTGCTTTGGGAACCCAGGACATGGCAGGAAGCAAAGCGAAGGCTTGATCCATGTGCTGTGGCCATGTAAGCCAGGCGCTCAAACACTCCCAAGGAGCTTCTGAAAGACCAGAGCTCTCAGCTCCTGGAGGCTGGACCTTGTGACAGTTCAGTCTCTGCAGCCTTGGATCAGTGGTTTACCTTCTGATCTCTTATTGGCGCCTGGTGGTGGTTGTGGGGAAACCAAGGCAGAAAAGCAGGCTCTTACCTGAATTCAGCCTGACTAAGGGCTCTCCTCTCTCCACCCTTGCACCCAGCCTATCTCCATAGCCTGCCAGGACTGCCTGTTCCTACAGCTGAGTAGCTTTTGCCTCTTCTCGACCCTGCACACCGCCACCTCTGCCTGCTTGGCCCTCCCCAGGGTCAGCGCACTGTCCTCTAAGAAGACGTTCTGGGTTTCATCCAGGTCCCCCAAGGCTCACCCCTCATCTTCTGTTCTGGATCTCTATGACTGACTCTTAGATGGGAGGATTCCTGAGAGCAGGGGCCAGTGTCACCTCCATCAATCTTATTATTTTTCTTTGAGACAGAGTCTTGCTCTGTCGTTCAGGCTGGAGTGCAATGGCACGATCTCGGCTCACTGCAACCTCTGCCTCCTGGGTTCAAGTGATTTTCCTACACAGTTTTATTTTTTATTTTTTTATTTTTTTGAGACGGAGTCTTGCTCTGTCACCCAGGCTGGAGTGCAGTGGCGTGATCTCGGCTCACTGCAAGCTCCGCCTCCAGGGTTCACGCCATTCTCCTGCCTCAGCCTCTCCGAGTAGCTGGGACTACAGGCGCCCGCCACCACGCCCGGCTAATTTTTTGTATTTTTAGTAGAGATGGGGTTTCACCGTGGTCTCGATCTCCTGACCTCGTGATCCGCCCGCCTCGGCCTCCCAAAGTGCTGGGATTACAAGCGTGAGCCACCGCACCCGGCCCTCAAGTGATTTTCCTACTTCAGCCTCCCAAGTAGCTGGGATTATAGGCATGTGCCACTGCGCCCAGCTAACTTTTGTATTTTTAGTAGACACAGGGTTTCGCCATGTTGGCCAGGCTGGTTTCGAACTCCTGAGCTCAGGTGATCCGCATACCTTGGCCTCCCAAAGGGCTGGGATTACAGGTGTGAGCCACTGCACCCGGCCACCTCCCTCCATCTTTACCCTCAAACCCGCAAGTCCCCAGACCTGGCTTCATCTACCTAGGTGTTGGCTGGATGATATCATCATCCATTGACCCGGGGTTGGTAAAGGCTGGGGAGTGGGTGGAAGCAAATGCAGCTGCATACAAACTGGGAGCTGTTTATTGGTCGCCGTGAGAAGCCTATATACAAAGAAGGCACGAGGAGGGGGAGGGCATTCCCCTGCTACAGTACCATGGAAGGGGCTGGGGCTGGGGAGTGGGCCTGCCAACAGGCAGGGGTCGGGAGAGGTTTTCTGGAACTAGCCTCAGCTTCTCAAATGGGCCTTAGGAGACAGCCCATAGGGGAGGGGGCAGAGCCAGGCTGGCTCTGAAAGCCAAGGATAGCTAAGAAATCCACTTCTAGGCCCCTGATACATGGTCAGCGTGGGGTCTGGCTGGATGGGGCCGGGCAGGGCCCCCTGCCTATTCTACATTCAAGTGTCGCTCCCTCCGTGGTCTTGTAGGGTCTCTCTGGGGCCTTCTGAGGCTGGCTGGTAGTGGTGAGTCAGAAGTGGCATCTTCTCTGTATCCTCCCAACATCTGTCTGTCCAGAATTGGCCCCCTCCTCTCTGTGGAGGATCCCGCCGTGCCCCAGCACAGTGAGCCCAGGCTACCTTGCCGTTTGCCTGTCTTTGTTCCTTCCCGCTGCACTCCCTGCGAGTTCAGTCTGTGGCCAAGGAGAGAGGCTTCACAGAGATGCAGGAAAGAAAGCCGTTCTGGGACCTTCTTTCTAGTTCCTTTGCTGTTGGGTCTGAGCACACCAGGTCCTCCAAGTGCCCCCATGGACAACCTTAGGCAGGACCCCCAGCTCTCTGGCATGGGTGTCAATGGCGGCCCACCAGCCAGGGGCCCCGGGGCTGCTCCCTGTCAGTAGTTTTGACAGCAAAGTCAATCCAGTGACTGTGGCTCAAGATGGATCCAGTGCGAAAGGGGGAGGTGTCACCACATTGCGGGGGCCTTTTTCTCCCGGCTCTGGCGGGAGGCTCTTTGGCTTGTTTTGGCGCAGGCAGAGGCTGAGACACGGCGAACCCATGCACCATCCATGATGCGCCAGCACAGTCCATGAGCAGTGGGCCCCACGTGCGTCTAGGGCACAGGACCGCAGTGCGCTCAGCGTTGTAAGGTCCACAGCGCTGGCCCTCCTGTGGGAAGATCCCCAGGGCCAGACAGCATGTGCATGCTCTTGACGAGGTGTATGTGCCTGAGCCTGCTGCTGCCAGCCAAAGGCGGTGGCCCCTGTGGACTGTCAGAGGCATAACTTATGATAAATAGGAAGAAAGGGGACACTGGGGGAGGAGGGGGTGGGATCAGGAAGGACGTCAGTAGTATCGGTCCCGAGTCTGCCAGCTGGTCACCCAGTGCTTCTTGGTGGGCAGGGTGCTCCCTGGAGGTGGGTAGCGCTCCTCCTCCCGGATCCGCACCGCGTGGTACTTCGGCATGATCTGATAATAGCGGGTCCGCTTAAAGAAGTCACACTGGAGTTGGAGGGGGAAGAGAAAGAACATTAGCATCGAGTTTGAGCTGCCAGGAAGGAGTGCCAGGCCTCTCCCTCTCCCACCCAGAACTCCTCAAAGCCAGAACTCTTGACCGAAACGCATCCCATCTCCCTGCACTGAGATACAGAGGATGAGTTTCTCCACCCCAGGCCCCAGAGGAAGAAGGAGTTGAGGAAGGCAGAGAGCAGAGGAAGAGGCAGATGGAGAGTGAGGGCAGCTGCAGAGACAGTGGATGGCACGGCCAGGAAGCCTGGGCAGTCTACCCTGACCACAATGTTGGGAGGGGGTCCATTTGTTATCCTGGAAGGGTTGCTCAGGAGGAAACAGGCTAGTTCCCAGGAGGAGGGTCTCTACTGCTCCCCTCCTTCCCTAGGGGTGGAAATGGGAGTGTAGAATTATTCTGGACATGCCTGTGGTTTACAGAGATGGGGCCTGGCCTTGCCCTTGACCTTGTTCCAATCCCCAGAAATCAAGGTCATCACAGAGAGGGTTTATGGCTCCCTCATGGGGTCCCAAGTCACCAAGGAGCTCAGGGGGAGGCTGATGAAAGCCAGACCAGGGGGCTGGAGGGACAGTCAGAGTGACCTGATCTTTGAGGTGGTGGTGGGGACAGAATGAGATCAGAGCAGGCCCATAAGGGAAGAGGAGCAGATAGGACAGAGTCAGAGGCCCGGCCAGCTGTGGGGCTCGGGGAAGGGGGCCCGGAGGCCGTGTTACCCAGGTGGGCCGGGGGCGGGGGGCTGCCCCCTCAGTAGTCGTCGGTCAGCCTCTCTGTCTCTGACGGCTGGCTCTTCATCTCCGCCTTCTGCCTCTTAGCTTCATACAGGGCGCGAGTGCGGGCTCGCTTGAAGAAGCCGCACTGCGGAGGGGAGGAGGTGGGGACGGGCCATCAGGGGGACGCTGGGCTATCCTCACCAGCAGCACTCATGGACCAGGGCTTTAGGGCTGGGGAGCCTGGGGGCTGGGGCTCAGTCCCAGCTTGGTGGTGTGGTCAGAAGCCAGAGCTCCTGGGTCCCCCTTTCCAGCTTGCAGCTCCCCGCACTAACCCAGGCCAGGGGTGAACCTGTAAGCTGGTGGGAGAAGGTGGAGAGGACAGGGAGGAAGGGTGGGGGTGAGATGGAAGGCAGGACCGGGATGGGGAGACGTGGGTTGGAGGAAGGGCTGGTGAGTGTGCTGGTGGAGGTCCCAGAGCAGGAGTGGGCTGGGCTACTAACCTTCCACAGCAGGAGGATGATCAGCCCCAGCAGCAGCAGCCCTGCACCCACGGCCACCAGCACCAGCCACAGCTCGATCTCGGCTGGCAGCTCCTCCACCAGCTCCGAGTCAATGTCCACGGAGAACTGGAGCGGGGAGAGGAGGACTCAGCCCTGTGTCAGCCTGCTTAGGCCCATCCTCACCCTTCCTATCCTAGCTGGGCCCAGGCACCTGCTGTTTGTCCTACTGCCAGTAGGGGGCAGCCTGGGACTGGAAAAAGCCTGTGCCTGCCCCACTGACAGCAGGTCCAGTGGTCCTTCCTGCTTCTCCTAGGCACAGACTTGACTCCAGAGGAGCAGCCTCAGATTTGGGAGGTGGCCTGGAGTCTGGGTGTGTGACCCACACATCTGGGCCTGGGTACCAGCTCCTTCCCTGATGAGCTGTGTGACCTTGGACAAGTAATTGCACCCCTCTGAATCTCATGCTTTCTGCTTTCTGATGAGGGGGATCATAATGACTACCTCATAGAATAGCAGAACGGCCAAAAGCAGGGGTTCTGGAGCCACATTACCTGGGTTCTAGCCCAGCTTTGCTATTCACGAGCTGTGTGACCTTGGCAAGTTACTTAACCTCTCTGTTGTTCATCTGTAAAATGGGAATATTACCTATCTCATAGGTTGCCGGGGAGAATTAAGTGTGTTTGATATAAGAAAACTGCTTAGAGCAACACCTGCTACACAACAAGCACTCCATAAATATTCACCAAAAAAACCCCACAAAGAATTCATAGCATATAGTCCCATTCTTTTTATTTTATTTTATTTTTTGGAGACAGAGTCTTGCTCTGTTGCCCAGGCTGGAGTGCAATGGTGGAATCTTGGCTCACCACCAGCTCCGCCTCCCGGGTTCAAGCGATTCTCCTGCCTCAGCCTCCTGAGTAGCTGGGATTACAGGCACGCACCATCACGCCTGGCTAATTTTGTATTTTTAGTAGAGATGAGGTTTCACCATATTGGTCAGGCTGGTCTCGGACTCCCGATCCCAGGTGATCCGCCCACCTTGGCCTCCCAAAGTGCTGGGATTACAGGCGTGAGCCACCATGCCCAGCTGATAGTCCCATTCTTTTTCTTCCCCTACAATGGAGATAAATATGGATGTGTGTGTATATGAGGGGTTTTTTTTGTTTTTTGTTTTTTTTGAGACGGAGTTTTGCTCTGTTGCTGAGGGTGGAGTGCAGTGGCACAATCTCGGCTCACTGCAACCACTGCCTCCCAGGTTCAAACAATTCTCCTGCCACAGCCTCCCAAGTAGCTGGAATTACAGGCGTGCACCACCGTGCCCAATTAATTTTTGTATTTTTAGTAGAGACAGGATTTCACCATGTTGGCCAGGCTGGTCTCAAACTCCTGACCTCAGGTGATCTGCCCACCTTGGCCTCCCAAAGTGCTGGGATTACAGGCGTGAGCCATCGCACCCGGTCTCTTTCTTTTCAAGACAGGGTCTCACTGTGTTGCTCAGGTTGGAGTGCAGTAACACAAACATGACGCACTGGAGACTCCACCTCCTGGGCTCAAGTGATTCTCCTGTCTCAGCCTCCAGTGTAGCTGGGACCACGTGCCACCACATCCAGATAATTTCTTGATTTTTTTTTGTAGAGATGGGTCTCACTTTGTTACCTAGGATAGCCTCAAACTCCTAGGCTCGAGCGATCCTCCTACCTTGGCCTCCCAAAGTGTTAGGATTACAGGCATGAGCCACCATGCCCAGCCAGCAACCTGTTTTTTTTTCACTTAATATCATCATCTTTTCATGTCAATTGATAAAGATCAGCCTAATCTCTTCTGAGGACTGCACAGTCATTGAAGGAAATGTACCATAATTTATTGAACCAATCTCCTACTGAAAGACATTTAGATTGTTTCCAGCTTTCTGCCATTATAAATAATTCTCGAAAATATCCCCATATATTTATCTTTGTACACTTGTCCTATTAGCTCCTTACAATATATTCTCATGTACTAGATCTAAGGAAATGGGCACTTTAAATTTTAATAGATACTGAAAACTTCATCTCCTAAAAGAATCTACCAATTTATCATCCAAATCAATAGCATTTCTCTCCACCTCATCAGCATTAGACGCATTATTCTTTTTTTTTTTTTTTTTGAGACAGAGTCTCACTCTGTCGTCCAGGCTGGAGTGCAGTGGAGTGATCTTGGCTCACTACATTTATCTCTTAGGTTCAAGCGATTCTTCTGCCTCAGCCTCCTGAGTAGCTAGAATTACAGGCATCCACCACCACACCCAGTTAATTTTTGTATTTTTAATAGAGATGGGGTTTCACCATGTTGCCCAGGCTAGTCTCAAACTGAACTCAAATGATCCACCCGCCTTGGCCTCCTAAAGTGCTGGGATTACAGGTGTAAGCTACAGCGCCTGGCCAGCATTATTTTTTTAAATATTTCCCAATCTGATAGGCAAGAAAAATCTTATTACTATGATTTATATTTCTTTATGAGCAAGATGAACATTTGTATTTCACCCTATGTATGCTGCCTATTGATATCCTTTATATATTAAAAAATACATATCAATATTTTGTCATATATGCTGTAAACATTTTTAAAAAGCAGTATATCATTTGCCCATTTAGTTTCTTTTTTTTTTTTTTTTTTTTTTAGGCAAGGTGTCACTCTGTCACCCAGGCTGGAGTACAGTGGCATGATCCGGCTCACTGCAGCCTCAACCTCCTGAGCTCAAGCGATTCTCCTGTCTCAGCCTCCCAAGTAGCTGGGATTACAGGTGTGCACCACCACACCCAGCTAATTTTTGTTTTTATTTGTAGAGATAAGGTCTCACCATGTTGCCCAGGCTGGTGTGGAACTCCTGGGCTCAAGCAATCTGCCTGCCTCAGTCTCCAAAGTGCTGGTATTACAAGTGTGAGCCACCGTGCTCAGCCTCTTTTAGTTTCTTTACTATCTCTTTTGCTGTATACAGACTTAAATTTTCATAGAGTCTAATTTATCAAATTTTTCCTGTGACTTCTGGGTTTATAACTCACTCTTCCCATAATTAAAGGTTACCATTAAAGTGTTCTCTATATTGTATCCTGGCATATTAGGTTTTAACTGCTACATGTAGATATTTAATCTAACTCTATTTTTGTTTATGGTGTGAGGTAGAGGTTTGTCTTTAGTTTCCAAATGTGTTCTCCCAACACTACTTAATAATCTACCTTTCTCCACGGATTAAAAATGCCATCTGTATCATAAAGTTCTATTTTGTTCCACTGATCTTTCTGGCCCTTCTTCTACCTCTTCTATACTACATTAATTGATCTTAGGAAATGTACAATAATGTACATAACCAACCCTGCATTCATCTCCCTATAAGTATCTCCCACGTATCTTCACTTATATCCTTTTCACAACAAATTATTAGCAATTCTATATTTATTCTTCTAGATGCAACTCAGATTCAAGATTGGGAACTTCTTTTTCAAGTTTCCTGAATCCTACTGAGACTGGAATAATTTGGGTGGGAAGATCTGACAACTTGATAATACAATATTGACTTTTTTCTAATCATTACTCAAGTTTTTGTTGCATATTTGTTATATTTATTCCCAGATGCTCTATCACTTTTCTGATGAATTTGAATGGGATCTTTTCAACTATACTTTTCATTGGTTATTGCTAGCATGTAGGAAACCTAGGGGGTTTGGGTATTTTGATCTTGTTTTGACCTCTTGGACTTCCTGAATTATCTTATTGGGTCTAATAGCTTTTTGGGCCGGGTGTGGTAGCTAATACCTGTAATCTCAGTGTTTTGGGAGGCCGAGGTGGGAGGACTACTTGAGACCAGGAGTTCAAGACCAGCCTGGGCAGCACAGTGAGACCTCATCTCTACAAAAAATAAAAAATTAGGCTGGGCACGGTGGCTCATGCCTGTAATCTCAGCACTTTGGGAGGCCGAAGCAGGTGGATCACGAGGTCAGGAGATCGAGACCATCCTGGCTAACACGGTGAAACCGTCTGTACTAAAAATACAAAAATTAGCCGGGCGTGATGGCGGGCGCCTGTAGTCCCAGCTACTTGGGAGGCCAAGACAGGAGAATGGCATGAACCAGGGAGGCGGAGCTTGCAGTGATCGCGCCACTGCATTCCAGCCTGGCCACAGAGCGAGGCTCCGTCTCAAAAATAAATAAATAAATAAATAAAGTAGCTGGGCATCGTGGTACGTGGCTGTAGTCTCAGCTACTCAGGAGGCTGAGGTGGGAGGATTTCTTGATCCCAGGAGTTCAGGACTACACTGCATTCCAGCTGGGGCAACAGAGTGACACTGTCTCTGAAGCAAAATAAAATAAAACACTAGCTTTTCCATTGCTTCTCTTTTCTGCCACGTAGATGATGACATCATCTGTCAATACTGACCAGGTTCTCATGGCTGAACCTCCCTCCGTTCTGCCTTGATATCCTGCCTTTCTCCATATATACACATATTGCCTGTGGCCAGAAGCTCACAGGTCCATAGTGGATGTGACAATGGGTGAGATAATCAGGAGACCCACGTTCCAGCCCCCGACAAACTGTGCCACTTTGGGGAGGCCACTCAAGTCTCTCTAGGCCTCAGCCTCTCAGCCATAAAATAGAGAGGCAATCCCAGCCCTACCCTTCATAGAGATGTTGTGCAGAGCAAAGAAGCTAATGCAGTGGTTCTCAGCCCTGGCTGCACATTAGCATCACTTGGGGGACCTTTAAACACGGCAATCCCGGAATCCACTCCCAGGGACTCGGGGTTAATTGCTCTGGGTGCAGTCCAGACACCAGAACTCCTCCAGATAACTCTTACCGCGCAGCCAAGATTGAGAACCATACGGCTGAAGTGCGTCAATGTGCTCTTAAAAGATGCCCTGTACTCCCAAGCTCTGGCTGGAGCCTGCTATCCTAGTGAACACGCGCACTCACCCACGTGGTCTTGTTCTCCATGTTGATGGTGGGGATGCTGGTTCGGAGGAATAGGGTAGCCCAGCCATTTACCCGGACTCGGTCAAAGTCTCCGTAATCCTGGATGGGGAGTGGGGTGGGTCAAGAGGAACACTTGATACTTCTCTGAGCCTCCCTCTGACCCTAAGCATCCCCACCCTATCACCCTCCCACCAGGTAGCACCCTTAAACAGCACCCCAAAGGATCTGTCAGCCAGGCCTCCCCTCCACACACAAATGCACATCATTCATTTATTTGTTCATTCATTTGTGCATCAGGTCCTGTGCTGGATGCTGGGGACAACCGAAACAATGAACGTCACAGTCTAGGTCAGGCCTGTGGGCTAAATCTGACCTGGCACCTGCTGTTGTAAATGAAGTATTTTTGGCGCACGGCCACACCCATTCATTTGTCTATGGCTGTTTGTGCGGTGCGCTGGCAGGACTGAGTAGTTGCAACAGAAACTCTATGGCCCGTCAAGTTGAAAAGATTTCTAATCTAGTCCTGTACAGAAAAAGTTTGGTCTAGATGGCATGAGAAAGTGGGCACGTGAGGCATTGCAACCCAGAGTTGAGTGTGATAAATGGCATGTGTGGCTTCTGAGAAAGTTAGGTGGGTGGCCATTGGAAGAGAGGTCATTTTCAGCTGGAAAAGCCAGAAAAGACCTCATGATGGTGAAGCATCTGACAGGAACCTTGAAAACTAAATAGGGGTGTACACGCAGAGATAAAAGAGGGGAAACGAGCATTCCAGGGTTAAGGAACACCCTGGGGAAAGGCATGGAGGTGGGAAAGTAATGGACACATAAGAGAATAATGGACACGAGAGAGGTCATTTTGGCTGGGGACAAACACGTACATATCCATGCAGAGACACGCAAATAACACACACACACACACACACACACACACACGGAGCCCTGCTATGACCCTGGCCTCGCCCTCTCCCTGTGATTCTCCCCCTCAGCGTGGATGGTAGGAGAGACCTTCAGACCCAGGCACTGACCTCGATGAAGGTGCTGTTCCACACTCGTGCCTTCACAGTCACATTGGTGACAATGGGGGCATCAGGGATGGGGCACTCCAGCCACACACAGTGGGCGCGCCCGGTGGCACAGGTCTGAGGCGGGCAGGGAACACAAGATGTGACATAGTCTGCGTCTCCAGATTCTTCATGCCTTGCTCCTTACCTCCCGCCCCTTCCAGGCTTTGTCTCACCCCTGGGTGACCCAAAGGGGTCTGACATCCTTTCACTCATGCACACGTCCCCCAACTTCACAGTTATGCATTTCAGACACACTCTTTGGGCCAAGCTCATATAATGCCAGGCACATGGATAACATGGAATCTGGCCCCTGCTCGTGTAAACAGGGCCCAACCGCCTACACCTGCTTCCCAGACAGCTCCCTGCCCCTGGGACACCACCTCCCACTCTCCACCCAGCTAGGCTTCAACCGGCTTGCCAGGCCCGCTCTCCTGCTCTCCTCTCCTTTCCTGCAGACGGCACACGCACCACCCACCATGCCCTGCCCGACACTGCCTCCTGCCGGCCAAAGCTCTGAGCAGCTCTGTCACCCCCAACAGGCTGGGGCTCCTTAGAGCAGAGCCAGTGCCTCCTCCTTTGGTCCCTTGTCTTCGATGCTCCCCCATCAGAGTGGGGAACCCTCTGAGGGCAGGAGTTGAGGCTCCCTGCTCTGTCTGGAGGCTCCAAGAGCAGGGGCCTCATCACCTCATCACACTGAGGTCTCCCTTGCTTTGTGTGCCCCTGGTGCCCAGGCACCCTGTGATGGGGTGGGTGCAATCCCCTCCAACCTCGCCCTGGCCACTCACCAGCACAGTCTCAGACTTGGCTTTTTTGGCAGCAGCCAGAGTGACAGGTGGGGGGCCCTGGCCTCCCCCTGGATCCAGCTGTCGCCGCCTGCGCTGTGGGGATGACGGCCTGTCCCCAGAGTCCTGGAGAGGAAATAGGAGATTTGCTGGCAGGGCAGAGGAAGAATTGGGAGCAGGGTTGCAGGAAGGGAAAGGGTAGGAGAGACAGGTTGCCAAAGGGGTATGAGGGGAGGGAGGGGAAGACACTGGCCCTTCTGCCCTGTAGCATGCAAATGAAATATCCCTGATAGTGTCCTTACAGAAAGAGTGAGGTTGAGAGGGTTGATAAGGTCTCCAGGTGGTTGGCAGGGCCAGGACCCATTGCCATGGACGGTGATCTCCGTGGGATACAGCAGCCACTTGCCATTGCTGACTTCATAGGGCCACTCCAGACCTAGGACCAGGGTCCCCAGGCCCACCAGCCCCTCCCCCATTGGGCCCACCTGTGGGCACAAGATGTGTCATAGTCATTATCTCCTGGAAAACCACCTCCATCTTACCAACCCCCAACCCTCCCACCTTCAGACCCCAGAGAATATAAAAATAATCCTTCCTAGAAGTCCCCAGCCCAGGACTCTGGCGAGCCCCTTACCTGGAATTCATACTTGAGGGAGCTTCCTACATCCTGCACAGTTTTCATGCCAGACTCGCCCATCACTGTCCCCCCAAAGAAGCTTTGTAGCCGGTGATTTACCCTAAGGGTAAGAAGGATGCTGGAGTCACGGGGGACAGGAGACCAGGGCCCTGGCGGAGGGGGGTGGGCACCAAAGCTGGTTAATTATAGCCCCTCCGACATCAGGCACCTCAGTAGAAACCTCAGCTCTGCATTTACCAGCTTTATGGACTCAAGCAAGCTATTTATCCTCTCTGAGCCTCAGTCTCCTCATCTGTAAAATGGACTTAATCATAGCTGTTGTGACACAGGGCTGCTGTGAGAAGTCATTGAGATGATGTATATAAAATCCTTAGCACAATGAGCTCATATAAAATGGCAGGGACAACACCTTAGCCCTGGGGTTGCCCATTCCTCCATTTCTGCCTGCTTTACAGGGGGAATAGTAATGGTAACAATAATGATAGTGATTGTTGTTGTTAAGAAAAGGATGATCCAGGGAAAGTGGAGGCCTGAGGACACTGGGCCAAGAGAGGGGTCAGAGGAACTTGGGAGATATCCTGGGGATAGGGAACCCCAGCTTAGGCACAGCAGGCTGGGGTGGGGGTGGTAGAGAGCGGTACCCACATGCTAAGTGAGGTCTGGAGTGTATAGTCCACCAGCAGAGTGAGGGTCATGGGCCACAGGTTGTCCTGGTGACTCGACCTTGGGAGGAAATGCAGGGGGTAGGAAGGTGATCCAGGATACCTCAGCCCTGACCCAGACTGGCTTTTTGAGGTCACTCACGTGGAGAGCTGCAGCTGCACCTGAAGTTCCCTTGTGTGCAGGGTCACCCCGATGACCTCGAAGGCGATGAGCAACTCCATCTGCCACAAGGGTCAGGGAGGCAGAGAGTGGCATATGGGGCCTGGCGGTGGTGATGTCATGGGGAAGGAGGGGATGCACACTATTCTAGTTGGCTTTCTGGCCTTCTCCTCCTCCTCCTGTTCTGGGCGAGGGGTCTCTACCTCCCCACCCCACCTCTGTCTCCCTTTCCCTCTTTTACTCCATCAGGTCACATCTCTGCTACTTTTGAGCTACATAACCTTGAGCAGGTAACTGAAACTTTCTAAGTGTGTGTTTCCTCTTCTGTAAAAGAGCATCTACCGCCTCAGAAGGCTGTGAGAATTATATCAAAGAAGCACAGTGTTGGGCTCAGGGGCTGGCACACAGTTGGTGCTTGGTCAAACTGGTTTCCTCCCCTCCACCTGCTCTAGCTTTGTGCACAGCTCCCTAGCAGCCCCATTTGTCTTAGTTTCTGGGCCTCTTCTCACCCTCTACTGAGTCTCTCCTCCCGCACTGTGGCTCTCCGCTTCGAGGAAGCCCAGAAAGCAGGCAGGCAGAGACTAGAAGGACAAGGAGCTCATCAGAGGAGCAGACTAACCCAGGAGGACTGGGAGGATGTGGCCAGTGCTCACCCTCTGGTTCTGTTTGAAGGGGTTCCCCAGCTCGCAAAAGATGGTCTCATTAGCTTGGCAGGCCCCAGGCTGAAGAAAGAAGGCGAATAAGGTCAGGGTCGGGTCAAAGTAGGGCTTGTCCTCCCTCCTCTGTGGTGCAAGGTCAGAAGCCCTAGAGCTTGAGAGCCGGATTCTCCAAGCAGCAGAGACGCTAAGGCCCCCAAGGAGGCCCAGACCAGAGGAGGGGGGCACGTGGCAGACAACACCTGCACAGGACACGCATATGGGGATGCAAAGACGCGGGGAGCCCTGCTTGGGCTCTGAGCCGGCCGGCGGGCACTCACGGGGCGCACTGAAGACAGCAGCAGGGCGGGAGGCACCACCAGGGTGAGCAGCGCCTCGTGGGCGTCCTCCCCGGAGCGCTCCGAGGTCCGGGTGTTCGTCACGTTGATGCTCAGGAGCAGTTTCCGGACGTCTCTGCTGTACTGGAGCCTGAGAGCAGGAGCCCAGGACTCAGCCAAGAGCCCCGCCCCCAGGGCCCTCCCGGATCAACTAGGCCCCGCCCCTGGGGCCTCCTAGGTGAGAAAAGCCCATCTTGGCACAGCCAGGCGCCGCCCTCTAGTCGCACCTGGAGGAGAAAGCCCCGTTTCTGACCATCCCACCTGTTCCCGCTAAAGCCCTGTCCCTCGGGCTCGCCTTGCCATGAGGCCCCGCCCCCACCGTGCCAGTTAACGAGGCCCCGTCCCACCCTTGGCCGATTAACGCGGCCGGCGGCCCACAGCCACCTGCTCAGCTTCTGCTGCTGCTCTGACACGAAGGCTGCCCGCATCTGCAAGTTGCTCTCACACTTGTTGTCAGGCCCGCACTCCTTCTGGAACTGGACCTGCGGGGTGGCGGGAGGTGTGAGGGCCGCACCACCCCCAGTGCTCTCTCGCCCCGCCGCCCTCCTGGCCCCTGGTCTTCAAGTCCAGGCGCCAGCCCCACCCACCTCAGTGTGGTTCTCCAGAGCCTGTGCCTGGTTGAGGATCGGGTAGGCGTCCAGGGACCGAAGCCCCAGCCGGGGGCGATCGGGCATCCGCAAAGGTAAAGAGTAGTTCATGGAGATGATGATGGGGCGGAGTTTGTCACGGAGGTTATCCTGGGGAGAGAGGGTGAGCTGAGCCCGGCCGTGCACTGCTCCCTGCCCCATCTGAATCCTCACACCACCCTGAACCCCAGAGAAGAGCTGGACCCCCCTCCACCTTGAAAACCTGACAGTTAGGCTGAACTCCCTCCAGTCCGGTCGCCAAATTGCGACTTCCTACTATCCTGACCCTCCAAGAGGAAAGACAGGGCTTCTCCTCCTCAAAAGTCCCTTCACCTCCCCATCCACAGGGTCCCCAGGTTGAACTCTCCCCTTCCACCCTGATGTCCCAGAGAGGGACTGAGCTTGCTCCCTACTCAGGGACCCCTTTTCCCAGAGGTGGGCTGAGCCAAGAGCTCCCACACTCCTCACTTTCCTTGGAGGTAATAAGCCCTTTGGCCCCATCCCCACCCCAAGGATCTCCATCTCTCCTCATGTGTGGGTGCTGTACACTGTACTCTTACAGACCAATAGCCTTCCAAACCGATGTCCCCAACCTCTGTCTCTGGGGAGACCCCCGTC
Source organism: Nomascus leucogenys (assembly GCF_006542625.1). Lineage (NCBI taxonomy): Eukaryota > Metazoa > Chordata > Mammalia > Primates > Hylobatidae > Nomascus > Nomascus leucogenys. The sequence continues at coordinate 1,208,727 of NW_022095769.1, forward strand.
CCTCACCCTTGATCTAGGGGGACACTGGCCACCTCCTCCAGGGACCTGGGAGCCCTCATCCTGCCCCTTGCTCCTCCCTCACCATCAGGAGCAGCTCCAGCTTCTGGCAGCGCATCTCAGGCATGGAGAAGAAGCCGTGGAAGACAGCGGACTCACTGCCGGCAAAGCGGAGCCGGGGCGGGCGGCGGTCCCTGTCGGCCTCCAGAGTGTAGGCCAGGGCTACAGGTAGACAGGGTGGTCAGCAAGGGGACAGGGGAGCGTACCCCTTTTATGCTGCACCCCAGCACTCACTGATGTTTCGCCTGTAGTTGGGGTTCCCGGCACTCTGGTTGTAAGCAAAGCACAGCTCCACTTGCACACTGTTGGAGGGATGTACAGGAGGGCGGGTCACAGTGGGACACACACGTCCAGGCCCTAGCTCTCGCCTCTGTACTGGGCAAAAGGAAACCGAGGCCCTTCTGGAGAGACGCAGGGACAAAACTGGGGAGTCCACAAAGCAGGTCTGTGGTGTCCCTGACCCCTTCCCTTCCATTCCCCTTAGAGCCAAAGAAAACAGGGTTAGAGGTCACTAATGGGGAAACCAAGGCCCAGGGCCCGGAAGGACTTGTCTGAAGTCCTCAGTCAGTTGGTGGCCCAGCCCAGTCTTGAACCTAGATCGGCCAATCCCCAGTCCAGGTCTCCTTGCACCAACCACCCCATTTCCCTGCTCTGTCTGCCTTTGTCTTCTGATCCAAAATCCTCATTCACTTAAAGACCTCGGGGTCATCGCCATCATTACTGTCACTTTCTTAGCAACTAACATTTTTTGAGCACTTAGGGTATACACAGTGCTGTGCTAAGGACTTTTTGTATATTATCTCATTTAATTATCACAACAACCCTGTGAATCAGTTATTATCAATTCTGTTCTACAAGCAAGAAATCTGAGCCTAAGAGGGATTAATAATTCACCTGAGGAGACTCTCCTCCATATCCATCCACTTAAATGCATCCCCTTTCCCAGAGCCCATCCCCGCCACTGCACTGGCATAGCTGGGATTTGAACCAGGCCGTCCAGAGCTCCCACCTTGAATCACTATACTCTACTGCCCCCAACTTCATCCATTACCTCTTACAAGGAATTTTGCTTTTTAATGAGGTTGGGTAGAGAGGGCAAACGCTGGCCCCAAGAATCAAATTTCTAAAGGTGGGATGTCAGGAGGCCAGGGGAGGGGTTTGGGAGCTGCAGCCCCTCCTGGACTGCCTATAAATAAATGAGGAGTGGGTGGGCAGAGCAATCTCACCAAGAGGTGGCCGTGCAAAGTGCAGGGTCCAGCACAGCTGGCCTGGCCACCAAGGTCTTGTGGACGATGTTAATGACGGGCCGGGCCCTGCAGAGACAACAGAGCCAGACAGATATCAGTGCCTCCTGCCTGCCCCAGGCCAGAGTTGGGGTCCAGGCTTCCAAGGAGCTAGTGCAAACATGGACACAGATGGGAATCTGTGCAGACAAAGATGAAGAAGAGAAAGACCCTTATTCACTGGCCTCCTGGCTCACCGCAGCAGCACAATGTGGTCTGACAGGCTTCCCACTAGAAGGTCTGGGTAGAAGTTGTCATCCACATCCATCTGCCCACTGAGGGAATAGCCGAAGGTGGCCAAGCCAGGCAGTCCCAGCTTCTCTCCGTGGATTACCTGGGGGCAGAGGAAAGTGGTGGGGGCAGGCTCTGGGGAGCAAGGCCCAGGGGGCTACAGGGAAGGGGTGGGTGAAGGAAAGCAAGGAAGGCCCATCTCGGCTGGTGGGGGCAGCAGACCCATGCCCGTCTCTCTGTACCTGCTGGGGCTGTCTGAGGAGCCCCTTAGAGCTACTGTGATAGATGTACACTTTGCCCAAGCCTTCAAACGGAGCTCCCACGGCAATATCTGCAGAAGAAAAGGCAAGACAGGGTCACCCAGGTACTCTGGGCCCCATGTCTCCCTAACTCTTTGCTCCAGGCCATAGAGCCCAGCACAGAATTGATCTCGGCCTGACTGATGGGCAGTGCTCAGAGCATCAGGGACAGAGCAGAGCTCTGCAGCTCAGGATGAACACTCAGACCATCTGGAGCCCAGCTTCCTCCTATCATGGGTGGGAAAGTAGGTTCGGGAGATGAGAGGTGACTCTACCAGATAGTTGTCAAGCATTCAGTGTGTGTGTGTTTAAAGACAGTGTCTCGCTCTGTGACCCAGGCTGGAGTGCAGTGGTGCAGTCATAGCTCACTGCAGCCTCAACCTCCTGGAATCAAGTGATCCTCCCACCTCAGCCTCCCGAGTAGCTGGGACAGGCACACACCACCACACCCAGCTATTCATTTAATTTTCACGAGAGTGCTGTGGGGTGGATACTACTGTCCCCCCACTTTATAGATGAGGAGACACTCCAAAAACCCAGAGGTACACAACTAATGAGTGTAGAGAAGAGAAAATTTGAGCCCAGGGCTGTCTCACAGCAGGGGCTGGGATTTTAACCACACTACAGTGAACTTCACTGAAAGTGTCAAGGCTTTTAACGTGCTAATCATTATCTCCACAAATAACCCCCAAGTATTAGGTTATCTTCTTAAACTGAACTCTTTCCAGTTTGCAGCTTTGGATCAGATAAGGCCTAGGGAATCAGCAAGCCAAGCTTGTTAGTAAGCCCTGTAAAGGGAGCGGAAGCAGGTCCCAGGCCGAAACCAAATTACTTCCACAGTGCACACTTGGCCTCTGGTGACTGAACTTTCTGGCACCTATTTTGGGTCTTCAGAGGCTCCTTTGCCTTCCTCTTGGTTCTCAGCTATGTCCTGGGAAACTGAGGTTATCAGAGAAGTGACTTTCAGATAAGCCAGGTGCCCCCATGGCACTGACTCCAGCCCTGAGTCTGCCCCTGTCCCTGATACCCCAGGTCCAATTGGTCCCCAAGTCCTACAGAACATTTATGAGGACCCCTATATCCAGGGCTCCCACCTTGTCCCATTCCTTATCATCTCCCACCTGAGATATTACATTCTTGATCTTAACTCCCCTGGCCTTTCTCCACCCCTGCACTCACTCATTCCATACCCCTTCCAGAATCATCCTTCAGGGTACGAAGTTATTATATCACATCCCTGCTCTAAAGCTTTCTCTGGATGCCCCACCACCCCACCATCACCATTACCCAAATATAAATCCCTAAGATACTCTGCCTGGCTTTCAAAGCATCCACCCTCACCCCACCCCACCCCACTCCCCCTCCAGCCTCCTCTCTGATGTGAACACTCCACACCCGCTAGATTTGGGCACACCAGGCCAGTTTCCACACCTGTGTTGTGCCCCATCAGTTCTCTACTGTGCACTCTCAGCCCAGCCTTGGCTGCACAGCAGCATGCAAGCTCCTCCAGGAGGCCCACTGAGCTTGCCTCTGTTGCTTCCTCTGCACATCTGTGCATCCTCTCTCTAGTACTGCTGCGAGCTCCCCAGGTCCGGCCCCATCCTGTCTCATCTGTGGGCCCTGTCAAGCCTGGTGTGCAGCTGGCGCTCAGTCAGTAGAGGTGCTGGGGGAGGGGTGCTGGCTCATACCCTGAAATCCATCCTGGTTGATGTCACCAATGCTGGCCACAGATAAGCCAAAGGCGGAGCCACTGGGGCCATGAAGAAGGAGCGAGGGGTGAGCAGGGAAGGAGGTTCCCGCCTGGTTCATGAAGACATAGACGGCACCCCCTACTTCCTCTTTCCTCTCAAAGTAGTAGGGGGCGCCCACCAGGAGGTCCTGCCACCTACACAGGAGAGGAGAAGGAAATGGGAGTGTGAGGTCAGCCTCCAATATGCAGCATAGTTCTTGTTTGACAGGCGTGACTGTGCCAGGGTACAGGGCTCTGCAAATGGCTCTTCCGGCCATGGGTCATGGGTGGGAAGGACATGTGCATGGGAAGGACATGGAGATGCCAATATGACCCACCAAATAGAAGACATATGTCATGGAGATGCCATGCAGGCACAAATCAAACCCAAACAACCTACATCCACTGGAGCATACAAATCCCAAGCAGAAACAAGCAAATGCAGGGGTCCCACAAATGCCATGTGCAGGTGCTCAGACTCCCATAAAGCCTGACTGCAAACCTCTGCAAACAACATGCAGAAAGCCGCACAACTGCAAATCCTCCACTCCCCTCGCATGGCTTAGGTAAGCCTTCCCCCGCCCATTGCTCTCCCTGGCCCCAGAGGATGTCCCTAGACTCTCACCCATCGTTGTTCAGGTCTGCCAGGGCAATGGCGCTGCCAAAATAGGCGCCCACCTGCGAGCCCTCCAGCACCTGCCTCCTCCGCAGGTCTCCACCTGCCTCCTGGCTCAGCAAGAACACTGCGCCCATATGTCGGTGCCGTGGGGCACCTGTCACGATGGTGATGTTTTTGGGGTGCAGGATGGCGATGCCTACCTGCACCGTGTACCCTGGAATAGAGGGAAGATGTTCAACCAAGGTCCCAGTCAACTTTGTCTCTTTCTACTCTGGACCCGTCTCCCTATCCCCTCCCTTGTCCCCCACCATGATGTTCTATCCCACTATTCCAAGTAGGGCAAGAAAGTAGACTCCAGATGGCCAGCAGCCATGGCCCGTCCCAGCCCCGGTTCTGCCTGGTCACTGGACTGGGAGCATGCTGAAGGCAAGAACTTTGCATCTTGGGAGCTTGGAACAGGGCCTGGCATACAGGTGCTGGTCAATCCATGTGTGCTAGTTTAACTAAATGCCATTAGTCACAACTGCACTCTGGCCTCACCTTTCCACCAGGGACTAAGCCCCCTTCCCCTCTATCACTTGACGGGCTACCACTACTGTACTCACCAATATAGAGGTTTCCTTGGTCCTCTGGGTCCTTGTAACTATACTCAGATAAGTCCCACTCCTTGCGCTGAATCATGTAGCTGTTTCCTTCATAGGGATTGAGGGAGGGAGAGTAGGGAGTATAAGTCACCACTGGTTTCTGGTTTCCTCTACCATGTCCAGCCCACTCCCACCCCCACCCAACAAGGATAATAATAACCCCTTTTATTGGTGAGCACTTTGCCATTTATAAATCACATCCTCTGTAACAATTCTTTTTTCCCTTTTTTTTTTGAGACAGAGTCTTGCTCTTGTTGCCCAGGCTGGAGTGCAATGGCGTGATCTTGGCTCACTGCAACCTCCGCTTCCTGGATTCAAGTAATTCTCCTGCCTCAGCCTCCCGAGTAGCTGGGATTACAGGCATGCGCCAGCATGCCTGGCTAATTTTTGTATTTTCAGTAGAGACAAGGTTTCACCATGTTGGCCAGGCTGGTCTCGAACTCCTGGCCTCAAGTGATCCGTCTGTCTTGGCCTCCCAAAGTGCTGGGATTACAGGTGTCAGCCACTGTGCCTGGCCTATTTTAACAATTCTTTGAGGTGAAATTATGACCCCCATTTTGCAGATAAGAAAAGCGAGGCTCGGGAGGGAAGTTGACTTGCTCATAGTCCCTTAGGGAGCTGGATGTACAGCCATGGCTAGAACTTAATCACTCGGGCTCCTGGATATTAGACGCTAGATGGCTTCCCCCACTCTCTAGACACTGAGGTCAGACTCCACACCATTATCTCTTTCTGGTCCTGACCCCAAACTCGGGCTGCCTAGCTGGACCCTGCACCCAGGGCTGCTGCTGGAGAGTATCTGTGACCAGCAGGTAGGAGGCAGGACCAGAAGAGGGGGCAGAGGCCTCAGCCTTCGGTGAGCCCAGAGCTGTGACTATGCCTGGGGCTACCTGTTGGTCAAGAGGAGATTCAAGGCTCCTCTGCCTGCTGATTCTGCAGTAAGGTTCAGTAAGGGAAAAGGGGTCACTATTGCTACAAGCTGTGTGATGGAGGGAGGCAAAGAGATGGAGGGAGTATAAGCTGTCAGACACCCCCTGTGAGACCATGTGTACTGTGGTCTTTTACAAGCATGGTCTTTTACAAGAAAATACCCTGCATCCTCTAAAATGATGGTCGTATATATGTCAACATGAAAAAGTGCCCATGACTTTTGATAAGAGAAAGACAGAAAGTAGCAATATTTATTTATTTAGTTTTTTGAGATAAGGTCTTGCTCTGCTGCTCAGGCTGGAGGACAGTGGCACAATCGCAGCTCACTGCAGCCTCAACCTCCTGGGCCCAAGCGATCCTCCCACCTCAGCCTCCTGAGTAGCTGGGACCATAGGTGTGTGCCACCACACCCGGCTAATTTTTAAATTTTTTGTAGAGACAGGGTCTCCCTACGTTGCCCAGGTTAGTCTTGAACTCCTGGGCTCAAGGGATCCTCCCACCTCAGTTTTCCAAAGTGTTGGGATTACAGGCATGAGCCACTGCACCTGGCGATAACTATTATTATAGTACATTGCCTACTGTACTATGTAGTGGTTGTACCAGGAGCATGTTTTATTTTTAGAATTAGTTTGTAAATGGTTAAACTGAAGTCAGATGGACCTGTATTCCAATCCAGGTTTCATAACTTTGTTGGCCTTGGGCAATTTACTTCTCTAAGTCTTAGTTTTTGTTTTTGTAAAATGGATATAATAATACTTGCCTCATAAGAGTATTTTAAGAATGATTAGGCCGGGCGCGGTGGCTCATGCCTATAATCCCAGTACTTTGGGAGACCGAGATGGGCGTATCATGAGGTCAGGAGATCGAGACCATCCTGGCTAACATGGTGAAACCTCGTCTCTACTAAAAATACAAAAAAATTAGCTGGGTGTGGTGGCAGGCACCTGTAGTCCCAGCTACTTGAGAGGCTGAGGCAGGAGAATGGCATGAACCCTGGAGGTGGAGCTTGCAGTGAGCCGAGATTGCACCACTGCACTCCAGCCTGGGTGACAGAGTGAGACTCTGTCTCAAAATAAATAAATAAATAAATAAATAAATAAATAAATAATAAAGAATGATTGAGGCTGGGCGTGGTGACTTATGCCCATAATCCCAGCACTTTGGGAGGCCGAGGAGCGTGGATTGCTTCAGCACAGGAGTTCAAGACTAGCCTGAGCAACATGGTGAAACTCCATCTCTACAAAAAATACAGAAATTAGCCAGGTGTAGTGGCACATGCCTGTGGTCATAGCTACTCAAGAAGCTGAGGTTGGAGGATCACCTGGGGAAGTCGAGGCTGCAGTGAGCCATGAATGTGCCACTGCACTCCAGCCTGGGTGACATAGTGAGACCCTATGTCAAAAAAACAACAAAAAAGATTGATTGACATAATATGCGTAAGGCCCCTGGCACATAGTAAGTGCTTTAAAACAGTAGAAGTCATGGTGGTTGCTGATACTGGCATGAGATCCTGTTTCTAGTGTGGGTGGTCTGGGCCAGCTGTCCCAGTGGCTAACTAGGGGTGGGTGGTCTCTGCTCTTCCTTTCTTCCCCCATGGCCCCATGGTCCCCACCTTTCCAGTTGTAGGCACCAGGGGCACCGAAGTACACAGTGTTCTGGGTGAAGCCACCGCTGGTGCCCAGCTGGCACATGCCCGTCTCCAGGTAGTCTGTGTTGCTGTTGCACATCTCGTTGTGGTAGGTCTGCCAGTCATCACTGGAGTCCAGCTCTAGGTCATTGCCTCGCACGTAGCATTTGCCCACCATGCGCCGCTGGTCTTCTGACCCCGACCACAGCACCTGGGTGTAGCGGTGGGCACAGACCTGGGGACCCCCAAAACACAGGCAGCCTTAGTCAGGCACAGGGACCCGGGTCAGCTGTCTCTTTTACCCTGTAAGCCTCTGGCTTTGCCAAACAGGAGTCAAAGGAGATCTCCTGGCTTCTCCTTCTTCTCCCAGTGATACTTAAACCTGCATCTCCTTTCCAGAATTCAGAAATCTGCTCTGAGGGTCAGGAACACTTTTTGGAAAGCTGTAAAGTGTGGATCTGAGAGTGGCTTAGAGATCTCAGCAAAGGAAAAGCAGGGAAGGATGAGAGACTGTGGGGTTCAGGCTCTTGGTCTAGAAGGGGTTAGTAACAGAGAGATTAAGGAACTTGCTGCTCTGCCGTCTCCAGATGACCCTGTCCTCTTAATGAAAGGACCATTATTAAAATAATAATTACAATGACGGTAATAATAATAGCAACAGCTAACACTTCATGAGTGCTTCCTATATGCCAGGCACAATTCTGAGCTCCTCACATATTAAGTGTTAAGCCTGCTAGTGACCCTATGGTGTAGGAATGGTTATTTTCCCCATTTTAGATAAACTGAGGCATGGAGAGCTCAGTAACCTGCCTAAGATCTCATATCTAGAGAGAGGCAGAGAATATTGAAACCAAGCCTGTCTCCTTCCAAAATCTGAGCTCTTAAGCACATACTGTGCTGCTTCACAGAGGGGAGAATCTATGCACAGCCTCTCTGGGTGCACTTTAGCTGCTCAGTATATATTTATTGGGCAAACTGATGGGTCAGAATAGGGTGACTTAAAACAGCCTGGAGGCAGGCAAAGTCCAGAAGTAGGCCCTAGTTCTTGTTTACTTGCTTTCTGTGGTCCTTCTAGCTGCGTGCTCCACCAGCATGGTGCCTGAGCCTGTCTTAGTCACTGCTAAGCTTCTAGGAATAGCACAGCGTTTGGTACACGGTAGGGGCTCACCAAATATTTGTTGAATGAACAGTGAGTAAATAACTGCTAAAGGATCCAGGGTGCAGAATCACTTTAAATGGGCTCCTAGACCACAGCCATCCATAACAGGGGTCTCGAAAAGGCATTTCAGTGAACTGATGCCAACCTGGAGCTTAAAGCAGTGTTCAAAGGTGACAGAAATCACAGCAGTGATGGCTTATGGGGTGGCAAATGATTAGAAGGGGTTACAAGGGCACCTTCTGGAGTGATTTTAAGATACATCTTTGGTTAACAGGTATATTCATTTGTTAAAATTCATTGAAGTTTAAAATCTGTACATTTTACTGTATGTAAACATTACATCAATTTTTTCCTCTTTTTTTTTTTTTTTTTTGAGACAGGATCTGACTCTGTCACCCAGGCTGGAGTGCAGTGGCATGATCTCAGCTCACTCCAACCTCTCTCTCCAGGGTTCAAATGATCCTCCCACCTCAGCCTCCCAGGTAGCTGGGATTACAGGCGCATACCACCATGCCGGGCTAATTTATATATTTTTTGTAGAGATGGAATTTTGCCATGTTGCCCAGGTTGGTCTCAAACTCCTAGACTCAAACGATCCTCCTGCCTCATCCCAAAGGAATGAGCCACTGAGCCCGGCCACACCAATTTTTAAAATGAGAAAAAAGCCAGGCATTGTTGCTCCTGCCTATAATCCCAGCTACTTGGGAGGCCGAGGCAGGAGGATCACTTGAGCCCAGGAGTTCAAGGCTACAGTGAGCTATGATCGTGCCACTGCACTCCAGCCTGGGTGACAGAGCCAGACCTCATCTCTAAGAGAAAGAAAAAAAAAAAAAAAAGAAACAAAGAAAGAAAAAGAAAAATGGGGCCACATATGGTGGCTCACGCCTGAAATCCTAGCACTAGCACTTTGGGAGGCCAAGGCGGGAGGATCACTTGAGCCCTGGAGTTTGAGACCAGCCTGGGCAACACAGTCAGAACCTGTCTCTATAAAAACTTAAAAAATCAGCTTGGGAGGCTAAGGCTGGAGGGTCGCTTGAGTCTGGGAAGTCAAGGCTGCAGTGAGCTGAGATGGCACCACTACACTCCAGCCTGGTTGAGAGATGGAGTCTTTTTTTTTTTTTTTTTTTGAGATGGAGTCTCGCTCTGTCACCCAGGCTGGAATGCAGTGGTGCGATCTTGGCTCACTGCAACCTCCACCTCCCAGGTTCAAGCGATTCTCCTGCCTCAGCCTCCCAAGTAACTGGGACAACAGATGGGCACCACTGCACCTGGCTTATTTTTTATACTTTTAGTAGAGACAGGGTTTCACCATATTGGCCAGGCTGGTCTCAAACTCCTGACCTCATGATCCACCGGCCTCGGCCTCCCAAAGTGCTGGGATTACAGGCGTGAACCACCACACCCAGCTGGGAGTCTTCTATCTTGAAAGAAAGAAGAAAGAAGAGAAAGAAAAGAAAAGAGAGAGACAGAGAGAGAGAGAGAGAGAGAGAGACAGCCTCATTCTCTCTTTGCCTGCTGCCATCAGCATAAGATGGGACTTGCTCCTCCTTGCCTTCAACCATGATTGTGAGGCTTCCCCAGCCATGTGGAACTATCAAGGCAAGAGAAAAACCTGACATCAAAGCAACACATTCTAAGACTGAGTTTATGTGCCTATCTGGATACTGATAATTCATGTCTGAAGAAAGTATAAGTATTGCATTCTCTTGGTCACAGTAATTGTTTCAGAGAGGAGTACCTGAAACAGTCAGAGCTAACGAGTTGTAGTCAGATATCTACTGGGACTATAGAACTTGAAGGTCAAAGAAGATAAAGCTGAAGTTGTTGCATTCATCTTGGCACCACGAAAAGAATGCCTATCAAAGAATGGAGGCAACACGAAGAACACAGAGTTAAGTGCTTGAGATAAATCACATCCTGGTGGCATCCTGTGAGCACCAGGAGCAAGGCAAGCCTTAACCAGAACTCTTCTGTGTGTGAAGCAATAAAATCAAAATCCTTTTGGAATATAACAACAACAAAAAGAGACAGAGAGAGAAAAAAATGCGGGCGAAATGTCTATCTGGTACTCAGAAATGGAGAACTCAGGGGCTGGCACTAACTATAGAATGTGGGCAGGAGGTGACACATTTGATTAGCCCCCAGACCAGCGCTGGGTGAGCCGGGGTCAGCAGGGCTGGGCCTCTTCCGACAGTCAGCCTCCCAGGAAGGATTGCCAGCCAGCGCTGAGCCGCCTGGGGCCCTCTCTGCCCTTTCTCCTCCTTGCAGTTCCCTCGGCTCCCTCGGCTTGTTCCCACGAAGGCTGAGCACCCAGTGTAGGCATGGGGAGGAAGTGGATGAATCAGAGAACTCAGGCTGTGCGGGGCTTTGGGAGAGCACAGGATACTCACCCCCTCCCCAGGAGTGCAGGGAGCGAGGGACACACAGCCACAGGAAGGGACATGTGTGCAGGCCCCAGCACACACGCGCCGTGGACCCCCTGCTGCCTTCTTCTTTCCTCCCAGCTCTGGAGATGAGGGGAGAGCCGGGTAGAGGTGGAGGAGCCGACACTGAGCACCCACTTACCAGAACTCTGCCTGCAGGGCCCTGGCTGGCCACAGTCACTCCAAGCCACATGTCCTCAATAATGTGATGGCCAGGGTCACCTGTGGGCACCGGAAGGATCATGAATCAGAGCACCTCACCCATACTTTAGTGCCCAAAGCCTCCAGAGGGCAGGGGTGGGTCCCACTTGGGCCCTCCACCCACAGGGCAGCCCTCCCAACTCCCCTTCTCCAGCTCGTCATTATTCTGAGCTCTACCAATCCCATCCAGCCCCACTCTCCTCTAGGGCACTCTCTTCCCAGCTGGACAAGAAGCGACTAGAAGCCATGTGAGCAAGCCTTCTATCTCCTCCAGGCCATTCTCTCTGCGGTACCCCCCTGCTAGACCTCTGACCCGGCAACCCTCCCCAGCCCCTTCCCCTCACTTTTCACTGTGATGTTCATCCGCTCACAGTCGTCCTTGTGGGCAGTGAGTGGGCACAGGTACACAGCACCAGTCCGGTTGGTGTAGCCATCGGGCACAGCGAGCTCCCGGGGGGCACCAGCCAGGAGCCTGGGGATAGGGAGGGAGGTGGGTCCGGGTTCAGACTCCCCAAGCCCCACTTCCAACAACTTGTTATTTATTCAACATACATTTACAGATTCTTGGTGCCAGGAGGCCCCCAGCTCCTGCCCTCCAGAAGTGCCCAGCATAGGGGAAGGCAGGCAAGGAAAAAAGACACTAGAAGGAAGTGCCCCGGGAGTAGGAAGCAGGGAGCACAGCAGCCCAGGCTCAGGGCTGAGGAGGCAGCGACGGAGGCCAGCAGAAGAGGTGACCTAATCTGAGTCTGAGAACAATGACCAGGGTTCTCCAGGTGAAGAAGGGGAGGAAGAGCACTTGGACAAAGGCACGCATGTGCAGGGCCAGGAAGCAAGAGCCAGCAGGGTGATTCAGAGACCTGCAAGGCCCTCAGCATAGCTGGAGTCCAGGAGCCTCTGGGGAGGCACACAAAGGCAGGCTGGGAAGGGCCTTAGGGGAACCACAGAGGGATTTTAGGCAGGGGCATGACATGGCCAGATCTCGGTTTTGGAAGGAATGGTTTGGCCTTTGAAATGAAGGTAGACCAGAAGAGAGCAAGATGAGGAATCCTGGCAGAAAGTTCAAATTCTGGGGGGTCAGAGGGGAGAACTTAGGGGACTGGGTTGTCAGAATGCTGGGTTTTTCCTCCTGAAGCCATCTGGGGACTCAGATCTTGGAGACCTGGGCCCCTAAGTGACCTGGGTGATGTCCAACATCCTTCCCCTGTGACCTTAAGACAGGCACACAGGTAGGGGTTGGGATGAGTACCTGACACTTTGGACAATGTGGCCCCAGAGCAGAGTTCCCGGTGAGTGGGCAGCAGGTGGGGAGGGAAAGGGCTCTTGCCTTGCCCCCAGCCTGCCCAGAATCCATCTTTGGGGATGCCGACAGCAAGTTGCTACAAGGATGCTTAGGACCCTGGCAACCCGTCCCATACCAGAGGGGTGGCTGGAGCAGGGAGAGGCAGGGGTTGGCCCTGAAATACCAGGAGCAGGGAGAGGCAGGGGTTGGCCCTGAAATACCATCTTAGAGGACAAGCCTTGGGCCATCAGAAACCCCGGGGATCTTTGTTAAAAAGGTAGATTCTTCTGCCCACAACACACCATCTGGCGGAATCTGGTGCACCCCAGTTTGAGAACTCAGTTTTGCCAGACTTTCTTCTCCCCGCATCACCTCCCTGCAGCCTCTTAATGTTCTGCCAGGAGCCCCAGCTCAATCCTGATGGCCCTGGCCTTCTCGGGTGGCAGGCACCTCCCAGGTGCCCCACCATCTGGCCCCAGCAACTCTATCACTCTACAGCTCCCAGCTCAGAACTTGGGCTCTGGGCCTCCTGCCAGTCTGGAAGTGCCAAGCAACAGCCACGCCTGTAGCTCCTGCCTGGGACCTGTGAGTGTGGGCTGCAGGGAGTGGGCAGGGCAGGGCCTGGGCATGCCGGGGCCTGGGGTGTCTCCACCCACTGGGAGTCAGGAATGTACTGCCTGCGGGTGCTGGGAAGGGGGTGGGACCTTGCCTATACTTCAAGACTACAGCTCAGACCTCACCCTGGGGAAGTGTTCCTGGGAGAAGGGGTGAAGCTTCCTGGCCACGGAGGCTGGCAGGGGGCCAGGGTGGCAGCCAGGCCTGGAGAGTCACTTCTGTCTGGGCTGGGAAGGCCCCGATGAGTCCACTGCCTGACCACCCATGGACGTCCGCTCTCTGGCGTGCCTGACAGATTAGAGAACGGAGCCACAGCCTGCGGGAAAGGAGCATCTCAGCCTGAGAACCCACGGACCTGGGTCTAGGGTTTGTTCTGCCTGAAGGGGCAATTTCCTTTCCTTCTCTGAGCCCTGAGTGCCTCATCTGTAAAATGGGGGCAGCCCCTCTCCTGCTGACCTCCAGGGTTGCTGGAGGAACAAATAGGTCTATTCTACAAAAAGGTGTTCTGATATGAAGCCATAGCTAATGTGAGCATTGTTGTTCTGATTTGTTGTGGCATCAGGACTGGCCTAGCATGACCCCAGCCCTTCCTCCAGGGACCCAGGAATTTCTTTTTTTCTTTTTTTTTGAGACAGGGTCTTGCTCTGTCACCCAGGCTGGAGTGCAGTGGCATGACCTCGGCTCACTGCAACCTCCACCTCCCGGGGTCAAGTGATTCTCCTGACTCAGCCTCCCAAGTAGCTGGGATTACAGGCACGCACCACCACGCCCAGCTAATTTTTGTATTTTTACTAGAGATGGGGTTTCGCCATGTTGGCCAGGCTGACGTCAAACCCCTGACCTCAGGTGATCCACCCGCCTCGGCCTCCCAAAGTACTGGGATTACAAGCGTGAGCCACCGTGCCTGGCTGGACCCAGGAATTTCTGCCCTGGCATGTTAGGGAACCTGGAGCAGGGAGAAAAGAAGAGACTCCTTTGGTGGTTTAGAGAGAACAGAGGGGAGACATAGGAACAGTTCCATGGCTTGAGGATACCAGGTGATCACTGGGGTCGGGATGGGAATGCTGGCAGCTAGAGTCACTCTACAGCGGGGGCTCAGATCTGGCTGGAGGTGGAGGTTGGGAATTTTCTACAGTGACACTAAGGGGTCTGGGCCTCAGTGGGAGGCGGGGCCTTGGGCACGCCTGTAATGGAAGTGTTGCCCCCTTGTTGCTGCTGCTGCCCTGCCCATGTTGTCATACAGGAGGCAGCTGAGCAGAAGGGTCTCCACGCCCTCCCAGCCCCCTCAACTCAGCCAGGAAGGGGCTAAGGGACCCCCTCCTCTGAACTTCCCGAGGTACTGAGCAGGCAGAGCTGGGCACACATGTCAATTAGATTGAAATACTTCCCCTTACCACCAATACCCTCTTGCCTGTTGCCTGGAACCAGCCTTATACCTACTGATAGAGGGCAGGGCAGGGCCAGTGCCCTAATCCCAGCCCTACATCCCAGGCCCCTCCCTCCTCAGAGATTCCAAAGTGAGCCCCCCCTTCACCCCCCCTAGAGTATTTTTAGCTTCCACTTGGCCCACTCAGAGGCCCTTTAAGGCCCTCTGGCTCCCAGCCCAGGATCCAATGGGTCTACAGCCAGAGGCCTGCACATGGATGGGGGAAGGCGGGTGTGCAGAGGGTGGTTCCAGCTTCCTCCAGTCACACACACCCAGGTGTGTGCGGAGGGGGTTGGAGAATCCTGAAGGTGAGAGGGACCTTACTGGTATGCAAATGAAATGCAAATTAGTATGCAAATGAGCGATTCTGCTAGCCACCTGCTTTTGGGTCTGGTCCAGATCGCAAAATCCAAAAGCTGACCCCTTCCAGAGCAGTACTGAACCCATCCCCTCAGCTGCAGCCAGAAGGAGGAAGACTAGGTGGAGGGAGGACTAGATGGAGCTCTTAGAGCAAGGAAGATAGGAGATGGGACTGCCCCTCTCCTGGAGTCAGGCTGGACTGGGGGGAGCAGAGACCCCCAGCCCCCCAGATGGAGTGGGATGGGTGAAGTGACTACTCAAGGGCTTTCCAACAGCTGCCTCCTCACCCTCCCATTGGCTCCAGCCAAACAGCCCCTCTTGGCCTCTGTGGAGCCCCTTGAGCTCCAAGTTCCGAAAAAGCCCTTCCTTACCCCTGCCCTATCACTCCCCTTGGGGCAGTTCAAAGCTAATGGAACAGCCAAGGAGAAAGCAGAAGAATCAAAGAAGGGCGCAGCACAGTACCCAGGAGAATTTAGGGTACCAGGTTGGCTCACCTCAAACAGGAGAAGGCCCCTGGGGACACTGGGGTGGGTAATGCTCAGAGAAGCAGCCTGTAAGATTCACCTTCCCAGATTCTGTCACCTCAGGGAGGCACTTGGTGGCTCCATGGGAGGATTCCAGAGGGGGCCAAAGGATCTAGTACTCAGGCCAACATGGCAGGGCCTCACTCCTTGGGTACCTAGCCTCCTGTGTTCCCCTCCTACCCCTGGCCAGGAGGCAGGTGGGGAGGGTGCCTGCTCCACCTCTGAGCCCCAGAGAAGGGGTGGGGGCAGCTCCGGGATGCCTGGATCCCAGCTCTATGCCAGCCTTGCTGCCCGAATTAGCCATCTCCCCAGAGGCTGCTCCTGTGGTAGCTGAAACTGCAGCCCTGCACATCTTTCCCTACTCTTCCTTTGCTGCCCACCCAGCCCCCTCTCCCCACTGGTGACTCAGCCCTAGAACCAGAGCAACAAGCTAAAGGGAGAGAGAGAATGAGAAAGGACAGGAAAAAGAGCGCTGGCTAAGCCTCAGATAAAAAAAGAACAAAGCTATTTTTCTCAGTTCTTCTCCCTTTCCTTGGCTCTTCAGTATTTTTCCTATATTTGACCCCTGAGGGCATTCTAAGTGTCATCTAACCTCAATCCCTCTCACTGCAAAGGGGATCATCTTCCTTCTTTGTTTACTTCTGACCAAGCCCCCTTCACTGCTGCTTTTTCTACAAGATCAGCCTTCCCCTACTCCTGCCCAGCTGAAAGCCTCTTGGCCTAGAATGGTCACTGGGTAGTGCCAGAGGAAAAAGATACTACACAAGCAGGCCTTCTGCCTCCAGCCACAGCTGCTGTGCCCATTTCTGCTGGCACGAGCCTTGGAGGCTGCTAGGTACCCGCTCTGCCCAGGGAAACATGATGTTAGGAGAGCATGGCAGGTGAGCCTGGCTCCTGCGTACCTCAGGCATGACCTCATTTCTAGGAGCCACCCTGCCTTGGGCTTCCCAGATACCCTCATTTCCAAGCAAAAGTGAAAGAGAGAGAAGGACCGGCAGTATCCCCATAGGCCCACAGGGTCAGGCCAGACCCGAATGCCTGGATTCCCAGGAGGGAATGTCAGTGCAGGTGCTGGAGCAGAGAGGGTGTCAGTAACCACCTCCCAGAGAACAGTCCCTGTCCCTCCAAGGAACCCCTCATGCATCTTGCCAAGAAGCCCAGAGCACCTTGGTCCTCTGCCTGCTCCTTACCCCTCATTTCCACAGACTAGGAGACTGGGCCCTGGGTTAGGGCGAGTCCCCTATGTTGTGGGCCAGGAACCCCAGTCCAGAGATGAAGGTGATGGGGCAGCAAAGAGGGTCCCACCTCTGGGTTTCTAACCATTTCTGAGGGCTTCTGAATGGAGAACATGAAAACTGCGCTCTCCCCTCCTCCCACCCCCAGGGCAGTGGACAAATACTATGATTTTGGGTACACTTTCAGGGAGTCCCTGCATTCCTTGAAAGCCTTCTACGAACCCCAGTTTAAGAGCCTGTCCAAGACCATGAACCATCCCACTTTTCCAAAGAGACTTTCAGGCTAACAGAATATGAGGCTGCAGCTCGTCTTACTAGTTAGTTCCTCTGAGTTGTGCACTCAGGCAGCTGTTTGCATCTGGCTACACAGCTGGCTGCAGCTAAGCCCAGCTGGTTCTCCCAAATGGCCAAGGGGTCGAATTTAGTGAGATGAAGAGAAGGGCCAAGACACAGAACCACCCTTAGGAAAGACTGAGGATACTCAAGGGAGAGAACTGCCCCTCAGAGGTTCATTAGCTTTAGAACCTTCTGGGCTCTTGGCAGGCTGAATGTCAGCTTCAGCTTCCCAGATAGAAAAGTAGAACCCTTTTGCTCAGCCACCCTGGGCGGGGCCCATGGGTAATGAGGGTGCATCCAGGTTCTGGTCTCAGCGCAAGAGCCTTCAGGTGCTCCTTGGAGAAAGGCACATGTGCAGAGGATTTTACGCACTTTATCTTGTTACAGCCCCACTAACATCCCAGAAGGCATGCTGTTCCCCTCCCTCCAACATGTGCGGAAATTCAGGTTCAGGTATTGGTAACAGATCTGAGACAGGACACTGGCCATGGGACCTCCAAGCCTCTTCTCCCTCTACTATATCAAGTTGCCTCTCACAGGCCAGCAGCAGTGGGAAAGAGCACTAGATCTAGGTACAACCCCTTTTGGGGGAAACCTGGCCCAGGGAGGGGAAATATCTTGCTCAAGGTCACCAGGCAAAAGGGAGAGGGGTTGCGGAATCATTATTGACTCTTTCTTTCCAGTCTGATCCCTTTACCTATGTTATCTTATATCATGCAGATTTGGCATTGAAAGTCTGACAATCTTTTTCTCGGTTAAGGCAGAAAGAGCTGATGTAGAAACTTGTGCTCATGGTGGTTCAGGATCTCCAAAAGATAGAGGGTTGGCTAAGGCCAGGTGGCAGCTGCTGGGGCCAGGCTGGGAAGGGTGTGGTAGCCCTAGCCTCTGCAAGAGCAAGATGGAGTTGAGGTTAAGTGCAGGTAGGTAGGCTGGGTCAGGAGGGCAGAACCAAGGCCGGGGCAGAGTTTGGACTTTGGACATTCTAAACTTCCTCAAGCTCTGCAGGCCCCAGCCAGAGCAGGGAGAGATTCCAGTGTACCCTGGATGTGACCATGTCTTCTTGTTCAGTGGGGTCAGAGGCCAGGTGGGGGCAGAGGCTAGGTGGGGGCAGATGCCTGGCAGACCACCCAGCCCAAAGAGGTGGATGGTACCTGCTTAACCTGTCCTAACCACCGTCCCTCTTTGGACAGCTTCACCTCCCCCAACCGCCAACCTTGGCACGCTCTGAGGCCACGACAGAGAGACCTCTGAAGCCTGGACATGCTCCTGGGCATGAGGGCATCTGGTGGAGTGAGGGGGACTGAGGTGGCTGGGTGCAACCTCCTCCTCCTTCCTCCCCTGTGCATAGCTCTTCCCCTCCTCCTTGCAGCTGTTGGGGAAGGAGAACAGAAGAAAGAGAAAAACACTGTTTCCCTCTTCAAACCAAAACAAACACACTCAGGGTTGAAGATCCAACACGAATCTGTGGAATGCAGGGAAGATGTCTGCGGGGAGAGTGCCACTGCTTGGGGGTGGGCAGGAGGAAACCCAGCCAGAGTTGGGACAAGTCCTCCTCTCTCTTTCACTGCCCCTATCCTCAAGGCGTCAGAGGGAGCGTATGGACAGCTCCAAACGCCCAGACTCACCCATCACCTCACCCTCCATCCGCCAAGCCAGCGGTTGAGAAGGCCATCCAGTCTGGCTCTGCAGAGGGTGTGGCTGGCGTGGCCGCAGACTACTAGCGAGGTGCTTAAATGTATATGCTCATTTTTCCCTCAAGCGTAGGGGAAGGGGGGAGTCAGCTGGGTGTTTATCTTGCAGTTTGCCCCAGCTCCTAGCCCTCGAGAGAAGAGGCTAGTGCTGGGTACTCGGTTCACAGAATGGGAGAGGACTCAGCCACCAGGACCCCACTTCCGCTCTCATGAGAGATCTAAAGGGCGGAGGGGTGGCGTCCAGACAGGTTCTGGCCCCGTCAGCACTTGCCAATGATTACTGCCCGACCCCACACCCAATCCTCCACTTCCCGCCAACCCCCAGCAGCCAGAGGGCCGCCCCTTAATCCTGGCTCCCAAGGGCCAGCTGCCCTGGGCTCCGACTCCGCTCCGGACCCGCATCCCGCGCACGCACACTCTCGCTCCCACCCCACACCCTCCAGCTTCACTTACAGGTAGCGCTGCTGCCGCTCTGTCTGCCGATGGAGGGCGACCGAGTAGCCGAAGAGGCTGCCCGGGTTCCCGGCCTCCTTCACTACCAGGAATCGGGTATCCAGGTTGAAGGCGGAGACGACGCAGTCGCCGGCCGCCACCATCAAGGCGAGCGCACAGAGCATCAGGCGTGGGGCGCGGGGCGCGCGGCTGGGGCGGGGGCCCATGGCTGCGAGCGGGAGCGGGGTCCCGGCGAGAGCGCGTGAGGGCGCGGAGCTGGGCGTGAGGACCTGTTCACCTGCTCCTGGCGCCGCCGGAGGACACTGGAACCCGCCGGCCGCTGCGCTCCGTAGTGCTGATCGGTTTCGTGCCCCCAGCCCCAGCCAGTTTCACAGCTGCGCTCTCGGATCCCCTCCTAAAATCCGTGGGTCTATCTTCCCGCCTCCCCAGCGGCCGGGTCGCTGCCGTCCCTGCCCCGGGCAACCGGCCCCCAGCTTGTCCCGGCCGCGCCCCCTTGGCCGCGCTGTGGCCTTCGATCCCGGCTCCGCGGCGGATCTGGCAAGCGCACCGGTCGACCGCAAGGAGGACAGGAGGGAGGGGTCCCCCGGCGCGCGCCCCGCCTCCCCACGCCCAGTCCCGCACCTCCCCACCTTGCGCGCCCAGCCCGGACTGCGCTTTCCTTCCGGGGAAAGAGAAAAAGGTCCCGGCTCGGCCGCCGCCTCTTAAAGGGGCAGCACCGCCCCTCCCTCATCCTCTCTACCCCAGCTCCGCCTTCTCCCCCAAACACCTGTCGGCAACCCCCAAAGGCTTAGATTTCCCCTCCCCGTCCCTCGCTTCTCCGAGAAAGCGTCGCCTCGGGAGCAAGATGGATGTGACGGGCGGGGCCGGGGGTGGGATTTGTCTGGCCGCTTTCCTGCGGCTGCTGCTGCTGCTGAAAAGGCCAGCCCGGCTGGAGAGACCTGGCATTGGCGCATCTGGGAACCGACGTCCGCGCGCGGCTGGCTGGAATGCTGGTCTCGCCTCCGCAGCGCTGTGAGTCCCCAAGAAGTGGCTGGCGGTCTCTGGGAGTTCTTCCTCGCACCCAGGCCCCTCGCTGTCTTTGCCGAGATTTATTTCTCCTATCCACTCACCCTGATCCGAGCTGAGATTTACTCCTCAGCAGAGACAGACATATTTATCAGTGGTAACAACCAAATGTCGCTAATTATAATTACCAAAAAGCATTTTTCCCCCTAAGGGCTGCGACTTCTGGTATCAAAGGATGACTGTCAAGGTAGAAATGAGTCCCTCCTTCATAGAACGCACTGCGAAGCCAGGAAGCTGAGCCTAGACCGTATCCATTTCTCGTCCACTCCTGCCTTCAAGGCCCAGCCCAGCCCAGCAGAATCCCAGAGGCTCCCTCTTCCCACCCAAGCTCGAACAGTGTTTGGAGACTGGGCTCGGACGTCAGCCCCTATCAGGTGTTTGGTGGGTAGGGCCAGGTGGCGGTAGGTGGGCGGAGACTAAAGGTCTCCTCCACCAAGGAATCAAATTGAAAGGGAACTTCAAGAGGTTACTCTGGCCAGGTGCGGTGGTTCACGCCTGTAATCCCAGCACTTTGGGAAGCCAAGGAGGGTGGATCACGAGGTCAGGAGTTCGAGACCAGCCTGGCCAATGTGGGGAAACCCTGCCTCTACTAAAAAAATGCAAAAATTAGCCGGTCGTGGTGGCGGGCACCTGTAGTCCCAGCTATTTGGGAGGCTGGGGCAGGAGAATCGCTTGAACCCGGGAGGCGCAGGTTGCAGTGAGCCGAGATCGCGCCACTGCACTCCAGCCTGGGTGACAGAGTGAGACGTCGTCTCAAAAAAAAAGAGAGGTTACTATGTACTTTCTTGGATCTAACTCACATTTCTCTTATTGCAGCTCAGAGACCCATTTTCCCCAGAGCATTGTTTTTGGTTTTTTTGTTTTGTTTCGTTTTTGAGACGATGGAGTCTCGCTCTGTCTCCCAGGCTGGAGTGCAGAGTGCGATCTCCGCTCACTGCAACCTCTGCCTCCCGGGTTCAAGCGATTCTCCTGCCTCAGCCTCCTGAGTAGCTGGGATTACAGGCGCCCGCCACCATGCCCGGCTAATTTTTGTATTTTTAGTAGAGATGGGGGTTTCACCATGTTGGTCAGGCTGGTCTCGAACTCCTGACCTCGTGATCCACCCCCTCCCCCACCCCCGCCTCAGCCTCCCGAAGTGCTGGGATTACAGGCGTGAGCCACCCTGCCTGGCCTCCCCGAGCATTCTTTTCTCCATCTATTCTTAAAATAATAAGAAAAAAAACCATGTATTAAGCACATACGCAGCAGGAACTATGCTAAATGCTTCACAAATGTTAAATCCTCACAACAATCTTTGGAGTGTTATCTCTGTTTTAAAATGAGAAAAATGAGGCTCGGGGGGTTAGGCAATTTGGCAGAGGTCACACAACTAGGATTTTCATCCTGTGTTATCTGACCCTGGAGCCCTTAACTACTTATGCTAATAATTAACATTTGTACACTACTTTGGGCACATCCAAGTTTGGTGGGGCCTGAAGCTTGTGCAATTTGGGGCACTCTTTAAGAATAAAATTATTTTGTACTCATAAGAATTATGAGTACAAAATTAGATTCAGCGCCTGGGAAAGGGTCCCAGCCTAGCTTTACAGTTTACGATTTCACAGGCAGGCTCATTTTATCCTCTTGGCCTCCCTGTGAGATGGGGATTATGATATTCATTTGACTTAGGAGAAAACAGAGCCTCAGGAGGTTGCCTGCCTGTCCAAGATCTGAATTTTATGGGAGGCAGAGCTAGGACTGGAAGCCGCTGACCACAGCTGTGTCTTTAAGAGACAAACTCCAGGCAGATGGTTGTCAGACAGCTAGACATGCCTAAACAAAAGCAGCTGCGATAACAGCTTTCTCTGTGGTGTTTGGGGAGAAGACACTTGTCTCTGACAGCCCTTAGAACAGGATTTGTTCCTGACCTCTGACTTCCAGAGCCACCCAGCCTCTCTCACGGTCTGCTTTGTGGCCCAAGGCCTGCAGGGATTAGAAGACACGTGGGGTCAAGGAACAGGAAGCTGACCTGGATGGAAGTTGAACAGTGATCTTTGCTCTCTGCCTGGCTCCTGAGTCCTCTACCATGTTCCTGGAGAAGGGGAGCCAGCCAGGGTAAGAAGGGCAGGGGCTTAGGGTGGAAACCCCATGTGGGTGAGGATCCTGCCTGAAACAGCTTTGAGAGTCCTGCGATGATGGATTGGCCCCATGCCAGGCCTTATCTCTTTGGACATCCCAAACAGGAATGACCAGCATGTCCGATCCTGGGACTGGGAGCCGGAAAGGGATGAGGGATGGTTTTTCCACTCCAGGGGAGTGTCCAGAGGGAATGTGGAGCAGAGCAGAGGCAACTGGTAGGGGGAGGGCCTGAGCTAAAGAATGTGGGGGAGTGTCAGACCAGTCTGGGGAGATGGAGTGGGAGTGGAGGGAGACATGGAGACTAGAAGGATCTCAGCTGGAGAGATGGAGAAAGAGAAATCTCAAGGTCCTTTGGTTTCAGTGGCACCGTCGTCTGTAGGATCATCTCATCCCTCAGTTGACTTTATCATGTCAACTCTTTATCTGTCAACCCTTCCCCATGGAGAAGAGACCCACCTAGAAACATAGACAGACAGAGAAACAAGGGCACAGGAATAGTATGTGTAATGAGGAGTCTAAGTCCATTTGTTGATGTTTGCTGACAGCTTTTAAGCCTCACCCTTCCCTTTTCTCTGTGCCCTACACCTGGACAAGCTGATAAGAAAGTCTGGGTGCACCCTCCTTTGGTGTTTGAGGGGGAATATTCACAAGCCCCTTCCTGAGGGAACCCTCACTCCTTAACCACAATAAAAACCCAGGGCAGTCTCCTTCCTGGCTCTCCCAACACATTTGGGACCTGCTTGAAAGGCTGGCCCTGCTCCCCCTGGAGACCTCAATTCTGTAAATAACAAACCTTTTCATACTCTCTTGGTGTTTGGGTGGCGTTCGTCAGTCTTCATTCAAACCAAACCTTGGATGGGATCCATCTGCCTCTGCAGGTGACCGTAACAACATGCAAACGGGGAGTTCTGCTGGGGGGTCAAGGCAGCTCCTTGGAGGAGGTGTATCTGCACAACAGGGAAAGAAAGGAGCTGGAGAAGAAAGGCAGAAGAATTGGGTCCTGGTTCAGGTGAAGTTTTCCCAGCTGGAACAATGACAATGTCAATATTCCACAAAGGCGGCTTCTGTTTATTTAGCGCTTGCTGTGTTCCCACAAGTCTTCCTCTACCTGCCCTCTCCCCAGCCCTCTCATCTCACTCTCCCAGAGCCCCAGGGCACACCAATGGACACCATCACCTCCCAGGGGCAGATCAGCACAGAGACATGAAGCACACAGGCAGCTGCTGGAAAAATAACGAGGAGTTGCAATGGTGTGCCCCTCAGTTGGGTGCAAGCTCTCTTCTGCCTTCTCACCTTGGGCAAGTTACCTTCCTGTTCCAGGCCTTGGTTTCCCCATGTGTGCAATGAAAGGGCTGGAGAGGAATCTCTCGCTGTTCCCCGATCTACATTCATTGTGTCCCAAGCCTTCTAATATCTGTTCAACAAAGTATACCAAATCTCAGCTATTGGACTGAGACTCAGGGGTCTGACTTGAATCGAAAATGCAAATTACTGAAGAGGGAGGGAGGGAAGAGTGCTGAAGCTTGAATGGGCTTATCAGATTTCCTTCTCCTATGGCCCATATGCAGGCCTAGTCCAGGTGATTCCCCTGGCCCAGAGTCTGCCAGGTGATTCCCCTGGCTCAGAGTCTGCCAGGTGATTCCCCTGGCTCAGAATCTGCCAGGCTCAAGCATTCATTGACAGCCTACTGTGTACCAATCCTGGGCTGAGTCCCAACCCGGGGATGTCTTAGAGGAGGCCAGGATGTGGCCTCATGTTCTGGATGCTCTCAAATTTAAACAGGGTAAACCCACTTTGCATTGTATGTTAGGGGTGGTGCTTGTGGGACAAAGGGGGCTGTCAGAACATTCTGGCTGCCACATGAAGTTGACTTTGCCAGGAGAGACTGGGTTGTGGGGGAAGGCAGCTACTGTAATAATTTGGCCAAGGAGTGGGCTGAGCAGGAGCAGGGGCCGAGGGAGGAAGAGAGGGAATGAGTAAGAAAGGCCCAGGGTACTGATTTGACTGGGACTTCAGGGACAGGTGTGGGGCGAGAGGGATGCTGGAAGTGAAGGAGGGAAAGCACAGAGGCTTTCTGGGGATTAATAGACAATGATCTCCATGAGGGCGTGGTGAGTAGGCCACAAACATGTGGGGACTTCCCTGCCTGCCATCCCTCTGTCTCTCTCTTCCTTTCCTACTGCCCAAGGCCTGGCCCTGCTGCACATGCCCTGCCCTGGCCCCCAGAGTCCCCTTCTCTCCTGGCTGGGAGATTAGGACTCTGCCATGCCTATAGCATTCTCAACCTCAAGTCAAGGTGGCCCTTTGGAGCCTAGGAGGCGTCAGGGCTGAGTCACCACCCCCCAAGGGCCTTGCCATTTCCTGTGGAGAAGCCGCTTTACTGGTAGGGTTCTGTGCTCAGGTGGGAAATCTGGAGAGGTCGGGGGCAGGGCTTCATCTACTTTTACCCACTAACTCCCTAGACACTCCACTGGGGGTAGAGGGTTCCTACATGTATGATGATCAAAACATGTGTCTGTGCACATGGGCCCTTATACATTCACAGGTGTTTGCCTATGCGACTGCATGTCTGAATGTTTTATGTATATTTGAATATAGATAGGGAACAAATATTTATTGAGCACATATTATGTGTGCAGCCTTTTATATATGTTACTTTCTAATAACCCTAGGAGGTATAGATGCCTCCCAGGCTATGGTTGAAAATACTGACATGCCCAAGGTGCAGGAGGTATGAATACCTCCCCAGTGTGGCTGGTAACACCCCAGGTTTCTCCAACTCCACAATGATGGGCTTTCCTCCAGAGCCGGTTCCTCAGGGGCAGGAGTAAGAAGTGTGTGTGTCTGTATTTATCCTTCCACCAGTGGCTGTGATTGGTCCTGTGGTTGGAAACAGGGTCAAGTAAGGCCCTTGGGAGTAGCTGGGTGAATGGACGATGGTGGCGTCCACCTTGGACATGGCGCATACTTCTGGTCGGGTCAATCCATATGGCTGGCCAACCCCGACCTGCCCTATTGGGGCCATCGTCCTCATGGCCCATCAGTGCTGAGTTTGGTTGCCTTCTTCATAGTGCAATACTAATGGATGCAGGAATGTATCTGCCGTGCACTAGATGAAACGTGGTTATTTGCTCAGGTAGAAATAAAGACTAAAATACCGAAATGGGAAATCCTCTCCATTGTGCCTTTCTGATATTTAGGTAAAAATTATCTTATTGGCTCTTTTTTTTTTTTTTTGAGAGGGAGTCTCACTCTGTTGCCCAGGCTGAAGTGCAATGGCACAGTCTTGGCTTACTGCGAACTCTGCTGCCCGGTTTCAAGCAATTCTCCTGCTTCAGCCTCCCAGGTAGCTGGGGTTACAGGCGCACACAACCACACCCGGCTTATTTTTGTATTTTTAGTAGAGACAGGGTTTCACCATGTTGGCCAGGCTGGTCTCGAACTCCCTCCTCAGCCTCCCAAAGTGCTGGGATTACAGGTGTGAGCCACCATGCCCAGCCCATCTTATTGGCTCTTAATAACTCAGACCATATGGTGATAACTCCCAAATCAGCACCCTCCCACGTTCTGGCCCCGTGGATTCAGTTGCTGAATCCATGTTCCTGATTGGAAGTTCCTCACGCACCATCACTTGGAGCACCCGAGTGCTCTGCTCCAGGGGCTCATCCCCGCTGGAAGCTTGAATGTCTGCTCCTCCTTCTCTTCACCCAGATCAGCCAATCACTGTGTGCCTGATTCTGCCTTCTTGCTGTCTTGCCAGTGTGTCTGCTCCTTTCTGCCCCTTCTCCCTGGATGACTGCCAGTGCTTCCTGTTGCCCTCCCTGCCTCCAACTCTCCCTACCACCTGCTTGGCAGCCAGAGTGGGGTTCCTACAAATCTACCCGAGTCTGTTTCCTACTTGGTACGTCTGATGGTTCCCTGCTGCCCTCAGGATACAATGCCATCCCTTAGATGGCCCTGCTCATCTTTCCACCCCCCACCCCCGCTGCCCCTCGCCCCTTCTAATTCTTCACCCAGGCCACAGAGCACCTTGCAGTTCCTCGATGGAGCCAGTATTCCTCTTGCCTCCAGCCTTTTGCTGTTTCTCCACCCCCAGTCGTCTGGGCTACCCTGTATTCTTCCAGGAGGTCACAGCCTAGAAGTCACATCCTCTGAGTTGAGTCACGTGTCCACCCTTCCCTGGAGTAGGGATCCTGCCCTTAGGTTTATGGTGCCCTTTCCACCTCCCCAATCTGCCTTCAGCCCCCTCCATCTCACTGGAGTCTCCTTCTCTCCTTGGGCACCAGGCTCTTCTGATGGGCAAACACTATGGTCAACTTTGGCCCCTTGCCCTCTGACCTTTCTAGAGTGGCAGCAGCGACCTGTTGACCTCTCCATCTGTATTTTATTTAAACTCCTCTCTACCCTCTCCTTCCTAGAACTCTCTCCCTCTTGCAAGATTCCTCAGTCCACTTTGGGCCTCTGTTTGTGATTCTCATCTCTTATGTCTCCCCAGTTGACCCCTTGTTCGTTAACATTCTCCTCCATGCTGATGACACCCGCCAGGCTCCAGCCTTGGTGTTTAACTCTTGCCAGCCACCTCTGGCTGGCCGCAGGCTCCTTGGACTCCATGTATCCAGAAGTACTTAGCATCTTCCCTTCTTCCTCAACAAGGGGCTCCTCCTGTAACAGCCTCTGTCTCAGTGCCTGGTCCCCACTCCCAGCAGGATTCCACGAACACGCCTGCATGGCAGATACACCTGACAGCAATAACTTAAGAAGAATCTGCATTCAGAATTTGGAGCTAAGGAATCCGAGAGTGGGCAATCCAGAGACTCATTCCTTATCTATGAGGAACTTCTAAGCCCCTGGCCCATCTCTTGTGGAATTTGAGCCATGGAGGGGATCGGGGATTGAGGTCTTTTATTTTGGGTTAAATGTGGGTTGCCAGGTAGAGGTTGCTGGGGCAGGGTACTAAGTGAAAATGCTGTATAAACGCCATGCATTTTGCAAGTGGTTGTGGTTCTGTCTGGCCCACTGCCACTGGACTGTCCCTGCATGTAAGCTCCCCACAAACCCTATGTCTCATTCACGGACTCTGGGTCTCTTCTTCGGCCTCTTGAACCTGGTGCCATCCCCACTGAAGTTCAGTAGAGGCCCGGCACGACAGCACCAGGCCAGCCCATGCCACCCAGCCTCTGCACATGCCGGTGCCTCTGGTTGGAATGCCCTTTCCCCACTTGTTCAGTTGGAAAATCTCCACTTGTTCCTCAAAATCTTTCATGAGCTTCTACTTCCTCAGTAAAGCCTTTGCCCACCCCCACGCCAACCCCCAACCCTAGTGACTCTTGAGTTGTCCAGGACTCGCACTGACTTCTCGTTCGGGCTTGCAGTATGATTAGACCAGTGGGACTGTGACCTTGGACAAGTCCCTTCACCTGCTTCTTCATCTATAAATTCCACATAAAGATGCCAAATTCATGGGTTTGTTGAAATGGAACTAGGGCCCAGAAGTCAGCCACTCTCCCCCTAAGTGGTGGTGGTTATGCTCAGTGTTGACCCCTGTGTTTCCCAGCCCCCATGGCAGCTTCTCCATCACATGGCAGGTCTTCAACCACGGTGTGTCCATCTGAGTTCGATCACCACGTACTCTGTGGCACTAAAACAGGAGCCCAGTGCAGGCGAATAAGAGGCCAGCCCTGTCTCTTTAATATCCCTTGCCTCCTGTCCCCTCCCCCACCCTAGGATCCTCTTGGGACAAACGTCTTGGCTCAGTGGGTTGAAAAAGAAAGTCAGAATTCTGAGGCATGAATCGCTGTGCCCACTGACTCACTTCCTCCTCCCTGCCTGCTCTGAATGGACCGAGGCCCTCAGTAACTCAGGCTGAAGCCTCCTCCCAGCCCTCACCCCTCATCGCAGCTCCCACAAGCCCCTCACTGCTGACCTCACCCCGTGGGACTAATTACTGCTGGTTTGAAACCTGCTTGCAAGCCCAGCCAAACTAAGGAGTTAGCTCTCCTAGAGCAGACTGAGGGAAGGCACACGCCCTGCTCTTGGGACCCCAAGTCTGATGTCCCGGGCAAGGCGCCCTTAGGGAGTTTGATCTGGGAGGCAGCAAAAGTTCCCCATCCCCACAATGGCTCTCTCCTTTCCTGCCAGGATCACAGACATGTTCACTATTAGGCAGCCCTCCTATGGGTTTGGCCCTTGCCCCCCAGAGTACCACTGGGTGCTCCCAGGCAGGAAGGGGTGGGATGTGACGGCATTGCCCACAGAGATTCTGGCCCCGAGGTACAAACGAGTCAGGCAACTATTAAGGTGGTCGGGGGTCAGGAGGGCCAGAGCATGGGGAAGAGCTGGGATAAAGAATGATTTAGTGGGGGCAGGTGGGGTGGGTAGGGGCTCCAGCCGGACCCGTGGCACCTGCTTCTCTGGCTGTTAGCAGGATGAGGGCAACGATGAAGGGGCTTTCACGTCCTCAGAAAACAATCCCCCAAGATCTTGGCCTTCTCCCTGTGGAGGACCCCTTACCCACCTTGTCATGGACGTCAGGGACCCCCCTGAGTGGAGGAGTCAGATAGGGCTTGGGGGGTGTCAGGGCCACACCCTCAATGGCAGAACCACCCTGGGCAGCATCTCTGGCAGGTGTGACCCAGAGGCAGAGTGAGAGCCCAGCCCACCACACAGCAGAGAGAAGGGAGGGGAGCCAGATGCAACAGGAGCAGGGCAATGGGGCAGAAACCACGGCAGAGCAACATGAGGGACATAGGGACGTGCTCAGGGAAACACTGGTGCCTGTCCCAGTTTAGGCTTTGGCTTGCTGGCCTTGGAACTGAGGGGAGCTGATGGATTCACGCAAGAGAATAAGCCGACAGCCTTTGTGGGTCCAAAGCTCCCTCTGATCGGGAGTTAATGAGATCCACCTGGGAGTTAATGTGGGGGTGAAAATGGGAAGGGGCAAGGGTCTGTGGAAATGTAGATAGGCTCGAGGGACATTTAGCGGAGGAGCTAAGCAGGAGCTGGTGGCAGGTGGGATGCAGGGGACATGGGAAGAGGGCAGCAGCAAGGACAGCCAGGAAGTCTTTACCACCTCTAGGGCCTGCTAGGTGGAGCTGGCGATTTGCCAAAGACCCTGGGATAGGGTTGGAGCTAGACAAGAGGACTGAAGCCCAGAGGGACAACAAGGTGGTCCATGCCAAACCCGTGAATAGAGGAAAATTCTTAGAGGCCTTTCCCTGGGGCCTTGGCTTTGATGTTGACCAGGCTGTGCCAGCCTGGCTTTGTGTGGTCAGGCTGGGCCCACAGGAAGCTCACCCAAGATAACCCTCCTAATCCCCAGTTTCTTCCCTTCCCCTTCCCCTTCCCCTTCCTCTTCCCCTTCCCCTCCCCTTCCCTTTCCCCTTCCCTTCCCTTCTCTTTCGTTTTCTTCCTTTTTTGAGACAGACACTCTGTCACCCAGGCTAGAGTGCAGTGGCATGATCTCGGCTCACTGCAACCTCCACTTCCTGGGTTGTGATTCTCCTGCCTCAGCCTCCAGAGTAGCTGGGATTACAGGTGCCCACCACCACACCCAGTTAATTTTTGTATTTTTTTAAGTAGAGATGAGGTTTCACCGTGTTGGCCAGGCTAGTCTCAAACTGCTCACCTCAATTGATCCACCCACCCCAGCCTCCCAAAGTGCTGGGATAACAGACGTGAGCCTGTTTGGCCCTAATCCTCAATTTCTATAGGCCTTTCACCACCTGCACCCTGGGCTCTAGCTCCTCAGCTCTGCTCTTCCTTCCAGCCCTCTTCTCATTCTAGCTTCTTGGTGACCCTGTCTGCAGCTCCAGGGGTCCCTACTTCATTCATTCTCTGAAAGTGCCTCCTTCCTTTCTACACCTGAAGGTGAGCAGGGTGGTTTGCAAAGGACCTCAAACTCTGGGCTGGGGAGCTGGGCTTTGGGTTTGGTTCTGTAAGATATCCAGGGTTGGGTTTTGAGTGGGGTCAGATCAGGGAATACGATGGCCTCCTGGAGCCAGGAGACGATTGACTTGAAGGGAAGGGAAGGGCACTGTGTGCTGGGCCCAACGCCAGGTGCTTCCCATGGATGGCTCAGTTAACCCTCCCCACGGCCCTGAGAGTTGGGCATGGCTATTATTACCTCTTTGCTAATAAAGAAACTATGGCTCAGAGATGACCAGAGGCCAGTTAGAGGCTAATGTGCATTGGGGTGGGGGGGACCCCATGGCCTGGGAGTGGGGCCAGGACGCAGGCCATGATTGCGCACTGGCAGGGACGGTGGGTGTGCAGTGCCATGAGGCCTTCTCAAGGCTCACCTTCAGCCCCTGTCCTCCACTCTCTGCACAACCCCAGCCTGTGAGGCAGGTCTTCACGCCCCAAACACCTGCCTGCCACTTTCTCCAGGCCTTCGCTTGGTGGGCCCTCTCCCTGCAACACTCTAGCTTCCTCTTGCTTGTTGAAAGCTCCCCTTCCTTCAAGGCCAGCTGAAATCCACCATCTTCCAGGCTTCCCAAGTCTTGGCAGATGCTTTCCAGTTCAGCATAGCTCTGTTTCTCCCTCTGATGAAGCATGTGCCACATTAGGTCACCTATTAGCCTGGGTGAAGTTGCTTCAGCTCTCCATGATTCGGTTCCTCTATCTGTAAAATGGAGTTAATAATTGAACCCCAATCATAGAACCCTTGTGGAGAGTAAATGAAGACTCAGACAGTGCCCAGCACATAGTGAAATAAATAGAAAATAAACCCCCTTCCCTGGAGGAGGGAGACAGGGCAGGGTCCCAGGGCTCTTGTCTTGTTTGCCTATTTTCCACTGGGATGATGGCGGCCATGGTGGCAGGGCGTGGCAGCAGCTCTCTCTCCACCAGGAGCTCTGACCTCTAGGAAAGCCAGCTCAGACCCTCTTTCTCCACCCTGCCAATGGCTGCTACTACAGTGTTCTGCTTCGATGGAGATTAATGATGTGGTCAAATTGAACTTCCTCTGGTCCATTGAAACACGATGTCCCCATGGGTCCTCTCAGGTCCCATCACTGTGAGGCGTGTGTGTTTCTATGGGTACCCAAGAGTTGGCAGAGGGATCAGCACCTGGGGAAGGTGTTCCCATCACAGAGGACCCCAGAAAAGGCTCTACCTAGGGCTCAGACTGAGACTCCAACACAGGTGGGGAGGCAGGGGGAAGTGGGCATCCTGGAAGAGTGAGGGAAATTGGGAGAGGCAGGCAGAGAAAAAGGGATAGTCGTTTTCACTGGAAGTCTCACTGTGCCAGGCCTTCATGTATATTATCCTTGATTCTTCATGACAAGCCTGTGAGATCAGTCATGTTTTCGCCTTTTCCAGAAGAGGAAACAAAGGCCCAGACTGGCAAAGTGACATGCCCAAGGTCATGCGCAGTGCGAGGAGCAGAATTCTCCCCCAAATCTGCTGGGCTCCGAGAGTGGGCCCCAGCGGAGAGACGACGGAGGCTGAGGATATGGGAGAATTCCAGCCCAGGCCAGCTGCCCACTCAGCCAGGGAGGGACACTGTGGGCGTGGTGGAAACAGCCACCAGAAGCCAGGGGCATGCAGCAAACAACGGTGCCAGGAAATGAACCGGACCTGGGGCCCTTCCTCCCGCCCCACCCTGTGCCCCTGGCTGCCTGCCGCCTTTCATTCCCGATGCTCCCTCCAAGGAAACAGAGAAAGCTAGTTTGAGACCCCAGGGATGGCCCTGCATGGGGGAGGAACCAGGAGGGTCTTGAAGCCCGGGAGCAGCTCTGCCAGGCCTAACTCTCCTTCCCTGCAGGAGGGATACAGGGCAGGGTCCCAGGGGTCTTGTCCTGTTTCCCTCGGACTGAGTTCAGATTGGAGTCTGAAACAAAGGAGATACTCAAGTAATACGCTGCATGGAGGTGCAGCCAGCATGGTGTCAACACTGCCCAGCAGGAAGGGCAGAGACCTGGGCCCTGATGTGGCCTCTGTTCCTACCTTGTGACCCTGGAGGAGTTGCAGAGACCTCGCCATCCATCAAGTCGGGTCATTATGCTGGAATGCATACCACTACTTGGGTCCCTTCCAACTCTGACAATCCAGTTCTATTCATTCTTTTACTCACTCGCTAACTTGTTATTCCAGTGAAATACAGGGTGAAGCTCAGTAAATACACTTTAGTACAAATAAAGTGGTGGACAGAGTTGCAGGGATAAGCAAAGACTGGTAGGAGAGTAGTGATTTGTTAAAAGCAGGGACTCTCAAGTCAGATTGCCTGGGTTCAGATTCTTCCCCCATCACTTGCTAACTGCATAACAATGGGCAAGTTACCTGACCACCTTGAACACTGATTTCCTCATCTGTAAAATGGGTATAATAGAAGTATGTGCCTCATAGAGTCACTGCAAGAATTAAATGAGATAACACAAATAATGTTCTTAGAAAAAAATGTCAGGTACGTCTTGAACACTTGATAAATGTTAGCTATTATTTTTCCTTGGAGGATGAATGAATTTCAGCAGGCAAAGATGTGTGCGTGGGGCTGACCTACAGAACAGCACACACTAAGGCACAGAGACAGGAAAACCCCAGTGCAAGTCTAGAGAATAGCAAGAGGCCAGTGCAGAGAAATTGGGAAAAGACAAGTTGGGGGCAGATGGTGAGATGCTTTGTGTCAGACTAAGAAACTTGGACCTCATCAACATTTTCCAGTTAGTGTTTCCTGGACCACCAGAGTCCCATAAGATGCTATTGGGTGTTTTATAAAGATACAAGGAGGATATCAACAAGCAAAAGAATGAAGTGGACCCTTACCTCAGGCCATATACAAAAGTTAACTCAAAATGGATCAAAGCCCTAAATATAAGTGCTAAATCTATTAAATTCTTTTTTTTCTTTTTGAGATGCAGTCTCGCTCTATTGCCCAGTCTGGAGTGCAGTGACACCATCTCAGCTCACCACAACCTCCGTCTCCCAGGTTCACGTGATTCTCCTGCCTCAGCCTCCTGAGTAGCTGGTATTACAGGCATGCACCAACATACTCAGCTAATTTTTGTATATTTAGTGGAGACAGGGTTTCCCCAAGTTGGCCAGGCTGGTCTTGAACTACTGACCTCAGGTGATCTGCCCACCTAAGCCTCCCAAAGTGCTGAGATTACAGGCGTGAGCCACCGTGCTGGGCCCTAAACCTATAAAATTCTTAGAAGAAAACATTGGAGTAAATCTTTGTGATCTTGGATTTGGCAATGGCTTCTTAGATATAAAACCAAAAGTACAAGCAACAAAGGAAAAAAATAGATAAACTGAACTCTATCAAAATAGACAACCCACAGAATGGAGGAATATATTTGCAAGATAAATATCTGATCAGGGATTTGTATCTAGCATATATAAAGAACTCCTATAACTCAGTGGTAAAAAGATGACCCAATTTAAAAATGGGCAAAGGATCTGAATAGACCAACCTTTCTCCAGAGATGATATAGAAATGGCCAAAAAGCACATTAAAAAATGCTCAATACCATTAGCCATCAGGGAAATGCAAGACAAAACTATAATAAGATGCAAACTCATACTCACAAGGACGGCTAGAACCAAAAAGTTAGATAAAAGTTGTTAGCAATGGCCAGGTGCAGTGGCTCATGCCTGTAATCCCAGCAATTAGGGAGGCTGAGGTGGGTGGATCACCTAGGGCCAGGAGTTCGAGACCAGTCTGGTCAACATGGCAAAACCTCATCTCCACTAAAAATACAAAAATTAGCCAGATGTGGTGGCTCATGCCTGTAGTCCCAGCTACTCAGAAGGCTGAGGCAGGAGAATTGCTTGAACCGGGAGGCAGAGGTTGCAGTGAGCCAATATCATGCCACTGCACTCCAGCCTGGCTGACAGAGTGAGACTCCATCTCAGAAAAAAAGAAAAAGAAAAAGAAAAAGAAAAAAAAAGTGTTAGCGAAGATGTGGAGAAATTGGAGCCCTAAACGGTGCTGGGGAAAGGTAGAATGGTGCAATCAATTCAAAACATAGTCTGGCATTTCCCGAAATGGTTAAACATAGGGTTGCCATGTGACCCAGCAATTTCACTCATAGGTATATACACATGAAAAATGAAAACATGTGTTCACACAAAAACCTGTACATGAGGGCCAGGTGTGGTGGCTCACGCCTATAATCCCAGCACTTTGGGAGGCCAAGGCAGGTGGATCACCTGAGATCAGGAGTTCGAGACCAGCCTGGCCCTGTCCCGTCTCTACTAAAAATACAAAAATTAGCTGGGTGTGGTGGCACACACCTGTAATTCCAGCTATTCAGGAGGCTGAGGCAGGAGAATTACCTGAACCCAGAACCCGGGAGGCTAAAGTTACTGTGAGCTGAGATTGCACCACTGCACTCCAGCCTGGGTGATAGAATGAGACTACATCTCAAAAAACAAACAAACAAAAATCCTGTACATGAATGTCCAAAGCAACATTATTTATAATAGCACCCAAGTGGAAACAATCTAAGTACCCAATAGCTGGTGAATGGATAAACAGCATGTGGCACAGTCACACGACGGACTATTATTTGGCTATAAGGAATGAAGTGCTGACACACATCGTAGCGTATTGACACATATTACAATATGAACGAATCTTGAAAACATGATCCTGAGTTTGAGAAGCCAGGTCCAAAAGGCCATATATAGTATGGCCTCATTTATATAAACTATTCAGAACAGGCAAATACAGAGACAGAAAGCAGCTTAGTAGTTGCCTAGGGTTGAGAGCAGGGAAAGGAGGGTGGTGATTTGGGGGTGATAGCTAAAGTATGTAGGGTTTCTTTTCAGGGTGATGACAATGTTCTAAAATTGATTGTAATGATAGTTGCATATATCTGTGAATATTCTAAAAAACCATGAAATTGGCTGGATGCGGTGGCTCACACCTGTAATCCTAGCACTCTGGGAGGCTGAGGCCGGCGGATCACGAGGTCAGGAGTTTGAGACCAGCCTGGCCAACATAGTGAAACCCCGTCTCTACTAAAAATACAAAAAATTAGCTGAGTGTGGTGGCAGGCGCCTGTAATCCCAGCTACTTGGGAGGTTGAGGCAGGAGAATCAGAACTGCTTGAACCTGGGAGGCAGAGGTTGCAGTGAGCCAAGATCATGCCACTGCATTCCAGCCGAGTGACAGTGTGAGACACCATCTCAAAAAACAAAACAAAAACAAAAATAAAACAAAACAAAAACAAACAAAGATTAAATTGTACACTTTATTTTTTTGAGACAGGGTCTCACTCTGTTGCCCAGGCTGGAGTGCAATGGTGTGATCATAGCTCACTGCAGCCTCCAACTCCCAGGCTCAAGCGATTCTCCTGCCTCCTGAGTAGCTGGGACTACAGGTCTGTGCCACCAAGCTCACTCAAGGAAATCAAAGAGGGCACAAACAAATGGAAAAACACTCCATGCTCATGGATAGGAAGAATGAATATCATGAAAATGGCCATACTGACCAAAGTAATTTATAGATTCAATGCTAGTCCCATCAAGCTACCATTGACATTCTTCATGGAATTAGAAAAAAATATTTTAAAATTCATAGGGAACCAAAAAAGAGCCCATATAGCCAAGACAATCTTAAGCAAAAAGAACAAAGCTGGAGGTAACATGCTACCCGACTTCAAACTGTACTACAAGGCTACAATAACCAAAACAGCATGGTACTGGTACAAAAACAGACACATAGACCAATGGAACAGAATAGAGAACTCAGAAATAAGACCATACGTTTACAACCATCTGATCTTCAACAAACCTGACAAAAACAAGCAATGAGGAAGGATTCCCTATTTAATGAATGGTTCTGGGAGAACTGGCTAGCCATATGCAGAAAATTGAAACCGGACCCCTTCCTTACACCTTATACAAAAAATTAACTCAAGATGCGTTAAAGCCTTTTTTCCTTTTTCTTTTTGAGATGGAGTCTCACTCTGTCACCCCAGCTCCGAGTGCAGTGGCAAGATCTCGGCTCACTGCAATCTTTGCCTCTGGGGTTCAAATGGTTCTCCTGCTTCAGCCTCCCATGTAGCTGGGACTACAGGTGCCTGCCACCACACCCAGCTGATTTTTGTATTTTTACTAGAGACGGGGTTTCGCCACTTTGGCCAGGCTGGCCTCGAACTCCTGACCTCAGGTGATCCACCCAACTCAGCCTCCCAAAGTGCTGAGATTATAGACATGAGCCACTGCGCCCAACCAGATGGGTTAAAGACTTAAATGTAAAACCCAAAACTATAAAAACCCTAGAAGAAAATCTAGACAATGCCATTCAGGACACAGTCACGGGTGAAGATTTCATGACGAAAACATCAAAAGCAATTGCAACAAAAGCAAAAATGGACAAATGAGATCTAATAAACTTAAGAGCTCTGCACAGCAAAGGAAACTATCATCAGAGTGAACAGACAACCTACAGAATGGGAGAAAATTTTTGCAACCTATCCATTGGACAGAGGTCTAATACCAGAGTCTACAAGGAACTTAAACAAATTTACAGGGAAAAAACAACCCCATTAAAAAGTAGGCAAAGTACATGAACAGACACTT
Source organism: Nomascus leucogenys (assembly GCF_006542625.1). Taxonomy (NCBI): domain Eukaryota; kingdom Metazoa; phylum Chordata; class Mammalia; order Primates; family Hylobatidae; genus Nomascus; species Nomascus leucogenys. The sequence continues at coordinate 1,245,560 of NW_022095769.1, forward strand.
CTCAAAAGAAGTCATTTATATGGCCAACAAACATGAAATAAAGCTCAGCTGGACGCGGTGGCTCACGCCTGCAATCCCAGCACTTTGGGAGGCCGAGGCAGGCAGATCACCTGAGGTCAGGAGTTTGAGACCAGCCTGACCAACATGGAGAAACTCCATCTCTACTAAAAATACAAAATTAGCCAGTCATGGTGGTGCATGCCTGTAATCCCAGCTACTCCAGAGGCTGAAGCAGGAGAATTGCTTGAACCTAGGAAGTGGAGGTTGTGGGGAGGCGGAGGTTGAGGTTAGCCGAGATCGCGCCATTGCACTCCAGCCTGGGCAACAAGAGCAAAACTCCATCTCAAAAAAAAAAAAACTTAACACCGCTGACATTAGAGAAATGCAAAACAAAACCACAACAAGATACTATCTCATGCCAGTCAGAATGGCAATTATTAAAAAGTCAAAAAACAACAGATGCTGGTGAGGCCCCAGAGAGATAGGAATGCTTTTACACTGTTGGTGGGAATGTAAATTAGTTCAACCACTGGAAGTGGAAGACGGTGTGGCGATTCCTCAAAGACCTAGAATCAGAAATACCATTTGACCCCGTAATCCCATTACTGGGTATATACCCAAAGGAATATAAACCATTATATTATAAAGATACATGCACACGTATGCTCACTGAAGCACTATTCACAATAGCAAAAGCATGGAACCAGCCCAAATACCCATCAGTGATAGACTGGATAAAGAAAATGTGGTACATATACACCATGGAATACTATGCAGCCATGAAAAGGAATGAGATCATGTCCTTTGCAGGGTCATGAATGGAGCTGGAAGTCATTATCCTCAGCAAACTAATGCAGGAACAGGAAACCTAACATGTTCTCACTCATAAGTGGGAGATGAACAATGAGAACACATGGACACAGGGAGGGAGACAACACTGGGGCTTGGCAGGGGAGAGGGCGAGGGGAGGGAGAGCATCAGGAAAAACAGTTAATGCAGGGCTTAATACTTAGGTGATAGGTGCAGTAAACCACCATGGCACACGTTTACGTGTGTAACAAACCTGGACATGTACCTCGGAACTTAAAATAAAATTAAATACTTTTTTTTGGTAGAGACAGCATCTCGTTATTTTGCCCAGGCTGGACTCCAACTCCTGGTCTCAAGTGATCCTCCTGTCTTGGCCTCTCAAAATGCTAGGCTTACAGGTGTGAACCACCATACCTGGCCAAACTGTACACTTTAAGTGAATGAGTTCTGTGACATGTGAATTATATTTCCATAAAGCTGTAAAAAATAAATACAAGTAGGGGGTGTGAATCTATCATCAAACCAGTTTGGGAAATGCTGGGTTAAGCAGAGGATTGTTGCTAGGCATGGTGGTCCATGCCTGTAGTCCCAGCTGCTCAGGAGGCTGAGGCAGGAGGATCCCTTGAGCCTAGGAGTTTGAATCCAGCGTCATCTTAGCAACATAGCGAGACTCTGTCTCTAAACAAGAAATTTAGAGGGGATTGTTTGCTTTGGGACTTCTCCGAGCCTTTTATATGCTCATATGCATTGGCAAAGTCCCGGAGTGGGTTAGAGTATGTATCATTTTCCAAACCTTTGACCATGGTTCAACCATGGAATCATCTTCAGAAGAACCTCTTCTAACCTCTCACAAAACACTTTTCACACTTTTTAGCAAGTTTGGCTGCAAGCAGTGGGGAGCCATTGAAGGTTCAAGCAGGGAAAGGATCTGGTAGAGCTGTACCTAGAGGGAAGCCAGGCTGTGGTGGGGACATGAAAGCAGGAGGACAGCCTAGTGGCTTCGTGCCAGTGAAATGGTTAAAAAGGATCTGAATAGACATTTCTCTAAAGAAGATATATACAAATGGTCAATAGACATGCAAAAATCTTTTTCAATTCATTATCACTAATGACTAATTCATTTCAATATCATTAGTCATCAAGGAAATGCAATTCAAACCATAATGAGATACCACTTCACACCCACCAGATGTGGAGGCAGAGGTGGTAGGAATCCAAACACAGTGTTCAGAGGGGACTACCCTGCCACTTCTCTCCTCAGCTCTAGGAAGGGGAGCTTCTCCTCTCCCTGGACTCCCTGACCTGAGTCCTAGGAATTCCCAGATTCTCCCTGATCCATCCTGAAGCCCCTGACTGCTTCATTGCTTCCGGAGAGGATCTGGGGGCCCTCGTCCGCCCCAGCTGTGTTTATGTCCCTCTTCCTGGAAGTGGGACAGGCACCAGCCTGGCCAGGCTGGTGGGTGTGGGAGGAAGGCACCGGATCTGGGGGCCTATGTAATCCTGGCAGTGGGGGCAACAGTGGGTGAAGCAGGTTGGCCTGATCAGGGCCAGTCAGGCTGGAGCAGAGCGTCTTGTCCCATCCCAAGGTGCCCTCTTCCAGAACAGCTCTCTTTCTCCCAGGCCATGAGAAACACACCTGGAGCTTGGAGCTGAGGGAACTTGGAGAAGGAAAATTGGTCTTTAAGTCTTAAAAGTCTTAGTCATACTGGTTACCATTTGTTGAGTGCTTACTACGTATTCTACCTTATGCTAAGTGCTTTGCATGCATATCTCATCTGATGCTCAGAAAAATCCTCAATTCCCCATTTGACAGATGAGGAAACTGAGCCTTAGAGGATTTCAATAACTTGCTCAATATTATCCAAGGAAGTGGGTCAAAGGAGTCTCATGAAACTAGATTTGAAATCAAGTTCTGGACAAGAGAGTAAGATTGAGAAGCACATACAACTGCCTTCTTCCAGCTTTCCTGCTCCACAGCCCAACCCAGTGCAGCCCCACATCCACAGCCTCTCTCAGGGCCGTAGGAGTGGGGACAGGGAGAACCCTGAGATGACCTCAAAATTCCCAGCTGCCTGGTATGGTGAGTGTTCACAGACTTCTTTCAAACAACATCCTTGTCTCGATCTGAGGCCACAGGAGAGGAGGAAATGCCAGGAAAGGTAGAGAGGCCGTGCCTGCTCCAGGCTTCTACTAAGGCAGGGAAGGGGACCCCAAGAAGTTTAGGGGTATCCACCAGGGTTGGGCTCTTGGACAGGGTGACAGCAGGCAGAAGCTCTCCAGGAGGGGATGCAGCAGAGCAGAGTGAGGAGCACCATTAACTACCCAAAGGGCAGACCCATTCATTGCCATCCCAGAACCATGGAAGGGGGTCCTGGAAGGGCAGAAGCTAGATTTCAGAAAGAACATCCATTAACAAGGGATTCTGTGCCTGAGAGAGAAGGCTTGGGGTCTCCAGGCTGGAGGAGATGCTGGCCGGCCTGGAGGCCTTGGGGGGTGGCTGAGATGGTGCAGCCACATTATAAATATGGTTCTCCTGTCTGTGGCCAAATCCAGTCAAGGACCCAGCAGTCTGGACCCCTATATCCTTAATGTTGTCTCAGCTCAGAGGCAGAGGGATGGACACCGTGGCCTCCTCCCATAAGCCTTCTGGGTTGCAGGAGAGAGTTGGCTGGGGAGAAGGAGCATCATTAATCCCCCCAAATATTTACAGTGTTCCTAGTGCTGGGCCTGCAGCCAAGGCCCTTGGGTCAGTCCCTGTGCTGTGTCCATTACTCATGTCTCACTCAGGCCAGCAGGCCTTCGACACAGGGAGGGGTGGCCAGGGGAAGCAGGAGCCTGGGAGGCAGTGCAGGAGAACAGTAGCCCGCTGCCTGCCGCAATCCCTCCCCCAGCCCACCCGCCTGGCAGGAATCTGGCTGTACCCCAGATGCTTATGGCCTGCTCTCCAAGGAGAGGTAGAGAAGCAAGGGGCAGGGAGCAGTCTCTCTTGCCTTGCTCTTCCAGGCTCCTGAGATGGGGGTGGGAGCAGTCTCTCTTGTCTCCCTGGCTCAGATTATCCAGCCACCAAGAATGGGGGCTCCCCCAGGGCCAGGCTGGGTCAGACAAGCTGCTGCCTGCTTTACATCCTGGGCGGGAAGCAGTCCCTAGAGGCAGAACCGACAGGAAAAAATACTCAAGGAGCTTGACAGGAGTGGGGACACTGCCCTGGGCCCGCCGGCCACCTCCCAGGGCACACAGCCACATCCCACACCCAAACTACTGGAGGGTTTGGGGAGGCTGCAGTGGCCCCTGGACAATCAGCCCTGTGCTGCCCCTCCCAAGCTGGGCAGCTGGGCCCCACTCCCAGGACCCTGCCCAAGTCCCTGGTGGAGTCTTCTCCCCTGCTCTACCAGCTCTGCCTCCATGACCCACCTCATTCTCCTATTCCTGTCTCCCTCTGTCTCTCTGTCCCCCTCTCTCTTCATCTCTCATGTCTGCACAGACAGGCTTGGACAGGAATCCAGGTGCCACTCACTGAAAAGAGGTTTGGTGGGAGGAAGGGAACCAGGCCAGGTGAAGCAGTGGCTGACGTCCTTGGAGTGTCAAGGGCCCAGGCCCTCAGCCTTCCCTGCCCTTTGCAGGCCCCCACCCCTGCCCTGGGAAGTTTGGGGTGGAAACAGGAACAAACAGCCTCCCTCTCCCCCTCGATGTGGTTTAAGCAGATAAACCTGGATTTCAACCAAGCCTCTCCTGAGTGGGTAAACACCTGCTCCCTTGCCCCATACGGCCCCTGAAGACAATGAGGGACACTTTCTCATCTGCCCCCTGGGGAGCCCTCATTCTGCCTCCAGGCCAGCCCGGGAGGGGCCGTCAGCCTGAGAGACTCTAGGCTCCTTGGGACAAAGGGCTCTTGTAAAGGATGGGACCCCTACTCACTCACCACCTCTCCTCCCCTGGACAGGGCTTTCCAGGCTGGGACTGGACCACAGGGGAGGGTGGGAGCTGAGAGGCAGAGAGGGGTCCCGAATTCCTGCCCATCCAGGATGGGGCAACCAGCTGGTCCTTCCACACCTTTTGCAAGTCCTGAGCCAAGGCAGGGAGGGCAGATCCACCCTGGCATCAGGGTTTTGGAGGCCAGTACGGCCATCATGGGAGAGCTAAACACCTCCTGCCCAGCCCCAAGCTCTCCTTTTCCTCTCCCAGCTTCTGGAAGATCCTCTGTCTGTCCCTGGCTCCTACTCTCTGCCACCCTCTTTCCCTCCCTCAGGAAGTCTTCTAGGAGGCAGCAGGCTGCAGGGAGCCAATACTGCGGGCCAGGGAGATGAGCAGGGAGAAAAGTTTACCCACATGATCTCATTTGCCTCTCACCATTTGAAGACTGCAGAGATTCTGAAGCCTTGGATTGGGCTGGACCTCACCTGTCATGGAGCTTTCCCAAGGAGAGCTTGGGGCTGGGCAGAGGTGCACGGAGCTCTTCTCTGGTTGGCCTAAGTGCTGGTGAGCAGCTACCCTGCTCAAAGTCCATGTGAGGCTCCCTGAGGAGGACAGCCCACGGAGCCCATCCACCCTGCTACTCAGATGCCAGTCAGTGCTCGGAGGAGAAAGGCAGGGCAAGGCCCCACTCAGGCTGGGAGACAGGACTCGGTATGGTCTCTGTACTAGGGGGTTGGGGATGGGGATGAGGAAGGAGACAGCCTCTTTGATGAGGACATCTGGAAAGGCTGGCTGGAGGAGGTGGCATTTGGAGATAAGCCTTGATGAGGAGGGTTCCATCAAAGCAGTCTCCCACCTCTCTTAGGGGCAATGTTCACCACTGCTCCTCCCCCCGCCTGGAGCCTCCCTCACCACCAGGAGCAAAACAGCTCCTAGCATTCCTGCCAGCTCCCCTAGAGTGCTGGCCTCTTCTCCTCCCAGCCCATGACCTCCCAGCTGTGCAGCTTTGGGTATGTGGTGGAGCCTCTCCAGGCCTCAGCTGTGCACTACAGTCTAAAGTGCCACCTCCTGCAGTTTTCCTGCTGGTGGACTGCGGTCATGCTGGCGACAGCTCAGTCAGAGGTGAGGCCCAGCCCGATCAAAGCCTTCAGAATCTTTGCAGCCTCCAAATGGTGAGAGGCAGATGATATTATGGGTAAACCTCTTTCTCCCCCCTCACCTCCCTGGCCTTCAGTATCAGCTGCTCTTTGATGGGTTGCAATCAGCAGGCCACTAGTTCCTGGCTGCTCAGGGCCAGATGATTCTATCCTTGGGGACTGGGACCTGCGTGGAATCCCTTGCCTCTTTGGGGGTCAGAATCTTCCATCCAAGGACAGGTCTGGGTGGGGAATGGGTGGGGTGGGGAGAGCTCTCCTTCAAGCCTCCAGATGTCAGTGAGGAAAATTGCCATGGCTTTTTCTAGCCACTTCGGCCTTTGGCCTCCAACATTCTCCATGAGTCTGTGTTCATGTCTGGCCAGCAGGGCTGACCTTCTGCAGCCCTGAGCTAGTGTGGGCAGGGGCTTGGAGAAAGTTCGCTGGGCTGGGTTGGCCCTAAACCACATCTAATTTCCCCTGCTGCTTTTATGTGAAAACCAAGGCTCCGTCACCTGGGCACCTGAGTCCTCCAAACTTCCAGGTTCTCCTTCCACTCTCACGTTTAGAAGACACCCCCCGGGGCCAGGCGCAGTGGGAATCCCAGCATTTTGGGAGGCCGAGGTGGGCAGATCACTTGAGGTCAGGAGTTCGAAGTCAGGAGTTTGAGATCAGCCCGGCCAACATGGCGAAACTTTGTCTCTACTAACAATACAAAAATTAGCCGGGCATGGTGGTGGGTGGCTGTAGTCTCAGCTACTCGGGAGGCTGAGGCAGAAGAATCGCTTGAACAAGGGAGGTGGAGGTTGCAGTGAGCTGAGATCGCGCCACTGCACTCCAACCTCGGTGACAGAGTGAGAATCTGGCTCAAAAAAAAAAAAAACAACACATACTCGAGTGGCGTGAGTGTTGCCCTCACCCCGGCCTCACTGACCTGTCCTTGCTGCATTCCCACTGCCCTCTGCCTCTCACCTGTGGGCTGTTTGCTCTGAACTGTGTCAGCCCAGGTGTGGAATGCAGCCCCCCTTCCCTTTAATTCCTCCCTAAATACTCTTCACCCAAGGCAGTGAGGGTGGGGGATCATTCCTGAGGGATGGGGGTGATGGAGAAGAAGGGGCTACTTTTCCACCCATCACTGAATATCCAGCTCCCAAGCCCATGTTGCCACGTCCCTCTGGTTGCCTACTACCTTATTTTCTTGGTTTTCAATCTCTCTCCGTCTCTATCTCTATCTGTCTGTCTGTCTCTCTCTCTCCACATCTATCCCAGGAATTCTCTCCTGAGTGGTCTCCTGAAACCGAGAGTTCTCCCAAGCTATTAACTAGATCCTTTCTCTCTCTCTGTCTCTCTCTCTCTGTTTCACATCCCAAGAGTGCCCAGCAAGGTATTTCCTAGTTCTGCTGCCAGCTTTTGCAATAACGTACGTGTGTGTGTGTGTGTGTGTGTGTGTGTTTTCTATTCCACACAACTGGGGAAAGTGAACCCAAGAAAGAGAAGATCACTTGCCCAGAAACTTACAGAGTGAGGAACAAAGAAGGAATAGGAACCTAAGACTTTTAACTTCCTGTGTAAGAACTGCGTGACTCTGGGCAAGTTAATGAGTCTCTCTGGGCCATCATTTTATTTTATTTTAATGGAAATGTTTAATTGAAGTGTAACGCATAGACAGAAAAGTGGATGGACTTTCACCAAATGGACACACCTGTGTAACCAGAACCCAGGCTGGGAAATATAATATTTCCAGCATCCCCCAAGCCCTTTTATATCTCCTCCCAATTTCTTCCTTCTTAGAAGGTAGCAATCATCTTGACTTCTACCACCATAGTTTCGTTTTGCTGGTTTTTGAACTTTTGATCAGCAGAATCATAGAATCTGTGTTCTTCTGCGTCTGGCAGTTTTTGCTCAACATTAAGCCTATGACATTCACCCATCTTGTTTCTTGTACTTACACTTTGTTTCTTTGCATTGCTGGACACCCTCGTATGAATACACCACCATTTATTTATTCATTCTACTGCCGATGGACATCTGGATTTTTTCAGTTTAGGACTGTTGACAATAGTGCTGTGGTGAACATTCTTTTGCATGTTTTTTGGGGCACAATGAATACTTTTCTGTTGGATACATGCCCAGATATGGACTTGCTAGTCATAGGGGCTGCATATGCTTAGCTTTAGTTGGTGCTGTCATAAAGTTTTCCAAAGTGGTAGTGCCAACCCATGCTCCCACCAGCTGGTACAAGAGCCCTATTTGCTGCACACCCCTGCCGATCTTCAGAAGTCAGTCTTTTTCATTTTAGTTCATTGCAGCTTTTGCATTTCCCTAGTGACTTATGATATCGAGCATCTTTCCATATGACTACAGGGCATTTGGAAAGCCTTATTGTGGCAGGCTTGTTCATGTTGCCTGCCCATTTCTATTGAGTTATCTGTCTCTTTCCTATTGATCTATTAGTGTTCTTTATATGCTCTGGATACAAGCCTTTTGTGGTGCAAATTTCTCCTGCAACTCTGCAGCTTTCCTTTTCACTTTCTTTTTATTTATTTATTTATTTATTTTTATTTTTATTTTTTTTGAGAAAGAGTTTCGCTTTTGTTGCCCAGGCTGGAGTGCAATGGCGCGATCTCGGCTAACTGCAACCTTTGCCTCCCAGGTTCAAGGAGGTCCTGCCTCAGCCTCCCAAGTAGCTGGGATTACAGGCATGCACCACCACGGCCAGCTAATTTTGTATTTTTAGTAGAGACGGGGTTTCACCATGTTGGTCAGGCTGGTCTCGAACTCCTGACCTCAGGTGATCCACCTGCCTTGCTCCCAAAGTGCTGGGATTACAGGCGTGAGCCACCAGGTCCGGCCCCTTTTCACTTTCTTAGTGGTGACTTTTGATCAACAGAAGTTCTAATTTTATTTTATTTTGATTATAAAGATAGGGTCTTGCTCTCTCACCCAGGCTGGAGTGCTGCAGCACAATCATAGCTCACTGCAGCCTTGAACTCCTGGCCTCAGGTAATCCTCCCACCTCAATCTCCCAAGTAGCTGGGACTATCGGCACACACCACAGTGCCTGGTTTAGAAGTTCTAAATTTTATGGAGAATAATTTATCAAGTTTTTTTTTCTTTATGGCTAGAACTTTTTGTGTCCTGTTTAGGAAATTTAGCTAACCAGGAGGCTGAGGCAGGAGGATCGCTTGAGCCCAGAAGTTTGAGACCAGCCTGAGCAATGTGGTGAAATCCAGTCTCTACAAAAAAAAATACAAAAATTAGCCTGGGTGGTGGCATCTGCCTATAGTCCCAGCTACTCAGGAGGCTGAGGTGGAGGTGGAAGGATTGCTTGAGCCTGGGAGGTTGATGCTGCAGAGAGCTAGGATTGCACTAATGCACTCCAGCCTGGGTGACAGAGCAAGACCCTCTCTCAAAAAACAAACAAACAAACAAACAAACAACAACAAAATTTTGCCTATCCAAGGTCATGAATATATTCTGTTTTTTTTTCTAGCGGTTTTACCTTTTATATTTAGATCTATATTCCATCTAGAATTTTATGTTTGTGTATGATGTGACATAGGGATCAAGATACCTTTTTTCCACATGAATATCCAATTGCCCAGCACCATTTATTGAAAAGACTATCCTTTCCCCAGTATAGCTGAGCAGTATCATCTTTGTCAGAAATCAAATCCCCACATTTGGGTGGATTCACTTCAAGGCTCTCTATTCTGTACCGCAGGCCCTCTATTCTGTCCTTGCACTAATACCATGTTGTCTTAATATCTAGTACTGGAAGTCTCACAGCTGTGCTCTTCTTGAAGAATGTCTTGACTATTCTTGGTCCTTTCCATTTCCATACAAATTTTAGAATCAACTTATCGATTTCTGCATACACACACACACACACACACACACTGCTGCCAGGATTTTGATTGGAATTGCATTGTATCTATAGATTGATTTGGGGAGGATTTACAAGGTGGAGCCTTCCAATCAATGAACATTAATTTAGATTATCTTTAAATTTTTTTATTTTTTGAGGCAAGGTCTTACTCTGTCACCCAGGCTGGACTGTAGTGGCACAGTCATGGCTCACTGCAGCCTCTACCTCCCGTGCTCAAGTGATTCTCCCACCTCAGCCTCTTACAGGCACATGCCACCACACCAGACTAATTTTTCTATTTTTTGTAGAGATGGGGTTTCGCTATGTTGCACAGGCTGGTCACAAACTCCTGGGCTCAAGTGATCTGCCCGCCTCCGCCTCCCAAAGTGTTAGGATTACAGGCATGAGCCACCACACCTGGCCTAGATATTTTTAAGTATTTATCAAAGATGTTTTGAAGTTTTCTGTGTAGTGAGGGAGCTTTCACTGTTTGGGTTAGATTTATTTTTAGGTATTTGATATTTTTATGGTGTATAAATGATGTTGTCCTTTTAATTCCTTTCCCTAATTGTGCATTGGTAGAAAAACATTTGATTGGTTCCTTTTTTTTTTTTTTTTTTCACTTTTAGAGACAGGGTCTCACTATGTTGCCCAGGCTGGACTCAAACTCTTAGGCTCAAGGAATCCTCCTGCCTCAGCCTCTCTACTAGCTGGGACCACAGACGTGGCCTACCACATCTAGCTTAGTAATTCTAATTTCAATGGAGAAAAATTTATCAAGTTTTCTCCTTATGGTTAGTACTTTCTGTGTCCTGTTTAGGAAAACTTGTTAGTCAGGAGGCTGAGGCAGGAGGATTGCTTGAGCCCAGGAGTCCAAGGCCAGCCTGGGCAACATAGTGAGACCTCATCTCTATTTAAAGGAAAAAAAAAAGAAATCTTTGCCTACCCCAGCAACATTTGATTTTTGTACTGATTTTGTATCCAGTGAGCTTATTCAATTTACTTATTTATTCTAATAGCTTGTCTGTATATTTTGGGGGATTTTGCCTATGGACCATTATGTCATCTAAATATTGGCAGTTTTCTTTCTCCCTTTACAATTCTCACAATGTTTTTTGTGCCTTATTCCCTCGCCTGAGGCCTCCCTTGTAGGGTAATGCCGAATGGAGTGGTAACAGTGGGCTCCTCAGCTGCCTCCTGATGGTAGTAGAAAGCTTTGAATATTTCACCACTCAACCTAATGGAGTGTGTGTGTATGTATTTCAGATACTCTTCATAGTACTACTTTTTCAGACATATCTTGCTGATAAGAGAAGGGTCTGAGGGGCTGGGGTAGGGAGCACTGGTTTGAGGTTGGGGAACCCCTGTGAGTGGCCTGCCCCTTGCTCAATTAAAAAGCAAAACAGGGCCGGGTGTGGTGGCTCACGCCTGTAATCTCAGCACTTTGTGAGGCCGAGAATGGCAAATCACTTGAGGCCAGAAGTTCGAGACCAGCCTGGCCAAAGTAGCGAATCCCCGTCTCTACAAAAAATACAAAAATTAGCTGGGCGTCGTGGTGTACTTTGTAGTCCCAGCTACTCCGGAGGCTGAGAGGCACAAGAATCACTTGAGCCCAGGAGGCAGAGGTTGCAGTGAGCTGAGATCGCGTCACTGCCTTCCTACCTGGGCAACAGAGCAAGACTCCATCTCAAAAAAAAAAAAAAAAAAAAGCAAAGCAGAAGCTGGACCCTGCCTGTAATCCCAGCACTTTGGGAGGCCGAGGTGGGAGGATCACTTGAGCCCAGTAGTTCAGGGCTGCAGTCAGCTATGATGGCACCACTGCATTCCAGCCTGGGTAACAGAGCGAGACTCCATCTCTTAAAAATAAATATAGAAATAAACAGGCCAGAGGCGGTGGCTCACACCTGTAATCCCAGCACTTTGGGAGGCCAAGGCGGGTGGATCACAAGGTCAGGAGTTCTAGACCAGCCTAGCCAACATAGTGAAACCCCGTCTCTACTAGAAATGCAAAAAATTACCTGGGCATGGTGGCAGGTGCCTGTAATCCCAGCTACTCGGGAGGCTGAGGCAGGAGAATTGCTTGAACCCGGGAGGCAGAGGTTGCAGTGAGCCAAGATTGCGCCACTACACTCCAGCCTGGGTGACAGAGTGAGACTCCATCTCAAAAAAAAAAAAAAAAAAAAAAAAAACGAAAAGAAAAGAAAAAGAAAATAAACAAACAAAACAGAGTTGTCTCCAAAGGGGAACACCTCTCTGGCGACTCCATCTATGTCCTCCATCAAAACCTGGTCAGAACATCTGTCTGGTCTGGGGCTGCTGGGTATCCCCTTTGGCTCTGGAGCATGAGGCTACCAGTCCATTCCTGTCACTCCCCCCGGCGCTGAGGCTCAGAGCAGGGTGGTGACTAGCTTAGGTCCCACAGCAAGTGAGTGGCAGAGCCAGGACTGGAACTCGAGGTTCCTGGAGCCCAAGCTCCACTTCGGCCACTGCACTGTGGTCAGGAACTGGGAGGTGACCAGAGGGCAGAGGGAGGGGTACGTAGGTATTTCAGGAATGGGACAACTTTGTCCAGGTACTGGTCCCAATGCCCACAGATGTGCATAAAGAAGAGATGAGCAGGGTCCAGGTGGGGTGGGAGGCAGGTGAGCAGCTGACCCTCAAATCTAGTCCTGCGCCATTTGGAAGGAGGATTTGGGGAGAAATCTCCCCAGGGCAGCATGGAGACCTAGACCATCGGGGTTTGCTCCATCCCCACTAAGGCCTTTGGGAGGAGCTGAGAGATCAGGACTGGGACCCTGGGAGCCCGGTGCTCCCAGGAGGAGCCCATGGCCAGAGAGGGCAAGTCCTGTATGCACAAGGAGATGGCGCAGAGCTGCAGCCATACAAAACCCAGTGTGCTTGGCTGTCTAGGACAGGGACAGTGGCCTGTGTAGAACTCAGCCTGGCCTCCTCACTTCTCACCACAGACTCCAGGATGACAGAGAGGAGAGGGCTGAGCGAGGGAGGAGAAAATGGAGGGGAAGGATAGGTCAGAAAAGGGAAGACAGCCCTGAGAGGTGGGAGCTAGACAGGGGTCCAAGGTGTGAGGGCCCAGGAGGTACATGGAGGGGAGCTGAGCCCAGGCGGGGAGGGTAGGGATGAAGCAAACCCAGACACAGGATGTCAGAGGCAAGCGGCATTCTTCCTCCCTGGCCAGCCCCTCCTCCACCCTGCCCACTGGGAATGTGCGGAATGTGATGAGCCGGTAGGATCAGGACTCCCACTCCACCTGGCACGGTGCGCGGCGGGGCGCTATGCCATCCCCACGTATCACAGGGGGGTTTCTTGGGGGTGGGGTGGGAGAGATTTCAATGGACATTACCCTAATATAGAAACTGTGTGAAAGGTCTTGGGGAGGGGTGCCACTCATGTGGGCCAGATGCCAGGGCTGTGGGCATGACCAGATGCTTTCCTGTTGAGCTGCTGTGAGTCAGAAGGCACGGGGCCTGGGTTAGTAGTTGGGGTGGGGGGCAGTGTTCCCAGTTGCCAAGGAAGCTGGGGCAGCAGGAGAGGGGAGGAGGGAAGCAATACAGAGTGGCAGCTGACACTCTCCTGGAGGACTGGGCACTGCAGCTGCTGGCCAAGGAAGTCCTCTGGGGGCCCCAAAAAATGACTCCACCCCTGCTGGATTTAGAGTCCCATGGAGCAAACGGGGGCTCCTAAGGTCCTCACTGCAGCGGGTCCAGGGGCTCCTCCAATTCAATGCAGGGCAGTCTCGGGGCGCGCAGGCACGCTCTGATGTGTCCTGCAGCATCCACGCCTGCCCCGCCCTCCCATAGATGCTTGTGGCTCTCCTCTTTGCACAGCTGCATTCATTCCCCTTCCTTGAGTGATGCAGCCCACCTTTGTTGAGGCTTGTTCTGTGGCAGGCACTGCGCAAGGTCCTGGGGCTTCACCAGTGAATCAGCTGAGGTCCCTGCCCTCCTGGGGCTATGCGTCATGTGGGGACAGAGCCAACAGCCAAGACATGGATGCTTCTGGCTGAATGCTGGCCTCACAGCCGGAAGCAGGGGAGGGGCAAGAGCAAGGCTTGAGGAAAGCAGAAGGGGTCCGGTGACCCTGAGGCCCCGGGACCCAGTCCTGTTCCAGGGATCCACTTTCTACCCTGGAGAGGTACACGTCTGAGAAACACTGCAGAACAGAGCAGTGGGAAGGGAGAAGGGGGGCAGAGGGGTGGACTTGCGGTTTGAGGTTGAGCCTGGTTGGAGGAAGAACAGAGATGGAGAAAACCTCAGCCCCAGGGACCACTGTGCGGCTGCACCTGAGCCCCACTGCGGGCGGCCTGAGCCCAGCACCGGAGGCCAGCCAAACCTCTCTCAGGGCCCACTGCCCGATGGCTCCGCTGCAGAACGGAGGGCAGGGGGCGCCAGCCCGAGTGGCTGCCGTGGGATCCGATCCAGGCAGCAGGCCCCGCCAGCTGCAGGCCTGACCCACAGGTACCTGGCCGCCATGGCCCACTCTGGTCAGGGCACCCCCGCGGGGCTGCTGAGCAGGGAGGGCCCTCTGAGGTGCCCACAACAGCCACCTCTTCTGGGCCAATTTTGGTTCCTCCTCACACTTAGCACAATGCCTGCTGGCACAAATGAGTCAAAAATGCTTGGGGGGAATCAAAACTATGAATGAATGACGATTGAATAAATAAATGATGGATGCATAAACAAATCCATCAACCAACCAGTTATCGGAGTTCCAGCAGCCAATCCTTCAGAAATGGGCATGCTTGCCACCTGGTGGCGACTGTGCTAACTGCAGCCATGGTCAGGGCCAGCATCACCGGTCAACACAGCAGAAGCCTGGGCTGCCACCACCAGGGCTGATCCCGGGGTCACCCTGTTCCTCCTCGTGCCTCTCAGCCATGCTGCCTTATTTTCCAGCACACTTAAGCAATTTTCTGTTATGTTTGAAAACCCTCTCAGGTAAGAGATTCCTTCCTCGCCTGTGCCCCTTGGAAACTCCTACCTATGCTCTGCCCTTTGCTTTTGTCTGGTTCTCTTTTGTCCTCCAGGCAGAAAGAACATGAGCGCCTCCTTCCCCTCACCTGGACAGGAAGGTCAGCCTGGCAGGAGTCAGGTCCTGGACCGGACAGGCAGGAATTCTGTCTGTCCTTCCCTGTCTCTTCCCCAACTTCTAAATATGTTAAGTCGGTTGGTTTGTCTCAGGGTGGGTCCTTTACTCCTGCTTCTCAATTCGTGTGAAGACACTTGGCCTGCCGGCTCCAGGCAGTCCCTGTGGGCACCCAGGGCCCAGAGCCACACTCTGCCATTTAGAGCAGGACAGCAGTGAGGACCCACCACGGCCGGCAGTGAACACAACAGCTCTAATACAGGGAAATATCCTGGCCTGGAGACAGGAGACAGCATTATGTGGCTTTGGACAGGTCACAGGCCCCCTCTAGGCCTCAGTTCCCCCATCTGTGTAACCGGGGGTAACTCTGGTTCTGGCATTCCGTGGCTCTGCCTCTCCATGCCTGGCTGACGTCCACAGCGTTTCTTCCCTCCTTTTCACAGGTCCGGGCTGCCCTCACTCCCCCTTGTCCTGCTCTCCAGCCCCAGGGCTAGCTGTAGAACACATGGTGGCTTTCAGGCATCCCCTTACTTTCTGTCCCTGTAAGCGAGCATCCCAGGTGTGGTGAGATCACTGGTTGCCTATCCCTGACATCCATTCCCCCTTCCTTGTTAGTTATAGAACCCCACTTTCATGTGGGGCAGCAGGAGCCTCTGGGTCCTTAAAGGGGAAGCCAATGATTGATCACAGACCCATCTCCATGTGACTCTTTCTCCCCGGCTCTATCTGAGGACCATGTGGCCCAGTCTGGTTGACACATAAAATTTAAGCATCACAGCTGGGTGTGGTGGCTCACACCTGTAATCCCAGGCACTTTGGGTGGTTGAGGCAGGTGGATCACCTGAGGTCACGAGTTTGAGACTAGCCTGGCCAACACAGTGAAATCTCGTTTCTACTTAAATTACAAAAAATTAGCTGGGAGTGGTGGTGCATGCCTGTAATCCCAGCACTTTGGGAGGTCGAGGCAGGAGGATTGCTTGAGCCCAGGAGTTCAAGACCAGCTTTGGCAACATACCAAGATCCTGTCCGGAAAAAAAAATATATATATATCTATTTTTTTTGTCTATATATATTTCTTTCTATATATATATATATATTCTCTCTCTCTCTCTCTCTCTCTATATATATATATATATAGGCATCTATCTACAGCCTTGGTTCCCAGGAAGATGGTGGGTACTTGTCAGAGTTAGTTGCTGTGATTAACTCTCTCTCTCTCACTCTCTCTCTCTATATATATGTGTGTGTGTGTGTGTATGTATACATACCTATATGTGTATATGTATACATACCTATATGTGTATATATGTGTACACACACATATGTATATATAAGTATATATACACATATACTTGTCAGAGTTAGTTGCTGTGATGAACTCTCTCTGTATGTATATATGTGTACATATGTATATATACATATATAACATATAATTGTATATATATGTATATGACATATAATTGTATATATACATATATAACATAATTGTATATATACATATATAACATATAACATATATATATATAACATATACATATATACATACACACATATATATACATATATACATATATATATAGAGAGAGAGAGAGAGAGTTTATCACAGCAACTAACTCTGACAAGTACCCACCATCTTCTTGGGAACCAAGGCTGTAGATAGATGGCCCATGCATTAGCCAGGGAAGGAACCAGGAGGGCCGAGTCTCGAGGGCAAAGGCCTCAGGGAACCTAGGGAAAGGCAGAAGAGACAGGGGCTGACAAAGGAATGAAAGCATGCAGAAAAATGTGCTTTCCAACTGTTCAGCTGAGGAAGTGCTATTCATAGTAAATATCTGCCTGTCACTGCCTTGTCCATAGGGCTGGTCATCATGTGAGTGTGGGAGTGATGGAGAATCCAGGTGGCTGGGCTGGAGGAGGTCAGGGGAAAGTGGCTAAATTATTGTCCACAAGGAGCTCTGAGTCTGAAAAGGGAGACATGACATGGACAGTCCTCTGGGAATGGGGGGTGGAGGGTGGGCAGGAAGTAAGATTGGAGGGTGGGAGGAAGGGCCATGGGGTCTAGGCTGAGAAGGGGACAGAAGACAGGAGCAAGTCTCACTGGGGAGGAAGGTGGGGGGCGGAAGTTATTCCCAAGTGCTGCAGGAAGTTCATTCCTGTAGCTCAAAGGTCAGCAAACTACAATCCACGAGCTAAATCCAGCTTTTGTAAACAAAATTGTATTTATGTACTGTCTATGGCTGCTTTCTTGTTGAGACAGAGATCACATGGCCTGCAAAGTCTAAAATAATTTCTGTCCGGCCTTTTACAAAGTTTGTTAATCTCTGCTGTAGCTAGTCTGTTGATCCGTTCATTGAACAATTGATAGCACGTACTAGGTGCCAGGCCCGGAGTAACCTTGGCTGGAGTCACGGAGATAAGGAATGTCATCCCTGCCTTCTTGGCCCTTACACTCCAGAGGGAGAGACTGGTAGGTAGGGGTCATCTGTCTAACCACAGGAGCTTTACCACATAAGTCAAATTATTGTCGAGTATAACAGTGGGCACACAATCCAATGTACCACTGAAAAGATGAATGAATGAATGAATGAGTGAATGAATGAAATGTGGGAAAAGGCAGGGAAGAGAAAAGCACAGAGGGCCGCAGGAGCCCAGAGGCAGGGCTCTCAGTGTGAGGGGTTGGGTTGTGTATTATGGGGGGCCTCTTGGTAGTAAGGCTGGTCTCCCAGGACAAAAGGGAATTAGCCACCTGAAGAAAGGGATCAGACAGGGAGCCATGCACTCCCAGGGAAACGCAAGGCTCCTGGAAGGGCTGGAGCCCCAGAGCTGGGCAGAACTACGGGGCTGGAGGCTGCAGGGCTGACGTGCTGCTGGTTTGGGCTTGAGTGTGAAGTTAATGGGGGGCACCAAGGGGCTTTAGGCTGGAGCCTTGTATCGCTGCTCTACGGGAGCGCATTCTGGTACAGGATGCCTGCGTGCCATCGGGGGAGAGAGGCTGAGGCCTGGGGCAGGGCAGTGCAGGGCAGTGGAATGAAGAGGATAGGGGTGGAGGGAAGATTTGAAAGGTATGTGGGAGGCAGGACCAATGATACCTGGGCATTGACCAATTGTGGAGGATAAGAGTGTAGTTGGTTGAATGAACAATAGAGCTGTCACTGAGAAAGGGAACAGTGGAGGAGGAGAATAGGGTGAAGACAGCAAGTTCAATTTCCCATGTGTGGAGTTTGAGCCACCTGTGGGACATTGAATTTAGAGTCCTGAAGATGGCAGGACTCACAGCTCTGGACTCAAAGGAAAGGTCTGTGCTGAGCTACAGATGTGAAGGCTGTGCACATCTGTAGAGATTGTGCAAGGAACATGTGAACTGGGAGCTGAGAACAAGAGGCAAGAAGAGGAACCCAGGGATATCCTGGGGCACCTGTTAAGCGCCTGGCTGAGGACAGGGTGCTGAGGACACAGCGGGAGCCAGATGCTGTCCCTGTCTTTGAGAGCTCACTGTGCAGTCAGCAAGTGAGGCACGTCAATAGATCATTTCCATAGGATACATTAAGTGAGAAGATGGATGTATGTTTGTGTGGCTCCAGGAATTTGGCCAAAAATGGTTTAGCAGAAAGCACTTTGGCTCCCTGCCGAAGGGGAAATGGACAGCCTGTCTTCCCCCTTCTGAGAAGGGCGCCTCAGTTTCCCAGTAGAGAACCACTTCTCCTCTATCTGAAAGGGTGTGAGGGGGCTGCCTCCCCCCAGCCACCATCTCATGCTGGAAGCAATGATCCCACATGATCCAGGCTCTGCAACTCCCTTTGGAGACGGCAAGTAGTTTGGGGACATGTGTGTGACTCAAAGGCACCCAATGAGACTCTATCTTAAGCCTATGCCTGGGACAGAAGCGCTTTCATTGCTAGGCTTGCTGGGTGAGGATAATACAAGCACAGGCTAGGAGGGGAACCAAGGGCCCAGAGAGACAGTGTGGACCTGGTGACACTGTTTGAGCTATTCAAAGTGAGCTCTACCCTGGTGCTGGCTGGCAGAGGTGGTGAGTCCCCTCACCCTCTGGTGACCAACTTTTTGGAGAGCCAGGAGGGATACATCTATACCAGACAAAATATAAAAAGCATTATAATATTATATGTCATATATACGCATTTTATTACTTTAATGTAAAAATATGAAAATAGGTTTTTATTTGAAATTCTATGTTATTTTCTATTATTTACTTTTCTAATCCATAAATGCTGTTATTTAAGCCAAACAATAGGACAAGTTAAAAGTGGCAATTAGTACTAATTAATAGTGGGGCAATTAAACAAATGATATGTGTGAATAAACACTATTTTTATAAAGTCTCTTTCTGTCCATTTATTTTAACTTCTTTTTCTTTTTGAGATGGAGTCTTGCTCTGTCACCCAGGCTGGAGTGCAGTGGCATGATCTCAACTCACTGCAACCTCCTCCTCCTCCGGGGTTCAAGCGATTCTCCTGCCCCAGCTTCCTGAGTAGCTAGGATTACAGGTGCCCGCCATCGTGTCTGGCTAATTTTTGTATTTTTGTGGAGACGAGGTTTCACCATGTTGGCCAGGCTGGTCTTGAACTCCTGACCTCAGGTGACCTGCCCTCCTTGGCCTCCTGAAGTGCTGGGATTAGAGGTGTGAGCCACTGCACCGGCTTTATTTTAACTCTTTTTTAAAACTCGTTATTAGGTATTTAAATTCTATAGTCTATACTACTGTGTTTTTTTTTTTTGTTTTTGTTTTTGTTTTTTTTTTGAGATGAAGTCTTACTCTGTCGCCAGGCTGGAGTGCCACTAGAGGTGCGATCTCGGCTCACTGCAACCTCTGCCTCCCCAGTTCAAGCAATTCTCCTGCCTGAGCCTCTCGAGTAGCTGGGACTACAGGTGTGTGCCACCACCCCCAGCTAATATTTGTATTTTTAGTATAGACGGGGTTTCACCATGTTGGCCAGGTTGGTCTCGATCTCTTGACCTTGTCATCCCCCTGCCTTGGCCTCCCAAAGTGCTGGGATTACAAGCGTGAGCCACTGTGCCCAGCCATTACTGTGTATTCTTAAGATACATACATGAAAGATTTTGTAAAAGGAGAACACAAATATAATAGGACTAATTAAACAGATATTACCCATATTTAACTTTTTTAAAACAGCAATGACATGTTTTGTTTTGTTTTGAGACAGAGTCTTGCTCTGTTGCCCAGGCGGAAGTGCTGTGGCATGAGCACAGCTCACTGCAGCCCCTACCTCCCAGGCTCAAGCAATCCTCCTGCTTCAGCCATCTGAGTACCTGGGACTACAGGCATGGGCCACAACCCCCAGCTAATTTTTTTGATTTTTAGTAGAGATGAGGTCTCATTATATTGCCTAGGCTGATCTTGAACTGCTGGGCTCAAGCAATCCTCCTGCCTTGGCCTCCCAAAGTGCTGGGATTACAGTGAGCCACTGCGCCTGGTCAGTGACATGTTTCTTTGCGTCGCATGTCATAGTAAGATCATATGACTCTTCCTGTTTTCTATTCTGGTAACACTCCTCCTAACTGCCTGTAGCCTTTGGGACATGTTCTATTTCTTTTAGATAGTGGAAAACTGTAGACAATCAAATGTAAGATCCAGTTAGACCTGCAGTTCTGCTGTTGTCAAGCCTGTATTACACTGATTTCTCTTGTCATTTCAATGTGATGATATCAAACTCAATATCCTCTCAACAAAAACATTTGAGCCTAGAATATTTAGAATTTTATACTAACTAGGCACAGCAGGTGTTTAGGCTTGTAGAAATTAGTTTATAGCTCTTCAAAAATGTCCATCTACTACTTTTTTTTTTTTTTATGGAGTCTTGCTCTATTGCCCAGGCTGGAATGCAGTGGTGTGATCTCAGCCCGCTGCAACATCTACCTCCCAGGTTCAAGCGATTCTCCTGCCTCAGCCTCCTGAGTAGCTAGGACTACAAGGCATGCACCACCATGCCCAGCTGATTTTTGTATTTTTAGTAGAGATGGGGTTTCACCATGTTGGCCAGTCCTGTCTCGAACTCCTGATCTCAGGTGATCCACCTGCCTCAGCCTCCCAAAATGCTGGGATTACAGGCGTTGAGGCACCGCGCCCAGAACAAAAATGTCCTACTTTGTGTCTACAGGCTGGTTTTGGTGGAGCAGCAATGTATTTATCAATCAGGCCCTTTGCATCTTGTATCCATAAGATATAAATCTATCTTATAGACTATCAATGTCTAAAATGTCATTTTTAAATGCTTGGAAGTACCTTGGATATCATCAGAAGTTTAACTCTTCTTTCTAAGGGAAAATGCTTTTAAAGCCCAGAAATAATTCAAACTTGTGAAATCAAAGTTGGATTCAAAATAACTTATAGTTTTAGTAAAGAAATTAAGGAAATCTTATTTAATTTGGCTGTTTTTCTGGTGGCTCTTTTTTTTTTTTTAACTCTGAAGCAGTCTTATTTCCAAAATATAAGTCACTTTATTTTACTGTATGAATATTCTGTCACAACCTACACATGGCATGGAACATGTCTGGTGCAGTCAGTTCATCCTTACGGCCTCTTCACAGATCATCAGACGGTTTTGGAGAGAAAACTTATTTCTA
Source organism: Nomascus leucogenys (assembly GCF_006542625.1). NCBI lineage: Eukaryota > Metazoa > Chordata > Mammalia > Primates > Hylobatidae > Nomascus > Nomascus leucogenys. Next base: position 1,266,989 of record NW_022095769.1, read on the forward strand.
CGTTACTGTAATCCCTTTCTCCATTTTCATCCTTAATCCTTAATGTATTTCCAAATTAGAAAAGAACACTCTTTTTATCTCGCCCTTTCAGAATGTGATTTAACATCAGGTCAAGATTTTAATATTTTTGCTATGGATAGCAACAATGAGAAGCATTTTGGAGGCACATGTCTAAGCTATCTCCTTCATTTATATGAAGTAAAATTTTAGTCAGGCACGGTGGCTCACACCTGTAATCCCAGCATTCTGGGAGGCCAAGGCAGGTGGATCACCTGAGGTCAGGACTTCGAGACCAGCCTGGTCAACATGGTGAAACCCCATCTCTACTAAAAATACAAAAATTAGCCCAGCATGGTGGCAGGCACCTGTAATCCCAGTTACTCCGGAGGCCAAGGCAGGAGAATTGCTTGAACCCAAGAGGCAGAGGTTGCAGTGAGCCGAGATCTCACCACTGCACTCCAGCCTGGGCCACAGAGCGAGACTCTGTCTCAATAATAATAATAATAAAGTAAAAACTTTTTATAAATTGCTTCTGCACATTTTGGAGAAACTGAAAAGTGACCTCAAACTTCCATTATGAAGCTGGGCGTGGTGGCTCATGCCTATAATCCCAGCACTTTGGGAGGCTGAGGTGGGCAGATCACCTGAGGTCAGGAGTTTGAGGCCAGCCTGGCCAACATGATGAAACTCCTTCTCTATTAAAAGTACGAAAATTACCCGGGTATGGTGGCAAGCGCCTGTGATCTCAGCTACTCGGGAGGCTGAGGCAGGAGAATCATTTGAACCTGGGAGGTGGAGGTTGCAGTGAGCTGAGATCGTACCACTGCACTCCAGCCTGGGCAATGGAGGGAGACTGTCTCAAAAAACAAACAGACCAAAAAAAACTTCCATTATGAAAGCCTCAATATCATAGGTCAGTAAATCATCCCTCTTTTCATGGTATTGTGTACAGGTGTGCAGGATTTAGCAGATGAGATCTTTTTTATTTTTTGGTAAGAAGCTTATAGACTGAATGATATTTGCTAGAATTTATGTTTGCCCTGTCTGCTGACTATGAAAGATGAGATGGACTAGGTTTGGTTTGTATTTGGATAAGATATTGACAATCTTTTGTCTTATATTTTTCTGTGAATTTGTTAGAAAATCTTCATAGACAGTAAGATGAACAGTTAAATTTTTGTTTGTTTGTTTTCGAGACGGAGTCTTGTTCTGTTGCCCAGGCTAGAGTGCAATGACTCAATCTCGGCTCACTGAAACCTCCGCCTCCTGGGTTCAAGCACTTCTCCTGCCTCAGCCTCCCAAGTAGCTGGGATTACAGGCGCCCGCCATCATGCCCAGCTAATTTTTGTGTGTGGAGACAAGGCCTTGCTATATTGCTCAGGCTGGTCTCAAACTCCTGGGCTCAAGTAATGATCTTCCCACCTCAGCCTCCCAAAGTGCTGGGATTACAGGCATGAGGCACCACACCAAGCCAAAACTCCATTTTTCAAATTAAAGTAGCTGAGAGCAGAGGGGATCATTTTTGGTGGTGTTGCTGTGATTGGATGGATTGCCTGATGTGCTGTGGAAAGCATGATGGACCTCTTTCGCTCCTACAGGATATTTCAGTTGCAACCTCGGCATCAGGAAACTGAGTAACTTTACTCAGTCTCAGAGCAATCAAGGGAACAAATGATAAGTCCTGTTCATTTGCGTGGCATGCCCAAGCTCCAAAGCAGGTCCACTGTGCACTGGTTACCACTTCAGCTCATTGCATCCTGGGGCTAGACTTTTACCAATGACCCTAGTCCTGTGAAACAGAACACTCACATACACAAGTTACTGAAGCAGGTTTATTACTTACAGATAGGCAGCAAGGGACAGCAGAAGCATAGAATTCATTTGGAGCTGGTCCTTGATATGGTTTCGATATTTATCCCCTCTAAATCTCACGTTGAAATGTGATTACCAGTGTTGGAGGTGGGGCCTGGTGGGAGGTAATTGGATCATGGAGGTGGATCCCTCTTGAAGGGCTTCATGAGTTCAATGAGTTCTCACTCTGGTCATTCACATGAGATCTGATTATTTAAAGAGCTTAGCACCTCCCTCCTCTATCTCTCTTGCTCTCACCATGGGACATGCCTGCTCCTTCTTCACCTTCCACCATGACTGTACGTTTCCTGAGGCCCTCACCAGAAGCAGATGCTGACACCACACTTCCTGTACAGCCTGCAGAATCATGAGCCAATTAAGCCTCTTTTCTTTATAAATTATCCAGCCTCGGGTACTTCTTTTTTTTTTTTTTTTTTAGATGGAGTCTCGCTCTGTCACCCAGGCTGGAGTGCAGTGGCACGATCTTGGCTCACTGCAAGCTCCGCCTCCTGGGTTCACACCATTCTCCTGCCTCAGCCCCCCGAGTAGCTGGGACTACAGGTGCCTGCCACCATGCCCATCTAATTTTTCCTATTTTTTAGTAGAGACAGGGTTTCACCATGTTAGCCAGGATGGTCGCGATCTCCTGACCTCGTGATCCACCCACCTTGGCCTCCCAAAGTGCTGGGATTACAGGCATGAGCCACTGCGCCTGGCAGGTATTTCTTTACAGCAATGCAAAAATGGGCTAACACAGAAAATTGGCACTGAGGAGTGGGGTGTTAGTATAAAAATATCTGGAAATGTAGAAGTGGCTTTGGAACTGGGTAATGGGCAGAGGTTGGAAGAGTTTGGAGGGCTCAGAAGATGACAGCAAGATGAAGGAAAGTTTAGAACTTCTTAGAGACTTGTTAAGTGGTTGTGACCCAAATGCTGATAAACATATGAACAGCAAAAGCCAGGCTGAGAAGGTCTTGGAAATGAGGAAGTCGTTGGGAACTAGTGTAAAGATTACCCATGTTATGCCTTAGCAAAGAACTTGGCTGTATTTTGTCCATGCCCTAGGGATCTGTGGAAGTTTAAACCTAAGAGCGATGACCTAGGGTATCTGGTGGAAGAAACTTCTAAGCAGCAAAGCATTCAGGAAGTGGCATGACTTCTTATAACAGCCTATGATCATGTATGGGAGCAATGAAATGACTTAAAGTTGAAGCTTATATTTACAAGGGAAACAGAGTGTAAAAGTCTGGAAAAATTGCAGCTTGGCCATGTGGCAGAGAAAGGGAAAGTTCAGGAGAGGGATACAAGTAGACTGTGGAGCAACCACTTGCTGGAGAGATTAGCATGACTAAAAGGAGTCAAGTGCTAATATCCAAGACAACAAGGAAAAGACCTTGAAAGCATTTCAGAGATCTTGGAGATAGCCCATCCATCACAGAGCCAGAGGCCTAGGAGGAAAAAATGGTTTCAGGGGCCAGGCCCAGGGTCCCACTTCTCCCCACATTCTGACTGCTCTAGCTCCAGCTATGGCTAAGAGGGCCCCAGCTACAGCTTGGGCCACTACTTTGGAGGGCACAAGCCATAAACCTTGGTGGTTTCCATATGATGGTAAGTCTGTAGATACTCAGAATGTAAGCATGAGGGAGGCTTGGCGGTTTCTACCTAGATTTCAAGGATATATGGAAAAGCTTGGGTGCCCAGACAGAAGCTTGCTGCAGGGGCAGAGCCCCCTCAGAGAAACTCCACTAGGGCAATGCTGAGGAGAAATCTGGGGTTGGAGCCCCACAGATTTCTCCACCAGGACATTGCCTAGTGGAGCTGTGGGAAGGGGGCCACTACCTTCCAGACCCCAGAATGGTAGATTCACCAGCAGCTTGCACCCTCTGCCTGGAAAAGCTGCAAGAACTCAACTCCAATCCATGAGAGCAGTCATGTGGGCTGCACCCTGCAAAGCCACATGGGCAGGTCTGCCCAAGGCTTTAGGAGCCCACCCCTCATGCCAGGATGTAGGACATGAAGTCAAGGATTATGTTGGAGCTTTAAAATTTAATGTCTGCCCTCTGGGTTTCAGACTTGCATGGGGCCTATTACCCCTTTCTTTTGGCCAATTTCCCCCTTTTGGTATGGGACTGTTTACCCAATGCCTGTACCACCATTGTGTCTTGGAAGTAAATAACTTGCTTTTGATTTTACAGGCTCATAGGTGGAAAGAACTTGGGCTTGAGTCTCAGATGACACTTTGGACTTTGGATTTTGGACTTGATGTTGGAACAAGTTAAGACTTTGGGGGACTGCTGGAAAGAGATGATTGTATTTTCATACACTCATGGGGGTGGATCCCTCATGAATTGTGTCATCCCCATGGTAATGAGTGAGTTCTCACTCAAGTTAGTTTATGCAAGATCTAGTTGTTTAAAGGGCCTGGCACCCCCCCTCCCACAGACTTGCTCCCACTCTCACCATGTAATTCATCTGCTCCCCCTTTGCCTTCCACCATGACTATAAGCTTCCTGAGTCCCTCACCAGAAGCAGATGCTGGCACCATGCTTTCTGCACAGCCTGCAGAACAATGAACCAATTAAACCTCTTTTCTTTATAAATTACCCAATCTCAGGTATTCCTTTATAGTAACACAAAAGCTGCCTAACGGCCAGGTGCAGTGGCTCACGCCTGTAATCCCAGGACTTTGGGAGGCCAAGATGGGCAGATCATGAGGTCAGGAGATCGAGACCATCCTGGCTAACACAGTGAAACCCCATCTCTACTAAAAATACAAAAAAAAAAAAAATTAGCCAGGTGTGGTGGCGGGCACCTGTAGTCCCAGTTACTTGGGAGGCTAAGGCAGGAGAATAGTGTGAACCCAGGAGGCGGAGCTTGCAGTGAGCCAAGATCGTGCCACTGCACTCTAGCCTGGGTGACTGAGTGAGACTCTGTCTCAAAAAAAAAAAAAGCTGCCTAACACAGTCCTCCAAAACTCAGGAAAGCTCCATATAGTGGCTAGAATCTCATCTGTGCATGCCTCACTTGCACTGTAGTAGAGGGACCTGGAAACCAGCCCACCCTGGGTTTTATACTCTGGAGATATGGTACTTGCTGAGCCAAAGCATTGAAGGTCACCTTGTTTTGAGGGGGAACTGGAACAGAACCTGAACTGTCCCAGCCAATTCTTCCTTACCTCAGGATATTACTCTCCCAGTACATTCTACACAGTTATTCTTGAGTACTACAAGTAAGAAAGAAGGGAAAATCAATTCTGTCCAAGGCCACCCAGAGAACTGTCCTGAATAAGCCAATTCAGCAGATGCCATTTCTGACCAAGGATTGGTGTCTTTTTGGAAAATAAAAAATCTTTTTATTGATGTAGAAGTACTTGCCCATCTTATCCTGGACTTGTGAGATTTAGTTTTCATGTGTGCTTTCATATGCCCAACTTCACTGTGCCCAAGCCCAGATTCTTCTCTGCATATTGTGGAATTCTGTTTTGATTCTTTATGTCCCCAATTCAATGTATGTGTCCTTCCATCTTTTGTGAAGATAATACAGTCATTTAGCATTTTTCCCCAGCGATGTCATTGGTATTATATTGTGTGGTAATCATTGGCATTGGTATTATAATAATTCTTGTTTTCATTATCTGAACTCTAGAAAACATGGTCACAACATTCACAGTGTTAAAAGTTAAATTAGCATTATCTCAATCCATAGGCAAAATCAAAGGCAGACTGCTAAAGCCCCCGATTACAACCCACTTAAGTTGTACACTTAAGTCGCATCCCTCACAGAATTGCAATAATGACAATCCATTATTGTAAATGAAATATCCCAGTTGACATCTGTAGTCCTGTATCTTTTGTTAGCTTAACACCTAAGTATTTCTCTCTTTTTTAAAGCAATGTAAATAGTATTGTGTTTCTAACTTGAGTTTTTCTATGTTCATTGCCCATACATAGAAGTACAATTAATTTTTATATGTTGATCTTATATCCTTTGACCTTGCTAAATTCATGTATTAGTCATAGAAGGTATTTTTTTGTATATTCCTTGGGATTTTCTTTGCAGAAAACCATGTCATCTGCAAATAGGAATAGCAGTGGTGAAGTGCACATCTTTGCCTTGTTTCTGATCTTAGGGATGAGGTATTCAGTCTTTTACCATTAAGTATGATGTTACCTATAAATATTCCATAGATACACTTATCAAGTTGAGGAAATTCCCCTCTACTCCTGGTTTTGTGGGAATTTTCAAAATGAGTGGGTGTTAAATGTTTGTCAAATACTTTTTCTGCATCAATTTATATGATGATGTGATTTTTTTTCTTCGTTAACCTGCTAATATGGTGGACTACACTGATTAATTTCCAAATATTGAACCATCTTTACATTCCTGGAATAAATCCCACCTGGTCATGGTATAATACTGAATTCTATTTACTAATAATTTGTTAAGATTTTTTTCACATCTATTCTCATTAGGGATAGGTGTATAATCGCTCTTTTTAAGTTTTGTGGTTTTACATTCACTATTTATAAGCCAATATCCACCCCCCTCACCTTTAGATAAATAGTAGCATGCCATACACACGTTTCTACACCTTGATTTTTTTCACTTCACAGTATATCATGAGCCACGTGTAGTGGCTCACATCTGTAATCCCAGCACTTTGGGAGGACAAGGCATGGAAAATTGCTTGAGCCCAGGAGTTTGAGACCAGCCTGGGAAACATAGGGAAACTCTGTCTCTACAAAAATAACAATAATAATAATAATTATTATTATTATTATTATTTATTTATGAGATGGAGTCTCACTCTGTAGCCAGGCTGGAGTGCAGTGGCACAATCTCAGCTCACTGCCACCTCCACCTCCTGGGTTTGAGCTATTCTCCTGCCTCAGCCTCCCAAGTAGCTGGGACTACAGACACACACCACCATGCCCAGCTAATTTTTGTATTTTTAGTAGAGACGGGGTTTCTCCATGTTGGCCAGGATGGTCTTGATTTCCTGACCTCGTGATCTGCCCACGTTGGCCTCCCAAAGTGCTGGGATTACAGCCATGCGCCCAGCCAAAAAAATATTTTTTTAATAGCTGGGCGTGGTGGCTCATGCTTGTAGTTCCACTTACTTGAGAGGCTGAGGTGGGAGCATCTCTTGAGCCTGGGAAGTCAAGGCTATAGTGAGCTGTGATTGTGCCACTGCACTCCAGCCTGGGTGACAGAGCGAGACCCTGTTTCAACAAAGCAAAGCAAAGCAACACAAACAAACAAACTAAAACAATATATCTTGAACAGAGTGAACTTTAAAAACATATCAGGGATGACATTATGGAAAATAATAGAGTAGGAAGCTCCAAGAATTGGTCTATTTACTGAAGCAACTGATGGAATCAACTTTTTGGGTCTCTAGAATCTAATAAAAAAAAAAACTATAGTAACCAAAGGAGTGTGGAATGAAGAAAGAGACTGCTAAATAAAGCGGCATTTAAGGTCAGGCCATTAACTGATGACTGAGATAATAGAAAACACTTCAGTGACCACACATGACAAGAAATGCAGTATTTACAAAGCTAGTTTGGAAAAGTCAATAAACAAATTGATGACTGCAGCCTGCAGTAAGCAACAACAGCAAATGGGGTGCAGAATCTGATTTCAGAGTTACCATCTTATAATATTCAGTATGTCTAGTTTTCAAGAAAATAATTACAAGGCATACAAAAAAACAAGAAAGGCAATTTATAGAAAAGAGAAAAAGAAATCAATAGAAACCATCCCATGGAAGTGCAGACACTGGATTTATTAAACAAAAACTTTAAGTTAGCTGTTTTAAATATACTCAAAGAGCTAAAGGAAACCAAGAGAATAATGTCTAAACAAACAGAGAATATCAATAAAGAGACAGAATTTATATTTAAAAAAAGAGACCAAATAGAAGTTCTAGAGCTGAAAAGTACAATCACTGAAATGAAAAACTTACAAGAGGTGTTCCTCAGCAGATTTAAACGGGCAGAATAAAGAATTAGCAAAACTGCCAGGTGCAGTGGCTTATGCCTCTAATCCCGGCCAAGGCAGGTGGATCATGAGGTCAGGAGTTTGAGACCAGCCTGACCAATATGATGAGACCCCATCTCTACTGAAAATACAAAAATTAGCCAGGTGTGGTGGCATGCACATGTAATCCCAGCTACTCAGGAGGCTGAGGCAGGAGAATCACTTGAACCCAGGAGGCGGAGGTTGCAGTGAGCTGAGATCATGCTACTGCATTCCAGCCTGGGCAACAGAGCAAGATGCCATCTCAAAAAACAAAAAAAAAAAAAGAAAGAAAGAAAAAGAAAGAAAGAAAGAGAGAGAGAGAGAGAGAGAAAGAAGAAAGAAAGAAAGAAAGAAAGAAAGAAAGAAAGAAAGAAAGAAAGAAAAAGAGAATTAGCAAACCTGAAAATAGTCAATTGGAATTATTCAGCCTGAAGGACAGAAAGAAACCAGAATTCAAAAAAGAGGGAGCCAGTCAGGCACACTGGCTCACACCTGTAATCCCAGCACTTTGGGAGGCTGAGGCAGGCGGATCCCAAGGTCAAGAAATTAAGACCATCCTGGCCAACATAGTGAAACCCTGGCCAACATACTGAAAATACAAAAATTAGCTGGGTGTGGTGGCATGCACCTGTAGTCCCAGCTATTCAGGAGGCTGAGGCAGGAGAATCGCTTGAACCCAGGAGGCAGAGGTTGCAGTGAGCCGAGATCGTGCCACTGCACTCCAGCCTGGTGACAGAGTGAGACTCCGTCTTGGGGGAAAAAAAAACAGACGGAGCCTAACAGACCTGTGGAACACAATCACGCATGTCAACATATACGTTTTGGGAGTCCCAGAAAGAGAAGAGGCACGGGAGGAAAGAATATTTGAAGAAATAATGGCCAAAACCTTTCCAAATTTGGTGAAAGATATGAATCTACACATCCAAGAAGCTCAATGAACTGTACATAGGATAAACTCAGAAATCCACAACGTAACACATTCAAATAAAATACAAGTCATACCATGTCCACTTCTCTGCTCAAAATTCTGCAATAATTACTCATCTCACTTAAAGAAAAACTCAAAGTCTTACAATACGCTTTGAGGCTCTTTATGATCCGCCAACCCCTGCCACATTGCCTTTCTGACTCCCCTCTCCTGGCACACTCCCTCATTCTTTCTGCTCTCTCTCTTTCTACGCTGGCCTCCTTGCTGTTCTTCAAACTCATCAGGTATGCTCCCACCTCAGACCCTTTGCACCAATTCTCCCCTCTGTCTGGAACACTGTCCCTTACATGGCTTCGTGGCTCACTCTTTCACTTCCTTCAGGTCTTTGCTCACTGTCCATCTTCTCAATAAAGACTCTCATAACTGCCCTTCCAATACCCAATCCTCCTCATTCTGTCTTACTTTTTTCTTTTGTTCCAGAGTTCTTATTACTTTCTAATGCAATATATAATTGACTTCTTTATCATGAATATTGTTTTTTGTCTGTACTACCTACAAGCTCCATGAGGTCAGGAATCTTTTTTTTGTTCATTGCTGAATGCCAAGAGCCTAGAACATTGGCTGGCATATGACAGACACTCAATGAATACTTGCTGAATAATTAGTGTGTATTTTCTTGGTTTTTATGTGTTCTTGCAAAATATGTACATGTATTTTATGTAAACATAATACATATTTCATTTATTCATTCGAATGCAATATAATTCTTACATTTCTCCTTCAGAACTATATTTCTAAAATCTATCCATGTTTCTATGTTTTGTATTTTGTTATTGTGGTGAAGTACTCCATGGAGTATGTCTACCACATTTTACCTCTCCATACTCCAAGAATGGATGTTCTCCCTGCTACCATGAGTAACATACAATGAACATTTTCATACATGTTCCTTAGTGATCTGTGTGAGCATTCTACCAGGAGCAAGACTGTTGGATCATGAGGTATGTATGTATCAGAGAGTTCAGAAACAGATGCACATTTCAGCCAACATGACACTAATAAGTTTTTGAATTTTTACCAATCTTACAGTTGTAAAGGGCTACCTCATGGGTGTTTTAATGTACATTTCTCTGATTACTAGTGAATCTGAGCATCTTTTCCTATATATACAGGGGTATATAGGTAATATCCTGAAAATTGCTTATCCTTTTGTCCTTTAATTAGATTGCTATCTTTTTCCTTATTAAATTGCAAGAGTTTATACATAGTCTCAATTTTTCTACATATTATTCTGTTTATTTTAGATATTGTGAACCTCTCTTCTCATTCTGTATACATCTATTCATTTTGTCCATGGTGTCCTTATTTGAACTGAAACTCTTAATGTTAACATAAAATCTTTCAATTTTTTATCTTTAGAGATTGGACACACTCCCTACCCTAGATTACAAAGACAGGACACTGCATTTTCTTCTATTTTATACTTTCACCCTTCTTTCTTTTTTCTGAGATGGATTATTGCTCTTGTTGCCCAGGCTGGAGTGCAGTGGTGTGATCTCAGCTCACTGCAACCTCTGCCTTCCGGCTTCAAGCAATTGTCTTCCCTCAGCCACCCAAGTAGCTGGGTGGCAGATGTGAGCCACCACGCATGGCTAATTTTTGTATTTTTAGTAGAGATGGGGTTTCACCATGTTGGCCAGGCTGATCTTGGACTCCTGGCTTCAAGTGATCTGCCCACCTCAGCCTCCCAAAAGGCTGGGATTATAGGCATGAGCCACCACACCCAGCCTGAATTTTGTTTTCTCTGAGTATCTATTAAACAATCTGTCCTCTCTCCCATTGATTTGCAGTACACCCTGGGTCTGTGGCTGAACCCTTGATTATATGCTATTACTCTATTTCTTCTTAAACCAATCGTTATTACCACACCTTATGGTATGTCTTAATATCTGCTAAGTCCTCCCTCTTTACTCCTTGTTAAGATTGTCTTCGATATTTATTAATATTTATTTTTTCAAATAGATTTTAGAATCATTTTTTAAAGTTGACTGCAAAACCAAAATAATTTTTACAAAGTCCCTCTATAGAACAATTTTGGGGCAGTTGACATCTGAACAATATTGAGTCATTTGTCCTACTTTCTACACTTATTTAGGTGTTAATCTCTCAGAATTTTTTTTGTAGTGTTCAGAGGACAAGGTTTATACATGTTTTAAGCTTATCCCCTTATGTATTCTGTTTTTTGTTTGTTTGTTTGTTTGAGGTGGAATCTCGCTCTGTTGCCCAGGCTGGAGTGCAGTGGTGTGATCTCGGCTCACTGCAACCTCTGCCTCCCGGGTTCATGCCATTCTCCTGCCTCAGCCTCCCGAGTAGCTGGGGCTACAGGCGCCCGCTACCACGCCTGGCTAATTTTTTGTATATTCAGTAGAGACAGGGTTTCACCATGTTGGCCAGGATGGTCTCGATCTCTTGACTTTGTGATCCACCCGCCTCGGCCTCCCAAAATGCTGGGATTACAGGCATGAGCCACCGCGCCCGGCCCTGTTTTTATTCTAAGTAGTATTTTCTTTTACTTCAATTTCCTTTTTTTTTTTTTGCTAGTCTATTGAAATATATAATATTTGACCAAGTGTCCTGTGACCTTGATAAACTCACTTATTAGTTCAGTAGATTTTTTGTAGATTACACAGCCAATCATGTTGTTTGTAAATAAAGACAATTTTCCTTCTTCCTTTGCAATCTGTAAGCCTTTTATTTCTTTTTCTTGCCTTATTGTACTGACTAGAACCACAGCATAATAGAAATGGTCATAGTGAACATTCTTGCCTCAGACCTGATGTTAAGGGTAAAGTTTTCAATTACCATTATTATGCTAGCTATAGTTTTATATTATTATATAACATTATTATATATTACATAATATTTTATATATTATTATAACAGATTATGTAACATTGTTAACTATACTTTTTAAAAACATATCCCTTATCAGATTAAGAACATTTCCTTTTATTCCCAGTTGCTAGAGTTTTTATCATGAATGGGTGTTGAGTTTCATCATACCCTTCTTCTGCATCTATTGAGATTATCATATAACTTTCTCCTTTATTCTTTTAATATGACGAATTATATTGATTGATGTTCAAATGTTAAATCAATCTTTTTTTTTTTTTTTTTTTTTTGAGACGGACTTCTGCTCTTGTTGCCCAGTGCAATGGCACGATCTTGGCTCACTGCAGCCTTCACCTCCCAGGTTCAAGAAATCCTCCTGCCTCAGCCTCCCGAGTAGCTGGGATTATAGGTGCCCACCACCACGCCTGGCTAATTTTTTTGTATTTTTAGTAGAGATGGGGTTTTGCCATGTTGGTCAGGCTGGTCTAGAACTTCTGGCTTCAGGGGATCCGCCTGCCTTGGCCTCCCAAAGTGCTGGGATTATAGGCATGAGCCACCATGCCCAGCCAAAATCAATCTTACATTCCTGGGAATGTAATGGTAATGGTGTGTCATCTCTTTTCTATATTGCTGCATTACTTTTTGTATATTTCTGGATTCAATTTGCTAATGTTTTGTTAAGAATTTATTTATTTTATTTTTTATTATTTTTATTATTTTTTTTAATTTTTAGAGACAGGGTCTTGCTATGTTGCCTAAGCTGGATTTGAACTGTTAGGCTCAAGGGACCTTCCCGCCTCAGCCTCCTGAGTAGCTGAGACTATAGGCATGCCACCACACCTGGCTATTGCTAAGGACTTTGCATCTGTGTTCATGAAGGCATTGGTTTGGAGCTTTCATTTCTTGTAATGTATTTGTCTGGTTTTGGTATCAAGGTCATGCTTGCATTAAATTAGCCAGAAAGGTTCCAGCCTCTTCTATTTTCCAAAACAGCAGATAAATTTGGAACCATTTCTTCTTTGAATGTTTGATAGAATTCACCAATGGAGCCATTTATGCCTAGATTTTCCTTTATGGGAAAGTTTTAAATTACAAATTTAATGTGATAGACATAGAGTTATTTAGGTTTTCTATTTCTTGTGTTCTTTTTCTTTTCTTTTCTTTTCTTTTTTTTTTTTTTTTTTGAGATGGAGTTTCACTCTTACTGCCCAGGCTAGAGTGCAATGTCACGATCTTGGCTCACTGCAACCTCTGCCTCCCAGGTTCAAGCAATTCTGCCTCAGCCTCCCGAGTAGCTGGGATTACAGGCGTGTGCCACCGCCTGACTAACTTTTTTGTATTTTTTTAGTAGAGACAGGGTTTCACTATGTTGGTCAGGCTGGTTTCGAATTCCTGACCTTGTGATCTGCCCGCCTCGGCCTCCCAAAGTGCTGGGATTACAGGCGTGAGCCACTGCACCCGGCCTCTTCTTGTGTTCTTTATACATCCCCAGGGCCTGGCCTCATAGACATTCAATAAACATCAGCTGAGTGAACCACAGGCACTGCGGCAGTTCCCTGGGGTTGGGGTCTATCCACCCCAAGATAGGGGCCAGGAGGGCTACCAAGGCTGTTCAGTGTGGAGCCTTAGCCTCAGCCCTCTCCCCCAACCCTGGCCAGCCCAGCCCACTAGCGATTCTATTATATTTTAAAGAGAATCTAAAATAAGAAAATACATCTTTCATTTACCCGCACATTTATTATTTCTGGTATTCATCTTTGTGTAGATGCCAGTTTCCATTTGGTATCATTTTCCTTCTGCCTGAAAAACTTTTAGCATTTCTTGTAGTGCAAGTCTGATGGTTATTAATTACATCATCTTTACTTCCCCTTCATTTTTGAGAATTGTTTTTGTTTTTACTTTCAGCTCTTTATTATTATTGTTGTTATTTATTTATTTATTTATTTTGAGATGGAGGTTCACTCTTGTCACCAAGGCTGGAGTGCAGTGGTGTGATCTCAGCTCACTGCAACCTCTGCCTCCTGGGTTCAAGCGATTCTCCTGCCTCAGCCTCCCGAGTCACTTGGATTACAGGTGCCTGCCACCACAGCTGTCTAATTTTTGTATTTATAGTAGAGACGGGGTTTCACTATGTTGGCCAGGCTGATCTCAAACTCCTGACCTCAGATGATCCGCCCTCCTCGGCCTCCTAAAGTGTTGGGATTACAGGCCTGAGCCACTGCATCTGGCCAGAAATTTACATATTGTGGGCAGGCACAGTGGTACATGACTGTAATCCCAGTGCTTTTGGAAGTCAAGGCAGGAGGATCCCTTGAGGCCAGGAGTTCCAGACCAGTCTAAAAGAGACCTTATCTCTAAGAAAAAAAAAAAAATGTATATTGATCTTGTATGTGGTGATCTTGTTGAACTCTCTTATGAATTCTAATCCATTGTTGATTCTATTGGGTTTTCTTGGAAGATGATTATATTTATCTACAAATGATGATTGTTTTATCTCTTCCCTTTCCAATTATACACTTATCTTTTTGTTTATCTTGTAGCTTTGCCTATCTGTGAGTTCTAATACTCTGTTAAATGGCAGCAGAGATAGTGATACTTTTCTCTTTCTCAATCTTAAAGAGGCCACAAGTAAAATTTCCCCATTAAGCGTAGTGTTTTTGTGGGTGTTTGGTAAGTGCTTCTACCATTTCACCAAATTCCCTCCATTCCTACTTTGCTAGTCTCAAAACTTAGTTAATTAAGTCTCAATGTATAGATATTTAACTTTACCAAGTGCCTTTTAAAAAGCCAAAAGGGGCTGGGCACACTGGTTCACCTCTATAATACGGGCACTTTGGGAGGCTGAGGCAGAAAGATTGCTTGAGGACAGGAGTACAAGACCAGCCTGGGCAACATAGCAGGACCCTGTCTCTACACACACACACACACACACACACACACACACACACACACATATTAGCCAGGTATGGTGGTGCGTGCCTGTAGTCCTAGCTACCCAGGAGGCTGAGGTGGGAGGATTGCTTGAGCCTGGAAGTTTCGAGGCTGCAGTGAGCTATGACTACACCACTGTACTCCAGCCTGGGTGACACAGTGAGACCCCGTTCCATAAACAAACAGCTAAAAGAAATGTACTGAAAAGATTTCCATGGTGCATGCATTCAGTGTGTGGCTGGCGAAACAGGCTTGGGAATAAGCAGGAGGCAGGACAGCCTGGGGTGCATGATGTCATGGCTCACGGAAAGTCCCATCAAGACACCACCACTGAATGGGTAGGTTCCATCTTTCTGAAATCTCTTTGCCTCACTTTTTTTAAGTTAAGAGACTATTTTTTATTTTTTATTTATTTATTTTGAGACAGAGTCTGGCTCTGTCGCCCAGGCTAGAATACAGTGGTGTGATCTCGGCTCACTGCAAGCTCCACCTCCCAGGTTCACGCCATTCTCCTGCCTCAGCCTCCCAAGTAGCTGGGACTACAGGCATGTGCCACCATGCCTGGTTAATTTTTGTATTTTTAGTAGAGACGGGGTTTCACCATGTTGGTCAGGCTGATCTCGGACTCCTGACCTCAAGTGACCCACCCACCTCAGCTTCCCAAAGCCACCACACCCAGCCAGAAAAGTACACATATTTTAAGGTCCACTTGATGCACTTTTGATAAACTGAACACACCCACATAACCAGCACTCAAATCAAGACACAGAACATGACCAGAAACCAAGAGTTCCCTCATGACCTCTTTAAGTCACTGACCCTCACCAACTGACCGCTCTCCTGACTTCTAACAGCATAGATTAGTTTTGCCTATTTTGTACGTATAAATGGAATTAGACAGTATACCTTTTAAAATCTGGCTTCTTTCATTGAACATTGTTTTATGAGATTCATTCAGATCGCTGGGCATAATCATAGTTCCTTTGCTCTCATTATTGTATAATTACAAATAAGTCACCACTTATTTATCTATTCCATTGTTGGTGGACATTTGGGTATTTTAAATATTGGAAATAATACAAATATCCTAGTACCTGTCTTTTGGTGAGCACATGTTTGATTTCTATTGGATATATACCTAGCAGTAGATTATGCACATTATTTTTTAAGTGTACATTCAATGGCTTATATTCATAGGTATGTGTAACTATCACTATATTAAATTTTAGAACATTTTCATCACCTCACAGAGTTACCCTATGCCCTTGTAGCTATTATCTCTCTGTCTTCCCATCCCTCTCAGCCCTAAGCAACCACTTAATCTGTTTTCTGTCTCTATAGAATTACGTATTCTGGACATATATATGGAATCATACTGTCTTGTATGATTAAAATAAGGATGGCTAGGAGTGGTGGCTCACTCTTGTAATCCCAGCACTTTAGGAGGTTGAGACAGGTAGATCACTTGAGCTCAGGAGCTCAAGAACAGCCTGGGCAACATGGCGAAACCCAGTGTCTACCAAAAATACAAAAATTAACCAGATGTGGTAGTGCACGCTTAGAGTCCCAGCTACTCGGCGGGGCTGGGGCAGGAGGATCTCTTGAGCCCCAGAGGCAGAGGTTGTAGTGAGCCGAGATCACGCCACTGCACTCCAGCCTGGGCCACAGAGTGAGACTCTGTCTCAAAATAATAATAATAATAATAATAATAATAATATGATCAAAGTATGATTTCACGAGTCACACAGTTTATTGCCATACAAGGAGATTTTTTTTCTTTTTTTGTTCACAGTGCTTAAAGTGGGGAGAATAAGAAAACAAATCTCACAGGGGATACACTCAATAGAGGAGGTCTCTTAGCCACATAGTGAGTGAGTTCCAGTCTGTTAGAATACAGTTATTAAATTCTAATTGCTCACTTAGGATGAAAGCAAGCCTCTATGGAAAGTAGTCTGACTGAAGCTTGAGGCGTACCTTTATAGAGAGATTCTCAGCTAGATGGCTTGACCATGCTAGAGAGTGTACTGGAGTTGGGTGAAGCTTTGGAAATTAGCTCAAAGGCTAATAGGGTGTGGTCTTAGCTCAGCCAGAGCTTTCACTCTTCAGAGAAGCAGTCAGACAGAGTGTAGCCCTGCCACAGCCAAAGGTCTCAAAGTGTCTGTCAAACTCTTGGGTTTATATGTGAAGTCAGGCGTTGCTTAACAACGGGAACACATTCTGAGAAACACATCAGACGATTTTGCCGTTGTGCAAACATCATCAAGCGCACTTACACAAATCTAGATGGTAGAGCCTATTACACACCTAAGCTATGTGGTAGAGCCTGTGCTCCCAGGCTGCAAACCTGTACAGCATTCACTGTCCTGAAGACTGTAGGCAATTGTAACACAAGGGTAAGTGTTCGTGTATCTGAACATATCTAAACGTAGAAAAGGTATAGTCAAAATACAGTATTACAGTATAATCTTATGGGACCGCTGTCGTATATGCCATCCATCATAAGCCAAAATGTTATTTTGCAGTGCATGACTGTATTTTAGAGTCCAGTAGTTGAGGTCAATAGCTCACAAATGGGGTCTGATAAGGTGTGATGGCGTCACATTCTCAAGGG
Organism: Nomascus leucogenys; assembly: GCF_006542625.1. Lineage (NCBI taxonomy): Eukaryota > Metazoa > Chordata > Mammalia > Primates > Hylobatidae > Nomascus > Nomascus leucogenys. Next base: position 1,284,226 of record NW_022095769.1, read on the forward strand.
CAGGGGAGTACACTCCATGTTCTTGTTACAGCAAAACATGTCACTCCCATAGCAAATGTCTCCTTGCCACTGTTCAAGAGACCGTGCAGTGCAAATCAGATGCTGAGTCATTTGGTCACTGCCGCTTTCTGTTAAGTCAGCTTCTATCATTTCACATGCATAGAAGTTTTGACAAGCCCTTGAGTCTTTGTTTCTTTCTGCACCCCAGTAAAAAAGAAAGAACAGGCCAGGCGTGGTGGCTCACACCTGCAATCCCAGCACATTGGGAGGCCAAGGCGGGCAGATTACAAGGTCAGGAGATCGAGACCATCCTGGCTTACACAGTGAAACCCCGTCTCTACTGAAAAGACAAAAAATTAGCTGGGTGTGGTGGCAGGCACCTGTAGTCCCAGCTACTCGGGAGGCTGAGGCAGGAGAATCACTTGAACCTGGGAGGCAGAGGTTGCAGTGAGCCAAGATCGCACCACTGCACTCCAGCCTGGGCGACAGAGCGAGACTCCATCTCAATAACAACAACAACAACAAAAGACAACCAAAAACAGAAACAAATAAACAAAACAAAACAAAAAAACTGATCCTATACTCAGTGCTCCCAGTCTACTAAAGCAGAAAGAAAACTGGACCCGTGACCTTCAGCAGGAGGGACCTCATATGACTCATTCAATCATATGCAGAGCCTGTCTATCTCCTAGTGCTCCTGGTCCAGCCACCTCATTTTATAGAAATGACTTGGTCCCAGAGAGGAAGCTTGACTTGCTTCAGATCGCTCAGCTAGTAGATGGCAGTGTTAGGCTTAGACTGCAAGTCTTCTGGACCCAAAGCTATTACTCATTAAAAAACAAAATTATTTTTCAATAAAATTCACTTTTCAGGCCAGACACAGTGGCTGACGCCTGTAATCCGAGCACATTGGGAGGCCAAGGCAGGTGGATCACTTGAGCCCAGGAGTTGAAGACCAGCCTGGGCAATGTGATGAAAACCCATCTCTACAAAATATACAAAAATTAGCCAAGAGTGGTGGCATGCACCTGTGGTCCCAGCTACTCAGCAGGCTGAGGTGGGAGGATCACTTGAGCCCAGGAGGTCAAGACTGCAGTGAGCCATATTCCCGCTACTGCACTCTAGCCTGGATGACAGAGAGAGATCGTGTCTCAAAAACATAAAATAAAATTCACTTTTCAATCCCATAATTATTCATCTCCATCACTTCCTTGCATATCCTCAACTCTCTCTTCCTTCACTTCACGCTGCTTTGCCAAAACCACAGCCCTGGTTAAATCCAACTCTGCTTACTTAGCACCTGACCCTGTGTAGCTGCACAACATTTGTGAAGAAAGCACAACCATACCAGCTGCTCTTGCATTTACATTCACATTTAATGATGCCAGGGAGTCATACTACACATTCCCAGTCAATAGACATTGGCACATCCCACTCAATATTTGTTGAATGAATGAGTTGAATGCATGAATTTTCATTAGGGTCCCATTAATGCTATAGTTCTGCTTGTCCAGCTTCAACCATTTCACAAAATGGATTTTGAAACCAGGTTCAGGCTGAAATGGTAATATTGGCATCTTTGTTTGGAAGCTGTCTTAATGGTGTTTGCCTGGGCCGGTCCAACCTATAGGCGAAGGAGGCTTTTACTTGATTTAAATTGTTGTTGGAGCCAGGGCTTGACCTGCGAGCCTCAGGACTTTTCTTCCTCCAGAAAGAGCCTTTTGAAAGAAGTCTAGGGGTCGGTCCAAAGCTCAGGAGCTGCAACTCAACTTATAATGCCTTTTTATAGTATTACTTGCATAAGTAAGTAGTTGGCTTCCTATTTCAAGAAAAGATGTGTTTGTTCTCAAGGCTGTCTCCTGGCACCCATTAGGGATGCTGGAAAACACACCTCTGCCCTCCTGATGTTGTTTTGAAATAGCTGGCACAGTTTGGATTCTTCAACCACAAAAACAATTGTACACTGCAGCTGAAATACAAGCCACACTGCTTCCTCGGCTCCACTTTGAATCCCATCTGTCCCCTACCTCATCATAAGGCTTACTAAGAACCTGGCCTCCTCTCCACTCACTGTAGGTGCTCATGCCAACAACACGCATTATTTGTTTTTCATTGATGTCAGCAGTGCTAATGATTAAGTGAAACACTCCACTCCATTCAAACGTCTTGCTTTCACCTGCCGATCCCATTGTGAAGAAAGGTGCAGCGTGCCTTCCAATATTTCTCCTAGAACAGCGCAAGTGAGGTGAAACAGTGGAAAGTCAGCCCTGTTGATTTGAATCATGCCACCCCACCTTACCAGCACCCCAAATGTCGGCCTGCTTCCCACTCAGATGTGGTTGTCCTTGGAAAGACCCAGAACAGATATTTCATCACCAAGTGGTACTAGACAAAAACGGGAGGTATAAGCAAAGCAGACATAAGTACTTATCAAGGTAGGTACTTCAGTTGTACACTCTTTATGTAACTGATAACCCAATTGAATTTTTTTTTTTTTGAGACGAAGTCTTGCTTGTCACCCAGGCTAGAGTGCAATGGCACAATCTCGGCTCACTGCAATATCTGCCTCCCGGGTTCAAGTGATTCTCCAGCCTCAGCCTCCCAAGTAGCTGTGACTACAGGCACGTGCCACCACACCTGGCTAGTTTTTGTATTTTTAGTAGAGACGGGGTTTCACTATGTTGGCCAGGCTGGTATCGAACTCCTGACCTCATGATCTACCTGCCTCAGTTGAATTTGTTTTTAATGATGCAGAATTCTAGCTCATGTTCTGACTAAGGTAGGATTTAGGGGTGGGGGCAAGTGAGAATGCTCTTACTCTGAGGTCTGGGTTGTCTTTAACAAGGGAACACTAAAACAGTGAAGAAAAATTGCCAATTGTTTCAAAAAAAGAACAATAAAAGGCAAGCCCCCTACCCCTGCCCCCTACTCTTTCCCCCTTAACACTCTCAATCTCTCCATGAGATTTAAAAAAGAAAAGCCCAGGAAATTCCAAGCATGAATGCCTCCCCAGATAAGACAGAAATGGAAGAAAACCAAACTTTGAAAAGTAAGCATTTTGATCTTCATGCAAACATGGAGTTAATCTGGGGACAGCTAGGCACAATTACACAGATGAATTCATTGTGTGAAATGGTCGCTGAGCGTAGAGAATGTCAGTGCCAGTTCAGAGTCCAAGCTCTGTAGGGGTCATACCTGAATCTGCTGAGCTGAGCACATGGAAACCTCAGTGTGCATTCAGCCTTGACCATTCTTTTTAATTTATTTCAGAGTGGCTCACTGGGGTGGCTTCAGGAAATACAAATCAAGTGCCCACCGTGGTGTTAGAAAACATGCCGGGTTTTGATACGTGTTTGAAAATAGAAATAAAAATCTTTGGGTCTCTATTTACATGTGTTAAAGTTGTTCTTAAGATAACGGTATGTTTTTTAGACTCTTTTACCCTTCAAGTCAGCTTGTATTCATCTGAGGAGGAAGCCCTCTCGAGTGGCAGCCTTAGGCTGATGGCAGCCAGGTACTGACTCTGGTTGTGTCAAATTCCCTAGGGGTCCTAGGGGACATCATTCCTTGACTCTGAGTCTCCACATCTGTCAACTGAGGAGTCCCAGAACTGGTGGCTACAGTGCAAGTGAGGTGAAACAGTGGAAAGTCAGCCCTGTTGATCTGAATCCTGCCACCCCACCCTTCCAGCACCCTGAATGTCGGCCTTCTCCCCACTTGGATGTGGTTGTCCTTGGAAAGACCCAGAACAGATATTTCACTACCAAGGGGTACTAGACAAAAACGGAAGGTATTAGCAAAGCAGAAGTATGTGCTGGACTAACTCCATATCCAGTTCTCTAGTTCTGAGGCTCCAACTCAGTGGAGTTTGGAAATACCACTCCATCTTGAGGATCTGATTTTAAACAAATGGCTAGTATGTTGACAGGGTAAACTGCTTGTGACTCTCCAGCCTGATTGACTTACCAAACCCACAGACTCAGGGCCCCAGCTGGAAAGGACTCAAGTCTTTTGTTTTAAACAGCCATCCCTGTTCCAATCAAGAAAAAATTCTAAACTCATCAGGTATCATAGGCCATGAGGCGTGTGTGACATTTAGCATTACAAAGGAACTACATTATTGAGCGGATCTTCTCAGTGTTTATAATTATAAAATATTTGCACTGAAAGAGTCCTTAACAAGCATGTAAACCCAGAATGATTAAGCAACTTGCCCAAGAGCACACAGGCAGCAGGGAGGGAGTCAGGACCAAAATGCAGGTCTCCTGGCTCCCAGCCAGGTTCAGGCTCCTGCACGTGCCCTTCAGAGATAGGAAGGTTCACCTTTTGAATTTGCCTTTTCATATTCACCTGCACCCTTAACAAATAGGGAATGGAAATGTTGAATTTTGCATGTTGGAGTTAGATCATGTTGCAATTCATTAGAGAAATCAGGATTGATGAAAAATTCACAGTTGCCTAGTCTGTAGGACAGATGATAGTCTTCATTTGACGCTGCCCCTGTGTCGTCACCAGAAGCGGAGCAACCAGGAGTCAACGAATGGAAAGAGGCCCTGGTCTTCTCGGGAACTGTGTTACTGACAGAACAAGGAACAGCTTTGGCTGGAGATGTTTATGCTGACTTTGGAGTATGGATCAGAAGAGGGTCCTGGCTTGCTGATGGAGCTCAGGCCTATGGAAAACAGGATGATCTTACAGTTAAAAACAAACAACCCTGGGTGTTGTCTCAGAACATCCCCTGATCTCACAGCTTTGGAAAAAGGACTCCCATTTCCAGCATTCTCAAATGCTTAAGCCACCAACACACTCGTCTCCCAAAGTCCAAGCTTACAGGCAAGGCGCCACACTTCTATTCCATGCATGTGAATTCAGGGATCATGTCTGCCCCAGGTCCTCTGAGGAGGGAGGGCAGGGCCTGAGAGGAAAGGATGAATCAGCTGAAACTGATGGAAATTAACCGGAAGTCTAAGAGAAGCTAGCATGGCACTGCAAGGTGAAGTAGGGGGAATGGCCCAGAACCAGAAGAGCTGAGCTTTGCTGCATTTGGGCTGTGTGACCTTGGGCAGGAAATTTGCCCTGTTTCCTTATCTGTGAGATAAGGAGAACCATACCTCCTTAAAGTATTAAAGGAGAAGACTTTTATCTAGTTCCCTTCCTGCCCCACTTTCCTTAACAGAATCTCTCAAGAGATGCTGCCATTTCCTGAGCACCCATGAGCTCATCTTATCCTCACAACTGAAAGTCCTTTTTCCGATGTCAGACATGGAAAAATATGGCACCTAAAAGAGGATGTCACTTTGACAACCAATCCTCCCCCAGCCCAAAACCAATTATTATAATCACTGATGAAACTGTGATATGGCCTGTGATTCACTTACATACTCTTCTGTGTCCATAAGATCAGCTTCTGTCTTCCGCTTCCACCATTCCCAGTTCTCACTCTATTCCTAGTGTTACCTCTTGAAGATGATGCCTGTCCCTTAAGTAGCAGAAGCAGCTTTCTGTATCTGGAAGAGGAGGGGCCACACTGGGCTTGAGGAGACACCATGATTTATGGTCCTGGATGATGTCCCCTTCTCACCATTCCCACACACAGTCACCTTTTGAGCTTGCACCATCCTCATAGGGGACCCTGTTGGCACCACTATGTGGGGGAACAGCGACCCTCAAGGTTCAGGTGCAGAAGCAAGCACCTGTCAGGTGTGATCCTGGCTCTGCCAATCACTGTGGGACCTAAGCCAATCCACTTCCTCTCTGAGCCTCAGTTTTCCCAAGGGTAAAAAGAAGGCTCTAGATGAGATACCTCTCAAGGGCCACTCCAGCTCAGATCCTCTGACTTGCTTAGTGTGTGATGAGAGTTATCTTCTCCCAGAAAAGGCTTCTTTTTCTAAAGCCAAGTGTAGCAAAGACTCCTCTATCCTTTCTAGGCGTTTCAGACTTTCTTTAAAAAGATCTTATTTTGGCCCAGTGCGATGGCTCAAGCCTGTAATCCCAGCACTTTGGGAGGCCGAGGTGGGTGGATCACGAGGTCAGGAGTTCGAGACCAGCCTAACCAACATGGTGAAATCCCGTCTCTACTAAAGATACAAAAAAAAAAAGAAAAAAAGAAAAAATTAGCCAAGCATGGTGGTGTGCACCTGTAATCCCAGCTACTCAGGAGGCTGAGGCAGGAGAATCACTTGAACCTGGGAGGCAGAGGTTGCAGTGAGCCAAGATTGCACCATTGTGCTCCAGCCTGGACGACAGGGCAAGACTGTCTCAAAAAAAAAAAAAAAGAAAGAAAGAAAAAAAGGATCTTATTTTACCAGGCTTTTTGGGGCCCACTGCCACTCAGAGGCCAAAATTCTCCCCATGTCAGTGGCTAGAAGAAAATCAGATCAAAAAGCATCCCTGTGCCTCATCTGAACCCAATTTCTGCTTTGAACCTTTTGCCAAGTCTAGGATTTATCAGCCAGAGTGTGCGTGAATTACCATATGAAAGGACTCTCTTGGATCATATTTAAAAGAATCATCATTTCAATTTAGATCAGAAAAACACCCAGTCCTTCAGAAAATACATATAAATTCTTCTCTAAATGTCCAAACAGATTTATGCCATAGAAGATGTAATTATCTCCTTCTGGGATAAAGGAATCTTCTAGCTGTGAGGGTGAGCCAAGAAGCCAGAACTTTCTGCCTAAGAGGAGACTGCAGCAGGGCCACTACAGAAGGTTGTCTAAGTTGTTCACTGCACAAGGGCACTGCGCCAAGAGTGGGTAGGGGAGGCAGGAGTAGCTGCTTAAATCCAGCCTGAGCTCCACCGGCCAAGTCATGTGTTCAGTGCAAGGTTAGGTCAGTTCAAATGGAGGTGCACCTTTTGGTAATTCAATAGAGGCACTGTATGTGCTAGCAGGCAGCCACTCGGCATGGAAAAATGGGTCTTTCCTTTGTTAACAAACACAACAGCTCCCAAAGGCTCACAGCAAGAGCAGATGGCAGGAAAGCAGAAGTGAAGGCTGGGTGGTGGGGCAGGCGTGGGGAGAAGTTGGGGAAACCATCTTGGGTGTCTGTAGAGGAGCTTACACCCTAATGCCTCCCAGCTGGCCTAAATGAACAGTTCTGAGAAGACCCCAGTAAGAGACTGTTTCCAGCCCCTCCCCTCCTTTACTGCCCCTCCTTTGGGGCTCTGCTCAGCCTTCCCTGACCTCCCAGCCTACATCAGAGTCCCCATTGCAGGTTCTCTGAGCACCTTTGTTTTTCCTTTACAACACCCAAGCTGCACTTTGTAATTATGTGAGTGTAGGGAATTTGAGTCACCTCTATTCTCCCCCATTAGACTGGAAGCCGTGTGAAGGCAAACTATGTTGGGTTTTGCTCTTGTATCCCCAGGACCCAGCATAGTGTCTGGGGCATGAAGCAGGAACTATGAATGAATTAAAATGGTATGAATTAAATGGTGTGGGCCTTGCACTCTGCATCCCTTTTCGCCAGGCCTAGGAGGCTGTTTGGGCACAGTGACATGTGGTCACCATGATGTGCCCACCCCCAGGAGATACAGTCCAGAAAAGACATATCCAACCCTGGCTAGGCATTCAAAACACATATGAAGACCAATGAAAACAGCTTCCCAAAACCCATCCCAAGGGATTGTGATTCAGGGCTAGGATTTGTGTATTTAACAAGGTCGCCCAGGTGACACGAATCTGCCTATCAGAACCAACAGATACTGTTGCAATAGATACAAAGAAGCACGGGGACCAAAGAGAAGGATCCTGAGGTTCCACATAAAGATCTGTGGAAGGCTTTCCAGCACAAATGACATCCCAGCCAGGTCTTGATGGCTGGGAAGGGCATTCTGGGTCAAGGGAATGACATAAAGACAGAGACAGAGACATTGGTGCACATGGGGTGAACAAATGGGGACAGGGTAGCAGGGTTGAATCCAAATGACAAGAATCCATTCCTGGGGGACAATCAAGCGTAAGTCACCCACCACTCAGCTGGGCTCCCAGAGCCCTTTTAGGTAAGAAGCCCACATTTTGGCAGCCCCCAGAGGAGTTCCTCTGCACCCCCATTTTTCATGCAGCTTCCATCCTATTTTCAGTCCCATTTCCTGTCTCCTCTTTCTCATGTTCTTTCTCTAGTTAGATTGTAGGCTCCTGGGGTCCCATGGCCACCAGGGAAGTATTGCCATGGACTTCTTTGATAAATAGGCCTGATTTAAGAACTCTAAACTATCCTGGCTGGATGTAGGAGACTACTGAAGCTGGCAAAAATAGTAGTCCCTAAAGCCAATATCTACAGCCATGCATCTCCAGCGTGGCAGAGAAGGGTCATTTTCCTTAATATAAAAGCAGTATCTGGAGCATGAAGTTCAGGCCCCAGAGGCCTACACATCATGCTGCACTTCCATCTTTTTTTTTTGGGGGAGGGGGCCAGAATGAGGAGGCTAACATTAGAAACAACAGAGAGGAAGCCTGTGGGATGGGAGGGCAGATCCTCAAAGACCTGCCTGAGCCCTGCCTGAGCTGGAGGGGAGAATCCACACGCTGGATGACTCAGGCTACAGGAATGAGCTCTCACCCCAGGCTCCCATCCATCGTTCCACATCTTTCCATGACTTCCTCTCTCCCCACCCCTCTCCCTCTTCCTCCAACGGGCCTGGGCTGGGTTGGCATGCCGGTGCTCTCTCTTCACTGGACTTTTCTAACAGGCCTGCCTGTTGCCTGGACATGTTTTCTACAAGTAAATATGCTGGAGGGAGGAAACAGAAGTCCTCAGCACATGGTTCCTCTCTTTGGACCAAGTGGCCTCTGGGGAACCAGTGAGGATCTGAAGTTCCCAGCCTCTGCACCAAGCTGCAGACCCAGGTGTCTTTTGAGCAATGCCCTGCACCACAGTTCAGTGCCACCCCACCAAAGCCTGGACTATCTTGTCTGCTGTCCAGTTATAAATTAATCTCTTGTCATCAGTGATTAACTTAAGCCACAGGAGCTGCTGAACCGAAACAGCCCCTTGGGGTGAAAGAGCCTCCAGCATGGTGTGGCGTGTAGGTCTGTCTGTGACCCTGGCCATGCTGGCGCTTGCGCTGTGTCAGCAGGGCTGCAGGGATGGCCAGGGCAGGGGTCCGGCTCTGGGCACTGCTGCCCTGAATGTTCACTGAGTTCCTTGAAGTGGAGATCCATGCTGCAAATATCTAGGGCTTGTTTGTGTGTGTGTGTTTGTCTGCAAGGAAGGCTTTGAAAAGGGGGTTGGGATGGGCCATGTCCCTAGGGGCACATGTCACCTGAATACAAACCGCCTGGACTGATAGAGGAGCAGAGGGGAGCCCAACTTTGGAATTCACAGATGTTGAGGGGAGTTATGGGCCACCTATTAGAGCATAAGCTGTCACAGTGGGAAGAGGCCTCCAATGTCATTAGTTCCAACTTCCTAATTCTATAGAGGCCAAGGAAGAAGGCTTGACTCACCCAAGGCCACACTCTAGAGCCAACGGGGAGGAAAAGAACAAATGTCAAATCTTGTCTATATGTCAGATAAAGGCTCATTTAGTCACCACCATGATGATAGGCAACAAAAAACTTCCTTAGGAAAAAATTTCCAAGGAATCCTTCTATACCCCACCACTACCATTTAAAGATCTCAAAAGGAAGATTTCTTTGATTTTTTTCTGAATAGCCCTGGTAGATTTGGTCTCAATTCTTAATTCAGGGCACCTCACAGCAATTTAAAAATGGTGCCTTTATTCACCTCTAGGGTGGTCCTCCCCCAGAAAACCGTAACCCCAGCCTAACCAGGAGAGAAACATCAGAACAACCCAAAGTGAAGGATGTTCTACAAAGAACTTCACCCCTACTCCTCAAAACTGTCACGGTCACCAAAGCCAAGAAAAGCCTGAGAAACTGTCACAGACTGGGGGGCTAAGGAGACATGATGATTGAGTGCAATGTGGCACCCCGGATGGGATCCAGGAATAGGAATAGGTCATTAGGAAAAATGAGTGGAATATGAACAAAGTATAGAGTTTAATTAACAGTAATGTAACAATGCTGGCTCCTTAGTTGCAACAAATGGACTACAGTAATGTAAGCCTATGGCCACACCACCCTGAACTTGTCTAGAGTAATGTAAAATGTTAACAATAGGGAAAATTGGGTATGAGATACACAAACTCTGTACTCCTGTTGCATCTTTTTGGTAAATCTCTTTTTTGAGACGGAGTCTTGCTCTGTCGCCCAGGCTGGAGTGCAGTGGCACAATCTCAGCTCACTGCAAGCTCCGCCTCCCAGGTTCAAGCAATTCTCCTGCCTCAGCCTCCCAAGTAGCTGGGACTACAGGCGCCCACCACCACGCCTGGCTAATTTTTTGTATTTTTAGGAGAGACAGGGTTTCACCGTGTTAGCCAGGATGGTCTTGATCTCCTGACCTCGTGATCCGCCCGCCTCAGCCTCCCAAAGTGCTGGGATTACAGGTGTGAGCCACTGCGCCCGGCCGAGAGTTTCTTAATAAAGAGAGCTACTTTAAAAAGACAGAGTTTCGTTCTTGTCACCCAGGCTGAAGTGCAATGGCACAATCTCAGCTCACTGCAACCTCTGCTTCCCGGGTTCAAGTGATTCTCTTGCCTCAATCTCCCAAGTAGCTGGCATTACAGGTGCCTGCCACCACGCCTGGCTAATTTTTGTATTTTTAGTAAGGATGGGGTTTCACTATGTTGGCCAGGCTGGTCTCGAACTCCTGGCCTCAGTTGATCCACCCGCCTCAGCCTCCCAAAGTGCGGGGATTACAGACATCAGCCACCGGCCCGGCCCTTTTCTGTAAATCTAAAACTATTTTAAAACAAAGCATTTATTTAAAACTTTTTTAAAATGGTGCTTTTTCGTTTTCTTTAGACTGGAACCTTTATCAGAAGGTTCATTACAGTGTCCATAACATGGTAAGTGTGGAATAACAAGTATTTGAAAGAGGAAAGAAAGAATGAGAGAGGGAAGGAAGGAGGACTAGAGAAGAGAGGAAGGAAAGAAGGAAGGGCAAGAGGGAGGGAGAAAGATATTAAGGGACAAAATACAAAAGTAAATAGAACCAGTCAGGTGTGGTGGCTCACGCCTGTAATCCCTTCACCCAGAGGCCTAGGCGGGTGGATTGCTTGAGCCCAGGAATTGGAGACCAGACTAAGCAACATGACGAGACCCCATCTCTACTAAAAATACAAAAAATTAGCTGGGCATGGTGGTATGTGCTTGTAGTCCCCACTACTTGGGAGGCTGAGATGGGAGGATCACCTGAGCCCAGGAAGTAGAGGCCGCAGTGAGCTGTGATTGGACCACTGCACTCCAACCTTGGTGACAGAATGAGACCCTGCCTCGAAAAGAAAAAAGTAAGTAGAACCATTCATCAACTGATAAATGGATAACTGTAGTATCTCTATGCAATGGATTCAATGGGATATTGGGCCATAAAAAGAAATTAAGTAGTAATACATGCTATAACATGGAAGAGCTTGGAGACATTATGCTAAGTTAAAGTAAGTCTGCCAAAGAGACCACATATTGCATTATTCCATTGATATGAAATGTCCATATGCAGATATGAAATGTCCAAAGGCAAATCCACAGAATAGCAAATAGATGAGTGATTACCATCTTACCCGCTGGGGATGGGGAGGAGAAACAGGAGCAGCTGCTTATGGTCATAGGGTTTCTTTTTGGGGCAATGAAAATGTCCCAGAATTAGATAGAAGTGATGGTTGCACAACCTTGTGAATATATTAAAAGCACTGAATTGTACACTTTAAAATGGTGAATTTTATGGCATGTAAATTACATAATAAAGTTTAAAATAAAATAAATGAAAATTTGCAAAACTCAATACAACCCGATCTGTACCTTCAAGGAGCTCACAGTGTGCTGGGGGCACCATTTCAGTCCAGGTGACTATAAGCCTCTCCCCTTGTCTGTAAACTCTATGGGGGTAAGAGCCATGAGTGTTTTGTTCATTCTTGTGCCCAGCACCCGGTAGGATCTCAGTAAGCACTCACTGAATGAAGGAGTCAGTATGTGAAGTCTTGAGACAAGTGTATGTACAGGAGCTCTGGGGCCACAGAGGAGAGGCTAACTTTATTTACTTATTTACTTATTTATTTATTTATTTATTTTTGACACAGAATCTTGCCCTGATGCCCAACCTGGAATGCAGTGGTGCCTTCATAGCTTACTGCAGCCTCAAACTCAAGCATCCCCAGTAGTGGGGACTACAGACATGCACCACCGTGCCCAGCCTTTTTTATTTTTGTAGAGACGAGATCTCTCTGTGCTGCCCAGGCTGGTCTCGAACTCTCAGCCTCAAGCAATCCTCCCACCTTGGCCTCCCAAAGTGCTTGGATTACAGGCGTGAGCCACTGCACCTGGCCAGAGCGGCTAACTTTCTAAGGCATTCAGAAAAACCACAGGCTCTGGTGTGGACAAGATTTAACAAATCATGACACAATAAAGATTTTGAAAACTCTCCCTAGTGACTAATCCAGGCAGTTCCAAGTCCCCAAGCAAAGCCCTGAAAAGGTGGCTTCTTCCAGCCCACCTCCCACTCCCTGTGCTTGGCAACCACTTTCTCTTGAATACCCACAAACTCCTTGGGGGAAATGTGGTCTCTCCTATCCAAAGAACTCATAGTCTAGAGAAAGGGATGAGTCTGCACACCCCCTAACCCTGCCTCTGCTGCTGCAGTATGCTGAGAAGGAGAGCAAAGGGATGTGCCCCAGGACCATGACTAGCAGGTCACAGCCCTGGAGCAGCTTTGGTGACATCGTATCAGTATGAGGGGCCTTGAAGCACAAAGGAATGAATTTATTCTGAAATACAGTTTCTGGGTTGGTCTATCTCCACTATTCCTCCTACAAATGGTTGTGTGTATTCTTCCTCCTTTCAAGTGGGAGTGCTTCATAGATCCTTAGATCTAGCCTTTAATGTCATCAAGGCCCCAATAAGACCCCCAGGTGACCTGACTACTCAAACTAAGTGCTATTAAAAAAAAAATGAAAACTGCTTTTTGACTTCTTGAGCCACCCAGAAGGAAGTGAATATTTCTTTAATCTAGTTTCAAGTACCTCAAAATACTGGGCAGCTCTGGCTGGAAACTGTCACAGATATGGAAAGGACTCAGCAGAGAGCTCTTGATCACAAAAATGAGCTTGGGGGGAAAGAAAGAAATCTACCCAACTAAGCACTGCAGTCTTGGCAGATCAGAAGTGGAAACGCAAAGGACTTGTAGGCACACAAGGCTGCATGTAATAACAGCCCAGCTATGTCAGCTTAGGAAGGTAAACTCTGAGCCTCATGTGTAACAGGAGGATATAGTGCCCACCTCACTGTGTCATTTTTAGATTACAAAGATTATGTGTGTCCAAGCATCCTGATCAAGGTCTGGCAAATAAGAGACACTCAATAAACTGCAGGTCTTGTTTTTCATTGTTGCTATTACTATTGTAATTATACCTTGTAAATTTGGAAAGTATTTGAAAATAAATTTTTCATCAAAAAACTGTCTCTAATCCTCCAGTGTATTCTAAAACCTATTCAAAGAACAAATTGAGCCCTGGATTTTTATCCTGGACTAAATTGCAAATAGAGTTTCTATGCTGTTTTGTAATGAGTATGTTGTGATAAAATCACAGAACAACAGACACCGGATTTTAGACACCCACTCCCCTGCCTTTCAGCCTTGTCTGTAAAACAAAACAAAATACAACACAGCATCAATCAGCCTCAGTGGATAGGCTGAGAAGGAGATTTTGGCCCTAAAACATCTCAAGCTTCACGTGAAATCTGATTTCAATCTTTATTTCTTATTAAAATGTCAGCTTTGCAGGAATGCACTACTTTAACACCTGATAGAAGTAGAAACTCACGTGGTTTAAACAGAAGAAGGAGGAAAAGGGGGAATGAGGGGGAGGGAGAATAAGTGGTAGCAATAGCAACTGCTCTGCACCAAATAGCTCTGATCTTGGCTAGCTACTAACTTTTGAATTTCTCTGGAAAATCAAGGGTGATGCGTTACACATAGGAGTTCTAGGAACCAGGTTTACCAAGTTTGATTTACCTAACTCATCAATTAGCACATGCTTCCCCACAACCCCATCCCCCACCCCACCCCACCCCACCACCACCAGTGACCAAACACTATTTGGAGGTTGTCTTTTCCTTGTCTGCCTTCTAAATCCTGCCCACCCTTGAGGGTCCAATCCCCATTCCCATGAAGTCTCCAGAAATGATTCACCATTCTTTCGCTTTGATGAACTCAGACTGACAGAAACGTAAGGTTGAAGTGGACAGTAGAGTTTCTTACCCACCCTCAAATACTGCAAAATTCCTGAGCCATCACCACCTGTGCTGAAATATCTCTGGTAACAGAAAATACATCACTGAACATGGCATTCATAGGTTCTGTTACTGACTGCTAGAAACAGCAGAACCAAACTCAGTTTCCCTGCTACTTCCATTCATAGGGCCCCAGTCAGCCTCAGGGTCACAGAGGGTAGATGTCATTCCTCTTCCTCAGCAGGCTGGCTTCAGGACCCCAGACTCAGAAGGGCACTATGTGACAGGCTCTGCTTTAGCCACAGGGCATTCAATTCAGGGGTATTTAAGTCATGGTCCCTGCCCCCACCCCCTGCATTTGGAGTGGGTGGCAGACAAGGAAGCAGATTATAAACAAGAGGTTCTCAAAGTGATCCCCGGACCAACACCAGCAACAGCACCTGGGAACATGTCAGAGATGCCAAATCTCAGAGCCCCACCCCAGACCTGCTGAGTCAACAATGTTGGAGGTAGACCCAGAAATCTGTGTTTGAAGGAGCTCACCAGGTGGCTCTGATGCACACTCAAGCTCGAGAACCACTGACATAACACAATATTATGCAGCCGCCGAAAACTGTGTTTCAAAAGATACTTAATGACATTGGAAAATGATCTTGATATAATGATAAACTAGGGAGGAGAATCAGTTTACAAAATTAAATATAAAATATGCCAATTTGGGGAAGCAGAAACCACAGAGAGAAAAGTACTGGAAATAAATACTGTCAAATATTCATAGTGACTCTCTCTGGAGCTAAGTTGGTTTATATTTTCTTTTTTTTTTTCTTTAAGACAGAGTCTCACTCTGTCACCAGGCTGGAGTGCAGTGGCGCGATCTCAGCTCACTACAACCTCCACCTCCCAGGTTCAAGTGATTCTCCTGCCTTAGCCTCCTGAGTAGCTGGGATTACAGGCATGCGCCACCATGCCAAGCTAATTTTTTGTAGTTTTTAGTAGAGACAGAGTTTCACCATGTTGGCCAGGATAGTCTTCATCCTTGACTTCATGATCCAACCAACTTGGCCTCCCAAAGTGCTGGGATTACAGACATAAGCCACTGCGCCCAGCCGGTATTTTCTTTTTTATGTTGCTCCATGCTGTCTATATTTTCCACTTTTATAGGCAGAAGAACCTTACTATTACAATAGATGATTATAGTTCACCAAGGCCCTGCCTTCCTTGTCAAGACCATGAAGCCCCATTCACACCTAGGCCTGGGTAGTCAGCAGAACTTCCATACCCCTTCTCTTTGCTATAACATTTGGCCCATATGACCAGATTGTAGCGCTCATCCCAGATCTGGATTGTCTCCTCCAGAGTGGTAGGAATCTACCCCTTTAGCCTCCTGTCTAGAAGAAGAACAACGTTTACTCAGTGCTAGTTACAGGCTAAATGCTTTGCATGTGTTACATTTACTCTCCCTAAGGATCCTAGCAGGTTGGTTAAATTCTCCCTATTTACCAATGAGAAAACTGAGACTCAGAGGAATTAAGTCACTTGTTCAAAGATCACACCTTTTTTCAGTCTGGGCCATTTCTGCTAATAGGCATTTTAACCCTGGCTTCATTTAAAAGTTTTCTGGGCTGGGCGTGGTGGCTCACTTCTGTAATCCCAGCACTTTGGGAGGCCAAGGTGGGTGGATCACCTGAGGTTAGGAATTCGAGACCAGCCTGGCCAACATGGTGAAACCCCATCTCTAAAATTAGAAAAATACAAAAATACAAAATACAAAAATACAAAAATTAGCAAGGTGTAGTGGTGTGCGTCTGTAATCCCTGCTACTTGGGAGGCTGAGGCAGGAGAATTGTTTGAATTAGGAGGCAGAGCTTGCAGTGAGTTGGGATTGCGCCATTGCACTCCAGACTGGGCAACAAGAGTGAGACTCCATCTCAAATTAAAAAAAAAAAAAGTTTTCTGAAAAACTTAAAAAGAAAAGAACAACAACAAAAAAAACAAGCCTGATTCCCACTACAAACCAATGACATCCACATCTCTGGGGGTAAGGTCCAGGTATCTGTATGTCTTACAAACACCCCAGGTAGTTCCAGTGTGCAGCCAGAGGGAGATCCATTAGGGGGTGCCAATTCCTTGAGCTCTTAACCATCCACCCAACCCCAGTAAAATAATAAACAGGAAATACTTGCTTCTTGTGTCTTCCTCCAGGACCAGTTGGGTTTAATAGAATTGCACCAACCCGACATTTATTGTACTTGATAGATACTGCTGGACACCATGCGTTTATTGTAAAATAATCACTTGGAGCACTAGGAACCACAGTAGATCAAGGCCAACACTGTGCATTAGCATTTACGTGTTAATAGAGGAGCTCAAGGCCTCAGCCAGGTGGATGTGGCTGTTTAAACACTTGATGACTTAAGGGATTTCAAATATTCACTGGACAATCTAAGCTATTGGTCTATCACAAACACCACATCCAAAGAAGAAAATTCAAATTTTTTTTCTTGAGACAGAGTCTTGCTGTCACCCAGGCTGCAGTTCAGTGGCACAATCTCGGCTCACTGCAAGCTCCGCCTCCCAGGTTCACACCATTCTCCTGCCTCAGCCTCCCGAGTAACTGGGACTACAGGCACCCGCCACCACACCCAGCTAACTTTTTTTTGTATTTCTAGTAGAGACGGGGTTTCACCGTGTTAGCCAGGATGGTCTCGATCACCTGACCTCATGATCCGCCCACCTCGGCCTCCCAAAGTGCTGGGATTACAGGAGTGAGCCACCGCACCTGGCTGAAAAAAATTTTAAAATAATTTTTAAAATTATAGTTTTTTCTTTTCAGCTTTATCCCATCATGGTTTCAGGTTGTTTCTGAAGTTTCCTCCTGTTCATGTCACCACTAGATGGTGCACATTACAAAACATTAGCCCAGGAGTGGAGCCGCATTTGTCACTTTGCAATAACTGGAAGGGAATCAGAGGTAGGGCTGCCAGATTGACTGAATCAAAATAAAAGACTTCCAGGGGCCAGGTGCAGTGGCTCATGCCTGTAATCTCAGCACTTTGGGAGGCCCAGGTGGGTGGATCACGAGGTCAGGAGTTCGTGACCAGCATGGCCAATAGGGTAAAACCCCATCTCTACTAAAAATACAAAAATTAGCTGGGTGTGGTGGTGGGTGCCTGTAGTCCCAGCTGCTTGGGAGGCTGAGGCAGGAGAATTGTTTGAACCCAGGAGGTGGAGGTTGCAGTGAGCTGAGACCGTACCACTGCACTCCAGCCTGGGTGACAGAGCGAGACTCCGTCTCAAAAAAAAAAAAAAAAAAAGCCTTAAAGTTAAATTTGAATTTTAGCTAAAATATCGCATGGGACATACTTATGCTAAAAAATAAAAATAAAAAAAAACCTACTCGTTGTTTTTCTGAAATTCTAATTTAACTGGATGTCCTAAATTCTACCTGGCAACTCTACTGGGGGGCACTTCAGGAAATAAGTAGATAACACGATAGCTCTCAGCTTTTTCAAACACTAGAATTTTTGCTGGCATGCTTGGAGGGATCAAAAGACTCAAAGCCACAGGAAACAAGCCAGCAATTATGACAACACAATCACAACTACAGCACAACAAGGTCTTCAGGGTCCAAAAGCCTTAGCAAGGAACCCGCCACTCCCTGGTTTGCCCCAAGTCATTGTGTTCCTGCCCTGAACACATCTCTTATGTAATCAAGGCAAAGTTCTTGAATGCTCCAGCAAACTCCCTTGCTTTCCTTGGCAATGGCTTGATGGAACCTTGCCCTATGCCATCTAGATCTTAAAGTAAGTTGGACCTAAACTATTTTGAGGCATAGAACCTCAGTGTTCAATTTGACAGGGAAGAGAGTAATCATTTGTAAGAAAACTAATTTTTATATGCTGATCAAAACTTAGTGGCATATATGTAAATGTGGGTATTGCACCTGCTGCCCATAGCTGGCAGCCCTTGGCCAGCCTCAAGTTTAATAACTCATGGAGAAGAAAAACTACTTAACCTGCATTTGGAGCTCTTCCTTGACATGCATTGGCTTGACCTGCTTGACCATAAGCCCTCTACAAGAAGGGACCATCTTTACAGCATCTTGAATAGAGAAAAGCTGAAACGCAACCTTGAATTCAGGGCATTGCACTCTGAATCAATGTTGCACTCAATATGCTTTCTAGAAAATTGATTGCCCCCACTTTGTGATCCAAGCTGTGGTCCGCAGATCTACCTGTGTGACAAAGGGGTCCCTGAGTATAGGATAGGGAGATGAAAAAAGAAAAAGAGAATTGGAGAAGTTCAGATTGGAAGCATTAAGCATCAAAGCTTCACAGTTAGAGCCTACTCTGATATCTGATTACTCTCTCTGTTGAGAGGGTGAGGAAGGCCTGATGGTCAGCTAGCTCAGTCTCAACTCCACTATTTCTTTCTCCTGGAAAATGATCATTTGCAGGAATAGGTTACATGGGAGAAAACATAGATGATACAATTCATTCTTGACTATGCTCCGAAACTTGTGAACACATTGAGAAGAATCAACTTTCTTGCTTCTAGAAACCCATTCCAAGTAGAGCAGCCCCACAGGAATGCTGCCTCCCCCATAAGACTAAAAAGAGAATATTCGGCTGGGCACGGTGGCTCACGCCTGTAATCCCAGCACTTTGGGAGGCCGAGGTGGACAGATCACCTGAGGTCAGGAGTTCAAAACCAGCCTGGCCAACATGGTGAAACCCCGTCTCTAATAAAAATACAAAAAATTAGCCAGGCATGGTGGCATGGCGCCTGTAGTCCCAGCTACTTGGGAAGGCTGAGGCAGGAGAATCACTTGAGCCCGAAGGCAGAGGTTGCAGTGAGCCAAGATCGCGCCACTGCACTCCAGCCTGGGTGACAGAGCAAGACTCCATCTCAAAAAAAAAAAAAAAAAAAAAAGAATATTCATTTTGCTGGTGAAGAGGGGACATTTGGGGGCCGGGGACCTCCTCTTGGTAGATTCCTGACAAGTTGTGTAAGTCGTTAGGCCCAGGGGAGTTTAAAGAAGATCATGAGGTTTTTCGTCTGCAGAATGGGTACATGATCCCTTCGCTTCCTCTCGGTAATCCTTAACTAACATACTCACACCTAGGAAAATTTAGGTCTTAAAGTAACATCCTGTTTAGACAGCCACATAAGAATTGTCAGGCAGTGACATGATTTAGACATTTTTGCTCTGTTAGATATCCTGAATTCCTTAGGTTAACACATGGATAAACATGCAAAGGAAAAGACCCCACATTTTTCAGATTTTGCTCACAATCCTCAAAGCATAACGGTTCTGGAGGAAGCTGAGCATTCCTACTTGGGAAGGGAGGGTAGGAATCAAGATTGATTGAAGTGAGTCATCCTAACTCCCCTGCTGAGAGGTTCCCATCCCCAGGAACTCTGCCTGTCTGCACGGATTCATTCCTCACACACTGTTGAGCATCTTGTGTGTGCCAGGTGCTGCAGATGAAAATATCGCATCGTTTTGCAAGTGAGAAAACCAAGACTCAGAGAGTTCCCAAGATAACATAGCAAGTGATGCAGCTGAGATTTTAACCCAGGCAGTCTGGCTGCAGAGAAGCTGGAGTACCTACCCGTTATAGAAACTTCAACGACAATCAAAACGCAGTTCCTGGGCCAGGCATGGTGGCTCATGCCTGTAATCCCAGCACTTTGGGAGGCCGAGACAGGTGGATCATGAGGTCAGGAAATCGAGACCATCCTGGCCAACATGGTGAAACCCCATCTCTACTAAAATACAAAAAATTAGCTGGGCGTGGTGGCGCTCACCTGTAGTCCCAGCTATTCGGGAGGCTGAGGCAGGGGAATCGCTTGAACCTGGGAGGCAGAGGTTACAGTGAGCTGAGATTGCACCACTGCACTCCAGCCTGGTGACAGAGCGAGACTCCACCAAAAAAAAAAAAAAAAAAGTGGTCCCTTTTCTTGAGGAGATTATCATTAAGTGAGGAGAGCAGATAAATAAATCAATAATTCAGTAGAGACAGAGTGGTATTAGAGGTGAATCATATAGGAAAGCCACAGAGGTACCAACCAAGGGAACTTAAACCAGTGGTGGGTGGAAGTGAGCACAAGGCCAGCACAAGCAGATTTCCTGAAATAATGAGTTTTGAAAAATAGGGAAGGATCTTCCAGGGAAAAGAGGGGAAGAATTGTTTCCTTGAAGAGAGAAAATAGCAGGTGCAACGTTTCTGATGCAGTAAGTAGCTTTAAGAAATCTGTAAAAATATCAGTGATTGGAGCAGAGGGCAGAAGTGGCCAAGAAGAGTAGTAAGAAGTGAGACAGAAGAGGCAGGCAGGGGTCAATAACAAACGGCCTTTTATACTACTTGAAAGTTGGATTTTATTCTGAAACTAACGGGATACATTGAAGGATTTTCAACTGAGAGGGCAAGGTAATCTAAAACTTTACCAAGTTTGCTTGAGCAATATTAGGGAAAATGGATTGGAGGGGCACAAGAAGAAGCTAAAAATACTCAAAAATATCTTCCATACCTGCTCCAGTCTGAGCCAATTGTTCTGTAGAGAAGATGCACGGCTTTCTTTGTCGCCCTTCACTCTATTGTCTTCCTACATTGGCTTTATCTTCCTCTTCCTGTCCACACCTTGTTGGAGTAGACTCTCATGTAAAAATACTAAGGAAATCTGCTTTATAGGTAAAATTTCTGGGTTCTTGTACATCTGAACTGCCTTTATTCTGCCCTCATTCTTGATAGATAATTTGACTGGGTATAGAATTCTAGATGGAAGCTGCAAAAAAAAAAAAAAAAGAAAAGAAAAAGAAAAAGAAATATACTTAACCAAAGAAGTGAGAGTTCTACAAGGAAAACTATGAAACACTGCTGAAAGAAATCATTGATGACACAAACAAATAAAAACATATCCCATACTCATGGATAGGTAGAATCAATATCATGAAAATGACCATACTGCCAAAAGCAATCTACAGATTTGTGCAGTTCCCCTCAAAATACCATATTCTTCTTCAGAGAACTAGAAAAAAACAATCCTAAAATTCATTTGAACCAAAAAAGAGCCCACATAGCCAAAGCAATACTAAGCAAGAAGAACAAATCTGGAGGCATCACATTACCTGACTTCAAATTATATTACAAGGTTATAGTCATCAAAACAGCATGGCATTGGTATTAAAATAGGCATGTAGACCAATGGACAGAACCCATAAATCAAATCAAATACAGCCAACTGATCTTCAACAAAGCATACAAAATAAAAATTGGGAAAAGGAAACCCTATTCAATAAATGGTGCTGGGAAAACTGGCAAGCCACATGTAGAAGAATGAAATTGGATCCTCATGTATTACTTTATGCAAAAATCAACTCAAGATGGATCAAAGACTTAAATCTAAGACCTGAAACCATAAAAAGTTATAAAAGATAACATCAGAAAAACTCTTCTAGACACTGGCTTAGGCAAAGAATTCATAACTAAGACCCCAAAAGCAAATGCAACAAAAACAAAAATAAATAAATGGGACCTAATTAAATTGTATACCCAGTCAAAAATAAATAAATGGGGCCTAATTAAACTAAAAGTCTTTTGCACAGCAAAAGAGATAATCAGCAGAGTAAACAGACAACCCACAGAGTGGGAGAAATATTCATAAACTATGTATCCAGCAAAGGACTAATATCCAAAATCTACAAGGAACTCAAACAAATCAGCAAGAAAAAGATAAATAATCCCATCAAAAAGTGGGCAAAGGACATGAATAGACAATTCTCAAAAGAAGACACACAAACATGAAAAAGCACTCAACATTGCTAAGTATCAGGGAAATGCAAACTTAAACCACAATGAGATACCACCTTACTCCTGCAAGAATAGTTATAATTAAAAAGTCAAAAAATAATAGATGTTGGCATGGATGTGGTGAAAAGGGAACACTTCTACACTGCTCATGGGAATGTAAACTAGTAAAACCACTATGGAAAACAGTGTCGAGATTCCTTAAAGAACTAAAAGTAGAACTACCATTCGACCCAGAAATCCTACTACTGGGTGTCCACCCAAAGGAAAAGAAGTCATTATATAAAAACGATACATGCATGTGTATGTTTATAGTGGCAGAATTCACAATTGCAAAGATATGAAACCAACCTAAGTGCCCATCAACTAACAAGTGGATAAAGAAAATATGGTGTATATGTGCTATATTGGAATACTACTCAGCCATAAAAAGGAATGAAATAATGTCTTTTGCAGCAACTTGGATGGAGCTGGAGGCCATATTCTAAGTGAAGTAACTCAAGAATGGAAAACCAAATATCACATGTTTTCATTTATAAGTAGGAGCTAAGCTATGAGGATGCAAAGGCATAAGAATGACATAATGAACACTGGGGACTCAAGGGGAAAAGAGTGTGAGGAGGGTGAGGGATAAAAGACTATATATAGGGTACAGCATATACTGCTTGAGTGATGGGTGTACTAAAATTTCAGAAATTACCACTAAAGAACTTATCTATGTAACCAAAAACACCTGTAACCGAGAAACTATTGAAATTTTTTTAAAAAGAATTCTAGGTTGCAAAAAACATTTTCCCTCGGAACTTTGAAAGCATTGCTCCATTATCTTCTGGTGATCCCGGTCTGGTTCTCTTTCCCTTGCTCTCCCATTCATAAGAATTATCTTGTATTTCACATCATCTTGGGCATTACACTTCAGCGGTGCTGGCCTTCTTGTTGTTCCTTGAACATATCAAACTTCACTTACCTACCTCTTGCCTCTTCCTGAAATGTTCTTCCCCCAATCCCCTTGTGGCTGGCTTCATTTCATCAATCAGGTCTGAGCTCAAATGTTGGCTCTCAGAGGACTTTCTTTACCAACCTAGCTAAACTGGCAAACACTAGATGTGTAAAAATACTGAGTTAATTTAAAATAATTAATTCATTCATTAAATCTAATTGGGCCAGGCATAGTAGCATGTAATCCCAGATCCTCAGGAGGCTGAGGTGGGAGGATTGCTTGAGCCCAGGAGTTTGAAACCAGCCTGGGCAACATATTAAGACCCACATCTCAAAAAAAAAAACTAATTGAGGTTCTGCAGAATATTTCAAAAAGGAGTTAGTATTATTTGAACTGTGCCAAATTCACAATTTTATTCATTTTCATGGCCATGCATGTGGGAAAAAAATGAATCCCAAATGCCTACCTCACACCATACATAAAAAATAATTTAGGTGCCATATAGATCTAAATGTAAAAGAAAAACTAATAAATATTCTAGAATAAGACATAAAATATCTTTATGATATTTGTAGGATGGCAGGTTCTTAAGCAGGACATAAAAAGCCTTAACCAAAACTTAAATTGGACTAGACTAAAATTTAAAGCTTCTGTTCATCAAAAGACATCATGAAGTGAGTAAAAAGACAAATGAGAAAAGATATTTGCAATACACAATGCGCAAAGAACCCATTTTTAGAATATATAAAGAATGTTGATCATTAGTAAGAAGGCATAAAATGAAGACATACCAACAGAAAAATCAGCAAAATATTTGAACAAATACTACACAAAAGAAGATATCCAAGTGGCTGATAAAGATATGAACATAGTGCTCAACTTCACTACACCTCAAAGAAATGCAATTTAAAAGCATAACATAATATCACTATACATTCACCAGAGTAGCTAAAATGAAAAAGACAAATGATATCAAATGCCAGCCAGTGTTTGGAGCTTCTAGGACTCATATTCAGTGCTGGATATGTATACTTATCAATTTCCTTTGGAAATCATCTTTAAAGCTAAACATATCCATGCACTGTGACTTGGCAATTCCACTCCTGGAAAAATTCCCGATAGAATTGTTCACGTATTTTCATCAAAAGGTATTTACCAAAAGAATGCTCACAGCAGAACTATTAGTAATAGCCTAAAACAGGAGGCTGGGAGCGGTGGCTCACACCTGTAATCCCAGCACTTTGGGAGGCCAAGACGGGTGGATCACCTGAGGTTGCAAGTTCGAGACCAGCCTGACCAACATGGAGAAGCCCCATCTCTACTGAAAATACAAAATTAGCTGGGTGTGGTGGCACATGCCTGTAATCCCAGCTACGCAGGAGGCTGAGGCAGGAGACTCACTTGCAGGAGGCAGAGGTTTCAGTGAGCCAAGATCATGCCATTGCACTCCAGCCTGGGCAACAAGAGCAAAACTCTGTCTCAAAAAAAAAAAAAAAAAAAAACCAGGAAACTACTCAAATATCTCTCAAAAATAGAATGGATAAATTGTGCTGTTGTCATAAAATGGAATACTATTTAGTATGAGAATAAATGAACTATTATATGCAACAACATGAATACACCTCATAAACATATACATAGTAAGAGAAGCAACATACCAAAGATTTTATATTCTGTTCCGTTTATATAAAATTCAAAAATAGGCAAAAACACTCTACAGGTTTAAAGTTATTATCTTTGCTTTCTCTTGGAGTAGGTGGGTAGTGGGGACTGAAAAGAACTGAGAGAGGGCACCAGTGAGATTTCTGGGGCACTCGTAATGTTTTTAGCTTTTGATCTGGGTGCTGATTACATGGATACATTCACTTTGCGAAAATTCATCAATCTATACATTTATGATTTGTGCACTTTTCTGTATGTATGTTATAGTTCAATAGAAAGGTTGCCAAAAAATGATGTTGTGGAAATTAAATAAGGTAAAAAATTAAGGAACCCTATTCAGTGCATAGCAGATGACAAGTACCCATTAAATGTTAATTGTTAAATTTCATAGTATAGTAATCATAGTGAGCCAAAGTGAGACTTTTTTTTTTACCATTGCAAAAAGTAAACTTGAAAAACAGAATCTTACCCATTAGGATGGCCAGTATTTGAAAAAAAAAAAAGACAATAAAAAGTGTTGGCAAAGATGTGGAGAAATTGGAAACCTGTACATTGCTGATAGGAATGTAAGACAGTGCAGCCACTGTGGAAAATAGTATGGCGGTTCCTCAAACAATTAAACATGGAATTACCACATGATCCAGCAATTCCACTTCTAGATATATACCCAAAAGAATGGAAAGCAGGGACTTGAAGAGATATTTGTACACCAAAGTTCATAGCAGCAATATTCACAATAGCTATAAGGTAAAAACAACCCAATGTCCATCAACAGATGAATGTATAAACAAAATGTTGTATATCCATACAATTGAATAGTATTCAGCCTTAAACACCAGGAATGGTGACCCACGCCTGTAATCCCAGCACTTTGGGAGGCCAAGGCGGTTGGATCACAAGGTCAGGAGACCGAGACCATCCTGGCTAACATGGTGAAACCCCGTTTCTAAACTAAAAATACAAAAACTTAGCTGGGTGTGGTGGCAGATGCCTGTAGTCTCAGCTACTTGGCAGGCTGAAGCAGGAGAATGGTGTGAACCCGCGAGGTGGAGCTTGCAGTGAGCCGAGATTGTGCCACTGTACTCCAGCCTGGGTGACAGAGCGAGACTCCATCTCAAAAAAAAAAAAAAAAAAAAAGAATGAAATTCTGACACATGCTGCAACTTGGATAAACCTTGAAGGCAGTATGCTAAGTGAAATAAGCCATACATAAAAGGACATTGTCTAAAAAAATCTTTTCCACACTGCTCTGAAATATCAAGTGGCCTATATGTGTCAGTTTACTTCTAGACCCTCTATTCTATTTGTGCATTCGTCTATTTTGGTCCATAATACCATACTATCTTAGTTACTGTAACTTCCAATAAGGCATGATATGCAGTAGTATAATCCTTCCAGCTCTGTTTTGCTACAGGATTATCATGGCTATTTGCATTTCTATGCATATTTTAGACTCCCACTGCTTATTGATTTCCATTAAAGCATATGCTGGGATTTTGAATGAAATTGCATTGAATTTATGAATCAATTTGATAAGAATACCGATGCTTTGAATTAGTAACTATCCCCATTATGGAGATGAGAAAACAGTTTTGAAGAGATTATGTAACTTGCTCAAAGTCACACAGCCAGAATTTGAACCCAGCACTGCACTCTTCTATGTCTGATTTCAGTGCCTTCACATTGAACCATGCCTTCTAAGTAGACTAAAATATCTCTACTACTGCTGTCACTCATTGCCACCTGAGGACAGAAATTATGTCATCTATGTTTGTATCTACTTAGCTGCTAGACATTGCCCAGGACTCAGAAACTGTTCAATAAGCGCTGATTCAGTGATCAATTAAATGGGTGGGTGAGTAAGGGAGTGAATAACTAGCTTCTGAGAACATAATGCCTTGCTGGCTGCTAGATGCATTTTCATTTGCCCCTCACAGACAAAGACCTAAATGAACAAACCAAACAGACTGGGTGTGGTGGCTGTCATCCTAGCACTTTGGGAGGCCGAGATGGGAGGATCGCTTGAGCCCAGGAGTTCAAGACCAGCCCGGGCAACATAGGGAGACCCTGTCTCTACAAAAAAAAAAAAAAAAAAAAAGAAAGAAAAATGTTTAAAAGGTTTTTTTTTGTTGTTGTTGTTTTGGTTTTTTTTGAGACAGAGTCTCGCTCTGTCACCCAGGCTGGAATGCAGTGGCACAACCTCGGCTCACTGCAAGCTCCACCTTCTGGGTTCATGCCATTCTCCTGCCTCAGCCTCTGGAGTAGCTGTGACTACAGGCACCCGCCACCACACCCTGCTAATTTTTTGTATTTTTAGTAGAGACGGTGTATCACCATGTTAGCCAGGATGATCTCGATCTCCTGACCTTGTGATCCACCCACCTCGGCCTCCCAAAGTGCTGGGATTTTTAAAAACCAAAACTGACATTAATTAAATAAAAATTTTGTTCTGTTACTTTTTCCTTTTTTTTTGTTTGAGACGGAGTGTTGCCCAGGCTGGAGTGAAGGGTGTGATCTCGGCTCACTGCAACCTCCACCTCCCAGGTTCACGTGATTCTCCTGCCTCAGCCTCCCTAGTAGCTGAGATTACAGGCACCCACCACCACACCCGGGTAACTTTTTGTATTTTTAGTAGAGATGGGGTTTCACCATGTTGTCCAGGCTGGTCTCAAACTCCTGACCTCGTGAAACGCCCTCCTTGGCCTCCCAAAGCGCTGGGATTACAGGCATGAGCCACCACGCCCCACCATGGTGTATTTTTATCACCACCTTCTCACAGGCCCTGATGGGCTCCTGGAGAAAGAGGAAGCTGAGTCCAGGGTGGGAAATCCCCTACTCCACCTGACGCAATGGAGCAGGACGCAATGGAGCAGGAAGATGAAGGTTGTCTCCAAGCTTCCTCCACTTCCTGTGCACCTACTGCAGGCCAGGTCCCTGCACACACTGACCTGCTTCCAGGAGAGGACTTACAGAGAAGCTGAAGCTTCAAGCCCCTCCTGTGGCCCCAGTTAATGGGTGCCACCAATTGACTACACAAGAACACCTGAAATATCCTGAGCTCATAAATAAATCTCAGAGAGGTTTTCCCAAATTTGACAACAGTCCTAAAAATGTGCATGACATTACAAATAATGATTAGTGGTGCTGAATAATAAGCTCCCAGTCATCAAAACCAACTTTTGATGAACAGTGCTATTAAAAGACTGAATTATACTTCTCTTCTGGCTATGGACAATATTACAAAATCTTTGTCATTGTAGGGAGTGATCAAACAGCATTTAGTCAAAACGTAGGAAAGAAAGTATTTCAATTTTATTTTATTTTTATTTTTATTTATTTATTTGTTTGTTTTTGAGATGGAGTCTTGCTCTGTCCCCCAGACTGGAGTGCAGTGGCACAATCTTGGCTCACTGCAAGCTCCGCCTCCCGGGTTTACGCCATTCTCCTGCCTCAGCCTCTCGAGTAGCTTGGACTGCAGGCGCCTGCCACCACGCCTGGCTAATTTTTTGTATTTTTAGTGGAGACGGGGTTTCACCATGTTAGCCAGGATGGTCTCGATCTCCTGACCTCGTGATCCACCCACCTCGGCCTCCCAAAGTGCTGGGATTCTAGGCGTGAGCCATCGCGCCCGGACAAGTATTTCTATTTTAGATTCGGGGTATGTGTGCAGGTTTGTTACAAGGATATATTGTGTAATGCTGGTGTTTGGGCTTCTCTTGAACCCCGCCCAGATAGTGAACGTAGTGCCCAACAGGTAGTTTCTCTACCCACCCTCCTGTCCTTCCTCCCCCATTTTGGAGTCCCCAGTGTCTATTGTTTCCATCATTACGTTCGTGCACACCCATTGTTTAACTCCCACTTATAAGTAAGAACATGCAGGATTTGGTTTTCTGTTTCTGCATTAATTCACTTAGGATTATGGCATCCAGCTGCATCTATGTGGCTGCAAAGGATATGATTTCATCAGAGAGAAAGTATTTGAAAGAGCTTTGTTCAGGTAGTTAATTTTTTCTTGGATTTGTGATATTTATGCTATTCATTGGCTTTTAAAATGTATAATTTTTGTCAATTCTAATTATAAATAAATGCTCGTTTTGTACCTAACTTATTATAATTTTCCATCCTGTTTCCTTAAAGAAAGCCCCATCAAATTGTAAATGCCTCAGGTTGGATCCAACCCTGCAGGGCCATCTCATTTAGATATTATTAGCATAATAACTCTAGGAAAGAATTACTATTATTATCTTCATTTTACAGATGAAGAAACTAAGGTTCAGAGATGATCATTTTGTCCAGATCCCACAAACTAGTCAGGAGCAAGTCTTGGTTTCAAACTCAGATGTGACCCACAGTCCAAGTTTTTCCTACTATGTGATTACTAGAATCAACCTTTGTGGAAATTCATTTATGGTCCAGCCACTTAATGTTTTGGGAAACTGTGGTTTTAAAATATGTCCACAAATTATTTGGTACTCTTTCCTCCAAGAGGTCATCCCTA
This sequence comes from Nomascus leucogenys, assembly GCF_006542625.1. Taxonomy (NCBI): domain Eukaryota; kingdom Metazoa; phylum Chordata; class Mammalia; order Primates; family Hylobatidae; genus Nomascus; species Nomascus leucogenys. The sequence continues at coordinate 1,313,425 of NW_022095769.1, forward strand.
ACTCCGCTCCCATTGTGTGCAGGCTGGACTTAATGACTTGCTTTGAGAAACAGAATATTGAGGATGATGGTAAGAGATTGGATCTTGAAAGATGCTGGGGCTTCCTTTTAGTTCTCTCTTCCTTGGACTACTCTTTCCAGGTCATGCTAACTATCATGTCATGAGGACACTCAGGCAGCCTAGGGAGAGGTCCACATGGTGAGGAACTGAGACCTCTGGCCAACAGCTTTGTGAGTGTACCATCTTGAATCTCCAACCCCAATCCAGGCTTCAGATGATTGTAGCTCAACCAACATTGTGACTGCAATCTCATGAGAGACCACCCATTGCAAACCTGCTCCTGGATTCCTGACCCTCAGATACTATGAGATAATAAATGTTTTTAGCTGCTAAGTGTGGGGGTAATTCGTTATGCAGCAACAGATAATTAATATGGGAATTGCTTAATGTTGTAATGGAGATGCTGGCTAGGTGTTTCTAAAATGTTTACACAGGAGATTGATTGGGAGAGTGCAATTGGCTCCCTGCAAATCCATCACTACTGGAAAACAATTTCATACACATGTTTCACCAAGGGTGGATCAATATTGTATTTTATTCTGCATTTGCAAATATCCTCTCAATTAATCAGATTAGCTGTGGTGGTGCAGATATTCCAGCTGCCCTCCCATCACCAAAATGATCTCTTTACATCGAGGACCCAAGCAAAGGTTAAGAGGGAAAATATCTCATTTTTTGTTACCTCTCTCACTTGACAAAGGATTTGAAACTTTTTATAATATTACATCCTTTTAGTATATAGATAAGACAATGAGAAACAAAAGTCAAAAGCAGAATATTGAACAATCTGAAGAACAAGACTAGAGCAAAGTTGGAATGTGCTATGCAAGCTCCAGGTCCTCCACAGTTATTCAAAATAAGTCATTCATTTTGGCGCTGAGCTTCCCAGAGGAAGCACAGGAAGCAAATTCCCATTGTCAGGGCCAGCTTCATGTGTCTGCAGACAGTGCAGTTGCACAAGGCCCTGTACTCCAAAGGGCCCCATACTTGGGAGTAATGCTCTGAGGTTGCCATTCTGAAATTCTTCAGTATTTTGGCTGGGCGCGGGGGCTCACGCTTGTAATCCCAGCACTTTGGGAGGCCGAGGCGGGCGGATCACGAGGTCAGGAGATCGAGACCACGGTGAAACCCCGTCTCTACTAAAAATACAAAAAATTAGCCGGGCGTGGTGGTGGGCGCCTGTAGTCCCAGCTACTCGGAGAGGCTGAGGCAGGAGAATGGCGTGAACCCGGGAGGCGGAGCTTGCAGTGAGCCGAGATTGCACCACTGCACTCCAGCCTGGGCGACAGAGCGAGACTCCGTCTCAAAAAAAAAAGAAATTCTTCAGTATTTTATCCTTGAATTTGTGTTTTGTAAGTGAAATCTGACATCCCAATGGAGCATATAATGGGGATTTGGAGCCTCTGCTCACAGTCTCTTCCTGCTGCCTGCTGTCTGTCACCTCCCTGTCCCCTGGTGGGCTACGCTTGCCCCACCTCCCCTTCCCCTGCCTGCTCTACAACAGCCACCACCCTCCACCCAGGGAGGTATCAGCAGAAGGAGGCCAGCACCCTGCCATCACTCTTTGCCTTGCCACAGGGACCTGGGCATAGATGTGGGCAGGGTAAGAGGTGTGTGCCTCAAGGTGTCTTGGTGCAGGACAAGGTGGTGGTCGTCCCCACCTCTGGCTGGCAGTGCCCCACGTGTCTAAAAGGAATCCTCCCTACAGCTCTCAGGAAAGGAGAGACTGAGGGATATTCTTTGCTGCTGTGGCCAGGCAGAGGCACTGGCACCGGGGTGAGGAGTGTGGCTGAGAGGCTCCATCCCAGCCATGCAGAGTGGCAGGTCACCTTTGGCTGCAAACTTGGCAGAGGTCTCGTGTCCACCCCAGATCCTGGTACCAATCATGCCCCAGCACATGCCTTGCAGTCCCTGGGGGTCACCTGTCCACTATGGGTGGGGCAGCAAGTGCATGGAAAGAGGACATTGACTTTCCAGGGCCCCACAATTTCATTTTGCACTGAGCCCACAAATTATTTGGCCAGCCTTGTCTATTGTGCCCTAGGGAAAGAAGAAATCCATTTCTGAGAGTTAAGGAAGTTTTTCCGTCCCACGTGTCTAAAAGTAATCCTCCCTATAGCTCTCAAGAAAGGAGAAGCTGAGGGATATTCTTTGCTGCTGTGGCCAGGCAGAGGCACTGAGGAGGGTGAGGAGTGTGGCTGAGAGGCTCCATCCCAGCCACGCAGAGTGGCCGGCTGCCCAGGGACCCACCCATGCAAGGAGCTCTGCAGCCTCTGAATCCAACCCTGAAGCACCAAGTGTCTGCAGCCCCGCTGAGCTCTCGCAGCAGCCCACGAGGTGCAGAACAGGCTGTGCTGCATTCTCTGTGACTGGAAATTCACAGGCATTCAGTAAGCCAACTCCATGTGGTTTGAAAATGCCACTAAAATGTCGTACAGGCTTGGCAGCCAGTCCGTGTGTCCTGAGGGGAGTCTCTATGCCAGGGGCTGCTCCTTTGCTTGGGAGCAAATCACAGTGTCCCACACAGGTAGGCTGACTTGGTAAAGGAGGGGACACAGGCCCACCCTGTGCAGGCAGCAGGGGTTTGTCATGGGGGTCTAGAGTCTGACCAAAATCAAGGGACTCTATGGGAAAGATGTGAAGACCGAGTTCACAGACTTGCCACATGGACCTATTTGCAGCAGTCCCCTCCTCTCTGCCCTCCCATTGCCTCCTTGTCAAATGAGGCATTTCCAGGCATCTCCCTCTGCAGGGTCTTCAGGGCCAGGCTTGCCAATCCTGAGCAGAGTACAGAATGCACTGGGAGGAATTAACGTCATATTTCGTTACTAGATGGCGAGCTCTTCTGATTCCAAAGGAGTACATTTCCTTTTCCATCCAAAACAAAAATCTCCAAATACTCCCTTGGGCCAGCAAGTCTATCTGAGATGTCACCGGCATTTAGGGTTTGTCCAGGACATTTAGGGCATCTTTGTTTGTCCAGGGCTGAGGGGTTTCAGTGCTAAAATGAGGCCACTCTCAGGCAAATAGGAAGGTTGGTCACCCAATTGTCATTTAGATAACTGAGAAGCCAGGTAAATCCAGATTATTTTCTTCTTCCTTTTTTTTTTTTTTTTTTTTTGAGACGGAGTCTTGCTCTGTCGCCCAGGCTGGAGTGCAGTGGCACAATCTGGGCTCACTGCAAGCTCCGCCCCCCGGGTTCACACCATTCTCCTGCCTCAGCCTCTCCGAGTAGCTGGGACTACAGGCACCCGCCACCACGCCCGGCTAATTTTTTTGTATTTTTAGTAGAGACAGGGTTTCATCATGGTCTCGATCTCCTGACCTTGTGATCCGCCCGCCTTGGCCTCCCAAAGTGCTGGGATTACAAGCGTGAGCCACCGCGCCCGGCCTGGATTATTTTTTTCAATAAAAAATTAATGATCACATTTATCACTCACCTTCAGGAGGACATACCTTAATATGAAATAAAACTGTCTGTGCAGAGGTCTGGGCTTTCCTGAGGATACAGTAAGGGAAAGGAAGGACAGAGATCTGTTTCCCAGACTTGGCCTCTTTGCCTTAAAGTTGAGTTTTATCTAGCAGCACTGCAAATGATAACTCGGAGAACTGTGCTTTTCTAGAAAGGCGAGTAATGTGAGAGGTCAGTTGTTCTCTGTGTACACACGCCTACGTGGAAGAAAACTGTTCAACTTAAAATGTTAGCAAGGGCCTCCTAGGGATGCCTACTTTTCAAAGGTTTGCGCTATTCTTGAATATGAAAATGAGCCTGCAACATCAGCTGTACAAGAAAATTAACTTTTTTTTTTAAAGCTCTTAGCTTAAGTTCTACCAGGAGTCTCCATTGTATTGTGGTGGCAGAAGCTTGATCTTAGCCTATTCCAGAGTCCCCATCTTTTCTTCAGGGTTAATATTGAAGTTAGGAGGGGTCAGGAAAGGGAGCACTTAGTGTAATGCCAAGGTGTAAGGCAAGAAGGCGGGGGACGTGTCATCTCATGAGACCAGGAGCAAATACTTAGTGAGCACTTCCACTGTGCCAGACGCTAAGAGCTTCATCTGTGTTCCATCTTTTGTTATCTTGGATCAGTAGTGATCCGTACGATTTTTACCCACATTTCACAGATGAGGCACAGAGAAGGTAAGGGGCTTACAAAAGGATTATTTGGCTAGGAAGAGGCAGAGCTGAGATTTAAAACCAAAGACCTGATTCCAGAGGTAGCACACCTAAGGTCATTCATTTGACAAATATTGACGGATCACCTATTTTCTGACCTAGGCCCAAGGGATGGAGCCTAAACAGAAAGGAATCCCTGCCTCAAGGAGCTTCCATTCTGGCCTCTTCACTCCACTGTTTCTTGCGGCAGCCGTGAGGCATCCACTCCCCCTCCTGGTCCTGGGGCCTTATTTCCTCCAGGCTGCCTTTTTCCTCTCTCATTCTAGGGGACCCTTCGGGCCCTGTGACTCTCTTTTTACTTCCACTCTTCTCCTAGGAAGGTGGACATGCCTTCTGCTATCTGCACAGTGCTGGCTCAGACCTCTTCTACTTCCACCTGCTCACAAACTGAAAGCACTTCTAAACCCCAGGCACATCTGCTCACTCATCACGTGCAGGGCCATTTCAGACGGGCACATCGACCATGCACATGGGCCATTCCTGCTCTGGGGCCTGATCCCCAGAACTCTGAACATCTAGCTCAAATGGGGAACAGGGTGTCATACCTTCCTTTCTCAGGAAGATCTACGCATGCCTCCTTTCTCTTCTTACTCCCCTCCTTCCCTGGTGGCGGGAAAACTGGTTCTAACTCACCCACTTTTTTCTAGGTCCTGGGTCATCTCACAGCCATGGATTTTAAGTTTCCAAACCCTAAAGCGTTCTCTGCTAGCTACAGAAAATCCCCTCCCACTCTGTGTGTGTGGCTGATCCTAAGTAGCAGAAGGGTCAAGCAGGGAATAGAGAAAAGACACGGGAATGAACCCACCAGTTAACACTGCACAAGACCCCTTCATTTCAAACACCTGCCTGTACATTTCAGGCCCCATAGGTAAACACATTTCATGCACTATTAATGCTCACCATGCCCTTTTGACAAATCCCCCTTTGTGCTCCAATTTACTCACTTGTAAAGTAGGAATAATGATAGTGCCCACCTCGTACAATGGTTGGGAAGATTAAAATCAGTTAAAGAGTATGAAGTGCTCAGAACAGTTTCTGGCAAAGAGGGAGTGCCCTGTACATTGTTAGCTGTTATTATTATGATTATTATCATTTGTTGTTGTCATATTTGTCTTTCTCATTACACATGTTTCAGGGCGAAGATAATGTTTTAAAAATTTATCTCCATATCCGATTCAGCACATACCAGGGCCCAGCGCACAGTAGGTATTCAGTACATGTTGATTTATTTATTTATTTATTTATTTATTTATTTATTTATTTATTTTAGAGAAAGGGCCTTGCTCTGTCAGCCAGACTGGAGTAGGGTGACACAACCATAGCTCACTGCAACCTGGAACTCCTTGACTCAAACGATTCTCCCACCTCAGCCTCCTGAGTAGCTAGGAAAACAGGCACACACCACCACACCTGGCTAATTTTTCAAAATTTTCTCTAGAGATGGGATCTCACTATGTTGCCCAGGCTTTGACTTTTAACTGAAGAAACAAACTGTTGTGTTTTGTTCTCTCTTAATAAAAGTTCAGATTCAGATCTTTGATGTAAAGAAGTTACTTGACTCCTCCCCATTCACTACCCGCTCCTGCCACTTACAAAAGATTACATTCCTTAGGCTGTCAGAGCTGGAAGAGACCTGGGGGATCATCTGGTCTAACCTTAGTTCACAGAGAGGAATTACAAAGCCCAGGAAGAGGAAAATGAATGGCTCATGGTCACTTAGTGGGTAAAAGAAGAATTTCTAAGCCAGCTGGTGGGAGTTTAATCATTTCCTTTACAGGACTGTTCTCTGAGAAACAAAGCTCATCCCTTCCTTGTGCTCATGACTCATTGACAACATTTAATGAACACTCACCCTATGCCATGCTTAGGAGTGGGAAGACTGCAGGCCACGAGGCTAGAGCAGGGTTCAAATCCCAGTAACACCCCTCGGCAGCTCACACTCTTGAATAAACCGAGCCTCATTATCCTCACTTATAAAACAGGGACAAATAATAAAGAGATGGCAGGAGCTTTGTGGGGAGTCAATGAACTAATGTGTTCATGTTTCTAGCATATAGTAGCAATGTTTGTTCCCTTCCTCTCCACTCTGGTAGCAAAGCAAAGAAGTAGAAGATGGGCCCTTGTCCTCAAGGAGATTATGATCCTGTCCCTTTGCAAGATGAAGAAGCTTGAGCAGAGATGAGCTGAGCGGAAAGTCAAAGGACAGGGAGCGTTAACTGGCAATGTTTAATGGGAGAGGCAATTCTAGTTTTAAAAGAGACAGAGGAGATCGATTGCCAGGGAGCATTAGAAAGATTTCCTAACGTGCTCTTCAGAGAGGCTTCCCCTGACCACCTGTGCAAAGTAGCCCCCCATCACTCTCTGCCCCCTTGCCCAGCATTGTGTATCACAGCATTTACAGCTCTGACACCCTTGCTTGTCTTTCTGTTTGTCATCTGTACCCCCAACTAGAATGTATGCTCCAAAGAACAGGAAATTCTTCATTTGCCATCTGCTCGCTGCTGTCACTCCTGTTCTAAACAATGTCTGGCATATCATAATCGCTTGAAAAATGTTTGTCATGTAAATATAGAGTGACAAATTACAAAAGTAGCTGAGTGATCTTGGGAAGAAAGGAATGATTTGCCTGGGAAGAGCATCTATGTTTAAAATATCAAGGAATTAGTGAATGGTGCTACAGTACTAACGGCTGGGATTTGACCATTTCTGATGGCAGAAAGGAGGCCTCTTCTGTTGAGCTGATGGAGTAGCTTCCCTCCCTGGAAAGCCCACATTCCCGACCTTTGGCCAGCTCTTTTCACTCCTATACCAACGTGAGCTGAGAGAGATAACCCCACCTCCTCAAGACTCGGGGTGCCTTTAGGTTAGCGCTTTACATGGGATCACCTGAAGTCACAAGTAATTCTCGAGTGCGTCTGACTTTAGTGTTAGAGAGATGGATGCTCACAGCCCACAAAGAGCATGGTTGAATCACCAAGCCTCTTGTTTGTGTTGGAGAGTGAGATAAACTCTAGGAGCCTTCACCCATAAAACTGTCTGCAGTATTGAAAACATGCTTCATAAAAACACGCTGATGACCAGGAATGTATCCTTCTAACGTGGGATTGGCTGAAAACACTTTTGAAAACAAATTACTATGGGTTGTCCAGTTTTGCTCATATGCAGTAGGGGGCGCTGTTGATACAAATTCCATCAGTTCTACATGGGCTCCATTACACTAACCACGGGTGCGCCCTGTTCACAGATTTACCCAGACACTTAGCCCTGGTTCTTAACACTGAAGAGTTAACAGGTGTGCCAGGAGAAGAACGTGGCTTACTCAAACCATTTGAAGGATATCATTTTCTTGGTTGGCATCCTCTCAACTCTTAACTAGTTCTCTTCCTACAGAAACTTTTTCACCTTTTTCAGTTCTTACCATATAACATTGACTTTTCCCCTAAAGAGATTATTTGTTGTTCATCCTAAGGATTAATGTTTGGTGTCCTGAGAGTCACCATATTGGAGATATGTCAAGATGTCTGAAGTGGGGAAACCCAAGTCCTACCCACCAACTAGAAGAAAATTTAGACAAATTCAAGTTGACCCCAACTCTCCCAAGAGATGAACTGACTAGGGCTGCAAAGGTACTTGTCTGGAAAACCATTCTTGGGTTTCCCCATAAGCAATATAGTCATTTAGGGAAGAAAGCTGCCCCTATAGAAGTCCCAAAGTGGGGTGCGTGAGAGTTTCCAAATGCCAAATATTGTAGGGATATTCACCCACTTAGAAATTGGGCAATAGATTTGCACTTCTGGAAGCTCTGAGCTTATAGAATAAGGGATGAATAAAGGGTACTCTGGACCATGAATAAAAGATGCCCTCCAATCCTTCACCCTCTCTTAAGCAACAAGCTTCCAAGGCTGACTGGGCTTCACCAGATCCTGCTTTGGCCATCTTGGGATGACCGAATTACCACGTGGGTGAAGAAAGTACCGAGAACTGGGGGGCTATGAAGATACTTTGACCTTTTCTGGAGTCTAGGACCTTCACTGTCCTCGACGGTGCTTCTATTCTAGTTCTTCTAGCAGAGGAGGGCAGTGTTCCTATGAAATTCCTATGCTCCCTGTGGCTCAAAGCCTTTGAAACTGGGGATCCCGGCTGAAGTCTGACTCAGTGTCTCAGGACCCAGCAAGCCCCTCAGCCCCTCAGCTCCTTCAGCCTCCCTCCACACAAAGCAGTGGATGGAGGTGCCAGAGAGAGGCAGCGAAACAAAGGTGGCTTTCACCCAGAGCCAGCTGAGAGGTGCTGACTGTGGTGGTGGGGTCTGCAGCCCTGAAGCTGGGTGCCGTCCTGTGACTCTGAGCTCAAAAATGTGTGAAATTTCTTTTTGCTGGGTATTCTACATCAAGCAGAACCTGTTCTCAGAGAAACATTCCATTTCACAGACCCTAATGGCTTTCCCCTGTGCTGATGCATTAATGAGGCCCTGACTCGTTCTAATCAGAAGGAAGCCATGCAGATAATTGCCTGAATTTTTAATTCAGGGTTATGATAGGGGAATCAAAGTCACACTGCAGTTGCTGAGGCTGCCTCTAGTTCCAGGCCATTGACTTTTGCAATTTTCTTTGATTTCCCCCTCCCTGTCTCTTTCTCCCCACTCTCTCTCTTCTCTCTCTCTCTCTCTCTCTCAGGCTTGGTGGAGACTGACAGTTTCAGGTTGGGGTGGAGTAGAGAAATAGGGGCAGCCCTTGGGGTCTCCCACAGTCTTTCTTCCTCCTCTTCTTTTGCAATCCTTCCCCTCCCCCATGAAAGCGTGGATCCTGCCTGGACCTGTCACCCTAGGGCTGATTCTGGGAGAATGCCCTGCAACTGGCCTTCCCACTCAGGGTCTCCATGCCTATAAGCAAGGACAGGAAATTTGCCCCAGGAGAGGATCTCCCTTGGCAATTTACTTCTCATTTCATCTCAGGTTTTAGGGCAAAGGAGAGAAATGATAAAGGGAAGCGAAAAAGAGATCAGGTGGCCAGAGCAGCTCAGCATCTTCCAATTCCTTGCAAAGGCAATTTGTTCTCCATTGTTGCTGAGACCAAGGGCAGGTGGGAAGTTGGAGGAACCTAACTAAGTCTGAGGTCCTTCCTGAATTTTCTCCCCTGACATAATCATCACCGAGTGCTAGAACTTTAAAGAACTTACAGAACCCTGACAACTACAGGTGGTAGACAGAAGTAAATGCAAACTGGCTGTATGATAGGCCACTAACCCACAAATAAGAAAAGGACCCAGAGGGTGGTACAGAAAGAGCCTCCCTGACATTGGCCAGTTTGCCCAGAATGTCCAGGACCTTGGGCTGACACAGAATTTGCTAGGGTGAGAGTTGGCAGCCTTTATGGCTCAATTCCAACCAATAGTCACTTTCCAGGAGGGTGACTATTCTTGCAAGGGAAGCTTCTTCTCCTAGTATGCTCCGGTGCTGGCTATAGCAACACTATCGGCACACATTTACACTTTAAGCCGGCATTCAACAGAGGGATTCTTTCCCTTCCAGATTGGTCTCCGAATCACTGGGCACCACACACATGACATCTAAGAGCAAAATGTATCTCCACATCTCTGGCTCTGTGTATCAGTTCAGGATTTTTACTTTTAAGAGACAGAAGATAATTTTCATTGGGACTGACATCTCCTGGGTGCCAAGGACATTATATAACATCATTCCATTTAACCATTACCAGTATGTTGTGAAAAAGAGATGACTGTCTCTACTTTCGGATCAGGAAACTTGGGTTCGCCAAAAAAGAACAGAAATTTTACTGCCACCTGCACCTCACCTTCCAGGGGAAGTTTGGTTTTGTGGAATCCAGAAATCCCTTTAAAGGTGCATTTCTAGGGCTTAGCAATGCTACTGATAATGCAGTCTTTCCAATTGCAGGCTACAGCTTTCAGAAATCAAAAGAGGCAGTTACCTTTATAATGCTGGTGGAATTTGACCTCCACTGGGCTTTTGTTTCCTCAATAAAACATGGCCTCATATCTGAATAGCCCCCCTCTCCCAAGAATGCCAAAGCAACCTCACAAACTCTTCAGTCATCTACACGCTGACTCCTTAAGAACATCCCCAACAGAACTATCACTTGACCCAGCAATCCCATGACTGGGTATCTACCCAAAGGAAAATAAATCGTTCTACCAAAAAGACACATGCACTCGCATGTTCATTGCCATGTCATTCACAATAGCAAAGACATGGAGTCACCTAGATGCCCATCCACGGTGGATTGGATAAAGCAAATGTGGTACATATACACCATAGAATACTATGCAGCAATAAAAAAGAATGAAATCACATCCTTTGCAGCAACATGGATGCAGCTGGAGGCCATTATCTCAAAGGAATTAATGCAGGAACAGAAAACCAAATACTACATGTTCTCACTTATAAGTGGGAGCTGACCACTGGGTACATACAGACACAAAGATAGGAACAATAGACACTGGGGACTCCAAAAGGGGAGATGGAGGGAGGAGGGCAAGGGCCAAAAAACTACCTATTGGGTACTATGCTCACTACTTGGGTGACAGGATCATTGATACCCCAAACCTCGTTGTCATACAATATACCCAGACAGCAAACTTGCACAGGTACCCCTGAATCTAAAATAAAGTTGAAATTATTTTAAAAAAAAAAAAAAAAAAAAAAGCAGTGCATCTCTTCTAGAAGAGTGGACCTCATCATGGTGCTAGACTATTTTATGATAGCACAGAGTATCTCCGGGGATTTTTGTGAACCTCTGTTGAAATTTTAAAGCAAAATCAGTTGCCATTTCTTTTTTTTTTTTTTTTTTTCATTTTTATTTTCATAAGAGACGGAGTCTACTTTGTTGTCCAGGTTGGTCCTGAACCCTGGACTCAAGTGATTCTCTTGTCTCAGCTTCCAAAAGTGCTGGGATTACAGGCATGAGCCACTGCACCCAGTCGGGTTTCTGAGTCTTTTAATTTTTTTTTAAAGGCATGTGCTTTGGGACGCCTTTAGGCAGAGTTAGGGCCTCATTTATTCAATCAATCAGGGTATATTTAATGAGCACCAACTATGCACCAGATTGTTCCAAGCACTGAGTCCTGCCCTCCGAGGGGAGCATCACAGTTTAGTGGGGTAGATGAATGCAGGCTGAGGGATGTGGCAGAGGGAAGCACAATCTGCTATGAACGTTGAAAGGAAATCCTGAAATCAAGCTAACAACATGTTGTGTAAACTCCAACAAAATTGAGAGTAACAGCAAGCGCCCTTGTTCCTGAGCCCAGAGCATAGATCCATTCAGGGATGAAAAACCCCATTCTAAACTTTGGTCCCCTCCCATCTCAAAAGCCACCTTTCTCTTAGCTCTCTGGAGACCCGGTCTGCTCCCCAGTTCCTGCGCATTCCAGCTCCAGCCCTGTGAACTTAGAGTTAATGATTAAACCAGGTGGTAGTGCCGTGGCTGGAGGCCGAGGCTTCCTTGGGGTGAGCTGGGTGGCTCAGCCCTGGAAACTGCCAAGTTCCTGGCTCGGCTCCAGCCAGGGATAGGCCGGAGACAGATCCAGCCCCCACACCCACATGCAGCTCATTTTCAAACTTGGCTGCAGTCTCAACAAGCTCTAGTCACAGAACCTCCTGCTACAAACCTAAGGCACTGTGGTATAGTGGAAAATCGAATGTAAAAGGAAACGCAAGTCTTGGGTGCAAATTCTGATCCTGCTACTAATTCACTGGGTGACCTTGGGGTAGTCTCCTCACCTTTTCTGGGCTTCAAGTTCCTCATCCATAATGGAACAATGTTGGACCAGAACGTGCCATGTTCTCTTACAATTCTGTGCATTTGCACATGCTGTTACATTTGCCTGGTACACCCTTCCTATCCCTTTTGTCTTCTTACTCATCCTCCAAAGTGCAGCTGAGGGGTCACCATCTTCAGAAAGCTTTCCCTGAACCTCTCCCAACAGGCTAAGCTAGATGCCCCTTCTTTTAGTCGCATAGCACTCTATTTCCTTTATCATAACACTTAGCCTACTGTTCTTACAGGCATATTTTGGAGATATTGTGGGTTCAGTTCCAGACTACTGCGATAAAGCAAATATGGCAATACAGTGAGTCACACAAATGTTTTGGTTTCCCAGTGCATGTAAGAGTTATGATCACACTATACTGTAGTCTATTAAGCGTACCATAGCATCACATCTTTTAAAAAGTACATACCTTAATTTTAAAACACTTTGTTGCTAAAAAAAAAAAAAAAAAAAATGGTAGCAATCATCTGAGCCCTCAGTGAGTAGTAATCTTTTCGCTGGTGGAGGGTCTTGCTTCATTGTTGATGGATGCTGACTGATCAGGGTGGCGGTTGCTGAAGATTGAGGTTGCCATGGCAATTTAAAAAAAATAAGACAATGAAGTTTGTGACATAGATGGACTTTTCCTTTTACAAAAGATTTCTCTGTAGCCTGCAGTGCTTTTTAGTAGCATTTTGTCCACAATAGAAGTTCTTTCAAAATTGGTCTCAAATCCTGCCACCACTTTATCAACTAAGTTTATGTGGTATTCTCAATCCTTTGTTGTCATTTCAACAATGTTCACGGCATCTTCACCAGGAGTGGATTCCATCTCAAGAAACTACTTTCTTTGCTCATCTATAAGAACCAGCTCCTCATCTGTCAAAGTTATATCATGAGAATCCAGGAATATGACACAAAGGTGGAATAGACGTTAATTTTGTGCATTCTTTGGTAATTTTTTTTTGTAACTACAAAGCTTTGCTACAATTTTATGCATTTCATTCAAGTCAGTGATTTGTGTTTGTATAATTTCCAAAATATAACTGTGGATTATAAAAATGTAACATCATAATTACATTTCTAACTAGAATTAGTATGTCTAGTTTTGTATCTTTATGCCATATTTTTTATTTTATTGTATTGTAAGTTCCATAATACATGTGCAGGATGTGCAGGTTTGTTACATACATAAATGTGTGCCATGGTGGTTTGCTACACCTATCAACCCATCACCTGAGTATTACGCCCCACAAGCATTAGCTATTTTTCCTGATTCTCTCCCTCTCCCACCCCCCAACAGGCCCCAGTGTGTGTTGTTTCCCTCCCTGTGTCCATGTATTCTCATTGTTCAGCTCCCACTTATAAGTGAAAATATGCAGTGTTTGGTTTTTTGTTCCTGTGCTAGTTTGCTAAGGATAATGGCTTCCAGCTCCATCCATGTCACTGCAAAGGATATGATCTCATTCCTTCTTATGGCTGCATAATATTCCATGGTGTATATGTACCACATTTTCTTTATCTGGTCTACCATTGGGTTGGTTACATGTCTTTGCTATTGAGGAATAGTGCTGCCATGGACATATGTGTGCATGTACCTTTGTAATTGAATGATTTATATTCCTTTGGGTACATACCAAGTAATGGAATTGCTGGGTCAAATGGCATTTCTGGTTCTAGGTCTTTGAGGAATTGCCATACGGTCTTCCACAATGGTTGAACTAATTTACATTTCCACCAACAGTGTAAAAGTGTTCCTATTTCTCCACAGCCTCGCCAGCGTCTGCTGTTTCTTGACTTTTTAATAATCACCATTCTGGCTGGTGTGAGATGGTATCTCACTGTGGTTTTGATTTGCATTTCTCTAATGATCAGTGATGTTGACCCTTTATTTTTATGTTTCTTGGCCATATAAATGTCTTCTTTTGGGAATTGTCTGTTCGTGTGCTTTGCTCACTTGTTAATGGGGTTGTTTTTTTCTTGTAAACTTAAGTTCCTTGTAGATTCTGAATATTAGACCTTTGTCAAATGGATAGATTGCAAAAATTTTCTCCCATTCTATAGGTTGTCTGTTCACTCTGATGATAGTTTCTTTTGCTGTGCAGAAGCTCTTTAGTTTAATTAGATCCCATTTGTCAATTTTTGCTTAGACTCCCACACAATAATAGTGGGAGACCTTAACACTTCACTGCCAATATTAGACAGATCATCAAGACAGAAAATTAACAAAAATATTCAGGACTTGAACTCAGCTCTGAATCAAGTGGACCTGACAGATATCTACAGAACTCTTCACCCAAAAGCAACAGAATATACATTCTTGGCACCACATGGCACTTACTATAAAATCGATCACATAATTGGAAGTAAAACACTCCTCAGCAAATGCAAGAGAGCTGAAATCATAACAAACAGTCTCTCAGAGCACAGCACAATCAAATTAGAACTGAAGATTAAGAAGCTCACTCAAAACCACACAACTACATGGAAGTTGAACAACCTGCTCCTGAATGATACCTGGGTAAATAATGAAATTAAGGCAGAAATCAAGAAGTTGTTTGAAACCAATAAGAACAAGGAGACAACATGCCAGAATCTGTGGGATGCAGCTAAAGCAGTGTTAACAGAGAAATTTATAGCACTAAATGCTATAACACAAAAAGGTAGAAAGATCTCAAATTGACAATCTAACATCACAACTAAAAGAACTAGAGAGGCAAGAGCAAACAAACCCCAAAGCTGGCAGAAGACAGGTCACATCTGCAGTGACTTCCCCCACTGAAGTCATGCATAAGGGTTGGAATCAACTTCTTCCAAATTCTTGTTAATGTTGATATCTTGACCCTGACCCATGAATCATGAATGTTCTTAATGACATGTGGAATGATGAATCCTTTCCAGAAGGTTTTCAATTTACTTTGCCCAGATCCATCAGAGAAACCACTATCTATGGCTGTATAGCCTTATGAATGTATTTCTTAAGTAATAAGATTTGAGAGTCAAAATTCCTCCTTGATCCATAGACTACAGAATGGATGTTGTATTAGCAGGCATGAAAACAACATTCATCTCCTCGTACATCTCCATTAGAGTTATTGGGTGACCAGGTGCGTTGTCAATGAGCAGTAATATTTTGAAAGGGATCTTTTTTTCTGAGCAGTAGTTTTCAACAGTGGGCTTAAAATATTCAGTAAACCATGCTGTAAACAGATGTCCTGTCATCAGGCTTTGTTATTCCATTTCTAGAGCACAAGCAGAGTAGGGTTAGCATATTTCTTAAAAGTCCTAGGACTTTTGAAATAGTCAGTGCGCTCCAATGCTCACGCCTGTAATCCCAGCACTTCGGGAGGCCAAGGTGGGTGGATCACGAGGTCTGGAGTTCAAGACCAGCCTGGCCAAGATGGTGAAACCCTGTCTCTACTAAGAACTACAAAAAATTACCCGGGTGTTGAGGCAGGGGCCTGTAATCCCAGCTACTCAGGAGCCTGAGGCAGGAGAATTGCTTGAACCTGCCTGGCAGAGGTTGCAGTGAGCCGAGATTGTGCCACTGCACTCCAGCCTGGGCGACAGAGTGAGACTCCATCAAAAAAAAAAAAAAAAGAAAGAAAAAGAAAGAGAAAGAAAGAAGGAAGGAAGGAAGGAAGGAAGGAAGGAAGGAAGGAAGGAAGGAAGGAAAGAAAGAAAGAGAAAGAAAGAGAAAGAAAGTCAATGAGCATTGGCTTCAACTTAAAAGTCACCAACTCCATTAGCCTCTACACAAGAGAGTCAGCCTGTCCTTTGAAGCTTTGAGGCCAGGTATTGACTTCTTTCTAGCTATGAAAGTCCTAGGTAGCATCTTCTTCTGATAGAAGGCTGTTTGGTCTACACTGAAAATCTGTTGCTTAGTGTAGCCGCCTTCATCAGCGATCTTAGCTAAATATCCTAGATAACTTGCTGCAGCTTCTACATCAGCACTTACTGCTTCTTTTGCACTTTTATGTTATAGAGATGATTGCTTTCCTTAAATCTCATCAACCAACCTCTGCTAGCTTAAAAAAAAATATTTTGCAGCCTCCTCACCTCTGTCTGCCTTCACAAATTTGAAGAGAATGAGGGCCTTTCTCTGGCCCTGGCTAAGGCTTTGGCTTAAGGGAATATAGTGGCTGGTTTGATCCTCTATTCCCACCACTCAAGCTTTCTGCATATCAGCAATAAGTCTGTTTCCCTTTCTAATCATGCATGTGTCCACTGGAGTAGCACTTTCCATTTCCTTCAAGAAATTTTCTTTGCCTTCACAACTCAGCTAACTGTTTGGTGCAAGAGGCCTAGCTTTCGGTCTAGTTCAGCTTTCACATGCCTTCCTCACTAAGCTTAAGTGTTTCTAGCTTTTGATTTAAAAAGAGAGATGGGCCAGGCGCGGTGGCTTACGCTTGTAATCCCAGCACTTTGGGAGGCTGAGGCGGGTGGATCACGAGGTCAGGAGATTGAGACCACGGTGAAACCCCGTCTCTACTAAAAATACAAAAAAAAAAAAAAATTAGCCGGGCATGGTGGCGGGCGCCTGTAGTCCCAGCTACTCGGAGAGGCTGAGGCAGGAGAATGGTGTGAACCCGGGAGGCAGAGCTTGCAGTGAGCCGAGATTGAGCCACTGCACTCCAGCCTGGGTGACAGAGAGAGACTCCGTCTCAAAAAAAAAAAAAAAGAGAGATGTGAAACTCTTCCTTTCACTTGAACACTCTGAGGCCACTGTGGGGATTATTAGTTGGCCTGTTTTCAATATATTGTGTCCCAGGGAATAGGGAGGCCCAAGGAGTGGGAGAGAGATGGGGGGACACCTGGTCGGTGGAGGAATCAGAACACACATATTTATTAAGTTTGCTATCCTATATGGTGAGGTTTGTGGTGCCCCAAAACAATGACAATAGTTAACATCAAAGATCACTGATCACAGATCAACATAATATATATAATAATATGAAAAAGTTAGAAATATTGCAAGCATTACCAAAATGTGACCCTGAGACAAAAAATGAGCATATGCTGTTGGAAAATTGGCACCAATAGTATTGCTCAATGCAGGGTTGCCAAAAGCTGTGCATATGTTAAAAAAAAAAAAACTCAGTATATGAGAAGCAGCACAATAGAATGAGGTATTGCTTTGCTTAGCCTCATTCTCAGCCCTGCCCCACCCACTACTGGACAATAAGCTTTTGAAGACAGAAGCTTTTATTTATCTATTTTTTTATTAGGCACAGCATAGTACCTGGCATCAAGTGTGTGTTCAGAAATTTTAAGTTTCCTCCAATTAGAATCATTAAGGTTAATGATATTTGTGAATTTACTTCTACCATTTTATTTTGTGTTTTCTTTTTATCTTTACTTCTTTTCTTCTCTCTCTTTTTTATTTTTATTTTTTGTATTCTACCAATTGATCATATTATTGTTCTTTATTGGTTTGAAAGTTTTACATTCCATTTCTACTCTTTTAGTGGGAACCCTTAAATTTTTAATATAAATACTTGTCCTAATTAGTCTAAGGTTGATCAATATCTCTAATGACTTTTCCCAAAATATAAAACCTTAGGACACTTTAATTTGCCCTTGTCAAATGCCTACTGTGTCCTAGTAATTTAGTTTCATCTTATTTTTAAACCCACCAAAATTACTCTTTTAGCAAATTTTTATAGGCCAGGTATAGTGGTGCATGCCTATAATCCCAGCACTTAGAGAGGCCAAGGTGGGAGGATTGCTTGAGCCCAAGATTTTGAGACCAGCCTGGGCAACATAGGGAGACCCTATCTCTACAAAAGATAAAAAAATTAGCCAGGCTTGGTGGCCCATGGCTCTTGTCCCAGCTACTCAGGAGGCTGAAGTAGGACCACATCCCTACATATACATCTTGGGTGCCTGGGGTTCTGGGATTTTTTTTTTTTGAGACAGAGTCTCTCTCTGTTGCCCAGGCTGGAGTGCAGTGGCACGATCTCGGCTTACTGCAACCTCCGCCTCCTGGATTCAAGCGATTCTCCTGCCTCAGCCTCCTGAGTAGCTGGGATTACAGGCATCCGCCACCACACCCAGCTAATTTTTGTATTTTTAGTAGAGATGAGGTTTCGCCATGTTGGCCAGACTGGTCTCGAACTCCTGACCTCAGGTGATCCTCCTGCCTCAGCCTTCCAAAGTGCTGGGATTACAGGCATGAGCCACCGTGCCCAGCATGTGCCCGTTCTGCATTTCTAACAAGCTCCCAGATAATGCCAGTGCTGCTGGTGCATGGACCACGTTTGACCAGCAAGGGTCCAATACAACCAGACACTGTGCTATGAACATAGGCAATGTGGGGGTTGGAGATGGTGAGTTTAAAAAGAACAACAAGGTTTTAGAAAGGAACACCCAGACTCTCAAAGCTCAGCTTTAGTGACCACAGGAAAATACGCTACAGTTATCGTGAAGGTTTGCCTGTTCGTACATATTATTCTAGGTGCACCGGAAAAGGAAGAACAAATTATTTCCCTGTGTGAACCACAGAAAAGGACCCCCCTGATATACTTCTTTGCATTCCAGCCACTTCCCTCTTTAGTGACTAATGCCAACATTTTTTTTCCTGAGTTCTGAAGCAAAACTATGCCAAGGCTACCTCCTTAAGTCACACCTCCTTCCGGGCAGGGGGAGCCCCATCTTCTTATGTACCCACAAATGCCACTGCAGCATAACTACATCTGGTCATTTCATCAGATTACATTGCACAGATGTCAGCCTCTCTGGTCCCTCTGAGCCCACCTGCTTGGAGAAACCATCCCAGAAACGTTGAGAATTCCTGAATTGTTGGTATGGCGTTGAAAGAGGGAGAAATTGCAATGATAGGGGCTGGCCATCTGCCTATAAATTTTCATACCTGTAGCTTGTGTTGTTCTAGAGAGCACCTTCACTACACTTCTCTGATGCCACCAACCTGCTGTTTTTATTTTTAAAGAGGAAAAAAAAAATCCCTATTCCAGTAATAATCTCATCTACATTTAATTATATTGCCCTGGGCACTTTTCTTTCACTGGCAATGAATGTGGCCTATGAAGTGTCTAGGGCCCTCAGGCCATAGTCACTTTCTGCAAGAGAAACTGAGATGGGATCCCCCGAGCCTGCTTAGAGCTGCGTGGTGCCCAGGGTCTGCACTGCTCCCCAGTGTCATGGGCACACCAAAACTGACCCCGAACTCCCCAGAGTTCTTTGAAATATGCTAGGAAAGAGAGCAAAAATGAAGAAGGACGTTCTCTGAAGGGGCCACTCAAATTCTGTTGTTCTCCAATTCTGTATATTCAATCTTTTTTTTTTTTTTTTGATGGAGTCTCGCTCTGTCGCCCAGGCTGGAGTGCAGTGGCGCGATCTCGGCTCACTGCAAGCTCCGCCTCCCGGGTTCACGCCATTCTCCTACCTCAGCCTCTTCAAGTAGCTGGGACTACAGGCACCCGCCACCACGCCCGGCTAATTTTGTTTTTGTATTTTTAGTAGAAACGGGGTTTCACCATGTTGGCCAGGATGGTCTTGATCTCCTGACCTCCTGATCCGCCCACCTTGGCCTCCCAAAGTGTTGGGATTACAGGCGTGAGCCACCGCGCCGGGCCCAATCCTTTCTTTCTTGAAGATTGACAAGGAGAAAGCAGCTAAACTGAGTGGAGTTCCACAAAATCCACAGGCCCTAAGTTGCACGGCCAGAGGCAGAGCAGTGGCCCGCACAGAAGAGCTACAGTAACCCTCAACTTTAGCATGGGGTGGGGATACTTTCAGAGAAGGAGGGACTGCAACAGTCACCTAAATCAACCCGGAGAAGAGAGGACTGGCCTGCTAATATCCATAGGGTATTTTTAATGCATTTAAAATACAGCAATGGGCCAGGCACGGTGGCTCACACCTGTAATCCCAGCACTTTGGGAGGCCAATGTGGGCAGATCACCTGAGGTCAGGAGCTCAAGACCAGCCTGGCCAACATGGCAAAACCCAGTCTCTACTAAAAAATACAAAAATTAGCCGGGCATGGTGGCAGGTACCAGTAATCCCAGCCACTCGGGAGGTTGAGGCAGGAGAATCGCTTGAACCAGGGTGGCAGAGGTTGCAGTGAGCCAAGATTGTTCCACTGCACCCCAGCCTGGGTGATAGAGCAAGGCTCCTTATCAAAAAATAATAATTAATTTAATTAAATACAGAAATTTTTTATTAAATCCCCTTGGCATATTGTCACAGAGAACTTCAGAACTGATTTTTGAAAGCTCAAAAGCTATAAACCATCAGGCACCAGGAACATGGCTGCCACAGCAGTGAGTCTCACTGTGGAAGGCATAGGAATTTGGGGAACAAGTAGCTATTTTCCCCCAAATTACACTGTGATGTAATGAGAGAATCAGTCCCCGAATCCAGATCAAGCAATTCTCAACTCAGTGCTCTCTCCACCCCACTCAAGAGATGTGTTAGAAAATATAAAATATAAATGAAAAGATCAAAGCACTGAACTTCGCCCCCACACAAATAGGAAAATAGGACTTGTGCACTGAGGTTCACTGTTTGATCAAGGGAGCCAGTAGTTTCAATGTATTATAAAAGTCAAGATTAGAAAAACTTGTTTTTAGCAGTTTAATGAATTTCCCAAGAAAAGAACTAGAGAGGCAGTGATCAGAGGGACAGGGTTAACCCTAAATGCAAGACTTAGGCAGAAATTCCATTTTAGGTTTTAAACCAGAAATAAATTTGGGAAGAATCATGTTTTAATATCAAATACTTAAGCCCTGCAGGAGTACATGCATTAACAAACTCACGGATGGTAAATATCTGCCTTTTGCTGGTCTGCAACTATGCCCAGCCTAATTTCCATTACTTCCATACTGTCTTCAAATTTTTGGCTTCCAACATCAAAATTCCACAAACTGCAGCCTCTTGGTTCCTAAAGAACCTACTTATTACTGACCTGAGTTACTAACGTCACTAGTTGCACAACTTCTTTTGCTACTAGCTTTGGATCAAATACTAATTACATTGCCAATGATTATGTGAATTCGTATCAGCTTTCTAGAAGGCAAATTGGCAATACACGTCAAAAGCCACAAAAATGTCTATACTCTTGGGCTAAAAATCCCACTCCTGGAACTTTTCCTCAGAAGAGAAGTCAAAAAAAGAACAGACATTATAAAGATGTCCATCATGGTGTCATCGAGAACTATCCAACAATACGGTCAACGACAGCACATCTCTAAGAACAGCTACCATTGGCTGAAGAAATTCTCTGCCAGGCCTCTACATGTTTTACTTCTAAACCTCACAGTAACCCTGCCACATCTGTGTGACCTCCCACTTCACAGATTAGAAAATAGGCTCAAAGCACAAAGCAGTAACTGAGCCAAGGTCATGTGAGTAGTAAGTGCCAGAAGCAAGGCTTGAACCCAAGGCTTTGTAACTCTGATACCTCTGCCTGTTCCATTCGCCCCTGGGATTGCTTGCAACCAAGATGCTGGAGCACTGAGTCCCAGGAACAAGCCATGATGCAGTAGTTTCCGTGATAAGCAGGAAGAAGCAGCAGTGTTGAAAAAGGCTTCCTGGGCTGGTCATGGTGGCTCAGGCTTGTAATCCCAGCACTTTGGGAGGCTGAGGCAGGCGGATCACTTGAGGCCAAGAGTTTGAGACCAGCCTGGCCAACATGACAAAACTCTGTCTCTACTAAAAATACAAAAATTAGCTAAGCATGGTGGCACACACCAGTAATCCCAGCTACTTGGGAGGCTGAGGCAGGAGAATCGCTTGAACCAGGGAGGCAGAGGTTGCAGTGAGCCAAGATGGTGCCACTGCACTCCAGCCTGGGCAATGGAGCAAGACTCCATCTCAAAAAAAAAAAAAAAAACCTTCCTGAAATAACATTCAGGGAAAGAGAAGGAGATTAAATTAAATTAAATTAAACCTATAGTATAATTATAATTTTTATTAAAATATGTATAGCATTTAAAAGTGATCACTTTTAAACGGAAATAATAGGGCTAGCATTTGGTGGTGGGGAATAGGTGGGTGCTTTATTCTATTTATAGTTCCTTAAATGGTGTTATGCTAATGTCTTAACAGCAAGCCTTAAAAGAATTAATAATAAAGACGAACTTGACCACTGTCTGAAGCTTAATAAAAGCATGTGAGTGTTTTTCTCTCTCTCCTACCTTTGGGTGAGTTCTCCACCCTGCCAGTTCTCTCTCGGTTTCATGATGTTTGCACCTTGCTGAAACCACAACTTCCCCCAGAGTGTTGCTGAGTACCCAGGAGACAGTCACTGGTAGGCCTTTTTCAGTAGAGGTGAGAGGACATTGGAATAATGACATCACTATTCAAATGGTGAAGGAGAAAGGGAGAGCACCAAACAAACTCACACACCAAGGAGAAAACCAGTGGGCTTTTATGGCTCTGTTTATGGGAAGTGCTTCACCAACTGAAAGGTCAGGAGCTGACGTGCCCAACGGCACTGGAGCATTACGTGAAATTGCAAAAGTAGAACCTTATAAAAATTCATAAGCTCATGAAACACCCTATTGACTATATCAGTTAGGGGTACAGTGCCCAGGATTCTGTCAGGCTCCAGAAAAAATGAAACATTAGCAGCCACATACTGAGCACCTCAGCATTGTTCTAGGTCCTTCTCCTAGTAAAAAACATGCATTGGGTGCTTACTGTATGCCTGTGCTTTGTGGAACTCCTCCTGTGTTAACTCTTTTCATCCCCATGTACAATCCTATAATAGATATTATCAGCTTACAGGTGAGAAAACCAAGGCTTAAACTTACAGTACGATTATAATTTTCATTAAAATGTGTGTAGCAGCTAAAACATGATTACAGAGGGAAATAGTTGGACTGGCATTTTTGAATGGGGTTGAAAAAAAAAAACTTGCCCAGCTGAGATTCAGGTCCAGGTCCGCCTGACACCAATTGCTGCACTCTGCAGCCTCTCACAACGCCACACCACCCAAAGTCTGTTTCAGCCTCTCAACACCCTGTGTGGCTCTAAGCACTGTCCTTTATATGGAGAGCACGGCCCTCTACCTGCATGATCAGAGCTGAGTGAGAGTTCACCAGGCTTCCTGCCTTCTCAGTAAAAGAAAAGTGTTCCATGATGGAAAGAATGTGGCCTTTGGCACTAGATGAATCGAGATTTGCATCCTGACTTCTGCATTCAGTAACTTCAGTAAGTCACCGAATGTCGCTGAGTCTCCATTTTCTCATCTGCAGAATGGGAGCCCCCCTCTCAGTGATGAGGACTGGAGTCCAGCACAGAGCCTGGTTAGAGTGGGAGTATTTTCATGTGGTTACCCATTGATTGTGGAGGAACCGCTAAGGTCCAGCTCTCCCCACTCCAGTGAAGCTGCTGTGAGACAATCATTGGTTGTTAGAAGTGCTCTCGAAATAGTGAAGGATGAGCAAGAAGTTCAGTGGCCCCTCAATGAAAAAAACTAATTACTCAGGATGTTCCTTCAGCTGCTACCTTTGCCATTTCCTTCCACTCCTTCCAACTGATGCCAACAGACTTTGCCCAATTCATCCACCAGTGGGATGTCTCTATCCTTTGATGAGACTATCCATTCCCCAATCTCCTAAGATGTTTATCTTCATCCTCATTGTGCCTAGTCATTGATTTTCTTGTTTTATCCCCCTTTCCAAGCTCACCAGATGCTCTGTGCCTCAACTGTTCCACACTGCTCTTTGCATCTCCTGTAGTTGGCACACAGAAAATTCTAGTAGGGTGCATGACACAAGGGCAGTGACCACATCCCCAGGCCCAAGCACCATGCCTACCATATAGGAGGTGTTCAATAAATGTGTGATATGTGGGTGAATGAAGGAAGGAATGAATCATTAACAAGTAGTATGTATGGCCTGAGTGGAGCGTGAGTTATCCAACAGTAGGTTCTTGCAGAGGGCCTGTTGCTGGCTGTGAGCAGAGACTCACAAGACAGGTCGGCCAGGCTCCCTGGGAGGCAGGGCGGATTACGTGCAGTCTTTCTGTTACATGTTTCATATATATCAAGCCTGTCCAACCCGTGGCCCATGGACCACATGTGGCCTGGGACAGCTTTGAATGTGGCCCAACACAAATTTGTAAATTTTCTTAAAACATTATGGGATTTGCAATTTTTTTTAGCTCATCAGCTATTGTTAGTGTTAGTGTATTTTATATGTGGCCCAAAACAATTTTTATTTCTATGTGGCCCAGGCAAGCCAAAAGATTGGACATCCCAATATATATCATCTCATTTAGTTCTCAAAAGAACCCTAGCCATGCAAGTGGAAACCCCATCTTACAAAGAAGACTCACTCACCTGGTTACCCAGCAAGGTGGGGAGTCTAACCCAGGTCTCTCTGACTCCAAAGCCAGTGTCGCTTCCTCACTCTGGGGGTTAAGTGCATGGGCTCTGATGCCAGACAATTTGGGTTCATATCCTGATTTGCCTCTTACTAGCAGAGGGAACTATGACAATTCAAAGAACTCCCAAGTCCTGATTATCTTTTTTTTTTTTTTTTTTTTTGAGATGGTGTCTCGCTCTGTCACCCAGGCTGGAGTGCAGTGGCATGATCTCGGCTCACTACAAGCTCCGCCTCCCAGGTTCACGCCATTCTCCTGCCTCAGCCTCCTGAGTTAGCTGGGACTACAGGCGCGCACCACCATGCCCAGCTAATTTTTTTGTATTTTTAGTAGAGATGGGGTTTCACTGTGCTAGCCAGGATGGTCTCGATCTCCTGACCTCGTGATCCACCCACCTCAGCCTCCCAAAGTGCTGGGATTACAGGCGTGAGCCACCGTGCCCAGCCCCCAAGTCCTGACTATCTTATCTGTAAAATGAGGATAATTATATTTCCTACTTCAAGAGTGCTGTGAGAATTACATGAGATAATATAAGAAAAAGATCACGAGCCAAGCGCGCAGCAAGTCTTCAGTAGCAGCGGTAACAGCAGCAACAATAGCAATAGTGGTAGTGGTGGTAGCGGTACTAGGAATGGTGTGAACGGTGGTAGCAGTGGCAGTGGTAGGGGTGGTATTCATAATGGTAGGAGTGTAATTAATAGTAATCATAGTGGCCAAGTGCTGTGGTTCACACCTGTAATCCCAGCACTTTGCAAGGCCAAGGCAGGAGGATTGCTTGAGGGCAGGAGATCAAGACCCCATTTCTGGAAAAAATTTTTAAAAATTGGTGAGGTATACTGGCATGCACCTGTAGTCCAAGCTATTTGGGGGCTGAGACAGGAGGATTACTTGAGCCCAGGAGTTCAAGGCTGCAGTGAGCTATGATTGCACCACTGCATTCCAGCCTGGGCGACAGAGTGAGACACCAACTAAAAAAAAAAAAAAAAAAAGGCCAGGCGCGGTGGTTCATGCCTGTAATCCCAGCACTTTGGGAGGCCAAGGCAGGCGGATCACGAGGTCAGGAGATCGAGACCATCCTGGCTAACACGGTGAAACTCCGTCTCTACTAAAAATACAAAAAAAAAATTAGCCGGGCGAGGTGGCAGGCGCCTGTAGTCCCAGCTACGCGGGAGGCTGAGGCAGGAGAATGGTGTGAACCCCACGAGGCGGGGCCTGCAGTGAGCCGAGATCGCGCCACTGCACTCCAGCCTGGGTGAAAGAGCGAGACTCCTTCTTAAAAAAAAAAAAAAAAGTGGTATATTGGTGGTGGTGGTAGTGGTAGTAGTAGTAGCAGTATTAATAGTGGTAAGAATGGTAATAGTAGTGGCATTAATGGTGGTTGTAGTGATAGTAACACTAGTGGTGGTGGTGGTAGTGGCAGTAGTAGTGGTATTAATGGTGGTAGTCGTGACCGTAGCACTGGTCATGTAGTGGTAGTAATTGTGGTATTAATAGAGGTTGTAATGGTCGTGGCAGTAGTGATATTAACAGTGATAGAAGTGGTGGTAGTAGTAGTAATGGTAGTGGTTGCAGAGTAGGGTATTAGTTGTGGTGGCAGGAATTGAGTGGTGGTAGTAAGTAGTGGTAGTACTGGGGTGATTTTAATGTGGACGTATCCTGAAGGCGTGGTGGCATTTGAGGATGTCAAGTGGGCTTGTTAACTTAAGGTGCTTCCACTCTGGGAGACGGGGTGAGTATAGCAGTGGGAGAGGGATGCAATGGAAACCTATATTCTGGGGGCCCAGTTGTCCTTAGGAGCAGGAGAGCTGTAATTCCCAGGCACAGCCACAAGGCGGGGGCAATGATTTGGCACTCATGACATCGGAACAGGCCTAGGAAAAAATAACTAGCTCAGGAGCTGGGAGCACCCAGAGGACCCCAGGAGACTCCCAGGGAATGAAGGAGAGTTGGCTGGCTGAGCTTCAGAAACAATTTGATCCTTGGGGTTTAAGAAAGACATCAGCAGAGCAGGGTCAGCCACAGGAAAGCAGGAAGGGAAAGTGCAAAATGGGATGAGAGCAACAGGGGTGACCCCAAAACTGTGGTTCTCAACTTGTTTCCACCTGAGCGACAGCATTGGGACAGGGTGTGTGTGTGGCCCTCACTTCCAGGGGTGGGTGGATGCAAATGGGCCACAGATGACAAGCGGTTCCCCTTTCTCTCTCACTCATCAGGACCCTCTATTATGCGGTGGGTGTCCGAGAGTTTGAGGACCACTGATCTGGACCAGGACATGGTGGCCAGAGGACGCAGAGAGAAAGTTTAAAAGGTACAGTCATCTTTCAAGGAGCCACCTACACACAGAGGACTAGAGTGGCTGAGGGTGGGCTGTGGGTGTCAGTGCTAAAAACATGGCTTTAGGGTTAGGGTTTATAAAAGGGGCCCAGATTCCAATTCTGGCTCTACACTTTTAGCTACGTGACCTTGGACAAAGAGATACTATTAGTACTGGTAGGTTTGTTGTCCAGAGTAAATGAGATGATATCTTTAAAGTGCTTAGCATGTGCCTGGTTGTAACTACAGTTCACTGCTCAAAAAAGGGCAGCTATGATTATTACTATCATTATTGTTACATGGGTGTGATGATGGAGAGCGATTGCTTTTAAATCCTGTCTCTACAATCCCACCAATGTTACAGGGTCTTATACAGGAACTGTCTTGTATTTTGCTCAAGGTGTGTTATGTGTGATAGAACTGGCTTCCCAATGAGATTTCAAGGCCCCCCAGGGTAAAGCTATATGTCTCTTGACTTTTGGACAATTCTGATTATAACTCTGGACATAGAGTAGTTGGGTGATCAATCCACTTGTCCACTGGTCTGTTGTAAAATTGGTAGCCTGTAAGTTTTCTGGCATGGCACCTAACAAAGCCATGCAATCATTATTTGCTAAGCACTTGCTGTATGCTGAGAACACTGGGATAGTCTAATTTGGGGAGATTATCCTATGCATCTCTGTCTTCTCATTGCTAAGCTATGACTCTGGGGAAGTCCACTGAATCTCTCCTCTTCCCTCCACTCTGACCAAACTGACCCCATTTCTGGGCAGAAACACTGGCATGAAACGGAAGAGACAGTACTAGAAACTAACTTGGTTCAGTGAATTTAGGCATTTGTTGTTCAAGTTCACAAGACCATTTCCTGGGGGACTAGACAAAATTGATATAAAGTTGCTGTGACACTGAAGGAAAGGAAGAGAGAAAGAACTGAAAGTCCTGCTTAAATAAACTCAAAGGAAGCCAACGGGGTAAAGGTCCACATGAAATATCTTCTCTGGCCTCCTTGGCCTCGTTGCTCTTCTGCCTTACGGGTCTGTTTCCTCATCTGGAACATAAGGGTACAAAAGCAGTGGGTTGCCAAAGTCATTTAAGGACCCTGGACATAGCTCTATGTGGAGACTCATGGTGACAGAATTATGGCTGCTTTTTAGTCACTACCTCCCTGTGTGGTCAGGGCCCCAGAGTCACTCATCCTCTCCGCACCTCAGCTTCCCCAAGTACAGGTGACCTCCAAGTTTGCCCTGGCTGACCTTTAAAGGCCATCCCAGCCAGGACACCAATGCTAACATTCTGCCCAGTTCTGCCTGCCCTGCTCTCACCCCTGACCCAACACTGTTTGGAGTTTGAGTAGTGGGTGAGTTTCACTTCTTTTTCTTTGTCTTGTTGGCAGGTAACTTTCGTGATGACATACTCCTGCAAAGACGGTGTGGGACACAATTCTCATGGATGGAGGTGAACATGACTGTCCCTTGATACAAGGGCTAGAATTGATTGGGTTGCTGTTGTCCTTTGAGAATCACCACCGGACTCTATATGGCTGTTTCTTCAATTGCAAAATGAGAGAACATGTTTCCTTTTTAATCAGCAATATTACCCTTAAGAAACCTTGAAGGGCAGTGCTATTATTAAATATCTCAAGCACAAACTTTGATAAATGGCTTCTTTTTTTTTTTTTTTTGCAAATTACAAATTGAATAGCCTTCTCTCCTCCAGTGCTCCTGCACTCTCTTCAACCCAGAACCGCAGGGGCTCTTTCAAGGGCAGTTACCCTTTGAGATGGGGAAAGAGGCGCCATTCATATGAACTTTCTCCCTCATCCTGATTCACCCTCCATTTCATTGCTGGCTGAAGGCCTCCTGTACAACCAGACACATTTGAATAATTAATACTCAGTAAGTTGAATGGTTGACCTTCAACAGCTGTATGGCTCCTGAAACTCAGAGTGTTGTCTGTGAAAGCAGGGTCATATGAAAAAGTCCAGGATGGCGCCTGAGGGAGGATTCCTCATTAAACTCAAAGAATGTGGGATGACAGCAGAAGCTGGCATGACTGCAGCCTCACCCAAGCCTCTGTGGAGAGCATCTTAGGTAGGAAGTGGGCTTGAGTGAGAATCAGTGATAAATGAGTGGCCATACCACATTTCAGAAGAGTGAACATGTGACTGAGATAAAAATGATCTGGTCTGCAGATCAGGAAGAGATGAGGCCCTAAGACCTGTCAGGGGACAAGGAATGAATGTCCTTCATTCATCCACCCAAAAAACATGTATTGGGGCCAGGCACGGTGGCTCACGCCTATAATCCCAGCACTTTGGGAGGCCGAGGTGGGTGAATCACCTGAGGTCAGGAGTTCAAGACCAGCCTGGCCAACATGGCGAAACTCTGTCTTTACTAAAATATCAAAAAATTAGCCAGGCATGGTGGCTCATGCCTGTAGCTACCTGGGAGGCTGAGGAAGGAGAATAACTTGAACCTAGGAGGCAGGGGTTCCAGTGAGGCGAGATGGCGCCAC
Organism: Nomascus leucogenys; assembly: GCF_006542625.1. Classification (NCBI taxonomy): domain Eukaryota; kingdom Metazoa; phylum Chordata; class Mammalia; order Primates; family Hylobatidae; genus Nomascus; species Nomascus leucogenys. The sequence goes on from NW_022095769.1 coordinate 1,342,622, forward strand.
TGCACTTCAGCCTGGGTGACAGAGCGAGACTGTGTCTCAAAAACAAAAACAAAAAAACCAAAAACAAAACAAAAAACACCACGTATTGAGAGCTACAAAGCGCCAGGCATTGTTGTAGACACCAGGGTTATATTAGTGAACGAACCAGAACCTCCCCTCCCAAAAGAGAAACCCTGCCTTTGTGGGGCTTACATTCTAGTTGGGGAGATAGATGACAAATAAAATGAACTGGTTCAATGCATCGTTTGCCAGATGGTGATAAGTGCTTAGAAGGAGAGAGGAGGCAGAGCGTGGGGCTGGAGAACATTGGGTAGGAGATGAGCTGCAGTTTTAATAAAGGTGGGCAAGGGAAGCCTCCCCGAGGAGATGGCAAATTAGCACACATTTGTGGAAGCTGAGGAGTGGGCTCTGCAGCCATCTGGGGAAGAGGGTCCCAGGGCAGGAAAACTGCAAGTGCAAAGGCCCTGGGGCAGAAATGTGTCCTGATGTGTTCCAGGAAGAGCAAGAAGACCCCCATGGGGGGAGTCAAGTCCGTCTCATAGGGCTTTTGCTCCCAGTGAGACCGGAAGCCATTCCAGTGTTTATCAGCAGAGAAAGGCATGATGTGGCTTCTGACTTAACAGGATTCCTCTGGCTACTGTGTGGAGAAGAGATTGTAGGGAGCAAGGGAAGATGCAGAGGGACCAAATGAGATGACAGGAAAGATGCCTGGTGTGACTGAAAGGAGACTGAGGGAGGAGCCAAGAAGTGGTCAGATCCTCGGTTTATGTTGAAGGAAGATTGGCAGATTTGCTGAAGGAGTAGATACAGGTGTAAGAGAAAAGGACAAGTCATTGCTTCTTGTTTTGGGGCCTGAGCAGCTAGAAAGATGAAATTCCCATGTGTGGAACCAAGAGAGATTGCAAGAGAGTTGAGCAAGAAAATAGGAAGCAGCGTATGAACAATGCGGGGAGGGGACGTGGGGCATGCCTGCCCCACCTAGGGGAGTTCAAGGAATTTTACAAAACCGTTTCAGCTGGGGCACGCTGCACAAGCGGTGCTGCAGGGTAAGAGAACATTTTCTTGAGTCAGAGCACCTGGCTTCATTCAGGTCCCTCGTCTGCCACTCTCTAGTGAAGGGATTTGGGACACATCATTTAAGCAACCTGTGTGTGCTTCAGTCTACTCATCTTCAAAATCCCGGAGTGTGTGTGTGCGTGCGTGCGTGTGTGTGTGTGTGTGTGTGTGACTATATATATAGCTTCGTAAAATGCAAAACATGGCCGAGTGCGGTGGCTCATGCCTGTAATCCCAGCACTTTGGGAGGCCGAGGAGGGTGGATCATGAGGTCAGGAGATCGAGACCATCCTGGCTAACACGGTGAAACCCCGTCTCTACTAAAAATACAAAAAACTAGCCAGGCGTGGTGGCAGGTGCCTGTAGTCCCAGCTACTCGGGAGGCTGAGGCAGGAGAATGGCTTGAACCTGGGAGGCGGAGCTTGCAGTGAGCCGAGATTGCGCCACTGCACTCCAGCCTAGGGGACAGAGTGAGACTCCATCTCAAAATAAAAAACAAAACAAAAAAAATGCAAAACATTAAACCCAGAGGCAGAAGTACAGTGAAGGGAGATTTGACTTTGGAATCGAAAGAGCTGCAGCCCCTTTCTAGCTACATGATGTTGGGCAAGTTTCTTGTTTTTGGAGACGAAGTCTCACTCTGTCACCCCGGCTAGAGTGCAGTGGCGTGATCTCAGAGCACTGCAACCTCCACCTCCTGGGTTCAAGCGATTCTCCTGCCTCAGCTTCTTGAGTAGCTGGGATTACAGGCGTATGCCATCGTGCCCATCTAATTTTTGTTGTTGGTTCTTTTTTTTAGTAGAGATGGGGTTTTGCCATGTTGCCCAGGCTGGTCTCGAACTTCTGACCTAGGGTGATCCTCCTGCTTTGGCCTCCCAAAGTGCTGGGATTACAAGCATGAACCACCATGCCTGGCCAATGTTGGGCAAGTTTTTTAATCCTTTAAAGTCTTGGTTTCCTCATGTGTAAAACAGAAATAGCACTGCCTACCTTATAAGATTGTCATGAGGGTTTCAGAGATAAGGCTCTTAAAGCATCTAGCAGAGAGCTAGGTACATAGTAGGATCCCGATATAGCTGTTATTACACATAAAATAACAGTTATTATAGGTGTATTTATTTGTGTGTTGGCCACCTGGGTGGCCCCAAAGCCCGGCAACATAGATGATATTATTTTATCTTGTGATGTAACATTGATAAATGATTTATTATGTATTTACCTGTGGCCACATATACTCTATGAGATTACAAGCTTCCAAGAAACTCCTAGGAGCTGAGAAATAATAAAAGAGGCTTAAATATCCAATCAAACTTTTTTGAGACAAGGGATCTCATTTTATATTTTTTTCTTTGTATCTTTTACTGCAGACCTGGTTCAATGACTACACTTGAAAGTTATTTAATAGATAGATAGGATCAAAGAAAGGGAGCTTAGACATTCTTTTACTTAACCACTTTCATTTAAACCTAAGAAAACCAGAGCCCCGAGAGGGCCAGTGACTTGCCAGATTGAACCAGCAAGTGAGCAGCTGATCTAGGGCTGGTATGAAGCTCGCCTGCCTCTTAGATCGATGGCTTTCCACTCTACTTCTCATCGCTGTGGAATGAATGAAACCAGGCATGGTGAAATCAAGATCCTTTATTGACTTGGATCCTCTTTGATGGGCTCATCCAGTCTGACAAAGATTCAGAAGATTTCCTTGTAATTCCTTGTAATGACAATAGGATAAAGCAAGGGTTCTTGAATGGTTCCTTGAGCTTCTTGGATTTCTCTGGGGCCGGCAGTGTTTGCACTGGTCTAGACATTTTCCACCGAACCTCCCAGCAAATATTTGAAGGTCTTGATACAATGCCATACAAATAAACATATCTAAAGCTCTCCCGCATAAACAGCCTGAGGTCCTCAGTCAGTCAGCCGTGATCGCAGAAAAAAAAAAAAAAAAAAAAAAAAAAAAAAAAAAAAAAAAAAAAAACTTGGCTCCTAGAAACAGTTCTTAAAAGGAAAACCTCAAAGACAACCTAAGAAGTAAAACATTTTTGTTGTGGTTAAAGTCACAATTGTTATTTATACCATTCATTGACAGCTGGGAGAGAGATGTGTGTGTGTGTGTGTGTGTGTTTATTTTAACAGCTTTTCAAAGATACAGAAGAAATTCCCTTAGCAAATGTTATTTTTTAAAAGTAACCTTTAAACTTTAAAAGATCCTGTGCCTCTTGTTCTGTTCCAAGTGTTGCATGTGTAACATTTAAATTTTAATAAGGGGTAGGGAAAAGACTTTGGAGTTAGATCAAATGGAGAAAAAAAAATTGCTGTGGAATTTTGACATGGTTCATATAATAAGTTTCTTGTCATTGTCAGAGGAAAAAAGCAAGCACCATCTCCTCACATATTAGCAATCTGGCAGTAGCACTAAAGATTTGTATAGGGAAATGCACATGAAATCTCAAGAACAGTAGTTAAGAGTTTATGACCAAACAAGCCACAGCCAGACACCACAGATCAGAAAGTCCCAGGCCATCATCTAGCCGGACGACCTACTTGTCCCCACCCACTGCTTCCAACCTCCACAGGCTTCATGATTACTTCTGCACTACCTCCCTACCTCCCAACCTTGTAAATTAACAACCTTATTTCCTAAAACCTTCTACTTTATTTATCCCCAGTAATCACAGGTTAATCAGATAAACTACCCTGTGGTCATCAATAAGCAAGTCCTTTAGCAAAAGCAAGTAACAAAATAACCTAAATGTACTATTATTGATAATCATAGCAACTAACATTTCTGATGCTTTATGAAAATACTGTGCATTATCTAATTTAATCTTCATTCAAACTATGAATTTGAACTTATATTATCTCCATTTTTACCAATGTAGAACCTAAATTCTAACTAGTACTCTATTCTAGTTTAAATACATAAAGGATCTTTAGCAATAATTGATAGAATTTGAGAATTATAAAAGTCTCTAAGAGATCATATAATCTTAATGTAGTATATTGCATGTTTATTCTTGTCACTAATATTTGATTGACAGTAATTCCTAAGCCATAAATAGGACCATAGTACAAAAATGTTTGAAACTTTTTTCAGTTAATATATTGAGATATCATTAAATAAATAAGAATTAGAAAGTGTCAGTAACAGTTGAGATTAAAGAAACTTGCACTTTCTCATTTTGCATTAATTTTTTACAATGATTGTATATTACCAAGAACTAAAAAAAAAAGTTATTTCCATTTTTAAAAGTTAAAAGGGATTACAGTACTTTATAGCAGAACATTGACGTGAACCCATTGATATAAAAGTTCAGTCATTCGCAGGGAGGGGAACATCACACACCAGGGCCTGTCGGTGGGTAGGGGGCAAGGGGAGGGAGAGAATTCGGACAAATACCTAATGCACGCAGAGCTTAAAACCTAGAGGGCAAGTTGATAGGTACAGCAAACCACCATGGCACATATATACCTATGTAACAAACCTGCACGTTCTGCACGTTGTATCCCAGAACTTAAAGTAAATTTTTTTAAAAAGTTCAGTTATTTACACCAACCTAGAGCTTTACGGTTTGCAAAGCACTTCTGCATGCACATTCCATTTTAATCTTCACAATAACCCTATAAGATATATAATTTTCTGGGGAAGGAAACTGAGGCTGGACATGGTGGCTGATGACTGTAATCCCAACACTTTTGGAGGCTGAAGCAAGTGGATTGCTTGACCTCAAGAGTTTGAGACCAGGGTGGGCAACATGGTGAAACCCTGCCTATACAAAAAATACAAAAATTAGCCGGGCATGGTGGCTCACGCCTGTAGTCCCAGCTACTTGGGGCTGAGGTGAGAGGATTGCTTGAGCCCAGGAGGTGGAGGTTGCAGTGAGCCGAGATTGTACTACTGCACTCCAGCCTGGGTGAGAGAGTAAGACGCTGTCTCAAAAAAAAAAAAAAAAAAAAGAGGGTATAGTGTGTGTGACTCAAGGTTATATATATCCATAAGGTAGAATTTGAACTCAGACCTCTGGACCCCATGTGCTGCACATATTCCATGACCCCAAGACCTTCCCATAATCACTTATCCATGTGTCCCGGGTCCTAAATGCTTTCTGGATTCTGCTCTGTCACCTGTACCCAGAAGTTTATGAGTTTTCATTTCCAGGATCTACTAATTTGAAAAGGATATCCACCATGTACCAGCTGCTTCTCATCAGTGGAAAGAACAGAATAATGCTGCTGCTGCTGCTGCTGCTTTTTTCAAAGAGTCTCACTCTGTTGCCCAGGCTGGAGTGAAGTGGTACGATCTCAGCTCACTGCAGCCTCAACCTCCCAGGCTCAAGCGATCCCCCTGCTATAGCCTCCTGAGTAGCTGGGACTATAGGTGTGCACCACCACACCAGGCTAATTTTTTTTATTTTTTGTAGAGAAGGCGTTCTCACTTGTTGCCCAGGCTGGTCTTGAACTCCTTGGCTCAAGTGATCCACCTGCCTTGGCCTCCCAAAGTGCTGGGATTATAGGCGTGAGCCACCTCACGTGGCCAATAACTCTTCTTAACTAGACCCTTTGGGTAAGATGATACATGCATCCTAGGCACGAGCATAGCACCTGCTAAGAGGTTCTCCCTTTCCCTCTCCTCTTCTTGCTACAGACTTCCTTGAGCCCTGACTGCACACAGAGCCCATGTTATGGAAGAAACTTCCAGAAGCGCATAACCAGTCAGCCCTGACTACATGTTTCCTATGTGCCAACGTCTTCCACTGTTTTCTTCATTAAGTCTCAGCAATAATATTATCCCATCTTTCAGATGAGGAAACTGAGCTTTAGAGAAATTAAATCACTAGTGAATGGTCACAGTGAGTAAGGGGAGGAATGGAAATTCCAGTCAGCCTTCTGTTCCCACCACCCACATTCTTAAGTTCTCCTTTTGGCTCCCTTTGAGGAGTGTACAAGGGAGAAGAAGGAATCAATGATCTGTTTTGGCTTTTTTTTTTTTTTTTTTTTTGAGATGGAGTCTCCCTCTGTCGCCCAGGCTGGGGTGCAGTGGCGCAATCTCGGCTCACTGCAAGCTCTGCCTCCCGGGTTCACACCATTCTCCCGCCTCAGCCTCCCGAATAGCTGGGACTACAGGCGCTCACCACCAGCCCATCTAATTTTTTTGTATTTTTTTAGAAGAGACGGGGTTTCACCGTGTTAGCCAGGATGGTCTCGAACTCCTGACTTCACGATCCGCCCTCCTCGGCCTCCCAAAGTGCTGGGATCACAGGAGTGAGCCACCGTGCCTGGCCCTGTTTTGGCTTTTAATAGCATATATGCATGCGTGCATGCACGTGTGTGTGTATATCTGTGCAAGCAGGAAAAACAGTACAGAGGAAACAAATAAACTGAATAGCAATTGCCTAGATAAAAAGAGGAGATTGGGAATAAATCTCAAGGAGGAGAGGTGACAAACAGGTGAGAAAGCAGACTTTCTCTTTTTGCTTTAGTAAGTTTTGATTATTGGAATTTATCATAATGTCTATTTGATCTTTTTAAATTATGATAAATGCACATAGCGTAATATCTACTGTCTTGACCATTTTAAGTGTACAGTTCAATAGTATTTTAAGCACATTGTTATTATTGGGCAGCCATCAGCACCATCCAGCTCCATAACCCTCATCTTGCAAAACTGAAACTGTACCCGTTAAACAATAACTCCCCATCCCTCACCTCCCAGCCCCTGAAAACCACCATTCTACTTTCAGTCTCTATTAATTTGGCTACTCTAGATATCTCATATAAGTGGAATCATACAGTTTTCGTCTTGGCGTGTCTGGCTTATTTCAGTAGCATAAGGTTCTCAAGGTTCATCCCTGTTGAGATACGTGTCAGAATTTCCTTCCTTCTCTTTTTTTTTTCTGAGATGGAGGCGTGAGCCACCATGCCTGGCCAGAATTTCCTTCCTACTTAAGGCTTAATAATTTTCCATTGTATGTATACGCATATACATGTATATATAAAATGTATATATGTATGTATATATGTTGTATATATACTATACATGTATGTATATATGTTGTATATATACATACATCTATGTATATATGTTGTATATATACTATATATGTATACATACAAAGGAAAATTATTGTCTATTGAGAGATGAACAAATAAACAAATATATATATATATATATATATATATATATATATATAATCTCTTAATAGACACTTGAAGCTGGGTGCAGTGGCTCACGCTTGTAATCCTAGCACTTTGGGAGGCGGAGACAGGTGGATCACTTGAGGTCAGGAGCTCAAGACCAGCCTGCACAACATGGTGAAACCTTGTCTCTACTAAAAATACAAGAATTCGCCAGGTGTGGTGGTGGGCACCTGTAATCCCAGCTACTCAGGAGGCTGAGGCAGGAGAATCACTTGAACCTGGGAGGCGGAGGCTGCAGTGAGCCAAGATTGCGCCATTGCACCCCAGCCTGGGTGACAAGAGCGAAACTCCGTCTCAAAAAAAAAAAAAATAGACATTTGAGTTGCTTCCACCTTTTGGCTAGTGTGAATAATTCTGCCATGAACATAGGTGTATAAATATCTCTTCAAGACCCTGCTTTCAATTCTTTGGGGCATATACCCAGAAATAGAATTGCTAGATTATATGGTGATATTTATTAGTTTTGTAATGCAAAAACTAAAAGCCTTTTTAAAAAGTGAATGCTCACATAGATTACAATAATATTCAATAACAAGACAAGGAAGACAGTAGTGAAAATGACAGGCTTAAGGGTCACTGCAGTTGTCATGGGCTGTGAGCTTCCTGGGGGCAGGGGCCAGCTTTGCAGCTTTATACCCTACCCCACCACCCCATGCCCGACACATGCCTGTCTTCTTTAGGTGCTCAATATGTTTAAACTCAATCCCATTGCCCTAAAGCAATGACTTCACCAGAGTAGCTAGGCAAGTGACAAATCTTCCCAAAGGAAACAAAAGGCCTGCATGGAGGCAGTGCCCTGGTGACAATGGAGGACAGGTCTTGATCACCTGCTCACTCACTGTATGACCTTGAGCCCTTAAGTTCTGGGGCCTCAGTCTCCTTGGTTCCATGAAGATCCTGTCCACCTTGCATTGTCACAGAATTATCGTGAAAATTCACCATTTATTCCTTCGACAAATTGCATGCCTCCTGGTGCAGGGCTAGATCAAATTTGAAAGTAAAAAATTTCATTCAAAAAGCATTGCTTGTGTTTTTATGTTTGTATTATTTGCATAGCATTTTTTCATTATTTTATTTTGTATTCCTTGATTCATTCTACACTGAATTGCCTTGTCTCATTCCTTTGTTTTTAATGCAAGAGTCTAAAAAGAAAAAGTGCTCAGGGTTCTTGAAGAGCTTGGAATATGACTTTCTTCTGATGGCCCCATAAACCAGATTATCTCCCATGCCCTACAGGCGAGAACTCCCGGGTCAGGAACTTCTGGGAAACTATGCATTCCTCTGCTCTCTGAAAAACCTGTCAGCCCTTCTACTCCATAATGGTCATCTCCAGCTGCAAGGAGAAGTTAATGAGGTGTGTGGGACAGTGATGGGAAAAGGTCAGCCTCCACATCACCCCTGACACCCCTGCCAAGTGAGGGCCACGAAGGGGAACTGGCCATCGGGTAAGAGAGCTGGACCAGAAAGCAATCTCCATTGCATTAGCTGGTGGTTCTGAACGTGTGGAAAGAGGCCAAGGTCCAGCCTATGGACTGTGATGGAACATTCTTACAACACTGAGAGGTCTGAGCAAAGGCTGGGCAGATAGCACAGGCACTGCCTCTGTCCAGTGGCATCTTGGGGGTATTTTTTCCTTACTTTTTGCCTTTCTCTCTCCCTCTCTCCCTCTCTCCTTCTCTCTCTCTCTCCCTCCCTTTCTTCCTTTCCCTCTCCCTTTCTCTCCCTTTCCCTCTCCCTTTCTCTCCCTCTCCCTTTCTTACCTTCCTTCTTTTCTTTTCTTTCATTTCTTTCTTTTTCTTTCCTTCTCTCCTTCCCTTTTATCTTGCTTTCTTTTTTTAAAAAAAAAAAGCTTATTTCTTTTATTTCTTTTCTTCATTATCCTCCTTTTCTTTTCTTCCTCTCTGCCTTTCTCTCTCCTCCTATACCTCCAATCAATCTCCCTTATTATTTTCCAAATCGTAAAAAAGTCCTGAGAGGTGTCTGTCTGGTGACCTCTAGGCAAGTTTCTTCTTATCCAAAAATAAAATAGTATTTAGTACTTTTCTACCTTAGAACAGGGTTCCCCAAGTGGGGGAAGCACAAACTGATATATTGAGGGTACAGGATGAAAATCTTGGGTCTTTTTTTTATTTTTGAGTCAGAGTTTCATTCTTGTTGCCCAGGCTGGAGTGCAATGATGTGGTCTCGGCTTACTGCAACCTCTGCCTCCTGGGTTCAAGCGATTCTCCTGCCTCAGCCACCCAAGTAGCTGGGATTACAGGCGCCCGCCACCACACCCAGCTATTATTTATTTATTTTTTTGTATTGTTAGCAGAGATGTGGTTTCACCATTTTGGCCAGGCTGATCTCAAACTCCTGACCTCAGGTGATCTGCCCACCTCAGCCTCCCAAGTACTGGGATTACAGGCATGAACCACCACGCCCGGCCTTATTTTTATATTTATGTTAACTCCATACTTTGTATTCTTGTGTTAGTCTTATAATGAGCATAAAATATTAGTATGGTAGCACATGTAGCAAGTTAATTAATTAATTCATACAAATAGTGGAAATGAGGTGTTCAAACTTTTTTTTAATTGAGAGGAGTAACTTGGGAAAAATATTTTCACACAAATGCTTTAAAGAAAAGCCCTTTAAAAACTTAGCAATACTTCATTCAACTCATTCCTACTTATAGTCAGTGTCTTTGCAACTCAGAAGGGATTTCTGGGCATGCATAGGGCCTGTATGCTAGCAGGGTGGGTGGAGCATACCAACATCCCAAGAAGTCCAAGTTGATTTCCAGCCACACGTCACTTTTGAACCTCCTTCCCCAGGAAGATCCCTCACTTTCAACAGTGTCCCTCACACTTCCTTTTCACTGTCCCCTGCCCTTTCATTTTTCTCGATTATACATCCTCTTTTGTGATACACCATGGATTGACTTGCTGTCTGTCCCTGGCTCTTGCTGGCAGGTGAGCTCTGGGAGGACAGGGGCTTTGTCTGTTTCATTCACGGCTGCATCACCAGTACCCAGAATAGGGCCTGACACAGATACATACTTGTTGAACAAACAAACCAACTGCTGCAAAGGTCTGAGTTACAAACCCAAACGAAGCTTGAGAACTCTCTGTTACAAACAGAATTTTCTAATTCTGATGGAATTAAAATTCTACTGTATTTTCTCTCTTGTTGATCATTAGTTTTCTGAAGTCTAATTTCACAGCAATTATGATGCTTAATTACATGGAGTTACAACACTTTCTGGCCAGGCGCAGTGGCTCATGCCTGTAATCCCAACACTTTGGGAGGCCAAGGCGGGCGGATCATGAGATCAGGAGTTCGAGACCAGCCTGGCCAATATGATGAAACCCTGTCTCTACTAAAAATACAAATATTAGCTAGGCGTGGTGGTGCTCACATGTAGTCCCAGCTACTTGGGAGGCTGAGGCAGAAGAATCACTTAAACCCGGGAGGCAGAGGTTTCAGTGAGCCGAGATCGTGCCACTGCACTCCAGCCTGGGCAACAGAGGGAGACTCCATCTCAAAAAAACAAAACAAAACAAAACAAATCAACAAACATCTTTCTAACTCCCTGGCCAGACTGAACTCCTTGAGAATAGAAATTGTATCTTTAGGCCAGGCACAGTGGCTCATACCTGTAATACCAACACTTTGGGAGGCCAAGGCGGGTGGATCACCTGAGGTCAGGAGTTTGAGACCAGCCTGACTAACATGGAGAAACCCCATCTCTACTAAAAATACAAAATTAGCCAGGCATGATGGCACATGCCTGTAATCCCAGCTACTCGGGAGGCTGAGGCAGAAGAATCGCTTGAACCCAGGATGCAGAGGTTGCAGTGAGCCGAGACCATGCCATTGCACTCCAGTCTGGGCAACAAGAGCAAAACTCCGTTTCAAAAAAAAAAAAAAGAAAGAAACAAAAGAAAAGAAATTGTACCTTTAACATCTTTAAATCTCCAGTATTTTGCATATAGTAAGTTCTGACTGGCTGTTTGTTGAATGAATAATGAATGCAATCTGGGCCTTGGACATGCACAAAGGTAGACACAGAACACAGCAAAAGACGTTATTGCTTACAGAGCACCTGCTGCATACAGTGCACTGTTCTAAGCACAACTGAGCAACACAGACTACTTAGAAAGTTTATTTCCTGGCCAGGCATGGTGGCTGACGCCTGTAATTCCAGCACTTTGGGAGGCTGAGGCAGTTGGATCACTTGAGGTCAGGAGTGCAAGACCAGCCTGGCCAATATGGTGAAACCCTGTCTCTACTAAAAACACAAAAATTAGCCAGGTGTGGTGGCACGCGCCTGTAATTCCAGCTACTCAGGAGGCTGAAGCAGAAGAATCACTTGAACCTGGGAGGCGGAGGTTGCTGTGAGCCAAGATCGTGCCACTGCACTCCTGCCTGGGCAACAAGAGTGAGACCCCGTCTCAAAAAAAAAAAAAAAAAAAAAAAAAGAAAGAAAAAGAAAAAAAGTGTATTTCCCGTGCTTTAGGGATTTACAATCCACTTAGGAAAGATACAACAATCATGTAATATCTCTATAACAACTGTAAATGGTTTTAGACTTCCAACAAACACAAAACAATAGGTTAAAATATGACAGGCCGGGCGCGGTGGCTCACGCCTGTAATCCCAGCACTTTGGGAGGCCGAGGTGGGTGGATCACGAGGTCAGGAGATCGAGACCACGGTGAAACTCCGTCTCTACTAAAAATACAAAAAATTAGCCAGGCGCGGTGGCAGGCGCCTGTAGTCCCAGCTACTCCGGAGGCTGAGGCAGGAGAATGGCGTGAACCCGGGAGGCGGAGCTTGCAGTGAGCCGAGATTGCGCCACTGCACTCCAGCCTGGGCGACAGAGCGAGACTCCGTCTCAAAAAAAAAAAAAATATATATGATAAAGTAAGTTCATCAACTTGTCGTCCAGTACGGTCAGTGAATTACTATGCCCCATCACCACCTTAGGTCCTGGTGCTAAGGATCTGAGATTGATAAAAATTCAACCCTGTCTTTGAAGAAACTTCTGGTCTAGACACATGATGAGGTCATTTCCACAACCTGAGCAAAGAGCCAGGACAGAAATCAGGACAGAGGGCATGGGAACAGAAGGGAAGAATACAAAATCCCGTGTTTCTCAACCTCAGCCCCGTGGACATTTTTTTTTTTAATTTTTAAAAATAGAGATGGGGTCTCACTATGTTGCTCAGGTTGGTCTCGAACTCCTGGGCTCAAGAGATCCTCCTGCCTCAGCCTCCCAAGGTGCTAGGATTATAGGCATGAGCCACCTCGCCCAGCCCCATGGACATTTTAGACCAGATAATTCTTTGTTGTGGGAGGCTGCCCCGTGCACTGTGGTATGTTTAGTGACATCCCTGGCCTCTACCCACTAGATGCCAGTAGCACCACCCTCAGCCATGACAACTAAAAACATTTCTAGACATTAGGACCAACTACATAATTTGTGAGGCCCAGTGCAAAAAGAAAGTGTGGGACCCTTCGTTCATAAGGCAGAGGCAAAGTGCCATTGAAGATACTCAGATATAAAGTGTTTTCATTCCCTAGGGATAGGCACACTAGCAGGGTGAGTGCAAACCCTTGTAGGTGTCTGGTGACCCCACTCCATGACCCAGCACACACACACATGCAATCCACCAGCTGCCATGTCCCCGCTCTGACCAGCCACTGGGCCATGCATTTGCCCTTCCGAGGGCATGGAAGTCAAACCAGGTCTCCCTTCCCACAACTCGCTGCTCCAACCCATGGCAGATGGACAACCCCCAAGGGCATTACAACCATGGCACAAGGACACCCTTGGTCCAGAGGTGGGTAAAAAGCATGCCCCCATGTAGCCTATTGCCTAATGCTCCCTGGCACTGCCAGCCTGGGTCAGGGATGGCCACTGCCATGCTCCACCCTGAGATGCCATGCCACAGAAGCACCCTATCTCAACAACTCCATGCCCACATGAAGACCCCCTAAGGATAGAGAGGGCAGCGGTGGTTGCTGAGTGGGAGTAGGAAGAGAGAGGCCTGGCCAGGCCAGGGGCATCAGTGGATGGAGAGCTGGGACCTGAAACCCATGCCAGAAAGGCAAGGAGGCAGCAGGAGCGGGGACCACATGAACTGAGACTCTAAGCCCCTGGCATACGCTCTATTGTCCCATCAGCTTCACCTACAAAACAGAAGTCAAAGATAAAACTATTAAGAATTTCAAGATGGCAACTACAGTGCATTAAACCCCAAGCACACTCATGAAGCTGGCCGTACCAGACATTACCAAGGCCCCCTAGGAGTTAAAACCATGCCCGAGTGAGAACCACTGAGTAATAAGTCAACCTAGGGTCAGGTGGGGCTTCTCAAGGACTCGAGCTCTCAGCTGATCCCAGAAGGTTATGGGGTGGGGTAGGGGGGATGACTAGAAGGAACAGAGCTAGCAGGGAAAGCTTCCAGTTGCTCATGAATTTTAAACCACATTCTCAGGGAAGTTGCAAAGTCTGGTTTGGCTGGAAGGAGTTCTTCCAGGTGGAGGAAGTGGCAGGTGAACAGGTATAGGAATGGAAATTAGCAAGGAGCTATAGGGGCTAATAGGGAGAATGGTTTGGCAGGGGAAGTGTGGGGAGAGGGTGAATAAGAGAGGGGTCTTTTAACCTTACATAGATTATATCTGAACTTTCCTGTTGCCCCACTGTGGCTTCTGGTGAGTTGCTGAATTTCTAGGCCTCCTCCCGCATGTGGTGTGGGCTGTGACTCACTCTTCCTAAGGCCCTGGTGCGTGAAAGCTGAGGGACACCCATCAGCAACCTTGAAGAGGCTCCTTCCACGGAGACCCTCATCTCCGCCCTGCTTTCTTCCCCTCTGTGCTGCCCCACAACACCTTCACTCACCTCCTGTGGACAAAGGCTCACTGGAGGGTCTGCATCAGTGAACCCACTGGGACCGCTTCTCTCTAAGTGTGTCACCTTGGGCAATCATCATCTTTAAATAAGAGCTATTGAGAGCTTATTGACAGCCTCTCTTCTAATTGCTTTATATATGCATTGACCATTTACTCTTTACAACCTCCTTGTTAGGTAAATGCTATCTCCATCCCCATTTTAAAGGTGGGAATGGTGAGCCCCACAGAGGTTTAGTAAATTGCCCATATACAGTTAGTGAGCTGTGAGTCCAAAATCTGAATCCTGGCAATTTGGCTACACAGTCTTCATATTGAACCATTTCACTCAGTTTTGTAAAATTGTGATAATAAGAGTAACCTCAGGCCAGGCACAGTGGCTCACGTCTGTAATCCCAGGAGTTTGGGAGGTGGAGGCAGAAAGATCACTGAGGTCAGGAGTTCAAGACCAGCTTGGCCAACATGGTGAAACCTTGTCTCTACTAAAAATACAAAAATTAGCCAGGTATGGTGGCACATTCCTGTAATCCCAGCTACTCGGGAGGCTGAGCCACAAGAATCACTTGAACTCGGAAGGTGGAGTTTGCAGTGCACTGAGATAATGCCACTACACTCCAGCCTGGGTGACAGAATGAGATTCCATCTCAAAAACAAAACAAATCAAAACAAACAAACAAACAAAAAACCAGTAACCTCAGATAATTTTAAGGATCAGATGAGATTACAGTGCAAATCTTCGCACAGTGATGTAGGTACACAATAAGTAGTCACTACTATTGTTATTGTTGTTACAAGCATGCTTAAAAAAAAAACAAATTAAATAATGGCTCATATGCCATTGAAAACTTTGAGATGCCTCATTGCC
Source organism: Nomascus leucogenys (assembly GCF_006542625.1). NCBI lineage: Eukaryota > Metazoa > Chordata > Mammalia > Primates > Hylobatidae > Nomascus > Nomascus leucogenys. The sequence continues at coordinate 1,357,631 of NW_022095769.1, forward strand.
TAAGGAGAGAGGATAAGACCCCCAGGCCTGGCATTCAGTGTTTGCTCATGACCAGCCCTGTCCTTACTTTCCAGTGTCATCGCTAGCAAGATTCCTCCGTGGTCCAGGCAGCCCAGCTTGCCCTCCTCCCCCGTCACCTCATTACCTGCTTTCATGCTTGGCTCGGCTCTTGTTTCTGCCTGAAATGTTCTCTGGCTTCTTCTTGATGTCAAAATTCTATGTAATCTTCAAGGGCCCTGAGCCCTGATAGAATTTTGTTGGTTCCCCTATTATTATTGACATTTGCTTCTATTTATTAATCGTGCCAGGGTGGTTTACATATACCATCTGGCCTGCCGATTTCTACACTGTCCTCCTTTTTACAGATAAAGAAACTGAAGTTCAGAGTGTCAGCTTACCCAAGGTCCCATCTGAAAAGCAGAAGAGACAGGTTTCAACCCAGATTGGGCTGACTCCAAGCCCCATGCTGATTCCCTGTGGCACCTGCCTCTTGGCTGGTACAGAAAACCAGGGAGAGCTGCATTTGAATCTCAAACCAATCTGAGCAAGAACAAGCTCTGTGCAACTCCAACAGTTTAAGCATCAGTTAGGAACACTAAAAATAATAATAATAATAATACTGTCTCATGGGCAGTTATGAGGAGCAAATAAGATGCTTTGTGTAAAGCAATCAGCACAGTGCTAAGATGAAGCCTGCTCCACTCTGACTAGCAATAGAGGTGTGTGTCCGTGTCTGTCCCTCCCTCTGGATAACCAACTCCTTTAGAGCAGGAAGTGAATCTGGTTGCTCCAGCAGTGCCAGATTGGTATTGGCCACCCATCCCTGCCCTGTGCTCCTAGGGAACCCAGGACCCTTTGACCAGGGCGCACTGGAAGAGGCCTCCCTCCAAGAAGCAGACCGAACTGTACTTTTCATATTTCCTGATGATGTCCTCTTGCTCCTGTGCCCGCCAACTATCCGCGTCCTCCACCACGTTCATCCTGTGAGACAAAATTGGCTAAAGGTTACACTGTACCCAACAGCTTCGGAGAACACTTGAACCACTCCCACCGGGCTCCCAGATGCTGGTTGGTTGTGTAACCTTCATTCCACCACTGCGCTCTGGTAAAAAGGGGCCAAACCCCGTGGCCCACACCTCCATGGGTCTCTGCAGTCTGAAGCCGCAAGCGGGGGTGAGCATCTTCCCAAGGACTCGAGAAGAGTGGGACCTGGACAGAGAATCCCGTTTTCCCCTTATGCCATGAAACGGGCACATACCTTCCCCAGCAGGTTGAATGGTGTCCACTTGCCAAGGGTGAAGGGCCTGTGATGGGCTATTCCGGGGTTGTGGATGCGAACTGGGGTCAGGCACCAGAGGTCTCTGTATGATCAGCCTCCTGGGATACTCAGGGCCACAGAGATGCCCAGTTTCCTATGGGGAACAAGATCTCTCCTGACGGCCCCGTTCTACCTCGCTCATCACTTGGGCTACCGTGGCCCTTCGGTCTAACCAGTGAAGCTGCTTTAGGAATAACGCCATTTGAGCAGGAGTGTGTTTGGTTTTGGGCATGAGGGATGAAAATGATTTACTGTCTCCAAAGCAGCCACTGCGCTCATGGAAACCACTTCTCTCGGGGCGGGACTGTGGACTCCACCATTCTGAGCTGTCCCTATAGGAGGGGGCTTCATTTTCCTGGGTCACTGATGAAGAACAGTGGGTCCTTGCTCCTGGAGAACATCTAGATGGACCGTCCCTCCTGAGAATACTCAGGGCATAAGGAAAGCGAGGCCAGACAGAATAAGAAATACTTGGGGAGAACCCCAGTGCCTGGACCCCTTCGAACACAAGGGAAGATAGTCTCCCCTCAGCCAGCCCTCCAGGGCTCCTTCATTTTCCACAACTGCCCAAGGGCAGAAGGCTCCCCATGCCACTCCCAGACAAGGGACTGCGTGTGTCCAGTGGGTCCCACAGTGACCATCAGGACCCAGCTTAGGCCCCAGGTGTGTTCTGAGGACCCTTCCCTCCTCCCCACCCACAGTGGATCCATCCCAGTGTCTCTGCCAGGGCCAGGCTCTGCCCCATTGGGATCGTAAATCTGGGCAGATTTGGGATCTCGAGCAGGGAGGTCACAGGGTGGAGGCCTGAAGTCTAGCACGGCACACAGCAGGGCTGAGAGCAAACCCCAGGGTCATGTCTGGATTTTCGGGCCTATTATCGCCTCTCTGACCCCAGACGTCTCACCTGTCGAATGGGTACATTCAGGAACAGCACCCACTCTACAAAGCCACCATGAGGACGAAAGAGAAAATCATCTACACAGGCAGTGTAGAACGGGCTCCCTGTGAGTGCTCAGGGATGATCCTCCTCCTCAGTAGCTTCCCAGAGGCCAACACCCCCCGTACCATAGCCACTGTCCCCAAGTCAGCCTGGAGGGAAGAGAGCAGGTCACACTTACCTGATTCTGATCAATCACCTGGCCTGGGTTATGTATGCCTCTCAGGGAGAAAACCTTCTCAGGGAGAAAACACAGCTGCTCACAAACACCACTGCCTGTGTGTAACTGCCGTAGAACACAGAGGCAGGCTGGAGAGGCTGAGGCGTCAACATGCCTGCCTGCAATGTGTTTGTGCACGTGCGTGCACATGTGTACGTGGGTAAACATGTCTGTGCACTTGTGTGTTGCTTCTCTGGCCAGGCCCGGCTGCCCCACTCATGTGTGCACCCAGTTCCTCATCACTGTCACCCCCGAGGCCCAGGGCCGGCATCAGAGCATCCATGGGTGCTCCCTAAGCTCAGCCCTCCCCGCCCAGGGTGGTCCTGGGATACACATAGGGGTGGAGGGAAGTGACTGCTGCTGTTGGATCTCAGAATACAAATGCTAATACTATTACGTAATGGTCTTTTGAGCGTCTCTAATGGTATCACTTTTTCATTTCTGACATCTTAACTAGGTATTTCTCTCCATGACCCTTGGCTATTCTAGCTAGAGGATCCTGTGGGGAAAGTGCCGGGCACACAGTAGGGGCTCACTCTTCTAGACATGTTATCTAAAACCTGGCTCATCTGTCCTTCCACCCAAGGCCTAGGGGATGCCAAATTCCAGGGGCCAGAAAGAGCTCGGGATAAAATGAAACCTCAAGGGGAGGGCTTTGACCTGGGCTGAGTCTGCCTGTGCCATCCAACTGGAGTCTCAAGTCCTGAGGCAGGACGTCCAGATGCCCCAGCGCAGGGCCCTCCTGATCAACACCTGCTCCCCTGTACTCATTAGCAACCTCACCCACCCTACTCTCAAAGCACACTTGGCTCTCATATCCAGGAGCTCTGCATCTGTAGATTCAGCAACAGCAGATGGAAAAGATTCAGAAAATAAATTGGATGGTTATGTTTCTATTGAACATGTGTAGACTTTGTTCTTGTCGTCATTCCCTAAAGAATACAGTATCACAACCATTTCTGTAGCATCTGCATTGTATTACATATCATAAATAATCCAGTAATGGTCTAATGTATACGAGAGGATGTGCATAGCTTATACGTAAGTACTACGCCATGTTATATCAGAGACTTGAGCATCCATGGATTTTGGCATTCCCGGGGACCCTAGAACTAATCCTCCATGGATACCAAGGGATGACTGTATATACTCACTCAGGAAGGCTTCTCATTGGAGGAAGGGCCCGGTTCAGGACAGACAGGGACATCATCCCTGGACTACTGTCCATCCATCCACTCATCCATTTGCACCACCCTCTAGGACTGTCCCAATGACAGCCCTAGCAAGTGGAGACAAGAAAAAAGACTGGCTCAAATGGTACAGCTTTTTGAGGTCTTGGAAGATGTTGCACCAGTATGAGAATAGTGGGTCAGTTTTCTCCAGGATCCAGAAAGCATATCAGGCAGGCTCGGGGAGAGGAAAGGGGCACGGCCTCTCCAGCAGCCACACAGGCCTGCGGTAGCATGGGGATGGGGCTGGGGCTGGGGCTGGGGCTGGCCCTGTTTATCACTTGGGCCTCATGAGGGGAAAAGAAAGAACAGGGGGCAGAAGAGGAGCATGGGGGCAGCTGGTTGCCTAAGGAGAAGGCGTCTCAGGGAAGGGGTATTTGTTCGTTTTCACACTGCTATAAAGAAATACTCGAGACTACGTAATTGATAAAGGAAAGAGGTTTAATTGACTCCCAGTTCAGGGAACTTACAATCATGGCAGAAGGTGAAGGGGAAGCAGGCACCTTCTCCACAAGGCGGCAGGAGGGAGTGAGTGGAGAACCAGGAAGTGCCCCACTTTCAAACCATCAGCTCTCCTGAGAACTCCCTCACTATCCGGGGAGCAGCAGGGGGGAAACTGTCCCCAGATCCCATCCCCTCCCACCAGGTTCCTCCCTTGACACAGGAGGATTACAATTCCAGATGAGATTTGGGTGGGGACACAGAGCCAAACCTGAGGGTCTCAGTGTATCTTGCAGTTCCCCTGGGGCTGAGGCTGAGTACAGATCTGCTGGCCCTGCTCTACAGCACTCGGGGACTCTGCCTGTGTGCCCCCATCTGCTCTTCCTGGGGGTGGTGGCTGCTTCCTCAAGAGGAGGGTGGATCTGCTCTCCTGCCCACCCCTCTCCAGGGCCTTTTGGAGCCCTGGCCACGTCCTCTCAGGGTGAGGCCAGGACACCGGACTCCTTGCCCTTCTTGCTGCTTGGGTGACAATCCTGGGGTCATCCATAGGCCCCATCACTGTTCCTGCTTCTAAATGGAGAGTATTTTGGCACATCTTCCTGGCGGAGTCCGGGGCCTCATCCCTGTTATTTATTCTATCTCGGTAAAGCCAGGTGAAGACATCTGGGAAAGGAGATAGTAGAGTGGCCCCCAGGAAGGGTGGGTGGAGGGTGCTGGCCTTCAGGCTTGCCTGGACCAGGGTGGGAAGGGGCAAGGTTACCAGGAAGCAGGGCTGTCAGGGCTAAAATCAGGAGGTGGTAATAATGCTGGTGGGGGGACAGGGCTGTGTGGTTGGCTTGGGGTGGGGCGTGAGAGCCAAGGTTTGTCAGCACGCAGAGGGGTGGCTGACTCACGGACTAGGGGCTGTGGAACCCAGTGGTTGCCCTTAGCTCCTGGATCCTGGGAGACTTCTGGAGCCTGGGTGTGGGGCAGCCTAGGGGTGGAGGTGGGGCAGACAGGGGTAGGGGAGGAAGAGGAGGCCCTGCATGGCAGGGTGCAGGGTAGGAAACCAGCCAGGGGCCAGTTTGCATCGGCGGCTCCCATCCCCATCCCCACCCCCAAGCCTACCCCTACCCCCACCCTGCTGCAGAGACGGGCCTGGGCTGCTGTCCTCTGCTTTGGCCTCAGCAGATCACACGATGGAAGCTGGCAGCCCACTTCCTGTGGGCGCACCACTCGAGCCAGCTGAGACCTGCAGTTTCTGCTTCCTGGAGTGTGGGGCGCCCACTCAGGAGAGCACGGCACACCCCACACCCCTCATTTCGAGGATGCTGGGAGGTGGGGACCAAGGTCCTGCAGCCCTGTGCTTGCGCTATGAAAGGTAGCCTAGGAGTCCTGTGTCTGCCCATCCACGTGGGGCCCCAGGAGCCTGAACAGTAGCAGGCAGAGAGATGAGGAGGGAGAGAGAAGAGGAAAAGAAGGAGAGAGAAAGAGAGATGGGGAGAAGGGAGTGAGACAGAGAGAGAGAGGAAGAGAGATAAGGAGAGAGACAGAGGAGGCTGAGAGGAAAAGGAGCGAGAGAGATAGGGAGAGAGACGCAAAAGGCAGAGAGACAGGGAGAGACGAGCATGAGTAGGAGGTCGGGTCACTCTCGATCCCAGTTCCCAGTGAAAACCGTAGGTCACCATCACCTAACTACACATGCAATAAAGTCTTCTGCCTCCTGCTTACAGCCCGAGAACCCCACCTCCGAGAGAATAAAATCTTTGACCATTGCCCTTTCTCACCGGAGTTTGCTTGTGTCTTCTGATGAACTGTGATGTCTCACCTATTGCCTTCCTGGGCTCAAGGATCCATGAAAAGCCGACGCCTCTTTTGGGGAAGCTCTGCAGTTCCTTCATCTTACTAGGCTCCCCAGGAAGCTTGCGAACTTGGCTTGGGCCCTAAGCAGCCGAGTATGTGCCGGGCCTCTGCTTCTCTCTTTCAGTAAGAGGGAGAACCAAGAAAGAGACTGAAGCATGGTCTGCAGAGAAGGCACTTGTGCAAACACCAGGAGAATGAGGGGCCTGAGTTGTCTTCATTTCTCCCAAAAACATGCATTTCCGCCCAGGCCACCCTAGTGAGGGCATGAAGCACAGCGTGTGTGTGTGTGTGTGTGTAGGTATATGCATGTGTATGTATGTATGTGCATTTGTGTGTGCAGGTATATACATGTGAATGTATTTATGTGCATCTGTGTGCATGTGTGCATGTGTGTTTGCAAGTATATGCATGTGTATGTATGTGCATGTGTGTGTGCATGTGTGTGTGTGTGTTGCAGGGCTTTACAGTGGACAGGATGTGGGAGGGCAGCTGCAGCTCCAAGCCACAAGTCTTTCTGATAGAATGGTTAAGAATCCCTGGACCACAGAAAGAGTGTTTTCATTTGCATCTATTTTTATTAGCATTTAAACCTGTATTCTTCATAACATGTAAAGCTTAAGTTGCTTAACTATTCTTAGAAACATTTACACCAGCAGTCCCCAAACTTTTTGGCACCAGAGAGCAGTTTTCTTGAAGACAACTCTTCCATGGACCTGGGAGAAGGGGAAGGGATGATGCAGAGATGATTCAAGCCCATTACATTTATTGTGTGCTTTATTTCTATTATTATTTCACTGTAATATATAATGAAATAATTATACAACTCACCATAATATAGAATCAGTGGGAGCCCTGAGCTTGTTTTCCTGCAACTACATGGTCCCATCAGGAAGTGATGGGAGACAGTCACAGATCATCAGGCATTAGGTTCTCATAAGGAGCACGCAATCTAGATCCCTGGCATGCGCAGTTCACAGTTGGGTTCTATGAGAATGTAACCGCACCACTCATTTGACAGGTGGCAGAGCTCATGCGGTAATGCAAGGGATGGGAAGCAGCTGTTTCTACAGATGAAGCTTTGCTCGCTGGCTGGCTGCTCACCTCCTGCTGTGCAGCCTGGTTCCTAACAGGTGGGGACCCCTGATTTACCCAGTAAGATAAACACATTTTTATGTCAATTGAAATTATTCACCCTGCACCACCCAAAATTATCTTGCATACCCACACCCATCCAAGGGTCCCATAGCACACTTTGGGAGCTGTAGACAGTAAGCCTGGAGCTCCACTGAGCATTCCATCCCTCCACCATCTGTGAGCTAACAGGCTGCGTTAGCTTCCTAGGGCTGTTTTACAGTACCACAGACTGGGCACCTTCAACAACAGAATGTTACTGTCTTGCAGTACTGGAGGCCATGAGTCCGAGATCAAGGTGTCAGCAGGGTGGGTATTTGTTTTCCACTGGACTGTTGATACATTCTTAGAAGGTTTTTGGTTGCTGTTTAGGTTAATTTCTCTTCCTTTCTGCAATTGTTCTCTTTCAGTACTCCCTGATATTTTTCTTCTTGAAGAAGTAGCTACTTAATTTTGTATTTTAAAATTCTTCCCCTCACCCCAAGAACTTCTGCCTTTATAATTGTTTCTCTCTTCATATTTATTTTATACAAGATATGTGGCTGATTATTTTGTTTCTGTCTGTAGAGATGGAGAGTTAAGGAATAAAGGGGACAGACAGACTAGGTTTCCCTGTGTTAGCCAGGATGATCTCGATCTCTTGACCTCGTGATCCACCCACCTCAGCCTCCCAAAGTGCTGGGATTACAGGCACGAGCCACCGTGCCTAGCCTGTTGTTTTTAAATATATGGTGCGGCCTGGTGCAGTGGCTCATGCTCAGCACTTTGGGAGGCTGATGTGGGAGGATCATGAGGTCAAGAGATAAGACCATCCTGGTCAACATGCTGAAACCCCACCTCTAGTAAAAATATAAAAAATTAGCTAGGTGTATTTGTGCACCCCCGTAGCAACCCAGCTACTCTGGAGGCTGAGGCAGGAGAATCGCTTCCACCCGGGAGGCAGAGGGTACAGTGAGCCGAGATCGCACCACTGCACTCCAGCCTGGCGACAGAGCGAGACTCCATCTCAAAAAACATTAATAAATGAATATACATATATATACACACATATATATGTATATACGTATATATACACATATATACGTATATACGTATATACACATATATACGTATATACAGATATATACACACATATACGTATATATGTATATACACACATATATACATATATACACACATATATATGTATATACATATATACACACATATATATGTATATACATATATATGCGGCATATATTGCATAATACAGATAAACCATAAATTATGTAACCACTTCCCTAATGTTGGCCTTTTATATTATTTTCTGTTTTTATTATTATACATAGTAAAGCCTTTGCGTATATCCATCATTATTATGATAAATTCCTAAATTTGAATTGCAGGATTAAAAAATACACTCATTTGCAGTTTTTCCTATAATATTGCCAAATTCCCAAGTTTGATGTTTTGCGGTAGGATCAGACTTTTTATGGCTAGAACTATGTTTAAGCTTATGCTTCGTCATAAATCTTCTTTCATGATAATGTAAATTTTTACTTGTTCCAAAAGTATATATTTTTGCCTGGAAAAAGAGTAAACCAATTTTTGTAAATGAATGCCAGACTTACACACACACACACACACACACACACACACACACACACACACACAGAGAGACAGACAATTAACTTTGTAATGAATTGTTTTTATCAGCTCTCCTTAATACTCTTTTTATCTAAAAATCGATGTTTTTAGGTTGTAGCAGTTTGCGTTATGGAAGACAGAAATTTCTTTTCCTATAGGGTGGATAAGGTAACTTTCATTTTTGGCCTGCTTTCCCTGAGTCAGTCAGAAGAAAATACTGACTTTGAATTAGTGTCAACCTTGTAGCTATTTGTTTTCCACTGGACTGTTGATACATTCTTAGAAGGTTTTTGGTTGCTGTTTAGGTTAATTTCTCTTCCTTTCTGCAATTGTTCCCTTTCAGTACTCCTTGATATTTTTCTTCTTGAAGAAGCAGCTAGTTTTGTATTTTAAAATTCTTCTCCTCACCCCAAGAACTTCTGCCTTTATAATTGTTTTTCTCTTCATATTTATTTTATACAAGATATGTGGCTGATTACATTGTTTCTGTCTGTACAGATGGAGAGTTAAGGAATAAAGAGGACAGACAGACTAGATTACCTCAAACACTGAAATGATGTGATTTGTCCGAAGTTATACATGCATTATCTGACCAGACAGATGTGCTTTTTCTCTAGAAGTATTTTGTCATTTTGAATAAAATAGGTCTTCTGAATCTACCTTAATGAAGTTGACAACTTTCAGAGGTTTTCAGTGGTGAAGAGAAACTTGGACAAGGAAATAGCTTACACAAACAGAAAAAGCCTTGTCTATTCTGGATCCCTTTAATGCCAGTGGTCATCACCAGAGGCAGATTAGCCTCCTTTTACCCGGGCTGGGACCTCCACCTTCTCCTCTACAGGTGTACCACCTTAGAAATCTTCTGCATCTCACTGTCACCCAACACATTTTCTCCTTCCAAGCCTCTGCAGCCTCACGAGTTTGTCTGTATTTTTCTTCTTATAACCTACCTTGCCACCCTAGCCAGCCTGGATCTCATAGATTAACAGAAATACTCCCAACATTGGGCCTTTCCTGTGCCCCTGTCTTCCTGCTGTACCCTGGCAAAATGCCAGCCCAATCCACAGTCTGTTGTTCTACTTCTGTATCTGAGGGCTAAAGAAAAAGCACCTAGTCATACAGATTAACCCTGTTTTAAAGTAACTATTATATTTTCAGCCTTATCTGAGTACTCAGCCTTGCCTGATGCCTTTTGCTTGCCCAGCCTTGTTTAGTTCTCTCATTCTCTTCAACATCTTTAGCAAATCTTCTCCTTCCCTGTCTTGACCTTCCTGTCTCTTCACCTGATACAGAGGTTCTTAGCTCCTACTTCACTGAGAATCTTAAGGTTTTGCTCTCTTCTATAAATTGACCTATAGGAGTATCCTTCTTTACCCCTTTGCTATGGTTTTCAGGGGATGGAATATTTGTCCTGAGAAAGCCAATACATCCATCGGACACGTTTCTCTATCCCCATTTGCTACATAAGTATTTGACTTCAGCCATCCGGTACTCTGGCTCTGTCTCTGGTTTACACCTGCTGTCTCTGTGTCAGCACTCATTTCCGCTTTAGCCTATTTATTTTATTTTGAGACAAGGTCTCACTCTGTCACCAAGGAAGGAGTGCAGTAGCACGATCACAGTCCAATGCAGCCTTGACCTCCCCAGGCTCAGGTGATTCTCCCACCTCAGCTTCCCGAATAGCTGTGACTACAGACACGTGTCACCATGCCTGGCTAATTTTTTTGTATTTTTTGTAGAAACAGGGTTTTGCCATGACGCCCAGGCTGGTCTCGAACTCCTGGGCTCAAGTGATCCACCCACCTCAGCCTCTCAAAGTGCCGGGATTACAGGTGTGAGCTTCTGCACCCAGCCAAGCATCTTTTATTTTTGTACTATATTTTAAAAAACTAAAGCCAGTGGCAATTGACTGTATTAGCTATTTTTAAGTCAGTTACCTAAGACAATTAAATATTTCAGGTAGTTGGGACTTTTCTTTTTTGGTTTGTTTTATTTTGCTTAATTTAACCATTTTAAATATGATTCTCTGGGAATTTTTTCTTCAAAATATAGAATATATGTGCATTAGTTTGCTAGGCTTGCTGCAACAAAGTACGACAAACCAGGTGGCTTAGACAACAGAAATTTATTATCTCATAGATCTGGAGGCTAGAAGTTCTAGATCACGTTGTTAGAGCTGCTTTCTTCGACAGCTGTGAGAAACTGTATGTTCCATGCCTCTCCTCTGGCTTCTGGTGGTTTCCTGGTAATCTTTGTCATTCTTTGGCTTGTAGGTGCATCACCTGGATCTCTGCATTCATGTTCACATGGTGTTCTACCTGAGTGCACATCTGTGGCCAAATTTCCCCTTTTTATAAGGATACCAGGCATATTGGATTAGGGTTCCTCTCTACTCCAGTAGGACCTCATCTTCACTAATTACATCTGCAATAACCCTTTCCAAATAAGGTCACGTTCTGAGGAACCAGAGGTTAGAGTTTCAACATACAAAATTTTCTGGGGGGTGGGTAAGGCACACGATTCAATCCATAACAATATGTTTACGAAACTCTGGATCTAACAATGTCAGACCTTCCCTGGATGGCCAAGATACATGAGCCAATGAATTATTTATTTTTTTGTTTGAAGTACTTTGAGTTGATCTTATTTGTATTCATCATGTCCATCTTGCTTGGAAGACTTTCCCAAGAAAATTGCAGAGGTCATGTCCCACTGTTGAACATAAACTCTATTTCCATCACAGTGAATTTGATGGGAATGGGCATGGGACTGGGACAGAGCACTGTAGGTGAAACACACAGTTCTGAACAGACTGATTCAAATAGTGTGGGAGAGAGGACATGAAAACAGCACAGATCAGCATCCAAATACAACAGCATTAACCTTTATATGCACACACCCGTTAGTTCCTACCTTACCACAAAATCCATTTTCCAAAATATAAAGAACTTCAACCTATTATCCTGGCCTTCAGAATGGGTACAGAAAGAATGATCCAACCTATTTCTAATCATGGGTGAAAATTATTCTGGGAATTTCTGAAACACGACGAATGTAAGGAGACAGGAAGCAAGAGAGAGAGTGAAACATCCAAACTCTGTCAGGACAAAGGAGAAGATTCACAACTCAGAGAACAGTCAAGTTTTTCCTTTATATTGAGACTTCATTGTCACTGCTATGATCCCTAGGTGACCTGACACTCCAGGAGAACCCAAGCCAGGACTCTGCACAGTGCAGGACCTCTCCCAGCAACCCTGAGGGTCCCCGTCTAAGACACTGGTTTAATGAAGCCGTAATCCATGCACTTGATGAGACATTCTCGGGCTGTCTGAACCACTTCTGCCTTCTTCTCATCTGGCTCCTGTTTGCCCACCACAGTCAGGATCTCCAGCAGCTCACTCTCCACCAGCTTCTTGGCCAGCTCAGCATCGGCTGCCAGTAGGTTGTAGGCGATGACCAGGCCCCGGTGTTGGACAGACAGCTGGTCATGCAGGCAAAGCCGCTGGAGGATCTCCAACCACTGGGTTGTCTGGAGGCAGGGAAAAAGGTAAGGAAGGTCCTAGGTTTGAGTGTGTCCCCAGAGTTCATGTGCTGGAAATGTGGTCCCTGGTGTGGCAATGTTGGGAAGTGGGGCCTTTAAGAGGTAATTAGGTCATTGGTCATTAAGAGGAATTAATGCTGCTGGCCAGGAATGTGTTAATTCTTGCAGCAGTGAGTTCTTGCTCTCAAGGGACTAGACTAGTAACCATGAGAGACACTCATGGCCCCAATTACCACCTCTTGTGTTTTATCCTTTTCACATACACACACTTTCCCTTCTGCATCTAAATCATGCTATGACACAGCACAAGACCTTCACCAAAAGCAAATCAGATGATGCTGTCTGATCTTGGACTTCCTAGCCTCCTGAGCTGTCAGCCAAAATGAACCTCTTTTCTTTTACCTAGTCTCAGGTATTCTGTTATAGCAACAGAAAATGAACTAAAACAAAAGGACTAAAGGAATCAGCATAACTTAGCTATGGTCACGCATCTGGAAATAGTAGAGGATTCATTTTCCCACATCCATTTATTTCTTAAGCAGCTTAAGAAGCAAAGGGCCAGACCCACTACAAGCCTAAGAAGAACAGAGATGCAGAGTGTTCAAAAGGAGGATTCTCACCCTGGGCACATGGGCAATGCCTGCTTCTGCCAAACCGGGTGCCCTTTGAGACATCAGCTCCAGGCATGCAGACATGCTCTCCCCCAGCCCTGACTTTAACTGGAATCAATACAAGAGTCTTAAATGTATCCTGACTTCCATTCTTCCTCCATTCCCAGCTGTGAAGCAACCCAACTTCTATTCTTGGGAAGGTAGGACTCTAGACTCCTCTGATCATCCCAGGAGACAGAGATAATGCTGATAATAGAACCAGGAGGCTTGACTCCTGTATCATTCAACAGACACACTTGGCGCAGCAGAGTAAAATGGTCATCAGCATGGGGATTTGGAGTCAGAGAGGCCAGTGTTCAGGTCCCAGCTCAGCCACTTACCAACTACATGGCCTCAGCTAAGTTATTTAACCTCTGTAAGCCTCAGGGTCATCTTCTACACCTACCTCTAACATTGTGGTGATTTAATGAGATGATACATGGAAAGAGCTTAGCATGGGGGCTGGAGCACAGAGTAAGTGCTCAACAAGTAGAAGTGGATGCAGGGCAAGTACGTGATGATTTAAGACACCAACCCAGGCCGGGTGCAGTGGCTCATGCCTGTAATCCCAGCACTTTGGGAGGCCAAGGCAGGCGGAGCATGAGGTCAGAAGTTTGAGACCAGCCTGGCCAACATGGGGAAACCCCCCTCTACTAAAAATACAAAAATTAGCCAGGCGTGGTGCACGCCTGTAATCCCAACTACTAGGAAGGCTGAGGCAGGAGAATCGCTTGAATCCAGGAGGTGGAAGTTGCAGTGAGCCAAGATTGTACCACTGCACTCCAGCCTGGGCAAAAGATCAAGACTCTGTCTCAAAAAATAAATAAATAAAAATAAATTTAAAAAAACACCAATGCAAAGGTTTTCCCTTGGGCTTCTTTGTACCTGTTACCCTCACCTGGCATTTGTCAGCAGGGCTCACTTTCCACAAGCACATGGGGAGACAGACACAGGGGGAAGAAAAGGCAAATTCTTGGCTTTTGAGCATCAAACCCAACTTTTGTAAACTCTGCACTGAATGTCCTATCCCAAGGAAAGAACATGAAAGCTCAGCTAGCTGTGGCATGGTTCTATGCTGGAAAGTTTCTATGCTGAAGTGTAACTGATAATGGGTCCAGGGCCCATCGCTCCCTGGGATGAGTCACCAAGGGTCAAAGGAAGCAGTGATAGAAACTCAACAAGGATGGGATTCCAGGGCAGGAAGCATAGCCCAGGGCATAACCCAGATAACATGAGACTGTAGAGATGTCCAGCATCCAACATGGCCATGCGGTGGCAAAAAAGATGAGTCTGAGCAGCTTCACAGAGTCCCCAGGAAGCCCCGTGTCAGAAAAAAAATGCAGCCAAGATGTCCGAGCCCCGCAAGGAAGAATGACGAAGTGGCCAGGAGTAGGTTGGCAATCCTGAAGGGTTCCAATCCCTTCCCAACTAACAGGCTGTGTGGCCTTGGGCTAGTTGCTTTTCTGCACCTCAGTTTCCTCATTTGTAAAATAGGGATGATGATAATAATAATATCCACCTCACAGGGTGTTTGGGAGAATTAAATGACTTAATAAATGTAAACACTTAGGGCAACACCTGGCAGTAAGTGCAAGGAGTCACAGAGGGTCCTGTGAGGACCTGCAACAAGAGTTATGTGACCAGTGACACCAGCAGAGGCTGCTCTGGGGCAGTGGTTTCAAAGTGTGGTCCCCAAGCTGTTAGCATCCCACCCCCAATCTACTAAATCAGAACATGTGGGGAAACTGTTTTAACAAGTCGCCCAGGTGATTCTTACACACATTACAGTTTTGAGAAACTTGCCTTAGGGAAAGAAGCTGAAGTCCAAAGACCATGCAGGATGAGCTACATTCAGCAGATACACCCTTGCCATATGCCAGGACAACACAACCCCTCTTGGAACTTAGAGAACACATCTGCTGACACACACACACCTTACACTGACTATCTAAAAGAGCCTGCCTTTAAACCAGACATGAACACCTTTGAATTGAGATGTCCACATTTTTCACCATGGGGAGAGATGAGTGCCCACAAACTCCTCAGTTTGGTGAAATAAGGAAAGTTTCATTGTGCACTCCCTCATTTGTGACTATACAGATATCATTTCCATTACACCTGCTGCAATGGCCACAGTCTCCTAGGAGCTGGTCATTGTGTCCACCTAAGAGAATCTGCAGCTTTTTTGCCAAACCGTAAGCTCCTTATGGCATCCCAGCCACATCCGTGCTTCTCTCGGGAAGCTCTGGAGCTTCATGGCAGTGGTTAGCATTGCTGTTGTTCTTAAGCAATGAGGTATATGCACCACTAAAGGCAATGGGTGAAACTCCAATGGGAGGGTTTGAGCTAGCACACTTGGGAAGACCAAATAATGAACGTAAGGCACTGAAGGGAATAGACCTTCCTCTCCTTAGGCAGTAGGAACAGATGCCTGGGGGCTGTGAGGGGTTTCTTTAGGAGCTGGCCTCCCCAGAGGATCATCCAGTGTGGTCTGTGGGTGGAGAGATTCCCTGGAGCCCACCCAGCCCTTCCTATCCCCAGGGCCAGCTCTTACCACTTGAGTCATCTTGAGGCACAGTTTCTCGTGTGCTGCTGTCAGCATGGCCAGAGCCCCTGCAGCCACATTCTGCACCTTATCATCATCCTCCCCAGAGAGCAGCACCGCCAGCTTCAGCCAGTCATTCCCATCAGCCAAGAACCTTTCCTGTACCTGTGGGAGGCAGGAACATGGCTCAGAGAAAACTGTCCCCAATCTGCCCAGCCTGAAGAGGGTAAGATACATCTGAAGTTCTCTGACCCAAGATCTCTTAGAGTTTCCCTTTGAGCAGCTCACTCATGCTACCTTCCCCAAGAAGCCTTCCCTGACTGGTTGAATGAAGGGGCTACAAATTCTTCCAAGTAAAGAAAATAAGGAATTCCCCACCTAGTGTGCTTCACCACCTCTGTTTGCATTCAGCCTCCACACGAGGGGAAGGAGGCATGCACAGACTCCTGCAGGGTAGATGGCGCCTGAGGAATTGTATTTCCCATCCCTTTGGGGAACTTTGGAAGGTTTCTCCCATAATGGATGGGCCTTCAGGGTCTTCCATAAAATGATTTTGCAGGGACGGGGGCAGAAGCAGGAAACAATTAGGTGGTTTGCTTGGTATTAGAAAGCTACAGTGTCGTCTACACCAGGTGAGATGAGGCTTCCCAAGGATCTGAAAACCAGGAGAAGAGCATCCAGGGGACCAGTGCCCTGACATGTCTCAGAGAGGTATTAACCCCTCACAGCATCTCATCCTCACCCCTCTGCACTACTGTAAAATCTAGGTGGTCAAGTCTCAGAGCATTCTAATGGGCCAGGTTTCCTAGAAGTGGAACTCCAAAAGGGGAACAAGATCACAGCTTCCCAGGTGTGACCCTCTACCTGCACCTCCCTGAAGCTGGAGCAGTGGTCATGGGAGGTGTGAGCATGGCAGAGATCACCATATATCAGAGGGGTCAGCATGGCCCCCTCTCATGGGACACAACTGCCCTTACATGGACTACATTCCCCCATTTCTCACATCCCAATGTGGTGATGGCCTAGTTCTCAAAGATGGAACATGAGCAGAAATGATGTGTGTCACTTTCAGGCACCTCTCCCTCAGTCTGTCTTCCCATTCACCATCAGAATGGAATCCACTTCCAGTGTGGCAGAGGAGAAGACAGTTCTTGATGATCAAAGAAGACTGGATCCCTGAATCAGCTTGAAAGTGAGCCACCCGGCCAGGCGCAGTGGCTCACACCTGTAATCCCAGCACTTTGGGAGGCCAAGGCGAGCAGACCACGAGGTCAGGAGATCAAGACCATCCTGGCTAACATGGTGAAACCCCATCTCTACTAAAAATACAAAAAATTAGCCGGGGATGGTGGCACGCACCTGTAGTCCCAGTTACTCTGGAGGCTGAGGCAGGACAATCGCTTGAACCCAGGAGGCGGAGGTTGCATGAGCTGAGATCACACCACCGCACTCCAGCCTGGGTGACAGAGCCAGACTCTGTCTCAGACAAAAAAAAAAAAAAAAAAAAAAAATAGTGAGCCACCGAATCCAAATAGGACTTTGACATGGTGAGCAAGAAATGAACTTCTATCCTATTGGGACCACTGAACATTTTGACTTGGGTTGTTGCAGCAGCCAGTGCTCCCATAGGAAAGGTTGCCTCCCTCCTTCCATTACCTCTCTCAACCACTCAACCTCCCCGCCCATCTCCTTGGACACACTCTCTGCCTCCCCCATGGCTGCCAGGCCCCCAGCCCAGCCTTAGGCCAGCTCCCTGGTAGACCCTGGTAGCTTCATTCCCCCTGACTTTAATATGTTTTTTTTTTTTTTTTTTTTTGAGATGCAGTCTTGCTTTGTCACCCAGGCTGGAGTGCAGTGGCACGATCTCGGCTCACTGTAACCTCTGCCTCCCAAGTTCAAGCGATTCTCATGTCTCAGGCTCCCAAGTGGCTGGGACTACAAGCACCCACCACCATGCCTGGCTAATGTTTGTACTTTTGGTAGAGACGGGGTTTCGCCATATTGGCCAGGCTGGTCTCGAATTCCTGACTTCAAGTGACCCACCCACCTCAGCCTCCCAAAGTGTTGGGATTGCAGGCATAAGCCACCACACCCGGCCTTTAATAGGCTTTAATGGGTTAGGTTTTCCCCTATAACAGTGAGAAGATCTAAGGTTCAGGCGTTGAGGGTAAACAGACTGGGTCTCACGCAGCCCCTATGTGGGGGCCCAGGAGGGCCATTCGGCTTGGCCCTCATGTTAATGAAGGGCCTGAAATTTAGACCCTGCTGTTATCTCTGATAAGATTATACCTACAGGCACAGCAGTACTCTGACAGGATGGGAAGAAGAAGACATTCACCAGATGGGTATCACTTGTCCCATGACTGGACCATGAGGCCTATAGCATGTTCTGAATTCATTTTATTTTTATAAACCCTATAATTATTCTGTGATGAGTACAGTTACATTGCATTACAATTTCTAAGGGAACAGTGGTAGTTCATTAAATGCTGACATGTAAGACATCCTAAAATGGTTGATATTTGGCGTTTCTTCATTTTTTTATACATGTGGAGCTTCAATAAATGCAAGTGGTCTAGCCTTCCTTGACCTCGGAGAGGCCCTGGTCTCATATCCTGCTTTGTTTTGAGGTTATTTAAGCCTAAGTAACTTAGGGAAATGGTGTCTTCCACCTCATCTAGCCCAGGCTTTGGATTCAAAGCCCCAGCTTTGTATTTTTTCCTTTATGCGTATCTTTCTCTCAGGGCCCCTACAGGGAGGGGGGCTGTAATCTAGGAAAGATTTAGGGATTCCTGGATTTTCTGTCCAAAATGCTACCTTAATGCCATCATAACAGCTCCCGATCTCACCCCAGGCCCTGACCCTGGCCTGCCTCTCGTGCCTTGATTAAGCCTGGGTCTCCATCCTGACCCCTGCCTCACCTCCTTGTGGAGCACCATGTTGCAAATGCACTCGGTGCCCGCCTGCTGCAGTTGATCATGAGTCTCAAACATGTAGTTCTCGATGTCTGGCAAGGCCCTCTCCTTAAAGATCTTCTGCCTAGGGTAGGAGGGTGGAGGAAGAAAGACCCTTGAGTCTTCTGCAGTGACCATGGAGGTTTTCTGGCCACCCAGGGACCATTCTTCCATTCTGGTGCTCTCCTTCCCACATCCTCAGTCAGCATGGTTTATGTGGCATCAAACTGCCCCCAGCTCTAGGAGCGGCACCATGGGCCTAAACTAAATGACATAGCATGGCATCCTGGCCACAGCAGTGGGTTCTGGATATCACCCAACTGGAGAGCCTCTGTATTATTGCAGTAAAGAAATTCTCTCTCTCTCTCTCTCATCCTGGATGTAGATCCAAGAAGATGTGAAGGCCAGAGCTGCCCTTATAACCATGAGAGAGCAGAAAAGCCCATTGAGAATTAAAGCAATACAGAAAGGAGAGGAGAAACAGAGAGAACAGGAACCTAAGGCAGCTTTGTAAGCCCTGCATCAAGCCACACCTGAATCTTGTTGCCCTAGACTTTTTACCTACATGAGCCAATAAATTTCCTTTATGCTTAGGCCTATTATAGTTAAGTTTTCTGCTACTGGCAACCAAAAGAAGCCCAACCCAGTACATGCTGACATATTCCTGCTTCCACAGAGGAATACATTTTATCCCACTATCCGCCTGGATATCTTTTTTTTTTTTTTTTAACACTTTAAGTTCTAGGGTACATGTGCACAACGTGCAGGTGTGTTACATAGGTATACATGTGCGTGCCATGTTGGCTTGCTGCACCCATCAACTCCTCATTTACATTAGGGTATTTCTCCTAATGTTATCCCTCCCCCAGCTCCCCACCACTGACATGCCCTGGTGTGTGATGTTCCCCGCCCTGTGTCCATGTGTTCTCATTGTTCAACTCCCACATATGAGTGAGAACATGCAGTGTTTGGTTTTCTGTCCTTGTGATAGTTTGCTCAGAATGATGGTTTCCAGCTTCATCTATGTCCCTGCAAAGGACATGAACTCATCCTTTTTTATGGCTGCATAGTATTCCACGGTGCATATGTGTCACATTTTTTTTTTTTTTTTTTTTTTTTTGAGATGGAGTCTCGCTGTGTCGCCCAGGCTGGAGTGCAGTGGCGCAATCTCGGCTCACTGCAAGCTCCGCCTCCCAGGTTCACGCCATTCTCCTGCCTCAGCCTCTCCTAGTAGCTAGGACTACAGGCGCCCGCCACCACGCTTGGCTAATTTTTTGTATTTTTAGTAGAGACGGGGTTTCACCGTGGTCTCGATCTCCTGACCTCGTGATCCACCCGCCTCGGCCTCCCAAAGTGCTGGGATTACAAGCGTGAGCCACCGCGCCCGGCCAATTTTTCTTATTTTTTGTACAGATGCAGGGTGGTGGTGGGCGGGGTGGGGGGGTCTTGCTATGTCGCCCAGGCTGATCTTGAACTTCTGGCCTCCAGTGATTCTCCTTCCTCAGAGTCCCAAAATGCTGGGAATATAGACATGAACCACCATGCCTAGCCCAGAAGAGAGATTTTTTAAAGGAGCACTGACTGCTCTGTTAATTATGAATTCTAGCAGACCAAGGACAGAAGCAGTGATGATGGTGGTAGTGGGGATGACAGGATATTATAAATTCTAGAATTTTTTTTTTTTTTTTTAGACAGAGTTTTAGACAGAGTCTCACTCAGCCACGCAGGCTGGAGTGCAGTGGTGAGATCTTGGTTCACTGCAACCTCCACCTCCTGGGTTCAAGCGATTCTCCTGCCTTAGCCTCTGGAGTAGCTGAGATTACAGGCACGTGCCACCACATCCAGCTAACTTTTGTATTTTTAGTAGAGATAGGGTTTCACCAGTTGGCCAGGCTGTCTCAAACTCCTGACCTCATCCACCTACCTCGGCCTCCCAAAGTGCTGGGATTATAGGTGTGAGCCACCGCAACCAGCCCTAGAAATCTTTTGAAGGTTGAGCCAACAAGCTTTGCTCAGGTGGAGTATGAGAAAGAGTGGAGTGGTGGGTTTTATAACGAATGTGGTAATAAATCAAATTGTACAGATGATCTTGCTATGAAAAACCAGTGTCCCACCCCTCCACTCTCCACACACAGTCCCACTCCCCACAACCAACTTCTTTTTTAAAGGTTTCTGGTATTGATTACCTCCACAGCTCAAGATAAAATGTTTGTGGTTAACTTAGCAGCCATTCTCAACTCTCTTCTCACTTGCCACATCTTACTGTAAAGTTAAGAAGACTAGACCTCATCCTCCCAGCCTCCCTTGCAACAATGGTGGTCATGTACTCTGTTCTGGACAGTGACATATAAAAATAAATCTGCAAACCTCATTCCTTTAAGAAAAAAAAAAATAGCAGAATACAAAACCCTAAGCAAAAAATTCTTGTAAAAAAACGAGGCCAGGCGTGGTGGCTCACACCTGTAATCCCAGCACTTTGGGAGGCCGAGGCGGGTGGATCACGAGGTTAGGAGATCGAGACCATCCTGGCTAACACAGTGAAACCCCATCTCTACTAAAAATACAAAAAATTAGCCAGGCATGGTGGCTGGTGCCTGGTGCCTGCAGTCCCAGCTACTCAGGAGGCTGAGGCAGGAGAATGGTGTGAACCTGGGAGGCGGAGCTTGCAGTGAGCCGAGATTGCACCACTGCACTCCAGCCTGGGCAACAGAGCCAGATTCTGTCTCAAAAAAAAAAAAAAATCGAGATGGCCCGGCACGATGGCTCACGCCTGTAATCACAGCACTTTGGGAGGCCGAGGCAGGTGGATCATGAGGTCAGGAGATCGAGACCATCCTGGCTAACAAGGTGAAACCCCATTTCTACTAAAAATACAAAAACAAAATAGCCAGGCGTGGTGGCGGGCACCTGTAGTCCCAGCTACTCGGGAGGCTGAGGCAGGAGAATGGCGTGAACCCGGGAGGCGGAGCTTGCAGTGAGCCGAGATTGTGCCACTGCACTCCAGCCTGGGGGACAAGCGAGACGCTGTCTCAAAAACAAACAAAAAAAACTATCGAGATGTTTTTGGTTTCTTCTTATTTTTTTTGAGGCAGATTTGACTCTGTTGTCCAAGCTGGAATGCAATGACACGATCTCGGCTCACTGCAAGCTCCGCCTCCTCGGTTCAAGCAATTCTCCTGCCTCAGCCTCCCAAGCAGCTGGGATTACAGGCATGTGCCACCATGCTTGGCTAATTTTTTGTATTTTTAGTAGAGACAGGGTTTCACTATGTTGGCCAGGCTGGTCTTGAACTCCTGACCTCGTGATCTGCCCGCTTTGGGCTCCTAAAGTGCTGAGATTACAGGCATGAGCCACCATTCCCGGGCCCCTCTCTTTCCAGAAACTGAAGAAATCCCTCTTCATGCTGAAAGAGCTTGCCAGCAAATTCAGGTAAAGCTTTTTCTCTCCTCCTACACCTCCTAGCCCTTCCCTGTGTACCCAAAGTCTGGGTTCAGGGGATGGAACTGGGTGTGCATATGGGGTCTTCTCAGAGATGGCCAGGCACAGAGGGACCCTGGGTCGGAGGTTTGCCCTCACAGTGTGTCACAGGTCAAGCCACTGAAAGCAAGTCTCTCTTACAGGTCTGCAGGCCAAGCGTGGGGTGGTCATGGGAGTTGGTGACAAGGCTGGGGGGTCAGAGGGGACCAGAAGGGGGTCCAGCTCCATGCTCCAGCTGGAGAGGGAGAGTCTGGGCCTGGCCTCCATGCTGTTGTTGCTGGGTGCTGGGTGCCAGGTGCTGCTTGCATGGGACATGTGTCTCTGTGTATGTCCTCGGGCACGTATGCCACGTCTGGCCTCGGCTCCAGTGAGTACCCTTAGTTTTGAGCCTTTGCTCATGACCTCACCCAGTTGTCCCACCTGGTGTCTTCTCAGCTCACCCTGACGTGGGAAGAGGATGAGCTCAGTGGGCAGGAGGACGCCTTCTGCAGCTGGGCCGTGCAAATTTTCAAGGTCGGTTCCCAGCCAGATCTGCCCCACAGCAGGGACATAACAGGGGATGGGCGGGCAAATGTTGTACAGGCCTGAGGGAATGGAAGGTGCCCCTGGGCCGTACGTGAGTCTGCACTTCTCTTCCTTCTTCTGCTCTGTCTAGATGCACTACAATTTGCAGACGAATTCCTTCGAGATACTCCCATAGACTGAGGCCATGTGTGTTGTCTGCACTCTCCAGCTCCATTACGTTCCTGGATCAAGTAGAATTTGACCAATTTAAGGAGTAGACAGTACAGGGGGAACAGAAAGGAGAGAAAGAAAGGGAAATTCTTTGCAATCTTCTCAGACACCATGGACACCAGGAACAATTTCATCATGCCACATCATTTGTAGGCAATCGCCAATTGATTGGGATATGGAACAACTGGAACTCTCATTCATAGCACACTGGAGTGTAAAATAACCCAATTTAGAAAAACAGGCAGGGTGTGGTGGCTCACACCTGTAATCCCAGCACTTTGGGAGGCTGAGGTGGGAGGATCAGTTGAGTCCAGGAGCCTTGAGACCAGCCTGGGCAAGATAGGAAGACCTTGTCTCTAAATATAATTTAAAAAACAAATGAGCTGGTTGTGATGGTGCACACCTGTGGTCCCACCTCCGTGGAAGGCTGAGGTGGGAGGCTCACTTGACCCCAGGAGGCCAAGGCTGGAGTGAAGTGTCATCATGTCACTGCACTCCAGCCTGGGCAATAGAGCAAGACTCTGTCTCAAAAAATTAAAAAATAAAAAGAAAGAAAAACTGCTTGGTGAGTTGTAATACAGTCAAATATCTATGTCTATGTTCTGGCTTCTCTACTAAAAAATTACCCACTAGAAAGGAAAATATATTTGTCTGTTTTTAACAGCTTTACTCATTGTAGCCCCAGGCTGGAAACAATGCAAATGGTCACCAACAGGAGAAAGGAGAAATGAATTGTGGTTTTCATACAAAAGAGAGGCCCTCAGCAATAATAAGGAGCTAGGCCACAGGAAACATCAATGGGCCTCGCAATTGAGCAGAAGCCAGATCCAAAGAGACACATGCTGTGAGAATTCCATTCAAGTTGAACAACAAGCCAGAATGGCATCGCCCTTGGGGATCACTGGCTGGCAGGGGCACAAAGGAGTCTTCAAGAGGCTGGAAATGTTCTGGATCTGTTTCTGGGTGGTGATCACCCAGGTGTTTACCTCCATTAAAAACAGGCTGAGGCTGGGCGCAGCGGCTGACACCTGTAATTCAGCACTTTGGTAGGCTGAGGCAGGATGACTGCTTGAGCCCAGGAGTTTGAGACCAGCCTGGGCAGCATAGCAAGACCTCATCTCTACTAAAAAATCAAAAAAATTAGTGGGGCATGGTAGTGCATGCCTGTAGTCCAAGCTACAGGGAGGCTGAGGCAGGAAGACTGCTTCAGCCTTGGAGGTTGAGGCCACAGTGAGCTATGATCGCACCACTGCACTCCAGGTTCGGTGACAGAGCAAGACCCCATCTCCAAACAAAACAAAACAAAACAAAACTCAAACGGAAAACCAGGATCTACATTTTACTCTACCTAGACAACATCTCCATAAAATACTGCTAAAAGAAAAAATCTCCCAGAGCCCAAGGAGACACAGGCACAGTTCAAGAGTTCCAGCAAATCAGCACCTTAGCATCACCTTGAGCCTTGGAGGTTAGTCAGGTAAGCAGCCGCACTAGTGAGTCCAGCCCATAAAGGAGGGCCCTCTGCTCCAAGCCTTGCCTGGAGGGGCCCCGGTCATTCCAACTATCCATCAAAAGTTCAATGGCTAAACAATGTGTGCCAAATACATAAAATATGCCGAGCACGGTGGCTCACACCTGTAATCCCAGCACTTTGGGAGGCCGAGATGGGCGGATCACAAGGTCAGATCAAGACCATCCTGGCTAACACCGTGAAACCCCGCCTCTACTAAAAATACAAAAAAAATTAGCCCGGCGTGGTGGCGGGCGCCCGTGGTCCCAGCTACTGGGGAGGCTGAGGCAGGAGAATGGTGTGAACCTGGGAGGCAGAGCTTGTAGTGAACCGAGGTCCTGCCACTGCACTCCAGCCTGGGCGACAGAGTGAAAAGGAAGCGAACTGGGTATGTGCCTTTAGAGGTGTTGTACGTTTTCAGCATTACAAATGAATACGGATGACTAGCAATAGTTACTTTGGTCGACAGATTTTTGGTATATTAACTAGTTTTGGATCTCTTCCACTAAAGGGATTGCTTGTTGAACGTTGTTAAAAATGTAAGTACTGAAGGCAAACTGCCTGGGTTTAATTTTGTTCTGTCCCTTGCACCCTGCCTGGCTTCAAATCCTAGCTCTGCTTATTAAGTTCTTTTAAGGGGATGATCTTTGAGCAAATGTCTTAGCTTCTGTTTTCCCAAGTAAATGGACACAATAGTTGCTACCTTATGAAAGATTCATGTAATTGACCAGCATTTACCAAGTAGCATCAGTGTTCAGTTTCAGTCATTGGTGATCTGCAGTTGGACTGTGAGGGAGTGTTGGGGTGGGGGGTGGTGTGTGTGTGTAGCACTTAATTGCATGCAAGAAGGAAAAGATACTTTTGATAACGGAGAGGCAGCTTTTCTCTGCTTTTGTGTCAAAAGGGAAGAAGGGAGTTTGGAGAGGGAAACGAATTCTGTTCAATATTAAGCTTTCTTCCTCAAAATCAGAGGTACATAGAATGTGTAATAATTTACAGAATTTCTAGACTGAAACGATCTGATTTTTTAAAATTATTTTTATTTTTTCAGGTTAAGACTGAGCTAAAGTTAATCTGTGATGACGTTCTGGATGTACTGGACAAACACCTCATTCCAGCAGCTACCACTGGCAAGTCCAAGGTTTTCTACTATGAAATGTAGGTTCTATACTAACAATTAACAAGTGTACTTCAATAATTTTAAACACTCTCAGGAATAAATGGCTTTGTTTCTTTTTTTTTTAGACATTTCATATTATTTTCCTTATTAAATATAACCAAAACTCCCACAGAAATTGAGGAGCCTCTAAATATCAACAAAATTGTCACTTGATAGACTAGAATTAAACACGCAAATGGTTCCAAGAAATGGCACAAGTGTATTAATCATAAAATAAAATTTCTACATGAAACATTCAGCCAGCACTGTAAAATGTGTGGCCGTTTGGGGGAGGGGAATGAGATAGGTCCCATGAAAGCAAAAGAATATAAATAAGTAAAGCAAAAGCTAATGCATTTTTATAATAGCCTGACCATCTTTTTATTCCAACATTAACTATCCTTCTAACATTAAACAATTATTTTTAAATAAAAGTTGGAAACCTACATAGAAGAAAGTCATGATTCTAAAAAGGCCAACTTTTAATCTTACATTTTCCTTTCTAGTATAGAACCTACATTTCATAATAGAAAACCTTGGACTTGCCAGTGGTAGCTGCTGGAATGAGATGTTTGTCCAATGCATCCAGAACGTCACCACAGATTAACTTTAGCTCAGTCTCAACCTGAAAAAATAAAAATACATTTTAAAAAATCAGATTGTTTCAGTCTAGAAATTCTGTAAGTTATTACACATTCTATCTACATCTGGTTTTGTGGAAGAGAGCTTAGTATTACAGGGAATTCGTTTCCCTCTCCAAACTCCCTTCTTCCCTTTTGACACAAAAGCAGAGAAAAGCTGCCTCTCAACTATCAAAAGTATCTTTTCCTTCCTGCATGCAATTAAGTGCTAGACACACACCATCCCCCACCCCAGCATCGCCTCACAATCCAACTGCAGAATCACCAATGACTAAAACTAAACACTGATGCTACTTGGTAAATGCTGGTCAATTACACGAATCTTTCACAAGGTAGCAACTATTGTGTCCATTTACTTGGGAAAACAGAAGCTAAGACATTTGCTCAAAGATCATCCCCTTAAAAGAACTTAATAAGCAGAGCTAGGATTTGAAGCCAGGCAGGGTGCAAGGGACAACAAAATTCAAACCCAGGCAGTTTGCCTTCGGTACTTAACATTCCTAACAACTTTCAACAGACAATCCGTTTAGTGGAAGAGATCAAAAACTAGTTAAGATACCAAAAATCTATGGACCAAAAAAACTATTGCCACTCATCTCTATTCATTTATAATGCTGAAAATGTACAGCACCTCTAAACGCACATACCCAGCTTGCTTCCTATTTTTTTTCTTTTTCTTTTTTTGAGACGGAGTTTTGCTTTGTCCCTCAGGCTGGAGTGCAATGGTGCAATCTCAGCTCACTGCAACCTCCGCCTCCTGGGTTGAAGCGATTCTCCTGCCTCAGCCTCCCGAGTAGCTGGGATTACAGGCACCTGCCACCATGCCTTTTTAATTTTTTATATTTTTAGTAGAGACAGGGTTTCACTATGTTGACCAAGCTGGTCTCGAACTCTTGACCTTGTGATCTGCCTCCTCAGCCTCCCAAACTGCTGGGATTACAGGTGTGAGTCACTGTGCCTCGCCTTTTTTTTTTTTTTTTTTTTTTGAGACATGATCTTGCTCTGTCACCCAGGCTGGATTGCAGTGGCACAATCATGGTTTACTGCAGCCTGGACCTCCAGGGCTCAAACAATTCCCCCACCTCAGCCTCCCAAGTAACTGGGACCACACATGTGCACAATCACACCTGGCTAATTTTTTAATTATTTGTAGGGACGAGGTCTTGTTATGTTGCCCAGCCTGGTCTTGAAATCCTGGGCTCAAGAGACCCTCCTATCATGGCCTCCCAAAGTGCTGGCATTACATTACAGGCGTGAGCCACCATGCTTGGCTGTAGCTTATGTTTTTAAAATCCAGTTTGTCAATCTTTGTCCTTTTTTTCTTTTTTTTTTTTTGAGATGGAGTATTGCTCTGTCACCCAGGGTGGAGTGCAGTGGTATGATCTCGGCTCACTGTAACCTCCGCCTAGTGGGTTCAAACGATTCTCCTGCCTCAGCTCCCAGAGTAGCTGTTACAGGCACCCACCACCGTGCCTGGCTAAATTTGTGTGTGTGTGTGTTTTTCGTAGACGGCTTTTCACCATGTAGGCCAGAGGGGTCTCGAACACTGAACCTCAAGTGATCTGCTGTCCTCTGGGATTACGGTCATGAACCACTGCACCTGACCAATTTCTGTATTTTATTTGCTGTTTTTAGGTATTTGGGTCATTTAATTAGTTACAGATGTTGTCAAGAGTCTCTTTTTTTTTTTTTTTTTGAGACGAAGTCTTATTCTTGCCCAGGCTGGAGTGCAGTGGCTCAATCTTGGCCTACTGCAACCTCTGCCTCCTGGGTTCAAGCAGTTCTTGTGCCTCAGTCTCCCAAGTAGCTGGGATTACAGGCATGTGCCACCATGCCCAGCTAATTTTTATATTTTTAGTAGAGATGGGGTTTCACCATGTTGGCCAGGCTGGTCTTGAACTCCCGGCCTTAGGTGATTCACCCACCTTGGCCTCCCAAAGTGCTAGAATTAAGGCCTGAGCCACCGTGCCTCGTCTTAGTTTTAGTTTTTTGATTGTTCTTTTTCCTGCTTTCTTTTGGGTTACTTGAACATTTTTGGAATTCTATTTTTCTTGTATTTTTTTTTCTACCCCAATTCACTATGCCAAAACCATTTTTCTTTATTGTATTTTATATGTGTTTATTTTAGTTCGTTGATATGGTTTGGATATTTGTTCTGCTGAATTTTGTTTTTTCTTCTTCTTTGAGACGAAGTTTTGCGCTTGTTGCCCAGGCTGAAGTGCAATGGCGTGATCTTGGCTCACCGCAACCTCCACCTCCCAGGTTCAAGCGATTCTCCTGCCTCAGCCTCCTAAGTAGCTGGGATTACAGGCAGGCGCCACCACGCCCGGCTAATTTTTTATTTTTAGTAGGGACAGAGTTTGTCCGTGTTGGTCGAGCTGTTCTTGAGCTCCAGACCTGAGGTGATCCACGCACCTCGGCCTCCCAAAGTGATGGGATTACAGGCGTGAGTCACCGTTCCCGGCCTAAAAATTTTTGGGTGGAGGCCAAGGTGGGTTAGTCACCTGGGGTCAGTGGTTCGAAACCAGCCTGGCCAACATGGCGAAACCCCCATCTCTACTAAAAATACAAAAAGCCAGGCGGCCGGGCACAGTGGCTCACGCCTGTAATCCTAGCACTTTGGGAGGCCGAAGCGGGTGGATCGCGAGGTCAGGAGATCGAGACCAGCCTGGCTAACACAGCGAAACCCCGTCTCTACTAAAAATAAAAAAAATTAAAAAAATAAAAAATTAGCCGGGCGTAGTGGCGGGCGCCTGTAGTTCCAGCTACTCGGGAGGCTGAGGCAGGAGAATGGCGTGAACTTGGGAGGCGGAGCTTGCAGTGAGCCGAGATTGCGCCACTGCACTCCAGCCTGGGCGACAGAGCGAGACTCCATCTCAAAAAAAAAAAAAAAAAAAAAAAAAATTAGCCAGGCATGATGGCGGCACCTGTAATCTCAGCTACTCAGGAGGCTGAGGCAAGAGAATCACTTGAACTTGGGAGGCGGAGCTTGCGGTGAGCTGAGATCATGCCAGTGCACTCCAGCTTGGGCAACAGAGCGAGACTCCCTCTCAAAAAACAAACAAAAAAATTTTTTTTCAGTTAATTCTGATGTATCTGTGAGATACTAGAATTAAGATATCTCGATGTTTGCATTTGTTTATTGCCTTTTTCCATTCAATTTGAAATTTTCCCAATTCTTGGTATCTTTTTGGTATCACAAATAACTTTTGATTGAAACCTGGGTATTTTTGTATTGTCATGAGACTATGCAGCTTACTTAAACAACTGTTTTTCTTTGTTTTTGGTTTTTTTTTTTTTTTTGAGACGGATTCTCCCTCTGTCGCCCAGGCTGGGGTGCAATGGCACTATCTCGGCTCACTGCAAGCTCCGCCTCCTGGGTTCATGCCATTCTCCTGCCTCAGCCTCCCGAGTAGCTGGGACTACAGGCGCCCGCCACCATGCCCAGCTAGTTTTTTCATTTTTAGTAGAGACGGGGTTTCACTGTGTTAGCCAGGATGGTCTCAGTCTCCTGACCTTGTGATCCGCCCATCTCAGTCTCACAAAGTGCTGGGATTACAGGTGTGAGCCACCGCACCCGGCCTGGTAAACAGCTCTTTTAACTAGTGTTCTCTTACACTTATCTAACAGGGGTAGAGTGTCGGTGCCACCTTATGAAGCCAGGTGTAGGGGATGAAGTTCAGGTTCTCTACCTTGTCTATGTTGACATTTGGGGCAAACTCCCTTTTAGTTCTTTGCAGAGTTGGGAGTTGTGGCTCCCCACCTGATCTCCGTGGTGGATGTGGCCTAATTTGTTACTGTGTGTAGGTGAAAATTCTCTCTACTGGGTCTTCTCTGCTACCACTCCAGTAGGGACAGGGAGGGATGCCTTATTACTGGCAGATGGTGGTGGAAGTCCAGGCTTCCCCACTTTTCTCCACTGACACAGTGGGGAGTGGACGCTCATTAACTAGCCAGTTGGAATGAAAGTTCCACTCCCCTGCTTAATTTGCTGTGACACGACCTGGTGGGAATCTTGGATTGTTTTCATTACAGTCTCATGAGGGTGGATATCTAGGTTCCCCATGTGATCATTGCGGGTATGGGTGGGACTAGTTTTTCTGCAGTGTTATGCTGGATTAGAGCAGTTCCTTTTGAAAAGTTTTCTTACTGGTTAACATACCACTTTACTGGTAATTTGGTCTGGAGAGAGAAGGCTTTTGTTGGGGCTTCTTTTGTTTTTTTTTGGAGACAGTCTTTATCACTCAGTCTGGAGTGCAGTGGCGCGATCTCTGCTCACTGCAATCTCCGCCTCCCGAGTTCAAGCGATTCTCGTGCCTCAGCCTCTGGAGTAGCTGGGATTATAGGCGCCGGCCAACATGCCCAGCTAATTTTTATTTTTAGTAGAGATGGGGTTTTGCCATGATGACCAGGCTGGTCTCCAACTCCTGACCTCTGGTGATCCACCTGCCTCGGCCTCCCAACGTGCTGGGATTATAGGCGTGAGCCACCGGGCCTGGCCCTGTTGGGGATTCTTTTTTTTGGTCTGTGCC
This sequence comes from Nomascus leucogenys, assembly GCF_006542625.1. Taxonomy (NCBI): domain Eukaryota; kingdom Metazoa; phylum Chordata; class Mammalia; order Primates; family Hylobatidae; genus Nomascus; species Nomascus leucogenys. Next base: position 1,388,119 of record NW_022095769.1, read on the forward strand.
CATCGGTGTTCTGATGTACTCACTTCTTCCATTCCAGGAGTAGGATACTTTAGCCAAAAAGAAGAATATCCAGGGAATTTGCTGCTATATTGTGCCTTGTGTCCTGTGATCCTGAGCTAATTTGCCTTCTCTCCACCTTTCAGAGAATATTCGTTTTATTCATAATGTTCACATTTTAAATTTGTACTTAGTGGTAGGAACACGGAAAAGTATGTCCATTCCACCCTCCTAGAAGTGTAAGTCTAACCTTTGATTTCATTGAGTGTGCCCTATTTTTCTGTTTTCTATTTCATTGACTTCTGCTCAATCTTGCTTTTGCTCTTCTAGTTTCTTAAGGAACAAGGTGAAGTCACTGATTTGTTTCTTTTCTAATATAGTCATGTAATTGTATAAATTTCTCTTTCAATTACTGCTTTAACTGTCTTAAAATATTTGATATATATGTCCTTTTTTTTACCCCTTGGTTATTATTTTATTTTTTATTTTATTATTTTATATTTTGAGACAGAGTCTCGCTCTGTCGCCCAGGCTGGAGTGCAGCGGCCTGATCTTGGCTCACTGCAACTTCCGCCTCCCAGGTTCAAGCAATTCTCTGCCTCAGCCTCCTGAGTAGCTGTGGTTACAGGCACCTGCTACCATGCACGGCCAATTTTTATATTTTTAGTAGAGACGGTGTTTCACCATCTTGGCCAGACTGGTCTTGAACTCCTGACCTTGTGATCCACCTGCCTCGACCTCCCAAAGTGCTGGAATTACAGGTGTGAGCCACCGCTCCTGGCCCCCATTGGTTATTTTAAAAGTATGTTTTGATTTCAAATATTGGGATTGCCTATTGATTTTTTCTGTCACTGATTTCTAATTAATATCACAGTGGTAAGAAAAAATTCATGGTAAGACTTGAAACCTTTTAAATTTACCAAGAGTTGTTTTTTTGGCCCAAATATGGTATATCTTGGTGAATGTTCCAAATGCACTTGAACAGAATGTGTATTCTGGTAGTTTGTGTAGAGCGTTCTATAGTTAGTTAGGTCAGTTTGGTTAATGGTGTTAAAGTTTCTGTATCCTTACTGATTTTCTGTTTGCTGGTCCTGTTATTATTATCATTCGTTTCTTTTGAACATGATGTCGCTCTGTCACCTAGGCTGGAGTGCAGTGGCATGCCCAATCATAGCTCATTGAACCTCCACCTCCTGGGCTCAAGTGATCCTCCCACCTCAGCCTCCCCAGTAGCTGGGTCTACAGGCATATGCTACCACACCCAGGTATTTTATTTATTTTTTTGAGATGGAATCTCTCTCTTGTCGCCCAGGCTGGAGTGCCGTGGGGTGATCTCGGCTCACTGCAACCTCCATCTCCTGGGTTCAAGCGATTCTCCTACCTAAGCCTCCCGAGTAGCTAGGATTACTGTTATGTGCCACCACGCCTGGCTAATTTTTGTATTTTTAGTAGAGACAGGGTTTCACCATGTTGGCTGGGCTGGACTTCAATTGCTGACCTCAGGTGATCTGCCTGCCTCTGGCTCCCAAAGTGCTGGGATTACAGGTGTGAGCCACCACGCCCGGCCCACCCAGTTAATTTTTAAAAATCTTTTTGTAGAGACAGGGTCTCCCTGTGTTGCTCAGGTTGGTCTTGAACTCCTGTGCTCAAGCAGTCCTGTCTCAGCCTCCCAAAGTACAGGGATAACAAGTGTCATTCACCACGCCTGGCCTGGTTCTATTACATAGAGAGGTTTACTGAAATTTTAAAATATAATTGTGGATTCTTTCATTTCTTCTTACAGTTCTCTCATTTTTGCTTTATTTATTTTGAAGCCCTGTTATTAATAGGTAAATAAATGTTTAGGATTTTTGTGTGTTCTTGATGAATTAAACCCTTAATGTATATAAAATGATGCTTTTTCCTGATAAAATTTTTATTTTCATCTACTTTACATGATAGTATTGTAACGATTTCAACTTTCTTTTGATTTTGTAGTGTGTAATAAGACCTTTTACTTTGGCTGCACTGGAATTTTAATTTCTGATTGTAATTATTTTGGTTATGGTTTACCCTGTATTTTGGAGATGGGCTTTTACTCTGTCGCCTGGGCTGGAGTGCAGTGGCACAATCATGGCTCACTATGGCCTCAACCTCCTCCTGCCTCAGCCTTCCCGAGTAGCTGGAAGGACCACACGTGTGTGCCACTACCCATGGCTAATTTGGGGTTTTTTTGTTTTTGTTTTTGTTTTTTGAGATGGAATTTTGCTCTTGTTGCCCAGGCTGGAGTCAATGGCACGATCTCGGCTCACCGCAATGTCTGCCTCCTGGGTTCAAGCAATTCTCCTGCCTCAGTCTCCCAAGTAGCTGTGATTACAGGCATGAGTCACCATGCCCGGCTAATTTTGTATTGTTAGTAGAGATGGGGTTTTTCCATGTTGGTCAGGCTGGTCTCGAACTCCCGACCTCAGGTGACCTGCCCACCTCGGCCTCCCAAAGTGCTGGGATTACAGGCGTGAGCCACCGTGCCAGGCCATTTTTCTTGTGTGTGTGTGTGTGTGTGTGTGTGTGTGTATTTAGAGATGGGTTCTGCAATGTTGCCCACACTGGTCTCGAACTCCTGGCCTCAAGTGATTTTCCCACTTTGGCCGCCCAATGTGCTGGGATTACAGGCATGAGCCACTGCACTCAGCCACTTTTCTTCATGTTTCTAACGACTTCATTAAAAGAGTGCCTTGTTATATTTCCATCAAATATGTGAAAGTTGTTGGCTATGATTTCTAAAGATTTTTTTCTATATTATCTCCTGTTTTGTGGCTCTGGTTACAAATATGTTTGGCCTCTTGAAGTTATTTCAATTATCACGTATTACATTTTTCAGTGTTTTTTTTTCTGTGTTTCATTTAGGTTAGTAATTTTGGTTTCATGTGTTGCAAATTTCAAAGTGTGTTTTTCATCTTAGACTTTGTAATTTTCATCTTTAGAAGTTCAAATTTTAAAAATAATTCATATTTTTATTTAATATGTTTGTTTCTTCTAGCCTTCTGATCATATGAAATATCATCATAATTGTTTTAAAGGACTTGTCAACTAATTCTATTTTGTTTCATTTCAAAATTGTTTTTTGTTTCATTATGGGGTATAATTTCCTGCTTCTATGTAAGTCTTATAAATTTGGATTGACTTTTGAGCCTGTGAATTTTATCTTGTTGTCTAGTTTCTCTAGTTTTGTTTGCCTTTTAAAAATATTTGTGGACTTTGTTCTGTGGCATTATTAAGTTGCTTGAAGACAGTTTCTTTCTGTTGCATCTTTTATGTTTTCTTTGACTGGACCAGGGCTGTGTTTAGGGTTAATTTTTTCCTACTTCTAAAGCCTTTTCTTAGTATTCCAGTGTCATATCTCCAATGTGAATATAAATTATATCACTTCATTTCCTTTTGGACTTTTGGGGATGGGTACTATACACATCCTTAAGTCAGTTCTGGATGCTATTACATCTAATTGTTTTGGTGATTTCTCACCTTGCCCTTGGATAGCTCCTTTACATTGCAAGTGCTGATTGGTCATTCAACCAAAAGTTCTACGGTGAGCCTTTGTAGATCTCTTCATTTCTCTCTCTCTCCAGCTCTCTACTCAGTGCTGGTCTCGCTTGTGAGCTCTAGGCACCTTGGCCTCCTTGGACTTCCAGCTCCATTTCCTTAACTTGGGGAGATGACAGGCTCTGCCTGGGTCCCTCCTCCCTGTTCCACGACGTGTGGCTCTTTTGTTTTCTGTCTTCCAGGGATCACTGTCTTTTGTTACTTATCCAATATCTTCAGTGCTGTTGTTTCATTCATTTTATTAGGTTTTTATTATTTCACGCAAGGAGGCTAAATCTGGTCCCCTTTATTCACTCCATCTTGACCAGAAGTGGTATCATTGTGGTTTGAATTTACATTTTCATGATAACTGGTGATATTGAGCACTTTTTAGCTTGTGTGTTGACCATTTGTGTGTTCTCTTTTATGATGATGAGTTTTTTCATTTCGCCTTTACTGTTGTTTTCTTTTTTCATCTATTTGAGTTGCAGAAGGTGTTTATATGTCCTAAATACTCATCCTTTGTTAGATAAATGTAAATACTTTCCCCAAGTCTATGTGGTTTACCTATTTATTTTAACTGTACCTTTTGATGAGCAGAAATATTTATGTTAGGTTTAATTTATCAGTGTTTTCTTTTGTAGTTATTGCTTACTGTAAGCTAAGACACTTTTGCCTAACCTCGAAGTCATGAAGATAATTTCCTTTATTTCATCTAAAAGGTTTTGCTTTTGCTAATTTATATTTAGGTCTGTGATGCGTCTGAAGTTATTTTTGTAGGTGTGAGTTTTTTGCAGGTGGCTATCTAGTTGTTTTTCACCATTTGTTGAAAAGAGTCTCCTTTTCTCACTGGGTTGCTTTGGGAACATCACGTGGCTGCCTAAGTGGGATCTCTCAGAAATCTTTATTCTGCTCCAAAAATCTGTTTGTCTAGCCCTGTTAGAGTATTCTGATTATTTTGGAATGTTACATTGTCTTGAAGTCAGAATTGCAAGTCCTAAAACCTTTTTCTTCTTTTTCAAAGTTCTGCATATTCTGCGTCCTTCACATTTCCATATAAATTTTAATAATCTCTTTTCTGTCTTCTCCAAAAAAGGCTGATGGGATCATGATTGTAATTGTCTTGAATCTATTGATCAGTTTGAGGAGAACTGACATCTTAACAACCACTGAGTCTTAATCATTAGTATAGTATATCTCTCCGTTTATTTAGGTCTTTTTTCTTTTGTCTGAGCAGTCGTTTGTTGCTTTTAGCCTTTGGTCTCGCATGTCTTCTGTTTTTAAAATTACTTACTTTTTTTTTCCTTTTTTTTGAGACAGAGTCTCTCTCTGTCGCCTAGCTGGAGTGCAGTGGCGCAATCTTGGCTCACTCCCTCTCCTGGATTCAAACAATTCTCCTGCCTCAGCCTCCCAAGCAGCTGGGATCACAGGCATGTACCCTAAGCCTAGCTAATTTTTATATTTTTAGTAGAGATCGGGTTTCACCGTGTTGGCCAGGCTGGTCAACTCCTGATCTCAAATGATCTGCCTGCTTCAGCCTCTCAAACTGCTGGGATTACAGGCATGAGCCACCATGCCTGGCCTAAAATTATTTTTATTTTTAAGTATTTTGTCTTTTTTTGATGCTATTTGTATTTTAAAATATTAAATACATTTTTCAGCAATTATAAAGTATTATAAAAATTTCTAATTTTTTTGTTGGAAATAGAATTTTTGTATATTGACCTGTTTCTTACAACCTTACTTAAGTCATATTAATTCTACTAGTTCTTTAGGTAGATTTCTTAGATTTTTCTAATAGATGATTGTCATAAAACACAGTTTTACCTCTTTTTTCCCCAGTTGTAATTTCTTTTATTCTCCTCCCTTATAGAACAGACAATCTTTTTTTCATTCTTTGAGGAGAGCATTCAGTGTTATAACATTAATTATAAGTTGGCTATAGGGGTTTTGTTGAACTTTTTCAGATTGTTTTCAAATATAGGTTTTATTGCTATTTCGATATGACAAGACCAACAGAACCCAGCATGACTGCCATTGAAAAGATAGTTATAGTCACAGATCCCAAGAGGAATAGTCATGCCATGCCATGGAGAATACACAGTTGAGTAAGGTCTAGCCCTAGTGTCCTGAGGGTTTATGTCATGAATGGATATTGAGTTTTCTCAGAAGCATTTTCTGTATCTATTGAGATAATGCTATATATTTAAAGGTATTAATGTAAATTTCATTGTTTTATTTTCAAATGTTATACTAAATGCCATTTGGTGTCATGGTGTATCATTCTTTTTTTTTTGGAGATGGGTGGAGTGGCGCGATCTCTGCTCACTATAACCTCTGCCTCCTGGATTCAAGTGATTCTCCTGCCTCAGCCTCCGGAGTAGCTGGGATTACAGGCATGTGTCACCATGCCCGGCTAATTTTTTTTGTGGAGAAAGGGTTTCACCATGTTGGCCAGGCAGGTCTCCTGACCTCAAGTGATCCTCCCACCTTGGTCTCCAAAAGTGCTGGGATTACTTTCGTAATCTGTGTGAGCCACCTCAACTGGCCTATTCTTCTTATATATTGTTGGATTTAAATTGCTAATAGTAAATATTTTTGCATATTTGATGTGAGGAATTTTGGTGTAACCTTGCTTTTTGTCAGGTGCTGGTATTTTTGGTATATTCATTGGTATTCTTCGTGCTAAACTTAGAAAATGATTTGGGAAGCATATGTCTTCTCTGTTTTCTGGAAATGTTTGTGTGAGATTGATGCTATTTTTTCTTTAGAGTTTGAAGGAAGTTATCACTGAAAAAATCTGAGTCTAGAGTTTTCTTTTTGGGAAGGATTTTGATAATGAATTCAACTTAAAATGCTTCTCAGATTTTCTGTTTTGTCAGTTTTGATAAGTTTTGTTTTCAAATAATTTTTTCTTTTCATCTCAGCTGTTGAATTGGTTAGCATAAAGTCTTTAATAATAATCTTTGGCCCTCAATATCTTTGGGATCATAGAGGTAATTCCCCTTTTATTCTTGATATTGGTAATTTGTATTCTTCCTATTTAAAAAAAATTAATTTAGCTTGCAGATTGTCAACTTTTTAGGTATTTCCAAAGTGTTACCATAAAGGGGGTCCCAATCCAGACCCCAAGAGAGGGGCTCTTGGATCTTGTGCAAGAAAGAATTTGAGGCGGATTCATCAAGTGAAAGCAAGTTTATGAAGAAAGTAAAGGAATAAAAGAATGGCTACTCCATAGGCAGAGCAGTGCCACCGGCCGGCCGCTGGTTTCCCATTTTTATGAGTATTTCTTGATTGTATGCTAAACAAGGGGTGGATTCTTTATGAGTTTTCTGGGAAAGGGGTGGGCAATTCCCAGAACTAGTGATTCCTCCCCTTTTTAGACTATAATAGGGTAACTTCCTGGCATTGCTATGGGATTTGTAAACTGTCATGGTGCTTGTGGGAGTGTCTCTTAGCATGTTAATATATTATAACTAGTGTATAATGAGCAGTGAGGATGGCCAGAGGTCAGTTTTGTCACCATCTTGGCTTTGGTGGGTTTTGGCCCCCTTCTTTATTACAACCTGTTTTATCAGCAAGGTTTTTATGTCTTGTATCTTGTGCCAGCCTCCTATTTCATTCTGTGACTTAGAATGCATGACTTACTGGGAATGCAGCCCAGCAGGACTCAGCCTTATTTTCCCCAGCCCCTGTTCAAGATAGAGGCACTCTGGTTCAGAGGTCTCTGACAAAAGGACCAACTTTGACTTCAAATTCTCTGTTACTTTTCTGTATCATTTCTTCTGCTCTTATTTTTAACTATTTTTTTCTACTTACTTTGGGTTTACTTTACCCTTTTATATATAGGTTCTTTAGGTAGAACCTTCCTATTTTATTTTATTTATTTTATTTTATTTTGAGACAGAATTTTGCGCTGCCACCCAGGCTAGAGTGCAATGGTGCGATCTTGGCTTACTGCAGCCTCCGCATCCCAGGTTCAAGCGATTCTCCTGCCTCAGCTCAGCCTCCTGAGTAGCTTGGATTACAGCCACCCGCTACCTCGCCCAGGTAATTTTTGTATTTTTAATAGAGATGGGGTTTTACCATGTTAGCCAGGCTGGTCTTGAACTTGCGACCTCTGGTGATCTGCCTGCCTTGGCCTTCCAAAGTGCTGGGATTACAGGCATAAGCCACTGCACCAGGCTGCTAGGTTATTAATTTTATATCTTTTTTTTCTAATGTAGTTAGGGAACATAATCTGTATGATTCCCATTATTTTCATTTTATTGTATCCTGCTTTGTGGCTCAGTATGTGGTCTTTCATGGGGAATGCACCAAGTTTACCTGAGAAGAATGTTTATAGTGGTTTTAATATTGCTCAGATTATTATTAACTATTTTTGGTCTGGTTTTGTCAATCGCAAAGAGGGATGCTAAAATATCTTACTATGTTTGGGGCAGAGTATTCTGTTTATGCCTTATGCTAATTTTTGCTTCATGTATTTTGAAGCTTTGTTTTTAGGTGCATACATTTATAATTATTATGACTTCTTCATTGTCTGACTTAACTGTGAAATGTCCCTCCCTCTCTTTACTATGTAGCCACTCACCATCTTTTTGTCGTTGTTGTTTGTTTGGAGATGGAGTTTTAATCTATCACCCAGGCTGGAGTGCAGTGGCGTGATCTCGGCTCACTGCAGCATTTGCCTCCCAGGTTCAAGCGGTTCGCCTGTTTCAGCCACCCTAGTAGCTGGACTATAGGTGTGTGCCACCATGCCTGGCTAATTTTTGTATTTTTAGTAGAGACAGGGCTTTGCCATGTTGGCCAGGCTGGTCTCAAACCCCTGGCCTCAAGTGATCAAGTGCCCACCTCGGCCTCCCAAAGTGCTGGGATTACAGGTGTGAGCCACCACGCACCCAGCCTATCCATTTACTTTTGACCTGTTTGTGTCTTTCCTTAAAGTGTGTTTCTTACAGACACCTTGGGATTGAGTTTTACTTTTCTATCTGTGCTAATACGCTATTTTTTTTTGAGACAGTCTCTACATCAATACAATCAGTTTTAGAACACTTGGATCCCCTCAAAAAGAAGCCCTTTGGCCCATTAACTGTCATTGTCCATTACCCTACTTCCCCAGTTCCTGGCAATCACTAATCTTCATTCTGTCTCTATCCCTATTTGGGACATGTCATATAAATAGAATCATATGATATATGGTGTATTGTGAGTGGCTTCTTTCTCCTAGCATCATGTACAAGCATTTGTTTTGTAGCATTTATTAGAATTTCCTTCCTTTTCGTTGTCAAATAATATTCTATTGCATGGCTATACTATATTTTCTTTACTCATTCATTAATTGATAAACATTTAGGTTGTATGTACTTTTGCAATATTATGAATAATGTTATTATTATGAACATTTGTCTGCAAGTCCAGACATTTGTTTTCAATTCTCTTGGACGTAGGATTTTTGTTTCATTATGTAACTGTTTGACCTTTTGAAAAACTGACAAAGAAGCTATAACATTTTAAATTACCAGCAACAATATATGAAGGTTTTAATTTCTCCATCTCTTTGCCAACATTTTTTATTGTTTGGCTTTTGATTTTAGCTATCCTACAGGGCATGAGGTAGTATCTCATTGTGGTGTTTTTATTTATTTATTTTCATTATATTATTTTTTCGACGGAGTCTCACTCTGTTGTTTAGGCTGGAGTGTAGTGGTGTGACATCTTGGCTCACTGCAACCTCTGCCTCCCAGGTTCAAGCAATGCTCCTGCCTCAGCCTCCTGAGTACTGGGATTACAGGTGCCTGCCACCATGCCCAGCTAATTTTTGTATTTTTAGTAGAGACGGAGTGCCACCATGATGGCCAGGCTAGTCTCAAACTCCTGACCTAAATGATACACCCGCCTAGGGCTCCCAAAGTGCTGGGATTACAGGCGTTAGCCACTGCACCCAGCCTGGTGTTGATTTTTCATTCTTAATGATTAATGACATTAAACATCTTTTCATGTGCTTATTGGTCATTTATATATTTTCTCTACAGAAGTGTCTATTTAGATCCTTTGTTCAATTTTTAAGTGGGCTGTATAGCTTTTTATTCTTCAATGGAAGAGCTCTGTATCTAGATACAAACTACTTATGAGACATGCGACTTGTAAATATTTCTTCCATCCTTTTACTTTCCTGATGGTTTTGTTTGAGCAAAAAAGTCTGTAGGTTTGCTAAATTCTAGTTATTTTTTCTTTTGTTGACTCTGCTTTTAGTGTTATGCCTAAAAACTGTTGTTCAACCAAGTCCTAATGACTTACCTCCTATGTTTTTTTCTAAAGTTTTATAGTTTTAGCCCTTACATTTAGATCTGCGATTCACTTTTGAATTAATTTTTTAATATAATATCAGGAAGGGTTTCAACTTAATTATTTGGCACATTTCTCTAGCAATTTTAATATATTCCTTCACTCTTTTCAGTCTGTTTTTATAGTATTATCACTTATGGCTAATATTGTACAAGTCGTAAAGTATACAGAGCTTGTAAGTTGTTCTTTTATATCACCTCTGCTTGTTGTCAGTTATGCTATTGTCATGTGTGTTGGAAATATCATAAGCCCCAGAAAACAACAATATAATTTTGGCTTTCAATAATCATGTAAATGTTAAGAACTTAAGAGCTAAAAGTCATCTAAGTTTACCCAGATATTTACCATTTATGGTAGTCTTCTTTGTCTTCTGAAGATTTGCATTTTCTAGCTCATTTCTCTCAATTCTGAAGAATTTCTTTAGCCTTTCTCACAGGGCGTATCTTTTGGTGAGAAATTGTGTTTGCTTTCTTTTATCTGAAAGTATCTATTTCACCTTTATTTTTGAAGGACATGTGATTGGATATAGAATTGTGTTGACAGTGCTTTATCTTTTAGCAATTTAAGTATTTTAGTTTATTTTCTTTTGGCTTCCATATTTTTTGATGAGAAATCTGCCATTTATCCGGTCACTATTCCGTCTGTGTAATGTGACATTTTCTTTTGGTGCTTCAAGAATTTTCCCTCTGTGTTTGCTTTTTAGCAAGGCATTTAACTGTTTGAGGTTTGCTGAGATTCTTGAATCTGTGAATTTGTCTTTTTTCAAATTGAAATTTTCAGCCATCATTTCTTCAAAATTTTCTTTCCTGTCTCATATTCTTTCTGTCTTCTTCTTTTTTAGGCCTTTGGTTATGCCTGTAAGATCTTATGGTACTGTCCTGTAGGTCCCTGAAGCCCTGTTTTTTGTTTGTTTGCTTGTTTAACCTCTATTTTCTCTTTCAGAGTAGATTCTTTTTTTTTTTTTTTTGAGAGAAAGTTTCACTCTTGTTGCCCAGGCCGGAGTGCAATGGTGTGATCTCGGCTCACCGCAAGCTCCACCTCCTGGGTTCAAGTGATTCTCCTGCCTCAGCCTCCTGAGTAGCTGGGACTACAGGTGTGTGCCACCACACCCGGCTAATTTTGTATTTTTTAGTAGAGATGGGGTTTCTCCATGTTGGTCAGGCTGGTCTCGAACTCCTGACCTCAGGTGATCCACCCATCTCGGCCTCCCAAAGTGCTGGGATTACAGGTGTGAGCCACTGGGCCTGGCCTCAGATTCATGTGGAACCATGAGTCAATTAAGCCTCTTGTCTTTATAAGTTGCCCAGTCTCGGGTAGTTTTATAGCAGTGAGAGAATGGACTGCTACAACTACCATAGACTTTATAAACATTGTGCACTTGATGTACACTAAATTTATTTTAGAAATTGCTCTGTCATGTTACTATGACTATTATATCATTACATCACTAAGCAATAGGAATTTTTCAGTTCCATTTAATCTTATGGGACCACCATTGTATATGTGGTTATTGTTATGCAGACTGTATTTTGAGAGAGACCACATTCACATAACTTTTTTATAGTAGATTGTTATAATTGTTTTTTTTTTTAATTTTTAAAATTTTTTTGAGTTGGAGTCTCTGTCACCCAGGCTGGAGTGCAGTGGCACGATCTTGGCTCACTGCAACCTCCCAGGTTCAATTGATTTTTGTGCCTTAGCCTCCTGCTTAGCTGGGACTGCAGGTGTGCACCACCACATTCAGCTAATTTTTTTTGTATTTTTAGTAGAGATGGGGTTTCACCATATTGGCCAGGCTGGTCTCAAACTCCTGACCTCAGGTGATCAGCCCACCTCGGCCTCCTAAAGTCCTGGGATTATAGGCGTGAGCCACTACATCTGGCCTGTTGTATTTTATTATTGTTGTTAATCTGTTACTGTGTCTAATTTATAAATTAAACTTTTTTATAGGTATGTATGTATAGCAAAAAACAGAATCAAGTGCTTAGTACCATTTGTCATTTCAGACCTTCAGTGGGGTTCTTAGAATGTTTCTCCCATGGATAACTGGGGTCTACTGCATTTAGGAGGTGACTGAAGTGGTCCTGATGAAAGGCGATGCTGGCTTTAAGTGGGGTGATGGTGGAGATGGAGAGAGGCAGCTCTCACTAGTATTTAGGAAGAGGAAGGGCACAATACAGTTATGGATTAAAAGTGAGGTTAGGGAGTAAGGTATGAAGTGGTCAAAGATTATGTATACTAGGTATCTTGGATGAGCAATGTGTCATTGAAAATATCATTACCAATATATGGAAAGAGCAGGTTTTGTCATAAATTGTGGAGCGTTTCAAGTGTCTATGTAGGCTGGATGCGGTGGCTCATGCCTGTAATCCTAACACTTTAGGAGGCTGAGGTGGGTGGATCACTTGAGGCCAAGAGTTTGAGACCAACCTGGGCAACATGACGAAACCTTATCTCTACTAAAAATAGAAAAAGTTAGATGGAAGTGGTGGCACACACGTGTAATCCCAGCTCCTTGAGAGGCTGAGGCAGGAGAATTGCTTGAATCCCAGGGTTGGAGGTTGCAGTGAGCCGAGATCAAGCCACTGCACTCCAGCCTGGGCAACAGAGCGAGATTCCATCTCAAAATAAAATAAAGTGTTTATGTAGCATATAGAGTTTTATACCTGAACCTGAGGACAAATACAAATAGATAAAATTTGGGAGTCACTGTTATATTTTTATAATTTAGTTGGTAATGGAAATTTGGACAATGAATAAGACTGCCTAGTGTTTCACGTGAAATAAGATGACATCTTGGCCAGGTGCGGTGGCTCACGCCTGTAATCCCAGCACTTTGGGAGCCCGAGGCGGGCGGATCACAAGGTCAGGAGATCGAGACCATCCTGGCTAACACATTGAAACCCGTCTCTACTAAAAACAACAAATTAGCCGGGCATGGTGGCGGGCGCCTGTAGTCCCAGCTACTCGGGAGGCTGAGGCAGGAGAATGGCCTGAACCCAGGAGGCGGAGCTTGCAGTGAGCCGAGATCGTGCCACTTCACTCCAGCCTGGGCGATAGAGTGAGACTCCATCTCAAAAAAAAAAAAGATGACATCTTAGGCCAGAGCCCTGAGGAACTTCACCATTTAAAGGTTTGATAGAGTGATCAGAAAGGTGCTGCCAAAGAGTTAATAGGAAAATCAGGAGAGTGAAATACTGAAAGGCAAGAAATATAGCAGTATTAGTCTGTTTTGTGTTGCTATAAAGGAATACCTGAAATTGGGTAGATTATTAATATAAAGAAAAGAGGTTTATTTGGTTCACAGTTCTGTAGGCAGTACAAGCATACCACCACCATCTTTGGGCTGAGGAAGCTTTTACTCATGGGGGAGTGGGCATGGGACCAGGAGTGTCACATGGTGAGAGAAGGGAGCTAGATGGCAGGCTCTTTTTACCAATCAGATCTCACGTGAATTAACAACAGCAAGAAACTCACTCATTACCACAAGGAAAACAGCAAGACATTCATGAGGGTTCTGCCCCCATTACCCAAACACCTTTTGCTAGGCTCCACCTTCAACATTGGGATTATATATACATATATTTTTTTTTTGAGACAGAGTCTTGCTTTTTCACCCAGGCTGGAGTGCAGTGGCTCAATCTCGGCTCACTGCAAGCTCCACCTCCCAGGTTCACGCCATTCTCCTGCCTCAGCCTCTCCGAGTAGCTGGGACTACAGGCACCTGCCACCACGCCCGGCTAATTTTTTGAATTTTTAGTAGAGACGGGATTTCACCGTGGTCTCGATCTCCTGATCTTGTGATCCGCCCGCCTCAGCCTCCCAAAGTGCTGGGATTACAAGTGTGAGCCACCGCGCCCGGCCGGGATTATATTTTTACACGAGATTTGGAGGCACAAATATCCAAACTTTATCAATAGGCTCTGTATTTTTTTTTTTTTTTTTGAGACAGAGTTTTGCTCTTGTTGCTCAGGCTGGAGTGCAGTGGCATGATCTTGAATCATTGCAACCTCTGCCTTCCAGTTTCAAGCGATTCTCCTGCCTCAGCCTCCCAAGTAGCTGGGACTACAGGCCCGCGCCACCACGCCCAGCTGATTTTTTGTATTTTTAATAGAGATGGGGTTTCACCATGTTGGCCAGGATGGTCTCGATCTCTTGACCTCATGATCTGCCTGCCTCAGCTTCCCAAAGTGCTAGGATTACAGGCGTGAGCCACTGTACCCGGCCAATAGGCTCTATTTTTTAAAAAAATTATTTTGCGTAGAGATGAGGTCTCACTTTGTTGGTTAGGCTGGTCTCAAACTCCTGACCTCAAGTGGTCCTTCCATTTTGGCATCCCAAAGTGCTGCGATTATATGTGTGAGGCACTGCACCCAGCCTCAGTAGGCTTTTATGGCTTATGCCTTGTGTACTTTTAAAACTATTTCAACTTAATTTTCTACTCTAATTTTTTGTTGTAATTTATATATGTATGTAGGTGTATATATATTTATATGTAGGGTGTGTATGTCACATACACAGATATACACACACACACACACACACTTTTTTGTTTGCTTGTTTTTGTTTTTTCGAGATAGGGTCCACTCTGTCACCCAGGCTGGAGTGCAGTGGTGCAATCATGGCTCACTGCAGCCTTGACCTTGTGGGCTCAATTGATCTGCCCGCCTCAGCCTGCTGAGTAGCTGGGACTACAGGTGTGCCACCACCACACCCAACTAATTTTTTTTTTTTTTTGGTAGAGGTGGGATTTTTGCCATGTTTCCAAGGCTGGTCTCGAACCCCTGGGCTCAAGCAATCTGCCTACCTCAGCCTCCCAAAGTGCTGGGATTACAGGTGTGATCCACTGTGCCTGGCCTATATTACTATATTGTATGCTGCAAAACCTCTTTTGGAAACAAAGTGGGATATAAATAATACTCAAGTGCGACTTTCAGGAACATATTCTTCATAGTAAGACAATGCCATTGAAACTTACTGTGTTTCATAAGAAATGGTGGTACTGGCTCTACATTTAATTTTGCTTTTAAATTCTGAGGATGGGAGGGAGAGGAATCCACAATAAATTTTGAGTACCATTGTGTTTGAATAATAATAGCTGATTAGCCTAATTCCTTTCAGAAGGGAAATCAGCATGCATGAGATCATTTCTTGCCACTTAAATTCAAATTCTAAATTCTTGAGTTTGGCTCTTTAAGAGAAACCAGACCTACTTGACTGCAGTCACCCTAGCTGACCGTAAGTCAGGAAGTAGGCCGGGCGCGGTGGCTCACGCTTGTAATCCCAGCACTTTGGGAGGCCGAGGCGGGCGGATCACGAGGTCAGGAGACCAAGACCACAGTGAAACCCCGTCACTACTAAAAATACAAAAAAAAAAATTAGCCGGGCGTGGTGGCAGGCGCCTGTAGTCCCAGCTACTCGGAGAGGCTGAGGCAGGAGAATGGCGTGAACCCGGGAGGCGGAGCTTGCAGTGAGCAGAGATTGCACCACTGCACTCCAGCCTGGGCGACAGAGCGAGATTCCGACTCAAAAAAAACAAAAAACAAAAAAAAAGACAGGAAGTAAACAGGTAACAAGCAGATGTTAAAAGCCTTGCCCCATTCCTGTGTTGAGAGGATTTTTTTGTTTTTTCTCCCCCTCCCCAGGTAAATAATCCCAGCATCTTTGTGTTTTTATTAATGTAAGATTTAAAAAATTGTGGCAGGATTTTTTTTGTTTTGTTTTGTGTCTTTTAGATGGAGTTTCGCTCTTGTTGCCCAGACTGGAGTGCAATGGCACGATCTTGGCTCACCGCAACCTCCGCCTCCCAGGTTCAAGCAATTCTCCTGCCTCAGCCTCCCCAATAGCTGGGATTATAGGCTATATATAGAATACTATATAGAACATGCCAAAATTTGGTCATGGTTTTCAGGATTCAATGACATTTGTTGTTGGAAACCAGCTTTTATGTTTTAAATAAGCTTTTGCATTGACATTCATTAATTTCATAGCATAAACTTTTTGCTTTTAAGCTTCTTGTTCCTTTAATGTTGTCCTGTTGTAGGAATTCAAGCCACATTTTAAAAATTCAAAAACGTTACATTGAGGAAACAGTCCATATGTCCGTTGCTGAGTGAATGAACAAAATGTAGTATATATGTATAATGGAATATTAGCCTTAAGAAAGAGGAAAATGCTGATGTATGCTACTCTGAAGACATTATGCAAAAAAGCTAGTCACAAAAAGACAAATACAGTACAATCCCATTTGTATGAGGTACCTAGAATAGTCAAGTTCGTAGAGACAGAAAACAGAACAGTGGTTATCAAGGGATGGAAGGAGGAGGGAAAGGATATTTATTTTTATTGGGCATGAAGTTTCAGTTTGGAATGATGAAAAAGTTCTGGAGATAGATGACGGTCATGGTTCTACAACAATACGAATGCACCTAATGCACCTGAACCGTATACTTAAGATGGTAAATTTTATATTATGAATATTTTACAATTTAAAAAATCCCCCAATCTACAGCATACATTGGGAAAAGTGCATTTTACCTGTATATTCAGTTTAACAAATAATTACCAAGCAAATGTATGTATAATCACCACCTAGCCCCCAAAATGAAATATTATCAGAGTAACCTGTGTCCCTCCCCATCACAACCCTCTTCCTTCCTAACCACTATCATGGCTCTAACATTTGCTTTTGAAAATCATACTGTGATGCGGTAATGCAGGATAAGTTAAATCTACACTACAAAACGCTACAGAATATTTCTTTTAATTTCAATTTTTCCGTAAGTGCCAAAAAAAACCCCACTTAATAACTTTTAAGTGCTCTTTCTCCCCTTCCTTTGCTCTTGAAACTTCTCATTCTAAAACCTATTTTGGTTCCACCGTTGACCTCACCTGCAGAGTTTAATTAAAAAAAAACAAAAAACAAAAAAAACCCTTCAGTGTAAATTTTCATTCCTCCCGCTCTCCCTTGCCTCCAACTACAAAGAAACAATGATTTAAACCCTTTGTGCCCTTTTAGAAAATTACACAGATACCCCATTGTGGAACCCTATAATCCCTTTGTGGAAAGGAAGAGATTAGCATATGAATACAAAGCAAAATGATTCCAGAATACAAAATGATCTACTGGATTGTGAAGCTCTTGTATGCTTAAAAATGTATTTATTTCCTCTTTTTGTATTGCCCCTTTAGTGGTCTCGGGGTAAAGGGAATTGAGCTTCCCTTTCTGGTTACCCGGAAAAGGATAAAAACAAAACAAAACAAAAAACAAAAAAACACCAGATTCTAAGAGGTGCAAAGCCAGCAGATGGCTCACAGCGCCAGTGGAATCGCCAGTGGAATCTGCTACCCTCGACACGAGCTTCCTTGCCAGCGAGGAGTGTAGAAAGTGCTGTTCACAAACTGTGTGGTGAAGGAGAGAAAGCGACAGGAAAGAGAGCCATAGTGCTGACGTTGAAGGCCCAGCCCTGTGAGATTGCACAGGGTAAGTGGCGTTGGCTAGGCGGCAGCGGCGAAGGGGAAGGAAAGACGGTTTGAGCTGGGGGCGGGGCTTGCGGCACAGCGTGGTTCCTGATTGTTGGATCGTGGCTGCCAATCTCGCAGAATCGCTCGGTTAACCAGTGCGCTGGCGAGACGCGCTCAGATATACTGAGTGAGCCCTGAAAAGCGGTCTCAGAGCGTGACGGTGCAACAGCCCGCAGCCTCAGCCAGGGAGTCCCAGCCGCTTTCAATGGAGGAGAAGCTCAGCCAGCCACAGCCTCAGCACCATCACAGCCACCACCATCTGCACCATCACCCTCAGCAGCAGCAGCAGCAGCAGCCGCACCACCACCACCATTAGTATTTCTACAACCACAGCCACAACCACCACCAC
This sequence comes from Nomascus leucogenys, assembly GCF_006542625.1. Lineage (NCBI taxonomy): Eukaryota > Metazoa > Chordata > Mammalia > Primates > Hylobatidae > Nomascus > Nomascus leucogenys. The sequence goes on from NW_022095769.1 coordinate 1,405,892, forward strand.
CATCATCACCAGCAGCCTCACCAATACCTGCAGCATGGAGCCGAGGGCAGCCCCAAGGCCCAGCCAAAGCCGCTGAAACATGAGCAGAAACACACCCTCCAGCAGCACCAGGAAACGCCGAAGAAGAAAACAGGTCTGGGAGGGAGGACGGGTGGGGGAAGGGGGTTGGGGGTGGAGGACGAGGGAGATGGGGGTGGGGCTGGATCCGCAAAGCGCGGACTGCGTCGGGGTGTGTGTGTGTGTGTGTGTGTGTGTGTCCCCTCCAGCTCTGGGGATGCCCCTTTCATTCTAGAGCTAGGGCTGAACAATGGGGTTTGCAGCTCCCTCTCCTTCCCTCCAGCATGGGAGAGGCCCAGCCAGGCCAGCGTGACCTTCCTGGCCCCGGCTGAAGGGAGATCCGCTGGGTCGGCCTTGCAAGTCCAAACCTCATTATTCTTTTCCCATTCACCTCCCTGCGTCCCTGGAGTTATCTCAATTTGGGGGCCCTGAGATGGGGTATACCTAGCCCCCAAAAAAATCCCTTGAGGTGTAACTCAGGAAGGCCTAGCGAATCCCGATTCGGATGGTGTCGCGAGACCCTTTTGCAGGCAGCGAGGAGTGGGTAGGTAGGCCAAGTTGAGGAAGTGCCCCTCACCTGCCACCCCAAGCCCACCTGTGGCCTTGGGGCTCCCCGTCTCGGGGTGGGGGCTCTTGGGACCCCTCATCTCACGGGTCATTTCCACCACTAAACGCCGTTTTTGGGCACCGGACCCCGCAGTCTTGTGAAAGTATTTCACGAGAAGTGAGTTTAAAAGTTTATAATCCACGCAGATTTTAAAAAATAAGGGCTCTTTATAAGCCGAAGAGAAATGAAGCGTAAGAAAGCGTATCTTTTTTTTTTTTTTTTTTTTTGAGACAGAGTCTCGCTCTCGGCTCACTGCAAGCTCCACCTCCTGGGTTCACGCCATTCTCCTGCCTCAGCCTCTCCGAGTAGCTGGGACTACAGGCGCCCGCCACCATGCCCGGCGAATTTTTTTTTGTATTTTTAGTAGAGACGGGTTTTCACCATGGTCTCGATCTCCTGACCTTGTGATCTGCCCGCCTCGGCCTCCCAAAGTGCTGGGATTACAAGCGTGAGCCACCGCGCCCGGCCTAAGAAAGCGTATCTTAAACCCAGCGTATCAAATTTGATAGAAGGAATTGTTGAGAGCTGGAGAAAAACTAAGTGCTTTTTAATTGCAGATTGTAACTTGAAGACTGAAATTAGAATGTTAGATTTTCCATTTTGGGACTTCGTAGGGACCCGATAGTATGCAATAGAAGTGAACACATACACACGACTTAGGTGTTTAATCCTAAAGATTTGGAACAGTTTAAAAACTGTTAGGGACTATATAACTAGATTTTTTAGCATTACATCTTGTTCAAAAGATGAGAAAATACTACCATATTATGGCTGCATAAGGCAATATTAGTGTTGAGATTGAAAAATTGTATCGCATCGGTCAGGTTAATATACTCTTGCCGGACTTCTCTCTACATAAAGAAGCAACCCCTGAACCATTCAAGGTGGTATTCCTCCAAATATTTCTTATCTTGGAAGGGGTGGATAAAGAGGAGGAAACTGGAATTAGCAGTTTTGACAGAATGTAAACAATTTGGGGCGAGTGTATGGTTTGGTCACAGTACTGTTGCTTTGACATGCATAATGGTAATAACCAAGAAAACATTACAATATTTTTGAAATTTGTCTGTAACATGTTGAGGTAGGCTTTGGTAATACATTACTCACAAACCTAAAGAGGAACAGTTTTTATCCAGAAGAGGGCGCAAGAGAAGGCCAAATGTGTTGAGTAATTTGTTTGTCATTGAAAAGCTGGATTTATCAGGACTCAAGTTTTGCTGAGTCTTTTGGAAGTAGGGTTAGTATAAGCAACCCTAAATAATAAAAGCGCTAGGAGTCCTTTAATAAATTTCTTCTATAATGTTTACATTTTCTTAAATATCTACTATTAAAAAAAAAATTTCTTCCCGGCATACTTCATACATATCAACAAGGTTGACATGAGAAAAACTTTATGTAATTAAACGAGATTTTCTTTTCTTTTGTTATTAAAACTTGCAGGTGGGAGCACAGTGGCTTCTAAGCCGTTTTTTCATTGTTTGGTGATTTCCAATATCTGAGTCACTACATACTAGTAATCTTAGAAAGAATTATTCTAGTTAGCTTTGGTTCAGCTCAGTTTGGAGATTGGATTTTTTGCTATTTCAGATTGCTCATCTTTAACTGAAATCTGAAAAGTTGTGACTGATGGGCCCAAGGATATAAACCTTTGTTTAACCTGTTAGCATGTTAAATGATATAGGTAGGTCTTGTATTCCCTCCAGAGTCAGGTAAGCAGATAAAGTCATATCTGTTAAAAATGATGAGAGCCTTTATTTAGGAACTTCATGCTTTTTTTTTTTTTTTTTAATTTGAGACAGAGTCTCACTCTGTGGCCCAGGCTGGAGTGCAGTGGCATGATCTCGGTGGTGGGAGGTGTTTGAATCATGGGGATGGACTTCCCCCTTGCTGTTCTCCTGATAGTGAGTTCTCATGAGATCTGGTTGTTTAAAAGTGTGCAGCACTTCCCCGATTGTAAGTTTCCTGAGGCCTCCCCAGCCATGCTTCCTGTACAGCTGTGAGTCAATTAAATCTCTTTTCTTTAAAAATTACCCAGTCTCAGGTAGTTCTTTACAGCAATACAAGAATGGACTAAGCCAGGCACAGTGGCTCATTCCTGTAATCCCAGCACTTTGGGAGGCCAAGGCAGGCAGATCACTTGAGGTCAGGAATTTGAGACCAGCCTGGCCAACATGGCAAAACCCCATCTCTACAAAAATTAGCTGGGCATTGTGGCAGGAGCTTGTAATCCCAGCTATTTGGGAGGCTGAGGCATAAGAACGGCTTGAGCCTGGGAGACAGAAGTTGCAGTGAGCTGAGACTGAGCCACTGCTCTCCCGCCTGGGTGACAGAGTGAGACTCTACTCCAGGAAAAAAAAAAAAAAAAAAAAAGAATGGACTAATACAAGATGACAGTAAAATTGCATTTGAGAAGGAAAAACTGATGATCCAGTAAAGAAAGAGAAGATTACTGTAGCCATGTCCGTGAGTGGGAAAGAAGGAATGAGACCTAACATACAAGTGAAAGGACTGCCTTTGATAAAAGCACAGGTTCATCAACAGTAACCAACAGGAAGTCAAAATATGTGGGTACAGAGACTAGTAAATGGATAGATGTGGGTTACTCTATGGAATTTCTCTTCTGATTGCTCCAATTTTAGTAAGGTATGAACTGAGAGTAAGGATAGATGAAAAGGTGATGGAGGATTAAGGAGAAAGAAAAAAGACACGAAATGGTTGTCTAATTCAATAATCATTTCTTCAGCTGGATATGATCAGCTATTTAATCCATCCATTGAGTTTTAAATTTCAGTTCTAGAACTTCTAATTCATTATTATTAAAATCTTTTTGGCCACTCTTTAAAATTTTTCCCTTTTATACTTCAAGTTTCTTTTTATTTGAACACATTAAACATAGTGATATTAAATTATCTGATAATTTCAGAACCTAAGGTCATTATGTGTTTGTTTCTGTTGTCTCTGTCTAGTATCTGATTCGTGGTGCCCTGTTTCCTTGTGTGTTTTGTGATATTTTACTGCTAGCTGTTTATTCTCCTTGGCACTTTATCTTCAATAATTTTTCAAGGTTTGAATTGAAAATAAATTCTTCCAGAGGTGATGGATATTTGCTTTTATTGGTAACCCAGGGCATACAAATCTGGGACTGCTATGAATTTTCCCAGAATAAATATTTGGCTTGCAAACCTGTGTGAGGACTGCCTCATGGTTACAAATTCTCAAAGTTTCTTCCCTGCTTCTCCCAGCAAGTTTCTTTTATTCCCCTTACTTAGAATGGGTTTCATTTCTCATTTACCCTTATACTGAGGATGTAATTGTTTGAAGTCCAGGCTCCAAACAGCTACATCCTCAAAATAAGGGTAAATGAGAAATGAATTATGGTGGAGCCTCCTATTCGTTTCCTCTCACTGGGCAGACATGGGCTTATTTCTTGCCCACTCCACTCCATGCAACTGTTAAAGTAGCTCAAGATCTTTAGGGTTCAGGAGAAGCCCTCAGAGTAACGGACTGGTATAGCACTATTTGAGTTCTAAGTTTCTGGCTTTTCATATATTGAGGGGCTCTGTGCATTCCTCAATTTTATGCCACCTCAGAAATGCATTTAGAAAAACTTATATATATCTAATTGAAATTACTTTTTAAAGGAAGATTGTTATATCACTTGTACGCACTATGCCTTTAGTTTCCAGTGCTTTACCAAAGCATATTTACATTTCATTTATACGATAATGGGGCATGATATATACAAACGTGTATCATTTTGTGCGCTCGAAAATATTTTTCTGCTTTTATTTTGGAAGGAGATAACATTTAAAATATGTATCTCCTTAAATGACTTTGATTTCTTGTGAACAGAGATAGTTTTCAAAAATCCTAATTCTTCCCTTTATCAGTTTTCTACCAATTTATTATATGGATGAAGTCAAAGAACTGGCTGAATTCCACTTTTTGATTTTCCTATTTTCCTTCTCCTTTTCTATACTAGAGAGAACTGAAAATACCAACATACTGTATAGACCAGAAGGGGTTCCACATTAGGGCTCCACTGTAAAGTCACTCAATTAAGACATTTAAGTTCTTTGAACTTCAATTACCTCAATGGTCCCACTTCGGAGAGATGTATCAAATAAAATGAGATAATGTACGTGTAACCATGTTACAGATTAAAGTACTATCTAAAAGGTGATCAGGCCAGGCATGGTGGCTCACGCCTGTAATCCCAGCACTTTGGGAGGCCAAGATGGGTGGATTACCTGAGGTCAGGAGTTCGAGACCAGTCTGGCCATCATGGTAAAACCCCATCTCTACTAAAAAATACAAAATTCGCCAGGTGTGGTGGCACACACCTGTAGTCCCAGTTACTCGGGAGGCTGAGACAGAAGAATCACTTGAACCCAGGAGGTGGAGGCTGCAGTGAGCCAAGTGGCGCCACTGCACTCCAGTCTGGGCGACACAGAGCGAGACTCCGTCTCAAAAAAACAGCACAGTAGAAAGTACTGCTGGCGTCCTGGGCGCGGTGGCTCATGCCTGTAATCCCAGCACTTTGGGAGGCCGAGGCAGGCGGATCACCTTAGATCAGGAGTTCAAGACCAGCCCGGCCAACATGGCAAAACCCTGTCTCTACTAAAAAACAAAACACACACACACACACACAAAAATTAGCCAGGCACGGTGGCAAGCACCTGTTATCCCAGCTACTTGGGAAGCTGAGGCAGACAGAATTGCTTGAACCTGTGAGGCAGAGGTTGCAGTGAGCCAACACATGCCATTGCACTCCAGCCTGGCCAACTGAGTGAGACACTATCTCAAAAAAAGAAAAAAAGAAAAAGTACTGCTGGCAACAAAAACCAAATATATTCACTTGGAAGACTGTTTGGCACAATGCTACTTCAAATATTCACAAATCTTTAACTGTCGAACTATATTTATATTCATTTGGATATAATGAAATTAAAAGTACAGGGGCAGGCCAGGCACAGTGGCTCACACCTGTAATCCCAGCACCTGGGAAGCCAAAGAGGATCGCTGGAGGCCAGGAGTTGAAGATCAGCCTAACAACATAGTAAGTCCCCATCTCTACACAAGGATTTTAAAAATACAGGTGAAATTATAAAACATTAATTACACATAATTAGTGGTAAATGAAAAAATCTAAAATGAAGTTTCTAGACAGATAAGCATAAATTAATATGTGCTATATAAAAAGAGAAAATGGGAAATCTCACTTCAGAAAAATATCTCATTGTAAATGTCACTCAGAAACACTCAACTAGTGACTAGAAAATAATTTTGCCAAAGACAATTTGGAAAATTTACTTTCATAAGTCTGCCCAGATTACCACTATCTATTCTATCTCAGTGTTTTCCAGGTGAGGTCCAAGAAGTAATCAAAAGATAACTTTGCTACAGTTACTGTACTTGCAATGTTTGTTTAAAATGCTGATATCTGGGCCACATTCCAGATCCAATCAATACATCTGGAGGTAGGGCCAGAGAATCTGCATTTTAACTTGTTCCCCAATACCAAAAGTTTGCCCCTTTTATTTTTATGGTTCAAACACAGACACAAACGGACTATTCAGGCACTCTGGGATTTAGTGCAGGGCACCATAAAACCATGAAATAAAGTGACTCAATTCAGAAAAACATGTTTTCACGGTTACACTCACAGTCACCTTCAGTTTTTCTTAGATGAGCACTAATTGCTTCAAATGACATCTCCCCTAATTATCAGGCCACCTGAGACCTTCGTTTTATTTTTTTTGGCCCTTAGCAGTGCTGCCACCTTGCAGCACGTGCAGACAACAGGCAGCACCACCTGGCAATCAATTCAAATTCTACTGAATAGAAGCAAGCACCTCTCTGAAGGCGAAAGGATCTGGTCAGCTAAGCCTCAGATTTCTAGCACACTGAGAACACTTGTAATCATCGCTTCACATCAACAACCAGCCAGCACCTCACGACTGCCAGAGCCTCCATCCACGAGCCACAACACCAGACTCATACCCCCCCAGTCTCGTATTGGGACCTACCTGGAGATGCCACTTGGCAGACACAGCTCAGTTGAGTAAAAATAAAGCAATCTTGAGCAAGGGAAGGTGCTCGAGGAAGGGTAAAAGCCCAGAAAGCTCTAGTCCGATAGTTCGAGTTAAGTCTTGTCCCCTCCCAATCCCCTGCGCCTGGTGGGGCCTCGGGAGTGCCCCCTACTCTCAGCCTCCCTCCCTCGCTAACTCCTGAAGGAAAGGACGTCACCGTTTCTCTTGGCGCTCGCTCCCTTCTCAAGACAGTCGAGGTGGTTCATGCCCGTCCCATCTCCCGCCACACTCCCAGCCGCTTAAAACATCCGAGGGGAAAAAAACGAAAACAGCTCAGGGGGACCGTCACCATCCTCCTGACTGCCATTACCCGGAGTGTCGCCGTCCCCCCACCCTGAGGGCGGTTCGCAGATGTTTCCCGCACTGGACGGTCAGGTCTGTGCTCCCTGGGTTTTCTGCTCGCCAGAAATCACCTCTTTTCTGGCCCGGCCAGGCCCGGCCCTCCCCGCGTCACAGCCACGGCCCGTGTGTAGCGGCCGCGGGTGTTCGGCCGGGGGTTCCCGGCCCGCCATCACTCGGGCTTACCTGAGCCTCGACGACGCTCCGGAGGAAGCTCAGGGTGACCAGCAGCTCACCGCGGCCGCTGCCCCCTGCCCAGCGCCTGCCCGGCGGACCCCTTGACTCATGCTGACCTCTCCTCACGCCGCGGCCAGCCGGGCCCCTCGGGGCCGGGTAACGGCGGGAGGCCCAGGCAACGACCCAACGGGACGGTTCCCAGCGGCCAAGCGACTCCAGGGTCAGAGGTCTGCACTCCGGTCCGGAGGCAGACGACTCTTTCCCTGACACCCGGCAGCTGCGAGTGAGGCAGGAAAGGCGAGCGCCCCCACTTCATCCCCCAGGCGGCCCCGCCCCCGGCTCGCTTGGCTCCTCGGCCACGCCCCCCGAGCGCGGGGCCTTGTGGGAGTTGTGGTCCTGGGCGGTCGCCTAGGCGCCGCGGCAGGAAGACGGAGCCGCTGAACAGGAGGACTCGGAAACTACAACTGCGAAGGAGAAATGAGCCAGAGGTAGTTGCACAAACGACTGCTTTTTTTTTCTTTTCTTTTTTGAGACGGAGTCTCTCTGTCGCCCAGGCTGGAGTGCAGTGGCGCCATCTCACTGCAACTTCCACCTCCCAGATTCAAGCGATTCTCATGCCTCGGCCTCCAGGGTAGCTGGGATCACAGGAGTGTGTCACCACACCTGGCTAATTTTTGTATTTTTAGAAGAGATGGGGTTTCACCATGTTGGCCAGGCTGGCCTCAAACAACTTTCTATTTTTAATAGAGGGGAAAGGGATGCTGGTCAAAGGCAACAGATGCCTCCTTCAGGATGCTGAGTTTTTATTGAGTACTCCATTCGAATTCACTTCCTTTACCTCAGCTTGTGTTCACACATTCATTAAATTATCACAGATGTCTTTCCACGCCCCCCGCAACTGGATATATTTTTATTCAGCCATTTAGTTTACAACATGAGGTAAAAGGAAAAAGTTCTTCTTGACCAGTATTTTACACAGTTGTAGCGCAAAACATTTCGGACTTCAGGGATTTATAAGGGATTACATTTCTGAAAAGCTGGGATCAGGGTAAAGAAGTTTTGTTGTTTTTTTTTTCTCGAGACGGAGTCTTGCCCTGTCACCCAGGCTGGAGTGCAATGGCGCGATGTTGGCTAACTACAACCTCCGCCTCCTGGGTTCAAGCGATTCTCCTGACTCAGCCTCCCGAGTAGCTGGGATTATAAGCACGAGCCACCATGCCCAGCTAATTTGTTGTATTTTTAGTAGAGATGGGGTTTCACCATGCTGGCGAGGCTGGCGTCAAACTCCTGACCTCGGAGATGGAGTTTCGCTCTTGTTGCCCAGGCTGGAGTGCAGTGGCGCGATCTCGGCTCACCACAACCTCCACCTCCCGAGTGCAAGTGATTCTCCTGCCTCAGCCTCCCAAGTAGCTGGGATTACAGGCACGTGCTACCTTGCTCGGTAAATTTTGTATTTTTAGTAGCGACGGGGTTTCTCTATGTTGGTCAGGCTGGTCTTGAACTCCTGACCTCAGGTGATCCGCCTGCCTCAGCCTCCCAAAGAGCTGGGATTACAGGCATAAGCAAATGCACCCGGCCTTATCTCGGGTTTTTAGAACTGATTTTGCATATTTTGGTGGACCCTCAGCCAGAGTCTCTCCAGACTTTGGGTTTATTTGGGTGTATCTTCATTAAGCTTCACATTTTTCACTTGCAAACACAGTATTGATACCCTTGAAACACGCAGTTTCAAGAAGATGGTTACAGGCTGTAACCAAATGGTCCTTGTTAGCTCTCTGGCCCGCATTTTTAATGTTTCCTAATAATTTATGTTCTGCAAGAAATGAATCTGAATTGTGGTCCTGCAGAAACTTGATAAAGTCCCTCTTGGGCAGGTGCTTACTGCGCAGCTGCTCCAGGGTTCATGCCTGCAGTGGAACGGCCACTACCATCTTGCCCCGCTGCCTGTGCCTCACTGAGCCAGCCAGCCGCAGTTCCCACAGATGTCTTGATTGTGGTACACCAAAAAGCACACGTCAGGACACTGGCTGACCAGAAATGGCAACAGTATGCCTATTGTAGCTTATGTAATTTATGATTTACTATCACCACCGAGGTTAGATGAACCTAGTTACCTGGAAGTGACTTACACGAAAACTGACCACATTTTTTGAATGGAAGAATTTATGAGCCTCTTATATTTCCTAATCTGAGATGGATCAGGGCTAGCTATGTCAATCAGCGCAATTCCTTCATTGTAAGCAATGATAATATATAATTGACTTGGCCAAGATCAATTATGACAGTGGGTGGCAGGGGTGTCCGAGAGAGAGAATACAGTCATGGGTTCTTAGTTTTTGTTTCTGGTTAAGCCACTAAAGCCTATTAAGTTTAGCCTCAAGCGGCTTCCTTACATATTTAATTTCAGCCCAAAGGTATTTCTATACATCATGAACTATAACAACTGGAGGTATAAACCAACGGTGGCCCACACCTGTGCCAGTCACTAAGTTTTGGCCAAAGAAATGTAGCCAACTGTTTGAACCGTGTTAAAATAAGGCAAACGCCAAACTGTAACCAATCCAGTTGTTTCTGTACCTCACTTCCATTTCCTGTAGGTCACTTTCCTTTTGCTGTCTGTAAATCTTCCACCACGTGGCAGCACGGGAGTCTCTCTGAATCTGCTGTGATTCTGGGGGCTGCCCGATTCACAAATCGTTCATTGCTCAAACTCTTTTAAAGTTAGTTCAGCTGAAGTTTTTCTTTTAACGAGCGCCTTCCTCATCCCTTTTTTCTGCTTATCACTAGAGACAGAAACTAAAAACCGTGATTTCAAGCCGCCGAAAGCCTAAAACTAAACAAAACAACGACAGAAGGCGGCGGGTTGGACAAGCTTGACCAGCCATGACTGTATTTCCTGTGATTCTAAATGAAGCCAAACAGACTCAACCATGGATGACCTCAGTGTGCTTCACCTTTTCAAATGGATAGTGTCAAAATGACAGAGGAGTTAAGAAGAAACTACTTAGGCAGACAGTGAGGGTATGGGAGTCCTCAGTAAGGTTTTTCTTTTTAATGAAAAGCAGCCCCCAAATCATTTTCTAACAAAGAGCAGCCTGCAAAATCGAGCTGCAGACATAGATAATCAAGCCGGAAGCTTGCAGGGGTGGATACCAGTAGGAAAAAAGCCACCTGGGACTAGTCATCTTCAAATTAGCGGCCCCATCTTCCCTTTTCTTTGTCAGAAAAGGGATGTTATAATTAACTGTGGCAATTTGGTTAACCTTCATGAACTTCATCCTCTTTTGTAAAATGGAGATCTTTTACAGGTTGTTAAACCTACTTTGTGAGGTTGTTATGCAAATGAGAGAAAGGCAATATCTAGCATGTAGAAAACACTCAATAAGTGTAATACTACTGTATTTTGATTGGTGGAAAGAATGGGGAGTGGATTATGCAAAGGTGGGAAGGAAAGTCGGGTTGAAGTTGGTGAGCAGATAAAGGGCTGTATTGGGGAAGAACAGGACCTGAGGCTAAAGAAAATCAGGGAGCATGTGTTGAAGGCCCCAGAAAGCAGGACCTGGATGCAGGCAATTTCAGAGGGAGCTCTTGCGAAGTGACATGATTTAATGATAGAGGTGGGAAAAGGTTTTTTTTTTTTTTTTTTGAAATGGAGTCTCGCTCTGTCGCCCAGGCTGTAGTGCAGTGGCATGATCTTCTCAGCTCACTACAACCTCTACCTCCCGGGTTCAAGTGATTGTCCTGCCTCAGCCTCCCATGTAGTTGGGATTACAGGCACCTGCCATCATGCCTGGCTAATTTTTGTATTTTTAGTACAGACAGGGTTTCACCATGTTGGCCAGGCTGGTCTCGGATTCCTGACTTCAGGTGATCTACCTGCCTCAGCCTTCCAAAGTGCTGGGATTACAGGTGTGAGCCACCACACCCAGCCGAAAAGGTTATTCTGACCTCCATGGTTTATCTCAGTAACTATCTGTAGTATTTATTTTATAAAGCCCCTATAAGATGTGCCTAAAAATGTTAAACTTTTTTGGTATTACCTAAGAAATCCATGTTTATTGTGCAAAATACTAGAAAGCACATAGCATTAAATAAAGCAAATTAAAATGCTCCATAACCCCATCACCCAGAAATAACCACTCTTTGATATTTTTGCTGTACTATGTATTATTCCAGATTGTTTTCAAGGCATATTTTTTGAGGGCCTAATTTTGTTTTTAAAAATTTGCTGGGAATTAAATAGAAAATTATAGATGAATAGAAAAACTTGAATATAATAGTTGATAGACTGCATAGGGGACTTCCATTTATTCAGTTTTAAATGGTTCATCAATAGGCTTTTTCTTCTGGGATGGATCTTTCCATGGCTTCTCCAAAGCTGGTGACTTCTGACACAGCTGCAGGGAAAATCAGAGATATTCTCCATGACCTAGAAGAAATTCGGATAAATTCCAAGAAAACGTCACCCAGAAAGAGGCTTCTGAAGCACAAATGCAGGGTAAGCTGATCTTATTTATTGGAGGAGGATTAAATATGGAAGTTGGGGGGAGCAGCAAAGTGCTCCATGGCTTTGTTCTCTGGGGATAGGATCCCAGAGTCCAGCTATATTACCACTGTGGTGTTGTGAATCAGGTGGGGGTGGGGTGAAGTGATTTTGTGGCATGTTTTTGGCAATGACTGAAGGTGTGATGTATCACAAGTCCTTAATAGATAGAAACTCATTTTTGAAGATCCATGCACGCAGGTCCTTACTGATCAAGTGTGTTATCTTACTGCAGAGATTCTGAAATAGGCCACTTTTATTTTTTATTTTTATTTTTTGTGATGGAGTCTCGCTCTGTTGCCCAGGCTGGAGTGCAGTGGCACCATCTGGGCTCACTGCAATCTCTGCCTCCTAGGTTCACGCCATTCTCCTGCCTCAGCCTCCCCAGTAGCTGGGACTACAGGTGCCCGCCACCATGCTGGCTAATTTTTTGTGTTTTTGGTAGAGACGGGGTTCCACCATGTTAGCGAGGATGGTCTCCATCTCCTGACCTTGTGATCTGCCCGCCTTGGCCTCCCAAAGTGCTGGGATTACAGGTGTGAGCCACCGTGCCTGGCCTTACATTTTTGACTAGTAAATGTCTTCTTTAAAAAAAAAAAAAAAAAAAAAAATTTTGTTTTGTTTTTATTTTGAGACAGTCTCACTCTGTTACCCAGCCTGGAGTGCAGTGGTGCGATCTTGGCCAGAATTATAGGCGTGCACCACCACGCCTGGCTAATTTTTGCGTTTTTTTTTTTGTTTTTTTTTTTAAGTAGAGACAGAGTTTCACCATGTTGGACAGACTGTTCTCAAACTCCTGACTGCAAGGTTCGCCTCTGCCTCCCAAAGTGTTGGGATTACAGGCGTGAGCCACTGCACCTGGCTGTGAATGTCTTTCTTAACAAAGCATATAGGCCAAGTGCAGTGGCTCATGCCTGTAATCCCAGTGCTTTGGGAGGCTGAGGTGAGACGATCTCTTGAGGCCAGGAGTTCATGACCAGCCTGGGCTATGGAGAGAGATCCTGTCTCTACAAAAAATAAAAAGTAACCAGATGTGGTGGTGCACACCTGTAGTCCCAGCTACTCTGTAGGCTGAGGCTGGAAGATCACTTGAGCCACAGGTTCAAGGCTGAGTGATCATGCCACTGCATTCCATGCTGGGCAACAGAGGGAGGTCTTGTCTACAAACAAATGAAACCAGCATGCCACTTTGTAACTAGTTCCTGATACAGTCTATTAAAATATAATCTCTGGGGAGTGTGTTAATGTTAATATTAAACAGTACCATATACAAAAGAACCGTTCTGTCCTGATCCTGTAGTTTCTCTGTTGTTCTTCCAGAGTTATTGAAAAATAACACCTTCCTGTCAGACATTAGACGTTAGCTCTGTCTGGTCTCCCAGGGTTCTTCCTCCTGCTCTGGCCACTGCTATCTATCTTCACATGCTTTAGAGGCATTTCTTCTATAGCTTTTCCTCTTCTGATAGCTTTTATATCCTTTATATTTTCATATTTAAACAATCTTATGCTACTTAAAAAATCATTTCTGGCTGGTGCAGGGGCTTATGCCTGTAATCCCAGCACTTCAGGAGGCTGAGGCGTGTGGATCACCTGAGGTCAAGAGTTCAAGACCAGCCTGGTCAATCTGGTGAAACCCTGTCTCTATTAAAAACACAAAAATTAACTGAGCATGGTGGTGGGTGCCTATAATCCCAGCTACTCAGGAGGCAGAGGCACAAGAATCACTTCAACCTGGGAGGCAGAGGTTGTACCATTGCACTCCAGCCTGGGCAACAAGAGTGAAACTCTGTCTCAAAAAATAATCATTTCTTATGTAAGTGGAGAAGCATGATTCCTTGGAAAAAGTTTCTTAAGGAAAACAATTAGAGAGCAGTTTATTGTTCCAAAAACTATCTGAGAAAGAAGCACCTTCATATCCTGTGTGCTTCTAAACTTAGGTTGGGTTCCTTAGTGATTTCATTTATACAAATTTAAGATCAATTTTTAAATTTTGGGGGGTTAAATTTAAAATTTCTTATTCAAAAATCAAAACAGGGCTGGGCGCGGTGGCTCATCCCTGTAATCCCAGCACTTTGTGAGGCCAAGGAGGGTGGATCACCTGAGGTCAGGAGTTCGAGACCAGCCTGGCCAACATGGTGAAACCCCGTCTCTACTAAAAATACAAAAAATGAGCCGGGCGTGGTGGCACACTCCAGTAGTGCCAGCTACTCCAGAGGCTTAGGCAGGAAAATTGCCTGAACCCGGGAGGCAGAGGTTGCAGTGAGCCACTGCACTCTAGTGTGGGTGACAAGCGAAACACCATCTCAAAACGAACAAACAAAAACAGTATAAAAAGGGCATACTGCCCAATCTCTCTTCCATCCTTGCCAATTGCCCCATTCTCTCTTCTCAGTGCACCACTTTTATTACCGTTTTTTTGAGTGTCTGTTCAGAATTTATTTATGCAAATGTCAGTGAATATGAATTTATATTTTTATTTCTCCCAATCTTTTTTAATACACAAAAGATAGCACATTATATACATTGTCCTGCATTTTGCTTTTGTCTTTTACTTAAAATACATTGATGTGAGAGTATACTGCACGTTTTCTCTTTTTTTTTTTTTTGAGACTGAGTCTCGCTCTTGTCATCCAGGTTGGAATGCAGTGGCCTGATCTTGGCACACTGCAACCTCCATCTCTCAGGTTCAAGTGATTTTCCTGCCTCAGCCTCCTGAGTGGGAGGGATTACAGGTACTGCCACCAGGCCTCACTAATTTTTGTACTTTTAGAAGAGATGGGGTTTCACCATGTTGGTCAGGCTGGTCTCAAACTCCTGACCTCAGGTGATCTGCTTGCCTCAGTCTCCCAAAGCGCTGGGATTACAGGGGTGAGCCACTGTGCCCGGCCTATACTACACTTTTAATTTGTGTTTCTCCATGAACTGTCTTTCATATCTTGTATTATTGGTCTTTCAAAAATTGACATTTAGGAGCTCTTTGTAATTTAAAGAGATTAACCTTTTGTCTGTTATATGAATTGCAAATTTTGTTCTTTAATATGCCATTTGTCTTTTTCTTTATCTTTTATGGGTTTTAATAATGCCATATAGACATTTTTTAATTTACGTAATGTTTTTTTTTTTTTTTTGAGAAGGAGTTTCGTTCTTGTTGCCCAGGCTGGAGTACAAAGATGCGATCTGGCCCACTGTAATATCTGTCTCCTGGGTTCAAGTGATTCTCCTGCCTCAGCCTCCCAAGTAGCTGGGATTACAGGCCTGTGCCACCATACCTGGCTAATTTTTGTATTTTTAGTAGAGGCAGGGCTTCCCCATGTTGGTCAGGCTGGTCTCAAACTCCTGACCTCGTGATCTGCCTGCCTCTGTCTCCCAAAGTGCTGGGATTACAGGCGTGAGCCACCGCGCACCGCCAGCTTTTACGTTTCTTTCCGTCTGCTGAGGAAGCACCTTATGGATACTTGATTACTTAATTATAATTTCCATCATCACCTCAAAGGGCAACAAGATTATAGTTGAGGATATTAGCTAAAATTTTTTTAGCTATTTCCAATCCTTCAGTTTTCCTATTTAACAGCATTAAGAAACTTACCTTTCTTCCTACAATCAACTTTAAGATAAACTAGGCAAACATTTATATGCAAATATGTAACACACTGTAACCTCTTTACTGATTTAATACATTTTTGCTTCAATCTCTCATCATTCTGCTTATTCCACAATTTTCAAGAACTTGATTTTAATATTTCGTTCACTATTATAGAGTACTAAGAAACACCTAAGGCTAATTTTTGTTTTATTTTAGTAACAAGACAAAACATCAGCAATGTTTTCAATGGCCATTATCTCTCATAATTTTTTGTCAAATGAATGTGAAAAAACAGTATTTTAAAATAAAGCAAGAAAACTATCTTATGCTAAACAGATACTATCATTCATGGTATTTAATGGGTAAATTTACACTACTACTTTGACTGTACTGAGTGAGGTCTACTAGACTTCCGTAGTAATGCTAGTGTTAAGGAAAAGAAGTGTCACATGTCATACAAGGTAAGGATATTAAATAAGACCTTTACCATAGGTCATTAGGTTTCGGAATACAGCTAATGTGCCACTATTTTTAAATCCACAAAACAACAGGGTTCTACTGTTTTTTTCTACTAACTTACCTTACTGCCTAAATCTAACATGCATACTACTCTAAGAAACACAGAAGACGGCCCGGGCAACATAGCAAGACCTTGTCTCTAACAAAAAAAAAAAAGAGATGCAGAAGAGAAATGATCTTAAATTCTGTTTATATTATAGAATTAAACATATGGAATGGACTAAAACCATTACATTGTGTGAGATATCATAATATGGACTGTTTCTCAAATTTTTACTTATGTCCTTATTTGGGGCATATTTTAGCCTCTACCATTTAAAAAATATTTTTCAAGACCCAGTCCACAAGGCTAAATCCTACCAAAAGTAAACAGAAAGCAAAGAGTTGAAAACACACAATGCACTTGGATCCAAGTTTCATAAAATCAGACTTTATAAGATAATATCCTAAAATAATTTCCTGTGAAAGTTTAAGACTATCAAATATGGAGATGAGGTTATTAAATATTTAATAACATCTGATATTTTAAGATTACTAAACAATGAAAATCTACATTAAAACAATTAAAATAACTATCTTGAATGGTTAAGTTGTTCCTTTTTTTTTTTTTTTGAAACAGAGTCTTACTCTACTGTCCAGGCTGGAGACCAGTGGCACAATCACAGCCTAACTGTAGCAGACCTCTCAGGCTCAAGTCTCAGCCTCCTGAGTAGCTGGGACTACAGCTGCACACCACCATGCCCTGCTAATATTTTTAATCTTTGTAGAGACAAGGTCTCACTATGTTGTCCAGGCTGGTCTCAAACTCCTGGATCAAGAGATCCTCTCTCCTGGCCTCCCAAAGTGCTGGGATTACAGGCGTGAGTCACTGCACCTGGCCTGTTCCATTATTCTGACCAAATATTACACACTTCAGATTATCCACATGTATCTGAATTTTTAATAATTTATTTCCACAAGTAAAATTTAAACACATTATCAAAATCATTAGAAAAAATTTCTTACTGTTTGACTTTAAGAAATGAACTTGGCTTTCTATTTTGTTAAATTCAGATTTTAAAAACAAGTATTACATTATTAAATAACAAAAGGATGGGAAAGGGTCAAGTGATAGAACCATAAATGGAGCAACATTGGCCGTTGACAATGCCCGGGGACAGGAATTCATTATACTATTCCACATACTTTCTGTAACGTTCCAGATTGATTACATTTTTTAAAAAACCAAATAGTCATATTAACAAACAAGCAATTACTGTATTACCTTCAGGATGAAATAAACACTGCAGAGCACTACTGGTTCAGCAGAGAACGTGTGCATGGTCGTAACAACTTAAGCACTGACGTCCAATTTAATCATAGTGTGTGATGTAACATCGGGGCACAATGGGGAGAGAAATGGGGGTGATAATGTGAATAGCTTAGTTATCATCTACTAGAGGAGCAAGTCAGCTGGAAATACTAAAATTGACAAATATAGAAATACCATTTTATTCCCAAAAAGGAAATGATGCACCAAGGAATCCAGCGGAAGAGTTGACAACTGCTCTTAGGAGATGGACTAGGGATTAAGGAGTGGGGAGGTAGGGGATTGCCATTTTTCATCCTAAACCCTTTAGTACAGTATTAGATTTCTAAAAACTTCTTATTGTAAAATGTAACAGATAAAACCAAAAATTGAAACAAAAATGTCCAGGTTAGTCTTTACAAACATCTGTACAACCACCATCCAGTCAAGATAGCCCCCAAGGGCCTCCCCAGCCCTTCCCAATCACAACTCCCTTCCAACAGCTTAAAGGTAGCCACTATACTGACTTTTATAGTACTTTTTACGGTATGTCTTTTTCCTTTTACTTCATAGCTTTTCTTCATAGTTTTACCAGCTTCATATGTGTCTCTAAACCTATAGCTTAATTTTGAATGTATTTTGTAATTTATTAGTGGAATCAAAGAGTATGTATAAAACACAACATACATACCATTTCCTTCACCTTGAGAAATTTTTAGTAGGCTTTAAAGACAAATCCTCAATTTACTCATACTCCAAAGACTCTTCCTTCAAAGTAACAATAATATGAAGGTTCAAGTAATAATATCTAAATCCTAAGGCTCTTTTCTGCTGGGTACTGTTCTATGTGTATAAACTCATTTAATCATCAAAACAACACTAAGACAGGTTTTATTGTTATCCTCATTTTAGAGAGGGGAGCTAGGCACAAAGAGATGACCATACAACTGATAGATGACTGAGCAAGATTCAAACCATGCAGCCTAGCACCTGAGTCTGTGCTCTTACCTACTGTCTCATGACAGAAAGTTTTCAATAAAAGAAAAATTAAAAATGTAAAATATATTACTAGTAATAATTTATTTTTTATTTAAGGCCTCTAGAGAGTACGGTATCTCAAACAATTTAGCTTACCAGTAGTATTAATTACCAGTAGTAATAATTTTGTGGCCGGTGGCTCACATCTATAATCTCAGCACTTTGGGAGGCCAAGGCAGGTGGATCACTTGAGGTCAGGAGTTCAAAACAAGCCTGGCCAACATGGCAAAACCATCTCTAATAAAACTACAAAAATGAGCTGGACATGGCGGCGTGCACCTGTAGTCCCAGCTTCTCAAGAGGCTGAGGCAGGAGAATCACTTGAACCCGGGAGGCTGAGGATGCAGTGAGTCGAGATCGCGCCACTGCACTCCAGCCTAACAGACTGAGACTCCGTCTCACAAAAAAAAAAAAAAAAAAAAAAAAAAAAAAAAAAAGAATTTGGGCTGTTTTTAGATGCCTTTGGAAATTAACAAGATTAAAGTACAAGGAAGAGCAGAAATCACCTAATCCACTCTTGTTATTCCACTGCTAAACACACAGGAACGCAGGGGAGTACTTATCCCCAGTGACATACACTAGTTTGTGCTAGAACTAGGGTAAAAACCCAAGGTCTCCTGATTTCTTTGCATTATATGGTTGTATATCATCAATCTGGTTATAAAAAGCCTACAAAGATTCTGCAGAAAGCGTTTTAAGTTTTTATTTTAAAAAGCCTACCAAGTAAATAAATCCATGACTGCTAGAAGTACATCTCAATCATCCTGCCTTTTACCATTTCTCTTCCCCTTTCAAAACCTAAGAACAATAACATTTATGTTCCTTCATTCAAACAAATATTCAACTACTGTGTGCCAGGCACTGTTCTAGACAGAGCAGCTTCATGCCTGCATAAGATACAAAGATAAATCAGTCCTGCACTAAACTCTGTAGTATGTAACAGTAGAGATGTGGGGTACTATATGATATCTACGTAACAAAGTGCTATAAAGAAAAATTTAAAAATAGGTATTTCCAAAAAAGGAAATTAGCAAAAAGGTTAAAGGCATGACTTGAGGGATGAGCAGGATCCTGGTAAGAGAACTGTGAGACGACTGTCAGGCATTCCAGGGTGGAAGCAGCAAAAACAAAGACCCTAAAGTGAGAGAGCATAGAACGCCTTTTAAGAACAGTATCTGTTTAGCTGGGTCATTAGCCATAGCAGCAAATAAACTGAGAGAAGGAGAGGGTATATTGGGCAAAGGCCATACATTCTAGACTGAGATGTTTGAACTTAATTCCTAATCCAGTGGATACAGTGATCCACTGTAGACTTATGAGGAAAACGACAAAACTGGGACTGCATTTAAGATTAACTTTGAAGCAAAACATAGGACGAAGCAGCAGGGAATAATTTAGGAACTTACTGCAATCCGGATGACGGAGAGTGCAAACTTGAATAGAGGTGAAAGCAGGTATGCGAAGATGATTAAGGCATTACAGAGTAAAAATGGTATGCCCTGGCAGCTGACTGCATGTAGATGGGAGAAAGGCAGGCAATATGGAGACAATCAAAATGTATCATTAACAGAAAACAGGCAAGTAAAAGTTGAGCTACATGTAACCTGTTTAAGAGATCAGTCTAAAGGTAGGGGGGTGGGGGAATGTGTTAATAATCTTATTTTACTTCAGAAAAGCAAATCTCCCTTTAGTCAAATAAACAAGACTATAATATGCAAACTCTAGTATGCAGAAATACCCAAATTAAAGCAGTGTCATTTGAAAATTGGATTATTTTTATACTTAATACATCTGTATAGCAATACCTATTAGAACAAGTCATATTTTTACTAAGATATATGTTATTTTACTAAAATGTATATACCAAGTATCAGCATTTTAGGATGCTAAGAATATGCTTAAGTTAAAATATTTAACAACCTCTAAAGAAAATTATTTAATGAATCAGTAGAAAAATGCAGCTACTAAGTATCAGCAAAGGGGAACTATAACTGATTTATCTCCTAACTTCATGTCAATAGGTTCTTGAAAACTTTGACTTTTGTTTTCTGCTCAGCATCTTTTATTATGGTATTGATAAAAAATGGTTTTGTTGTAAGTTGCTTTCTTTGCTTAAAGTCACAGAACCTATTGACATTACATTACTGACAGAACCTATATATTAAGGGAGGACTTAATGTATATCACAAGTTATTTGGTTCAGGTAGGTAAATGATGTTCAGTTTGAACTAACAATTTCTTCTGATTAAATAAAAGCCATGTGATCTTTCTGCATAATGTTTAACAAGCAAACTATGAGCTCCTTGTGGGCAGAGTTTATGTTCCAGAAACCAAGTACCCTCAGTGCTCAGCATTTAGGGGAACTTTCCTAAGGGAATAAATGGAATTCAACCAAAGAATATTTTCCAAGTATACAGCACTTTCATAACTTGGTATTACACAATTGCAAAGAACTAATGATCCAATACTGGAGTGTCTACTATTCAACACGTAATGTAGTTACAACATGAGTAATACACAACTCCTTCCTTGAAGTTAACACTTACCTTTCTGAACAAGTCAAACACCACTGACTTCATCAGAAAACCTTGATTTACACTATGTGCATGACCATCAGTCAGTCTCTTTTGTTTCTGGTTTCTCATCTAAGAAACAGATGACGATCCAACAGAAAAGGAACGTGAGAGAGCTCTGCAAAATATGACAAGTATAACCTATGCCAGTTGGCTTCCCATAGGATTCACCGCACTCTAAAACAGACAATTAAGAATGACACTGACACAAGCAAATAAAAGCATTCGACTACCACCCACCACCTCAAAAAAAATCTCCAAAACAAACAGTACCCTACAGACAGGTCAGAAATATGAGGACAACACAATCTAGGGAAAAAAGGTTTATGAATTTTCACCAAATTTTTTAAACTCACAAGTACATGTTTAAATTTATCTGAGTTTTGTTTGGAAAATTCCTACTGTAATTCAAGACACACAATATCATTAAAACTCAAACTTTAACATTTCTGAGGAATGAAACAATGCAACAACTTTGTGGGAAATGCCTCCGCTGCCTAAGACCATCTCAAATGAATGCAAAACCTTGAAGTTTCGGCTGGGCGCAATGGCTCACGCCTGTAATCCCAGCACTTTGGGACGCCGAGGCGGGTGGATCACGAGGTCAGGCGATCAAGACCATCTTGGCTAACATGGTGAAACCTCGTCTCTACTAAAAAAGTACAAAAAATTAGCTGGGCGCGGTGGCAGGCGCCTGTAGTCCCAGCTACTTGGGAGGCTGAGGCAGGAGAATGGCGTCAACCCGGGAGGCGGAGCTTGTAGTGAGCTGAGATCGTGCCACTGCAGTCCAGCCTGGGTGAAAGAGCAGAGCGAGACTCCGTCTCAAAAAAAAGAAAAAAAGACCACCTTGAAGTTTCAAACCTTAAACTTCTGAAACGCGTTCGAAAACAAATTTGGGGAGAAAATTAGACCTAAGTACTTCAATTGATCAAACAGAGTTTCTACCTGCACAAGAATATACGATTCCTAAAAGACAAGCGACATATGCATAGCATTGTTACTGTCTTACCCACCTAAATGACCAGAAAGACAACAAAATGAATAATCTGAGCTATCATCTCTTCACAGAATATGCCAAGCAGCATCACACTCCCAAAGTGGACAAATTCAAAAGTAGTTAAAAAATCTTCCCATAAAAATCAAAGATGCTGTTAAGAATGTTTCTGAGCCAAATGTTGATGGCACCTATTTCAATTTACTTATCTAAAAACAATGTACAAATATAAAAATGCATCACCATTTATTTGTATGTGGAATTTACCAACAAAGAAACCCTTATACGGAGCTCAGAGCTTTCATGTGAGGATTTTGTATGTCTCATCATCTACCGCTCCTTCCATGTAAATTCAGAGGAAAAAATAATAAAAACAAAGCGTAAATAACAAATGAAATTTAAGGCTGTTTTTCAGAAAGGTATCTTTTAAAACTGTTCTTACATTTCTTGGACAATAAACACAAAATCATCTTCAATTTATAGCAGTGTCGGCTTCAAGGAAATCCCTCAGTAGGAAACATTTCTGAAAAAATTATATATCCAAATTTTGCATTATTAAATGCATTCTTACCTTCTGCTACATCATCATCTACTGCTCCTTTCACCTGAGAAAAACACCACTGAATATCATTCCCTCCTCCAGCTCCTGGAAAAAGAAAACATAATTAAAACAGAGTTCTGCTTATGTTGACTCTCGTAAACACAGAGATGGTACCCATGGTTGGCATGATACTAACAGCCTAGTTCTGCCCACACATACAACTACCACCAAGAGCACCAGTTTGGAAAGAGGTTAGTCCCCAATACTTGGTACTGTATTAAAAAGAAAAAAAACAAAGATTCCAGGTACGAAATATTTAAACGCACATGTTCTGTGGTCATTAAACATCTGTTCACAAACTTCCTCTCAAATACAGTAAAAAAGCCTTACATTCAGGCAAGACCTACCAGAAAAAAGTAAATACCAAGAGTTAAAGAGTTTTCTTTTTAAGTGTACAAAAAGCCTGCAGAAGAGTTAATAAGGTTAAACTACCATGAAACATACAACGAAGAGAAAACTTCGGGAACATTACTGCCTGGGTAAAGAGTAATGATTCATATGAACCCTATCACAGTAGTGTTTACTGTGCACACACAGTAAACACTACACCCATTTCTTTGCATTCATTACCAGCAAATCACTGGCTCCAGACAGGAAAAGAAACCGAAATGAATGCTGCTAAAGAGACTGTCAAAGGAAGCTTGTTCTGCCTCCCTTCACCTCATCCCTCGACTCCAAAGGACCTGGCAAAGAACTCATTTTGCTAATACGTCATCTCGTGCAAAACAATTTTAATCTCATTTCATTTTTCAACAAGGCCAACAAGCAACTTGTTTATAGCACACCGTAAGTCAATCCGACATGTTAACTTTTTCAAAAGGTTTAATTATCTAAATAATGAATACAACACGGAAAACTGGTCTCATCTCGGAATGTTTCTATTTCACGTTCAAGTACTGAGGTCGAAATGGTAAAAATGTCCTAGGGCTCTAGGGAGAAACTGAATCTAAATCTGGAACTGATTCTACTACATGAAGGAAAAGATTTAGCAATACCAACACGTACAGAAAGAATTCTCAAAGCAATTACATTACTTCTCTCTCCCCATCACCCCTATTCCTTGCTAAATTTATTTCCAAACTGGTTTTCTCTCTACATACTTTCCCCTCCCCTTCAAAGTTTCTACCTAAATCTCTCTCCTCTTTGCTATTTATATCTCTGAACTCCGCAACTATTTTAACTAACTCTACCAAACCCTTTTGAGAAAAGGACATCTGCAAAAAAGCTAACATGCTAAACGGAAAGTTTAAATTATTTTCATGCAACTTGCTGTACATGAAAGGCCTTGCACTCTTCGGCGGTAAGAGGGAAGAAACGGAAACGAAATGGTTCGAAACAAAAAATTTAGGCTTCCAGTCTCAAAAATATTGGCATCCACAGTGGGGAAAAAATACATATATGCCTCCACTGTATTTTAACTTGTAAAGCACTCTTCCTTCTCGGTGCAAAATAAATGTGTATATAAACCCAAGAAGGCTTGCAGCAGGGGGAAAAATAGAAATTAAATGAAAACCTGCAGGAAAAAAAAATAAAGGCGGGGGGCAAGATGGGGAGGTGGGAGAGGATCCACCGGGCTCCCGAGCCGGAGGGACAAATCTGCACGCGCCCCCACCCCGCCCCACCCAAGCTCGCCAGCACACCCCACCCCCACCCCCGCAACGGCGCCAGCCCCGTTCTCCAAGCCCAGCGACTCTCACCGTGACCGCTTGCCTCCCGGGAGCCCTCCCCGCCCCCAGCCCACCCCTCCGGACCCTACTCCCTCAAACCCCAGGGGCGCCCTGTGGCTCCCCGCGAGGCGCGGGCGGTCGCTAGGGTCTGATGGAGGAAGAAGGAAGCGGTGCCTTGTCAGGGGGCGAGGGGGATTTCTTCTTTACCTGCCATGTTGCGCTGCAAATGGTGACCCTGCTGGGTTCCTCGGGGTCTCCGCTTCCTGAACTCACCCCCCTCACCTGGGGATGGGGGGGTAGAAAGGGCGGATGGCGGCGGATGGCACCTACTGGGGGAGGCGACGGGGGCCGGGGGAAAAGGAAGGCGGGGGCAGGCAGACCAGCCGGCAGGATGCTAGATTTCACTCGGGCTCTCCCGCTCGTGCTCTTCCTGCGGCTTCGGCTGCGGCAGCAGGAGCAAGCGACTCCTCTTTCAAAATGGCGCCGGCTGGCCTAGCCAGTGACGTCACCAACGGGGCGGAGATCGGAGGGGGAGGGGCGGGGGGCGGGCGGCCGGGCTCCTGGCCACGCCCCCTTCCTGCTGCGCCTGTGACCCGCCCTCGCGTCCCGGCCGACAGGGCCTGCGCCGCGCCAGCGTCCCGCCATGGCATCCACTCTGCCCGCACCGCCTGCGCCAGGCCGCGGCTGTGTGCACCTAGCAGTGTCCCAGCCTTGCGCACTAGCGCCGGGGCTCTGGGGCGGGTTCAGCAGTCCAGTTTACGTGCTTGCCTGCAGGGATTCGTGGGGTCCTATGTATTTTAGGAATACCCGGGCGGGGCACCGTGGCTCACGCCCGTAATCCCAGCACTTTGGGAGGCTGAGGTGGGCGGATCACAAGGTCAGGAGTTCGAGACCAGCCTGGCCAACATGGTGAAACCCCGTCTCTGCTTAAAAAAATAAAAAAATTAGCCAGGCGTGGTGGTGTGCGCCTGTAATCCCAGCTACTTGGGAGGCTGAGGTGTGAGAATTGCTTGAACCCGGGAGGCGGAGGTTGCAGTGAGCCGAGATCGCGCCACTGCACTCCAGCCTGGGTGACAGAGCAAGACTGCGTCTCAAAAAAAAAAAAAAAAAAATACCCGTACTGCTCTCAGGAAATTGTCACTTTGGGTTAGCCCTGAGACCACAAAGAAAGGGACAGCGGTGCAGACTTACTGCTCAGCCGGGGTGAAAGTTCACGGGGTTCAGAGGGACACGATTGGGCTGGTTCTATCTGGGCGAATTAAATTACCTTCTCGTGGGCCCCAGGATCCAAGGCGGGAGTCTTGGGCACTGCGGACACTAAGAGTGGTTTCTAAGAGAAACCTGACTTTGTGATGAGAAGGGTATGGCCCAAGAAGTGGCCTGGCGTCTCTCCAGCTAAACGTGTTGGACTGCGTGCTTAAGAGCTGGGCTCAGGGCCAGGCGCGGTGGCTCACGCCTATAGTCCCAGCACTTTGGGAAGCCGAGGTGGGAGGATCGCTTGAGGCCAAGAGTTCCGAGTTCAGCCTGGAGAACATAAGGAGACCCATCTCTACAAAAAAAAAAAAATTTTTTTAATTAGCCAGGTATGATGGCGTACCTATAGTCCGAGCTACTAGAAGGCTGCAGTAGGAGGACTGCTTGAGCCCAGTAGGTCAAGGCTGCAGTGAGCTGTGTGGTCGCATCACTGCACTCCAGCCTGGGAGACAGAATGTGATCCTGTCAAAACA
The DNA here is from genome assembly GCF_006542625.1 of Nomascus leucogenys. NCBI lineage: Eukaryota > Metazoa > Chordata > Mammalia > Primates > Hylobatidae > Nomascus > Nomascus leucogenys. The sequence continues at coordinate 1,431,697 of NW_022095769.1, forward strand.
AAAACAAAAACACAAAAAGTGCTGGGCTCTGAAGCCAGGCTGCCTAATGTGATTCCAAGGCTCAGGAGATGAAGATGACAGTCCTACCTGATAGGATTGTTGGGGAGATGAAATGACTTAATTTGAGCACATGATAAATGTTAGCTGCCATTATTATTAGATTTGTATTGAAAGCATCATCAGTAAGGTTAAGAGGTAGAAGGAAAAAAATGAACAGGAAATGCCAGTTACCAGCTATGAGGGGATGTGCACTTCTGTTGAAAGATGCTCTAATGATGCAGTTGCTATATAATGATGCAGTTGTATATAGCACATATCTCATTCCATCTCCACGACACTCCTAGGAGATAGATATGCACGTTTTACATATGAAAAACACCTGTAAAAGCATCCAGAATTTGGCGTAAGGCTGAATGGAGTGATAAAGGCGTTTGGAGACCAAGAAGGGGGAGTTAAAGATATTTACACGTCCTCCCCACCATCTCCACTTCCTACAATATTTTTTATTTCCAGGACAGTTGAACTGTAATGCAACGTTCAAAATTCCTCCAAAGGAACAACTGCACCACTGCATGATCATTCCTCCATTTCTGCATGAATATTTCCCACGTTACCAATGAATTAATCAAAACTAAAAATCCACCCTCTGTCTGTCATCTTTTGGCTACCTGTACAACAGGTACAAAACTTCAATGCACTGCATGCTGTATTTTCTTCAATGTTGGTGTTTTTCATAAATGTATTTCTCTGGATATACCTTCATTTATTTTCTTTTCGCTTGCTCTGCCCTTCTTTGGTGGTTCAATCCCAGACTCTCCAGGGAGAGCTCTCCATCTTAACCAGAACCCAGAAGGAAGGAGAGAGAGAGAGAAAGGAAGACAGAAAAAGAGAATATAGACTTTACATACCCTGCAAATGATTTGGTTTACATAAATGATTTGTTCTTAGAAGCCAATAAAGCTTGCCTAGAAACTGGGATAATTATAACAAAAATTTATATAGCACTGACTATGTGCCAGGTGCTATTTTAAGAGCATTATTTGGAGCCTCCAGGGTACTGCATGCCTGTGGAATGGGCTGACATGGGTCTGATAATCAAGGGCCAGTGCACCCTGGCACCCTGGTGTAAGCGACCTGGCTCTTTTTGGGCCCTGGTGAGCCCTTTCAGAGGACCATAAGCCGCCTCCCTTTCATCAGAATGGTCCTTAGGAGGAGAGGCCAGAACACCCGCTAGCCCAAGTCAAGGGTTGCTCTTGTCTATCTCACTTCCTTATCCATCTTCCACTTAAAAAAACATTTTTGCCAGGCGTGGTGGCTCACGCCTGTAATCCCAATACTTTGGGGGGCCAAGGCAGGTGGATCACCTGAGGTTGGGAGTTCAAGACCAGCCTGACCAACATGGAGAAACCCTGTCTCTACTAAAAATACAAAAAAATTAGCCTTGTATGGTGGTGCATGCCTGTAATCCCAGCTACTCGGGAGGCTGAGGCAGGAGAATCACTTGAACCAGGGAGGCAGAGATTGTGGTGAGCCAATATCAAGCCATTGCACTCCAGCCTGGGCAACAAAAAGCAAAACTCTCTCTCAAAAATAAAAAAATAAAAAAACTTTTTTTTCTTTTAAAGACAGAGTCTAGCTCTGTCACCCAGGCTGGAGTGCAGTGGCATGATCATATCTCACTGCAGCCTCAAACTCCTGGGCTCAAGTGATCCTCCTGCCTCTGTCTCCCTAGTAGCTGGAACTATAGGCATGTGCCACCACACATGGCTCTACCTTCCACTCTGCCCTCTGCCCTTACCACTGCACTTAAATAGCCTCTGTCAAGGTCATTAATAATCTCTATGTTACTACAATAGTCATTTCTCTGTTTTAATTTTTCTCTATTTCCCAGCAGCATTTGAAACCATCCATCAATCCCTTCTTGAGACTCTCTTTTTCCCCTTGACACTTTGTCACCCCGCTAACCTATCCACCTGTCTAGCCATTCCTTGTGTTTCTTTTGCTGGCTCCTATTCCTAGACTACCCTCTAAATATTAGAGTGGTGGCCGGGAGTAGTAGCTCACACCTGTAATCCCAACACTTTGGGAATCTGAGTTGGGAGGATCACTTGAGCCTAGGATTTTGAGACTAGCCAGGGCAACAAAAGGAGACTTTGTATCTACAAAAAAATGCAAAAAACTTAGTCAGGTGTGGTGGCACGTGACTGTAGTCCCAGCTACCTGGATTACCTGAGACCAGGAGGTCAGGGCTGCAGCGAGTCATCATTGCACCACTGCACTCCAGCCTGGACGGCAGAACAGGCATTAACTAACCCAGTTCTCATAATGGATACTTAAATTCCTTATATAACATGTCCTTCAGTGCTCATTCAGCCTTGGCTTAAAATTTGGAAGTAGCTGAGAACTAAGATGCATTCTGTTTTTAGAGAGCTATGATCACGAAGTAATTCGGCCTTACATTGTACATTGTACAGAAATGAATACCTTGAATATCATGGTATGAATGTTCATTGCAACTTTAAACAGCAGACCCTGGCTGTCCAATCTGAGCCCTCTTCAACGTAAACATGAAGGTCATTTAGATCTTGGAATATAACTACATCTCCCAAGTTTTCTCTTCTCTACAATAATCAACGAGCTTCTTCCAAGCTTCTTTATCTGCCCATCTTTAATCTCTGCATCTCACCTTGGGCGTACCCTCTACATATAGTGTACTTGTTCCAAATGCCTCAAATAGTGATGCCCAGAACTAAATATAATAATTCAGGCCTGATGATTATACACCTGAGTGAAACTGTTACCTGTTCTTTTCTACAAACCAGACTTCCTTGGATTTGACAATCACACAGACTGCACCTCCTTACATTGTGATCGAGCCTTTTCCCATGCACAGCTGTTAACACACATCTCTCTAATCTTTTTCCCAATAGGTCATTTTCTTTATTGATACGTAGTCCCTAGAACATAGTAGGAACTTGGTAAATATTTGAACAAACACATATAAAGTTTTATGTTATTCTGTATTATTTCCTTCATCGAGATTTTATTATTATTCAATATAAACAATTTGTACAGAATATCTAAAAAGCCATGTAGTTGTAATTCTTTCTAGCGAATTAATGACTGCAGTTTAAAATTTAGTGCCAAAATGTTTTTTGAGACAGGATTTCTGGCTGGACATGGTGGCTCATGCCTGCAGTTGTAGCACTTTGGGAGACCAAGGCAGGAGGACCACTTGAGCCCAGGAGTTCAAGACCAGTTTGGACAATATAGTAAGACCCCTGTCTTTATGATAAAATTTTAAAAATTATTATTTAAGGCTGGGTGCGGTGGCTCACGGCTGTAATCCCAGCACTTTGGGAGGCCAAGGAGGGTGGATCACGAGGTGAGGAGATCGAGACCGTCCTGGCCAACATGGTGAAACCTCATCTCTACTAAAAATACAAAAAAATTAGCCAGGCATGGTGGCGGGTGCCTGTAGTCCCAGCTACTGGAGAGGCTGAGGCAGGAGAATGACATGAACTCGGGAGGTGGAGTTCGCAGTGAGCCAAGATCGCCCCACTGCACTCCAGCCTGGGCGACAGAGCAAGACTCCATCTCAAAAAAAAAAAAAGTTATTATTATTTTTAAAAAGAGGATTTCAAATATATAATCTTAAAATATTGATAAGTTGTTATATTTAAAGTCTCCTGAATTCACAATTTGATATCAGTCACACTACATGCTCAAAACTTTACACTCAGTCAGGTGCAGTGGCATATGCCTGTAATCTCAGCAACCTGGGAAGCAGATGCAGGAGGATCTCTTGAGCCCAGGAATTCAAGACCAACCAGGACAATATAAGGAGACCTCATCTCTACAAAAATTTTTAAAAATGAGAATGGTGGCATGTGCCTGTAGTCCCAGCTACTTGGGAGGCTGGGATGGAAGGATAGTTCGAGCCAGGGAGGTAAGGCTGTAGTAAGCTATGATTGCATTACTGCACTCCAGCCTGGACTACAGAGTAAAACTCTATCTCAATCGATCAATCAATCAATTTGCACTATTTCAGAGCACACTGACAAATTACTGAAGTATTGCCAAAAATGTTATGGGTAGTAGTATCCTTGTCTGATGGGAAGAATTTTTAAAAAATATTTTATTTTACATTCACAGCTGAATAATGGGAAGAACTTTTTAAAGAGAGATCTTCTTGGGCCCCAACTCCGAAGATTCTGATTCATTAGGTCTTTTAAGAAGCCTCCAGAGGAATCTGATGTGTGGTCAAATTTGAGAATCACTGACTTAGCCTATTTCCTATGGTACGAAAGATTTGATCAACACAATATAACTTGTCTGAAGTCATTGATCACGAAGGTTGAAGGACAGGATACTTACAACCAACCTACTGAGCAGTTTCTTGACTGATCTGCCATGAGATATTAAGTATTCCGTGGGGAATAAAAGGTTTTACAATCAAAGTTGGGCAACACTAGGCATAAAAGATTCTTCATTATATGATTTTTTAATGTATATGGTAAATCTGCAGCAGATAAGCTATAATATGAAGCATTTCCCATGCCTGTGGGACAAAAGACGTTGATCATTCATGAGCATTATTTAAGTAAAATAATTCTACAGTTATGCGTTAACTTATATGAAGAATAATCTAAACCCACCTTTCTCTATTTTTTACTCGTAAGTAACAAAATAGTTCACGGCTATTCCTTTCTCGCTCTTTTTTTTTCTTTTTGAGACAGAATCTCACTCTGTCGCCCAGGCTGGAGTGCAGTGCTGTGATATCAGCTCACTGCCACCTCTGCCTCCCAGGCTCAACCTCTCCTCCCACCTCAGCCTCCCGAGTAGCTGGGACCACAGGCCAGCACTACCATGCCTGGCTAATTTTTTTTTTGTATTTTTGGTAGAGCTAGGTTTTCACCATGTTGCCCAGGATGGTCTTGAACTCCTGAACTCAAGCAATCCACCTGCCTTGGCCTCCTAAAGTGTTGGGATTACAGGCGTGAGCCACCACGCCTGGTCCCTTTCTCTTTTCATCTTTCCCTAAAGATGCTCCGATGTCCTTTCACTCACAGGCAGTGGTGTGCTGGAGCTAGTTCATACTAGCTTGAAAGAGATGATTGTGAAATTTTTAGGAATTTTGTGAGCTTGTTAAAAACAGACATTAATAAAAATTAAATTATGTAAACTTATAATTAAATTATATTATAAACAAAGGTAATACATATTCAAAACTCATCACTTCCTAATTATTTTACTATATTTTACTATTACCTATGCTCTTGGGGTTATTCACATCTATTATCTCTGTATGGTAGAAATTGGTTACAGAGGTAATATTTATACCTCAGAAATCAACAAATGCTAGAAATTGGGGCTCCCCCACACTCCGAGAAAGCTGGTCATCAAACATTTACCAGCACACTACCGCCTGTGGATTCATTGACTTCCACATACATAAATCTCTGCCCACAGTTATATCAGCCTTCCTCTCTAATCAGTGTATTTTTACCCTAAAGCATTTCCTCTCATTGACATGTTCCACATATGATGACCTTCCTTTCCATGATAACTCTGACCATTTTATTTTAAAATTTGAATTTTAGGATGTTCCCTGAAATATGCCTGTACATCGGTTGTGAATCTTTTTCCTATTGAGATGGTGAAATAGTGATGTTAGAATATGTGTAGTCATGAATGAAGACCAACCAACCGACATCAAAACAAATCTATGATTTCAAATAAAGGTTGCTTTTGAGTTGCAATAAAGATCTATTTGGACATGCTACAAGCTTTTCCTTGCATTTCTAACTGTACTGCCATCTAGTATTTGCTCCCGTATTTCCCCCAGAAGTCGGCCCACAGCTCTGCCCCAATGCTTGATAATGCACTTTGGGACTTACTTCAACTATTGTTTCTGTGCTTTGACCTCATTTTGGACATCCATTACATTAGGTTTATTGTATCTTGCCATTATTCACTTATGTGTAGCTCAGGGCATTCTGTGGCAAGTCATGGGCGATTCTTCAGTGCTGATAGCTCTTCCAGTGCCCCATGACTGGAGATTCTGCACTGTCCTTCATTATTCCACTGGACTCATTGACAACACTGATGAAACAGTACTTCCATGAGCCCTAGTACCTTATGTACACACAGTCTTAGCTATGGGGCATTCAATCCTAAATACTAGATTCTATGATGTGCCTCTGCTGACCTTCTAAATCAGTTTTGCACTAGCTATTGAGTCTGATAAACTCAAGAACCTATGAGTTCTTTAATATGGATTACTGCATCCTGTTCCATCATATCCAAGTTCAGCCCATGTTGCTTCTAGACCCCTCAGAGCAACAAAAATTCAGTGGCCACTTAACCGTCTGGGAATTAGCCTTTGATATTGGCGTACACTTCACAAAGGCCTATCTCAACCATAGCACTTGTGAATACCAAGCCTGGTCCAACATTGACTTAGGCTGCCTTGAGCACTGGAAGCCCCTGGACATATGGGGAAAAGGGATGTCAATGCAGGTCTTCCTCAGTTCGCCTTCCAAGTTTTGGAGTGAGCCAAAGCCCTGCCCACTTCCATTTTTACCATAATTCAGGTTTCAAATATTATATTATTATAGCAAAATCAACAATAATACTCTGCATTCGGCCAGTATATTAACTTTTTTTGTCATGTGCATGATCTCAAAGACCTTCATAAGAGAAACAAGGAAATGGGGGTTTTAAGAGATTGAGGCATTTGTTATTAAAGGCTGGTAGCTTGCATGCAGTTCATTCAGCTAGATGGAGGAGAGGCTGGGAGCTGGAAGCCATTCTTTGGCTCTCAATCCACTCAATCTAATGCTTCTTACATTATCCCACCAAGCTGCTTATTCCATACCGTTCATCTTTGTACTGTACTCTGATCCAGAATATGTGTCCTCAAACACATTTTAAAAATAAACCATAACTGGCAAAGTAAAAATTCCTTGGGGGTGAAATATGTAAACTCACCCATTAGGACACCAAATGTCTTAGTATGACTTTACTGTACCCTCGTCTTTAGAACAGACTCCCCCACCCTCCCCAAAAAAAGGTTATGAACGCTTCCACAAACACTTGAACACGGCCTTAGAGAAAATTGAAAGCTTAATGAATCAAATCCAGCTCACACCTAACAGATCTGCAAAAACCTCTCTGACGTGGTATGTTGGTAGATTTGCAATAAAAATTTAAATGTAATAACCTCAATTTGGAAGACAATAAAGCTATAACAAAAGTTAGACTTCAAGTTGCTTTCAGCAATGGAAATTAGATGAGACAACACCTTGCAAATGCTATTTGAAGCACCCACCTCCACAATCTAACCTCCTCCACCACAGCAAAGTTCTCAGTCCGTACCAAGTTGCGGAAGGAAAAATGTACGATTTCTTTCTGAAGGTCACATGAGGATTCTATAGAGTGTCCCACCTGTGTTCCTGCCAGAGTTCTTTCCAAAGCTAAAATTTCCCTCTGACACGGGTACCCACTTCCATAATGTAACCTCTTTTATCACAAGTTTCATGGCCTCAAGCAAGTTATCCAGGGGAAAATACTGCCTTGTGTAAGGGACGGGAGGCTAATAAACATCAAGACCACATGATAAGGCAGTAACATTTCCACTGAAGTCGGGAGACAGTGCTGTAGCTCAGGTACCGACAGGTCCAAGAATAAGTGGGCATAAGGTACTTCCATATCACAAGAGCCTACAGTGACAACAGATCGAGGAGTGCCAATGGTGGGTAAGCCACAAAGAACTCAGATGATTTAGTCAGCTGCCATGTTAGGAGAGCTGAAGATGAAGCAACAATCGCTTGAGTGAATAGGAAAGTATTGATAACTGAAATATATATATATATATATATATGTCATAGGGATTGTGTAACCTTAATTGAATCCTGTTCCTGATTGGTCCCTATTTTGATTTGGAAATGGAGTCGCCAAAGCCACAATCTCAAGAGTTTTATAGCAGGAATTCACTTGATATCAGAAGACTCATAAAAAGGCTTACCAAGTATCTTGGAGTCTGTAACTACCTTGCACTCCTTGGGGAAAAAAACAGGTGCCACAGGAGCGATGTTTAACTAGCCCATTTGGAAACAGCATTCCTTTCATTTAAGAAAATGCTACTCAGGCCAGGTGCGGTGGCTTATAGCCATAATGCCAGCACTTTGGGAGGCAGAGGCGAGCAGATCACTTGAGCCTTGGAGTTTGAGACCAACCTGGGTAACAAAGTGAGACCCCCATCTATACAAAAAATGCAAAAATTAGCTGGGTGTGGTGGTGTGCATCTGTATTCCCAGCTACTTGAGAGGCTGAGGTGGGACAATCGCTTAAGCCCAGGAGGTCAAGTCTGCAGTGAGCCATGATTGCACCACTGCACTTCAGTCTGGGTGACAGAGCAAGACCCTGGCTCAAAAAAGAAAAAAGAAAAGAAAAAAATAAATAAATAATACTCTGTTCTTAGAAGTTTCCAGAATAGTACATTGTTAACACAGGAACTTAAGAACAGCACCTACAGAAAACTGACTAGAGGTGCCATTGTTGCTGGTGATCAACGTTGGTGGATACTAAATCCAGTCTGAGCTAAACTGGGCTCTGTATGGAAAGAGGACAGGCCTGTCTTTTAATAAGCAAAAAAGTCACAGAGATCAAAACATTGCCTTTTCAACAAGGAAAAATCTGTTGAGGAAAGGAGAAATATTATGCTCACCTGGGAAGGAACACTGCTTGTCTGGGAGAGAGGGAAGTCAGCTCAGAGAGACCCCAGACACAGTGGAGGGTTCACAGGCAGAAAGTCTCCACAAGGAAGAAAGAGGAGAGGGGGCAGAACACACGTATCTGAGACCTTACTACCACTGCAAATATGTCTGTGAAGCCCTTCTCCCAAGAGTCCATGTTGCTATCCTATAGGAATGCTTGGATCCAGATGGAAGCAAGGAAAACGAGAGGGAAGTAACGGGAGTCAGAACCAGGAAACTTTTCTTTTGATTGACAGCTCAGAATTCTCCCCTGGAAGAACTGACAGGTGAGTTCAAGGTCACTGTACAGCTACTAAGAGCCACTCTTTCATAGAAGTAGTATTGATGGTAGAAATATCAGTAAGGTGACAGATTATGTAAAAATGAAGAAAGATAGCAAATGGATTTTAGAGAGAAATAAGGCCAGGTTTACCTGTTGTCTCCTGCTATGGTCCAAATGTTTGTGTCCCTTCCCTGCACCCCAACCCAGAACCAACTTCATTATGCTGAAATCCTAACCTTCAAAATGATGGTATTATGAGGTGAGACCTTTGGGAAATGATTAGGTCAAGAGGGTGGAGCTCTCATGTATGGGATTAATGCCCTTATGAAAGAAACCCCTGAGAGCTAGCTAGCCCCTTCCCACGTATGAGGACACAGAAGGAGCCATCTATAAGCCTGAAAGTAGGCCCTCACCAGATGGCACATCGGCCAGTGCTTGATCTTGGACTTCCCAGCATCTAGAACTGTGAGAAATAAATTTCTGTTGCATATAAGCTGGCCAGCTTATGGTATTTTGTTATAGCATCCCAATGAACTAACACATCTCCTTTACCCTTAAAAGTGTCTAGGTTTAGACAAAAAAAAAATATGGTCACCTTATTAATATGTTATATTAGCTTTCTCTGCTCACCTACGGTCTCTTAGCCATAGGAGCCTCTGTCAGCCAAGCATTGTGGAAGGTGGGAGAACACTAAATTCAGGAGACCTAGCTATGCCTGCCCCTATCCCTGCCCCAATCAGCTGAGACCTCAGAGACATCACCAACCTGGGTTGCTTTCTCAGGTTGGTGATGTCTCTGTCTGAGGACTCAGCTGGTTGGGGCAGGGATAAAGAGGACTGAAAGAAAGAGGACTAGTGTATCTCAGTAGTCTCTTCTAGCTCTAAAATTATGACTCTACCGGAAAAAAGAATTGATTTGGGGCCTACTCAAATCCCACCTTTTCGATCTTCACCTCCTACGATGAAAGGAACATCACTCCTTAGATGTTTCTGCCTTGTGTCTCTGGACTTCTCCACTGGTGCAGGTTTCATTGAGTCATCTACCTCTTCAAAATCATCTTTAGTTATTTATTTATTTTTGCCACCACCTCCTCTCTGTCTTCGGCTCTTTCAGTAAAGCATACTCATGAGATTGGATGGGGTTTAACAATCCTGAGCAGCATGTGCTTTTCCTTCTGCTTCTTTTTCTCCCCATCATAAGCTCAGAGTTAAACGAAGTCTTAAGTGGTAGTTGAACAATACACATCTTTGTGACATGCTAAATAACAGGAGATGAAAGCCAGTTATTAGCTTAAAGAGAAATATGGCATACCCCACACAGAAAAGATTTGGAGAGGAAAATGGGGATTTGTAGGGGGCTGGAAGGCCCAGATCCACTGAATTGTTCTCTTAATTAAGGAGAGGCAGTAGAGCTGTGTTTCTCAACCTTGGTTGAACACTCAAATCATCTGGGGAGCTTTAAACATTACTGATGCCTTGGTCCCATCCTCCAGATATTCTGACTTAATTGATCTAGAATGTGGCTTGGGTACTGGAGTTTTTAAAAAATCTCCATGTGTGATTCTAACAGTAGAACTAGGGCTGAGAACCACTGCAAGAGAAGTTAAAAATAATGGAAAAAATAATTGAATCCCAAGGTTCATCTTATGAAAGAAAGTGGGGCCCTAGAACTTGACATTTGAAACAATCACCATGGAGCTGTGCCTCAAATAATTTTGGAAAGAAGCTCCATTCCAGAACTTTCTTTTTCTACTTCTCCCATGTCCATAGCAGTGAAATCTTAACTTGAGGTCAGTGAACTTCATGCTATTGCATGCAAAATAGTCTGTGCATATGTGAATATGCACTGTTCTGAGCAGAGGGTACATAGTTCATAGTTTTCATCAACTTTTTTTTTGTGTGTGTGATGGATGAGAGTTTCACTTCTCACTGTGTTGCCCAGGCTGGTCTTGAACTCCTGGGCACAAGCAATCCTCCCACCTTAGCCTTCCAAGTAGCTAGGACTAGAGGTACAAGCCACCATGCCTGGCTTCATCAGATTTTTTTAAAGGAGTCCATGACCTAAAATATTAGGAACCACTGATTTACTGGAAAGAGAAAAATCACATAAGATAATGTATTTGGGATAGCAAATACCCTTGTACTGGTAGAATACTGGTCCTTTAAGGTTAGTCCCTGTGAATCAGTCCTCCTGGTTAAAAGTTCACTTGTGGCCTGGAGTGGTGGCTCACGCTTGTAATCCCAGCACTTTGGGAGGCTGAGGCGGGCAGATCACGAGGTCAGAAGATCGAGACCACGGTGAAACCCCGTCTCTACTAAAAGTACAAAAAAATTAGCTGGGCGTGGTGGTGGGTGCCTGTAGTCCCAGCTACTCTGAGAGGCTGAGGCAGGAGAATGATGTGAACCCGGGAGGCGGAGCTTGCAGCGAGCTGAGATCACGCCACTGCACTCCAGAGACTCCGTCTCAAAAAAAAAAAAAAAAGTTCACTTGCAATAAAATGTTGCATTTTTCTTAGACTTTGTTCCCTAATTAAATAGGATTAATATGTCCATCCTGTCCCACAGGTGGGCTATGTAAAGCATCAGCATGGCCAGTTTTTTCTTGTCTTTTATTTTCTTTTGAGACAGAGTCTTGCTCGGTTGTTCAGGCTGGAGGGCAGTGGTGCAGTCTCGGCTCGCTGCAAACTCTGCCTCCCAGGTTCAAGTGATTCTTTTTCTCAGACTCCCAAATGGCTGGGATTACAGGCATGCACCACCACGCCTGGCTAATTTTTGTATTTTTAGTAGAGACGGGGTTTCACCATGTTGGCCAGGCTGGTCTCGAACTCCTGGCCTCAAGGGACCCACCCGCCTCGGCTTCCCAAAGTGTTGGGATTACAGGTGTGAGCCACCGTGCCTGGCCCGGCATGGCCAGTTTTTGCTCCTGGTGCTCACTAGGTGAATTGGGAATCACAACAGCAACACAAGCAGCAAAAACCTCCCTTGCATTTTCTAACAGTGCCAGCACATTCTCACTTGTGTCTCCAAACAACCCTATGAGGTAGGTACTATTACCCTCATTTTCCTGGGAAGAAAATGAAAGCAGCACAGAGAGTTTAAATAACTCTACAAGGTCCCTCAGCTGATAGACATCAAATACAAACCAAGATACAGCAGATACAAACCCAGATAGTCTGACTCCAGGGTCCATCCTTAACTAAACACCTCAAAAGTGAGATGACAGGCTGGCCAAAGGGTAATGAATATTTTGAAAAAATGTCACTGCTGCAGAAGAAGTGCCGCCTTTCATCCTCCTTACCATTATTACTGGGCTAGAAATTTAGGATGACAATACAATTGGATAAATTAAGGTGACAACACTCCAGCTGAGGGAACTGAAATAAGATGCAGTGAAATGTGTTCTATTTATTTACAAAGAGCTTCTTTCCCCTCACTTAAAAGTTACTGCCAGGCCAGACGTGGTGGCCCATGCCTGTCATCCCAATACTTTGGGAGGCTGAGGTAGGAGAAATCGCTGAGTCCAGGAGTTCAAGACCAGCCTTGGCAACATAGCAAGACCTCATTACTATAAAAAAAAAAAAATAGCTTGACATGATGGGGTGCACCTGTAGTCCTAGCTGCTCAGAAGGCTGGGCCAGGAGGCTCATTTATGCCCAGGAGTTTGAGGCTGCAGTGAACCATGATCACACCACTGCAAAGTTGCTGCTGAGAACATGAACAATTTCCTAAGTGGCCAACGATGACATGATTTTGAAGAAAAGTGATACTGTTACTCCAAACCTTTGTTGATGAAGAGTCAAACTGTAAAATACTTGAAGAGATTTATTCTGAGCCAAATATGAGTGACCATGGCCTGTGACACAGCCCCAGGAGATCCTGAGAACGTGCTCAAGGTGGTCAGGCTACAGCTTTTGGTTTTATACATTTTGGGGAGACATAAGTTCTCAACCAATACATGTAAGATATACATTGGTTCGCGGTTCAGTCCAGAGAGGCAGGACAACTTGAAGTAGGAAGAAGAGGTGGCAGGAGGAGGGGGGCTTCCAGATCATAGGTGGATTCAAAGATTTTCTGATTGACAGTTAGTTGAAAGGGTTAAGTTATTACCTAAAGACCTTGGAACCAACAGAAGGGAGTGCCTGGGTTAAGATAAGGGGTTGTAAGGCCAGGCGCAGTGGCTCCCAGCCCTTTAGGAGGCCGAGGTGGGCCGACTAACTGAGGTCAGGAGTTCAAAACCTGCCTGACCAATGTGAAGAAACCCCATCTCTACTAAAAATACAAAATTAGCCAAACCTGGTGGTGCATGCCTATAATCCCGGTTACTTGGGAGGCTGAGGCAGAAGAATCGCTTGAACTCAGGAGCGGGAGGTTGCAGTGAGCCGAGATTGTGCCATTGCCCTCTAGTCTGGGCAACAAGAGTGAAACACCATCTCAAAAAAAAAGATAAGGGGTTGTAGAAACCAAGGTTCTTATTATGCAGATGAAGCCTCCGGGTAGCAGGCTTCAGAGGGATAGTAAATGTCTCTAATCAGACTTTAAAGGGTGCCAGACTCAGTTAATTTTCTCCTGGACCAGGAAAAAGACCCAGAAAGGGAAAGGAATTCTCTATAGAATGCAGATTTTCCCTATGAGACAGCTTGGCAGGGCCATTTCTAAATATATTAAATAAATATATTTTGAGGTAAAATGCTTCGATTTATTTCAGGGCTTGCTCTCTTTCATGTTGTTATTTTAATGCTATGAAGAGTGTGTTTAGTCAGCCTTAAGGTCTCTGTGTTAATGTTAATGCTGGTCAGCTGTGCCTGAATTCCAAAAGGGAACAGGGTATGAGGCAAGTTCGACACCCCAGCCTATCCCATTATGGCCTGAAGCAGTGTTTCAGGTTAACTTTTGAATGCCGTTGGCAGAGAGGAGTCTGTTCAGTTAGTTGAGGGGCTTAGGATTTTATTTTTGGTTTACACATTGATGATGACTTTGCAGTCATCTTTGGTTTTACCTGGAAAATTAACTCACCCCCAATCTTCTTTTTTTTTTTTTTTTTTGAGACAGCGTCTCATTCTGTCACCCAGGCTGGAGTGCAGTGGTGTGATCTTGGCTCACTGCAGCCTCCACCTCCTGGGTTCAAGAGATTCTCCTGTCTCAGCCTCCTGAGAAACTGGGACTACACGTGCAAAACACCACACCCAGCTAATTTTTGTATTTTTAGTAGAGATGGTGTTTCACCATGTTGGTCAGGCTGGTCTTGAACTCTTGACCTCAAGTGATCCACCTGCCTTGGCCTCCTAAAGTGCTGGGAATACAGATGTGCGCCACCATGACTGGCCTCAACCCTGATCTTCTTGTGATTGGACTGCATCCCTCTGAAGAAAGTCTGCAAGTACCATCATGAAATCTGTGCCCTTTTATACCATCCCCATCCTCGGACCCTGCAGGTTCCATCTAAATTTGAGTCCTCCTTGTTACAGAAGGAGCCATCTCCTCTAGGCCACGTGTGGAAATGTGCTTTGCAGCTTTGCATCTCAAAGTGGAAGGCACTTGGATGTCCTTCAGGGCAAACTTCTGGCCCTTCCAGAGAAATAAACTCTGTGGCCACATTCAAAATATCTGTGATCTCCATCCTACCACTCCAGCATCTAAAAAGGGACAGTAAGCATGGTATCTGTGCATGTCTCATTGTTTCACTCAGCCAAAGCTTTGTAACTTAGTGCACTGTTAAATCCTGAGCCTTCTCCTGCAACTCGATGATAGGCAATTGCTCTGCCAGTGACTTGCTAGGAAGCCGCTCTCGGGAAGCCCTGTGGGCAGCAGTATTGAAGTCTATGCCCTCCACTGCCATCAAAGAGACCATCCTTGGGGATCTTGCAGCCATGTAACTGACTTTATTTGGCCATGTTGGCACCAGAAGCCACACAGTGACATACACAAAGCATGGGGACATGGAAAGGCAGACACGCAACACCCTGCTGCCCCACAAGACCAAAACATGTTTCTGTAAGTGTCAGAAACACCCTAGAATGGTCACAAGTTTACTAAATCGCCTGTGTGTTGTAAAATGTCACAAGTTTGTTATTGTTCAGTGACAAGGTAAAAAACTGCAACATTTTTCATCAAAATAGAAAAGAAAAACAAAGAATAGCTATGAACATGCTGGGATAATTCAACCGATGAGCACGCCTCCTTTGTCCCATTCCGACTTGGCCGGTGTTGTGCCTGGCTGTCATCCACATCTTTGGCGGTGTGTCTGCCTGCAGCCTTTGTGGTCCTTTGTGCACATATTTCGGACGCTCCCTTGGCCCCCCAGCTAAGAGAAGCAGCCTCTCTAGAGCTTCTCCATTGGGCTCCACCCTCAGTCACTTGGGAGGGAATTTGATGCAGTTCAAAATAGACCCACTTCCCTCCTCCATCCCTGACCTCTTCTTCCCCAGCCTGCACAGCTGTGTAATAAAGTCTAAAACACTGACCTGGGAGAGTGAGAAAACATATTTATGAGGGTGCAGAAGTGACCTTTTGTTATCTAGTTAGCACTTGAGGTGCAAAGAGGCAGGCCAGTGGCCACCTGGGACATCAATCTAAAAGGTGTGTTAAACCATCGCTGGGGCTGAGTGCGGTGGCTCACACCTGTAATCCCAGCACTTGGAGGTTGAGGCAGGTGGATTGCTTGAGCCCAGGAGTTTCAGACCAGCCTGGCCAACATAGTGAAATACTACAAAAAATGTAAGTTAGCTGGGTGTGGTGGAGCATGTCTGTAGTCCCAGCTACTCGGGAGGCTGAGGTGGGAGACTCTATTGAGCCTAGGAGGTCGAGGTTGTAGTGAGCTGTGATCATGCCACTGCACTCCAGCCTGGGCGACAGAGTGAGAGCCTGTCTTCAAACAAACAAAACCATCACTCGAATAAACTCAAACAAACCCCAGCGAGTTAATTCAGGTTTCTTACCTAATTTGTGAATCTAAATTGGTCCTGTTATCACCAAAGTACAGATTACCCTTGAATGAAAACAAAACCCAGCATCCTATCCCACCCGGCCCACCGCTCACCCCCCCACCGCCCACCCTTTAGCATTTTGTGACACATGCATGTAGGATCCAGGTGCAGCTTCATTCAGGTCCTGCCTTGAAGGCAGCTAGCTGACAGTTACCTGAATAATGGATGACACCGTGTTCTTTATTTGGAACAATTTACTTTCATTTAAATTTGAAATTACAAAGGAGTCTCTCTAAACCGATTCTGGTTTGAGAGGCTGCCCAATTACAAAAAATTTTTTAAAAATTATGTTGTCTTCTAAGAAGTCTGGTTCAGCAATTCAGAAAAAAAATATGTAATAAATTTCTTATTTTGGGCCAGGTGTGGTGGCTCACGCCTGTAATCCCAGCACTTTGGGAGGCCATGGCAGGTGGATCACTCAAGGTCAAGAGTTTGAGATTAGCCTGGCCAACATGGTTGAAACCCTCTCTCTACTTAGAAATACAAAAATTAGCTGGGCATGGTGGCAGGTGCCTGTAATCCCAGCTACTCGGGAAGCTGAGGCAGGAGAATTGCTTGAACCTGGGAGGCAGAGTTTGCAGTGAGCTGAGGTGGCACCACTGCACTCCAGCCTGGGCAACAGAGTGAGACTCTGTCTCAAAAAAAAAAAATGTAAATAAAAAATACATTTCTTATTTTGAACATAAAGAGGTATATAATATGTATTAATATTTATTTCTTTAAAAAATCAGTTCTTGGGCTGGGAGCGGTGGCTCACCCCTGTATAATTCCAGCACTTTGGGAGGTAGAGGTGGGCAGATCCCTTGAGCTCAGGAGTTTGAGCCCAGCCTGGGCAACATGGAGAGACCCCGTCTCTACAAAAAATACAATAATTAGCCAGGCATGGTGGTACACGCCTGTAATTCCAGCTACTCAGGAGGCTGAAACAGGATGATTGCTTGAGCCTGGGAAGTAGAGGTTGCAGTGAGCCAAGATAGTGCCATTGCACTCCAACGTGGGCGGTACAGGGGGACTCTGTCTCAAAAAAATAAATAAAAATTAAAAAAATCAGTTCTCCTGAACTTCTCTGATTAAAAAAAAATCAGTTTTTCTGTAACCCTGCTAAATACAGGATTTAAAAAGTACATCGGTTTAAAAGGTGAGTGATCACTAATCCTCCTGAGGCACGATTTGTTTAAATTAAGCTCTATATACTCACATATCAGCCTAGAAAAACACTCTGATGGCCTGGAGTCTTTTGAAATCAGTCAAAATGACATATATAATCATACTACTTGCAAAATTATTGGAAACAGCTCATACAATGAGGTCTAAGTTTCATCCTGTTCCAGAATCATCTGGAAAGCTTTTCTTTTTTTCTTTCTTTCTTTTTTTTTCCTTAAGTACAAACATCTAGGCCCTACCCCGGCCTATTGTTTACATTTTTAAGATGAGGAAACCAAAACTCAGTGAGATTTACTACTTTGCTAATAATCACATAACTAGCAAGTAGCCAAACTGCTAATAAATGAAATTATATTTACTTTGTGGGTCATATTCAGAATATAACGGCATTTATTTTAAGAGCAATGGGAAGCCATTAAAGGGTTTTAAAGCAAAATTGCATTTGGGAAAGATCATTCTTGCTGCAGAGTATAAAATGGATTGTAATGAGCAAAAGGAGATGTAGGGAGACCACTTGGGACCCCACTGCAGACCAGGTGAGAGATGGTATTAACTTGGACTAGGAGGACAACAGTGCTATGGATGTAATCATTCATGTATTATTTTGATCAATAAATATTTAATAAGCTCCCATGAAGAGTGCTAGGCACTAAAGATACAAATTTGATGCTGGGCTCGGTGGCTCACACCTGTAATCCCAGCACTTTGGGAGGCCAAGGCGCGCGGATCACGAGGTCAGGAGATCGAGACCCCAATAAATTTCTGGGGTTTTAAGCCACTACATGTGTACAGTTTGTTCCAGCAGCAATAGGAAACTGACACACTGCTTCTTTCTCAGGACTAGATGCAAACCTCCAGGAGGCCTTCTGCAACACTCCTTGGGTAGTTGCCTCTCCCCCAGCCTCACTCACACAGCACTGGCCGCACTGCAGGCCACTGTCAGTCTCAGGGTTGGTGTTTTCTCCTAGACAGCGAGCTCATTGAGAGCAGACACCATGTCTCATTCATAACATGCTTATCAGCAAGTAGTTACTCAATGAATGAATGCTGAACCAATGAATAAAAAAAGAAAGTTAAATTAGATTTGGTTTAACAGTGGGTCTTTATCCAAGACTTCACAGTTGACTTTAGTTCTTGACTTTGACCCAAGAAAAGTAAAATATTACACCATCCAAATAAAGATTTTTGTCCTATCCTCTTACAAAAGCAAAGCTTTCACAGTTTTTTGGCAGTTGCTGGGATTATGGCTTAGTTTTTCAATTTGGGGATGTAAGCAAGAAAATACTGATCATTTAAAAACACATCTGCCTGCGCCTGCAGCAATTGTTAGTCACGATCAAGATAATTTTACCCAGCTGGGTGTGGTGGCTCCTGCTTGTGAATCCCAGCTCTTTGGGAGGCTGAAGCAGGAGGATCACTTGAGCCCAGGAGTCCAAAATCAGCCTGGGCAACACATTGAGATCCTCATCTCTACAAAAAAAGAAAAATTAGCCCAATGTGGTGGCATGCGCCTGTAATCCTAGCTACTCAGGAGGCTGAGGTGGGAGGATCACTTGACCCCAAGAGTTCAAGGCTGCAGTGAGCTATGATTGCCCTACTGCACCACTCCAGCTCCAGCCCAGGTGAGAGTGAGACAGTCTCTTTAAAAAATAATAATAATAATAACTAAAAGATAACTTGACTCTACACAGTAGTTCAAAGCAAGTTCCTTATTTTCACTTTCAGTTTGAGAGTTTGAGAATGAGAAACATCCATGTTTAGAATAATTTTTGTTTTTTTTGTTTGTTTGTTTGTTTTGAGACGGAGTCTTGCTCTGTCGCCCAGGCTGGAGTGCAGTGGCGCAATCTCGGCTCACTGCAAGCTCCGCCTCCCGGGTTCACGCCATTCTCCTGCCTCAGCCTCTCCGAGTAGCTGGGACTACAGGCGCCCGCCACCACGCCCGGCTAATTTTTTTTGTATTTTTAGTAGAGACGGGGTTTCACTGTGGTCTCGATCTCCTGACCTCGTGATCCGCCCGCCTCGGCCTCCCAAAGTGCTGGGATTACAAGCATAAGCCACCGCGCCCGGCTAGAACAATTTTTATTAGCCTTTTTTTTTTGATATCGGCTACTGGATCTAATTGGCTTGATTAGCAGAACATACGCATTCTGTTCCAAGTCATTTCAATATCTTTGAAAATTGAAACTTCCTTTCTCAACTTCCTCTCCCCTTTTCTTTCTGTGGCTGCCAGTGTCTCTCTTTTTTTTCCACCTCTCCTTCATGATCACTGCATTTCTTATTAGACAGCTCAGTTCTCGAACACACAGTGAAGGAAATTCTTTAAAAGGGCCATTTTTTACTTACTACTTGGAGACAGTCAATTACAACAGAGAGCTATGAAAAATTAGACCAGAGAAAAGGGATTTACTCAAGGTCGTTGACAGAAAAAGCACTAGGGCTGGATTCTTTCCAGATCTGACACTGAAGTTGATTCCAAGCCTAAGTAACCTCTTTGCACTCATTTTTTTTTACAGTGAAAACCTCATCAAACACATTAGTTCCTGTAACTGATTGAAGCCTCCCTCAGGCATGTTAATAAAAAATTTTATTAAGAGGAATCATATACACCATCTTAGAAAATAATATAAAAAAACAGCTTTTTTTTTTTTTTTTTTTTTTGAGACTGAGTCTTGCTCTGTCGCCCAGGCTGGAGTGCAATGATGCCATCTTGGCTCACTGCAAGCTCCGCCTCCCGGGTTCACGCCATTCCCCTGCCTCAGCCTTCTGAGTAGCTGGGACTACAGGTGCCCACCACCAAGCTCGGCTAATTTTTTATATTTTTAAGAGAGACAGGGTTTCACTGTGTTAGCCAGGATGGTCTCGATCTCCTGACCTCATGATCTGCCCGCCTCAGCCTCCCAAAGTGCTGGGATTACAGGTGTGAGCCACCGCACCAGGCCAAAAACAGCTTTTTTTAACAAAAGCCTGTTCTCTGCCCTCACTCTTCCTCCCACTGCTATGCCCCAAAGAAAAGCTTTTTTAAAAGTTGTGGAAAAATAGACATAAATAAAATATATCATTTTAGCCATTTTTAGGGTTACAGTTCAGTGGCATTAAGTATATTCACATTGTTATACAACCATTACCACCATCCATCTCCAAAACCCTTTCATCTTCCTAAACTGAAACTCTATACCCATTAAACGAATAATAACTCCCCATTCCCCCACCACACCTCCCACCCCTGGCAACCACCATTCCACTTTGTCTCTAAGAATTTGACTACTCTAGGTGTCGCATATGAATGGAATCATACAGTATTTATTCTTTTGTGTTTGGCTTTTTCACTTAGCACAATGTGTTCAAAGTTCATGTGGATTGTAGCATGTGTCAGAATTTCCTTCCTTTTTTGAAAGCTGAATACTATTCCATTGTATGGATATACCGCATTTGTTTATCCATTCAATCATTGATGAATATTTGGGTTGTGTCTGTCTTTTGGCTATTGGGAACAATTCTGTTGTGAACACTGGGACACAAATGTTTGTTGGAGTCCCTACTTTCAATTATTTTGGGTGTATACCCAGAAGTAGAATTGCTGGATCATATAACTCATTTTTAATTTTTTTGAGGAAGCACCATACCATCCACTGTGGTGGCCCCATTTTACATTCCCACCACCAATGCGCACGTGTCCAATCTCTCCACATCCCCACCAATACTTGTTATTTTCTGGGCTTTTTGTGGGTGTTCGTTTATTTATTTATTTTGTGAGAAAAGGTCTTGCTCTGTCACCTAGGCAGGAGTGCAGTGGTGTGATCTCAGCTCACCGCAGCCTCAAACTCTTGGGGTCAAGTGATCCTTCTGCCTCAGCCACGCACCACCACACTCAGATAATTTTTGTACTTTTTGTACAGGCAGTTTCTCACTTCATTGCCCAGGCCTGTCTCAAATTTCTGGACTCAAGTGATCCACCCATCTTGGCCTCCAAAAGTGCTGCGATTACAAGCGTGAGCACCCGCACCTGGCCTGTTGTTGTTTTCAGATAATAGCCATCCTGATGGGTGTGAGGATGGTTCTGATCTGAATTTCCCTAATTTCTGGTGATGTTGAGTACCTTCTCATGTGCTTATTGCCCATCTGTATATCTTCTTTGGAGATACATTTCTTTTTTTTTTTTTTTGAGATGGAGTTTCACTCTGTCACCCAGACTGGAGTGCAGTGGCACCATCTCGGCTCACTGCAAGCTCTGCCTCCCAGGGTCAGGCCATTCTCCTGCCTCAGCCTCCTGAGAAGCTGAGACTACAGGTGCCCGCCACCAAGTCTGGCTAATTTTTTTGTATTTTTTTTTTTTAGTAGAGACGGCGTTTCACCGTGTTAGCCAGGATGGTCTCAATCTCCTGACTTCGTGATCCGCCCACCTTGGCCTCCCAAAGTGCTGGGATTACAGGTGTGAGCCACCGTGCCCAGCCTGGAGATATATTTCTTTGGGGAATACATATATATATATATATATATATCTTTGGTGAAATATCTATTTAAGTCCAAAGAGAATCATTTGAACTATTGTAACTATTTTTGTTTTATCTTCTGCTACTTGTCTCTAAATGACATACTTATTTTGCCAGTTTTAGATTTTCTGTTTGATAAGTGGGTACTTGCACCCCATCTCTCCTCCCTAAGTCCTGGTACTATAGTTTTATTATTATTTTTGTACATAATGACATACCTTTTTATTTTTATTTTATGCTCTCTCCTGCCCCTTCCCTCTCAGCTACTATCAGATGTAACTTCCAAGGTTAGTGATACTTACATTTACATTCTGTTCTGTAACTGTGACTAGGTCTTCTGCAGGTTGATGTTACGAAAGAAAAAAAATCAATAAATGGTGTTTACATTTTGAGCCTGCTTTTGAAGCACAGAAGCAGGACATGGGCAAAGGGGCGGGAATAAGGGCTTTCTCATGGTAGCCAATGGCATGAGCCAAATTACAGGGACCATAAATCATGCAAGTCATGTGCAGCATGAAGGAGATGTGATGGCTCAGGCAGAAGGCCCCTTGGGGAACGGGGAATTTAATTGGTTAAAGGGAAGGGAAGGGAAGCTGGAGAGCCTGGATGGCCCACTGCCCTGCTCCCCACTTCCCTATACTAGCCAAAGAATGCTGGGTCAACATGATTCCCCCACCATGACTCACGGACTTCCCCACCATCCGTCTTGACTTTCTCCCAGCCCTCCTCCCCATCCACAGAACCAGTGCCTACCAGGGCTTTGCAGAAGTAAAACAATTCCCCCTCCTAAAAAAGGTTTGCAATTCCTACACAGAGGAAGGTCTTAGAGTGAAGACACGAGAGGAAGGAGGGGATGGAAAAAGAAACGATCACTGAAAACTGGCCAACTACCAGTTCTGTGCCACCTACTCAATTCTTACCCAGCCCTCTGCGTGAAGTTGGTATTATTATCCCCATTTGACAGATAATGAGGCTGGAGAGGCCCTGTGACTTGCCCAAAGCCACAAAGAGACTACGGGCAGAGCTTTGGCCTATGTTTAAGAAGCTGAACCTCTTTGGGATTCAGTTTCTTCATCCATAAAAACAAAGACACATTCCAAAGCATGCCTGTTCCTTGCAGGGTGTGAGGGTCAGAGAAAATGTCTTGAAGAGCCTGGCATGTACAAGATACCCTGAAACTGGTGGCTATGATGCCACGGTCTGTGCACCTAGGAAGAGTCAGGAAAGCCCAGTGTCTTGAAAAGCCGAGGCTGGAGCAAAGTTCAAGGAGGAACTCACTTCTCTCCCACTCTAGGACTGACCCTCAAACTAGCCAGGAGAGTGGAAGGACCTACAAGATCAGTACCTACCCCACACTTCATAGGCCAAGAGAGGGACAACAGTTTACCCAGGGTCACCCAGCAAGCTAGAGGCTGAGCCTGCCAGCCAGGGCTGGGACCCCAGACTTGTGAATGCCCCAGCCCTCCACGTTCCCTGGTCCGCTATCAAAGACAGTCTAATTAGGAAAGCACACCCTTGCAGGCCCAGCCTTGTGTGATCTCTTTGTTCCTCTGTCTCTTCCTGCCCCAACCCCACAGAAACTGAAGTGTGGGGACCCTCCCTAGGAACCGGGGTTCCAGGGAAGGTTTGAGGTCACGCTCAAGATCATAAAGAGGCCCAGCATGGACTCCTTCTCATGACCGAAGTGGAGCCAGAGTTCCCAGATAAGGGCAAAGGTCACCTCAGGCCCGGCTCCACTCTCAGCCACCCCTTTTGCCCAGCAGGGTTTACTTCATCTCCTCCAGTCAGGAGAGGAGAGGTCACACTGCCAGGGCTTTGCCCCATTCTTCTCCAGCTCCTTCTCTAGAGGAAGAGTCATGGCTAGGCCGAGGCAGTGTGGACCTGGAACAGGTATAAACTGTGCTACTCTTTGGTGCCCAGTGCCACTTTTCCTAGCCAGGACCAGAGCGGGATTATCACCTTCTCTGTCCCGCAGCTCTGCCCAGGTCTTAGTACCCCACTCACCCCGGGCCTTGGGAACCCTAAGGAGGGGCATAGGGTTGCTTTCCATTCACACCTGGGGCAGCACAGGGAACTGTGCCACAGGCCCCAAGACAGGCAGATGGAGGATGAAATACACAGGTCCCAGTCCCTGAGGCCACCTTACAGTGTCCGGCCCCCAGCCCTGTGCAGAAGGTCAAGGCAGAGGCGCCGAGGAGGGATGGGAGGATGCCTCCTGTGAGATGGGGTACAACTAGTGTCCCTTCTGAAGCTGACATCTGGCCTCAGCTGGGACTCTGGCGCCAGCGGGCCCGCAGGGGCTCACCCGCGACACCCTTTGTTCTGGCTGCCTCCCCACCTCCGCGGGCCCTCTGCTCCAGCTGGCATGCCTCAAGGACGCTTCGCGCCTGCTCCTTTGGCCCCCGGCTCGCAAGCAGCGGGGCCAGCACGTGACCCGAGCGCTAAAGGGGGCAGGGGATGGATGGATCTTGACCTTGCCATCTGGCCCCTCACAGATGTGCGGCTAGCTCTCCCTCTAGGAAATCAACAAATTTTTGCGCCTCTAACATCCAGGCCCCTGAGGATGGTCGCGAGGAAGATCTGTCTCGGACTGCAGCTGGGGCCTTCGGATCCAGGGGAAACCAGGGCTATTCTTCGAGGGTGGGAGGGCGAGGGCCGCGGGGTCCGAGGGGAAGGTGGTCCTGCGCGAAGTAGCCGCCGCCGCGCCTCGCCCCGCCCCTCCGGCGGAGACCGAATCCGCCGCACCCCATAGGCAGAGGCCACACTCCCCGCCTCCCCGCCTGCTCCGCGCCCGCCCCACCCCGGCTCACTTTAAAAGTTTACTCGGGCCGGGACGCAGGGCAAAGCGAGCCATGGCTGTCTGCGTCGGGATGCTGAGCCTGGGGAGGCTGTGCGCCGGGAGCCCGGGGGTGCTGGGGGCCCGGGCCGCCCTCTCTCGGAGTTGGCAGGAAACCAGGTTGCAGGGTGTCCGCTTCCTCAGGTACTGGCCCCCCGCGGGAAGAGAGGGGGCGGGGCAGTTTCCCGGCAGAGGAACTTGGAGGTCCCGCCGAGCTTCGGAAGCCCCACCTCTGGACGAGTGCACTGGGGGGAAGATACCCGCCCCTCCCCCGCCCCCCCTCCTGCCCCCCACCAACACCTAGGCAATAGGAAAAGCTGGCTTGGCCTGGTGGACTTGGGTAGGGGGGGGCTTTGGTTGGTGGCTGCAGTGACTTCGAGTTCTGGTCCAAGACTCTCGATTCTTTCTCCTTTATGGGCACAGAGGGCAAGGAGTGTGGGCTTTAAGGAGAATATACCGATGGGGAGGGGCAAGTGCCAAGGCCTGGGCTGTACCCCCAGGACACTGCCTCTGAGTTGGAACCCCTTCATGGGCAAACTTGGGGATCAGCCCCAGTCTCCCCGACCCAGGCCACTAAACTTAGCAGTCTCCTGTCTCTTCATCAGCTGCTCACTAACATGGCTTTCATTCTTTGCTGCCTACTCCTGGGCCTATTTTCTTCTGTCCTCAGTGCAAGGGGTGGGATGGAAGCTGGCAAACAGAGGATTTCAGTTCCCAGTAGCTTCACTGCCTCTGCAGCAGCACAGTAAGTAAAGCTTCCTTCCCGGTGTGACCAGTCCCTGGGAGGACCCCGAGAGATGGCAAATGTGAAAGTGCTTGAGACACAGAGAGCAGGCTGCCACCCATGTTATCAGCGCTGGTTAGCTTCAGCAGCACCGCTGGGGAGCCCTGTACACCACTGATCCTGTCCTACCACTCAACTCGGCCAGATACTAAGTCTATGGTCAGGACAGCACTTTCAACAACATCAGATGGGGTGTGGGCCTGGACATGGAAAAGGGAGAAGTCAGAACAAAGCTGTGTCTCGGAGAACTAGATTTGTTTTTGTTTTTAAAAAGGCTAAGTAGGAAGAGTTGGAGGGACATGCAGACTCCTTTTTGGCTAGAACTCCAAGATCACACTTCCTGAATTTGCTGATTCCTGAATGCTAGAAAGCATGCAATGCCTTAACATCACTCTGCCTAATTTGCTGAGAAAACTAAGTGGATCAAGGCTGGTCAGTAGATGGGATTGAGATGAGGACAGTGGGGTTCTGGACTCATGGGTGCCCCCTCAGGCTGGGAGGACTCTAAGGAAAGTTACTCCCCAAAGTGTACATATTTTATCACACGAAATCAGGCCACAGGGGAGTCTCTCAGCCTACTCTGGCTCAGGAGGCTGCCCAATACAAAACAAACCAACCAACCAATAAATAAATAATAAATCAGGCCACATGGCAACATTTCTGACCTTTGACTTTTTTTAATCTATAAACAAAACAGGTCACTTACCTGCTACAGCCCCGGGACCTCTGAGAGCACCAAGCTTCAGAGAAATTCTTACTGCTGTGTCAGGAGGAGACTCATTTATCCAGACAGATGATTTTTCTGAGTGTTTGGCCTATTTCCTTTCTTCCCCTTCCACTCCCTTGTGCTTGCACCCTTATTGTCTGACTGCGGTGGTTTTACCTGATTTCTCTCCTACGTTTCCCCTTCAGAAGCTTCAGGGCTCAGGCCCGGCATGGTGGTTTATGCCTGTAATCTCAGCACTTTGGAAAGCAGAGGCGGTAGGATCACTTGAGCCCTGGAGTTCAAGGCTGCATTGAGCCATGATCATGCCACTGCACTCTAGCCTGAGCAGCAGAGCAAAACCTAGACTCAAAAAATAAAAATAAAGGCTGGGTGGGTGTAATCCCAGCACTTTGGGAGGCCCAGGCAGGCAGATCACTTGAAGTCAGGAGACTGGTTTGGCCAACATGGTGAAACCCCGTTTCTACTAAACATACAAAAATCAGCCGGGCATGGTGGCATGTGCCTGTAATACCAGCTACTAGGGTGTCTGAGACAGGAGAATTGCTCCAACCTGGGAGGCAGTGGTTGCAGTTAGCCAAGACTGTGCCACTGCACTCCAGCCTGGGTGACAGAGCGAGACTCCATGTCAAAAATAAATAAATAAAAATAAAAATAAAGGCCAAGCATGGTGGCTTATGCCTGTAATCCCAGCACTTTGGGAGGCTGAGGTGGGCGGATCACTTGAGGTCAGGAGTTAGACCAGCCTGGCCAACATGGAGAAACCCCATCTCTACTAAAAATACAAAATTAGTCTGGCGTGGTGACGCATGCCTGTAATCCCAGCTACTTGGGAGGCTGAGGCAGGATAATTGCTCAAACCTGGGAAGCGGAGGTTGCACTGAGCCGAGACTGCACCACTGCACTCCAGTCTGAGGGACAGAGAAAGACTTAGTCTCAAAAAAATAAAAATAAAAATGAAAAAAGAAGCCTCAGGGCTGCAACCATCAGCAAACATTCCTGAGAACAGATTCTGTGTCATGCTAGCGCATGCTGTGGATATAGAGGCCACAGAACTCAGTCCTCACCCTGCTAGGAACTTGCGGCCTCATAGGAGAAGAAATAAATCAAGGTGAGCACTATTCGGCGTTGCAAGTGCCATGGTGAGGAATGCGCTTGGACTTTTGTCCTCTGTTTTCTCCGATCTGCTCACACACAGCCTGCTTTCCTGTTGCCCAACACCCAGGCCTATTACTTACCAGATCCTTGTTTTGCCTGAGAGAAAAGAGCAAGAACTTTGAAGTTAGACTATCCTGGATGACAGCCCTGGCTCCTCTCCCTGTTGGTCGTATGACCTCTGGCATGTTACGTAACCTCTGAGCTGGTTAATTCGTCACTTACTACCTTCTTGCTGTGTTGTTGGGCTGATGAATAAAAAAAGCTTGCTCTTGTTCTCAGCCTTTCCTTTGAGGCAGGGCTGGTCCCTGGAAACCCTTGACTGGTTTCTGGGTGGGAATTCTGACTGATTTGAAAGTAGGAGAAGATCCCCTCCTTGGTGGCCTCTTTATGAAACCCAATTATTTCTCCTAGCTGATTGCCAAGATGGTGACTTCCACCCAGCTACATGTCCAGTCCTTGGGTCTGCTGGACATCCTCCTCTCCATTTGACTCAGGGCTGTCCAGAGTCTTTTTCTTTTTCTTTTTCTCTTTTTTGAGGTGGAATTTCACTCTTGTTGCCCCAGGCTGGAGTGCAATGGCATGATCTCGGGTCACTGTAACCTCCGCCTCCTCGGTCCAAGCAATTCTTCTGCCTCAGCCTCCCAAGTAGCTGGGATTACCGGTGTGCACCACCTGCCCAGCTAATTTTGTATTTTTAGTAGAGATGGGGTTTCACCATGCTGGTCAGACTGGTCTCAAACTCCTGACCTCAAGTAATCCACCTGCCTCAGCCTCCCAAACTGCTGGGATTACAGGCGTGAGCCACCACGCCCGGCCCAGAGTCTTTCTCCCCAGAAGGAAAGAAAAATCTGTCCTTTGCTCTCCAGAGCTCCTCACGACCAACTCCTTCCCCCTGTCCACGTGCCTCCTTCCCCAAGGAAGGTGGATGGGTTAGTCTGGGGCTTCAGCGAACCTCCAAGGAAGGAATTCAAGGAGAAACCTGGGCTGAGCAGGCTTCCCCAGACCTCCCCTAAAGCTGGCCTGGGGCTGCCTATGAGGCAGCTGCATCCAGGGTGTTGGGAACACTCAGAGCTGGGAAGGCAGAGAGATCAGTGGCTAAAGCCTCTCAGAATTAGGTGTGGTGCTCAGAGCTTGGGATCCAGTGACTTGGTGCTGATGGTAGGGATAGAGGGGTAAGTGGGCTTTGTGGACCACCCTCCATGGGGATGGCTATGATCACATAAGACTGTGGACCTAAGGGAAAAATCTGAGGCAAAAGTAATATAAGTAGAGAGTTTATTTGGGCCATGTTTGCAGAATGCAACCAGGAGCATAGACTCAAGTTGCCCTGAATATATGATCTGATGAGCAGCAGTTACAAGTGAGTTTTTAAAAGAAAAGAAGGCCGGGTGCAGTGGCTCACACCTGTAATCTCGGCACTTTGGGAGGCCGAGGTGGGAGGATCACAAGGTCAGGAGTTCGAGACCAGCCTGGCCAATATGGTGAAACCCTGTCTCTACTAAAAATACAAAATTAGCTGGGCATGGTGGCGGGCGCCTGTAGTTTCAGCTACTTGGGAGGCTGAGGCAGGAAAATCGCTTAAACCCAGGAGGCGAAGGTTGCAGTGAGCCGAGATCGTGCTACTGCACTCCAACCTGGGCAACAGAGCGAGACTCTGTCTCTAAATAAATAAATAAATGAAAAGAAGAGACAGTTCGTAAGTGATTTACCAAGAATGTACATTAAAATGATATAAGCTATTGATTCATTATACTTTGTTCTTTGTATCACAAATTTTGTTAACATGAAAGTAATGGGTCAAACAGCTAGTTAGGAGCAAAATGCCTTTAAACAATTATCCCTGGGAAGGAAGGAGCATGACTGAAGTCCCACACTCATGTCTCTCTGGGCTTGATACATTTTGCATACATCACATAGCTCAGACAACTGCTGAGCTATTTTTCTGTTCTTGTGACCAACAATTTACACATACACGGAAAACTACAAAATGCTGTTTCTATAGGAGCGCCTTGTTTTAAGCCTGGAAGTGTTTTGGGTGGTAACAATAAATAGTTACAAGAAATAGGCCGGGCGCGGTGGCTCAAGCCTGTAATCCCAGCACTTTGGGAGGCCGAGGCGGGCGGATCACGAGGTCAGGAGATCGAGACCATCCTGGCTAACACGGTGAAACCTCGTCTCTACTAAAAATACAAAAAATTAACCGGGTGTGTTGGCGGGCGCCTGTAGTCCCAGCTACTTGGGAGGCTGAGGCAGGAGAATGGCGTGAACCCAGGAGGTGGAGGTTGCGGTGAGCCGAGATCGTGCCACTGCACTCCAGCCTAGGGGACAGAGAAAGACTCCGTCTCAAAAAAAAAAAAAAAAAGAAATAGGCTCTTCCCATAATTTCCAAAACATGATTTATGAATGATTTGGTAATGATATCCCTATGCATTCCACTGGGGATCCTCCAGTCTAAATGTAACAGTAGAAAATAACTGTGAACTTGGCTGCTGGAATCAGTGAATGGTACAAATCTACCTTTAATGCTGTACATTGCTGCAGTCTACTGTGAAGCATGTAAAGGTAATAAAAAGATGAATAAGTTTGTTTTCACTGACAGAGCTATTTTTCTAGAAGGAGTCTACGGGGGAAGTCCATAGACACATTGATTCAAGGCAGAAAGTTTGCAGTACCATTAAAGATGTCAATCAAAGCAGGAGGAATCTGGTTTGTGGAAATGGGAGGGGGAGACTTCCCAAAGAGCCTGGGGTTAGAGCCTGATCCCTGAAAGGATAGGTCTGTAGCTTGAAGCCTTTGTACTTCCGTGAAATCTCACTTGTGCTTCAATCATTATGAACCCTGTTGCGATCATAGCTCGCTATAATCTCAAACTTCTGGGCTCAAGCGATCCTCCCATCTCAACCTCCCAAGTAGCTAGGACTACAGGCGAGTGCCACCATATCCAGATCATTTTAAAATTTTTTGTAGAGATGGGGTTATGAAGTATTACCCAGGTTGGTCTCAAACCCCTGCCTCAAGCCATCTTCCTGCCTTGGCCTCAAGTGCTGAGATTATAGGGGTGAGCTGCTGATCCCAGCCTCTATTTTACTTCATTCTACAGATGAAACTTTGGAGCCAGACAGATCTGGATTCAAATGAACCACTTTCTAGCTGAGTAGTTTTTTTACTTAAGTCGAACTTGACTTTTTTTTTCTTTATTTTTTTGGTGGAGACAAGGTCTCGCTCTGTCACCTAGGCTGAGTGCAATGGCACGATCACAGCTCTCTACAGCCTCGAACTCTTGAGTGATCCTCCTATCTCAGCCTCCCCAGTAGCTGGGACTACAGGCCTGCATCACTACACCCAACAAATTTTTGTATTTTTTTGTAGAGATGGTGTTTTGCCATGTTGCCCAGGCTGGTCTTGAACTCCTGAGCTCAAGTTACCTGCCTGCCTCAGCCACCTCCCAAAGTGCTGGGATTACAGGTGTGAGCCGCCACACCTGGCCTTGACTTTTCTTATGTATAAATAGTGTGTTGTGAGGGTTAAATGAGGTCCCGTAAGAAAATGCTTAACACACAGTTTGATGCCAAGAACATGTTCAACCCATCGCATGGGTCAGTGAGCAACCTGTCCTAGTGGTGAGCTATTTTACAGGAATGCTTGTGTAATGATGGCTTGGCCCATTCTTACAGTGACCCTAAAGCCCACAATATAGTAACTATGTCTGGGGAGTAGGAGGGAGGAGGTTCCAGCAGGGTAAACTACCTAAGCAAAAGTGGGGCTGCTGGAGATGGGTGGACAGGCCTGAGCTTATGCTGAAGATGGGAATAAAGCTGGTCATACATTCAACAGGCCAACATGCAGACTGTAATTTCATCTTCTGGGTTGGTCTTGCCATGGGAGTGTCCTAATAATGAAGAGTGGAAACAATTCTGCCAGTGCCTCTCCCTTTAGAACTAAACACGTTGTATTTCTAGCTTACAAATCATGCTTTATAAACCTCAGTGACATGCATGTATTCCTCCATTTGGGAGTTAGTTGACAGGAAAGCAAATCCCAGCCCTACCAGTCCTAACTTAGTGTGGCTTTAGGCAAGTTACTCAACCTCTGCAGACCTTAGTTTGTTTGTAAAATAGGCTGTTTGGACAAGATGTGCTCTACCTTTGGGAGAACATTCTGTGATTCCTAAAGAGGCTGGAGTTTGAGCCTGATCCCTAAACCCAATAAGGTTGTGATTTGAAGTATGCAGCCTTCATACGTGTGTGAAATTTCACTTGGTCTCTTACAAACCCTGAGTATGCAGCTTCCTAACCTGACATTCTGTAATTCTGTAGTCTCCTGGGCAAAGAGAAGCATCAAGTTTTGTTTTATACACACACACGCACACACACACTTAAATATGTTTTTCTTTTTCTTTTTTTTTTTTGAAACAGAGTCTCCCACTATCACCAGGCTGGAGTACAGTGGCACGATCTGGGCTCACTGCAACCTCCGCCTCCCGGGTTCAGCAATTCTCCTGCCTCAGTCTCCCAAGTAGGTGGAATTACAGACACCTGCCACCACGCCCAGCTAATTTTTTGTATTTTTAGTAGAGACGGGGTTTCACTATGTTGGCCAGGCTGGTCTCAAACTCCTGGTCTCGTGATCTGCCCACCTTGGCCTCCCAAAATGCTGGGATTAGTGGACTCAAACAATCCTACTTCCTCGGCCTCCTGAGTAGCTGGGATTACAGGCACAAACCACCATGTGCACCTGGCTACCTCAAAGGTTTTCTTCCTAGAAAACTAATATCTAGCCTTGTATGTATTTTAGTAATCCTATCAAGGGACAAGTGTCTTGACTCAGCCCCCATCCCTGACTCCTAGGACTCTTCTCCTGGGGTCTCTGTCCAGCTATTCCAAAAGAAAACCTGCAGCATGGATGCCTCCTGACTCCAAGTGTTTCAGGCTACTCTGTCGCCTGGGCTGGAGTGCAGTGGCGTGATCATGGCTCACTGTAGCCTTGACCTCCCAGTCTCAGGTGATGTGCCCACCTCTGCCTCCCAAATAGCTGGGATTACAGGTGTGCACCACCATGCCTGGCTAAATGTTTTGTATTTTGTTTTGGTAGAGAGAGATTTCCACTTTGTTGCCCCAGCTGGTCTCAAACTGCTGGGCTCAAGCGATCCTCCCGACTCAGCCTCCCAAAGTGCTGGGATTACAGGTGTGACCCACCACACTGGCCCTTCTATGTCTTCTTGAGAGAGTTTCCTGAACCCAAATGATCACTTCTTATGTAATTTCTGTACATATTTACAAAGAGACACCAGTGGTTCCATTCAAGATGCTGAAAATGGGCCAGGCACAGTGGCTCACACCTATAACTCCGCACTTTGGGAGGCTGAGGTGGGAGGATCGCTTGAGCCCAGAAGTTTGAGACCAGCCTGGGCAACACAGGGAGACCCCATCTCTACAGATAATACTTTTTACAAATTAGTTGGCTGTGGTGGCGTGTGCCTGTGGTTCCAGCTTCCTGGGAGGCTGAGGCAGGAGGATTGCTTGAGCCCAGAAGGTCAAGGCTGCAGTGAGCTGTGATCATGCCACCACACTCTAGCCTTGGTGACAGAGTGAGAGCATGTCTCAAATAATAATAATAATAATAACAAAACAAGATCCTGAGAATGGAAGCTTCCACCAATATAGAGTATCTTGTTAAAATCTTTACTGAGCTGGGCACGGTGGCTCATGCCTGCAATCCCAGCACTTTGGGAGGCCGAGGCAAGTGGATCACCTGAGGTCAGGAGTTCGAGACCAGCCTGGCCAACATGACGAAAACCCATCTCTACTAAAAATACAAAATTAGCTGGGCATGGTGGCGTGCACCTGTAATCCCAGCTACTCGGGAGGCTGAGGCAGGAGACTCTCTTGAACCCAGTGGGTGGAGGTTGCAGTGATCTGAGATAGCACCACTTCACTCCAGCCTGGGTGAAAGAGGAAAACTCCGTCTCAGAAAAAAAAATTTTTTTTTTTTTTACTGTTGTCCTTACTACTCTTTGTAGTCGTTTGTAGTTTGTTCTTTGTAGTTGGTGTTTTTCATAGGTCACATACTCCTCAGGGAGGTTATATCGAGTGGTAGAAAGATCATGGGGCTTTAAGATATAATTACATAGAGTGAACTGCACAGATCTTTTTTTTTTCTTTTTTTTTATTTTGGGACAGAGTTTCACTCTTGTTGCCCAGGCTGGAGTGCAATGGCGCAATCTTGGCTCATCGCAACCTCTGCCTCCCGGGTTCATGCGATTCTCCTGTCTCAGCCTCCCAAGTAGCTGGGATTACCGGCATGTGCCACCACGCCCGACTTATTTTGTATTTTTAGTAGAGATGGGGTTTCTCCACGTTGGTCAGGCTGGTCTCAAACTCCCGACCTCAGGTGATTTGCCCGCCTCGGCCTCCCAAAGTGCTGGGATTACAGGCATGAGCCACCGCACCTGGCCTGTATCTGGCTTTTTTTGCTCAGAAACCAAGGAGTGCTTTTGGGAGGAGCAGCTCATTAACCTTGACAAAAACTCACAAAAGTGAGTTTTACATATTAAACAGCTCAATGTTTCAGAGTTCTGTATGTATTCTAGTATTATTCCTTTGTCAAACATATGGCTTACAAATATTTTTCCCCACTTTGTAGCTTTTTTTCATCCTCTTAAAAGGGTCTTTTGCAGAGCAAAATTTTTTAATCCTTTTTTTTTTTTTTTAATTTTTTGAGAAAGGCCTCACTCTGTCACCCTGGCTGGAGCACAGTGGTGCAACCATGGCTCAGTGCAGCCTCAACCTCCCAGGCTCAAGTGATTCTCCTGCCTCAGCCTTCCAAGTACCTAGGACTATGGGTACACGCCACAAAGCCCAGCTAATTTAAAAAGTTTTTTCATAGAGATGGGATTGCACTGTGTTGCCTAGGCTGGTCTCCAACTTCTGTGCTCAAGTGATTTTCCCACCTCAGCCTCCCAAAGTGCTAAGATTACTTTACAGACGTGAGCCACTATGCCCAGCCCATATAGCAATTTAAAAAAATTTTTTATAAAGTCTAGTTTATTAAGTCTAGTTTATTAAGAAGTCTAGTTTAGTGAGTTTTTTTTTTAGATGGGGTCTCATTATGTTGCCCAGGCTGTTCTCCAACTCCTGGGTTCAAGCAATTCTCCTGCCTCAGCCTCCCAAGTAGCTGGGACTACAGGCAACTGCCACCACGCCCGACTAATTTTTTGTATTCTTAGTAGAGACGGGGTTTCACCGTGTTAGCCAGGATGGTCTGGATCTCCTGACCTTGTGATCTACCCGCCTTGGCCTCCCAAAGTGCTGGGATTACAGGCGTGAGCCACCGAGTCCGGCCTGTTGTTGTTATTATTTTCCTGTGACAGAGTTTCACTCTTGTTGCCCAGGCTGGAGTGCAATGGTGCAATCTCGGATCACTGCAACCTCTGCCTCCCGACTTCAAGTAAATTCTCCTGCCTCAGCCTCCCGAGTAGCTGGGATTACAGGCCCAGCTATTTTTTGTATTTTTAGTAGAGACAGGATTTTGCAATGTTGGTCAGGCTGATCTTGAACTCCTGACCTCAGGTGATCCATCTGCCCCGGCCTCCCAATGTGCTGGGATTACAGGTGTGAGCTACCATGCCCAGCCAGTTCTTTTTTTTTTTTTTTTTCCTGAGGCTCTCTTTGTGCTTTTAATGGCCAGCATGCATTAAAATGGCCATCAATTAAGAAAATGGCCCGCCCTTCCTTCCTTCCTTCCTTCCTTCCTTCCTTCCTTCCTTCCTTCCTTCCTTCCTTCCTTCCTTCTTCCTTCCCTCCCTCCTTCCTTCCTTCCTTCCTTTCTTCTTGCCCTCTGTGGCCCAGGCTGCAATCTACTCGGCTCACTGTCACTGCCGCCCGCGCCGCGGACTGCCTCGGACTGCCGGCGCGCGCCACCGCTGCCTGCTTTTTCTCCTTTGCCTGCAGGCGCGCGTTCGCCATGTTGGCCACGCTGTTCGCCAGCTCCTGACGCCGAGTGCTCTGCCCGCCTCAGCCTCCCGAGGTACTGGCACTGCAGACGGAGTATCGCTCACCTGGTGCTCACTGTTGCCCAGGCTGGAGTGCGGTGGCGTGGTCTGGGCTCGCGGCAGCCTCCGCCTCCCAGCCGCCTGCCTTGGCCTACCAGGGTGCTGGGATTGCAGCCCCTGCCCGGCCACCGCCCCATCTGGGAGGTGGGGAGCTTCTCTGCCCGGCCGCCCCTCTGCCCGGCCTCCCCATCTGGGAAGTGAGGAGCACCTCTGCCCGGCCACACATCGTCTGGGAGGTGAGGAGCGCCTCTGCCCGGCCACCCATCGTCTGGGAGGTGAGGAGCGCTTCTGCCCGGCCACCCATCATCTGGGAAGTGAGGAGCGCCTCTGCCCGGCCACCCCGTCTGGGAAGAAGTGAGGAGCGCCTCTGCCCGGCCGCCCCGTCTGGGAAGTGAAGAGCGCCTCTGCCCGGCCGCCCCTTCCGGGAAGAAGTGAGGAGCGCCTCTGCCCTGCCGCCCTGTCCGGGAAGAAGGGAGGAGCGCCTCTGCCCGGCCGCCCCGTCCGGGAAGAAGGGAGGAGCGCCTCTGCCCGGCCTCCCTGTCTGGGAAGTGAGGAGCGCCTCTGCCCGGCCACCCATCATCTGGGAAGTGAGGAGCTCCTCTGCCCGGCCACCTATCGTCTGGGAGGTGAGGAGCGCCTCTGCCCGGCCACCCATCGCCTGGGAAGTGAGGAGCGCCTCTGCCCGGCCGCCCCGTCTGGGAGGTGAGGAGCGCCTCTGCCCGGCCACCTATCGTCTGGGAGGTGAGGAGCGCCTCTGCCCGGCCACCCATCGTCTGGGAAGTGAGGAGCGCCTCTGCCCGGCCGCCCCGTCTGGGAAGTGAGGAGCGCCTCTGCCCGGCCACCTATCGTCTGGGAGGTGAGGAGCGCCTCTGCCCGGCCGCCCCGTCTGGGAGGTGAGGAGCGCCTCTGCCCGGCCGCCCCGTCTGGGAAGAAGTGAGGAGCGCCTCTGCCCGGCCGCCCCGTCCGGGAAGAAGTGAGGAGAGCCTCTGCCCGGCCGCCCCGTCCGGGAAGAAGTGGGGAGCGCCTCTGCCCGGCCGCCCCATCTGGGAAATGAGGAGCGCCTCTGCCCGGCCACCCATCATCTGGGAAGTGAGGAGCACCTCTGCCCGGCCACCCATCGTCTGGGAAGTGAGGAGCGCCTCGGCCCGGCCACCCTGTCTGGGAAGTGAGGAGCGCCTCTGTCCAGCCGCCCCGTCTGGGAAGTGAGGAGCGCCTCTGCCCGGCCACCCATCGTCTGGGAAGTGAGGAGCGCCTCTGCCCGGCCACCTATCGTCTGGGAAGAAGTGAGGAGCGTCTCTGCCTGGCCGCCCCGTCTGGGAAGTGAGGAGCGCCTCTGCCCGGCCGCCCCGTGTCTGGGAAGAAGTGAGGAGCGCCTCTGCCCGGCCGCTCCGTCTGGGAGGTCTACCACGGAGGCCAGAAGCAATGTGGGGGCTGGACGTGGTGGCTCACACCTGTGGTCCCGGCACTCTGGGGGGCGAGGCGGGTTGATCACTTCGGGCTAGGAGTTCGAGACCAGTCTGGCCAACTTGGCGAAACATGAAAAATTCAACAGACAAACCAACCAACCAACTCAGTGACAACAAAACAGGTCTACCCTGGAGTCATACTCTAATTTTTTCTATTTTCCTCCCTTTCCGATCCTTTATCCCACTTTCTTTTTCTTTCTCTTCCTTCTCCCTCTTCTTTGTCAAATAGAGGATTGAGTTATTATCACTGATCCATAAAAAAAAAAAAAAGAAAGAAAGAAAATGGCCATTTAGTAGTGATCTTTTTGGGATTTTATTTGTCACAACAGCACCTTCGTCTTGAACAATAGTTGCACATTGTAACTAGTATAAATATGTCACCTATTTATTCAGGTACATAAAAATTATAACTTTATTTCAGGATAAAACAGCTATTACAGGTTCAGACTCAGCAGTTCAGCATTGTCCTTCCTGCACAAGCATTGGCCATCTCTACTCCCATATCAACGACCACTGGAAGGTCAACCACTAGCCTAGTGTCTGTGCAAATTAGGCAAAGGAGCCCCCCAAGAGGATGCAGCCCCATGGCACGTGGCTTGGCGAGTGGCACATGGACTAGAAGAATGAGATCACGAAACTTTGGGTGGTGTACAAGGGAGATGGGAAGGGAGAGCCTGCCTTTCGACTCCCATGAGCTAGGAGATACATTGGACCAATGAGCTAGAACACAAGAGTGAATATGTTGAATGAGGACTGAGGACTTTGCTATGAGTACAGCATGTGAATTTCATGGACAGATCAGGGCTGTTGCTTATTGCATAAATGTTGGTCTTGGCTGGGCACAGTGGCTTATGCCTGTAATCCCTGCAATTTAGGAGGCTGGAGTGGGAGGGTTGCTTGAGGCCAGGAGTTTGAGACCAGCCTGGGCAACACAGCAAGACCCTGTCTCTACTAAATAAATAAATAAATAAATCCCAGCTCAGTGTGTGGCTTCTGCCTATAGTCCTAGCTACTGGGAGGTTGAGACAGGAGGATCACTTGAGCCTAGAAGTTTCAGGCTGCAGTGGGCCATGATCATGCCATTGCACTCCAGCCTGGGCAACAGAGCGAGATCCTGTCTCAAAAAAAAAGAAAAAAAAGTTGGTCTTGACCTTGACCCTTTACGTGACAGGTGCTGTGGGTCTCCTGCCCATGCCAGGAAGTTGCTTCATCTTTTGGATGTTATAGACACCCTTCGTAGGAGATCATCAAGCCCCTTGTATTTTCCCTCTTCAAACTTTCATATGAAAAAAAATTTGAAACACAATTACATGGAAAAATAACAAACACCTGTGTGTCTGACAGAGAATAAAAATTTAACCTTTCTTGTTTTCAGAAAATTATAAATGAAAGAAAACACTACAGATCAAGTTGAAGTCCCTTTTCTGTCCCTCCTGCAGCCGACCCCCACCAGAGAGCCACCATCATAAATTTAATATATGTTGTGCTGAAGCACATTTTATACTTTTAGCATGTCTCTGAATCCATAAATAGTACAGTTGTCCCCCAGTATCTATGGGGGGTTGGTTCCAGGACCTCCCTTGTATACCAAAATCCTTGGATGCTCAAGCCTGTGATATAAAATGGTGTCATATAACCTATGTGCATCCTCCCATGTGCTTTAGATAATCTCTAGACTACTTATAATACCTAATACAGTATCTACACATCACTTCATTTGTGTGGATTCAACATAGTACTTAGTGAGCAGCAAGTTCAAGATCTAAGTTATTAGTTTTACCTGCTGTATAGCAGTCCATCCTATGACTATATCTCTAGCAGTGAAATTGCTGTGCTGAAGAGTTGACATTTTCAGCTTTTTTACGTATTGCTCTGGTGAGACTGTGCTACTGTGACCACTAGCAGCAACCAAGTTTTGCTGTTTTCCCACATCCTTGCAAATATTTAGTATTGCTGGAGTTTAAAGTGTCTGCTGCTGGGCTCAGTGGCAGTTTGCTTTTCGGAACTTTGTGGAATTTTTTTTCCCAAATATTTTTCTTCTTTCTTTTCTTTTCTTTTTTTTTTTTGGAGACGGAGTCTCGCTCTGTCACCCAGGCTGGAGTACGACGGCGCGGTCTAGGCTCACTGCAACCTCCGCCTCCCAGGTTCAAGAGATGCTCCTGCCTCAGCCTCCCGAGTAGCTGGGATTACAGGTGTCTACCACCACACCTGGCTAATTTTTGTATTTTTAGTAGACATGGGGTTTCACCATATTGGCCAGGCTGGTCTCAAACTCCTGATCTCAGGTGATCCACCTGTCTCCACCTCCCAAAGTGCTAGGATTACAGGCCTGAGCCACCATGCCCAGCCGCAATATTTTTCAATCTAAGGTTGATTGATTCCACAGATGCAGAAACCATGGATACAGAGGGCTGACTATATCTTGTATCATTTGATTTGTTTTTAAAGTTTATATTTGTTTAAACATGGAAAGTACTTAGAATCATGTTATGTGAGTAATAAGTGCTCTTAGTCTTGGATTTTTTGTGTGTATCAATAAACAATACATATTTTATGCTTTTTTTTTTTTCAAGAGACAGGGTCTTGCTGTCTCCCAGGCTGCTGGAGTGCAATGACGCCATCATGGCTCACTGCAGCCTCAACCTCCTGGGCTCAAGTGATCCTCCCACCTCATCCTCCCGAGCAGCTGAAACTACAGGTGCATGCTACCACACAGCTATTTTTTTTTTTTTTTAAGAAATGGTCTTGCTATGTTGCCCAGGCTGGTCTCAAACTCCTGGGCACAAGCATTCCTCCCACTTTGACCTCCCAAAGTGCTGGGATCACAGGCATGAGCCACCGTGTCCAGCATTAGTATGCTTTTATAATTTCAGCAAAAATAGTATCGTAGTTCTCTTCTTCTTTCGTACAGTAGTATGTGTTTTTCAGATCTATTCGTCTCAGATTGACATAAGTTGAGACCTGTAGATCTAAGTTATTGGTTTTACCTGCTGTATAGCAGTCCATCCTATTACTATATCTCTAGCAGTGAAATTGCTGTGCTGAAGAGTTCTTTTTTAGGTATTGCCCTGGCGAGACTGTGCTACTGTGACCACCAGCAGCAACCAAGTTTTGCTATTTTCCCACATCCTTGCAAATATTTAGCATTGCTGGACTTTAAATTGTTTGCTGCTGGGCTCAGTGGCACGACCCTGTAGTCCTAACTACTTGGGAAGCTGAGGTGGGAGGATCACTTGAGGCCAGGAGTTTGAGGCCAGCCTGGGCAACATAGACACTATTGCTTAAAAAAATGAGTTTGCCACTCTGGTGGGGGTGAAAGAGTATCTCGTTGTGGTTTTAATTTATACTTCCCTGATTACCAGTGAGATTGGGCATCTTTTAAAATGTTTATTGGTAATGTCTTCTGTGTCTGTTCTGTTCCTATTCATTGCCCATTTATTGTGTGACATTATTTGTCCTTATTGATTTGTGTTTTTTAAAACACAGGCTAAATATTAATCCTTTGTCTCTTATATATAAAATGAAATTTATAAATCCAGGCCGTTGCTTGTCTTTTAGCCTTGTTGATGATGTATGTTTCTCTGTGGACCTAGGGACCAGCCTCCTATTGCGGGCAAGGAGCAGAGGTCAGTCCATGGCTTGGAACAAAACAGGATATTGCTTTCAATTTCATTTTGAAAGCCTCACTGGTGGCTAGCTAGTATGACACCCTCCCCAGGAAGCAGGGGGTGGCCTCAGCATGGGGACTGTTCCTGCAGTCTCTGGGCCCCTCACAAATCAAGATTCTGAGTCCTTCATCCTCCCTCCCCGGTGGCTTCTGAAGAGGCCTTCCCAGGGCCTGAGGCATTTCCACCCCCCGACAGGGGCAGGGTCCACCTGTAAACCTCTGGCCCAGGTTCCAAGAACCTCTACCCAGCAGGTAATATGTCACAGGAGGCAAAACAAAAAGCTTCTCCTCTTATGTTCTCCATGGCAGACCTGTTCGCCCAGGCATTTGCAATCCTCCCTGCCAACTGTGGCTCCCTCAGAGCCCAGCTCTGCCTGTGGTCTCTACATGACCGTGTCAGAACCGTGCAATCCTTTGTGCCCAGTGACCTCTAGCCCCCGACTTTAGTTGCCAGCCCTGAGTGTCACAGAATGCCACAGCTATTTCACCTGCATTGCCCTGAACCAACTGGCTCATGTTTTCTGTCCAGTTCCTGCTGGTAGGCAAGGCTGGGCTGGGCAGGGCTAATGCTGGGGCAGAAGGCTTTCCAGGTGGGCCCAACCAGGTGGCTGCACAGGTAGGGTGCAAAGCCACTATGGGTTGGTGCCAGGAGAGGTGAGCTGGCTCACAAGAGCAGAACAGTGAGAGAAGAGGCAGCAAAGAAAAAGAATCAGACACCACAAGGAGATGGAAAAGTCAGTGTGTGCTCAAGGACTGCCAAGTGGGAGGCCTAGTGGGGGCAGCTGCTGAAGGGGCCATCCTGGGAGGGGCTCCCTATGGGCTGGAGGCACTCAGAGGGCTCCCCATCAGCCTGCAGGGCCCCCAGGGCAGGATGTGGATGGGCTGCAGAGTAAAGAGCAGTACTCTTGGAAAAGGGTCCAGATTTGCCAGCCATCAGGGTCAGAACCTTAAGAAAATGAACTCCTCGCTTCTTCATCCTTAAAAAGAAATGATCTGAGAGTAATGTGAGAATCATATGAGACATCCAGGCTGTGCAGTGGTGCACAGTGCTCACTGCAGCCTCGATCTCCCCAGGCTCAGGTGATCCTCCCACCTCAGCCTCCCAAGTAGCTGGGACCACAGGTGCACACCACCACACCTGGCTAATTTTTAAGTTTTTTGTAGAGACGGGGTCTCAATATGTTGCTCAGGCTGGCCTGAGCTCCTGAATTCAAGCGATTTTCCTGCCTTGGCATCCCAAAGTGTTGGGATTATAAGTCGTGAGCCATTTTGCCTGACCATGTCTTCATTTTTTAATGGCATAGTGTTGCACTGTATATGCTCTCTAATTTAGTTATCTAATCTCTTACTCATAGGAATAATTTTTTTCCCAGTTCTTTGCTAAGCAGCAATTAATGTCTGTATTCATACCTTTAGGCATTTTTTAGGTTTTCTTTCTTTTTTTTTTTTTTGAGACAGAGTCTCGCTCTGTTCCCAGATTGGAGTGCAGTGGCGCGATCTTGCCTCCTGGGTTCAACCGAAGTTCGTGCCTCAGCCTCCCGAATAGCTGGGACTATAGGTGCATGCCACCATGCCTGGCTAATTTTTGTATTTTTAGTACAGACAGGGTTTCACCATGTTGGCCAGGATGGTCTGAATCTCCTGACCTCGTGATCCGTCCCCCTCAGCCTCCCAAAGTGCTGGGATTACAGGCGTGAGCCACCGCTCACGGCCAGGTTTTTGTTTGTTTGTTGTTTTTATTTTTTAGAATAGATCCCTAAAAGTAGAATTGCCAGGAAGCAAAACAGCTTCTCCCCTTAGATTCTCCATGGCAGACCTGTTTCAAAAGGTATGCCTATTCAGAATGTTAATAGATATTACCAAATCAGAAGGAATCCAGATTTACAGGTTTTGAAGCTAACACAGTTTGGGATGCCCTCTTTCTAAACAAGAATAAAAAGCTCTTAAGTATCAGATTTTGTGCAAGCTGAAGATTGATTTAGAATAAGAAAAGAATTTGCTACCAATTGCTGCAAGCTTGAAGATTCTCTTTTGAGCTCTCTTTAAGCAATTTGTCAGAAATGCTGACAAATAAATGCATTGATTTTGCATTTATGCTTCGTGATTTGCAGCCAGCCTTCCCTCTCCAATTTCCAGGCACGCCCAGCACTAGGGTGGTAGGGAAGGGCCAGGCTGGGGGGCATGCTAAAGTTTAAGTTTCTTAGGCTTCCTGCCTCTGTACTTACCACCTTCTAAAAATCTTATACCAGTTTACACTCTGGTATATTTCTCCACATCCTTGCCAACATTCCATATAATCAATAACTCTTGTTTTTATGTTGAAATTCATAGCCATTTTATTAATCTTCTCTACTTAGGGAGTTTTTTTTTAGGCCCTATTGAATGCAGCGTGATCATCTAGTGATGTAGCTTATCCTAAAATAACCTTTCCCACTGATTGCATAGAGCCAGCAAGAACATGAACCTACTTGGGCTACAAGGATTAACTCTTATTTAGCTGCAACTGCTTTCTAGTACCGCTTATGAATATTCTTTGACAAAAGTGCCTATCATGGAAATTTGAAATTAAACATAGACTCCTCTAGAAAGACAGCAATCTTTGGTTTGGGTAGAGGATTACTGATTTGTTCTATTTTCTCTTCTTGTAATGTTTCATTTATTACAGTATCAGACAGGTTGAATTATTTTATATCTATATATAATTTTTGGAATAGCAGCTTTTTGGCTCCAGTGGTATAATAATTTAGATAAATGATCAAAAGGAACTGAGTTTGAAATATCAGCCACTGGCTGGGTGCAGTGGCTCACACCTATAATCCCAGCACTTTGGGAGGCCGAGATGGATGGATCACTTGAGGTCAGGAGTTTGAGACTAGCCTGGCCAACATGGCAAAACCCCATCTCTACTAAAAATACAAAAAAATTAGTTGGGCGTGGTGGTGCATGCCTGTAGTCCCAGCTACTCCAGAGGGTGAGGCAGGAGAATCATTTGAACCAGGGAGGTAGAAGTTGCAGTGATCTGAGATCGCACCACTGCACTCCAGCCTGGCAACAGTGCGAGACTCCGGCTCAAAAAAAAAAAAAAAAAAAAAAAAAAAGAAAAGAAAAGAAAAAGAAATATCAGCTGCTAAAGGATCAGAGACTAGATATCTTCCCCAGCCCCCGAGTTTCTCTCTCTGCAAACACACACACACACACACTTTTGCCACCATTTGAAAATAAGTTGCAGGCATCATAATATCCGTATTTTTCATCTTTGCTTATCTCCTGGGGAACAAATGCCTCATGGTTGTTTTTCTTTGATCTGTGACATGGGCACCTCTTCCTATGCTTACTGGCCATTTGTCTTCCATCTTCTGTGGCTTTGTGGCAGATTTGGTCATTATTATCTTCTGTGTGTAAGTGTCACTTGGTCTGTTTTAGTGGAAAAATGTTTGCAATTAGATAATGTGGCTTATTTTTTTTTGAGAGAGAGACTGGGGCTCACTCTGTTGCCCAGGCTGGAGTGCTGTGGCATAATCACAGCTCACTGCAACCTTTAAGTCCTGAGCTCAAGTTATCCTCCTGCCTCAGCCTCCTGAATAGTTGAGACCACAGGTGCATGCCACTACCCCTGGCTAATTTTTAAATTTTGTATAGAGACAGGATCTTACTGCATTGCCCAGGCTGGTCTTGAACTCCTGGACTCAGGGAATCCTCCTGCCTCACCCTCCCAAAGTTTTGGGATTATAGGGAGCTACCATGCCTGAGTTACATGAGGCTGTCAATCAACCTTTTTAGTAGCATCTTGGACCAGTTGCTTAACTTTTTCATCTCGACGTTCTCCATCTTTAAAA
The DNA here is from genome assembly GCF_006542625.1 of Nomascus leucogenys. Taxonomy (NCBI): domain Eukaryota; kingdom Metazoa; phylum Chordata; class Mammalia; order Primates; family Hylobatidae; genus Nomascus; species Nomascus leucogenys. The sequence continues at coordinate 1,475,896 of NW_022095769.1, forward strand.
CAGGAATAAAAGTCCTTATCTCCCACAAATTGCTGGGACAATTTGCCTCGAAAACCTGTATGATTGCATTACTGAGGAGATACTCAGTGTTCCCTTTCTCTTCTTTTCAGATACCCTGCAGATTTACCCATCTCTGCCTTCCCCTCTGAGAGTGCTTATCTTTTTCATAAAGCAGAATCATTACATTCCCGACGTGTCATCAAAAGTGTCTACAGGCTGGGCATGGTGGCTCACATCTGTAATCTCAACCCTTTGGGAGGCCAAGGCAGGAAGAATGCTTGAGCTCAGGAGGTCAAGACTAGTCTGGACAGCATAGGGAGACATTCTGACTCTACAAAAAAAATTTTTTTTATTATCTAGGTCTGCTGGTACATGCCTGTGTTCCCAGCTACTCAGGAGTCTGGGATAGGAGGACCACTTGAAATTGGGAGGTCAAGTCTGCAGTGAGCTGTGATCATGCTGCTGCACTCCAGCCGAGGCTTCAGAGCAAGACCCCATCCTATCTTTAAAGAAAAAAAATTGTAAAGCTGCCCTCTGGATCTTGCTGGAGCCTTGCATTCAGTAAGCCATATTCTAAATGAACAACTATGTGTCATCAGCTGCTCTGTGCTCCTGAACCTGTAGAACATGTACCCATATCTGAAACAGGTTGGCAGGGCTAACAGTCACATTGTACCATGACTGTCCAGAAAACACATCCTCAGGAAGGAAAAGCCCATGACATTCAACATTGGGACTGTTTATTTTCTTGAGTAATTTCTAAGACAGAGATCATGAACAGATGTGTGTTCTTGGCTTGCCCAGCTTTATTTATTAATGTATATATTTTGCACAGACGTGTTATATGCTGCTTTTATTTTTCTGACAGAATGTTAAATAGGTACTACAATGTTGCTAAATTTAGTTTATTAATTATGACTATATTGGCAGTAGCTTAAGCCCTAGAAGGTTTTTTTTTTTTTAAACTTCGTGTTGAAATGTATGACAGATTCAGAAAAGTACGCCTTTTTATTTTTTGGAGACAATCTTGGCTCACTGCAATCTCTGCCTCCTGGGTTCAAGTGATTCTCCTGCCTCAGCCTCCCGAGTAGCTGGGACTACAGGCGCCCGCCATCACAGCCAGCTAATTTTTTGTATTTTTAGTAGAGACGGGGTTTCACCGTGTTAGCCAGGATGGTCTTGATCTCCTGACCTCGTGATCCGCCCACCTCGGCCTCCCAAAGTGCGGGGATTATGGGATTACAGGCGTGAGCCACCGCGCCTGGCCTATTTTTTTATTTTTATTTTTTTGAGGCGGAGTCTCGCTCTGTCGCCCAGGCTAGAGTGCAGTGGCACGATCTCGGCTCACTGCAAACTCCGCCTCCCGGGTTCACGCCATTCTGCTGCCTCAGCCTCCTGAATAGCTGGGACTACAGGCGCCGGCCACCACACTCGGCTAAGTTTTTGTATTTTTTTAGTAGAGATGGGGTTTCACCATGTTAGCTAGGATGGTCTTGATCTCCTGACCTCGTGATCCGCCTGCCTCGGCCTCCCAAAGTGCTGGGATTACAGGCGTGAGCCACTGCGCCCAGCCAAGAGACTATTTTTTAGAACAGTTTAAGGTTCACAGAAAAATTGAACAGCTAGTACAGAGTTTCCATCTACCCTCTTGCCTCACAGGACACAGTATCTCTTATTATTAACATCCTACATTAGTGTGATACATTTGTTACAACTGATGACTCAATATTGATACATAATTATTATTAATTAAGGCTGGACATGGTGGCTCAGGCTGGTAATTCCAGCACTTTGGGAGGCTAAGGCAGGTGGATCGCTTGAGGCTAGGAGTTTGAGACCAGCCTGGCCAATAGGGTGAAACCCCATCTCTACGAAAAATACAAAAATTAGCCGGGCATGGTGGTGCACGACTGCAATCCCAGCTACTTGGGAGGCTGAGGCAGGAGAATCGCTTGAGCTTGGGAGATGGAGGTTGCAGTGAGCCAAGATCCCACTAGTGCACTCCAGCCTGGGCAACACAGTGAGACTCCATCTCAGGGAAAAAAGAAAAAAAAAGCCTTTTTTCCTTTGTCAAAGATCAATTCACTGTATTTGTGTAGGTCTACTTCTGGGCTCTCAATTCTATTCCATTGATCTATTTCACTATTCTTTCACCAGTACCACATTGTCTTTTTTTTTAATTTAATTTAATTTAATTTTATTTTATTTTATTTTATTTTATTTTATTTTGTTAGAGATGGGGTTTCACCATGTTGCCCCGACTGGTCTTGAACTCCTGAGCTCAAGTGATCCTCCCATTTTGGCCTCCCAAAGTGCTAGGATTACAAGCATGAGCCATCGCACCTGGCCCAACATTGTGTCAGGCAGTGTCAGTCCTCAGACTTTGTTTTTCTTCTTCTTCAGTATTGTGTTGGCTGCTTTGGGTCTTTTGCCTTTACCTATACATTTTAGAATCCACCTGTCAATATCCACAAAAGAACTTTCTGGCCGGGCGCAGTGGCTCACGCTTGTAATCCCAGCACTTTGGGAGGCCAAGGCAGGCGGATCACGAGGTCAGGAGATCGAGACCACGATGAAACCCCATCTCTATTAAAAATACAAAAAAATTAGCCGGGCATGGTGGCGGGCGCCTGTAGTCCCAGCTACTCGGAGAGGCTGAGGCAGGAGAATGGCGTGAACCCGGGAGGCGGAGCTTGCAGTGAGCCAAGATTGCGCCACTGCACTCCAGCCTGGGCCACAGAGCGAGACTCCGTCTCAAAAAAAAAAAAAAAAAGAACTTTCTGAGATGTTGAGATTGCATTGAATGGATAGATCAACTTGGAAAGGACTGACATTTTAACAGTCTTCCTCTCCATGAATCCATGAATCTCTCTCCATTTATTTAGATTTTTATTTGTCTCATCAGAGTTTTATGTACTCATATAGATCTTGTACATATTTTGTTAATCCTCCTACCTTACCCTCCTGAGTAGCTAAAACTACAGGTGTATGCCATCACACCTAGCTAATTTTTTTTACTTTTCGTACAGATAGGGTTTCAATGTGTTGACCAGGCTGGTCTCGAACTTCTGGGCTCAAGCAGTTCTCTTGCCTCTGCCTCCCAAAGTGCTGAGATTACAGGCATGAGCCACTGCACCTTGCCAGAATTTTCTAAATAGACATCATGTTATCTGTGAACAAAGGCAGTATATTTCTTCCCTCCCAATCTCTCTCTCTCTCTCTCCGTGTGTGTGTGTGTGTGTGTGTGTGCGCGCGCGCGTGCGCATACACACATTTTATTTTTCTTTTGAGACAGGATCTCACTCTGTCACCCAAGCTGGAGTGCAGTGGTGCGATCATGGCTCACTGTAGCCTCAAACTCCTGGGCTCTAGCCATCCTTCCACCTCAGCCTCCTGAGTAGCTGGGGACTGCCCCTGTCTAATTTTTTTGATTTCCTTTTTTGTAGAGATGGGGTCTCACTGTGTTGCTCAGGCTGGTCTCTAACTCCTGGGCTCAAGCAGTCCTCCCACCTCAGCCTCCCAAAGTGCTGGGATTACAGGTATGAGCCATCACAGCCAGCTAATTTTTGTATATATATATTTTTTTTGTAGAGATGCAGTTCTGCCATGTTCTTGGCCTCCCAAGAGGGAGTACAATTCTTTTTACTCTGAGATGTTTCAAACATATAGAAAAGTACAGAGGGTAGTATAAAAAACACCCACATGGCCAGGGCCTAGCTCCGTCAAATTACCTTCTGACTGCTAAACCTGCAAGCTGAATGCCTGCCCCATAGAGATTAACAGTCAGACTGCCTGGGCTCAAATCCTAAATCCACTTACTTAGCTTCCTGTGCCTCAGTTCCATCCTCTGTCAAAAGACAGACATGAGAGTGCCCATCTCACAGGGTTGGGAGCAGTGAATGAACTCATATATGTAGATGGCTTCGAGGAGTGCCTGGCACACAGTGAGCACTCAATGAAAGCCAGCTCTTGTCAGTTCATCTTCTCTCTCGACTCAACGGAATAGATAATAATCTGCTATAAGGCCAAACCCTTTGGAGGAGTTCCAGATCCTTCCCCTCCCACCTATTCAGGGATGGCACTCGTGATTAACCCTTCTCTACTGGAGGTGATAATTGCATCTAAACAGGCTGCTCCCATTTCAAACACACTCTCACACACCCTCCCAATATGCCAAATACCCTCCAGCTACCGCCCTCTGCCTCCCTCCTCCTTTCACAGCCATCAGGACAGAGTGGCTGGCACGTGTTCTCCTCGTTGCCTCCCATCCCACTGGCCCCTCAGCCAGCTGTGAACCTCTTCCAGCTCCCCACTCCCCTTACTCACTCTTCCTGATATTATCAACCTCCTCGAGACATTGCATAGTAGGCGCATCTCAGTCCTCACCCTGCCCTGACTACAAATCCACAGCAAGATTTGACCTTGCTGACCACTCTCTCCTCCTTGAACCCTCCCCCGGCTCTCCCCACACCCAGCTCAGGGTACACTCTCTCTGCACTGCTTCCCACCTCCCTCTGACCCCTCTCTCACAGGTGCTGCCTGGACCTTTGCCCCGTGTTCTCTCCCTCCTTTCCTGGACCATCTCACCCATGCCAATGGCTCCACTTACCACAAGAAGCCAGATACTCACAATTTACATCTCCAATCCCAGCTTCTTTACTGATTTTTCAGATCCATGTTGCTAACTATGGCTAGGACTGCTCTTCCTAGATATCTCAAAGACACTCAAACTCAGCATGATCACAGTTAAGCTGATGGCACAACCACTTTGGAGAATTGCTTGGCAGCCTCTTCTAAAGCCACACATATGCCCACCTGGCGGCGCACAATTCCACCCATAGGTACCCAACAACAGCATAGATGCATGCACCAAAAGACATGTACAAGAATGCTCATAGCAGCACTGCTCATGATAGCTCCAAAACGGAAACTACCCAAATGCCCATCAACAGTAGAACAGAAAAATAGATAATGATATATTCATATGAGAAAATATCCACATTACAGCAATGAAAACGAACAATCTATAAATATAGCCAACAATATGGATAAATCTCACAACATAATGTTGAGCAAAAGAAGCCAAACGGAAAAGAATACAGCCCTCCCTTGTTCATGGGAGATTGGTTCTAAGACCTTCCTCGGATACCCAAATCTATGGATGCTCAAGTCCCTGATATAAAATGGAGTAGTGTTTGCAGATAACCTATGCACATCTTCCCATATACTTTAAATTATCTCTAGATTACTTATAATACCAAATAAAATGTAGTTGTTATATAAGTAATTGTTATGCTATATTATTTAGGGAATGATGACAAGAAAAAAATAGTCTATATGTGTCCAAGCACAGATGCAATTATTTTGCTGAATAATTTCGATCCAAGGTTGGATGAATCCATGAATGTACAGCCCATGGATATGGAAGAGGGCTGACTGTATATACTATACAATTCCGTTTATATAAAGGTAAAAAACATGCAAACTTGATCTGCAATGCTAGGAGCGGAGACAGTGTTTACTCTCAGGGAGTAGGAACTGGAAGGGAGGGTGAGGGGGCTTCTGAGGGTTGGATATTGTTTCCTAACCTGCTGCTCAGCCTGGGTGCTGGTTGCACAGCTATGTTTGATTGATGTAAAGCCTTTAATTAGGACTCGTGCACTTTTCTGCAGGTATGTTAGATTCCAGTGTGTGTGTGGGGGGAGGGGGGGAAATGACACATTCTTTTCCTCATCAAGCGTCTCCTCTTGCTGGTGTTCTCTTTATTTCGAGAACGGCCCCAACTTCCCACCCAGTTGCCCAAATCAGAAGCTCAGGGGTCATTCCCCCACTTCCCTTCTCCCTGCCATTCATATCCAGTCCATTCCCCAGCCCTGTCCCTCTGACCTCCTTAATGGCTCTCAAATCCACCCACTGCTCTCCACTTCCACCCACTTCTCTTCTCTCTGGCATTGGCCAGCACTGCCTCTTCCTTAACCCAGACTCGATTCCCTTTGCTTGAGCTTCTGCAGTAGCCTCATATCTGGGCCCCTCGCCCCCAGTCTTATCACTTCTGATTCATCTCCACACAGCTGCCAGAGGGATCCTTCTAGAATGAAAACCCAATCATGATCCTCCCCTGGTTAAAATCTTTCAGCGGTTCCCTGCAGCTGCTAAGTAAAGCCCATTCTCCTGCTTCAGGCTTCCAAGTGCTCTGAGTCCTGGGTCCCTGCTTCACCTTTAGTACCCCCCAACCACCCCTACAAATACTATGCTTCACCCTTGAGAGACAAGAGTCCTAGAACTTACAATCACGGAGCATCAGAGTTTGGATGGCCCGCAGAGGCCATCTAAGAATCCAATTTTTGATTTACATATGAGAAAACCCAAGGGAAAGCGCCCCTGGCTGGACAAGGGTGGGTGGAAGAGGGGGAGGTGGCACTTTCCAGGGACCAGGAACCATCTCCTTTCCCTCATCCCTGTTTTTCCAAGCCAAGTCCCACACATCCTTCACTTCTCATTTCAGATATCCTTCTGCCCCCTGAAAGATTCAGGCCCCCTTAGGCTGGCACGGCGGCAAGTGCTGCCCCATCACAGCACACATCACATGATGGCGAAGCTGTCGTTAAGTGTCCGCACCCCCTGCTGGAACGTGGGCTCCACCGAGAGGGGCCTGGTCTGTCTTGTTCATCACTACATCCCCAGCACCTAGCATGGGATCAGATACACAGCACAGACTCAGCAAAGATCTGTTGAATGAATGAAGGACTCTGGAAGTAAGTCCAGGCTGCAAAATGCTGGAAGCTTGGGGTATATCTCCAAGGGAGTTAGTGAGAAGGTCGAGGAGTTCACCCTTGAGAGACAAGGGTCCTGGAATTTACAATCACGGAGCATCCGAGCTTGGACGGACCTCAGAGGTCATCTAAGAAACCAGTTTTTTATTTACAAATGAGAAAACCAAAGGAAAGAGCCACTAGGGCTGTTCAAAGGTGGCTGGGAGGAGGGAGAGGTGGCAGCCAAAGAATAACACAAGGTGATGATGAAAAGTGAATATTTAGTGCCAATAGGGCTCCTCAAGTAAGTAAATTCCTTCTGGGCACGATGGCCCTGCCCCTGCAGGTGACCCACTTCCGGGTCTTCCCAGTGGAGCTAAGCAGACTCTTTCTTACAACCACCACTAGATGGCGCCACTCCCCAAGGCAATGGAGAAAGCAGGGTCAGCCCACCAGGGCTAGGTCCTCCCTAAGTTCCTCCCTGAGGCCTCTCTCTGAGCCCCACTGCTGTGCCAGTGCCCAAGTGGCATGATGCCTGGGTTCCAGGGAATAGCTTGCTTCAACAGGGTACCTTTTCTCAGTGCTAGAGACAGTGTGGGCAATGGACTGTGACCTTGGCATTGGCCGGCACTGCCCTTTCTCCCTCCTACCAGACTCCCAGAGGCCCCTGACACAGGCTGCCCCACGTCACCCCTCCACCAGAGGCAGGACGCGGCCAGGCTGACACCTGCTCGTCTTGTTGGCCCCGGCAAGGTGGGGTGGGTGGCTGTGGTCCCACTGCATCCTCCGGCTACCTCGCCATCCTAAGCTAACAGGTGCCCACCCAGCAGTTGGTGGCTCCGGTCCTGCCGGCCTGACGAGGCCCTTGGAGCCTTCCCCTACCCTGCAGCCCAGTGCCTGCTCCATGCTTCCCGCTGTCCTGACTCTGCCCAGCATGCCTGAGCCTCAGCCAGGGGTCCACGGGAGCAGTGCCAAGATGATTCAGCCCCTCTTCAGCATTAGGAAGCTTCATTTATTCATTCAACAATGGGTCCTGGGTATCGGAAGGTAGTGGTGAAGTGGACGGACCCACTCTGGCATCTTGGAGCATGTCATGCAATGGGGGTAGGGGAACATGTGTTAACCTCACATTAGCAAACAGTGGTTTAATTGCTTATTTAAGTTCCTACTGTTGCAGTTTCTATGAACTATGAACCATTTCGAGAGCTCTTAGAATTTAAGAGCAGAGTGGAGCTTAGAAATTGTCCTAGTATAATCCACCACCACTGCCCTTTCAAGATTCCAAGATTCCAGAATTCAGCCTAGGGCTCATTCTCTTTACTCAGGAGCCAGGGCTTGGGGTAGGAGTGAGGAAAGAAGAGCGAGGCTTCTGTGAGGGCCTGGGGAGGGAGGGAGGTAGACTCCCAGCTCTGAGTCGCCTGCCACTTCTTGATCTCGGCTGATGAATGAATGAATGGATGAACCCCTGAGAAGGGCTCGCCCCACGCTCTCTGTTCTCTGAGGGGGCTGCAGTTAGCGAAAACAGAGGGCACAGTCTGCGGGGCGGGGCGGGGGAGCTCCAAAGCAGGCCCTGAACGCCTCCCCCGCTCCCATCCTGGGAGGGAGCCGGCCCGCCCAGTGCCCTTCCTGCCCCCAACGCCGCAGGCTCTCTGGGCGCCCTCTTGGCAGCAGAACAGAGGGCACCCGGAGCGGGTGGCAACTCGCCCCGCCACGGGCTCGGAGCGGCGGGCGCTGGGCGCTGGGGGGACGCGGAGATAGGCAGACAGATAGCGCTCCCCTCGCCAGCCCCCGCCCCCGCCCCCACCTTTCCCACGCGGCGGCCTCCGGGAGTGGCCCAGACCAAGCGGGCACTCACCCCTGCCCCTCAGTCCGCGGACCGTGCCCTCTGTTTCTGCCAACTGCAGCTCTCAAAGCCCTTTGGACTGCCGGAAGCCTGCTGCGCGAGTCTGACTTTGGAAATGGGCATAAGCCCCCTGTACACTGCTCTGCCAGGCAGGGTCTTCGGAGGAAACCCCTCCCCGGGACTTGGCCGGGCGCCGGGCTCGGGGAGCTGCAGAGCTCGCAGGAACCACGAGGTGGCGCGCTAGCACTGCGTTCGCCCGGCGAGGCAGGGCGAGGGGACGTGGGGTCGGGGGAGCGAGCTGGGCAGGCTGGGAACTGAGATTTGGATTCTCTCTCCCAGAGAACGGCGAAGAGCAAAATGGGGTGTGGGAGGGAGGGATGAGCTAGACGTTGGGAACAGCCAGCATGACCTAGGGGGCCCAGCTTTGTGGGCTAGACAGGACTAAAAGCTGGGGGTCCCCACAGAGGGGAGCCATTCTTCAGGGCTTTTCTGGTGCAGGAAGAGTTCAGTGGAGCAGTACAGCTCCCAGCTACTGGGGATGAGGAAGGTACTGAGAGGTCTAGACACATCTGCCTACAACCACACATTCACACGCGGATGGTCCTCCACTTACGCTGCCTGCACCGCCCCCCACACACACACTCCTGCATGCATGTACATCTGTGGATACTGTGGAACACATGAAATCCTCACACCACACACCCCAAATACACTCGTCCCATGCACCCGATCCCAAAAGTGTCCCCAGTCCCCAATGCTGTCCCATGATACACAGAATCTGCCCTCAGACTTATTGAAGCACGCGGTCCCAGAGCCAGCCTGTGTCCATCCAACCAGAGCCAGCCTGGTCCACAGAGCCAGTCTGGGTGTCCACCCAACCTCGTGGGGACCCCAAGTCCCTTGCTACCTTCAGCAAGACCGGGCCATCTGTGAAACTGCACACACATAGCTTTGGAGATAGTTCTGGTATCACCGGACAGGCTGTACATCCCCAACAACCTCTAAATCCACACAGGCCTGCTTCCCCTTCTCCAATAGGATCCTCCTAGGGTTAAATTATGTCTTTCATAGGCTCAAGACACTTTTGCCTGGTGGGCACCTTCCTTCATAAAAAGAAAATTTTTTAAATTACATTTTTGTAATTATGTAATACAAGAATATAATAGCAATGACTGCATTGCTATTGAGATAATATATTAATATCATATATTCAAACATTCTCTTTCACCTAAAAGGGGTTTTCCTTTTCTTCTGATTTTAAGAGAAACCATTTTCAGGGGCTGTGAGTCCTCACCACTTTGGGTACATTTGTGTGACTGTCATTTGCACAGTGCGTGCACACGTGTGCACACACACACACAACCATACCCCACTTTAGACCATCTCTTTCCACAAACACCCAATGGGCAAACTCCCCTCCTTCCCTACCTCACCTAAGCCCATCTCTCATCCCCCAGCCAGAGAAACAGACTGACAGATCCTGGGGGCTCTATAGAGCAACCCTTCCCCTCCACCTCCACGCCCCTCCTTCAGAGAACTTATCTGGGCTGGAGCTACAAGAGTAGTAAGGAGGGTGTGTGTGTGTGTGTGTGTGTGTTTTGAGTAACAACAAAGACTGGGAGAAAGAGAAGAGAGAGGAGGGAGGAGAGAAGGAAAAGGGAGAGAGAGAGAGAGAGGAGAGCACAGGAGCCAGAGAGCAAGAGCGTGTTTTGCCTGGAAGGCAAGACTTGCAGCCAATCAGCGCGTAGGAGCCTCCCTCTGCGACTCCACTATTGAGTCTATAACCGGCTGGCCGGGCGGAGCTGGCAGCATTTGACTGTGGCTTGGGACGCGAGGAGAGGCGCGCAGCGACCGCCTGACGGCAGGCAATGGTGTAAGCGCCTCTCGGCCTCCCCCTCCCCCAGACGCGGCCGGGTCCTCCCCTCGCCTTCTGGACACACACCCCTGCCTCGTCTCTTCCGCCTCTTTTGCACTCCGGTCCGTTCCTGTCCTCCGCGGAGGCCAGCCCTGGGGAGGTGCAGCGCCCGCCAGGATGAGTGGCTCCTTCGATCGCAAGCTCAGCAGCATCCTCACCGACATCTCCAGCTCCCTTAGCTGCCATGCGGGCTCCAAGGACTCGCCTACCCTGCCCGAGTCTTCTGTCACTGACCTGGGCTACTACAGCACTCCCCAGCACGATTACTACTCGGGCCAGCCCTATGGCCAGACGGTGAACCCCTACACCTACCACCACCAATTCAATCTCAATGGGCTTGCAGGCACGGGCGCTTACTCGCCCAAGTCGGAATATACCTACGGAGCCTCCTACCGCCAATACGGGGCGTACAGGGAGCAGCCGCTGCCAGCCCAGGACTCAGGTGAGGGCCACGGGGTCGCGAGGACAGTGGGAGACACTGGAAGGTTCCCGAGGGAGGAAAAGGCATGGACTGGAAGCCAAAATCTAGGAAAACTTCTAAGAAAAGTACTGCCTGGAGTTAGAGAAGTTGGCCTAGATGACCCTCAGAGGGACCAGGCAACCTTCCAGTCCCGGGTGTGCAAGCATTTGGGGCGCGATGTGCGCGGTGCGCCGCGGTCCGGGATGAGGATCGGGGTGAGCTGATGGAGGAAGGGGAAGGCTGTGGGTTGTCAGGAAACCTCCGAATCGAGGTGATTTCGTGGGCATTTCAGCAGGCGATCCTCGATCAAGTCGCAGAGGGCTTGGGGGTAGGCGGCAGGGGCTGGAAACTCTAGGGGCCCTCCTTTGGATAAGGGATGAGGAGACTAGGAGTCGTGAGGGGGCAATGAGAAGGACCCACGGAAGTTGCAGGAAGGCGGAGGGAAGCAGCCACTGAGAGGCAGAGAAGCTGAAAAAGGGAAAAGTGAAGGCAGCAAGAGGGAAGTATGGAAAGACAGTGAGAGAAAGGGCAGAAGAAACAGGAAAGGAAGGAGAGAAGGAAGGGGGGAAGAAGGGGGACAGGGAAAGAAAGAAAGTCTGCGCTATCCTTGCAACTTTTCTGAAAATCTAAATCGATTCTAAAATGAAACTTTTTTAAAGGGCGGGGGCTGGACGGGAAGGAGCGAGAGAAACAACCGACGGCGAGATGGGACTGGGAAGGGGGCGGCCAGCAGCCGGGCGGCGAGGAGCCCCGAGGCTGGGAGGCGAGCCGGGAAGGCGTCGTGAGCGAAGCCGAGGCGGTCCTCGCGCAGGCGGCGGCTGGCGCCGGGGACAGTGCTCCGGCGGCCGGGCGCGGAACTGGGAGTGCCGCGTTGTGGGCCGCGGCCGGTTCCGGCTCTGGGGCCGCGGCTCCCTCCTGGGCCGCGGGCGGCTGAGCGCGCGGCCGGGAATCCCGCGGCTAGTCGGTGGGCGGAAGGGAGGAGCGTCCGGCGGGGCCCTGGAGGGTCGCAGGAGTCGCAGGCCGAGGCTGAGCCGCCCCCTCTTCCGCCCGGTGCGTTCCCCGCAGTGTCGGTGAAGGAGGAGCCGGAAGCAGAGGTGCGCATGGTGAATGGGAAGCCCAAGAAGGTCCGAAAGCCGCGTACCATCTACTCCAGCTACCAGCTGGCCGCCCTGCAGCGCCGCTTCCAGAAGGCCCAGTACCTGGCGCTGCCCGAGCGCGCCGAGCTGGCCGCGCAGCTGGGCCTCACGCAGACACAGGTTGGTGTTTGGCTGTCCAGGGCCGTGGGGGCGCGCGGGACCCCGTAGTTCCCCCGACGCTGCCGAGCCTGGCTGGCCATTGAAGGGCCCTGCGGGCTCCTGGAACTGTTGCCTTTGGGATGGGGGCGTGCGAGGTTCAACTTCGGTCGGAAGGTTCTGCGTTAGCACGTGTACAAGTGAGCATATTTGTGAACCCGCGCAACTGTGTATGTCTGTCCCAGGGAGAGGTGCCCTCCTTCCCCTACTCCAGAATCCCCAGCTCCCAAGTCCCCCAGCAGTGCTGGTCACTTAGTAGGAGTCCACATCGTGTTTTCCCTCCAGGCTAGGCATGTGTGCAGACTGTCGGTGTGCATGTATAGGCGAGTGTGTTTGCACACGTGCTGTGTGGGTCTGCATGCACCGGAGGATGCTCATATAAGGAGTGTGATCCTGCCAGGGTCATTGTGCATAACGATGGGGGCACGTGTGTGTGACTGTGCGCCCTAAATGCATGTGCGTTCTGAATGCATGTTCAGAAATGTGTGCTTGCATCAAAATACCACATTCCTGCTCAGCACCTGAACACTCAGAGAGGCCAAATTCCCTACCTGAAGGAGATGGGGACTCAAAAGTGAGTGCCCCACCTCCACCCTCATCCAGTCCCTAAAGCCCCCAGCAGCCTGTCACTGCTCAGGGGAGGGGCAGTGGATGCCTGGCTCCCTCCAGGTGTTGACAGGCGGGCCTAGGTTGCGGCTGTGGCTGTGGTTGCGTGGGGCCCCATCCGCCGGGAATCTGGGTCACCTGGTGAGGAGCTGATTCATTGTTTGTACCAGTCATGGGGTGGGGAGTGGCAGGGGGAGGGGGAGATACCCCGGGGAAATTTAGGGAATCATGGCTCACCTGCTCCTGAGTCCCCAAGTCACCCCCATTATCCAGCCCGAGCCCAGGAGAACTTCTCCACACCTGAGTGTGTGAATGTGGGTGCTCATGTTGTGGGGTGCTTATCTGGGTGTATCTGTGTCTGCGTGTATTTTTATTGTCTGGTGTCTGTGTGTGAGGCTGTGAGTGGGAACGTGGCTGGGTATGGAGATGTGTACGTGGGTGTATTTGTCTCTGTGTGCACCTCTGCTTATGGGTGTCTAATGTGAATGAAATGCTACCAACCGTCCATCTCCCACCTCAACGGCCTTTTATTGAGTGCGTACTACATACCAGGCTGCTTTAAGTTTTTTATATGTCGTACCTTATTTGAGCCTCAGAATGACCCTATAAGGCAGATAATAGTGCTGTTCTCATCCTCATTTTGCAGGCAAGAGGAAGGCAAGAACCAGAGAGGTTAAATAACTTGCCCAAGGTCATGCTTAGTAAGTGACAAAGCAGAATTTGGACCCAGGCAGCTGAATGTTCCTAGCCACAATTCTACCCCAGATCCAAGAAACTGGTGTCCCCGGAGTCAGGAGGCCTGTTTTTTGCCTGATTCTTATGTGAAATTGGGTTCTGGCCTTGCTTTTTCTTGGCTGGGTTCTTCCCAGGGTTTTTTGTTTTAGCATTCTGAGAGGCTAACTAGCTACCCCTTTCTTCTCTGGCCCAGGTGAAAATCTGGTTCCAGAACCGCCGTTCCAAGTTCAAGAAACTCTACAAGAACGGGGAGGTGCCGCTGGAGCACAGTCCCAATAACAGTGATTCCATGGCCTGCAACTCACCACCGTCACCCGCCCTCTGGGACACCTCCTCCCACTCCACTCCGGCCCCTGCCCGCAGTCAGCTGCCCCCGCCGCTCCCATACAGTGCCTCCCCCAGCTACCTGGACGACCCCACCAACTCCTGGTACCACGCACAGAACCTGAGTGGACCCCACTTACAGCAGCAGCCGCCTCAGCCAGCCACCCTGCACCATGCCTCTCCCGGGCCCCCGCCCAACCCTGGGGCTGTGTACTGAGCAGCCACCTGGCCTGTACCCTTGACAAAGGACCCCAGGACCAGGCAGAAGGCGCCTCCGTCCTAGCCACTCAGGAATCATCGAGGAGCACAGGGAAAAGGAACTCCCTTTCCCCCTCCCTTGCCCCTTCCTCCAGGGACCCAAGCGCTTCCAGATGACATTTGCATGGACCAAGGATGCCCCTTGAACCTCCCTCCCTCTGCCTAGACACTGGGGTGCCCCTCCAGATGTGGGGACATTCCACCCCAGTGGGGACAGCCGTTCTCCTACCTGCTCCAGCAGCCTGGATTGGCTTTAAATGGCTCATCATCTTCCAGCTTCTTAAACTCAGTGCCTGTTCCCAGACTGGAGACCTTGGGATGGGGGAGAGCGTGGAGGGTTTGCGGGTCCTGCCTGTGCTGGGGCACCTGGCACCGTGGATCTTAAAACTTGCCAGGCCTAGTTCCTCCTGAGCCACTGGTGGTCTCCCCCTGCTCGAGCGGCCCCTCGGCCGATAAGACAGCGGACATCATGACGAGGACTCTGGGTGGGGACCTGAACGGGTCACCGCCCTGCACTTCTAGCCCTCATTTAAGATTTGAGGGTGAAACCAAAGAAAACCCCCTAAGTGAGGGAATCTTTTAATGTTTGTGGCTTTAGAGGAAACAACTAAAGGAGCCATCTCTCTCCCCTCTCCTCCGTTCCGAGAGGAGGGATGGGTCTCAGACGTTTTTCCTATGGACTTATTTCTTCCATGTCCAGGACTTTGCACAACTTTGGTTTTAAAAGCTGTTGAAAAATAGGAAAACAAAGGGCATTGTTCACAGATAGGGCCAAGTCTCCCCTTGCAAGGGTGCCTCTGTTCTGTCCCTGCCCCCACCTCACCTTCTCTACTCCTCCGGTAAGTTGGCAGTTTTGGTGCCAAACCCCAAATCTCCAAAGAGACATACCAGGCAAGACAAACCCCCAAACACCTCCTTTCCGGTGGCCTTGGAAACAGATTGCTCCGACCTGGAGAATGTCGGGTGAGGTGCATGGGAAAGGAGGGAAGAGTTAGAACTTGTGCCTTTTGGAGTAAGGGGTAACTGCCTGGAGGGCTGGTGGCACTGCCCCTCCCTGACCCAGACATCCCACCAAAGCTAACTTTCCTCCACCTATGATGCAGTAAAACATCGAAAAAAAAAAAAAAAGGAGAGGTAGAAGACTGTAGCTATATATATAAATATATAGTAAGTTTTTTTTTTTTTTTTTTTAAGAGCAACAGAGAGAAGCAGCCTCCTCCCTGCTGCGGTTTCCTATTTATGTGGCCATGTTCCTCCTGGACGGATCTCCCTGTGTGTTTCAAGCTGAGAGTTGTGGGCTCCGGCTGGATTTGGGTTTTGTGGGAGGTGCAGGGGCCAAAAGAGACGTGGTAGGTCTCCAAGAGTCCCACCCGGAGGGGGAAGAAGCAAAGCCATCTCCCACCTCCTTCCAGCCTTCTCATTTCTGCTTTCTTACTGGACTCATCTTTATATATAATGTTAATAAAAAAGACGAAAATAACCACTGAGCTCTTTGAACTGGAGGCTGGTGGCAGCTCTTGTGGGGAGGGTCTGAGAGTTGGGGAAGGTGTCCAGTGGGGAGGCACTTCTGAGCTCTGAGGGAGACGGGGCCCCCAGGAAACCACTGCTAAGGTGCTGGGCTGGGCCTGGCCCCTGGTGGCAGGTGTTCCTGAAACCATGGCTGTCCCCAATCTGGGCAGGTCTTTGGGGGAGGCTCCCAGAAGCAGCTTCCCTGACTCCACTGCTTGGCGGCTTGGTGCTCAGAATCAGACAGCTCCCTCTGCACCGCCGCCCCGCCGGGTCACCTCAGGGCTGGTCTTTGATCTGGAGCTCACATGCAGACATGCTTGCACATGTGTGTAACCCCCCTGCCTCCACGCCTAGGCACTCCTGGCCCCTCACCCTCCTGTCTGTCCCTTTCAGCTTGGGGTGAGGGTGGGGCCTCAGTCAGGGGGACACCACTGCTCCCTCAGCGGGGAGGGACCTAGCACTGTGATCCAGGCCTGGTGATGGGGGAGGGGTCTGTGTTTAATTCTCAAGGAGGGCTCAGGCCCTGACTCAGAGCCTTTTCACTGCCGCCACCCTCCTCTTCTAGGTGCCCAACTCCAAGGCTTTGGAGACGGAGAGCTGGAGGTGGCAGAATGAATGGAGGTGTGTGAGAGTGACACATCTTGGCACAGACGGGAGACAGCGTGAATGCATGCACACGCTTGTGAAGCTACCTCTCTCTCGCATGCATCAAGACACACAATGACATCTCCCCATCATCACACACACATGGACTCCCACTTGAGGCAAACCTGTCATCTGCAGACACATCCACAGACGCAAACACACACCTGAGATATGTTGGCATCACACAAGGGACAAAGCCAAAGCCATAATACTCCAAGAGATGCGGGCTGCCAACACAGGTGCACAGACACACATCACTCAAGTCACCCTAGCATCAGACACACATACACACACACACACACAGAAGCAGAGCAGCTAGCTCCCTGTAATGGAAAAAGTCAGATAGAAAATCAGTAGCATGGCCACGCATGGTGGCTCGCACCTATAATCCTAGCACTTTGATAGGGCAAGGCGGGCAGATTATTTCGGCCTAGGAGCTCGAGACTAGCCTGGGCAACAAGGTGAAACCCCGTCTCTACAAAAAACACAAAAATTAGCCGGGTATGGTGGCATGCACCTGTACTTCCAGCTACTCAGGAGGCGGAGGTGGGAGGATTACTTAAGCATGAGAGGTCGAGGCTACAGTGAGAAGTGATGACACCACTGCACTCCAGCCTGGGCGACAGAGCAAGACCCTGAAGAAAAAAAAAAAAGGAAAGAACGAGAGAAAGAGAAAGAAGAAAAGAAAACACTACCCAACAGCCGAGGTGACCCAGCTCAGATAGGAACCTCTGTGTCAAGGCCCTCAGTTGCCCCATCTGTCAAATAGGGATAACGATCCCCACCCAAAACAGCCTCTGGGGCTGTTTTGAGGCACACAGCAGACTAAGGATGAGGGAGAAGGAGCGGGTCTCAAGCTCACAGAAGGGATTTGTTGGACACTCACAGCCACACAGATGGGGGATCCTCCAGCAGGGCTCCAGTGCTGGGGAGACCCAGCCCTCATCCAGTCCCCTCCCTCTCAGAAGGTAGGCTCTTCCCTCCCCCATGCCCGCGGGAGGCGGAAGGGAGGAGGGCCTCCAGCCCACGGACGCCAGCCAGGCTGGCAAGAGTTAAGGTGGCAGCTGCCAGGCAGGGCTGAGCTGAGCAGTTTGGTTTGAGGGCTGCGTGCAGGCGGGAGCAGCGAGGCGGCAGCCGGGCAGACTTGCTGGAGACACTGCATTTTATTAGGGCTGGGCTGCCAGCAAGGGGAGGGAGAGAGAAGGAAAGGGCAGAGAGAGAGGAAGGAAGGAGGGAGGCAGGGCGGGCAGGCGGCGGCTCTGGGATGAAAGGGTGTTGTAAGCTCCCTAATTCCTCCCTGCTCATCCCGGCTCTGTCAGGCTGGATTAACTGCCCAGGTGACCTCCTGCGGGGGTCAGCCCCACCCCTGACCTCCCCTTCCTCCTCTCCTCACCTCTGGGCCAGGCAGGTCACCCTCTTCATCAGCCCTGGTGGGGGCCCCCCATAAGCACAGGGGCTGGGGGTGGAGGCCCTGGCAGGGTACCAGGGTAAGCCTGCTGAGCCCATCTTCTACCAGGTGCTTCTTGACTACACCCATGGCCTCGTGACAACCTTTGTGAGGCAGGGAAGGAGCAGGGCGGGCTAGGGAACCCCAGCCTGCCCTGAGGGTCACTGTTCTCCAAAACTTAGACACAGCTGGCATTCGCTAAACTCCTACTCCGTGCCAAGCACTTTTCATGTGACCTTCACAACAGCTTGGGAGGTAGGTGGTATAGTGCCCATTCATCAGGTGGGAAAATGGAGGCAAGAGAAATGTAGTTTCTGCTGAGGTCACATAACTCATACCTGCCAACGGTAGAATTTGAACCTTAGGTCTGGAGAATGGGTGCTGTTAGTGGGCTTTTCAGAATCTCTGGGCATCCCAGTGCAGACTGTCTGAAAGCTGGAGCCACCGCAGCCCCACCCACCCCAGCTGGCCAGCCCTCCTCCCTGGGTTCTTCCCTGGGAGGCAAAATGGAGAGGGGAGGGCTGGTCCTGGGAAAGCTTAATGTTGCAGTCAGGAATGTACATGCTGGAGTCAGCTGACCTGGATTTGAATCCTGCCTCCAGTACTTTATTGGTAGTGTGACCTTGGGCAAGTCACTTAACCTTTCTAAGCCTCAGTTTCCTCATCTGTAATGTAGGGATAATGCTACCTACCTAGTAGGGTTGTTGAGAGGATTAAATGAGATCACGTGAGTAAAATACTTAACAAGGTCCCCAGCAGATGGTGAGTACTATTCAGTTAATGGAATAGGCTGCTGCTAATGGTGACCGGGGAGATGGGGCTTGCTCCCCAGCCTGCCTCCTGCCCCATCCATCACTCCACACCCCCAATTCAGATCCAGCCCACTGGCTGCACTTGCTACATTGGCTGACCCACCCATCTCTAGGTGCACTCATAAAAGGAATAAATCAACCAATTATTTATTGAGCACCTGCTATATCTCAGGCACTGTTCCAGGAGGTGGTCTGACTGATGACCAAAGCCTGGAAAAGGAAAGCACAGACCCTGTGCTAGGAGCTCCAGGGCCAGAAGCAGACCCACTCAGGAGGGGCCTGAAGCTGGGCACACCTGACATAGTCCAGGGAGGACAGGACGGACTGTCAGAGGAAAGGGCAAGGCAGTTGGTGGTGAGTGGGAGGGAAGCCTGGAAAGACTGCATAGAGGAGGAGGCATTTGAAGGAAGCCTTGAAAGAAGATGGAAGCACAATAGGCAAAGATGGGAGGGGGGGCGGTTCTGGGAACACATCCCCCTCCGGGACTCCATGGGGTCAAGAGGACTGAGGCTTGTGGAGCCCGATCGCAGCTGTCTTATGAATCATGCTGGGGCCAGTGCAGGGAGGGAAACCGTAAACCCAGAGGGTCCCCAGATCCTTCCCTGGGTTTCAGGCTAAGAGAAGGGTAAGGGTCTTGCCATTCCCAGACCCTCGTGTTTGCTGGAAGATACCCCAGCATTTTGAGCTTGGGGTACGGAAGCTCCTGTACCTCTTTTGGGAGGAGATAGCTTCTGCTTTTCTCACTTGGGGAAGTGGATGAGAAGGATGGTCTCTCTTTCCCTAAGGACCCCTCCCTTGAGGGGGTCCCAGATACTAGGGGATCTGAGAGACCCCACCCACTTCAGCCTCCATATGCCTCACCCTTCAGGACCACACCACCCCTACTGCTTATTACCTAGTCCAGCAGAGCCACTGGGGTAATGTGAGCAAAGTGGTAAAGATTCTAGACAGCTAGCAAAGACCCTTGATCCTCAGCCTCCCAGCCCCTGACTTCCAAGACCCTGGATGAGGGCTCTAGGTGGCTACTTGGCTGAATTCCATCAACTAAGCCTGGAAGGGATTGGAGGGGAAGGGGAGAATGGAGGGGGAAGGAGAAGGGGAAGCAGCCAGCACCCTGGCCTCTGTTTTTCCAGCTTTAATTGCAGTGTTAATCACCTTAATAAGCTGTTTACCAACTACCCAACAGCCTGAGACTTGGAGACTTCCAAGCCAAAAAGCGCTTGGAGATGAGTTTCCGAGGCCTCAGGCGGGCAGGAGGATGATGTTGATGGGGCACTAGTGGGGCTGGGGGCAGAGGGAGCAGGTTAGGGGATTGCAGGAGAAGGCTGGAGCCAGGAAGTCAGGGAAGGGCAGCCTCAAGCTCTTCCAAGGGGCCCAGCAACCTCCCCACCAGAAGCCCTTGAGGCCACTTCCTCAGGGAAGCCTTCCCCTATCTCCAACATGGGTCCCCAGCCCCTGCCTTTCTCTTTTGTCACTGGGCTATGCTTGTCACCACTAACTCAGTGACTCTCTGCAGGCTCCATCCTAGCTCTGTGGAGGCAGAGCCTGCATGGCGCCTTCCTTATTGCTTTGTCCCCAGCTCATAGCATGGGCATGAACCACGTAGAGTATTTTTGTTCCCCCTGGGGAGGTTTGCTGGGCTGGAAGGCAAGGGACCTGGAAATGCCTTTTTATACCAAGGTCCCTAGGGGCAGAACTAGGGAAGAATCTGAACTGGGGGCATCAGGAATGAAGTCAGGGACTGGGACATGTTCTCCTGGACACCCCCCACCCCCACCTCATGCCTAGCACAGGCTGGAAGCAGGATGCTCAGTGAACACATAATGCATGAATGATGACATGAAATGATCGATCTTGGGACCCCTCTCCTAGTCCCTCTCTCAGCATCAGGGGAGGGGCTGTGAAGCTGAGGGGGACATGATAACTGCCCCTCCCCAGGCTGATGGGGGTTAAATGAGATGACAAGAGGAAAGCCCAGCACCCAATTGCTTCTCCTGAGCAACTGCAGGAGTTGACAGTGATCACAGTCTGTCTAGGCATTCTCATCTAATCATCAGGAAGCAGGCCCAGAGAGGCTGTGTGACTTGCCCAAGATCACACAGCAGGTGATTGTTCTTAGTGCTGGGGCTCCTCTCGCTACACGAGGCTACACCTGGACAGGCACTGTTGAGTGGGCTCTCAAACCCTTGCAGAACCAAGAGAGGCCTCTGGATCATAAGCAGGTGGTCCCAACGATCTGACACCCCTGAATGCTTTTCTTCAATTGGCCTGTTTTGTTGGGGAATCTAGCAGACTTTTTGGGGGTGGGAGAGAGTATGGACCAGGCCTGTTAAGCTCCAGGAGCGTCCTAAGAAGCTCAGAGGCCCAGGAAGCATTAAGGAAGGGCCAGGAGTCTCCTGGCTGCCTCTGCCCAAGATGAGGAGTCAGAGGAGGGGCTTAGGGGTCGGGCAGCCAGGATAGGCACCTTGGAAGGAGACAAACCTGGGGATGGGGACAGAGGGTGGGGCCTCAAGGCCCAAATTCCTGGGTTGTCTCCTGGGGCAAATCAGAGCAGGATTGGAAGTGTCTGCTGAGTCAGCAGGGAACAGAGACTCCACACCCTGGAGGATTAGCTGGAGCGGGGGAGGGGTGTCCCCCACCCAAGGCAGTTCACCTCACACCTGGCAGCAGCGTGTCCTTCCCTGCACACTGAGGGTGCCTGGCCACGTCATGCAATGTGTGTGGCACTGTCCCACACCCACCCCCTAGGTCAGTCAGGCCTGCCCTGAGCTCAGGAACCACTGATGGTGAGTGGGGGAGGATGATGTGCCTTCAGCCAGGGGAGGGTGGGCAACTGAAGAAGTCAGAAGGCCAGAGGGAGCAGGAGGGGGGCTGGAAAGGAAGGCAAGCAGAAGAGCAAAGAGTTCCTCCCAAGATCTGGGCAGGGATGGTGCTAACGGAAGACCTACTGTGTGCTAAGCCCTATGCCAGGAGCTTCCACAGGCACTGTCTCATTTCATCCTCACAGCTACCTGCCAAGATCAGTGTTATTATTATCCCATTTTGTTGGTGAGATCAATGAGACTGTGTAACCTCAGGTCAGTCACTTGCCGTGTCTGAGCCTGACTTTCCCTCATCAATATAATGGAGCTAACCAAATCTCTTTTGCAGGGCGGCTGAGGAAATTAAATGAGATAACACATATAAAGGGCTTAACACAATGATGGGAGCTCAACAAACTGTACTGTCAGGTTTTTGTTTTGTTTTGTTTTTTGGAGATGGAGTTTCACTCTTGTCACCCGGGCTAGAGTGCAGTGGTGCAATCTTGGCTCACTGCAACCTCCGCCTCCAGAGTTCAAGGGATTCTCATGCCTCAGCTTCCCGAGTAGCTGGGATTACAGGCACCCGCCACCATGCCTGGCTAATTTTTGTATTTTTAATAGAGATGGGGTTTCACCATGTTGGCCAGACTGGTCTTGAACTCCTGACCTCAGGTGATCTGCCCACCTCGGCCTCCCAAAGTGCTGGAATTACAGGTGTGAGCCACCGCTCCAGCCTGTACTGTCCGTTTTAGATTAAATCAGCCATGGGCAGGTAGGACACTCCTCAGTGTCCTCCTCAGTTGGCCCAGGGAGTTCTATGTACCCTCCATGAGTCCAAAGTTGACCCTTTCTCCTCTGTCAGAGGAGATCACCTACAAAATTCCTTCCTCTACTGGAAAAGTGCTTTCTTGATCTCATGATTCAGATAATAGAAGGATGATCACCCAGGAAACCATCACGTGCCTAGAACCAGCAGAAGGGATGATGACAGGGGTTTATATATCTCAGTTACTGATCAGCGAAATATCTGGTCTCCACGTCTACATGCTTACAGATTTTGTTTTGCGTTTCCATTTTAAAAGGAATGTTTTTCCTTATTTATGGCTATACTAAAGAACAGTTACTGATGTCTTATATTTTTCTCATATCTAGCCACCATGCCAAAATTCTCTTAATTCTGGAAGATTTTTTCCTCTGGAGTTTCTTGAGTTTTCTAAGCATGCAATCAAATATCAGTAAAAAGAGATATTTTTGTTGTTGTTGTTTTTTCTTTTTTTGAGACGGAGTCTCACTCTGTCACCCAGGCTGGAGTACAGTGGCGCAATCTCAGCTTGCTGCAATCTCTGCCTCCCAGGTTCAAGCGATTCTCCTGCCTCAGCCTCCCAAGTAGCTGGGATTACAGGCACCTGCCACCACACCTGGCTGATTTTTGTATTTTTAGTAGAGATGAGGTTTCACCACGTTGGCCAGGCTGGTCTTGAACTCCTGACCTCAAGTGATCCACCCGCCTTGGCCTCCCAAAGTGCTGAGATTACAGGTGTGAGCCACCGTGCCCAGCCGGAGACAGTTTTATCTCTGCTTTTTTGCGTAGTTGGAGGGAATCTGGGGTTACAGGAGGGGGCAATCTTTCATGAATGAAGAAGTCAGGGGCCTTGTCTGCCTCTGCATTAGCTCTGACTGAGGCAGGCACTGTATGGCCTTCCCTCTTCAGTTGCCTTCCCACCTGAGGTGTTCAGAGGGCTGCCCAGGGAGCACAGTCAGACATCCTCACTCCTTAGCCAGCCCCCTGCACAACCTCCTCCACTAGTCACAAAGCAGCTTCTGTCCAGCCCATCACCCACACTACAGGGTGGCTGAAGAAGATAGCCCACACCAGAGCTTTACTCACAGGTAGCTCCAACCCAAAAGGATGCTTGGTGGGAATAGAGACTTCCTTAGACCACTCGGCCACCCTGACACCTGGGAATAGACTTCCAAGCAGAGAAGAGCAATAGAGGAACTGGTACTTGGGCAAGATTCCTCATAGACAGGGAGTGTTTTCCTTGCTTGTCAGTCAGAGATACTAATAATTATGAATCCTTGCTGAATGCTTACTGTATTATTGTGACTTTTTTTTTTTTTTTGAGATGTAGTCTTGCTCTGTCACCCAGGCTGGAGTGCAGTGGTGTGATCTCGGCTCCCTGCAACCTCTGCCTCTTGGGTTCAAGCGATTCTCCTGCCTGAGCAACCCGAGTAGCTTGGATTACAGGCATGCACCACCACGCCCGGCCAATTTTTTTGCATTTTTAGTAGAGATGGGGTTTCACCATGTTGGCCAGGCTGGTCTTGAATTCCTGACCTCAAGTGATCTGCCTGCCTCGGCCTCCCAAAGTGCTGGGATTACAGATGTGAGCCACCATGCCTGGCTGACTTTTGGGTTTCAACTCGTATAGTTCCCACAAAAAACTCTATGAAGCACATGCTCTCATCTTCATTTTCCAGGTAAGAAAGGTGCAGTACAGAGAGGTTAAGAAACTTGCCCAAGGTCATGGAGTTGGACTTGAATCAGGAATCTGGCTCTTTGTTATTTTGTGTTCCTGGGGGTAGAACTATACTATTCTCCATTATATGGTGAACTGGTGGGTCAGAGAAGAAGTTAGGGGGATGGAAAGAGAGACACTTCTAACAACAAATTGGTCTAGCCAGGGTGAAGGAATAAGCTACCATATCTCCTAGCATACCTGGTATTTTTCACAACATACTAGGGGTGCACTCTCGTTGTCTCCATGACCTTTGGAGGTATCATTTGATCATTGGCCCTACTGCATAGGTGAAGAAATAAAGACCCAGTGATGTGAAGTGACTTGCCCAAGGCTTCTCGACTGAGTGCCTGCATCTCAGAGTGCAAATCCATGAAGACCTTATAAAGGCTCTATGGAGGAGGAGGTAAATCTTATTCCAAGGGAGCTAGGGGGATAACAATTATTGCTTGGATAGGGCTGCCAAGGGGCTGGGAGTGGGAGGTATCCAAAGTCAGAGATGAGTCCCAAGACAGAATTCAAGGTTTAGAAAGGCAGGTAGGAGGATTTGACGAGGTAAGGCAAAGACCTGGGTGACAAGGGGTGGAAGAAGCCTGCATTGGTGGATCCAGCTGATCCCCCTGGGCTTGGGGAATGTGACAGGAGCTGGGCACAGGCATGTCAGGAGCCTCCTGCAGTCTGGTTTCCCCCAGGATCTGTTGGAGCAAAGAATTCCCGGCGGCTCCAGGGCTGGGAGGAGGAGTTTGCAGCAGGCCCCAGCTTGCAGAGACAGAGAAAGCAGCTCCTGGGTCCAGCCTGAGAGGAGTGGTCTCGTGGCTCTCTGGCAGGCAAGGCGGGCAGTGGGAAGGGCGTGGCCTGGCAAGTGCCATGTGGTCCCATCCCCTCTTAGGCCTCTACCCAACCCCATGTGCTGAGCCTCTCCACCCCAAAGAGAGTGGGAGCATCAGGGTTGAGGGAGGGGTGAGCAGGCAGAGGGAGAAGCCAGGGCGCCCAGGAGTCCCCAGTCCGAGAGGGGAGGCCCATGCAGCGCTCTCTGGCAACTCCCAGTCTGAAGAAGGAGTACAAGTCTTAATGGGTCAGGTTAAGGTGCAAACCAGGACACAGAAGATAATCATGGGGTGGGCTTGTAGGTGGAGGAGATGCCCAGGGAACGTCTGATCGAAGTGGGATAATCCAGATGAGTGCTCCAACCTCATGATGTGGCCTCTATGTTACATCAGCTGGAGGTGGGGAGGGTGAGAGAGTGGGGGCCACAGACCTGAGTGAAGTCTTATGCGGCAGCAAAATGATCTTCCGTAGGCTTAACCCCAAGCAACTAAACTCTGAAAGGAATGGTTCATACAGAGCTGAGAGGAATCTCTTCCACATGCCCTCCACAGATAGTGGCACCCTCCCCTGGAAATGAAGTCATCTCTCCATTTTTGGGCCAGAGAGGCTGAAGGCCTGGCACTGTGAGACACTGAATCAGAAAGCTTGATGTTTGGAGGAAGCTCGGGGCCGACTCCTTTCCCCTTCCTGAGCTGGCCAGACATGCCCTCTAGGGTGCCAGTGGGGCTGAGTACCTCAGCATCATCCAACTGGGGGGCTGGGAAGAGCCAGCTGTAGGATGCATCCCATCTGAGGCACAGGGGAGCTTAGTCTGACGGTAGAGACAGGGTCTGCCTTACAAAGCCCCAGACTAGAGTGGAAAGTGGTGGTAGACACACATTAGCCCACTCTGGTCCCTGCACCCAGAACTTAGCAAGAGAAATTATCTGAGTTTCAGAGAGGGTATGTAACTTGCCCAAGGTCACACAGCAAGTAGTATCAGATACAGATCTTTGGTTCGCAGAGCTGTGCCTGCCTCACCACTCTGTGATCCCAAGCCCCCTCCTGCTTCCCTGGATTGGAGTCAATGTTGGGAAGGGGGCAGAGGGATCAGTGGAGACTTCTGAAGGAAAGGCCACTTAAGCCCCCTTAAATAGCCTCTGAGTTCCTGTGGCAGAGCTGGACTCCAAGGACATGTCTGGGAGCCAGGAGTTGTACCAGGAAGGGCTGGGGACAGAAGCTCTTCTTGCTAGAGCTTAGGAAAAGAAGTAGGCAAAGCTTCAGGGAACACAAACAATCAAGTCAGAATAAAATTATCGGGTTTCTGTGGCTGTTCAGCCGCTCTCCTCAACCACTCACCAGAGAAATGTTCCCAGAAAATAGATGGAGAGCTGGGAAAGGGAGAGAGAAAGGGAAGGGGGCAAGAGAAGAAAGAGACAGAGAAAAAGAGACTGCCCCCCCGCCTACACACATGTGCTTGCACACAAGGAAGCTAGTCTGTATATTTCTGGGCATGCATGTCTGTTTCTGCCTACGGTCAAGTTGCCAGGCATCTCCCTTTTGGTGCATCACTGTGCTGTGCTTCTGTGAGTATATAAGCTGCGAGGGCATCTCTCTGTGTATGTCCATGTACAACCATGGAAATGCTTCATGTACACAGGTGTCTACGTGTGGCTCTGCCCACTGCCTGCACCCAATTGTGTATGTCCGCCTGCCTGTGTGCGTATCTTCTGTGGGTTCACGTGTGCACGTGTGGTGTCTGTGTGCCTAGCTCCCTGGGCCTGCTTGTCTCCAAGCATTTCTCTGGGGCCTTTGTATTCTGAGGTTAGGAGTAGAAGGGCCTTTTATTTCCACCCCCACCACCAATATTTTTTTTTTTTTTTTTTTTTTTTTTGAGACAGAGTCTGGCTCTGTCACCAGGCTGGAGTGCAGTGGCACAATCTCGGCTCACTGTAACCTCTGCCTTCCAGGTTCAAGTGATTCTCCTGCCTTAGTCTCCCGAGTAGCTGGGACTACAGGTGCCCGCCACCATGCCTGGCTAATTTTTGTATTTTTGTAGAGACGGGGTTTCACCATGTTGACCAGGATGATCTCCAGCTCTTGACCTCATGATCTGCCCACCTCTGCCTCCCAAAGTGCTGGGATTACAGGCATGAGCCACCGCGTCCGGCCCTATTCCCCCTTTTTAAGCAATCTGCACAGGCCAGGAAATGGGGAAGCAGCGGCATGGTGAGGAGGCCGCTTGTCTCTCTCAAAGTGTTTTCATCTTGGAAGGAGAGACAGCAGTCACCCAAGGACTCACTGATAGAATTTCTCCCGGCTCCCCAGGTCCAACAGCCATGCTGCTCAGAGAAGGGGCAGGGGCACGAGGTGGGGTGGGGCGAGGTGAGGAGAAACGAGAGCTGAGGGAACTCTTCCTCTTTACCCCACCTTGAAATGAGAGAGGGAGATATGAAAGAGAAACACTTTGGGGTCGGTGACCTTTTCTTTTTTTTTTTTTTTGAGACGCAGTCTTGCTCTATCGCCCAGGCTGGAGTGCAGTGGTGCAATCTTGGCTCACTGCAACCTCCGCCTCCCGGATTCAAGCAATTCTCCTGTCTCAGCCTCCCCAGTAGCTGGGACTACAGGCGCCTGCCACCACGCCTGGCGAATTTTTGTATTTTTAGTAGAGACGGGGTTTCACCATATTGGTCAAGCTGGTCTCGAACTCCTGACCTCAGGTGATCCGTCCGCCTCAGCCTCCCAAAGTGCTGGGATTACAGGCGTGAGCCACCGCACCTGGCTGACCTTTTCTTTTCAACCATCATTGTTAAAACATTACTCACCTCCTGGAATGGGGCTCCCAGGACAAGAGGAACCCTAGGATCTTGAAAGCAGCTCCTTCATGGGCGGGCTTGAGAGGGTCTTTGCAGAGGCCTGAAGCCCATCCCCACACCTCGTTTTAACCCCCTGCCTCCCAGCGTCTACCTCTCAGCTCCATCACGTCCCCCTCCTGCCTCCTCCTGGCCAAGCGAGGCCTGGGAAGGAAAGAGTTATCCCATGGGCAGAGGGGATGGGAAACACCTGTAGGATGCCTTTTGGAAGGAAGAAGCCTCTGTGCATTCAACTGAGAGGAGCTTTGTCATCACTATAATGGGAGGAATTGAGATTAGACACCAGGCAGAAACTAGACAGACTTCGAGCAGGGGAGGAGAGAAATGAGTGTCCTGTCAGCTCCTTGGTGGAAGCAGGAAATCACTGTCCACCTTCTCAGACTTTTCCTTTCTCTACCCACATCCCTTATAAATTCTGGGGAGGTCCTTGATCTCCAAGGCCCCCATCTACACAGTCCTCAGCTACTGGGATAACATTCCATTGACTCTCTGGATACAATCCCAGTGGCAAGTCCAGGCATCCAAACTCAAATGAGGTTTGGAGCTGAGTAATCAGCTGCTATGGCGTTGCAGACATTTTGTCGGGGAACAACCAGCTCCCCACGCCCACCTCAGATTTGGGGGTGGAGGAGGGGCGGCCTGTCACTGGGTGTCTTCCCCCTCAACCATCACCACCACATTCTCCCTCTTCCCACCTGCAAGTAATTTGGCCAATGGGAGGGCAGTTAAGATTGCAGTGTGGAATCCCTCAAGATCTGTGTGTATTTGGTGAGGAGGGGGCTACCTCCCTTCCCCTCAGACCCCATGTGCCCTTTTCCTCTTCACAGCAGCAAATTACTTGTAATTATCTCACATTGAAAGCCTTCAGGAGCTGCTCCCAAAATTGCTTTAATTGAATTAATTAAATCTCATTTTGTTGGGGGAAAACATGGAGGCATGACTTAAAATAGTATATGGGGAGAGGGAAGGTGAGTGACCCAGAAAGGTGGGGAAGCCCGAGTCAGCTTTCCTGTAGCTGAGACCCTTGTAGTGCCCTGGACGTTCTCTGAACACACTTTCCCATCTTCCAGTTTCAGCTGACTTCAGATGCACTGTGCTGCATCTTCTGCATTTGGGACCTTGCCTGTATCCAGCTCTCCGATGGTGGTGACCAGCGATGTTCTGAGTTCTCCAGCCTCATTCCTCCTCCGCCCCCTTGGGAGGCAGTTCTCCCAGGGGCAGAAGGTGAATGGATGGCAGTAAGAATTCTCCCTCGCTGTAACCCCTCCCCTTCTTCCCCCATAATAACAGCAGTTGTAAATGCCATTTATTAAGTGCTTACTATGTTCCAGGCACCATGTCAAGCATGTTACAAGCACTATCTCATTTTGTCATCACAGTCACTCTGCAAAGCAAGTCCTATTAGTATTCTCATCTTGGGTGGGGGTGGGGGATGGGAAAAAGCAAGGCTCAGAGAGAGGTTAAGTAACTCACCAAAAGTCACACTGCTAGAAGGTGACAGAGCCGGGACTCTTTGTAGCTTAAAGACCCTGTTCTTCACCACCCAGTCTTGGTCCCCCTCCCTTACTGACCCAATTTTCCCAGTGGGGCTTCCTCAGGGAAAGGAACCATGGGGTTCTCCTTCTACAACCCTGATGGCCTGAGGGAAGGGAACGGGGCACCTCCTCCACCGGGAGCTCCAGGCCCATCACCACCCAGGAGCTCAGGGAAACTGGACCAGCTCCCAAATGGAAAAGAGGTTCCCATTTCCCCTGAAAAGGTTGGATAGAAGGAGGGGGGAGGAGGGGGGGAGGTGGACGCTGTCAGCTCAGGGCCTCTAAGCGGAGAGTAATTACACTCCTTGTGCTACTTAACTTTACAACCTGGGCTGTTGTTTTAACAATGTGACTTGTGTTGGGCTGTCCAATTAATCTCGCCTTTGGAGGCTTTCCTAGATGGGGCGGTAGATCTTATCTTGGGTCTGTGGAAAGAGGAGTGTGCAACCTGCAGTGGGCGGGAACAGCTGCCTGGAGGGCCTGTGGCCTCAGAGGAGACCAAGAGGAGAGAACTGGGGCTGGGGTGACAGAGAGCCAGTGGAGCCTGGGGCTTGGAGCAGGGGAAGGCATTGGAGGAAGAGGAAGATATTTATACTCATGGCACTCCCATTCCTCACCACTCCTGGATCTCGGCTTTGGTCTACCTGTGCCATGTGCCATCCCCAAGAGAATCCTCTGGGAGTGTTTTGTGGAATAGGGGTGGTCACTGACCCAGCACAGGGTGAGGAACAGGGGCTGAGGAGGAACTGACTGTAGGCGTCAGGAGCTGGGGGATTTCATACCTCTCTGCCCTACACATGACTCCAATTTGGGCTTCTCTCTGGCCCGCAGAGGTTGGCTGGAAGTGTCTGAGTGGGCTTTTCAGACTGGGACAGGCATCGAGTTTGCAGTGTCTGGAAACAGGTCTAGGCAGTCAAAGGGAAGCTCAACTTGGAAGCTTTTTGCCTGGATTTGGAGGCCCCTCCCCCAGCCCCTCAGGCCATGCTGGGCTGGATTCCCTGAATTATTCTGCCACCCTTGTCCTCAGCTCCTCTCCCAAGGCGTTCCTTATCCTGCTGATCCTGGTGGGAGCAGGGGTGGTGCTACGTAGTCCAGTGGGGTGTGGTGGCCAGGAGTCTGTCAGGTCCTGCTGCGCCCAGGGCCGCCCGCCCTTCTCGCCCAGCACTGACCCTTCTGGCCTAGGCTGGATTGGAGGCCCTTGACAATACCCATGCCGCCATCTGTGTTTTCCTTTGCCTGGAACTCACTACACCAATGTCTGGTCATTTGTTTGCTTTGGTCACCATGGTATCCCTAGGATCTAGCAGAGCACAGGGTCTCCAAATGTTTGTTGGACGGAAGAGAATTCCAGTTGTTTTTGGTGTTTTCCTTCTCAGACCTGCCCCTCCTCCTTCCCCAAGGTGAGCTGAGGCCACCCTGCCCCCAAGCAGCACACTTCTCCAGGTAGGACTGGACCGGATCCCTGGGTGTGCCCTCTCTCAAGGTGAACAGGGCCTCTTCCTGGGCTAAAGGTGGGTCCTAGGGGCTGGTAAGGTGCCTGGCTCCCTCCAGAACTGGGCCAGGAGAGCATCTCCTGGGGAGGAGCACTCTGACCCTGCGTGAGCATCTCCTGGGTTCACAAGGGAGCATATGAAACTGTGGACGTTGTTAGAACATTCCAGAGCCAGAATCACAGAGCTAGTTAGTGGCCAAGACAAATGTAGAATCCAGTGCCTCTGATACCTGTAATTCCATGGTAGAAGAGTCAGATGGGCCAGACGAGATGCATGACCAGCCCCTACCCATAAGAAGTCAGGAAACAAACACATCTCACAGCCAGAATGCAAAGTTTTGTACAAACTTTAATCTCTGGAAGCTGGTGGTGTGAAGCTCAAGCTCCAATTGGTTCTAAATCTGCACAGTTCCTTTGAACAGAGACAGCTGCAAGGAGCTGAATCAATGGGCCTACCCACCTATTTGGGGATGTCTATACCCACACTAATCCAGAGAGCCAGTTTGTCCCCATTTCCCCCCAAGTGTTATTTTACCAGGCTTCCAAAAGTGTGTGCCTGTGGGTTTGTTAGGGATTAGGGATGGGGAATAGAAGGGAGCCTCTCAATAAATACCTATTGAATTATACAGATAATTGGATCCATTATCTATTCAAAAAGGGGAGATGGGGAGGGGGTGGGAAAGAGGGCTTCTTTTTTTTTTTTTTTTTTTTAGGAGGAAAGCATAAACTACCCATAGGTCCACAAATTCCACATTTCTCTGCATCTCTTCTACCTCCCAGTATGGTAAGTAGGTAAATCAGTTATGGGGGTAACGGGCTGACCTCCAGGGAAAAATCGCTGGGTGGCTGGGAGCTGATGGTGGTCCACTTCTGCTTTTGCTCACTAATGGGTTGGGCAAGGCCAAAGGCACACACAGAAAAAGAAATACTCAATGTTTCTTGCTGGTTTTGCACCCAGGCTGTAGTGGCAATTCAGTCGTTCTCAAGAAAGCAGGGGGAGGAGAAAGGGAGAGAGGGAAGAAGGAGTGGGGGAGCGGCAAGACCAAGGGTTCTGGGGACAGTCTCAACTCCAGCCAATGGCTCTCTCTCCAGAGTCTTTGTCCAGCTGGTGGGAAGGTGTCCAGTCCATGGTAGTGGTGGGGACAATGATTACATAAGGCTGAGGTCCTTGATTTAGCTGTTAGGGTTAGGAGTACAGGCTCTGCTCCATTCCTTTTTCTCCTCTAACTGCTTGTCCTCCAGAGAAAACCCATCTGGAGCTGGTTTCCTCCCAGCCCAGAAGGGGTGCAGGTGGACTGCCTGGGTCCTGGGCTTTGCAGGAAGGCTGTGGGCCTGACCCGCCCTTCCCCAGATTCACATCATCTGTGGCGAAGCCAGGACATCTGAGGAGTGATGCTGATACCAGGCTCCAAAGCTGTTGCCATAGCCACTGGTGGGCAGGGTCCCTGCCTTGGGTAGATCCCAGAGGGAGGGGAGGGGTGGGGAGCAGGGAGACACAGAGAAGATCCTCCCAGGGAAGTCCCCTTCCTGCCCCCCAGAATTCTGCTTCAGGAGCTTCTTATACTTGGAGCGTTTGTTCTGAAACCAGATCTTTACCTTCAGGACGAAAAGGGGAAAGAATGAAAGATCAGGAGGAAGATATGTGTGAAAAGTTTCGAGGAAGGGAAAGGGTGTAGGTGCAGTCCTGGGAGACCCGCAGTTCCCCAGGCTGGGAACATTTGCTCCAGTCCCCCACAGCCCCAGAAGCCTCCTGAGTTCCTGCCTCTGAGCTAGAATCCATGTCTCCCTGTCTGACCTACCCTCCTCTTCCTGACCCACTCCACCCACCCGCACATACATGCACACCTTTCAACACATTCTCCCCAAGGCTTACTAAGAGCCAGCTATGAACATTCCCTGGAGAACTGTGACAACAGGGCCACAGCACCAATCCGTCAGTCATTCACAGCTGGGGCTGGGGGATGAGTTCCCAGAGATCCAGGGAAGGTGAGAGCTGGGGAAGGATGACACTGGCCCCACCTGGGTCTGGGTGAGGCCGAGCTGCGCTGCCAGCTGGGCCCTCTCGGGCAGCGCCAGGTACTGCGTGTGCTGGAAACGCTGGTTTAGGTGCTGCAGCTGCAGGCTGGAGTAGATGGTCCTCGGCTTGCGGAGCTTTTTGGCCGGGGCCTGAGGGCGCCGCTCGGAGGGTTCCGGGGACAGCCGCGGCTTCTCCGAGTCTGGTGGGCAGCACAACACGATGCAGGGGGCGAGGAGGGAGCGAGGGGGTAGGACGGACAGTTTCATAGGCTTATTAGCATCTCGTCTGCATGCCGTCGGCTGCAAATAGCAAAAAGCGCAGCCACCAAGATCGCCCCCTTGGCCCCTGCCCTCTACCTTCCGCGTGGAGCGTTTCAACCCCCAGGTTCACCGCGCCAGGTGATACAAGGCGCAGTTCTGCTCCCAGGGAGCTCGCACTCGTATGGGTCCTGTGACCCTAGGAAGAAAGCGCGGAGGGCCACAGCCAGGGTACCGCGGCGCCTGCGGTGGGAGGTCGGAGTTCAGCCCCGGGCGGTGGCGCCAGCTTGGAGTAGGGCGGGGCAGAAAGGCTAGGTCCAGGGCTGAGCCGAGGCCTAGAGATGACAGAGGAAGGACATTGCAGGCGGAGGGAACTCAAGAGCAATGCTCAGAGGCTTGAGATGGTGTCCGCGTGGCAGCCTCCGGCTGCGGCCAGCGGGGCGGGTGAGAGGCCCGGCTGAGAGGACCTTGAATTCCAGTCTCGCAGCGCTGATAGTGACCCCGGGTTTGCCCTGGCCTCGCCTACTGTAACGGGCTGCCCCTCTGCTCAGGCGCACCCTGCAGGAAAAGTGACCATCTCTCCCCCGCCACACCGTGGCCGGCTGGGTTTCC
The DNA here is from genome assembly GCF_006542625.1 of Nomascus leucogenys. NCBI lineage: Eukaryota > Metazoa > Chordata > Mammalia > Primates > Hylobatidae > Nomascus > Nomascus leucogenys. The sequence goes on from NW_022095769.1 coordinate 1,509,407, forward strand.
AGGGACCCCCAGAAGCCGGGTCTGCGTGGGGCAGCCCCTTCCTTCGTTGGGCAGCGCGCACAGAGCGGTTCTGGCGGCAGGGAAGGTGACCCGGGTTCCAAGAGCGCGCAGTGCAGCCTGGCGGGGCCACTCCTGGATCGCGCTGCGGGGCTGCCGCAGGGGATCTGGTCAGCTCTGGCCCGCCTAGCTCTCCAGGAATCTCGGCCGCGGGATAGCCCAGCCGCAGAATGCTGAGGGACAGGGGAGGGTTGGGCCGAGGGATTTCTGTTCTTCCGAGCCAGCCACCCTAACCTGCGCGGCTCTACGGTGACGCTGGAGAGGTCCCAGGCGATGGGGGGTGTAGGGCGGATGGAGCAGCCGCAATGCCCGGGGGCTTAGGGCAGCGTTTGCCGCATTCCCCGCGGGACTGTCCAGCCGACCTGAGCCGAGAGAGACCGGCTTGTGTCCGCCCGCGTACCCCCACCTTCTTCCCCTAGTCGGGCTCACCCTCCACACGTCAGTGTACCCGCCCTCGGCCAGCCGCGGTCACCAGCTGCCGTCACCTCCCCCGCATCCCTCACCCGTGGCCTCGGGCGCTGCGGGCTTCTGAGATCCTCCCTCCTCGACCCTGCCTCAACCAATTCCCAGAAAAACCGTTGGGTTTCCGCTCCCGCCCGCGCCTGTCCTGCCTCCCCTGCCTCAACCCCACTGCTGGCAGCTCTGGGCTGGCAGCCCAGAGCCCACCCGCGCCTCTCTGGCTGCGTGGACTGCGCAATTCGAGCGGGGACACAGAGTCTCTGAGGCCGACCCGGTTGCTGAATTCGCATAGCCCTCCGCGCCCCAACTCTCCCAGCAGACCCCCTCCAAGTTCCTTCCCGGACAGCTGCCTTTCCCTACCCCAGTTCCAGCAAGTCACGACTGGATCTGCCCGGGTCGCGATCATCGAGCCCCAGGGCCTCCCTCCAGGCCCGCTGCTCCCGACGGCTCAACGGGGTGGTGGCACCGCTCACTTGGAGCCAAACCTTTTCCCAAGGCAGGAGTGGACATAGAGTGGAAGTAAAAGGAGGACCCCAAGCTCTCGATCACATGCCCTCCACTCTAGAGCGCCCAAACCCACCAGTTCCAGTAGAGAAATGCTAGAAATGTATTCTAAGGAAATCTGGGTGTGTGTGGTTTTTCGTTGGATGGGGGAAAGTCCTTAAAGAAAATGAACTCTCCACTCTGTTGTCCTTAGATCTCAGACACGACTGACAACACCAAACCTACTGCCAGCAATTCTCCCGAGGACAAGGTCGTGGTATTCCCACCCCAGTCCCCAAACACATAACACACACAAACATACCCTATTAGCATACACTAAAGGACAGTCAAAGGGATTCATTTGAAAAACTACAACTACTCCTCCCTGCAACTGCGCCCACTCCAACCACACCCTGCAGCCCAGGAGAGACAGCCACAGTTCTGTCACAGAAGGCAGTTAATTTTGGGGGGTTGGAGGAAGCTCCCTAAAATCGATGCTCCTGGCCACATGCTTTGCCCATCTATACGTCAAAGAAGTTGAGCTTCTAAATCCTAGGGTCACTTCTGGCTCTGACGGTTTGTGAGCACGTCAGAGCCACAGGAGAAGGGAGGAAGATGTCTTGGTCCTGAGCTGACCCCAGTGAAGTCACCTAGTGGATGTGCCTCCTTGGAAGGGACTGCCAAAGACAATTGCAGGAGGAGGGGATGAGCAATTAGATGGAGGCAAAGAGTCCAGGGACGTGGAGGCTAAGCTGGAGCCAGTGCAGATGGGACTGTGGGCAATGCCATACCCACATTGTATGTCAGCTCAGCTGCAAGGCCCAGGATCCCAAAGACGGGCCAGGTTCTCCACCTCACTGAGGCCTTCCAGTGAGCACTTTCTCAGGAGCTCAGAGTTGCTCCAGGCAACAGGAACTGTAGCCTAACCTACCCCAAAGCCAAGGAGTGGAGATGACAGCGATGGCCTGCTCCTTTGGCTGGAAGGCTGAGGTAGTCAGGGAGAGATGAGCGACTTTCTGACCAGCCTTTGGCTACCTTCTCAGAACAATGGATGGAGGGGTCCTACTTCCAGATTCTGCCAGGCCAGCTTCCAGTCAAGGTCAGGCCTGGTCTGAGGAGAGAGGGTAAGGCCGGGGAAGGGAGAGGACAGACCCCAGAATAAGCCTCGATGTCTACAGCCCTCCTACCAGGACTTGATTTGTTTTTCAGTGTTTGGCTTGATCACTGCTTTCTGAGACAAGACTAACGCAGAAAGGGGCGACATGGGGCAGGAAGGGAGTACAGGATGGGGGCGGGGGGATTCTGACGAAGAGGCTAGGCCCCCATCCCCACATCTGGATTGCTTCAGTTTTCCATTACTAGTAGGTACACACAGCCCCGCTGCTCCAGGTGGGGGGTGGGGGGAGCCCTCTCGCCGGTCTTTAAACAACTGCAAATCGAAACCAGGTCGGTTTTGAAAGGAGACCTAGAGCAACTCTCTCCAGCCCCTCCCCCCTGTCTCCCGCCCCATCCCTTCGCCCTCCCCCCACCCCCACATCCCAGGGAATCCAAGGAAGGTTTGAATCCCGCTAGCTGCGTCCAACCAGGCGAGGGAGAAGTTTAGGGGCGCACAGGAGCCGAACCCCAGAGGTGGGAAGAGCCGCCAAGGCCCAACTTACCTGTCTCGAGTTCCTGAGGGTGCTCTGCGGGTCCGCAGAGAGGCTGAGAGAGCGCCGCGGGTTGCTGGCAGGACAGGTAGGAGTCTCCGGGGTTCGCTGGCTCGGTGTAGGGGTAAGACAGGAGGTGGCCATACGGCCTGGAGTAGGACAAATTGGGGGAGGCTGCGGTTGTAGGGGACAGGCCAAGCGGGTAGGCAGCCGCTACCGACGGGAAGGGGGCGAGGTCTGGGAAGACAGCTTTGGAGGCGTCCCGGCCGGGGAGGCGGCAGGGCAAAGAGGTCATTGTGGCCAGGGCCCGGGCAGAAGGGCCATGACCCGGCACGTAGTCCGCTGCCGCTGCCAACCCTCTTTTCCAAGCCTCCGGCGTTGGGCCGGACGGGCCCCCCAGCCAGCAGCCCCCACACTTAAGATCCCGGAGAAAGTGTCTCTCTGAGCCTCTTTCAGAGGAGAACGCGCGCCTGGGAAAGGGGTTCCGGGGGGGTGCCCCCCATGACTTTCCCCTCCCCCCAAATCCATGGGGGCCCCCTCCTGTCCACCGGGTTCGGTTCTTGGGACCCGACGGGGGCCCCGCCCTCTTAGATGTCCCGGATTGGCTACCGCCCGCGGTGACCTCACGGAGACTTGGAGCCGGGCCCCGCCCCTCGGGACGGCCCGCTGTAGAGAAGTGGGAAATGGGAGGGGGACGGTGCGCACGCTCCAGGCCGGTCTATCTGGGGGTCTCCTCCGAGAGGTGCTGGGGTTGCAGAGCGATTGGTGCAGTCCAGGAAACTCGGTTATAATGGCAGAAATTCTAGAGAGGTGGCGAGCCTGGATGCCCAAGGGACAGGGAGCTGAGTGGTGGGCAGAGGCCCTGGGGCTGCGGAGACGCAGGGATCTGCATTTGCAGACTCCCGATTTCGGGGGTCTGCACGTCGATTCTGGTCCAGCCGCCGTGGACCTGCAGGGGAGTCAAGTGCAGACCGCCAGCGCCAGCCGCTTAGTCAGCGCGTCGGAATGCTCTGCTGCTGAGCGCCGGCAGTTTGTTGGTAAATAGACGCCCGGGCTGGGAGGGTGCCGCCCGGCGCCCAGCCTGCCCCGCACGCGTGTGGCGCGCACGCCCCCGCGGGGCGCCCTGGGCCTGGCACGCCGAGACCGCTGCCGCTGCACCCCACCGCCCTGCGTGCTGGCTTCCGCTTCCGGCAGGGGCCCGGGTTTGGTTGCGACACCGCAACTCCTTGCAGGCCCCCGAAGCTGAAGAAGGGATCTGCCCTCTGGGCGTTAGCCTGTGCGGTGCCCCGCCTTTCCTGGCGCCGCAGGGTGCTGAAGTGTTGCTTGAACCCGGACGAAATCTGGGAGTGGGAGATGAGTCCAGTTGGATGGCTCCTGGGCGGGCACAGGAAATACTGCAGGCCAGTCTCCCTGGCGCATTTTCCAGGCTGTGTTCAGGACTTGCTTCTAAACATTAGTATCCATGGCCTCGATGGACACGTGTCCACGTATACAAGCATTTATTGACACGTGTACACAACTACACAGGGACTCCATTCAAATGCAACATATATACTCACATATACCAACATGGAGGTGCCTACACTGATGTTCGCACTGGCATTCCTCTATAAAAAGAGAGGTTCATTTATAAATCTGCAAACAGTTTAGGCTGTGATGTGTATACATCTACATACCTAAAGATGAATTAGCACTATCCATGAATAAAAACTCTATCTAGTACTTGTCTCTTACATAGGTTCATGAGTATACAAGTCAAATCACTGGTGTACATACTCGAAAATACAGAAGATCCAAGCATATAAAAGGTATACTTGTGTTCCTACCCTATGAGAAATACCTGTCCACACACATCTAAGATGCCTTATGTTAGGGGAGAGACCGTTCCATCCCTAAACTGCCAGTCTTCACAAATTCCCCAGCATACCCAAACACCTGTTCCCACTTTATGCAACTTGGCAGGCAAATTCATGTTTGTACACACGCACATGCTTTCATTGTTAGCGTTCAGAGTGAAGGTAGCCCTCGTAGAATTGGGAGATGGAAGAGGATGGTGATAAGAAAAAGAGAGATCAGGCAAGGCGGCTCAGGCCGGTAATCCCAGGATTTGGGGAGGCCCAGGCAGGCAGATCGGTTGAGCTCAGGAGTTCGAGATCAGCCTGGGCAACATAGGGAGACTCAACTCTACAAAAAGTACAAAAATTAGCTGGTCATGGTGGTGTATGCCTGTAGTCCCAGCTACTCAGGAGACTGAGGCAGGAGGATCACTTGAGCCCTGGAGGTCAAGGCAGCAGTGAGTCGAGATCGTGCCACTTCACTCCAGCCTGACTGACAGAGTGAGACTCTATGTTGAAAAAAGAAGGAGGAGGATGAGAAGGAGGAGGATGAGGAGGAGGAGGAGGCAGCAGCCTGGAAGAATAGGAGAAAACACTGGCTGGGGAATGGCTGAGCCCAGGCCTCCTTAGAGAGACAAAATCAATCAAATGGGTATGCAGGAGTGGTTGAAGCTCAGTCAGGTGTCCTGCAAGGAGGAAGAGCAAATCTATTTCAAACTAGACTCCCCAGTGGAATAGATAGAGGTGAGTTTTTCCAAGGAGAGACTCTAGCACCTGGCTTGGAGCTCTTCATCTCGAAGCCTTGGAGCCAGGAAGAAGGGGCTCTTGCAGGGGATCTTCCTCCTCTGGGCAGCTGGAGAACCCACTCCCCTTTTGTCCAACAGGGTGTGGAGGGTTTGCTCAGTAGATAAATGCTTATTCTATGTGGAACTACCTTTCTCCCTTTCTTCCTTAATTCTAGCCATGCCACCACCTCCTTAGAGCTGGAGCTGCGAACCTGTGAGGATATATATCCTTCTAAACCTTTCATTCGACCATCACCATTTTCCTCTACAGGGATGGAGGCAGCCTTACAGCAGTGCTGAGGAGAGTTTCCAGGGATGGCACCAAAGGTGTGCATCAAAGGAAGAGAATGTTTTTTGGGTGGGGTTGGCTGTGAGGGAGGGTTTCCCAAAGGAAGTGCTTTTGAGCTGGAATTGACAGGGTAAGTGGAAAGACATTCCCTCTTAGAACCATGTGCACAGAATCCTTTCTTGTCAGACCTAGGAAAGAAGGGCAGGCATGGGTTTTCTGGCAGGGTTCTGCCACATTTGGCTTTGGGCATCCTCCAAAGCCAGGAGATCCCCAGTGCATACTTGTCTTAAGTTCTAAGCTCTCAGGGCTTCTCTGAACTCAGAGGATCTTCACCCCTATGAAGCAGCAGGACATACTCTGCAGCCCTTTAGAATTTATCAAGCACTCATAACATCCAAGTCCTGTGCATCTACACACACACACAAACACACACACACACACAGACACACACACGCTCAAACCCCAGGCACTATTATCCCCATTTTACAAATGAGGAAACATCTCCTTCCATCATCACCTGTTTCTTCAAGGCTCTCTTCTGTCATATTCCAGAGCGTGTGGGGGTGGGGCACCTGCTTGGAATAACCTGGGGTCTCCTCAGAAGCAGGCTCCCCAGGGAGGGATCCTCTCCAATAGGAGTCTCATCTCACCAACCAGGAAAGGTGGACATGGTGAGGATGTGGGCTGGGAAGCACAGTAATCTCGTATTGGATCAGAGGGGAGAGAGGATGCTTGCTTAGGAAAAAAAGTTGAACCAATACAGAGACGATTAGCATGGCCCTTGCACCAGGATGACATGCAAATTTATGAAGCATTCCATATTTTACAAAAAAATTTTAAAGAGGGAGGGCTGGCTTGAGACCCTTGAGGCTTGGGTTCTGGTCCAGTTCAGCCATGAAGTTGCTGGTTGGGATATTTTGCATTAGTCATTTGCCTTCTCTGAGACTGGTTTACCCAGAAGGGATAAAAGAACTGAGCTGGATTAAGAACTCCAAGCCTTTGTCATTTGCTTTATGACAAATTGCAAAAACTAAAATCCAAAACCGTAAGAAAACCAAGAAGAAGTGGGGGGAGGAGGAGGGATGGAAAGAAGGAAGTAAAAAAGAGAACTCTCTTCTGTCACTACCAATACCTCAGGCCCCGGGGTCGTCACAAAAGCCAGAAGTGGCTCTCCCAACTCTCCCTCACAGATCCTCTCGCTTAGCGCAAGGGGCCCGCTCGGAAAACTCCAGCACCCTGGTGATGCTGTGGGGGCAGACCGCGGGGTCCAGAGTTGGGGGGAGGGGATACGGCGCCGCGGGGGTCTAGGGATTGGGCCGAGGCGCGGGGATTGGACCTGATCCGCTAGGTGGATGCTAGTTTGCTTACTCTTCTTGGGTCGCCGGGCAAAGGCCAACGCAACCGCTCCGGTAATAATTCCTTGCGCAGCATAGCACCCACGGCGGTGGGATGCATTCCTTGTTTGATCACCCAGAGTTCTGACCTTCCCGGTAGCGAGAATTCCCTCCGAACCAGCCCCTTCCCTGGCGGTCTATCACGAGCACCCCTAACATTTGGTGAGTGCGCAGAGCCCTCGGCAGTCTCCGGGCTCCATAGGGTGCCTACCGCACGCCCCAGGAGCGGAGGTCTCTGTCTGCCCCTGCAGCCGGACGCCGAGGTCTGTAACCCCGAGCCAGCACTCAGAGGATCTGCCAGGGGAACAGAGATTCGACCGCGACCATAGTCCTCCGCACTCCGCGGCCCTTCCGGGATTATCCGTGCCCTTTCTCCTCCATCCCACCCACCGGCCCCAAAACGAACTTTTAATATAGTGTTGTCATTCGCAGTGGGTTTTAAGTTTTATTTGGAAGGACTTTTCTTTCTTAGTAACTCACGTTGAATAAACTGAATAATTCGGTTTGGCGGCGGGAGGGAAGGAATCAGATCTTCGCCCCAGCCTCCCTGAGCTCTGCCCGGCGCGCTGTGGGTAGAGTCCCCGCATTCAGCGAGGCCCGGAGAAGGTGCAGTCTGAAGAAACCTGAGTCCCCCTCTCCGATTTGACTTTTCCTGAAATTTGGAATGATTGCGCCTCTTTTTCTCTTTCTGATCGAGCATTTAGTGCTGGCGCAAGCCGGGCAGCCGACTGGTTACCGAGCCCACAGCCAGCCCGGCAGTGCGCTTCCATTTGCGCTCACCTCAGCACTCGCCTGAGCGCTTTCTCAGGGATTGGAGTTCCCGCCTCATTTTCCAAATAACCCTGGAGAAGCTCCCGGGGGAGGAGGAGGGGAGAGGCCTTGGGGTCAGCACCACTTCGATTCCAGCACTGCAGTGGCTCCCCACGCCCGTCTCCCGCTCCGCCATCGGCGAAGCTCTCCCGGAGTCTTTGCATTACTTGCAAATTTGAGCCTCTGCTCAGGAAAAGTCTTCTATTTGAGATTAGCTGGGATGTTTTATGCACACACTAAACATGTTAAAAACAAAACTAGGAACAATTCTTGGGGCACGGGGTAGGGGGACGGAGGAAGAGAGGGAGAGAGAGAGAGACAGAGAGAGAGAGAGAAAAAAACGGTTAACAAAAAATGGGGCGGTTTTGAGGGTGTCTTGAAGGCAGGCTGCGCCGCTGGGGAGCCACGCGACGCTGAACTTCGCTGGGTGCGGGAGCAGGAAATACCCCGGGATTGGGGACGCGTGGGCTGGGGGACGCGTAAGTTCCAGACTCGGTGGCCCGGAGCTCTGAAGTTTTCCCTCGGTGTCCCAGCCCCGGACCCAGTGGACCGAAAGGAGGCGCCCGCCCCAGGAGCTGGACTGACAGACCGCCGGCTGGCCTGCCAGGGCGCCCCGGGGAAACACAGCGAGCCGGAGAGAGGCCCTGAGGCCAACCCGGCTGCAACGAATTTGTCCGGCCCCGAACGAAGGCAGCTCCGCCGGGATCTTCAGACCTTCCCAGACCTAGGCATGGAAAGTAGGCGTTTCGCCAACGTCTTCATCGCCGGGTGCAGGGTGAAAGCCAGAGGTGGGAGTAGTGGGAGCTGGAAGGTTCCTCTAGCGGCAACATCGAAGACAATGCGTGCACGGGCGCACACAATACAACACAGAGCGCGCGCACACACACACAGACACACACAACACAAACACCATAAACACACAGATGCACAGATGCTCAGACGTATACTTCTGCAACCCAGTAGCCTCAGCATACGCTCCATAGGCAACCACACAGCCACATCACACATACACAACAAACACAGCACACGTACACACACAACCACCCCCCGAACACACACACACGCACACTCACACCTGCCCTCTGGACCCCCTGGAGTTGATGGAGGGTCCACAAGGGTGGGGTTATTGGTTTAACTTTTTGACCAGTGACCTCACCCGAACCAGACCCTTTGGAAGTCCAGACTGCTTTTCTTTCATAACAAAAGGTCTGGTCTCTGAATCCTGATCAGGGCAGCTCAGCCTGGGAAGAGACAGCCTTACCTCTGTTGGTTTGGGCCTGGGAGAACGAGGGAAATATTGCCTTGGGGAGGAGAGTGGAGTGGCTGCATGGGCGCACAGACATACCCACACCCCTTCCCTTCAATGTGAGAAAAATAATCACAACTACAAAAAACCTCAAACTCAGGCTTTCCCTCTGTGTACCCCTGTGTTGGGCTCTTGGGTCCCCAGGCCTGGTGTGGGGGGAGGGTAGGCAGAGGTAAGGTGAAAGGTAACTCAGTCCCACTCTCACTCCGCTGTCTCTCCCCTAAACCTCCCCCTCACCTTGCTCAGCTATGGGGGCGGGGCGGGAGTGGTTGGCGAGAGGAGGGTCCTGGACCCACTCTCAGCGGTTTACGGAGCGGGTAGTGCATCGCGCACCTCCTCCAGCCTGGCTTCCACCCTCGGCTGTCAATCACCCTCATTAATTCTCTTTGGAAAATGATCCCACACTGGAACTTCACTAGCTGCTGCCTGGAAAAGGCTGGAGGACGTGGTAAGGGGGAAGGAAAATGGGCAGAGAAGTGGGGAGGGTTTGTACTAGCTTCATGGGGTGAGGGTGATGCAAGCTGGTTGGGGAACTGAGCCCTGAAGACTTTCCGTCTTCTCAAGTCAGTTTGCCTCTCCCCTCCCCTGCACACCCCTCCCAGACTCTGAGCTGACTCTCACCTGTCCAGGCTGGACCTTGGGAAAAAAACAGCTCTTTGCAGCCCAAATTCTGTCATGAGTCCCAAAACTAGTGAGGAAGGGGAGCTCAGCCCCACACTCTCAACCACCAGTCAACCCAGTGGGGCACTGCTGCCTCTGGTGCTTTCCACAGGAAAGAGAGGGAGGGCAGGGTAGTAGACCTCTGGGTGTGTAGACAAGAGGATCCAGATGAAGGCTCTATTCTTGGAGACCCCTCTGAGGAACCTAGCAGAGCCTGTCCCAGGGCCTTTAGGGTAGAAGGGGAGCAGTGGCGACCTGAGGCCTTGTGCCTTGGGTAACACAATAAAATTGATAATATCAGCAAACACTTAAGTGTTGTCTGTGCTCCAGGCACTTTGCTAAGCCCTTACATGGATCATTTTATTGAATCATCACAAGAATTGTATGTGGTACATTCTCTCTCTTTAAGAATATAAGACATACTCTGGCTGGGAGCGATGGCTCACGCCTGTAATCCCAGCACTTTGGGAGGCCGAGGTGGGTGGATCACGAGGTCAGGAGTTCCAGACCAGCCTGGCCAACATGGTGAAACCCCATCTCTACTAAAAAAAGATACAAAAATTAGCCGGGCATGGTGGCATGTGCCTGTAGTCCCAGCTACTCAGGAGGCTGAGGCAGGAGAATGGCATAAACCTGGGAGGCAGAGCTTGCAGTGAGCCGAGATCACGCCACTGCACTCCAGCCTGGGCAACGGAGTGAGACTCCATCTCAAAAAAATATATATAAGACATACTCTATCATGAGTATCCTCATTTTATAGATAAGGAAACCAGAAACAGAGGCACAGGAAGGTCAAATAACTTGCCTAAAAGCTGGAACTGGAACCCAGGCCAGCTTAGCCCTCTTAACTACCATGGGGTTGTCTTACCTGGAGAAGCACCACTCAGCAAAGGCAGAGGAAGGGCTGAAGATGGCTGAGAAGAGGAGGAGACCCCAGGAGAGGAATGCCCTCCATAGAATGCCAGTAAGAGAAGTAATAACATTAATACTGGCTAATATTGTAGGCTTGTGTACTAGACATACTTTACGTGCTCTCTTTCTTTCTTTTTCTTTCTTCCTTCCTTCCTTTCTTTCTTTCTCTCTTTTTCTTTCTTTCTCTCTCTCTCTCTTTTTCTTTTTCTTTCTTTCTCTCTCTCTCTCTCTTTCTTTTTATGCTTTTTAGATGAGGTCTTGCTCTGTCTCCCAGGCTGGAGTGCTGTGGCGCAGTCTCGGCTCACTGCAACCTCTGCCTCCCGGGTTCAAGCAATTCTCCTGCCTCAGCCTCCCAAGTAGCTGGGACTACAGGCGCCTGCCACCACGCCCAGCTAATTTTTGTATTTTTAGTACAGATTGGGTTTCACCATGTCGGCCAGGATGGTCTCAATCTCTTGACCTCGTGATTCACCCGTCTTGGCCTCCCAAAGTGCCGGGATTACAGGTGTGAGCCATTGTGCCTGGCCACGTGCATTTTCTTAGAAATCTTCATACAGTCCTGCAAAGAGAGTCCTTTTTTTTTTTTTTTTTTTTTTTTGTAGATAGGGTCTCACTCTGTTGCCGAAGTTGGAGTGCAGTGGCAAGAACACGACTCACTGTAGCTTCAACTTCGTGGGCTCAAGTGATCCTCCTGCCTCATCCTCCCAAGTAGCTGGGACTACAGGCATGTGCCACCATGCCTGGCTAATTTTTAAATTTTTGTACAGACAAAGTCTCACTATGTTGCCCAGACTGGTCTCCAACTCCTATGCTCAATTAAGAATCCCACTCTTGTCTTTGTTGTTATTGTTGTTGGGTTTTTTGTTTGTTTGTTTTTTGAGATGGAGTCTCACTCTGTTGCCCAGGCTGGAGTGCAGTGGCATGATCTCAGCTCACTGCAACCTCTGCCCCGGGTTCAAGTGATTTCTGGCTAATTTTGTATTTTTAGTAGAGACGGGGCTTCACCATGTTAGCCAGGCTGGTCTTGAACTCCTGATCTCAAGTGATCCACCTGCCTCGGCCTCCCAAAGTGCTAGGATTACAGGGTGAGCCACCATGCCCAGCCATGAAAATCCTATTTTTTTTTTTTTTTTTTTTTGAGACGAAGTCTCGCCCTGTCACCCAGGCTGGAGTGCAGTGGTACAATCTCGACTCACTGCAAGCTCTGCCTCCTGGGTGCACGCCATTCTCCTGCCTCAGCCTCCTGAGTAGCTGGGACTACAGGCGTCCGCCACCATGCCCGGCTAATTTTTTTTTTTTTTTGTATTTTTAGTAGAGACGGGGTTTCACCGTGTTAGCCAGGATGGTCTCAATCTCCTGACCTTGTGATCTGCCCGCCTCGGCCTCCCAAAGTGCTGGGATTACAGGCATGAGCCACCGCGCCTGGCTGAGAATCCTATTCTTATCCCCATTTTACAAATGAGGAGACTGAGGCACAGAAAAGGTGTGTGCAGGGCCCGCATCCACTTGGCTGAAAGGCAAGAAAGTGAGGAAAGAGCTGAGACTGAGAGTCAGGAGGCTCCACACTGTGGAGGGTCTCGAACGCCAAGCAAGAGCTTCAAATGGGGCCCATGGGCAGTGGAGAAGACCAGGATGGGAGTGGAGAGGCTTCCCAGGGGTATCTTGGGTTACCAGGGTGGGTTGGGGAGGGACGAGTCAGGTGGCAGAGAGAGCCCAGTTAGGAGGCTGTTGCAATAGGTCAAGCATGAAGTGAGAAGGGAAGGTTCAAGGGGATGGTGGCAAAGACAAGGGAAAGGAAGGGAAGCATGAGAAGAGTGGCTTAAAGACAAACCCTACTGGGCTAGGTAACTGTACCACAGAGGGTAGAAGCAAAAATGACTGTGAAGTTCCCAGCCTGGGCAACCAGAGGAGCCAGGTGCCTGGTTCACACATTCAGGCATTTGATGGTGGGAATGAACCATGGACCAAGATCCTGGGTTAGATGTTGCAGCAAGCAGCCAGCCACTCTGACTAGTTTGCCCCTGCACAAGTGTCTTTCCCAGTCCTGCCAGTGTGCACAGGTGAAATTTACATATATGCAGATGTATGCAAATGAGAGCAACCTCATCTGGGCCCTGAGCCAGGAGCCAGTGAGGCAGGCCCTCTCCCACCTCCAGGGACGAGGAGGAGGACCGCCCCAGCCCTGACTCACTCGCTGACATGCCGCCTGGAATGCCACCTCCCCAGCTGCCTTCCTCCAACTTGGGAAACTCGCTCCTGGAATCACCATGAAGCTCAAGCCCAGAAGATCACAAGCAGGAAAGACTTGGGGCTGGGGTTGAGGACTTTCTAAATCAGAGTAATGATGTATTTTGAGTTCTCCTGGCAAATCAGCAAGGGGCAGGGGACAGGAGGAGGCTGGGCAAATGCCTAGGGAATATGACATTTTCCCTGCAATGTATATGGCCTTCCCCAAAGCATGTGGACATCTATAACTACAGTGGGACCTCATAATAACTTGTGAAGCAGGTGGTTATTTGCCCCATTTTACAGATGAAGACACCGAGGCCCATGTCTTAAAGTGCCTTGCTAGGGAAAACCTCACTCATGTGTACAGAGCAGGATTTTCAATCCAGGCCTCTGACTCAGTGCCTTTTGCACTACTTCATGGTTTGGTGCTGGGCTGAGGGAATGGGCAGCTAACTCTGGAGTCTGGGGCTCAGTTTGGAGAAACTGTTGACCCTCAGGTATCCAGTTACAAGAAAGAAACCTCTAGTCTTCTCAGTCCTTAAGGACTTCAGCAAATAAGTGAACTCTTGTCTCTAGACCTAAGGCCATACCTCTCAAGTGGGGTGATAGACCATGCACCTCACTTCCGGCTTCTTCAATGCTCTCTTTTTAAAACATCAGCTAGATACAGAGTCTGTGTAGGGTGCCATGGGAGACTGGTCCCACCCAATAGCAAATTTAGCAATTTGTGTATATTAAAATTATGAAAAAAAATAAAATAAACAGGCCAGGCATGGTGGCTCACACCAAGGTGGGTGGATCACCTAAGGTCAGGAGTTCAAGACCAGCCTGGCCAACATGGCGAAACCTCGTCTCTACTAAAAATACAAAAATTAGCTGGGCATGCTGGTGCACGCCTGTAATCTCAGCTACTTAGGAGGCTGAGGCAGGAGAATCGCTTGAACCTGGGAGGCAGAGGTTGCAGTGCACTGAGATCGCACCACTGCACTCCAGCCTGAGTGACAGAGTGAGACTCTGTCTCAAAAAAAAAAAAAAAGAATAGATATGAGTGTATTGCTGTGTGCCCAGGCTGGAGTGCAGTGGTGTGGTCATAGCTCACTGCTTCCTCAACCTCCCAAGCTCAAGCAATCCTCCCACCTCAGCCTCCCAAGTAGCTGGGACTACAGGCGCATGCCACCATGCCCAGCAATTTTTTTTTTTTTTTTGAGATGGAGTCTCGCTCTTGTCACCCAGGCTGGAGTGCAGTGGTGCAATCTTGGCTCCCTGCAACATCTGCCTCCCGGGTTCAAGCAATTCTCTGCCTCAGCCTCCCCAGTAGCTGGGATTTCAGGCTCCCGCCACCATGCCTGGCTAATTTTTACGTTTTTAGTAGAGACGGGGTTTCACCATCTTGGCCAGGCTGGTCTTGAACTCCTGACCTTGTGATCCACCCGCCTCGGCCTCCCAAAGTGCTGGGATTACAGGCATGAGCCACTGAGCCTGGCCTAGCAATTTTTAAAAAATTTTTTGTAAAGATGGGGTCTCAGAATGTTGCCCAGTCTGGTCTCAAACTCCTAAGCTCAAGTGATCCTCCTGCCTTGGCTTCTCAAAGTGCTGGGACTACAGGCATGAGCCAACACACCTGGCCCAGATCTGAATTCTAATCCCACCTACATCACCTACTGACTTGGGCAAATAAAACTTCCCTGTGTCTCAGTTTCCCCATCTGTGAAATGGACATCATAATAAGCCCAACCTCACAGGGTTGTGAAGATTCAGTAAATAACTCTAAGTGACCATGCATAGCAGACATTTCACACACTTAACTCTCTTTCCTCTTGTTGGTTCCTTTGGCTCACCCACAACGGATATGCGAATCTCCATCACTCAATCCACTTGCGGGGGTGGGGTGAGGTGCCACACCCAATTTCATTAAAAAGCTTTTGTCTCCAAGGATTTGGTGATGGTGGGAGGTGTCACCCCCAGGATACAGAACTCCTGCAGGGCAGAGTTCCTTAGCTCCTCATCCTCACAGCACCTGGCACTGTGCCTTGCATGCTGAGGCGCTCAGGGCAGCCTTTATTCTCCAGCTAATCCTGAAGCCACCCTCAGCTTCTAAGCATAGGGACACTTGTGAAGGTCAGTCCTCCCGGTGGCATATGGAATACTTTCACACTCAGGATCTCAGCTAATCCTTACCACTCAGTCAGGTGGGGCAAGTATTGCTGTCCCCATTTCACAGATGAAGAAACCAATGCTCAGAGCAGCTCAGGGCCTTGCCCAACATTGCACAACCAGTACGTGACAGAGCTGGGATTGGAACCCCAAGCCTCCTGACTCTGGAATTCTCTGGGTTTTTCCAGAGCAGCCCAACTCTCTCTGAATGGGTGGGTGAAGGAGGAGAGGAGGACAGAACTTTCAGAAACTGGATGTTGCATGGACGTGAGGGGGTCTTTGTGCTATGTGGGTTGTGGGGGCTGGCGGTGGTCAGAGCGAAGCCCCAATCTCTGCAGCAGGGTAGCACAATGACAAGAGTGAAGACTGAAAGAGCAGTAAGGCAATTGGCCCTATGGAAAGCCAGCGGTGGGGATGTGCGACTTGTCTGCAAAAGTGTGAAGGGCTTCAGACTAATTCTGTATGACATTTGAGGCCAAATGGAAGCTGCTGCAATGTTGATTTATGCTCAGTATAAGGAAGACATTTTTAATAGCTAGAGTTTTCAAAAGTAGCACATTCTCCACCTCTATCTTAGGTACCAATTCCTTCTACCTTAAATGGAGTGGTGATTTCACATCTTGTTTCCTCTGTTGGAATAAGACATTCTGCGGGCAAGTTCATCTCCCATTGAGCTTTGCTTCCTCCAATATGTGTGTGTATATCATCTGTCCTTAGTAAGTGTTTGTGAGCCCCTGTCGCTGAAGGTGTTCAAGCAAGGCTTACTGTGGGATCTCAGGGAATGCTGTGAGATGGGGCTGAGAGCCTGGACCCTGGAGCAGTAGGTTTGAATCTAGTTCTGCTGCTTACTAGCTAGGGGACCTGGCATAGGTGGTTCAGAATTTCTGAGTCTCATTTTGCTCATCTGTAAGGTGGAGTTAATACCACCTACTCCATAAAATTGCTGTGAGGACTGTGAGGCACTCTATGTGACTAGCAGGGTGCCCGGCACAAGGACAGCCAAGAAAGCAGCTTTTTGGATGATATACGTAGTTGAGAGGCTGTGTCATAGACTAAAGAAATGGGCTAGGGGGCTGGGCATGGTGTCTCACGCCTTTAATCCCAGCACTTTGAGAGGCCAAGGTGGGCAGATCACCTGAGGTCGGGAGTTCAAGACCAGCCTGACCAACATGGAGAAACCCCGTCTCTACTAAAAATACAAAATTAGCCGGGCGTGGTGGCACATGCCTGTAATCCCAGCTACTCGAGAGGCTGAGGCAGGAGAATCGCTTGAACCTGGGAGGCGGAGGTTGTGGTGAGCTGAGATTGTGCCATTGCACTCCAGCCTGGGCAACAAGAGTGAAACTCCGCCTAAAAAAAAAAAAAAAAGAAATGGGTTAGGGACCCACTAATGTCCCTGCAGTTCTGACATACGAGCCTATTCCATAGGCACAAGGAAAGGAGCTAAGCAGAAACCAGGAAGCCAACTGACTCAACATAGGAAACTGAATGAAAAATAAACAGCCCTCATTCAAGTCCCTCAGTACTTGAGACTCACACATGGACTTTTCCTATTGTTGGCCCTGTCCCCGCTTAGATAAGCCCTCTAGGCCTGGGCTTAGGTTCAGGGACTCTCCTGGTTCCTGGCATCATTTGCCCTGGAAAAGGTACCAGGAGTCCCAAGTACCCCGCCCTGCCCTGGAAGCCTAGCCTCAGCCAAGAACTGGACCTAAAAGTTCAGATTTGGTCATTACCTGATCTAACCACAAGCCCTTAACCAGCCCAAGCCTCTAAACCAGAAAGATGACGTGGCACCTCCTGGAGGGTGGCAGTGGCTCCTGAGTGCCAAGTGCCCGGGGCTGGGAGGGGCCTCCAGCAGGGCTGCTCCTCAAAGTTTCATGGCCCTTCTTAGAGATGGAAAGAACCTCAGAGGCCCAGAACCAGTGGGTCTCAAATTCTGGGATCAAGAAGGTCTGGGTGGGCCGGGTGTGGTAGCTTATCTTGTAATCCCAGCACTTTGGGAGGCTGAGACAGGAGGATCACTTGAAGCCAGGAGTTCCAGACCAGCCTGGGCAACATAGTGAGACCTCATCTCTACCAAAAATAAATAAAATTATTTTACAAATAAATAAAATATTTAGTAAATTTATTTTTAAAATAAAGAAGCTCAGCAGGGAGCAGTGGCTCACGCCTGTAATCCCAGCACTTTGGGAGGCTGAGGCGGGCAGATCACGAGGTCAGGAGTTCGAGACCAGCCTAACCAACATGGTGAAACCCCATCTCTACTAAAAATACAAAAATTAGCCGGGCATGGTGGCGCATTCCTGCAGTCCCAGCTACTTAGGAGGCTGAGGAAGGAGAATCGCTTGAACCTGGGAGGTGGAGGTTGCAGTGAGCCGAGATCGTGCCATTGCACTCCAGCCTGGGCGACAGAGCGAGACTCCATCTCAAAAAAAAAGAAAGAAAGAAGCTCTGGGTGGGCCTGGAAACCTGCATAATAATAAGCACTAATGGTGAGAAGCTGATTTGGCCCAACACCTCTAGTGTTAACACATGAAGAAAAGAGGATAAGACTGGCCCATAAGGACATGCCGGAACAGGACAAAAGCCCCACTCTCTGGACCCTAGCACAGAGTGTTTTCAAACCAGCAGCCTCTTGAGACTCACCCACCCAGAGAAGGGGAGGCCAAGTTCACAAGGATGTTTTTCCTGAGTCTATGCCCCATGCCCCCATTAGAGGTTGTATTGATCACATGGGAATAATTCAGCCTCCTGGAACTGGCCTCTGAACAAAATGAGATTGAAGTATTGGTCCTGTGGGGGGCCACCCCAAGCCTGGGGAGTAGGAACAAGTAGGCATCTGGGGCTAGATCTGTGGAGGGTCACCCAGGCATGTATTTGGAAATAGCCATTACACTGGTGGAAAATTTTTTGTCTGATTTAGAATAATCTCTTGTTCAGTAGCACCTAGCACAGTACCTGGCACACAGAGCCAGATGGTGTACTGAGTAAATGGATGATGCAAAATGGGGGTTGGACTCAGCCATCTTCAAGGCAAAGGGTGCAGGATTTCAGCAGAGCCTGGAGAACGCCAAATAGAGGATGCCCAGAATGCAGGATGGCCAGGGAGGTGCAGCCAAGAGGAGAGAGGGAGTTGGGCGGGCAGCTGAGAATCACATTATCCCCTCCATCCCCACCCCAGGGTCAATTGCCACTGAGTCTCAGCCCCAGAAGTTCCATGAACAGAATGGGTTTGGGTGATTGAGTAATCGTGTGGATGTTGTGTTTGTGACCACGACCATGTGACATGTGTGTAAATGCGTATGTGGTGGATCGTAACTGAGACTGCATGTGTGTGACTCTTTGTGGCTTGGGTGTGGCCCTGTGCATTGTATGGGAGCTAGGTGCTTGTGGCTGCATGTGACTGTGTGGTTGTGTGTGTGATTATGTGCACAGAAATGGGTGTTGCCTCTGCGATGCGTGCAACTCTCAGAAACTGGTTCTGAGAGTGCCTGGGAGTTGGGGGTGTGGATGCAGCAGTCTGTGTAGCTGTGTGTTGCTCTGCATAATGTGGGTGCAGCTCTGTGTAGAGACAGCTGTCATGGATGGATGTTACTGTATGGGACTCTGATATTGTCTCCAGGTGGGCCTGGGAGAATCTGGCTAGGCTCTCTTCTGTGT
This sequence comes from Nomascus leucogenys, assembly GCF_006542625.1. Classification (NCBI taxonomy): domain Eukaryota; kingdom Metazoa; phylum Chordata; class Mammalia; order Primates; family Hylobatidae; genus Nomascus; species Nomascus leucogenys. The sequence goes on from NW_022095769.1 coordinate 1,528,086, forward strand.
GAGTGTATCTACGCAACTGCCTGGTGGGTTACTGGCTTTGCATGTTGTGTACGTAGCTGGGTGTCGCACCGTCCTGTGTGTGTCACTGTATGCTCCTCTGAGGGACTCGGTTGTGTCACTGTGTGTGACTGTGACTGTGTGTGTGACCCAGCATCCCTCTCAAACCACCTTCCTTGGGTGACTTTGATGTGGTTGAGTTTCTAGAGGCCATAAGGACGCCTGCCTCACTCTGGAGGACTTCAAAAGATGGCAACTCTTTTCCCCCAGCAGGGAAAAAAACCATCTCCCCCTCCCTTTTCCCACTCCCCCTGCCTGGAGGAGAAGCCTGTTTGTTTTCCTATTTTTACTGCCTAGGATGAGTTCATGGCCGCAGCTGACTCACCAGTCTTTCCAAAGACTTGGGGAAGGAAATAGGGGTTGCTTGGTTGGGACCTCTGCCCAGGAGCCCAGAACGTTTAGAACAGAGCAAAGGAAGATATCTGGGTCCACTGTGGGTTGTGTGAGCACCTCAAGTCACTCACCCACCCTGAGCTTGGAAGGTGAAGGAGACTTCTTTAGAGGTCACTGTCTAGCCTCCAGCTTCCTACGCCAAAAGACGGGCCTCTGTCCTTATGTAAAAGCTTTCCCCTCCCATCAGTCCAGTTGAAAAGTAAGGCTGAGCCAAGGCCAGTTGAAACATAGGCTGGAGCTCTGGAGGTGCATTTGACAGGTCACCCAGATCCATATCCCTGCAGGTGGTTCAGTAAGTAGCAAGGATGCCTGGGCTTAACAACACTGTTTGCGCGCCCCCTATGGGCAGAGCCTGCCCCAGCAGAAGGAGGTACAGCTAGAGGAAGGAGGCTTGCACAGTTTAACAGGGGAGACTCAGTCCTCGTCCCCAGGGACTCTTAGCCTTATGAGAGAGTCTTAGCTTTAGCCCCCCTACCCCATACACAGACTCTGACACAAAGAATCAAGAGGATTCAAACTATATTTTCCTAGGCTTGGAAAAGAGTCATGTCCAGAACCCGAGGAAGAATTAAGAGAGGGCTTCTGGTAGGGCTTCGGGGACTTCGGTGCAGGCTTGGAGGGAGAGTACATCCTGGAGGGTGGGTGACTGGGAGGACCCAGGATGGAACAAATTTTTGGGAGATATATGGGAGGCGAGGAGAGGTGGGAAGGCCACAGTGGCATAATCCTCATGTGAGATGGCAAGCGAGGGCTTGGGCTGGACCTGGTTCACAGTGCACAGGAACTCTGCCTAAGCAAAGAGTCTGTGGATGGAAGTCCCCTTTGGTATCTACCTAGTGTCTCTCCAGCTGCAGCTGGCCTGTAGTTTCCCATGTCTGGTTGCCCAGGAGGGAGCTCTGAGGCTGGGGCTTCACCCCCTTCCCCCTATCTACCCTGGGGAGCCAGACACCCCAACTGTGCTCCCAGCCAGCTTGCCTGGCCAGCCAGCCCTCCTGCCCCCCGCCCCCATGTCCACCCTGAAGAAGCCCCTGCCAGGCTCTCACCCAGCCAGTGGCTGGAGCCATAAAAACTTCCCTCCACCCCCGCCGTCCTGGCTCACTGCCTGAAAGGCTCCTTCCAGCTCCTGTGACAGATCCTACTCATCAGATCCTACCCTTCCGTCTGCCTGAAACTCCCCAACTTTGAATTTGGGGTGTTTGGGCCACCCTCCTGGAGGAATTGAGGAGAGCTTCAAACTAAGAAGTTAAGAGGCTGGGCCTTGGGGAACTCACTGGGCAGGGCACCTAGCCTCAGTTTCCCCATCTGCAAAATGGAGCTAATGGTGTTTGCCCTGTTGGGTTTCCAGGGTGGGTGGGGAAGGCTCCAGTGAGCTCATGGGTGTGAAGGCCCTGGTGAGTTGTAAATAGTCCAGTACTCGTGGGAGGGAGGAGGGAGCGGAGCCGTGTTATTCCAGCTGGGCCTGGCTGCCTGCGTGGAGGGCTTGGTCAGAGCGGGTCAAGGGGAACTGTGAGGGTCTCTGTGCCAAGTGCTGGAAACAGGAGAATTTGAGGCTGGCACCCCGCTGAGAGCTGGGTGTACATAAGGCCTTGCAGGGGCCGCATCTGGAGGCGACAGCAGCAGGGTCTATGACATGAAGGCTTGGGGCAAGTCACTCCAATAAGTGGTTCCAAAAAAGCTGCTTTTTGGAAGAAGGGTGGTGAGAAACCTGAGGTCACCAGGTGACATCACTCTCAGCCTCTCTGACATCTCTGCCTCTGCAGGGAGGGGATGCAGATGCCATCTTTTCTTTTTTCTTTTTCTTTTTTTTTTTTTGAGACGGAGTCTTGCTCTGTCGCCCAGGCTGGAGTGCAGTGGCGCAATCTTGGCTCACTGAAACCTCTGCCTACCGGGTTCACGCCATTCTCCTGCCTCAGCCTCCTGAGTAGCTGGGACTACAGGCGCCCGCCACCATGCCCGCCTAATTTTTTGTATTTTTAGTAGAGACGGGGTTTCACCATGTTAGCCAGGATGGTCTCGATCTCCTGACCTCGTGATCAGCCCACCTCAGCTTCCCAAAGTGCTGGGATTACAGGCGTGAGCCACCGCACCTGGCCGCCATCTTTTCTCTTCTAAGGACAGAGGTCCTAGGGAGAGGAGGTTGAGCTCCTGGTATGGACTCAGGAAATTAGCTGCAGCTTTTTCTGACAGGAAAATTCTGAAGTCCTAGTCAGCTCACCAGGAGGGGCATCTGGTTGCATTTTCCTTCAGCCTGTCAGAGAGGCAGTTCCAGAGCCCTCTCCCCTCTTCTTCAAATGGGCAAACCAGTGCCCTCCCGCATGTACCACTCACCCCTTCCAACACATCTGCCCACTCTCTCCCTCCACACATTCACCCTGGCTTTCCCCTTGGAGCCTTTAAACAGGCTGCTCCCCCTCTGAAATGCTCTTCCCCAGACCACACCCTGCCCCTAGCCTCAGATCAAATCCTGCCCCTGCCAATTTCTAGCCACGTGGCCCTGGGCAAGTCGCCGCATCTCTTTGGACCTCAGTCTCCCCATCTGTAAAATGGAGTGAATGCTACCTCCCACACTGGTAGGAATGAGGAGATAACACATGAAGCGCTGAGTCCAGTTTCTGTCACAAGGGAGAGGCTCAACACCCCTTCACCCCTTCTAGAATCCCTTCCAACACCTGCTCGCCACTTACTGATTTGCCTTATTTATTGCTTCGTAATAAATCAAAAGACAGATATTCATTGAGTACTCACTATATGTTTAACACTATGGCAAGTTCTAGGGAGATCCAAGGGGGGGTTCTTTGCCCACCTGGAAACAGCTACCAACCTGGATGGGCAGGCAACATCTGTAACGATGGAATATCCAACCGCTCGGACAGCATGGCTGTCACACTGGGCTGAGTGACTTGCAGGCTCCTGGAGGAGCCAGAGAATGGGCAAGGGAGGTGTGGCTTGCGGGGGGCTTCCTCGAGAAGGGGGCCTTGGTTTGCAAGTAGAATAGGCAGAGGGGACAAGAAGGGCAGTGTGGACAGAAGGCATGGCAGAGGCATGACCATGATCATGGGGACACAGGAGTAAAGAGAGAGTGTGGGAAGCTTTCAGGGTGATGACTGGATGGAAAAGGCCAGGCCACACACTGGAGATCCTTGAGAGCCAGGCAGAGGAATTTAGATCAGACATGGTATGAAACAGAGCCACAGCAGGTTCTCGAGCAGGGGCAGGAGTACCAGTTGAAAGGGAAGGGATGAGCTTCTCATTTATTAACATCAGCTGTATTTCAGAATTTTTCTAGGTGCTTATTATATGTTTTCCCACATAATCTCCAAGCAACCTGGTAAAATATATCTGTTTATCTCCATTTTAGAGATAGAGAAAGAAACAGAGAAATTGAGTAACTTCCCCAAGGTCACAGAGTAAGTAGAAAGTGAGATAATTGATATCTGTCTAACTCCAGAGTCCACTTCCAGCACAACCTAGTTTCCCTTACAGAGGATGTGGGTCAGAATTTGGCAGGACCCTTCCTCCCTTCTCCGCCCCCACCGACCCCTTGGTAGAATTTGTTTCAGAGGCTGGAGGAATCTTGGACTGATGGAGGTAAAACTGCCTCAGACGGTTCCCTTTCCAGCTGCTTTATACGAAGGAGAGGCCCAGGATGACCGGGAAGCCTGGTCCCCGGTCACTGCACAGGGAGGGGTCTGTGGGGCCGTGGGTAAGTGAGGGGGGTAGGCAGAGGCGACTCTGGGCTTTCGGGTCTGCCTGCCTGGGAGGAGCAGCAGTTTGTTGATGGAGGCAGAGAAGCCAGAGCAAGCTGCAGGAAGAATGAGGTGCTGGGTTTGGAACGCACCGAGCCTGACGCAGTGGGCCAAGCAGAACTGCCCCCGGCTTCAGAAACCCAGGCTCAAAGCTGGGTAGACAGGTCTGACCCCAGGGACTTTCCAAACTGGGGATGCCCAAGAATGGGCCTGTGGTGCCTCCTTCCTCAGCCCCACTGGCACCCAGAGTTGTGTTTTCAGACTGAGGTGGGGACATTCAAGGACAGTACTGCCTGGCAACCTCCCTTCCTACCACTCCCCCACCTCCCTCCCCCTCCTCCCTCAGCCCATGGTACCTTTGAGGCCTGAGAGCCCCCTTCCCTACATCCTGTAAGGACTGCTGTCTCGTCCTTGCTCGTACCCACCCCACCAGTCCCTGGGGTATCTGTGTGTGTTTCTCTCCCTCCGAAGGGCACTCATTCAACAGATGTCTCTGGAGCAACCACTACACCAGCCTGTGCCAGGCACTGAGGACGAGGATACAGCCACACCCTCATGGAGCTTACATCCCCGTGGGGGAGACAGACAGTAACCAAGTGATTCAAAGAAACCCATTTCAATCAGTGACAAGTGCTGGGAGGAAGAACGAGGCCAGGGTTGTAGAGAGGGAAGGGATAGGGGCACCCGGAGAAACACAGGGCACTGTTTCAGATGGGGTCATCTAGGAAGGCCTCTAGAAGAAGTCTCTCGAATTTTGAAGAACAAGAATAAGGAAAAGTGTAGGGAAAAGTATTCTAGGTGGAAGGAATGACGAGTACAAAAGCCCTGAGGTGGCCGGGTGTGGTGGCTCATACCTGTAATCCCAGCACTTTGGGAGGCCGTGGCAGGAGGATCATGAGGTCAGGAGTTTGAGACCAGCCTGGCCAACATGGTGAAACCCCGCCTCTACCAAAAATACAAAAATTAGCTGGGCGTGGTAGTAGGCACCTGTAATCCCAGCTACTCAGGAGGCTGAGGCAGGAGAATTGCTTGAACCGGGGAGGTGGAGGTTGCACTGAGCCGAGATCTCGCCACTGCACTCCAGCCTGGGCGACAGAGCAAGACTACAGCCTTGGGGTGGGAAAGCCCTGAGGATGGGTGAGCCTGGAGCGTGTGAGAATCAGTAGCCTAGAGAGGAATGGACGAGGGGAAAGGCCAGAGATGAGGCTGAGGCGGACAGGGTCCTGATGGGATAGGGCCTTGTTATCCTGAGTGAGAAAGGAGGCTGTTGGCAGGTTGGAAGCAGGAGAGGACACACCCTGATTTACGTTTTTAAAGCTCCCTTTAGCTGAGCGCATGCAGGCTGAGATCAGGCAGGGGCACCTCATGCCCTGCCCCTCCAAGACCTCCATCCCCCCAGCCCTCAGACTCCGCTGCAAACCTAGACCCAGGCTCCGGGGAATGTACCACAGGAGTCGCTTTCATTTATTTTCTCCTAATGAGAAAAGTTCTGGGGGTGACTTAGCCACTACCTTGAGGGGGTCTCCTATCATGGAAGAACTGCCTTGTTTGCCTTTTGAGGATCCCCTTGTCCCCAGCCTCTGTGTCAGGGACTCTGTGAGGAGGGTGGGAAGGGATGGGGGTAGTGGAGCAAGGAGCCTGGCAGGTGACATTTGCCCTCTGCTCTCCCCTTCAATCCTGATGGAGCCCCTGGCTACCCCAGTGGGGTTTGGGGGTAGTGGCCTCCAACTGGGTGGGGCCTGTGGAATCTGGCGGCCTCCTTGGGCTGACCCTGGGGATGGACGCCCAGCAGCAGCCCCAGGAAGGTTCTGAGTCAGATCCGGAGGGCGGCCTGGGGCGGCCCAGCTGAGGTCATGGTCTGGTGGCTGGAGGTGCCGACCCGAGTCCTCCACCCCCAGCTGGTGTTTGTCCAGAGGCCCTCCAGCGAGTGCCAGGCGCCTTCCTGGCCTCCCCACAGCACTCCTGGGATGAAAGACACTCAGAACCGAGACGGGGTGTGGCTGGACTATAGTCTCCAACCTTCCTGTGTGCCCGTCTGAGGGGAAACATGACCCTGCTCTCAGGGAGCCTCCAGTCTGAGGGGAGAGGCAGGATCCTGGCCTCACAGAGCCCCTAGCCTGAGGTGAGAGGCAGGATCTGGGCCTCAAGACCGCCCCGCAGTCTGAGAGGAGAGGCAGGGTCCTGGCCTCACAGAGCTTCTAGTCTGAGGGAAGACCAAGACATTTAAAGAGCGCAAAGTGGACACCAAAAAGAAACTCTCCACTTGGATGAAGGCTGGAGAGGAGAATGGCTAAGGGCGGAGGCATAGGAGGAGATGGCAACGCTGAGTGGAGTGGCCCCCAAGGACAGCCCCCTCAGGCTCTGAGACGCTTTGTGGACACGGGGTTCTTTGTGTCTTGCATGTCCCCATCCTCTGTGTAACCGTGGGTAAGGGGCTGGGTTCAGAGGCAGCCATAGACTCTGACAGCCACTTTCATCCCCTGGAGGTCCTCCCCGGGAGAGGAGTGCTGTGCCCTAGACGCTGAGGGCAGGCACTGTCCTGACAGGAGGGCGCCCCTGGTGCCCACCTGGGTCAGCTCACTCCTGGCTCCTTCATCTGGAAGCTCAGCCTCTGAGGCTCTGAAACCCACAGTGCCCCGAGGCAGGGAGGTGTGTGAGGGTCAGGGCAGCAGGCTAGCTGGGGAGGGGGGATGCCCTCCGCCAGGCCTTCCCCTCGGCAGGGCAGCCTTGGCCTGTGTGTACAGCAGGCTCCGTCCCTGGTGCTTGCCGGCTGTCAGAGCTTGTTTGGCACGAGGCCTCTCACCCCAGTGTCTCCTCCCCTTCACCTTCCTCTCCAGGAACAGCAGCCAGAGGCCCGAGACAGAAGGAGACCCAGGCGCTAGAGCTGGGCTGGGGTAAGGCTGAATCCTTAAGCCTGGGAGAAGAAGCGAGTACTCCTGGACAGAGCCTCATGCTGGGAAGTTTCCTGCCTGAGGTGCGGACATCAAGGAGCCCCTAATAAGAAACACAGGACTGAGCCTCAGACTCCGAACACAGCAAGGTGGAGTCTCGATTCAGGGCCATGAAGATCAGAAGGTCCTGGGGAGAAATGTGGGCAGTACATGAGGGGAGAGTGGTTTTATAACCGTCCCAGCCATCCAAGGTGGCGCTGGCTGCCTTGGGAGAAAGTGAGCTATCAACTGAGACATTCAAATAGAGGCTGCAGAGCTTCATCATCCTCTCACTGAATATTCACTGAGTACCTTCTGTAGGTGGCCCAATCCAGGTAGCAAATGAGGGGGCCACTATCGAACCACATAGCATTTTTTTTTTTTTTTGAGACGGAGTCTTGCTCTGTCGTCTGCCTCCCGGGTTCACGCCACTCTCCTGCCTCAGCCTCCCAAGTAGCTGCGACTACAGGCACCCTCGACCACGCCTGGCCAATTTTTTTGGTATTTTTAGTAGAGACGGGGTTTCACCGTGTTAGCCAGGATGGTCTCGATCTCCTGACCTCGTGATCCGCCTGCCTCGGCCTCCCAAAGTGCTGGGATTACAGGCTTGAGCCACCACGCCTGGCCTTTTTTTTTTTTTTTTTTTTTTTCTTTTGAGACAGAGTCTTGCTCTGTTGCTCAGGCTGGAGTGCAGTGGTGCGACCTCCGCTCACTGTAACCACTCCTCCTCCCGAGTTCAAGCGATTCTCCTGCCTCAGCCTCCTGAGTAGCTGGGATTACAGGCACCCGCTACTACACCCGGCTACTTTTTTGTATTTTTAGTAGAGATGGGGTTTCGCCACTTTGGCCAGGCTGGTCTGGAACTCCCAACCTCAGGTGATCCTCCCGCCTCGGCCTCCCAAAGTGCTGGGATTACAAGCATGAGCCACCGCACGTGGCCCACATGGCAATTTAAAGTCCCTTCCAGGCCTGATATCCAAGACAAAGTTAATCTAGGCAGGGTTCTTGGAGAAGGCAGAAAAGAGGAAGAGGAAGGGCTTCTATGAGGGGCTGGGATGGGGCAGACCTGAGGCTCTGGAGCGGGCTGAAGCCTTGGGCAAGCTGCTGCTAGACACTAGCCCCCATCCCAGGGGGTGTAGAGGCTTAGGTCCTGGTGGTGCGGGATGGCAAAGGGAGCCAGACAGCTTCTTAGAAAGTGGCAGGCAGGTGAGCGAGCTCCCCAGTGATAATTAAGGAACAAAGGTGCCGAGGTGCAGGGAGCCTGCGCAGGCCTCTGGGGCAGGCGGGCTAATGGGAGCCTGAGGAGAGGTAATAACCAGCGGCCGAGCGGAGCAGACAGCCCGGCGTCGCAACGCCCACGAGCCGCCCCCTCGCCCTCCTTCGCCAGAACAATGACTGCAGCACCCAGCTGGGGTGAAAACATGGATGCTGACTGCGAGCTGCTCCCTGCTTTCCAATGAGGTTGTTGCGGGATGTGGGTTTGCAGGATCGGGGTCTAGGAGAGCTGAGGAGCCTGGAGGTGGAGGGAGGTGAGTCAGGGTGAGGTCAGGGATTCACTCGGGATTCTGAAGGTGCATGGGTGCCTGGGAGGAGATGCCCTGCCTAGAGGTAAAGGCAGCACTGTTCCTCCAACCGTGTTCTGGTGACTCACGTCCCCACGTAATAGAGGTAGTCACTGAGGCAAGAGCTCTGCGCTTGGACTCCTGGGGTCTGGCTATGCTCTGCATTGTACTGTGACTCTGGGCAAGGTTCTGGGAGCCTCGACTTCTTCACTTGTTGGAATGGAAAGAAGAAGGATCATGCCGGGTGGCTAGGATGGCTTAGGGAGCTGGTGTATGGGGAAGGCCCTGGCTCACAGCAACCCCCAAAACTGGTGTCCCCAGACTGGTCAGAAATCAGAACCTCACAGGGGCCGGGCACTGTGGCTCATGCCTGTAATCCCAGCACTTTGGGAGGCCGAGGCAGGAAGGTTGCTTGAGCCCAGGAGTTCAAGACCAACCTGGGCAACACAACAAAACCCTGTCTCTACAAAAAATAAAAATAATTTAAAATGATCTCAACGTGGTGGAGCATGCCTGTGGTCCTAGCCACTCAGGAGCCTGAGGTGGGAGGATTGCTTAAACCCAGGAGGTCAAGGCTGCATGTTCACACTACAGCACTCCAGCCTGGGCAACAGAGTGAGATCCTGTCTCAAAAGAAAAAAAGAGAGAATGTCACAGGGAGCCACATGCCAGGCCACTCCTCCATGCGAAGCTACAACAACAAATTCCCTCACAAAGCCTCACTCAGCCCTTGGACATCCCCAATCCCATCTCCTATACACACACACACACACACACACACACACACACAACACCTGTGTGTCACACCTGGGAAGGCAAAATCCCACAGGGTCATGAGTATCTTGAATGTTTGCTCCCCAGCTACACTCCCAAATAGAGGCCCACAAAGTCACCCCAACACCAAGTCAGCCTGTGGTGTGCACTCCTGCTCACCACATCAGACCCTGCTGATGAAGGAGAAGTGAACTCAGTCAATACTCATAGACACCCAGGTGTGCACATACACCCACAGACACTCCTGCATGTGCCTAAAGCTTTGGAAATGGGCTTGAAATATCACCGAGTTCAACTCCTGCTTCAAGACTAGAGACGCTGTCACAACTGATGTCTAGTCTTTGGAGGTTTCTGCTTGCATGCACATTGTACGTGTTTTCACATGCACACACCCCCATTGATGCATTTAGCTAGTCTAGTAGTAATCGGTCTCCTCCCTTCTATGTCCCTCCTTACCCTAATCTGATCCAGCATAGTGCTGTCTGATTCATCCTTCCAAGACTCAGCCTTCCATGTGTCTCTCTGCCGCTCCAACACCCAACATGGCTCCCTATTGCCCTCTAAGATAAAGTCCAAGTGCTTCACGCCACCATTCCTCCCTCCAGTCCTTTAGTGACTCCCCCAACTTTATAGGACCCAAGTAACCTTATTGAGGTGCTATCCCGCAATCCAGTCCTTGAATCTCCTTCGCAAATTGTCAAGCCTTCCTTTGAGGTTCCGGTGATAGGAACTCGCTACCTCCTGAGCTAGCCCATTTTATTTCATTACAGGCAGCTGCAGCTCTTAGAGCTTAATCTAGTAAAGGCCATCTAGCCTGGTTCAACTTCTGCCACTTCCCAGGATGTTTTCTGTAACCTCTTGCCCCTTGATTCTGCCTTCAGCATTCCCTGCCTTCATGCAAGCTGTTGTTTCGCATCTGAGACCTCTTAGGGACAAGGTGCCTGAAATAGCATTGGTGCTAAGTAACTGGGTGTCTATCGATGGTACACATCTATATGCACATTCATGTCCAGATGTGTGCAGTCTGTCCCCTTGCATTCTGGGTGCACACAGTGTGGGAGATCATTTCAGAAAGCCCCACTGTGCCTGCTCTTTGCCATGATGTTTGGGGACCATGGGCCTGGGACAAAGGTGATCTGAATTCCCCATTTCCATTCTTAACTCCCTTCGGGACAGCAAGCACAGCTCAGGGAGGGGTCAGAGGTCCCTTCTCTGCTCTTCTGCCGCCCCCCAACTGTCCACAGCTCCAATGAGTTTTGTGATGTGATTGCAAGTCCCACACTCCCACTCTCTGGCACCTCCCTGCATTATCTTTCTCCCTAGCACACATTCCCTTCTACAGGCTATGTCACTTGCTTATTTATTTTAGTTCCATTCTGTCTCTCTCTTCTCAAATGTGAGCTCCTTGAGGACAGAGATTTGGGCTGTTGTGTTCATATCTGGATCCCTAGTGCCTACAATGGTGCTTGGCACACAAGGTTCACTGTCTGCAGGTTGAATGGAGGTGGTGGGTTTCTTCTCCACCTACCCTGGACAGTGAGCTCTAGGAGGGCAGAGTCTACATTTCAGACCTGCCTGCCCAGTGCCCAGGACTGTGTGGGGGCACAATAGGAGCTCAAGTCCATGTTTGTGGGCTAAATGATCAGGGACTGTCAGCAGCGTTTCTTTCTTTTCGTTAAAAAAAAAAAAAAATTGAGACAAGGATCTCACTGTGTTCCCTAGGCTAGTCTCGAACTCCTGGCCTCAAGTGATTTTCCTATCTCAGCCTCCTGAGTAGCTGGGATTACAGGTGCGTGCCAGCATGCCCAGCCCTGTGAGCAGCATTCCTGTCCATCCCCAGCACATCAAGAGCCGCCTTTGGGCACAGCCACAGGCAGGATGGGAGAGAGGACAGAGGCAGAGAGGAGGATCCCCAGGCTTGCTCTCTGATGGGGTCTGCACACACACCCAGCTCCTGGACGGACAGTTCCTCTGGCTGACCAAACTGAGGCCTTGAGGGGTGGGCATGAAGGGACGGTAGGCGTCATAGCCGGTTTCTCAGGTGTCCCGGGAGAGGGAGGAGGAGCTGATGGTCGTGGCTCAGAGGGGATAGAGATAGAGCAGGAATGCTCACCTTTGCACACCCCCAGCGGACCAGGGAGTCGGCCCCTTTCTGATTCTTTTGAATAGGGTACCTTGGGCTTCAATCACCCTCTCTGACCCCATTTCCTCCAGCTGAAAAATGGAGCAAATAATAGTACCTGCTTGTAAGCAGAGCCCAGAGTGGACCCTCAAATGTTCTCAATCATTGTGAGGATATCGATGATGACAATGATGATGAAAAAAATAAATAGAATGAAACAGGGGACCCAGCCTCTCACTTCCCAGTCCCAGTGGTTGTCTCAGACTCCTCCAGGCTTTGGGTTAAAGGAGACAGCATCCCATGGGCCTTAGGGGAGCTGAAGGCTGGATGGGGAGTCAGGGATCCAGAGAGAGGAGATAGCTGGGCCTGTGGGAGGCAGGGCCCTTTCTTTCTTTCAAGAGAAAGAAGAACCTGCAGCTGAATCAGCCACTCCTAGTCCCCTTGCCACCAGGCATTATGGGCCATGGCAGGGACACAGAGGGTGGCGGCATCAGGACAGGGCCAGCTACCATGTTGGGAGCTTGGGGTGGTCCGTTGCTGTGGTTCCACCAGCTCTCGGCAGAGCATGTCCTTGTCCTGGATGGCCCAGGGACAGTTAAGGAAGCACCCGGGACAAGGAGTCAAGAGACCCAAACTCCAGCCCAGGGTCCTCTTCTCGCTCACCTCAGGGCAAGTCACTCCCTGCGTCTGAGCCTCAGCTTCCTCCTCAGGCCAATGGGAGAATTGGATTAGGTGGTCTCTGATGCCACCCGACAGGTAGGCCATGGCTCTCTAGGAAAGTGAGGTGAAGCCCCTCAGCACAGTGCCTGGCACACAGCAGGTACTTGGTAAATATTGGGGTTCCCACTCATTTGAAGTGTCCTCTGAGGAAAGGAAGGGCAGGGTTCCCTTCACACTCCACCTGCCCCGGCTTCTGCCAACAAGAACATCCTTCTCCAGGGAGCCAGAAGCTGTGAGTGAGGTATGGGTTGGCCTCCTAGGCTGGCCCCTGCCTCTTCAGCTCAGCCACTTCCATCCCACCCCCAACCTTGGCTGTCTCCAACGTCCTGCCTTTCCCCTTCTTCCCCCACCTCAGAGCCACCAGCTGAGCCTGGATTTTCTGCAAGAGGCCCCTGTCCACTTTCTGCCCTCCCCACTGAGCCCCTGGCTGCCAGTCACCACCTTGGCCCTCAGAGATAGTGGCTGGCAGGGGTGCCAACCTCCCACCAACCTCCTCTCAGACCTTGGTTCTCTGGGGCCTTCTCAGGTGGCTTCACCCCTGGGCAAAGCTCAAGTCCTCAGCTAGTTTTCCCTAGAATTTTGAGTTTCTTCAGTGCTCAAGCCCTGCAGACTTCAGAGATACCAAAGCCCCCTCATCCCAGCACTGAGCTCTGAGCCCCACATAGAGGCCCTGCCCCTCCCTACTCCCAGAGCTCCCAAGTTCCTGCTCCAGAAAAGGTCCTGATCCGTAAAGAGGCAGCCCACAAACCTCCCGTGGGGCAGAAGAACTTTTTTGTTTTTTTTTGTCTCCAGGGAGACATCCTGCAAAGTTTTATTCTTTACAGGAAGTCGGTGCCCAGCGTGTTCCCTGTCTACTGCCAAATAAAAAGCTGCTCTCTCTAGAGGGGTGGCGGCAGTCCTGCATGGTCCAGTGAGACTCAGAAGGTTCCAGGAGACCTTCAGCCCTGAGACCCTTTCAATCATCGTCTTCTGAGTCCGACTCTTCTGCAGACTCGTATGCGCCCTCTGGCAAGTCATCTCCCATCTGCTGGAAGCTTCCCGACTGTGAATCCCACATGTATTTGATGGTCACCTTGAATTCAGCCATCTCATACCCAAAAAGCTTCAGGACACGGGCCTGCTCCGGGGTCAGCACACCTCATAGTCAGACAGCAGGGTCACCACACCTCTCTCGAGGGCAGTGGGCAGGGCCAGCTGCGTGAGCTGTGGCTCCATGGAGTGGGGGAACTGCTCCAGGGGCCCTGAGTCCGGGCTCGCAGTGAAAGCTGGTTTGTGACCAGCTCAGGCGTAGTCCATTTCCGTGTATTTAGTAAACCATTCATTCACCTCCTCCTTTGTGCGGTTGGTGAACAGGAGACCCACTTCACCCCTCAACCTTTTGCTGACGTGGTGCAGGTTATCTTTGTTCTCATCAGGTGGGCTCTGACCTAAGGCCACCATCATCACCTTGTTTTTGCCAAAGAACATCCATCTGTGCTTCCAGGTGTTCCGGATGTCCTTCAGCCTGCTGTTCCTCATGTTGGCCACAGAGAAGATGAAAAGGTACTGTAGGTGTCCACACATTTCCAAAGCTCTTCTATCAGGTTTTGTTTCAATTCCAAGCCTTTCTTGGCAGTTTTGGTTAAGGAGACTTTCTTGTCACACTTGGATTTGGGCATTGCACTGAATCCACGTGGAAGAACCATTTTTAATAGGTAACTTGCAAATAGCATGGGGCATATGGAGGGGCAGCCATCTGCCTGCTGGAGCCGGGGAGGGCAGATCTGGGCTGAGACTGGAAGTATGAGCTGGCACTTGCCCATCATACAGTGACTAGGGAAGGAGAGGTTGTTTGAGGCCTGGGAAAAGCACGGCAAAATGTGTGTTCTGGGATTCCCCACCTCCCCACGGTCCAGGGCTGTGTGAAGACAGCAGGGAATCCTGGAGCCTCAGGCAGAGGAAGCCTTTGTGGGTCATGCTCTAGGGTCCAGCAGCAAACAAGCAATGAAGCAAGCCGCCCCTAAACAGTGTGGGGTCCAGGACAAGAATACAGTTGGAGGGTCACTATCCAGCTAAACATCGCTAAACACATTCTTCCTACTTTCTTTGACAATAAGCCTTCATAACAACAATTTTTTTTTTTTTGAGACAGAGTCTCGCTCTGTCACCCAAGCTGGAGTGCAGTGGCATGATCTTGGCTCACTGCAACTTCCGCCTCCCAGGTTCAAGCGATTCTTCTGCCTCAGCCTCCCAAGTAGCTGGGATTACAGGCACGTGCCACCACACTTGGCTAATTTTTGTATCTTTAGTAGAGACGGGGTTTCACCATGTTAGGCTGGTTTCGAACTCCTGACCTTGTGATCTGCTCACCTCGGCCTCTCAAAGTGCTGGGATTACAGGCGTGAGCCACCACACCTGGCCAAAAAAATTTTTAAAATTGCATAAAGCCATGTTTTTTATACAGTTAAATATATATGTGACTAAAATAGTCTAATTTATTAAAATAAAAGGCAGAATGTAAATTATAACAAATTAATGTTAAAGTAGAAAATTAAGATTATTTAATTGAATCGAATTTCTTTCTTTCTTTACTTCGTTTTTGTCTCACTCTGTTGCCCAGGCTGGAGGGCAGTGGCACAATGATAGCTCCCTGCATCCTCAAGCTCCTGGGCTCCTTGGTCTCCTGAGTAGCTGGGGCTACAGTTGCACACCACCACTCCTGGTGTTTTTTTGTTTGTTTGTTTGTTTGTTTTGTAGAGACAGGGGCCTTGCTTTGTTGCCCAGGCTGGTTTCCAACTCCTGGCTTCAAGCAATCCTCCCGCCTCTGCCTCGCAAAGTGCTGGAATTATAGGCATGAGCCACCTCGTCCAGCCTGAATCTAAATTTTTTATTTAAAATTTTGTAAATCTAAATATTATGATATATTTTGATAAAATATAATGCTTTGTAATTTCAAAGTTCATCATCCATCAAATTGCCAATGTACAGTTACTATCAAGTTTCATGCATGTTCCATCTAGACCTACCTTTATACAAATTGAGAATTATATGAAGGCCGGGCGCAATGGCTCACCCCTGTAATCCCAGCACTTTGGGAGGTCAAGGCAGGTGGATCATAAAGTCAGGAGTTCAAGACCAGTCTGGCCAACATGGAGAAACCCCGTCTCTACTAAAGATACAAAAAATTAGCCTGGCGTGGTGGCACGCACCTGTAATCCCAGCTACTTGGGAGGCTGAGGCAGGAGGATCGCTTGAACCCAGGAGGCAGAGGTTGCAGTGAGCCGAGATCACACCATTGCACTCCAGCCTGGGCAACAGAGCGAGACTCTGTATCAAAAAAATATATATATGTGAATTATTTAGTAGAGCAAAGTTTTTCTCATCTGCAACGTGCATTCATTTGAATACTACACCAATTTATGAGTACCTCTGGTACTCACAAAGAAGAAATAAGGACAAGGATGCTCAACACTACAAGGAGGTTCTAGGTAAGAATCCATTTAATTATTCTTGAATGTTTTAAAAATATTAGTAATCTATTGCATGTACGCTATTTGAAAGAAATAATCTAACAAGTATATGTATTTTTTCTTTCAGTTACTTCTGTTTTTTGTAATTAGGGTGGAGTGGTGACTTCCAAGCTTCTTACATGGCAAACTGGAAACTGGAAGTTATGCTGCTCCCCATTCACTTTTCATTTCACTCCGGCGCTTGTACAAAGTCCATCTCCACCACTGGCGCACAGACGCGGTTGCTTTTTGTTTCAAACACTTAGAGCAAGAAGCCTGCGACTGGGGCCCGATTGCTGTAGTGACAGAAGTGTAGAGCAGAAGTTTGAAGCTGTGGGTTGTGCCGCGCAGCACTTGGTACCGGAGCCTGCGTGACCTGGGCTGTCATGGGTTCTCCAACAAAGGAAGCGTCAGCGTCATATCCATGTCATGAGGGGCCTGGGGCAGGGATTCCTCTTGCTGGCTCTGGAAGCAGTACTGCTTTGGAGGGTGTTGAGCAGAGAAGTGACATGGTGAGACTCTTGTGTTAGAGAGACCACTGAGGCAGCAGATCAGAGGGCAGTGAGGAGGCTGGGGGCATATTAGGGGGAATTGTCAAAGTAATTTCTGGATGAGAAAATTAGAAGCCTGGACTAGAGAATTAGGTGTGAGTACAGAGAGGCAACAAGAGGTTAAGAGAGAGATTTAGGAAGCAAGACTCTTGTTCTGGACCCCACACTGTTTAGGAGCGGCTTGCTTCATTGCTCATGCTTGTTCCATGCTTTCTAGAACCTTCTCTCCAAGGTTGGGGCCAGGGGCAAGGCACCAACAAATAATCATACAACTACAGTAAGAGAGGTTCAGAATCAAGCACAAAAGGTGATAGGGACCAACCTAGTCCTGGGCTACCCCAGCAGTTAGTGACTAAGAGGAGGCAGGGCTTGGCGGACCCTCTCTATGGAGTGCTGTGCCTTTAAGTGTGGAGAGGACTCTGGATTGGACTTCTGGGGCACTGCTCTGGGATGGGTGCAATGCGGAGGACAGGCTGGGGGCTGGGGCCAGGGAGGAGCACTGAGTGCCAGAAGCAGGGCCTGCTTGGTTTGGGGCTGAGGGCCCAAAGGTATCAGGCTGGACAAGATGACCTCACAGGGAGCCCTTCCAGCTTCAGGCTCTTTCCCCTGATGGCAAGGGCTAACCCTCCACCCGCGTCCCCCCACACTCCACCATGTCTACACCTGGCGGTTCTAGCAGATGGTTATCTCCCCTCCCTACCCCACGCCTCCACCCGGCCCCGCCTGTCCGTCTGCCAGTCTGCCAACAGCCCCACTCTTGGCCTTTCATCTCATGCCACGGCAGCCAGCCTGATGCTGCAATCCCCCGCCCCCCGGCTGTCCAGCTCCACAGCCTCTCCTGGGCTTGGGCCCCATAGGAGCCAAAGACCTGGGACCCCCAAGGCTTTGGTCCCCTGCTGCAGGCCTGCCCAGGGTGGTCTGGGGGGCATGGCCCCTCCTCAGCCTGTAAACACACACACACAGACACACCCCAGGGTCACATGAGCACACACCTTGAGGCTCTCCCCCACTGCCCTTTCCTCCCTGAGCAGCTTCCCTCCATCACCACCCCCCAACACCTTGGGACTCCTCCTGTCTCCAGAGTCCTTTTCCTGCCCTGTCCTCTCTGACTTGAAGGCCCAGGCAGCCATGGGGAGGCAGTGAGGCGGCAGAAGGAGACTTCGCAATCAGAGGCACAGACGTTGCTGGCGGTAGCAGCCATTGTCTTCACCTGAATCTTCTCCTTTTCCTGGGATTGGCAGAGGCAGGCAAGCATTGAGGCAAGGGGATGGATGAGCTGACCCATGGCAGGTGAGGAGGACCAGCTCCTCAGGTGAACTGGCTGCCACCCCAGGCACCGGCCCCCTTCCAGCCCCAGCCCCAGCCCCATTCTCAGGGCCTTGGGTAAAGTGCAGGCTGAGACCAGCTGACACTGGTGGGGGCGGGGGGGCAGGATAAGTTCTCGGTGCTGCTGGTGGTGGCAGCTGCCCGCCAGGGGGCTGGGAGAGAAGCAGATGATGCTTTGATGAGGGATGCTGAGGCAACAGCTCAAAGTTGCCCTCTAGGGCTTGCTGTGAAGGAGGTATGGAGGAGGCAGAAAAGGCTGGAATATGGCCTCCTCCTCTGGCTGGGGGGTGAGTCCTAGCCATGACAGAAAAGAGCAAAGCCACATCCGGCAGAGCAGGGCAGAGGCTTTGTCCAGAAACCCTCCACCCCAGTCCCACCCCCAGCCTTGGGCACAGATAGTTGGGCCTGGCCTGAGCTCTGCTGGCCACAGCCATCCAGGAGCCAGGCAAGCATGTGTGGGTGTGTCCTCTCCAGGCTGGGGGGCCCTGAGGGCAGACACCAAGTCTTCCACACCTTCCTACCTGCTCCACCACAGTGTTGGAAGGCACTGCCCACTGCCAATTACAGCCAGGCGCCTTTCCTGAAGCCCTGGTTCACTTCATTCACAGCCCATTACCATGTACCTACTGCATCCTAGGAGCTTCACGGGGACAGGAGGGGCAGGGAGCATTGTCATCACCCTCAACTGTTTGTGGGTCAAGGAGACCAAAACAAAGACAGTCTGAGGAGGGGGGCACCTGGAGGCTGGGAGTTCCTCAAAGCTACCCAGAGGAAGTGTGGCTGGAGGAGAGAACAGAGGATGGGCAGGGATTAGGGAAGAGAGGATTCACTGCAGCAGGGGAGAGGGCTGTCATCAAGACACAAGAGCACAAGGGTGGGCGGATGTGCTGCCACCAGCTCGAGACCCACTGCCTGGGGGAAAGTGGCAGGAATAAGGTGTACCTGCAGAGAGGAGGCAGAAGAATTCCTCCTGGGGCAAGAGAGGCCTTGGGGAAGGAATGAAGGGAGATTCATATTTTACTGTTTCTTTTACTACACTGTTGAATCTCATACAAGAATGTTTTACTTGTGGCATTAAAAAAATAATGAATGGTGAAATCTAAATCATGTGTTGAGTTTAGTTAATAGTAGTGTACTTTTTTTTTTTTTTAAGACATGGTCTCACTCTGTTGCCCAGGCTGGAGAGCAGTGGCACGATCATAGCTCACTACAGCCTCAAACTCCTGGGCTCAAGTAATTCTCCTGTCTCAGCCTCCTGAGTAGCTGAAATTACAGGCATGTGCCACCACATCCAGCTAATTTTTAAATTTTTTATAGAGACAGAGTCTCACTCTGTTGCCCAGGCTAGTCTCAAACTCCTGGGCTCAAGCAATCCTCCCGCCTTGGAACTCCCAAAGTGCTGGGATTACAGGTGTGAGCCACTGTGCCTGGCCCAGTGTTTCTTTTTTAGCTATGACAAATGTACTCTGGTGATATAGGATGTTAACAATAGGAGAAACTGGGTAAGGGGTGTATGGGAATTCTCTATTTGCAACTTTTCTGTACATCTAAAACTATTCTAAAATTAAAATATAGGTGTTAAAAATATATAATAAACACACCAAAAAAATGCCTCACTGAAAGTGCTGCCTCCAAGAAAGCCTGTGTGGTTATCCTGACACAATGGTGGCTGGCATCACCTGATGCATAGGTACAGGCGGAGCAGGCCACCTGCAGGAGAGGGGGTCTTGTTGCAGAACGCAGGTGGGTGGGGACAGTCTAAATGCTTGACCAGTGGGCACCAGGGAGATTTTTCTTGATGTGTCAAGGAAATTCTAGGCCATTGGTAAGCCAGGCTGCTAGCCAATCCAGTACAGTGTGACGGGGTTATGGTGCCAAAATTCAGGAGCTGTGAGAGCATGAGGCGGGGACCCTAACCCAGACTTGGGGAGAGGTAACATTTCATGCCCGAAGAATGTTCATTTCACCCCGACGCTTGTACGAAGTCCGTCTCCGCCACCGGTGCGCAGACGCAGTTGCTTTTTATTTCAAACACTTAGAGCAAGAAGCCCCCGACTTCTTGGAGGAGAAGGGAGGAGAATCTGCCCTCAGCTCCTTCTGGAGGGGTGAAGGGTGTGGGGTGTGGAGCTCAGGGGAATGGCAGCTCAGGGCCATGGACAGAACCTGGAGTTCAGAGTCAAGCAAACCTGCGGGAAGTCCAGACTCCTTACTCACCGTGTCCTTGGGCAAGTCACTTCAACTCTTGGGGCCTCAATTTCCTCATCCATAAAATGGAGATGATCACTCTGTCTGTCCTGCCTGGATCCCAGAAGTGTAAGCGTCACATGAGACAGTCATCGCGAAAGGGTTTGGCATGGGGCAGAATCACTCTGGAAAAATGAGCATCGAGTCCATAGTGAGTTGAATGGTGGGGTCACCGTCTCTGCCCTGCACCAGAGTCAGCTCTGACTGTCCACAGTCCTGGATGCAGAGCTCAGAGGAGCTCCTGGAGCCAGGACCCTCCCCAGGAGCAGGCGCCCTCTGCATCATTGCTGGGGACAGATGCCAGGCCCTTCCTGAGCCCCCAGGAGATGGGCCAGCGTCCCCCACGGTGGGTGGAGGGCAGGCAGCGGGGGCCTGGGAGAGCTAGCTGCCAGGGCTGGGAAGATGCTGAGGTGGAGATGGAGGTATCTGTGAGGGCTCAAGCCCAGGGGGGAAAAAATTCTTGCTGGAGCTGTATAATTAAAATCCTATTAAGCGGCGCCTGGCAGTCTCCTATCAACCCCCACCGAGGCTCCACCGACGAACCCTCACAGCAGCTGGGGCACCCCGCTCTCTGGGCAGCGGCTTTGGGGCTGGCTTGGCTGGGGGAGCGCTGGGGGCCAGGCCGGCTTCGGGCAGAGCCGGGGTGGGCCAGGGTGTCACAGGGGAGGGGAGTGTAGTCAGGGCTCCGGCCCAGCCTGCATCTGGGCCCCGGCATCCCTGCCATCCATCCTCCCCTCTGCCCCGTGAGCACTGAACGTTCTTCTTCCACCCCCTCAGCCCCCGGGCCTGGGGCTAAGGCACTGGCTTTCTGGCTTCCCGTCTGCCCTCCTCCACTTCTCTCCCGGGCTCTCAGCTTGCTTCTCTGGGTCCTGGAAGGCAGCTCCTCTGAGCCCTCGCTGAGTTAAGGCAGCTGTCTGAGGAAACACCTGCGCACCCTGCTCTCCAGGCACTGGCTCGCGACTGCTTCAGCTTGGCAGAGCCAGGAGGGCCAGGGTGGGCACCAGGGAGGGGAGGGTAGCCCATCTGAGGCGATTGTGTGAGGTGATTGTCTGAGGCGACATCCCTTTCTTCTCCTCTCCTTAGGTTCCAGGTGCCCCTTTTCCAGGCAGTCTGCCAAGAATCTCCCGCCCAAACTCTGTCTACCCTTTTCTCTGTGCCCCACGCCTCAATATTCACTCAGTCTGCACGCTGCTGCCTTGTCCTGTGTCTATATCCTGAGCACACTGGTGTCTTGGCTCCCCCATCAGACTGGTTCCTGCCTCCCCCATCACTCTGTGGGCTCCCTGCAAGCACTGTGAGTTCCGTGAGCCAGAGGATTGGTCTCCCTGCAGGAGGCGCCCTGTCCAGAGAGGCATGGTGTCCAGCCAAAGCACCAGAGTCCTGGGCAGGAGGAGCGGGGCCTGGGCCCAGGGCTCCCCACCCATCCCCTCTGAGTGGCCTGCAGAGGAGCTTCCAAAGCAGGGCTGATGAAATGGAGGCAGGGGAGGAGAATGGAGGAGCTGGCTGGGCCCTGGCCTTCACCCTCTGAAGAAAGAATCCCAGCACCCCAAAGGATTTCCAGGTCTGTCCCCAGCCTCAGCCCCTGTCCCTTAGCGCTGCCCCTGGGGCCTAAAATGGGGATGGATGCTGTAATCCCTTCAGAGAGGCATGGGGGCCCGATGTAATCCCACCTCCCAACCCTCCCCCAGGTGCCAGCCCAGGATGATGATGGTGGGTGAGAGTGGAGGGAGGAGCAGGCAGACGGCCTCGAATACCAGCTGTTGCAGGTGGCCTGGCCCCGCGTGCCCTTCCCAGAGCTTCCTGGACTCCCTCCTGGGTCACAGGGCTGGGAATATTTGAGAGGTCCGAGGGCCATAATACCTGCCCCCACACCAGACTGGTCTCAGACCAGCCCACAATGGATGGGGAGGCTTTCCTTGACTCCCTCGGGCCTCTAGGGGAGAGGGTTTCATCCCCCTCTCAGAAACCCTCTAGGATCTCAAAGGACTGTCAGGACCATGGCTCATTGCCCTTCTGTCTCTCCACTGGATTCTGCCAGTTTCTCAGGGGCCACTTCACAACCCAGGATGCCCTGCGCCATCCAGAGGGACCCCCTTCCCGCAGGTCTCTGGTCCTTGTAACTGAAGAAATGAGCGCAGCTCACCTTTTAGCCTGAGGAGGAGGAAAAGTGGGAAGGGGAGACCCCCATCCCCACCCCCACCCCTCGATATTCACTGAGTCTGCACGCTGTTGCCTTTCCCTGTGTCTATATGCTGAGCACAATTGTGTCTTGCCTCCCCCATCACTCTGAGGAGCTCCCCGCAAGCACTATGAGTTCCATGAGCTCCCCACTCTGGCCCTCCAGCATCAGCCTGGCATTTCAAGGAGTCCAAAGGCAATGGTTCTAGTCTGAACTCTGCTGCTAACCAGCTCTATGGCCTTGGCAGCCATCACACCTCTCTGGGACCCCATTTCATCATCTTGACAGATCTATGGGTGTAGAAACAGACTTATCTCCCCACCGCCCCCGTGCTGCTTTCCCTACTCCACCCCCTGTAACCCCACCCCCTCACCTCCCCACGAGTTAGCCACTCCCCATGCACCCCCATCCCACCAGGTACCTACCCAACTCTTGGCCATTTCATTTCAACAAGCATTTATGAAGCACACATGATGTGCCAGTGATGGGATCACAGAGACAAAAGCAGGTCTATGGCCATTGCACTAGCTCCCCACTCAGGTCACTTAGGGGTGGAATGAGACCAGAAATCAAAAGAAGGCCACTCAGCAGAACTGTAGAGATTGTTGGATGCTCCATGCAGATTTATGCAAATGTGAATGCAAATGAAACAAGGAGGGACAGGGCAGTTTGTGGACCAAATTAGTTTCTGAGTATAGATTTGATGTAATGTTCAAACTAGAAAGGACTTTGGCCATGATCTGGTGAAACTGAGGCCCAGGGAGGGAAAATGCCACACCCAAGGCCTGTAGCACACAGGTAATGCACCAAGACCTGGGCGGGGCTCTGTCACCAAACCAAACAGAAGAACTCGGCCTTCTTGGGGGCTGGGGGTATTCTCCAAACTCCCCCAGAGTGGGGACAGCCAAGAGCATTGTAGCCTCCCAGGCTGCATGAGACTGAACCTTGACACGTTGACGACCAAACCTCGGGTCGGTTCCAGAGCGGACATATCCCTGCCTTAGAGGTCTGGCGTTCTAGGTGGGGAGTGGGCAGGAGTCCCCGGACAGCAATGCAAGGCATGGGAGCCATGTCCCAGGAACGTGTGAGCTTTGCTGCTTGCTGATGAGGGCCGAGGAAAGAGAGATTCATTCTGGCAGCGGGGACTCAGGGAGGGTTTCCTATAGGGGAGGCAGATATGGACAGAGGGGAGGCTCTGTCCTTCTGTGCAGGTTCAACAGCACAGACTCCTTTACCCCTGTAAAAGCCACTGTTCCGGTCCAGGCACCTCACTGGAGAACAGGAGGCTCTGAGAAGGGCAGTGACACCCCTACTGAGTCCTGCCACAGCCAGATCCCCTGCCTTCTGCCCTCTCCTTTCTGAGTCACGTCATGTGGCCCTGGCCACTGACAAGGAGTCACCAGGCCTAGAAGGCTCTGAAAGACCTGTTGAGGAGACCAGGTGGGGACAGAAAGGAGGGACAGGAGTCAGGCTCTGAGGTCCTGGTTCCCTCTGCTTCCTGACTTCTCCCCCTCCCCCTGGCAGCTCTCCCCCTTAGATCTCAGTTGAGACCCACATAGCTGCAGGGGCAAAAAGCTCGGCTACTGGTGGCCGCACACCTGGTGCAAAACTGTGGTGATGTCACCTCCGGTTTTCCAGAATGTGGGATCTTCTCATGATGACAAAGTCCACAGGCATTTCATTCCATGCTGAGGACAGTGTGGAGGGGGAAGGCTGTGGGGTGGATGTGAGAGATGCCCCACTAACCCAGAGAGGGAACCAGAGGACGGGGCAGGGCAGAATGCCTGCTCCTGGATTCGCCGCCTATCTCAAAGGCCCTCGTCCACAAAAATGCGAAGTTCTTCCTGAAGTCTGCCTTCCATCTCTCATGCTGCAATTTTAACTCCTGTATGTTCATAACGTCATTAATACTGAAAAACTCAACTAGTAACCAGGTAAGTATTTCTCTCCTGTCATAGGCCCGGTACCCTATCTGTCAATAGGAGCCATAAGAGGAAGTTACCCTAAGCTCCCAGCACTTGGGAAGGGGACAGCTTAGTGCCCAACGCATTTTCCCTGTGCAGCTCCTGCACTTCTCATCCACTCCCCAGCCTGCCTCTTTCCCTCGGGAGTCCTAATCTCACTGACTGTGTTCTCCAGATTCTCTGCTTTTCCCTCTGCACTGTGTGATCCCAATTGGACAAACCATTTCCTTCCCTGGACCTCAGTTTCCCAGTCTGTAAGCAGGGGGGCATTCTTCCCCTTCGCTGGGAGGTGTCTCAAAGATCTCACAGCCCACTAAGCCCCAGTTGGCTGAGTCAAACAGGGTCAAGGAGCTGGCTTTGCTCCCAGACCACAAAAGGAAGCCTCTGCTTTCCCAAGGAGAAGCTGAGGTTCAGGGTTTCTCTCTGGTCCCGGAGGGCAGGGCTGTCCTAGCTGACAACATCAGCTCGCCACCCTCCCAAACCATACCAGTGTCAGCATCCTCCTCTCACCCCACCCCACTGTATCCCAGCCTCACTCAGGGTGACAGCATCACCAGCCCCTGCCCACAGCGGGGGCCTCTGGCAAGCTGGTGAGCGGACAGGTGTGGGGTCCCTCCACTCCCCAAGTCCTATTACCTGAAGTGCCACCGCCCTGACTCTATAATAATTGGGGGGCTCATTTGCATTTTGCCTATGTGTGATTTCAGAGAGGCACCCTGCCCACCCCTTTCTAGGGACTCAGCAGCTGTTTGCCCAAACCCACAGCTTCCTTCCAAGGGAAGGAGAGAAGAGCTCGGGGAAGGCAGGAAGTGGGAGCTGGGGATGGGCACTGGGCCCCCAGGTCCTCCAAGGAAGAGAAGTCTTGGCAGGGCCCTGGGACCTTGTGCCAGCACTGGCTCAGGAGCCAGGGTGGGGACGGAGGGGGTGACGTCCTCCACCTCCCGAGTCTCAGTTTCCTCATCTGTAAACTGGAGCTAATGACACTTAACGAGCGAGGGGGGTGGGGGGCATGTAATTAGCTCCTGCTGGCTCTGGGCTTTGAAGTGGGTTGGAGGAGGGGGCAGCTGGGCGGGGTGCAGGTGGGACAGAGTTGGAGGCCCCAGTGCACTGGCCTGCAGTGGGGAGGTGCGGGTCCCAGGGATCCTCTCCCATCTAGGGGAGATAAAAAAACTGAGATCACACACCTAAGGGAGGCCCTGGAGGGCAGAGGGCAGACAAATGGATCCAGGGCCTGGGGCACAGATATCCCCAAGTGTGAACAGAGAGTGCCCCAGGCCACCTAAGAAAGGAGCTGGTGCCCCCCAACCCTCTATTAGGGTGGGACTGCTGGGGAGTCCTGGGCGAGGGAGTGGGATCCAGAGCCAAGAGCTCTCTCACACTGTGGTTCTTTTATCCCATGACCCACGGTGGCCTGGCACACACCTGGGCACACATAGGGCATGTCTCAGGGGCCGGGGCAATAGCTCCTGCACGGAGACTCATGAAAGAACAGGGATGGTGGGAAGAAAGGAGGTTATGGGGACTGAACCCAAAGAGGTGAGGACAGGAGGGAGGGAGCCACCACCTCCCACACCCTTGGCCTTTCCGCTCGCCCCACGACGTCAGGGCTGAGTCACTGGGAGAGGCTGCTGTCCAGCAGGGGTGGGAGGACCCTGGGGACCAAGGCCTGGACACCATCCCAGGACAGGCAATGTGTGGGGCACCTTTGGCCCGGTTGGCGCCATCCAAATGATGCAGGCTTGAGCCAACCATCCACAGTCCAGCCACCCACGCCTGGTGGGCAGAGCTTTGGATGGGCCCAGGAGGCTCCAAAGGGCCATCTGGGAGGGTCAAGAAGTCATCTCTGGCATCTCCCTGCCTCTAGACAGATTGGCAATGAAACCATCCAAGATACACCAAAATATATTGAGACGTCCTTCTTGATGTCAAACCATGCATTGTCATATTGCAAGCTCCACCCACTGGCTCTTCGTCAGGGGTAAAGACTAGGTGGTCACTCTCTTCCTGGGACCCCTCTCTCTCTCGTCATGCATTCTCTTTCCAGCTCCTTTTCCAATAGGTGGTGCCTGGAGGTGGTTGAGTTGGCAAATGGATGGATTAAATGTGCTCCTACCCATTGCTGCACAAAGCCTGAGACCCCAGGATTAGCAACCCAGTGATTTGTTTGGTGGAGCCCTAAAACCATTAATACATGTGCTAATTTGGTCCCCTGAATAGAAATAAGAACTGTTCATTCATTCATTCATTCATTCATTCATTCCACAAATATGTATTGATATGTACTAGGCACCAGGCACTGTTCTAGGCATAGGGATATGGCAGGAGAGAAGATGGGCAGGAGCCCAGCCTGGAAGGCTCCATCTCTAGCCAGAACAAGAGTGTGGGGAAGTGGCCAGAGCCCTTCAGAGCAGAGGGGACTGTTTCCAGAAGAGGCCTCAGAGGGGGAAAATTGCAGCTGTCCCCGGAAGTTCTGGGTGGAGACTCCACCCGCCATAAATCCCAGAGACCCATCAATGGAGGTCCTCTGAGACTGGGACACCACTTCCCCACTGGCCACCCTGGCTCTGCTGAGCCTGGGACTCGCCAGCTGGAACATCTGGAACAACTGATGTGGTGTTCCTCCCACTGCTCTGCACTCCCAACCAGAGTGTGTGCTGGGGAGGGCGGCAGGCCAAATGAATGAGACGCCGGTCTGTGCAGCTTCGGAAGCCTCCTTGAAAGCCAGGCTTTTTCTGTTTTCTGTGTTGATAGCCCAAAGATGTCTGAGTGAGAGGAAGCTTCCCAAGTTCTCAGGAGCCAGCTCAGAAGTTCCTGAGAGCTGGGTATCTGGGCCTCAGCACACTTTCAAAATGGGGCCATTGGTCTGGGAAGGTGGAGGCATATCACCCTGCTGGACTGAGTGGTCTAGGCCTGGGCTGCCCCCTTGCCTTGTCAAAGTCTGCAGAGTGTAAGGCCAGGACATTCGGACCTGTGGGGACTACTGAGACCACTCCTCTCCTCTGCGCCGCCCTCCTATACATGCCCATCCCCACCCCACTCGGTGTCTGGCTCCTCTATCCCAGCGTCTCTCAATAGCTGTGCTGCTTTGTCTCTCTCCCAATGCGTCTGTGACCTACAGTGAGGAAAATCCTGGAAATGGCTTTATTAGGTCAACGGACAGAATCAGAATATGAACGTATGGATGGTAGATGACATAAAATATTCTATCAAAGCAAGTTTATGAAACCGATAACCATACTGCGGTTAAGGAAGAGAATACTCCTATTTTCAGGAAATACACACTGAAGCATTTAGTGGTCAAAGGCCATGATAGACGTAACTTACCCTCAAATTGTTCAGGGGGATATCTATATGTACATATACATGGATGTATATAGAGAAAGAATGATAAAAGTAAATGAGGTAAAATGTTAACAATAGATCAGTCTGAGTGCAAGGCATAGGGTGCTCTTTGTGCTGTTTCTTTTTGCAGCTTCTGAAATTGTTTTGCCCTCTCGCTCTGCTTTTCCCTGGACCCCTCCCCTATTAGTCCCGAGTGCTCTCAGTGTCTTTTCCTCATTCACTCAACCCTAGGACAGTAGGGATATGGCAGGAGATATGCCTGGGCCATCTCGGACACTCAGGGCGTATGGGGGCTGTGCTGGATGCACTCCTGTTTTTCTGTCTTTGCATCTGTGTGAACATCTCCATTCATTTATTCATTCACTCATTCACTTATGAGTAAGCACCGTCATCACTCAGTTTGCATCCCCTTGGTAACCCTGGATCTTTGGAGGAGACAGGAGGACCCACTTACGGGGCACATCATGGTGGGTCTTGGTGGTTCTGAGTGGGTCTCTGGCCTGTACCGTGTAGTCCCTGACTCCTTGACATTGACCTCCTTGGGGGCTGTGTCACCATCTCCAGATCTTTGTCGGGTCTCTCTGTGGCGTAGGGGTGGCCTGTGCCACAGGGCTTTGGTGGCTCCTGCCTCCTTGCCTCCCTCAACCTGTGAGAGGAGTTTCTGCCACCCTTCGCCCCGGCTCTTGTAAAGGGCATCCATGTTCCAAACCCAAGGCAATGGCTGTGGCCCTGGTGGGGGCAGCTGGGCTGGAGGCCAAGGGTCCGGCCTAGGAGGGACCTCTCTCTTTCCCACTTCTGACCCCTTCTAGTCATCCCTGGGCCCAGCATGGTGACTGCCATCTTTAGTCTGGTGAGGTGACATCACCAGGGCTCCCCACACGCACACACACCCCACAGCAGCTGTGACTCCCAACAGCATCGCACCATCTCTTCTCTGGAACATCAAAGGCCCAGGCAGCAGCGTCCCCCTCCTCCCGGGCCCCGGGGGGTAATCAGAGCCAGGTATGTGTAAATGCTGGGCCTTCAAATAAATAAATACTGGAACACGCGGGGCCTCCCACCCCTCGCTGCTCCTCAGCGCCCTGGGCTGGGACCTAGGCACGGGGCCAGACCCTGACGAGGTCCTGGGGACCGCCTGGAGCTGGAGGTGTGTGTGAAGAGTTTCGCGTGGGCTGAGGCCTGGCTTAGCCTCAGCAGCATCAAAAAGACTGTGGCGGCGGGAGGGTTGTTTGCAGTGGGAGCTGTGTGGGGAGGGAGGGTCCCGCCACAGGTGTCCCCCATCTCTCACAACCCCACCAGCTCTGCCTCACACGCAAGGCACCCCTCCTTCCACACCTTCGACTCCAAAGCCAGGCTGCCTCTTCCAGCGAGGCCAGATGGCATCCCTCAGCACTGAGGAGGAAGAAAATACAAGCAGTGATTGGAATTTCTGGAAGGACCCCCTTTTGCCAAACCAGGGCCCTGAAAGTTCCCATGGCAGGGAGCAGTGGGTGAGCTGTACCAGGCATCTGTGGGCCATCATTGCTTCCACAGGTGAGAAGGAGGAGGCTGGACTATTTGGTGCCAAGGCTGAAAGAGAGGGTGGTCCCTGGAACCCCTTGTAGGACAAGCAGCTTTCCACTCCTTGTGGGCCAGTGGAGATGCCAGGAGGGCGGCATGAGTGCAGGGCTCGTGGTTCCTGTCTCGCTTATCAGCTGTGTGACTTTCGGCCAGTCACTCAGTATCTCTGAGCCTCAAGTTTCTCATCTGTAAAATTGCGCCCCCCGCACTGCCTCTCCTACAAGGGAGCAGAAATGCTCAGTGAAGCCCACCTGGATGAGGCTCTCCATAAGCTGTCAAGTGCAGCGTCCCCATGAGGCTAAACAGAAGGCACCTTGATGGGGGTGGGGGTCCCCATGAGTCTTTGACTCATAGGGCCTGGCACAGAGTAGGTACCAAAAACATGTTGTCCAAATAATTGATTTTGAAAAATATGAATGGATAAGTGAATGTTCTAGAAGTGACTTCTTTTTTTTTTTTTTTTGAGATGGAGTCCCGCTCTGTCACCCAGGCTGTAGTGCAGTGACGCGATCTCAGCTCACTGCAACCTCCACCTCCTGGGTTCAAGCAATTCTCCTGCCTCAACCTCCCAAGTAGCTGGGATTACAGGCACCTGCCACCACGCTCAGCTAAGTTTTTGTATTTTTAGTAGAGACGGAAGTTTCACCATGTTGGCCAGGCTGGTCTCAAACTCCTGACCTCAAATGATCCACCTGCCTCAGCTTCCTAAAGTGCTGGGATTACAGCCGTGAGCCACCGTGCCTGGCCTTAGACTTGACTTCTTGACTCTGTTTGTTTTTGGCCATGCCATCCTCACATCGCCAGCTTTTTGGCTCAAGGTCCCTTGGAGAATCCGACGAAAGCTATGGATCTTCACCCCAGACACACGTACACACAGAAATGATTTCTGGGATCACACTCCCAGGCCGGGGCCAGAGCCTCTGCCTTAATGTGGGTACATACCCCTAAGCTCCTCAACACCCACTTGAGAAGCACGTTCTCCACGCGGGAGCTTTACATGTACGATCTCTGATCCACCAACAACTCTGCAGGTGTTATCATTCCCTTTTACAGATCAAGAAACTGAGACCCAGCGACATGAAGGGACTAGCAAGGATCAGCAGCGAGGATGTAGTGGGGACAGGGTTTGCTCAACATGTCTGGCTCCAGAGGTCTCTGGGGCTCCAAAGCCTGGGCTTTTTCCAGGCTTTGCTCCTCGGAAGTTAAGGTTCTGTCTCTGGGTCTTTGTGCCCCCAGCTGGGGCCCAACACAAGACAGCAAAAAATGCATGCCCGGCCTTTTCTGAGAGGATGGTGAGTGAGCGGCCCCCAGGTTGGGGTGGACGGAGGCAGGCTGACAAATAAAGAGGGTGAATTAGAAGGTGAGGCCCAGAGAGAAAGTTCTGATGAGCTTTGACCCCATGCTTGGGGCCAGAGGCAGAGGGCAGAGAGTAGAGGGCAGAGGGCAGAGGGCAGAGGGCAGAGGGCAGAGGTCAGGGAGCAGGGAGTAGGAAGCAGGGGCGGGACATTTTGGGAGGTAGAGAGAGGAGCACAAGGAGGCTCTAAGGCCACATGGCAGGGATGCTGTCTCTGGGAGGACTCCTGGGAGTAGGGTGGGCGCAGGTCACACTGCCCTGAGTGGGTCAGAGCCGGTTGGGGTTGGGGAGCTTGTATATATGAGTCACATTCGCAGACATGGATGAAGCACTTGCTCACTGTGCCCCCATGCTGGGCTCAGCAAGTTAAACACTGGGTCCTGCTCCTCTGAAGTAAGAAAGAATGACTGCTGGATGCACTTCACAGAAAAGAAAAATAAACCACTTGCCCAAGGTAAGCTGTCTAGTAAGTGGCTGCACTAAGCACACAGTATGCAGGAAACATCATCAAAGAAATGGATGCATGGTGGGATGGATAAATGGATGATGATGGATGAGCAAACCGAGGTCTGATTCCCAAATTGAGCTCTTAACCTCTCCCTAATCCTGGGGGGCAGTAAGGAAGAGAGGGAGGCTAGAGCCGTCCAGGGTACCCAAAGGAGAGGCACCCTGGCTGTTTTCCTTACCCCATCTCACTTGGAATAAAATCAGAAGTCACAGCCACAGCCTACGAGGTCCTGCGCCACCTGACTCGACTCATCTCCTACCACGCTCCCCTCCATTCATCTACTCCAGCCCTAGTGGACTCCCTGCTACTCTCTCAACAGGCCCACTCCCCTCACCTCAGGGCCTGTGCACTTACAATTCCCTCTGCCTAAGATATCTTCCCCCAGCTGCCCACCTGGTTCTCTGTTCAAATGTCACCTTCTTGAGAGGCCTGCTGAGATCCTTATTTAACTATCACTTGGTCACTTGGTGTCCCGTTACCCATTTTAATTTTTCTCCTAAGCAATCATAACCAACTAATATCTATTTGTTTGTGTCTGACTTTCCCAACCTCACTCAGGAATAGAAACTGCAAAAGCAGGGGCTTGGTTTTGTTCGCAGCTGTATTCCCAACACCTACAACAGTGCTTTGTACAGAGTCAACATCAATGAATATTTGCCAAATGAATGAATGCATGAATGGCTCTGACAAGTCCTGAAAGGAAGAGCAGGATCTCCTCATAGGCACCCCTGGGTTCAAACATGTGCTAAATCTATGTGAGACATTGTCCCCTCCTCCAAGAAGCCCTCCTGAATTTGTACCTTCTTCAGTGAGAAGCCAAAACTCCCAGCATTAAGAACTTGCTGCATCCAGTAGAACACAGTGCCTCCCTCCTGCCCTCTCGCTCCCCCACCTTGATCTCCTTTCCCTGTGATCTTTCCAGGTGAGAGGAAGGGAGAGAAAAGCCCGGCTCTGGGGTGCCCACTTGGCCAGCCTACAGCAATGGTGCCCCAGCCAGGAGGTAGGAGGAGGCGGTGCCCCAAGCTTAAGGCATGAATGGGGCAGGAGGTGGATGAAAGGCAGGACTGCTCCTGGCCTAACGAACAAAGGGGACCAGAGCAGGTGTGAGGGGGACTGGGGGCCAGCCGGGAGGAGAAACTGGATCTGGAGCTGGAGATCAGTTTCACCTGCAGGAGTGCAGGTTTCCATTAGCTTTCTTTGGCTGTCACTCGTGCTTTGGGGACAAAGCTCAGGCTGGAGGTTGAGGAGAGGCAGAGGCCAGGGAGCGGGGCTCCTTTCTCTCGGGGTCAGTCTCCAGCAGCGTCTCTACGTCTCAGGAGGCAGCCACACAAGGTCAAAGCCCAACAGGAGCTTAGAAAAGATAGTCCAACGCCATCATTTTACAGATGGGACCAATGAAGCCTCCAGGGTACCATGACTCACCAAGGTCACACAGCTACTGGCAGAGCTGGGACCTGAATCCAGGAGTCCTGGCTGTCAGGTCAGCGTTGGGAACTGATTTTTATATGCAGCCTGTCCTCCCTCCTGGGGACCTCTCGGTATGATGTGATCAGGAAATCTCTATGCGGTTGGACCAGGTCTGGATGGTACATGGAAAGGAGTGGGTAGGCCTGGGTGAGGACCGGACAGGGTGCTCCCCAGACAGGGGTGCCATCAGCAGACAAGTTGGGCAGGCAGGGCTGGGCCTGGCCTAGTAGAGGCCCTGCTCCAAAGAGCAATGTCATGTGGAGGGGACATCTTGCTCCCACACAACCGCCCGGGGCCAGGCTGAACCCCACCCATGCAACAGCTGCATTGCCCCAAGCTACAGAGGAGCCTATGAGGGGGGCCAGAAGCCTAGGCGGGGGAGACAGGGAGGGGGCCGGACAGGTAGGAGGGCAGAGGGAGGGGGAGGTGGAGGAGGACAAAGCCGGCCTGTGTGGCACCTGGGACAATCCCAGTCTCTGCCCTATCCCCTCCCTGATCCTGCTCTGGATGGGGCGGGAACAATGCCCCCATTGAGGCCCATACCCCCAGGGATAACATCTCTGTCCCCCAGGATGGAAGCCAAGCAGGTGAGCCTGGTGGGGGCTGGGAGCCAGCTCTACAGCAGGGAAGGCAGGACCTCCGCCATGGGGCCAGGGGTCCAGGGGCAGGGGCTTCCCCACCGGAGCCACACTCTGCTCCTTCCTCTGGGGCCAGAGCAGGGGGACGTGGTGGTGGCCTCGGTGGGAGAGATTGGGGTCAGACTCCTGGGCAGGGCAGGGATCACTTCCCAGTTTGGATGGAACCCTTCTCTGCCCTGGGAGGGAATGCAAGAACGCCCAGGACCCAACCCCTGATCACAGGAGCTTCCACTGTGGGAAGAAGGTGCCTGAGAGATGAGGCCTGACCCTCTTCCTTTAGGAGAGACGCCACAGAGGAAGCAGGTGGAGAGTGGATCTATCCGGGAAGTAACAAGTGCCCCTGCAATGCGTTTTCATGTCAGAAATAGAAATGGCTCATCACCTAGTTGGGGCACCAACTGGGTTCCCAACCCAAAGACTCCAAATAAAAGAAGCAGCTGCATTTGCTATCATTTTTTAAAATTTTGTTTTGTAGAGATGGGGTCTTGCCCCCATGTTGCCCAGGCTGGTTTCAAATTGCTGGCCTCAACCCATCCTCCCGCCTCATTGTCCCAAAGCACTGGGATCACAGGGGTGAGCCACCACACCTGGCTGCTATCATTTAAAAAAAGAAATCCAGGCCAGGCACGGTGGCTCACGCCTGTAATCCCAGCATTTTGGGAGGCCGAGGCGGGTGGATCACCTGAGGTCAGGAGTTTGAGACCAGTCTGACCAACATGGTGAAACCCCGTCTCTACTAAAAATACAAAATTAGCCGGGCGTGGTGGTGCATGCCTGTACTAACCCCAGCTACTCGGGAGGCTGAGGCAGGAGAATTTCTTGAATCTGGGAGGCAGAGGTTGTGGTGAGCCAAGATTGCACCATTGCACTCCAGCCTGGGCAACAAGAGCGAAACTCCATCTCAAAAAAAAAAAAGAAAAGAAAAAGAGAAGGAAAAAGAAATCCAATAGTGTGGATTTATCACTTTATTGATCATCCATCTGAATTGGTGGCTGTATGTAGGCTGAAGCCAGCACTGGGTAAAAGGGCTCCTGTGGGGGCCTACCCCCACACTCCTTGGCTGTGTGACCCTAGCAGGAAATGCAACCTCTCTGAGCTAAGTAACCTCAGCTCTGCAGTGTGGCTGGAGGCCAGAGAAGCCTTACCTCAAAGGGTTTGTTTATGGTCTCTCTTCCCCTGGCCTCCAGAAGACTATGAGGCCCTGCCACTGTGAGCCCCTGGCCTGGAGCAGTGGAGCAGTACCCAGAACATACTAGACACAGAAATGCAATCACTGGAGCCAGGGGGCAGTGGCTCATGTCTGTAATCCCAGCACTTTGGGAGGCCAAGGCAGGCAGATCACCTGAGGTCAGGAGTTCGAGACCAGCCTGGCCAACATGGTGAAACCACATCTTTACTAAAAATACCAAAAATAGCCAAGTGTGGTGGCGCACGCCTGTAATCCTAGCTACTCTACTCCAGAGGCTGAGGCTGGAGCATTGCTGGAACCCAGAAGACAGAGGTTGCAGTGAGCCAAGATTGCACCATAGCACTTCAGCCTGGGCAGCAGTGTAAAAAGAAAACTCGATCATTGTCTGCTGACTTAATTTGTTTTTTGGAGTTTTTGTTTGTTTGTTTTGTGACGGTGTCTCATTCTGTTGCCCAGGTTGGAGTGCAGTGGTGTGATCTTGGCTCACTGCAACCTCTGCCTCTCAGATTCAAGCGATTCTCTTGCCTCAGCCTCCCGAGTAGCTGGGATTACAGGCGCACGTCACCAGGCCCGGCTAAGTTTTGTATTTTTAGTAGAGACGAGGGTTCGCCATATTGACCAGGCTGGTCCCAAACTCCTGACCTCGAGGGATCCGCCCGCCTTGGCCTCCCAAAGTGCTGGGATTATAGGCGTGAGCCACTGCGCCTGGCCCTGCTGACTCAATTTAGAACAGAGTTGTGGATAAATGTTTTTAAAGCATTAGTGGTTATAGCAATATTAATAGCAATCCAATGACATGAAAAGAGACTCAGTTCCTGCCCTGTAGAAACCTGCAGTTCAATGAAAGAGTCACTGGGCACAAGGATGACAAAAATAATCTACCATGGAGGTTCAGGGAAGAGTGGAGCTTCCCAGATGGGGGCCCCAGGAAAGGTGTTAAGGAGGGAGAGGCACTGAGATGACCTCAAAGGATGGATTAGACTTGGGCAAGCGGTGATGAGAAGATGGGAGGTCCTCAAAGCAGAGGGATGGAAATTTATTGACTGTTAATTACACTTGTTGAGCACCTACTGTGTGTCAGCTACTGGGTACTGGGGACACAAACATGAAAGGATGTGCCAGGGCTGGGCACGGTGGCTCACGTCTGTAATCCTAGCACTTTGGGAGGCCGAGGCCAAGGTGGGTGGATTGCCTGAGTTCAGGAGTTCGAGACCAGCCTGGGCAACACGGTGAAACTCCACCTCTACTAAAATATAAAAAATTAGCCAGGCGTGGTGGCAGGCACCTGTGGTCCCAGTTATTCAGGAGGCTGAGGCAGGAGAATTGCTTGAACCCAAGAGGCGGAAGTTGTAGTGAGCCGAGATTGCGCCACTGCACTCTGGCCTGGCGACAGAGCAAGATTCCATCTCCAAAAAAAAGAAGAAAGGATGTGCCCCTGCCCTCAAAGAAACCAGCCAGCAACTCAGTCACTGCCTTGGTGAGGGCTGAGGGCACCAGCCGCGGCTTGCATCAAGAAAACATTTTCTGAGCTTCAGCTAAAAGTTGCAGTTAAGATTTCTCCAAGCAAGGTGGTTGGCAAGGGGTGAGTAGGGTGCTGAAGGTCCAGTGGCTTTCATGCATAAAAGTGGACTAAGTGCCTGGGGCCCACTCAGAGAAGGCCTTGAAAGGCAGACAGAGGAGTTTGGATGTTTCTCTACAGGCAACAGGGAGCCATGGAAAGCTTTTGAGCAAGGGAAGTCCACGCTTACAGCCAAGTCCTTCAGAGCTCTCCCTGGTGGCAGCAGAAGCCACAGTGGAGGTAGGGAGGCTGGAGAAGAGGGAAATAGAAAAGCCCACGTGGGCCTGGTGGGGAGGAGGGGCAAGTTAGAGATGGGAGGGAAGGAGACAGGATGAAGGTGAAGCAACTGGCAAGGGAGAGAAAGCTACGAACTTCAGATCCTGGGAGGGAAGAACTGGAGGTGGAGAACCTCCCAGTACCCCAGAGCAGGAAGGACACCTTGGAAGAAACGTAATGGAGCCCCCATCCTGTGTGGGGGTCCCCCCTCATGATAGCTCTCACAAAACTGCAGTGAGGGGAAGTTTACCACCTGTCAGTGAGGGGAAGCTTACCACTGGCCATTTAGCCCAGTCTGTGGTGGGACAGCTCCAGCTAATGGGTGAGGGCTTCTGTAAGCCCTGTTCAGACAGGTAAATGTAAAATGGGTCAATAAATGGATAGATGGATGCATAAGGGGGTGGTGCAGAAGAACACACATGCACGGAGGCAGAGTGTTCAAAGAGCAGGTCTCCACATCCCTGCACCCAACCCTGTCGCACCAGTCATGATCTTCCCCCAATCTTTCCTACCCTCCTCTAGGAAGGCTGCCCTTACCTCCCCACCCATCCAGCTTTCTCCTCAATCTCACCTGCTTCCCCAGCTCTCTCCAGCTGGGGTGGCCTTCTCCCTAGCTCCTGCCCTCCCACAGCAGCCTGGGAGCTACAGGGACAGGGACAGAACTGAGGGTCAGGGACAGAACAGGGGCAGGGACAGAACTGAGGGTCATGTCCCCTGGGGCAGCACGCCATGTTCCCTGGTGTCCACACACAACCCTGTTTCCAGGGGACCTCTGGATGGGGATGTCAGCAGGGGAAATGGCCCAACCTGGTCCTCCAGTCTGTCACAGGCATCTGCTTGCATTGCAGGCACGAGTCGGGGGAGCGGGTAAAGCAGCCCTGAACACCCACCCAGATGGGCTTTCCTCCCTCGAAGCCCCTCCGCTGGGAGTGAAGGGACATCTGCTTTCAGCAGGTCCCCGCTGGGGCCCTACCCTCACACTTTACACAGCTGAAAAAGGCCTAATGACCCCTCTC
This sequence comes from Nomascus leucogenys, assembly GCF_006542625.1. Lineage (NCBI taxonomy): Eukaryota > Metazoa > Chordata > Mammalia > Primates > Hylobatidae > Nomascus > Nomascus leucogenys. Next base: position 1,565,050 of record NW_022095769.1, read on the forward strand.
CACCAGCTCCCAACCCACAGGATGGACAGAGGAATGCTGGCCAGGACTTGATAGGCTTCAGGTGAAAGCGCACAGAGACCTGTGAGGAATTTTACCCTCCTGGGGATGGGGGTGGGGAAGCAGGAATGTCACCTGGAAACCATTCACCTCTTTCTTCCCTCTCAAGGACCCTCAGCCTTGAAAAATTAGGAAATCTAGACCCCCAAAATCAACCATGTCTTTTTGATAGACTTGCCTATACTTCCTGGCCTCTCCTCTTTTTAAACAGTCGTCTCTTGATTCTCCAGCTAATAATAATAGCAGAAGCACTCACTGCATGCCAGGCACTGCTCCAAACTCTGAACTCGTCCAGCTCAATCCTATCATTATCCCATGAGCCTGGTACTTATTTCCTCATTTTACAGATGCCAGCACTGGGGCACAGAGAGGTTAAGTCACTTGCCCAAGGTCCCACAGCAAGCAAGTGACAGGGTGTGAGCCTGCACCCTTATCCACTTGCCAAACACCAGGTACCCCACAAGTCATTTTCTTCTGACCCTAGAGGGAGCTGGAACCCCAGCTGGTGACAGGGTGAGCAGAGGGGAAACTGGATTTAGAACTTGTCCAATTTCTTCCAGTTGCCTTTGCAACCTATCTCTTAGAGGCAGCACCCTGGGCCAATTCTTCAATCCAAGGGGGCAAGAAGAGGCCAGAGGCAAGCAAGAGGGTTTGCTCTTCCAATCCAGCTGGACCCTGGTTAAGGGAGATGGAGAGTCACATACTCAGCAATTGTATCACCAAAGGGAGTGGCACAGAGCTTGAGAGGGAAGGTTTTGGATGCCAATCTCACCTCCACTGCGTACAGCTGGGTGATCTTGGGCACATTATTTCACGTTTCTGAGCCTTAGTTCTGTCATCGGTAAAATGGTGAGAGCTACTGAACCTATCTCCTAGGGCTGTGGAGAGGATTAAACATGGCATCTGTCAAGATGCTTAGCCCGGTGCCTGATACCTAGAAGGCCCTCAATAAAGGTCAACAGTAACTACAACCCAGCTGGCAGAAAAGCTGTAGCATCAACAAGAAGTGGGGAGTGGGCCTCCCTGGGGCTGCTGAGAGGCACCCGCAGCCTTGCTATGTGCCCGTGTCCCCAGGAGGAACCCATGCCTTCATGGAATTCTGAATTCATCTGTGGCCAAACCCATGGGTGGGAGCTATGGGGGGAGAAGCAGAGTGCACCCACTGGGCACAGACCCCTAACACCTTACAACTAGAACACAGCCAGAGTTGAAGCCAGATCGACCCTCTGTGGAACTTCCCCTGCCTGTGTCACAGTTTTCCCCTTGGCAAAATGAGGATGTTCCATTCGCCTGAAGGCTGGCACTCAGTCATGTTTATTTTCTGTCTTCTCTCTGTCCAGTCTCCTGGATGCCCACAAAGACAGCTGTCTCCTTAATGGGGAGGGAAGATGGCCGCAGGCTCCATACCTTTGAGGGAACAAGGACAGTCCTCCCCTGGGAGAGGAGCAGATGTTTGCCTCCAGCTGTCTGCTTGTAATCAGTCCTGGGAGAGAGCAGCCAGGGGCCTTCCCCCAGGGATTTTGTCTGAGAGTGGCTGAAAGTGGTCTCCTGCCTGGAGCAGCAGAGGGCTGAGCACCTGGAGGAGGGGTGAGGCGTAGGAGGCTTTCTCAGAGGGCCATGGCCTGAGTCCTCTTTGCCCTCTGGGCTCTAAGTCCTTAGACACTGGGCCCATGGGCTGGTAGAGGAGGGAATGCACCCAAACCAGACTCCTGTCCTCCCACCTTGCTCCCACTGGATCCCTCCAATCCTCTTGCCTCAAACAACGTCATCTTCCTCCAAGTGCCCCCGGTAATGTCCTGGAATGGCCACCCCTACTAGCCATCTTGAAATACTCTCTTCCTTTCCTCTTTCTCTTCTGCCCTCTCTTGCCCCTCCTCCTCCTTCTCCACCTCCTCCTCCTCCTCCACCTCCTCCACCTCCTCCTCCTCCACCTCCTCCTCCTCCACCTCCTCCTCCTCCTCCACCTCCTCCTCCACCTCCTCCTCCTCCACCTCCTCCTCCTCCTCCACCTCCTCCTCCACCTCCTCCTCCTCCTCCACCTCCTCCTCCACCTCCTCCTCCACCTCCTCCTCCTCCTCCACCTCCTCCTCCTCCTCCACCTCCACCTCCTCCACCTCCTCCACCTCCTCCTCCACCTCCTCCACCTCCTCCTCCTCCTCCACCTCCTCCTCCTCCCTCCTCCTCCTCCACCTCCTCCTCCACCTCCTCCTCCTCCACCTCCCCTCCTCCACCTCCTCCTCCACCTCCTCCACCTCCTCCTCCTCCTCCACCTCCTCCACCTCCTCCTCCTCCTCCTCCTCCTCCTCCACCTCCCTCCTCCACCTCCTCCTCCTCCCACCTCCTCCTCCTCCCCTCCACCCTCCTCCACCTCCTCCTCCACCTCCTCCACCTCCTCCTCCTCCACCTCCTCCTCCCCCTCCTCCCTCCTCCACCTCCTCCTCCTCCTCCACCTCCTCCTCCTCCACCTCCTCCTCCTCCTCCTCCTCCTCCACCTCCTCCTCCTCCTCCACCTCCTCCTCCTCCCCTCCTCCACCTCCTCCTCCTCCACCTCCTCCCCTCCTCCACCTCCTCCTCCTCCACCTCCTCCTCCTCCCTCCTCCTCCCTCCTCCTCCACCTCCTCCTCCTCCACCTCCTCCTCCACCTCCTCCTCCTCCTCCTCCTCCACCTCCTCCTCCCCTCCTCCTCCACCTCCTCCTCCTCCTCCACCTCCTCCTCCACCTCCTCCTCCTCCACCTCCTCCTCCTCCTCCACCTCCTCCTCCTCCTCCTGGAAGCTTTCCGGCACCCAGAAGAGGAGGATGGGTGATAGTTGTCTCCATAGCCTCCCTGCCAGGATCCACCCCTCCCACCTGCTGTTTCCCACCAAAGATGTTGAGTCATGACTTAGTGTTGGACTTAGTGGTATGCTGAATCACAGACCCTACGGAGAGCAGGGTTTAGGGACAAAAAGGCTGCAGAGAAGCCACGTGAGCAGATTCTGAAGTCAGGTGGACCCAGTTTGGGCTCCCCATTCCGTGGCTCTCGGGACAAGCTAACTGAACCTCTCTGTGCTTCAGTTCGCTCAATGTGGAGCGGTGAGATGGGCATGTGAAGTTTTGTGACAGTGCCTGATGCTATCATTGTGATGACGATTGCTACAATCCCAGCATCGCGGGACCACATCTTAGGCGCTTAGGTTCTTGGGATCACAGGACTGCAGAGTCTTAGCTGCGGGAGACTCGGAAGTCATCTGGGTCAATTCACTTTCTCACCTGGCTCCCTCCTCCATCCTGCTCTTTCTGGAAGCATCAGTCCTGAGTTCCTGAGAGCAAGGACACTTCTGTGACGGTTGCCACTCATGGCACCTACCTGGGGGCATTTTCATGACAGATGACCCAGGTGGGTAAGTAAGCCTCTTCCTGTCCCAGTCTAGCTAGACCCCCACCCCCCACTCCTAGAGTTCTTCTCCCTGGCCCCAAGCTGTGAACCAGTAGAGTCACCTCCAGCCCATGTGAAGCCCGTCAGCTGGGGCCTGGGGCCTGTGGCCTGTAGAAGCCTCAGCCTCAGTGCCCTCTCCCTTCTGCCCAAAGCCCTGACCTCCAGGACCCTAAGGCCGGGCAAAGTAGGCAGGAAGAGGATAGGTCTCTGCCTGTTTCAGGCCTGGCACACTCAGGGGGCTGGAGGCCAAGGCTTGCGTGGGTCTGGCTCCCCGCTTCCCCATCCCTGCTCAACCTGGCGGGCTTCCGGCACGAGGCAAGCTTGGGAAAGCCTCTTTCACGGTCTGAGAGGTGTGCGTGGCATGTGCGGAAGGCTTTCTGGGCTCTGAGGAGGTGGGGACTGAGGAGCAGCCTGGAGAGGAGGGAAGAAGAGGGGTGAGGAAGAGGAGGGAGGGAAAGAGAGGGACAGGGCCAGGGTTTTCCACTACGAAATGGGGGGTGACTGACGGCAGGGAGCTCAGGGAAGAACTGCAGCAGGAGAAACACCTTCAGAGAGCTGGCGTAGCCCTTGGCCTGCGTTGGGAATGGAATCCCGTTAGTATTTGGTTGCTAACTCGGAGTGTGATGTGTACGAGGCCTCTGGGCTGTCAGCTTGCTCTCCCCCATCACCAGGAAAAGTGGTGAGTTACCCCACCACCAGATTCCCAGGGAGAAGGCCAAGGAAGACTCTGGTCAGGCTAAACGCTTTGAGATCTTCCAAAGGCAAGGATGTGATCTACGGGGGGATTTTCTCCCCAGGACTCTTCCATCCTGCGTTCCCCACACCCAGGGGAAACCTGGGCCCCTGTTCCCTGGGAGAAGTCATGACCCATGAGTCCCATGCCTAGGGATCAGGAAGGATCCTTGAGCCCGGCCAGCTCTCTGGACAGGGGAGGCCCAGCCCTAACCAGTCAGTTCACTCTGGGCCGTCACCTGTCCTTGCCAGGCTCTCGAGTTATTTTCCCACAGCCTCCTTGCCCTGTGCCCAGCTGGCACGGGCATAGGACATGCCAGGGAGTGAGGGAGCTAGCCTGGGTGGGTGGGTTCATCAGCTGCCTGGGCCAGGAAAGGAGGTGCAAAGGACAGGCAGAACCTCTGAGCCACCCCCAATCTAATTTACCCCCACCCTGAATCTCCAAAGCCCACTTGTAGATTTCATCCCAGCTGCCAGATCCAAGCACTCTCTGTTACAGGCCTTTGAGAAGCTTTGGGCTCTGGAGGAGCAGTTGACGGTAGGATGGTGGGGGCAGGGTGTGGTGTTAAGAGATGGGAAGAGGGCTGGGAAGGAACTCTGACAGCCCTCATGCCTCTAGTGGAAACCCCCACCCTGCCCCTCTGCCTTCCCTCCCTCCTCTTCCTCACCCCTGTCCTTCCCTCCTCTCCAGGCTGCTCCTCAGTCCCCTCATCTGGGAACCCTTACAGAGGCCACTTCCCTCCTGCCAGGCTCAGCTCTCCTTGTTGCCACCAAGTGTGTATGTCTCAGGCTCCCTTCATAGGGACTTGGTGCTATAGCCTTTGCCCCCCATACCTGGCTGCCCATTAGGGGCCCCCAGGAAGTAGGGCAGAAACATGTAGCTCTGCCAGGTATGGAGCACATGGCCCGTCCCTGGGCACCAGGCCTGGTAAACAGCCTGCTCCTGCTGCTGGAAGCAAAGGGAACAGCAAAACCAAGGTCCCTGCACCTGGTGCCTGGAGCCCAGAGACCAGCCTCTAGGTACTCAAAGCCTTTGGAAAAAGAATCAGAAAGAGGCCAAAGGAAGAGCCCCACAATCCCCAGGGGTGACAGGCATAGGCCCCACCCATCACCCAGGGACTGCACCAGGAGCTGCCACCAATCTGCCTTCCTTCCCAGGAGACAAGCCACCCAGCAACTGGGCAAACAGCCGCTCTCCCCAAGCCACTTCTCCGGCCTTTGCTGAGCTTCTCCCAAGAGGAGACATCTCTCTCCTGTCTCCAAAAATTGCCCCCCTTTGCTCCTTCCCGCCCTACTCCACACTTCCCTCCTCCAGGAAGTCCACCGTGGTTTTTAGCCTCCACTCTGTTGGCTGCTTTTCTTCTCCTCCAATCCACCACTAGCGCTATGGTTCCAGCACCAGCACACCTGTGTATGAAAGTGCCTGCACAGTGAAGAGTAGAAGGAGGGGGCTTATTCTCGTCTTGTATTGCTCAGCTACCTGCAGCATTTCAGTTTTCAAAACACTTTCCCATACAGTGGCTCAAATCATCTTTAAAAATGACTGAAAGAGGTAGGTATTTTTATAGAGGACACTGGAGCCCAGAGAGGGAAGGAGATTTGCCTAAGGTGACCAAGCCTAGTAGCACAGTCAACCCGGGTTTTCCTGACCTTCCATGACTCAGTGATGCCCGACTTGATATCAGGCTTAGTCTGGGAGGGCCACCTGGAGGAAGTGTGCGCGTGCACGCTGCCAGGCTTGCAGTCAGCTAGCCAAGAGGCAGACCCAGGTGGAGAAGGGACGAGGGGTCGTGGCCAGCGCTGCGCAGCGTGGGAACCAGCTGAGAGCGCCGCTGGGCCGGAGCTCGGGGAGGGGGCGCCGCGCCGAGCTCACCACAAGGTTCCACCCCTCGGCGGGCGCAGACAATGGGGTCGCTGTGCCGGGCCGCCCCCTCCCCTTGCTCGGCGGCCCGCGTCCGCCCCCTCTCCCCAAAGCTGCTTTCAATTTAAACGCCTCCAACCAGCGGGCGCTGCCCCGGGGGGCGCGACCGCAGCGCCGAGCGCCCCTGTAATTTCCGCAGGGAGCTGACCGGCTCAAACGCGGCACCGCGGTGCCCCAACCGCAGGCCCCGAGACCGGAGACGGCGCCCAGACTGCCTTGCCCGGGTCGTGGGAGCGCCACCGGGGCGGCCTCCTCAGCGCCCAGCCCGGCCCTGCCGCCTCCTCCAGGCAGCCCGCGGCCACCAGGAGCCGCTCCTCCAGGAAGGCTGAGTGCCTTCCCCACACCGCTGCTGCCTCGCAGTTCCTCCCACCTCCGAAAGCCCAGCTCCCTTTTGGGGAAGAGGGACGTGGGGAGGAGGCCAGGTCGGGGTTGTCCATTCTGTTTGTGCATCAAGTCTTCCCCATCAGACTACAGGCTCCCTGAGGACAGGGGTTGTGAGGGGAGGTACGAACTCGGGCAGTGCTGGGGAGCTCCCTGAGGGCAGGGTTCGGGTCTCCCTAAAAGGGAGCGAGTGAAATGACGTCTGTAAGCGTGGCAGCCTGGTGCTCAGACCTAAAGCTATTGATTACATAATAGTTTCTCTAAGGTAAGGCTGGAGAGGAAGCAGTCACTGTTCTTCCCTCACTCTACCAGTGCCTGCCTGGCTCACAGCTCTCTTCCCCAGAACAGTCGAGAAAGGAGGGGACACTTTCCCCCTTGCTGGGTCTCCTCACCTCAGGAGCCCTTCCTGGAATATGAGTCTGAGGGAATGCGAGGGTTCCATTGGCAGGTTAGAAAGAAGGGGCCCCAGCTTCTTGGCTCCCAGGGAAGGCCCTAGGCTGAATTGTCTCAAGGAGCGGGTGGGTGAGGGCAGGATGCTGGTGGACAAGGGCAAAGCTGTCTGCAGATCCCTCAGCTCTGCAGGGACACAGCAGAGTCAGCGGCTGGACACCAGGAACTGTCTGAGCTGCCAGCAAGGGGGCTCCAGGGTGGGCGTTGCGTTGTGCCAGTAGACATGCCTGCCACAGCCCCTTTCCCAACTGAAGTGTTTGTTCTGTTCACTGTTCCCCTCTCCCCTCTGCCTAGAAGCTGCGCCCAGCCATCCTCCCTCCCAGGAACTGCAGCCGGTGAGAGGTTGCATTTTGAGCTAATACCCTTGGGTGAGTTGTTTAAAGGGCCTGGTGCCCTGATCACTGCCACTCTGGGCCTGTGTAGATGGACTCCTTTGCAATTTTCCAGCTGAGGGTGCGTCTGTGTGTGCGAGTGTGTCTGTGTGTGTGTCTATGTGTGACTGTACCTGTGTGTGTGCATGCACACGGGTGTGCCTGTGTGTGTGTGCCTGTGTGTGTGTGGCTGTGTGCATGTGTGCACCTGTGTGTGTGCCTGTGGTGCGCCTGTGTGCGTGTGTGTGCGCCTGTGTGTGCCTTTCTGTGTGCGCGTGCACGCACGTGTGTGTGTGCGTGTGTGTGTGTGTGTTCTGAGCTGTGGGGAGGGAGCTCTGCTGGGGTCCGTGGCTTGTCCTGAGTGCTCTGCTCCACCTTGTCCCCTCCCCCACATTCCAAACACCCCTCTCTTTCCAGCCTGGCTGTTGTGGTGAAGCTAATCAGAGGTAATTATGGGGGAAGGAGGGATCCTGAGAGGGACCCCACAGAGACCACCTCATCCGCCCCAGCCCAGCCCTGGTGGCCCTGGCCTCCAGGGCCTAGGCCAGCTCAGCCTTGCCTGGTGAGGGTGAACCCACCAACACCCCACCCCATGGTCCTCTCTCTCCCGCCCACTCCCCATTCCCACAGCTGCAGGTAAGGTTCACACATCTGGGTTTTCCTCAGTCTCCCCAAAGCTGCTCCATATGCACTCATTCATTTCAGATTTACTGGGCACCTCCTCTAAGCCAAAGCCCACACTGGGCGCCTGACAAAAACTGATCCCTACCCTCATGGAGCAGCTGCTAGGATTTTGGTCAGGGTAGACTTTGCAGGGGCTGGGGGCATAGCCTTGGAAAGGCAGAGGGTCCCTGCAGAATCACAAGCCCCTTCAGGGGAGGACCACCCTTCTACCACCTTGCTGATGCCAGAGGAGTGGAGCTCGCCAGCCCAGAGCTTCTCGACTTCCACCACTCCTAGCCTGTTATGGTGCCCATCCTCCCTCCCACCCAGTGCTGATGGGTGTCAGGCCACTCCTTGCTCTGTCTCCCTGTCCTGACCACCTGTCCTCCTGCTGCAGCTTCCTCCATCCACTTGGGTTCCCCCTGCTTTTCTACTGGGGTGGGAAGGGGGGGTCTCTGCAGTGCAGTGCTGATGGGTGTCAGGCCACTCCCTGCTCTGTCTCCCTGTCCTGACCACCTGTCCTCCTGCTGCAGCTTCCTCCATCCACTTGGGTTCCCCCTGCTTTTCTACTGGGGTGGGAAGGGGGGGGTCTCTGCAGTGCAGAGAGGCTGGATTGAGAGCGACACCTCTCAGTCACCCCCTTGGGGTTTGAGGCCCCAAGCTGGGAGAGCCCTTAGAGACCGAGGAGATCAGCTCTCTCTCACATCCTAGGAAATTGAAGCCCAACGGGATGGGGAGTCCAGGAAGTCAGGGTCAGCGGAATTAAATCCCAGTCTCTGACTCCCAGTCCAGTGCTCTTTCTGGGGAGTCCTCCCCGAGCCTGCATCTGGAGGACAGAGTCCAGACCTGCTCCTTCTCCCATCCCCTCACTGTGCCCAGAAGGAGAGGGGAGCAAACAGGGGTCCCCGCCATCCTGCCTTTCTGTCCTGCCCCACTAGCCTGGGTCCAGAGACAAGGCCATGGGGTGGGAGGGACCGCAGGGGGCTTCGTTGAGGGTCTCTAATTTCCTCCTGCTCCTTGATGTCCAGAGGAAAACAGGCCTCCTGTGCCCAAGAGATTTCCAAGCATAAACAGAGGTCAGCGCCCCCCTTGCCCCGGAGGTGCCAAGGTGGTAATTAGGCTTGGGGGTGCATCCTGGAAGGGTGGGGGTAGGGCGGCCATTATCCTGGGGAGCTGCGCTGGGCAGAGGAGCTGTGTGGTCTGGGCAAATGGGTGGTTTGTAGGTGGTCTGGGGAATGAATGACTGAGTGTTTGGGAGGGAAGCTTTTAGGAGGGAGGTGGAGGGGGAGGGAGCAGAGGGATTGGAGAGTAGAGCCTGGAGTCTTCCCCCCAATTCACTGGTCTGAGTCCTTGCTCTCATTCTGGTGGCATCACTCTGAGACATACAGGGCGGGGGGTGGTCTTGAGGATGCCGCCTGGACAGTGGAACACCTGGGGCGCTGTAGCAGGGAGCAGGCTCTCTGCTGAGATCAGAGGCTCTGGAGAGTCACCATCTCCCCACCTGCTCCCCCAGCTTCTGAAAGGGTGCAGGGAGGAGGCGGGTGGAGGTGGGTGGAGGTAGTTCTTGCACAGGGTCCCTGGTGTGCTGCGGGGTGCTGACTAAAGCACTCCTGCGCTGAGCCTGCTCCCGCTTTGTCCCGACTTCCAGCTGTGTCTAACCCCTCTCACGGTAGGGACAAATTCCTTCTGGGATGAGAAGGACCCTTTGACTCTCAACCCCAGGAGCTGCAAATCCACAAGTCCCCCTGCTCTGACCCCCACAATGCCCCATCTACTGCTGCTCCGGGTCTGGCTGCACCTGGTACATTGTATCAGGGGCTTCATCACCCCGAGCCTTGGTTTCCCTACCTGCAAAATGCGGGTAATACAATATTGAACTGTGAGGACTAAATAAACCAGGGTCAATGTGTGTGAAGCGGCAGTTATGGCAATGACTAATGCCCCAGAAGATGTCCCTCACGTCTGGAGGCCGGGTCTCCTCCCAGGAATGGTTACCCGGAACCCAGGACTGCCTGTGACCCTGGCATAGGGACAAGGACCATGGCTGGCAGGAGGTGGGGTGAGTAGGTCATGGGTAGGGGTGGGGCTGCTGGGACTGTCCAGTGGCATCCTGCCCAGGCCCCGGGCACATTCCTCCTCCCCCGTGCTCCCTACCTGCCGGATGCCACCTGTGCTTCGAGTACCACCACTCAACTGGCCTCTGCAGCAAGAGAGACTGCAGTGAGACTACCAGACACAGCTGCCCCGAGGAAAACATTGAACTAGGGGAGTGGCCCCTATCTGGAAAGCCTGCTGGGGCATCTTAGCCACTGACCAGCACGGAGGAGACAAGCGTCTGTGTCCTGGTTTCATCCTGTGTCCTTCGGGAGTCTGGAAGCATCTTCAGAACAGGGGCTGGGTCTCCACCCTCAGATTAAGTAGTGGTTCTCAGAGGCCAGCTCCTGTGTCCCTCTGTGGCAGGAATTGAGCTCTCACCATCACATCAGATTCTTGAAGGGAGAGCTTACCCCAAGAACCTGACCCAAGGGGACCGGGCTGCAATTTGATAGGTTAGTCTGGCTTCTTCAAGGGTTCAACAGCCACGCCCCAGCCCTTGCTCAGATCCAAAATTCTCCACTGATGGGAAAGTATCGGGGGAAGAGAATTGAACTGGAAACTCTGTGAAATGGCCTGCTGCTGTCTGCTCGGAAATGGCTGCGGTGGAGTGGCGGGGAGTGTGTGTGCAGAGGCGGCCTCTAGAGCAGGGTCACTCCCCAATAAATCTCCCTCCTCCTCCCTTGTCTGCTCAAAGCCAGGCAGGCTAACCCCTTCTTTCCTCTATGCTCTGTTCCTAGGGAGCTGGAGGAACTGCATGGCATTTAGTGTATGGGGGTGGGGGTGGGGGCAAGAAGGACACCTTCCTCCCCAAAACCTACAGTCAGTCCAGTGGAGTAGCAGTCCTGGGTGGTTGGGGGCTCCTGATACCAGGACCACCATCTCCCAGCAGGAAAGAAGCCCCACCCCTGCTGTCTGGAACAGCCCCTCTCTATGCAAACATGGATCACCTGGGGTTGGGGAGCATTGAGGGGAGGCTGGCTGGGCCAAATGGAGTGCTGGTTCATAGGCCAGAACTCGGAAGATTCTCTGAAGCATCTTGGGAGGTATGAAATAAGAGTCACTTAGAGAGAGGACAGAGCTTTCATGAAAGAGGATGACTAGGAGGCTGTCTTATCCATCCCTTGCTTCTGTGCCAAGCCCCACTATTTCTCGGGAATGTTTCCTGCTTTCAGGTCTATTTCCATGCTCATTCAGCGCAGAAGTCTGCATACCTTCACCTCAAAAATAAAAACACACTTATTAAAGACCTACTGTGCCCCAGACCTACTGTGTGCTGAATGATGGTGTTCTAAGCATGAACGAGCAACACTCCCTTCTCTCGGTCGCTCACCGGCTAGGGGCTGCAACACATGAGACAGGCTCCAGTTTAAAACAGAATTAAATGCAAGCTAGGTCAGAGATGCCAAGAAATCTGGGGGCACAGATGGGAAGTTCGTTCTGAAGAAATAAGCCCCACCCCAAGCATTCGAAGTAACAGGAATCCAATACACTGCAGTGCCTCTCATGCCCAGAGGCCTTCTCCGAGTCCCCAGTCTAGATCCCACCCCCATTATAACCTCTCGTTGAGTTCCTAAAGATATGCTGAACTTAGAGTTCGTTAGGATATATTTATTTACGGGATTATGTGATGAATCCTCCTCCGCCACAACACTGTAAGTGCCGGGAACAAGCTTGTCTGTGAGCCAAGGTGGTCGGCCATGAAAATGCACGGCAGGTCTGGGATAAGACAAGCCATAGGATGTGGCTGGAGTTGAGGGGATAAAGTACATAGTGGGGACCCAGGCTGGCAAGGTAGGTTGGCACCAGATCAGGGCAGGCTGTAAATGCCAGGCAATGTTGGAACTTTATCCTGCCGGCAATGGGGAGCCATCAAAGGTTTTTGAGCATAAGAGTGGCATGCTCCAACCTGTGTTCTGACATCCCTCTTGGTACAGGGTGGAGAAGGGATTGGGGAGGGAAGGGAAGACGGGGGTGTGCTCCTGGGAGTCAGGGGAACCAGCCACTATTGCAATAGTCTCAGGGGCTGGTTAGAAAAGAGGTCAACTGAATCAGGAGCAATGGAAATGGAAAGCAAAGAGGGTACCTTCAAACCACTAATGCTGCAGAAAGGATGGGACTCAGTGGCCAGTTGGATGGTGAAGGGAGCGGAGCATTAAGGGTGATTTGCAAATTTCTGGTCTTGTTATATTGGAGATGGTGACGCCTTTAAGCTGTGTAAAGCATACCCAAGGAACTAGTATTCAAGGGAGATGGATACGCAGGTTGAGAAGTCCTTTCTGAGATCTACTCTGCAGTTCTACTGTAGCTAAAGCCTAGATTCTCTTGCCCCTCCTGGAAACTCAGCTTCAGGGTGGTATACCTTCCCCCAGGGCAGTGAGGCTCACAGAGACCACTGAGGAGTGAGGTGGGGGGTGGTTAGGGCTGGGCATGAGGCCGCCTGGCTTCCTGCCGCCTCTTGGCACTGCCTCCTGACTTAGCCTCTGATTTCCTGCCCCTCTTGGCACTCCCAGCCCCTTATAGGTGGCGGGGGAGGCTCCCAAGGAGGCTGGATGAGTTGGAGAAGAGATCTGGGAACTCCCAGGCCATGGCCCAATTCAGTGAGGGTTACCGACATGCTTTGATCTCTGGAAGATTCCCTTGCTGTTAGTTAGAGGGTGGAGCAAGGGTGGGGGAAAAGGACACCTGAACTTGAGGCAGGTTTAGCCCCAAGAGCTTTGCCCTCCTCACCTTGCCTACCAGACACGCTAGTACCACTGCAACTGTGTTAAAACAAAAAGTATTCCCTTGCCCCCTGGATTCTTAGAACTCTTAACAGACCAGAAAGGAGGGTCTGGGAGACAGATGGGGTTGAGGGGAAACTTGAGAGTAACATCACCTTACAGTGTACTGAATCCAGCAACAAAGAAAGTAGAGAGGGCGAGCCCGAGCCCCAGGATATGGGCAAAGAATGAAAGTTGTCCAGGGCCAATTTTCAGTGGGGAGCACAGATACAGCACCCAGACCCCAGAAGAGGGAGACCAGATCTCAGGGCATCACACAATGCCCCACACAGAGCCCAGAAGATGGAACAAATGTCCAGGCTGGCAAAGTCCCCCACTGAACAGAGATGCATCTGCATCACCCAGCAGATGCAGACAAAAGGAAAGAAAGATATCAGAGCCAAAAGGCACCTCACACCATACCTAGCTCTCAAAGCTTTCCAAATTGTGTTCCCTGAAATCCTCCCTAGGGGTTCTCAGGAGATGAGATGAAGATGCCAAAGGGAAAGGGGACCTCACTCCCAACTCCAACCAGAAACTCTCCACTTTGTTTGATTTCTATACCAGGCATCTGCCTGAGATTCTGCTTGGGGAAGAAAGGAAGGTTGCTGCGAATACAGACACAAATAAATAACCCCATAGTCTGAATTATCGACCCTGTAATTCTACAGACTGGAAAAACTGAGATAGAGCCCACTTGGCTTTCCCCGTTGCCCAGTTGCCCAGGCTGGAGTGCAGTGTCACAATCACGGCTCGCTGAAGCCACGACCTCCTGTGCTCAAGCAATCTGCCGCCTCAGCCTCCCAAGTAGCTAGGACCACAGCACCACCACGCCTGGCTAATATTTTATATTAATATTATTCTTATTATTTGGTAGAGATGGGATCTCCCTATGTTGCCCAGGCTGGTCTCAAGCTCCTGGGCTCAAGCGGTGCTCCTACCTCAGCTTCCCAAAGTGCTGAGATTACAGACATCAGCCACCTCTCAGCTTTTAAAATGTGTGTTGGATGACTGCATGAGTTCCTGGACTCTCCGTCCAGTGCTCTTTAGCTACAGTGACTCTTAAGGAGGGGGCACATCAGCATGGGAGGTCGTGCCCAGTGGAGAATCCCTGTAGAGAGGTTTATGATGTTATTGGGAGTCCTGTCCCTCAACCATGTCAGCCCTAGGGTCCTAAGGCCAGAGAAAGGGGGAGGGCAGGGGGCAGGGGACCTGCACCCACCCGGCAAGCGCGCAGAGGCCAAAGCCGCCCCCTCCTTAGCCAGGCGTGTCCAGACTCCTCTCCTGCCCCTCACCCCTCCTGCTCTGTGACCACCCGGCAGCCGGCAGCAGCAAGGGGGTGCGGCCAAGAAAGGGTTAATCTGGCAGCGCCTTTCATCAGCAGCTTGGCGGGCTCCCAAGGCCCACAGGCTGGGTACCTGGGCGCCTACCTCCGTCGGTGGGGCGGGGACGTGACCACAGGGCAGCCCTGCCGTCTGCATTCCTCCCGCGTGAGTGCGTGAGTGACGGCCGCCGCGCCGGAGCCCCTCGCCGGGCGCCCGCCCCGAGGGCCACGCCCGCCTGGCGCGCGGGGCAGGGGGCGGGCCCGCCGCAGAGAGGGTGCCCCTCCAGCTGTGGCCCAGGCTTGGTAGGGAGCCCCGTGCTAGGAGGTGGATCAGGCAAACTCTGCAAGGAGCAAGGACGCTGCCGGGGGACACAGGAGGAGCACACTGTCCGTGGGGTCAGGACTCCGGAATGGAGTGATGCCCAGGGTTCCCTGGAGGAGTGATAAGACGGGGTAGGCACCGGCAGGCCTAGGCCAAGCGCCCTGGAAATTCGGCTGTGTCCCCAGAGTCCTACCCATGCTCCAGGTCTCCCCATAAATTTCAGCCCTCCCATTACACAGTGGTGGGACCGGCCATCCTCAATTCCTCTTCCCTGAACTCACCAGCCCTGGCCTTTGATCTCTCCTGGGACCTGTTGATGGAAACAGGAAGTCGCCTTAGGCTTGAAGCAAATTCAAACAGGGTGTACACAGGCCAGCACCGCACCTTCAGGCTTCTCCTAGGGCTGGGGCTGGGGCAGACTCCGAGATGGAGACAGCAGTGCCAGGACAGGGGGAGAGCATCCTTCTCTCTGAGAAGGCTGGGGAAATAAATAACCCCCAAGCCTGGGGGTTCTCCGAGAAGCCCAGCAGGGCTACAGAGGGGCGTTCTAGAGGAATACGATTTCTAAAAAAGAGCCTCCCCGAAAGGAGAGCTCAGCCTGTCACCCACTCCTCCTGACTCCTGGGAGACGAAATTCCCTCACACAGGTCCCCTTGTCCACCCAATCCTTCTGGAAAACTGGCAGCCTAAAAATGACAGCTAGACAGTCCAGCCCTAAAATATGTAGCTTCTCAAATGCTCAGGAACTCCAGAGTCCTTGGACTCAGCAGGAAATCAGAAGGGATGAACCCCTCAACAATTTCTCAAGTCTCCCTTCAAACGGGCACTTCAAGCTCAATTTGTGGTGCAAACTCAGCTCTTGTTTCCAGGCTCTGGATTTTTTTTTTTTTTTTTTTGATGGAGTCTTTCTCTGTTGCCCAGACTAGAGTACAGTGGTGTGATCTCAGCTCACTGCAACCTCCGCCTCCCAGGTCCAAGCAATTCTGTCTCAGCCTCTCAAGTAGCTGGGACTACAGGCACACACCACTCCACCCAGCTAATTTTTGTATTTTTAGTAGAGACGGGGTTTCACCATATTGGTCAGGCTGGTCTCAAACTCCTGATCTCAGGTGATCCACCTGCCTCAGCCTCCCAAAGTTCTGGGATTACAGGCGTGAGCCACCGCACCTGGCCTCCAGCCTCTGGGTACATGGGCAGAGAAGGGGAAAGGAGAGGCTGAGGTGGGGAAGGGGCCTTTGGGAAGAGGTAGAGTGAGGGCAGGACAGGTGGGGAACCAGCCTAAGCAGCTCCAGGCTCCCAGGACAGCAGGAGCAGAGATCTGACGCTGGTCCCCTTTTCCTCCAAGAGTCCTTTCAGACATGTAAAAATCTTGACTTCTTCAGGTTCCGTCTCCTGGAGGCCAGTTGCTGCTGTGAGAGCAGGTAGAAGTTTGATCTAATACCTAGATTTTTCTGAAGCCCTTCTCTGCCTTTAGAATTCTGCTAGGTTGACCTCCTCCTCCTCCTTCTCCGTCCTTAATTATGTAATTCATGTCTGAGGAGTGGGGCTGAAGCCACCTTTCAGGGGAGGAGCAGCAGGCTTGCCTTCATTCGGGGCCGGCATTTATTCCTGACCTCAAGGAAACGGCCACCTTTGCCTGAACAGGAGACTGGTAAGGTGTGTGAGTGAGGAAGGGGGGTGGAATATTCAGGAGACCCTGCTCCATTTTCCCCCAACTCAGCCCTGGGGCCAATGACTCCATCTCAGTTATCACATCTCTAAAATGGGATAATAATTTTAGCAGCCACACAGTGGGTGTTCTGAAGGTGCATCCGTTAATTAGAGATGGGTACTAGGTGGTCGGCACCCTGGAAGAGCAGGCCAGCCTGGTTGCTGTGATCATACCCCAAGCCATGCAATCTCAGATTGAATGAGATGTACCACCAAGCCACCTACCCCCAGCCCCACTGCCCTCAACCCCAAATTGGGACATCCTTCCAACATTCTAGGTATTATCCTGAAAAGAAGGCTGAGAATCTATGAATAACAATAAGGCATCAGGCTAAAATCAGGTAAGGACTAAATAAGATCAAGTAGGAAATCAGGCAACAGACCTCAAAAGAACTGGTTTCTCTTGTCTCCCTTTGCCTGGCCCCTGGGGCTTGTATTTTGGTAAGGTGACCAGCTGTCCCAGTTTGCCTAGGACTGTCCTGGCTTTAGCATTGAGAGTCCCACATCCCCAGGAACCCTTCAGTCTAGGGCAAACTGGGGCAGTTGATGATTCTTTCTCAGGACAGGTTTAGAGATTGGAGAAATCACAGATGTCTGATTTCCTTCACTCTGCCTGGTTTTCTGTATGTATCCATGTGGCAATGGAAAAATCCTGGAGACCGGAGAAACTTTCTCTCTCCACCCCCACAACCATGTGACATCACAACAAAAAGCAGCCTGCCCACCCTCCACTGCAGTCCAGGACCCCTTCCCCCAGTTATCCCTTCTCCAAGAAGAATTTTCATCTAAGGACTAAGGTCCTGGACCCTTGCCTCCATTCACACAAGCCAGGCAATGGCAGGGCCCAGGAGCTCCTAGCCAACCAGGGAGAACCTTCTAGGAGACAAGCCCCAGGTTGCCATCTGGTGGTAATTCTCCAGGGAGGAGATTTGCCCAGGTGACCCCTAGGTCAGGCTCCTTTAAATAGCCCTTAAATTGTCTTTGACACAGGCAACCTGGGGTCGCTGCTCGCTGCTCGGGGAGGAAGACTCAAGGCTTAGAAGACCACACCCCCAAAGGCACTACCTTGAAGCCACTTCTGGGGGCGGGCCTTCCAGCTGTGCAACAGCCATCTACAGGCATTCCTGAGGGGTAGCTGCAGCATCAGGCCTCTGGGAGGGGTGGGGAAGGGGTGAAGGAAGTGGAGTGCAGGCCCGCCTATTACATGCCCAGCTGTTTTCTTTTAGGAAACACCAGACCCCTGCTTCCTCTACCACCATGCACACACATACAAGTCTCTTGATCTTAAAACACAACAATCATTGTGCAAGATGACCAAGGCCCAAGGGGAGCCTGGGTCAGGGAGCCTAGTGAACCGTGCTCCCCAGGCCCCCACTCAGCTATGGATCTGTGCACACAGAAGAGGGATGGGACCTACAGGGCCCGTACAGGTGCCTGGGCCCTGTTTGGAGCATGGCATCCCCCTGGCATCAGGTCAAGGGTGTGGGCACGCAGCCTGGCCTTGGGCCTCTCACTCAGAGCCAGGCCTCCCAGGCTGGCCAGGGAGCTGTCAAATCCCCCACTACAGAGACAAATGGAGCCGTCAGAGAAAATAGCTTCTAATGGGGAGCAGGAGCCAGGCTGGGCTGGGGTTGGGGGGAGGACTCTGCTGGCCAGATGTGAATTCTTCACTAATCACACCAAATTGGCCCAATTTGTTCACTGACACGTGGGGGGACCAGCTTCATCCTTTCCCACTGAGCAGGCTTCCCTCCCTCCTGCATGGAAGCAGTTTGGCTCCAGGGATGGGGCTGGCCAGCTGACAGCAGGGCTGGGAGGGAAGAGGGTGAGGCAAGATTTACATGCCCTCCCTCCCTGTAGGACCCCAGGAGCTGGCTTGGGTTTGCCTCCTTTCCATCTCTGGCAGCCCCCTGAGCCCTGGATGCTGAGGGTCACACAGTTTGGGGGAGGGAGGTGGGGAAGAGAAGAGGGCTGGGCCATCTCCTCTCTTGAAAATAAGTGGCACAAGTGGGAAAGGAATTGGGACATTCTTGGGAAGAGTAAGGAGGGGTCTTTGGGAGAGGCTAGGGGACCATTTAAGGCAAAACAACATCACCTTGCAGAGGCAGCTGAATTCACCAGGTCCCCGTAGGGCCACAACTCTGAGCATGCTGGTAAAAGACGGCAAAAGAGAGCCTGTGCCCCACCTCTCCAACTGCAAGCCAAACTCACCCCTTCAATGCTTGCTCCAGAAAGAGTCTTGAAAGCTGGGACTGTCACAGGAGGCCTGCCGGTGGGACTTGGATAAGAATTGCCTCTCACCTTCCCCTTCCCTAGGGCATCTCTCTCCACAGCTGATCAAGAGACAATATGGAGATGTGCATCTCCTGGGGTTTGGGGGTTCCAGGAGGTGGGACAGGAGTGCTGATGGCGAGTCAGCCAGGGCGAGAGCGTGCATGGAGGTCCCCAGGCTCTGTAACCCTGTCTTCTATGTCCTACACCAGATAGACACACTCACGCACGTGGAGCTGGGTGTCCTAGCCCACCACCCATGGTCCATCCTTCCCACACAACCTCCATTCCCCTATCTCACCCCTCACCCCAACAGCCACCCTGGAGCCTAAGAGTTTCAGTGGAAGATAGAGTGAAGGGAAAAGCTGGCGCAGACCCTGACAGCGGGCTCGGGGCTGTTGGGTAGGGAATTCTGAGGTTCTGTGGTCTAGAAAGGAGTAGTGTGAAATTCCTCTTGGTTTCCCTCTTGGGGAGGGATGGATTTTGCTGAAAGAGAAGTAGAAGAGGGCTGGCCGGGCGCGGTGGCTCAAGCCTGTAATCCCAGCACTTTGGGAGGCTGAGGCAGGTGGATCATGAGGTCAGAAGATCGAGACCATCCTGGCTAACACGGTGAAACCCCATCTCTACTAAAAATACAAAAAATTAGCTGGGCGTGTTGGCGGACGCCTGTAGTCCCAGCTACTCAGGAGGCTGAGGCAGGAGAATGGCGTGAACCCGGGAGGCGGAGCTTGCAGTGAGCCGAGATCATGCCACTGCACTCCAGCATGGGGGACAGAGCAAGACTCTGTCTCAAAAAAAAAAAAAAAAGAGAGAAGTAGAAGAGGGCTATCAAGCCTTAGGGCCCGAGGCAGGAGCCCCAGTGCCCAGCCAAAGAGTAGGTCAATGAGGGCCCCAGTTCCTGCCTGAGGGCTGGGGAGAAGGTGAAGGGCATCTGGGTGCCCCAACCTGGCTAGCTCTGCGGAAAAAAACACCTCCCAATCCCATGTCCCCTTCCCCATTCTTTCTCTCTCTTACCTCAGGGCTAAGCCATTCCTACCCCCGGGGATGGCCTTATGAACTTTCCCAGGTCACCTTTCACCCCAAATCCCAAACCCATCCAAGGCCCAATCCTGTTGCAATCAGCAACTCCTCCCTTAGGGGAAATTCCACTCCAGGAACCCCATCGAGGGTGGGGCCAGCCCTGAGGGGGAGATGAGCCACTGGCTGGGTTCTGAGAAGGCAGGGAAGGCACCTGGTGTGGTGTGATAACCTGTGGGACCAGGTGGGGCCTGCTCCTGGAGGGAGAAGCAGGACACAGCTGGAGGCAAGGGGCTCGAGAGATGGAGGGCAGAGGCAACCAAGCCCTGCGGGGGAAGTCCAGGGCACCCTGGGGAAGAAGGGGCGGAGGGGAAGAAGGAGCAAAGTGCTGAATGGACTTCATCCTGCTCTACCAACAAGTTGATTTTTTTTTTTTTCAATAATCCCACCAGGCACAGTGGCTCACAACTGTAATCCCAGCACTTTGCGAGGCTGAGGCAGGAGGATCGCTTGAGCCCAGGAGTTTGAGACCAACCTGGGCAACATAGGGAGACCCCATCTCTACAAAATAAAAAATTAGCCAAGTGTGGTGGTGCACACCTGTGGTCCCAGCTACTTGGGGGGCTGAGGTGGGAGGATCACTTGAGCCTGAGAGGTTGAGTCGGCAATGAGCCATGATCCCGCCACTGCACTCCAGCCTGGGCAACAGGGCAAAACCCTGTCTCAAATGATTAAGAATAATAATCCCTACTCCTCCCAATGGTACTTGCCTCCCTGGGTCAAGGTACTTGCCTTTGCTGCTTTCTGGTTTTCCCTGGCTAAGCAGAGTGCCCCCTCCTGGCAAGGTTGTAGACCTGGCTTCCAGAGAGCTGAGCACAGATATTCGGTAGGGAGGAACGCAGGAAAGTCCCTGGATTTCTCTTAGAAACACTCTCTACCTTCCATTTTCTGGCACAATTCCTAGTTGATGTGTGGGCTTCTCTTCACTAACAAGAAGGGCTCTTCCTAGGCCCAAAGACTCACAAGGACCGGGGTATGAATTCTAGTTCTGCCACTTACTTGCTCTGTGACCACAACCTACTATTACATAACCCTGAGCTATTATGTAACCTCTGTGAGCCTCAGTTTCTTCATCTATGAAGTGGGAACTCTACCTTTGAAGATCATTGTGAGGACTGCAGTCCATCCTGTAACCTGTTTGCAAAGTGGTGCCTAGCATACAGAGCCAGTTGAGTCAATACTTGTTGAATGAATGAATGAATGAATGAGCGGACTTTCTCTTTATGTCTTTGCCTGACTCCATTACAGATTCTTGGGCACCATCTGGAACAGGTGTCTGAATTCCCAATAGAACAGGGAACAGGGACTTAACCTCTCCGTGTCTCAGTGTCCTCATCTATAACATAGGACATAATGAAAGTACTTACCTCATGGTTTTATTTTGAGGATTAAATGAGTTAATCCAGGTAAATCTCTTAGAGCACTGGCTGGTACTAAGAGTCCAGGGTCAGGTGTGATGGCTTGCACCTATAATTTCAGTACTATGGGAGGTCAAGGTGGGAGGATCACTTGAGGCCAGGAGTTGCAGATCAGCCTGGGCAACACAGTGAGATCCCATCTCTACAAAAAATGTTTTTTAAAATTAGTTGGGCATGGCGACACATGCCTGTAGTCCTAGCTACTTGGAAAGCTGAAGCAGGAGGATTTCTTGAGCCAAGGAGGTTAAGGCTGCAGTGAGCTATGATCACACAATTGCACCACTGCACTCCAGCCTGGGCAGCAGAGGGAGACCCTGTCACCAAAAAAAAAAAAAAGTCTGGGGAATGTTGGTATTGTTAGACAAAGTCCATTGTCCTTCTCTCCAGCCCACACCATCCTATTTTCAAATTGCTGAGGAATGAGATGCTTACAGCCCCGGTCCCTCCACCTTAGGGATCAGAAAGTCCTTTCCTGAGTAAGCTCCTTCTCCCAGGAGAGGATACCCTCTCCAAGACCAGAGAAACCTCAGGCAGGTTCCACATCCCTCAGAGCCCGCCTAGCCCCACCCAAGCCCGGGTTGGCAACACCACCCTCCCCTCCCACCTCTGTCTCCAGGACTGATCCTTCCAGTGTCCCTGCCCTGCACTCAACCAGTGACTTCCCTCCTCCCTCCACCTCAGCCCTCCTTTCTTGCCACCCCTCTGGCTGGCGCCTGGGCCTCTCACTCCCAGATGGCATGCTGATGGCGTGCAGACTGAGTCCACAGCAGGCCTTGGGTGCGGAGCGTTGGGTGCCAGAGCCAGCCCGTGCCAGCAGCTCAGGCCTCCTCCTGCTGAAACCTGCCACCACCCAATGCCCGTGGACACACACTCATCCCCTTCCGCCGCCGCCAGGAAGCGCCAAGCTCCAAACACCTTTACCTAGAAACCAACACTCCCTACCTTATTCCCATCCTGGGAGGGCCCTGCCAGTTTGTCACCAAGGGTGGGGCCTAGGATCTTTGCCTAGGCTCCAGCCCTTCCTGACAGTCCTTCCCCCTCCCCACTGACCCATGTCTGACCTACAGCCATTCTGGCATGGACCCCGTCTCCAAATGACAGGAGAAAAAATCCCTGTGGGCTATGGGCAAACAGGATTTCTGAGAGTTTCACCTGGGATTCCTGTATGAGCAGGGGCTAGGGAGAAGTTAGGCAGGGAGATGCCACCCAAAGCAACTCACTCACAAATTCCTTCATTTCAGGCTCTGTTTTATCTGTTTTATGTTATATACATGCACATTTCACTTCATATTCTCCAAATCTGCTTACTATAAAGCAGACCTTCTAAAACATATTCTAATTGAATTATTTTTTCTTCAAAAATACATGCCTGTAATCCCAGCACTTTGGGAGCCCAAGGCAGGAGGATCACTTGAAGTCCGGAGTTTGAGACCAGCCTGGGCAACATAGGGAAATCCCATCTCTACAAAATATACAACAATTAGCTAGGCGTAGCGGCACATGCTCGTGGTTCTAGCTACTAGGGAGGCTGAGGTGGGAGGATTGCTTGAGCCCAGGGGATCGAGGCTGCAGTGAACCGTGTTCATGCCACTGCACTCCAGCCTGGGTGACAGAGTGAGATCCTGTCTCAAAAACAAAATCTTTGGGTCAAATAGACATACCAGAAAGACACACAATGGCTTTGGCCATCCCCTGGCACATCCCATATGCTCAGGGCACATTAATGCCTCCATTTGAGAAGCTCAGGCTGAGAAAACAAGAAGGGAGAGGAGGAGGTCTAGGGTGGAGAGAGTACAAGAGATGGGAAAGAGTGTTGAGGAAGATTCTGGTAACTGTTCCTTGGGGCTGACCTGACCATCATTTCTT
The DNA here is from genome assembly GCF_006542625.1 of Nomascus leucogenys. NCBI lineage: Eukaryota > Metazoa > Chordata > Mammalia > Primates > Hylobatidae > Nomascus > Nomascus leucogenys. The sequence goes on from NW_022095769.1 coordinate 1,587,886, forward strand.
CCCTTCCCTTGCTAATACAAGCTTCATCTGAGACCAGGTTCTCCATCCCTGACTCCCATATGCCCCATTTGTTTCTGATTTTTCCATGGTGGGGATAATCAAGATTTCCTTCAAGCCTCACTGTTCCCAATTCCAGTGGATCTGAGCCTTTGCTCCTACCCAGAGAAGAGCTCTTGGCAGTTCCAACTCTGGGGAGTATCAAAAAAGAGGCTGGCACACCCCAGCACTCTCCCACACAGCAGCATTCGCCATCTGCCATGACTCCGAGCCCCAGTTTCCTCATCCACAAATCAATGGGGTTCAATGTAGGTTTCTAAGGATCCCTCCCACAGCAAAAATCTTAATATCCTTCATAGAAACTGGTGGCCTCACTAGAACATCAGTCTGTTTGCTTCTTAACTAATAGTCTTCCATTCATTCCACAAACTATTACTATATGCCCTCCTCTGTGCAAGGTGCTGGGGCATATAGTAAGGAAGGGTGGTTCCCACCCATGTGAGACTCAAATGTGGGGAATGTGGGGATTTGTACTGTGTTCAGAAGTCTTTCTTTTTCTTCTTTCTTTTATCTCTCTCTCTCTGTCTTTCCCCTTTCTTTTTCCTTTTTCTCTTTCTTTCCTCTTTCTCTTTCAGACAGGGTCTCACTCTGTTGCTTGGGCTGGAGTGCAGTGGTGCAGTCATGGCTCACTGCAGCCTCAACCTCCCAGGCTCAAGGACTTCTCCCACCTCACCCTCCCAAGTAGCTGGGACTACAGGCACACACCACAATGCCCCACTAACATTGTAATTTTTTGTAGAGGTGGGGTAGGGGCATCTTCCTGCGTTGTCCAGGCTGGTCTCGAACTCCTGGTCTCAAGTGATCCTCTCACCTCAGCCTCCCAAAGTGCTGGGATTATAGGCGGGAGCCACTATGCCCAGCCCTTTCTATTTTCATTGCATTACACTTAACAAATCTGAAAGTACCAGAGCCTCTGGAGAGCTGGCCAGGAGACCCAGCCCTGACCCCCTTCCCTGTGCTGTATAAATACTGCACACACACACACACACACACACACACAATGATGAGGTGCCCAGGCTTAATGTAGGCAACCTGGTTTGTATCCAGTCTCTGCACTTACCACTTAACTGCTCCATACCTCAGTTTCCCCATCTGCAAAATGGATTTAACAATAGTACCTTCCTCATGGACTTCTCTCTACTGCTCCCCGCATCCCACCAAGCCTTCTGCCACTGGCAGTCACCTAAGCCCTCTCTGCTCTCACACACTGGCTTTCTTGCTGTGCAATGTGCCAAGTGAAGCAAACCCATCTCAGGGCCATTAAACTGACTGTTCCTCTTGGCTGAATTGCTGGGCCCCCAACATTCAAATGGCCGATCCCTCATTTCATTCAGGCCTCTGCTCAAATGCCACCTCCAGGAGGCCCTCCCAATCACTCTCTGTCCCTTCATGATGCTTCAGGTTCCTTCAGGGCACTTATCACTACCTGACATTAAATATCTATTTTCTTGTTTCCTTTCTTTCTCCTTCATTAGAATGTAAGCTCCAAAAAGGCAGAGATTTAATCTGATTTTGTGTGTGTGTGTGTGTGTGTGTGTGTGTGTGTGTGTCCCTGTATCTCTAGTCCCAATATCTAGAATGATGCCTGGCACATAGTACATGCTCAATAAACATTTCCTTGAAATAATCTTGAATAAATTAGATGTGGAGATGTGGAAACTAAACAAACTAAAGAAATAAAGTGCTTTGCACAGTCCCTGGCACATGGTAAGCAACGATAAGTGGAAACTTATTAAACATACACCAACAGGCTTGCCTGGAAAAGACTGAGATTTCATGAGAAGACAAACAAAATTCAGCATAAATTACATATATTGCTTCATGCAATAAATATTCCTATTGTCATTTCTGTCTTCCATCTTGATTAGAAGATGGTTAACTCCACTGCGTGTGTTCTAAAATTTCAGCCTGCTCAGCAACTGTCAAGTCTTAATTTTCTTTGTCCACTCTCAGAGTGAATGATTTGGACCATCAGAGAGGCGTCACTTCCATGGTCACCTTGACCTAACTAGGGGGAGGAACCTCCAAAGCTGCTAGTCGGTGACAGGGAGGCTGAGACACCCACCACCACCAATGGGAAAAGTTCTCCTTTCCCCAGGAACCCTAAATAAGGAGAGGAGGGTCAAAGAGGCCCTCCCGAAGGGTCTTTTTGGCCAGTTTCCTGCCTCTCATGGGGAATTCTCCCACTCCAACCTCGTGCTCTCTCAACCTAGAGTTCTGGGGAGAACCAGCACACAGGGCCCCCCCTTCCCAGTCTAACCCCCAATCCCCATGTTGCCCTTCCTCTTCTTGGCCTGTGAGGACAGAAGGGGACACACCCACTTCCTGGGCCTGGCATGGCCTGTGAGACAGGTCACTCCAGGTCCTCTCTCCTCTCCCTGGCAGGACCCTGTGGGCACAGGAAGGAAGGCGACAGTCCCTACAAGTTTGAAGGGAGAGACAGGTCCCTGCCTTTCATGGCTACATCATAAGATCACCAAACACTCCCTGGGCCAATCTCCTCCAATACTCTAACTCGAAAGGTGGGGTTAATAGCCCCAGTTACAGCTGGGCAAGCCGCCTCGGACAGGTCAAGTGGCTTGCCCAAGGCCAGAACACAAACCCTCTCTCTGGGACTTTGTTGTTTGGGTGACGCCACAGTGGGCAGAAACAGGAGCTGCCTGAGGAGGGAAGGAGGTGTGGCCCTCAGGGCAGGCTTCCTGGAGGAAGAGGAGGAGGCCAGCCTGGATGGAGAAGGGAGGCGGCCAGAGAGGCGGAGGAATGGTCGGGTGCGGGCCTAGGCAGCGCGATCGCACTGCGCCAGCCTTGGATTCAAGGACAGGGCAGGGCAGGGTGGGACCCAGACCGGGAGGGGCCGCCACGCCCGAGCTTGCGCCGCCGCATCCCCCCTCGCCCCCCTCGAGACCCCGGTCCCGCTCCCAGCGGGAACAGGAGGCCAGCGAGTCCCCCGGCTACCCCAAAACTGGCGGGACTAGAGTAGGCAGTGACGGGGCAGAAGCCTAGTTATAAGAGTTCTTCCACCTCTCTCAGGCATTTGGGGCCCTGCGGTAGTGGCGCGGGGCCAGCCTAGGGGCCCAGGGTCCCGGAAGATATCTGCCTGCGGTAGAAATCAGTCGGCAGAGCCAAAACAGGGGGTCGGCTTGGGCCGGGCGACCGGCACTGCTGGGCTGGAGCGGCGTCGGGCCCGGAGCTGGCTGGGGGCGGGCCTGGCTGCCTAATGGTTTTCCGAGGATGCTCCCTGCGGATTAGAGGTCAGCTCAGGGCTGGGCGGGGCGGATGGGGAAAGGATCGAGGAGCCTGTAGCTCTGGCCTGAGCTGTGCTGAGGAGAGGGACTTGGGCTTTAGAGCCGGGTATGGCCAGGGCTCTGCGCGTGCCAAGTCAGGCCAGGAGTCAGGTGGCTTTTTTGTGCTAACCCAGCCCGTGCTGCGTAGACAGATGCAGGGGCTGCTGGCTGTAGACCTGCCAAGGAGGGATGAAGATCCAGAGAAGGTGCTGGGGCTGTCTTAGAGCTGGGATTGCCCAACACTTTACACAAGACAGAAACGCCAGCCACAGAGCATTGCGTGGAGTGAGGGTGCGGGATGTGTGTGTGAAGATGGTGGGGACGAAAACACCCCAAGCCACCTCCTGCCGATGGGCCATACAGAAAGGGACAGGGGGCTTCCTCAACAAGTCCCCACCACCCTGGTGGAACCCCTTGCCTGTCACTGAGCTTCTTTAAGCCCTCTCCCTCCATCAGCCCTCCAACCCCTTGCAGGTCCCCACCCCTCACTCAGCCCCCTTCACCTGGGCCTCTGCCAGTCCCTGCGGAGGCCAGGTCAAAGCTCCAAAGTGACTGGTGATGTGGGAGGGGGCTGGGACCTCCTGGAGCCAGGCCTGCCCCACCCCCACTGGAACCAGCCCTGGGCAGGAGGAGCTATCTTCCGAGAGGACCCCATTTCTTTTTAGGGAGGTGACCCAGAAGAGGGGCTGGACCTTGAGTGCAGGCTGGATGACTTCAAAGGGTGGTGGGTGGGGTTGGCGCCTGGTCACAGGTGCCACTCAGGGTGGGCCAACCTGCCCAACCAGGTCAGGGCCTGTGCTGTACCCGCCCTCCCGCCCAGAACATCACAACACAGGCCTGACAGCAGCCCCACCCACTAGGGACTCCCCCAGGGCTCAGGAGAGAGACCTGACACAGGGATCTGAGCTGAGGCATCCAGGGCTGGGCAGGTCATCCATCCATCCCCCACCTGTGCCGAGAGCCTGTGCACACCTGTTCACCCACTCGCGTGCACACACACACACACACGCACACACCCTGGCTGCGCAGGCACAGTTAGATACCAGGGCCACAAAAGGTTTCACCCAGCTTTGTCCATAAGTTCTTCCTGCTATCTTTTTCTCCCTCCTGAATTCTTTTTTTTTTTTTTTTTTTTTTTTTTTTTTTTTTTTTTGAGATGGAGTCTCCTTCGCCCAGGCTAGAGTGCAATGGTGCAATCTCGGCTCACTGAAACCTCCGCCTCCTGGGTTCAAGTGATTCTCCTGCCTCAGCCTCCCGAGTAGCTGGGATTACAGGCACGTGCCACTATGCCCAGCTAATATTTGTATTTTTAATAGAGATGGGGTTTTGCCTTGTTGGCCAGGCTGGTCTCAAACTCCTGACCTCAGGTGATCTGCCCGCCTTGGCCTCCCAAAGTGCTGGGATTACAGGCGCAAGCCACCGCACTCGGCCTACCCTCCTGAATTCTTAGGAAATGAGCAGAAGGTAGGCCAGTCGCCAGTCTGGTGCCAGCTCTTTTGGATTACAGACTCCTTGGAGCTGAGCGAGGAGGCCTAGGCTTACCTCTGTACATGGAGATCTCCTCCCCGCTAAGCAGACTACATGTCAGGTGAACATCTGCAGGTTCCCACACACAGCACTGGGTGCTCAGGACCATGCCAGACACTTGGGCAAAAAAAAAAACAAAAAAAACACAAAAACTGAGGGCTGGATGCAGTGGCTCACACCTGTAATCCCAGCACCTTGAGGGGCCAAGGCAGGAGGATCACTTGAGCTCAGGAATTTGAGACCAGCCTGGGCAACATAGTGAGACGCCATCTCTAAAAAATAAAATAAAATAAGACTGTTTTCTCCTTCAAATCATGAGCTAATAGCCTCAGTTTGCTCATCTGTAAAACAGGAACAACCTATCACGTAAGATTGTTGTGAAGATTAAATGAAATGCCACATAAAGTTCTTAGCACAAGGCCTGGCATAAAGTAAGTGGCAAGTGTCACTGTTATTAATATTACTCTAGTAGGGAGACTTTGTCTGGAGAACCACATATGCTGTGAACCAGACCAGACTCTGGCAAACTGAGTGGGTCTTGGCCTTGTGTGAATCCAGTGTTTGCCTCTCCCCTCCTCCTCCCCCTGCACTGGCTGCTGTGCCTCCCACTTACCCCAAAGGGACCCCAAGATTCAGACTGACTCATTCATCCACCAGAAGGGACTCCAAGCCCCCAGGCAGAGCAGGAATGGTTGGCGGGGGCACTTGACTCATAGCCATCTATGGTGATGTCTCAGAGAAAAGAGCTCAGGAGAAACGGTCTTCACCAATCAGGTTCCAGGAAAGCCTCGAGGAGGAGAGAGCTCCCAGGAACAGTGGGAAGGAGCAGAGGGCAGTGGTTCTGTGTATCCTGGGTCAGAGGTAGGATGGGGAACAGGGAGTCAGGAGGGTTTCTCCCATGTCTCTTTCCACATCCTGGGCTGGCAGGGACGAGCAGGGTACCAATGAGCCATATCCGTGCGGGATGCAGGGAGCCTGGCTCTTCAGCCGGCCCATGCCTCTGCAAGATGTATTCATCTCCGTGCATCCAGTTCAGTGCTCTGGCAGGTATGTGGGTGTAACTTACTGGACACGACCAGGCCAGGATGTGTGCCGGGCCCTAGGCATATGGCAGTGACTGAAATAGGCAGGGGCACTGATCCTGGGATGCCTACAATCTGGAGGGCACAGTGACCTCTCAATCTGAGAAGGCCTCCTGGAGGCAGACGTCAGGCGGGACAGGAAGGGAGGAGGAGAGGCTGCTGGTTGGAGAAGGAAGTATGGAAGAGCAGAGCATGCCAACCTGAAGACCCCCCATCACTACCACCAAGGGAAGAAGGGGTGGCCTGGCCAAGTCGAGTGGATCTGAAAGGTCCCAGAGCCTCTGAACAAGTAGGGGAGGGGACCAGAAGGGGGTAGATGCTGCTGGCACTGGTTCCTGGCCTGAGTGGGAGGGGACGTCCTTGGACCCTGCTGGCCCTGGACTCTGGCCACCTTCGACCTCCCTCTGTTGGCGTTGTGGCAGCAAGAGCTGGATCTGCCGCATTCCTCAGAGGCCCAGGTTGCCTTCTGACTGGGCTTGGAAGAGCCCCTGGGGGCAGGCAGGTCTCTCCTTGGTCTCAGGGCTGGAAAAACTGGTCTTCCTGCACACCCCCCACCAACAGCCTAGAGTTCGAGGAGAGGGTGTCAGCAGGAACAGGAGGTTCCCTGCATTCCACCATTCCACAGGGGATGGGAATGGGAGGGGAGCGAGAGGAGAGAAGGCAAGAAGCACATGGGGGAGGAAGCAGGATGGGAACTGGGAGCTTCTCTGACCAGGGAGGAATGTGACTAGACTGAATGTGGGGGGATGACTTTTTTGTTTTGTTTTGTTTTGTTTTGTTTTGTTTTTTGAGTTGGAGTCTTGCTCTGTCACCCAGGCTGGAGTGCAATGGCACAATCTCAGCTCACTGCAGCCTCCACCTCCCTGTTTCAAGCAATTCTCCTGCCTCAGCCTCCCAAGTAACTGGGATTACAGGCACACGCCAGCATGCCCAGCTAATTTTTTTTTTATTTTAGTAGAGATGGGGTTTCACTGTGTTGCCCAGGCTGGTATCGAACTCCTGAGCTCAGGCAATCCACCCACCTCGGCCTCCCAAAGTGCTAGGATTACAGGCGTGAGCCACCGCACCCAGCCGGGGACAACATTTTTTTTTCCTTTAAATATGTCATCTCAACTGGAGGCATTTTTAATAGACTTCAGAAGCAGGATGAGATCCGGGTCAGACCTCTTTCCTTCCCCTGTCTGAAAAGGAAGATAGATAGATGCCTTCTTTGTCAGCAGGAAAGCTTGAAGTAAAATATCAAGAAGTCCTTCCCCAGTGGGTAAAATGAAATAGATGACCGTGAGGCAGGATTGAAGTATCCTCCAAGGGAAAAAGGGGTGAGTGGATCTCAGCCTGGGATGCGCCCCCCCATCTTCCTGTGGGTGGAGGGGGGCCAGGGGTGGGGCGCTCAAGATGGGGGCATTGTCCCGCTATCTTCATGGAATTGCCCTGCTTCCTGGGCCCCTAGACTGTGTCAGACCCAAGAAAAGCCCCAGCCACTAGCATTACCTCTATACGAATATCCTTTGCAGGAAGAGAGACTTAGTAGTGTGGAAACGAAGCAATCTTGGTGGCCAAAGCTAAGCTTGATGAGTCCCAAGATGGGCCGAGGGACACAGCAAGGCTAGCTCTCTTAGAACATTCTCACTCTGTCACCTGGGCCCTTTTCCCCTCTCTGGGCAGAGAGCTGCCCCCTTCCCCTCCCTGCCTCTCCCCATTCCTTCCCCAGGGCTTGCTGTGATGCTGGTCCAGAGCGGGTGCTCAGCACGGGTGCAGTGGGTTATAATGGACCAAACCCAAGCCCCTGAGGTTTCTCCAGCTCCATGAACCTTCTTCCCTAAAAATAAAACCCAACCCGTTTTGGGGAGAAAAAGACCAGATATCTTCTCAATGTCCTTTCTAGCATTCAGGGATATAGTCACTGAGGTTTTGTGTCTCAAAATATAGGCCATGTATCACCTGCCTGCCTCAGCATTAGAGGAACCCTTGTTCAAAACGCAGATTCCCACAGCATCCCCACTCTAATTCACTGGGCCCAGGAACCTGCATTTTATACATGCTCTCCACATCAAAGCTTGTCAAGATGCTAAGAAGTTTAAGAATCTTGACTGGGTGCAGTGGCTTATGCCTGTAATCCCATGCACTTCGTGAGGCCAGTGCGGGAGGATCACTTGAGCCCAGGTGTTCAAGACCAGCCTGGGCAATACAGGGAGACCCCGTCTCTATAAGAAATAAAACAAAACAGAATAAAATAAGCTGGGCATGGTGGCCACACGCCTATAGTCCCAGCTACTCAGGAGGCTAAGGGGAGAGGATTGCTTGAGGCTGGGAGTTTGAGGCTGCGGTGAGTCATGATGGTACCACTGCACTCCAGCCTGGGTGACAGAGCGAGACCCTGTCTTTAAGAAAAAAAAAAAAAAAAAAGGCAGACATGGTGGCTCATGCTTGTAATCCCATCACTTTGGGAGGCTGAGGCCAGCAGATTGTTTGAGCTCAGTGGTGGTGCATGCCTGTAGTTCCAGCTACTTGGGAGGCTGAAGTGGGGGGATCACCTGGGCCCAGAAGGTCAAGGCTGCAGTGAGCAGTGATCACACCACTGCACCCCAGCCTGGGTAACACAGTAAGACTCCATCTCAAAAAAGAAAAAGAAAAAGAAAAAAAAGAGACCAGGCACGGTGGCCCACACCTGTAATTCTAGCACTTTGGGAGGCTGAGGCAGGCGGATTATGAGGTCAAGAGATCAAGACCATCCTGGCCAACATGGTGAAACCCTGTCTCTACTACTAAAAGTACAAAAATTATCGGGGTGTGGTGGTGCATGCCTGTAGTCCCAGCTACTTGGGAGGCTGAGGCAGGAAAATCACTTGAACCCAGGAGGCAGAGGTTACAGTGAGCCAAGACCGTACCGCTGCACTCCAGCCTGGCGACAGAGTGAGACTCCGTCTCAAAAAAAAAAAAAAAAAAAAGAAAAAGAAAAAGAAAAAGAAAACAATCTCTGCAAGAGACCCACCCAACGAGCAGTTCCTCAGGGTGGGGGGTGCTCTTTGGGGGTCTCTCAGACACTGTGTTCCCCAACGCCAGTCATTCAGACCTGATGGGCAGAAACCTTTTGCAGCTTCAGCAGTATGACTGGAGGGAAAACTTCCTCATGGCGAGTAGCCTGATTACGGAACATCCTTCCCTGATATCTCTATTCCTTTCATTTGACTTTCCCTGAATAACATTTCTTGCAAGCCCGCTGACTGCCAGGCACTGTACTAGAGGCTGATCATTTCCCACAGGGTCCTGCACACTTGCTGGGGCGGGGCGTGGGGGCAAAGGATGAGTGAGAGCTGGCATGGAGGCAGGGGAATAGGCACAATGGCCTCCTAAGTTCCCCTGAGGGCCCAGAGGCATCCCTGCCTAGGCCTCCCCGTCCCAGCTCTCAGGACAGGGATTGGTGCAAGGCAACCTAGCCTGGGCCAGGCTTTGCCCTGCCTCCACTCCACTGCATGGCCCAGTCCAGGTGAGACTGGAATATCCTGACAGTGCCGAGCCTCATGGAGGGGATGGCTTCTAACCCTGCAGTCTGATTTCCTTCCAAAACATATCAGTGGAACGTCAGGAAGCTTTACCAAAGCAGAACTAACTGATGGCTTCGTCATTCATTTACACATTCATTTATTCACCAGGCCTCTCCTCTGTTCCAGACTGGGACTTCAAACACGGAGAAGGTATATTCTGTGCCACCAACAGATGCTCACAGCCTCAAGGAAAAGCCACGCATGAAATAGACACTTGCCGGCTGGGCGCAGTGGCTCACGCCTGTAATCCCAGCACTTTGGGAGGCCGAGGCAGGTGGATCACGAGGTCAGGAGATCGGAGATCGAGACCATCCTGGCTAACACGGTGAAACCCCGTCTCTACTAAAAAAAAAATACAAAAATTAGCCAAGCGCGGTGGCGGGCGCCTGTAGTACCACTCGGGAGGCTGAGGCAGGAGAATGGCATGAACCCGGGAGGCGGAGCTTGCAGTGAGCTGAGATCCCGCCACTGCACTCCAGCCTGGGCGAAAGAGCGAGACTCTGTCTCAAAAAAAAAAAATAGACACTTGCAATTCAGGCATTCAATCATTCGCTCATTCATTCACCAAAGGTGTATCAAGGGTCTGACCCTCTCCAATCCACTAGTGCTGTTATCTGAGGCAGATGATGCAGAGGCCAAGGGCTTTGTAGTCAGACAGTCCTGGGTTCAAATCTTGCCTTCTGGCTCCTGGTGAAAATCAGGAGGGCTTTGCCTCATGGACCTGGGACTTCCCCTGGCTTGTCACAGAGCCAGGAGCAGTGTCAGTTAGGGGTAATTGAGGTAATAGGCATCAGACCGTAGTGAGTGAGTTTCTAATCAGCAATTTCTCCTGCTGCTGCTTCCTCAATCGAAGCACTTATCTCATTGTGTGGGCTCAGTCTCTTGTCTGTCCCTAGATGCATACACAACACATTCATGAGATGTGGGTGTTGGGCCTGGGTGTTCAGCAAGGGTTTGCTGTGTAAATGGGCGCTCAGAGTGCAGAGATAAGCAACGGCCTTGGGAAGGAATTGGGTGCTGCCCTGAAGGCTCTGGCTTTGATTAGATCTACTGGCTGGCTTTTGGTTCAGAATGCAGAGCTCTGCGGATCAGGTGAACCCACAAAGGGTTAAAGCTGACTCCTCTGACCCTTTTAGTCTCAATAAAAGTATTCCATAGAGGAGATGAGTGTGGAGCCATACACACACACACACACACACACACAGAGTGACCGCCACACAGTCTTCAAGCCTGACCACAGGGGCCGTGAGTGGAACCGACAACCAACACCAGAGTCAACTAAGGAGGGCCACCTGGGTCCTCTCTGGCCCCCAAGCTCTACCTTCCACTTCTACCCACCCTCCCCCAGGCATTGCGGAAGCCACAGTCCCCTCCTCCCTTCCCAAAGGAAGCCTTTGTATGTATGTGAAAAGTGCTTTGAAATGTCTAGAAATTCCTAGCTGAGAAGGCTTCGTGTACTTTCCAGACATGAAGACCTGGGAGGCAGGAAGTGTCCTGGGACCACCACCTCCAACTCTCAGGAAACACCGGTGCTAATTTTCCAGAGCTTCCTTGGTCCTTTCCAGAATTTTCTCTTTTCTGCAGGAAGCTTCCCACAGGAGAGGAGAAGAATACTGCCTTCCCTCCAACACACACACACACACGCACACACATACACACACGAACGCACGCGCGCGCGCGCCTCTAAGAGAGCAGCTTTTCCCAGACCACCCAGCCAGCTGAGTGCCACCCCAAAGAAGAGGACCCTGCCCAGGGGATTTGGGAAGGGAACAGCTCAGATTCCATCTGAGGCAACTCGGATCAAACTTGAGAAAGGGCTTTCTGAACAGGTGGACGCTGCCCCCAGGATCATATCACCGGGACAGAAGGGGGGATGCCCTCCTCTAAAGGTGGTGGCAAATACACAACCCACTGAGCAGCAGCTCTCGGGAGGTTTAATGCACACACACGCTGACGCAGCTGTTCTGTAGGAGCAGTCCTACAGAAGCACACTCACAGGAGCACAAAGGTGCTCGTACCAGCATCCTTGTCCCAGAGTTATCTATGACGATGAAAAATCAGAGACTGCCCAGATGCCCCTTGATAAGAAAAGTTAAGCAAGTTAGAGTTCAGCCACACAGAAGACAGATGCCCTGCAGCCCCTGAAAAATGAGATCACTCTGTGTATACAGATGGGCATGATGGAAAAACAAGTTGAAAAACTATTTGTAAACTCCCATTTGTATTTTATTAATAAAAAGGTTTTTTTTTAATGCTTAAAAGGTCTGGAAGGAAGCACACCAATCAGTTACCTCTGATGGGGGGATGCACTTATGGAACACTTTGTATTCTACAGACTTCTATATTTGAACTTATTTAATTTATTTATTTTTGAGATGGAGTTTCACTTTTGTCGCCCAGGCTGGAGTGCAATGGCACGATCTCGGCTCACTCGGCTTCCTGGGCTCAAGCGATTCTCCTGCCTCGTCCTCCCGAGTAGCTGGAATTACAGGCACCCGCCACCACGCTAATTTTCATTGTATTTTTAGTAGAGACGTAGAGACGGGGTTTCACCATGTTGCCCAGGCTAGTCTGGAACTCCTGACCTCAGGTGATCCCTCCCTCCCACCTCAGTCTCCCAGAGTGCTGGGATTACAGGCGTGAGCCACTGCACCTGGTCTATATTTGAATTTTACAGCAAGTATGTAGCACTTTTGTAACTTCTTAAATGAAACTTTTTTAAATGAACAAAACTTAAGGAGTAGAAGGGAGGGGACAGGGCAGGTAAGGAGGATTTTGCCCTATCCTCTAGGCAATGAATGGCAGTGATGACTCTGGGGACACCCTTCTCGCCCCAAGGAGAGGTCAACCCCCTTCCACCCACACTCCCATCAGTCTCAACTCAACTGAATGTTTACAGAGCACTTGCTCCAGCCCAGGCACAGGATTTAGAGAAGGGGCTTGGTCTTTACCTCAGGGGCTTCCAGTCAGTGGGGGAGACCATGTCTCTGTGGTTCCTGTCCAACCTCAAGCACATCCCCCCACACATATGTGCACATGTTCACACACGCGCGCACGCGCACATACAGGGGCTGAGGAGGGGTGACTGGAGACCAGCTGTCTGTCTCTGGGGAGTGTGTGTTGTGGGTAGGGGGCTTCATAGAGTTTTGGGAATCTACAGTAAAGAAGTCTGGAAAGGACTCCAGCTAGGACAGGACACACACACACACACACAGCCTCTCTCACATGCTGATGCTTATACCATATTGTATACGCTTAGGCCCACCCTCAAAATTGCTGCCATCCCCCCAGACCCTGCTGGGAGAATGCTGGGCATGGGGCAAGGTGGGGCAAATGATGAGGGAGGGGAGAAGGGAGGGGGAGGAAAAAGCCCTCCTCCATGATGTGGCCCCCTGCAGAGGAGCCCCTCTGTCAGGCTCCCCTCCTCCATTCCCTCCCAAGGGCTGCCAAGACAGAGGCTCCTCCTCCCCTTCCTTCCTCGCACAGGCCCAGGACAGGGAGGGGCAGAGTCCATGACACTGGGCATGGAAGGGGAATTAGGGGCCCTCACCCACCTTGCCCTGAACTGCCCCAAATGTCCCTGAATTGCTTTTTCTTTTCTCACCTGCTGAAGATTTTCCCGGCACACCTCTGAATGGGAAGTTCTTCTGGAAATCTAAGTGATATAGAAGGGAGGGGCTTAGAGGGCTCTTTCTAAGGTTTTTGCCAGGATCCCCACCCCCTCCCCTTCTGTGGGACCTAGACAATCCGCTTGGCCTCGGAGCTCCAGTGTCCCCGTGTGTAAATGGGACTCAGCAATACTAACGCCAAGTAGGATCATTTCGGCCCTTTGAGTGGCTGTTTCCCTTTTAGTAAATGAAGGTGGCCCCTTTGTGGGGAGCGGGAGGGAGCCGTAAGGCCCGGGTGAGGACCTGCCAGGTACAGGGCCACCTGGGGCGGGGAGCGACCGCAGCTGCCGAGCAGCACCCAGAGGCCTACGCGGGAACTGCAGCTGCCCCGTCCCGGTCCCTCCGCGGAGAGGAGGCCATAGAATCGATGGCAAGTCCGGCTGCCCTGCCCTACCGGGCTGGGTCCTCGGCAGCATTCCGGGGGCGGGGTGGGCAAAGGAGAGGCCAAGAGAGGCGGAGACTGGGTCTTCCATCGGCAGGGAGCTCCCGTCTCAAAGTGGTGTCTGGGCCTGGGCTGCCATAGTTGGGGACCGCAGGACAGGGGCAGGATAGTGGGGAGGTGCCAGGAGAGGGCTAGGTCCAGGCTGAGGGATGGCAAGGAGAAGGTTAAGGGGCGGCAAGGAGAAGGTTAAGGGGCAAGGGCAGCGGTCGCCGTAGAGGAGACAGGCTGAGGGCTGGAGACAGGACGGCAGTTCAAAGGCAGGAAAGAGCCGGGAGCGATGGCTCACGCCTGTAATTCCAACATTTTGGGAGGCCGAGGCGAGCGGATCGCTTGAGGTCAGGAGTTCGAGACCAGCCTGGCCAACATGGTGAAACCCCGTCTCTACTAAAAAATACAAAAATTAGCTGGGCGTGGTGGCGCATGTCTGTAATCCCAGCTACTCAGGAGGCTGAAGCAGGAGAATCGCTTGAACCCGGGAGGTGGAGGTTACAGTGCGCCAAGATGGCGCCGCTGCACTCCAGCCTGGCAACAGAGCTACACTCCATCTCAAACAACAACAACAACAACAACAACAAAAAGAAAAACAAAGGGAGAAAAGAACCGAGATGCTGGGGAAGCCATTTGGGCCAACCCCCTGCCTCCAGGCCCTCCCAAATGGGATGCATTGTTTTGTTTTTTTGTTCTGTGAAAATCCACCTGGAACAAAGAGTTTCTAGTCTCATCCACTCCCCTCACCCTCGCCCCGAGTTAGGATTCCCCAGGTCCAGAACTTCTTGGGAAGTCACTGGTGGAGGGCCAGCGACCTCAGATCTACCCCTCCCCCTGCCCAGCCTTGGGGGAGGGAAACCACTGCTTTAGTCACGCCAGATAATCACCTCTGGTCACTCACTGTCTGGCCTCTTCCTCCAAGTAACTCCAACTATCTCTTAGACATTATCTCACCATGCAGGCTTGGTGGGTGGGTGGGAGAGAGGAAGGGAGGGGGAGGCAGAAGTGAGGAGGCGGCATTTAAGAAAGGAGAAACTGAGGCCAGAAAGGACCAACATGCCCACCGCCCTGATTCCCCACATAAGCTAGAAAGATGACATTGTCATGATCACAGGAGGACTGGAGGGCAAACTGCAGAGAGAATTTCCCAGAGAACTGTGAAAATGACCATTTGAAAGGAGCTTCAGGGGAATCACCAGTGCCCCCTGAACACCAGTTATGTGCCAAGTACTGCGTTAAGGGCTTTACCAGAATTACCTCATTCATTCCCCCAATGAGATAAACACTATAATTATTATTCTTGTTTTACAGATGAGCAAACTGAGGCAGCCACTTGTTCAAGGCCACTGGATAAGCCAGTGGAGATGCCAGGACTCAAGCCTAGGAAGCCTGACTCCAGAGACAGTCTCCTGGTGAAGCAATGGAGCAGTCTGGAGATGAGGGCCTGCCTGGGATGACCTCCTCTGGGCCCTCCTGCAGAGCTAATGGAGTGACCTGTAGGTTTCCATTAAGACGAAGGGTACAGCTAACCCAGGGCTGGACCGTGCCCCTCTCCCAATCATCGATGAAGGATCCAGGCCTTAGCAGACCCCATTGTCAACGCCTTTTTCCCCGAATTTATATGTGACCTAAGAATTATGCTGGAAGAGGAAAATAAACAAGAAGAGTTTCAATCATTTTCCTTTCTCTTGTGTATATGCTACCCTCAGATTTTTTCTAGTGCTAATTCTTTTTTTTTTTTTTTTTTTTTGAGACAGGGTCTCGCTCTATCACCCAGGCTAGAGTGCGGTGGCACTATCTTGGCTCACTGCAACCCCCATCTCCCCGGTTCAAGCAATTCTACTGCCTCAGCCCTCCCAGTAGCTGGGATTACAGGCATGCACCACTACGCCTGGCTAATTTTTGTCTTTTTTTTTTTTTTTTTTTTTTTTTTTAGTAGTAGAGACGGGGTTTCGCCATATTGGCTAGGATGGTCTCAAACTCCTCAGGTGATCCACCCGCCTCAGCCTCCCAAAATGCTGGGATTACAGGTGTGAGCCACCTCGCCCAGCCAACTCCTTTTTTTTTTTTTGAGACAGGGTCTCACTCTGTTGCTCAGGCTGGAGTGCAGTGGTGCCATCATGGCTCACTGCAAGCTCTGCCTCCTGGATTCAAGTGATCCTTCAATCTCAGCCTCAGTAGCTAGGATTTCAGGCACATGTCACCATGCCCAGCTAATTTTTTGTAGAACCAGAGTCTCGTTATGTTGCCTGGGCTGGTCTCAAACTCCTGGGCTCAAGCGATCCACCCACCTCGACCTCCCAAAGTGCTGGGATTATAAGCATAAGCCACTGCACCCAGCCTCTAGTGCTAACTCTTGAGCCTCCTTCTTCCCTCTCCTGTCAACTGCAACTGCCCCCATACCTTGCCCAGTGCCACAGAAGCAGGGTGGCCTTCCAAAGCCTGGAGCAGAGGAATTCCCTAATTCCGCCCCACTCTAGGCTGGGATCCAGCACATTTAATGTCATGCATCCCTATGACCTGGAAAGTTCCTCCTGAGGTCTGACCCAAATCCTTCCTTCTTTTTTTTTTTTTTTTTTTTTTTAGACAGAGTCTCGCTCTGTAACCCAGGCTGGAGTTTAGTGGCACGATCTTGGCTCACTGCAATCTCCATCTCCCGGGTTCAAGCCATTCTCCTCCCTCAGCCTCTCAAGTAGCTGGGACTACAGGCACCCGCCACCAGGCTCGGCTAATTTTTTTTGTATTTTTAGTAGAGACAGGGTTTCACTATGTCGGCCAGGCTGGTCTTGAACTCCTGACCTCGTGATCCACCCGCCTTGGCCTCCCAAAGTGCTGGGATTATAGGCGTGAGCCACTGCGCCCAGCCCAAATCCTTCCTTCTACAGCACAGCAGAGAATATTCACAGAGTGGGAGATGTGGTAACAGTCCCTGCCTTCAGCTGGAGCTGGAAGGAATGGCCTGCTGGCTTTCATGGAAACAGGACTTTGTGGAACCCTGGAGGTCCTATGGCCACTGAGCTCTTTTTTTTTTTTTTTTTTTTTTCTAGACAAGGTCTTACTCTGTCGCCCAAGCTGGAGTGCAGTGGCGGGATCTCAGCTCACTACAACCTCCGCCTCCCAGGTTCAAGCCATTCTCCTGCCTTAGCCTCCCTAGTAGCTGGGATTACAGGCACTCACCACTGCATCTGGCTAAGTTTTGTATTTTTAGTAGAGACGGGGTTTCACCATGTTGGCCAGGCTGGTCTTGAACTCCTGACCTCAGGTGATCCAGCCGCCTCGGCCTCCCAAAGTGCTGAGATTACAGGCTTGAGCCACCGTGCCTGGCCGCCACTGGGCTCTTCTAAGATAGGATGAGAGGGCAAGTGTCCAGCGGGGCCTGGACCTTTCTACCTCCCAATTGCCTTCCTCATTAGAATAGCAAAAGGGGAGGTAGCAAAGGGGTGCCTAATCTGAGGGAGTCCTACTTAGGCCCCCTCCCCCAAGAAAAGCCTCATTACCACGGCCCCAGCCCTCGGCCCTGCCACTCTGCCCTCAGCCCTGTTTACTCTGTCATAAGAACAGCACAGCTCAGCGGGACTTCAGAGGGAGTGTTCCGGTGGCATGCGTGCAGGGCAGGCAGACAGAGACAAGGGGGCAAGGGAGGTACGGTTGGGGCTTGACGCCCAGGACCTTTCCCTAAGTGGAGCAAGCACCCTCTGTAGGCACAGAGCCCCGAGGCAGCACTGCCCCTGCATTCAGCAAGCTCCCAGCTCTGCCATGGGAGCCCCTAGTCTGATGGCGTGACCTCTTTCTCTCTCTCTTTCTAACACACACACACTAGGATACGAATGTAGAAACTGACTCTGCTGCATACCTGGGCTGTAGACATCAGGCTGGGGGTCAAGGAAGGCAGCTCAGCAGTTCCCTCTTTCAGACTCTGTGATTCGAGCTTGAACCCACAGTAGACCCTGAGGATTAATGGTATTACTGGTCACCTTGGCCGGCTGCGGTGGCTCACACCTGTAATACCAGCACTTTGGGAGTCCGAGGCCGGCAGATCACTTGAGGTCAGGAGTTCGAGACCAGCCTGGGTCAACATGGTGAAACCTCGTCTCTACCAAAAATACAAACATTAGCTGGGCGCGTGTCTGTAATCCCAGCTACCCAGGAGGCTGAGGCAGGAGAATCTCTTGAACCTGGTAGGTGGAGGTTGCAGTGAGCCGAGATTGCACCACTGCACTCTAGCCTGCGCAACAGAGCGAGACTGTCTCAAAAGAAACAAACAAACAAAAAACAAAAACAAACAAACCAAAAAAAATTGTATTACTGGTCACCTAGATACCTACCCAAGTCACTCCCCAACAAAGATATTCCCCTGCCCTCATACTCCTGCATCAACCCCTCCACCCACACTGGGTCAGGGGGAGTCTTCCTCGGTGCCTGTCCTTGACGCTTCTTGTAATGCCAGCATCCTATCATGAAACCCTGCCTCTGGGCAGAGCTTCGGGGGTAGACGGAATGGGTTAGGAGGCCTACCCCTACCCCAGCACCACAGGAATGCATGCCTCCCTCCCATGGGTCCTACCTGGGAGGATGAGATGGTGCGCGGGCAGCTACCTCCCCTTCCTTTGCCACCCCACGTCCCACCCCTAGGGGCCTCGAAGAAGCCATCACACCCCTCACACCTTCAGGAGTTTCTCTTCCCACATGCTTTCTCCATCCCCAGCCTCCATAATGAAGCCAGTGAACCTCAAACAATAGGCAAGTTAAAGTCCTGGAGCCTATCACATAGGAGGCACCCAGAGGTTAAATGGAAGGCAAGGTGCCCCTGCCTCGGGACTATCCTGGCTGGGGACAATTCCCAGGCTGCCTTTCCTCCTGTGCTCATAAAAGGCAGGAGGTTGAAAGAAGGGGTGAGGGCAGAGCAGGCAGTCTCTGGGATTCTGGAGTAGTCACTCCTGGTAAAGAATTTTTTTTTTTTTTTTTTTTGAGATGGGGTCTCACTCTGTCACTCAGGCTGGAGTGCAGTGGTGTAACCTCAGCTTCCTGCAACCTCCACCTCCCAGGTTCAAGCGATTCTCCTGCCTCAGCCTCCCAAGTAGCTAGGACTAAAGGCGTGTGCCACCGTGCCCGGATTAATTTTTTGTATTTTTAGTAGAGATGGAGTTTTGCCATGTTGGCCAGGCTGGTCTTGAACTCCTGGCCTCAGGTGATCCGCCCGCCTCAGCCTCCCAAAGTGTTGGGATTACAGGCATAAGCCACCTCACCGGCCCCGGTAAATATTTCTAATGTCCCATCTGTGTCAATGTGTCATTAGGAGCAGTGTCATTTTCAACAGAAAACATGGGGTGCCGACGGCCCTGACATCTCTCAGCAGAGGAGCTCTGGCACAGCCATGGTGACAGTGAGGCCGATGAGAACGCTGCAGTTTTACCCACAGGAAGAGGGTGAGGGGATTCAACCACATAAGGACCTACCTGTGTACAGAGACAGCAGTGGATGGTCCCATGGGCAGTATGGAAGGTGATTTTAGGCTTGATAATGGTTAATAGTGTTCTATTTTAATGTGAGAAAATATAACTGGTGCACCAAGCCATAATTTCACAGATGTTACTGTTCAGCAGTATTTGTTTACTTATTCCATTTAACAAACACAGAGTGGTTTCTATGCACCCAGCACCGTCTGGGCACTTTACAAATACTAACTCCGGTAATTCAATAATCCCGTGAGCTAAGTACTACTCTTATCACCATTTCACAGATGAGAAAACAGAGGCACAGAGAGCCCAAGGGACTTGCCCAAGTCACACAGCTATTAACAGATGGAGCTAAGTTTGTTTGTTTAAGAGTTAGGGTCTTGGCCAGGCGCAGTGGCTCACGGCTGTAATCCCAGCAATTTGGGAAGCCAAGGTGGGTAGATCACTTGAGACCAGAGTTTCAGACCAACCTGGGCAACATGATGAAACCCCATCTCTACTAAAAATACAAAAATTAGCTGGGCGTGGTGGTGCGTGCCTATAATTCCAGCTGCTCGAGAGGCTGAACCATGAGAATTGCTTGAACCTGGGAGGCGGAGGTTGCAGTGAGCGGAGAACACACCACTGCACTGCAGCCTGGGTGACAGAGCAAGACTCCATCTTAAATTAAAAAAAAAAAAAAAGAGTGAGGGTCTTGCTCTGTCGCCCAGGCTGAGTGCAGTGGCGCCATCGCAGCGCACTGCGCCTCCAACTCCTGGTTTAAGTGATCCTCCCGCCTCTGCTGCCTGAGTAGCTGAGAGCACAGGCATGAGCCACCACACCCAGCTGGAACTAAGTTTTAAAAGTTTCAGGCCAGGTGTGGTGGCTCATGACTGTAATCCCAGCACTTTGGAAGGCCGAGGCAGGAGGATGGCATGAGACCAGCCTGGGCAACATAATGGGACCCTGTCTCTACAAAAAAATTTTAAAATTAGCTGGGCATAGTGGCACTCACCTGTAGTCCCAGCTACTCAGGAGGCTGAGGTGGGAGGATCCCTTGAGCCCAGGAGGTTGAGGCTACAGTGAGCTGTGATCACACCACTGTACTCCAGCCTGGGTGAACAGAGCGAGACCCTAGCTCAAAAATATATATACAAATAAAAAATTAAAAAATCAAAGTTTTCAAAGGCATCATCAGGTCATTAGCAGGAACCATAGAAAATGCATCCTTAGCTCTGCTTATAAAGTCAAAAAAATTATTGGGTGCCTACTGTGAGTCAGGCTCTGTACTCAGTGCTGGAATAAAGGGAAAAGGGAGGAAAGAGGGGAGGGACCAGATTGCTTATCTGTGAATTCTAACTGGGAAGCATCCCGCTTTGCCTACAGCTGAGGTCCCGTCTCACCTAGGAGGCCAGCGCTTTGACCTGTGGGCTCTGTCTGCCCCAGCCCACAGCTCATCCCTGGCTGTATCAGGGGTGGAAGCGCACACTCCTGAGAGCTGGGCCAGGGCAGGCCGGAGGAGCATGGCGCTCTGGGGAGAACGCCCCAGCCTCTAGGGGAGCAAGCACGGATTCGGGACATGGCGCAGGAGCCGCTGCAGCTGCTTTCATCTCCCCCACCTGGCAGGGTGTCTCCCACCATCAGTCCGCCTAGCCTTTCCTGCCTGCAGGCCTGCCCTCCACCTGCCCCACCCCCACCCGGTGGATTCCAATCCTCTCCCACCCATCCACCCCTACCATTCCATTGCCTCCTTGGCACCCCGCCCGTGCTCTTCATAGCCAGCCCCTCCCCTCCTCTCAGCCCAGCTCCTTCTGGCCCTCTTGCTAGAAGCTGGTCCCACCTCCTCTTCACCCAGCACCAGAAGACCCTCTTACCGTGACAGCCATCCCCTTCATGCCTAACATGGGTCCCTCTGGCCATACCCTGAGCCACAGCCAGTCATCAGGAGGGCACAGGAGAAAGTGCAGGCAATCCACTCTTTCAGATCACTTTTTCAGACTTTTCCATTTTTGCTTCCCCTCCCCTATCTGACTCAAATGCACATACCTCCTGCCCACCAAGCATGTGCCAGTCATAACAAGAGATGGGCAAGGGCTTTGGACAGCTTGCAAGGCACACTGTGTCTCTGCCCCTGGCAGGCCATAGGCCCATTTCCTTCCTCCAAGCAGCATCACCCATTCCTCAGGGAGAGGACAGTGGATGG
The DNA here is from genome assembly GCF_006542625.1 of Nomascus leucogenys. Taxonomy (NCBI): domain Eukaryota; kingdom Metazoa; phylum Chordata; class Mammalia; order Primates; family Hylobatidae; genus Nomascus; species Nomascus leucogenys. Next base: position 1,609,117 of record NW_022095769.1, read on the forward strand.
GGTTGGGAGTTAGTAAGAAAGGAAGAAGGGAGGGGGTCCAGTTAGGAGCCACCAATGCTAATGCAGACATGTGGCGCTTCGCTTGTGCCATGCACTGCTCTCTGTCCAAAGTGCCTTAGGCTCCTGAACTCACCTAATCCTTCTAACAAGCCTATTAGTTAGACACTCTTTCCATTCCATTTTTACAGATGAGAACATGAGGCACAGAGAGGTTTGGTAACTTGCTTAAGGTCACACAGCTAGGTGTTCAGGGCAAGACTTGGACCCAGACAGTTTTGCTCTCAACTATCACTGTGTAACTGTCCTGCTCGAAAGCTCCTCACTTACAAAATAAACTGAGGCTCACTCCTCTGAAAGGCATTCAAAGCCCTTCCCAAGTTCCAAGCTCTCTCTGCAGCATCCCCTTTGACTATGCCCTTCTCAGAGCCTGACAGCCTGAATCCCACCTCCGCCAGCTTCCCAGCAGTGTTACCATGGGTAAATCACTCTAGCTTCCTGGGCCTCAGCTTCTCATCCCTAAAATAGGGGATAATGATACCTACTCTCAGGCTGATTGAGTTCACCCAGGTAAAGTGCCTATAGAGCCCTGGCACCTCAGTACAAATCAGGAAGACGGAAGACAGAGGGGAGCCCTGAGGTGGTGAGTTGGGGTGTCTGGGTTGTTAGGTGGGCGTGGAGGGGAGGGGTCTCTTGCCAGGGGCCACAGTGGGAAGGGGGCTGTCACCCAGAGAGGAGTGTGCTCTGGAGTAGCCTGGCCAATAACTAGCATGGGGGCCACACTGACACCCAAGTACCCAGGGTTAGATGGCACCAGATCAAAGGCTCCCATGCCCACCTCTCACCCATCCACAGAGGGGCAGCCCTGGCTGGGGCCTGACCCAGACCCTATGCCTCCTATCAGCCCCCTGAGCCAGGGTGCAGCCCACAAGTCAGTGGTTGGGGCTACCAGGAGAGAGGGCTGCTACCTTGCAGAACTTCCCCCAAAGGACGCCTGAGCCCCTAGGCTGGGAAGGGGGTCTGGACGCAGCCTGAAATGGGTCCATTCATCTTTGCTGGCCCTGCCCCCCTGGGCTAACCAGACATAGCCTACCCACGAGGAATCCAAAGGAACCAAATTAATTTGGGTATTTATTTTTTATTTTTTATTTTTTTTATTTTTTTATTTTTTTTTTGAGACAGAGTCTCGCTGTTGCCCAGGTTGGAGTGCAGTGGCGTGATCTCAGCTCACTGCAGGCTCCGCCTCCCGGGGTTCACGCCATTCTCCTGCCTCAGTCTCCCGAGTAGCTGGGACTCCAGGCGCCCGCCACCACGCCTGGCTAATTTTTTGTATTTTTGGTGGAGACGGGGTTTCACCATGTTAGCTAGGGTGGTCTCGATCTCCTGACCTCATGATCCGCCCGCCTCGGCCTCCCAAAGTGCTGGGATTACAGGCGTGAGCCACCACGCCCGGCCGGGTATTTTTTTTTTTTTGTATTTTTTTTTTTAGACAGGGTCTCAGTGTCACCAAGCCTGGAATGCAGTGGTGCAACCACAGCTCACTGCAGCCTTGGCTTCCAGGGCTCAAGCAATCCTCCCACCTCAACCTCCTGAGTGGCTGGGACTACAAGCACCCCCACGCCTAGCTAATTTTTTAACTTTTTATGGAGATGGAGGCGGGGGGCATCTCACTATGTTGCCCAGGCTGGTCTCCAACTCCCAGACTCAAGCAATTCTCCCACCTCAGCCTCCCAAAGTCCTGAGATTACGGGTGTGAGCCACTGCCCAGCCAGGAATCAAATTAGTTTGTGAATGTGAAAAATAAGAAGATGGAGAAATATAGACAGAGCTGGGGTCCCAGAGCCTAGGCTGGGGTCCAGACCCCTGGCACACTTCCTGAACCACAGGTACAGGTCCTCCTCAATTTCCTCATCTGCAAAACAGGGAAAACACAACCCATCCCCTGCCTTGTCTCATGATTGCTGCCAGGGGACTCCAAATGGGAACAGGTGTGTGAAGGTGCAACTGTAAAGTACTCGAAAACTCAAGCAGCTCTTATCTGAGACGTGCCTACATCCATCCATTTTAAGTATAGCTGTTAGAGCAATCGCTACACAAGACGGTGTGTGTCAGATGGAGCTTTCAACATGGGGCAGAGGGCCGGTCCACTCACAGCCCTCCAGAACCTTGATCTCCTACCAAGAAGGGAATGGGCTGGGGAGGGGAGGTTCTGCCATCAGGATGTTATTCTAAATCCATCTATTTTGGTCATGGCTACCACTTCCCTCTTCCTTGAACCAGTCAGATGGGGGGATACATATACATATCTCCTGCCCCCAAGAGCCCCTCAGCTGGTGGGGGACAACCAGCCTCAGGTCTCAGGACCCTCCCCCCTCAGCATCCCACCCTCCCAGTTCTGGAGACAGACCCCAGGCACAGGGAGACACAGCAGCCCTATGTTGTGGGGTGAGGGCTGATGAGAGGAGGGAGTGGGCTGGAACCTGCTCTCCACCTACCCACCCACCTCTGGGTTTCTTTGAGCCTCATTTTTGAGGCTGCCGCCCTGCAGGCTACCTGGGAATGGGTGGGTCCTTGACACCCCTGGAGGACCCACCCTCCTGATCTTGCCCACTATAGCCTTTTAGCCCAGCGTCTGGGGCTGAACGCAGGGATGACATAGTGGTTCTTCCCACTGTAGTCCTCCCCACCCCCACTTTGCACTCCTCCCTGCCACTGAAGAGGCTGGGATGGTGTCAGAGAGGAGACAAGTGTGGCAGGCCAGGCTGTGATTTCCAGAATTTGGCAGGGAGGAAGTGGGGCCACGGGGGAAGTGAACCAGACGTTGAAGACAGCAGGGGCCCAGCTGGCCCCTGCCAGCTCTCCCTGCCCCTGAATGACAAGGACGCTGCTTCCTCCTCCCAGCTGAGTGATCTCCCTAAGGAGGGGCACAGAAGAGGGAAATCCCTGCGCATGATCTCTGGGCTGCTGATGGGGTAGTCTCCCCAGAATGGGAGTGGAAGATGGAGGCAGAAAGAGAGAGTGAACTAAGCAGGGAATCTCACGAGGCCTTGGTTCCAGAGTCCTGGAGAGGCCTCAAATACTGGTCAAAGCTGGGCATGGTGGCTCACACCTGTAATCCCAGCACTTTGGGAGGCCGAGGTGGGTGGATCACCTGAGGTCAAGAGTTCGAGACTGGCCTGACCAACATGGTGAAACCCTGTCTCTACTAAAAATACAAAATTAGCCGGGCGTGGTGGCACATGCCTGTAATCCCAGCTACTTGGAAGGCTGAGACAGGAGAATGGCTTGAACCTGGGAGATGGAGGTTGCAGTGAGCTGAGATTGCATCATTGCACTCCAGCCTGGGCAACAAAAGCAAAACTCCATCTTGGAAAAAAAAAAAAATGCTAGTCAAAATAGATGTCAGAGGCCTCAAATGTCCTGAGCTTCAGGGAAAAGGCTTCATTATCTCTGCATCCTGGAGCCCTAAGGAAGCTGCCCAGGCTTCTCACTCAGCTCAGCACCACCTGTCTCCTCCCTCCCCTCTGGCTCTGATGTCATTCTTCCCTTCCTTCCTTCTTTGCTTTCTTTTCTTTTATTCATTCATTTATTCCAAGAATTAGGATAGGCAAGGTGGCTCACACCTGTAATTCTAGCACTTTGGGAGGCCAAGGTGGGAGGATCACTTGAGCCCAAGAGTTGGAGACCAGCCTAGGTAACACAGTGAAACCTCATCTCTACAAAAAATACAAAAATTAGCTGGGCATGGTGGTGTGTACCTGTAGTCCCAGCTGCTTGGGAGGCTGAGGTGGGAGGATTGCTTGAGCCAGGGAAGTCAAGGTTGCTGTGAGCCGAGATCGTGCCACTGCACTCCAGCCTGGGCGAAAGAGCAAGACCTTGTCTCAAACAAATGACTAAACAAACAAACAAAAAATTGAGTGGCCACTTTCTGCCTGGCCCTTGGTTAAACACTCTGGGGGTTCTGTCTGGCCAAGACTTGTGTCCTTATTCCACTGTGTGTATCCGGCTCTCTAGGTATCCAGTGTGTCTTATCTCTCTCATCAAACAGAAGGGTCCCCCAGGCCAGGGCTGTGCTTCGCCCCTTGGATGGGGGCTCCCCAGAGCAAGTGTCCCCTTCGGACAGATCCCTCCCACCCAGGCAGTGGCAGGAGAAGGCAGCGCTGAGTGCCCGAGCCCAGCCCTCCCTGCAGCAGAGGTGTGCTCAGACAAGTCTGTCTGGGGTGAGCAAGCCAACCTCAGCCCAAAGCCCTGATTTCTAAAGGCAAAATAAACTCCCTCACTCCTCTAGGCCTTCTCCCCAGCCATGAACCTCAGACCGCAGGCCCCGCCAAGTTGGCAGAGCCAGGAGAAAACGGGCCAAAGTTCTTGAGGTAGGAGAGGGAGTGAGAGCCAGGGAGCCAGGTGTGAGGACCAGAAGGAGAAGCCTTCGAAGGTGAGGCATGGTGGCCCAGAGAGGCAGGGACTTGCCAGGCCACAGGGCAGGGAAGGCAGGAGCTGGCACCCAGGGCACTGCCTGGAGCTGCCTCCCTCAGCAACACAGTCCCACACTCAGGTCTCAGATGCTGACACTTGACAACCACTCTCTCTCATGCACATTTTCACCTGGGATGGTGCAGGGAGAGGAGCAGGGAGGAGGCCACTTTCCCCCACTCCTCCTCTGTACCCAGCTCCCAGAGATAGGGGCCATTGTGCCCCCTTCGATCCCTGCAAGCCCCAGGACCCTCCTTCCTGAACCAACCATCCACCCCGGGCTCTGGAGACCCCCTTCTTGCCAGCAAAGGGAGTAAAGGGCATCCCATTGTGCTTCCTGGAACTCAGTCTTCACAGGATGGCTGAGCAGGAAGGGGAGAGGGAAGGAAAAAGGGAAGGAGTAAAGGAGGCTGGGACAGAAGAAGGTGGCCAATGCTACGAGCCCTAAAGATGAGGAGGAAACCCCAGGTGTGCACACACGCTCATGCATCAGCACACACTCTCATGCTCATGCGCACACACTCTCATGCCTGCTCACTCCCACTCGTTCCTCTCACCAGCAGACCCCAGCCCATTCATACGCACACTCAGGGCGCAGCCACTGACACGGCCATTCCCCCTCATTCCCGTTCACTCACATAACCACACCTTCATACACGTGTATGTACATAGTCCCAAACCCTCGCTCACATGCACACGTGTGCACACACACAGCACACCTGCAGTCACTCGTGCTGGTGTATACACATTCACATCTGTACACACAATCCCACACCACCTCACAATCGTGCACACACATGTAAACACACACCCTTGGGTGGCTGGCAGATCCCTCTGTCCCAGATCTGGCCAACTCAGAGGCCTGTCCAGCTCCTGATCCCCTGGGCAGTCCCCAGACATGGCTTCTCCTGGGGCCTATCCAGAAATGCTCAGTAAATATTGGGTTTCCTACTGCAGCCCCTCCACTCCTCAGCTCCCACCTACCTGGTGAGCACCCATTTTTGCCACCTAGAACTGGCCAGAACTACCCAGGCCTGAAGGGCAGTGAAGTTCTGGACAGAGGCCTGTGTCCTGCCTGCCACCGTCTGGGGCCTGGACTCCCATGGGGCCCTGAGCCTAAGGCCCAGCCGGCTTGCCCTCCCGCTCCAGGAGGGACCTTAGAAAAGAGCACCTGGGGCACCCCTGATGCCTCAGTGTCCTCATCTGCACAAAGGATGTAGACTTCCTGCTCGTGTTGGGTGTCAGGAGGCTCGTGACCAGGAAAGGGCTATGAACTGGAAAGCCGCATGAGCAGCTGAGGGCTGTGTCATGCCTTTCTTATCATCACAGTGCCCTTGGGAAACTGCAGCCCAGGGATGCCAAGTGCCAAGCCTGGGGCTGCAGTGCCAATGGGGGCTCCCACCCATCCGGCTCTCAGCCCTGGGAGTCTGTGCACAGCCCGGGCTCTCACCACCCTCCAAGGCCCTTGCCCCTTAAAACTAGTCTCTCCAAGAGGCCTGGATCTGCAGCACCAGAAGTCCTGGGTCTGGGGGTGGGGGGCGGTATAAGCCTCTCCTCAGTGGCCATGGGACCCCTGCTCCTGACTGACAGATACTGCCAGAGGTGCCTGGGCCCTGGCAGGGGCTCAAGGACCAGCCCAAGCTCCAGTGCTCTGTGGAGGGAGGTTTGTGGGGTTCTTGGCTCCCCTATTTCCATCAGGCCATGGAGAGGCTCCTAGGCAAGACCCCTCTTCTCCTGGGAAAGAGAATGGCCACGGTACCACCTCCCGCAGGGCCATGAAGGGGGCAATCTGGGTGAGGGGCCAGGTGAGTCAGAAAATCCAGACCTGCAAATGGCCTAAAAGAGGCCAAAGGAGGGGTGAGAGGGCCCTGAGGCTGCCCCCTCCTCCAGGCCCGGGAGCCCTGACCAGAAGGGAGGCAGAGGGGCCCTGTGCTGGCTTACTTCCTGCCTGCACCAGGACCCAGCTCAATCAGGGAGCAGAGGTGAGGCCCGAGGCCCAGGTTCTGGGAGGGTAAAGGCACAGAAGAGGGCAGCCATCCATGTGTGGGGGTGAAGATCTCCTGAAGGAAGAGAGAAGAAAAATAAAAGGAAAGACAGAGATGGATAGAGGAGAGAAGACAGAAAAGATGACAGAGTGAGAAAATACACAGAGGTAGATAGAGAAATGGGGAAGAAGGGAAGGGGAAGGGAGAGAGAGAGACAGACAGAGAGAGAGAGAGAGAGAGAGAGAGAGAGAGAGGCATCCTTGGGAAACTGCAGCCTGGGAGAGAGGTCCCTGATCTAGACAGAGGATCAGAGACAGAGAACCAAGAACAGAGGGAAGAGATGGAGAAAAAGAGAAGGGGTGAGAAAATGAAGAGAGAATGGAGGATCAGCGCCTAGAGCTGGGAGAGCTTCCCTGGAGAGCTGGGAAGAGAGTGAGGGCAAGAGGCAGGGAGTGAGGCTCTAATTATCGAAGGCAGGCAGGGCGGGCGGCGGGCAGAGCAGAGGGCAGCCTGTTTGAAGTCTGTGGTGAGAGGAGCATCAAAGGGCCAGGAGGCGAGGCCAGAGGGAGAGGAGAGACACAGGAGGGGCCACCCTCTGCTCGGGCCACCTGGACCACACAGTCTCAGCCCCCCAGTCCTCCTCCACCCCTGCCCACAGCTGGCCAGAAGTCGGAGGCACCTGCTCACGGGCAGCATCCCCAGGCGAAGGGCAGGCTGCTGACCTCAGGGACTTCTGAGCAAGGCGAGCATCTCTCATGGTTCCTGCAGCCACCACCTCTCTGTCTCCCAGAAAAAAACATCCTGGCCTCTCTCTGCCCCAGGTTCAGTGTTCTGAGGTGGGCTCCAAACTGCTCCAGCTTCAGCATCTTAGGACCAGTCCCCATGATTTGCCTTTCCTTGGGCCGGGAAAGCTCCAGCTCTTGAGGTTCGGAACTTCCAGCCAGGCAGGGATGCCAGCCTCTTGGCTGAAAGGGCACGTCCTGAAATGACCTCTAGCCACCTCCTGCTCTGGTCAGCAAGTCAGCTTCACTGCGGCTCCCAGAAGATGCTTTCTCCAAAGGATGTTTCTCTATGCCTTCCCTCTTCTGCCCATTCCAGAGTTCTATACCCCTCTAGGCCAGAAAGTCCTTCTGGTGGTCTCACCCAAATCCTTCATGCTGCCTCTTATTTCAGACAGAGGCTGACTGGCCCCTGCACCAGCCCTGGAAGCCTTGAGGATCCCCATGTGGGCCCATCTCTGGTCCTCTAGCCTTCGCATCCTCTGAAGCCCTCTCCTTCACCTCTCTGATGTGTCCCTCCAGCTGATGCTCCTTGGACCCATTCTCCCAGCTGGGCCTGGGACTGCAGGGAGGGGGAGGTGTTCAGAAACTAGGGGTGGCATGAGGCAGAGAAGTCAGGCCAACTTGAATAGGAATTCTGATTTTCCAACATCCTACCTGGGTAATACTGAGCACATCCTTTCACCTTTCTGAGCCTCAGTTTCCTCCTTTGTAAAATGGGAGAAGTACTCCCTACCTTGAAGGGATGTTGTGAGAATTAAATGTGACAATGTATGTAAGGCACCTGGCATCCAGCATGTTCTCAATGCATGAGGGCTCCTATAATCATGGGAAACCAGGCCATAGAGTCCCACGTGAGAAGATTTTTCCCAAGAGAAGGGCAGAAGAGACCAAGAAATAGGCCAACACCTTCTAGATTTTTCCATAACATGGTTTCTCTCCATCAGTCTAGATGATTGAGAGCTGACCAAAACCAAGGTAGATGTGAAAAACTCGTTCACTATGTATAGCCTGTCTTTTAAAGACTCCTCCAGGCTCCCAAATCTCTGCCACGAATCTACTTTCATGCCTATCCACCCACTATCCCATTCACCTACGCATCCTTCCATCACCTATTCATCCTTCCTTCCATCCATCTATCCATTCATCCATCCTATTCTTCTTTTCTTTCTTCTGCCCATCTATCCATTCAACCATCCATCCATCCAGCCAGCCAGCCAGCCAGCCAGCCAGCCAGCCAGCCAGCCAGCCATGCACCCACCTAATAATCTATCCATTCAACCATTCACCCTTATATCAATTTACCTAAACACCCACCAGTCCGTCCAAACATCAGCCGCTCCTCCATCCACACACCCCACCTGCCCACTCATCCATCTATCCACTTACCCACCAACTCACACATGCATCCTCCATCCACGCACCTGGATATCACCCACTTCTATATATTTATCCACCCACTCACCACTGTGTGTTCCTCTACATTTATAGGTCATCTCTTATTTCAAGACACTGAGCCAGCTCCCTAACCTTCATGGCCTCCTCCAGTCATTGGGAAATCCCAGCATCCTTCTTAGAAGCATACTCCCATAGAAGGGATGGGACCAGTGCCTCACCACCTCCACTGAAGACCAAACCAAAGGAGACAGTCCTTTTCTGCAGCAGGAGGGGCCTAAACTATATAATAACTTTTGGATAAAGAAGAAGAATATGGAGGGCTCTTTAAGAACAAAGTAGACCCCAACCCACATAGCAGAAAGAGGAGGATTTCCATAACTACTCTCAAAAGCATGGGATGGACTATAAGAACTGTCCGTGGAATTGGGACCTGATTGCTCAAGGATTGGGTGTGACTCAGGGAGGAGCCAGGTCATCTCATCCAGCTCCCACTGGCCTGGCTCCATTCTGGAGTTTCCCAAGACAGCAGATGCTTCAGGGGTGGAGGGGACAGGTACTGGGGAGGCAGAGGCCTGGCCACAGGAATTATGAAGGATCCAAAGGGTCTCTCTTGACACTTACAGAGCAAGACCCTGGGTTCTCTCTTGGCTTTCTTGCTCACCAGTTGTGTGAGTTTGGATAAATCCCTTAACTTCTCTGAGCCTTGGTTTAAATACCTCTGAAATGAGAAAAGTAGCAATACTCACCCTTTCTGTTGTGAAAATCCAATGAAAATAAACATGAAAGAATTTTGAAAACCATTTCTGGTTTTGCACAATGCGAAGAAAAGGGCTAAACTTTGGGCCTTGAAGTCATGAGACAGTTACTCTAACCATATACTAGTGGCTCTGCTGATGCAGGGGAAGCCACAGGGGACTCTCCTGAAACACAGGTAACAGCCATGCCCAGTGTCATCCCCAAGTCTCCTCCATCCAGCCTCATCCCCCCTGAGCCCGTGGTGAAACGGACAGCTTAGCCTCGAGGGGGTATGCCTAGCTCTCACCGGAGGGAGCCTGCCCCCTTCTCTCCCTGCTGCTCTCAGAGCTCACTGGCCTGGTCATGCCCTCCCCCAGGAATGCAGGGGAAAGAATGGAAGGTCTGAGCTGCAGTCAACAGTGGGGGAGGGGTGAGAGGGCAGGGAATGAGGGATTCAAAGACACAGGGGTGACAACAAAGATGTAGGCCTGCCAAGCACAGGCTGGAGTGACAGAGAAGCAGAAACCAAGGTGAGAGCCTGCCCAGGCCGGCAATAGAAGGTGGCGTCCCAAGACCCGCTTCTCAGGGGCCTGTACCTCTGCTTCCACACATACCCCTGCTGAGCAAGACACACAAACACACACACACACACACACACACACACACACACACACACACTCCCAGGCTAGAGAGGCTGCGGTGAGGGCACCGCCCCTGGGCTTGAGGTGTTGATGCCAGCCGGGTGGGCTGGCACAAGGTGGGGAGAGGGCGGTGCAGGCAGCTAATCCCCCCAGCGTCTCCCAGACGCCCACAGAGACCAGGGTGAGCTCTTTGTCTGAGCGTGGAGACGACAGAGGGGCGGCGGGCAGGCGGGCAGGCTCCTCTTTCTCTCCCCTGCCTCCCGCCCGGGGCAGGTAGAAGCCTGCAGTCTGTGGGGACGGGTCGGAGGGAGTGGGAGTGAAAGGATTAGGAGAGAGACAGGCGCTTACAACTTGTAGGGTTCCCACCCTCAGGCCCAGAGGGCCTGTGGCTTTGGGGTGGGGGTCCCCGGAAGGGCAAGAGGCCATGAACCTCAGCAGGGAGCAGGCCTTGTTTGCAGTGGCTGATAGGTCTATGCACGTTTCACACACCCAGCTACACTCAGAATCACAATCACACGTGCGTATGCGCGCGCACACACACATACACACACAAGCACACACAGAGTCAGAGCCCCAAACTCTCCATCCACACATGTGTTTATTCACAGTCTCACACACAGAGACCAACATCCAGGGGGATAATTACACACCCCACAAGATCACAGTTGTACAGTTTAAACTCTAGTCCCTCATCTCCGATCATACTCACTGGCTGCCCCCACGGACAGCATGATGGAGCCACACGCTGTCCTAGTCACCCACAATGGAGCATGCCACGGTCACCCATGGGTCATCTCACACCCACACACCACCAGATCCCAGCAACACAGTCCTCCATACCTCATGGGGTCCCAGCCCACCAGCCCCATCACACCATGTTCAGACTACATAGCCCCAGCACATAGTGCTGAATCAAACATGTGCGCCCCTCCTGTAGACCCCAACACATCACACGGCATGTTGTTGCCACTCTGTGCCTGCCTCTTTCTCTCCTGCACGTGTATATCTGCCCCCCAACTTTCCCACCTTCTCCAAATATGAACACCCAAACATGGCAGGCAGTCTAGTGTACCCCCTCCCTACTCCTTGAACGCTGCCCCTGCTCACTTCTCCTAAGGACAGGCCCCCAGATTCCCAGGCCAGGGCTAAGCAACAGAGAATAAACCTGACACTGTGGACATACTAGGCCTAGGCTGGGTCTGGGCTGGAGGGGTAGGCAACAGGTTACCCCCAACCCCCACCACCAGGCCTGCCCTCCACTACCTACAGGAGCCCTCCAGCTTACAGGGACATATTCTGAGCATGGCAGTCAAGCCTCGCTTGCCCTGCCTGGCATCACCACTTGGCCCTCAACTCTGGCCCCTGAAATGGGTAGGATCACATTTGCCCCTTCTCCTCCCTGACCCCACTCTCTGCCCCGAAGCCTGCAGCCCAGGAGCCCAGCGTTGGCAAGCTGAGTCCCACTGCGGCTGGCGCCTCCAAGGATGAAAGACCTCTGGCTCCTACAGAAACCAGGGCTAAATATACCCCTCGCCCGCTTTCTTGTGCCTAACTGGAACCAGCTGGGCAAGACCCACCCTTCCGCCTGCAGGACAGGTCATGGGCCATCGCAGTATGGACAGGCAGAGCGTCAGCAGGCAGCTGCCTAGGAGCCATGCCTGAGAGCGCCGGACCCTCAGATTGGAGCCTGAAAGTATCTGGGAAGAAACGCACGTCTCTCAGTGTCTCCTTTCTCCAATACCTCACAAAGACAAGAATAAGCCTGACATCAACTATTTCTTTTATTTTCTTTTTTAAAGACATGGGGTCTCAGCTGGGTGTGATGGCTCACGCCTATACTCCTAGCACTTTGGGAGGCTGAAGCAGGTGGATCACGAGGTCAGGAGTTTGAGACCAGCCTGGCTAACATGGTAAAACCCCGTCTCTACTAAAAATACAAAAAGTAGGCGTGGTGGCACGCACCTATAATCCCAGCTACTTGGGAAGCTGAGGCAGGAGCATCGCTTGAACCCAGGAGGCAGAGGTTGCAGTGAGCCGAGATCGCACCACTGCACTCCAGCCTGGGCGACAGGTGACAGAGCAAGACTCCATGTCAAAAAAAAAAGAGATGGGGTCTCATTCTGTCGCCCAGGCCAGAGTGCAGTCCTGAAATCATAGTTTACTGCAGCCTCGAACTCCTGGGCTTAAGCAATCCTCCTGCTTCAGCTTCCCAAAGTGTCAGGATTACAGGCATGAGCCACTGTGCTCGGCTGTCAAATGGACTATTTTTGAGTCTCAATCTTTCTATCTGAGACATTTATAGAGATAAAATAGCACTAATCTCAATGTGTTGTTGTAAGCAGTGAGTTAACACAGGTAAAAGCACTGGAACTGTACCTGGCACAAAGTAAGCACTCAATAAATGCCGGTCATTATTATGAACATTCTGGGCATCCCTCCTAGGGCCAACACTGCCCTAAAAGTGCTGGGGTTGCACAATCTTTGGACACACACAGAGTTGCAGGCCGACGACTAACTGCCTCACATCAGTAGGGCTGGGGGCACTGGCAGAGGGATGGGCAGAGGGTGGAACTGATCCGTGAGGGGCCCAGGGAGGGGTCTGATGAGCCAAGACACGCCCCCACTCCCAGCCCTGCCCCAGGCCTGGCCACGTCCTGGGATCCCCTCCCCCTCCAGGACTCCGCCCGGGCTGTGGTCTCTGCTGTGGCTGCAGCTCCCACGCCGCGGCCCAGTTTAGCGGCTCCAGCCCGCGGCCCCAGGACAGCCCACTCTCCGGCCCAGTCCAGAGGCCTGAAATAGGAAGGAAGAGGGGCCTAAAAATAGCCCTAATTACAGAGGGGCCCAGGGGGTGGGGGGCGGCGGCTCCTCTCTGGCTCCTGGGCACTGCCACAGCCTGCTCAGGATCCTGCTCCAGCCTTGAGGAAGGGACCCCACCCTGGCCCTCCTGGCCCCAGCCCACAGCCAGCCTCCCAGTGGAACAGGGAGTGAGGGGTGGGGCGGGGGGATGGGCCAGAGGGGAACTTAGCCCAAGTTAGGGCCAATGTGGTCCCCTCCCCTGAATACAGGGCTGTGACAGCCCCACCTCTGCTCCCCACACATGAAGATCATTCATTGGACAACTCTCGGCCCCATGGCTGTCATAGAGGGCACTACCCTCACTCAGCCTACCTCCCCTAGTCCTGGCCCACCCCCTCCCTGGCTCCTCCAGGAAGCCTGCCTTGAATATCCTCACCTAGCTCAGGCTCAACACTAGCAGGGCCTCCCAGATGGCCGCACTTCTGTCTCCCCCATTCTGGGGGAGAGTTATGTTTTGGAATCAGCCTGGGGGCTCCCAGATGGCAGGGACCACCTCGTCTACATTTCAACCTCATTAGAAGAGTGCCAGGATACACAGAACAAAGGTGAAAAAAAACGGAAAAAAAGAAACTCGTTCATGTATAGATGCCTAAATTCTTTTTTTTTGAAAGGTAGTTTCACTCTGTTGCCCAGGCTGGAGTGCAACGGCGCGATCTCAGCTCACCGCAACCTCCACCCCCCAGGTTCAAGCGATTCTCCTGTCTCAGCCTCCTGAGTAGCTGGGATTACAGGCGTGCACCACCATGCCTGGCTAATTTTGCATTTTTAGTAGAGATGGGGTTTCTCCATGTTGCTCAGGCTGGTCTCGAACTCCCAGTCTCAGGTGATCCACCCACCTCGGCCTCCCAAAGTGTTGGGATTACAGGCATGAGCCACCGCGCCCGGCCCAGATGCCTAAATTCTAAGACCCAAGGGCTGAGGTCATCACGAGCACCTCCCTGGGCAGAGGGTTCTGAGTCAGGTCTGAAAGAAGCAGACCAAGGAGACATGAGAGGGACGGAAGTAGGAACCGGGACTTGGTGTGGGAGAGAGTGCTCAGGCTCTGGGGATCCTTGCCCCAGCCCCTTCCTGCCTCACTTGCCCAGGAAGCCCAGGGTTTTGGAACCTGCGAAGCTTGGGTTTGAGTTCCCTTCCGCTACACACGTGCTGTCCTGCCTTCAGCAAGTGGCTTCACTTCTCTGAATTCTGTTCTCTGGAGATGATCACTAGGACCTCACTGGCTTGCCAGGAGTAAAGACTATCACATCCTCCGTGGGCATGGGCGGACACCCTGAAGGGAATGGCAGGTAGAGGCTCTCCCCAGGGAGCTGGAAGCTCCTGCCCCTACCCTGGCCCTGCTGGTATTTTGCTGCATGTTTTCCTCTGGGTGTAAAGTCCTGGGAAGGCGTTGGACAGGGTGTGGGTGTTGTGAAAGGTTAATCATCTTGGTGTGTGTGGGGGGACCCCCAGCAAGGAGCGGGGGGACACATGATGCGCTGGTGCCATCTGGTGGCTACTAGTAGCAATAACAGTTACCTGGGCTGAGAGGAGAGAAGCGATGGAGAAAGATCAGGAAAGGGGATGAAAAAGAAAAGGAGGAAGACAGAGAAAGGCAAGAGGGAGGAAGGCAGGGCAGGAGATGGCAGGAGAAGCAAGATGCTTAAGAAATCAGACCTTCTCAGATGTTACCACCGGCCTAGGTAGGCCAAGAATATTTTTCTGTGGCATCTCTAGGGTCCCAGAAGCCATAAGGGACCCCATAGCACATGGGTCTGAGCCGTGAGGCCTGACGACCACGGAATCAAACCAGGAGTTACTCCATGGGGACCCCCAGTCCTCAGGCCAAGCCTCATGAGCATTGGGCTGTTGGCCCTGGACATCATGGAGGGGGTAAAATGGTCCCCATGAACCTGGCCAAGTTGGCCCCTGGAAAGGTTGGCCATGGGCACCGCCATGAGTGTGAGTGAAGGGAAGCATGTACCTGTGCGTGTCGCCTGCATGCAGGAGCCCAGCACACACCCCACCGGCCCCTGGGACACCCGTGACATGCACCTGCATTGTGTAGAAGGCTTGGGCTGAGCTGCCCAAGGGGCCCCCACCTCACCCTCTGCTTCCTCTCAGGGGTGGGAGGCTGAGGGTGAACTTGTTTACCACTTCTGCTCCGGGCAGTGGTGATGAGCTCAGACTGGCCCAGTGCCCTCCAAGGGCAGGGCCAGGCCTGAGTCATGGGGGTCAGATGACTGTGGAGGCTAAATGGGTCCCATCCTGCAGCCCCTGGGAACTTTTGGACACCCCACCCTTCCCCTGATGGTGGGCCACCCTTCCAAATCATTCAGCACTCCCAGGCCAAACACAGGGTGGAGACAGTTCAGGGTTCAGGCCACCGTGGGCCCCTCCCCACAATTCCATCTCTGCCCAGCCAGGCCCACTCTCCTGAGCACCTATCCCAGGGCCATTCACTGCCCTCTGGGGGCACCACCCTAGTTCAAGCTAACGCCCTCCCAAAGTGGCAAACACTCCTCTAGTCACATGCGAGGCCCCAAACACATCCTAGGAATAAATCAAACATTGAGGCTGTTACTTCTCCCGGGACCTCAGGCTGCGGCACTGTCTAACGAGGTGGCGAACTGATGCTCTCCAGGGGCACTTCTCCAGTGACCTCTGCCCTTGGCCTGCGGTGCACGTTCCTGACGCTGCAGCTGATGAAAGCTAAGAGAAGGCCCTCAGCTCTGTCCCCCAGCAGACCTACGGGGTCAGCATTATCTGCGGATTGGAGGCCCACACCCTGGCTCCCTTCAGACAGCATGAGGAACCAAGGTTAGCTTTAGACACCCAACAATAATTCCACCTTGGCCAGGCGCAGTGGCTCATGCCTGTAATCTCAGCACTTTGTGGAAGGCTGAGGCGGGCAGATCACCTGAGGTCAGGAGTTCAAGACCAGCCTGGCCAGCATGGTGAAACCCCATCTCTACTAAAAATACAAAAATTAGCCAGGTGTGGTGGTGCATGCCTGTAATCCCAGCTACTTGGGAGGCTGGGGCAGGAGAATGGCTTGAACCCAGGAAGTGGAGGTTGCAGTGAGCCAAGATACTGCCACTGCACTCCATCCTGGGCAACTGAGCAACACTCTGTCTCAAAAATAATAACAATAATAGTAATAATTCCACCTTCATGATGGATTTTTGTCTTTCACATCTTTTCTAGTATGCTGGGATATTTGGGTTCCACTGAAAATAAACTCTTAACAGATTTAAACGCCTCCCCTTTATTTGGAGCACTGCCCAAGCTACAGCTTCCGTGGCACACCTCCCTCAAAGACACTGGCTCCCGGGGGGCCACTCCACTGTTGCCCCAGAATATTTCCCCGACGGCGCACACAGCCTTCCATCCATGGCTGGGTTTAGATGTGTTTGAGCCTCCTCTCATCTCCCTCCCCAATAGGACTGCTGCTCCCTGTGGTCAGGACTGTAGCCCTTCACTCTGGGAACCCCCTTCCCGCCAGGTCCCCACCCTACAGTCCACAGACATCGGCAGAGACCCGGACATGCAGGCAGGTTCAATCCAGGTCCTGTCACTAGACTCACTGGGTGGCCTTGCATAGGCCAACCTCCCCAACTCTGGGCATTTGCTGTCCCCATCTGTACAAAAACGGGATTGGAAGAGACCCCGCAGAGGACCCTCTGAACCCTAAAACTCTGTTTACAACTCACCAACAGGGGCATCTGTTTTTGTTGCAAAACTGAAGGAAGCCTGGGGAGGGAATTAGTGCTAGGGCTCCCTCCTGCTGCCCCAGCTCCCCACACCCAGCCCCGAGCTGGCACTGACTCCTTCCCATTGCTGCTTTGGCAATGCCTGCTTCCTCCCAGCCTCCCCTGGCTTCACTGATTCCCCAACATGCCACCCCCGGCGGCCTCCTGCTTCAAGCCCTGACAGTGCCCCGGCTCCCCCATCCGCTCCTCTGATCTTCAACCCTGGCAGCCCCTCTCCCCAGTTTGGCACTGCATCTTTCAGCCTGCTGTCTGCCAAGCCTGGGCATCACTCACTCTCCATGCCCGGGCACCAGGGTTTGGCTTTGGCCTCCCCAAATCTTCAAGCCTCAACATCGTCCTCGCCCACCTGCCCCCGGGCGCCGGAGACTCTCCACCAGAGACTCTCCAACTCTTCCTGAAGTCAGCTTGGTCATCCCCCTGTCTCAGGGCCAACCTACACCTCCAGGAGCACTGGCTGGTGGCACTACTGTCACCCCCTCAGGTCCTCCAAGGAGTCTCAAGGTGATGACTCCATTTACTCTTTGGTGAGAGAGGAGGACAGCTTCACTCTACCATCATCAACAACATCAAAGAACCAAGGCGCTGCCTCTGAGTCCCAGAGGCAAGTCCCACAGGCTGCAGGGGCTCTAAGCCACAGGGGAAACCCCCCAGGGGACCACTGGCTGATAATGGGATTTCAGGGCCCTCTGGCCAGGAGGATTCTTCGCAGAAAAACTGAAAGCAGGTCCAATACACTGGTGGGCGTGCTCCTGCCCCAGGTCACCCCAATGTCTCTGCCTCTAGCACCTGCTTCCCTGTGCGACCTTCTGCTGCATTTGACACTGGCGACTCTTCCTTGTTTTTGTTTGTTTGTTTGTTTGTTTTAGACAGGGTCTCACTCAGTCGCCCAGGCTGCAGTGCAATGGCACAATCTCTGCTCATTGCAACCTCTACCTCCCAGGCTCAAGTGATTCTCCCACCTCAGCCTCCTGAGTAGCATATGCCACCATGTCCGGCTAATTAAAAAAAAAATTTTTTTTTTTGAGACAGAGTTTCGCTTTTGTTGCCTAGGCCAGAGTGCAATGGCGCGATCTCGGTTCACTGAAACCTCTACCTCCCGGGTTCAAGCGATTCTCTTGTCTTAGCCTCCTGAGTAGCTGAGATTATAGGCACCCGCCACTATGCCCAGCTAATTTTTGGTATTTTTAGTAAAGATGGGGTTTCTCCAAGTTGGCCAGGCTGGTCTCGAACTCCTGACCTCAGGTGATCTGCCTGCCTCGGCCTCCCAAAGTGCTGGGATTACAGGTGAGAGCCACTGTGCCTGGCCTAATTTTTAAATTTTTTTATAGAGACAAGCCCAGCTGCTCTCAAACTCTTAGGCTCAAGCAATCCACCCACCTCGGCCTCCCAAGTGCTGGGATTACAGGCGTGAGCCACTGCCACCATGCCCAGCCACCTTCCATGGTTTTGTTTTGTTCTTTTTTGAGACAGTCTCACTCTGTTGCCCAGGCTGGAGTGCAATGGTGTGATCTCGGCTCACTGCGACTTCTGCCTCCCGGGTTCAAGCGATTCTCCTGTCTCAGCCTCCCAAGTAGCTGGGACTACAGGTGTGTGCCACCAAGCCCGGCTAAGTTTTGTATTTTTAATAGAGACGGGGTTTTGCCATGTTGTCCAGGCCCTGGTTCTTAAAACTCCTCTCCCCATGGGCTTTTCATATTTCTCTTCTAGGCTTTTTTTTCAAAATGGGTGAATTACATAAAGCACATACAACAGTATGGCAAAACCAAATGCTCACTACCCAGCTTAAGGAATAACTCATTTCCAAGAAGAATTAAAACTACCTGTGTCCTCTCCTGACCCCATCCCCCTCCCTCCTTCTCTCTCCATGGGTGAGCTCCCTCCTAAACCCATCAGTTATTCCCATGAGTATTTCACACTTTCCCTACATGTGCATGGATCCCTTCATAACGTGGAGATGTGTCTTTCATGTTTGTAAATTCTACCTAGATGGGCTGGCCTTATAGGTATTCTGCTGCACTTTGCTGCTTTTGCTAAACATTTTATGAGTTGTTTTTTTGTTTGTTTTGAGATGGAGTCTTGCTCTGTCACCCAGGCTGGAGTGCAGTGGTGCCATCTCGGCTCACTGCAACCTCTGCCTCCCGGGTTCAAGCAATTCTCCTACCTCAGCCTCCCGAGTAGCTGAGACTACAGGCGAGTGCCACCACGCCCAGCTGATTTTTGTATTTTTAGTAGAGACGGGGTTTCACTGTGTTAGCCAGGATGGTCTCAATCTCCTGATCTCGTGATCCACCCACCTCAGCCTCCCACAGTGCTGGGATTACAGGCATGAGCCACTGCACCCGGTCAACATTTTATGAGTTTATATGTTGATACATGCACTCTAACTCATCTATTTTCACTGCTGTGTAATATTCCACTACCATAAGTGCTTAATCCATTCTCAGGTTAATGGACATTTTGATTACTTTTTATCTGTTTTCAATTGTGGTTTGTTGTTTTTGTTTGTTTGGAGACAAAGTCTTGCTTTGTCACCCAGACTGACATACAGTGGCACAACCACTGCTCACTGCAGCCTTGACCTCCTGGGCTCAAGCAATCCTCCCACCTTAGCCTCTGAGTGGCTGGGATTACAGGCATACGTCACCACACTCAGCTATTTTTTTACTTTTTATTTTTTGTAGAGATAGCGTCTTGATTTGTGCCCAGGCTGGTCTTAAACTCCTGGACTCAGGCAATCCTCCTGCCTTGGCCTCCCAAAGTGCTGGGATTACAGGTATGAGCCACCACACTGGGCCTTCAATTGCTTTTTAATGCTGCAAGTAATACACGCACATATTTTCACTGTAAAATATTCAAATAATACAGCATATCAAATAGATGATGTTACTTCAGCTCATCTCAGAAGTGTATGCTTCCTGCCCTTATCAGGTGTGAACATGTACTTGTCTGTACATATGCGTCTGTATCTTTGTAAGTGTCACTCTCCTTGGTGTCCACACCTCTTCTCTCTCCTGATGCACCTGCCCTTCTAATTCTCCTTCTCGGTATCTCCCATCCCACCCCCTTGCCATAGCCTACCTAGGTCTCCATGTCAGCCTGTTATTGTTGATTTTTGTAGGGTTTTCCTGGTCTCCTCTAGCTTCACCAGCCCCAAACACTGAGTTCCTTAAAGCTCCATGGCTTTGCCCCTGGAGCTCCAGCATCTCTAGCAACTCCCATCAAATTGTCCAAACGGACACTCACAGCCCACCCACCCCCCCGAGCCTGCTCTCCTTCCTCTTCCTCCTCCCAATCCTCCTTCCCTCCAGGTCTCAGATCTTCTGCTATGTCACTGGCCCCAGCCCTCTTCTCCCCAGCCCCAGGTCTGCATTCGGGGCCGACCCATGTCTTCCCTGGACTATTACAATGACTTCCTCCTAAAAGCCTTCCTTGCCTCCAGCCCCTCCCCATCTCCATTCCCTCCTCCTCATCACCTCTGAGGAGAGGAGAGTTTAAGAGCCCTTAAGAGAAACAAAAATCCCTAGGGATTTTATCTGCCTGGATAAAATCCAAGCTCCCCAGCATTGCATTCGAGGCTCCCCATTTCCCAGATGGCCTGTACAGGCTCTCACTGAACTTAAACCCAATGAGAACTGTCTTCTTTCAAGCCTCAGTACCTTTTTGTGCTGTTCCCGCTGCCTAGACACCCTTCCCTATCATCACTCGGCAAACTGGCATCCACCATTCAATATCTCCTCTGAGAACTTTTCCTGACTCTCCCAGCAAAATTTCCCTTCCATGCATCCATGCTCTGTACAAAACTCTGCTATAACTCCTGAAGACTCATGCTCAGGTTGACCAGAAAACTCCTAAAGTTAAAAAACCCCTTTTTGTGAGCCCTGTATGTGTGCTCATACAATGTACACTATGTCGTGATCTGACACTCAAATAAATATGGTTGCCATGCTTAAAGCAATGGTACCATTGCGCTTTGTCTCCAGTCACATGCCTCTCTCCCCCTGCCCTGTGTAAGCTTTCTGGGGCTGTGACATGTCTTATTCTTATTTCCCCATGCTTGGCACGGGCCTTTTAATTAGGGGTCAAAGGATGCCTATTTGGGGACAAGATAAGTTCCATCACCCTCTTTGGATTTCTGCTGTAATATTTCATCATCTGTCCCCCCCAGTCTGGCTTTATCAGGGCCTATGCTAGCCCATAAGGCACATCTGTGTGAAACGGGAAAAGGCAGCCCTTCCTTGAATGGTGCAGGTGAGGCCCAAGTGGTTGGTTTGGTGAAATGAGCGGGGCTGAATTTCAGCCTCCATGATCTGCCTCAGCCAGGCACCTTTGGGCAGTGCTCAACCTGCACAACTGTATAGGGCATCCCTGTCTATGACGGTTTACTTAACCATAAAGGTGGCACTCAGACTATTCCTCTCCTCTGCCCCCTCCGTCCCTCCCTCTCTGCCCGTCCCAGATATATGCTTACTCCAAATGATATCTCCAAACCACCTCACTTAGAATCTCAGATCTTCCTATTCAACAAACTTTCCATTTTACAGATGAGTCTCAAAGAGAAGAAAGGTCATGCCTAGTGTCACTCAGAGCTGAAGGCGAAACAAGGAAACAGTGGAGGGAGAAGAGGAGTCTGCAGACAAGTGGAGGGAAAGTACCAAGACATGAAGATCGTACAGCCCCTAAAGGGAAGTTCTTTAAAGGCCCCACATCCAGTGTGAGGCACAGGGCAACTGTGCCCTAAAACTTTCCAACTGTTTCCATCTGCAGGGGCAGAACTGCAGGAGTGGGGAGCCAGCCCAGCCAAGACCGCAGAGCCTAGGGTCCCAACTCCAGACCTGGACACTTCCTGGGATCACGTCAACCCTAAGGACTTAAGAGAATCATTTACTTGCCTTCTCTAGCCATCTCTGCTCCCTGATTGACTGCTCACACATGAGACCAGAAAGGGACTGGGGTTCTTCCCTCCCCACCCCAAGACTAACCCCTGCTCTCCCAGACCACAGACACACTGGGCAGCCTCTCATCCCCCATAGCTGCTGCCCCTAGCTCCATCCGCTCAGGGGTTCTGGTCCGGCCAGAGAGAGCAGGATGGGGGGTCAATCCCAAAAGGGCAGCTCCGTGCGCCCCTCATACCAAGCCCCCCCAAGCCAAGTCCCCAACCCGTGGGTGCTGTCTCCATGTGGCTGGCTCCAGAGTCCTCCCTGATATGAGAAACAAACCGTTCTGCAGACACTGGGGTCTGGAGGCTCCACTTGGTAGACAGAGGACAGTGCATTATAATTACATTTGCAATTGGCTCTTCACTTTTCTCTCGCACTTGCTAACCAAGATCCAGGAAAAAAAGGTTGATGTTAATCATAAGCTTCTCTTCTCTCACTAATGGGGTCAGACACTGGTGCCTTGATAGCACACAGGCTCCCAGGAGGAATAAGCACTCTGGAGGGAGACTTCTTCAGGGCCACATTTGAGGCTAGGGTCAGGAGAAGACCCCACATGCCCCAACAGAGGGGCTTCACCAGCCTCCCTAAGCCTGGCTCCCTCTGCTTCTGCAATCTACCTTTAAGGTCCTTGTACACTCAACCTTGTCTAAGAAATAGGCCGGGCACGGTGGTTCACGCCTGTAATCCCAGCACTTTGGGAGGCCAAGGCGGGCAGATCAGTTGAGGTCAGGAGTTCCAGACCAGCCTGGCCGACATGGTGAAACCTGTCTCTATTAAAAATACAAAAAAATTAGCGGGCATGGTGGCTCACGCCTGTTATCCCAGCTACTCAGGAAGCCAAGGCAGGAGAATTGCTTGAACCCGGGAGGCGGAGGTTGCAGTGAGCCGAGATCGCACCACTGCACTCCAGTTTGGGCAACAGAGCAAGACTCAAAACAACAACGACAAAAAAGAACTCTGATCCGCTAGTGGTGAGAATTTCTTTCTGAAACTAGGCAATACCTTCAGGCCCTTTCAGAGACACACGGGGCATAACTGAGGGGCTAGAAATGCCAAGACCAAAGCAGGCTTGGGCCAAACCGCCTGCCACGAATGTGGGCAAAGGCATCTGCCCACACAACCTCTGGGCACAGAGGGCAAGGGCTCTGCTCCATCTACACTGTGGACCTAGAGATCCGCTTTTCCAAACCCTAAGTGTTCTGTCTAGGACAAGTGTCTGAGCACACCCACATTATCAATGAGGTAAAGGGAGTCCTGGGTTCCTCCTTCTCCCCCAAATGCCCTGCCATGGCACTTTCCACACTGTGGAAATAGCCGCGGTTTCCAGCCCGTGCCCTGCCTCCCTCCCAGCCTTCCAGACCTTTGGAGTTTTCTCTGCCTTCTTCCCATCACCCTCTCCTTTCTTCCCCGTGTGCCCCACCTCATCCCCATGTTAAAATTGTGATAATGCTTGTCTGTTTCTTTCTTTTCTTTCCCCCTCCCTCCCTCCCTCCCTTCCTTTCTCTCTCTCTCTTTCTTTCGAGATGGGGTCTCACTCTGTCACCCAGGCTAGAGTGCGGTGGCACGATTTCTGCTCACTGCAACCTCCATCTCCCAGGTTCAAGTGATCCTCCCACCACAGCTGGGATTACAGACAGTGAGCCATTGTGCCCAGCCCCCCATTTCTTTCAACTGGGGTCGCATGCAACTCTCATTTAAAGGTGTTCAGTAAATCCAGAATCAGTGAATGAATGCATGAAAGGAGCCTCAAAGACTTGGGGCAAGAGTTGTTTTTTCCTAAGTCTTAAACCATCACAGTGGGAGAGAGCCAAGCACAGGGTGCAAAGTCCCAGCCAAGCACTCCTGGCTACCTTTACCCACCACCCTCCCCGTCACTAGAAGGGCCGCACTACGTGCCCGAGGACACCCAGGCCCCCTGCCCGTGGCAGCCCTGCCCCTCCTTTATCTCCTGTCCCTCTATCCAGGGACAAGCCTTTCCAAGTCCAGGACCCAGCTCCAGCCCAGCCTGGATCTCGCCACGCCGGCCCTCTGGGAGGGGAAACGAGGTGGTCAGAAGCTTCCACGTGGGGGCGCTGGAGGGGCGCGGGAAAGACTGAAGCAGCCCTCCCCCCACCCTTCGTGCGTGGTCGGTGAAGGAACCCAGATCGTCAACCTGCGGCTGCCTCTGTCCCCAGGGTCCCCACCAGGCAGTCATGACCCCCCACCGAGCCCTCTCCCTTCCGCCTCGCCTCCCAGCCCCTGCCAAGCCCCATTCCCTCGGGTTCGCGCCCCTCAGTCAAGATGAAAGAGCCCGCGAGCGGCAGATAGGTCTAGGTTCGAATCCCGCCTCTGCCCCTTAGTGGCTGGCGGCCTTCTCCCAGCGCCGGCCTGTAAAATGGGCCCATCACGCACCGACTTTGGCTGGAGGCGGCGTTCAGGAAACGTCAGCTTCCTGCCCGCATCCGCCCTCATCTCACCTTTCCCTCTTCTCTGTTCTCCCTCTGCTTCCCCCCCGCCCTTTGGTTTTGTTTTAAATCCCTCCCTCCTGCGCCCTTTCTCTTCTCGGCTCCGCAATCTTAGCCAAACCACAGCGTTTAGCAATCCTGCGCCCACCCGGCGCCCGGGGAGCCTCGTCGCGGCCGCGACCCGCCCCCGGCCCGGCTCCCGCGGGGGCGCCACCGCCGCGACATACCCCGCCGGGGGTCGCACGCCGCCCCCAGCCCGGCTCACCTGGGGGTCGCACCCCGACTTGGGCACGGCCCTCCCCCAGCCCACCCCGGATCTGCCGGGTCCCTCCTCTGGCGGCAGCGCCGCAGCCTACCCGCCGCCGGGGCCGCGGGGACCGGGCGGAGCTGGACGCACAGACCA
Organism: Nomascus leucogenys; assembly: GCF_006542625.1. Classification (NCBI taxonomy): domain Eukaryota; kingdom Metazoa; phylum Chordata; class Mammalia; order Primates; family Hylobatidae; genus Nomascus; species Nomascus leucogenys. Next base: position 1,633,511 of record NW_022095769.1, read on the forward strand.
GGGCCGTGCCCGGGTGGCCGAGGGCATCGGGAGGGGCGGCGGGCTCGGCCGCCAGGACTGCCAGCGCCAGCCTGACCGCAGCCCGAGGGCGACGCTGCAAATAGCCGCGGTTTCCAGCCTGTGCCCTGCCTCCCTCCCAGCCTTCCGGACCTTTTGGGTTTTCTCTGCCTTCTTCCCGTCGCCCTCTCCTTTCTGCCTCGTGTCCCCCGCCTCGTCCCTGCTGTGCGCCCACCACATCCTGCCTCATGTAAGACGGCTCTGGCGCTGACGAGGTCGGGATCATGCAGTATGGCTCTGGCGCTGGCGAGGTCGGGAGCCTGAGAGGGGGCCAGGAGACCAGCGCTCCTTCGAAGGAATAAAATCATCATCCTCCTCCTCATCACAGCAATTAAGTTAGGGTTAACTGAGCGCGTGCTGTGTGCCAGGGACTCTGCTGAACGTTTTACCGGCAGGAATTCATGAAATCTTTACTACACACTATGAGGGCCAGCTTCAATTTGCAGATGGAGAAAACTAAGGCTCAGACACTCAGCAGAGACTAAGGTCACCCCATCTGCATAGGGAGAATGGAAGGCCATCTCCCCTGTCCAGAGGCCCAGGCTGTGATTCTGCCTGAAGCCCTGTGGGTAAGGCCCCACTGGAAGGTGGGAAGGAGCTGGCTGGGGGGTCCAAGCTAGTGAGCCAATGAATTCTGTGTATCCTACAGCAAGCCCGGCCTGCCTCAGTTTCCACACTTGTGAAACCAAGAAGATGAAAGGCAACATTTTGTTTCCTCTAAGGAAGACCTGTTAATGACAATGGAAAACCCCAAATGGAGCGTGAGGCTTCAGGTGTCCTGCGCTTGGGGGAGCTCAGTGGGAGGCTGGGGGACTGCCTCCCTGCAGAGTTGGGAGTAACCAACAAGCCAGGACCGGCTGCCTGGGAATTAGGTTAAGCTTGGGAAGCTGCATTTTAGCAAATTCGGGGATTCTGAAGCCTTCCAGTTTAGAACACACCAAAAAGATTCCTGAAAGTGGGTGGGGGGAGGGGGGAGTCCTCCCTCAAACACTCCATACTTACCCTTAATCATCTCTGACTTGGCTGGCCTGGATTCAGGGTGAGTGCGGGTTTAAGGACCTACTGTATGCCAAACACACATCTATCACAGCCCTACTCTCAGAGAGCTCATGGCAAAGTCAACCACATGGCTGACTGGCAGAGATGCCCTCAGCCCAGCTGTCCCTTTTGGGAGAACTGGAGCCAAGCTTCTTCTTCCAGGGGTGAACACCCCGAGCTAGGCTGCACAGATCAGTGAGCAGAGCTGGGGATGCGTTTCACATCCACTGGCCCCCTCCGCAGCCAGCCTTGTGCAGGACACAACCTGCACAACCTCACATAGAGGCCCGTGGGAAGCCATAGAGATCCAAGTGGGAGATGTTGGCAAAAGGAGCCAATTACTTCTTGCTAGAGACAGGAATAGAGACAGAAGAATTCTATGGAAGAGGCGAGTATTAAGCTGGATCTTTAAGAATGAATGGGAGTTCACCAGGCAGAAAGGGAGGTCCAGCAGAGGCAACAGCCTGTCCTGGAACAGGGGTAGGGGTGGACTGGGAAGGAGCACGTGCCTTTCCCTTGCTCCCACCGCCATGCTGGCACATGTCAAACCAAACGTAGCTTATCTGCCAACCGTGCCTGAACTGTGAGATGCTACAGGATCAGTGTCTTACTCATCTTCTACCACCCACCGCCTCACCCAATGCCGATAATAGTAACAGTAATAATGGTCAAGCCAGGTGCGGTGGCTCATGCCTGTAATCCTAGCACTTTGGGAGGCCGAGGCAGGCGATCACCTGAGGTTGGCAGTTGAAGACCAGCCTGACCAACATGATGAAACCCTGTCTCTACTAAAATACAAAAATTAACCGGGTGTGGTGGCGGGCGCCTGTAATCCCAGCTACTCAGGGGCTGAGGCAGGAGAATCCTGCCTGATCCAGGAGGAGGATGCCTAGACCTAGACCTCCTGATCCAGGAGGCAGAGGCTGCAGTGAGCCGAGATCGTGCCACTGCACTCCAGCCTGGGCAACAGAGCCAGACTCCGTCTCAAAAAAAAAAAAGGTCAGCAGGTGGTAAATACTGACCATCACGCATTATGCTAAGTGCTCCAGGGCATTCTCTCATTTCATCCTCAAACTTTGGAAACAAGTGCTATTATTAATCCTGTTTTACAGACGAGGATTCTCGAGAAGAGTTAAGCAACGTGCCTAAAGTCACACAGCTATTTGGAATCCAGGCCTCTGTGACCACAGAGCCCTTGTTCTAGACCGATGGATGAATGGATCTGGGTGGATAGGTGAGAGGGAAGAACTAAATGAACTAAATGAAGGACCATGAACGCTACACTAGGGAGCTTGAATTCACTCAATGGCAGCGAGGAGACACTGGAAGCAGGAGAGACAAGTCAGTTTAGGGACTTAGAAAGATCACTTTGACAACAGGGGAAAGATCATTTAGAGCCAATGATGCTTGAAACCTGCAGCCATTTTTCTGGCAAATCCCAATTCCCACTTGTGAGGAGCCTCATTTCTTTAAGCAATGTGTTATTTCTCTTAGAGCAAGACATGTGTTTTTTTGCACACACAGGGACTATTGATGGAGGAGAATGCTGGAGAGGAGGGGGCTCAAAGACAGGAAGAGGAGACAGAAAGGGGATACTGCTAATTTCCAGGGAGAGGCCTCTCTGTACAGGGGAGCAGAGCACCAGGTAGGGAGAAGGCATATGGCCCCCTCCCTTATTTCTAAGATGAGAAGGTCCCCTCAGGGTTTCCAGCCTGGAAGCTGCAAGCTCCAGGTCCCACACACTGCCCCACTGTGCACCTGCCACCAGGGAAACAGCCAAAGGTGAGGCAGGTGTTGCATCAGAGTGTTAAGCCCTGGGATCAAATGTTAGGGGGCAGCAGTGGAAGAGGTCTGATCCCTCCTCCTGAGCAGCTCGTAATATCATTGGTCTGTCCAGCCAGGGAGGGAGGGGAGTCACAGAAACTGGCCTGGGGATCAGTTAAGCTGAAGGAAGCAATCAGGAACAGCTGGAAGGACCAGAAAACAGGGGGAGTTTCCCCTACCTACACTCAGGGAGCCAAAGAGCAAACCAAAGCCTGCAGGAGGCGTCTTCAGGCTGAGAGTGGCTCCCAGAGGTTCCAGGACAGTGCAGGCTCACCATGCTGCCTTGCCTTACCCTGCTTCTCCTGATGGAGCTGTCCGTGTGCACTGTGGCAGGTGATGGTGGAGAGGAACAGACACTCAGCACTGAAGCAGAGACCTGGATAACTGTGGCCTTGGAGGTACTTTTGGAGAGAGGCACTGACCAGGGCAGGGGATAATCGGCAGTGCAGAGGCAGAAGATCCCCTGCATGGCTGCTGGGAGAGCAGGCAGCCTGCAAGGTAAGTTGTCTGACTCTCTATCATGGGTAGATTCAAGGCTATGAGCCCTGGCCTGGCAGAACTCTGAAGTGTGTGTGGGTGTGTGTGTGTACGAAATACTTATTTAACACACAGTATATTTCTGGCACTGTCTGAAATGCTTTATAAATATTAACTCAATCCTCCCATCAACCTCATGGGGAAGGTATCACGACTACTCCCCATTTCACAGATAAGGAAACTGAGGCACAGAGAAGTCAAGTAGTTTGTCCAAGGTTGCACAGCTTCAAAAGCACAACTACACACTTTGCCCAAGGTCTGATTCTGTGTATCTGTGAATCTGAGGAGCTTTTCCAGAATTTTCTTTCAAGGGGATCAACTTAAACAGGACCACTATTTGGTCTCACATGTAGAAATGACCCAGCATCTGCACTACCCCCACTCCTGCCTGACAATCTGATTGGGGAGGCAAAGATCCTGACCTCAAGGGTTCCCTAATCAGACAAGAGACAGCTACCAACAGGCCAGAGACAAAGACGGGTAAATAAGAGGCCAGTGCTCAGGGAAGGCTTCCAGGGGGGCAGACAGGACAAGGCTGGGCCTGGCTCCTCCCATTCCCAGGATGGTAAGGACACTGGGGTGGCCTTGGCTTGCGGTCCTGGGCCATGGTGAGGTCCTCGGAGGTGCTTAGAAATGGAGCCACAGGAAGAGCCATCACATGGACAGTCCTGCATGGTGGGTTTCCTTTCCGGTTTGTCTGAACCTGGAAGTGTGGGCAGTGAGGAGAAGGTAGCAGGGCTAGGAGTGTCTCCACTGATGCCTGCTGCTTTCTGGACATCAGTTTCCTCACCTGCAAAACGGAGGAGGGAAGTGACCTCCCCAAGGCTTTTCTCCAGCTTTGACATGCTTTATAGAGTCAGTGCCAAACATCAGGGTACCTGGTCTAGAGACAGAAGCCTTGCTGGGTGATGGGGCCTCACTACGCAGCCCCATGGGAAACGTTAAAAACTTCAACTAGTGCTGCTGGACCGCCTCCAAAAGCACCTCATCCTGCAGCTGGGTCTAATCCTTATTCTCCTTTCACTCTCCTTTAATATCATATCCCTCTGCTTCCCAAAATACAGGGCTTGGAATATGGGAGGAGAGCCTGGGTTAGAAGTCAGGAAGAACTTACACTGTGGGATGCTAAGCATAATATAAGTGACGGCCGGCTGTGGAGTCTCATGCTTGTAATCCCAGGACTTTGGGAGGCAGAGGCAGAAGGACTGCTGGAGGCCAGGAGTTCAAGATCAGCCTGGGCAACATAGAAAGACCCCATCTCTACAAAACATAAACAAAATTTGCCAGGCATGATGATGCACATCTGTGGCCCCAGCTACTCAAAAGGCTGAGGTGGGAGGATCACTGGGGCCCGGGAAGTTGAGGCTGCAGTGAGTCGTGCTTGTGCCTCTGCACTCCAACCTGGGCAACAGAGCGAGACCCTATCTCAAAAACAAAAAACAAACAAAAAAAAAACGAGGTAACAGGAATGGGGCATGATTGCATCACTTACCTCCCTTGCTCTCGGGGTTCCCCCAACCTGTAGTCATCACTGGAGTTGGGGATTTGGGTTAAATGTATATGGAGGGCTCTGGGTGGGCGCAGGAGTCCTTTCAGAGTGAATGGGAACCAATGTCTCTGAATGCCGCCCCCCCTTCCCCCCCGCCCCGCCAGGCACAGAAACCTAGTAGAGGAGAAAGGTCAGTCCTATTGAATTCATAAGTGGCCATTCTCTCCAGCTTGCACCTGAAGGCTGCCTTTTACACCAAGGCAAAGTGGTTTTCATGAGCTTTTCAGAAATGGGTCCAAATCTCCAAAGAGACTTTTCCAGTTCTTGGCCAGGCTGGGTGACTCCAGCTCAAGATAGCTGCCCCAGCCACTGACACCCTGGTGGGGTGGGAGGGAAGCAGATGGGAAGTGAGTGAATTAGTCCAAGGCTTAGAAAACAATCCATTCCTGATCCTGAAAGGTGCGACAACACAAGTTGTGAGAACAAGAGGGTTTACATCGTCCCTAGCCAGGCCCCTGCTGGTCCCAGGAGCTCCAGCGCTACCCCTAGGGAAACCGGGGATAGAAGAAAGAGCCTCTGATCCAAGCCCAGCTCCCAGCCTCCTGGCAGGCGGCTCGCATTACTCTAGGGCTCTGTTTGCCTATCTTTAGCTTTCCTGGAAAAGGGGACTCCAGCCCCTTCCCTATTCCCAGACTCTCAGAGAAAGGACTCCTCATTCGGCATTCTGTGTCCCATGTGTGCTGGGCTCCTATGTGTGCAAGGCTCAGTGCCAGGAACTGGGGATACAGACATGTGAAGACAGTCTAATGAATGTCACCCACTGTCACTCTCTCAACTAGGGAGCAACTCTCCCTTTCAGCAGAACTGAGCGAGCCCCAGTTCAGAAGTTCAGGTTAAGGTCAGAGAGGGAGAAGGCTTTGGCAAAGGTCAGAGGCTAATGGAAGAATGAGAATGTCAATCCACAGTCCTTGGTTGAGGACGCCATCAGCGCAAGGATTAAAATGTCTTTGCCCAGGGTAATAGCCTCCACCCCCAGACCACATGCCATTTCCTTCCGGGAGGCCCAGGCTCTAAGGCAAGGGAAATCTGGGACAATGGGGAAGTGCCTGGGGAAGACAGGTGAGTGGGCATTAGAGTAGGGATAAGGAGGGGAAGCAGTCCTGCCTTGCCTCCTGGGGACCCACCGTGAGTTCACTGGCTGCCCTCTCCTCATCTGTGTTGGAGACACTTCCCAAGATAGAGCAGAACCAGTACTGTGAAGTCAGACTTTGAATCTTGGCTCAGCCTCTTCCTGTGTGACCTTGGACAAGTCACTTAACCTCCTTACATTTCAGTTTCTCCATCTGTAAAATGCGGGGGCTGGGGGCAATCATAGTTTCTACTAGCTATGGTGGTTGTGAAGATTAAATGAGATTATGACTGCAGTGTTTCAGATCAGCCTTTGAGCCTGAGTTCAACTTCTGGTTCCACCTCTCACTTCCCAGCTGGGTGACCTTGGACAATTCTTTCTTTCTGAGACGGAGTCTCGCTCTGTCACCTAGGCAGGAGTACAGGGGCAGGATCTTGGCTCACTGCAGCCTCTGCCTCCCAGGTTCAAGCAATTCTCCTGCCTCAGCCTCCTGAGTAGCTGGGATTACAGGTATCTACCACCACGCCCAGCTAATTTTTGTATTTTTATTAGAGACGGGGATTCACCATGTTGGCCAGGCTGATCTCGAACTGCTGACCTCAAGGGACCCACCCATCTCGGCCTCCCAGAGTGCTGGGATTACAGGTGTGAGCCACTGCGCCAGCCAAACAATTCTTTAACCTGTGTCTCGGTGTTTTCATGTGTAAAATGACAGTAACAGTACTTAGGGTACTGTTTTCATGGTGTTTTGGTGAGGCTTAAATTAGTTACTAGATTAACGTGCTCAGAACATAGTAGGTGAAATGTTAGCTATTATTACGAGGATGTGCAGTACTGTGTAAACTATGCAGAAGTGCCCAGTGCCAGTGCACAGCGAGTGTCTGCTGACCACCAGCTGTCACTCCTGAGATTGCCATTGCCCAGGCTGGCCTCCCCGTCTGCTGGACAACCTCCCAACTCTAACACTAACTCTGCTTCTTCAGGAAGGCGCTGGCCCCAGCATTCAGCTCCAGCTGCAGGAGGTGAAGACGGGCAAGGCAAGCCAGTTCTTTGGGCTGATGGGGAAGCGAGTGGGAGGTGAGTGACAATGACAATGGAGCCCAGCAAGCAGGGGTTCTGAGTGGGTTCTGCAACATAAAGCAGAGGCCCTAAGTCAAAGCCCAGGAACTTTGGGGTAACTGGGGTCAGGTACTCCAGTCCAGTAGGGGTCGCTCATGAGATGGGGTGGCACAGACTGTCCACAGAAATTATCATCCAGACCGGGGGGGCAGTGGCTCACGCCTGTAATCCCAGCACTTTGGCAGGCCAGGGTGGGTAAACCATTTAAGGTCAGGAGTTTGAGACCAGCCTGGCCAACATGGTGAAACCCCATCTCTATTAAAAATACAAAAATTAGACAGGCATGGTGGCACGTGCCTGTAATCCCAGCTACTCAGGAGGCTGAGGCAGTAGAATCGCTTGAACCCGGGAGGCAGAGGTTCAGTGAGCCAAGATCACGCCACTACACTCCAGCCTGGGCGACAAAGCGAGACTCCATCTCAAAAAAAGAAATTAGCATCCAACCAGGACACTTTGGGGAGTGTTAGTAATTATGCCAGGCAACAGGTGTAAACCAGGCTGTTCCCAACAATGGGGAGCACGGTCACCTGAAGAGTGGGGGCACAGGCTCTGCACCCTGGGTGGTGACTTCCATGCTCTGGATGACTCTGGGGAGTGGCAATGAAGCTAGAGACCAGTCTGGATGTGGGCAAAGCCATAAGCCAAGCTTTCTAGTCAATTTTCTTTGGCTGAAACAAAATTACTAACTTAAACCTGTGTTCCCTGAGGGCACTTTCAACTCAGGAGTCCTGTCCTCGGGGGACCAGGAGAAAATACTCTGCACACCGAGCAGTTTTCTCTTATTGTCAATATTGTATTTTTTAAGTGGTAATGCTCCGTGTTGGCTTGGTGTGAAAAAACTGGCACTTTTACACTGTCTATTTGGACGACACGTTGGCAATATCCAGGAAAGTTGGAAATGTGCTTACCTTTCTTACCCAGAGTCTCGCATCTCAGGTAGACATGCTGTTGCTACATGAGCCCTGAGGGTGTTCACTGCCAACATGCTTGTAATAGCAAGAATTCGGAAATAACATAAACACCATCAATCAGGGAATGGTCAAAATCTATCAGGCATATCCTTAACCCTTGTGGCCATTAAAGAGAATAAAGCAGACCCATAGAAAGATATGGAAAGATCTCCAAGATACATGGTTATGTGGTAAAAAGCATGTTACAGATCAATATTCAAGAGGAGCCTACTTGTTTTTAAAAAACGACATACACGCAGATATGCAAATGCAAGGGGAAAGTTCTAGAAGGATAAATATCAAACTGTAAACAGTGGTTACTTCAAGGACAGGAAGTGGAGATGAGGGGGAGAAAGGCAAAAGAGACTTTAAATTTTACTTGTACAAACCTTTTCAAAATAGTGGATGTATTCAAGGACTGCTTTTGTAATAAAAAAAAAATACACATATAAAAATAGAGTAAACCAACTTGTTACCAAGCACTTTTGGCCTTAGTTTCCTCTTCTACAAAATGAGTTTTGAACTGAGCCATTTCAGACTTCTTTTTTTTTTTGAGACGGAGTCTCACACTGTCACCCAGGCTGGAGTGCAATGGCGCGATCTCAGCTCACTACAACCTCTGCCTCCCGGGTTCAAGCAATTCTCCTGCCTCAGCCTCCCAAGTAGTTGAGATTACAGGCACCCGCCACCATGCCTGGCTAATTTTTTGTATTTTTAGTAGAGATGGGGTTTCACTATGTTGGCCTGGCTGGTCTCGAATTCCTGACCTCGTAATCTGCCCACCTCGGACTCCCAAAGTGCTGGGATTACAGGTGTGAGCCAACACGCCCGGCCCATTTCAAACTTCTTTTCCAAATCCAACAACCCATGAAGAATGGGGGATGGGAATGTCAGAGAAAATACTTCTTGAGCACCTACTATGAGGCTGAGGCGGGAAGATCACAAGGTCAGGAGATCGAGACCATCCTGGCTAATGCGGTGAAACCCCGTCTCCACTAAAAATAAAAAAAAATTAGCCGGGCGTGGTGGCGGGCGCCCATAGTCCCAGCTACTCAGGAGGCTGAGGCAGGAGAATGGCGTGAACCTGGGAGGTGGAGCTTGCAGTGAGCCGAGATCGCACTACTGCACTCCAGCCTGGGCAACACAGTGAGACTCTCAAAAAAAAAAAAAAAAAAGATTAAATCTCCACAGTAACATCCCCCTTATCACAAGTGGGGAAACTAAGGCTCAGACAGGTTAAGCATTTTTCCCAAGGATGCCCACCCGGCTGGCACCAGGTGCCAGTGACCCCAAAGTCTGTGCACTTCCAGCCACTCCACACTGCCCCCTACCAGCACACTCCTACTCCCACAGAGGATAGCTGGGGATGACTAGAATTCTACTGAAGACCCACCAATGCACCGACCCTCAAAGAACTGGAGCCTTTCCCACCTCACCAAGCCCCCAGGGAAGCAGTGCAGTCCGCAGTCCTCATTCCTTCTTTCTCCTTCCCCCAGGAAGACCTCTGATCCAGCCAAGGAGAAAAAAAGGTTAAGTACTGCCCAAACCTGCCCTCAACATGCCCCCTGGGGAGGGTTGAGTTGTCCTCAGCAGAAACAAACCAGGTGGGTGAGGGGAGATGCTCTGGCCAGGGGCAGGCCAGGCTGGCATTGCTGTGCAAAGGTGGGGCCAGTGTGGTTTGGCCATGCTAGGCTTTCTGGTTCTTTCCTTAAGAGGGGTGGTCCTCAGGAGCAGCTGCAGGGATAGGAATAGACAGTGATGGATCTAGTTAGACCAGCGTTTCAAAATTACCTTAGGTCTAAAGCCTGGAATTCGAAAAAAAAAAAAAAGTCAACCACTAGAGATAAGAGTGCTTAAAGCTTCAAACCATGGCACCCAGATGATCTTAAAAGTGCAAATCTGGGCCAGGCAGTGGCTCACGCCTGTAATCTCAGCACTTTGGGAGGCCAAGACAGCCAGATCACCTGAGGTCAGGAGTTCGAGACCAGCCTGGCCAACATGGTGACTAAAAATACAAAATACAACTAAAAATGCAAACGTTAGCCTGGTGTAGTGGCAGGTGCCTGTGGTCCCAGCTACTTTGGAAGCTGAGGTTGGAGAATCACTTGAACCCAGGAGGCGGGGGTTGCAGTGAGCCGAGTCCAGCCCAGGTGACAGAGGGAGACTCTGTCTCAAAAAAAAAAAAAAAAAAAAAGTACAAATCTAAGAAGCCACTACTCTGCTTAAATCTTGCAGTGAAAAGGGAAAAACAAAATCAAAAGAAAATAAACCAACTGGCCGGGTGGGTGTGGTGGCTCACGCCTGTAATCCCAGCATTTGGGAAGCTGAGGCGGGTGGATCACCTGAGGTCAGGAGTTCGAGACCAGCCTGGCCAACGTGGTGAAACACTTTCTCTACTAAAAATATAAAAATTAGCCCGGCGTGGTGGCAGGTGTCTGTAATCCCAGCTACTTGGGAGGCTGAGGCAGGAGAATCGCTTGAACCCGGGAGGCAGAGGTTGCAGTGAGCCGAGATCACGCCACTGCATTCCAGCCTGGGCGACAAGAGCGAGACTCCATCTCAAAAGGAAAGAAAGAAGAAAGAAAGAAGAGAGAGAGAGGGAGGGAGGGAGGGGGGGAGGGAGAGAGAGAGAGAGAGAGGAGAACAGAACAGAAGAGAAGAAAGAAAAGAAACCAAACTGTACCCTCCACTCCCTCAGTGCTCTCAAGACCAAGTCTAGTCCCCTAATGCGACTCACCACATCCTTCAGGCCTGCCTCACTGACATGACTCCTAGACCCATCCTAACCAGCTCTCCTTCCCTGACCTCCTGCCCTACACAGACAGAGCTTGTCTCCATGGCCTAGCGCGACCCTGTTCCTGGCACACTGCACTACACTGTCTTGCTGGGTCACATGGCTGGCTGGTGTCCCCAGACTGGAAGCCCCCCAACAGGCAGGCATCAGGTCTGCTGTCGCCTCTGTATCTCCAGTTCCCAGCAGTTTCTGCCTGTTAGAAGCACCGCTAGGTGTTTGTGAAGGGAGAGCAGAGGGAGAATGGAGGAGGGGGAGGAGGGAATCAATGAATGAACCAGTGAATAAATTAATCAGTCCATGGTGTTTCCTCGCCTCTCGGGATGACAGAGAAATGATTCCATTTGCAAGGCCCCAGCCCTGGCCCTGGCCCCGCCCTTCCCTGGTTCCCAAGACAGCCTACCTCTGCTGCCTCTCTCTTCTCTACCACTTCTCTCTCCCACTGCCAGCGTGTCAGCTGCAACACACGTGTCAGCTGCCCCCTCCTGGGCAAGAGAAGCCTGTCCACAGAAGGTAGGCAAGGAGCGCTGGCGGTTGCAAGGGCATCATGGGAAAATGGCTAGACACTTTGCTGCCAGTCTCCAAGGTGGGGGCTGGGCAGCTAGACAGACAGGCTCCCCACAAGCCATCATGGGGAGGCCCCCAGGGGACGAAGTTGAGTGCAAGGAGGTGGTCCCTTTGATGATCCAAGACTGAAATTGCTGTGGCCCAGAAGCTGCACCCTCCCCACCCATGACACACCCAGGCACACTCTGCCCTGCCCCCACCCCTGCCCCTCAGGGCCAGCTGAAACCACGGGGACTGATGCCTAGTTTTCCAGACCTTGGAACATCCCCTATTCCCTCACTGTTTGCAAAGCTCTAATCGTTGACCGTTACACTAATCATTGATCATTAGAGGGTTATGTCTTTAGTCTTCAGAGATTTTCTGCCTTCAACAACTGTAAATAAGTGCAGATCACTCTGGGAGGAATAACACCATAAGCAGTTACCAGCTCACACTTTCTAACAGAGGCCACGCCCCCAATGGTTCCAGAGGACCAGGCATGAAAGTAGGTAAATCAATCAGGTTGGTGAAAGGTCACAGCTCAAGTGAGCAGGCAGTGGGCGCCCCGGCAGGTCACAGACACTGAGCTCCGGTCTGCCTTCCCTAGTGCCTAACCTCTTCCACCCGAGCTGCAGACTTCTGGACCCCTCGCCTCCCTAGCACCCCTGATAGAACACCTGCTCGACTCATTCCATTCAATAGCCATGGAAGTCACCTCAATAACAAATAGAGATGAATGTTCCTCCATGCATGATGTGGGCAGGAATATTAGGAGTCAGTCATCATTTTTCAGAGATGGAAAGCTACTGGCCCAAAGTCACACAATGAGCCGATAACAGAGCCAGGACTAAACTGTGTCTCCTGCTTCCTAGTCCATGTCACCTGCCATGTTCCCAGGATTCTTGGATAGCCTTCCCCACCTTTAAAGAGGATAACTGAGGGTGGGCTCCGTCCATGCTCTGGAGGCATTAGCAATTGAATAATGGAAGATATGACAGATGAGCCTGTAATTCCATTGCCCTAGATATCTCCAGACAGGAGAGAGGGGTTAGGAAGATGAAGGCCTTCAATGCAACTAGGGAAGACTTCTAAGGGTGGAGGAGCCAGACAAGACGCCCCACTAACCATGGTTCATATACCAAACTCTCCCCAGGCAGAGAGGATGAGGCCCAAGGTTCAGAGTAAAAGCCCCCACCGAAGACTTCCCAGAGGACACAGTGCCACTTCTGCCTACCTGGATGTCACAGCTGACAAGCCGGCAGGCCAACTCTCTTCTCTGTGTCTCCTGTCCTCATCGCTGGCACTTCACACAAGGCCCACACTGAACCCACTGGGCTTCTTCCTGGACTCTCCGTGTCAGGCAGCAGTTCTGCATAAATGCACAACTTCGCCGTTGCAAGCTGCATTGACTCTGCCCTCCCTGACACTCAGAGCTGGCATCTCACTGCACAGCAGTGAGGAGACTCGCACACTCTGTATCCTGTGCCTAGCACACAGTAGGTGCTCAATAAATGAGTGACCAGTGAACGGCTCCTTCCCTGGTGCACAGCAGAGGGCAGGAATGGCCTGGGCTCTGTAGCCTGTTCAGTGGCCTCACTGGTATGTCAACAGGCCAAGAGTCCTTTTGCAGAATCGCAGAGAAATACTGAACAGCCCTGGTCCAGCCCCCAGGTGGGAAAACAGGCTTGGGACACAGGTAAGGATGACAGAAACAGGAAAGAGACCAAGACGGGATGGGAAGGTATTGTAGGCATTTTGGAAGGGAAGGGATTTGAAAACAAGGGGTCTTTCTTCTCTTTAGGGTCCTCTGAAGCCCCAGCCTGAAAGAAGACACCCTCTCCCTACTCACAGACATGATCTCAAGGGCTCAAATCCATGTGTCTTCTGACTCGGAGAACAGCATCCCAGGTTATTCAATTGTCTTGTATAAAGTGACCCTTCAACTAACTGCCTTGTGGTTAAGACATAGCCCCATTCTTGAGCACCTTAGAAGAGCAAAACAGCTCCCAACCTCAGGGAGCCCCAGACTGAGGAGGCAACTGTCCCTGCAATAGCAGTTTACAGGCAGGTGGGACACAGAGGACCCCTTAGAAAGCAGCACGTGAGCCAGCATGAAATCCTGGAGGCAAACCTAGGTCCTAAATGTGGAGGTGCTGAACCAAGGAATGCACTGGGAATTGTGTGTGGGTCCAGCAGTAAAGGAGGCTCATTAATTCACTAGGCTACAAAGCATTTAGCTTCTGTGTCCCTCTCTCCAAAAAAAAAGAAAACAGGTTAGGAGTTTTTCTGGGTGTTTGATTCTTTGCAGGCAGGTAGAGGGGAGGTGGGAGCTGGGCTATGTTGAAAAGGAAGGGGGCCGGGCATGGTGGCTCACGCCTGTAATCCCAGCACTTTGGGAGGCTGAGGCAGGCAGATCACGAGGTCAGGAGTTCGAGACCTGCCTGGCCAACATAGTGAAACCCCATCTCTACTAAATATATAAAAATTAGCTGGGCATGGTGGCATGCACCTGTAGTCCCAGCTACTTGGGAGGCTGAGACAGAAGAATCACTTGAACCTAGGAGGTGGAGGGTGTTGTGAGCCAAGATCGCACCACTGCACTGCAGCCTGGACAACAGAGCGAGACTCTGTCTATAAAAAAAAAAAAAAAAAAAAAAAAAAAAAAAAAAGGAAGGGGAAGCAGGCGTGCTGATACAGAGGGCAGGACCCTCCTGTGGGTGCCAGAAAAGGCTTTGGAGACAACAAAGGTGGCTGCAAGGAGGAGGCCAAATGGCACCAGCATAGGCAGGAAGAGTCCGTGCACTTAACCTGTAGTGAGGTAGTCTCTCTCCCAAGACTGACTGTTCACTGTGAGCCCCGAATAAACCCCAGGGCCCCATTTTCTCCATCTTCACACCTTACCATCATGTCCAGCAATGAATATGGGAGTGGGAGCCAGTGCAAGCCTCCTCCTTGGAACTCTGTCACTCCTGCAGAATTTTCCAGTTAATATACTTCCCATCTCACCCACTCCTAACCTCCTAACCCACCAGGCATCCCTGGTGCCTGCCTCACCCCATCCAGCCACCGGTGAGGTGCCAAGAGGTGGTTCACCGCAATAACCCAACTCAAAGCACCAGCAAAGAGGACTGAAGACCTCATTCTTGTGTTTGAAGTCGGGGACATTTAGGAAAAAAGTGAACTCATCAAACAGTTTCATCTATGTGCCAGCATTTCACTAGGAATTCCGATGAGACTGGGGATATGAATGAAGTGTGAGATTGGAATTCGCCCTTGAAGACCTCACAGTATTATAAGAGAGCCAAGATGTACTAACGGACGCGAATTCCGCCTTCTGCTCCCCAGTCCTACCTTTCTCAAGCTCACCACGTTCACTCCTGCTTCTGGCTTCTGCACATGCCATCCTTTCCATCCTGGTGAGTGAATTCTTTGCCAAGATCCATTTCTCTGTAAAGGTTTTCCAGCCCAGGAAACACTCGTCCATTCCCTCCTTGGCATTCCCGAAATGCCTTACAAGTTCTTTCATTCAGCACTTCCTCTATGTTACAATGTTGATGTTATAATTAATGTTTTACCTCCCCTGCAAAACAGGGTTTCTGAAGAACACAGACCACATCTTATTATCTTTGTGCCCTCAGCGCCAACAATAGTGCTTGGCACATGAGAGGTCCCTGGAGAGCATTGTGACAGACTCACATTTCCTGTCCTCAAGGAGTCTGTCTCTAGAGAGCCAAACTTAATACAAGTAACTGAAATAAATAGTAGCAGCTGCTACTTACTGAACACGTCCCACAGTTCTTGCTCAACCTGTCCATACCCTGAACTGTTGATCCACTGCCCCAAAACTACTCCTCATCATCTTCCACATCTCTACAAACGGCATTTCCACGCACCCAGCTACAAACCTGGGAGTTCTCCTCAATTCCTCACACCTAACTCATTATCCCCTAGCTGATGAACCTTCCACAATCTATCTTGAGTCCACCTACTTCTTGCCATCTTGTCACTGTTGGTAGCAGCCACCCTCCTCCCTTGTCTTGGAAGGCAGTAGCCTCCTGGCAGACCGCCTTGTTTTCCACCCTCCTGCCAGCCAGCCACCCCCAGCCTTTGTCCACCAGAGAGTGACCTTTTAAAATGGGAAATAGGATCGCGTCCATTCCTTGTCGGCCACAGTCCAACAGTGTCCTAGCATACACTTGACATTCTTGCAGAAACCTCCAGGGCCCTGTGGTCTCTAGTCCCTCTCCTCTGTGTTGTCACACTCATCACCAGGCTCTCTCAGACACACACACCAAATGCTGGCCTGCTCTGGGATCTGGACACTGCCCCAGTCCCTCTACTCCATATTGCCCCCACCCTGCTAACTCATCTTTCAGCTCCCAGGATAAAGGCCCTTTTTTAGACAGGGCTTACCACTGGTTCCCCAGACTCAACTTATTCCCACCTTAGATGGTGGGCACAACAGAACTTGTTTACTGATTACATGAATGAATATATGGCAGGCACTGCAAGAGAATTTCCCACAATTTTATCCCCATTCTGCCAATGTGGATAAGCCACTTGCTTGAAGTTACAAAGGAAATGACAGCCAGGATTTAGGCTACGGTGGCTTGACTTCACATGCATCAACCTCCACACTTGGTCTATGCCATGATAGTTCAGACAAGTCTCAAGCAGAATTAGGGGCCTATTTGGGTGGGAAAGAAACATTTCCAAAAGCCCTACCCCAGGACACCAGTCCAAGAGGCTCCTTCCAGATTAAATCATTTCAGGAAATGTTACATCCTGTTGTCTTCTTGGAAAACCCCAAAGCCCATTAGCCTACTGAAGGTTTTGGGAAATCTTCCAGTCAAGAAACATACTGGTATTATCTTTATTTTTTTTTTTTTGAGACAGGGTCTTGCTCTGTCACCCAGGCTGGAGCACACTGGTGGGATCTCAGCTGACCACAGCCTTGACTTCCTGGGCTCAGGTGATCCTCCTACCTCAGCCTCCCGAGTAGCTGGCACTACGGGTGCACACCACCACACCCAGCTAATTTTTTTGTAGAGATTGGGTCTCCCTATGTTGCCCAGGCTGGTCTCGAACTCCTGGGCTCAAGTGATCCTCCCACCATGCCTGGCCTGATACTAACTTTGGAAACACTCTGTGTTTTCCAAATTTATTTGACCACAGAACTTTTTGCCTATACTTTGGTATTTAATGGAACACACTTCATGGAACGTTGAAGTGGAGGCTCAGTAAATACAAGAAAGGGAATAATAGACTAATCCTGCTGCACGTTGAGGTTATGTGTAAGGGAATGATGAAAGCTATGTAGGTTGAGTCAGCTTACAGAAAGACTTGAAAGCCAGGATAAACATGAACTTAATCCACTGAACAATGAGAAGCCACATGAATTCTGGAGCAGGCAGGTGATGAGCAGTATCTCGACAGCAGAAGGCTGGGCACAGCGGCTCATGCCTATAATCCCAACACTTTGGGAGGCCAAGGCAGGCTGATTGCTTGAGCTCCGCTTGAACCAGCCTGGACAACACGGCGAAACGTCTCTACTGGAAATACAAAAAGTTAGCATGGTAGTGCACGCCTGTGGTCTCAACTACTCTGGAGGTTGAGGTGGGAGAATCGCTGGAGCCTGGGAAGGCGAGGCAGCAGTGAGCCGTGATCGCACCACTGCACTCCAGCCTGGGTGACAGAAGGAGACCCTGTCTCATAAATCAATCAATCAATCAATCAATACATACATACATACATACAGAAGGATATTCTTCAGTTTTCCTGATCCGCTTAAGGAGGTGGCTAAGAATTCCAAGGCCAGCTAGTTATCTCAGAAGCAATTTGACTGACAGCAAAGACACGATAAATAACCAAACAAGGTGAACTGACTGAGGCTGCCATTTACACAGAACATAAACAGTGTCCCCTGGAATTGCACAAGGTGGTAGCCTTCTTCTAGGCACATCTGGCTTCCAATCAACCTACAGGGCAAACTGAATTCCAGCCCTTTAGTTTCCGAAGTCCCCTTGTTTCACTTCTCGATTGCCATGTTATCAAACCATTCCAAGACGTGTGGTTAAAACGGTATTCTCATAATTCTCTTGGTTAACAGGACTCAGCTAGATGTCTTTAGTGTCATGTGGCATCAGCAAGGGCCACTCATGAGGGTGCATTCAGCTGGGAGTCTGATGGGGTTGAAACCTTCAAGAGACACAAGTCTGGGCTTTTAGTGCTGTGACTAGAGCACCTTGGTTCTCCTATGCATCGTCTCTCACCATTCAGTAATTTAGCCCAAGCTTCTCGTTTGGAAACATGTCAACTCATTTTCAAGAGCAAAAGTGGAAGCTGCCAAAATATCACTTCCATAATATCCTATTAGTCAAAACAAGTCACAAGTTCAGCCCACACTGAGGAAAAAAACAGACCTTATTGGAAGTAGCACGTGCACAGAGGATGAGAGCAACTGTTGGTGGCCATCTTTGGAGATGATCTACCACACCTCTAAATCTGTGAGATAAGAGTGTAGGTTTCTGATAACTTTGGAATTGAATGTATGGTAAGCTGTTTCCAGAAACAAATGCCCAATTAAGAACAAAGACTGGTTTCTTGGAATGAACATGACTTGTCGAGGATAAAGATGTTTATATCTCACATGGAACATTTGTGAGGAGCCATGGAGCCAGAGTTGTGCAATAGTACAGGTTATTTTCTCCATTCTTGGGCACAAGTAAACAAATCCCCAAACCCCCAAATGGTAACATGACCTGGACTTAAAGATATTGCACAAGAGGTTAGGGGCAAACTGATGTTTTGGCACCAGGGACATTTCTCATCGCTGGGCAATCCTTTGTTTCCTTCTTGGTGACATTCACTGGGATTTTATTGCAGATACCACACAGGAAGAAGGCTATTAAATTGCCCCTATCAGCAGGAAACAGTCTGGAGGAGGCAGTCACACATAATTTTGTGGAAGAAAGTGCTGAGGCAAAACCAGTTGAGGTCCGATTCCATGATCCCAATGAACAGCAAAGAGTGGCTTCTATAAGTCCTAGCACACATCACATACTATCATTCAGCAAAGTAGTTTTCATATTTTATTCTCATGACATTCAACACTTTGATATGCTGTACATATGTGTACACCTGTGAGACACAAGAGGTAGAGGAAACTAATGCTGAGAGCCTCAGTGAGCCAGGCCTTCTCCCTGCTGCCATTCATTTCATTTGATGGGATTGGTTATTTGAGCCTGAGCACACTAAACTAGCTGAGAGTTATGTGGTAAGAGGATTCCTGCTGTCTCACTGGGGTTTTTTCTCAAACCAGGGTTTCTTAACTCCATGTCCAAGGATGGACTTCAACGGCACAATTTCCTCAACTACAGACAAATGTGTGCATATTTACAAGGGTGATTTTTAAAAATCCAGTGCTTTATTTAATTAGAGTCTCAAGGACAGAAGAAAAAAGTGGTAAAACGATCATGGCCGAGCTGTGCTGCTTGATCCTGGTACAGCTCGTGAGACTTTGTTTTGACCCACCCCACCCAGAACTATAAGGACAAATCAGTACAAATCAAAGTTGAGGACAAGTCAAAAGCATTTAAAGGTTATACCACACTGTTAAAAGTTACTTGGCTGGGCGCGGTGGCTCCTGCCTGTAATCCCAGCACTTTGGGAGGCTGAGGTGAGTGGATCACCTGAGGTCAGGAGTTCAAGACCAGCCTGGCCAACAGGGCAAAACCTCATCTCTACTAAAAACACAAAAATTAGCCAGATGAGGTGGTGGGCACCTGTAATCCCAGCTACTTGGGAGGCTGAGGCAGGAGAGTCGCTTGATCCCGGGAGGCAGAGGTTGCAATGAGCCGAGATCATGCCACTGCACTCCAGCATGGGTGAGAGCGAGACATCGTCTTAAAAAAAAAAAAAAAAAAAGGCCAGGCGTGACAGCTCACACCTGTAATCCCAGCACTTTGGGAGGCTGAGGCGGGTGGATCACGAAGTCAGGAGATCGAGATCATCCTGGCTAACACGGTGAGACCTCATTCTACTAAAAATACAAAAAATTAGCCAGGCGTGGTGGTGGGCACCTGTAGTCCCAGCTACTCGGGAGGCTGAAGCAGAAGAATGGCATGAACCCGGAAGGCGGAGCTTGCAGTGAGCCAAGATCGCACCACTGCACTCCAGCCTGGGCGACAGAACGAAATTCCGTCTCAAAAAAAAAAAAAAAAAATTACTTAATATGACTCATTATCCCCAGATAAGAAACGGGAAAATAGCATGGAAGCATCAGGTGACCAGACCTCATGATAACAATGCCGAAAGTATGGGATTTGGACTCAGGGAAGCAAGGCTCTCTCATTCTATTGCTATAACACAGCAGCAAGACCGCTATGAGCCTCACTTTTTCATCTAAAAGAAGACTATAATATCCACCTTACTGTGCTGTGGTGAGGAATGAAGAAAACTATGGAAGTAAAGGGACAGTGCTTACTAAACAGTTTATTCCTAAATCAGAAAAAATGCCAGAATGAGGCACATCTTTTGCTTCCTGGTTTAGCTCTGTAGCCCCCTAAAGTTGCTGCTTCTAAAGCCAACTAACATCAATCAATTCTGTTTTTTGTTTTTTTGAGACAGGGTCTCATTCTGTCACCCAGGCTGGAGTGCAGTGGCATCATCTCGGCTCACTGCAACTTCTACCTCCCAGGTTCAGGCGATTCTCGTGCTTCAGCCTCCCAGGTAGCTGAGACTACAGGCACGTGCCCATGTCTAATTTTCCTACTTTTTATAGAGCTGGGGGTTTCATCATGCTGCCCAGGCTAGTCTCGAATTCCTGGACTCAAGCAATCCGCCCGCCTTGGCCTCCAAAAGTGCTGAGATTACAGACTATTACAGAGCTATCATGGCTGGCTTAAAAATCAGTCCTTTTTACTGTAATGAGTTAATTTGGTTGATAATTAAAAAATAAGAAGAAGAAAAAATATAAAAAGAAAATCAATCCTTTTGCCTGAAAGTTTTCACCAGTTTCATTATTATCCTTGTAATGGAAGCCATTAGAAACAAAGAAATCCAACTAGAAGGGAGAGGATGATTCATCATTAAGGAATCAAAAACAGTGGAAGCAAACGTAGAGGGGAGGGTGAGGGCTATCAAGGCAGACAGACCAGAATTGAAGTTTCTGGCTTTGCTGCTAACTTCCACCTTGGATTCCAGGTCTTCTTTGGCAAACCAGTGTACGCATCTACTGCACAGTGCTAATATGAGGGTCAAATGAGGCAGTATGAAGGTACAGTGACAACCATATGGGAAGCAACTAGCCCATGCTACGGCTCTCTTCCTCCAGAAATAGAGTAGGTACTTCCATTGAGCAGGTTTCAGGAATAATTTCAGACTTTTGCTCTTCTAATAAAGGAGCTTAAGCAGCTAAGCTTCTGTTATGCAGATAAGAGGGAGTTAAAAGCTGGGTGCAGTGGCTCACGGCTGTAATCCCAGCACTTTGGGAGGATGAGGCGGGTGATCACTTGAGGTCAAGAGTTTGAGACTGGCCTGGCCAACATGGCAAAACCCTGTCTCTACTAAACATACGAAAATTAGCCAGGTGGCCTGCACCTGTAATCCCAGCTACTTGGGAGGCTAAGGCAGGAGAATCGCTAGAATCCAGGAGGTGGACGTTGCAGTGAGCTGAGATCATGCCACTGCATTCCGGCATGGATGACAGAGTGAGACTCTGTCTTTAAAAAAAAAAAAAAAAAAAAAAAAAAAAGGGCCGGGTGCAGTGGCTCAAGCCTGTAATCCCAGCACTTTGGGAGGCCAAAGTGGGCGGATCACCTGAAGTCAGGAGTTCGAGATAAGCCTGGCCAACATGATGAAACTCTGTCTTTACTAAAAATACAAAAATTAGCTGGGCATGGTGACAGGCACCTGTAATCCCAGCTACTCGGAAGGCTGAGACAGGAGAATCACTTGAACCCGGGAGGCAGAGGTTGTGAGCCAAGATTGCGCCACTGCACTCCAACCTGGGTGACAGAGCCAGACTCCGACTCAAAAAAAAGAGGGAGTGAAATGGGATAGTCTCACTCAGAGTTGCCAAGGGAAGTGAAACTCTGTTCCCACAGCTGTGGGGGTTTAAATGAGATAATAAGTCCTTTTATTTTTCAGTGAGTAAAGTGGGATGGCAAAGTGAGTGGAGACCTGGGATCAGGACTGCGCAAAATACTTCAACCGTATGGGTTCTCACCACTACTGGCCACAGTGAGTGAAACCATTCCAGCCATACAATTCCCAGCCTCCTCCTTTCCACCATACGGAGGTTAGTGCTCAGCCACCCTTTTCCTGTGCTGGGTATATCTTATAGGAAAATGCAGCTATTTTCAAATATAATCATTTCAACCTGGGAGAGAGTCAATAATTAGAGGTGACACTGCTCAATACTGGTGAATGAGCTTGGAGATGAGAAGGGATATCTGTTCCCATCTCCCACAGGCATCAACTGTACCCCCATATATCCTAATTTCCTATTGGTGCCTTTGCCCCTAAAATCAGTGGAAAATGGCACTTAGTGAAAGAATGGGTAATACTGACTAATCATTGCTACGTATACTGATTAGCTGGAACCAAAGTGAGGCAGATCAAATTTGTGCCACCATCTAGAGAAGTTCAGAGTGAGCACTTCCTTGATCTTTACAGACAGCCTGTATCACAGGGAAAAACATTCCATAGCCACAAACCACATCCCTCAACAGTTTTACTGCTGGGGAAAGCAAATCCCAAGTGCATTTACTATTAGTAGCAGATCGTGTGCATCATTTTCATATATAAATGAGAGCTCCCAGATGAAACAGACTTGAGCAGAGAACATGCTTTATTGAGGAGTAGATATAGAAGAGCACATTCTACCACATGTGGGGAAGGGTTTAGCTTCTGTAAAAGGCCTTTATTCCTTAAGAAAACCCCTAGTGAAGTTGCTTTTGGATAAATTTTAACAGTGACACTGAAACTGGAGGGGAGCTGCCACTGAACATGCTTAAAATTAGCTCCCCCAACCCACAGTGAATATAAGTAGTGTACAGAGATGACAAGAGAAAGGCACAAATGACCGGAGTCAGGGATTGTGGTGAGGGCTCCACATGAAGACAGCATGTTGGAGGAGACCAAGTTGGGAAGGGTGACATGTCATACATCAAAAGTTGCCCCAAGATAGCAGGTTATAATGGGCTAGAGAGAAATTAGAGGGAACATCTCTTCCTTCACTTGAACAACACCAAAAATAGAAGACCAGAGAATAGAAGGATGGTGACAAATCCCAAAAAGGAAACGGAGGAGGAGTTCGTGGAAGGGCAGAAGCACTTTAATCCTAGAGGGAGGGTGAGGCACTGTTGAAAAGAGAAGCAAACCTTGGCAGGGGTGGCCATTCTGCCTTGCTGAGTCATGGGCTGAGATATGGAAGTCACTTTCAATCATTTTCAACTTCTCCCAGACAAAATCAGTGCAAGGTATACGGAAGTACAGATGGACTGTATCAGACTAGTGGAGGTGAAAAGGTTTCTGCAGTATAATTAACCAGTTAACACGCAGCATGAAAGGGAGAAGTGGACATTACTTTGGCACCTGCAAACGTAAAAAGTGGGAGTAAAGAGAGAAGGAAATATTTACTAGTGGGTACTTTATGGTGAGGCAAAAAGTAGTATCCACTCCCTTTCACCAAGACACTGCCCACTGCCCACAGGTGAACTCAAATCAAACCCAGAACCACCACCTCTTCATTCTTCTCTCCATCTCATTCAGATCAATTATATGCTATTACCATGACTAGTCCCTGGGAAACTCTTCAAAAGTATTTGGCTCTGGTTAGCCCAATACAGATCAAAAAGAGGTCTCTTAATCAAAATGAAGGAAAGAAATGTAAAGCAAGATGGAACCCAAAGTGACTGGACCCCCTGCCAATCCACACACACTCACAAGTGCCACCTCTTCCCTGCCCCTCCATAGAACACACATATAAGGAGTAACTGGAAAGGTCCTGGTGGTGGCAGCCATATTTGGAGGTCTGGTGACCAGGTGGCAAGCACTAGTACCACACTTAGAAGACAACACAACCTCATGGGGCGAGAGGACATGAGGAGAGAACCAGTGACTGGACAGGTACAGTACCATAACAGAACTCCTTGGGTCAGTGCTGAGAGACCTGCACTCAAGTCTAATACAGATCCCATCCAGGCAACCTCACTGAGGCCGAAACAACAGTTCCTCAGAACCAGCGTCTGCAGTGTACACAAAGGTCGGAGCCAGGACAGTCCTGAGGGGGATGGCCTTCCCAAAGGATACTGTACTTGCCAATCACAAGAGCAACAGAAATGACAGACAGATCCCTAGGGTACGGATTCCTACTGCTGGGGTTCGCTGGCTCGGAATGACAGGTCACTTTAAGTGCCCTTGGGAGGGGTCCATTTTAAGCAGCTGGGATCCATGGTTTTATTGGAGTTGGACCTTTTGGCCTCTTTGGCTATCCACTCATCAATCAGGTCCTGAGGGAGAACAATGGGAAAAAGGATTATATACTTTCAACTCAAGTGCCTTTACATAGATTCCAAAATAACTAACTGCCAAGAAGGAATTGCCAAAGGTTTAACAACACGTTAGGGTATCAAAAAAATACTATATTTTGACTTATAAACTGCTTTCCTATCTAATCCATTCTTCCTACTTTACCCTCAGTGAGAAATGAAAATCATCGCTCACCAACCTTTATTGTATGTATGAAATAATTTAAAAAATTAGAAGTGAGTATGAGTTGAGACAGCATTTGTGAACATTCCTCTACAGATGGGCAATTTCCTCCCATCTAAGAAAAACATCAAATGACAGAAGTGCTGTACAACATAAAGCTGCTTAACTGGAGCTGCTTAACTTGTGTCATCCAAATTTGAGACAGGAGCTTACCAAAACCTTCTGATAAGGATAAGGCAAAACAGGCATCACTGCCAGCTACAGAAACGAGACCCAGTAAAAGAGGCGTGTAGACCAACTCCTTTAAAGGAAGGTTCTCGAGTCTTAAGGCCCCTACTTTGTTCTGCTAAGCCTTGAAGGACATCCAGCAATGAGCAAGCCGCTGATGAAAACCTTACCTGTCTCTTTAAAACTAGGTGTTTTCCCTTCCAGTACTTGAGCATTTGAAGGGCTTGCAGAGTGCTGACAATGTCCACAGGATTCACAGCCGTCTCCTGACTGATTTCTGAAACAGAAGAGGTACTGACAACCTGACCAAAGTGCAGGTTCCCACCCCTTTGCCCCCAACCAAGGTCTACTTTCCCTTAAAGGGAATCCAAATGGACAGAATCTTCTGTACTCAACCCAATTTGTTTAGAAGGAGTTTACAAAGTATTCATTTGACCAGTCCAAATAACTACAGAAGGATATTACAGCAAGAAGATACTCTTGGCCCCTTAGAAATCAGGGTCAAATATATATCAAACTAAATTGTTCCACCCTTGCATAAATACACAGGGATGTCTTTCTCAGAAAGATGAACCAAAAGATCTGAAGTTTTACTTCTTGACTTTTGTAAGAATTAAAATGTTGGCAACTTTGGATTTGAGAAGCCAATTAATAACCATTCCCAGGGGCCAAATGCTTTGGATTCCTAGGCAACTTTAGTGAGGGTCTCTGCAGTGGTCCATATTCAGTGGGCTTTCTGTTCTCATATTCAGGGGAAACACAATACCCAGTAGAGTTAACTTCTTGGGTAACAATCAACCATTCCAAGGAGTCAAAAACCAACCTTTGATAGAAATCTCTTTGCCTTGGAAATTATGCAGGTAGCGGAGAAGTACTTCTTTCCAGTAACTGCGATAGCTTATAAGCCCCAGATCTGAGAGTGGACGTTCTGGGGAGCCAACTTTTTCTTCGACTTTGGAAAGCAAATAACCTGCCAGGGAACAAATACAGACTTTTTCTAGCAACACTAGATCTTATCCTAATAGCAAAAAACAGTGTGCCAACATGGAAGAAGGTTTAAGAAGCAGAGTCTACTCCATTAGGGTTTAGTCATTCCATGGAATACTGTGTGGCTAAGTATAGTATACCACCTTTGTATAAACAAATGGGGAAGAATGTGTATTTGCATTTACATGACACAGGAGTCCCCTCTTATTCACAGGGAATGTGTTCCAAAACTCCCAGTGGAGGCTCAAAACTGTGGAGAGTACCAAATCTTATATATACTATGTATTTTCCTATCAACACATTCCTATGCTATAGTTTAACTTATAAATTAGGAACAGGAAGAGAGTAATAGTAAAACAGAACAATTGTAACGATATACTGTAATAAAAGTTATGTGAAGGTTGTCTGTCTCTCAAAATATCTTATTTTACTGTACTCACCTATTTTTGGACCACAGTTGACTACAGGTAATTGAAACTGCAGAAAGTGAAATGGCAGATAAGGAGGGCACTACTGTAATAGACACTAAAAGAACTCTGGAAGGCTTCACTATTAATCATTTTGATAATAATGAATCTCTGTTGCAGGTGTGTGTTGGAAACAAGGGAGACAGGAAACAAAAATGTGAAGCCACTTCATTACCTAGTTTTTAAATATTTTTTAAATCTTTGAATGGTAAGAACAGATTAGCTCAGTACCACCTATGAGATAGTGCAGGGTGTAAAAAACCCAAATGATGAAGCCTCTAGTTATAAAGTCTAAACACCTAACATTCAATTTATACAAAATATACAAAACAACACTATGGAGATGCAGTCTGCAAAGTTCATAATCTGGGGAACCCTTTTAGACAACTAACCTGCTTTCTTCAACAAAAACACAGCAAGGAAAAAAAGATGGGAATGGAAAGTTTTAGACTAAAAGTGAATTATGAGCCATATTTCTCAATCCCACTATCAATTTTACCTGGATCTGAGTATTAAAAAAATAAAAATAAAAAAAGAACAAAATCACACCAGGGAAATTTGATTATCACAATTTATGACATGAAGGAGTTTTTTTGTTTTTCTTTTTTTTTTGGGATGGAGTCTTGCTCTGTTGCCCAGGCTGGAGTGCAGTGGCACAATCTGGGCTCACTGCAAGCTCTGCCTCCTGGGTTCACGGCATTCTCCTGCCTCAGCCTCCCAAGTAGCAGGGACTACAGGCACCCACCACCACGCCCGGCTAATTTTTGTATTTTTAGTAGAGACGGGGTTTCTTCACCTTGTTAGCCAGGATGGTCTCGATCTCCTGACCTCGTGATCCGCCCACCTCGGCCTCCCAAAGTGCTGGGATTACAGGCGTGAGTCACCACGCCCTGCCAAGTTTTTTTTTTTTTTAAGGTGTAACAGACCTTATCTTTCAGAGATATCAAAATAATGGCAAGTGAAAATGTAGGTAAAACAAGATTAGCCCCCCAAAAAACGGTAATTATTGAAGCTGGGTGATGGGTATAGGAGGGTTTATTATACTTTTGTTAATGCTTAAAAATTTCTATAAAATCAAGTTTATAAGAACAGTGTTACCTATTCAAAGATACATAGTTCCCCTCTTATGTCACTTCCCAGTTCATCTCTTCTCAGGTGACTTAAAAATGAAAGAAGGTGGCCGGGCACGGTGGCTCACGTCTGTAATTCCAGCACTCTGGGAGGCCGAGGTGGGTGGATCACCTGAGGTCGGGAGTTCGAGACCAGCCTGACCAATATGGAGAAACTCCGTCTCTACTAAAAAAATACAAAATTAGCTGGGCATGGTGGCACATGCCTGTAATCACAGCTACTTGGGAGGCTGAGGCAGGAGAATCGCCTGAACCCGAGAGACAGAGGTTGCAGTGAGCCAAGATCGGGCCATTGCGCTCCAGCCTGGGCAACAAGAACAAAATTCCATCTCAAAAAAAAAAAGAAAGAAAGAAGGCTTGGAAGGCTAATTCTAGGAATTCCAATTTTGGTTACAATATACCCCGTCCTACGACAGTGGACATCAAATATAGAATAACACACAGTGGAGTCTTGTTATTCACAGCAGTTATGTTTTATAAAGTCACTGAGAACCTGAATTAGTGAATACTGAACCACTGCTCCTAG
Organism: Nomascus leucogenys; assembly: GCF_006542625.1. Lineage (NCBI taxonomy): Eukaryota > Metazoa > Chordata > Mammalia > Primates > Hylobatidae > Nomascus > Nomascus leucogenys. Next base: position 1,661,046 of record NW_022095769.1, read on the forward strand.
GGGAAATACAGGGAGGGTTAGGTTCCTGCAAGCCTCTGGTCACATACTGGTCAACCATCAATACATAACCTTATTTTATGTTTCTGTTTAAAATGCCTTATTTAATATACACTGTTGATATCATTAACATTGAACTCAACTGCCAGCAACTCTCTAATTCATCTGAAGAAAGCTATCTAACCCCTGTAAGGTACCCCAGTATTCCTGAGATTAGGAACACCAGACACATCAGTACTACTCATAGGTGCCATTTAAAATCAACAGAAGGCCAAAACCATGTGGCATTCTCAGACTGAAAATGAACTTGATTACAGTATAAGAGCTGAAAACTCTGAAGTCAGCTGGGAATGTGTGCATCCATGACTCTTACTTTTTGCTGCGCTGTGCATGTTCACGAATGACCACAAAAATGTTAAGATTGATTTTGGGGTTACAAATAAAATTTAGTGAGTAAGCAAATTCACAAACACAGAATCCACAATTAATGAGGGCAGAGTATATTATGCAAAGGGTCCATTGGGTACATGGATTACCTCTAGACAAGTCCCTACAAAAGTGAAATCCCTAGCATCAAGGAACAGATTTTAAGCCTCATGCATGTATGTGCTGTTTAAAAGTCTCAAACTGGGATAATCCTAAAGAGCTTACTTTATCATCCTCTGTACCTCCTACTCATTAAGGAGGAGTCCTGTACTCCTTCAATGTTCAATGTGTATCAGGCAGAATGACAATGTTCAGGTTTTTCCTACTTGTTTATTCATTTACTAAATATCAATGTACCTCCACTACATTCCAGGAATTGCAGAGACCACAGGACAAAAAGACAAACAATATTCACATGGTCCCTGCCTTGTGGAACTAATGACTTAGCAATTTCACTTACTGAAATCAATAAGCATCTTGCCATAGCCCTGTCTCATGTACTGAGGCATAGTAAGGATACAGGATACGTTGTAGTTGAGGAATGAATTCTTTTCCTAAAATCAAGAGCAAACAGATGAACACGTCATGAGGATTTGAAACCAAAGGTTTCAGCACTTCCACAGATGCAAAATAAGGCTGCTTGCAAAACATCTGGCTAACCAGTCCCAAGAGGTGGCTGCCAGGCTCACAGCTGTTATAACCACACCCTTTATCATGGCCAAAGCCATTAATCATCCCAGGATTTCCCTAGCTGAGACCTCCAGCCTCATTTTAAGGGGGCTGACTCTGGGTTCCTGACAGCCACAGAGCAAGGCAAGAAGGTTAAGACTGCTGACTCAGTCTATAGAAGCCCACTTTAAATGCAATTTTTGAAAAGGAGCTGCCTACTGGAAGAGAAGGGAAGGAAACAACACTGTAAGTCCCCACTCTGCAAAGGGATTTAAAAAAAAAATCAAATTGAACCAAATCAAAATGTGTGATTCCACTTGTAGGAAATGTCCAAAATAGGAAAATTTATAGAGACAGAAGGACTGAGAGGGATTGAGTACAAATAGGAGTGATTGCTAACAATTTCTTCTCAGGATAATGCAAACTGGGTTGATTGCACAACTCTGTGAATACACTATAAACCACTAAATTGTACCCTTTCAGTGCGTGAATTTATGGTATATGAATTATATTTCAATAAAGTTGTTATACTAAAAGTCATAAACTTTTATGACTTGGGCCAGGCGCAATGGCTCACACCTGTAATCCCCCAGCACTTTGGGAGGCTAAGGCGAGTGGATTACTTGAGGTCAGGAGTTCGAGACCAGCCTGGCCAACATGGTAAAACACCATCTCTACCAAAATCACACAAAAAATTAGCTAGGCGTGGTGGCAGGTGCCTGTTATCCCAGCTACTCAGGAGGCTGGGGCAGGAGGGTCACTTGAACCTGGGAGGCAGAGGGTGCAGTGAGTCAAGATCACACCTCTGTACTCCAGCCTGGGCAACAGAGTGAGACTCTGTCAAAAAAAAAAAAAAAAAAATCTGGCCTTGGGTCTTTAAAAGGCGCAGTAGTGTTATCACTGAAGGGACTGTGCTAGAAGGAGCCCAACTAAACAATCAGGCAAAAGGAGTATATTCCTGGTTTTAAGCTAATAACATAGAGGCAGGCAAAGCCAGGAGAACTGGCTTGACTACAAGATGTGGGCTTGTGGGTTACTAGAGAGGGCTCTGGCCAGTTATTAACAGGCAGCTCCAGTCCACAATTCTAGAAATGAATGAACCAGAAGCTTTTAATAAAAACTGCATTTTCATTAAACAATCTTTGATACATGGGTTTGCCTTTTTTTTTTTTTTTTTTTTTAAATTTAAGGAAGGGGTGTCATCATTGCCCAGAGTACAGCTTCTTCCTGTCAGTGATTTGAGCCCCCAACTGGGAACATGGATCACCCTGCTCTGGCTATTGGCTTCTTAATCTCCAGATCCTGCTTACCTTGGAAAAATATCCAATCAGGTGACAGCCAGTGTTGTCCGCCTCTGTCATAACATAGAACAGGAAGGGCTCCACATCATAATATAATGTCTTGTGGTCCAGAAAAAGTTTGGCCAACAGGCACAGGTTTTGGCAGTAGATCTGGAAGCAGAGAAACAGAGTTCATGGGTGGGCCACTGATTCCTAAACAGATAAAGGCCTAAAATTCACAAACATACCATAATTATTAATGAAACACACTGTGTATTTTGGCAAAAGAAGAGTTGTATGTCCTTCACAAGGTGTGATGGAGAAAAAACACATGACTTCTGAAACCTGTGAATATACAACATTACAACTCCTTTCTAAAGTCACCACCTTTTACCTTGTTTTTCTTGCCATCCACTTCAAACACAGAGATTGAACCTTTGCGATATATCTCATCACCAGGTGGGTGTTTCCACACACATTTGGCCTGCAAGACAATGAAATTCACATCAGGAAACCAAAGCCTCCCAACAAGACTGCTCCTCAAAAGGGAAAAGGAATGACAGGTAAAATGTGGTTAACTGAGCTACAGGACAGTTGGACAAGCTGAGAACATACAGCAAAACAGAGATTTTTTTCCATAAAACAAAGGCTTCCAAAGTCATTTGAATATATTTATGACACTTTTATAGCAATCTGGAACAAGTATTCTGGATTACATTCTGGCACTGCTTTAGCCCAGGAGATTAAAATCACCCACCACATAAAGGCCAAATAAATAACAATACGCTTGCTTATTACCAAATGTCTCAAGCCAACAGGAAATTCTTAAGCAGCTTATTTCCAGCAGCTTAGGGTGGCTAAGTACTTTACTCTCACCTTTACCCGTAACTTCTCATTACCACCTAACCATGATGGCCTTCTTTGTTCAGATTAGAAAACCTACTCACAATGATAAAAACCATGTACCACTACCTGTCTGCCCTTCTCCCCTGCAAGTGCATTCCCTTTGTTATATAAGGAAATTAAGAGAAAGTCCTGTGGCAAAAAAAGGAAAAAAAGAAAGGCAAGCAGCCTAGCTGAGCAGCAGGAAGCTAGGGTCACTTGGCCACAAGGGGGCACAAAGTACCCCCTTTTCCTCACCCTCAAGTGCTAATTGTTTTAATGCAGCCAGCCAGCCAGCCATCTGCTGTTAGGTGAATTCTTTAAAAGGTTTACATTTTAAAATGTTTAAGGCCTGGTGCAATGGCTCATGCCTGTAATCCCAGCACTTTGGGAGGCTGAAGTGGGCAGATCACCTGAGGTCAGCAGTTTGAGAGCAGCCTGGCTAACATGGTGAAACCCCGTCTCTACTAAAAATACAAAAATTAGCCAGGTGTGGTGGCGGGGGCCTGTAATCCCAGCTACTCTGGAGGCTGAGGCAGAAGAATCCGGGAGGTGGAGGCTGCAGTGAGCCGACACTGCACCACTACACTCCAGCCTAAGTGACACAGAGCGAGACTCTGTCTCAAAAAAAACAAAAAAAAAGAAAAAAAGAAAAGTGTTTAAAAAGTATAGATATATAAAAAAAATTTTTTTTTTGAGATAGGGTGTCACTGTCTCACCCAGGCTGAAATAGCACGATCATAGCTCACTGCAGCCTCGAACTGCTGGGCTCAAAAGATCCTCCCATGTAGCTAAGATTATAGGCGCATGGCACCATGCCTGGTTAGTTAATTTTTAAAACGGTTTTTGAAGCAACAGAGTCTCACTATTTTACCCAGGCTGGACTCAAATTCCTGGCCTCAAGCAATCTTCTCACTTCAGCTTCCCAAAGTGCTGGGATTACAGGTATGAGCACCTGGCCCATGAAACACTTTCTATTAAGCAACTTTACTGCAACTCTTTTTGTCAACTCCAGAAGCATGTTCCAATTTGTCATATGTAAATCCAAATATTTATTAACTGGAATCCCTCCAAGAAAATTCCATCTGTAGTTTGTTCCTATCTCTACCCCTTTACTCATGCTGGCTCTTCCCAACAATAACCAAACTCATGTAACAATTATTATTTGTTTAGAAACAGAAGCCAAGCCAAAGGAAGACCATTTCATTTCAGTGATCACACCTGAAGCAATGGGAATAAGAACAGGCATGGAATAAAATAGGTATTTCCTGAAATCTCATTTTTATATCATATGATATGGAAGATTTTCAAATATTCAGAATGTTTATTTGATTCTCAGATTTATTCAGACCCTTTGTTTTCTCCTTCTATTACTATTTCTTGCCCTTTTGGCTATTTCATTGGTTAGTGTCACTCAACAACCAGTAACAAAAAGGAAAAAAGGCATAAATGGTAAGCAGTTCACATCAATAAAAATACCTGCTTTCACATAGTAAAACCATTTTACTTCATCTCCACGGACTGCCATCTGTGTCAGTGCCCCTCCTTCTGACCCCATTATTTCCTGTGCACTGATATTTCTACCAATTGCTGCCAATCACCTCCCCTCCATGACTCTAGCTAGCCCCATGCAGTCAAGTGTGCCAGGGCCTGGAGAACCTGAGTAAAAGCAACAGTTCTGGGCCCCGAACGTACAGACCACATGCTCCTGAACTGGGAACATAAAAAAGCAGTATCACCAACCAAACTGGGGAGAAGAGTATAATGACAGAAATCACAGGAAGCCTGGGTCATAGATGCTCAACATATGGAAATCCTGGGAAATAAAAAAGGAAGGGGAAGGAAAAAGAGACACCCCAGAGGCCTTAGAGCCAAATTATATTGTGATTATGAGAACAAGGGCCGGGCACGGTGGCTCATGCCTGTAATCCCAGCATTTTGAGAAGCTGAGGTGAGTGGATCATGAGGTCAGGAGATCAAGACCATCCTGGCCAACATGGTGAAACTCTGTCTCTACTAAAAATACAAAAATCAGCCAGGTGTGGTGGCGTGCAACTGTAGTCCCAGGTACTCAGGAGGCTGAGGCAGGAGAATCGTTTGAATCTGGAAGGCGGAGGTTGCAGTGAGCCAAGATCGCGCCACTGCACTCCAGCCTGGGCAACAGAGCAAGACTCCACCTCAAAAAAAAAAAAAAAAAAAAAAAAAAAAGAAAAAGAAAAAGGCTTCTCTGCCTGAAAGGCTAATCTAATCTCTACTCCTTCCCCTGTTCCACACCCTTGCTCCATGGCAGAAATCCCCCTTAAGACAAAGCTCATTCCATAACAGAGGGGTGAAAAATGGCTTTTTTTTTTTGAAGCTGCAAAAAATCTAGTAAACATATTTGTCAACAATAATAGATTCAACTCCTTATACCTGTTTTATTAGGAAAAAGAGGGGAAGGCACCAAAGGACCCATTCTGCTACTCTCATAATCTGTCACAGGCTGATCACTCTTAAATATTAATAAGTACCCATTCAACATGTATTTCTTGGGCATCAGTTGTCCACATTATTTGCTAGGGATATGAAGGTGAGCCATGCTGTCTCTGCTCTGCCTAATGAAGTCTGTATTTTCATCTAGTTTGGGACACACAAAACCTGTGGGCAGAGGTAATTCATATTCCAAGGAGGAAATGAAGAGGAGTAGGCAGCAAGAACAAAAGACAGGAAGATGTACATGACAGGATGTGGGTAAAGGCCCTCAGCTGCTTTGGTTGGCACCCAGCACAAGCCATACCTCAGGCTCTACACCCCGCCTTAAGCTGTGGCCTGCCATTTCCTATGCCTTCATCCCACTGCTGAGGACCACTGTGAAGGTGCTTGAACAGATGCCATTGCTATGGCAAAATCTAGAGACCTTACAGCTTACTGCCATCATGGTCAAGGCAGAGGAACCCAAGACAACTCACCATGTGCCGGCGGAGTATCGTTTGGCTCTTCATATATTTTAAACAGAATTCACACATATAGAGACGTCCCAGCCGTGCATATTCTTCAGGATATGGAGAATGGTACCAGGTATCAAGCTCATAGCGGCCAAAAGCAATTGTTTTAATCATGTTGCTTCCCTCTGTGATTTGGCCTTGCAACCTTAACTTCTCCTATTGCCAAGAAATCAAAAGTCAAACGAGGATCAGAATTTATTATCTTTGCTTTTAGGCAGGGCACAGTGGCTCCTGTAATCCCAACACTTTGGGAGGCTGAGGCAGGCAGATCACTTAAGGCCAGGAGTTCGAGACCAGCCTGGCCAAAATGGCAAAACCCCATCTCTACTAAAAATACAACAATTAGCAAGGTGTGGTGGCAAACAATTGTAATCCCAGCTACTTGGGAGGCTGAGGCAGAAGAATCGCTTGAACCCAAGAGGCAGAGGCTGCGGTGAACCGAGATCGCACTACTGCACTCCAGCCTGGGAGACAGAGCGAGACTCCTTTTTTAAAAAATAAACATTATCTTTGTTTTTAAAAGCGTGTGTGCATGCCACCACGCTAGGCTATGAAAAAATCAGACAGATTTGGCTTCTACCCATGACAATTTACAATAAAGAGAGCTACACGAAAAATCACGCAGGCGTACAGAAAACTTACTACCCATACTGCCCAGAGCACAGGTCTCAAAAGAGAGGTTTCTCTGCTACCTCCCACATTCTGGGCCTCACCAGAATGAGACTTTGGAAACTTCATTTTTATCAGCCTAGACCAAACTGCATTATAAAGAAAATCATCACAGATACAAACTCCCCACCCTTATAAAGTATTCTAAAACTAAACAAAAAACTTGATTTAGAATCTGTCTTATCTGCAGAAGCTTTTATAAAGCTATATGAATCTCCGTGAAATACATCCACAATGGTCACTTAGAAAAAAAAGTAGGCCCTTTAAAAAATATTTTTGAAATGTGCATGATAATTCTAGAATCTAAACTCTAGAAGGCAGAAAGTATTTCTGGGCTGGGTGTAGTGGCATGCCTGTAGTCCCAGCTACTCAGGCTGACGTGGGAGAATCGCTTGAGCACTGAAGGTCGAGGCTGCAGTGAGCCATGATGGCACCACTGCACTCCGGTTTGGGCAACAGAGCAAAACCTTGTCTCGGGAAAAAAAAAAAAATTCGGATATCCATCTCCATTCAGTGGCTCGGAGTTGGCTACAAAAGTATTATAATTTGTAAGCACAACCAGGTGTAAAGTTGTGAAAGGCTAGCCCAGGAAATGCTCCATGCCAGAATAGGATAGAGAAAACCAGCAGCAGTAACAGCCCATCCCAGCCAAGGGTAGCCAGCAAACCCTGCCTCCGCCAAGTTTTCAACAAGTCTAGTATTTGATACAATTTTTTTTTTTAATACAAGGGGGAAGGGGGTGAAGATGAGATTCACTTTAAAAGTGAGCTTCCCTGAACACATTTAACCTGTATATCAGAGGTAAACTCAATCACCAGAATTTTCTTCAAGCAAAGTTGTTAAAAATTCTGCCTAGGACAGCAACTCAGTATAAACTAGCACTAAATAAATATCAGAATGGAAAACCAATGTATCAAACTTGGCTGTGTCAAAGATTAATTCTAAAACATCTGACAACAGCCTTTTCCATTATTCCTCTTCACTGTTATTTTCATTCTTAGTGCAGAGGAAACCTAGCAAAAGGGGAGTTCCTGTTAGGATTAAGAAAACAACAGAGATGAGTCTCTCCTAGGCTACAGGTTCTCAGAATTGCAAATTGCCCAGCTGAGACAAAGGGGAGCCTATGGTTTTATTCAGCTTCATCAGCTCTAGCCAAACTGGTACTTCCAGGAGCTGAGGTGGAAAGGAAGGAATAAAAAAAGGAAGGGAGGAGAGGTGATTTGTTTTAAATCTGAAAGAGAAGGCTAGTCTCCAAAAAGGGACAGCTGGGAGACAGGGAAAGAGATTCCAGAAGCAAGGTACATTTAATTCCCATCAAAGTGATTTGCAATCATTTTTCCTGGCAATTCTAAGCACCTTTCACAAGTGGCCTTCAGTTTGGAGGTTTTAATACTCACCAAATCCTCTGAAGCCCGGGCTTGTGCTCTTCGGAAAAGATCCAAGTCATACTCGCTTGTCAGGTTTTCTAAAAGAGGTTCCCGTGTGTTCCCATAGGTCTGTCTGTGTTCCTAGGAAAATAACCAGAGCATGATACTCTGATACTCTCTGCTTCTAAGAACTTTTTAATCTATTTCATTTCAATCCATGCAAACCACACAACCATGAGCTATTTATTTAGTGCCTACATACTAGGTGCTAGGGATTGAGCACAAGACATACTACTTATCAGGTTAATGCCACAAGACTCCCACTACCCACCCCAGTGAATCTGGAGAGGAAATGCTACCACACCTCCAGAAGGGAGCTTCATTCTTCTATCTCTGAAAAGATACACTTTGTGGATCAGAACGCTATGCCTCCATTCCTTCATGTAAAAATGTACATGGCAGTACAAATAAATAAAGTACAACAAACCCAGAGACACTACAAATTCCCAGAATCCTGAGATTTGGAAGGAGCTTTGGTGGATACTCCCCGATTTAAAAACAAAACAAAAACCAGATTCTCTAAGCCTTAGTCTAAGATTTTAGACTCAAAAGAAAATCTGCAGGAAGGGAGGGGCAGGGGCAGCTGGATGAAGCAGTCTTTGTAACTTCTTTCACTTGAACTGCTCCAGTCACCATTACACTGTCTGCAAAAGGCATGCTACCCTCAAACTCCAGTCCACATGCACAGGAAAAATCGGCTGGACTCTTTAAAAATGACTTACTAAATATTAAGCAAGAATAAGACAGGGGAAAGCCACAGAAAATTAAAAGCATGAAAATAATCCAGTCTTAAATAATTCCCCAATCTTACCATGGCAGTCACTACAAGAATCCTTTCCAGGAAAGAGATTCTACAAAGGAAACTTCCCTTTTAAGCCTTTGATTTTAGCCCTTCCCACTCTGTTGTACGCTCCACCTCCCATCCAGAGAATAGGAGATAATGGTAGTTAAGTGGAGTGGAGGGCTTATCCCCAGGAAAACATTACAGATTTCACACACATATTACCATATGAAGACACCATTCATCAGTATCTTTATCCCTATTAAAATTTCTTCTGGTTAATCTGATTCCATCTGCCGTGAATCTTTTTAAGTTTGGACTCTATCATCTAAGATTTGGGTTCTAAGCATTAGTTATTTCTTCTATTTTGAGGAACGCTGGGAAAAAAAAAAAGCTTGAAAAAAGTCCTAGCCAGCATTTTAATCAAGGAGGTTGGGTCCTAATAACCTATCCCAAATTACTGAAAAGCAGAGCAGATGTTTGTTAAGGTTAAAAATTTCAGGAACTTTTACTTCAGACACTCTTTCTACCTGTATGATTTTGGGCAAGTTACCTCTCTCAGTCTTAGTTTTCCTGTATATAAAATACGGGAAATATCACCGATCATACTGGACTGTTAAAAGATCAAAGGAACATCACAACCACAGTGCCTAGCACTAATCACTCAATATACGGTATCATTGTCTTATTACCTTTCTAACCAGTTTGCAGATAGAAACAGTGAACAAGACTGGGGCAAGCAAACAATCTGGTACCCTACAGCCCACTACTAAAGCCCTCACTCTACAAACCAACATAGTCTGGTGTAAAGGTGTAACTACAAATTCACCCCACAACCCATCTTACATTGGCCTATGTCCACGTATTCATAAAATTAGCATTTAAGACAGTGATGACTGTCAAAACAGTAAATACAGGCCAGGTGTGGTGGCTCACACCTGTAATCCTAGCACCTTGGGAGGCCGAAGTGGGCAAATCACTTGAGGTCAGGAGTTTGAGACCAGCCTGAGCAACATGGTAAAACCCTGTCTCTACTAAAATTACGAAAATCAGCTGGGTGTGGTGGCCCACACCTATTATTCCAGCTACTTGGGAGACGGAGGCAGGAGAATTGCTTGAACCCAGAACCCAGGAGGCAGAGGTTGCAGTGAGCTGCGATTGCACCACTGCTGCACTCCAGCCTGGGTGACACAGTGAGACTCTGTCTCAAAAACTCTGCCTCAAAAAAAAAAAAAAAAAAAAGTAAATACAGTCATCTCTTGATATCCCTGGGGGACCAGTTCCAGGAATGCCCCCCCAACCTCCCTGCATATAACGAAATCCATGGATGCTCCAGTCTCTTATGTAAACGATGTCATATTTGCATATAACCTGGGCACATCCAGCAGTATAGTTTAAATCATCTCCAGATTACTTATAATGTGATGTCAATGCCATGTAAATACCTGTTAACACTACTATTTCAGAAATAATGACAAGAAAGTCTGTACACGTTCAGTACAAACACACATTTTTTTCCCCGAATATTTCCGATCCGTGGTTGGTTGAATCCCCAGGAACAAAATCCATGGATACAAAGGGTCAACTATACACAGTCTGGCATATTTTTGTCTTAGTGAAGCCATGCTCTGACTAAGTATTCACATCCCCTACATTTAAGAATCTATCCTAATGGCTAAATAAGAAAACATTCCAATTCTATGAAAAAAACTAAAATGTCAGAAAAAATCTAAAAGAGCAGCCATAAAAAAGAATGAAATCATGTCCTTTGCAGCAACATGGATGCAACTGGAGGCCATTATCTTAAGCAAATTAACACAAAAACAGAAAACCAAACACAGCATGTTCTCACTTATAAGTGGGAGCTAACCACTGGGTACAGAGGGACACAAAGAAGGGAACAATAAACACTGAGGATTCCAAAAGTGGGGAGGCGGACAAGGGTCGAAAAACTACCTATCACTATGTTCACTACTTGGGTGACAGGATAAGATCATTAGAAGCCTAAATCTTAGCATCACACAATAGATCTATGTAACAGACCTGCACATGTATACCCTTATCTAAAATTTAAAATAAATAAATATTTAAAAAAAAAAAAAAAAAAAGGCCGGGTGCAGTGGCTCATGCCTATAATCCCAGCACTTTGGGAGGCCGAGGCGGGTGGATCACGAGGTCAGGAGTTCAAGACCAGCCTGGCCAACATGGTGAAATCCCATCTCTACTAAAAATACAAAAATTAGCCGGGTGTGGTGGTGGGTGCCTGTAATCCCAGCTACGTGGGAGGCTGAGGCAGAGAACTGCTTGAACCCGGGAGGCGGAGGTTACAGTGAGCGGAGATCACACCACTGCACTCCAGCCTGGGTGACAGAGCGAGACTCTGTCTCAAAAAAAAAAAAAAAAAAAAAGAAAAAAAGACTGTGAAAAAACACACATCAAAATGTTAAGCAGTGGTTTGTATCTTGAAGGTCAATTTTTTTTATTGGAATGTTTCTTCTCTATATTTTTGGTATTTTCAGTAGTAAGCATGTATTAATACATTTATAATAAAATATTTTCCTAAAAAAAGATGTTTAAGGCCGGGCATGGTGGCTCACGCCTGTAATCCCAACACTTTGGGAGGCCGAGGTGGGCAGATTACCCGACGTCAGGAGTTCGAGACCAGCCTGGCCAACATGGTGAAACCCCATCTTTACTAAAAATACAAAAATTAGCTGGGCATGGTGGCACATGTCTGTAATCCTAGCTACTCGGGAGGCTGAGGCAGGAGAGTTACTTGAGCCCAGGAGGCAGAGGTTGTAGTGAGCCGAGATTGTGCCACTGCACTCCAGCCTGGCTGACTGTCTCAAAAAAAAAAAACGTGTTTAAGTGAAAAGGCAGAATTCAAAGTGCTACATACAGTAAGAAGGTAATTATGTAAATAAGAGATTGTGAAAAAGCTAGGATATATCCAAAAACACTAACTGCAGCTATTTTTAGATAGTAGGATTTGTTTTCTTCCATATACTTTGCTTAATCACTCTAAATTCTCTTACAAATGTACATTACTTCTAAAGTTAGAAAAAATGTTAAAATACTACAAGAAGATCTATTATAGAATATTCACCCAATTAATACCTTTTAATCATGGAGGAAATCTATTTTTCCATTAAAATAAGCAGACTACTATTAAGCTTGAATATTTTTATTCATACAGACGTTTCCAGTGCCACGGCATGTGTTCTAGCGGGTAAACTTAACCCTTTAAGATGAAAGTAAAATTTATGAACAATTAGAGGATCAAATTTTTTAAAATTTAAATTCTAACTGTATTTCATTTTCCCAAGACCTCCTGTTTCCACTCTCAACAACTCAGTTTTGGGGGATGAAATAAACTCTAAGCGCCATAGAAGAGTCACTTGGTATTCACATGTAGAGAATACTAAATGGCAAATCCGAAAGGCAGAAGCTCAGAAAGCAAAAGGAATCAAATGTGATAGCAGGAGTTCATGCTCATTAAATATTTAACTTTCCCTCACCATATATTTCTCTTTCTGTTCTTTGCTCAGTCCAGAATTTCTTTTCTTCCTGAGTTCAGCCACTTTTTCCTTATATCGAAGCTGCCTCTCCGTTGGTGCCTAAAAGGAAAAAGGAGAAAACTGAGAGAAAACTCCTCATAAAGCTAAACTTCAAAATGAAAGTGCCAAGGCCCAGCACGGTGGCTCACGCCTGTAATCTCAGCACTTCGGGAGGCCAAGGCAGGCAGACCACCTGAGATCAGGAGTTCAAGACCAGCCTGGACAACATGGTGAATCCTCATCTCTACTAAAAATACAAAAATTAGCCAGGCATGGTGGTGCACGCCTGTAATCCCAGCTACTCGGGAGGCTGAGGTGGGAGAATCACCTGAACCTGGGAGGCAGGGGTTGCAGTGAGCCAGTCAGGCCACCGCACTCCAGCCTGGGAGACAGAGCGAGACTCTGTCACAAAAACAAAAAAAAAGAGAAGGTACCAAAACATTTAAAAAATTTTAGAGAAAAAAATGCCAGAAATTTTCTAGCCACACTGCAAATGATATGGCAATTTTATTTTATTCATTTGTATTATTTTTGAGGCAGGGTCTCACTCTGTCGCCTAGGCTGAAATGCAGCGGCATGATCATGGCTCAATGCAACCTCTACCTCCTGTGCTCAAGCCATCCTCCTGCCTCAGCCTTCCATATAACTGGGACTACAGGTGTACACCACCAAGCCCAGCTAATTTTTTCATGAATATGCAATTTAAAATTTCCAGATCAGGTTCTCATCACCCCACCACCTTTACTGCCAGTTAAATATAGGTTTGGGAATACAAACTTATTTTACTATTAACATAAACTAAGGATAGACGTCTCCACCAAAGCAACAAGAATAAAATTAAGATCATTTCAACTAATCATTTATAGAATGCTTACTGTTTTCCAATTAATGCTTATTGATCTGATCAACAGTGGTATAAAAATTCATTTATATATATTAATTTAAATAGAAAAACTGAATAACACCCAAGGTTGAGCACGGTGGCTCATGCCTATAAGCCCAGCACTTTGGGAGGCCAAGGCAAGTGGATTACTGGATGTCAGGAGTTTAAGACCAGCCTGGGCCAGGCGCGGTGGCTCACGCCTGTAATGCCAGCACTTTGGGAGGCCGAGGCGGGCGGATCACGAGGTCAGGAGATTGAGACCATCCTGGCTAACACGGTGAAACCCCGTCTCTACTAAAAATACAAAAAAAAAATCAGCCGGGCAAGGTGGCGGGCGCCTGTAGTCCCAGCTACTCGGGAGGCTGAGGCAGGAGAATGGCGTGAATCCCGGGGGACGGAGCCTGCAGTGAGCCAAAATCGCGCCACTGCACTCCAGCCTGGGCGACAGCGAGACTCCGTCTCAAAAAAAAAAAAAAAAAAAAAAAAAAAAAAAGACCAGCCTGGCCAACATGGTGAAACCCCATCTCTACTAAAAATACAAAAATTAGCTGGGCGTGGTGGTGTGCCCCTGTAATCCTAGCTACTTGGGATACTGAGGCAAGAGAATCACTTGAACCCAGGAGATGGAGGTTGCAGTGAGCTGAGATCACACCACTGCACTCCAGCCGGGGCAAAAAGAGTGAAACTGTCTAAAAAATAAATTAAATTAAATTAAATTAAACCCAAGATAGACAAAGAAGAAAAGTGTAGTTACCACTTATGGAGTGCTTTTTACCTGCCAAACACTGGGTATAGGTACTTTACATACATAATTTAGCTGACTCCCCTGCCAGGTAGGTATTATTCACCTCTTCTTATTAACAAAGAAATAGGTTAGTTGACCTGCCCAGGACAATATAGCTAGAGTTAAATAATCAGTATTCAAATTCACACCTGTTTGGCTCCAAAGCCAAACTTCTTCCTCATCACCATATATCTCTGCTATCCACCTATAATCTAACTGCAAAAACAGACACCTAAATGATGAACAAAATATAATATGTCACAAAGGCTAACATTTTGAGAGCGCTATAATGAGAATACATAAGGAAGAAATTCCTTAACGGTGGGAGAGAATTTGGGAAAAATTCCTGCAACAGCTGAGAACTGCACGGGCCTTGAAAGAAAATACCATCTCTTCTTGGTACAGGTATAGCGTTCCAGGCAGGAAAACAGGAAGAGTGAAGACCAAAGGCATTCAGGGAAGAACAAGGAATTAAGTGAACCAATGTGGCAGGAATGTTCAGAGAGGCAGGAGGAGGACTAGGACCAAGCCAGGATGCTCCCTACAAACCAAGGGAAGAGATAAGTAGAAGAAAAATAACACAGTCAGCAAGTGTCAAATGCTGGGGAAAAGTCACTGGTGGCCTTGGAAAGGTGCTAGCAGAGTGGAGAGGTCTGAAAGCAAGCTACAATAGTCTTAAAGGATGCAAAGTGAGGAAATGAAGCAGCAAGTGTAATCTTTCAAATAATCAGAATTATCTACTACTACTACTACTGCTACTACTACTACTACTACTACTGTAGATAGCATGATTCCTTCATTCATGAGGTAGAAGTATTTGTTTTATGAAAATTTACTGTTTGAAAAACAAACATGATTCTAAGTTTACATCTGGAAGACATACCACAGGAAATGAGGCATAGACATGCCTGAAGACAATTACAGAAGAGATCCAAGAAACGGACCTCAAACTATGAATGGCCAGCGCTTTAACAAGGCCCATACCTGGTGCCTGGTTGCATGCCTGTTGTTGTCATCTTGCCTGTGAGACAGCATCCTTTCTTCTATCTGCTTATCCCGGCTCTGTGCTCTCACCTGCAACCATCAACAACGTCAATAAATCCACCTGCTTCTAAGACTACGTTTACTTAAAGCATAAGAATACAATGATAATGCCTTGGATTTATGTTGCATTTTACTTTCAAAGGGTCTTCACACTTATTGTCACAATCTCTACAAGAAAGAGATAAGGCAAGCTTCACATTCTGCCTTCTCAGCCAATAACAGGATCAGAAAAGTTGAAATGATCACAGCTAAATGATGGGATCACTAAGGTTTTAATCATGTCTGATGACTCTGAGCCTGGACTCTTCCCAAAGTACAATAAATAAAAAAAAAGCATGAGGAAGTACAAGAATAGAGTATGGAAATACAAAGAAAACATTAGAAAACCTGGGTTTGGGCTGGGTGTGGTGCCTCACGCCTGTAATCCCAGCACTTTGGGAGGCTGAGGCGGGCAGATCAGCTAAGGTCAGGAGTTAGAGACCAGCCTAGCCAACATGGTGAAACCCCATCTCTATTAAAAATACAAAAAATTAGCCGGGCGTGGTGGCAGGCGCCTGTGATCCCAGCTACTCGGGAGGCTGAGGCAGCAGAATTGCTTGAACCCAGGAGGCAGAAGTTGCAGTGAGCCGAGATCGCACCACTGCACTCCAGCCTGGACAACAGAGCGAGACTCTGTCTAAAAAAAAAAAAAAAGAAAGAAAGAAAGAAAGAAAACTTGGGCTTGGCCACATGCAGTGCCTCACATCTGTAATCCCAGCACTTTGGGAAGCCAAGGTGGGCAGATCACTTGAGGCCAGGAGTTCAAGACCAGCCTGGGCAAAATGGTGAAACCCCGCCTCTACTAAAAATACAAAACTAGCCAGGCATGGTGGCGCACACCTGTAATCCCAGCTACTTAAGAGGCTGAGGCATGAGAATTGCTTGAATCTAGGAGGCTGAGATTGCAGTGAGCTGAGATTGCACCAATGCACTCCAGCCTGGGTGACAGAGGGAGACTGTCTCAAAAAAAAAAAGAAAACCTGGGTTCAAGTCTCCAGGGAAACTTAACTCTGTAGTTACATGACCTCAGACAAATCACATCAGCTCTCAACAGTTTCTGTTTCATAATCTGGGAATTGGGAACTGATATCCAACTGCTTATTCCACTTCACCACTAAAACTCAGAATGGTCAAAACAGAACGACTGGCATTTCTCCACAAATCTGCTCTACCCCAAATCTTCCCAGTATTAATAAATGGCAATACCGTCTAAATAGCTGATCTAATCAACAACTTGAATGTTACCCTAGATTCTTCTCTTTTCTCACACCTCACATCAAATCAATCAGCAAGCCTAACGGGTTGCTCCCCTCTAAAACATATCCTGAATCCAACCCAGTCTTAGAATTGCTGCCGATACAAAGCTAGTCCAGTCCACCAACTACTGCCTGAACTTCCAGGCAGTCTCCCAAGCACCCTATACCCTGCATCAACTCTTGCCCCCACACTCCATTCTCCACGTTAACAAGTCTTCAGTTTTAAAAAGTGTGCCTGAAATCCTATCACGCCTTTGTTAAAGCCCCCCAAATGCTTCTCATTCTATCAGAACAAAAATATACTCCTGTGCCAAGGTCCACAAGGTCCTTTATGATCTGGATCCAGCCATACATGGCCTACTTTCATTCAGCCTCTCAAACCCATCAGTTTAGCCACGCCTCATGGCCTCTGCACTTGCTGTTGCTTCTACTTAGATATCTTTTCTTCTAGAGCTTTACACAACTGCTTCTTTGCCATCATCCATGTCCCAGATCAAATGCCATCTCCTCAGGAAGGTCTTCCAGGACCATTCTGGGAAAAGCAGTGCTATCCCTACCCTCACCCCCGAAACAGACTCTCTCTATATCATTCGTCTTTTTTTCTCACAATATTTATCACTGCACCAAATTATTTACTTATTAATTTGAAGGCTTATGTTGCCTTCCCTTATGAGAACATGAGCTCCTTAAATGCAGTCTTTTATTCACTGAATCCTCAGATTTGGCACATGCAGCTACAGAAATATATGACCGAATACATATGTAACATCACTGATCGCAACGGTGTTCCGGGAAACTCAAGAGCAATCATGTATATGCAGGTTCTTCAAAAACACTAGAGCTGTTAATAAAAGTGGGGAATTTGTCTAATCTTTCCACTTAGGGTTCTAAATGTAATCAAAATATATCATCTCAGAAATTCTCCTGATCCTCCATGCACATGTTCCAGTAGTAAAGATGGATTATTCTGCGCCTAATGCCCCTTGCAAAGAGAGAACCAGGAGGATAAATTCAAGATAGAAATGTTTTCCTTTTGTCAAAATTTTCTTCACCAAACTGAAATTTTTCTTTTTCTAAAATAAACTGCTTAACATAACATGGTCATGTTGCTACAAACTAACAATTTCAAAAGCAAAAGACATCTCAGGAAGATTGTTATGTAAAACCATCCATAGTATCAGATCATTATATTTAGAGACAAGTGGTAGAGAACAACTCTCAAAAAGCAGGGATCGCAGTTATTTTCTGAGAAAGAGGTACCTGAAGCCTTTCCTGCTTCTGACATAGATGTGGGCACAGCTTTTTCTGTTTTGATTTAGTCCCAGAATAATGGGAAGACAATGGGAAGATCTACAACTTACTTTTACACAGAGCAGAAGGAACTGCCACTTATAAAAAGATTTGGAATGAAGAAAAATAAGAGTAGGTCATTGACCTTAAAATCCATATAAGCACGGAAAGTACACTACTTTGCTGAAAGACTAACCACACAAAAGAAACTTTCACCCCTGCGGTCTACCTGTAAATAAGAGAACAAATTCTGAATCAAGGAAAATTAACGTTAGCTAGGGAATCTAATTTTCCTCACAATGAAATTGGCTCAGGAATAAACCTGTGACCCTGGTGTCATTAGCAAAGTAACAACAAAAACAACAATAATACTTTGGTCTAACCAGCTTAGATAACCTGTCCAATACTACTCAAGCAATCCATTTAATTAATAACATTTTCCACTCTTGCTTCCCCATAATTAGATCTTTGGTTCCATCCTTGGGAACAGCAACCCACACAAGAACACACAAATAGGATCTGAGCTTCTACTTAAATACATTATCTCAAAATCCCAAAGGTTATTTAGGAGCTATGTTTCAAGAATTTAAAAGACGAATTAGCCAAGAGTAGGTGTTACTGAGAGTAACAAAAAGTATTTCACAGAAATGGACAGAAAAAGGGACAAGAATTATGAAAAGTTTTTAAAAGCAAAATGACTTCATAGATTTATGAGAAGAGAACCAAATGCATAAATATTAAGATCACACATTTATGCAAATTATTCCTTAGTGGAATAAGTCCCTAGCAGTCTTCGAAGCCAATTTTCAATAGAAAATATCAATGCACCAGTAGCTGATGTTCCAAATGTTTCATAATCTCCTTGTTAATTTCTTTCAAAGCACTCATTACATATTACAATTCTTTTGTCTGTTTTACTAGTTTTTTCTTAAAAAGCACATTGTTTTTTATGTTTCCTCCACTACAATGTTAAGAACAAGGACCCTACCCATCTTACTGGCCACTGTATCCCCAGTGTTTAGCAAAGTGCCTGGCAAACAGTAAGCACTCAATAAGCATGTGCTGAATAAATGAGACCACAATTACCTTGCATTCGTCAGCTGAGAGGTTATGATAGAGTGGGCATCCTGAGATGGAGAAATGTCTCTCATGTTTTCCTGTAAGGTGTCCTGTTAAAGGAGGGAAAACTTAATCTCAAGAAAGAAGACAAGCTTAAAAGTAGTATGTTTCTCCAAGACAAACCTGTTTTTTCACTACATCATTTTTATCAAATATATGTCTGATCAGACTGAATCCACCAAAGGTAAGGCTGGTAGGGCTATAACTTGCACTCATTCTTTTCTTCCACAGGATGGATCTGGCAATCTTTGAACATGCTTATGTATGATCAATATAAACTATAATTCTTTCTGCTCTTAGACTTCTCAAATCTCAAAATGTTACGAAGTCAACATGTGTAATTAAAGCACAAGACTATGAACAGGAACACTTTCTTTTGGTGGAATGTAACTCTCCTATACCAAATTAATCAGGTTATATGTATATTAAGCGTACTTTCTACTGTGCAGTGCTATCCAACCTGAATTTAACCCCTTTCAACACTTAAATTTATGAAAACTGGAGAAGCGGCCTTTTCTATCATATAAGTAAACATACTTACATAACTTTAAACCAGATTAAAAACTTATTTTTTGGAGGGAGAACTGAGTTTTGCTTAAAGATTTAGGATTCTTCTATAATCAGATTTTTTTACTTTTAAAAAATTTTTTATGTCACCTAGGCTGGAATGCAGTGGTGCAACCACAGCTCAAAGCAGCCTTGAACTCCTGGACTCAAGTGATCCTCCCACTTCAGCCTCCCAAGTAGCTGGGACTACAGGCTCACAATATCATGCTGGGCCCATTTTAAAATTTTTTGTAGAAACGGGTCTCAGTGTTGCCCAGGCTGGTCTTGAACTCCTGGACTCAAGCAATCTTCCTGCCTCCACCTCCCAAAGTGCTAGGATTACAGGCATGAGCCACCACGCCCAAAACAGGCAGTAACACAAGGCCTTCTGAAGACGGAAAAACGTTAGGAATAACAAAACACGAAAGCTTGTTTTACTTAAATAGGTATCTCTTCATTCATGTATTTTTCTTTTCTTTGTTTTTTTTTTGAGATGGAGTCTCGCTCTGTTGCCCAGACTGGAGTGCAGTGATGCGATCTCGGCTCACTGCGAGCTCTGCCTCCTGGGTTGACGCCATTCTCCTGCCTCAGCCTTCTGAGTAGCTGGGACTACACGCGCCTGCCACTATGACTGGCTAATTTTTTGTATTTTTAGTAGAGACAGGGTTTCACCATGTTAGCCAGGATGGTCTTGATCTCCTGACCTCGTGATCCGCCCGCCTCGGCCTCCCAAAGTGCTGGGATTACAGGCGTGAGCCACCGCGCCCGGCCCATTCATCTATTTTTCATTTGGTTTTTTTGAAAACACACAGGGAATTGAATATTATTTCCTTTTGATATATTTCTCTTCAACCAAAAGTTTTATAAAACACCTAAGATTGAAAGGGGTCGTAGGACAATGCTAATGAGATAAAAAGTTAGCTAACCTGAATAGCAAGTCTACAAAAATCTTCATCTTTCATAAACAAAAAAAAAAGACATGTAATTTGGGGTAAAGAAGAAAGTGGAGTTTAAAGCTTACACAACATAATTTATAGAATAAACTTTAAAAGGAAAAAACAGTCCAAGTACTGGTGAATCGGTGATTTTACGACATTCAGGCCATCATTTCTCTGGGACTGTATTATTAAAAATGCAATTTTAGGCCGGGCACAGTGGCTCACGCTTGTAATCCCAGCACTTTGGGAGGCCGAGGCGGGTGGATCACAAGGTCAGGAGATCAAGACCATCCTGGCTAACACGGTGAAACCCCGTCTCTACTAAAAATACAAGAAATTAGCCGGGCGTGGTGGCGGGCACCTGTAGTCCCAGCTACTCGGGAGGCTGAGGCTGGAGAATGGTGTGAACCCAGGAGGCGGAGCTTACAGTGAGCCGAGATTGCACCACTGCACTCCAGCCTGGGCGACAGAGCGAGACTCCATCTCAAAAATAAATAAAATAAATAAATAAATAAAAACACAATTTTAGGGCCAGGCACCGTGGCTCACACCTGTAATCCCAGCACTCTGGGAGGCCAAGGCGGGTAGATCACCTGAGGTCAGCCTGGCCAGCATGGTGAAACTCTGTCTCTACTTAAAAAAATATAAAAGACCAGCATGGTGGTGCATGCCTATAATCCACCTACTATAATCCCAGCTACTCGGGGGGCTGAGGCAGGAGAATGGCTTGAACCCGGGAGGCAGAGGCTGTAGTGAGCCAAGATCGCATCGTTGCACTCCAGCCTGGGCAACAGAGCAAGATTTCATCTCAGAAAAAAAAAAACAAATGCAATTTTAGAGGTCCGCAAAATTATCTTGGACATGAAAAACCATTCTCACTGATCAAATACCATACATACAATGTAGCATCAGCTGGGCTCAGTGGCTCACACCTGTAATCCCAGCACTTTGGGAGGCCAACACAGGAGGACTATGTGATTCCAAGAGCTTGAGGCCAGCCTGGGCACATAGTGAGACTCCATTTCTACAAAAACAAAAATAATTAGCCAGGCACGGTAGTCCATGCCCGTAGTCCTGGCTACTCAGAAGGCTTGAGGTGGCAGGATCACTTAAGCCCAGGAAGTCAAGGCTGCAGTGAGTCATGGTCACACCACCATACTCCAGCCTAGGTGACAGGCTGTCTCAAAAAAAAAAAAAAAAAAAAAGTAATGTCACTACTATTGCAAGACTTGCTTTTCAGATACTATGTATCCATACGTCTTATTTTTTTTTTGAGATGGAGTTTCACTCTTGTTGCCCAGGCTGGAGTGCAATGGCCGATCTTAGCCCACTGCAACCTCCAGCTCCCAGGTTCAAGCAATTCTCCTGCTTCAGCCTCCCGAGTAGCTGGGATTACAAGCGCCGCCACCACGCCTGGCTAATTTTGTATTTTTAATAGAGACGGGGTTTCACCATGTCGGCCAGGCTGGTCTCAAATTCCTGACCTCAGGTGATCTGCCCACCTCGGCTTCCCAAAGTGCTGGGATTACATGCATGAGCCACTGCACCCAGGCATATCCATACTTCTTAGTAATTTATTCAGGGCATGTTTTCTTTTATATGTTAATTAAAACCAATCTATTATCTACAATAAAAAAGGAACAGCTGATCTATTGACCTAAAAATTCCACTGCTCTGAATTTATCCTACAGATTTGCTAGAAAGACACCAAAATATGTACATACAAGGCTACCCATTACCATATTGTTCAAAAAAGCTAAAAATGAGAATCTAAATGTCAGAGACAATTTAAATAATTTATAAACTATCAATATAATGAAATTCTCTGCATCTTTTAAAAAGACAAACCTCTAAATACAAATATCCAAGATGTACAACCAACAAATGTATCCTATTTTCCGTTTTATGAATAATCACAAAAAGGGAATATATGTATGTTTATATATGTAGAAAAACTTCTTGGAAGCATTCATAGAAAACTGCAAACAGAAGTTTTGTATCTGTGGCACAGTTCTGGGGGTATGAGTGAAGGGAAATTTTTACTTAATGCACTTCAAACTTTCCTATGGAGTTTTAATTTTTCACAAGTACATAAAACTCTTAAGGAATGGACTAGGGTCAAGAATATTTTGGGGCCCAGTGCAGTGGCTCACGCCTGTAATCCCAACACCTTGGGAGGCTGAGGTGGGAGGGTCCCTTGAGTCCAGGAGTTCAAGACCAGCCTGGGCAACATGGTGAAACTCTGTCTCTACAATAAATACAAATATTAGCTGGGCATGGTGGCACGTGCCTGTAGTCCCAGCTACTTGAGAGGCTGAGGTTGGAGGATGAATTAAGCCTGGGAGGCGGAGGTTGCAGTGAGCTAAGATCACACCACTGCACTCCAGCCTAGGTGACAGAGTGAGACTCTGCCTCAAAAAAAAAAAAGGATACTTTGGAAGCTCAGGTTCGTATTTTTCAAAGTTCCAATACATTAAAACCAAAGTCAAAGTAAACTTTTTCACTTGAGCCCAAGAGTCTGAGACCAGCCTAGCCAACATGGCAAAACCCTGTCTCTACTAAAAAGTACAAAAAATTAGCCAGGCGTGGTGGCACATGCCTGTAATCCCCAGCTACTCAGGCGGCTGACGCACGAGAATCGCTTGAGCCTGGGAGGCGGAAGTTGCAGTGAGTGATCATGCCACTGTACTCTAGCCTGGTAATTATAGAGTGAGACTCTGTCTCAAAAATAAATAAATAAACAAATACAAGTAAACTTTCCTCTAATACAACATATTTTTTATTTACCCTATGGTCTACCCCATTAAGAGGTTAATTCCTGGGCATAAATAACACAATCAGGCCCCATTCTGACCTATCTCCTCCTCTCCATTCTGGTCATTCTGCCCCAGGTGTATTGGCCTCTAAGTGTTCCTCAAACTGGTTAACTATTCTCTTGCCCAGAGCACTTGCTGTTCTCCTTACCCATAATGCTTATTCTCAAATATTCCAACAGCAAGTCTCCGCTCAATGTGACCATATCAGAGCAGCTTTTCCTAGCCAACTACATATATATGTCACATATACATATGTATGTATATACACACACAATATCCTATCCTCAGTACTCCCAGTTTCATTTTCCTTCACAGCATTTATCTCCAGTTGATATATTATACGTCTATCTATTTGCCTTCCTCAGCTAGACTATAAGCTCCATGAGGGCAGAGACTTCGACCTGTTCATAGCTACATCCTCATAACTTAAAACAGTATCTGGCACATGACCAATATTCAGTACATATTTGCTGCATGAATGACCAAATATAGTACATAAAATTAACAATTTAGCAATGCATGGTTAGTAACAAGCAGAAGCAGAGGAAAATTCCTTTTCTTGCTGCATGGCAAGTAGATCCCCTTAAACTCTTAAAGCACATTAGCCATCATATCATATACTAGTGTAATATATTGTCTTTCTTAGTTTTTCTCATTATTTATTCCAAGGAAATCAATGCAGGCCTGAAACAATTCTCTTCTCTGAGTGACAACTGGTATGGAGTTCAAGACAACTTTGCTGTATTTATTCATTCTGATGGTTTGAAATTATCTGAGAAACTGCTATAAGACCAGGAAATGGCCAGGTGCGGTGGCTCACGCCTGTAATCCCAGCACTGTGGGAGGCCGAGGCGGGCAGATCACAAAGTCAGGAGATCGAGACCATCCTGGCTAACATGGTGAAACCCCGTCTTTACTAAAAATACAAAAAATTAGCTGGGCATGGTGGCGGGCGCCTGTAGTCCCAGCTACTCAGGAGGCTGCGGCAGGAGAATGGTGTGAACCGAGGAGGCGGAGCTTGCAATGAGGCGAGATCGCGCCACTGCACTCCAGCCTAGGGGACAGAGCGAGACTCAGTCTCAAAAAAAAAAAAAAAAAAAAAGGCCAGGAAACAATCCAAATTAATTAAACACTACAGAAAACCACTGGGCATGGTGGCTCATGCTTGTAGTCCCAGCTACTCAGCAGGCTGAGTGGGGAGGATCGCTTGAGCCCAGGAGTTGAAGACCAACCTGAACAACACAGCAAAAACCTCATCCCTAAAAAACAGGAAAAAAAAAAAAGCCAAGCTTGAAAGGCACGTGCCTGTAGTCCCAGCTACTTGGGAGGCTGAGATGGGAGGATCACTTGAGCCTAGGAGTTGAGGCTGCAGTGAGCTATGATTATGCCACTGCACCCCTGCCTGGGCAACAAAGTGAGACCTCTGACTCTCTATAAAAACAAACAAAAGGCTCATGCCTGTAATCCCAGCACTCTGTGAGGCCAAAGCGTGCAGATCATGAGGTCAGGAGTTTGAGACCAGCCTGACCAACATGGCGAAACCCCATCTCTACTAAAAATACAAAAGTCAGGTGTGGTTGTGGGCGTCTGTAATCCCAACTACTCAGGAGGTTGAAGCAGGAGAATCGCTTGAACCTGAGAGGCAGAGGCTGCAGTGAGCCGAGATGACACCACTGCACTCCGGCCTGGGCAACAGAGCGAGACCCCGTTTCAAAAACAAACAAACAAACAAAACACACAGAAAGTGTACTGTTGGCCTGCCAAGCAGCAACTTACTCTGTTCTACAGTTTTTCAAACTCGATAGCCACATGCAAAGGGTGAATTCGAGAAGTAGACCTAGTAGTGAAAGGCCCCTTACCTCCCAATCAGCATCTTCCAACTCTAGACAAAACCTTAAGCCCAATATTTGCACCTCAGCTCACTGAAGGTGCACAAATAAGGTTCAAACCACAAGAATCTCTAAAGTAATTCACTAAGGGGTAAAACTCATAAGAAAATAATAAGATACTTATTTATCACAGAAGAAATATTTTATCTTGTTTATACTTACTAAGTACACAAAGCAAGAGACCTAAAGTTACAGAAGGCCAGGGTCTCATGTGTACTCCTAATTTCACAGCCTCTTGACAGGAAATGTTTTTCTCATTTCCTTAACAGCTATGGCCGTGCAACCACTATTCTGCACTACCTTATCCTTAACTAGTCCTCACTGAGTACCAGCTATGTGCCATGCAGTAAGATATTTGGAGACAGTCTTTTTTGCTTTTGCTAGGAAAATGAGGGAATTTTTCACTGGGAAAAGCTCTAGATAAACTGAATGGCTCATCATAGTAAATTTCCTTACAACCAGATCTATTATTATGGACCATCGGCCAAGAAGAGAAATGCTTTTATTCAAGTGAGCAACTCATTATCACTCAGCACATGACCACTGAAGAGCCTAAGAAGCTAAATCTCAACAGAACACAAAACATTTCTGGATAATCCTGGGAGAGAGAACCACAGAACAAAGGATGTCATGAAGCTGGGGCACACTGACCTAGAGAGTTACAGCCTGGTGTAGGACACTTCATATTGAAGTTGTAGCTTTCATGGAAGCGACGGCGCTTGGGGCGATGAGAGAGATCACTGCCTGAGTCTTTCAGGGACATGTCCTTGGCAATGCTCTCATCGTGAGACACATTGGGGCTGGAGATGTCTATGTCAGACTCAGAAGAAGGTGCGTTTCCAGTTGGAGTTCGAGGCGGTGACTCATCATGATCAGCTGTATTTTTAGTTTCTAAAGCAAAAGCAATTGGTAGAAGTTATGAGTGGGGTTCATTTATTTAGAAGTTTACTATTCAGAAGAGTTTATGGGCTTCCCAGATTCTTTTTCTATGATTTAACCAGTAACTTTCAGCTACTCATCTGCTAGACAGCTAAATGGAAAATGAAGAGGCACTTCTACACCATCCATTTTGTGCAACTTTAAATTCTGATTAAAATTAAATTTGTACTTCATCTATTACACCTATCTGTATTTCTCCTGAGTTGCTAATCATGGATAATCAAAACTGGATGGAAATACGTCTTTAAAACATTACTATCTCACTTCCCTTCCAGGAGATACACAGGACAGAAGATAAGTGACAGCGATTGTCTTTCTGGATGACACTGAACAGGCTTGGTGTAAGATGTGAATGGACTTAGACTCTTGAGTGAGCCTGTTTGTAGTCTAACAATTCAATCTTGAAATTCCAGACTCTAAATCAGGAATTGCAAACCAAATGCCTACAGGGGCTCAGCAAGGCCAAATAGACAGCTCATTGTCCATCTAAAGGGGACAACTACTATTCAACTCCAGCCAATTATTACTATGGGTGATTGGCCACCCAGTGTTCCCAGATCTTTTCATTGTTTAAAATAAACTATTAATCCAGGTTTTTATATAAAATCACTGTGTTTTCAAATACTAGCAACAAATTTAAAAAATTTTAAACACTGTGCAAGCAAACAAACCAACCATGCGGACAGCTAGAAGTAGTTCACCAGTCTGCAACCTCTGCATTAAGAAATTTGGAGATAAATGGACTGAGAAGTATGGCTATAAGAAAAGTCTGCTTCAAGCCCTTTTCATCTGTGGTTAAGAAGGGCCCAGTCTCTTTTTCCTATTACAGGTCCGATTTAATATACTCCAGTTACTCTGGACCTTGAGAATATTCTGTTATCAAACTGTCCTCAGCAAGATATAAGAAAGGAGGCCAGGCGCGGTGGCTCACACCTATAATCCCAGCACTTTGGGAGGCCAAGGCAGGTGGATCACGAGGTCAGGAGATCGAGACCATCCTGGCTAACACAGTGAAACCCCGTCTCTACTAAAAACAGAAAAAATTAGCTTGGCGTGGTGGCGGGTGCCTATAGTCCCAGCTACTCAGGAGGCTGAGGCAGGAGAATGGTGTGAACCCGGGAGGCGGAGCTTGCAGTGAGCCAAGATTACGCCACTGCACTCCAGCCTGGGCAATACAGCAAGACTCTGTCTCAAAAAAAAAAGATATAAGAAAGGAAGCAAGCAAACAGCATTCATCTAGCTGAAGTATTAGGCATCTACCTGCAGTGGCCCCAAGCCCTCCTTAAAAAGAATTTCACCCAGATGCTCTGTAATAGGTCTCAGTCATACCATACCCACTCACCTCTATCTGAAAAATCAACCACTTGCTCAGTTTCTGAGCCAGATGAACGAGTCTGCCGAAGAGGGTATTTTTTCGGTGTCACTGGGGTAGGCTGCTGCTGACTACGGGTCACTCTTCTGGTAGAGTAAGCAGGCTCCTCAGTGCCAAAAGACTGCAAATTTCGAACAGGACTGGAATCTGATCCCAATTTTAAAAGAAAATAAAGAAAAAAGATGGAAATCTGTTTTACTTCCTATCCATATAATTTATTAGAATGTCGCTCCTCCTCCTCTTCGTATTTCACAAAATCCAACAAATCCTTAAAATATCTATTTAATTAAATAAAATATAAGCAAAAGAGCCTAGCTCAGGTATACAGATGTAATGTAGTACAGCATTAATAAGTTTAGGTTCTGGAATTAGGACTGAACTTGATTCAACTCCACTCCACCATACCAACTAGCTGTGGTATCTTGGGCAAGTTATTTCCTCCAAGCCTGTTTCCTGACCTATTCAAAAGGAAAATACTAGTAGCATATTCCTCATAACACTGTGGTGAGGAATAGCTGAGATAATGCATGTGAAGCACTTAACATGATCCGTGGTACAGACTGCTTTATAAATATTAACTGCATCCTCTCATTCTTCCCTTTTTCTAACCCACCATAAAACAGATATTCTATTACCAAAGATATAACAACAAACAAAACGATTTCCTTTCTTAAGGGGCCGATTTTTTTCTCTTATTACCCTCTCTGACACAATCATAATAGATTCATAAATGTAAAGCAGGAATGCAGCATTATAAGTTTTTTGGAAGGAAAAACCTATTCTGAGGCACTCAGCAGCCCTTTTATATCTCCAACCTGATGACAAAGGAAATGAAGGAAATTCAAAGCTGAAATTAAAGCATTTTTTAAAATATATGTAGATATGTTTTAGTTTGTGTGTTTTTTTTTTTATAAAGAGACATGTTTAATCATAGCTTGCTCTTCACAGAGATGACTACAGAGACTTTTAATCTATAATCCAGGAGTATATAACCATGCATTACAGACCAATTAGCCAAATGTAAAATAAACTAGATTCTTACCACAACTACCCTATGAACACTGCAACTTATTCTTTGCAAAAGGACCCTACATCTTCTGTGAAAACACCTCGTGTAGGGGAAACAGAAACCTACCTATGCGGCCAAAAGTAAAAACCAAAGGAAAAAATAACAATTTAGTGGTTAATTGGTGAAAGCAGGAAATTTGTGCCCTTTACTGTGCTGCTGCTTTGGTCTTCTTACTTTTGTTCTTTTTGTCCCTTTTCTTCAGCCCATCCATGTTAGTAGCACTCAGTAGATTTGAATAAGCCATCTGAAACTTATTCACTTGCTTGGAGCTCACCACAGTGCTGACCTTCTTTTTCCCATCGATGGCTCTTAACAGACACTTGTCTGAGGGCTTAAAGCCCTCCACAGAACCTTTCTTTGGAACGGGTTTGGTTCGACCACCATACTTCTTCAAGGTGATATAGATGTTGCCCGATGTCCGGCACTTCTGGAAAAGTCTGGTCAGCTCCGTCAGGAACTGCTCGCTCTCCAACAACACCACCGTGGTGACACTGGCTCAACTCCCTCCGCGTAAGCCCCTAGCAGTCTTAGTTTTGTTTTAATTGACATATAAGTGTACATATTTATGGAGTATACTATGATGTTCTGATAGACGTATACATTGTGTAATGATGAAATCAAAATAATTAGCATATCCATATCTCAAACACTTGTCATTTCTTTGTGGTGAGAACATTCAAAATCCTCTCAAAAGTATATTTTATTTTAATTAATTAATTTTTTTTCCAGAGGGCGGGAAGCACAGGCCAGGGCGCGGTGTCACCCTCACTCTCTCACGGCTGCACCCCTCAACATATATTTTAAAAACAAAAAATCTGAAGAAATCTTATAGATTCTCCAAAGAAGAAAACTGAAATTTTCCAAACTTTCGGGTGAGAAAAGTTAGCACAGAGCAAGGTTATCAATTTGTACATCTCCAAGGGGCCTCCTTTCACAATATGATCTACATTTTGCTCTAGGGAGGACCACCTTACATTGCCGACATTGTAAATGGTACCCCTGGAGTTGTGCAACTCTGTGGTCATGAGGTATGATAACTAGAAAGAGACCCAGCGCTTACGCATTTCCTAGCTGTTTTGAATATTTAGTTTTCAGGTGTCTAGGGCATGGTCAATTATACTTTCTACGAACATTATGTCTTTTCCTTAGCATATGCTGTTCCATCTGCTGAGAATAACATATTCCCATCTTTCAACTTGTAAATTCCTATCAGAGCCTTTAAGACGTCAGTGTGCAGCTGGGCACGGTGGCTCACGCCTGTAATCCCAGCATTTTGGGAGGCTGAGGCGGACAGATCACTTGAGATCAGGAGTTTAAGACGAGCCTGAACAACACGGCGAAACCCTGTCTCTACTAAAAATACAAAAAACAGCCAGGTATGGTGGTGCTCGCCTGTAATCCCAGCTACTTGGGAGGCTGGGGCAGGAGAATTCCTTGAACCCAGGAGGCGGAAGCTGCAGTGAGCCAAGATCATGCCACTGCACTCCAGCCTGGGCGACAGAGCGAGATTCTGTCTCAACAACAACAAAAGACTTCATCGTTGTGGGAGTGCTGCCCTAAATTGGCTGTCCTACCTCTGGGCTTCTGTAGTACTCTATGCAAACCCCTCTCACGGCCCTTGCCATAATGTATTCCCATGATCAATTTTCATATCTGTATCTTGCACTGAACTGTAAGATCCTTGAGGACAGGAACTATGATTTTTCTATCATGGTTCCTAGTACATAACATACTGCTTGAGTTATAGTAGCTATTTATCCATAGTCTCATTGTGGTAAAAATTTAAAGCTTAAGAAATCAAGAGACAATAACAATACTTTAGCTGAAATCCTAAATTCAAAAATAAAGTTAGCAACAGTTGTTAAAGAGGATATTCCCACTTTCTTGCTTGAAAAACTGATGGTTTTTCTCTCATTGTGCAACATACTTATATAAAAGTGACCAAAGCCGCAGGGCGTGATGGCTCACGCCTATAATCCAAGCACTTTGAGAGGCCGAGGCGGGCAGACCATGAGGTCAAGAGATTGAGACTATCCTGGCCAACATGGTGAAACACCATCTCTACTAAAAATACAAAAATTAGCTGGGCATGGTAGTGTGCACCTGTAGTCCCTGCAGGCTGAGGCAGGAGAATTGTTTGAACCCAGGAGGCGGAAGTTGCAGTGAGCCAAGGTCATGCCACTGCACTCCCCCTGGCGACAGAGCGAGACTCCATCTCAAAAAAAAAAATAAATAAATAAATAAATAAATAAATAAATAATAAAAAAATAAAAAAAAAATTAACCAAAGCAACACTGTTGAAGTGCTCAAAACATGTTAAAGTTTTTTTCCCTTAATCTATTATCACCTATTGATCATTAGCTTTCTGTATTAGCTGCAACCTTCTTTCCTCTTCAGGGAATACCAGAGCAGAGCCAGGAGGGGTCAAGGGTACCCTCCAAATCTAACCCCAGATGCCTAAATGCACTAGAGGTACTTCAAACTACCTTCCAGCCCCAAGATTCTCAATTCTTTATTACCAAAGCAAAATTCCATATTTCCACACTGACATTTTGGTACAACTATTAATATCTATCAAGTGTTTATTGGATTACATTCCAGAATTAAACATGGTTTTAGAAGTACTGGGCCTCTGCCAATAATAAGTCCAAGAGACTACAGATGCTCCTTGACTTATAATGCGGTTAAGTCTCAATAAAACCATCATAGGTTGAAAGTATTATAAGTTAAAAATGCATTTACAGGCTGAACATGGTGGCTCACATCTGTAACCCCAGTACTTTGGGAGGCCAAGGTGGAAGGACTGCTTGAGTCCAGGAGTTTGAGACCAGCCTGGACAACACAATAAGACCTCGTCTCTACAAAAAACAAAGAAAACTAGCTAGGCATGGTGGCGTGCACCTGTAGTCCCAGCTACTCAGGAGGCTGAGGTGGGAGGATCACTTGAGCCAAGGAGGTCAAGGCTGCAGTGAGCCAAGATCACACCACTGCACTCCAACCTGTGCAACAGAGCACAAGACCCTGTCTCCAGAAAATAAAAAAAGCACTATACACCTAACCTACCGAGCATCATAGCTTAGCCTAGCCTACTTTAAATAGGCTCAAACCACTTACATTAGCCTACAATTGTGCACAATTATCTAACACAAAGCCTATTTTTAATAAAGTGTTGAATATTGCATACAATTTATTAAAGACAGTACACTGAAGAGTACTGGTTTACCCTCATGATCAAATGGCTGACTGGGAGTTACGGCTCACTGACTGGAGTTATGGCTCACTGCCACCGCTCAGCAACACGAGAAAATATTTGGGCCACATATCGCTAGCCCAGGAAAAGGCCGAAATTCAAAATTCTAAAAGTTTCCACTGAATGCATATTGCTTCAGCACCACAGTAAAGTTAAAAAAAAATTAAGTCAAACCACCGTAAGTCAGATACCACCTGGACTTCAAGTCCCTAAGCCTAAAACATTCAAATAGAAAGTGAAGGGATAACATTCCCATTTTACTGATGGAGACACCGCGATCTGAAAAAACAAACAAACAAACAAATGACTCAAGACATACGTGTGTCTCTATCCATTATACCATCCGCAGTTCCTTTGGGTCTACAAATTGGATAGCAGCCCCCAACAGAAGCATTGTTAAAGAACTGAAAACTCTGCATTCACTCTACATTTTACCAATCATCTGGTGCACTGTCATCTACACCAAGCCAAGGGACCAGTTTCCACATTAACTAGGAAAATAATGTGATGGGCCAGTCAGCCTGATGTGAGGAGTGGTAAGGAAAAATGAAGATTTTTTTACCTTGAGAACTCTGGCTTAGCCTGGCTGAGGAGCGGGTGACTCGAGCAGATCGTCGGGATGTGCCATCACTTTCTGAACTGTCTGTGTGCTCGAGATCTGTAGAAAAATCGGAATCTTCGGTTCCATCTGAACTGCTGCCTGCATTCCTCTGTAATACCATAGATCCAGATATTAGCACAGAAGCATTTGGTCTGAGAGTTTGCATTAACATTGAAAATAAAACAAGCTGTAACACTGAAAACCCCAAGTTCAAACCTAAATAAGGATTCCACAAGCATTTCCCATCCTCCCACCCACCCCAGGCAACTTCACTTTATTTAGAACACTTAAATGGAACAACCTACAAATAAGGGACTTTTGTTAAATAAATGAAGAGCTTCCGTTTCATTCGCTCTCGTTGCCCAGGCTGGAGTGCAAGGGCGCAATCATGGCTCACTGCAACCTCCGCCTCCCGGGTTCAAGTGACTCTCCTGCCTCAGCCTCCCGAGTAGCTGGGACTACAGGTGCCTGCCACCACGCCCAGCTAATTTTTGTATTTTTAGTAGAGACGGGGTTTCGCTATGTTGGCCAGGCTGGTCTTGAACACCTGACCTCAGGTGATCCACCCGCCTTGGCCTCCCAAAGTGCTGGGATTACAGACATGAGCCACCACACCCGGCCATGAAGAGAATTAATTCTTACTGTATTAGCACTAAGTATGAACCAAGACCATTTGGAGATCAATATCACAAAAAAAGTCCACCGTAGTGAGAAAATCGTTGGTGCTGGACCTCATTTAACTTAGAGTAGCTTTTGTTCAACGTCTCCATGAAAAGCTATCATATTTTTTAAAAACCATATACTATCTCAAAATATCATGGACCACAACTCTAATCCCAAAAGAATTTAAGCAGAAAAAGATGAAAATTGTTAGTGCGTATGCCATCTATCCTTGAAGTTTCTCCACATGAAAGCCATCTATCTTCCAAAAAGGCAGCCTGCACATGAAGACTCATGGGTATTCAAAAACAGTTGTTTTCAAAACCATCTTTTCAATGAACAAGTATTTGTCAATTATTATCCTCCTGAGGAGTCCTTTCTTAGCCATAAAGATAACTTTTATCAATTATGCACTAACACTATACCCTTTACAAAACCAGAAAGGAAAAAATATTTGCTAAAAACAATACAAAGATTCACACTGTAAGTCCCAATTCTTTATTCAAAACCCTGAGGGCCAGTTGTGTTTAGAATTTGTAATTGTCTTGGATTTTTAGAAGGGAGTACTTTGCATGTATCCTGCAAATACCACACAATAACAAAACATAATAATATTTCTGCAGCAAAAAATATAAACAGTCACACTAAATGAGACACACAAAAACCCTAAGTAGCCTCAGGACAGATTAAGACAGGTTTGCCACCAAACAGGTTACTAAAAAAATGGACATTTTCAAGAAACTCCTGGTATTTGGGAAATTAAGAAAGAGGACTGTGGCCCTATTTCAAGGCACCAATATTATTCCTGCATTTGGTGAGCCTTAACATACACAGCACTGGCCGGGCGTGGTGGGTCATGCCTGTAATCCCAGTACTTTGGGAGGCCGAGGCGGGTGGATCACCTGAGGTCAGGAGTTCGAAACCAGCCTGACCAACATGGTGAAACCCCGTCTCTACTAAACATGCAAAAATTAGCTGGGCGTCATGGAATCAGTCTGTAATCCCAGCTACTAGGGAGACTGAGGCAGGAGAATCGCTTGAACCCGGGAGGCGAAGGTTGCAGTGAGCCAAGATCACGCCATGGCACTCCGACCTGGGCAACAAGAGCAAAACCTCGTCTCAAAAACAAACAAACAAAAAAAAACCACATACATACCACCCACCAGCTGAGGTCATTTTAGGAGACATTAAAAAGTGTACATTTTCAACCTGAAAAGCCTCTGTGAAGAGAAAGATTTCTATTGATATGAGCAAGAATACCACCCAGTTTTCCAAATATCTTAAGGGTAACCTGCCAGGAAATGAGCAAGAATCACAGAAAAGGGCTAAAATGAAGGGGGAATCTTAAAAGTCACCATTATAGTCTAATTACCTAGATATTTAAAGCCTTGACGTGAGACTTGTTCCTTCCTGGCTTGATCCTGGAACTCAGCTCTTCTCTGTGGCTTTTACCAATATACCTCCCATTGTACTCCAGGGCAGACTTAACCGCTCCTTCACTTCCTTCCTGTAACACTTTGTATACACCTCCAAGATGAGAACTTACTAGATCCTTCTAAGATTATTCACGTCTGTTTTCTCCTATCGGGCTGTGATACCCTTAGGCCAGAGATCACATCTAATTAATTTCTGAATCCTCAGCAACCACCGCGCAGAAAGTAATCAACAGACATTTGTTGAATTGAGTTAGATTTGTTCCATATTCTGGATCTGCCACTGCCTGAGTGGCTTGCGGCACTCCATGGACCTCCGTTAGTTCAACCGTAAGAAGAAAGAACGGGGCCATTCCTGGGTGATCTTCTAAGTGCCTTCTAATTCTACAAGTTTTTGGTTTTTACCAACTGCATTTTCTAGGCGCTGTCGAACTAGCAAATAAGGAAAGATTACGGCTTGGAGGCAACTGGCCTGAGAGGAATCCCCTGGGAGTGGGCGCTGGCTTCCCACCACCAAGTCTTCTGCTTTGTTGTGCCCCTCACCTGGAAGGTAACGAGGCCTCCAAAACCCCGCCTCTGCACCTATCAGCGTCACCGCTCGGAAAGGCGGGGATTCGGGCCACCCAATCGAGGTCCGCCTAAGCCGCGCCCCCACAAGACAGACTGCCAACCCCGACCAATCAGAAGAGGAGGGATCGTTCTCTCCAGCCAGTGGGAGAGCGCTGGGGCCGGGCCCAGACACCGCCCCCGCACGCGGGGAGGTGACCGTTGAGCCCAAACAGGCGGCGTCACCAGCCAATCAATATGCTTCCAGACGTTTCAGCGACCAATTAATAAGAACGCCTCCGATCCAGGCAAGCAGAGGGCGGGAATAGTTGCAAGCATAGGCCGAGGCCAGGGTAGGGCCCACATTTTTCTGTTGGGTATGGACAGAAGAGAGGGTGGCTGAACAAGGTTCGGGGGAGCGGGAAGTTGGGACCCAAGCATTGTGAGGCGTGGCCAACTGCGTCACGGTGCTCAATCGACTGTCCTTAGAAGCCCGCCATCCCTCCTCTCCCGTTTCTCACCTTCCTTCGCGGCATTGCCGGCGGCTGCGGCCCGACGGTTCCGATTCGGGCAGCGGCGGCAGCAGCAGCAGGAACGGTGGCTCCGGCGGGCTCCGTGGCGGCCTCTGTAGCAGTCCCAATCCTGCGGACGATCCCTAGTGCCTCCTGCCTCTCAGCGTCTGGAGCGTTCTGCGCAGGCGCCGCGGGCTGAAGCGCTTTTTCCTTCACTTCCGGCTGGGTCTCGCGTCACCTGACGTTACGGGCCAGAGAGGGTGCTGGGAGGTTCGATACTTTTGGTGAAGCTAGTGGGCGCCATTTTGAAGTTGGGCAGAAAGTGACTCCAGTGGTGGAACCCGGAGCCAACCATTTTTAGTTACGTGAGTGGCTCTGTTTGTGGGCGTGGGTAGCCATTCTTGTTTGGGGCAGAAGCCTGACAGTTGATGTAAACGGTTCTCATCTTTACCTTGGGCAAAATTTCCCTTTCCGGTCGTTTTAATTTCTAGAGTCGAGGAAGGAAACCCCCCAGAATCCATCAGGTTGCTGAGATTAGATTTAACCCCTTCGTAGCCTGATTGTTTAAAGGACGTTTCCGTTTGTTATATAAACTCAAAGTTGCGGAGGGATGTTTTGTAAAAGAAACTTTGTATTTTAAGAACTATCCTGGTCTCGAAGGGGTGGGAATGGGGAATTGAAAAAGGAACTAAAGGATAGCGTCCGCCATCAAGTTTCCTGTCTGGTAGAGGAGACATTGTCCTTGCCCTTAGCTAACAGCAAGTGAGTTAGTTGATGTCGCGGGGAGGAGGCAAAACCATTCTCCAGAAGCTGCAGCTCAAAGAATTCCCAATTTAGCTCTGTGGCGAGCACCCACTTCCTTCCCGCACTGTGTTTGGGTTTGAGACCACTGGGGGCCCTGGGGTGAAAAATGTGATTTGAAAGTGGGGAATGCAGTACCAGAGTCAGAAAAGCTTTGAACCCCATTTAGCTCAAATGACCTCTGGAATCCAGATGCTTGAG
The DNA here is from genome assembly GCF_006542625.1 of Nomascus leucogenys. NCBI lineage: Eukaryota > Metazoa > Chordata > Mammalia > Primates > Hylobatidae > Nomascus > Nomascus leucogenys. The sequence goes on from NW_022095769.1 coordinate 1,697,706, forward strand.
CAGAGAGTTACGAGGCGGAGGAAAAGGAAGGAATGTTTTTAGTGAAGCTGAAGCCCCCAAAAGAATGGACATTTAAATAATAATGAGAGGGCCTAGGAAGGAGAAGTTGGTCACAGATACTAGGCTGAAAGAAGCGCCTTAAGAAAAGGCTGGAAAGTGGAGAGCAGGCTTTGAGGATTTAACCTCTCCGGAGGAAAGGCCTTGAGAGGACCAAGTCTTGACCAATTGCGACTGAGGCACGCTCAGTCATTAAGTTAGGATCCCGAACCCCAATTTCAAACTGAGGCCCCGTTAAGATGGAGATTTCCCCCAGGAGCAGGGCTAAAGAACAAAGAAGCAGAAGGTAAACATCTGATTGATGTGCTAAGTAAAGAACTCTAAAGAGTTAAAGTTCCAGACCTTTAGCCAGCACTCTCCTTGGGGATGTCCTGGGCCAGTGTTGACACAGGCAGCTTTTAGTATTTAATACTTAGCTTTTAGTGCTTAGTATAAATACCTTTGATAACCTACTTAGGTTGAACTGCACGTAAGAACTTATTTGAAAATGGTTCACATTACTTCTTTGTAGCCCCTCACCACTTAAGCATTTAATTTCATACCATTACTCTGTTATTTTGCACTCACTGATATGTTCCTGAGGTTACATTTGAATGTTCTGGCTCCCCAACTGGTGGTAAGGATCTCTTACATTAAGAGCATATCTCAATTATTTCATACCATCCTTCTTTTTTTCTCTCTCTCTTCTTTTTTTTCCTTCCAAGACAGAGTCTTGCTGGGTTGCCCAGGCTGGAGTGCAATGGCTGGATATCAGCTCACTGCAAGCTCCACCTCGTGGGCTCAAGGGATTCTCTTGCCTCAGCCTCCCGAGTAGCTGGGACTGCAGGCATGTGCCACCACACCCGGCTAATTTTTGTATTTTTTGTAGAGACAGAGTTTCACCATGTTGCCCAGACTGGCCTCAAACTACTGAGCTCAACTACTGTCTTGGCCTTCTAGAGTGCTGGGATTAAGGTGTGAGCCACCACTCCCAGCCATACCAGCCTTTCTTTCTTTCTTTTTTTTTTTTTTTTTTTTTTTTGAGACAGGGTTTTGCTCTTGTTGCCAGGCTGGAGTGCAATGGCACGATCTCAGCTCACCGCAACCTCCGCCTCCCGGGTTCAGGCGATTCTCCTGCCTCAACCTCCCGAGTAGCTGAGATTACAGGTGCCCACCACCACACCTGGCTACTTTTTGTATTTTTAGTAGAGACAGTGTTTCTCCGTGTTGGTCAGGTTGGTCTTGAACTCCCGACCTCAGGTGATCCATCCGCCTCAGCCTCCCAAAGTGCTGGGATTACAGGTGTGAGCCACTGCGCCTGGCCCATACCATCCTTTCTAATGGTGCTCAAACCTCGTTCTTCCCACAATAAATGCTTGCTACTCAGTAAGAATATCATTACTGTTTTACAGTCTCTGAATGTATAGCGCTCAGAGATGGTGAAGTTACCCTCCCTGGAAATTAGTGTTTTAGAATAAGATCTTATCCTGACTTGCGTCCATCACACAAATACCAGCATTACAGATGTTCGAGGTTAGTTAATTTCTTAGGCTAGATTCCCTAAGACTGCAGCTGACACTAAAGAGTTTACAGTTTCATTTAGATATGGTTCTTGTCCTTGGAAAGTGTGCACTCTGGCAGAAAGATGAAAAAACTAACACCAGTAAGATAGAAACATGATCATAAGGAAAAAAATGTGTATAGTACTTGAAAGTAGACCAGCCAGGTATAGTTAGAATGGGGAAGGGGAGGATCTTAAAAGCTTATTCCTTCTTCTATTTTTTAAAACCAAATATAATATTTACTTTGAGGGTCATGTTCATCACAACACAATTAGCTTTCCAAGCAGGAACTGATGTTAATTTCAAAGCCTCTGACTGGTTGCCCCCTGGCCATCCTCAACCACCAGACTTCACGTTGACACTCTCAACAGTTCTCCTTGCCTTTCCATTTTCTCAGGCTTTCCTTCCTGCCTGGATGCATCTCCTAACCCTCATTAAAATTTTATTTTTTCAGAAAATCTTTTCCAATTCATTCTTTGTAAGGTAGTAGGGCGTAATGATACGTTATTTTGCACTTAACTGCTGGATTTGTTATTTTCCTTGTACAATTTGGTAGATAATTCTGTTCATTTCCGTTCCCAAACAGATAATAGAAACATAAATAAATCATGTTTATTGTATCATCAGCTCTACTAGTGTCCAGTACAGGGCTTTGATGTCAGATCTGAATTTTAATCTCTGCTCTGCTGCTTCCTACCTGCATCACTCTTGGACAAGTTTTTGTTTTTGTTTTTTGTTTTTTAAGAGACAGTGTCTCACTCTTGTCACCCAGTCTGGAGTGCAGTGGCACAATCATAGCTCACTGCAACCTTGATCTCCTGGGCCAAGCGATCCTCCCACATCAGCCTCCCGAGTAGCTAGGACTACATGTACACACCACCATGCCTGGCTAATTTTTAGATTATTTGTAGAGATGAGGTCTTGCTACATCGCCCAGACTAGTCTCGAACTCCTGGCCTCAAGCCATCCTCCCACCTCAGCCTCCCAAAGCACTGGGATTACAGGCATGAGCCATGCCTGGCCTTGGACAAGTTTTAAATTTGTTTGTGTCTCAGTTTTCTCACCTGTGATGTGGGGACATTAATAGCCACCTCACAATGTTGTAAGGAATAAAGGAGATGAGTGTTGTAAAGCTCTTTGCACAGTTCCTGACATAGAGTAATTGCTCAATAAATGGCTATTGTTATTTATATTTCCAGGCACTCTAGTCATGGCTATAACATTCTAATGTTAGTGACTATATCTTTACATGGTCTCAGTGATTGTTTGCTTTTATCTGTTCAACCTCTTTAACTCTGTTCAACCTCTGTTCAACCACTTTAACTGAAGACATACAGAGTGATTACCCAGGCATTACTCACCCAGGTACCAGGCACTGAGTTATACCCCATGGACAAAACTCCAACTTTCCCCTAAAGGAGCTTAGAATCCAGTAGGGAAGACAAGCCAGTGAACACACACTTACAAAACACTGTGGAGTATTACATGGGAAAATAGGAAGATAAGCAAGGTTCAGAAGTGCCACAGAGGAGGAGGTAGACTGTTTACTCTGGAAAGTTTAGGAAAGGATTCATAAAAGGTGTGAAACAAGAGTGGAATTTCACAGGATGAATGTTTGCCAGTAAACAAGGACAATATAAAGGTTTTCCATGCAAAGAAAACAGAATGTGCAATATTAGAGAGGTGTGGAAGAGCATTATCTATGGGTGCCTAGGAGGGTACATAATAGGCATGGTTTTGGGAACCAGTTCATGCAGAGTGTTCAACACCCTTCTATGGAGACTGAACTGGAAGTGGTCGGCAATTTCTGAAAGTCCTTAAGCAGAGGAGGCCGCCAGTCAGACATGCATTTTAGAAATCTCTTTCTGGCAGCTGTGAAGGGCACTGATCCAGTAGGAGGGAGACCCAAGGCAGGAGACCAGTTAGGAGGCTGCTGAAATAGCCTTAGCCAGAGACGAGGAGGGACTGAAATAGGCACTGGGAGTGGGGGCAATCTTTTGTGTGTATGTGCTTGTGTTATTTCCTTACTTGTATCAGTGTCTTGTCTCCTCAGTTTTGTAAGCTCCCTAAAAGATCCCTTGATGTCCTTTAAAATGTTTCCTTGACAGTAAAACTATAGGTACCATATTTCAAATACAAAATGTAGTTGTTCATTGTTTGCTTCTCCCAGAGGTTGGGAGCCGTGCCTGGATGGCCACAGCATCTCCAGCTTCTCCCTTGCTGCCTAGCACCCAAAAGGGCTCAGTAATTGGGGTGGCACCAAATTGAATGTTTCTCACCCCACTACCAATTGTTGACTCAGCTAGGAAAGGCTTGCACAGAACCAGCCATGCTCTCTCCTCTAACCCTCTTTCTGACCAGTGAGGTGGCTAATAGGGGTTAGGGATAGCCATTTCCTCTGTATGCAGTCTTGTAAGGTGGGGGAAGCATGCCTTGATCTTTTAAAGACAGTGCTAGTGTAGCCAGGCCAATGTCATAACTTCTGAGGCAAAGTATTGGCTTAGTCTCTATCCCTTTGGGAGAAGGGATCTCAGAGGTTGCTGATGTGACCATAATTCCTGTTAAAATATTTTCATTTGCAGCTGCCTTAAAAATGGTCAGCACAGTCACTAATAGGCCCTTCTTCCTTACTCTTGCTGGAGATGGCCTGGAGCTTCTCTTACATTCTGGCCACCTAATTTGGATCTTGTAGCACCCTTAGCCCCCACCCGCAGCCCCACCCTAGGAGAAGTTATTGGACAGATCCCAGCAGGCTCAGGCACAGCTCCCCGCCTCTGCAGCTGGGGATATAAATAACTACCAAAGCTAAACAGTCAAATAACCACATTTTGAAAATCGCTAAAAAAAAAAAAAAAATCACTCTGATCTTGATTCAATAGCAGTTCTTCTCCCACCTCTGCCCTTCATCTCCCCCCTTCCTCCACTTATCTACCTCCCTTCCCTGATCCAAGCTCCCTAGGGAAGTCAATCTGAGCACAAAGCTGTCTTATGATGAAGACATCCTTTTCCATATTCTATGGGGCCAAAGCCCTCCAGGGCTGTAGTTATAGTTACAAGATGTTGTTATGGCAGCAGAGGCCTCAGGGCAACATATGTTCCACAATGGTAATTGGGTTTTCTTTAACAGACTGTCTCTCCTGGGTTGTCCATGCCCAAATTCACTTACCAAGAAGACCAGGGAATTGCTGTTATGGATGAGCCTTCATTTTTTGATTCCAGCAAAACCAAATTGCTGTATTTCCCGGGGTGGAAAGTACCTGGTCACCATGGGCTGAGACATTTAGACTGCAGGCATTTTCATTTATACATTCAACAAATGTTTATTGAACACCTGATAGGTGCTAGGCATTGGCCAGAAGCTGAATAAGCAGACATGGTCTTTCCTCTCTGTCAATTTAGGACAAGTATGTACAGGAAGGGGCTAGAGGAGCACTTTCACCTGCCCTCAACCCCTTTCCACCATTTCAAAATGATTAACGCAGTGTAATAACACTAAATGAAAATTTGAGGAAAATAAAAGACATCCATAATCTCACTGCTGCCACAAAAGATTTTTGTTTTTTGTTTTTTTTTTTTTTTGAGATGGAGTCTCGCTCTGTCACCCAGGCTGGAGTGCAGTGGCGCAATCTTGGCTCACTGCAAGCTCCGCCTCCCGGGTTCACACCATTCTCCTGCCTCAGCCTCTCCGAGTAGCTGGGACTACAGGTGCCCGCCACCACGCCCGGCTAATTTTTTGTATTTTTTAGTAGAGACGGGGTTTCACCGTGGTCTGGATCTCCTGACCTCGTGATCCGGCCGCCTCGGCCTCCCAAAGTGCTGGGATTACAAGCGTGAGCGGCCGGCCCTTTTTTTTTTTTTTTTTTTTTTTTTGAGACAGAGTCTAGCTCTGTCACCCAGACTGGAGTGCAGTGGCGTGATCTCAACTCACTGCAACGTGTGCCTCCCGGGTTCAAGCGATTCTCCTGCCTCAGCCTCCCAAGTAGCTGGGACTACAGGTGCGTGCCACCATGCCCGGCTTATTTTTCTATTTTTAGTAGAGACAGCATTTCACCATGTTGCCCAGGCTGATCTCAAACTCATGGTCTCAAGTGAGCCACCCGCTTTGGCCTCCCAAAATGCTGGGATTACAGGCATAAGCCACCATGCCTGGCACAAAGCTTTTTTTTTTTGAGACAGAGTCTCGCTCTGTCACCCAGGCTGGAGTGCAGTGGCGTGGTCTCCGCTCACTGCAAGCTCTGCCTCCCAGGTTCATGCCATTTTCTTGCCTCAGCCTCCCAAGTAGCTGGGACTACAGGTGCCCACCACCACACTGGCTAATTTTTTTTGTATATTTAGTAGAGACAGGGTTTCATTGTGTTAGCCAGGATGGTCTCAATCTCCTGACCTCATGATCCGCCCACCTCGGCCTCCCAAAGTGCTGGGATTATGGGCATGAGCCACCACACCTGGCCCAACTATTTTTATTTTTTGTATATTGCCTTCCATTTTTTCTCCTCATGCATATATTTTATGTGCATATTTTAATATAGATAAACCCATTATTTACATGAAATTTTATTTTTATTTTTTTGAGACAGGATCTTGCTCTGTTACCCAGGCTGGAGTGCAGTGGCACAATCACCTCTCACTGCAACCTTGACCTCCTGGTTTCAAGCGATCCTCCTGCTCAACCTTCCAAGTAGCTGTGACTGCAGGCACATGCCACCATACCCCGCTAATTTTTTATTTTCTGTAGAGATGGGGTCTCATTATGTTACCTAGGCTGGTCTCAAACTCTTGAGCTCAAGGGATCCTCCTGCCCCAGCCTCCCAAAATGCTAGGATTATAAGCATGAGCCACTGTGCCTGGCCGAAATTTTATATTTTGTACATCTTCTCAGCATTTTCTATGTTTCCCTAGAGTCCTCATAATTGTAACTATACTCACTGTGTGACATTGCACTGTGGTGCTATGATGTAATGTGCTCTCATTCTCCTGTTGTGGAGTTATTAAAGCTCTCTTATGTCAGATAATGCTGCAGTGAGTGTCTGCATGCATCCATAGCTCTCTCCTGTTTTTATTTCTGCCACTTATATATTGCTTCTTTCCTTAAAGACTTGCACAATTTACAGTGTCATCATCAGTGCAAGGGTGCCAATTTAAGTCATTGTTTCCATTGTTTCCAGAACTACACGTTACCACTTTTTAAAAATCTTGTCATTTTAATAAAAATGAAAATGGCACCCCAAATGTGCTTTTGATTTTATTTCTACTGAGGATATACTTCAGTCTTTCATGTGTTTATTTACTAGGTCTGTTTCCATTTCTGGGAAACCCTATTCATTACTAATTTATCTTGATGATTTTCTTAAGTTTGAGTGAGAGAAAGATGCTTTGTCTGAGCTACATTCAGTTATGGGTCAGTGTTACTGTTACTAAGAAGGCAGAACATGGCCGGGCATAGTGGCTCACACCTGTAATCCCAGCACTTTGGGAGGCCAAGGTTGGGTAGAGTTCAAGACCAGCATGGCCAACATGGTGAAGCCCTGTCTCTACTAAAAGCACAAAAATTAGCCGGGCATGGTGGTGGGCACCTATAATCTCAACTACCTGGGAGTCTGAGACAGGAGAATCGCTTGAACCCAGGAGGCGGAGGTTGCAGTGAGCCGAGATTGTGCCATTGCACTCCTGCCTGGGTGCCAGAGCGAAACTCCATCTCAAAAAAAAAAAAAAAAGGCAGAACATTTGCTTCAGAATCATGTCTTTAGTAATTTTCTCCTCACTCTTTCCCCCTGGCATCCCAATTACATCTAGCGGTGAATGCTGTCAAGTTCACATACTACTGAAAAAGAGTGAGATTGTAAACAGAATGTGTACATGGCATGGATGAAAGTGGTGAGGAGAGGCTGGGCACGGTAGCTCACGCCTGTAGTCCCAGCAATTTCGGAGGCTGAGGCAGGCAGATCACTTGAGGCCAGGAGTTCAAGACTAGCCTGCCCAACATGGGAAAACCCCATCTGTACTAAAAATACAAAAAATTACTGTTGGACCTGTAGTCCCAGCTACTTGGGAGGCTAAGGTGGGAGGATTGCTTGAGCCCAGGAGGTGGCAGTTTCAGTTAGCCGAGATCACGCCACTGCCCTTACCCCAGCATGTGTGGAGGGGCCATTATAAAAGCCATAGTCAGTCTTGCCCACTATAAGAACCATGAAGATGATTTTGTACACACTACTTTCCTGGTGACCTGGGAGAAACTAAAAAGTTTCCCAAACTAGTCAACCTCAGGAGAATAAAAAAATGACACTGCATTTTGTCATTTGTAAAATGTGGGTCTTTTTATTTGTTGGGAGATGCTTTCCCAGGCATAGGGGCTAGGAACGGGTTCCTCTGAGTCATTTATACATGTTTGCCCAATCTCCCTTGTGATTAACTGTACCCAAATATGAATCAACTGGCCAATGGGAGGGGTATAAGCCACAACCAGGAAACACATTTTCTCTATTTAAGGCAAACCAGCCCATACATAGTTCAGACCCACAACCTTGGACATCTTAGTCTTGCTCTTACCAACTGAGGTTACTGAGCCCAATCCAATCTCAGAAGTTAAGGACGATTTTCTTGCTAGTCTGGAAATTACATGAGGATGGGTGGACATCCAGTCATTGTATTATGTGCCTAGCCTTGCCAGCAGATGTCACTACACCAAACCACATTTTCCAAAGATATGACTGGAAGGAAAGGACTGGCTTTAGAAAGGCTGAGTCCGACCATTGTGACCCTCTTCTCCCATGGCTTCATTAATACCCCTGGAAAACTATGAAGGATACGTATATATCCATGGTTCCCAACTGTCCTGAGGCCTAAACTCAGCAGGTCAAGACCCAAGGCTCTGGGCAGAGTCAGAGTTCTTATCCAGGAACCTTCTCCAGATTGGGTGGGGAGCACAGCTGCTGTAGGAAGGGTGGCAGGCCATTTAAATGGGGGGTACGCATGATAGAGTTATCTAGGAACAAGAGCCATAGTCTTGGGGCTGTTCCAAATGTCATGCGGAGTTGATATCTCAGGCAAAGCACTCCACCCACTCTCCACCCTGCCCCTCTGCCCACATGGGTGGGGGCTATCCCTTGCCTGAGGGCTGTAGGCTAGGGCTGATCCATGGGTTCTGGGGGCTCCCCAGTGACAGCCAGGCGTAGCCACACCATGTCAGGATGCTGGAAAAGTTCCTTGCAGCTTAGACCGTCATGACTGTTCTCCTTCCGGACAACTATAAGTAGCATCCGTAATCTGGGAGAAAAAACCATTGGCAGCTCTTCTGTAAAGACCTTCATTCCATATGCCTATCCGTGGAGGGGTAAAGACAGAAATCCTTCCCTGGCCTGCAGTGTCCTGCATGGTCTGTCTTCTGGCTAACTCTCCAGGCCCATCTCACACAAACCTGCTTCCTTTTCAGTGCCGCAGCTTCACTGGCCTTCCTGCAATTCCTTAGGAGTGTGCAGGTTTCTTCCTTCTCAGGACCTTTGCACATACTCTACTCTGCCTGGAATGTTCTTCCCCCATATTCTTTGCCTATTTTCACTAATCCTTCAGATCTCAGCTCAAATATCATTTTCTCAGGAAACGTTTTCCTGAACCCTCCAGGCTAGATCAAGGCCCCCACTGCCATGCTCTTATTGCACACTGTGCTTTTCTTCATAGCACTTGTCTCAGTTTGTAATTACACATTTATGTGTGTGATATTTGGATTCTTTACTTTCTGTCTCCCCAACACACACCCCAGACTGTAAGTTCCATGAGGGCAGTGTCCATTTTACTTACCATTGCATTCTCAGGACTTGGCAGAGTGCATGGCACTTAGTAGGCATTCAATAACTATCGGATGTATGCATGAATGGCAAGTAGGTAAATGAAGGAAGTTAGAAAACATAGTGTTACTCTTGTACATACATTTATATAGTATTTGCATGTGAAATATAGTGCCTAATTCTGGTCACTCTCCCTGCAAAGGAAGATACATCAGAGTCAGGGAAAGTAATCTAAATTGATCTAAATGGAGACTACTATACCAGGCAAAATGTTAAAAGATTGTCAAAAGATAGAGGCTGAGATCATGATCCATATATATGAAAATATAAAGGTGATACATGCAGATTTGTTTTCAAAATCCCAAAAGTCAACACTAAGGGTCATTTTTTAAAAAACAGACTGTGGATTCTCCAGAGGAGGGACCGTGTGTTATTTATCTGCATATCTCCAGCACCTAGCATGATGCCTGGCACTTAATAGGGACTCGAGAAATGTGTTCTGAACCATTTTTGTTGTTAGCTTAAAAGAGGTAGACTTGAGTGGAAGGATAAATAAGGTAGTATGCAATTATTCACTTGGGAAACCCCAGAGGCAAAAAAAGAAAAGTATGAATAGGGTCAAGAAGGGTTCCTTTACATGTATAGACAATAGCTACACAAGGGACTGTTTCAGGGACATTAGGGCTATTCAGGGCCCATCCGTTGACCTTTTGAGATCATCCTTATGAAGGGCAATTACCATGTGCTCCCACAAAGTGCATCTTCTTCCCACCAGGAAGGACCAAATTCTAAGCTGTATAAGTCATTGGTCTCACCCTACCCCAGTGCCTCCGTGTTATCGCCTTCAGTGCCCTCCACTCTTGGGCACAGACCCTGTTGGTCCCTTGGCATATTCTACTCTGTTTCCCACCAGAGAAGGGAAAATCCCAGAAGGTGGTGCCCTTCAATCAGAAGTAAAAATGGCTGCATCTCTCAGGGCAACCAGTGCCTGGGCCTGGTATTCCTGAGCCCACAGCAGGGAGGCCATTAGCCCCGGTCCCAAGAATCCCTGCAACCAGCATCCCTGGCATTTAGCCTTCCATCCCTGGCACTTAACCCCCTGGCCCCATAAGAAGGGATATTTCAAATAGTTTTTCTTGGAGCCTTGAAGGGTTCAAAAGAATTCTTGAACATTAAAAAAAAAAATCCTCCAAAAACAGCTATTAAGCTGCTTGGCCTCACTTATTTCTTCCCTCTCCCAGCAGTGTGGAGCTTAAAGAAAAGGTTGAGGATTTGGATGTGTGTCCATTAACCTCATTCCAGCCAGTTCCATAGGTCTCATACAAGATACTACCAGAGTCTCAGGCCCCAGGAGGGGTGAAGGCTGTATCCTGTCCCAAAGCTGGGTCTGAAGGAATAGGCATCAAGAAAAGAGATACCTTGACTCTTGTCAGTGGTGCACTGGTGCCTCATGGAAACTAGGCTTGGGGCTTCCCTCTTCGCTTCCCACCCCTCCCCTTCCAGCAGCCTATAAATCACTGAGTATGAAATACTGTCTGGAGGACCCTGTTCCCCCACCCCTACCCTGAGGCTCCCTGCCAGGCAGAAGGCTGCAAGCTAAGCAGGGAGAAAAGAGAGAATGGGCAGCAGGCAGGAGTGCCCATCATTTATCAACCAAACACAGCGGCCAGCCACTCTTTCCAGCAGCATTCTGGCAGGCTGGGCAGGCGATGCAGCCAGTGTTTTCTGGCAATGGAGAGCACAGTCCCGCAAGAATTCCCCTTATTTGGCTGCCCCACCCAAGAGGTGGGGAGAGAGAGTCAAGGAGTGAGTCCTTTTCTCTTTTGAATTTTTGGTGGTTTCAGAATCCACACACGCTTCTGGTCCTGCATGGATTCTTAACTCCTCCTCCACCCTCTTCCGCCAAGTCTCCCCTAGAGCCTCCTCTTGCAGCTTCCCTTTTTTTTTTGGAGACGGAGTCTCGCTCTGTCGCCCAGGCTGGAGTGCAGTGGCGCAATCTCGGCTCACTGCAAGCTCCGCCTCCCGGGTTCACGCCATTCTCCTGCCTCAGCCTCCCAAGTAGCTGGGACTACAGGCGCCCGCCACCACGCCCGGCTAATTTTTTGTATTTTTAGTAGAGACGGGGTTTCACCGTGGTCTCGATCTCTGACCTCGTGATCCGGCCGCCTCGGCCTCCCAAAGTGCTGGGATTACAAGCGTGAGCCACTGCGCCCGGCCGCAGCTTCCCTTTTGACCCCACAAAGAGCTTTCCTACTTTCCCTGGCGCACTATTGAAGTGTCGGAGGAGTCCCGGTTCCCTAGCTCTGGCAGACTTTCTGAAAGGGCAGCGCCAGCCTCCTCCTCCTTTAATCTTCTGGTTTCTCCTTCATGGAAACCCCCCAGCTTTCCCCATCTTGCTCTCCTCCCCCAAAGTAGGAGGCTTGGACAAAGGGAGTGGATTTGGTCCTAGGCTAGTCCACTGGAGGCAGAGACTAATAGTAAATAATAATCCTTTCGCAGAATAGTTCAACTCCCATACCAGGAGCAGCTAGAAACATCTAGACGCACCTCCATAATTTCTTAGCATTATAAACAAAATCAGAGCTCTAGAGTTTTTAGGGCTGTGAAAGGTGACAGAGAGGCAGAGGAATGACTGGTCTAGCCTGTATTTCTTACTTGTCTAGGTCTGGGTCTCTCTGACCTAGTCCACTGAGCCCCTCAATAGTGGTTATGCACGGTCTTTGAAAGCAGTTGGACCATTCCCTTCTAGCTATATAACCATCGATATATTTTTTAACCTCTCTGTGCTTCAACTTCCTCACCTGTGAAATGGGGATGATTATACCAACTGTATAGGGTAGTCATGAGGATCAAATGAGACCATGTATGTAAATTGCTTAGCCTGTAGTCAGCGCCCAGCAAGTGGAAGCGCCCTTCTTCTGTGCTGTGAAGCAGGGGCACATGGCTGGTTACATCATGGCTGTTGGCTGTGTTCCTTCCTGGAGCCTTGATGTTACTATCTCCACAGGCATATGAAGGGAGGGGGATGGTGCTTTTTTGGCATTCCGAGGAATGCAAACCCACCACTGGTTCAGGAATCCCCATGGTTTCTAATCAGGAGAAGAATTCAGAATTGGGAGTACAGGGCCAAGAAATTGACAGAATTGGTATCTAAACCCTAACTCGACATTCTAGGCAAATACCCAGGAGGCCAGAGAGTTGGACGGAGCTTTTGGGTGGGACTTCCAGGGAAGGTGCCAACTTGTGTGATATTATCAGAGTGGCAAGGAAGAAGCAAGGCCAAGCTGCTTCCTACCCCAGCAGAATACAGGCTACTTTGTAGACTACCAGGCCTTTGCCAAAGTTGAATGGAAGCAGGGGTCACAGAGGCCACTGGTGGAATGTACTGGAACATTCCAGGCCCTTCCGCTGCACAACACAACTCCTCGAGGCATTGAACCATCAGGGGCTTCCAGAATTGGATACAAGGTCCTCATCTTCCACCATGCACAGCAGGAGAAACCACCTGCGAAAAGGAGCACTGTCCTAAGAGCCACTAAGTTACTAAGTGGGAGGAGTGTCAGTCAGCCCTTTGGGACTTTTTCATCAGATAGAGAGACTTGACTGCCAAGGCCATTTGTTGAGCCAGGGCCGAGTTGTGGAATAGATGTGTTGGGTACAGGAAATCCACAGTAAAAACCAGGAATAGACACCAAATTCAGTCAGGGTTGAAGTGTTGGGTGGGATGTAACTGGGCTTCATTCTTTCAGTCAGAAGTAGATTTACAGTGCCGGGCGCAGTGGCTCATGCCTGTAATCCCAGCACTTTGGGAGACCTAGGCAGGCAGATCACTTGAGGCCAGGGGTTTGAGATCAGTCTGGCCAACATGGCAAAACCCCGTCTCTACTAAAATACAAAAATTAGCCGGGCATGGTGGCACATGTCTGTAATCCCATCTACTCGGGAGGCTGAGGCAGGAGAATTTCTTGAAACTGGGAGGCAGAGGTTGCAGTGAGCTGAGATTGCACCACTGCATCCAGCCTGGGCAACAGAGGGGGGCCAGAGGGTGGGGTAAGAAGTAGATTTACAGTGATGCTAGTGAAACTTAGGGAGTCAGAGCCCCTCACTCGCACAGACCGCTTCCAAGGCACTGTACCTAATTCTATGTGTATAATTTTTTAAACTCTTACTTAATGAGGAACCCCCAAAGTGATTTTTTTTTAAGAAGAAACATCAGGCCTCACAAAATCTGGAGCCTTTCCCACTATCAGCCTGCAGGACCGTTAGCCTCAACTTTCAGGAGTGGATCAGGAATATTAGTTGGAGAAACAGTCAAATACTTAAATAACCAACACTGACTCAACATTGCTAGATGCACTAGCTTGTGCTAGTTGCTGACCAGAAATACCAGAGTTGACTGGGCCCGGTGGCTCACACCTGTAATCCCAGCACTTTGGGAGGCTGAGGCGGGCAGATCACGAGGTCAGGAGTTTGAGACCATCCTGGCCAACATGGTGAAAGCCCGTCTCTACTAAAAATACAAAAATTAGCTGGGCGTGATGAGGTGAGCCTGTAGTCCCAGCTACTTGGGAGGCTGAGACAGGAGAATCGCTTGAACCCAGGAGGCAGAGGTTGCAGTGAGCTGAGATCGTGCCATTGCGCTCCAGCCTGCATGACAGAGTGAGACTCTGTCACAAGAAAAAAAAAAAAAAGACCAGCCTGGGCAGCATGACGAAACCATGTCTCTACAAAAATTAGCCAGGTGTGGTGAATGCCTGTAGTCCCAGCTACTCCGGAGGCTGAGGTGGGAGGAGGATTGCTTGAGCCTGGGAAGTCAAGCCAGTGAGCTATGATTGCACCTCTGCACTTCAGCCTGGGTAACAGAGAGAGAGCGAGACTATCTCAAGAAAAAGAAATACCAGAGTTAATGAGTTCCTTTGCTTTCAGTTGGGGAGAAAAGACAACCATATTTAAAATGACTTGGAGAAATTATAAAGCTACCTTAAGGCCAGGCGCAGTGGCTCACGCCTGTAATCCCAGCACTTTGGGAGGCCAAGGCGGGCAGATCACCTGAGGCCAGGGGTTTGAGATCAGTCTGGAGAAACCCTGTCTCTACTAAAAATACAAGAATTAGCTGGGTGTGGTGGCACATGCCTGTAATCCCAGCTATTCGGGAGGCTGAGGCAAGAGAATCGCTTGAACCAGGGTGGCGGAGGTTACAGTGAGCCAAGATTGTGCCATTGCACTCCAGCCTGGGCAACAAGAACTAAAATCTGTCGCAAAATAAATAAATAAATAAATAAATAAATAAATAAAAGCTACCTTAAGCGACTACAAAATTATTATGGGCTACAAACTGAACACCTAAGTCCTGAAAGAATTAGTAGCTGATAAGGGCAGATGAGGAACACTTGGAGAAAGCGAGGTCTAATTTGAAGCTAAAGTAAATGATGGTGAAGATGGAGTTGCAGGGCAGGGGGATATCTCGTTGACCAAGGCACAGAAAATAAAATTTAATAAGAATCTGTGGTGATATTTTGTAGTTATCTACAACAATTTACATCTGTAATATAAATGATATTTTTCTTTTTTTTTTTGAGACGGAGTCTCGCTGTGTTGCCCAGGCTGGAGTGCAGTGGCGCAATCTCGGCTCACTGCAAGCTCCGCCTCCCGGGTTCACGCCATTCTCCTGCCTCAGCCTCTCCGAGTAGCTGGGACTACAGGCACCCGCCACCACGCCCGGCTAATTTTTTGTACTTTTAGTAGAGACGGGGTTTCACTGTGGTCTCGATCTCCTGACCTCGTGATCCACCCGCCTCGGCCTCCCAAAGTGCTGGGATTACAAGCGTGAGCCACCGCGCCGGGCCTAAATGATATTTTTCTTTCTTTTCTTTTTTTTTTTTTGGTCGGAGTCTCGCTCTGTTGCCCAGGCTGGAGTGCAGTGGTGTGATCTCGGCTCACTACAACTTCCATCTCCCGGGTTCAAGAGATTTTCCTGCCTCAGCCTCCTAAGTAGCAGGGATTACAGGCGTGTGCCACCACACCTGGCTAATTTTTTGTTTTGTTTTGAGACAGAGTCTCACTCTGTCACCCAGGCTGGAGTGCAGTGGTGCGATCTCAGCTCACTACAACCTCCGCCTCCCAGGTTCAAGCAATTCTCTGCCTCAGCCTCCTGAGTAGCTGGGATTACAGGTGCCCGCCACCACGCCTGGCTAATTTTTTGTATTTTTAATAGAGACGGGATTTCACCATGTTGGCCAGGCTGGTCTTGAATTCCTGACCTTGTGATCCGCTCACCTCAGCCTCCCAAAGTGCTGGGATTATAGGTGTGAGCCATGGCGCCCGGCCAATTTTTGTATTTTTTAGTAGAGACGGGGTTTCACCATGTTGGTCAGGCTGGTCTTGAACTCTTGACCTCCTGATCCTCCTGCCTTGGCATCCCAAAGTGCTGGGATGACAGGCGTGAGCCACCACACCTGGCCATAAATGATATTTTTCGACTGTGAAAATAAGCTCTGGGGCCTATGCCCTGGGTCTAAAGGAAATCAGACCATAGACCACTTTTCAAATTACTCATCTCTCCTGTTTTCATATCTTTGAACTGGATTTTTTTTTTGACACAGTCTCACTGTATTGCCCAGGCTGGAATGCAGTGGCATGATCTTGGCTCACTGCAGCCTCTCCCTCCAGGTTCAAGTGATTCTCCTGCCTCAGCCTGCCAAGTAGCTGGGACTACAGGTGCCCACCACCACATCCAGCTAATTTTTATTTTATTTTATTTTTATTTTTTGAGACGGAGTCTTGCTGTGTCACCCAGGCTGGAGTGCAGTGGCGCAATCTCGGCTCACTGCAAGCTCCGCCTCCCGGGTTCACACCATTCTCCTGCCTCAGCCTCCCAAGTAGCTGAGACTACAGGTGCCCGCCACCATGCCTGGCTAATTTTTTTCTATTTTTAGTAGAGATGGGGTTTCACCATATTAGCCAGGATGGTCTCGATCTCCTGACCTCGTGATCCGCCCACCTCAGCCTCCCAAAGTGCTGAGATTACAGGCATGAGCCACTGCGCCTGGCCAACACCTGGCTAATTTTTGTATTTTTAGTAGAGACAGGGTTTCACTATGTTGGGCAGGCTGGTCTTGAACTCCTGACTTTGTGATCCACCCACCTCGGCCTCTCAAAGTGCTAGGATTACAGGCGTGAGCCACCGCACCCAGCTTGAACTGGATTTTGATGATACTTTTTTTTTTTTTTTTTTGAGGCGGAGTTTCCCTCAGTTGCCCAGGCTAGAATGTAGTGACACAGAATTAGCTTGCTGCAGCCTTGATCTCCTGGGTTAAGCATTCCTCCCTCCTCAGCCTCCCAAATAACTGGGACTACAGGTATGCCCCACCATACCTGGCTAATTTTTTAAATTTTTACTAGAGACCAGGTCTCACTATGTTGTCCAGGCTGGTCTCGAACTCTTGAGCTCAAGTACTCCTCCCACCTCAGCTTCCCAAATTGCTGGGATTACAGGTGTGAGCCACCGTACCTGGCCCTTTTGATGATACTTGATGCCTGATTTGGTGCATGGTGTGAAGGGAAGGGAGAGGGAGTGGATGTAGAATCAGGTGGAGAATGTCAAAGATACTGTAGCTTATTTGCCCCCCGGGACAATTGTAGTTTTGAGGCAGACTTGAAGAAGGCAAGTGGGAAC
This sequence comes from Nomascus leucogenys, assembly GCF_006542625.1. NCBI lineage: Eukaryota > Metazoa > Chordata > Mammalia > Primates > Hylobatidae > Nomascus > Nomascus leucogenys. Next base: position 1,714,760 of record NW_022095769.1, read on the forward strand.
AGTGGAGAAGAAAGAAATCTAAAGTGGGGCATGAAACATCTTTTGGTTTATACACAGTCTCCTGGGAATGTACTCAACCAACATCCCTTCTCCAGAGACTTTCCTCTGGGAGGGGGCGCCTAGGAAAGTCAGGTGTGGAGGAGGCAAACTGTTCCTACTAAGGCACTGCTCTAGAAACCAGCTGGTTTCTCAAGGTACCCACATGACCCAGTGGAACTAGAGTATACTTTAATTCATTTTTCATGAAGCAGCATCTGCGTGCAGTGCTAGGTGTTATGGAGAGATGACCAAGACATACCTGCTCTCCTTAGGAAACTTATATATTTTAGTGCAGGAGGACTTTTTTTTTTTTCATGAGAAATACTAGCCTGGATATTCCATAGTCCAAAGAGCCACATCTTCTGTCTGTCACAGTGACTCTTTAGGATATCATAAGGGCAGGTATATTTGTTTCCTAAGACATTCTCCTGAAAAGATTAGCAGGGTCTTCCACACATCGTCAGTCTCTCAGAGATAAATGTATCTAAATCCTTTTTTGTGTTTCAAAACAGCTTGATTGAGGTATAATTTATAAACCATAAAATTCGCCCATTACTCATGTATAATTCTATTCTATATTTATTTATTTATTTATTTATTGAGACAGAGATCTCGCTCTGTTGCCCGGGCTGGAGTGCAGTGGCACAATCTTGGCTCGCTGCAACCTCCACCTCCCAGGTTCAAACGATTCTTCTGCCTCAGCCCCCTAGTAGCTGGATTACAGTCACCTGCCACCACACCCAGCTAATTTTTGTTTTAGTAGAGATGGGGGTGTCTCCATGTTGGCCAGGCTGGTCTCGAACTCCTGACCTCAAGTGATTCACCCACCTTGGCCACACAAAGTGCTGGGATTACAGTCGTGAGCCACCATGCCCAGCCTATTTTTATTTTTATTTTTTTGAGACAGGGTCTCACTCTGTCATCCAGGGTGGAGTGCAGTGGTATGATCATGGCTCACTGCAACCTCCACCTCCCAGGCTCAACAGATCTGCCAGCCGCAGCCTTCTGAGTAGCTGGGACTACAGGCATGCGCCTGCACACTCAGCTAATTGTTGTATTTTTTGTAGAGACGGGGTTTCACCATGTTGGCCAGGCTGGTCTTGAACTCCTGGGTTCAAGTGATCCTCCCACTTTGGCCTCCCAAAGTGGTGTGATTACAGGTGTGAGCCACCACGCCTGACCAATTCTATTATTTTTAAGTATATTTATAGAATTGCGCGACCATCACAACATTCTAGCATAGAAACGTTCCCATCACCCCAAAGAGTTCGAAAAAGTGTCCATTGGCAGGTAATCCCTGCTCCCACTTCCAGTCCTAGGCAATCACAAATCTGCTTGCTCTCTCTATAAATTTGCATTTCTGGACATTTCATATACATGGAATCATATAATATGTAGTTCTTTGTGCCTGGCTTCTTTCATTTAGCATAATGTTTTCAAGGTCCATTCATGCTATAGCAAATATCAGTAGCTTGTTCCTTTTTGTTGCTGAAAAGTACTCCATCTAAATTCTTTTTTTTTTTTTTTTTTTTGATACAGAGTCTTGCTCTGTCAACCAGGCTGGAGTGCAGTGGCACGATCTCAGCTCATGGCAACCTCTGCCTCCTGGGTTCAAGCAATTCTCCTGCCTCAGCCTCCTGAGTAACTGGGATTACAGGCAAGCACCACCACGCCTGGCTAATTTTTGTATTTTTAGTAGAGACAGGGTTTCACCACGTTGGCCAGGCTGGTCTCAAACTCCTGACCTCGTGATGGGCCCACCATGGCCTCCCAAAGTAGTGGGATTAGTGGGATTACAGGCTTGAGCCACCATGCCTGGTCCTAAATTCTTTTAGAAGTTATTTATGTTTTGAGGCAGCACTGAACGGGATCCAGAAGTCCTGGTCCTTTGCTTGTCTCTGATTTGCTGAATGGCCTCTGACAAGTCCTCCCCTTGTCTGGGCATCTGTTTCTAGGTCTGTAACGTGAGAGGGTGAATCACATATAGTTTCTACTGTTTCTTCCAATCGTTCGTTTAAAATCTACTTTGTATTTTTCTTAGAGTGCCATTAAGTCCAATATTCTAGAGTTTATTTATTTATTATTTATTTACGTATTTATTTATTTTTTGAGATGGAGTCTTGCTCTGTCGCCCAGGCTGGAGTGCAGTGGCGCGATCTCAGCTCACTGCAAGCTCCGCCTCCTGGGTTCACGTCATTCTCCTGCCTCAGCCTCCCGAGTAGAGTAGCTGGGACTACAGGCACCCGCCACCATGCCCGGCTAATTTTTTTTGTATTTTTGTTAGAGACAGGGTTTCACCACGTTAGCCAAGATGGTCTCGATCTCCTGACCTCGTGATCCACCTGCTTCAGCCTCCTAAAGTGCTAGGATTACAGGCGTGAGCCACCACGCCTGGCCTATTCTAAAGTTTTAATGTCTCTGATCCTACATTTACCCTTTACCTGTTTGAAAACTTCCACCATATCATTTATTGTCAAGGATGAGAATCTTCATTTTATTTTATTTTATTTATTTATTTATTTTTGAGACGGAGTCTCATTCTGTCACCCAGGCTGGAGTGCAGTGGCACTCGGCTCACTGCAGCCTCCCCCTCCCGGGTTCAAGGGATTCTTCTACCTCAGCCTCCAAAGCAGCTGGGACTACAGGCACACGCCACCATGGCCAGCTAATTTTTGTATTTTAGTAGAGACGGGGTTTCACCATGTTGGCCAGGCCGGTCTTGAACTCCTGATCTCAAGTGATCTGCCCACCTCAGCCTCCCAAAGTGCTGGGATTACAGGCATGAGCCACCACACCCAGCCGAGAATCTTCATTTTAAAAGGACTGCCATTTAGCAAGGAAAGTAGATGGCCACAGAGAGCAAAAGGAGACTGAAGGGGTGAATGTCAGCCAGTCTGAGTGAAGAAGGAACAAGTGAGAGAACTAAGAAAGAAGACAGCATGTTGTGGGCCACAGCAAGGGACAAAATGAGTCACAGAAAGTACCGAAGGTCAAAATCCAGGCCATCTGGCTACCCTGAGAGTAAGAGGGAAGGGACGCAGGGAGAGGGACGCACCAGAGTGGGAAGAGATGCTGAGGGCTAGGACCCCCCCCACACACACACTGTTCCCATAACCTCATTCATTCCCTCAACCCTCCTTCCCAATCCCTCTAAGGCTGCTTTGCTCCTTCAGTTCTGACCCCATTTCCTCAGGATCTTGTTCCCTGAGGAGCCAGTCCTGACATTTCAGACAGAGGCTGAGTAAAGGAGGTAGGTCGGAAAGAGACACAGTGTATCTGCATCATCTTATTTTCTGTTTTATTATTTTGGAACTTGGAGAGGGGGAGCAAAGATGTAAGCACTTAGAATTTACTAGGAAGTTCAGAGACCGTCTTCCAGGTACCAAGGAATACCAAGACTTCTCTAGTCTGCTGAATAATTGCTACTGGGTGTCATATTTTGAAGGGTAAAAATAGTGATTTGAAACTCCCATTCTTGTTGGTTCCTGTGGCATAAATGGAGGCACAGGGTGGAATTCAAGGTGCCCTGGATGTAGGCCCAGCGAGGTCCTTCAGGAGTGGAAAGTTCCTCTCGATTCAGTAGCCAGCAGGGTAAGGCTTCCCTGCTGATCCTCTGATCTGCCAAAAGTCCCCACAGCCTTTTGCCCTTGGTAGTCTCTTAGACCCTTGCAAGCTTTGAAGACTTGAAACCTCATAGGGACTGCTTGGGGAATGGCTATATCTCTGACTTACACCTGTAGGAAAAATAATGCCAATTCTCATGTATTTCTGACATTTAGCTGTGGACAACCCAAGAATGCCAAGAGCATGCTGCAGTCAAGGGCCTAAGCATTTGCTGTTGGAAACCCATAAAGCCAATAGGTCTCTTACAGATTAAAAAAAATTATTGATACACTTAGTATCTATAATCCTCTACTTTTTTTTTTTTTTAGACAGAGTCTTGCTCTGTCGGCCAGGCTGGAGCACAGTGGTGCAATCTTGGCTCACTGCAGCCTCCGCCTCCTGGGTTCAAGCAATTCTCTGCTTCAGCCTCCCGAGTAGCTGGGATTACAGGCGCCTGCTACCATGCCTGGCTAATTTTTTGTATTTTTAGCAGAGACGGGATTTCACCATCTTGGCCAGGCTGGTCTTGAAATCCTAACCTGGTGATCCACCTGCCTCGGCCTCCCAAAGTGCTGAGATTACAGGCATGAGCCACCACGCCCGGCCAGTCCTCTACTTTTGATGTTTTTGAGTGTCATCCTCTGACCCAAAGTCTCTGAAAGCAGGAACCAGGTCATGTATCCCAAATGAAATAGCATCTATCCCAGGGCCACTTCTGCATCCAGGCTTCAAGGCCTGGTGGGTTGTGAACTTCAGCATAGGGACAATATCTCTGAACATTATTGTCATTCAGAGCTCAGTGCCTAGCTCAGTGTCTGGCACATAGTTGTCATTTCAATAAATTTGTGATGAGCTAATTAATTAATGGCAATGATGTTGATAAGGATGACAGTAAGGGCAGTGGCAAAGGTTTTGTTGCAAGTTATATGCTTTGTAATGAATGCAAGTCATCTCCCCTTAGCAGCACACAGCCTCCCCAAAGCCAAGGCTTCTTTCATTGGAGGAAGCAGACGGGTTAATCTTCAGATGTAGTCCTTATCCTCCCATCATGCCCATGCCAGGAGAAGCTATCAGTGATAGAGAAGAGAATAAGAGACAGCTGGTTGGACATGATACCTAGTAAGGAGAGGACCAAATTCTCCTATGCATGCCTCCCTTCTCACTCCTCCAGCTAGGATCAACTTTAGTGTCTTGCCAGCAACTTATCACGAAAGACCATGACTTTCTGGACTCAGAAGATCCATTTCTTCAGCTATACCACCTCCACTGCCTTTTTTTCTACCATCCAGGTTCTTAATTTCTGGTACCTTGGCTTTGGAATAAAGTTTAAACACAGTATCCATGGAACCATGCACATTACTCCTCTCTCTGAGGGAAGAAAGCATCTGTACAATAATGTGTCGCCTTATTTTTAGAACAAGTCGATCAGGGATGATTCTGGCACAGAGAGAGGAAGCCACTTACCCAAAGTGTTTCAAGATCCTCATCCTAGGGCTTTACTTCTAAACACACATTGTCTGGCTCAGCCAATAAACAAAAACCACTCATCATCTCCTAAGATTGAGAATTTACATGTTGAGGGGTCCTAACATAGTATAAGTTGTCAAACAAGAAAAGCTTTCAAAAGACCAACTAGTCTACCTTTTGCCTCTCAGGCAGGACCAATGGTCTAGAAATTGAGTGTTGGTTGGGAAAGCATTGAATCTGGAGTCAAAAGACCAAGGATGTAAGTCCTAGGTCTGCCATTTACTAAGATGATCTTGGGCAAGTCACCTAGCCTCTGTAGGACTTAACCTCCTGAAGAATGAGGACAATAATATCTGCATTTTCTGCCTTACATACCTATTGTGATAATTAAATGAGATAATGTATGTGAAAGCTATAAAACACTAGACAGATGTTAATTTTAACATCTTAATCAGATTTGCATCTTTGGAGACCCTTTATGTAAGATGTAAACAGTAATCCTGTGTTCTTAAGAAAATTTTACACTCATAGAGATCAGGAGCTCAGCTCTGGAGTCAGGCTACCTGGGTAATCTTGGGCATGTTACTGTATTTCTCCCTGAAATCTCAATGAAGAGGAAATAATACCCATTTCACAAGTGCGGTCTTGAGCATTAAATAAGATAAGGTATGCATGGTACTTAACATGTACCTATCGTGGAGAAAGGAATTCAATGAATATCATTACTGATTTTATTAATGAAGATGTGAGGCAGGGTGGTTCAATATGATGTGTTAGAGATCTGAGCTAGGAATCAAAAGGACTCACTTCTTTGGACTTCTGTTTCACTACTTGTACCATGGTAAGAATTTATGTTTTTCCCTTTCCAGATTGTCATAAGGATTTCTTAAAAGTATATGAAGAATTTGAACTACTTGAAATTGAGGAACAATATAAATGCAAGGTATCTTTTTTCAACTGAGTTAATTAAGCTTATAAAGACTGAGTTTTTAATCAGTTCATCAAGTTTTGTTTATTCTTCTCTGTCTTTGATTAGGTTGTCCTCTTCATGGAAAAGTAGTACAGCATTTCTTCAATCAATTAAAAAAACAATTCGAATGTCAGATCTTGAAGTAAATCCTTCAAAACTGCAAGAGTACACTCTTTGCAAAGAAAACCTTTTTTCAGTATGTTCCATTGCCTCAATTCATTAAGTGTATGTAGGCTAATTTTAATATTCAACCCACTCTTGAATTTCTACTTTGGGTATTATCTACTTTCAATATTTAATCCCAGAATGACCTCTCCTTGCCTCACAGCAGGCTCCCAGATTACCTCTTTTTCTCTGATTAGTTAGTATGGCTTCAGGGAATATCTTCTTTTTAACATTAAACTGGGCAAAAACAGAAATAGAAAGAAAAATCTGTAGCAAGATCAAAAATAGAATTCACAGCTAAATATAAATCTGGAGGGAATTATTCAATTATTTGAATGGTCCCTAATCACAGACAATCCAGGGTTGATTGACTTTTGCTTTTTCCATATGTAGAACAAAATGGTTAACAAATACCAAGAGTAATATTTTTTTCTTTTGAAGCATAATACTTTTTAATAGTATCTTAAATGTTATTTTCTTTCCCAAATCCCTTTATATACATTACATCATGTGCTTTTCACAACAGCATGCATTCTCTTTGGGGACCTTCCAGTCTCATTTTGACTTGTAAGTCAGCCAGCATTGATCTGGGAAGACAAGGATTTGTTAACGGAGTCGCGGTGCAAACTTGGGCAAGTTTTTCAGTCGCTTTGTTCCTTTCACTCTGCTGAGCTAGACTTGGAGTGGACGACTCTGAAGGGAAATTCCCTGCTTCTTTTCAGAGTCCCAATTTAATTTACAGGCTAGCAATTGTTTTTTTAAGGTTGGATCAACACCAAGTAGGGACTTGGAAACGTGGAGAAAGACAGATGTGAGTGTCACATGAGGCAAGGTCGCCATTAAATGCACAAATATAATGCAAATCACATGCAAATGATATGCAAACCTTGCATTAATTTGTAGGATCTTAGTTTGGAGCTTGTAAGTAGCACTGAGATCCTATAAGGATTTAAAACTAACGTTTTTTAGGTTAAATTAAATGTAATACTTTTTGAAGGTATATCGCTTTCTCTGTGATTCAGGGACTCAACTGTTCAAAGTTTGACACTGCTGCCTACTCCCGTCCCCCAAAATTATTTCACTAGTGTTTGATTCCAACCTACACTCAGCGCCGCCCCCACTCCCCAGCGCTGCCTGACGTCACGTGACATTATATTTGCATACTACCTGGGACTGGGTGCGACGCTCCCGTATTCTGCGTCTTCTCATTGGTGGCGCTGGAGAACCAGCCCTCTTCTGTACAGGCCAATCAGCAGCTCTTGGGATGTTGGAAAACCGAAGGGGGCGGTGTGAGGGTGGGGTCTTGGCTTAGATCGCTAGGCACATCGACCAATCATCCTCGGGAAAGGGAAGGTTAAGCTGTGGATTGGCTGTGGTGGAAGGTCTGGGTTTCCGCAGTCCAATGACAGCTCTAGGATGAGGAGGCCGGTCCCCGCCCTGTAGAGCAGATAAGCAGCGGCAGCGGGGGTTGGGGGGCTGTGTGGGGCTCGCAGTGGGGCTGAGGCAGGCAGTCGGGCGAGCCATGGCGGGAGCCGCAGCGGGCGGCAGAGGCGGAGGTGCCTGGGGGCCGGGACGCGGAGGGGCCGGGGGGCTCCGGCGGGGCTGCTCTCCCCCAGCCGCCGCCGGCTCCCCCCGGGCTGGGCTGCAGCCGCTCAGGGCCACGATCCCCTTCCAGCTGCAGCAGCCGCACCAGCGCCGGGACTGGGGTGGCCGTGCAGGTGAGCCGGGCCTGGAGCGGGTGCCGTGGGAGGAGCCGTTGGGGGAGGGGGGGGCGCGTGACCGCGGGAGGGGGACGGGGAGAAGTGTGAGGGGAAAGTGGATGGGGGCGAGGGAAGAGAAAGGGGGCGTTCAGAGTCTATGAGGGCAGAGGGAGCAAGAGCGAGGAGCTATGAAACGTGGGGAGCCTCGCTGGGACGGAGTGTGCGGGGAGTCGGGTCCCGGAGGTGAAGGGAGGGACCTGGCAGATGGAGGCTGGCTTTGGGGGCGTAACCGAAAAGTGGGCAGAGGTGTCGTGTGGGGTGAGTGGAAGATGCAGGGGGTGGGAGCGAGGCGTGAGGAGGAGTGGCGCGTGGTGGGGGCGCCCCGTGCGGATGGCTGGCGCTGGGAGCAGGAGTCGGTGGGCGCTGGACGCCTGCACGGGGAGGGGGAGGGGCATGGAGTAGAGCCCCGTGCAGCCATGTGTTACTTCTCCAGCTTCAGTTTGGCCCCAGCATCCCTCTCTACTGCGCTGGAGTTCCATTCTCCACCACTTCACGTGCGCTTCCCTTTATGCCACCTCCTGGAGCTGATTTCATCTCAGCCCGTTGGACTAAGTTAGTTTAACGGCTTTTACCGTGGTGCAAATGCCACGCTCCCTACCTCCTTCTCCCTGTGTCCCAGAAGTTGTATGTTCCCAGATTCTTGACCTGTTTAATATGGCTGTCTCATTCCAACCATCGTTTGTGTAAGAGCGTGTGTGTGTGTGTGTGTGTGTGTGTGCGTGTGTGTGTAGCGGGGGGAGACGTGGGCAGTTTTGCCCCCTGCCTTTCTTTCTACCCCCTCCACCCGTCTACCCACCAAGGCTGTTTTGTCCTGGGCATTGCAGCCAACGTGGCAGTGGGGTAAGGGCTACAGTCAAGTGCACGGTGGCAAGTACCCCACTTTCTGAACAGCGCTGAAATGGGTTCTTAATAACAGCTTGATGTGGTGGCTGTGGGGAAACTAGGGAGAAGCGAACTTAACCTTGCTTTGATACTCAAATCTGTGACGGATCCCACAAATTCAAGTACTTAGAAAGGGGAAAAGGAACCTACTTGCATGAGGAGGTTGGCAATAAGTTGAAAGTGAGGCTTGCATTTGATTCACACCAGATGTGAAAAGATCAGTGCACACTTCCAAAGCCAGAGCCTCTACCAAATGTACAAAAGTCATGATTCCTGCCATCTTAACGGTTAATGACATTCTCTAAACCAGAGTCTCTTGAGCTTCTGATGATTACTAAGACTAGTTACTGCACATCTTGCTTCTGCAGGGCTATTACAGAAGTAGTAGCTACTACAGGGCTACTCCTTGCTAGGTAGGAATGGGATTAAGAGGATCTCTGAGGTAGAAAGCCCTGAAGTCTTTCTGGACTTTTCACTATGTATGTTAGCATCACATCTTTGGATGCAGAAACTTGGTCAAATCTGGTAGCAAGATGGTGACCAAGTAGTAAGTATGTTTAGAATCCGGTGGTGCAGAGTAAGGCAATGCCCAGACTAACTCATGCCTATCATGAGTTATAAAGCAAACCACAAGACTACAAACCTGTTGGTTTTGTTTGGGCTTCCTTGAAACCCCGGGAAGTTGGTAGAACAAGAACCAGAACCTTAGTCACTTTTAGTGGAAAACAACAGAAAGCCTCCCTGTATAGTAGCTGGAAACTGATTAGCAATCATATTTTAAGATCAGTTATTTTGTGTCTATTATAGAACTAATATTAAAAGGACAATTGCTGGTGGATGCTGTGGAAGGGGGAAGAATGTAGGTTTGGATGTCTGGGTTCCTTACATGGCCTGCTCCTTTTATAGAGCCAGAGGCCCTGGGATACTGGTAGAAATATAGGAAGCTAGAGCTCTGCATAACTTGTCAGGTGATTTAAGGCAAGTTGGCTGGACTCTTGCTTATAGATTGGGCTGATCAATAATTTATCCACCTATTAATATCCTAGAAGCGTTAATAAGGCATTCGCCTAGTTGGTAGTGGGGGGGATTATCTGTAGATTTTCAGTATGGCAGGAGAGGGGAAAAAATAGGAGAAGAGAGTAGCCAGAGCATGTGGCCTTCTTTGTGGCCAGGCATTAGGGGAATGTACCTGGCCTCTGTTTTGGAGGCACATCAGGGCTTTTACATGTTAACTTCAGCCCACATACGTGTTCACATTATTTCCATTCCTTGGCCTTGGAAAGCACCAGAGGTGGTTTTCTCTAGGACAGTAGAGTATATGGGATAAAAGGAAACCCCTTATAGTCATAAACCTTTAAGAGATTGGCACTGGGAGGTGGAATGCCTGGGTTTTAAATCCGGGTTCTGCCATTTACTAGTTGTGTGGCTTTGAGGAAGTTCTTTCTGTGTCTTAGTTTCCTCATCTGTGGATAATGATATCTATATCATAAGAATTAAATGAGTGAATAGAAAGTGCTTAAAACGTGCCTGGCACATGAGAAGTGCTATAAAAGTGTTTGCTGCTGCTTATATTATTATTCTCTCTGCTCGCCAAGGTGAGAGCACTGTTGGCCAGAGCCCATTGCCTTTTCAGGCTTCAAAGAGCAAACCCAGATTGATCTGAAACCAGTACTGCAGGTTTCAGAATTTCAGGGCCTCCTCTTGCATTTTTATTCCTTCATCTTTTAAAATGAGCTTTCTAAACAGAGCTCTGAAACCCAGCTGTTTAAAAAGGCATGTGAGCTGTGACTGGGCTTCAGGAACAATTAAGTGTCGTCACTGTTTCTCTTGCCCATCTCAAAGTGATGTAACGCTCAGGGCTGTGCAGTTATCTCCCCACCACACATCCTGCTGTGTTCTTGAGAAGATATATTAGACCTTGTGAAAAGGGTTCTGGTGTAAAGAGCAGGATTTGCCTTCTGCAACCATTCATCCATAAGGTATGTCTTCGTAAAATGAGGAATGGCCTCATTTTTATGAACCTGGGCTAGGAGTGAGGAAGGCTGAAGAGAGTGGAGAGAAAAATGAAAGACAACTCTAAAAAAGCTAAGAGCCATTATTGGGTAATAGAAACCTAAGATAAATTTCTTACTGCAATTCTCCCTTAAATTAAATTCTCTTTTGTGTCTTATGTCAGTTAGAGGCTGCTAACTTTTATGCTCTTCCAGGACCATGATGAAGGACAAAATAGGACTAGGAGGTGAATTGTTCTGGGTTCCAGTCTTACCTATCTTGTTTAGCATGTCTGTTTATATGTCCCTAGAATGAAGATAATATTTAATCTAGCTTTGCAAATTATTTCTCCAGTGGACCAGCCCCACTGGGACCAGCTGGGTGCCAGGGAAGCTAAATGCTGCCTTGGAACCTCCTCTGACCACCAGAATCTTCTTTAACCAGGATTGGCAGTTATGGTCTACAGGCCATATCAGCCCTGGGCCTATTTTTGTAAATAAAGTTTTATTGGAACCAGCCACACTGCTTCATTTAAATATTGTCTAGGGCTGCTTTTTTTTGCTGTCGGTGGTGCAGTGAAGAGTTGTGATAAAGACTGTAGGGCCCACAAAGCCTAAAATATTTACTATATGTCACTTTACAGAAAAGTTTGCCAACTCTTGTCTCAAACAGTGTACCTGTTTTTCCTATATAAAGATCAGTTTCAAATGAGGTTTCAAATATAAACCTCAGAAAATTCTAAGGGGGTAAAGAAAACAAACAAGCCTGTAGTCCCACTAATATTTTAAGGCAAAAGAAAAGAGGGTCACCTGCTTCCAGTCAGTTCTCAATCTTTGCAGAATATCGTCATGTGTGAATCCAGCCTCTCCACCCCCACCATTGTCAGGTGATGTGTTCAGTAGACATAAGCTAATCTGAATTTACATAAAAGCTTAACTGTTAGGCAAATTTGCCCCCTCTCCTCTCTTAACCCATTTCCCTCAACCTGACAACCCACAACTGCGGTGAACACATTTCAAAATCAGATAGAAATTACTTTAGACTTATCTTCTGTTTTGAATTTTTCTCATTACCTTTTATTTTTCTGAACAGATTATGGAGAGCTGGCAGTAGTCATGGTTGCCCTAAAATATTGGCTTCCCCACGGGGACATAAGAAGGGTAATTTATATCAAATGTCGATTAGGTTCCCCAGGATGGCTGTTTTGTGAATACAAGGCTGCAGTGCTTATATTATTAAATCGTTAAACTCCTTTCTTTGCAATGCTTTGAAAACTTATTTCTTGGGGGATAGGTGTTTAGATAGGTCTGGAACCATAAAAAGGAGGCTGCATATTAGAGACCCTAAGAGAAAGCCCTCAGCAAACTGGTCCATGTGGCTACTGGTGCCAGAAACAGCCTGGAGATTAGAAGAGAGTTCCAACCTTTCTATGCCAAGGCATCATCTTGCTATAATGAGGCCTGGGGGTGCAGTTAAAACCCTTTAAGAGCTACAACTGCCCTTCTAAAACCTGTGATTGAGGCAGCTTCTGTTTGGGAAGCATTAAAGCACCAGACACTTCCTAGCCCAACACTGCTAACTGTTGCTTTTGACAGCTTTGCCAGCACCAGGCACATACGTGGTCAGCAAAATGCACTGCTGAAGCATCTGACTCTTAAATGTTATCACCAGCGATGACATCCTTGAATTTGGGGGCTAGCTGCTTAACTGCTTTATCTCTTTGGTACCCAAAGGAGTGTGAGTCCATGTGTTCTTCAGTATTTTGGATAGCAAAGGATTATATAGTACGAGAAGGTCTTACTTATATAACATAAAGCTAAGAGATCTTAAACCATTTGAGGTCAGTGTCAGAGGGGTGAGAACAACAGTGGGCTGTGATGGCAAGAGGACATTGTTCTCTCACATTCTAGACATAGATAGATCTTTAGAAAGTTGGAAGCAGTAATGCAAAACTTTCATAGTGATGGTGCTAATTTGGGTGTTACCACAGTGGTTGGTGGGCTTTAATAGCCAAGAGAATACTATGCCTATATTTTCTGCTGAATTCAGTTTATTTTGTTTTGTTTTGTTTTGTTTTGTTTTTTTTGTTTTTTTGTTTTTTTTTTTGAGACAGAGTCTTGCTCTGTCGCCCAGGCTGGAGTGCAGTGGCGCAATCTCTGCTCACTGCAAGCTCTGCCTCCCGGGTTCACGCCATTCTCCTGCCTCAGCCTCTCCGAGTAGCTGGGACTACAGGCGCCCGCCACCACGCCCGGCTAATTTTTTTTTTTTTTGTATTTTTAGTAGAGACGGGGTTTCACCGTGGTCTCGATCTCCTGACCTCGTGATCCGCCCGCCTCGGCCTCCCAAAGTGCTGGGATTACAAGCGTGAGCCACCGCGCCCAGCCTTGAATTCAGTTTATTTTGAATGGTGTGATGGGCATCAGGGCCCCACTATTCCTTGATCTTAGAAGAACTGTTAAAGCATCTTCCTCCAGATTCTTAGATGACTCACATAGAGCCTTCCTGCTAAAGGATTCAGACTTTCGGGTTTGGCATGTTCTGAGGGGCAGGTCTGGTTATGGAGTTCTTACTAACACTATCACGTTTGACTCTAGCTCAAGTGTTCTGACTAGACCTGCCTGGGCTTACCCTTACTCCACAGACAGTTTGGAGCCCTTTTATTTTATTTATTTATCTATTTATTTATTTTATTATTATTATTTTTTTTTTGAGACAGTCTCGCTCTGTCACCCAGGATGGAGTGCAATGGCACAATCTTGGCTCACTGCAACCTCCGCCTCGCAGGTTCAAGCAGTTCTCCTGCCTCAGCCTCCCAAGTAGCTGGGACTACAGGTGCCCACTACCATACCCGGCTAATTTTTATATTTTTAGTAGAGACGAGGTTTCACCATATTGGCCAGGCCGGTCTCAAACTCCTGACCTTGTGATCCACCCGCCTCAGCCTCCCAAAGTACTGGGATTACAGATGTGAGCCACTGCACCCGGCCTATTTATTTATTTTTTGGAGACGGACTCTCACTCTGTTACCCAGGCTGGAGTGCAATGACACGATCTTGGCTCACTGCAACCTCCACCTTCAGATTCAAGCGCTTCTCCTGCCTCACCTTCCCAAGTAGCCAGGATTACAGGCGTGCACCACCATGCCCAGCTAATTTTTTTGTATTTTTATTAGAGACAGGGGGGTTTCACCATGTTGGCCAGGCTGGTCTCCAACATCTGACCTCAGGTGATCTGCCCACCTCGGCCTCCCAAAGTGCTGGGATTACAGGCGTGAGCCACCACACCTGGTCCTGGAGCCCTTTTAAAGCAGTGGAAAGGAAAACTTTGGGTGTCACTCCCAGTTCAGAGCAAAGGTAGATGCTCACCAGAGAGTTAGTGAGAGTGGACAGTCTCTTCTTGGGTTAGTAAGCTCTGCCATCCTTTGAGATGCATGTTACCCTTCTTTGTCACAGAAGTGGAAACAGGGAAGAGTAGAAGCAAAGAAAGAATGGGTGGGAAATCTGGTCAGTTTCCCCCCTTCGTCTAGGTTCAATCTTCACAGAGGGCTCCATTATTTGGTTTGCAGGGTATGAATTAACCAAACATTAGCCAAATCTACTCACATTATTAGGTCAAAAACAAATCCTGATCTCAGAAAGGGAAGAGTTGTGGATGATATTTGAAATTTCTAAGTTATCTGTGCCCCAGTTTTCTCCAGTCGTGTGGAGCTCATGAAGGGGCCGTTGTTGTTGGCAACAGCTGGGTGGTGGGTTCTCATAACAGCTGGCTGCTAGTGTTCCGGCTCAGTTTGTGGTCCCCACCAAACCTCCTGGTTTGGAAAACTCTGCCTGGCACTGTGCTTTCCCCTCAGGGTCACTACAAAGCTGAATGCCGAGCCTTGCAGTCATTTAAATGCTTCCCCTCAGGCCCACATATGCCTCGATCGACCCTTACTGTGTGGGAGCACTGCAGCTAATCAAGGGTGGCTTTAATGAACTTAAAAGAATGCTATCGAAGTATTTCATAATAGAAAAACTTCAAGTCCAGGCCCTGGGGGACCTGGAACTGAAGTCCAGGCCATGTACAGACATTTACCCTGCCCTGCTCAGGCATACAGGTTTGTGGATTTGCTCAGGAGCCCCCAAGAGTTGCTGGGGGGGTGGGGGACAGATGGAGTGCCTTTAGCTCAGCTCTGCCTACACATTAGCAGTTTGAGCTCCCAGCTCCCCAATAAAAGGGGTGGAGGCTGGGGGAGGCCTGGGAGGACTCAGAGGGTTTTGATTGCTCTGAAGCAGCTGGCCTGTGATCAAGGGTTGAGGAGTTTTCTCTCAGAGACTGCCTGAATGTGGCTTCTTAGAGGATGGATGGTATTTGACAGAACAAAGCTGTAAGCTGTAGGTTTGGGGTGCCTCCTCTCTCTCTCTCTTTTTTTTTTTTTTTTTTTTTTGAGGCAGAGTCTCATTCTACAGCTCACGCTGGAGTGCAGTGGCGCGATCTTAGCTCACTGAAACCTCCACCTCTCTGGGTTCAAGCAATTCTCCTGCCTCAGCCTCCCAAATAGCTGGGACTACAGACGTGTGCCACCATGCCCAGATAATTGCTGTATTTTTGGTAGAGATGGGGTTTTACCATGTTGGCCAGGCTGGTCTCGAACTCCTGACCTCAAGTGATCCGCCTGCCTTGGCCTCCCAAAGTGCTGGGATTACAGGTGTGAACCACCACGCCTGGCCTTTGTCTCTTTTTTTTTTGAGAGATGGGGTCTTGCTCCGTCACCCAGGTTGGAATCCAGTAATACCATCATAGCTCACCATAGCCTCCTGGGCTCAAGCCATCCACGGGGTGCCTCCTTTCTGACTCTGAACTCTCTATCTTGTAAATGAAGGATGACTTTTCCAGGGAAGCCATGTTTGTTAGGGGGCAGCCTAGTTCACCCCCAGCTCTGCCACTTGAGTCTTTTATTATTTGATCCTAAATGAAGACATGCAGGAGAGCACCAAGGTATTACCTCCTCAAAGGTCAAAGGAAGGATTAATGTGCAACTCTAAAAGCAGATTGCTAACACATCCATAAGTGAATAAAATATAAATTCAAGCTGGAGGAGGCAAAGAATGAAGAAATACTCAGTGTTTGGTGAGGTTACTCAGAGGAAACTACTGGGATGTTTTGAATAGGCTTTAAAAAAAAGTGTCAATATATTATTCTCCCTAAGTTTAAATTTTTACTCTCTCCTTTCCTTTCCCTTTCAAAAGTGACATTGTTTCGCCTTGTCTAGTCAGCTATATTCCTTATTTTTCTCAAACCTCTTGAGTCCCTTCTGCCGTATACTGGAAATTGTGTGCCTGCCTTTTTAAGAGTAGGCACCTCACGTTTCAAGTTCAAGTGCAATGGAACTCACCCTGCAGCTTGAACAGATTTGAGTGTTTTTGCAGAGGGAGGGCCAGGGCAGATGGGGAGTGTCATGCTCAATAAATACTTTTTGGATTGAGTTGCTGGGAAGGCAGCAGAGTGGGGAGAGTAAGCCACACCTCCCCCAGGCTCACTCAGAATGGTCTTTCCCACTTCTGGTCCCCACATACTGTTCCCCCTCCATAATACCTCTCTTCAGCTACTTACAAGGCAAAACCCCCCGAAGTGTTAGTATTCTCTCTTTCTTTAAATCACTGGTCTCCTATTCATCCTGGTCATTGGGCTTGAAGCCCGGTTGGTGGCAAAGACGTGGCATTTCCATAGATGTCATTGCTAGGCCTGTAGGTTCTTTTCCCAACACACTTACAGCTAGAGGGTGAGCTTGGGCAGTTACCAGGTCGATCCATGGAAACAGCCAGTGTGTAAGATTTTGTTATGATTTTGTTAAAAAGCCAGACTGCCTGGCTTTAGGCTTTGAAGTGGATATGGTGAGACGCCAAGGAGACCAAGATGAATGCTAACTGTCTTTTCACTCCAGGTAGATTTTTGCCAACTTCCTAGTAGTGTTCTGTGTAGCAAGAAGATGGAGGAAAACAAAATCTGGATCAGTGGCTTTTCTAGGCCAAGGAGGAGAATTATCTGTTGGCCCTAGGATGGCTTCAGAGGTGTGATCAGGCTGAAAGCGCCCCTCTCCCAAGCCAGCCACCATCCTGTGATAGCAGGCACTGCTATTTCTCCTCCCACCAACCACCAGATAGGGAAGTGCAAGAAAGAGATGCTTGTTACCACTTCGCAGGCCCTGGACACTTACACTGTTGTCCACAGAGTCTCTGTTCCCTGCCTTTTTTTTTTTTTTTTTTTTTGAGACGGAGTTTCACTTTTGTTGCCCAGGCTGGAGTGCAATGGTGCGATCTTGGCTCACCACAACCTTCACCTCCCAGGTTCAAGCGATTCTCCTGCCTCAGCCTCCCGAGTAGCTGGGATTACAGGCATGCACCACCATGCCCAGCTATTTTTATATTTTTAGTAGAGACGGGGTTTCTCCATGTTGGTCAGGCTGGTCTCGAACTCCCGACCTCAGGTGATCCACCCGCCTCAGCCTCCCAAAGGGCTGGGATTACAGGTGTGAGCCACTGCGCCTGGCCGAAAATGGCTTTTTTAACCTGCCCAGCTGGGTGTAAGTTTGAACAGAGTGAAAATGTGATTGGGAGCATAGTCAGCTTATCTTACCCCCTCTTCCCTCCCTTCCTTCTCCTCTCTACCCCACACTCCTTTCCCTTTAAGAGTTTGCTGGGCTTGGCCGGCCATGGTGGCTCACGCCTGTAATCCCAGCACTTTGGGAGGCCGAGGCACGCGGATCACAAGGTCAGGAGATGGAGACTGTCCTGGCTAACACAGTGAAACCCCATCTCTACTAAAAATACAAAAAATTAGCCGGGCGTGGTGGCAGGCTCCTGTAGTCCCAGCTACTCAGGAGGCTGAGGCAGGAGAATGGCATGAACCCAGGAGACGGAGCTTGCAGTGCACCGAGATGGCGCCACTGCACTCCAGCCTGGGTGACAGAGCGAGACTCTATCTCAAAAAAAAAGAAAAAAAAAAAAAAAAGAGTTTGCTGTGCTCTGTGCATGTCTGGTTGCCCACGTGGCTTTGGGAAAACCACTCCTGATAACATGTGCACTCCCTGCCCCACAGCTGCAGGCTGGTGGAAAACTTGCCACACAGCCCCTGTTTGGGGATTGTCTTCTTAACTCCTGTCCATCAGATATGACATAAACCAGGGGTGGGGTTGGGGTGGGAGTGGATAGCATTTGGCATGATAGAGGGGATGCAGCCAGAGGGCTTTCACAATATGACATAGTCTGGATTTAGAAACTGGGGAGAGAAGGGCTATGTGAACCATATCCATGGGGGGTGTGCACATCTTAATGCTGAGAGCAGCACCTGGACTCTTTCTTACTGGAATCTGGAGTAGTTCTGTGTTCACAGAGGAAGACAAAAACAGTTGCTTCTATAGAAAGAAAGAGTCTCTGAATCTCAACTCTAAGGAGTCCAAAAATTCACCTGTATTTTTCAGGGAAATGGAGAATATAGATAGCATTAGGTTTTTTGTTTGTTTGTTTGTTTTTGAGACAGAGTCTCACTCTGTTACCCAGGCTGGAGTGCAGTGGCGTAGTCTCTGCTGACTGCAACCGCCACCTCCCAGGTTCAAGTGATTCTCCTGCCTCAGCCTCCCGAGTAGCTAATTTTTATATTTGTAATAGAAACAGGGTTTCACCATGTTGGCTAGGCTGGTCTCGAACTCCTGACCTCAGGTGATCCAACCACCTCAGCCTCCCAAAGTGCTGGGATTACAGGCGTGAGCCACTGTGCCCGGCCTTCATTAGTTTTGACAATATATTCTATTTGTTTAGCTCTGTGCTGCCTCTGATGGGAACTCTCAAATGTTTTTCATGCATCTTCTCAACAGTCCTGCAGGTGCAGGTGGCATTTGATTGTTTTGGCAGATAAGGAAACTGAGGCCCAGAAAGGAAGTACTTGTCCAAGACCAAATGACTAATAAGCCCCTTTTGCTTAATTAGGCAAAGGGCATTTCCTACATATGCAGAAAAAGTCCGTTGTGAATTTTGTCTCAGGCTGGCATCCACTGCCACCTGCCCAGCACACCTCCAGCATTTGTTTCTCCTCTGTTTATATACCTGTATTCCAGGAGCAAAGATTCATTTGTTAAGCTAAGTAAAAGAGAATTGGGGCCGGGTGTGATGGCTCACACCTGTAATCCCAGCACTTTGGGAGGCCGAGGCGGGCAGATCACTTGAGGTCAGGAGTTTGAGACTAGCCTGGCCAACATGGTGAAACCCCATCTCTACTAAAACTACAAAAATTAGCAGGGCGTGATGACACCTGCGTCTCGTCCCAGCTACTCGGAAGGCTAAGGTAGGTGAATCGCTTGAGTCCAGAGGCGAAGGTTGCAGTGAGCCAAGACTGCACCACTGCCCTCCAGCCTGGGTGACATAGTGAGACTCTGTCTCAAAAAAAAAAAAAAAGAATTGGAAACTGGGCTGCAAAGAAGTCCATTTCTTTCTTTAGCACCCCAAGGTGACTATCTACACCATAAATACTCACTTGGTGTGGGTAGTTGGAAGATGATGGTTACTATTAATACATTATTATATGTGTGATATGGTGGCGGCTTTTGAGTGTTTCCAGCTGGTTTGAGATATGCCATTTCCATGTAGAATGAGTAGCTAACCAGGGACAGATAGGACATAGGAGGCAGACCAGGTTTTTCTGCCTCTGTAGGGTGGTCATGGTTACTGAGCTTGGGGCAAGGCCGTGTTAGGGAGACATGCGAAGATGGATCTTACAGGAAAAGGTTTCTTATGTGTGATGATGTGAAACCCAGAAAAGCACCTGGGAATACATGTGGGTGATGCGTTCCTATGGCAGGGGCAGGGATAGATGCAAGTGGCATTGTGCCATGGTAATAGCTTAGTCCTCTCTATAGGGGACCCCTGGTGTAACCATCCCCCTACTTCTAGTGGGAAAGAAGCCTGGGGGGCGCAGGATCTGTCTGAGCTTGTCTCCCTCTCCTAGCTTTAGGTTAACTGAAAGTGGAGTCATTGTAATGTATGATAGTGCTCTTCTGAGGCAGGCATGTGCCCAGTAAGGGAAATAGCAAGGCCTTGAACTCTGGGAGAAAGCTCCATCTAGGGACTACGTATTACGGAGAATTGACTTCTTAGAGGTTATCTAACCTTCCCAAGTAGATTACAAGCCACTCTTACCTCCAAAGCATACTCTGTATAGAATTTTTGTTTTTTAATAGAGATGGGATCTCACTATGTTGCTCAGGCTGGTCTCAAACTCCTGGGCTCAAGTGATCCTCCTGCCTCAGCCTCCCAAAGTGCTCGGATTGCAGACGTGAGCCATTGCATCTGGCCTAGAAGTCTTTTTTTTTTTTTTTTTTTGAGATGGAGTCTCACTCTGTCGCCCAGACTGGAGTGCAGTAGTGGTGCAATCTCGGCTCACTGCAACCTCCATCTCCCGGGTTCAAGCAATTCTCCTGCCTCAGCCTCCTGAGTAGCTGGGATTATAGACACCCGCCACCATGCCTGGCTAATTCTTTTGTATTTTTAGTAGAGACAGGGTTTCACCATTATTGGCCAGGCTGGTCTCAAACTCCTGACTTTGTGATCTGCCCACCTCAACCTCCCCAAGTGCTGGGATTACAGACGTGAGCCACTGCGCCTGGCCCAGAAGTCGTTAATATTCTAATAACCATATGCTGTGTGAAACCTTTCTTGTTTATTTATTTATTTATTTATTTTTGAGACCGAGTCTCGCTCTGTTGCCAGGCTGGAGTACAGTGGTGCGATCTCATCTCACTGCAACCTCCGCCTCCCTGGTTCAAGTGATTCTCCTGCCTCAACCTCCCGAGTAGCTGGGACCACAGGCGCATGCCACCATGCCCAGCTAATTTTTGTATTTCTTAGTAGAAATGGGGTTTCACCATGTTGGCCAGGATGGTTTCGATCTCTTGACCTCGTGATCCACCTGCCTGGGCCTCCCAGAGTGTTGGGATTACAGGCGTGAGCCAGCATGCCCGGCTTTTTTTTTTTTTTGGAGACAGACATTGCTCTTGTTACCCAGGCTGAGTGCAATGGTGTGGTCTCAGCTCACTGCAACCTCTGCCTCCTGAGCTCAAGCAATTCTTCTGCCTCAGCCTCCCAAGTAGCTGGGATTACAGGCACACACCACCACACCAGGCTAATTTTTGTGTTTTTAGTAGAGACAGGGTTTCGTCATGTTGGGCAGGCTGGTTTTAAACTCCTGACCTCAGGTGATCCGCCTGCCTTGGCCTCCCAAAGTGCTGGGATTATAGGCATGTGCCATCGCACCCAGCTGAAACCTTTCTTTCCTAGTTATTTCCCAACTTCACAAGGTAAAATCCCATTACAACAAATATTACAAAAATGCTTCTGTATGATAAAGCTGTTTCCATGGTTCATATAAATGCTTTGTTGTTTTTTGTGGGGTTTGTTGTTTTTAAAAAAAGTAGTAACTAATAATCTTATATACCAAGCACTTTTTCTGGTACCTGTTCGTGTAATAGCTCATCTTTTTTTGAGATGGAGTTTCGCTCTTGTTGCCCAGGCTGGAGTGCAGAGGCACAATCTTGGCTCACTGCAACCTCTGCCTCCCGGGTTCAAGCGATTCTCCTGCCTCAGCCTCCCGAGTAGCTGAAATTACAGGCGCATGCCACCACGCCGGGCTAATTTTTGTATTTTTAGTAGAGATGGGGTTTCACCATGTTGGCCAGGCTGGTCTCGAACTCCTGACCTCAGGTGATCTGCCTGCCTCGGCCTCCCAAAGTGCTGGGATTACAGGCGTGAGCCACCACACCCGCCAGTAATAGCTCATCTCTAAAGCAGGAACACCTGAGTGCTTGCTGTTGGCATTGTAGACAAAGAAAAAGGAACAGAGCTGTGGAACCATCACCAAATAGCATGCTTCCTTCGCTTCCTCTTCATCTTGATCCTCCCCTCCTCCAGTAGTTCCCTGTTCTTTTCAAATAGAACACCACACAAGGAAACCCAACGAAGGAAAGTGTGTGTGTATGTGTCTGCATGTGAGTGTGTGTCTTGCATGTGGACATGTGGGTGTGTTTGAGCATGTGTAAGAAAAAGTGCATGTGAAGAAAGCAAACGGTAAAGCAAATGGGGCAGCTGTTAATAGGCGAATCTGTGTAAAGATTATATGGGTGTTCTATGTACTGTTCTTATTCTTGCATCTATAAATTTGAAGTTATTTCCAAATAAGATACTTAACACATGGATTTATGTGAGACTAATTTGACTGCACTAGGAGTTCTCTGGAATGGAAATTTTCTTCTACATCCTGATAACATATCTTACTCGCCCCATTTAACAGATGGAACAACTGACACCCAGAGGAGTTAAGTGATCAGTCTGAGTTCACATAGCACATTGGGGTGGAGGCAGGATGTGGGCCCAGGTATTGACCGTTATAGTAGGCCACCTCTTAGAAGACCATAGCTGGTCCTTACTACTCTAGCTGGACCAGGCTGGCGTCAGATTCTGAGAGCTGATTGGGTGCCCACTGCTGTGTGTCCCAGCCCAGTCCATGCCTCACATTTACCCAGCAGTGGAGTCAGCAGGGTTGCAGCTATATGCTGAAGCACACTGAGCATATTCAGGATGGCCAGGAACCTTCTAGAGAAACTGCTTCCTTAGGCTAAGAAACACTCTCACTGTGTTCTGCCCTCAACTCTCTCCATTTCTTTTTTTTTTTCTTTTTTTTTTTTTTTTTTGAGACAGAGTCTTGCTCTGTCACCAGGCTGGAGTGCAGTGGCGCGATCTCGGCTCACTGCAACTTCCGCTTCCAGGTTCAGGCGATTCCCCTGCCTCAGCCTCTCTAGTAGCTGGGACTACAGGCGCGTGCCACCATGCCCTGCTAATTTTTTGTGTATTTTAGTAGAGATGGGGTTTCACCATGTTGGCCAGGATGGTCTTGATCTCCTGACCTTGTGATCCGCCTACCTTGGCCTCCCAAAGTGCTGGGATTACAGGCGTGAGCCACCGTGCCCGGCCTTCATTTCTTAAAATACATGAAAATGGAAGGCCCTGCTGTGCCAGAGCCATGGGGGACTATTACCTCATATATATATAGTCGAGATCTGAGGGAAAAAGGAGTGGGTTTGGTTTACAAAGTGATGCCAGGTATAGGCCTAGGCCAGACAGCTTTCCTCTGCTATGTACCAGTCGATTGGTTGTACCCACCACCTTGTGAGTGAGCAGGTTGCCTGGTTCAGTGCAGCACATTGTATCAAGTAGGTCAGGAGTTACAACTTCATGCACAAAGAGATGGCTCATTTTCAGTCAGTGAAAACCTTTCATTAACCACAGGGCCCAAGGAGGGGTGGATCTGGTAATCATTGCTAAGCAGACAGAGCTAGAGGTTCAGAGACTGCCGCTTGTGTGCCGGCCCCTTTCCTCTCACACCAAACCACATGTTTTGCATCTGTTTGTACTCCTTGAAGGCCCTTGAATTATTCTTGTCATTTTTGCTTACTGATATTTTCCCCCAGCTGCCAGAGTTGGGGGTAAGTGAATGAATGTGTCCCACTCGAATTCTTAACATAGAGAAAACATTTTCCTGAAAATTTTTAGTTTTAGAGTGCATCCTTTATCTGAAATGCCTACCTGTAGGTACCTTAGACTTAATTAATCCTGACCATGGTTAAGTTGTCATCAAAAGATTTTTTTTCAGGGGCCCAGCTAGTTGTATCAAATAGATCCATGAGCACTTACTATATTGTTACCCCAGCTTATATACTTAGATTGTTTGTCCTTAGGCAGTGATGAAGTTATACACACTGTCCCCACCGTTCTCTGATTTCTCAGGCTCTTTCCTCCTCTAACGTAAGTGCCCGGTAGTTGACAACCAGAATCAGGGCAAGATGCAGGAGGATGAGAAGAGGCTGCCCTCAAATTCCTGTTGGGTTGTCTGAAGCTTAGAGATGTGTGTTGGAGCTGCTGTGCAAATGGCAACGCTGTCTGCTCAGAGAGGACCATGATAACTGAGCCTGGACCTTCTAGTTCTTGGAGGTTTGGTTAGGACTTCTTGGTAATTAATGTACCAGTGTTTCCCTGGATCAATTTTTTTTGCTTCATGAGGATAAGCCTTTTTACTTGAGTTATAAAAGAAGGTGACATTACTGTTAAGCAACCCTGATTTCAGAACAGATCCAAAGCCCATCATATACAGGGGAAAAGGGTATAACTTACCTTCCAGTGGTGTTGCCACCCACTCCTCTGCCTCTGGAAACACAGGAGAGGCAACCTCATAAGCATCCTTCTGATACGAAGCCATCAGCATATATTGAGGGTAGGAAGAATCTTTCCAATATGATATCTTCAACACTTTTTCTGGAAGGGCCATCTAATCTTGCTTTTCAGACTAGGTTTACCCTGGAGGCACTACATAACCTTTGAGCTTCCCTTAGGAAATCTGAACAACCAGCAAGACCAGGGCTTCAAAGCAGGGTCTGCCCTGGAATGTTGCCCAGTGCACTCTGGGGTTCTTTCACAGCTAGAACTCAGCATGGGAATTTGCCACTGATTTGAGGTTTGTTCCAAAATATCAGGGCCCAGGCAGGGAACCACTAGATGGGATGTTGTCGTCTCTTAGGTATCTCCTCTTTTTGAAGCTGGGGGCATGAAGTAAATAGAGCTTGACTAAGGAGTTGGAGATGATCAGAGAAGACTTTCTGCAAGTGGGTTGAGATGGTTCACACAGATTTTCAAGGATGCGGGGGGTTGAGAAGAATAACTCTACTAGGATCTTTGATCCTGAAGGCAGAGCAAATTCTATTACTGTGACCTTCCTAGCCCTGAGGAACTTGAATAATTATTCCTTATAAGTGCCCCCCAACTTCCTCCCCATAGCCCAAAGCAAAATGAATCAGTCAGGGTTAGGAGCAGAGGGTCCTGACAGAGTCCAACCTAGTGAGCTGTAGCGAGAGAGCAAACCTGCCCTCTGAGTGTTCATGTCTACTTGATGGTCACTCCCAGCTTGCCCAGTCGTGACCAGATTTCTGCTTGTGGCTAGCCACAGGTAAACTGAGTGCTATTTATATTCTCCTGCTTGGTGGAGGAGGTGGAAGAGATCATCTGGGAGCCCATAACACAGCTGTTTGATCAGCCTAGGTAAAGCAAATCTCCCTTTGACTTTGTGCCTTTTTTTTTTTTCTACTTATCTTGCCCCAGGTAATAGCATAGGTTCTGAGCTTTCAATTTAGCTGATTGATCAGTAGCCATCTCTTATTTACCCTTTAATAGTTGGGGAATTCTAGAACTAGAGGAGGCCCAAATTCATCTGGGTACAGTCTCCTGTCTTCAAGGGTAAATACTGAGACAGCTGGGGACATGTAATGATCTCTTCCTGGGGCTGTTCAGAGGCAGATTCTAGCCACCCTCATTCAACCTTTTATCTATCTAGCTAGACTCCCTCTATTCTAACTAAAGCCTTTTTACTATCCTTCATGTTTGCACCCGCAAGGAAGACTACCGATAAATTCTAATTCATTTTCCTTCCCCCCTGGGATCAAGCTACCCTCTGTTTAGCCATTTTTACCTCTGCCTCTGGGATCTCACTGGTTTCTGCATTCTTTTTGAAGAGCAATCATGACAAATGGATGCCGAGGGGCCACTTGGCTGTGTATATCTGAGGTTATATCTCACTCCAGCCATGTTTCTGGACTTAATAGGAAGCTCTTAATTCTGCGTATAGTCTTGGTCTTGCTCCTGGGATGACATGACACTTCTTAATTTAGTTTAGTGTCTCTTTCACTTAGTATCTTGATTCTACTTTGCATTAACTTACATCTTGTGACTTTTAGTTCCTTGCCTCAGCCTTATCCATGCTTTTATTTCTTGCCTACCTTCAGTCCCCCAAATTAGAGGTCTAGTGACCCAGTTGAATTTGGCTATAACCTGCCAATGTTGAAATACTAAAGGGTTTAGGTCCTTGCTGAGGAGTGAATTGAATTTGTCTTCCTAAATGAAGCCAGTATTTTTTTTTTCTTACAACTTTATTTTGGAAAGTTTCAAAGCTACAGAAAAGTTAGAAGCACAATGTCTACCTATTTATCTTTCACCTAGACTCATTGATAACTTTTGCCACAATGGTCTCATCTCTCTTTTCTCCTTCTGTTTATGTATATGTGTGTCTAGACATACCCACATATGCACGTATGTACATCCATATGCACTTTTTTGGGTGCACAATTTGACAGTAAGTTGCAAATATCATGACATTTGTCACTTCATAACAGTGGCATCTCCTGAGAATAAAAACATCCTTCTCCATAATCATAATACCATCATTATACCTAATGAAATGACATCATCTATTAGGTTGGTGCAAAAGTAATTGTGGCTTTGCCAAAGGCAAAAAATGGACTAGAGATGTCATTTAGTCCATTTTCAAATTTCCCCTTTGATGGCTCTTTTGTTTTTGATCAGAACCCAGCCAAAGTCCCCTTTTGGTTATGTCTGTTTTAAAAGTCTCTCAATCTGGAACTACTTCCCACTCCTGTTTCTTTGTTTTGCTGTATTTGTTTTTTGTGACTAACATTTTGAAAAGTGGGCATCAATTGTCTCTGGTTGTCCCACACTGGATTTTTCTGTTTCCTCATGGTGGTATCTAACTTGCTCCTCTATCCCCTGTATTTCCTGTAAATGGGAAGTCAGATCTGGGGCCTGATTAGATTCAGGTTAAACATTTCTGACAAGAACATCTCATGGATAAAGAACATCTCATGGATAAAGCTATGTACTTCATAAAATGTCACTTTAGGGGATACATAATGCCAGAATGTCCACTGCTAGTCAGGATCACTTGAGGTGGTATGGTAGCCCCTAGGCTATAAAAGTACATTATTCTCTTTGTAAGTGGTTTCTGGGGTAATACTTTGGGATTATATAAATCTTCTGTTCCCTATGACCTTTGGCCCAGTGGTGTTGGCATCTATTGACAACTCCTCCTGATAGAGATATTACTCTGGGAGTTGCATAAAGCCAGTTCTGAATTAACACTAATAGATGTGAGTGTTGACATGAGCAGTTCAAAAGAAGAATAACCAAAAAATTGTCTTTTGGCTTTTGAAATCACCGGGGGGAAGGCAACAAAATGGGGCCATCAAATTCTGTCAACGTTTGTAGGTTTTTAACTTGAGTATCAGTTGCTAAAACATATACCATCAGCCCTCTGTATCTGTGGGTTCTGCATCTGTGGGTTCTACCAACTGAGTATCAGAAATACTTGGAAAAAATTGTACAGACTTATTTTTTCTTATCTGTTTGTTTGTTTGTTTTTTGAGACAGAGTCTCACTCTGTCTCCCAGGCTGGAGTGCAGTGATGCGATCACAGCTCACTGCAGCTTTGACTTCCTTGGCTCAAGCAATCTTCCCCCCTCAGCCTCCAAAGTAGCTAGGCCTACAGGCACATACCACCAAATTTTAAACATTTTTAAATTTTTTGTAGAGACATGGTCTCTTTATGTTGCCCACGCTGGTCTCAAACTCCTGGGCTCAAGTGATCCTCCTGCCCCAGTCTCCCAGAGTGCTGGGATGACAGGTGTTGTCCCAGCTACCCGGGAGGCTGAGGTGGGTCATGCCTGTAATCCCAGCACTTTCCAAGGCCAAGGAGGGAGAATCACTTGAGCCCAGGAGTTTGAGGTTGCAGTGAGCTATGATCATGCCACTGCACTCCAGCCTGGGCAACAGAGCAAAACCCTGAATCAAAAGAAAAATAAATAAACAAATAATAAAGTGTTCGGGAGGATGTGCATAGGTCATATGCAAATACTACGCTATTTTATATGAGGGACTTGAGCATCCATAGCTTTTGGTATCTGCAGGAGGTCCTGAAACCAATCCCCGATGGATACTGAATGATGACTGTATGCTGCTGTCTGGCAGTTTAAGTCAGGGAGAAGGCAAGCTGAATGGAGCCAAAAATAAGTCATGGTTTGTTCATAAAGCAGAAATTATTTTGATTATCTGAAAGTTATCTCTAATCCTGTTCTGATTTCCTTTTCCTTCTTTCACTTGCTTTCTACCTTCCTCACTGGAAAAGGGACCCCCCACCCCAACCTTTTTTTTTTTTTTTAAGACAGGGTCTCACTGTCACCCAGGCTGGAGTGCAGTGGCACAATCATAGCTCACTGCAGCCTCAACCTCTCGGGCTCAAGCAATCCTCCCAACCTCAGCCTCCCAAGTAGCTGGGACTACAGGCATGTCGTGCCACCATGCCAGCTAATAAAAAATTTTTTCTTTTTTGTTTTTCTTTTTTCTTTTTTTATTTTTTTGAGACAGAGTCTCACTCTGTTGCCCAGGCTGGAGTGCAGTGGCGCAATCTCGGCTCACTGCAAGCTTCACCTCCCCGGTTCATGCCATTCTCCTGCCTTGCCTCCCAAGTAGCTGGGACTACAGGCACCCGCCACCATGCCCAGCTAATTTTTTTGTATTTTTAGTAGAGACGGGGTTTCACTGTGTTAGCCAGGATGGTCTCGATCTGCTGACCTCGTGATCCGCCCGCCTCAG
Organism: Nomascus leucogenys; assembly: GCF_006542625.1. NCBI lineage: Eukaryota > Metazoa > Chordata > Mammalia > Primates > Hylobatidae > Nomascus > Nomascus leucogenys. Next base: position 1,743,151 of record NW_022095769.1, read on the forward strand.
CCTCCCAAAGTGCTGGGATTACAGGCGTGAGCCACCGCGTCCAGCCTATTTTTTCTTTTTTGTAGAGGTGGAGTCTCGCTATGTTGCCCAGGCCAGTCTCAAACTCCTGGACTCAAGTGATTCTCCTGCCTTGGCCTCCCAAAGTGCTGGACTTACTGGTAGGAGCCACCACTCCTGGCCAATTCCTCATTTTTAAATTGTTCTCTTCCTACCTTGGCCCACCCAACATGCCCAATGGGTATACTAGTGTTCCTGAGACCCAGGTGTGATCATCCTGGTTTCTAGCAAGGGAAAGGAATAGACCCTTCCAACCCATGGAGTAGTTCCTGAACCAAGGGTGCCAGGAGGTCATGACATAGTTGAGTCTGATAACAAAACACAGGGTAGGAAATGTACTTTCAGAAATCTTCTGTTTGGGTAATAAAAGGTCTCAGTTTGCTCTATGACCTTGGAGAAATCAGTTCACCTGTCTACATGGGGGTGTGTCATAGGCCCTGCATCACCTTGGAAGCTCAGCCCCCTCTTCCATAAGAGAATTCATGAGCTTGTGGGGGTGCACATATCCAGAACAGAAATCAGAGTACAGTTTCAATCATGGTTGTCCTCTTGTAGGACTTTTTGTCTTTGAACTTCCCTAATCTTTGTTTTTCCTTCACCTTACTTAAAACACTACCTAAGAGCTGACTGGGCTTCATGATTTCTTTCCCACTTGATGGGAATCAGATTCCTGTGAGAAGTGAAGATACAAAGGGTTTATGCCTGTCCTTTGAGTTTAAAACAGCCCTCCAGAAACCCATCACTCCCAAATAACCATGGAGTAAGGATTTTTTTTTTAGAGATAGGGGGCTAGCTATGTGCTATTTATGCTATTCTTGCAAAGGCCATGTAGATCCCAAAGGAAAGTATGTTCCAATCAGTAACTGCTAGTGTTTTGTTTTAAGAATGTTGAAATCCTACAGAACTCCTCTTCAGAGAATTCAGATAAAAGGTGAAAAGTTCACACCACTTCCTTTTCTTCTAACTGCAGCTTCTTAAGAATTGAACAAATGTCTAAGTAACTGCTGTCTACTCTTTTTATATACACACATAGACTTTGGGTTCACCCTTTTTCTCCTTGCTGTTAAAAAGAGCCAATGTATTCCTTATTTTTTTCCCACAATGACATCTCCAGAAGGGTTTCTCTTGGCCTGTCTCTCCAGCTGCCTACAGATGTGGTCTGCATCTTGGGAAGTCGGACACACAGCCAGAAATGCTTTCAGTGGCTCTTACTTAAGCTGTACACTTAAATATGGAGTCAGTAATTAATTGAGAGCCTGGCTGAGAAGTTTTTCATGTGTGTACAAATATCGTCACGCTTTTTTTCATTTGGGGTAGTCTTATTCGTAGGGATAACATGGGATATTATCATTTTTATTCTTTTTTTCTAATGTAGTTTCTTTAGTTTCTTCTACCTGTTAAGGATAGCTATTGAAAGAAGTGTTTGGAGCTCCAGATTTAATTTTTTCAGCTGGGATGGATGAGGTCTCCTTGGGCTTTCCAAGGAGGGCTTCTAACTCTTGTACAGTCATATTGGAAATTTCAGTTTCGCCACAACTTCCCCACAAAACCCACCCATCCCTAGTTAAGCAGTTAAGCAGCACTGGACCACAGGGAGCTCAGAAGACGGCCTGCCCTATTTAATCCCAACAAATGTGCTGAAATAGAAAAATAATCCCTGTGAAGCTGCTAGGAGGAACTTCCCGTGCTTACTGCAAATCTGTTATTAGGGAAATGTTTAGAAATTCTGAATTTCTGTTTTACTTTGCTCTTCTACTCCAGATTAACATTTCCCTCTAACAGAAATGCTTTATCACAACTAGGACAGGACAGGACAGGATCTGTTCCTCCTGTGTCTAACCATGCTGCTCTGACCTTCTCCTCCTTAAGTGAAGATCACTGACTGAAAAAAAACAGGTTGTAGAAAAGCATGTATAATATGACCTCATTTTACTAAAAATACATATGCAGGCTCGTGCATGGAGAGAAATCAGGATTGGTGAGCAAAGTGGTGATCTCTGAGTGTGGGCATGCATAGTTGGTCATTTTCAGTTTTTGTTTATCTGCATTTTCTTCTTTCTTCTAACGTGCATAGTTTCTGTTATTATAATAAGTTATTTTCTCTTTAAAGGGAGAGGTGAGATAAAAAAATAAAAAATAAAAACAAAAAACAGGGGAAATGAGAAGATTAGTGCTAATAATGCTTCAAGTCTTGATGCCATGAGAAAATGACTCATAACTTTTTTGTTGAACCAGCTAGTTGTTGAGTTTTTGCCATGTGTAAGATCTCATTGGCTGCCTCTCTCATTTTCCTTCTGTAGTCCTTCTTGGGTATTTTGGGATAACTACGATGGGTGGAGAGTAGCCTTGTCTTTATTTCACAGGCTTTTCTCTCCTATATCACCCCAAGGATAGTGAAATAAGTGGAGCATGCCCCCTAGATGCCCAGCCAGAACCCACTGGTCAGGGGCTCATTTCCCCTTGTAAATTGCTAAGCCTCTACCCCACAGTCTATCTCTGGTCATGCTGAGAAGAGCAGCCACAATGCCTCAGTTCCTGCATTATCTACTGTCTTTCCTCTAATGCCATTCCTGCCCTGCTTCTAAAAGCTGTCACCCTTCTCCTTTAGGCACCTTTGGGGGAGATAGGCTGGTGTGGTCAGGCCTGAGCTGATTTTCAGCAAGGGATATTGGGAATAGCAGAGACAAATTGGTGGTCCTTCTGAAGAAGCATTTCCTGGGGGAGTATCCTCTAGGGGTCGTGCCTGGTAGCCTGGCACTTAGAGATAATTTGCATCAGCCTTGCTTACTTCAATCTCATCAGCAGGTTCTTGTCTTACTCCTCCAGTGTTTATCACAGACAGATGGCTCGTAGTGAGTGCTCAAAATCTGCTTACCAGGCTGGGTGCAGTGGTTCACGCCTGTAATCCCAGCACGTTGGGAGGCCAACGTGGGTGGATCACGAGGTCATCCTGGCTAACACGGTGAAACCCCGTCTCTACTAAAAATACAAAAATTAGCCGGGCGCGGTGGCGGGCGCCTGTAGTCCCAGCTACTCGGGAGGCTGAGACAGGGGAATGGCGTGAACCCTGGAGGCTGAGCTTGCAGTGAGCACCGAGATCGCGCCACTGCACTCCAGCCTGAGGGACAGACTGAGACTCCATCTCAAAAAAAAAAAAAAAATCTGCTTACCGAAGGCATCAGTCTGCTGCAGTGTGCCAGGCCCATCTTTTGCTCTGGGTTCATTGTCTTATCTGCTGTTTGTGTGCCTTCTGCCGTGTTGACTTTCCCCCAACAGGCAGATACTTGACCGCTGGCCCTCTCCACTCATAGCTCCCTCTCTCTAAAGCCATACTAGTCTAGCAGTTGTGAGACAGGACCAAGTGGCTCTGGAAGATAGCACCTAAGGCTTCTTATCTCCTGTGTGTGCTGTTTCGTTTTGTTTTTTCCATTTGCCGTTGCCCAAGAACCAAAGCATCCGCCACTGCTCAGCTGCATGGTGAAATGGCCTGGCCTGGTGCCAGGGTGCTTCACCAGGTGGTTGGGCTGTGGAGGCTGCTGCATGCGATGGGCTGATAATACCCCACGGTGCTGTAAACAGGACACTCCACCCTCCTGCAGCCACCCAGCCGGTGCCCCAACAGCCTGCTGCTTTGTCATGGCCTGTCATGATATGGGTTTCTCTTCTCTGATAGGGAAGCCTATTGTCATATTTCCCTCCCCTATTTCCTAAATCTGAGAGGGGTACTTTCCAGAAATGAAACCAGTTCATCTTCCAACCACAAGCAACCGTTGTGACTTCTCAATGCTGCTTCTCCTTCAACAATAATCACATAAGTGCAGGGCAGAACCTGATGCCCAGATCTTTCCGGTATGCTCATGGAGGATAAACCCAAGAGCCTCTATCTCAACTAGGCTCACCTAGAAGATTTCTTAGGGGACGTTCTCTGTTGAGGTCAATCTCACTGGGCAGCAGAACTTAAGTGTTGACCTGAAGCTGCTGATGTCCCGGTCTGCAAGCAGCTTTGTATTCTATCCTGCATCACTTATTCCTGGGTTAGACTGTTACTAGTAAAGGAAAGGGCTTTGACATTAAAAATGGGCATCTTCCCAGGGGCCCAGGAGAGTGTAGGCCTACAGATAGAGGGACTAGGGCTTACTCTGCACATCTTTGGGTAGTCTCCTCTTTCCAGACTCCTTCACCTACACCTTCAATCCTAAAGGACATTAATTGATTTGACATAATCTTTCTAACTAAGGCTTTAAAGTGTATTTGGATCTCTTCATTTCTTTATAACATCCCTCAGAGGTAACTTAGGCCAGAGGGAGAGCAAGCCCAATGAGGTTGGGTGGCATTGGCTGTAGTCAGACCTACCCTCCCCACCTCTTAGCTCCTACTAGATATCGGGGGGGCCACGCTGCACCAGCCTGCAGCCCCTTCAAGGATGGCACGAGACATGTCATTGTCTCATTTTGGCTTTGGTTTATGTTGCATTTGGGGGAAATTTGACACCTTGGTTTAGCCCTTAACCAATTTTGATGTCCAAAGAAGCAGGTGCTTACCAAACCACTTGCGAGGAGGTTTGTGAAATAAGTGGTAGTTTTTTTTAAACTATTAAAATCTAATTTTTAAAAAAAGTCTCCTCCCTTATTTCCTAGGCTTAAAGGAAATATGGTATTTTAGTCTCCTCAAAAGAGCTGGGACATGCCAAGAATTTGGAGAGTTGGGAGGGTAGTGGAGCCTTGCTAAGGGCTCTGAGACAGAAGGTAATTCTGTCATCTCGTGGCCAGCGAGGCGCTGTGCCAGCACCCTGCGCCAGGATGTGGCCTCTGTGGAAATAAGGCTGAGGCCCAGCTGTCTCTTCATTTAAGAAAAAGAAACTGAGGCAAGTCCTCCTGTTTGATTTAGATGTAGTAAGATCCTTGCATGTCTGCCAGGGGAGAGGGAGTCAGGAGCTGCAGATTCTGGATTGGGGGTTCCTTGGTTTCTCCTCAATCCTTTCCCCTCCCTCCTTTTTTCCCCCTTTTCTTTCTTTTCTGCTATTTGTGTGACATTTTTTGTATATGGAGGAACAAGTCAGGACCCACCAAGTCCAGACTCTTAATGGATAACTGGTCAGAGGGAGCCAGAAAGAATGTAGAGTTTACCAAAATGCGTTGGTTGGATTCTCACATCACATTCCAGGAATTTGGGTGCTCCCCAGCCCTGTAAGTACTGGGAGCAAAGTACCACCTATGATTATTGTCCTAGAGATTGAATTCATTGAATAGGGTAGGATATGAAGAGTGATGGAAACTAATATAAAATGGGTTAAAGTTATCCCTAGGAGATAATAGAGTCCTTCAAGTTTCAAAGGCTTCCTCAAGAAACAAACAAAAGCAAAACAAAAAATAGGTCATTGGAGACAATAGGATTGGGCCTGCCATCTCCTCCGTTAGGTGCTAAAAAGAAGCTATTAATAAAAAAGCAATTCATCCTCCAGGTGTCTAGGCAGGTGTCCCAGCAGCCTCAGAGGGTGTCCCTGATAGAAGAGGGATGTGAGCCTCAGTGAGTTGTTGGAAGAGTGATTTAGGAGGAAGGAGGCTTGGATTTAGATCTGGGACTGCTGCTGACTTACAGAGTGAAGGAGTCTAATCAGAGACTAAGCTTCTTTGTGCCTTAGTCTTCCTTGACAGTCTTTCCCCATCCCCTTTTACAGCTGACAGGAGAGTAAAAGATTACAGCACACCAAAGTACTTTGTGGGGATGGGGCAAAACTTGAAAGCACAACGTAAACACGAGATAGCTTTAGGGTCTCAGTAAGGAAAGAATCTAAAAGAGATTTTTGCAGAGACTTCAGACGAAGGCATGGGAGAAGCAGCTCCAGGAAACCTTTCTCCTGTCACTTATCCCTCAGCCTTGGAGTCCCACTCCTTTTCCTTCGAAACAGTGATGAAGCAGCCTTTAGGATTATGAGATCCTACCCCTTATGCCAATCACTTGCTCGTCCGTGGCCCATCTGCCTCTTTGGTTATCTGTCATGTAATTTTGTAAATCCGCTTTGCAGAGTCCCTGCCTTGTCACTGTACTCTAATAGACAGTTTTGGAGGCCCATAAGACAGCATTTGGGCCTGAGCTGGCTGCTGATGTGGGTCAGAAGCTCCCAGAAATATCTGGATTGCTATCTTTTGATTTTAAACCCAGGTTAGGAAAATGAGTGGTTGAAATGCTGGTGTAGAGATAAAGTTGTGCCTTGAACCCAGCGTGCCTGTCACCAACTTACTAGGCAACAAGGTTGCAGGAAGGGTAAGAAAGAGGTTGGGCCTTCCTGAGCCTCAGAGAGAGAAAAAAAGACAAGCAGCTATGGGATCTTTACTCCAACTGGGTGTGTTGAACACGCATGCAAAGTCAGAACCCCTGGTAAAAGTAGAGCCAGTTGACCCTTCTTGTGAATGTTTTTCAATTTTATTCAAATATTAGGTGCCTCCCAATTGCCAGCCCTATGCTTTAGACATTGTGGGGGATACACAGAGCCTGCCCTTGGCCTCAGGCTGTTTATTATCTAGGAGTTACAAATACCCTATTCCTCAAGAGAAGGTACTCATTAGTAGAAGAGTACAAAGTACTGAGGAAACAGAAAATTCCAAGACATTGCTTCCAGGGGATTCCAGTGGATACAGAAGGCTTGGTGGAGTGGAGGCAGTAAAGCTGGCCCTGACAGATGAACAGATTTTAACCCTGGGCCCATGCAAAATCTCAGAGGAGGGAAGGCTTGGGACATGGGTGGGAAATGGTATGCAGTATAGTTTGTCTGAGATTTAGCGACCTTAAGGAAGAGTGAGGTATAAAGGACAGGTAAGTGGGACCAGAACATGAAGGCTTTACCTCCATCTTTGAAAGAGAGGCTTTGGGCCGGGTGCAGTGGCTCACATCTGTAATCCCAGCACTTTGAGAGGCTGAGGCAGGCAGATCATGAGGTCAGGAGATCAAGACCATGGTGAAACCCCGTCTCTACTAAAAATACAAAAAAATTAGCCGGGCATGGTGGCGGGCGCCTCTAGTCCCAGCTATTTGGGAGGCTGAGGCAGGAGAATGGCGTGAACCCAGGAGGCGGAGCTTGCAGTAAGCCGAGCTTGTGCCACTGCACTCCAGCCTGGGCGACAAAGCGAGACTCCGTCTCAAAACAAAAAAAAAAAAAAAAAAGAAAGAGAGCCTTTGAAGAGGTTTAACCTAGGAATGTTAAGATCATTTTAAATGATGTGTTTTACGTCAATATATATTGATTTGGAAAGATGTTTATAAGGTAAAAACATATAGCAAAACAATACATACAGTATAAATCCCATTTTAAATTGTAAAGCATATATATACACACACACATACACACACACACAGAAGAGGTAAGACCTGTAAGTTTATATTTCTCATAACATTTGTTATCTCTGGGTGTTGAGAGTTGAGGGTTTTTTTTCTGTTTGTTTATATTTATATATTTCCTGACTTTTCTACAGTTCACACTTACTACTGTTGTAGTTATAAATTATTCACTTGTTTTAAATAAGCACATATACGATGGCTGAGTGAGATGATCTAGAACTATGCCAGGGATTAAATAAAAACAGAGTAAAAGTTGGCCATATAGTAACATTTTTGATATCCAAATTGGAGAGGAATCCCTCAAATGTTCAAAAATATAGGAATGGGTCGGATGTGGTGGCTCATGCCTATAATCCCAGCACTTTGGGAGGCCAAGGCAGGAAGATCACTTGAGCCCAGGAGTTCAAGACCAGCCTGGGCAACACAGTGAGACCTTGACTCAAAAAATAGAAAAAAGAAAAGACAAAAATATGAGAATGGCTAAGCAAACTAGTGTACATCAACGTGGAGGAATATTACACAGTCTTTTAAAATAACAAATATGTAGATTGTTAATACATGGGAAAAGGTATATGAAATAGGTGGAACCAGGCAGAACATAATATAGCACATTTCCTACTGATTACAACTATGGCAAAAGATATGTAAATGCTTCAATGAATTTGGAGAATGGAGGTAGTATTGTTAGTATCTTTTTTTTTTGAGATGGAGTCTTGCTCTGTTGCCCAGGCTGGAGTGCAGTGGCACGATCTCAGCTCACTGCAACCTGCACCTCCTGGGTTCAAGCAATTCTCCTATCTCAGCCTCCCAAGTAGCTGAGATTACAGGTGCGTGCCACCACGCCCAGCTAATTTTTGTATTTTTAGTAGAGATGAGGTTTCACCATACTGGTCAGTCAGTGTCCTTTTTTTTATTGTAGTAAAATATATACTTACTATTTTAACCATAAAAGCTTATGTTCACTGGTATTACATACATTTACAGTGTTGTGCAACCATAACCAGGGTCCATTTCCAGAACCTGAATTTCATCATCTCAAACAGAGACTGTGTATCCATTAAACAATAACTCCTACTCCCCCTCCTCCTCCTAAGCCCTTGGTAAAATCTATTCTATTTTTTTGTCCCTATGAATTTGCCTATTCTAGATACCTCAAGAAAAACACAATATTTGTCCTTTTGTCTTGCTTACTTAACTCAGCATCATCTGTACTGTAGCGTGTGTCAGAATTGCCTTCCTTTTGAAGACTGAATAGTATTCCACAGTATGGATGTGCTGCATTTGTTTATCCGTTTCTCTGTTCGTGGATGCTCAGGTTGCTCCCACCTTTTGGCTATTGTGAAAAATGCTTCAAGTCCCTGCTTTCGGTTCTTTGTCGGTATATACCTAGGAGTGGAATTGCTGGGTCACATGGTAATTCTATGTTTCACTTTTTGAGGAACTGCCAACCTTTTAGTGTCTTTTTTTTTTTTTAATTTTTATTTATTTATTTATTTATTTTTTGAGACGGAGTCTCACTCTTTCGCCCAGGCTGGACTGCAGTGGCGCTATCTCGGCTCACTGCAAGCTCTGCCTCCTGGGTTCACGCCATTCTCCTGCCTCAGCCTCCCAAGTAACTGGGACTACAGGAGCCTGCCATCACGCCTGGCTAATTTTTTTGTATTTTTAGTAGAGGTGGGGTTTCACCATGTTAGCTAGGATGGTCTCAATCTCCTGACCTCATGATCCACCTGCCACGGCCTCCCAAAGTGCTGGGGTTACAGGCATGAGCCACCGCACCTGGCCATAGATCTTAAGATAGTAGAGTGTTTTGAATGTGGCCATGGAAAACAGGGTCAACTTAGATGATTGCAACTTCCAAATGATGCCAGTACCCTTACATTTTATCCACAGTTTCAACTTTTACCTCCTTCTAGAAAGCTTTAACCAAAGTAAAAATAAATGAATGGATTTATTTATTTAATTTATTTTTTGAGACAGAATCTTCCTCTGTTACCCAGGCCGGAGTGCAGTGGTGCGATCTTGGCTCACTGCAGCCTCCACCTCCCAGGTTCAACCAATTCTCATGCTTCAGCCTCCTGAGTAGCTGGGATTACAGGCACCTGCCACCATGCCTGGCTAATTTTTGTATTTTTCGTAGAGACGGGGTTTCACCATGTTAGCCAGGCTGGTCTCAAACTGCTGACCTCAAGTGATCTGCCCACCTCCCAAGGTGCTGGGATTACAAGCATGAGCCACCACCATCCGCCCTATGAATGGATTTATAATTGCTTTATTTTTGTCCCATTTAGATAGAAGTCAGAGACAGAGGAGAGAACCAAAAAACTTGGATGTTTCCGTAAACTAGATTCCTCAATCCTTGATAATTGAAAGTTGTTCCAGTATGTCAGCCACCGGGGTTCCCTGGGGAGCTAACCAGTCCTGAAGGAAGTATGAAGAGGAAGAGGAGGTCTTCAGTTAAGGGGATGAATTTGTGCAGTGCCTAAGCCCTGCAAAGGTGCTGAAGGGAGGAAGAAGGGCAGGAGATAAAAGATGGAAGAAAATTTTGTTTTTTATCCACTTAGAGTTTTACCTTTAATGATGGGAAACAGTGCTGCTCTCAGGAAACTCAGTGTGGAGATCTAGGAGTTCACAGTTCATAGTCCACTCGGAGCAGGAAAAGGATAGAGGACATTTATAAAGTAACATCCAAGTCCAAAGTAAAATGGTATAAATTGTTTCCCATGATAAAGGCTGGCTAAATAGGTCAGGAAAGCCCTTGTCAGACCATATGTGCTGTTTCAGGCTGCTTCAAATTCTTTTAGGACAGCGGTGGATATGAGTGAAGACGGGGCAGGCAGGCCACATCTCTTAGAAGAGGAAGGTGATTGCCACGTCTCCTTCCTCCATGCTGATGGCAAGGTGTGCGGGCTGTGTTCTCTTGCAGCCAGCGTCCCATGCTCGGTGGCCCCAGAAAAGTCAGTGTGTAGGCCTCAGCCACTTCAGGTCCGGCGTACATTCTCCCTGGACACCATCCTCAGCTCCTACCTTCTGGGCCAGTGGCCACGAGATGCTGATGGGGCCTTCACCTGCTGCACCAATGACAAGGCCACCCAGGTAATGAAGCTCTCTCCTGATGGGATAAGGGATAAGGATGGGGCGGGAGAGCTGGCTGAGGAGGCCTTTGGTCTTCCTCAAGTCGTTGCGATGATTTGTCTTGGGTTTTGGTCGTACATATTATCCATGTAATGTTTTATCTTCTTAAGACAGAGTTTCCTTTTGTCACCCAGGCTGGAGTGCAGTGGTGCGATCTTGGCTCACTGCAACCTCTGCCTCCCGGGTTCAAGTGATTCTCGTGCCTCATCCTCCCAAGTGGCTGGGATTACAGGTGCCTGCCACCACGCCCTGCTAATTTACCACCCTGTTTTTCTTTGTAAACTTATACGGAAATGAGTTTGCATTCCACCTGCCTGTGGAAGAGAGAAGTCAATCTGGGTTTTTCAGTTTAGCTTTGAGTATTTGTGTCGGGGTAATCAACAGCTGACTTTAGAGTTTATTCTAGCTTTTTAAAAAATGAGATTTAGGCCGGGCGCAGTGGCTCATGCCTATAATCTCAGCACTTTCGGAGGCCTAGGCAGGTGGATTGCCTGAGGTCAAGAGTTCGAAACCAGCCTGGCTAACATGGCAAAACCCCGTCTCTACTAAAAATACAAAAATTAGCTGGGTGTGGTGGTGGGCGCCTGTAATCCCAGCTACTCGGGAGGCTGAGGCAGGAGAATCGCTTGAACCTTGGAGGGAGAGGTTGCAGTGAGCTGAGATGGCACCATTGCACTCCATCCTGGGTGACAGAGCAAGACTCCGTCTCAAAAAAAAAGAAAAAAAATGAGATTTACCTTACCTTGCTAAAATTAAACCAAGGCCAACATTCTATTGAGTTTGTATTTCCCAAAGAAGTGGCCAAAAAGTATGCTGAGCCAGAATAGATCTCATTGGAGCCATAGGAATGGGAAGTTCTCAGATAATGGAGAATTCTTCCTTGCCAGCAGCCCCGACTGGGATTTCAGTGTACCCATTCAAGGACTGGGGAGCCAGCTTCTTCTCCTTCAGTACTTGCATTAAGACAGTCTTTTCATTAAGAATCCCAAGCTTGGAAAGAATCTCTGCAGATCATCCAGTTCATTTATCAATTTTTGGATAAGCTAGCATCGGCCTGAGCATGAACATATCTCATATGTGAAATTATACAGACATTTCTTAATCTGATTCAGGACTTCATTTTTAGCAGCTAAGTTGTTAAGAGTCAAATCTCCCTTTTGATGCAGTTTAAACGCATTCTTGTTCATCTTCAGAGCAAATGAGTTATTTCGAGATAGGCAGAAACAGGGTGGCTAGGACATGAGGGTCCGAGTCAGCCCTTCATCCCGGGGGACATCGGGCAAGTCAGCTCTTCCTTTGCAAACTGGGTGGAGAGTGCCTGGTCTGCCTCCGTGTAGGTGGCTTGATGGCCAAATGACACGAGAAGGTGCTTGATACCTCTTTTGACCACATCATGTCAGTTTCTTTCGTTTATTTATTTTGTTAATGCGATCCATTTTCAAATGTTGTTGGTGAATGTTTGAATGCCCAGTACTGTTCTTGGCATGTTGGAATGAAGAATAAGGAAATGAGGACAAGATTTGGCCTCCATGAGTCTGGATTCCAGTTCTATGAGGGCCAGTAAACAGACAGCCAAGGGATGAGATGGAGCCAAATATCTGGCAAAGTTTAAAGAAGGGGAATTCTCATGGGAATACCCCACCTTGAACCAACAAGAATTTGCTGCAGTTAAAATCATGGCCCTCTTTGGATCTACAAATAGACTATGAAAGGAGAATACCCTCCAGGAAGGAAAGAGAGTAGGCTTCCTTCCTGGGAGCCCTGGGCACTGCCATTCCCTTTATCCTTTGGAAAAGGCAAGTAGGATAAATTATGCTTCCTCCTCACAGGCCTGGGAGCACACATAACTTTGTCTTTTGATGGGAGTGCTTAGTCCAAATATGTTTGTAGTCAAGGAGGGCTTCCTGGAGGAACAGGACTTGAGATTCCTTTGAGTGTGTAAGCTCATTATTGCATCCCTGTTTGTCAGATGGCAGGCTTCTGTGTAGCCCACCTATTTCTGCCTCTGTCATTTTCTGCTTTCAGCCTTCTAGGAAGTCACCATCCCACTCCTCAGATAGCTTTCTCTTTGTCAACTGAAGGCAGGGTTGGCCTCAGATGTTCCCTGGCTGGGTTTAGAGGCATGGACCCTAGGCTGTGTGTTTTTGCTCAAGCTCCAGCTGCAGGCCAGATCTTTTATATAACAAGTCTGGGCTTCTTGCCACAGCAAGACAGAGGTCAGCGATGAGCCTCCGTGGGTCTGGCAAGGCCAAGCCATGCAGCTTTCCTCTTTCCCTGGGATGGGCTCCAGCCCTCGAGGAACTCTTAGCAACCTGTCAATATTGTGGCCGCAGTCAGGAGGTGGAGAATGCTGATCAACCTAGGCATCCAAACCAAAATATGCACTCTACCCGTCTTTCATTCCTGGTCTTCTGGGAATTTGCTGCTTCTAGGTTTTGGGCTCCATTCAAATTCCTGCTTAAGCCCCCTGGCCTGGTCCAAGCTACCCTCTTCAACACTAGTATTACACTGTGGAGGTCTGAGGCTCACCTGACATATTCCTCAGTAACTGGTGTTCCTTCCCTATTGAGTACTGGGATATCACCCAGAAAGGACTGGAGAGGAAAGAGAGGTTTGACTGGGAAGATATGAAGGTGTGTGGAGAGGGGAAGAGGGAAGGGAGGGTGGCAGGATCTACCAAAGTCCTTGAAAGCTTTTAAGCTGTTAAAAATGGACTAATATGGCCAGGCGCGGTGGCTCACGCCTGTAATGCGAGCACTTTGGGAGGCCGAGCTGGGTGGATCACGAGGTCAGGAGATCAAGACCATCCTGGCCAACATGGTGAAACCCCATCTCTACTAAAAATACAAAAATTAGCTGGGCATGGTGGCTCATGCCTGTAATCCCAGCTACTCGGGAGGCTGAGACAGGAGAATCGCTTGAACCCAGGAGGCAGAGGTTGCAGTAAACCGAGATCATGCCACTGCACTCCAGTCTGGGCAACAGAGCGAGACTCTGTGTCAAAAAAAAAAAAGAAAAAAAAAAAGACTAATGCTAGAACCTTTTCCCAATTGCCTTAAGCTGGGGATGGGGCTGTTTCTACCCTGCACTTACCTTTTGCCCTTTCTCTTCTAGTCATACCAATGTAGTAGTTATTTTCTGCTGCATCCTCCCTCACTGGTGGGCACTCACTACTACTGTCCTACTTGCCTAACCTCCCTCCACCAGGAGCCAGCAGCCCTGGCATTCCCAGGGCATGCCTTGCAGTGAGGTCAGCAGCTGCAGTTATGGTTCAGGCTAAGCAGCTCCTTCCTCTGAATCCCTGAGAGGAGACCAGGGCCCTGCCCATTGCAAGCCAGCTTCAGATCTAGGCAGCAAGCCTGGGACACCTGCTGTCTAGATAGCCGGGCACGATATCTTGAGGCTTCCTCACAGGGTAGAAGATGGAGCAAAAAGCTCTCAGTTCTTGAATATAGCCCAGTAGTGCCAACAATCTCATCCTAGTATCCCCTTCCTCGTTGTGTTTTAAACTCTTAGGTGGTTACAAAGGATTGTCCTCAGGCCATTTACAGACAGACATGGAGAACTGGGTTACCCAAATACTTGGGGCAAAGAAAGAGGAAGGGTGTGGATATATGTTATTTGTGATATTGGTTGTTTTTGGGAGGAGGATGTGTGAACATGGTAATTGGAGAAGAAGTGCTTTGGAGATGCTGCATGTTTTGAGCAATGGGAGAGATGACCAGGTCAGTTGGTAAACTAGAGCTGGCCACCGATTGCTTTGTGTTGGCCACTCCTTAGTGGCTGGGCCCAGGCCAGGGTGGGTGAGGGCAGTACCTGCCGGTGGCTGCAGTTACCCGTCTCCCTTCTTGCTGTGCAAACCTTTGAGTCTTCGTGTACTTTTCTGGAGGGAGGAAGTGGTCTCATCACAGCTGTAATGACTGTTTGAGCAAAGTTCCCCCGTTGGTCTCATCCTGCTGATGGACAGGACTCTGGGTACCTGCCCTGCCTAGCCCAGCCCCCTGTTCTACTCATCCCCAGCCCCATTCCATCTGCATTCCCCAGGTAAGGTGGGGAAGCTTCTATGACAGGATATTTTTTTTCTTTAGCCCCAATTTACCCTTTAGAAAAAAAAAGCTTAAGTCTTGACAAACCACATGGAGTGTGAGGAAGGCCAGAGGTGAAGGTGGGCATGCTCACTGGGAAGACTTCTTGTGTCTTTCCCCTACCTGTGTACTATCCTCCGTGTTTTCCCAAGCCAGTGCCCCAACAGTGATGACACACAATTCAGTCTGACCATCACGGACCTTTTAAAAATGTTTTTCTTTGTGAGTGTGGGGGCCTGGGCACACTGCCTGTTTTCCAGATTGGTGATCAGGACCAGTTGTTCAGCATAGTTTGACAACAGTACCGAACATTTGAAAATGGGGCCATAATGGAAAATCTGAGGGTTGCATAGTCACTGTAGGGCAGAGATGGTGGCCTTGGCCATTTGCAGCCAGTTTTCAGTGCTGACCAGCAGCCCACCCTCAGAGCCTTTTCCGGCCTTTTTGTTTGGCCAGAGACCTAAGGGACTGATTCCCTGCAGAATTTCAGTTGAACACGTAGTCCTGACGGTCCACACCAGGCCAGGCACCATGCTGCCTGACAGTCCCGTGCAGGGATAGTGGGTTACGTTCCCAGGGCGTAGCCCAGCTCCACACATGGAGCTTACTCAGGTGCCAAGGTCACTGGAGACAGTGAGGGCCAGGACTTTCCTGCCTGTGGTCATGGAGTCTAGGTAGAAACTTTTGAGCTTGAGTCTGAGAGATTCCAATTTGGAGGGTTTTCAGCTTCATCTCACCCCTCCTCCTCATTATATTAGATGGCTCTTTGGGAAACTGTCCTCCACCCCCATGCCCAGCTGTCCTTCCACATGTTGCTCTGGGATCTCAATCCCAGGCAAGGCTTCCTTGGTCTGGCCACGTCCAGTTTTGCATAACCTAAATATCATCTACACAGCTGGCCCATGCCACTCATGGTCAGAAGCTGCCCTACTTGTCCCTCAGCTTCTCCCCCTGGGCCAGGGTGTCAAATCTGTTCCAGTGCATGACTCCCCCTGACAAACAACTTTTTGTTCTTTTTTTTTTTTTGAGACAGAGTCTCGCCCTGTCGCCTAAGCTGGAGTGCAGTGGCTCGATTTTGGCTCACTGCAACCTCCGCCTTCCAGCTTCAAGCAATTCTCCTGCCTCAGCCTCCCCAGTAGCTGGGATTACAGGCATGTGCAACCATGCCCGGCCAATTGTTTTGTATTTTTAGTAGAGATGGGGTTTCACCATGTTGACCAGGCTGGTCTTGAACTCCTGACCTCAAGTGATCTAATCTGCCTGCTTCAAAGTGCTGGGATTACAGGCATGAGTCACCGCGCCCAGCAACAAATATGACTTTTTGGTCTGCTGAGCTCCAGCTCTACCCTGCTTCCAAAGGGTCATCTAGAATGACTGAGCAGCATGGTGTGACCCCTGTTGTGGCCAGAAGGTTAGTTTTTTCTTTTTCTTTTTTTCTTTTTTTTTTTTTTTTTTTTTTGAGACAGGGGCTCGCTCTGTTGCCCAGGCTGGAGTGCAGTGGTACTATCACGACTCACTGCAGCCTTGAACTTCTGGGCGCAAGTGGTCCTCCTGCCTCAGCCTCCCTAGTAGCTGGGATGACAGATATGCGCCATCATAACTGGCTAATTTAAAATTATTTCTTTTATAGAGATAGGGTCTTGCTATGTTGACCAGGCTGGTTTTGAACTCCTGGCCTCAAGCAATCCTCCTGCCTTGGCCTCCCAAGGTGCTGGGATTATAGGCATGAGCCACCGCACCTGGCCAGGTTAGCTTTTTGAAGGGGAACTTTTCTTAACTATGACTTTTCTGTGCTTCATGGTCAGACTCAGAAGAGGAGTGTCCAACCTTGGGCACTGGAAACTGGGGACATGGTCCCCACTCTGGGCACTCCCAGTTTAGGAGGGGCTATAGCCCACACCTGTATACACTCCTGCCTTGAGAATACTCGATGTCGGGTGGGCGCAGTGGCTAATGCCTGTAATCCCAGCACTTTAGGAGGCTGAGGCGGGTGGATCACCTTAGGTCAGGAGTTCGAGACCAGCCTGACCAACATGGTGAAACTCCATCTCTACTACAAATACAAAATTAGCCGGGCATGGTGGCACATGCCTGTAATCCCAGCTACTTGGGAGGCTGAGGCAGGAGAATCACTTGAACCCGTGAGGCGGAGGTTTCAGTGAGCCAAGATTGTGCCATTGCACTCCACCCTGGGCAACAAGAGTGAAACTCCCATCTCAAAAGAAAAAAAAAGAATACTCAATGTCAATTTCAGCATGTCAACAACTTCAAACACAGGATAACCTACTGCATTAGGTTTCTGAGGCTGCTTTAACAAATTACCTCAAACTTAGTGGCTTAACACCACAGAAATGTATTATTTCACAGTTCTGGAGACCAGAAGTCCAAGTTCTGTTTCAGTAGGCTGAGATCAAGGTGTTGGCATGGCCATTCTCTCCCAGGAGGCTCCTGGGGAGAGTCTGTTCCTTGCACTTCTAGCTTGTGGTGGCTGCTGGCACTCCTTGGCTTGCAGCCACATCACTCAGGTCTCTGCCTCTGTGGTCATATCGCTTATCCTCTTCAGTGTGCATACATCTAATCTCCCTCTGCCTCTTTCTTATTTAAGGACATTTGTAATGGTATTTAGGGTCCATCCTGATAATCTTGGATAATCTCAAGATCCTGAATACATCTGCAAAAACTTTACTATACAAGGTAACATTTATAGGTTCCTCATCTTTGAGGAGCCGTTTTTTAACCTGTCACTGCATCTCCTGACACACTCTGCTCCAGCCACACTGGCCTCTTTATCATTCTCAAACATACCAGGCTCATTGCCGCCACAGGGCCTTTGCACTGGCTGTTCCCTCTGTCTGGATTACTCTTACCTCAGATACCCACATGACTCACACTCCCTCACCTCCTTCCTGTTTTTATTCAGATGTTACTTTTTCATTGGGGGCCTCCCTGACATTTCCAATTGTATCCCCCACCCAGCATTCCTATCTCTTTTCTTTGCTGTATTTTTCTCCTTGGCACTTATCACTGTTTAAACTATCTCCTCAATAAGAACATAAACTCAGACAAGTATTTGTGTTGTTTTGTACATGGTTGTATGGCCAGTGCCTGAAACAGTACCAGGCACACAGTGTACATTCAGTCACTATTTGTTGATTGCACGAATGATGTACACTCAGAGCCCATCTGCAAGGAGGAGACGCAGAGCAGAAGAGCAGTCAGCCTGAGGCAGACAAGTTAGGAAAGGCTCCCTGACAAGAAGAATGGGAATAGTTGGCCGGGCAGGCCGCCTTAGATCGGGAGACCAGGCTTGGAGGTTGGGGGTAAGGTAAGAAAAAGGACAGGGAGCTGGGTTTGCTTGGGAGGACAGAGAGCCAAGGATGGAGAGCCCGTGAGATGAAGGGTCAGATGGTGAATTCTGTGGCCAGGGGTTGGGTGTTGACACAAAGAAATGGTCTTAGTAGTATAGTTTACACAGAGAAGGCAGTGGTTGGTGGAAGACGTTGCTGAGCGGAGAGAGGTGGGGTCACTTGGATTGAGAGAGGAGATGACCCTAGCTGCTATGATTTTCACATCCCTTTCTCTTTTCCTTTCTTTTTTTTCGTTTTTCTTTCTTTCTTTCTTTCTTTTTTTTCTTGAGACGGTCTTGCTCTGTCACCCAGGCTTGGAGTGCAGTGGCGCAATCTCAGCTCACTGCAACCTCTACCTCTTGAGTTCAAGCAATTCTCGTGCCTCAGCCACCCGAATAGCTGGGATTACAGGCACCCAGCTAATTTTTCTATTTTTAGTAGAGACGGGGTTTCACCATGTTTGCCAGGCTGGTCTCGAACTCTTGACCTCAAGTGATCCACCCGCCTCAGTCTCCCAAAGTGTTGGGATTACAGGCATGAGCCACCACCCCCAGCCTCACATCCTTTTTAAGTCTTGTGCTAGCCTGCATTTCTCTTTCCACCCTCTTGCATATCTCAGAAGAAAGAGGTACTTGAAGAGTTTGCAAGAGATATTAGTAGTATCCGTGGCAGCCTGAACGTGGATGTTTTTTCCTCTCTGTTACCACCCACCTGTGAGTACAGTATCTTCCCTGAGGAAGGGAAATGGGCAGAACGGTCCTGTTAGCTTTTGTCATCCCTCTATAGCCTCTACCACCTTCCAGGGACAACAGGTTTGCGTGGGGGGTGTGGGGCTCAGCTTTGATTAACAGAGGTAGTCATCTTTAGAGTTGGTCCTGTAGTCTTGAGGAGAGGATCCTTTTTGTGTCTGCTGGGTCGAGGTGGCTGGGAGAGATGGGCTTCCTCCTCACTTTTCAGTGCATGCACCAGCCTTTTCTGAGGCTTTGTCTGGTAGCACCCTGGTTTAGAGAGACGTGGGCATTTGGAAGTAGCTTTCCATATACTGACAGAGCCAGTATATGGCTTTAGGGTTTGTGCTGAAGATTTGGGCCTGAAGGATGTGCTGTCTGCCCTTTTCCTAAAGAAGGGAATTGTGGGGAAATTGATCTCTGGATGCTTTATTTAGCATTTGTAGATTCCTCTGTTACCTACTTACTCGTGATGCTCATCAGAACAAGAAAGTTAGGGCAGTTGTCTCACCCTGGCTATGTTGCATGGCCCAGTAAAGGTGCTGATCCATGAGCAGCTGGGAGAAGGAAGAGCCAGGGAGCCCCAATCCCCAGTGGCCCCTCTCCACTGCAGCTGTCACATACGGCCGTCTGCTCTCACAAGCTTGCTCAGACTCCCCCACCGAGCTACTCTTAGCAGCTGTTGGGTGGCGAGTAGTTGGGTTTTTTTCCCTGTCCTCCCCCTTTTCTGTTTGCAACAACCTCTCGGGGGAGGTCAGCAGATCTCTTGGAGGAGACAGTTCCCAGGCCCTCATGTTTTTGGCAGCCTGTGCTTGTGCACAGAAGTTAGAGAGAAACTGGTTCCACTGGAGCGTTCCCCCTTGGGCCCCTCCCTTGGAATGGAAGTAGGGATACTGGTGGTGGGGAGGGATCTGGGCCTCTTTGGCTTCATGCTTAGAGCCAACAGCTTCCTCCCTTGGGTCAGGGCTCAGGAAGTAATCCTGCAGCTCTCCCTGCCTCCATCTTGGACACACCGTCATCGGTGCAGCAAGAGAGAGGAGATGCAGACTGAGGGCCCTGTTTTTATGAGGGCTGGGCAGGCCCGGGAGGAAAAGGAGTGATAAGGCCAAGAGGGATCAGGAATCAGGGCTGGATTCAGAACTGTGGCTCTCTGCTTTCTGAAAATGTCTCCTTCCTGCTTATTTGCAGCGGGGGTGGGGGTCGGGGGAGCAACACTTATTCCATGTGCAGGGAAAAATGAAGCACTGCACCATACAGGAGTCCCCTGCTTTGGTCAGGGGACCTATGTTGACCTTTTTCCTGTTTTACCAGTTAATAATCCCTTAATGCACTCCTATATATTAACTTGTTTTTATTAGGCTCCCAGGAGCCTGGGCCTGTGCTAGACATGTAGAGGGCGAGAGAATAAAGAGTGCCAGTGAGTTCCTGAGCCTGAGCCTATATTCTCTTGGAGCTGGTTGGGATAGGAGTGGCAATACTTGTCCTCACCACTGAGGATCAGCTGGAATAACTGGGATATCATACATGTATAGCACTCAGACAAGAGTAAAGAGGAGGTTGGCCCTGTTGGGTCATCAGGGAATGTTTGCTGGAGGACATGAACTGGGAAGGAGGCAGTGCAGGTGGAGAAGCCTGAAGAACACCGACTGGGAGTGTTCAGAGGTCGATGAGCAGAGAGAAGGGCTCAAAGGGCCATCACCTCTACCCAGAAAACAGTGTGCCTGTTCCCCAGTGCCTGCCAAAGAAGCTGCTCTGTCTCACTATGTTTCTCTCCCTACAGACGCCCCTGTCCTGGCAAGAGCTAGAAGGTGAGCGTGCCAGCTCCTGTGCACACAAGCGCTCAGCATCCTGGGGCAGCACAGACCACCGAAAAGAGGTAGCTACCCACTTTGACTCCCTGCCTAGGGTAGTGGCTTCTCGATCCCCTAGTACCATGCAATGCATCTGCTCCACGGTGGAGTCACACTGCTCACCTCTCCTATCTTGACCTGGCCTTTTCCTGATGAGATGGCTCCTTCCTAGCTGACTCCCACTCTGCAAGTGGCCAGGTCTTAGGAGCCCAGACCCTCCTGCTAGGAAGGGGCTTGGCCAGAGGCTGCTAGTGCCTTTCAGCAGCAAGCACAGGGCTGGAGCCACCATTGTTCTTTGGGGTTGGATCCAGATAAGCAGCTCAGAGACTGGAAAAAGACAGGGAGGGAGTTCCTGGGAATTAGGATCTCCCAGCCTCATTTACTTCTTAACTACTCATCTAGTTTTTTTTTGGAAACAGAGTCTCACTCTACTGGCTGGGCTGGAGTACAGTGGCATGATCTCGGCTCACTGCAACTTCCGCCTCCTGGGTTCAAGCGATTCTCCTGCCTCAGCCTCCTAAGTAGCTTAGATTATAGGCACCCACCACCACACCCACCTAATTTTTGTATTTTTTTTTTTTAGTAGAGATGGGTTTCACCATGTTGGCCAGGGTGGTCCTGAACTCCTGACCTGAGGTGATCTGCAAGCCTCAGCATCCCAAAGTGCTGGGATTACAGGCGTGAGCCACCACGCCCAGCCCTAGCCTTATTTTCAAAAGAAGAGAAAAATAACGAAATGTTCCCAAACACTTTTTCCTGGCCCTCCCTCTCCCTCAGGAGTGCTCAAGTCATTGAGGTTAAGGGGAGAAAGCTGTAGGCTGGAATATTCCAGGGCTCCCCATCAGCTCCTCCTGACATGCTGTGTGGCAGCTTCTGAGAGGGTCAACTCGATAGGACTCACCCTGCACCCCTTTACAAGAGGAAGTTGCTTCTGCCCTCTATTGCTGAGAACAATGAGAAAATATGAAGTGAATACGTTGAGAGCTTAAGACAAGGGGGAAATAAAAAATATTTAAACTTTTCAATGGTCAGAGTGGCAAGTTATTCACACTAAGAATGGGGAGATGTGGTATAAGTGACCCACAATAGCAAATCGGAAAGCCCTTTCTTCTTGGCTCTAGTCATAAATTTTATGGCTGTGGGCAGCAGATCTACTCTCGGAATTCCATTTAATTTAGGCTTATATTTAAATAGCTCTTCATCCCCTGAGCATTTTCCAGTTGAGGGCAAGAAGGTCCGGAATTGTACATGTGATGGGATAATATTCAAAATTGTTGATGATAATCTGTAATAGTCTCAGGATATGAAAGTCAAGATGAAATCCAATATTCCCTTCTTGAGTGTCTATCCCTGTTCCTAGTGTAGTCTACTTTAAACAAGGGAGAATATCCCCATCCTTCTTGGTCTCAGGGCCTTTGAGATAGTTGTGAATGTACTCAATGTCCTTAGCGTTCAGAAACATCATCTTCCATTGCTATTTATAGAGGGGTAGGGCCGGGCACGATGGCTCATGCCTAATCCCAGGACTTTGGGAGGCTGAGGCAGGTGGATCACGAGGTAAGGAGTTCAAGACCAGCCTGGCCAAGATGGTGAAACCCCGTCTCTATTAAAAATACAAAAATTAGCTGGGGGTGGTGGTGGGTGCCTGTAATCCCAGCTACTCAGGAGGCTGAGGCAGAGAATTGCTTGAACCTGGTGGAGGTTGCAGTGAGCCGAGATCGCGCCACTGCACTCCAACCTGGGTGAGAGAGCAAGACTCAGTTTCAAAAAAAAAAAAAAAAAAAAAGAGGGGTAGTCCATGCCTTTGGAATCTGTAAAAGACAAAATGGTTTCCATGTTGTATATTTTTAATTTTTTGGAATCCAATCCATCTAGTTAAGTGAGGTATCCAACTCGTCTGAGGAACAGATCATCACAGTTTTAACACCACTGAGCTATTTTGAGATGGAAGATTAACTTCCATCCTCCTAGTATATATCTTCATGGGCCTCTGGCAGGAGCCACTCCTTGGAAGAGGGACCCAGTGCACTTTGGCTTTCCTTAATCTGCTTCTGTCTTCTTCTCTCTGGGCTGCTAGATTTCCAAGTTGAAGCAACAACTGCAGAGGACGAAGCTGAGCCGCAGTGGGAAAGAGAAGGAGCGAGGTTCCCCACTCCCAGGGGACCACGCAGTGCGGGGAGCACTGAGGGTATGTTTTCTCCCCCAGCCCTCTCCCCTTTGTTCTCCTCCATGCAGGCCCCCCTATGTGGGCAGAGGTTTCCTGGGTCTTGGAGCTGCCGAGCCCCCTACCACACTGCATGCCTTGTGAAGTTTTAGTCCAAACTTGGTCTTGCTGTGTGATATTGGAAGGGCTTCTTGCAGTTCTAAATCTCCCTCTCTTCTACCCCCAGCCCCATATAATTGAGGCAATGACTCTACAGCACACAGTAGACTCTGCAAAGCTCAAACTTTTGGAGAAAACTGCCCTGAGTGGACCTACTGCAATCTGTAACTGTCCCCAAATCACCCTTCATTCACTCAGTTCTGCTGTGTGGACATGACCATTACCCCTGGTCAGAATGAATGACTGTCGGCCTGGTGGGGCTGTGTGTGATTTTGTCATTTCCCTCTTCCTCAGGCGTCCCCTCCCACCTTCCCATCAGGGTCCCCTGTCTTGCGACTCAGCCCCTGCCTGCACAGGAGCCTCGAAGGGCTTAACCAAGAGCTGGAGGAGGTGTTTGTGAAGGAGCAGGGAGAAGAGGAGCTGCTGAGGGTGAGTGGCGGCCGCACCCTGAGTGCACCCACTGTTCGTGCCTCACTTGGCCTGGGCGAGGGGAACTGGGAGTCCTGCTCTCTGAGGCCTCACAGGCTATGGCTATGCAAACAGCAGCATACAAACACCAGCCTGCAAAAGGAATGCAAGTGGAGTTTATTAGTCTCAAATGACCTTACTTGTGTCACTAGGGCAGGCTTTGTGGTGGTGAGTACAAAGAGAGGGGGCAAGGATTGGCAGAGAGGAGGCCCCCCCACTGGGAGGAACAGACAGGGGTCATCTTCAGCCAAACTGCCAGTTCTCACTGTTCCCCGTGTACTCGGCACCGACATGGGCCCCTCAGTGCCTGCTGCCCCCTGCCCCTTCTCCATCTCTACCTGGTAACACGCGTGCCTCCTTCGTGCCCAGCTGCTCCTATGCAGCCTTCTTCCTGACTCCACTCCCAGGCAGAATATGTGCTACCTTTGCTGAAGTCTCGGGCACTTTTTTTTTTTTTTTTGGAGATAGAGTCTCGCTCTGGTCGCCAGGCTGGAGTACAGTGGCGCAATCTCAGCTCACTGCAACCTCCGCCTCCCGGGTTCAAGTAATTCCCCCACCTCAGCCTCCCGAGTAGCTGGGACTACAGGCATGCGCCACCACGCCCGGGTAATTTTTTGTATTTTAGTAGGGGGTTTCACCATGTTGGCCAGGATGGCCTCGATCTCCTGACCTCGTGATCCACCCACCTCAGCCTCCCAAAGTGCTGGGATTACAGGCGTGAGCCACCATGCTGGTCTCAGGCACATTTTTTTTTTCTTTCTTTTTTTTTTTTGAGACGGAGTCTTGCTCTGTCGCCCAGGCTGGAGTGCAGTGGCGCGATCTGGGCTCACTGCAAGCTGCGCCTCCTGGGTTCACGCCATTCTGCTGCCTCAGCCTCCTGAGTAGCTGGGACAGGTGCCCGCCATGATGCCTGGCTAATTTTTTTGTATCTTTGAGTAGAGACGGGGTTTCACTGTGTTAGCCAGAATGGTCTCTATCTCCCGACCTTGTGATCTGCCCGCCTCAGCCTCTCAAAGTGCTGGGATTACAGGCGTGAGCCACTGCGCCCAGCCGGCCTCAGGCACAATTTTATATTGACACAGTTTAATTGGGGAATGCCAGTTGGCCAATATTAATATGATTCTAATGGGCACACTTCTCAGTTTATGATTTACCTACTAGTTGATTTTGAATTTGCATGTATGCAGGATTTTACATATACCCAAACACATGCACATAATTTGGCAGCTACAGGTTCAAGTACCATTGAGTGTTTTTAAAAGGGGGTGAGGAGGTATGTAACACATGCTAATCATCAGCATACTTGTTCTGCAATGGTTACAGCACTTACAGGCTCCTGGTGATTTGCCGCTATTGTGCCCTCCAGCATACATTATCATCTTTGTGTTCCTAGAGCCCAGGGCACAGAAGGTCCCTGCCCTCATGAGGCTTATAGTCTTGTGGGGACAACACATTGATCAAGCCCTACAGGTGAATATGTAATTATACGTTGGACTGTGAGTGCTATTAGGGATAAGAGCAAAGTGCTATGGATGAAACAGGGAGTTTCTTCTAGATTGAGGGGTGGCCAGGGAAATAAATGGCTGGAGGAAATGGTGTTCTGTGGTTGTGTGTCATGGATAGAGAATGACAGCAGCAAGGGAAATACCCTTGGGGTCACTGTGCTGCTGCAGGCCTGAAATACTCAGGGCTGACAGTCTTTACCATCCTTCCCCGTTAGATCCTTGATATCCCTGATGGGCACCGGGCCCCAGCTCCTCCCCAGAGTGGCAGCTGTGATCATCCCCTCCTCCTCCTGGAGCCTGGCAACCTTGCCAGCTCTCCTTCCATGTCCTTGGCATCTCCCCAGCCTTGTGGCCTGGCCAGTCATGAGGAACTTCGGGGTGCCGCCGAGGAGCTGGCATCCACCCCCAACGACAAAGGTAAGCTGTGAAGGCTGAGGCAGCAGGGCTGACTCTGGGGCACACGAGTGGCTCCACTCCCTTTTCCACCTCTAGTCAATTCAGGCCCAGCATTCTCAGTACCCTACTAGAATATCTTTATGAGTCATCTTTCTTCTGCACATTATACCAATGATAATAATGGTCCCATACATCCTGTTCTGATTGATAATTTATGAAGTCACTGCATTTATACTTCTATTTAATCCTCACTGGGATGCAAAGAAGCAATCCCTGCCATCCCCATTTTTGGGCTGAGGTTCAGCAAGCTGTAGGGGAAAGCAGCGAGTCTTCATTCAGATGTCCACTGTACTCATTCCCAACAATGGTTTCAAAGTGGTTGTGAGTGATACAAAGTAAGAGAATGTGGTTGCTTGCCCAGGGTTGCATAGTTTGACCCAGATCAAAACCCATTTTTTTTTTTAATCCAAATCTCTACTTTCTACAATGCCCTAGCTACTTCTCTGAGAAAATGAGATAAAATTCCTGCCTCCTAATAATGATCCTTATATTATAAAGCACTGTGCCTATGTTGTCTGATTTGATTGTCACAGCAACCCCATGAGGTAGGCTGGTCAAGGGCATGATCTAACAATACACATGGGTAAACAGAGCATAGAGTAAGGAGGAATAAATGTGAGATAAATACAGATAAAGTCAATATTTGCAACCTAGGCAAAGTACATTCACTGTGTGGAAAGGGAGAGAATTTTATCCTACAAGTGGGGTTGAGTAAAGATTGCTTCTCTGAGTCGGAGAAGAGTTCTTGGAAGAAAGGATAGATTTTCAAGACTGTGGACAGGAAGAAGCTGTGGTATGTTGGCAGGGAGGGTGTTACAGTCTTGGAAGAAGGCAGAGAGAGACACAGTTAGGATTCCTTCAAGTCTGAGATTTGGAGTTCCGGTCCCAGTCTACCTCCTGGGAATACAGAATTGGTATGAGATCTTAACTTTCCATCCATTCAACTCCGTTTTTCTGTTCTGTTATATACTGTGTATTTTTGTAAGCTGCCTCAAAGGTTTTTAAGGTAGAGTATAATCACACTGGATAAGCACACCCACTACCCTCTTCCTTACCATGTGTCCCCAGCCTTGCCACTTTACACCCCAGTCCTGGACCCAGAAAAGTGGAGGCCTTCCCTTCATCTCCACTAGACTCAGCCTTGCTCTGTTCACAGCCTCCTCTCCAGGCCACCCAGCCTTTCTTGAAGATGGCAGCCCATCTCCAGTCCTTGCCTTTGCTGCCTCCCCTCGGCCTAATCATAGCTACGTCTTCAAACGGGAGCCCCCAGAAGGCTGTGAGAAAGTGCGTGTGTTTGAAGAAGCCACGTGAGTACACCAAGTGGACAGGGTGTGGGAGGGGAGGGTGGGCCTACATTCTCCCATCTTCTTCAGTCTCAGACTCTCTCTTGTCATAGAGGTGTTGTCAACTTTAGATGATAAGTATTGCCAGCTTTCCATGATCAAACGTGTTGACATTACCTACTCTGAGCACTTAAATCTTTGCTTATCATTATCTCCATAGAAACCTGCTCTCTGCCCACATGCCAGCCACAAGCGCAGCAGGAGCTGGAAAGAAAATATATCTGAAACCTAAGCCCTTTGTTTCTTCTATTTTTTTCCATCTCCGGGGAAGGTGTGAGAATTTGCTAGACCATAATCAGAGAGAGAGAGAGAGAGAGACAGAGAGAGAGAGAGAGATGGGGGGTGTGGGAGAACATACTAGTATTTCTCTTCAGTCAGAGATTAGAAGTGTTTCAGCCCCACTGGAGTAGAATGGGGGGCCTAAACAGCTTAACAGTTTGAGCTTCGGAGTCAAGTCTTCACCCTGTGGCTGCAGTGGTTATAAGTGACATGAACTCCCAGACAGAAATTTCCAGTCCTTGCAAGTAAGGACTATGGAAAATTTCCAAACCAGATTGGATCGTTCAGAAGCTATTCTTCTGTTGATTTCTTTACACTTCCCTCCCATTAGCCGAGAGAATTGAGAGCCAACCTTTCCAAATGCCCCTGTCCCCATTAGCAGGCACCAAAGAGCTCATTTCATTTCCTGCTGCCAGCTTAATACTCACCAGGGCAGATTCACACCAAGTTGGGGTTTCAGTGGCAGTCAGGAAGTTTAGTCATGGTGTGTGAGTGAAGATGTAGCTGGGACTGGATTTGGGTCATTGAGAGCACCATTTGTATCTCAAATAAGGGAGCAATAACCCACGGTGGCAGCCGAAGGTACATACAGAAGCCACAGTAGGAGTTACAGAGAAAACCATTGCCACTAGAGGTTTTGTTACTGTTATAATTGTTGCCTGGTATCCCTTCAAGACTCCTGGGTCCTCTGAGAAGCTGTGGAAGGAAGAGGCCAGATCTCTTAGCTTCAGCAGACTCTAGGCTCTTGTACCCTCCCTCAATCCACATTATGGTGGAGTAATTACAACCTGGAAATGTGGGTGGAAATTAAGCTGTAGCTCATCTTGATTTTTTCATAGACTCAATGCCAGAAGAGGCCTTAAAGTCAGCTCATTTAGCTTCCTGCCCCTGCATTAACCCTTTAAGAGAGGTGGTGGGCTGGGTGCGGTGGCTCATGCCTGTAATCCCAGCAGTTTGGGAGACTGAGGTGGGCAGATCACTTGAGGCCAAGAGTTCGAGACCAGCCTGGGCAACATGGCAAAACCCAGCCTCTACTAAAATACAAAAATTAGCCGGGTGTGATAGTGCATGCCTGTAATCCCAGCTCCTCAGGAGGCTGAGGCATGAGAATTGCTTGAACCCGGGAGGTGGAGATTGCAGTGAGCTGAGATCGCACCACTACACTTCAGCCAGGGCAACAGACTGAGACTCTGTCTCCAAAAAAATAAAAATAAAAATAAGAGTGGTGGTGATCCATCAGTGATTTTCTAAGATAGGCTGGGATTGAAATTCTGTAGTTCACTGAGGTTTCTTTATTTAATCAACTTTCTTATTGGGAAGTTTGTGTGTTTAGCCATTCTTTTGCCACATTTCCCCCTTCTTAGCTGTTGTCCCCTCCAAGATCATCTGGATTTTCCAGGCAAGGAGTCAAGGTATTCAGGGTCATGCTGGTTGCCATCATGTTCTCTGAGTGTTGCTGGGTCTCCCTTTGGTCACCTTCCCGACACGTACATGCACACACCTAGAACGTTCTCTCTCTTGCCCATTCCCCATCCCTCCATAAATTGGGACTCTTTTAAACCCTTCTCCATCAGGGAAGCCCTTGCCACTGTGGAGTCTCTAGGACGCCAGGCCTTCCCAAACACACCTAGCACATGGGCCTTTACCTTCCACTTCTCCTGACTCTGTGCCAGGTCTCTGCTCTTCTCTTCACACCTTGCTCTTCCTGGGCTCTAGAATTATTGGAATTCCAGAATTAAGATGGTAATTGGCTGGGTGCAGTGGCTCATGCCTATAATTCCAGCAGTTTGGGAAGCCAAGGGAGGATTGCTTGAGTCCAGGAGTTCAAGACCAGCCTGGGCAACATAGGGAGACACCCTCTCTACAAAAAATTTTAAAATATTATCCAGGTATGGTGGTGGGTGCCTGTAATCCTAGCTACTCAGGAGGCTTAGGTGGGAGAATCGCTTGAGCCCAGGAGGCGGAGGTTGCAGTGAGCCAAGATTGCACCACTGCACTCCAGCGTGGACAACAGAGTGAGACCCTGTCCAAAAAAAAAGATGGTAACCAATTTATCAGTCTGTATACTGAGTGCATTTTTCTCTGAGTGTATATATTATACTTCAATAAAAAGTAAAAAAGAAAAAGGGGAGTGGTGAGAACCATTGGTGGCAGAGCTTCACCATCTTCCCATACCTTTGTCTTCTCACCTGGGATTTTCAAACCGTCAGCTTCTTAGGGCTGTTTCACCCTCTAGGCTTGGCTAGACAGTAAGGAATCAGGGCTATCCCTTACTCAGGAACTCTCTGATCTGACCTTTTATCATTCCATCTTCCTAAACAATCAAAAGAGGAGGAATGATTCCTCTCACATTACAAAGGTGAGACAGGCTGGGTGCGGTGGCTCATACCTGTCATCCCAGTGCTCTGGGAGGCCAAGGCAGGAGGATCACTTGAGCCCAGGAGTTCAAGACCAGCCTGGTCAACATAGTGAGACTCCCATCTCTACCAAAAAAAAAAAAAAAAAAAAAATTAACCTAGAATGGTGGCAGGCATCTGTAATCCCAGCTTCTTGGGAAGCTGAGCAGGAGGATTACTTGCACCTAGGAGTTTGAGGCTGCAGTGAGCTATTATCACACCACTGTATTCCAGCTTGGGTGAGAGAGCAAGACCCTGTCTCTAAAAAAAATTAAAAAATTAAAATTAAAAAGGAGGGTGAGACAGATATGACAAGGACCACATGGTGAGTTAGAACCCAGATCTTCTGATAAGGTCTAGCTGCCTTTCTCACAGTTGTTGCCATCCTTTCCTCTCAAAGTTTTGAAAATCACACCTTTCTGGAAACCAGCCTGGGCAGCATACAGAGACCCCTTCTCTACAAAATAAAAATAAAGCAATTAGCTAGGCATGGTGGTTCATGCCTGTAGTCCCAGCTACTCAGGAGGATGAGGTGGGAGGATTGCTTGGACTGAGGAGGTCGAGGCTGCAGTAAGCCATGATCCTGCCACACTGCACTCCAGCCTGGGCCACAGAGTGAGACTCTGTCTCAAAAACAAAACAACAACAAAGAACCCCATACCTTTCAAATGTGCCCAACAATTAGATTCTTTAGGCCAGTAGATTTCAACTAGGGAACATTTGGCAATATCAAGAGACATTTTTAGTTGTCACAGCTAGAGGGGAGGAGTCGTGATACTACTGGGATCTAGTAAGTAGAGGCCAGGGACGCTGTTAAGCATCTTACAATGCACAGGACAATGCCTCCATCCCCACCCCTGCAACAAAGAATCATCCAGCCCAAAATGTCAGTGGTGCCAAGGCTGAGAAACCTCACTTTAGTCACTTGGCTTTGATCTCTGCTTTCAGGCATGTGGTCTGTCCCCAAAACACCATGCACTAAGGAAATTTTTCTTTTCTTTTCTTTCCTTTTTTTTTTTTGAGATGGAGTCTTGCTCTGTTGCCCAGGCTGGAATGCAATGGCACGATCTTGGCTCACTGCAACCTCTGCCTCCCGGGTTCAAGCGATTCTCCTGCCTCAGCCTTCTGAATAGCTGGGATTACAGGAGCGTGCTGCCACACCCGGCTAATATTTTGTATTTTTAGTAGAGACAGGGTTTCACCATGTCGGCCAGGCTGGTCTCGAACTCCTGACCTCAAGTGATCCGTCCATCTTGGCCTCCCAAAGTGCTGGGATTATAGGCGTGAGCCACCATGCCCGGCCACTGATGAAATCTTTTGAATGAAAAGATTTCTTGGTCTCCACTTCTTGAATCACATTGTCAGGAAGTTCTCCTTCCTGTCTAGCTTCAATCCCTCCTCTTTTTAGGTAAAGTGCATTTCCTGTTATTCAGCCATATTTTTTTAAAAATAGAGAGCTGAGGGGTTTGGTTTTCAGTCAAGTTCCGATTCTGTTTGAACAGAAGCAGCTCCCCTGCTGCCCTGATGCTGTGACATCTCACCCTCTCTCACTGCCTGTTTCTCTCTGTGTGTACATATGTGACTTCTGTGTCTCTCTTCATCCTCCAGGTCCCCAGGTCCCGACCTGGCCTTCCTGACTTCCTGTCCTGACAAGAACAAAGTCCATTTCAACCCGACCGGCTCAGCCTTCTGCCCCGTCAACCTGATGAAGCCCCTCTTCCCCGGCATGGGCTTCATCTTCCGTAACTGCCCCTCAAACCCGGGGTCTCCCCTTCCTCCGGCCAGCCCCAGGCCACCACCTCGGAAGGATCCAGAGGCCTCCAAGGCCTCCCCACTGCCATTCGAGCCATGGCAGCGCACCCCACCATCAGAAGAGCCTGTGCTTTTCCAGAGCTCCCTGATGGTCTGAGGGTCCCACCCCTGCCCCACTTTACCATAGAGACCAGTGCCTTGGTGGCAGGTCCCTCCCCAGGTCCCCTGAGATGGGGTATGGAGGGGCCCTTCCCTCTCGGCCTTCGAGCACTTTCTTTCACTTATTGTGTCAAAGCCCTGGGTCCTCTTTTTGATGGGCACCAGCCCCTCTGAACATGATGGGACCTGCCTTCTCCACTAGTAGCTGGGCAGCTCACAACTCACACCTGTGTACCTGCCACATCCCTCACTTGGTGGAAAACACCCAGAAGGTCTTGAGTCCCCCACCCCTGGGTGTCAGTCCAAATGACTGTATAGGAGGCCCTTATTTTTGTCACAGAGCAAGCTGGCCATGAACGAAGGAGAGAAGACGCCACAAATTTCCTTCCCTCTCCTCCAGGAGACCATAAGATAGATCCCCCATCCTCTCAGATAATCCCCATGCCTCCCTCTCATTGGAGGAGCTGACCAAAGCAGCCCTAATGGGCCATAACATTTGACCAATTCAGCTGCTGGCAGAGGGAGGAAACAAGTGTTTTCCCAAGTGGCATTTTCATCTCGCTTTCACCCTGACTAAAGATTGTCTTAAGTAGCAGCCCAGCCCGCCCAGCCCCAGGTGGGTGGTGGGGAGGAGGGCTGGCATTCCTCCAGGTGGCAAATGGCGACTCTATACCCTCCGCCCGCCCCAGGGCTGGACTGGATTAGAAAAATGCCTATTTTTCTTGTATCGATGTAGAGACTCTATTTTCTCCCAAAGACACTATTTTTGCAGCTGTTTGAAGTTTGTATATTTTCCGTACTGCAGAGCTTACACAAAATTGAAGAATGTTAATGTTCGAGTTTTCTTATCTTGTGTTTAGAGGTTGTTTTTTCCAGATCTTGGTGTTAATAGACCAAATAAATAAATAAATATTCCCAGCAGCTTGAAGTTCTGTTAAATATTTGGGGAAGGAGGAGTGGGGTAGAGATTAAGGGTATTATCCTGATCATTTCATCTTTGTCTTCAAGAGAAGGAGCCTCAATTCCCACATCTGGGTGTTGTTATGGCTGTACACAGAGTTCCTGTCCTCTGGACACCATGCTTGCATACTTTACACGGACATACAAACAACAGACCCATGAAAAGGCTGTCCAGAATGAAGAGGGTGGTTTGTCCTAGAGGTGGGGTGAGGGAGTCACTGGGGAAGTTACCCATTCTTGTATGAGTCTGAAAAAGCTCCCTAAGGAAAATGGATTTTAGAAAGGAAAAGCAGGTGACCAAGGGAAGACAGTTTGACATTGTGGGTGTTCTTTGCACTGGTTGGATCTCTTGACAGTTTTGGGGAAGCTTTGGTTCATCTCAGGGAGTACCCACAACATAGTGTGCAGCCTTGAAGGGAACAAATAAACGATACAAAGACACTTTTCTTATCCTTTTGCAGCCTTTATAATGCTGCACCTGTAAGAGCTCTTAGGCTTTTGGGGAAAATGGGAATAACCGTCTCAATATTTCAATGATGCTTTGGAATTTCCAAAGCATTTTCACAAAAGACGCATCCCCATTGTATGGGTGAACAGTTGACTACCCCAAGGGCAGTCATAATAAGTACAATTGTATCTACCTAATAAGACCTGACAACAAACTCCTAAACCAGGCTATCCCAACCACCATTCATTGGGCGGTAAGAACCAGCTATCATGTTAAGTGCTTTACATAAAGTGTTATTGAAATATGACAACCACCCAGTAAGAGAAATATGGTAAGTCCCACTGTATAATCAGGGAAGGACAAATAGATTGAATAACTTCCCCAAAATACACAGATATGAAGTGGGGAGCTAGGATTGGAAACCTGATCATTTGAATCCAGTGCCCATGTTTCTAACCACAGCGCTCTCCTGCTTGTTACTATATTCCCATTAATTTCACAGGAAGAAACTCGACTCAGGACAAGCGAATTGTTTGAGGTCCCAGCTGGTAAAGAAGTAGAGCTGGCAGGTCGCTCCTCCCAGCTATTTGGTGCCCTGGCATCGCGGGGGCGGAGCCAGTAGAGTAAGCTACGGAGCAAGAGAGCAAATGTATGGGGATTCCCATGCCACTGGGGATTCCATGCGCAGACAGTGGGCTGGGGACAGACGCTATCTTCTATCCCTTACCCCTCCCTCTAAAAGACTTCTGGCTCCCCCGCAAAGCCTTAGTGAGTCAGGCCCGGAGCGACGGGTGTGGTGCTGCCCAGTATTTCCTTCCTTTGCCTGAGGCTGTGCCAAAAGAGCAGGCTGCTAGAAGAGAAGGAGCCTCGACCTAGAGAGCAGCCCAGAGTCCACCTGGTGGCCGGAGATTTGGGCCAATTAAGTTGGGGGTTGGAGGTAGTAGTGGGAAAACCTGAGGTCAGTCTTGCCCTGGCAATTCGTGCCAGCAAGTGGAGACCCAACACTTGCACGAGGAAGGGATCCAACGAGGAGCTCATTAATGGGAAATATTCAGGAGCGCGGCCCAAGGGTTTGCGCCATTGTTGGTGAGTTGTTAAGACTTGGAAGAAAACGGACTTCAGTAAGCTTCCATTTCCACCCCTCGACGTGAAGAAATAAGATCAGGGCTGAGAAACAGTGATGACTAATAATACCTTAAACTTGCACAGCATACTTTACAGTTTACAAAACACTTTAACCAACCTCAATTCATTTGATCCGCACAACAGCCAAGAGGCGACAAGGTGGCTATTACTAATTATCCCTAGTTTCCAGACCTGGAAAACTCTGGCTCAGAACTTGGGTGACACGGGTAGGTTACCCCGCCTTTAAGTGACCAAGCCGAGACTTACTGTGCCGCTCTCGCCCTTGGAAGCCTAGTGATGTGCCTAGGTAATGAGCAGGTAAAGTCGCTGACGCTGGGCAGCAGCTAGACGGCGCTGAGGCTCCAGTAAGAGATTTTGGCATTAGGACCCAGCAGAAGCCTGGCCGCCCGCCGCGGAAAAGACTATTGGATTTGCTCTGTCGGCCACACCTCCTCCTGCCCCGCCCACCTGTCCGTCTTTGCACAGCGCAGCCAATTGGTGGCCTCCACATCCTTATACGTCATTATTCTACGCCCAGGTGGCTCTAGGACACCCTGTGGTGCTCTGGGTCGCAGTTGTCCTCAGAGTTGCCTGATTGGAAAATCTCCAGGGCGAGGGATTAGTCTCGAGACTGCCGGTTCCTCTGGCCCTCAGGGATGGAGCCAAGGTCCCAGGGTGGGTTTTCTTTCCTAGGAAGTGGTTGCTGGGTTCTGAGGAGTTTCCCCCTTGGCAGCCCTGAGCCGGCAGTTCTGGTAGTGACTGCTGGGCCCTGCTGGACGGCGGTCGCATGCAGCTCCTATGAGGCCCCTGCCGCCGGTTGGCGATGTCCGGCTGGAGCTGTCGCCTCCGCCGCCGCTGCTGCCGGTGCCGGTTGTGAGCGGGTCTCCAGTCGGCTCCTCCGGGCGTCTCATGGCCTCTAGCAGCTCCCTGGTGCCCGACCGGCTGCGCCTGCCGCTCTGCTTCCTGGGTGTCTTTGTCTGCTATTTTTACTATGGGATCCTGCAGGAAAAGATGTGAGCGACCCCGGGGACGGGCCGACATTCTCTCCCCAGCCTGTGACAGGGGTCCTTCTGCCTCTGGACCCGAGCTTTCCTCTTGTCCTCCTGCCCGGCTGTCGCCCTCTTAGCACCCCACTACTTTTGCAGCTATGGCTGAGCCTACCCAGAATTCCAGAACTCCAGGTTTATTTTCTGGATTCTTCGGACTTGGTTATTTTCTTTTCTTAGCTGTTTTTCCCCGCTTGGTTTCAAGGGCCTGCGTTTTACAGGCTGAGACTTCTACCCCTCAAACAGGACCCGAGTCGGCCCCCTTTTGGTACTCCCAGATGCTTGCAAACAACCGATTCGCTCTCGGCCTTGGTGCCATAGCCGAAATACCGTCTCTTCCTGCCTGGGGTACCTGATTTCACTATCTCGTTTTGCATGTTTCCTCTCCGTCTTTTTCGGGTATTCGTTCCTTAGGCTTTGGAATCAGTAGGCTGAGATATCTAGTTTCTAGATCCAGTAAAATCAGCCCCTTTTGCAAATGAGCCTAGTGGTCCTTACAAACTCTGCCTACATCCAGAGAGGCAAGATAATTTTAAAGTTTTCAGTGGCTCGGGATATATTAGATGACAGTGAGTGAAATATACTAATTTCTCCCTCTTTTCTCATGCATTTCATTTCTAGAACAAGAGGAAAGTATGGGGAAGGAGCCAAGCAGGAGACGTTCACCTTTGCCTTAACTTTGGTCTTCATTCAATGTGTGATCAATGCTGTGTTTGCCAAGATCTGTGAGTACCTAGATAGTAATTTGTTGGGTACCCCACCACCCCAAGTTCCCTCAGTATGCTGGGTATTAAGCATTGATTCAACCTTAAAGGCTAACTCATGATCTCCACCGCATTTTGTACCTACACAGCCTCTCTCTGAAGTCTGTAAAACTAATGACTTTGAAGTGGAGTAAAATATTATTTCCCCAATTTTTATCAACTTCTGAGTTAGAAATGTTCAGAGAATGGGTTTTCTGTATTCCAAATCCCCATTGAAAATACTTAAAACATTTTTTTCTTTCCCTTTGATTTTCTTTTGTGTGTCAGCTTCAAGCATGCTTTGAGCATTCTCTCTCTGTTCCCTGGGGACTAGCAGCAGGGCTGACTGGTCCCTTGAACTGAATGAGGCCCCCCACCTCCACCCTGCATGTGGTCTTTTGTTGGGCTTAGGTAGAATTGGAAAGATGAATAATTTTCAGAGATTTCCCAGTGTAACAGGACAGAAATAGCTTGTTTCTTATTTGACAGACAAGTTCCTTTCATGTGGCTTTAGCTTTGCTTAGTGGTCCATCTAGCCCCACCAGGTTTCTCTTGTTTTTTTTTTTTTTTTCTTTTCTTTTTTTTTTTTTTTTTTGTCTTCTCCCAGTGATCCAGTTTTTTGACACTGCCAGGGTGGATCGTACCCGGAGCTGGCTCTATGCTGCCTGTTCTATCTCCTATCTGGGTGCCATGGTCTCCAGCAACTCAGCACTACAGTTTGTCAACTACCCAACTCAGGTGAAACCTCAGGGTGGGATGATGGTTGGCTCAGATATCATTTGAAAAGGACTAAGAGTTCTTCCCTCAGGTCTGTGAGTTTAAAAAAAAAAAAAGATAACAGTCCTGTAAGACATTAGGAGCGTATAGAAACATAGAACTTAGGTTTAGTGGTAGTGGGTTGGGCCATGATAGGGCTGCTTTCTGAGGCTGAGGTCTCTGGTGCAGGCCCTGTGCTTACTCATCTTAATCAGTGCAGTACCTAGCATAGTACCTGACACATCACAGATGCTCAGAAATTATTTGCTGGATTTAATTTCAGGTCCTTGGTAAATCCTGCAAGCCAATCCCAGGTAAGCAAAGAAGATGGTCTTTCTCTTCTGTCGTCACTCTTCCTATAGTAAGCTCTCTGTCTGCTACAACTGTGTCCCTCTCAGCTTCATCATCCCATCATGGCTGTCTCCAAGGACTTTCCCCCAGCCCTCCCTGCTGCCCATCCTGTCATCTGTGTCACTTCTTGTGATGTTCATAGGCTGGTAATCCTTAATAGGCGCTAAAGGCTGACCTAGCCTGCTTCACTTGGTCAGCCATTTCTGTGTTGCATGTGTTTATATTATCATTAGACAACTTAATTTCCATTTTGATCATCAATTTCTTTATCTCAACTTCTTTTCTTTCTCCACTGTTCCCCACCCTTGTCCTGTCCCTTCCTGGACTTTTCACCTTTGTTCTCTACCTCCTCCCTGTCTTATACTTAACCCTGTTGCTCAATCCTTATCTAGGTGCCAGCCTGGCACCCTCCTTTTGTCCTCTCTAAGCCTTCCTTCTCAGTCATTCTTTTCTCCCTGAGTCTTTTCTTGGTTCCTGGGAGGGAGGGTATTGGGGTCATCGATGCCTTATGGATGCCTGAATTTTCCACTCTGTTTTTTCCCTGTAGTCATGCTCCTTGGGGTGACCCTCTTGAAGAAGAAGTACCCGTTGGCTAAGTACCTGTGTGTGCTGTTAATTGTGGCTGGAGTGGCCCTTTTCATGTACAAACCCAAGAAAGTTGTTGGGATAGAAGAACACACAGTTGGCTATGGAGAGCTACTCTTGGTATGAGATCCTGTTGGGGAAGGCAGCCTTTTCCAGCAAACTTAACCAAAGGATAGCCTCACCTAGGCAGGCAGAAGGCCAGTTATGTGTCAAGGGAGGTTGTGGTGCTCCTTGTCCCCATGTCTGGTCTTTGCTGCAGGCCCCTGGCTCTATTAATGCCATAGTGGGAAACCTGAAATATTTAACTACAACTCAGCTCTCATTCTGGAGAAGAGATAACTCTGAGGGTTGTGGCTGAATCCTGGTGTGAGGTCACAGAGACCTGAGAGCAAAGAGGGAAGGAATAATGTCTCTCACTGTGGCTTTCCAAGAAACCTGGAAGCCAGAGTTTAAAATAATATGATAGTAGCTGGTATATATGCAATAGGCACTGTTCCAAGTGTTTTACATGTTAATTGACTAATTTTTACAACAATAATCTCATATGTAGTATTATCTCCATTTTACAGATGAAGAAACTAGGCACAGAGAGGTTAACTCGCTTGCCCATGGTCACTTGGCTATTTGAAGTGGCAGAGTCAGGATTCCAATCCAGGCAGCCTAAGCACAGGATCCGGTCTCTGGAGCACTATACTCCAAGCTAGGAAGCTAACCTGCTGGGACTACCTTTCCCCTCCCAGTATATTGGGCAGTGAGCTTCCTGCTCTACTCTGATTACAAAATAACTACGTAGCTCAGTTAGCCTGTCAGTCCAGTGCCTGGGCCAGGGGGCGGGGGTGGGGGGCAGTGAGCATGGTCTCTCCCCACCTTCCACCTGTGACCAAATGGCAACAACGTTTTGTTCTGAGGACTTTAAAGGCAGTGGCTTTCCAAGGAGCCTGAGAGTGAGAATCCTGTGTCCTGGGTTAGGAAAGGGCCCTGTTGGCCACTTCATTGCAGGCTGCACCCTTTCTTTCCCAGCTATTATCGCTGACCCTGGATGGACTGACTGGTGTTTCCCAGGACCACATGCGGGCTCATTACCAAACAGGCTCCAACCACATGATGCTGAACATCAACCTTTGGTCGACATTGCTGCTGGGAATGGGTGAGAGCCAGTTCTGCTGTTCTTCCCATGTATCACCAGAGGGCAGGCTGCCCTCATCCTTTTGATCCCTCTAGCTGTTAGTTGCCCAGACCAAGGGCCTGAATTAGTTCCAAGATGCCCTTTTGTTCAAGCCCTTGAGAAACCTTCCTGGAAAAACCTGCACCAGCAGGATTTGTTTGCTACTTGTTACTGGCACAATGAAGGAGAATCGTGTGTCAGGTATCATGGGAAGACACTCAGTAGTAAAACACAGGGAGGTACCTGGGAAATTTACCTTTCATGAGGGAAATGAGACACACGTAGTGCTCACCGGAAACAGAGTTAGCTGTACACTGAAAACAGTTCAAATGTGAATGATTTGCTTTGAAATCAGTGCTTCCTAAATTTTCAAATGTGGGCACATGTAGAAAGTATTTTTTGTACAGCACACTGGGGTTAATGGTGGAGGCTGCTGATGGCTGGAGGTGACTAATGTGAGGGGCTTCCTTGAGCTAAGGATGTGTGGGTCAGCATCTCTACAGCATCTGAGGATTTCTGCTTGTAATCACTTTGGTAGAAGTAACTCATTAACTTTTAAGCCTTTCTCACAAAATTCTCTTTAGTTTCTCTAATCAGAGAAAAACATGAGAAGAATCCATGATGAGACGATGCAAACCCACACCATACACTTTCCTGCGTCCCACCTCCTTTGCAGTTCTTTAACAGGCCATGTGCAGGAGTGTGCATGTGTGTGTGTGCACATTTTGTGTGCACAAAATGCGCCATACATTTGTTGACATGTCTTCTCAGGAATCCTGTTCACTGGGGAGCTCTGGGAGTTCCTGAGCTTTGCTGAAAGATACCCTGCCATCATCTATAACATCCTGCTCTTTGGACTGACCAGTGCCCTGGGTCAGGTGAGTGCTTAAAAGGAGATGGCTTGGCTTCCCTACTCTGGCAGCTGGTTCCCTAAGAAACACTGGCCTGGCTGGAAGTAGAGGGTGGCAAGATTAGCCCTGAGGTCTGTTTATAGACTTCAGACCAATGGCAGATACCCAAGAGCCCACCAGACCTCACCTTTATCTTTCTCTAGAGCTTCATCTTTATGACGGTTGTGTATTTTGGTCCCCTGACCTGCTCCATCATCACTACAACTCGAAAGTTCTTCACAATTTTGGCCTCTGTGATCCTCTTCGCCAATCCCATCAGCCCCATGCAGTGGGTGGGCACTGTGCTTGTGTTCCTGGGTAAGTGGCCACACAGAGACACAGTGACAGCTGAATTTTTTCTCCTAAAATTTACTTGTATATTTATGGAATTTATTTAAATATTTTAGAGAAAACTTTTTTTTTTTTTTTTGAGACGGAGTTTTGCTCTTGTTGCCCAGGCTGGAGTGAGTGCAATGGTAGGATCTCGGCTCACCAATCGGATGAGCCTCCTCCTCCTCCTGGGTTCAAGCAATTCTCCTGCCTCAGCCTCCCGAGTAGCAGGATTACAGGCATGCACCACCATGCCCGGATAATTTTGTATTTTTAGTAGAGATGGGGTTTCTCCATACTGGTCAGGCTGGTCTCGGACTCCTGACCTCAGGTGATCCCCCCGCCTCAGCCTCCCAGAGCACTGGGATTACAGGTGTGAGCCACCTCGCTCAGCCCAGAGAAAACTTTTTTAAAAGAGAAAAGAGGCTGAGTGTGGTGGCTCACACCTGTAATTCTAACACTTTGGGAGGCTGAGGCAGGAGGATCGCTTGAGTTCAGGAGTTCGAGACCAGCCTGGGCAACATGATGAGGCCCTTGTCTCTGCAAAAAAATACAAAAATTAGCTGAGTGTGGTGGCACACACCTGTGGTCCCAGCTACTCGGGGCTGAGGTGGGAGGATTGCTTGAGCCCGGGAGGTGGAGGCTGAGGTGAGCTGTGATCACACCACTGCACTCCCACCTGGGTGATAGAGTGAAAACCTGTGTCAAAATAAAAAGAAAAGGAAGCTTTATTTCTAATCCAGCCTTCCTAGGGTCTCCCTCTGTTGCTCAGGCTGGAGTATAGTGGCGCGATCATAGCTCACCACAACCTTGATCTCCTGGACTCAAGTGATCCTCCCACCACAGCCTCCCAAGTAGTTGGAATTATAGGCGTGTACCACCACGCCTGACTAATTTTTTTTTTTGTAGCGATGGGGTCTTGCTGTGTTGCCTAGGCTGGCCTTAAATTCCTGGGCTCAAATGATCTTCCTGCCTCAGTCTCCCAAAATGCTGGGATTGCAGGCGTGAATCACCACATTCAGCCATAGCCTAGAAGTTTTGACTCTTAAATTTCTTTTAAGTCTTGCTGTATTTTATATATATATATGTATCTATATTTATCTGTATATATAGATATATCTATATAGATACAGATGTCTGTAATAACTAGTATCCTGGTGCCATTCTCTTGTCTCTGAGGAAGTTACATAAAACCAGTGTTCTGACACATATTTTATTTAAAGCCCCCATTTTGGAGATATAAGGCCAACTACCCCACCCTACCACAATCGTTGGTAAGTTTCATTTCCCCCCATAAGGCTAAGCCCATTTTCTTCCTTTTCATAGGTCTTGGTCTTGATGCCAAGTTTGGGAAAGGAGCTAAGAAGACATCCCACTAGGAAGAGAGAGACTACCTCCACATCAAGAATATTTAAGTTATTATCTCAAACAGTGACATCTCTTGGGAAAATGGACTCAATAGGAATATGGGACTGAGTTCCACTCTTTTTTAAAAAAATAAAATCAAGCAAAATCACATATTCTAAAAAATGCACTTGAATTTTAACAAGACAGAGTTGGTGGTTTTTGTTCTTCATGCCCTGGAGCACAGTCTATGGTAAATAAAGAGGGAGGGAAGAGGCAGAGCTGGATGTTCATTACCCAGGCTGCTCCTCTCGCGGGTGTGGTTAGCATGGTTGAGTGGGTGATTCCCCCAAGAGCCTGCGCATTATAGGGAGGAACTCTGAGATCGCAGAATTGTGCTAACGGCTTCTGTTCCGATGGGTGAGGCTTGTCCCATTAGAGCTGGTCCCATTAGAGGACGGGTGGCTGTCCATTAGAGCCAGAGAAAGTAAAAGTCACTTCCTCTCCTAAAGCTCCTGTGGGCAAATATTTCATAAAAAAAACAAAGTTATGTTCTGTCTTTTTCTTAGGCCTGGTGCAGTGGCTCACACCTGTAATCCCAGCACTCTGGGAGGCTAAGGCAGCAGGATCACTTGAGTTCAGGAGTTTGAGACCAGCCTAGACAACATAGTTAGACCTTGTCTCCACTAAAAATCAAAAAACAGAAAAGAAATACTCATTGAGGTTGGGGTAAAATGAACCCAGAGTTTCAGAATCTACTGTTTTGCCATTTCCCCACTGCCTCCCCTTCAGCCACAGCTCTATCAAGACCAGAGTGGAGACCCAGTGCATACATCATGATCAGCTTTGGAAGGTCTGTGATGTACTTTTCCTGATTTTCCCCCTCCATCTGTCTGTCTGTTCTCAGTCTACCTGGCCCCCTCCAGGGAGGGTTGGTTAATCTCTCCTATTCCCCTGCCTCCTCCAGCTGCTGAAGCATTGCAGTCCTCTGCCATCCTTTGCTGTGCCAAGGTGTCACCATGCCAGCTTCTGCCTGTTGAAAGGGATGCTGGCGGAAGTCATGGTGGCTGAGTCCTGGCACAGCCACTGTCGAGTTGTCTGGGTGGCAGCAGAGGGAAAAGGCGGAGTATGGAGCAGAGCCACCTGCCCACTGTTGCCTTTAGAGTTGGAAATCGCAATCCTCCAAGGACCAAACTTTACACATGAAAGTGCATTTCCACCAGCTGCAACTTTCTCTCCATCTGTTCAGCAGCCCCAGCCTCTTGGCTCTCCAGATGGGAGCCCGGCCTCCTTCCTGAATGGCTGCCTTGCCACCCCCCGCCCAGCCTTTCAAGCCCTGCCTCACTTGTGCTCATCTCAGTCTCTGGGGGCCTAGGTGTTGCTGCAGCACTGCCCCCAAAAGCCCCCTATCATTTTGAACTGCTGGAGAGAGAAGATGCTTTAAGTACATCTGGCTGAACTTCCTTCCTTCCTTTCTCCACCCTCTTTCCCCTGTCTTTTTTTTCATCCTGAAAGTTGCATCAATTAGCTTCTTCCCTACTAGATTTATAGGTCTTTGAAACTGTCTTCTCCTGTGGATTGGTTAGGTGGTTAGAGCATGTTACCAGGGCCAGGACCTGCAGGTGCAAGCAGTTGTCATCTGGGCCTGTTTTAAGAGACATCTTCCCAGCTACTAGACCAATTCCTTCTACCTCTTCCTTCTACCATTTTCAACCAGTTGTCTCAAAAATGCCTAATACTAGTTATGAGCGAGGCAGGGTTTCAGTAGCTCAGCATGGCTCTCACCTGTTAGAGAAATGGCTTGTAGAGCAAGCCTGTCCTACCCAGGGTGGGCTGGGGGCCCAGTTCTAGTGTATTTGTTCAGTCCCCTGTCCATCCATCTTACATTTACTTCCTTTTGGGTGCCATGTACTGTGAACATGCTGGGAGTTCAAAGTTAAGTAGTACTAGAACTTACCCTCTAGGGACTTCACAGTCTAAAAGGGAGACAGGAAAGCACATTATTGCATCTCAGAAATGCAGGGATAACAACGAAGGAAGGTGTCTGAGCAAGGTGAGGCTTGAGCTGGAGAGTGTAGGAAGATGAAAGGAGGAGGAGGAGCTGGAGCTTGGGCTCCACTGCCAAGCAGGAAAAGGGGTGCCCGACTCCCTTTCACCCCTTGCTCCTGCCTAGGTCAGTTCCATAAGGAACATATGGCAGGAGAGCAGATTTTACAGGAGGCATTGTTTTGCTTAACTTGAAGATACCTGAAAAGGTTCTGTGAGCTGCCAGCTTGCTTGGGGTGTCAACTTACCTGCAGGATCACAGGAGCTGGGAGTGCCAAAGTTGACTAAAGTCAGTAACACTGTTAACTTATAATAGGGCTGATAAATGTGAAATACCAGACAAGTTCAAACAAAAGTGATGGTGATGGCTAACCCTGGGCGGCCTGATGCCTCAGGTTTCTAAAGATCAAAGGACTTTCATCAGCAGTTAATTCTCAGCTATGTGTCGAAGGGAGGGAACCAGCACACAAATTTCCCCAGATAGTTTTTCGTTTGGGGTGTATGGTGCTTACAGCTATTTTGGTCAAAGCATCTGAGCCACCTCCTTTACTGTTCATGCTCAGGTGCATGATAAAATGATTTTTCATTCCCTGTTCACCTTTTCATCTGTGGCAAGGGGAGTAACCGCCTGCCCCCCACTGCCCCACTGCAATGTGATTTGGGGTACAATCATGGGGAAAGCTATTCTGGAGTTAAACATTAGAAGAAACTGAAGTCCCATATTGTTTTTAAAAGGACTTAAGGTGGCAGGAATTAAACATGAACGGTAGGTAATCTATCAAGTGAGGTATTTAGGAATGGATTATGTGTTTTCTCACAGCTTCGTACCACCCTTGTGAAAAGGGGACTCAGCAGACATCCACGCTTTTTAAAGTTGGGAAAACCTAAATGAGGGAGAGTTAGGTGACCTGCGGTGGGTCCCTAGGTATGTCACTGAGACACAAACTAGAACTCCAGGCTCCCTGAATTCAAGTTGCGTGTTGGACCTGTGCCCTCTGAGGGAGGAAAGTGAAGCCTGCTGAGAGACCCTTTGCCTCTGTCTGGCCCCGCTTATCAGTGGAACAGTTT
Organism: Nomascus leucogenys; assembly: GCF_006542625.1. NCBI lineage: Eukaryota > Metazoa > Chordata > Mammalia > Primates > Hylobatidae > Nomascus > Nomascus leucogenys. Next base: position 1,787,226 of record NW_022095769.1, read on the forward strand.
GCAGGTTTTATGAGTAGTGCTGGTCATTTTCCCCGGATGCCCTGGCAGAGAAATTGTCCTGAGTCTCTGTGGAATCATTCAGCCCTTCCCACTAAAAACACACCAGCTGTCTTTGGGAACAGTAATCTCTTATATTTATAGAGCGCCTTCTTTCCCAAAGCTCTTTAGTACGTGACATTTTATCCTTAGAACACTCCTGGGAAGAGGTTGGGCCAGAAACCAGTCTCCCCATATTTGGAAGAGAGAGCCTGAAACCCACCAAAATGCATCAGCTGAAGGTCGCGTTGCACTGCCCCACAGGAGGGCAGGAGCCTCCCATTTCACTTCCCACTTTCCGGGGTCAGGGAACCCTAACCCTCAGTGGGCTAAACTAGTGGTTTCCAGCTGTTTGGATTTTCTGAAAGTTCCCAGTAGAATTTTCAAATAATTTGGAGGTATGCTGGCTTTTAATTTTTTTCAAGTAAGGACATTTTTTAAAAATCAAATATCACCATTGTGGTTTAAAAAGTTGTTTTTTTGTTTGTTTGTTTTCTGAGGCAAGGTCTGGCTCTGTTGCCCATACTGGAGTGCAGTGGTGCAATCATGGCTCACTGCAACCTCCACTTCCTGGCCTCAAGCCAGCCTCCCACCTCAGCCTCTTGAGTAGATGGGTCTACAGGTGCATGCCACAACACCTGGCTAATTTTTGTAATTTTGGAGAGACCGGGTTTTGCTATGTTACCCAGGCTGGTCTCAAACTGCTGAGCTCAAGGGATCCCCCTGCCTCAGCCTCCCAGAGTGCTGGGATTACAGGCATGAGCCACCACTCTTGGCCTAACTCAGAAGATTTTAGGAAAAGCTGTCCAACCTCAGAATAAAGGACCCTTCTTCCAAATAAATTATGATTGGAGGCTGGGTGCAGTGGCTCATGCCTGTAATCCCAGCGCTTTGGGAGGCCGAGGTGGGAGGATCACCTGAGGTCAGGAGTTCGAGACCAGCCTGACCAACATGGTGAAACCCCATCTCTACTAAATAAAAAAAATTAGCTGGGCATGGTGGAACACACCTGTAATCCCAGCTACTTGGGAGGCTGAGGCAGGAGAATTGCTTGAACCCAGGAGGCAGAGGTTGCAGTGAGTCGAGATCGCACCATTGCACTCCAGCCTGAGCAACAAGAGTGAAACTCCATCTCAAAAAAAAAAAAAAAAAAGAAATTGTGATTGGAAATCATACTACTGTATTCATTAAATTAATTTTTAATTGCACAAAATGTTCAACATAAAACGTTATTCTACAGTCATACATTGTAGGGTATATCACTATGCTTGTTTGCTTGATGTACTTGGTCAGTTTGGGCACTGTATTCCACAGTGTAGTCCAGCAGAGCTGAATGTCACATAAACATGCTTGTCTGACACAGACAGAAGCAACCTGAAATGAGATTTTCTGTAATTTGGATACTTTAAGAGATTCTGGAAGCCACATCCCCCTGGCCTTGGCTGCTTCTGCCTTCCCTCTATAAGGCCTGGAGGACAGCAGGCTATGGAGGCTTAGAGAGCTTTCTAGAAAGGGCCGTAAGGAGACTCCAGGCATGCCTGCTGAGATCTGCCCCCAGCGTGTTCAGACCAGGGGTTTGATCACCCAGCCCAGAACGTCCAGAATATATTCTGGAGGGTTGCCACCAGCTGGTGAGAGCCAGTTTCTGACAGACATGGTCCTCAGAGTGGGAGCCAGTGGGCTATGCCTGGCATTGGCAGGAAGGGCGGGAAGGGGAGCGAAGAGGGACTTGGGATGAAGCGTGACTTCATTCAGTGCCTTCCACTCTGTGGCAGTATGAGCCTGCAAGGACAGGTGGGTTTTTGGTCTGAATATGCCTGACTCCCCCGTGATTTCTGGGAGAGGTAGAAGAAGGAAGTGGTTCAAGGCATTCACCAAGGGGAGGGATGGTATGTTTCTTCCTGCCCACTTCTGTGTTTTGTCATGGTGTGTGGGTGGCCAGAGCTAACAGAAGCACTATGTTTCAGCTGAGGTTACCGACAAGACGCCATTTCCTCCTACTCAGAACCCAAGAACTGCCACACTCAGACCACAGCCCTAGAGGGAATGTGTTACTCTTACATGAAGGATGGAGACTCCCCGAAAACACACTCTGTGTGTGTGTGTGTGTGTGTGTGTGTGTGTGTGTGTGTGTGTGTGTAGCTAGTAGGTTCATTTTTCTGTAAAAAGGGTCCACAGTTCTCTTCATATTCACAAAGGAGTCCATACACAGGATCACCATAATCATGGGACTCAATGAAAAGTGATTTCCCATATAGAATTATACAACTAAGAGCCACTGCAAAATACGAGAAAGCATCATCTCCAGCTCTGCCTGCTTAGATGAGGTTGAGGTTGCAGAGATACCCAAGGAGAATAACCTGTCCAATTTCATTTCCAGTTTTCTGCTCACCCCGCTACACACTATCTAGAATTGTCAGATTTAACAAATAAGAATATAGGATGCTTGGCTGCAGTTGAATTTCAAACAAACAACACAAATTCTTGGTGTAAGTATGTCCCTGGATTCAAATTTAGCGTGTTCTGTATTTTATCTGGCAACACTATGGTGGCATTACTCATGATCACAAGTGTTCTTATGGGCCCCTCTCTTCCTAGGAAAAGGAAGGCACTCTCAGATACATCACGACTTGCAGTTCTGTGCACAAGCCTTCCAGGTGCTTTTTTGTTCAGGGCCAAAAATTTTTTAATTTCCCTGATGGCCCAGGGGAGGTGCAAGCCCAGGCTTAGTCAGCAGGGGGCACCATTATCTTAAAATAGATTCCCAGGCCACTTTCAGGGGGTTCAAAAAGGGGAACGTGGAGGTGAAGAGGGGAGTTTGAATGGAAGGTTCTGTTTGCTGCTTGTCTCTCCTCTGGAGCCCACATCTCCCACACTCTCACCCAGCCAGAGCTATTTCTGTGCAACAAGAATCTACCTGATCCTGTCCCGCCACTTCTCAAATCTCTTCCAAGGTTCCACAGTTACCTTTTTAGTGCAGCACAAAAAGCCCTTCAGGATCCCACTGGAGTCGATTTTTCCTGCTTCAATTCCTGCTACTTCCACCCTGCTTGATCCCACCCACCTCGCACTCCCGGCACTTCCACTCACCAGGAACTATTTGCAGTTCCCTGTATGCTATTTACTGTCATGCTTTGGTGCCCAACATTCCCTCTGCTTGGAATTCCCTTTTCCATTTGGCACTTCTAGCAACTCTGTTCATTCAACACATTTCACGAATAGGTATTGAGACTGACCCTGTACCAGGCTATGCACCGGAGACCCTGTGGAGAAGGCAGCTGACTGAAGCCTTTCTCTTATGAGTCTCACAATGAGGGCGGTGGGGTAGGGGGACAATAAACAAGTAAACAAATAAACAAGGAACTTGGACTTAGTTCAAAGGCTAACTGATCTGCCCTCCTCACGCAGAGTCAACTGTTGCCTCCTTTGGGTCCTGTGATGGCTTTTCATTTTAAGGGTCCTAAATTCTGACACCTGCACAATCATTGCAGGGAACATGGATGAATGAGGCAAGCCAGTTTAGGTCAATAGGAAAAGGGGTGGGATGCAGCCTGTGAAAAACAGAATGCGTGTTCCATCTAAAAGATGCTGTATTCTAAATGGTGAGTTTTAAGAGAGAAAAACAAAATTAAAAAATAAATAAATTTTTAAAATGTGCAGTGTTCTAGAAGAGCCCACTATGCTAAGTAAAAAAATAAAAAATAAATTAAAATGCTGTGGCTTTTCACCTCCTTCCCATTGTTACCAAAAAAAATTTTTTTTTGAGACAGAGTCTTGCTCTGTTGTCCAGGCTAGAGTGCAGTGGTGTGATCTTGGCTCACTGCAACCTCCGTCTCCTGGGTTCAAGCAATTCTCCTGCCTCAGCCTCCCGAGTAGCTGGATTACATGTGCCTGCCACCACGCCCAGCTATTTTTTGCATTTTTAGTAGAGATGGGGTTTCACCACGTTGGCCAGGCTGGTCTCGAACTTCTGACCTCAGGCAATCCGCCCGCCTCGCCCTCCCAAAGTGCTGGGATTGCAGACATGAGCCACGTGCCTGGCCCTTTTTTTTCTTTTCCTTTTTTTTTTTTTAAGACGGAATTTCGCTCTGTCACCCAGGCTGGAGTGCAGTGGCACTATCTCGGCTCACTGCAACTTCCACCTCCCGGATTCAAGCGATTCTTCTGCCTCAGCCTCCCGAGTAGCTGGGATTATAGGCACCCGCCACCACACCCAGCTAATTTTTTTAAAAATATTTTTAGTAGAGACAGGGTTTCACCATGTTGACCAGGCTGGTCCCAAACTCCTTTCTTCAGATGATCCATCCGCCTCAGACTCCCAAAGTGCTGAGATTACAGGCGTGAGCCACCACATCCGGCCCACCAATTTTTTTTTTTTAAGAGAAGGTGGAAATCCCAATTTTTACATAAACTCGCCCGAATTTTTGAATTGTCAGTTTATTTAATTTATTTATTTTTTGAGATGGAGTATCGCTCTGTTGCCCAGGCTGAAGTGCAGTGGCAGGATCTTGCCTCACTACAACCTCTGCCTCCTGGGTTCAAGTAATTCTCTTGCCTCAGCCTCCCAAGTAGTTGGAATTACAGGTGCCTACCACCACGCCAGGCTGATTTTTGTATTTTTGATAGAGACAGGGTTTTACCATGTTGGCCAGGCTGGTCTCAAACTTCTGACCTCAAGTGATCCACCAGCCTTGGCCTACCAAAGTGCTGGGATTACAGGTGTGAGCCACCATGCCTGACCTAAATTCTTTGTTAGTTTAAATAAAACATGCCTGCAGGTCAGATTTAGCCTAGGGTCACTAGTTCGCCACCTACCCTATTGAAGTACTTATATCATTGCCTTGCGTCTGATTAGTATTTATATGTATTTCTCCCCCAGCACTGTATCTTTGTATCTTTTGCTCCTAACTTGGTGGATGGCACATGGTAGGTGTTCCATAACTGTTTGTGGAAGGAAGGAAAGGAGGGAGGAGCAAGGAGACAACCTGGGAACAACAATTTGTTTTTGTTTTTGTTTTTTGTTTTGAGACGGAGTCTTGCTCTGTCACCCAGGCTGGAGTGCAGTGGCATGATCTCGGCTCACTGTAAGCTCCGCCTCCCAGGTTCATGCCATTCTCCTGCCTCAGCCTCTGGAGTAGCTGGGACTACAGGCACCCACAACCACGCCCGGCTAATTTATTTTTTGTATTTTTTAGTAAAGATGGGGTTTCACCTGTCTCTACTAAAGAGGTGGGTGAAATCCAGGTGAGCCACCACGCCTGGCCTAGACTATGGAAACTTCTATCCCATGATTCTCTCTCTAGTGAGAGGTACTTTGAAAGTCAAAGCCACCCCCAGCCTCCATGGTACCTCGTGCTTGGCCAGTCCGAAGCTTTGAAGCCAGACTTCCCAGGAAGCCATCTCTCCCACAGACAGTGTTGACTCAGCCCAGACTCCAAGTTCTAACTCTGGTTCCTGTCCCAGAGTGGCCAACAAAGGCAGAGGCACATAAGGGACTGTGGTATGGGCTGTGTCTGTTCTCAGAAGGAGGAATGTGGGGTTGGAGAGACAGTGGGGCATGACCTTCAATTGTTTAGGGCCTCTTTTGCTAAAGGAAAGGAGAGAGTGAATTAACAGTGTCTTGAGTCCTCTGGGTTCCAGCATTCTTTGACAAAACCTATCTTTTTTTTTTTTTTAGATAGTGTCTTGCTCTGTTGCCAGGCTGGAGTGCAGTGGCACGATCTTGGATCACTGCAATCTCCAACTCCCTGGTTCAAGGGATTCTCCTGCCTCAGCCTCCTGAGTAGCTGGGATTACAGGCATTCGTCACCACACCCAGCTAATTTTTGTATTTTTAGTAGAGACAGGGTTTCACCATGTGGGCCAGGATGGTCTCAATCTCCTGACCTTGTGATCCACCTACTGGGATTATAGGCGTGAGCCACCGTGCCCAGCCGACAAAACCTATCTTTAGCCAGGCGTGGTGGCACATGCCTGTAGTGCTATCTACTTAGGACTGGGAGGATCACTTGAAAGGGGGGTCGAGGTGCTATGCTCTTGCCACCACACTCCAGCCTGGGTGACAGAGCGAGACCCTTCCTCTAAAACAACAAAACAAAACAAAACAAAACAAAAAGCCTATCTTTCCTAAATCCCCAGGAACAGGAATGATGGCAAAGTCTGTGCCTGGAATTTGGGAGTGAGAACATTCCTTCCTGTCTTCCCCGACTCTCATTTCTAATCCCGACATCCGGATTTCTAGTCACATCTGAGGGTGTGACTGACCATCTCTCTGGGGCTTCCGTCTGACTCTCTAACGCCCTCTCTCCCCAGTTTACCCGACTTGGATTAAGCGGAAGATGCATGCTCCCTCTTTCTTCTTCCCCTTCTCTGTAAACTACCGGTGATCCTTCCATCCTGCAGCTTCCCGCTTTCCTCCCACCATCCTCCCTTCCTCTGGTCTTTCACTGTCTTTTTCTTCTCTTCACACTCCTCCCTTCGGCGCTTTCTGTCTCCCGCTCTTGCTGTCTGCAGTGCTGACAGTGAATCCTTTCCCTGGCAAAGGCTCTCAACTTGCTCACCAGCCCTGCTGTGTTACTCTCCTCAGCCTTGTAGCTTCTGTCCAATTATCTCTCTGACCAGGCTCCTTGGGAGCCCTCCCCTCTGACCACCCTGCCTCCTTCCTTCCATCATCCAACATGAATTTCCATTTGGAGATGGGAGTGGGAAGCCAGTTTCAATAAACTGGGAGATGTTTGGCAATCCACTCTGCTCTGCCCTGCCCGGCAGAGTTAAGAAATCGTAGGGAAGGTGACACCATTGCACAGACCATTAAGAGCTGCAAGATCTAGTTTTCACGAATGTGAGATCAAAAGCATTTTAGAGTCAGCCAGTCCTTAAAAACAAGGGCCCAGTAATGGGGAGGAACTGAGGCCCTTGCCACAGAAAACAAAGCTGTGACTCAAAGGCATCGCAGAGATGCTTCCTTGCTCATCCGCGTTGCTGAGTGTAATGTCTTTGGCTTGGGAATTGACTTTGAGGCTTTCCAACATGGATAAAAATAGAGCTCATAAATGCCTTCACAGGCACTTTCCGATAAGGTGGCCTTTTAAGGGAAGACTGGGCTCCCAACGGAAGGTCTGAGTCAAGAAATCTCTTGGATGGGTATTCAGGGTTGTCACGGGCCTCTGACCAGCCAGCCCACCGACCAGCCTGAGGCCAAATAATGGATGCAAGAAGAGGAAGGCTCTGGAGGCTTCTGTGCCTAAAGCTCCCGGAACCAAGTTCCTGAGAGGAATGTTTATTTCACTCATTCATTCATGTATTCATTCCACAAGTACTTATCTGAATACCTGTGATGTGCTAGGTATGCTGCTTGCTGCCAGAAATACAATAGAGAAAAAGAGGCCGGGCGCGGTGGCTCACACCTGTAATCCCAGCACTATGGGAGGCCAAGGCGGGCGGATCACCTGAGGTCAGGAGTTCAAGACCAACCTGGCCATCATGGTGAAACCCTGTCTCTACTAAAAATACAACAATTAGCCAGGTGTGGTGGCGGGCGCCTGTAATCCCATCTTCTCGGGAGGCTGAGGCAGGAGAATCACTCAAACCTGGGAGGCGGAGGTTGCAGTGAGTCGAGATCGTGCCACTGCACTCCAGCCTGGGCAACAGAGAGAGACTCCATCTCAAAAAAAATAAATAAATAAAAAATAAAATAAAAAGAATAGGTCCCCAGAGAGCTTACAATTTAGTAATGAGCAGAGGGAAGGACTCAGGCACCCACAATCCAGGGTGACATGCAGTGGAAGAAGAATTTTAGGAAAACCTGGCTCAGGGCTGTGAGACACTTGCACAGCTTCCTGGAGGAACAGATGGATAAGCCGAAGCCTGAAGAATCAGCAGGAAATTAACAGGGGGAAGGGGGTAGGGGCAGGGAAAGACGCAAAGAAGACTGTTCTGGGAAGAGGGAACAGCATGTGCAAAAACAGAGAACTTGGTTCACTCAGGGAATTGAAAGTAGATCTGTGTACGACTGGAAACTGTATTGCTAAGTGGGGTGGGGAGAGTAAGAGGGCACCTGGAGTTAAAAGCACAGGTCACTTTTAGAGAGCCTTTCACCCCTGTTAAGGGGTTTGGATTTTATTTTCCTGATGGCAGTGGGAGCCAATGAAGGGTTATATGCAAAGTGACTTGATCAGATTGGCATTTTATTTTATGTATTTTTATTTATTTGTTTATTTTGAGACGGAGTTTTGCTCTTGTTGCCCAGGCTGGAGGGCAGTGGCTCGGTCTTGGCTCACTGCAACCTCTGCCTCCCCAGTTCAAATGGTTCTCCTGCCTCAGCCTCCCGAGTAGCTGGGAATACAGACATGCGCCACCACGCCCAGCTAATTTTTGTATTTTTAGTAGAGACGGGATTTCTCCATGTTAGTCAGTCTGGTCTCAAACTCCTGACCTCAGGTGATCTACCCGCTTCAGCCTCCCAAAGTGTTGGGATTACGGGCGTGAGCCACCGCGCCCAGCCTATTTATTTATTTTGAGACAGAGTCTTGCTCCGTCACCCAGGCTGGAGTGCAGTGATGCAATCTCGGCTCACTGCAATCTCCGCCTCCCAGGTTCAAGTGATTCTTGTGCCTCAGCCTCCCGAGTACCTGGGATTACAGGCCGTGCCACCACGCCCAGCTAATTTTTGTATTTTTAGTGGAGACGGGGTTTCATCATTTTGGCCAGGCTGGTCTCAAACTCCTGACCTCAGGTGATCTGCTGCCTCGGCCTCCCAAAGTGCTGGGATTACAGGCTTGAACCACCGTGCCCAGCCAGATTGTTATTTTAGAGAGCTCACTCTGGCTGCAGGGTGGAGAATGAACTGGAGGGGGGAAGATCAGAGCTGGGAGGCTGCTGAGGAGGCCGTTGTGATCCAGGAAAGAATTGGGGAAATGTCAGTGGAGATGGAAGGAAGTAGGCAGAATTGAGAGATAACTAAAGTATGAAATGTCAGAATTTGGTTATTAATTGGATGAGGGCTGGAGGAATCAAGGCTACTCCCCAGTTTTCAGGCATGAGCAACTTGGTGAGATACTAGAGGAAAGCCAGGTGTTAGATCTGCTGAATATTAGGTGCCTATTGGACATCTGACCCAAGCTATCAGGTTGGTAGTTGGGTAGGTAAGTCTGGGGCTCAAGAGGAAAAGCCTGGCTCAAGACGGACTGGGAATATTCTCTAGCAGATGGATGGCAGGGGAGCTGTGAGAGTGAATGAGAGATCTCAAGGAAAGTGAAGACAGTGTGAAGAGGAGAGGAACTGAATGGAATCCGAGGAAAGCAGATTTTCAAAGGATTGCTAAAAAAAGAGCTTGTAAAGGACACAGAGAAGGAGCAGCCAGAGAAGGCGGAGGAAAACCAAGAGTAGTGGTCTTGCATTGTTGGCCTCTGCATTCATTTCCCCCTTTCCCCACCCAGAGCACCCTGACTGTGCTTTGGGGAAATTCATTCCTCCCCTACTCTCAGGTCCTGTGGTTTGGATTCCAGGGGAGAAAGGCTGGCTCTGCCTTAACCTCCTGACCCACCTCACACAGCCCTCTTGCTCTCTCTCTATCCTCCAAACACATTAATTAGTTAATTATTATTATTATTATTATTTTTTGAGACAGGCTCTCACTCTGATGCCCAGGCTGGAGTGCAGTGGTGTAATCACAGTTCACTGCAGCCTCAATCTCCTGGGCTCAGGCAATCCTCCCACCTCAGCCTCCCAAGTAGCTAGGACTACAGGCACGTGCCAACACACCCTGCTAATTTTTTATTTTTTTTGTAGAGTGGAGTCTCTCACTATGTTGCCCAGGCTGGTCTTGAACTTCTGGCCTCAAGCAACCCTCCCGCTCCAGCCTCCGGAAGTGCTTGGATTACAGGCTTGAGCCACTGCACCTGGCCCAACCACACTAATTTTCGTGGAGTTTCTAAAAAACTTCAAGCCCTCCCTGGCCTTAGATTCTCTGCCTGCCTGGACTGTTTTTCCCCCATTCCCCTTCACCCACATTACCTATCAGCCTTCCATTTATGCCTCCAACTTTTGCTTGCGTCTTCTCTGACATTCCAGGCAAGGCTAAGGCTTCCTGTTATATGTTTATTCAGTAAGTAAGTAAGTACAGAGCACTTCCTGTCCATATGTCAGCACGTGCTGCATGCCATTTCCTTTCCTTTCTTTTTTCCTATTGCTTCTTCTTTGCCTGGAGTGCCACCCTATAGATACCGTGTAACCCAGCCATTCCCCAGGTTAAGACCTCAGAACTTCTATGTCTGTAAACATATTGATCAAGTCCTGAGATAAGTACACCATTCCATGCCTTTTTTTTTTTTTTTTTTTTTTGAGACAGTTTCATTCTTTCATTCTTGTTGCCCAGGTTGGGGCTGGAGCGCAATGGCGCAATCTCAGCTCACTGCAACCTTTGCCTCCCGGGTTCAAGTGATTCTCCAGCCTCAGCCTCCCAAGTAAAGCTGGGACTACAGGAATGCACCACCACGCCCGGCTAATTTTTTGTATTAAGTAGAGACGGGGTTTCACCATGTTGGTCAGGCTGGTCTCTTACTCCTGACCTCAGGTGATCCACCCGCCTCAGCCTCCCAAAATGCTAGGATTACAGGCGTGAGCCACTGCACCTGGCCGCAAGCCTTTTTTTTTTTTTTTTTTTGAGACAGAGTCCGGCTCTGTTGCCCCAGTGGCAGGATCTCAGCTCACTGCAGCCTCAACTTCCCAGTCTCAAATGATCCTCCCACCTCAGCCTCCCCAGTAACTGGGACTACAGGTGCCCACCCACACCCAGCTAATTTTTGTCTTTTTCTGTAGAGACAGGATTTTGCTATGTTGCCCAGGCTGTTCTCAAACTATGCTGGATGCTGGGACATAATGGAGAACCAGCCAGCCAGGTCACTGTCCCCATGGAGCTGATGATCCAGTACAGGAGACAGATAATGAAAGAGTAAATTCACAAAAACAATTACAAATTGTTGGTGGTGTTGTAAAGGAAGTAAACAAAGTACCACGATAGAAAATAACAGAAAGTTCTTATTTTGGATATGGTGGGAGGTCAGAGAAGGATATAACAGTTAAGCTGAAACCTGAAGAAGAGACAGAACCAGGCAAAAAGTATTCCAGGCAGAGACAATGGTAGCTACAAAGGCCTGGGGAGGGAAAGAGCTTGATGGGTTCTAGGAATCTGTAGATGGCCAGGGTTGCTGGAGCAAGGACAGGAAAAGCAGCAACATGAGATGTGATTGAAGATGAGGCTCTCGTAGTTGGTGATACAAAGTTTGGATTTTATTCCTGGTACAAGAAAAAGCCATTCAAAGGTTTTAAGCCAGATTGCAATGTGGTCTGACTTAAATTTTAATTAGATTGCCCTGATTGCTGAGTGAAGCATGGATTGAGAGAAAAGCAGAGAATTAGGAAGACTAATTAGGACCCTCTTTCTATGGTCCAGGCAAAAGAGGATGGTGGCTAGAACTTTGATGGGACAGAAGAGAAGTAGACAAGTGGATGGATTCATGAGATACTTTGAAACTAGAACTTAACAGGAATTCCTGATGGATTAGGTGTGAGACATCGGGACTAGAGGAGCCAAGGCCAAGGATAGTGGCTAATTTCTTTCTTTCTTTCTTTCTTTCTTTCTTTCTTTCTTTCTTTCTTTCTTTCTTTCTTTCTTTCTCTTTCTTTCTTTCTTTCTTTCTTCTTTCTTTCTTTCTTCTTTTTTTTTCTTTCTTTCTTCTTTCTTTCCTTCTTTCTTTCTTTTTCTTCCTTCCTTCCTTCCTTTCTTTTCTTTCTTTCTTTTTCTTTTTTTTTTTTTTTTCCAGATGGAGTCTCACTCTGATGCCCAGGCTGGAGTGCAGTGGCGCAATCTCGGCTCGCTGCAAGCTCCACCTCCCAGGTTCATGCCATTCTCCTGCCTCAGCCTACCGAGTAGCTGGGACTACAGACGCCTGCCACCATGCCCAGCTAATTTTTAATTTTTTGTATTTTTAGTAGAGACGGAGTTTCACTGCGTTAGCCAGGATGGTCTCGGTCTCCTGACCTCGGGATCCCCCTGCCTTGGCCTCCCAAAGTGCTGGAATTACAGGCGTGAGCCACTATGCCGGGCCTCTTTTTTTCTTCCCCTTTTTTTTTTTTTTTTTTTTGAGATGGAGCCTTACTGTGTTTTCCCAGACTGGAGTGCAGTGGCGCAATCTCGGCTCACTTCAACCTTCACCTCCCTGGTTCAAATGATTCTCCTGCCTCATCCTTCCTAGTAGCTGGGATTACAGGCATGCGCCACCACGCCCCCCTAATTTTTTTGTATCTTTTTAAATAGAGATGGGGTTATACCATCTTGACCAGGCTGGTCTCGAACTCATGGCTTCAAGTGACCAGCCTGCCTCAGCCTTCCAAAATGCTGGGATTACAGGCGTGAGCCACTGTACCTGGTCAATGATGGCTACTTTCTGAACTGAATGGGTGAAAAAGACAACCAGATTTGCTTGGCTTGGCCTGTCCTGGCCCCATTTGGTCCCTCCCTTCCCCACTTCCTTGGAGCCCCTGAGGCAAGTCTTCAGAAGCCCAGAGCTTGGGAAGGAAGCACCATTTGAAAACCACCGGGTTGGCGAAGCTTTAAGGTCCCTTTAAGTTATAAAATTCTTTTATTCTAACCTGAAAAGTCTGTGAATAGGGACAATATTTCTATTTCTTTTGACTCACCCTGTAGTACCCTGGTAGAGCTCTGTACCTGGGGAGCATTCAGTTGACTTTTCACTTTGGCACGGATCTTCCATAATTGAATTTTAGATTAAATTCTTTTTTTAAAAATAAGATTCTAATGTAGAGTAAACTTCCAATTGAAATCAATTCACCTTGATAAAGTAGAGCCATGGCAAGGATAATCTAAAACAGTAAAATCCAAAGTAATTCTTACTTGAGTTGATGTGGAAAAAAAATTTGTTTTTGCTAAACTAATTATCTACATTTAGGTAAATGTTATTTTCAGGCAAATGCCAACAGATGGTAGATCAATCCCATTCAGAATAGGACTAAAAAACCCACAGGAAATAATTCGTGACAGTGAATAAAATCTACTTTTGATAATATATTCTTTGTTGAAAACAAATATTAACCTTCTAAAACTTATTTTGAAGTAATGACTTCAGATAACTTTTAGACCCGTTTTAAAGATGAATGAGATGGAGATGGAGTTGTGTTGCTAGTCCAAAAATAAAAGAAAAACAGGCTCAAACCTGCCATTTCCTTTCCTTTCTTTTTTCTTATTGTTTCTTCTGTGCCTGGAGTGCCACCCTATAGATATCATGTATCCCTGCCATTTCCCAGGTTAAAACCTCAGAACTTCTATGTCTGTAAACATATATTGATCAAATCTTCAGATAAGTACACCATTCCAAGCCGTTTTTTTGTTTTTGTTTTTGTTTTTGTTTTTTTGAGACAGAGTCTGGCTCTGTTGCCACAGTAGCACAATCTCAGCTCACTGCAGCCTCGACTTCCCAGTCTCAAGCGATCCTCCCACCTCAGCCTCCTGAGTAGCTGGGATTACAGGTACCCACCATGCCCAGCTAATTTTTGTATTTTTCTGTAGAGACAGGGTTTTGCTATGTTGCCCAGGCTGGTCTCAAACTGCTGAGCTCAAGTGATCCTCCTGCCTTGGCCTCCCAAGGTGCTGGAATTACAGGCATGAGCCACTATGCCCAGCTGTTTTGTCATTTTATTTTACTTTATTTTATGAGTTGGAGTCTTAGTCTGTCAACCAGGCTAGAGTGCAGTGTTGCAGTCATAGCTTATTGCAGCCTCCAACTCCTGGGCTCAAGCAATCCTCCTGTGCCTCAACCTCCCAAGTAGCTGGAACTACAGGCACAAACCATGGCCCAGCTCCCTTTTGTTTTATTAAAGAGGGAAGTAAAGTAAAGGAATCCTTTTGTATGTCAAGCCCTTTTGAACAAATATGTCATCCAATGCTGTTTATTACCCTATGATGGAATGCCCCATTTCACTGATGGAATGGTGGCCTAGAGGTCCAGCATCTGATCTGCTTCCTGTTTGGGATGTGTCCTCTGCTGTGGATCGCATCAAGGAGAAGGGTCACATATCACACCGTGGACACCATGGCAGGGAGACCTTTCCTTGTTACCCACCATGGTAGTTAGGGCCCAAGAAGTGGACTAGGATTGGCCAACTGGGTACTTCCACCTGGAGCTGTGGGTTTGCAGCATAAGACACAGATGAAGAGAAGATTAGACATCCTTTGCAGCAGCAGCAGCAGCAGTGGTGATGTGTCTGCTGGTGGCATGTTGTGGCACTGCCCAACAGCTGGGCCTCCTCTCCAGACTGTCCTGCTAAAGAAGGTGGTTGTCCTTCCTCCACCAGCCATTGGTTTCCAGATGAATTTCCAAGTTGGACTCTTTAGCTCCTGTTAATTCTCAGAGCCAGCAATATTTCTTCAGTCACTTCCAGTTCTGATTGATGTAGCCAGAGTTGATGCAGTTCTCACAACTGGGAACTCTGGCTGATGTTTGAGGAAACAGGTTCTGAGGTCAAAGAGCTTGTGCAGGGGCCACAGCTAGCAAGTAACGGTGCTCTGGCTGAGAAATCTGTGCTGTTTTCTTGATTCCACACTCCCCAAAGAATTCTGAAGAGGCGCACAGAGGCAAGGAGTGACACAGTGCACAGATGAGAGTGGGACTTGAAGGCTAGCAGGTATGTGAACACTTACTCCAAAACATCCACATTCAGTGACACATTCATAAATAAGTTGAGTCTACTGTATGCCAGAGACTGTGCTGTGTTCAAATACTATTTCAACCAGGCACAGTGGCTCACGCCTGTAATCCCAGTACTCTGGGAGGCCAAGGCAGGCATATCACCTGAGGTCAGGAGTTCGAGACCAGCCTGACTGACATGGTGAAACCACATCTCTACTAAAAAAAAAAAAAACCAAAAAAAACTAGCCAAGTGTGGTAGCGTGCGCCTTTAGTCCCAGCTACTGGGGAGGCTGAGGCAGGAGAATTGCTGGAACCTGGGAGCCACAGGTGGCAGTGAGCTAAGATTGCACCACTGCACTCCAGCCTGGGCAACAGAGCAAGACTCAAAACAACCACCACAACAACAAAATACTATTTCAGTTCATCCTCACATAGTATATGATAAGGTGGACATTATTTTGCTTATTGTTCCAATGGAAAAACTGAGCCTTAGAGAGGTTTGTCCAACTTTATATTGTAGTAAGTGTTAGTGCTGGGTTTGAACGTGAGTCTCCAGACAAGGGGGCTGGAGCCCATTCATTAAGCCACAGATGCCTCACTATGCAATTTCATGAATCAATCAAAATTTCTCCACTGCTAATATTTGTGAGCTCCATAGAGGCCCCAGTGCAACGTCATAAACGTGTTATTTTTGTTTCTTTGTGCATGTTCTTACACCTGTGTCCTGGAGTATGTCATTTGTCTCTTTTCCTTTAGGCTGGGTACCTCTGGAACACAGGACTCTGCCCCTACTAAAGATCTTCCTGTATATTCATCTCCAATGTCCATGAAGGGCTCCACCAAAGGAGATGCTGGGCCCAGGGACCAACTGCCCAACTAAAAAGTTGATCATTGACCACCCAACAGAAAAGTTGTCCAGTGAGGAGAGAAAGACTTCAGCTTCTTACAGCACTTACAACCAAAATGGGAGTCTGTACTCATTTTCTATTCAGTCCTGCCTGCCTCCACCTCCCCTAGAGCTTCAAGGGAAAGCATACCTTTGCTTGCTGGACTGTAAAACGGAGCCGAAGATCCTCGTTGGCATCTCAGAGCCTTTGGGGAAGATCCTGCACCCAGACCTGGCTCATGACAGCCAATGAACACTTTGTTGTTTGTGTTTCGGATTAAGAAAATGAGTTCTGCATGTTGCTTACCATCACAAGGAGCAGTGAACTGAATTGGTGCTATTGTAAGCTTGATTGTTGTTGCATAGATAAAAGCCTCATTAAGTCCCTCAGGAGGAGACAAGAATTTTATTTTGAGGAAAGAAGAACAAGAAGCGCTTCTTGCTTGTTGTCATTACAGCAACAAAACATTTAATGGAGGAAATAATTAAATAACTGCACTTTTTTTTTTTCTTTACCCAAACCTCATCAAGAGGCTGGGTGAGTTTTTAATTAGTGCTGCATTTTCAATAAATCCGTATCTGTATGTGGTGCCGATTCTTTCCTGGATAAGGGAAAGATAATAATGAGAATCCTATTTTTCAGTCCCACACTAAAGGGATGCCTGGTATATTTAATCATGCTGTAGAAATCCTGGCAGCTTTCTCTGAGCCCAGCCTCTGCTCTAATTACATTTCTAGATTTTAGTAAATTGAAAGGGAAAATGTAGGAACAAAATAATTAAAACCGAAGAGGAAGTGCATATTAAAAAGGAGAAGCTGTTTAAAATTCTTCCACACAGTGCTTCCAAGGACATCTACAATCGTTTAATCAGCTCCACGCCAAATCAAAGTCCTTTGTACAGAGGCTGATAGGATCACATCTCAGGTGGGAGGTATGGTCCCCACAGTATAATAGGAGCTTCATTGCACCAGGCTACAGATGGGGATAAGACCTCTCATACCCTTCCAGATCACTGGGGATTCAGGCCCAGCCTGGACAAGCTGTTGGCATAGACTCACTTTCCCTGAGGAGTCCCCTTCCAGGTCCTGGGTAGAGTCTGGCCAAGCTGTTACGATTAGCTCCAAATGTGGGGGAGCTACAGTAGGTTGTCCATGCATCCAGTTTCCTTTACCTGCACCCTGTTCCCCACTTTCATGCTCCTTCCTGCAAAGAGTACCCCTTTTCTTTTTTCCCTGCTTTTGTGTGAACTCTGAAGTCAAGAGAATAGGTAATTGAGCAACCTCAGTGACACCAGGAACCAGTTACTTGTTACTGGTTACTGGATTATTTCTGGGGCATTCTGAATTTTCAGAAAGACCAAAAACCTTGCTGGCTTCAGCTAAAGGAATCATGTTTGTTGATAACAATGATAAGTTAAATCTCTTTTTTTTTTTTTTGAGACAGAGTCTTGCTATGTTATCCAGGCTGGAGTGCAGTGGCGCGATCTTGGCTTACTGCAACCTCTGCCTCACAGGTTCAAGCTATTCTCCTATCTCAGCCTCCTGAGTAGCTGGGATTACAGGTGTGCGCCACCATGCCGGGCTAATTTTTGTATTTTTAGTAGAGACGGGGTTTCACCATGTTGGCCAGGCTGGTCTCGAACTCCTGACCGCAAGTCATTTGCCTGCCTTAGCGTCCCAAAGTGCTGGGATTACAGGTGTGAGCCACCTGATAAGTGAAATCTAATTGGAAAGTTTCAAGCATCTGCCTAATAGGTGACAAAGGCTCTTTTTGTTTTGCAGTGGGGCAGGTACAGTCACCACATCATTGTAGAATTTAGGATCTACATTTCTTGATCATTCTGGCTGAAAAATCGGTTGTGTAAACTCTAGGAGTCTGGAGTGTTTTGTCTGTGATTCCTAGGAAATTTTAAACTGTGAGATTATAGGGCTTGCTTCTGTATTTGAAAGTGGAAGACAGCCTGGCACTGTCAGGGGCCTTTTTTTTTTTTTTTTTTTTTCAAACCCCTGGGGTTTTGTTCATGGGCTCCCAGCCTTCCTGGCTGAACAGACTCACCAGCCACCTGGCACTGGGACGCGTGTGGCAGGAGACACTGAGCACTGTCTCCTAGAGACAGTCATATAGGCCTGGGAGACAGCACAGCCCCCGGAAACTGTTCCCAAAGCAGGGCCACACTGTGTCACCTCCCGATCTACAGGTTCATTGGGTTGTCCTCGTGTCCAATGCTATGTACGTGTGTGTGTGTGTGTGTGTGTGTGTAATGATACCATTCCAGCATGAAAGAGGATGAAAGAGGCATTCAGTAAGAATATTACAAACTTGGCCGGGCGCGGTGGCTCACGCTTGTAATCCCAGCACTTTGGGAGGCCGAGGCGGGCGGATCACGAGGTCAGGAGGTCGAGACCACGGTGAAACCCTGTCTCTACTAAAAATACAAAAAATTAGCCGGGCGTGGTGGCGGGCGCCTGTAGTCCCAGCTACTTGGAGAGGCTGAGGCAGGAGAATGGCGTGAACCCAGGAGGCGGAGCTTGCAGTGAGCCGAGATCGCGCCACTGCACTCCAGCCTGGGCGACAGAGCGAGACTCCGTCTCAAAAAAAAAAAAAAAAAAAAAAAAAAAAAAAAAAAAAAAAAAAAAAAAGAATATTACAAACTTTTTTCTCTCTTTTTTTTTTTTTGAGACAGGGTGTCACTTTGTTGCTCAGCCTGGAGTACAGTGGCATGATCATGGCTGACTGCAGTCTTGAACTCCTGAGCTCAAGTGATGTGATCCTCCTACCCTAGCCTCCCAAGGTACTGGGATTACAGACACAGGCGTCATAATAATTTTTTTTAAGACAAGGTATTACTCTGTCGCCCACTTTGGAGTGCAGTGGCACAATCAGCTCACTGTAACCTTAAAGTCCTGGGCTCAAGGGATCCTCCTGCCTCAGCCTCCTGAGTAGCTACGACTATAGGCAGGTACCACCACACTTGGCTGATTTTTTTGTAGAACGGAGTCTTGCTTTGTTGCCCAGGCTGGTTTCCGACCCCTGGGCTCAAGCAATCCTCCCACCTCAGCCTCCCAAACTGTTGAGATTACAGGCATGAGCCACTGGGCCCAGGACAAGAATAATTTTTAAAAATTTAAAAAATTTGAGCTAAAGGAAAGAATCGTAACAACTAATACCCAACACTAACATTATTACTGTAACACCGAGACAACTTTTTTTCTCCAAGGGCCAAGGTGATCCAAGGCCTTTTCTTTCACTCAACTCAGGAATCATTTATGGCCCATTGGAGCTAAAATGTGAAGCCGAGAGGGAACTCAGGTGTCCAAGACAACAAATTGTCACTGAATTAGCTTCCTACCTTCCTTCATTTATTTATTTATTTATTTTTATTGAGATGGAGTCTTGCTCTGTCGCCCAGGCTGGAGTGCAGTGGTGTGATCTCGGCTCACTGTAAGCTCAGCCTCCCGGGTCCACGCCATTCTCCTGCCTCAGCCTTCCGAGTAGCTGGGACTGCAGGCTCCCGCCACCACGCCTGGCTAAT
The DNA here is from genome assembly GCF_006542625.1 of Nomascus leucogenys. Taxonomy (NCBI): domain Eukaryota; kingdom Metazoa; phylum Chordata; class Mammalia; order Primates; family Hylobatidae; genus Nomascus; species Nomascus leucogenys. Next base: position 1,806,386 of record NW_022095769.1, read on the forward strand.
TTTTTGTATTTTTAGTAGAGACAGGGTTTCACCGTGTTAGCCAGGATGGTCTCGATCTCCTGACCTCGTGATCTGCCCGCCTCGGCCTCCCAAAGTGCTGGGATTACAGGCGTGAGCCACCGCGCCAGCCCCTTTTATTTTTATTTATTTTTTTTGAGACGTAGTCTTGCTCTGTCATCCAGGCTGGAGTGCAGTGGCGCGATCTCGGCTCACCTCCGTCTCCCAGGTTCAAGCAATTCTCCTGCCTCAGCCTCCCGAGTAGCTGGGATTACAGATGCGTGCCACCACGCCTGGCTAATTTTTCTTTTTCTTTTTTTTTTTTTTTTTGAGACGGAGTCTCTGTCGCCCAGGCTGGCGCGATCTCGGCTCACTGCAAGCTCCGCCTCGCGGGTTCCCGCCATTCTCCTGCCTTAGCCTCCTGAGTAGCTAGGACTACAGGCGCCCGCCACTGCGCCCGGCTAATTTTTTGTGTTTTTAGTAGAGACGGGGTTTCACCGTGGTCTCAATCTCCTGACCTCGTGATACGCCCGCTTTGGCCTCCCAAAGTGCTGGGATTACAGGCGTGAGTCACCGCACCCGACCACGCCCAGCTAATTTTTATATTTTTAGTAGAGATGGGGTTTCGCCATGCTGGCCAGGCTGGTCTCGAACTCCTGACCTCAGGTGATCCGCCCACCTCAGCCTCCCAAAGTGCTGGGATTACAGGCGTCAGCCACCATGCCTGGCCAGCTTCCTTTTAGTTAGATCACCTATATCGGGCCTTCCCCTGAAAGGATAGTCCTTGTTTTTGTTTACAAGTGCTAAATTTTAAAAGTTACCTAAAAGGGTCTCTAGCATCATCATAAAGTCCAAAAAATATTTTACTGACAGGGCTGGCTTTTAAAAAATGAGTTAATACATACAAGAGTTGTTGGTACTCCATAAACTGCTTGCAGACCTAAATCGCTGTTGTGAAATGCCTTTAATTGTTGCGTTGCCCACTCCGACCCTGCGCTTGCTACGCCTCTATTTGGTCCTCGCACCTCGCCGCAGGCTCCCGCGCCCTGCACGCGACCCCCTTCAAGTTCCCGCCTCTTTTTACTCAGGCCTCTCCTTCCTCTGAAATCCCCGGGCCCTAGCTTGGCCCCGAGACGCATGCGCACTAGGGAAGGTAGGCGGAGTCTTGAGGGCGAGGGAGGAGGAGCAGGGAACCCCAAGGAGGGGAGGGGAGGAGAAGGGAGTAAAGGGGAGGAGGCCGCGCGGGGTGGGGCCCGGCGGTACGCGCTGGCTGCGTCGACGTGCTGACGCCATGACGCCCCGGCCGGTGTGTGTCGGTGTGTGTGTGTGTGAGTGTGCGCGCTCCGAGTGTGTGTGTATTTGTGTATCGGCGGTCCCGCAGGTCCCGGATGTTGCGGACAGTATGAGGCGAGCGCAGGGGGACGGGGACCAGCAGCTGTCGCCGCCGCTCTCAGGTGAGTGGGGGGAGGAGAGTCGAGGGAGGGGGTTGTCCTGTCGGAGTGGGGGGGGCACCTCCCTGAAGAGGTGACTGACCCCCACTGTCCCCCCACCCCCCGCCACACACATATACTCTCCTCAGTCCCATTTCCTACACCCGGATTACGTGGCCTGCGAATGCCAAAGCCGAATCAGCCGTCCCTTCTCCCTATCTCAAGCATTCAGGAGACACAAACGCGCCCCCTGCCTTCAGCCCCCCCCATCATTTCCCAGCCCCATCCCCCTTGCCAAATAGTGAGCTGTCGCCTGCGGCGAGATGGGTGACTGCGCATGCGCGAGTGTGAACGCGCTCGGGCTGCTTCTTCGCTGCCACCGGGGCGCATGCGCACCGCGGTGTTGCAGGGACCTGCGGGATAAAGAGCCGGTGGAGCACGAGTCCGCCGCCTTCCCAGGCTGTGGGCTAGACTTGCTGCCAGATAATGAGCCTGTTGCTCCTGTCCAAAGGGGAGAATTTAAATTATGTGAAAGACTTAACGGACAAAGCACTATTCTCATCTGGTGTTGCCCTAGAGACTCCCAGGCTACAAACGCCTCCCAGAGCCAGCGTGTCCCACACTGACCCTTCTTTTGAAACTGTCACTGCATCTTCTAGTTCTAGGATTACTTTTCCATTCCTATACTCCCATCGTTGTGCATGTACCTTTTAGTACCAACTTACCCTAAATTTAGGAGTAGGTGCTCCATCCCATCACTTACTCTGGCAGGGGATTTTGGAAGCCTTGCTAAAGAAGACTAAGGGTCATAAAAGAAACTAAGTGAGGCATTTCATTTTAGTAAAATTCTTAATTCGCAGAACTAGATAAGAGAGATAAAGGGCACCGGCCCTCTTACTTTGTGTGACCTATTTGCCTTTTTTGGGTCAAAGATCTTCCTTAGCACTTTTCATTTTATCTGTACCTTATTGGTGCTCTATGACATGAAAACAAAGGCAATCTGCAACTGTTGGTGGACGTAACTTATTCAATGGAGGTTTTAAGTAATGTAATATTTCTTTCACATTGGCAGATAACAAAAAGAAATGTAAATAACGATCTTTGAAGTACAACAGTATTTCAGTGATCTAGGACCTGGGTTTTCAGTTAGCGATTACATGTGGCCCTTTTTTTGGATACTTTGCTGCTTCTTACCTCTGCCATCAAAACAGAGTGAAGAAAAGATAAACTCTTAATAGCAAAAGGTTTTCTAGATAACATTGAAATGAATAGCTAAATTGTTGTGGGGAGGGGAGTGCGAGAGGAGGGGCATTTTTTGTGTTTTTCAGTTCTCCTTGCCAATCCTGTCTCCTAGCTGGATAACTGGGAAGGGACCTGTTAGTAAGCCTTACTTTCAATTCTGTTTAATTTGTATTCTTTGATGTTCTTCTCTCAAGGCTTTTTTGGCTGCCACTTTTAACTCCAAAACCGCATGTTCTTGGGCCTTAAAGTATATGTATTTTTCACTTCCCCTTTTAACCCTGGCCCTTACAGGGTTCAGCTGTCTTTTGTGCTGTTTCCTGTTGCCATGGTTACAGTTAGAACCAAGAGATGACACACAGGGAACAGAGGAATTTGGGGTACATATATCTTCCTGGGAAAGAGCTGGAAACTCCTTTTTTTTTCCTTTTTTCCTTTTTTTCCTGAGGGGTGGAAGTTATTGTAAGACTACCCCACCCTTAGGGTTGGGGCAGTTGGTATCCATTTGGTACTTTTTTGATCTCTCCTTTTAGAGCTCTTCATAGTAGCTAGTTTGGTATTTGGAGATGTTTACTGTTTCCTATGTTCATACTTAGAATAGGTTCTGGTAATACCTAGAAGTGAAACTATTGTAATAAATGTCCATCTTTCTTCTCAGTAGGTTTCAGCCATTAGGATGCTTAGATTTTTTCTTTTTTCCTTTTTTTTTTTTTTTTTTTTGAGATGGAGTCTTGCTCTGTCACCCAGGCTGGAGTGCAGTGGTACGATCTCAGCTCACTGCCGCCTTCGCCTCCTGGGTTCATCTCCTGCCTCAGCCTCCCGAGTAGCTGGGATTATAGGTGAGTGCCACCACGCCTGGCTAATTTGTATTTTTTGTAGAGTTGAGGTTTTGCCATGTTGGCCAAGCTGGTCTCGAACTCCTGACCTCAAGTGATCCACCCCCACCTTGGCCTCCCAAAGTGCTGGGATTACAGGTGCGAGCCACTGCGCCCGGACTGATTTTTTCTAGAAACATTTTGTCTAGTTGAATTCACCGAAGCCTCATTTAAAATTTTGATGGCATGCAATGCTTTTAGGTTAAGACGGATATTGTTAAATAATTCGTACTGGTGCAGAGCCTTTTTTAAAAAATCACTGTTTAAAATGGGTAACACATGTACATACATAGGAAACAAAATTCAAAAGTGAAGTTTGAGAGTGAAGTCTTCCTTTTCTTTCTATCCTCTTTTTATCCATGAGTTCCCCTTCCCAAAGGCAACGGTCTTGTTTATTCATCCCGAAACAATATATCCTTTTAGAAGCCTATACACCTATATATTCTTCAAATTTTTTGTTTTTGTTTGTTTTACACAATAAGACACTATGCTCATTCTGCACTTTGCTTTTCTCACTTTATTTATCTTGGTGATCATTCCATGTAGTAATACAGTCCCTCTTCTTTTTTGAAAGGTGGCAGATAATTCCATTGTGTAGATGTACCATCATTCAGCCAACACTTCTTGGACATTTAGGTTGTTTCCAGTGATACAATTAATTCCTTGTATGTACTTATTCTGTGTACATGGGTGTCTGTTGGTTTAAATTCCTAGTGGAAGCACTGGATCAATGGGTGTGCATTTGTAAGGGTAGGTATTACTAAATGCTTTCCACAGAGGTTGTATGAATTTATATTCCTGCCAGCAGTGTGAGTCTGCCTGTTTTCTCACCAACACTATTATCAAAATTTTTGATCATTTGTGCAGTCTTTTATCTAAGATTTTAAAGTTCATTCTGTAGTTAAGCTTCATTGCACTGAAGAGTTGTGTATAAATACCTCATTGTTTTGCAGATTGGGGAGGGATCATGGAGGATTTTGTTTGAAAAATAATGTCATGAGAATAAAGTCATATGTCTGGATAATAGCAAATCCATGACAATGCTAGGAAGACATAAAAAACCTATATTCCAATTTCTTTAACTCTTAGATGCTAGCTTCTCTGTTAGATATTCTGTAAGCCTGTAAATGATTTATGATCTCCTTTTGATAGCTGTGACTTTAAATTGTTTATCCAAGTGAACTGCTGTTATTCTGGTGAGAAATTGAAAAGCTAATCTAGTTAGTTGAGGTCTGTTGTCTTGGTACAGAATACTGGTACTAGCATTTTTTAAGTCTGCTGATTGCAGAATACTTCACTATGAGCTTCAAATAAATAGAAAAGAATTAAATATGTCTGTGCCTGAAGAGAGCTTACAGTCTTGTTGGAAAACCTAGAAGAAATGGATAACTTTTGGGACACATGCAGTCTACCAAGATTGAACCATGAAGAAATAGAAAACCTGAACAGATCAATAATAGTGAGTAATGAGATTGAAGCAATAATAAAAAGTCTTCCATCAAAGAAAAAGCCCAGGACCTGACAGCTTCATCGCTGATTTCTACCAAACATTTAAAGAAGAACTAATAACAATTCTACTCAAACTATTCTAAAAAGTTGAAGAGAAGGGAATACTTCTTAAACTCATTCTATGAGGCCAGCCTTACCCTGATACCAAAACCAAAGATGTAATCTTTTTATTTATTTATTTATTTATTTTTGAGACCGAATTTCGCTCTTGTTGCCCAGGCTGGAGTGCAGTGGCGCAATCTTGACTCACCACAATCTCTGCCTCCCTGGTTCAAGCTATTCTCCTGCCTCAGCCTTCCTGAGTAGCTGGGATTACAGGCATGCAACACCATGCCCAGCTAATTTTGTATTTTTAGTAGAGATCGGGTTTCTCCATGTTGGTCAGGCTGGTCTCGAACTCCCGACCTCAGATGATCTGCCTGCCTTGGCCTCCCAAAGTGCTGGGATTACAGGCCTGAGCCACCACGCCCGGCCCAAAGATGTAATCTTGTTGTAAAGCCACACCTACTGAATATAGGAAATAATAACAGAACAATTAGAAAACAGAACTGGAACAGTAATACACTGTGTTCCATGCTGAGAGGACCTTGTGAAGACATGATTAAGGGTTAGAGGAGAGTTCACTTGGGAGGCCTTCCTGGAGGAAGTGCATTTGGAGCCTTTTTTTTTTTCGTATAATGGTTTAAGTGAAAAATTTTAAACATACAGAAAAATGGAAAGAATAGTACAATTATCACCTTTATATCCATCACTTAGATTCAACAGTTGTTCACATTTTGCTATATTTACGTGCATATTTATTTATTTATTTATTTATTTTTTCTGAGACGGAGTCTCACTCTGTCGCCCAGGCTGGAGTGCAGTGGCGCGATCTTGGCTCACTGCAAGCTCCACCTCCTGGGTTCATGCCATTCTTCTGCCTCAGCCTCCCGAGTAGCTGGGACTACAGGCGCCCGCCACCATGCCCAGCTAATTTTTTGTATTTTTTAGTAGAGACGGGATTTCACCATGTTAGCTAGGATGGTCTCGATTTCCTGACCTTGTGATCCACCCCACCCGCCTTGGCCTCCCAAAGTGCTGGGATTACAGGCGTGAGCCACCGCGCCCGGCCGTGCATATATATTTAATTATATAAATTTTTGTATTACAAACATCATGACACTTCACCCTTAAATACTTTAGCTGTATGTCCTTAAAGCTTATAATATTGTCACAGTTAAGGCAATTAACAGTTATTCTCTAATACCATCTAATATCCAGTTCATGTTCAGATTTTCCCAGTTGTCCTGAAGATGGCACTTCTTTTTTTCCTCCAAACATGTCTCTTTAGTCTCTTTAAATCTAGAGCAATTTAGAAGCCACATGGTACTGTTTTTTGGTTTTTTTTCGAGATGGAGTTTCACTCTGTCGCCTAGGCTGGAATGCAGTGGCATGATCTTGGCTCACTGCAACCTTTGCCTCCAGGGTTCAAGCGATTCTCCTGCCTCAGCCTCCTGAGGAGCCGGGATTGTGGGTGCCCAACACTACACTTGGCTAATTTTTGCATTTTTGATAGAGACGGGGTTTCACCATGTTGGCCAGGCCAGTCTCGAACTCCTGATCGAACTCAAGTGATCCACCTGCCTTGGCCTCCCAAAGTGCTGGGATTACAAGCATGAGCCACCATGCCTGGCCTCATGATACTGGTTTTTAAAGAGCCTGAGCTGTTTGTCTTGTAGAATATATCACTTCTGGAATTTTCTGGTTATTTCTTCATAGTTTCATAAACAGATATTGAGCTCTAAAGGTCTGATTAGATTATCGTTAAACATTTTTGATGAGACTACTTTGTACGTGTTTCTCTGCTCCTTGCTGCATCATAGTAGGAGAAATATAATGTCATAATGTCCCACAATTTTTTTTTTTTTGAGACGGATTCTCACTCTTTCGCCCAGGCGGTACTGCAGTGGTACTATCTCGGCTCACTGCAAGCTCCGCCTCCCGGGTTGATGCCATTCTCCTGCCTCAGCCTCCCAAGTAGCTGGGACTACAGGCACCTGCCACAGCGCCCGGCTAATTTTTTGTGTTTTTTTAGTAGAGATGGGGTTTCACCGTGTTAGCCAAGATGGTCTTGATCTCCTGACCTCGTGATCCACCCGCCTCGGCCTCCCAAATTGCTGGGATTACAGGCATGAGCCACCGCGCCCGGCCATAATGTCCCACTATTAATGATGCCGAGTTTGTTTGATCATTTAAGGTGATAAATACCAGACTCATTTGTTGTAAAGACAATTTTCCCCCTTTGTAATTATTAAGTTATCTGTGGAGTGGTGCTACTTTGGCATTGTACTCTTACACTTTTCCAGCAACATTTCACCTCATGATAATGATCTTTGCCTAAATCAGTTAATTCATTGGTTTTTGGAAATAGTGATTTTTTGATTCTGTCATTTCTTTTACACTGGTTAGCTTTCAATCTTCTCTAAGGATTTTCCTCATCAGTTAGGAATAAATTATAATTTTTTTTTTTTTTTTTTTTTTGAGACAGAGTCTTGCTCTGTCTCCCAGGCTGGAGTGCAGTGGAGCGATCTTGGCTCACTGCAACCTCTGCTCCTGGATTCAAGTGATTCTTGTGCCTCAACCTTCTAATTAGCTGGGATTACAGTTGCCCGCCACAACGCTCGGCTAATTTTTTGTATTTTTAGTAGAGATGGGGTTTCACTGTGCTAGCCAGGATGGTCTCGATCTCCTGACCTTGTGATCCACCTGCCTCGGCCTCCCAAAGTGCTGGGATTACGGGCATGAGCCACCACGCCCAGCCAATTTTTGTGTTTTGAATAGAAATGGGGTTTCACCATATTGGCCAGGCTGGCCTCGAACTCCTGACCTCAAGTGATCCTCCCGCCTCTGCTTCCCAAAGTCCTGGGATTACAGGCATGAGCCACCATGCCTGGCCTAACTTATAATTTCTACTAAAAAATCGAGGTAAATTCTTAATTTTTTTCTTTAACACTTTTCTGAGTAAGGAAATGGTACAGTATCATCTCTAATGGTGGTAAATGAGTTTTTTTCACTCTCATTGTTTTAGTGTCGTGATTTTAGTTTATTCTGTTTTACCAACATTACCTTCTTTTTGATGCTCACACTGTCCTGTATTTGGCCTGTGGGAGCCCTTTAAGCTTGGGCTATGAGTGCTTCCTTGCTTTCTGTCACAAGAAGTTCCTAGCTCACTTTATATTTTTCCTGTCCTAGATGCAGAACCCTTACCCTTACCTTTATGTAGATGACATTTTCTTCCCTTTCAGTAAATTATGAGGTTGGTGCAAAAGTAATTGTGGTTTTGTCATTAAAAGTAATGGTAAAAACCTCAATTACTTTTGCACCAACCTCTAATAGGTTATTTGTCTACCATATGGAGCTTCTGGAACCAAATTCTAAAAACTAAAGGTGCTTTAATTTTAACCCGATGTACCTAGTGTTTGACTCGCTTCTGTGTCACTGGCATTGCTGGATTCTGGCTGTTAGAACTCACAGCTTCCTTATCTTGAATATTCTTCGTGAAAGGCAGTATCTCTGAAGAGAGCATTGACCACCCCCTTGTCCCCACCTCTCATGAGCAAACTTGTATTTTTCTAAGATGAAAGGCACACAGAATAAAATTTAGAGGTTGAAATTGTGTGTTTCTAAGCTTTGGGATGTGGCAGTTTTATTATTATATAAAAACATCTGTGCGTCTATGCACAAGTATGACTTCCCTTTTCCTCATCTCTATACAGAGTGTTATGTAAGATTATGCTGTAATCGCATTTTTTTATTACTAGATTTTCATCACAAAGAAGTGAGGCAAATTGTTCTTAATTAGGGAAAAATTTCAGATAGGCCGTAAACTCTGATGTCTAGCTGTCTAAACTCAGGGTCTGGAACAGTGCCGAATCCTGTGGCTTTCTGTCATGTACTGTAGACTCAGGAGAAAAGTCAGGGCAGCCACAATGTTTTCTGAAAATTCATCACACTAATAAAGGTTAATACAAATGAAAGATACAGCAGAACTGCATTCTAAAGTGGGTTTCGGGGTGGACTAATTCCTGTCTTAGCAAAAAATGTTTTGTTAGGCTCCTACAATGTAGTGGTATTTGAGTAATCTTACTGATTTCAGGTTACTCAAAGCCAGACAATAACAGTATTCTGATATTTATCTGAAATTCATATTTCAGTTTCTTTTTACCATTTTGTCATATTTACAAGGTTATTCTCAACGTGGTTTCATAACAATACTGGTCCCAAATTAAATCCTTGGTTGTATATTCAGGGAAGCACACCTGTTTCTTGTGTTTGTTTTCAGGCATAGTGAATCTCTCCGAAAGGCTATTCTGACACATTTGCCAATAAGACCTAGTAGCTGCTTTTATTTTTGTTTTTGAAAAGCTCCCATTACAAGAAAAAGAAATTCTAAAGTACACATTCTTGAGGAAATGCGTGTTGGGCTGTCATTCTTCCAACTATGATCATGTTTTAACAGAACTGGCAAGGAATTGCCTAGGTACTCTGTGACAGAGCTGGTCATGCAGCTTTGGGAGAGCTGGATATAGACCTTAGGGAATTAACCATTCGGACAGCAACACCTTTCTTGACCATGAAGACCTTTATTCTTGACTTTTGATTTTCTAAAAAGCTGTTAGTGTAAACCTCCTTGCTATGTCAGTAGTTCTTTGAAAGCCTCTAATCTCCCCATCTATATATCTATTTATTTGTAAGAGGAAAATGTATGTGTGATCATTCGTCTTCTCAAATTGAGATTTATATATTCCTTTACTTGATATTTGGAAACAGATAACCATGTAGAAATTTGCTGTATATAAAAATGACAGTTTTTCAGTGAACATCTTTTATGCTGTCTTAATTTTTTTTTTTTTTTTTTTTTTGAGATGGTGTCTTGCTCTGTCATCAGGCTGGAGTACAGTGGCGCGATCTCGGCTCACTGCAACCTCCGCCTCCCAGGTCCGAGTGATTCTTCTGCCTAAGCCTCCCGAGTAGCTGGGACTACAGGCGCACATCACCACGCCCAGCTAATTTTTGTATTTTTAGTAGAGACGGGGTTTCACCATGTTGGCCAGGATGGTCTCGATCTCCTGACCTTGTGATCCGCCCACCTCAGCCTCCCAAAGTGCTGGGATTACAGGTGTCAGCCACCACGCCTGGTCTTAATTTTTTAATTATAAAATATCTTAGGCTGGGCATGGTGGCTCACGCTTGTAATCCCAGGACTTCGGGAGGCCGAGACGGGCGGATCGCCTGAGGTCAGGAGTTCAAGACCAGCCTGGCCAACATAGTGAAACCCTGTCTCTACTAAAAATACAAAAATTAGCCGGGCATAGTGGCAGGCGCCTGTAGTCCCAGCTACTTGAGAGGCTGAGGCAGGAAAATCATTTGAACCCAGGAGGCAGAGGTTGCAGTGAGCTGAGATTGCACCACTGCATTCCTGCCTGGGCGACAGAGCAAGACTCATCTCAAAAAAAAAAAAAAAAAAAAAGATATATCTATATATGTCTATATATATGTATGTCAATATATGTATGCATATATATGTCAATATATATGTGTGTGTATATGTATCTTAAACATACAGAAAAATATAAAGAATAATACCATGCATATACTTATCACCCAGCTTTATAAAATCTTAACATTTTATTATATTTGCCCCCAGATACTTTTTCTAGTGATAAAACATTACTGAAATAGCAAAGCCTTAGTGTACTCCTATTCTCTTCTTCCCTCCCTCCTTAGAGGTAACACCTATTCTGAATTTGGTGTTTATTATGTTCTAACTGCGCTATAATCCAATATGTACTATATACTCCAGTCTATACCATTGTTTACCTTAATATTTTTGCTTAGTATGTTTTTTTTTTTTGAGACGGAGTCTCGCTCTGTCGCCCAGGGTGGAGTGCAGTGGCGCAATCTCGGCTCACTGCAAGCTCCGCCTCCCGGGTTCACGCCATTCTCCTGCCTCAGCCTCTCCGAGTAGCTGGGACTACAGGCGCCTGCCACCACGCCCGGCTAATTTTTTTGTATTTTTAGTAGAGACGGGGTTTCACCGTGGTCTCGATCTCCTGACCTCGTGATCCGCCCGCCTCGGCCTCCCAAAGTGCTGGAATTACAAGCGTGAGCCACTGCGCCCGGCCCAATATTTTTGCTTAGTATGTTTTTTTGAGATTTATGTTGATACATGTAACTTGAGTTCATTTTATTTTATTTTATTTATTTATTTTTTTTGAGACGGAGTCTCGCTGTGTCACCCAGGCTGGAGTGCAGTGGCGCGATCTCGGCTCACTGCAAGCTCCGCCTCCCGGGTTCACGCCATTCTCCTGCCTCAGCCTCTCCGAGTAGCTGGGACTACAGGTGCCCTCCAACACGCCCGGCTAATTTTTTGTATTTTTAGTAGAGACGGGGTTTCACCGTGGTCTCGATCTCCTGACCTCGTGATCCGCACGCCTCGGCCTCCCAAAGTGCTGGGATTACAAGCGTGAGTCACCGCGCCCGGCCACTTGAGTTCATTTTAACTGCTGTTTAGTATTTGGTTGTATGAATATGTTGTACCACAATTTATCCATTTTCTGTTTAATAGACATAAGGTATTTCCAGTTTTTTATTATTACACATAATCTTTTATTTTTATTGTGGTAAAAAACAATATTAAATTTACCACCTTAACCATTTTTAAGTATACAGTTAGTAATGTTTAGTATATTTACATTGTTATGCAACAGATCTCTAGACCTTTTGCATCTTACAATACGGAAACTCTGTACTCACTAAAACAACTTCTTGTTTCCTCCCACCCCCAGGCTCTGGGAACCACCCTTCTAATTTCTGTCTCTAGGAATTTCACTACTCTAGGTGCCTGGTGTAAGTGGAATTATACAGTTTGTCCATTTTGTGACTGGCTTGTTTTGCTTAGCCCAGTGTCCTTAAGGTTCATCCATGTTGTGGCATGTGCTAGGATTTCCTTTCTTTTAAGGCTGAATAATATTCCATTCCACATTTTGTTTATCCCTTTATCTGTTGATAGACACTTGTGTTGTTTTTACCTTTTGGCTATTGGGAGTAATGCTGATGTGAACATGAGTGTACAAACATCTTTTCGAGACCCTGCTTTCAGTTCTCTTGGGTATATGCCCAGAAGTGGAATTGTGGATCATGTAATTCTATTTCTAATTTTTTGAGGAAACTCCATACTGTTTTCCATAGTGACTGAACCATTTTATATTGCCACCAACAGTTCACAAAGGTGCTAACCTCTCTGCAGCCTAACACTTTTTCTTTTTTTCCTTTCCTTTTCTTTTTTTTTGAGATGGAGTCTTACTCTATTGCCCAGGCTGGAATGCAGTGGTGCGATCTTGGTGCACTACAGCCTCTGCCTCCCGGGTTCAAGCGATTCTCCTGCCTCAGCCTCCCAATTTGCTGAGATGACAGGCGCATGCCACCACGCCCAGCTAATTTTCATATTTTAGTAGAGACAGGGTTTCACCATGTTGACCAGGCTGGTCTCGAACTGCTTACCTCAAGTGATCTGCCCACCTTGGCCTCCCAAAGTGCTGAGATGACAGGCGTGAGCCACCGTACCTGGCCTTTTTTTTTTTTTTTTTTTTTTTTTTTTTAAGGCTCTGGCTGTCCCTTTTAGGGCAATACTTACTTTGTTAAAAAAAAAAAAAAATTTTTTTTTTTTTTTTTGTAATAGTAGCCATCCTAATGGGTGTGTTTTAATTTGTTTTTGTTTTTGTTTTGATTTTTTAAGACAGCGTTTCACTCTTGTCACCTAGGCTGAAATGCAATGGCATGATCTCGGCTCACTGCAACCTCTGCTTCCCAGGTTCAAGTGATTCTCTTGCCTCCGCCTCCTGAGTAGCTGGGATTATAGGCTTGTGCCACCATGCCCGGCTAATTTTTGTATTTTTACTAGAGACGATGTTTCACCATGTTGGCCAGGCTAGTCTCGAACTCCTGACCTCAGGTGATCCACCCACCTTGGCCTCCCAAAGTACTGGGATTACAGGTGTGAGCCACCACGCCCAACCCTTTAATTTGTTTTTAAACTTAATTTTATCTTTTATCAAACTGAGTTTTAGATTTGTTTTGTTTTTTTGAGACAGAGTCTTATTCTATTGCCCAGGCTGGAGTGCAGTGGTACGATCTTGGCTCACTGTCACTTCTGCCGGCCAGGTTCAAGTGATTCTCCTGCCTCAGCCTCTCGAGTAGCTGGCATTACAGGTGCCCGCCACCACACCTGGCTAGTTTTTGTATTTTTGGTAGAGATGTGGTTTTACATTGTTGGCCAGGCTGGACTCAAACTCCTGATCTCAAGTGATCTGCCTGCCTTGGCCTTTCAAAGTACTGAGATTACAGACTTGAGCCACTGTGCCCAGCCTTGAGTTTTAGATTTTCATGCAATCAGATTTATTATATTGTTCCTATATGGGTGTGTGTGTGTGTGTGTGTGTGTGTGTGTGTGTGTGTCTTCATGAAGGAATCCTCCCCTATATGGAGATAATGGTTTCATCTTATATTTTCTTCTAAAAGTTGTAAAAGTTTGCTTTTCACCTTTAGGTCTCTAATCCACCTGGAGTTTATTTTGATGTTTCGTGTGAAGTAGAGATCACTTTTTTTTTTTCATAAAGATAACCCTGAAGTATGGATCCAATTTTCTTTCCATAAGGATAATCCAGTGACCGAGCATCCTTTATTGAACAGTCCATCTGTTCCCTACAACTTTTCTAATGCCACTTAAATGTTTCCATATATATGAGAGTTTGTATCTGTATTTTCTCTATTCCATACCATTGGTCTGTTTGCCTATCTTGTACTACACTGCCTTAATTCTCATAGCTTTATAATAATTGTTTATATTTGATAGGGCAAGTCTCACTCCATTGTTCTTTATATTTCAGGCTTTCTGTCATACTGGTTTTTTTTTTTTTTTTCTTTTTTGAGGTGGAGTCTCGCCCTGTCGCCTAGGCTGGAGTGCAGTGGTGCTGTCTTGGCTCACTGCAACCTCCGCTTCCTGGGTTCAGGCAATTCTCCTTCCTCAGCCTCCTGAGTAGCTGGGACTGCAGGTGTGCACCACCACACCAGGCTAATTTTTGTATTTTTATTAGAGATGGGGTTTCAGCATGTTGGCCAGGCTGGTCTTGAACTCCTAACCTCAGGTGATCCACCCGCCTCAGCCTCTCAAAGTGCTGAGATTACAGGCATGAGCCATCGCGCCTGGCCAGATTGGGGTGTGTGTGTGTGTGTGTGTGTGTGTGTGTGTCTGTGTCTGTATATATATATAATTTTTTTTCTTTTTTTGTGAGAGTCTTGCTCTGTTGCCAGGCTGGAGTACAGTGGCGCAATCTTGGCTCACTGCAAGCTCTGCCTCCTGGGTTCACGCCATTCTCCTGCCTCAACCTCCTGAGTAGCTGGGACTACAGGCACCTACCACCAGGCCTGTCTAATTTTTTTGTATTTTTAGTAGAGACGGGGTTTCACTATGTTAGCCAGGATGATCTCAATCTCCTGACTTCATGATCCGCCCGCCTCAGTCTCCCAAAGTGCTGGGATTACAGATGTGTGCCACTGCGCCCGGCCCCAAATTGGTATATTTTAATGAAGCTATTTGTTGTCCAAAATATATTCACATGATATATCACGGACTTTTCCTAAAGAAAAGAAAAATTACACCTTCCTTATCTAGTAACTGATAACTTGTTTTGAATGAGCCTACAATTTCCATTCAACTTTCAGTTTTGTTGGAGTGATTTTATATAGGGATATCTTCAAATGGAAGGGAACCTTACTATAATTTGGTGTCTTGTATAAGGATACCAAATAAAACAGTTTGGGTAAAACGTTGAAGTTTTATGGTGTCAAGGCTTCCTTGATCATAAGGAAATGAAACCTATTCAAACCAGTTCATATAAAAGAGTTTCTGATGCCACATGCAGGGTTGAAAAAAACATAAGCCAGGGGAGATTTATCTAAAGGAAAAAGGAAATAGCTGTTGCAGAATCTAAGGAAAAGCTGAACAACCAAATCTCAGAAAAGGCTGGAACCAAAACAGTAGCAGGGTCTTCCGCAAGAGTTTATGGACTCTAGTGTTCTGCTGTAAATAGGCTTTAGTCTCCATGAGGCATAATTCAGATTCCTGGGGAAGATCTGATATGGTCAGTTGAAAGGTTGATTTTCCCCTAGGCCAGATATCTGCCCCAGGTTCAACTCCAGTTGGGGGTGAGGAAGGGGGAGATTTTGGTACAAACAGAGCAGTTTTGGGAGTGGCTGGAATCAGGCGTATTTTTCTTAGAACAGTGATTCTCACTGTCGTCTCAGGAGTTTTTACATTGTTAAAAACTTTTGAGGACCCTAAAGAGCTTTTGTTTATGTGGGTTATATAAATTGATATTTACCAAATTAGATATTAAAATGGAAGACATTTAAAAATATTTATTACTATAAAATAATAAACCTGTCTCGTTAACATATTTTTATGAAAAAATAAGTTTTTGAAAAATTAGAAGAGTGGCATTTTTTACATTTCTGTAAGTCTCTTAAATATCCAGCTTAATGGAAGGCAGCTAGATTTTCATATCTGCTTCTGTTCAGTCTGATGTGATAATTTGTTTTGATTGAAGTACCCAAAGAAAATATGGCCTGAAAGAACATGCAGTTGGAAAAGGGAGAAGTATTTCATAGCCCTTTCAGACAATTGTGCATATTCTTCTCTGATACTACACCAAAACTTGACAAGTGTTAGTTTCTTATAAATTAAGTTGCAGTATGAAATCTGAAATCATATTGATGTTACTGTTACATTAAAATTCATTAATCTGACTTGCACTTGAATGGATCTTTTACCCATATGTGATTTTAGAATATCATGCTGCGGTCTTTTGGGAAATACTTGTTAATTGAGTTAAGCAGATCTTCTAAATGTTTAAACATTTTATAATACAATAACAAAAAAAACCCCACATTAGTTATATCACCACCCATTCCATCAGCAAAGTCTATAAGTATTGGGAAGCTGTCAAGTAGCTACAAGTTTTCCAGAATTCTAGTTTTTCGCTAGAAGCCTGGTTTTTATCATTGGCAACAAATACCGTCACTTGTTTTCCTCAAAGTGACAGACTTCATTTTCAAGAAAATGTCTGCTAAATATTCATGTCTATTTTTTTTTTTTTTTTTTTTTTTTTGAGACGGAGTCTTGCTCTTTCACCCAGGCTGGAGTGCAGTGGCGCGATCTCGGCTCACTGCAAGCTCCACCTCCCGGGTTCACGCCATTCTCCTGCCTCAGCCTCTCCGAGTAGCTGGGACTACAGGCGCCCGCCACCACGCCCGGCTAATTTTTTGTATTTTTAGTAGAGACAGGGTTTCACCGTGGTCTCGATCTCCTGACCTCGTGATCCGCCCGCCTCGGCCTCCCAAAGTGCTGGGATTACAAGCGTGAGCCACCGCGCCCGGCCAATATTCATGTCTAAATAACCAGTTTGTTCTTTGTTCCAAGTAAAAGTAGGGTTCCATGGAAAAAGCAGCTAGTTCAACTCACAACTCAGAGTCACAAGTGCTTTTCCTGGAGACAGCCCATTGTACTTGAGTATCTTGCAGAAGTGCTTTATGCATACTTCCCCGTTTTATTACAGACTATTTAAAAGACCTACACTCAAGGGTTTAGATTTAATTAATAATTTTTATTGCTTCATCAAGAGCATTCTTAAGTGCAAGCAATTGTTTTTTAAAAAGTCACCTGTGTGATGGCAAAAGACAATGACTGTAGTACAGTTCGATGTCATTACTTATGCTGATGAGTAATAGCTCATGCTAGCGGTGGTCCCCAACCTTTTTGGCCCCATGGACCGGTTTTGTGGAGGACAGTTTTTCCACTACCTGGTAGTTGGGATGCTTTTGGGATGAAACTGTTGCACCTCAGATCATCAGGTATTAGATTCTCATAAGGATCGTGCAACCTAGATCCCTCCCATTTGCATTTCACAGTAGGGTTGAGGCTCCTATGAGAATCTAATGCCATGGCTGATCTCACAGGAGGCACAGCTTAGGCAGTAATGCTTGCTCGTCCGTCCACCACTCACCTCCTGCGCGCCTGATTCCTAACAGGCCATGGGTCGGTAAGGTCTGCAGCCCTGGGGTTGAGGACCCCTGTGCTAAGGCACCAGCAGTTTTACCCATTATTGCTTTTGCACTATCAGCACAAATATCAACATAATGAAAAAGGCAAACAATTTCTTGGTATTGTTATGAAAATAGTGTTGCCTTCACAGACCACTTGAAAGGGACCTCCAGGAGTCTACTGGGACCACACTTTGAGAACCACAACCTTAAGAGAGGGTGTGGCTGGGGAAACAAAGGTCAATACTTGAAGTACAGGTGTTTCCTGATGGAATTTTACTGGATCGTTAGTGCAGTCACTTAACATCACTGAACATAATGTCAACATGAATGGGAGATTTTGAAAGATCATAAAAAGTTTCGAATTTCTTTTGAACAGAAATGTTTTTCTAGGAATTGTCATTTACTTTTTTTTTTTTTTTTTTTTGGGATGGAGTCTCGCCCTGTCGCCCAGGCTGGAGTGCAGTGGTGCAGTCTTGGCTCACTGCAACCCCTGCCTCCCAGGTTCAAGCGACTGTCCTGCCTCAACCTCCTGAGTAGCTGGGATTACAGGCGCCTGCCATGTGGTGGTGCCTGGCTAATTTTTGTATTTTTAGTAGAGATGGGGTTTCACCATGTCAGCCAGGCTGGTCTCGAACTCCTGACCTCAGGTGATCTGCCCACCTGGGCCTCCCACAGTGCTGGGATTACAGGCGGGAGCCACCGCGCCCGGCCTGGAATTACCATTTTCTAACAGCAGAGTTTATGGTGTTTGGATTTTCAGCCAGATAGTCTTTCAAGTATATGATAATCTTTTTTTTTTTTTGAGACGGAGTCTTGCTCTGTCGCCCAGGCTGGAGTGCAGTGGCGCAATCTCGGCTCACTGCAAGCTCCACCTCCCGGGTTCACGCCATTCTCCTGCCTCAGCCTCTCCGAGTAGCTGGGACTACAGGCGCCCGCCACCACGCCCGGCTAATTTTTTGTATTTTTAGTAGAGACGGGGTTTCACCGTGGTCTCGATCTCCTGACCTCGTGATCTGCCCGCCTCAGCCTCCCAAAGTGCTGGGATTACAAGCGTGAGCCACCACGCCCGGCCAAGTATATGGTAATCTTAGGGCAAACCATTTTAATGAAGCTTATGGAATTTGTCTCATGTAGTAGTACATACAGCTTAACATTTTTTTCAAGCACTTGAATATATTTTGAAAATCCGTCACAATCTGAGGGAGGCAAAAGTCTGAGCTCTAAAAATTGCATTTGGGCAGGTCCTGCCTTTCTAGAAAAGGCATAGAGGAGAAAGTTCAGACTGAGAATCCTCCATTCTAGCTTTGTATCTTTTAGTCATTAAAGGGTCTCTCTAAAGAGGAAGAGACCTCCCTACCCCAAAAAATTTAATTTTTGTTTTTTTTTGAGACGGAGTTTCACTCTTGTTGCCCAGGCTGGAGTGCACTGGCATGATCTCGGCTCACCGCAACCTCCGCCTTCCCGGTTCAAGCGATTCTTCTGCCTCAGCCTCCCAAGTAGCTGGGATTACAGGCATGCACCACAATGCCCGGCTAATTTTGTACTTTTAGTAGAGACGGGGTTTCTCAATGTTGGTCAGGCTGGTCTTGAACTCCCGATTTCAGATGATTCGCCTGCCTCAGCCTCCCAAACTGCTGGGATTATAGGCGTGAGCCACCGTGCCCGGCCTTAAATATGTTTTATGGTAGAGAAGGGAAGGGAATAGTGTTAACTGACTTTTCTTTTTAACAAATACCTGCTGAGTTACTATAAGCAAAAGCATAGTAGAAAGTCAGGGAGGGGTATGTTCTGAAATGAGTGGGGGATTAAACCAGTACTATATGTTTGGTGCTTAGAAGAGGAAGAGATCTCTGGGGAAGCTGGGGTGAGATTCAGGACTGTCTTCGTGAAGGTTACATTTGCGCTGGGCTTTGAAGGGTGGGTATTTTGAAGGTTGGATTTCCATTGGCAGAGATGGAGAAGGGAATTGAGAGAGAAGGAATGTCATGAGTGAAAATGTGGAGGTGGGGAAGTGCAGTGTTAGTATAGGGTGTGTACTGGAAATGATGAAGAGCGTAGCATGGCTGAAGCAGAAGATGGGATAATGGAGGATAAGACTGGAAAATAAATGGGCTCGGAGCATGGAAGGTTTTTGACCATGGCCAAGCAGTTTGGGTTTAATGTGGTAAAGCATGAGAGATTGAAAATTTTTGATTGAAGAAATAACATGATTAGGGTGTGTTTTCACAAATTTTATTTGTTACTGATTTGTTGACTATTTTTTTAGTAGGTACTCTGTGCCATATAAGTGAGGCAAAGTTTATATAATGGTGAGCCTCATAGAAAATCCCTACTCTCACGGAATTTGCAGTCTAGAAAAGGAACTTCAACAAGCTAATATAGTTATAAATTATTGTAAATGTAATGAAAGGAATAAATTATTTTTTTTTTTTTTGAGACAGAGTCTCGCTGTGTCACCCAGGCTGGAGTGCAGTGGCACAATCTCAGCTCACTGCAAGCTCCGCCTCCCAGGTTCACAGCAGTCTCCTGCCTCAGCCTCCCAAGTAGCTGGGACTACAGGCACCCACCACCATGCCCGGCTAATTTTTTTGTATTTTTTAGTAGAGATGGGGTTTCACCCTGTTAGCCAGGATGGTCTTGATCTCCTGACCTCGTGATCCGCCCACCTTGGCCTCCCAAAGTGCTGGGATTACAGGCGTGAGCCACCGCACCTGGCCAGAATAAATTATTAAGGAAAATAATGGGGAGATTAAATTTAGTTGGAGGAGTCAGGGAAGGCCTTGCTGAGGCATTAAATATTAAGTGGATACCAACTATGTGCCAGATGCTATTCTAGATGCTGGGGACAAAAACAGACAAAAATCCCTACTCTCATGGAGCTTATATTCAGGCAGCAAACAAGATAAATAAAATATATGGTATGTTGGAAAGTGATAAGTTTCAAAGAGAAAAATATAACCCGAAAAAGGGATAGATAGGGAATGTTGGAGTGGGAGTAGGTGTTGTGATTTTAGATAGAATGGCCAGGGAAGGCCTCACTAACTCACATCAAAGGTAATGCTTGAGTAAATATCTGTAGAAGATGAAGGAGTGAACTAGCACTCTAGACAAAAGAAATAGGAAAAACCATGAGGTATGTATGTGCCTGCCATACTCAAGGAACCAGCAAGGAGGCCAGCATGGCTGGAGTTAAGTGAACAAGAGAGAAAATAGTAGAAATGAGGTCAGAGAGGTTGGTGGAAGTCCAAATGTTGTAGAGCAGTGGTTCTCACCCTTAGCTGTTTGTTAGAATCACTTGGGGAACTTTTTCTACTCCTGGTGCCTGGGCTGCACCCATACCACTTAAATAAGAATCTCTGCAGGTAGGACTTAGTGGCAGAAGAGATGGAGAGAAGTGGATGGATTTGAGAAGTATGTTAAAGAAAGAATTCATTTAATTATAGATTGAGTGTGGGGGTTGAGGAAGAGGAAAGTGTCAAGAATGACTCCCAGGTTTCTGGCTGAAGCAACTGGATGGGTAGACGTGTCATTTACTGAGATGAGGGTGGGAGATAGGAATGGGAGGAGTAGGTGTGGAATTTGGAGGGAAGATCAGAAATCAGGAGTTCAATTTTAGACATGTTAAATTTGAGATGCGAATGAGGCTAAGTATAAATATGTTAAGTAGGCAGATATATGAGTGGAGCTTGAAATGAAATCAGAGCTTGAGGTAATACAATTTTATATCATCCACTTATTGATGGTCTTGAAAACATCATATAGGAAAAACTTAATGGTGAAACAACTAGAGATACGGAAACTAGCCTAGTCTACTAATCTGAACAAGAATTGGTGCTAATTTGAATCAGGATAGTGTCAGTGGCGCTAGAAAAACATACGTAGGTTGGAGGTTTAAGGACTGAGGAGCCTGTGTGTAACGGAGGTGGACAATAGGCAAGGAATGAAAGATAACTTTGAGATATAAAGCCTAGGTGAATGATCCGTCCATTAGCAGATATGAAGCTGTTGGAGGAGCTGGTTTGGGAAAACAGGTAGTGTTTGGCTTTGGTTGTATTGATGTTTAGGAGAGGCTGCCTCGCAGGTAGCCAGTTGGGTCTATTGCACTGAGTTTTGGAAGAGTAGATGAGGTTCAAAACATAGATCAAGAAATAGATTTTCATACATTGAAAATGAAACAGTTTCATTTGCATAAAATTGATTCACCATGGGAGCAGCAACATTTATGAAAATAACAACATCCCCAGATTTATTCCGACCTGTTAGGATCTCTGTGATATGGTCCTTTCCTGTTTCTTTTAGTGTTTTCCTTTGATGACCATGTTCAAGCTATACTGCCTTTCTTTCTACCAGTATACCCAGCTAGGTCCTCCTTTGGGCTTTTGCACTTTTTGTTTTCTCATTTTAACTCTTCTCTCCTTCTTGGTAGAGGGATAAGGGGGCTGAGAAAAATTCAGAAGTCGGTGTCTGGGAAGTGGAGAAAGTTCCAAGCAGATCTTTGCTAAGGTATGGGAGCATGGATGAGCACATGAAGTAGAATGGTTGTGGGAGCCCTTGGCGTTGACATTTGGTCAACACAAAGACCCAGAGTACCATGTTAGTCTCAGTGTATCCCAGTACTCAAATCTGTTGACCAGAGATGCTACAGCAGTGGTAGTTCTTCTCCGCTTGGTTGTCTGACGGTGGTGGTGGTTATGGTCCACCTGTGAAATATAACTTGACTTTGTGATGACTTGACTCATTGCTATCTGTCCTGCCACCGCCAATGGAAACATCTTCTGCATAGGTGAGAAAGTCCCTTCAGTGAAAGCTATGGGTAAATTATTTCAGAAACTTGCTGGCTTGAAGAAACAACATGAAAACAGCAGGGAAGTTCCTTGCAGTCCACTTTGACATATTGTTAGGAATTACTTCTCATTAGGAGCACCTATGTGGTTCTTTAATTGATGGTGTTAGCAGTAAATGGGAGTAATGCACTGCACATGAATCCTTAAAAAGACTTGAGATGTAAAAATCAACATGGTATTTTTTCAGAATAAAAGTATTTGCTTTTGCTGATTATAAAATAATTCATGCAAAAAAATAGAAAAGTATAAAGAAAAAAGTAAAAAATTACCCCAAATCCCACCACACAGAGTTAACTACAGTTAACATTTTCTGAACATCTTATTGGGCATTTCTCTAAATGTGTATGTGCATGTGGATATTTATATCTTTACAAAAAATTGATTGTGTGTTTTTTAAATTGCTTTAAAAATTCAGCATATTATAGACCTCTTTTATGCCAGTAAAAAAATAACTTCACAAAGTGCATAGAATTCTGTTGTATGGATTAATCATACTTTATTTGGCCAATTTCCCAATAATGAGCTTTTTTCCTTCAGTTTTTCCTTATAAATTTTGCTGTGACGGCCAGGCGAAGTGGCTCACGCCTGTAATCCCAGCACTTTGGGAGGCCGAGGTGGGCGGATCACGAGGTCAGGAGATTGAGACCATCCTGGCTAACACGGTAAAACCCCATCTCTCCTAAAAATACAAAAAATTAGCTGGGTGTGGTGACACGCTGCTGTAGTCCCAGCTACTCAGGAGGCTGAGGCGGGAGAATCGCTTGAACCTGGGAGGTGGAGGTTGCAGTGAGCCACGATCACGCCACTGCACTCTAGCGTGGGCAACCAGAGCGAAACTCTGTCTCAAAAAAAAAAAAAAAAAAGGCCGGGTGCAGTGGCTCATGCCTGTAATCCCAGCACTTTGGGAGGCCGTGGCGGGTGGATCATAGGGTCAGGAGTTTGAGACCAGCCTGGCCAACATGGTGAAATCCCGTCCCTACTAAAAATACAAAAATTAGCTGGGCGTGGTGGCGGGCGCATGTAGACCCAGCTACTCGAGAGGCTGAGGCAGGAGAATTGTTTGAACCCAGGAGGCAGAGGTTGCAGTGAGCCGAGATCACACCATTGTACTCCAGCCTGGGTGACAGTGCAGAACTACATCTCAAGAAAGAAAAAATTTGCTGTAATGAACATCCTTGTTCGTAAATCTTTATACATCAATCATATTGATTCCTTAGGATTTATTCCTGAAGTAGAATTGCTGTACAATATTAGATTTTTCCTAATTATTCCTTAAATATTCTTATAATTGAAAAAATATGTAAACAGCATTAAAGGACATTTTGATAAAGGTAAAAAAAAATCAACTTTATTCTCTTTTTTTTTTTTTGAGATGGAGTCTTGCTCTGTCGCCCAGGCTGGAGTGCAGTGGCGCGATCTTGGCTCAGTGCAAGCTCTGCCTCCCAGGTTCACAACATTCTCCTGCCTCAGCCTCCCAAGTAGCTGGGACCACAGGCACCCGCTACCATGTCCGGCTAATTTTTTGTATTTTTTTTAGTAGAGACGGGGTTTCACCATGTTAGCCAGGATGGGCCCGATCTCCTGACCTCGTGATCCGCCTGCCTCAGCCTCCCAAAGTGCTGGGATTACAGGCATGAGCCACTGCGCCTGGCCTAAATCAATTTTATTTGTATAGCAACTGTTTTCTTCTTTCCATCTGATAAGTTGTTTTTTAAGTACCAATTCCTAGATCTCACTAGACCTATAAAAGAGAATTTTGGAGTAGGGAAAAACCTATAGAGAATTAAAATTCTGGGCATCCTATGTTAATTGGCAGCTAATGGGTTCTTAGTAACATTCGTTAACTGCCAATAAAGTGACACTAGGAATTTAGAGTATACTGGGGTGGTTAGGAAATGCTTCAGAACAAGGTGGGACTTGACTTGGACCTGGAAGGGTAGTATTCAGATAGGAGGTAGAACATTTCTGGCTTTCAGGGTGGCGTGAATAAATTTGAGAAAGGCATATGGTTGTATGTATAAGCTGACAAACAGGCTAGAGTCAACTAATTGGAGAGGAGGGTTTGTGTTGTGGTGTAGTGGAGAGGTTTTTATGGGAGTTATGTGTCCCAGAGGACTGATTTTATTTTTAGTACATCTGAAGTTGTGTAGTATGCAAGTGTAAGATAAAGCAGAAATCTAGATGTGGCCTAATTTTAAGCAAACTGGATACATTGAAGTCTCTTTTTACAAGAAATACCTGAGAAAGATTCTTTATGTGGATTATTTAAATAATGATCTTCCCAATACTTATTTATTTTACTCTATAGTTCTCTATGGATAGACATGCTGCAACTTTTGTGGATCTCAGATTCTTTCTTTTATACTATCAAAGAGTTCAGACAAGGTGGTTTCTGAAGTTCTTTCTGGTGCAGAGATTATTACATAACTTTTTTTTTTTTTTTTTTTTTTTTAAGACAGAGTCTTGCTCTGTTGCCCAGGCTGGAGTGCAGTGGCGCGATCTCGGCTCACTGCAAGCTCCACCTCCCGGGTTCATGCCATTCTCCTGCCTCAGCCTCCTGAGTAGCTGGGACTACAGTCGCCCACCACTGCGCCCAGCTAATTTTTTTTTTGTATTTTTAGTAGAGACGGGGTTTCACCGTGGTCTTGATCTCCTGACCTCGTGATCCACCCGCCTCAGCCTCCCATAGTGCTGGGATTACAGGCGTGAGCCACCGCGCCCAGTCTACATAACTTTTAAGAATACCTGGCTGAGCACGGTGGCTCACACCTGTGGTCACAGCACTTTGGGAGGCCAAGGCAGGCGGATCACCTGAGGTCAGGAGTTCGAGACCAGCCTGACCAACATGGAGAAACCCCATCTATACTAAAAATACAAAAAAATTAGCCAGGCGTGGTGGCACATGCCTGTAATCCTAGGTACTCGGGAGGCTGAGGCAGGAGAATAACTTGAACCCGGGAGGCGGAGGTTGCAGTGAGCCAAGATTGCGCCATTGTACTCCAGCCTAGGCAACAAGAGCAAAACTGTCTCAAAAAAAAAAAAAAAAGAAATTTTCATTCGAAAAATATTTTATGGCTAAGACTGAGCTGCTAGAAGATGCTGTGAGATCGAGAGGAATTATTATATAGTAGTTTTAAATTATCCTCATATACATTATCCATCAACATTTATCTCATGCTGAGTTCCTATTTTATCTTGAATTCACTCATATGATGTCTTTTAATCTATGTCCAGGCTACGTAAATAATTACTATTATTTCAGCCAAGGTAGAATTTTGGATGTAAATCTATAGGAAAAATTACATCATGCATTCCAAAGTAAAATGTTAAGAATTTCTTTTTTAATACCTGTTTTGGAATATTTATATCACTTTTTACATCCTTTAGTATGGAAAATTGAGAACTGACTAGTACTTTTTTAAACTCAGGAACTTTCTTTTTAAAGTATATAACCATGTTCAGAGCTTATCAGGGGCGTATGTTAAGTATCTTCTTCGTAGCGTTACATTCTTTTCACTAAATTATACAAGTTTTGACCAAGGTAAGGCACCATAAGGTGACTGACTGGCTCTTCTGACAGGCCCTCTTAGGATGCTGTTAACTTGGTGGAATCTTAAAGATTCAGGATCTGTTCCTCAGTTTCGCTAGTAAACTCAGTTTCTTCATTGTTACCAGAGTTAATTGGTCTTGGGAAAAGTAGTTAACAAAACTCACTAACAGTTGACAAAATAAACCAGAATGCCATTTTATTTTATTTTATTTATTTATTTTTTTGAGACATAGTCTCACTCTGTCGCTCAGGCTAGAGTGCAGTGACGCGATCTCAGTCCACTGCAACCTCCGCCTCCCGGGTTAAGGCAATTCTTCTGCCTCAGCCTCCTGAGTAGCTGGGACTACAGGCATGCGCCACCACGCTTGGCTAACTTTTTTTGTATTTTTACTAGAGACGGGGTTTCACCGTGTTGGTCAGGCTGGTCTCCAACTCGAGATCCCAAATGATCCGCGCGCCTTGGCCTCCCAAACTGTTGGGATTACAGGCGTGAGCCACTGTGCCCAGCCGTGAAAGTCAAAAGTTTTTAGACATGCAATACCTATAGAAGTGATTGGGTTAATTCTAAATCTCAAGAACATTGGACAACAATTTAGAAACTTACTTTTGAAAGTTATTTGTATGGCCTGGTGCAGTGGCTCATGCCTATAATCCTAGCACTTTTGGAGACTGAGGCAGGTGGATTGCCTGAGCTCAGGAGTTTGAGACCAGCCTGCGCAACACGGTGAAACCCCATCTCTACTAAAATACAAAAAATTAGCTGGACGTGGCGGCGTGTGCCTGTAGTCCCAGCTACTTGGGGGGCTGAGGCAGGAAAATTGCTAGACCCTGGGAGGCAGAGGTTGCAGTGAGCGGAGATCACGCCACTGCACTCCAGCCTGGGCAATAGAGTGAGAGTGAGACTCCATCTCTTAAAAAAAAAGAAAGAAAGTTATTTGTATTACCTGATCTGATTGGATAAACTTTTCTGACAGCTATGGGCAGTAACCAATAAATATGCACGTTGATTACTAGACTGTTTACAGCCTAGTGAGCTATTGTTTTCTTTTATGTCATAATAGTTTGCTATGTTGTTTGCATGTGTAGTTTGCTATTTAGTAGTTTGCTATGGCAACCCCAGCAAACATTGCTTTAATTTGTTCTTGACAGTATGTGCAAGCTCAGTGTTAAATTGTCTTTGGATTTGATTTTTGGGTTTGTTTCATGTCATTTATTTTTTTCTCCTTGGTCCATTGCCACTTAATACCAATCTCCAGTCCAAGAAACAGATTCTTGTTTCTTGGAAACAGTAGATTGTATTGAGGAGTATGATTCCTTTTCCTCAGTCTGAGGCTTGTTTGTTTAATTGTTGGTTGGAATATTTGTGAGGTTTTTATTGTTTTGTTTTGGTGGTGGTTAAAATTTTTATTTGAAAACACTTTACCTAAAATTTTTATTTACTAATCTGTGGAATTCAGTCTGATAAATGGGACGTTGACTCTAATAAGTAGAATTTTCAAGCACCTAGAAGATTTTAATTTTTCTTGAGCTGCAACTCAAATCATATGCCTGCAGGTAAGAGTTTCTTTATTAGTGATAGAATTTGGGGACTTCCCATGTAACTACCAACCTCTGCCTCCTGTGCTCAAGTGATCCTTCCACTCCAGTCTCCCAAGTAGCTGGGACCATAGGCACGAGCCATCACACTTGGCTAATTTTTGTATGTATTTGTAGAGATCGGGTTTTGCCATGTTGCCCAGGTTGTCTCAAACTCCTGGACTGAAGTGATCCTCCCACCTCGACCTCCCAAAGAGTTGGGATTACAAGCATGAACCACTGCACCCGGCCCAAATTAACTCTTTTTTTGTTTGTTTGTTTGAGACAGAGTCTTGCTGTCGCCAGGCTGGAGTGCAGTGGCATGATCTTGGCACACTGCAACCTCTGCTTCCTGGGTTCAAGCTATTCTCCTGCCTCAACTTCCCGAGTAGCTGGGACTACAGGCGCGCACCACCACATCTGGCCAATTTTTGTATTTTTTTTAGTAGACACGGGGTTTCACCATGTTGGCCAGGATGGTCTTGATCTCTTGACTTCATGATCCACCCACCTCAGCCTCCCAAAGTTCTGGGATCACAGGCATGAGCCACCGCGCCCGGCCCCAAAGTAACTCTTATATTTGACTTTCCATCCTGTTTAATTCAGCTCACCCTCCCTTTTCCAGTTCATGCCCTGTTGGATATCTGGAACTGTTTGCTCTGAGCCCAGTGTCTGCGATTGGGCCCTATCAATAAATTGTGGTGTAGTCAGAGCAAAGACTAGAAGACCACCTTCATTTTGAAAGAGAGATTTCTGGTCCTCAGCATAATACCAGTTGGTTTTATGTGTAGGTGTATATAAGGTTGGCTTTGATTCTGAGTTCTTCCCACTGATGCTTAAAATTGTGAGGTTTGTGTTTTAGTGACTCCTGATAGTAGAAGAAACTGAGGCCAAGTTTTGTTGTTGTTGTTGTTGTTGTTGTTTTATTTAGTTATTTATTTTAAGATAGGGAGTTTTCCTATGTTATCCAGGCTGGGCTTGACCCTCTGAGCTCAAGGAATTCCCCCTGCCTTAGTCTCTCTCATAGCTGGGCACGGTAGGGGGCAGTTTTCTTAAGAGATTTAGTGTTAGGTGTAGTTGGTGCACTTGAGTGAGGAGAGGAAAGAATGTGTTAGGAATAGCCTCATGTGAATGTTCATAAATTGTATTTTCCTACTTACAAAATTAGAGGGAGCTTCGGTTGAAAACAAATACACCACTTTAGATATGCTAAGTTTCTCTGATTCTAAAATATGCAGTTTTTTTTTGCATTTCAGTTTAAGAGCAAAGTATTGCTTTTTTCTTTTCCTCCTCAAAATTGATAGCATATTACAATCAAAGATGTAATAAATATTTATAATAGCAAGTTACAGGAAAGGAAAATGGGAACTTTGCATACATTTATTTTGATTTTAGGAACTCATATATTCCTCCTCACCACATACATACACACCCACTCCTAGAGTTGCCTTGCGTTTACATAGTCCTTTGCAAATACTTTCTGTTAAAACTAAGATGATGCTCAGTAGTGTGTGTCTGTAGTCCCAGCTGTTAGGAGGGCTGAGGCTGGAGGAACCCTTGAGCCCAGGAATTTAAGTCCAGCCCGGGCAACATAGGAATACCTCGTCTGTCTTTTAAAGATAACCTCTCACTCTATTGCATAGGCTAGAGTGGCTATTCACAGACACAATCATAGCAACCTGCAGCCTCGAACTCCTAGCCTCAAGTGACCCTCCTACCTCAGCCTCCCTAGTAGCAGGGACTACAGGCATGTGCCACCATATCTGGCTACTGTCTCTCTCTCTCTCTTTTTTTTTTTTTTTTTTTTTGCCCAAGCTGGAGTACAGTGGCATGATCTCAGCTCACTGCAACCTCTGCCTCCGGGGCTCAAGGGATTCTTGTGCCTCAGCCTCCTGAGTAGGTGAGACTACAGGCATGCACCACCACGCCCGGCTAACTTTTTGTATTTTAGTAGAGACGGGGTTTCACCATGTTGCCCAGGGTGGTCTGGAGCTCCTGAGCTCAGGCAATCGCTGGCCTCGGCCTCACAAAGTGCTACTGTCTCTTTAAAAAAAAGAAAGAACGGAAAAAAGAAACTAACATAATTTCCAAAGTGGATGCCATGAATTAATTTAATAATTACTTATGCAGTATCTACTACATGTCAGACATTGTAACAGTTATTTTTTTTTTTTTTTTTTTTTTTTTTTTTTGAGACAGAGTCTCACTCTGTCACCAGGCTGGAGTGCAGTGGCGTGCGCTCGGCTCACTGCAACCTCCGCCTCCCGGGTTCAAGCAATTCTCTTGCCTCAGCCTCCCAAGTAGCTGGGACTACAGGCACGCACCACCACGCCCAGCTAATTTTTGTACTTTTAGTAGAGACGGGGTTTCACCATGTTGGCCAGAATGGTCTCGATCTCTTGAGCTCGTGATCCGCCTGCCTCGGCCTCCCAAAGTGCTGGGATTACAGGCGTGAGCCACCGCGCCCGGCCCGTAACAGTTATTTAATTAAACATTTAGTTGGCTGTGGTGGCAGCATACCTGTAGTCTCAGCTCCTGGAGAGGTCAGGGTAGGAGGATTACTTGAGTCCCTGAGTTTGAGAACAGCCTGGGCAACATAGACACTGTCACTAGTAAAAAACAAACAGTTTTAAACATGCCTGAAGAACTGTTGTCTGTGTGTTTTACTAACATGTTTATCACCTCTGGAATCGTGCACTGTCCTATTTAATTGGGGGATAATGGTTGCATTAATAGGTATCCTTTGTCAGTGACAAAGACAAGGAACTAAATTGACTTTCACTGTGCTAATAACCATTTCTGGGTGAAAGAGGCCAGATTATATGTAGAGGAATTTAGTTGTACATTTAAATTCACATCCTGATCTAAGACAGAATTAGGCCTTCTTGGGATTCATAGGATTTGCAATACAAGTTGCTCACCTACTCTCCTTGAATAGAAAAAACTTTTTTTCTGTCTGTATCTTCATTCAGAGCTCCGTAAGGAAGCATCAACACTTAAATCTTGTAAACCAACAAAGTACCACATATCATATCTATTATATACTTATATATTGTGTATATTATATTTATATATTTATATTATTTTTGTATTTATAAAAGGCATTTCTGACTTTCTCTTTTTTTGGTCTAAATCTCACTGGCTCTTCTACTGAAAGGTTTTTTTTGTACCTACTCTTCTATGCCTATCTCTGACCATCCTGAATGTATCAAAGAGGGTAGATGCTTAAGTGGGAGTCACATTGGAAGTACATATTGATATATTTTGGAGGGTAATTTGACAATGTCAAAATAAACAGCGTGCAGGCTATTGGGCCTACTTGTGCTTATGTTTAGATACACTTGTTTGCTACATTGTTTGCAGTAGCAAAAACATGGAAACCATTCAGCAGGGTAACAGTGGAATTCTCTGCAACCATTAGAAAGAATAAAGTGTGTCTACAGGGAAAATATATATATATTTGTATTTTATATATATGCTGGTAGATGCCTGTTGTGTTCATTTTTTTTTGTTTTGAGGATATAAAAAATCCCTCTCTAAAGGCTTTAGAGAGGGATTTGAAATCTAGAAGGAACCTTACTTTTTAATTGTAGCTTCCTGTAACTTTTGAATTATTTAGGTTATATATATATATATTGCCTTTCTTTAAAATAAAATGCGTATATGAAGAAAGGTAAATCCAATTTTAACAGTGTTTCCAAAGGGGCATAGAACTTTAGCACTGAAGGGACCTTAGAGATTCTTACACAGTCACCCTCAATTAAAGATGAGGGGAAAAAAATGAGGAAATTCAGATTCAGGAAAGTATCTTCAAGCCCGCACTAGAATTCAGGCCCTGAGGATAGCAGTAGCTTATGAATATATTGACTTGTTCTTATTCTAACAGTTTATTTAACTGATGTCCATCTCTCATTGTGAAGGATTGATTTTTGGAAGACCCAATAAAATGACCTTTGTAAGACAGTTCTTAAAGCATCTACCTCTGGCAATAATGATAAAGTGGTAGTGTTAACTCTTCCCCATGTTTTGTAACTTTGAGGGGCCCAATCCCTTAGAAATATATTTATAAGTTCCTTAGGTATTATTTGAAGCAAATTTGTGTCTAGAGTCCAAAGTTTCCCTTCCTGATTTGAATTCCTAGCTGACTATTCTAGATGTTTAAAATTGGTTTTACTGTGTTTTTGTTCCATTTGGTATGCAGGGGTGAAAGGGTTGGGGGTATAGTTTTGGTGACTTCTAAATGGCTTGCTATTTAAAGGAAGAATTTACTGTAAGATGGTAGGAAATTGTCTAGAGGAGGAAATTTTATGTACTGAAGAGAAACTCTAAGTTCTTGAAAATATGAGTTATTCTTTTAAGTTGAGTCTTTTCCTGGCTCTTCAAGGCCAGAAACGCTTTCTCCTTATTCAAACCACACAAAGACATTGGTAATGGTGAGATTGGCAGTTCAGCATGGGACTGGATATTCAAACTACATTCAATGAATATTTTTTATGGTTGATTGACTTCAGTTAGGCACAAGCAATAGAAACACACTTACTAATGTTAAGATTAGTTGTTAGCTTTAAGATTAAAATCTATCTGTCTAGTGACTCTACTACAGGTTGAACATCCCTT
Organism: Nomascus leucogenys; assembly: GCF_006542625.1. Lineage (NCBI taxonomy): Eukaryota > Metazoa > Chordata > Mammalia > Primates > Hylobatidae > Nomascus > Nomascus leucogenys. The sequence goes on from NW_022095769.1 coordinate 1,838,163, forward strand.
ATCCAAAATGCTTGGGACTAGAAGTGTTTCAGATTTTTTATTTTTTTCTGATTCTGAAATATTTACACCCCTAATCCAAATATTCAAAATCCGAAATGCTGTAATGAACATTTCCTTTGAGCATCATACCTGTGCTCAAAAAGTTTTGGATTTTGGAGCATTTCAGATTTTCAGATTAGGGATGATCAACCTGTAGTAGTATAGGTGGGGAAAACTTATTCTTCCAATTTTTTTTTTTTTTTTTTGAGAGTGTCACTCTGTCGCCCAGGCTGGAGTGCAGTGGCACGATTTCGGCGCATTGCAACCTTCGCCTCCTGGGTTCAGGCGATTTTCATGCCTCAACCTCCCGAGTAGCTGGGATTACAGGCGCCCGCCACCACACCTGGCTAATTTTTGTATTTTTAGTAGAGATAGGGTTTCACCATGTTGGCCAGGCTGGTCTGGAACTCCTGACCTCAAGTGATCTGCCTGCCTTGGCCTCCCAAAGTGTTGGGATTACAGGAATGAGCCATCATGTTGGGCCTATTCTTCCAAAATTTAATGATCCATAGGCCTATCACAAAATGGGTACTCTAAATATTTGGTAATAATTTTGTTAAGATGATAGGATGAATCTTTGCTTTGAAAGAGGAAATAAACGAAGCCTTTTATTCCAGAAATAAAGACACTTTCAGATCTTAAGAATCAGAGTCAAATTATGTCTGTGCTGTTTTAATCAGTAAAGGTTTGGTTGAATTGAAAATAAAAGGTTGCAGGAGCCAAGAACAGATAGAGTTGCAAATTTATCTTTGTAACTCCATATCCTTAGGAGGAATCCAGTTTGTATAGCCACTTTAATTTTGTTGTGAATATAGACTGAGCATTCAGTAGCTTGTCAATTCAGTAGCTTGACAGTTGACTTAATTTGAACAGTCACATTAGATAAGACTGGAAAGCTAGGTTGAGGGAAGTCAATTTTGTGTGTGTTTTCTGGTTTTGTTTCTAGTATCCTTTCTGATAATGGAGAGAATTTGGTGGCCCCTTTGGACTCTACTTAATGGGTAACTATAGTGCCTCACCAATATCTTTCTTGCACTATTCCAATTTATCAATCATTATTGGACCCAATGTCCTGAATTACAGTCTGATTATTTTTCACCAATCTTTTATCTTTCATTTACCCACACTGAAATTCTTGAGCCCAACATCTGTTTTTTTCCCCCACATAACTGTGGGGAGATAGTATGATAGCTAGGTACTGTTCTAAACTCTGCTGCTGGCTTCCTGTATGTATTATTATCACATTGGGCAAGCCACTAAGCTGCTTTGGGGTTCAGTTCCTTGATGTGTAAAATGAAATCATTTGACTGGATATTATGAAGTCCTTTTATATCTCCAGAGCTATTTTATTCCTTTATTCACCAGACTTTTCTTGTGAAGCACCTTCTCTGTGCTAGGCACAATACAGGATGTTCTGGGTACAAACTTCTTGCCCACAAAGAGTATTTAGAATTTCCATCACTTTATTCAAATCAGCTTAGTCTTTTACTCTGGAAAACTTTAGTATTAGCAAGTTTTGTCAATTTTTACTATCACTGTATAAGGTATTTGTTAAAATTGTTGATGTTATTTAGCTCTTCATCTCCAAAAATGCTTATATCTCTACTTTTTGTTTTTCCACTTATTTATTTATTATTGTTATTATTATTTTTGAGACGGAGTCTTGCTCTGTTGCCCAGGCTGGAGTGCAGTGGCACAAGTTGGGCTCACTGCAACCTCCACCTCCCGGTTTCAAGCGATTCTCCTGCCTCACCCTCCCGAGTAGCTGGGACTATAGGCATGCACCATCATGCCCGGCTAATTTTTGTATTTTTAGTAGAGACAGGGTTTCACCATGTTGGCTAGGCTGATCTCAAACTCCTGACCCGCCTCAGCCTCCCAAAGTGCTGTGATTACAGGCATAAGCCACTGCGCCCGGCCTGTTTTTCTATTTATAAGCCAATTTCTCATCCTGGAAAACAAATCTCATCTGCCTGGTCCCATTATGACTAGTTGTTTCTAAATTGATAGAAAGTAAACTATGGGCCGGGTGCGGTAGCTCATGCCTGTAAGTAATCTCAGCACTTTGGGAGGCCAAGGCGGGTGAATCACCTGAGGTTGGGAGTTCGAGACCAGTCTGACCAACATGGAGAAACTCTGTCTCTACTAAAAATGTAAAATTAGCCGGGCGTGGTGGCACATGCCTGTAATCCCAGCTACTGGGGAGGCTGAGGCAGGAACATCGCTTGAACCTGGGAGGTGGAGGTTGAGGTGAGCCAAGATTGTGCCATTGCACTCCAGCCTGAGCGATAAGAAGCAAAACTCCGTCTCAATAAATAAATAAATGAAAGTAAACTATGTACTATAGAGTAAGAAACTAGTGATTTCTTTTTCTTTTTTCTTTTTTTTGAGATGGAGTCTCGCTCTGTTGCCCAGGCTGGAGTGCAGTGGCGCAATCTCGGCTCACTGCAAGCTCCGCCTCCCAGGTTCACGCTATTCTCCTGCCTCAGCCTCCCGAGTAGCTGGGACTACAGGCACCCGCCACCACGCCCGGCTAATTTTTTGTATTTTTAGTAGAGACAGGGTTTCACTGTGTTAGCCAGGATGGTCTCGATCTGACCTCGTGATCCGCCCGCCTCGGCCTCCCAAAGTGCTGGGATTACAGGCACGAGCCACCGCGCCCAGCCTCTTTTTCTTTTTTTCTGAGACCGAGTTCCATTCTTGTTGCCCAGGCTGGAGTGGAATGGCACAATCATAGCTCACTGCAACCTCCGCCTGCCGGTTTAAGCGATTCTCCTGCCTCAGCCTCCCGAGTAGCTGGGATTACAGGCATGCGCCACCACGCCCAGCTAATTTTTGTGTTTTTAGTAGAGATGGGGTTTCACCATGTCGGCCAGGCTGGTCTCACACTCCTGACCTCAGGTGATCTGCTCTCCTTGGTTCCCAAAGTGCTGGGATTACAGGCGTGAGCCACCGCGCCTGGCCCATAGTTTACTTTCTATCAATTAAAGAAAACAAAAACCAGTCATAATGGGACACCACCGCTCCTGGCTGATTTCTTTAAGGCAAATAAAAAATACAGAATCTAGAGGTATGATGTAATTTTTAAAAAGAGAGACCTAAACAACATCATAGGAAAATTTTCTAAGATTAAGTATGGCTTTGTTTAAAAATTTTACACCCAGGCCAGGCGCAGTAGCTCAGGCCTGTAATCCCAGCACTTTGGGAGGCCAAGGCGGGCGGATCATGGGGTCAGGAGATTGAGACCATCCTGACTAACATGGTGAAACCCCGTCTCTACTAAAAATACAAAAGATTGGCCAGGCGTGGTGGCGGGCGCCTGTAGTCCCAGCTACTCGGGAGGCTGCGGCAGCAGAATGGCATGAACCCAGGAGGCGGAGCTTGCAGTGAGTCGAGATCCGCCACTGCACTCCAGTCTGGGCGACAGAGTGAGACTCCGTCTCAAAAAAAAAAAAAAAAATTACATCCAAAGTAAAAAGAGTTCGGTAGGTACTCTGTTGGCCACTGAAAAGAAAAAGACCAGGGGGCTGCTTCTGACTTAGAAATGGGTATTCTTTCAGGAGAGCCCCCATTGTCTAGGTTCTGAGTCTCAGCCCTGCAGGACCACATGTGATTATTCTAAGTGCACCCAAATGATCAGGCTATAGACTGTAGACAGTGTAGAGGATTAAGTCACATGAAACATTCATAGCAGGTGTAGGAGTAGAGCTACTACTTTTGGCTGTGGTCAGAGAAGACCTAAGTAACAAGAAGCCATGTGAATATCTGGAAGAAGCGTCTTCCAGCCTGAGGGAAGAATGCAAAGGCCCTAAGATGGAAACAGTCTTGGCTTGTTTGTAGAAAGAAAACCCAGTGTTTTTGGAGTAAAGTTAGTGATAAGGGAGAGTGATAGGTGATGAATTTGGTATAATGGGCCAGCTGTTACAGGACTCTGTAGGTTCAGATAAAGAGCTGGAATTCTAAGGGTGGTTAAGTGAAGGAGCAATATCTGGATTTACATTTTAAAAGCTCACTGTGGCTACTATGTGAAGAATACATAAATTGGGCTACAGAGGAAGCTGGGAGATCAATTAGAAACCAGTAACTATTCAGATGAGAAAGCTCTGGCTTGGACGGAAATGGATAAATGTGGAATACATTGAGAAGCAGGACAGCTGACAGGACTTCCTGATAAAGAGGATAGGAAAAGATAGGATTTTTAGCTTAAGCAATTGAGTTGAAGAGGTGCCAGTTAGTATTTTAGTCATGTTGGACACCTGAAATGAATATAATTAAAGAATGGTAAAAATTGTGCTTTTTAATTCTGTAAGCTTGTGGCAAAGGAGAGGAAGATAGCTGTGGAGAAAGACACTGGTTTCTTGAAAACTTAGACTAGAAAAATTATTCTGGCAATTAGAACAATAGATACTTTATTTGAAAAAATTAATGATGATTAGGTGCTAAAGCATGAAAAGTCATTCTAAAATAATTACAACATAGGAGGGCCAGGCGCAGTGGCTCACACCTATAATCCTAGCACTTTGGGAGGCCAAGGCGGGCAAATCACTTGAGGTCAGGAGTTTGAGACCAGCCTGGCCAACATTGTGAAACCCCATCTCTGCTAAAAATACAGAAATTAGCTGGGCATGGTGGCACATCCCTGTAATCCCAGCTACTCGGGAGGCTGAGGCAGGAGAATCGCTTGTACCTGGGAGGTGGAGGTTGCAGTGAGCCAAGATTGCACTACTGCATTCTAGACTGGGTGATAGAGCAAGACTCTCCATCTCAAGAAATAAAAAAATTAAAGAAATAATAAAAATAATTACAACATAAGATTCGTTCCCAGGATCCAGTCGTGGAAGTAGACACGAACCCATTAATGATTTGCTGAGGTCTCCATTAATAATGGTGCTCCACATTCATTAGAACAAAAGAAGATACTTTTTTTTTAAGACGGTGTGTCACTCTGTAGCCCAAGCTGAAGTGCAGTGGCCTGATCTCAGCTCTCTGCAACCTCTCTGCCTCCTGGGCTGAAGCGATTTTCCAGCCTCAGCCTCCTGCTCAGCCTTCCGAGTAGCTGGGACTACAGGCATGCACCACCACACCTGGCTAATTTTTTTTTTTTTAATTGATTTTTTTTGCACACAAAAACAATAAACATTTTCTAAAAATACATACAAACAAAAAGATGCGTATCAAACATATTAGGAAGGTTGCACATGGGAAGACGGGGAATAGAAATGGGGAGTGGGAATCAAAATAAATGAGAGAGGGACTTTATATGGATCAGTGATAATAACTCAATCCTCTATTTGACGAAGAAGGAGAAGGAAGAGGAAGAAAAAGAAAGTGGGATAAAGGATCAGAAAGGGAGGAAAATAGAAAAAATTAGAGTATGACTCCAGGATAGACCTGTTTTGTTGTCACTGAGTTGGTTGGTTGGTTTGTCTGTTGTATTTTTCATATGTTTTGTCATGTTGGCCAGACTGGTCTCGAACTCCTAGCCCGAAGTGATCAACCCGCCTCGGTCCCCCAGAGTGCCGGGACCACAGGCGTGAGCCACCACGTCCAGCCCCCAGATTGCTTCTGGCCTCCGTGGTATACCTCCCAGACGGGGCGGTCGGGCAGAGGCGCTCCCCACATCCCAGACGGGGCGGTCGGGCAGAGGCGCTCCCCACATCCCAGACAGGGTGGCCGGGCAGAGGCGCTCCTCACTTCCCAGATGGGGCGGCCGGGCAGAGGCGCTCCCCACTTCCCAGATGATGGGTGGCCGGGCAGAGTCGCTCCTCACCTCCCAGACGGGGTGGCCGGGCAGAGGCGCTCCTCACTTCTTCCCGGACAGGGCGGCCAGGCAGAGGCGCTCCTCACTTCCCAGACGATGGGTGGACCGGCAGAGGCGCTCCTCACCTCCCAGACGATGGGTGGCCGGGCAGAGGCGCTCCTCACCTCCCAGATGATGGGTGGCCGGGCAGAGGCGCTCCTCACCTCCCAGACGGGGCGGCGGCCGGGCAGGGGCTGCAATCCCAGCACCCTGGTAGGCCAAGGCAGGCGGCTGGGAGGTGGTGGCTGCCGTGAGCCAAGACAACGCCACCGCACTCCAGCCCGGGCCACACGGAGCACCGAGTGAGCGAGACTCCGCCCGCAGTCCCAGCACTTCGGGAGGCCGAGGCAGGCAGAGCACTCGGGGTCAGGAGCCGGAGAGCTGCGTGGCAAATATGGCGAAACCGCGCCTGCAGCCAACGGAGGAAAAGCAGGCTGGCGAGCGCTGGCAGTCCCAGGCAGTCCGCGGTGCGGGGCGGGAGCGAGCCGAGTAGATTACATGCAGCCTGGGCCACAGAGGGAAAAAGAAAAGAAAAGAAAAAAGAAAAGAAGAGAAGAGAAGAGAAGGAAGGAGAGAGAGAGAGAGAGAGAAAAGAAAGAAAGAGAAAGGAAGGAAGGAAGGAATTTTTTTATGTTTTAGTAGAGACAGGGTTCTACCATGTTGCCCAGGGTGGTCTGCAACTTCTGAGCTCAGGCAATGTGCCCGCCTTGGCCTCCCAAAGTGCTGGAATTACAGGCATGAGTCACCTTGCCCGGCCAAAAGAACATACTTTCATACTGAATTGCCACTTGAAAATGAAATTTGAACTGAAAGCTAGGGAATATAAGTATCTTTCTCAGGTATTTTTCCCATTCCTACATGTTGAATAAAAGACCATACCTGAACTAAGAGTCACCCCAAAGGAATTGCAAAGTGTTGGTTTAGGAGTTAAAAGACTTTGTGTTCTGAACTCAAGCCCATTAATAGCCATGTGACCACAGCAAATTGGAACTCTGAGCTTCTGTTCCCTTATTTGTAAAATACTTGCTTGCTCTCTGTGTGCCTAACAGAGCTTTTGAAAACCCCAAATAAGATTATAAATGTCAGAGTACTTTGAAGACTGTGAAACATTGAATACTGCTTATGAGGGAGTGGTTATATAGCTTAAAGCATTTAACTGGAAAGGACCTTGGAAATCCTTTTAAAGGAGGATGGGGGTGGAAATGCACAGGTTGCTTCTGTCTTTTTTTTTTTTTTTTTTTTTTTGAGGCTGTCACCCAGGCTGGAGTGCAGTGGCGCCATCTCAGCTCACTGTGGCCTCCGCCTCCCAAGTAGCTGGAATTACAGACTTGCACCATTATGCCGGGCTAATTTTTGTATTTTTAGTAGAGACGAGGTTTCATCATATTGGCCAGGCTGGTCTGGAACTCCTGAACTCAAGTGATTTGCCCACCTTGGCCTCCCAAAGTGCTGGGATTAAAGACATGAGCCACCACGCCTGGCCTATGTTGTTCCTACTGTGGATCTTGAGGTTATGGTTTCTACTAGACTATAGTGCTCAATCATAGTGGCCTATTTTAAGTGGCCTTATAATTCCTAACCAAAGTGACTTGTGAAACAGAGGACCCTGGATAAATTTAAATGTTATAAAGATGATAAAATGTACAGGTAAGTTTGATTTTGCTCTCTTATTTGGCAATTAGAGCTTTATTCCTAGCCATAATACAGAAAGGAAAGGCAGCAAAATATGGTTAGTACTTTTTACGTAGGTTTTTTCCCCTTTATTTGACCTTTGGGCTGTGGAGTGAGAGCATCTTTTCCTTTAAGAAGTGAAAAATATAAATATGCCAGAGGCTTGCTAGCAGTTGAAAGCAACTGTTGGTCAGTGAGATAATGGAAGGAAAAAAAAACAACAGGTTGGAGATGGGAAAAGTCAAGGAAGAAGGAGGAAAAACATGTGAAAGAAGGGGAAAAAAAGCTTAAGTGAATTCAAGAAGGCAAAAAAGCCTCAAGTGTTCTTTTTATAATCTGTCTTTGAGTTTCAGGTACTAAAATTTGAGGTGATTAAAAGAGAGATTGGTTCTTAGAGGAATAAATAAAATTAAGGCAAAGTATAAGGATTTATGGTCTCTGAAGATATGTTGGATTACTATGAACATTATTTTTATTTAAGATGTGCTTTCTGTCTGGGCGCGATGACTCATGCCTGTAATCCAGCACTTTGGGAGGCTGAGGTGGGCAGATCACAAGGTCAGGAGTTTGAGACCTGCCTCACCAACATGCTGAAACCCCATCTCTACTAAAAACAAAAAAAATTAGCCGGGTGTGGTGGCACTTGCCTGTAATCCCAGCTACTTAGGAGGCTGAGGCAGGAGAATTGCTTGAACCCGGGAGGCAGAGGTTGCAGTGAGCAGAGATCGAACCACTGTACTCCAGCCTGGGTGACAGAAGGAGACCCCGTCTCAAAAAAAAAAGAAAGAAAGAAGATGTGCTTTGTTATTGACATATATGAAGTCAGTCCCTATACTTTCTCTGTTTAAGGAACCCCAGTGCTGTATAATTTCTATCAACTGTAGGAAAAATATTTACCAACACAGGATTTTCCTTAGTGAGATGATCTGGACTGAATTCATTGGCTCTTTTTGGTTTGATTTAGGCTGCATTAGTATCTATTTAAAATATTGCTTTGAGCTATTTAGCTTTTTTTTTCTATATCACAAATCATTAAGCAATCTTTAGCTTTTCTAATTTACCATTTTTCCTGAATTCATTGATTTGAAAAGCTTAAAAAAAGAAAAAGCCAAACCAAAAGAGACTGTGACACTGTCAGCTAAAGTTTTATTTATTTATACTTTCAGTTCTGTTTCCATCCTTCACTACCAGAGATAACCTATTGCCATGAATTTAGTGTGTATCATTCCAGTGCAATGTAGATGTGTATGTATGTGTGTATGTATGAAAATGTATTGCTTTATGTGTTTAATTTTTAGACAATAAATTATATACGTATGTGTGAGTATATATGTGCATATGTATATATATTTATGTGTATATAAGTTCTGCAGCAGTCTTATTTTCATTCTTTTTTTCCAAAATCTGTACATGTTGGTAGATTCAGATCTAGGTCCTCCATTTTAGCTGTTCTGTTTTTATTATACAGTATGAATATTTCACAGTTTTTCCACAATCCCTTTGATGGATATTTAAATTGTTTTCCTTTTCTCCCCCCATTACATTACAGACAACCAGTGAACAACCTTGTACATATCTTTTCTGGTCTTTGTCCTCGTCATCATCTTCTTCTTCCTTCTCCTCTTCTTTTGTTTCACTGGTTTGATTTTGTCCTAAACTGTCTCATTATTTGAGTTCTCCCACTGGGTCCAGCACTTTGGTATTTATAGTCATTATTTGAGGGAGGGAGAGGGATGAGGAAAACCTTCTATACTTTGGAATAATGCTCTTCTTTTATCAGAGAATGAGAGGCTCTGCAATTTTCTTTCCTTATGGATTCTTTTTGGAGTCTGATAAATTTGGCAACTTCACATTTTAATTTAGTTAATTTTTTAGAGACGGTCTCACTATGTTGCCTAGGCTGGTCTTGAACTCCTGAGCTCATGTGATCCTCCTGCCTGGGCCTCCCAAAGTGCTGGGATTACAGGCGTGAGCCACCACGCCCGGCCTTCTTCTAGAATATTTTCTCCCTACTGAGTGTGGGACTATTTAGTGATCTCCAATCCAGTTCATGTTCTTCTTATGTTACTTTATAAGTTCAGTGCGATCCAGGCATAGTTGATATTTATAGAAAGGTTTCTCGAAGCATTCTTAGCCAAAGGAAGCATTTAAAAAATATGTCTTCACCTTGATATTTGATTAGAATTATTATATTTAAATTTTGTTCAAGGACCATATGTTTCAATTACCAGTGGTTTTCATTTATAAATTTTTTCTGGAGTCTTTAATCCACTGTGCCTTATTCATTATTGTGACGTTGAGTGTATTTTTAATTTTTATGCTCCATGTTTTTTCACCCTTTAAACCTGGCTCCTATTCAGAGCTTTGAGCACTTGGAATCCTGAAGTGTTACAAATGAAAACTGTTACTCTTCTCTAATAACACACTCTGCCTGCTGCAAGCGTTTGAGTAGGACTTCCTTTCTTAACAACTAGTTTGGGCAGCCACCTGTCTCATGAATATATCAACTATCTTTAAGAATTTGAGAATTTATGTGCTGAATTTTTTTTAAGACAACCAATAAGACCTTCAAATAGAAATCAGAGTAATAAATAGAACTAGTATATCAGGTGCCTGTGTATTTTATCTCAGATCTGTTCTTGTCTTAGGGTTTGGTTCAGGTAGTAAGTATTGTGGTTGGAAAGTAACCTTTGGATCTAGGCTTACGCCAACTTTAACATAGATGACATATTCCATCAAAAGTACAAGCACTATATGTATACTTGGAAGTATCTGTCATGTCACCCAATAGGCAATTTCGTTTAGTGAATTATCTTCCCTATGCCATCGTAGTCACCAAGTTTGAATGGAATTGTTTACCTGCTCTTTGTCACATCAGTCCCACATTTTATGCTACAGAGAAATGTTCCTATCTTAAATCTTTCTTTAGAAGAAAATGATGCTCTTATATGGAACACTAACACTGTAGAGTTCGTTTTCCCTTCCACTCTGGAAACTGCTATAAAACTTTTTTTAGTTCCTAAGTAAAAAACCATTATTTTTCTAACTGTAGTTACCCGCTTGAGATACTTCATCTGGATATGTAACAGAAGCCTTTATTGCTTTTGTTGGAGTCAAAATACAATATAAAGAACTTTCTCTTTTTTTGAGACGGAGTCTCACTCTGTCACCCAGGCTGGAGTGCAGTGGCATGATCTCGGCTCACTGCAACCTCTGCACATGCCAGCATGCTTGGCTAATTTTTGTATGTTTTGGTAGAGATGGGTTTTCACCATGTTGGCCGGGCTGGTCTCAAACTCCTGACCTCAAGTGATCTGCCCGCCTTGGCCTCCCAAGGTGCTGAAGAACTTTTATATTGAAATTATATATTGTTTTGCATGATTCTTTCTTTTAAAAACCTTTTTTTCTGACTATAAAAGTAAAATGTGCTCACTTTTTACAAACTTAAATAGTATGTATAGTAAGTACTCAATCTTTATCCTACATATTGTCAAGCAGTTCCCATAATAGTTATGCTGATTTACACCGCACCAGCAGTACATGAGAGTTCTTGTCTCTTTGTGCCCTCAGTGGCATTGTTATTAAAAACAGGTATTACACTTTTTTTTTTTTTGAGGTGGAGTCTCACTCTGTCACCCAGGCTGGAGTGCGGTGGCGCCATCTTGGCTCACTGCAACCTCTGCCTCCCAGGTTCAAGCGATTCTCCTGCCTCAACTTCTTGACTAGTAGCTGGGAGTACAGGTGCCCACCACCACACCCGGCTAATTTTTGTATTTTTTGGTAGAGACAGGGTTTCACCATTTTGGCCAGGCTGGTCTCAAACTCCTGACCTCAGGTGATCCACCCACCTCGGCCTCCCAAAGTGCTGGGATTTTAGGCGTGAGCCACCGTGCTTGGTCAATATTACAATTTGTTAAGGGAAGATATAGTTATGTTTGTATCAAATTTTTAGAAGTCTTAACTCTGACTCATTAATATTAGTAAGTGCATAAACCTGAAACTTGTTAGTAAAATAAACTTTGTTAATTTGACATGCAGAGGGGAGAAACATTCTGGGATTTTTTGTGTGTGTGTGTGTGCTATAGAGTTACTGTCTAATCTTTCAAGCACGGGAATCTAAAAGAAAACATTAATTCAGTCATTTGTTAAATAAGTATTTGTAGCCTTCCATGTGCCAGACACTGTCTGGGTGCAGCAGCAAAACAGACAAGAACCTGCCTTGGTAGAGTTTATTTTCCAGTTAGAGAAGACAGATTGTAAAAAGATACAGGATGGTAGATGACTTTATGCGCTATAGAAAAAGAAATGATGAAGCAGGAATAGGATTGTGGCTGTTAAGGGAGGGAATTGCTTTTTTTTTTTTTTTTTTTTTTTGAGGCAGAGTCTTGCTCTGTCATCCAGGCTGGAGTGCAGTGAGGGAATCTCTGCTCACTGCAACCTCCGCCTCCCAGGTTCAAGCGATTCTCCTGCCTCAGCCTCCTGAGTAGCTGGGACTACAGGTGTGTGCCACCACGCCCAGCTGATTTTTGTGTTTTTAGTAGAGATGGGGTTTCACCATGTTGGCCAGGCTGGTCTTGAACTCCTGACCTCAAGTGATCCACCCGCCTCGGCATATCAAAGTGCTGGTATTACAGGTGTGAGCCACCACGCCCAGCCAGGAATTCATTTTTAAGGGTGTCAGGGAAGACCTCACAGAGATGGTGACAAGGAAAGTCTTAGCAATGGTGAAGGAGTGTGCCCTGAGAACATCTAGGGGAAGACTTATTCAGACAGAAAATGACACGTACAAAGCCCCAAGGCACGAATGGGCCTATTCTGAGGAACCACAACAAAGAAGGGTAGTGTAGCTGGTACATAGTGAGATCAGGAAAACATAGTTGGAAATGAGGCCAGAGAGGTAATCAAGTCCAGATTGTGCAGGACCCTTTTGGCCATTGTAAGGCTTTCACTCAGAGGGAGTTGGGATTTACTGGAGGTTCCATCAGAGGCCATTATTAAACTAGTAAAATCAAAAAATACTTGTGTCTTGGCTTTGCTTTTTCAGAAGATTTTGTCTCAAAATAATTTGGGGATTAACTCATGGTTCCTGGTGGTAGTCATATGTAGATTTAAACCTTTATATTAGTACAGAAAATTTCCCTGAAATATAGATCTTAGGTATGGCATTTAAATTCAAAGAAAGTAATAGAAAATCCTGCCTATAGGTATTTATTCCTGGGTGGCCCTGCTTTATTACTGACTTCTTATCCTAAATTGTCGTTTTTTTAAAAAAAACTGTATTATTTGCAAGATACACTCATATATTATTCGAGGCTAGATAGAGATCTACTCTATTAGGTTATTTTAATAATGTATGCTTTGAACTTTTTTTTTTTTTTTTTGAGGCGGAGTCTCACTCTGTCGTCCAGGCTGGAGTGCAATGGCACCATCTTGGCTCACTGCAACCTCTGCCTCCCAGGTTCAAGTGATCCTCCCACTTCAGCCTCCCAAGTAGCTGGGATTACAGGTGCGCGCCACCACGTCTGGCTACTTTTTTTTGTATTTTTAGTAGAGATGGTGTTTCACCATGTTGGCCAGGCTGGTCTTGAACTCCTGATCTCAAGTGATCCGCCCTCCTCAGCCTCCCAAAGTGTTCGAATTATAGGCGTGAGCCACCATGCCTGGCCTGAACATTTTTATTATGAAATATAACGGAAAAATACACAAAACATGACTGTATAATGTAAGGATTAATTACAAAAGGCAAATACCTATGTAACCACCAGTTAGACCTAGAAGTGTATCATTGCCAGCACCTGGAAGAAGCCTGCTGCATCTCCCTTATAGATCATAACCTATACCATTGCTCAGAATAACCACTGTTCTGACATGTGTGATAATCATATCCCTATTTTTCTTTATGATTTTACCACCTAGGATTCATTCTAAACCAACATAATTTAGTTTTGTCTGTTTTTAAACTTTGTATAAATTGGAATAATACATTATGTGATTTTTAAATTTTTATGTCTTCTTTCAAGAAGAACCTAACAATATGTATGTTCATAACTTTCATCCATGTTGCTATATAGAACTGTAGTTTGATTTCATTGCCATATAGCATTCTGTTATATGAATATACCACAATTTATGTATTCATTCTGTTGATGGACACTTGGATTGTTTCTAGTTTTTGGCTGTTAATGAACAATGCTGCTGTGAACATGTATAGAAGTTTCTCTAGGCCATATACTTGGAGCGGAATTGCAGAATCTTTAGTCTTATTAGATAATAATAAACTGTTTTCCAAGTGGTGGTACCAGTTTGTTCTCCTACCAACAGTATGATAGTCTCCCTGTTCAGCCCTTACCACTTTTGTCAGATGCTTTAAATTTTGAGAAACCCAAACCTTAAGCTTAAAAAAAAAATTGGAGAGTAAGGGACTGAAGGTATTGGTTTCTGCTTTAAGAATCACAGCTATTCATTTTCATTTGTTAGAGAGATGGTTGATATCTTCTGCCTTAAAGGCATTCTTTCTATCCTCAGAGGGTCAGGAACCTTGTCTGTCTCTTTTACCACTGTGTCTCAAAGAATGCCCTGCAGTTGGTACTCAGTAAATATTTGTTGCATGAATTCAGCCTGACTCCTGCTATTATTAACTGAGCTACGTGGGATTGTTGGCTCAGTGTCTGCTCACTACAACCTCCACCTCCCAGGTTCAAGCGATTCTCCAGTCTCAGCCTCCCAAGTAGCTGGGATTACAGATGCCCGTCACCACGCCTGGCTAACTTTTGTTATTTTTAGTAGAGACAGGGTTTTACCACATTGGCGAGGCTGGTCTCGAACTCCTGACGTCAAGTGAATTTGTTTTATAGTATCTGATTAAGACTGCCCTGTTTTAGCATCAGTCGTTTAGCACAGTTTTTGGCTATGGCTCATTTGATCACTGATAGTAACTGGACTGGGTTTACCAAAACCTATTATAGTCTAAGAGAAGCTTATTTGTACCATGTACTAGTTAAAGTTGGTGCTTACGTTTTCAGGAAGAGATTCTTTTTTTGAGATGGAGTCTCACTCTGTCACCAGGTTGGAGTGCAGTGGTGCGATCTCAGTTCACGGCAACCACTGTGGGGTTCAAGTGATTTTCATGCCTCAGCCTCCTGAGTAGCTGGGACTACAGGCGTGCACCACCATGCCCAGTTAATTTTTGTATTTTTAGTGGAGACGGGGTTTCACCATGTTGGTCAGGCTGGTCTCAATTTCCTGACCTCGTGATCCACCTGCCTCGGCCTCCCAACATGCTGGGATTACAGGTGTGAGCCACTGTGCCTGGCTGAGATTCTATTTTTAAGGAATCATATACCCATGATTTATGCAATACTTTATTTTCTCACAAAAGGGAATATAGCAGTGGAATTTTCTGCCTATGTTAGACTCCTAGAAGCATTGCTACTTCTCTTATCCCAGTTTCTGTTTTGAGCTACTTTGTAGGATATGGTAGATTATCAGAGGTTGGTGTTGCTTGGCTATCTCTCCAGTCTTCAACAGGAACCTTTTTCTCTCCCTTGTATAATCAGTATTAATTCAGTCTTTAATGTCCACCATTCTGCATCTCATTGTCACAGTTATTTATTAAAACCATAGGGCCAGGCATGGTGGCATGTGCCTTTATAGTCCCAGCTACTCAGGAGGCTGAGATAGTGTACTATGATCAGGCCTGTGAGTAGCCACTGCACTCCAGCTGGGGCAGCATAGTGAGACCCTGTCTCTAAACAAAAAACCATAGGATACATGGCTTTGTTTAAATGCATCTTGCTTTGGTGTAATTTACCCATAGAGCACTTTTTTAAAAGGTGTTTTACATAAAAACTTATAATAATTCTTTAAGCATTTTGTGAAAGAGCTGGCAACAATGATCTCTCTTGTAAATATTGACACAGGACAAGTCACTTCATTTTTGCTGCACTCATAGGTCAGTTTATTAGAAGAACTAGCTTGGGGCTGGGCGTGGTGGCTCACACCTGTAATCCCAGCACTTTGGGAGGCCGAGGTGGGCAGATCACTTGAGGTCAGGGGTTTGAGACCAGTCTGGCCAACATGACAAAATTCCGTCTCTATTAAAAATACAAAAATAGCCAGGCATAGTGGCAGGCACCTGTAATCCCAGCTACTTGGGAGGCTGAGGCAGGAGAATTGCTTGAACATGGGAGGTGGAGGTTGCAGTGGGCTGAGATCGCTCCACTGCACTCCAGCCTGGCTGACAGAGCTGAGACTTCATCTCAAAAAAAAGGAGAACCAGCTTGGATTTTTCTGACTTCCATTTCTAAGTATAATATTTTTTTGAGAGATGACTAAGAAATAGAGCATTCAGAGCTAGTGATGAGATAAAGGAATGGTAATTTTTTTGTTTGTTTTTTGGGAGAGTCTCACTCTGTCACCCAGACTGGAGTGCAGTGGCATGATTTTGAGGTCACTGGAATCTCTGCCCCGCCCTGCATGTCCCCCCTCCACCGGGTTCAAGCAATTCTTGTGCCTCAGCCTCCTAAGTAACTGGGACTACAGGCGCGCACCACCAGGCGCACAGGCCTGGCTAATTTTTTGTATTTTTAGTTGAGGCAGGGTTTCACCATGATGCCAGGCTGGTCTTGAACTTCTGGCCTCAAGTGATCCACCCGCTTTGGCCTAAGAATGGTAATTTTGACTAGTAAATTTTTACTAGTCATTTCTTCTTTCATATATCACCTGCTTTTGTGAGATTTTTCCTTTTTAGGAATAGACAAAGTAAGTAAAGACTTGTATGAGATTCAGAATCTAGTTAAGTCTGATTCATATTCTCTATTTCCAACAGAGATTTCCTGTTAGACAAGACAAATTAGAGTTCTCCTACTGACTTAACTTGGTGAGTTTTTACATAGTTTTATTTTAAATATAGTTCAATCTTGAGGGAAAAAGCAGAATGAAATGCATAAAAACATTTACCATGACTTTTAAAAATACACCTCTTGAGTACAATCTACTGTTTCATTTTAGTGCAAATGATAGGTAAAGTTAAAAAGTTAAAGTCATATAAGGTAAGCATGTAAGATTTTCTTTTTAAAATAAGAATTATTACAGTGTTAAATAAACATTTTCCATAAGTGTCTTCAAAAAAAGTTTTATTCTAAATATTCTTACCTGGAGTAAGCCAGAACTATTTATTCTGATCTTCTCTGGTGATTTCTAGATATAGGTAAGACTTTACAGTAATGATGGAGGGGAGAAATGATATTTGAATTTAAATTTTTAATCAATGGTTGATAATATATGATATGGAAACCTTAGAGTCAGATTATTTTTCTTCCTAGAAGAGTTCTTCAGGAAGGCCGGGCATGGTGACTCATGCCTGTAATCCTAGCACTTTGGGAGGCTGAGGCAGGAAGATTGCTTGAGCTCAGGAGTTCGAGACCATCCTGGTCAACATGGTAACAACCCATCTCTACAAAAAATACAAAAATTAGCCAGGTGTGGTGGCACATGCCTGTAGTTCCAGCTACTCAAGAGACTGAGGTGGCGGATAATTTGAGCTCAGGAGGTCTAGGCTGCAGTGAGCCATAATTGTGCCACTGCATTCCAGCCTGGGCGACAGAGCAAGACCTTGTCTAAAACAAAAACAAAAACAAACAAACAGAAAAAACATAAAAGACCTTCAGGGAAATTAGAATTACAGTTTATGAAAAGAGATACTTGGGGCCAGGTGCGGTGGCTCGCGCCTATAATCCCAGCACTTTGAGA
Source organism: Nomascus leucogenys (assembly GCF_006542625.1). Lineage (NCBI taxonomy): Eukaryota > Metazoa > Chordata > Mammalia > Primates > Hylobatidae > Nomascus > Nomascus leucogenys. The sequence goes on from NW_022095769.1 coordinate 1,855,423, forward strand.
GGCCGAGGCAGGTGGATCACTTGAGGCCAGGAGTTTGAGACCAGCCTGGCCAACATGGAGAAACCCCATCTCTACTAAAAATACAAAAATTAGCCAGGCATGGTGGCACATGCCTGAATCTCAGCAGCTACTCGGGAGGCTGAGGTGGGAGAATTGCTTGAACCCAGGAGGCAGAAGTTGCAGTGAGCTGAGATCGCACCACTGCACTCCAGCCTGGGCGACAGAGAAAGACTCCGTCTCAAAAAAAAAAAAAAAAAAAGAGAGAGATACCATAAAGAAATTTGTAGGCTTCATTTTACTCTATAAAAGGAGTTTGATTTTGAACAAATTGCCTTTGTGTATTTTACCTTGGAGCTCCTATCTCTCTGGGTAACTTACAGAAAAAAACTCTCCACCATTTTGTGTAACATCTTAAAACTTTTACTTTGTAGTATGAGATTTTAGCTTCCAAAGCTTGTGTATGTTTTGTCAGAGTCATGTTGGGTTAAATAGGTGTTACTGCATTTTAATCTTTTAAATTCTGACACAGATCATCAGGAGCCAGGAAATTCTGTTAAGACAGACATTCTGTCTAACTTTCCCTATTTTGTCTGCCTGTGTGGTTTTACTTTTTCCTTGAGTCATGAATTTTGGAATGAACATTTAAAACTGAGAAATTCCTGCCCATCCTTTGTTCCATTTCGTTTACTTAGAACTGTAACATTAACATAGAATTTTGCTTATTTTTAATAATGTTAGAAGAGGGAATTTATTTTCTGCAGATTGTTTCTAGGTAAGGCATGTGGTCCATGTAAATAGTAGTTAGGCTTTTTAAGTTAAGACTGTAAAGGAGAAGATTAAAAACATACATATACCTCTCTTCTCTTTTAAAGTTGGAAGGAGGTCTAGGTGCCTTTCAGGAAGAAAAGTGTCTCATGGGAATACTGAATTCTTTACTGCTGGATAGTAATAGTTAATGCTGAACATAATCGGTTGCCCTTGTAGGAGACCAAATCCTCTGGAGCAGGTGGGCCTTTTCAGTTTCCAAGTTAATGAACTTATTTCAAATTGTATTCCCTAAGACTAATTAGACTTTCTCCTTTGAAATTCATTCCTTAGGTCCCTTCCATAGCCGAATCATGTTAGCAAGAAATATTTTTAAATGGCTTGGCTGAAGTATAGATTGCCAAAGAGAACTGCCTGTTGAATTTGGCTTCTATAAAAGCCAGGGGACTCTGTGGGGTTATATAAGCTCTATTTGTTTCATGAAATGACTCTTCTGTTTTTGAATTCCTTGCAGATTGGACATGCTTAAATAATATTAGGGCCAGCCCTTTCATCTGTTTACTGTTTAGATTTTATAAGGTTCTTCATAGTCATCATTGAGGGGAGTGGGTGAAAGACATTAACCTCTCAAATCAGAAAACAGCCATGAGAATATTAACTTATGTAATACATAGAATCTTCTTACTATAGGGCTTTTCCCTGCTTCCTCCTTTTCTGATCCTTTTTCAGCTCTTCTTTAGAATAAGTAAATTTTCTCAGCCTAGAGGAGGCATCTTTTATAACATGTGGGATGTGTTAAAATCTTCATCTTTCCCAAGTTCACTCTTTGTGGCCCTAGAGATTTGTGCCCAAGCCATTTAGTGGAATCAACACATGATTCTAATTTGTGAGAATGGGGAAGTTGTTGATTGCTTGCGTTTGCCTTTCTGACTTCATTTCTAAAGATGTTCTCTTTTGGAACCGAGACCCACTTTGAAGTGAAATAGCCCCTTTGTAATCAGGTTTGTTTCCTGATTCAGACTCCTGTCCTTCCATTTCAGGTATTTGCCAATGTGGAAAAGTCTAATCTGAGGAACTCTATTTTCTTTCTTTCTTTTTTTAAGCAGCTGGAGGAGTTTTTCTTCCTAGCATGCTGCTGTTGTAATTAACAACAGCAGCATGTCACCTGATGGTATTAACCCAGATCTTGTGAAACCTGTGCTTGTTGCGGCCATTATTCTGCTGGATCCTCCATCCAAATGGAGACAGGAATTTTTTCCTCTGATGTTGTTATGTGGATGTGTTTAGATCAGTAATCCTTTGCGCCTAAATTAAAAGCAAAACAAAAATTCAAGAAGTCTTTTTAAGGTCCAGGGAGTTGCAGTCCTGCAAGGTGGTTGAGTGGCATCTGCCCCTTTCTAGGACAAACTTCAGCATTTGGAGCAGAGATGCATTGCATTCTTCCTGGACATATTTTTGGGGTAAATAATTATGCTAACATGTTTATATCAATAGCTGTTACATAGTGGATAGTTTGTAGGGCAAGGGAATGATCCCCCTGCCCTAACTTAACTTGGCATTACATTTTCTGCTTTTTTGATTTTTTTTGCTGACTGGAAAAGTTGCATCCAAAGTGAGAATTATTCCATATTTTAACCTTTGAGCTGGCTGCTAAGGTCTCCTTGGGGACAAGGACAGTTTGTAGTTATTTATAGCCTGAAAGAAGAGCAGTAAGCCTGTAAACTGCCAGCACACACTGAGGCTTGGGAGTCGGAGCATTCTGTTGTTATCCTAGTGGGTTTAGTGACTTGAGAGTCATGTACCTTCTTATTCATCTTCAGCTTGCCTTGATCTATCTAGATGAGCCTTACTAGCTAGGCATTTCTATGAAATTATAACACAGATTGAGGAGAGGAAGGAGAAACAGGCTTTTTATGTACAAGTGCATATCTAATCCTCACAATCATTTTAGAATCTATACTTACCTAAGAAATACCTGTAAACTGGGAAAATCTTAAAAGTACTGACTTGAACACATAATACTATGCTTGTTTCTAGGTTTTCCTTATATACAACAGTTACAAAGCAGTTCAGCTCTTAATTAGAGAAATATTTCGCTATGCCAGAAATGTGTTGTACATCTTAGCCTGGTATAGAAAAAATTTAGTTACATGCCTAGTCATGTTTTTACATATGTACATATTTACACTGGTCTGTATTTAATAAATGTTAGTTATCTTTTCTCCATACATCCAGAATCCAACCCAGTGTCAGATACAAAAACAGTAGATCAAATATAAGTAGATGCTAAGGATTTCCCTCAGTCAATATATTGGAATTTTATTATAATATATAGTATTTAACTTGAGGCAAGGCACAGTGGCTCATGCCTGTAATTTCAGCCCTTTGGGAGGCCGAGGTGGGTGAGGAGTTCGAGACCAGCCTGACCAACACAGTGAAACCCCGTCTCTACTAAAAATACAAAAATTACCTGGGCATGTTGGTGGGCGCCTGTAATCCCAGCTACTTGGGAGGCTAAGACAGGAGAATTGCTTGAACCCGGGAGGTTGAGGTTGCAGTGAGCCGAGACCATGCCATTGTACTCCAGCCTGGGCAACAAGAACGAAACTCTGTCTGAAAAAAAAAAAAAAAAAAAAGAATTTGACTTGAAATAAGAGTTTAGCTTGGGTTCCTGACAGCTGCTGTAATGGTACTTCTATAACCAGGATTGACTTATTCTGGGAAATGTACTTTTCTCACTATTGTCTTGGGGATTCAGGAACTCCCCCCATAGCTCTGTACGTTTCCCTTTTCTTCCGTTTTCTTGGATTTGAAAAGATTTTTAATTAGGGAAGGGTATAAATAGTTTTGTAATGTACTCAATAAATTCTTAAAGTTGGAGTGACTTGATAGTTTTCTTTTTAAAATGTGTTATCGTTTTAAAAGTATGCCTGGATTCCTATAGCTACATTCATTCAACAACTCCTAAACTTTAATTTATTAACTAGAACTCATTAGGGAAAAATGATCCCAAAAAAGAAGGAGTCTAGTTACTCAACCAAAACTTCACTGAACAAATATTTACTGAGTGCCTGTTATGCCATTCTAGGCACAGGGGGATACTATTCTCGTTGAGCTTAACTTCTAGTAGGGAACACAATAGGCAAGTGAAAAAATAAAAAGATAATTTCAGGTAGTGGTAATAAAAAAGAAAATAAAATAGGGTAATGTGATGAGAGGAATAGGCTAGAAGTGGAAGCGGCTTCAGATTGGGTGGTCAGGGAAGACCCCTCTGAAGATAACTTCATTTGATAGGAGACCTAAATGACAAGAAGGACCCACCTATAAAAAGACCTGAGGGAAGAAAGAGTTTTCTAGGCTGGGGAAAGAGCCCAATGTGTTTGTGGATTAGAGTTAAAGGCCTGAGTGACTAAAACATCAGGATTGAGAAGATTGTTAGAGAAGGTCAGGGAGGTATGCTGAGGCCATGGTGGTCATGACGAAAAGGTTGATTTTACTCAGATAGCAATGGAGGCCACTGAAGAATTCCTTTCTTGTCTCTTATTTGGGTCTCGATGTATAAGCCTCTTCACAACTTGGAAAAATTAATTGTAAAGGCTACTAATTCCTTTTTAAATTTTTTAATTTACTATTTGAATAGGTAATATATTTACATGGTTCAAAATTCAGAAAGTATTAAGAGGAATACAGTGGGACTTCTTCCCACTCAGGTGTACCCAGTTTCCTTCCATGGGGTAACCAGCATCCCTAGAGCCTTGTGTCTTTTCGGAGATATTCTATATGTTAAAACAAATGTATATTTTCTATTAAAAAATGGAGCTTCCTTATTTTTTCAGAGATGCATATTATTACATTATCTGTATCATAGTTTATTTAATCCACTGTTGATGAACTTACAGGTTATTTCCATTTTTGTGTGTTTATAAATAGTCCCCATAGTGAAAAACCTTTTATATTTGTCATTTAAAACATATCAGTAGGGATACATTTCTAGAAGTGAAATTGCTGGATTAAAGGGGATGCACATTTTTTACTTTGATAGACATTGCCCTTCACAGAGATTGTAACAATTTATACACCAACCAGAAATGTTTTCTTTACCCTGGGTAAGTGTTATCAAACATTTTGATCTTTGCCAATTCAGTGAGTGAATCAATGTGTGATTTAATTTGCATTTTTATCTTGAATGAGAGTTGAACATCTTTTCATATATTTAAGAACCATTGGGTATTTCCATTTCTGTACACCGTTGGTTGTTCTTTGCCCATTTTTCTGTAAGGCTGTGGACTTTTTTCTTCTTGATCTCTAGATTCACTTGGTATTGGTAATCCCCCTATAGGTGCAGTGTTTAAGAATTTAAAAAATGAAAACAAGCTGGGCACAGTGGTTCATGCCTGTATTCCCAGTGCTTTGAGAAGCCAAGGCAGGAGGATTGCCTGAGGCCAAGAGTTTGAGACGAGCCTAGGCAACATAGCAAGACCCTGTCTCTACAAATTTTTTTTTTTTAATTTAAAAGAAAAAACAAAAAAAACAGGCATCTTTAATTTGCAAAGTTTTACAAAGCATGAACCTGATAAAAGACATAAGAGAACCTCAGTCTTTCCTTTGCTGATTGAGGTCTGTCTGAAGCCCTGAGTTTCGTTTTAAGCAGTGTCTCTAAAATTTTTTTAAGTATATTTAGTATTTTGTTGGACTAGATTGAACTGCAGAAAGTTTACTCATAACAAATATCAAAAGTCATTTAAACCTCACAACAGTAGAAGTCAGTATGACCTGTAATAACTACCCTTGGGGTAATGAGAAAGAAAAGATTACCTCCTGGGCTGTATATGATTGAGCACACTGTAACAGAAGAAACAAAAGGCTCCTTTTAGGTCACATTAGTTTCTCAAAAATTAGTATACAAAAGTCTTACAGTTTTTTTGTTTGTTTTTTTGTTTTGCAGTTGTCATCAATCTTTTTTGGCATCTTCTGTTTTGGAAAACGCAAACATCTCGGGTTGAAAATAGTTATGACACTGGGGCTTTTCTTTACTTGGAAACTGTACAAAGCTTTAAACCAGAGGAAAACAGAGAGAGAGTTAGGCTTTTAAAAAGTCCCTAACAGACCATTCTCTGGCAAGAAGTATGTTCCCAGCCGTCTAGCTTGTACGTGCTGTGTATTATGTTGAACCACATGAAATTGCTGATATTCAACTATTTTTGTCATATAAAACAACAGTTTCATGATTCAGTCTAATGTCTTCACAGTCTTGTTCCTGTCATCTTAAAACTGATGGATATAAGTAAGGCTAATTCATAGATAACATGTATGAGATTCATGCCTCTCTCTCTGTTAACTGGTTGATTTTATTTTAATTCTCTGGATAAGTAGATTAGACTGATGATGGAGAAATGCTCATGGGAAATAAGTGAAAGATTTAAAAAGTGACTGCACAAGCTGTCTGTGTAACACTTTTCAGAGGGTGTTCTAGCCTAGCTCTGTAAATACTGCAAAATAAACTATTGGGACATTTTCCTTTATTGTACAGGGAATTTGTCTTCTATCTTGAAAGAATTCTGATTATGCAAGAGTTTAGTTCAGATTAGTTACTGATTTTTGTTTTCAAAATGAAATTATAACAAGGCTTTCTCTTCTTGTAGAATAAATATATACTTGATACTGGATGAAAAACTCAGTTTTACCAGGACGGGGATTAGAGGTACTAGGCTGGGAGTTTTGGGCTTTGTAATATAATTTATCTGAAATAACAAATTAATTACTCTTATTACGTTACAAATCTGATATACTCAGCATTGTTCAAAGGGCTGTTTTAGAGATACATGAAAAAAACAGAAAACTTAATGAACTTGAATGCAACTGGATGAAGTGTTTCAGTCATCAGAGTATTTTTTTTTTTTTTTTTTGAGATAGAGTCTCGCTGTGTTGCAGGCTGGAGTGCAGTGGCACCAACTCAGCTCTCTGCAACCTCCGCCTCCCAGGTTCAAGCGATTCTCGTGCCTCAGCCTGTTGAGTCACGTGCAACCACGCCCAGCTAATTTTTGTGTTTTTAGTAGAGACGGGGTTTCGCTATGTTGGTCAAGCTGGTCTTGAACTCCTGACCTCGTGATCTGCCCACCTCGGGCTCCCAAAGTACTGGGATTACAAGCGTGAGCCACCACGCCTGGCCTTCATTAGAGTATTTGTATTGAATTCTTTGAGTTCCAGGCAGGCTGTGCTAGATGATAAGGGATAGATAGGATAGTTGCAGGTTCTGTTTAAGGAGCTTAAAGTCTACAGGAGTCAGCAGAAGTGTTCATAAGTATAAAAGAAGGCAGAAAAGAAGTGCACCGTAGGTTCAGTTGAAAGCATTATCTGTGCATCACGACAGCATTACAGGTTGAATATCCACTTATCTGAAATGCTTGAGACCAGAGTGTTTTGGATTTCAGATTTTTCCAGATTTTTGGGAATAGTTTTGTTATGTACTTACTGGTTCAACATTCCTTATCTGAAATCCAAAGTGTTCCAACGAGCATGTCATGTCAGTGCTCAAAAACTTTTGGATTTTGGAACTTTTCAGAGCAGGGATACTCAACCTGTAATTCATTTTTGTTTGTCCTTCTGTCTGTCCTCCAAAGTTTAATATTCTAGTTAGAAATTATATTGTTGACTTGAATCACATCAAAACTGGTTAATGACTTCATGGTCTTATAATACCCACTAGGAAGCATTCCGTTAGAGATTTTTATTAGTTGCTAGCTGTTACTACCTTCTTTGGAAATCAAGCAGTATTACAGTTGACAGAGATATTTTAAAGTGCATTTTTTTATGTAACTCGAAGAGGTCTGTTCTCACAGGTCAGAATTTAATAGAGCAAGCAGGAAAATAAATGGTGGTGTATGTTCAGCCTCAGAGTTTGAGTGTACTAGAAAGTTTGGTAAGCTTTGGAAAATAAATTTCTCAATAGAGAATGCAGACAGACTGTATTAACTTGTTTGAAGGCAGGAGCAATGTATTTTGACTTTAGCTATCTACTGCAGAGGTTCTCAAACTCTAATCCTCAGGTAGATCTCCTCTTTTCTAAAATTTTTTTCTGCTGGTCATCTGCAGCAGTTGGCATGAAGTGCTAGAGAGTTCACGTAGCACTAGGCTACTTTGCTGATGAACACTTTGCCCATGGTTCCTGCTATGAGTGAAATTAATTAGACTTGTGCTGTCCTAGTCAATTTCCTTCCCAGCAGGTTGTTTGGTTAGAGCTCCTCAGAGTCTGAGACAGATTCTCCAGTTCTGCTGGATGTGGGGTTAGAGATTTTTAAAAATTAGAAGAAAGGAAAAGATGTAGCTACAAAATAAGTCAGAAGCAAAAAAGGTGGGAAAAAATGGTCAAGATCAAAGTAGTAGTTTCTTTTTTCTGGTTATAATAATGAACCAAGGATGAATAACAACAATTAAGGCATTAAAATAAACTGGTTATTAAAATTTGGCCTTTTCCTGGGCTTAGATAATTCATAAATTGTTCATTGTTAGATAAGTTTGAAGTTTTTTTAACCTCAAAATAAGTTCAAATTGGTATTTTAGGATTACTCAGTGTAGAGCTGTGCCTATAATCCACCTCTCCAGAGCCAAATTTTTTGTTCTTAACTAACGCATAAAATCAAACCTTCATTGCCACCCGGTCCCAAAGTAGGAATTTTGAAATTTCATTCTGGCCATTAATGGTAATTGGGATTTGTAAAACTAGCTAATTTATACTTACTTGTTAATGGAAAAATAAAACAGTTCTTTGAGAATGTGTTTTCCATCAAATGCAAGCCTATCTTGGAGGTGACCACAGTAGCATTTGGCCTCTTCATGTTATCATGGAATCATGAATTGCACAAGCCAGGGAGGCCCAAATGCCACTGCAGTGCTTAGTTTGCTAGCTTAAGTGAGACAGCACACCGTGTTAGCTTCATCTGTGATTTCACAGATGCTTTAATTGTAAATTCCTGGCTGGGCGTGGTGGCTCGTGCCTGTAATCCCAGCACTTTGGGAGGCCGAGGTGGGCAAATCATGAGGTCAGGAGATCGAGACCATCCTGGCTAACACGGCGAAACCCTGTCTCTACTAAAAAGACAAAAAATTAGCTAGGCGTGGTGCGGGCGCCTGTAGTCCCAGTAACTCAGGAGGCTGAGGCAGGAGAATGGCATGAACCCAGGAGGCGGAGCTTGCAGTGAGCCAAGATCGCCACTGTACTCCAGCCTGGGCAACAGAGGAGAGATTCCGTCTCAAAAAAAAAAAAAAGTAAATTCCTGTAAGATAGTGTTTATGACCATGGGAATAGCATCTCATTCCATTTATGAGTATTACTCTGTGAAAGTGCAACTGTAGTTTATTCATCTCCTCGTTTATTATTTGTCAGTGAATATTTGTGAGTTGAGTTATTGTGTGATTTGTTGTTACTTTTTTTTTTCCCTCTGTCTCCCAGGCTAGAGTGCAATGGCGACATCTTGGCTCACTGCAACCTCCACCTCCACCTCCACCTCCTGGGTTCAAGCTATTCTCTGTCTCAACCTCCCAAGTAGCTGGGATTACAGGCACGCATTATCACACCCGGCTAATTTTTGTATTTTTAGTAGAGATGGGGTTTCGCCATGTTGGCCAGGCTGATCTCGAACTCCTGACCTCAGGTGACCCGCCTGCCTTGGCCTCCCAAAGTGCTGGGATTACAGGCGTGAGCCACCATGCCCAGCCTGTTGTTACTTGTTATACCTCTTTCTGCAAAGGATTTGAGGCAGATTCCAAAAATACTTAACATATAAAAGATTAAAAGTTGAGAGAATTATAGCAAAGGGAATAATTAAGAAAATAAAACTATTATAGAATGAACATATGATTCTGTATAAAATATAGCATCTAAAGCAGGCATATGGGCTTATAGTTTTAAGAGATGAGTCACAAACTTGTCTCAGGATTTCTTAGTAGCCAAGCAAGGAGGGCAACATGATCAGTTATAAGATTCATGTTGTTTGGCCTTTGAAAACAAACTAGGTGTTCAGGAAATTTCTCCCTTGTATATTATAAACCAGAGATGTGTGATATAATGGGATATATCCTTACACAATTGCTCCAATATCAAAACAATAAAAATAAAGCAGAACACGACAAAAAGTAGTTTATACCCAAGTACCTGTCATCCCTAATTAACAGATATCTGTATTATCATATTTTCCTTGTATCCTTATTTTATTTTATTTTATTTTTTATTTATTTATTTTTTTTTTGAGACGGAGTCTCGCTCTGTCACCCAGGTTGGAGTGCAGTGGCGCGATCTCGGCTCACTGCAAGCTCCGCCTCCCGGGTTCACGCCATTCTCCTGCCTCAGCCTCTCCGAGTAGCTGGGACTACAGGCGCCCGCCACCACGCCCGGCTAATTTTTTTGTATTTTTAGTAGAGACGGAGTTTCACCGTGGTCTCGATCTCCTGACCTCGTGATCCGCCCGCCTCGGCCTCCCAAAGTGCTGGGATTACAAGCGTGAGCCACCGCGCCCGGCCGTATCCTTATTTTAAAAGAATCACACAAGAGATAAACTTGAAGCATCTTATATTATTTTCCCACTCTCCTCCTTCCTTCCTTCTCCCAGTATGAAACTGATATATAGGCTGTCAAGGCTGTTTTTGTTGTTGTTGTTGTTTTTTACTTTTACTATATCGTATATCTGTAAATAATATATAAACCTTAAATTTGCATAAATAATATACTGTACATGTCATTCCTAAACTTGCTTTTTTTATTAGCGCTGTGTTTGATGTCCATGGTGCTGTAGATCTAGTTCTTTTATTTTATTTTATTTTTTGAGATGGAGCTTTGCTCTTGTTGCCCAGGCTGGAGTGCAATGGTGCGATCTCGGCTCACCACAACCTCTGCCTCCCAGGTTCAAGCGATTCTCCTGCCTCAGCCTCCCAAGTAGCTGGGATGACAGGCACGTGCCACCACAGCCAGCTAATTTTGTGTTTTTAGTAGAGACAGGGTTTCTCCATGTTGGTCAGGCTGGTCTCGAACTCCCAACCCCAGGTAATCCTCCCACCTCAGCCTCCTTGGGAGCAAAGTGCTGGGATTACAGGCGTGACCCACCGTGCCCAGCCTAGTTCATTAATTTTAAATCCTGAAGTATAGTTTTCTGTTATATGGAAGTAATACAAATTAGTTATCTATTCCCCTACTAAAGATTTTCAGTGTTTCTAGTTTTTCACTGTTATTAATGTTGCCATATTGAAAACCCTTGTCTGTATCTTGTGCCCACGTGTAGAGTTTCTCTAGGGCAGCAGTTCTCAAAGGATCATCTGGGAACTTGTTAGAAATGCAAACTTGGGACCATCCCAAATCTCTGAATCAGAAACTCTGGCGGTGGGGCCAGCAATCTGTTTAAAAGGAGATTCTGGTGCACTCTACACTTCAGAATCACAGCTCTAGCTCATGTATCGTTAAAAGTGGAGTTACTGAGTTTTAGGGTACATGTATTTTCCACTGTACTAGATAACACTCAATTGATTTCACAGAAATAATTTATATATCAATTTTTTATTAAGTCCCTTTGTCATGTATTACAAGCTTTTTTTTTTTTTTTAGTTTGTCTTTTGGCTTTGTTTATGGTGCTTAAAAATTGTAACCAAATTCACCAATTAAAAAAAATTGTGGCCAGGCGTGGTGGCTCATCCCTGTAATCCTAGCACTTTGGGAGGCCAAGGTGGGCATACTGCTTGAGTCCAGGAGTTCAAGACCAGCCTGGGCAACATGGCAAAACCCTGTCTCCACAAAAAAATACAAAAAATTAGCAAGGCGGTATGGTGGTGCAAACCTGTAGTCTCAGCTACTCGGGAGGCTGAGGTGGGAGAATTGCTTGAGCCTGGGAGGCAGAGGTTGTAGTGAGCCGAGATTGCACCACTGTACTGCAGCCTGGGTTACAAAGTGAGACCCGTCTCAAAAAAAATAGTAAAAATTGTATATATTTGAGGTATGCAGCATAATACTTTGATTTGCATATGCGTAGTGAAATGATTACTATAGTCAAACCAATTAACATATCCATTATCTGACAGTTACCGTGTGTGTGCATGTGTAGGTGGTAAAAACACCTAAAATCTCTTCTGGCAAACTTCCATTATACAATACAATATTATTAAGTGTAGCTCACATGTTGTACAGTAGATCTCTAGATGAATTCATCCTACCTATCTGCAACTTTGTACCCCTTGACCTACATCTCCCCAGTCCCACTCCCTCATCCCCAAGTTCACCAGTTTTTTGAATGGCTTTGGTATTTAGAAAGGCTTTGGAGGGAAGAATTTTGAGTTGGATTTGATTTGCTACTGAGACACCCCATTGAGATATATAGCAGTTATTGGAGAATGGTCTGAGGCTTATGAGAGAGGTGAGAGTTGTAGAGATTTGGAAAACTTGTATAAAGGTAGAAATTTGACATTGTTGGGATGGATGAAATTGCCATAAAGATATGTCTGACTGATGAAAAAACAAAAAATTGACATAAAGAGAACGTAGATTGAGAAAATGATTGACGATTAAACGATGGGGAGCAACAGTGGACGAAGATAATCTAGTAAAGGAGACTGAGGAATGATCACAAAACAGGGTAAGGAGAAGAATCTGAAATATAGAGTGGTGACAGGAATGTAAGCAGGGAGAGATCACGAATGCTGCAGAGAAAGGAATACATCTAAGAAAGGTGTAAAAATATTCCCCTTCAAGAGAGCAGCTAGCAATGGGTTGAGGAATAGAAGATTCCTTAAGTTTGCAGTGAAGCATAGGAGAAGATGAAGCAAACTTAGAGAGGGTAATGAGGTCATTTTGCTTTAGGAGTAGAGTATTTTTACCCCAAAGGAAGGAGCCCATGGCAAGTTATGTCTGGTGTTAATGATGCTGTCTCCTCTTCAGGCAGCCTTTTCATAGATATACTTTAAATGCCCTTTGAGTAAATTCATTCAGCAATAGAGTTATTGAGTATTGTGCAGAGGTATAGGGTGATGTAATTGTGACTAGGTGACTACTTTACATTAGATAGTCTTCTCTGATGTTAACATTTAAATTTAGGACCTCGGCTGCGTGTGGTGGCTCACGCCTGTAATCCCAGCACTTTGGGAGGCCTAGGAGGGTGGATCACCTGAGGTCGAGAGTTCAAGACCAGCCTGACTAACATGGAGAAACCCCATCTCTAGTAAAAATACACAACTAGCCAGGTGTGGTGGTGCATGCCTGTAATCCCAGCTACTCTGGAGGCTTAGGCAGGAGAATCACTTGAATCCAGGAAAGGTGGAGGTTGCGGTGAGCCGAGATCGCACCACTGCACTCCCGTCTGGGCAACAAGAGCGAAACTCTATCTCAGGAAAAAAAAAAAAAAAAAAAAAAATTTTAGGACCTCAATGGTAAGAAGCCACTCAAACAATATGGAGACAAAATTTCCAGCCTCTAGCAGGTCCGACAATAGTTAGGATAGTATCTCAATAATCTAATAAAGTTTTCTTGCTTCTTGGATCTGACCAGGGTGAAGAGGGAACAGAAATCTTTGCCCCCTGACTTTGGAAATCTCGTTTAACCTTCAAACTGGCGATGTCAAGGGTTCCAAGTCCTCCACCTCCGGCAGAAATGTCGAGTGGCCCTGTAGCTGAGAGTTGGTGCTACACACAGGTAAGTTGAAGTTTTCACCCTGTGAATCTTGCATCTGGGGAAGATTTGGTGGACGAAAGGAGTAGGATTGCTTTTCCACATTGGGCTTCTTGCTTTCTCTGGAACATAACTGCCAAAAAGCAGATAGATAAGGTACTTGTCAGCGTCAGGTTCCTTAGTTTTCCATGTGGAATCTAAATTCCCTAGGCTAGTGTTTTTCAGTGGAGGTCGAAAGGGAATCTTTGAAACTAGATCTGCTTAACATTGCCCTTGATGAAAGTGTGTTCTGAGTTTCCTCTGTTGGGGAAACAAGTTTGAGATGTGCAACCCCAGGCCGTGACATCAACATTTTAGTAACAGAGACCCATTTTAAGTACGGTTTTATCATATGCTTTCCCAGCCCTGTCCATGGTGGTGGTGGGTTTTTTGTTTTTTGTTTTTTGTTTTTCCTATATGTTTCTCTCACTTTCCATCTAGTGTTCTCAGCAGCTGAAAAAAGTTGTAAAAGCTATTGGTCAGTGTGAGATTTCTTAAAATGTGGATGAGGAACCTAAGATGAGAAAAACCTGAAAACTGCTATCTTCCTATCAGGATCATGCAGAGGGAGGGAGGGGAAATGATAATCTGCTCTTCAGCCTGTTTTTTCAGGTTGTCCACTTCCTATTTAATTGCTTCCTGTTTTTCTATCAACAGATTAAGGTAGTGAAATTCTCCTACATGTGGACCATCAATAACTTTAGCTTTTGCCGGGAGGAAATGGGTGAAGTCATTAAAAGTTCTACCTTTTCATCAGGAGCGAATGATAAACTGAAATGGTGAGGAAGAATACGTCTAGCTGTAAAAATTTTTCTGAAGTTGTCTGTTTTGTTTGGTTTTATGGGACACTGACAAGAATGTAATTTCCATGAAGGCCAGGACTTTTGTTTTGTTCTTACTGTATTTCCCAGTGCCTAGCACAGTGCCTGGCACATAATAGGTACTCACTAAATATTTGTTGAATTAATTCAATGAGTATATCAGAAATCAGCAAACTCAAGCTATAGGGTAATGTAAATAATTAAAGAAAGCCAGTGTTATAAATGATATCCATAAATGGAATGACTGGTGACTGCTTGGCAAACTAGTGAGTGTTCTTCTAAAAGAGTTAGCTCCAGCTAACTATAGCTATGCATGAGTAAGGGCTGACCCTTGCCAGATTTTCTGATTTTTCAAGAAAAGCAAGAAATCTAGATTTTAACATAAAAATCTCTTTTAAATTACCTGCTTTTAAACAAGAAAGGGGATTTATTTGCTTATGTAACTGTATTGACAGGGTATAGGATGGGTTTGAAGGTAGCTTGATCCAGCAAGCCAGTGGTTAGAGTAAGAACACCATCTCTGCCCTGGCCCTGTTCTCCACGCTCTTGGACATCTCAGGTCTGGCTTCTCTTGTGCTTGAGGGATAACTGGCAGTACCAATGGGTATAATCTACTACATGCTAGCAAAAGTCTTTGAGCTTTCTCTGAACTGTGTGGCCAGGAATATGTCGTACATGCACCAATTGTTTTACGTTTGCATTCCCTGAACTAATCCCTGGAGCAGGGAAAATATGATCCAAGAGTGAGGATCAGTCTCATTCAGACTGTGTGTCATATTGCCTGAGGAGCAGGCAGTTGAGGATACAACCATATACCCACTGCAAAGACCAAAACACATGTCTCTGAACTACCAGTTTTGACCTCTGATAACCCACCAAAAGTTATTTTTTCATTCATTTAGTATTTGTTGGCTATATATTGTGCATTTTACTACTAAGTGTTGAGAGAGATGTGTATTGTTAGACATTGTATTTAAATCCTCATCATTAGCAAGGTGTATAGTAATGTATGTGGCATATGCACTCCCTAGAGAGACACTGGATTGGGCCACCTGTTTGAGAGAGGTGCAATAATACAGACAAGGCCTAAGGATACATATGACCTATGTACTGCATGTAGTGGAAGCAGCGTCTGAAACCCGTGCATTTGACTAATGATATTTACAACTTAGTTGAACCTCTTCTGTCTGAATTTTGTTTTGATCTCTCCATAACAGATTGGCATCTCTAACACTATTTAGAAGTCTGGCCTGGAATTCTGTGCTGTGTAATGATAATTTACTTTTGTCTGTGCTTCCTTCATATTGCCTCTTTTATTTTAGTCTTAGAATATTGTTGCCAGATTGGTAAAATATCTATAAAAGATTATGTATATTATTATCTATAAAAGATTATTCACACTTTTTTTTTTTTTTTTTTTTTGCGACAGAGTCTCACTCTATCGCCCAGGCTGGAGTGCAGTGGCGCGATCTTGGCTCACTGCAACCTCTGCCTCCTGGGTTAAAGCGATTCTCCTTCCTCAGCCTCTGGAGAAGCAGGGATTACAGGTGCCCGCCAGCAAGCCTGGTATTTTTAGTAGAGACAGGGTTACACCATGTTGGTCAGGCAGTTCTCGAACTTAAGTGATCTGCCTGCCTTGGCCTTCCAAAGTGCTGGGATTACAGGCATGAGCCACCGTGCCTGGTCCACACATTTCTTTTTTTTTTTCCTTTTTCTTTTTTGAGATGGAGTTTCGTTCTTGTTACCCAGGCTGGAGCGCAGTGGTGTGATCTCAGCTCACTACAACCTCTGTCTCCCAGGTTCAAGCGATTCTCCTGCCTCAGCCTCCTGAGTAGCTGGGATTACAGGTGCCTGCCACCACGCCCAGCTAGTTTTTTTGTTTATTTTTTATTTTTTATTTTTAGTAGAGACAGGGTTTCACCACGTTGGCCAGGCTGGCCTCGAACTCCTGACCTCAAGTGATGCGCCCACTTCGGCCTCCCAAAGTGCTGAGATTACAGGGGTGAGCCACCGCACCTAGCCTGTTGTTTACTTTTTAAAAGGTGGCCCATTTTGCTCTACAAAAGTGGTTCCCAGCGGGTGTGGTTGCTTATTCCCGTAATCCCAGCACTCTGGGAGGCTGAGGCAGACGGATCGCTTGAGCTCAAGCATTCAAGACCAGCCTGGGCAATATGGCGAAACCCCATCTCTACAAAAATTAGCTGGCCATGGTGGTGCACATCTGTAGTCCCAGCTACTCAGGAGGCTGGTGTGGGAGGATCACCTGAGCCCAGGGAGATCGAGGTTGCAGTAAGCCATGATCATACCACTGCACTCCAGCCTGGATGACAGAGTAAGACCCTGTCTCAAAAAAAAAAGAAAAAAGTTGTTCCCAACTAGTCATTCTACTGAATTATATTCTTCTGTGGGGCCTGCATTTGTTTTTTAAACATCTCCCTCTCTTGAGTCTGATGTTCCAGTTCTATCAAAATGGATGCTTTTGACATTTTTTTTTTTGTATCTGTTTTGGACAGGTGTTTGCGAGTAAACCCGAAAGGGCTAGACGAAGAAAGCAAAGATTACCTGTCACTTTACCTGTTACTGGTCAGCTGTCCAAAGAGTGAAGTTCGGGCAAAATTCAAATTCTCCATCCTGAATGCCAAGGGAGAAGAAACCAAAGCTATGGGTAAATGTTCTCCTCTTTGTTCAACTCTGAAGTTTCACATCCAGAAGTTTCATACACTGACAAGTTGTGGCTTTGATCTGGTTTTTGCGTAACCTTAAATATGACTTTTTTATTCCACCCCAGAGAGTCAACGGGCATATAGGTTTGTGCAAGGCAAAGACTGGGGATTCAAGAAATTCATCCGTAGAGATTTTCTTTTGGATGAGGCCAACGGGCTTCTCCCTGATGACAAGCTTACCCTCTTCTGCGAGGTGAGTCCTTGTATTCTGCTGAGACTAGTAGTTGCCAGACCTGATGGATATTGGTAGACTTAATTATATTGTATCAGGGATGTAGAGTAAGAAAAAACCCCAAGTGGAGTAGTGCTGCACAAATGTTATTTATGTGACTGATTGAGCTACCTGATGATTTCAAGGTTGTTGGGCATCTCAGCTTTCCATTTGTTACTGTTCTTAAAAACAAAGATTGTATGCTACCTTGGTATGTGTCAGTTTTAAGTTGCTTGGGTCAGGAGTTTTCACTGTGGGATTTTTTTCAGATAGCATTTGAAAGGACTGTCACATCAAGCTAAATATGTGTATCTGTTCTTTATACTTTCTGGCTCCTTAAGTGTGAGGGCCATGTGTGTTTGCAGATTACTTACCTTTCCTGCTCTTTGAACTAGATTCTTATCAAGAGCTGAGGCCTATGGTTTGTCTTGCTGGAGTAATTGTGAAATAAGAAGATGAGAACCATTTTTTTCCTAGGGTGAAAGCTATGTAAAGCTCTCTAACTCACAGTTAGCTCAGAGAGTTAGCTGTAGTCAGTTAGGAAAGTCCTCTCACCAGTGACCTAAGAGCTTTTCCCAGGTTTACAGGAGAAGCCTTGAAGTAAAATTCCCAAACCAAGAATGAGTTGGAAAGTGGTTTCTTTAATGAGTATATACTGATTAGTCATTTCATGCTGTTATGAATACATTTAGAAATACTGACAAGCTCACAGTGTAATAAATGAATAAAATCTCTAGTCAACTGGGGCATTAGTGTTCCCTGCACATGGTGTGGTTGAGGAACCACTTCCTGAGCAGCACCTCTTGATAATAATAAACAGTGTATCATCATGGGGGATGGTACAGTTGTTCCCCAATTGCCAGCTCACTCTGTCAAATAATAGGTTCACACTGTGAGTTAATGACAGTTTCAAAGGCCTATCACCACCTGAGTAGCAGGGAAGGGAGTCCCTTAGGAATCTTGCCCTTTTGCAGAAAAGGCCTAGCTGTCGGTAGCAGGCTTCTGTATTTCTTTCTTTTGTTTTTTGAGACGGAGGCTTGCTCTGTCACCCAGGCTAGAGTGCCGTGGCGCGACCTTGGCTCACTGCAACCTCTGCCTCCTAGATTCAAGTGATTCTCCTGCCTTAGCCTCCCAAGTAGCTGGGATTATAGGCGTGTGCCACCAGGCCTGGCTAATTCTTGTATTTTTAGTAGGGATGGGGTTTCACCATGTTGGCCAGGCTGGTCTCGAACTCCTGACCTCAAGTGATCCACCTGCCTCAGCCTGCCAAAGTGTTGGGATTACAGGTGTGAGCCACCACGCCCAGCCAGCCTTCTGTATTGCAACAGAGTAGTTGCAAATGATTAGAAAACTTTGGAGGCAGTTTCTTATAATACCACACTAAATATGTAAAATATAGTTTGCATAAATTGGTATCCCCTCTCCTTTTTAATTACTAAGTAAAAGAAGGAAATACTAGAGTGATAGCATCTATAATAAATACATAAAATGTGGCAGTTCTTTTATGTCTGATAAACTTGGAGTGTGAATTCTGTGTAAATCTAACTGGTCACAGATTATACTCAGTTGCCTGAATGAAGAAATGAGAATTTAGCTGGTTTTACGTGAGGTTAGATGTTATGTAAACAGATCACAGTTTGAATCTTCACTATCTTAGAGACCTGCATTTCAGAAAAACTTAAAAATAGTAGAAAATTCTAGTTTCTATTGGAAATGAAAGCCAATCTTGAAACTGTTCTCTGAAGAAAATCTCCCCTAAATACTGCATCTGGCAGTATTAGGCAATACCATAACCTTTACTGCAGCTTTTTTGAGTCCACAGTGGGTCCAGCCTTTTCTCATATGCTTCCCCCTCTGTTCCCAATCCATTCCAGCTGCTCCAACCCCTGTCTTCACAGTCTTGATTTGGAAACCAGTTGGCCTGCCCTCACTTGGCAGTCTCTTATCCTGTGGTTAAATCCGAGGCCAAGTTCCAGCTCGGTCTCTCTTTCCCTTCACTTCCCCATATGAAATTCTCTTAGGAGAAATCCTGTGGTTAAGTTTAGATGTGCCTTGACTTAGATGGGAAGTGAGATGACACTTTAGAAACGAGGAGATGTTGAACAGGGAAACGTCTGCTGGGTTCTGCTGATGCCATCGGTTTCTTACCATCGAACCAGGTGTGCCATCTGTTCCTCTCACACTTCTCTGTTGGCCACAGGTGCTGAGTGTTGCTTCTCATACTTGGGCTTATGCCTAGTGAGACTTGTTTCTGTTCCAAGGCTCTCTGTGGACTTAGTAGCATTCAGCGTTGCAAGACGGTTGCGTGGGGGTGTGTATTGGATGTGTGGGTTTTAAAGATGTCTGCAGCTCATCTAAGTTCTTAGCACTTTTCATAGCTAGGTCATTTTTGGTGCACATTTTATCCCTTTGACCTGTTGTTTCCCTTCTATCAGTGGAATATTTATAAACACATTTGTTTTAATTCATATTTACGTTTTATTTGTTATTGGTTTAATTAGTATTTTCATATTATTTAGAGGCTTTTATGAAGTTGATGTCCATATAGAAATCTAGGTTCTAGTACCCCAGTGCCCCATTCGTCACTCAGCCTTTGACTCAGGCACTTCTCATTCTCATCCTGATACAATAAATACAGTTGTTTCATAGGGATTCTGGTGCTCCCAGAGGCCACAAGAGGGACTCCTACGGTGGAAGACCGAGAAGCACCCATTTATGTTTGGCCTTTATTTCAGTGGTATTCCTGTTGTTGAATGTTTAAATGAAATTAGATTGTAGACTCTGAAAATGATGAATGGGTGGTCTTGTTTATAATGTGCCCTACATTGAGTTCACTTTCAGACAAGATCAGGTGTGTTCAGGGTGATATGACTGTAGACACTGAGATCACTTTCAGTTCTCAGTGATGTTTTACCTATTAGGAAATGTGGCAGTTCTTCCAAGTTGTTATTGCTTAGTTAACTTATTTGGAAGCATTTCCAAAACATTTCCTGAATTGTCCCTTATTACAATCCTTTGAGCTGGGTTTAGTTCTGTTTTCTTCATTTCATGTTACAAGAGGAGAGAAGCAGTGCCTAGGGAGTCAGGTAATTTTTCCTAACATTGTGCAGCAAACTAGTGTGAGGGTCATGTCAGCTCCCTATTTTCTATCTCTAGTCTGCTGCACTACATGAAGTGGAGCTGAATGCCATTCACCCAAGGAAGCACAAACTCAGGTCCCAAGCTTTCTTGACAGAGCATTTACTTTGGTAATAACAGAGAGAGACATAAGAGTCAGGAGTGGTGGCGCACCCCTGTGGTTCCCAGCTACTCCTGAGGCTGATGCAAGAGGATCACTTGAGCCCAGGAGTTCGAGGTTGTGGTGTGCTATGATCATGCTTGTGAATAGCCATTGCACTCCTACCTGGGCAACATAATTAGTCCCTGTCTGTTAAAAAATAAATAGAGACATGAAGGCATGTTTAAATTCCATTTTAAATTTTCTCTTTAATAATTTGGTCCACAGAAAATCTTCATGAAATAGTTCAGCTTCTATTGACCCTTTTCTCCAATTATTTATATTGAAAACAAATAGCCATTAGCAATAAAGAAGCATTGTATTCCAACTTTACCATACCTGCCTTTGACAGGTAGATAATCCCAGAACCTCTTTGTGATGTTGCAACTAAAGATGAAATATGAAATAACATATAAATGTGAAATATCCGACACTAATTAACTTTATTTTAATTTTTTAAGAGATGGGATGTTGATCTTGCCCAGGCTGGAAGGCAGTTGCTTAATCATAGCTCACTATAACCTGTAATCCCAGCACTTTCGGAGGCCAAGGTAGGAGAATCATTCAAGCCCAGAAGTTTGAGACCAGCCTGGGCAACATAGTGAGACCCTGTCTCTACAAAAAATTTAAAAATTAGCCAGGTATGATGGCACATGCCTGTAGTCCTAGCTACTTGGGAGGGTGAAGCAGGAGGATTGCTTAAGCCCAGGAGTTGGAGGCTACAGTGAGCTGTGATCACACCACTACCACTGCATTCCAGCCTGGGCAACAGAGGGAGACCCTGTCTCTAAATTTTTAAAACTAATAGTTTTCTACACACACACACACACACACACACACACACACACACACACTTCATAGCCTGGGAGTAGGTATTTTTGCCAAATTTTAAATAAATGAATCTATTCATTTTTACCTTTTCATCCTTTAATTATTGGATACTGGATGAAAATACCAATATTTGCTTGTTCTTGACCTACACAAATGGTGATTCAATAGGTTAACATCATTGTAGGTTATAAAGCATGAGAATATACTAAACCCACCACTCAACCTAAAAATATGACCAATAACTTGGAACTAACCTGTAATGCTTCTCCCCAATCCCTAAGATTTATTTCCCCATTCAGAGGATGATAAATAGCTATTTTGAATTTTATGTTATCATGCACTTGTTTATTATTTGTATGTCTGAATAATATATTGTTTAGGTTACTTGTTTTGGAGCTTTATGAAAATGGTGTCAGACTGTATGTAGTCATCTAAGATTTGCTTTTTCACATTATGTTTCTAAAATTTATATAACTATACTTCATCCATATTTAGTGCTGTATATAATAGTCTTGTGTGAATGTATAATTTATTCATTCTTTTGTTGATGGACATTTATGTTGTTGCTAATATTTTGCTAGTAGAAATAGTGCTCCTGTTGTAAATAAATTTGTAGGCAGTGTCTGTTTTTCCTAGATTGTTTTAATTATATAGAAGTTAAAAAATGTGTTTCCCTGGGTTTTACTTTATGTATAGATGAAATGTACAAGAATTGGCACAATCTTTAGTTTTTTATGAAATTTGTTTTTTTAAGAAAAGGATTGACTTTAAAAGTGAGACCCTTTTACAACTTGAAGTTAAGGAGATTATACAGCCTTCCTGAGACATTTTCATGCAGTCATTTATAAAATGACATAAATGTCACAGTCACGTCATCTTCACAGCTTCAGTTCTGAATGAGTCTCCACAGTCAACTTTATAGGCATTAAAAAAAATCTTTAGTTTTTCTCAGAATGGTCTCATTTTAGCATCATCATTTGCAGAGGAAAACAATCCCTTTCTAAGTTAAAAGTTTGGGCTCTGAAGACTCATTTGTGAATGCCATTTAGAATTTATTTTTAATTAAGCGTATTTAATGTTGGTGAGAGGTGCCAGACATTCAGAGCTCTGGAGACTCCAGGCATCTATATATCTACAGAACAAGCCTGGCTCAGACAGTAAAGGTACATTCTCTCTTCTGCTGTGTTCCTGTCTGTGTCCAGAGAGAGGAATTGCCCCAGTGAGAGATGTCACAGCGTTTGGGCCCCACTCATTACCACATGTGCATCTAACCAGCAGAAGGCCCACTGGTAACTATGGTTTGATTATGTGAAATTCAGTTTAGCTCTTCTTGCCAATTCATTTCACCCAGTCTACTAAATTGCCATCAAGTGTTAATGACTTTGGGCTCCTGTCAACCTGGTTTAATTCAAGCTAGGAACCCAGTGCCAAAAGCATTCTCCATTCCCTTCATTGGCCATCCCAGGAGATTCCTGCCTTTCCCTGTGAGAAAGTTGGATTTAATTGGTCTTTTCCTTTTTTTTTTTTTTTTTTAAATTAGTATTTTGGAGCTATAACTGAGAGCAGGCAACTTCTACTTTCGGTGTTAATGTTGTATCAAAGAAGTGAGGGTATTAATATGAGAAAGTGGCAGAAGCAAATTAAAGGTCTTATAAAGGACAAGAGAGAATCTCTATGGGATGGTTTGTACTGTGGCCTAGGCTATTAAAATAATGTTATAATCTGGCTCTGATAAATGTGATACTAATGCCAAGTATATTCATAATTGATTAACTTGGCTGCTTCATTGCCCAAGACCGTAACAGCTAGTTTTAAACAAATGAATACATTTCTTGACCTGATAGTAAATATCTCACTCCTGCACAGAAGGAACTACAGGTCATTAACTTTGTCTCTGGGCTTATGATTGCGTTTAAGGGATGACTTGCATCTTGAAGGTTAAAAGAAATCTGGGTTATTAAGGATGTTCCTAAGCTGTCTTTCTCATCTTACTGTTAGGAATAGCAAGAGTGGGGAGCTAATTCTCAAGGTTTGTGAGTTCTGCTTTCAATTTAACTTTTCTAACAGAATGTGATGTAGGAGATGAAGCATAACAACGATTGTTAGGCAGACGACTGATCTGCAGCGTCCTATCTACAGTTGGGCAACTGACATTTATTTTATGATGTTGTATGATTTATAAATCCTTGTATTTGGTACCCTAACAGATTTATCTGAGTTTCACTGACTCACCTAGAAGTTAACTTGGTTTTTTATCTAGGCTGAACTGGTTAAAACATGCTTCTGCTGAAGCCATAGTGGGAAGTTGGGATTCCTTTATAAACTTATTGTCATCATTATCTTCCAAAGCTATAAGTGCATGTGTAGCTACAGCCAGGCATCTTGTATGTCATTATCACAACTGACTAAAAGTGTAAAAGTGTGGGATACTCACCCAGTTTTCACTACTAGAAAGATCTTCCAAGTCTGGTCCTTACTGACAGTGGGTCAATAATGTCATGTTCATTAAACTAATATTTTTGAAGAAGTGCCAGTTATTTACCAGGCCCTGTAGGAGATGCATTTTATGTGCATGTTCTTGACCTAACTAAAGTAACTTCTTTTAGGCTTCAGTTATTAGATTTGGCGAGGCGCAGTGGCTCACGCCTATAATCTTTGCACTTTGGGAGGCCAAGGATGGAGGATCACTTTGAGCCCAGGAGTTCAAGATCATCCTGGGCAACATAGTGAGACCTTGTCTCTGTAAACAAATAAAAAATTAGTCAGATATAGTGGCATGCGCCTGTAGTCCCAGCTACTCCAGAGGCTAGAGTAGAAGGATCACTTGAGCCTGGGAGGTCAACGCTGCAGTGAGCTATGATCATGCTACTGGACTCCATCCTGGGCGACATAGTGAGACTCTGTCTCAAAAAAAAAAAAAAAAGTGATTAGATTCTTGTCTCTAGAGTTTAATTTAAATGGTAGTATTTATAGGAGTTCTTTGTATTGAACTTAAGGCAGAATAAGGTAAATACTTGAGGTTTAACATTTGTATCTGTTAGTTTTGTCTCTCTGGCACCTTTACCCAGGTTTGTAGTCCAAGGGAGGTGAAGCTTATTAGAAACTGGGGGAAAAGGAGATTTGTGGGGCTCTCTTCCCATTGTCCTGAGATGGTACAGAATAAGTCTGATTGTGACAGAAAAGGAGTTACTTGATCCAGGGATAATGCCTTGATTTGTGGAGGTGGTTTCAAGATAATATGATTAATATTAGTATCTGAATATACTACAGCAGTGAGGTAAAGGTGATCTCTCTATCTGCTGGCAAAAAAATTCCTGGTAACAAAAGCTTGGCTTGTGTTTCCTTGTCTTTCACAGGTGAGTGTTGTGCAAGATTCTGTCAACATTTCTGGCCAGAATACCATGAACATGGTAAAGGTTCCTGAGTGCCGATTGGCAGATGAATTAGGAGGACTGTGGGAAAATTCCCGGTTCACAGACTGCTGCTTGTGTGTTGCTGGCCAGGAATTCCAGGCTCACAAAGCTATCTTAGCAGGTTGGTATTTATTCATGAGGAATTTTATAGTTTTGGTGAAATAAGGAAAAACAAGTGATTGCATAATCACCTTTTGAACAACTTCAACTTTTTGAACTCAACTACAAAACAAGCTGCAGCTAAATATATCTTTGTATTCTGGTAACAATGCTCAGAACCAAAAAAGCTGCTCTCTAAAATGACATTTCTGTTTTTCCTCTCTGTAGTGGACCTAGGCCATCATTTTCAAGGCATGGATGATAATGTACAAAGGTATTGAATGCCTTTGCCCCTAGAGAGTAGATGTCAGAGCACCGGTTAAGAGCAGGTATCAACCCCTAGATAAGGGTTTAGGATGTAATGGAGAGGATTCTATACTCAGGACTAAATGCCATCTAGCCAGTCCTCAGCTCTGGAGGGGTTAGCCCTCTTTTCAATTTAAACATACTAGAAGAATGAAACTCTTGCCCCTGACATGGAGGATCAGGTCTTGCTCTAATAGGCCCATGGTTTTCAAGACCAGGGAGATTGACACCAAGGAGGAACTGATGAGGAAGGACTGACTTCACCACCCAGGGAAGGGTAACAATCACCGCATACTTCTCTTAAGACCATAAGACCTAACAGGAAATTGCGAGAACCTTCAAGTAACACTTCTTACTAAGACCCTCTGCTCTGTCATTCTAAAGTACACACCTGGTAAAACCTCAAACTGCCTCAGTCTAAACATTTACCTGTTCCTCTCACAACTGGCCGTTACTGTATAATACTCAAGGAAGTCACGGGCGCGGTGGCTCATGCCTGTCATCCCAGCACTTTGGGAGGCTGAGGCGGGTAGATCACCTGAAGTCAGGAGTTTGAGACCAGCCTGGTCAACATGGTGAAACCCCCATCTTTACTAAAAATACAAAAATTAGCTGGGCATTGTGGCACGCGCCTGTAATCCCAGCTATTCCAGAGGCTGAGACAGGAGAATCGCTTGAACCCGGGAGGCGGAGGTTGCAGTGAGCCGAGATCATGCCACTGCATTCCAGCCTGGGCAACAGAGCAAGACTCCGTCTCAGGGGGAAAAAACAAAACAAAACTCGAGGAAGTCTATAACTCTTTGGTTAGTGTCTCCACACTTAGCTAGGCCCTCAACACCGCCAATAGTTTTTCTACAGATGTTTAGGCAACTCCCTTTCTTAACAATAGCTGTCTCAAACCTTAACCACTCTTTAACTCCTTCCAAACTCCTAAAAGATTACCTTGCCTACTTCCTCCAAGAGAAAAAGAGGCCTTTTTGTAGGAACTTCCTTAACTCTTGCTTCTCACCTCACCTGCATTCTCAGTAGAGGTGTTCTTCCTCGTGGACAAAGCAGACTTTTTTTCTACCTCTGCTCTGTTTTATATCCCATCTTGCCTTCTCAGAAACCTTACTCTACCAGTTATACCCTTGCTGTCTATCTAGTATCTTCACTATCTCTCTGTTATTGCCTCTTTTTTTTTTTTTTTTTTTTTTTTTTTGAGACGGAGTCTCGCTCTGTCGCCCAGGCTGGAGTGCAGTGGCGCAATCTCGGCTCACTACAAGCTCCGCCTCCCGGGTTCACGCCATTCTCCTGCCTCAGCCTCTCCGAGTAGCTGGGACTACAGGCGCCCGCCACCACGCCTGGCTAATTTTTTGTATTTTTTAGTAGAGACGGGGTTTCACTGTGGTCTCGATCTCCTGACCTCGTGATCCGCCCGCCTCGGCCTCCCAAAGTGCTGGGATTACAAGCGTGAGCCACCGCGCCCGGCCTTGTTATTGCCTCTTCACCTTCAGCCTGTAAACAGGCTCCAAGCTTCTCCCTCTAGTTATTCTCTCTCTCTCTCTTTTCCCCAGAACTGAGTTTCTTGAGTTAGCATATTCACTTTCTACTTCCTTTCCTCCCACTTATCCTCAGTTCACCTCCATGCTATGAAAGCAGTTTTTCAAAATTACATGATCTACTAGTTCCTAAATTTGAAGGACTTTAGTTCATATACTAGGACTCCTCTTTCCTGGTTCTCTGGTTGCTTCTGATGTGTGGTCTCTTTACTTCTTCCTCACCCATCCCTTTATACATTGGTGAGCCCTGAGGATCTGCTTCAGTTCCGTTTTCATTCCACTTCTCCCTGAGTGATTTCATTTATTCCCGTTGCATCAGCTGCTGCCTATTTACCAAGAACCCTCAGGACCTGGCTGCTTTGGACCCTTCCTTCTTTATGAAAAGCACCAGGCCTTTAGTCTTTAATTTCTGAAATATATTTATTTAGTTCTCTATGGTCTATAACCCTTCTGAAATAAGAACAATGAGAATTGATATCCCTTTGGTATAAATTAAAATACTGAAGTTCAGAGGGTTAAATGATTTGCCCAAGAGTATGTGGTTAGAAAATGGCAGAGCTAGGCCGGGTGCAGTGGCTCATGCCTGTAATCCCAGCACTTTGGGAGGCAGAGGTGTGCAGATCACTTGAGGTCAGGAGTTCGACACCAACCTGGCCAACATAGTAAAACCCTATCTCTACTAAAAATACAAAAATTAGCCAGGCGTGGTTGTGGGTACCTGTAATCCCAGCTACTTGGGAGGCTGAGGCAGGAGAATTGCTTGAACTCAGGAGGCAGACATTGCAGTGAGCCGAGATCACACCACTGCACTCCAGTCTAGCCTAGGCAACAGAGCAAGACTTTGTCTCAGAAAAATAAAAAAAAATAAAAAAATAATGGCAGAGCTAAAATTAGTGCTTTCTGACATAAACTATAGGCCAAAAATTCCAGTTCTCTGTTAGCTCAAAGCCCTTCTACTATATATTTTGTCCATTCTTTCACTCTTAGGTAATCGTTGGATCTCAGCTTTCACCAGAACCCCCGATTTATTTGACAACATGAACAAATTTGAGTTCTTAGCCATTCTGTTACTTTTCATGGTTGAGATTATTATTTTTCATGGTGTTCATTGGACTAGAATGAGCATGAGTTGGAGCACTGTTTCTCAACCTTCATTATCCCTGCCTCTAAGGAGAAAAACTAAATTTAAATTCTCCCTGATGAGAGAAATAAAATACTAAGGAAGAAGATTTTATCAGGTAGGGTTGTGCTTTAAAGGGACACAAATCATTATAATATCTAAAGTTTCTTTCCCCCCCCACCGCCACCTCTTTGGGGCAATATCATCTCTGTTAGGAATGCATAGCTTAGAAAAACAGACAGTTTGCCATAGATGAGCATGCGCTTCATCTGGTTAGTGGATGCCATTGAACCCAGTTCTTGACCTTCTTCCTGTGCGGTCCCTGGAGGTGCAGAAAATAGGGTGTCAGTTCCAACAAAAACATAGGTATTAGAACACCCTGCTTGATCATAAGGGACCTTACATTTGAGCCCCAAATCTATACAGAGAACATAGCATTATCATCCAACATAGATAAGTAATTTTCTTGAAATGTGAATGGTTGGAGTAGAACCAATAAGTTATTTTGGAAGTAGTGGTTTCTTATTTTCCTTTATGTATTATAATTAGTTACTTATTGTTATAATATATGAAGAAAGGAATTTTGTAATTCTGATGTAAATTGAGGCGGAGGCCTTTCCTATAGCAGTAGGATAGGAAAGAAAATGATCTCTCCCTCATGACTGGCAACAGCCGAGAGATTTCACTGTGATAGCCTTATCTGTTTGTTTCTCTTTGACTTTGTAGCTCGTTCTCCGGTTTTTAGTGCCATGTTTGAACATGAAATGGAGGAGAGCAAAAAGGTATGTAACAAGATGAAGGCATGTCTGTTTAGCCAGGTATCTAGAGTCAGATAATTTCCCACTTTAGCTGCAGATTCATTTTCCTAATTACTTTTTTCTCACTAAAATGGAGTATGAGTCCCTAAACTCCTTCTGAGAGCAGAGAGAAGTGGTATGGAAGTATTATGGGTAAAGCAGATTGACTTATTAAATGAGGCTGATCATCCACACAGTTTTGGGTGAGGGTATTTAGACATGTTTTTACTCAGAAAACTGAGGAAGAGAAAGGTGAAAAAATTGAAGAGTTGTTTTGCTGTTATGTTTGAGAAAACAAAGATGGAACATGTGATGGGCAAAAAGGCTATTATAATCAAGCCGGGCAAAGAAATTTTCCAATAATGTTAGATTTTAAATGATACAAGGTTCTCTTCTCACTAGAGCTTAAAATCATGAAAATAGTTTGGTTTAGGGATTTTGTTCTGTTGGAATGTTTCTCATATTCAGTTTTTCTGGCATAGAATCGAGTTGAAATCAATGATGTGGAGCCTGAAGTTTTTAAGGAAATGATGTGCTTCATTTACACGGGGAAGGCTCCAAACCTCGACAAAATGGCTGATGATTTGCTGGCAGCTGCTGACAAGGTAAGATAATAATAGAAAAATAATCAGGACTAGGAGTTATTGTGACTTCTTGTGTTTCATGAACAGGCTTCTATGTTGCATTGTGGGTAAAATGAGCATATATCCTGGTTTGGCCAAGACAGTCCTGGTTTACACATACTATTCCAACACAATTATTAATAGTGCACTTTTTATTCTCAAAAGTGTCCTGTTTTGAATAGTAAACTATATGATCACCTAACTATGGGAAAGAAGGATAAGTTTGACTTTTACCTCTCCTCTTTTTTCCATCTCAAATTTAACCACAATGATAGTAAAGATTCAAATAATACTAACATTTGGATTGTGCGTTATAATTTACAAAATGTTTTTGAGTTTATTAACGTATTTAACCTTTATCAGTAAAACAGCCCTTTGTATCCATGTGGACTCAACCAACCTCAGATCACAAATATTTGAGAAAAAAGAAACAAGAGGCCAGGCACAGTGGCTCATGCCTGTAATCCCAGCACTTATCGGAGGCCGAGGCAGGTGGATCACCTAAGCTCAGGAGTTCGAGACCAGCCTGGGCAACGTGGCGAAACCCCATCTCTACTAAAAAATACAAAAATTAGCCAGGCATGATGGTGCACGGTTGTAGTCCCAGCTACTCGGGAGGCTGAAGCAAGAGAATCGCTTGAACCCGGGAGGCGGAGGTTCCAATGAGCTGAGATCGTGCCACTCCAGCCTGGGCAACAGAGCAAGACTCTGTCTCCAAAAAAAAAAAAAAAGAAACAAGAAAAAACAGGCTGGGCACAGTGGTGCTGGGTGCGTGGTGCCTCCAGCCTATAATCCCAGCACTTGGGGAGGCCAAGGAGGAAGGATCGCCTGAGCCCAGGAGTTCAAGACCAGCCTGGGCAACATAGACTCCATCCCTACAAAAATAAAAATAAAAAAATTTAGCCAGGTGTAGTGGTGCACGCCCATAGTCCCAGCTACTTGAGAAGCTGAGGTGGGAGGATCACTTGAGCCCAGGAGGTTGAGGCCACAGTGAGCCATGATTGCACCATTGCACTCCAGCCTGGGTGACAGAACGAGACCTTGTTTCAAAAAAATAAATAAAAAAAAATACAAATAAAAAACTAAAGTAGTATAACAACTATTTACATAGCATTTATATTGTATTAATTAGTATGGATAATATAGGGCTAATTTAAGGTATACAGGAGGATATACATAAAGATACAGGGAAATACTGTCTATTTATTTGTTTGTTTATTTTTTTGAGAAGGGAGTCTTGCTTTTGTCACCCAGGCTGGAGTGCAATGGCACGATCTCGGCTCACTGCAACCTCCGCCTCCCGGGTTCAAGTGATTCTCCTGCCTCAGCCTTCCGAATAGCTGGGATTACAGGCGCTCGCCACCACCCCTGGCTAATTTTTGTATTTTAAGTAGAGATGGGGTTTCGCCACGTTGGTCAGTCTGGTCTCAAACTCCTGACCTCAAGTGATCCGCCCACCTCGGCCTCCCAAAGTGCTGGGATTACAGGTGTGAGCCACTGCACCTGGTCTATTTATTTACTTTTTGAGACAGAGTCTCACTCTATTGCCCAGGCTGGAGTGCAGTGGCGCAATCTCAGCTCACTGCACCCTCCGCCTCCCACGTTCAAGCAGTTCTGCTGCCTCAGCCTCCCGAGTAGCTGAGACTACAGGCATGCACCACCACACCCAGCTAATTGTTGTATATGTTTTAGAGACAGGGTTTCACCATGTTGGCCAGGCTGGTCTCGAACTCCTGACCTCAAGTGGTCCGCCCACCTCAGCCTCCCAAAATGCTGAGATTATGAGTGTGAGCCACCATGCCTGGCCAATACTGTCAATTTATATAAGGGACTTGAGCATTCACAGATTTTGGTATTTGCAGGGCCCTGGACCCAGTCCCCCAAGGATAGTGAGGCATGGCTGTAATCTTTTACCTAGTGTCCTGGTTAGCATTTTCAACTTTTACCTAAGTAGTTATTGAAATAAACAGTATTTCTTCAAAATTATGAGAGAATTAATAGCTTAATAGTAGAATAAATTATACTTCATGACACATTTCAATTTGAGAAGTATTAAAGTGTGGAAATAAAAATGCAGATCTTAGAATCAAAGACATATGATGATTACCTAAAATAATTCGGTCAGTGATTCCCAAAATAAGGTGAAATATCAACAGATACTAGGTTGGTGGGAAAGTCTTATGAAAAATACTGAGTTTAACCAAGACAAATAGTTGCTATCTTACTGCAGGATTTCTCAGAATATGTAGCATATTAATGTTACTGTGAATTTTCTAACAGGAATTATGATAGACAGCATTTCTCCAATTTAGTTAACCCTGGAATTCTTTTTCTCAAGGATTACCTGCAAGATTAGTGGTCCCCAACACACATTGGGAAACGGACTTTCATTGTTTAGGTACATCAGAGAGAGAACTCAATGGTCTGCCCTTCTAGGCCCTGCGGTCTGGGCCTTGCATTATGACCCAACATGACCTGTGGGGAAGGGTGAAAGAATTGGTGTTTACCCTGTGAGAGCTTTTCCTGTGTTGGGGGACAAGTGGAGTTGACGTGAGGGTGGGAAAAGGGCGTAGATCCTGCCAGCAGTAGACCCTGTGAGAAAGAGGGTTCTCTGCCAAAAGCACCTCCTTTTCCTGCTGTGATGCTGCAATACCCATTGGAGGGAAAAGTGGGCTCTGGTCTAAGGACATAAGAGCCTTCCAGGGTTTGCCCATGGGATAGTCTCCTACCTTCCTTTGTGCCTGAGGATGGAGGAAAGTGTCTGTGTTTATAGTGGAGGTTTTATCTTTATTGATCAGCTTTTGGAGTGTATGTAGAGGATGGGGCAAGTAAATGCAATCAGTGCTCCTGATGGAGAAGATTGGAATAATAACCGTATCCTTCTTGTCACTTTTCAAGACTTTATGAGTACAGTGAAGCAATGTGAAAATTGCATACCCTTCCAGTCTACCTCAATTCTGACCAGGGGAAACTTGCTTTTAATGGAGACAGTAAGAAAATATTCACTGCAAGCTCTGGGAAAGTAGAAGACACAATCCAATAACTGCCTTTTATAAAGTTAATTACGATTCTGCCTGATCTGTGCTCTGATTTTTAAGGAAGTGGTGACTTGTACTTATACACATCATGTGTTTATCCTCTCATCTTCTAGATTCCATAAGGATAAGTATTGCAAGGCCCACTTTTTAGACAGAAATACTAAGGCTCAGAGTTGTATATCCACAGAGCCAAGATTAAACTTCTGCTGTGTCCCTGAGTTTTCATTCTTGCTCCCTAGCCAGAAAACCTACTGGTAACCTACTGTAAGTACACAGAGCATGGTGATCAGCCTGAACTGCCATTTCAAGGATTGCATTTCAGCACAATGTGTTAACTTGTAGTTTTAAAAGATAAAGCTGTTGAAT
This sequence comes from Nomascus leucogenys, assembly GCF_006542625.1. NCBI lineage: Eukaryota > Metazoa > Chordata > Mammalia > Primates > Hylobatidae > Nomascus > Nomascus leucogenys. The sequence continues at coordinate 1,888,033 of NW_022095769.1, forward strand.
CACAGCAGTGCTTTAAATTTATGAATGAGAAGTAATTGAAGGGTGCATTTTCAAATTCCATTCAGAATTTCCCACTAGACAGTTTTTGCTCCAAGCCTATTTGAAAACATTTTTACCTTTACACCTCTTCGTGAGTTTTAGGAAAACAGAATAAGAAATCTTTCATGGAATGATCTAAACATATAGAATTTACCCAAGAGACTGAAACAGCTTCTTCTAAGCTTTTCCAGTCTCCTGGGGACATGTGTAATTAGACCAAAAACAAAACAAAACTCGTCGGCTAGGCCTGGGAGACACAATTTCCATCTCTTGGGTAAGTACTGCCATTAGGCAGGTTTTTCAGAAGCATAATTAAGAAAAAACTTTGTCCCCAAGGGACAAGAATGGCTACTTTTGTCTAATTATGCAATAGGGATCAGAGCTATTCACAGTAAAAGTCCTGTTAAAAGAATGTATTGAGAAAGGATAAGAGGAATCGTCTGGGCAGCACTGTATAAAAAACTGAACATTTCAGCCTTTTAAAACAAAAACGGCAACTTCATTTCTTGCTTATCTAATGTTATTCCTGTTTTCCATGGAAACTGTTTTCCAGTTACTCAAATGTAAAAAATTAAAGCTGCACCAAAACCAATAAAACCTCTCTTTTTGCTGCAGGAGATCACAGTGCCAGCAGATATGCCTCCTCACCCAGAATTCATAACAATGAAATTGTCCAGGTTTGATTGCCATGATTCACCCTGAAGGGGCATTGTGTCATTGAGTTCTGGGGCCTTCAAGCTGGGGCCTATAAGGAGACTGTGCATAGCCTCAAAGCAAACTGTTTTCCTGTGAACTGATTAATGACATTTTATTTTGTGCCTCCTTGTATTTCTTTCCTCTTTCCTATCCCTGAAGTTCCTAGTAAGTTCATAATCTCATATTAGAGAACAAGTGGTAGAGTTGTATCAGAACCAGTCGAGTAGATCAGATGTGCCCAGCATTAACCTAGGCTTTCCATTTCAAGAACATTTATGCCCTTTTCTTAGAAAATACAGGTTTTTAAACTGAAACTGCATTTAGGCTCTCTGCCACTTTGTCCTTTTACCCTGAGAAGCTTAACCTCAACCCCAATAAAATAAGACTCTATTTATCCTTCTCTATTTAAAAGGAGGCCTTTAGTTGACCCTCATTCAGAAACAAATAGTGGCAGAGGTGCTGGTAAAAGTCACCACAGGGCTCCTTTTCACAGCCTGATGGGCCAGTTGGGATATCTTGCTGGGCTAGCGACAATGCTTAAGTCAAAAAGACTGTGCTTCACCCTCTTCTGGCTCTAACTAAGGGGATTGCAGTAAATAAGGGATTCCACAGGGTAAACACCAATTCTTTCACCCTTCCCCACGGGTCATGTTTCCACAGACCGCAGGGCCTAGAAGGGCAGACCATTGAGTTGCCCCGTTGACGTGAAGCAGACTGATGCCTCACTGTAATTTTAAGTGGTGAAGGTTTAAGAACAACTTTCATCACAGTGAGGAGGAGAGTAAACTTCAGGATGCAGATCTACCCTGTAATTGCCATTTTTCTAATAGGTAGACTTTAGAACTCTAATGGCAGCTTTCCAAGTTATTTTAGCTGTTTACATTTCAAGCTTAAACATCTAACCTTCAGAAATGGTTATGTTTTATCATTGCAGTAGTAGCTTTTCATGGTCGGTGCAGTTCTGTTCAAGTATCTAGTTAATATGATGGTATAGCTAAAGAAAACAGCTTCAGTAGTGGTCAGCCCAGAGATATTGCTGCTCTGACGACAGCAGTGCTTGTGTTTTACAGTATGCCCTGGAGCGCTTAAAGGTCATGTGTGAGGATGCCCTCTGCAGTAACCTGTCCGTGGAGAATGCTGCAGAAATTCTCATCCTGGCTGACCTCCACAGCGCAGATCAGTTGAAAACTCAGGCAGTGGATTTCATCAACTAGTGAGTTGGCATCTTCAAAGTTCTTCTTTCAGAATAGTTGGATAGCTGAAGAAATGAGAAAGACTTTGAATTAGTGGGTAAAGCAGGCAAGTAGCTTCATTAACCTTTTGGCAGTAAGTATAGAGTTTTCATCTTTTCCTTCAATTGACCGTATGGAATTGACTTCATGGGTTGAATCTGATTGGTGAGTAAAGTGTTTTACTTCCTCATAGTGAATCAAAGTGATGAAAATAACTTGCTGGCCTGAAAAAGCTGTGTGCCCCAAATGATAGTATATTTACTTCACACTCAGTGACTTAATAAAAGACATGTAGATTTCTAGGAGGATAGAGATATGTTTATGAGTTGGTAAAATGTACTTCATGTTCGGTTGTAGAATGAGGGAAAGAGAAGGGATCATCAGTAGCTGGTTTCATAACACTGTCTTGAGAAAGAAATGTTCATTCCACTAGGTCTGTTCCTTCATCTTAAGTGACAAATGACCTGGCAATACTACTTTCTGAAATAATAATATGGAATAATGATATGAAATAATATGAATAATAATATGAAAGATGGGTTGTAACTACAACCCATCTTTCAGTGGGACATGCTCTACTCCCTTGCCCCATGGAGAGAGCAAAAGCTGGAAAAAACCCAAAGAAGAAAAGCCCTCACAACAGTAGTTCTGGGGCAAGACAGGTCTGAGACATTCCAGGTGGATGAGTGAACAATATTCAACATAGAAAATTCCCAAAGACGGAAATAACATCCTGTAGGTCTAGTTGTAGAATTATTTTCTAAGGAGTGATCAAGTGAGGCAGAAGAGGGAGGGGAGAGACCCATCAGTGTGAGTTCCTTTGAGTGCTTACTGTGTGCTGGACACTTGCTTGGTGCTTTTAAGATATTAACCATTGAATGAAGTATGGTTATCTTCCCCTCTTTTTTGATAATCAAGTAGGCCCCGGGCTCTGATCTGCCCTGTGGTTAAAGGCTGGTGAGTGGCAAAGCCAGGCAGAAGCTCAGGGCTTCTGGCCAAGGGAGCCTATGCTCCTTATTATGACTGGCATCACCAGTGAATATAAGGAACATAGGCAGTGTTGAGGGCCTGGAGAACATTCCGCTTTTTATTTTTGAGAATATAGTGGCTCAAAGTCCTGGTTTTCAGATGACAACAGCCACAGGCAAGTCACCAGTCTGCGCATTGTCTAACAAGCAAATTCTCATGCATATTAAGGGTTCTTCTGTTTCTTGCATTGACACCCTTTATACCTAACACTTGAAAATTAGGCTATCTAGGTGGCTGTTGAATTCATCCCTTGCTCACTCCCTTTGGTAACCCATTTCTCCACATTTCTCCTAGTCATGCTTCGGATGTCTTGGAGACCTCTGGGTGGAAGTCAATGGTGGTGTCACATCCCCACTTGGTGGCTGAGGCATACCGCTCTCTGGCTTCAGCACAGTGCCCTTTTCTGGGACCCCCACGCAAACGCCTGAAGCAATCCTAAGATCCTGCTTGTTGTAAGACTCCGTTTAATTTCCAGAAGCAGCAGCCACTGTTGCTGCCACTGACCACCAGGTAGACAGCGCAATCTGTGGAGCTTTTACTCTGTCGTGAGGGGAAGAGACTGCATTGTGGCCCCAGACTTTTAAAACAGCACTAAATAACTTGGGGGAAACGGGGGGAGGGAAGGGCCCAGGACTCGGGGCTATTCAACCTAATGAAAACCCTGTTGCTGCGTCACTGTGTTCCCTTTGGCCTGGCCAAGTTTGATACTTTGGGGATTCAGTCTAGGCGCTGGCCGGAGGACATCCCAGCGGTGGTACTTCGGAGAAACCTGTCTGCATCTGACTGAGCAGAACAAATCGTCAGGTGCCTGGAGCAAAAAGGAAAAAAAAAAAAAAAGGACATTGAGTTTTAACAGAAGGGAAAAGGAAAGAAGAAAAGATTTTTGCAGAATTTCTCAAAAATCAGTTTGTGGATTCCAGTAGTATTTATATTGAGAGAAATTTTAGTCCTTCCAACTGTGCTAAAACTTGGATATTTGTGAAAACTCCTTACCACCATACAAGCATCAGAAGAGCTCTCTTGTTGTTAGCACTTATTGTTTGCAAGAACAGAATACATCCTTTTATCCTTTTATGAAAAATGACAAGTGAAGGCAAAAGGGGAAGGTTATTTGATCTGGAAGATGAGTGTTCTGATATGGTGGCTTTTGCAAAAATCTTTATTGGTGTTGAAAACTGGAAAAAATAACTCATCCAGAATTCATACTGTCTTGACAAGAACTATGGTTCTCTGTTTTTAGATATTGTGGAAAATGTTTTTGGGCATTTTTCTCTGATTTTATTTCTTCTCCCCCACCCCTTTTTCTAAAAAACAAAACAAAAAAAAACACAAAACAAAAACAGAACAAAAGAAGAGAGAAGGAAATTTTATTAATTAAAAATGCTGTGTGATAAAATCCCAGCCCAGATTGCTCAGCTGTTTGTACCTGACTTGCTGCCTGCATAGGAGCCAGTTCTGTTCCTTTTGACTAGCCCCTCTTCCTCCAGGGGAGAACTTCCAAATGTTAATTTTTTCTTTTTGAAAATATAAATAATTACTATTTTGTACTGTGTGGTATCTCTGGTCTTTTGTTTCACTCACCTGCCTTGTCTCTTGGGTCTGAGTCCCTTGCTTAAGGGATTTTGAAGTCCTAGTTTTCAGCTTGCAGAGATTATGTCGGAAATGTCTAATGAGCCGTAGGGATTTGTTGAGACTCCATAATCTCAAGTTTTCTTTGTGAGCTATCAGCATCTGCCAGTCTCTTGTCCTCCCTGAGTGTCTCACAGTCCATATCCTGATGACGGATCAGGCCCCTACCTCTGCCAAGGCAAGTAATGGTAGTGGGCTTTTCTGCACCCTGTATGTTTTAAGACCTAATCCTCAACTCCCTTCTCCTAACTAAATATAAAAAGATCCAGGGGACATAAATGTGGAGATTAAATAAAGGGAAATTATTGTCTCTAACTGGTTCTGTCATTGACTTGATGTGTTTCCAGAAAAGCTAATACTGGAGCTCACAGGAATGTTCTGGGGCTCCCTGTCTGCCTTTTTTGTGACTCTGTTAGGACAGTGGGATATATTGAAGAATGTATCAGCTATTTGGCCAGCCTGTGTATTTTTTACTTTTGATGGAACCTCAACCTATTTCACCTTCCATTTCCCTTCAGTGGACCTTAGACTGTGTACATTTTCCAACTTTCATTTATCTTACTGCCTCTAGAATGGATAAATATGATCTGTTACTAATATAATCAAAGGCAGGATTAGTTTATTGGAAACTACTCCATTGCACTTCCGGTTTCCCCTGGGAAGCGTCCCCTGTGTGAGGAAGTACCCAGTTCTGCATATGCTGGCTGCTGGCTGCTGTCCTGTGCCTCCTCCATCCTAGCTTTCCAGATCAGCACACAAGTCCAAGGATCCAGGCGAACTCAAAGTCTCCTCTACCCATATCATCTTAGGTTTTTCCAGCTAAATTTATATACAGTATTTCATCTGAACTTCCCAACAACTTGACGAACTTGGTAGGACAGGTGAGATACAGCATCTTCCCACTGTGTAGATGAGGGAAGCAGAAACCCAGAGAAGGGACATGCCTCAGATCACACAACTATTGAATGCCAGATCTTCTAATGGAGTATCCTGAAGATTATGTAATTAACTGGAGGAAGTTCCATTTCTGAAATGTTTAGGTACAAAACTGAAAGTAAAGCTTCCTTCCTGTGGGAATAGCAAGAACAAAGCTCTGGAAAGGTGCCTCTGCTGGCCTGTTCTTCAGAAGTTCCAGAAGGACAAACCAGGCTTCAGATTTGCTTTCCTCTTCATTCACAGACAGCTGTGGGTTGGGATGCTGGTGAGTTCAGGGACTATGCCCTCAGGAGGACAGCAGTCCTGGCACCTAGCTTCTGTCAGGATGAAGGTCTCTTCTGGGATCTTCAATATTTATGGAATTTCCAACTTGGGCTTTACTGTGGGTACAAAGCTGTTGGGATTTCAGGTACAGGTAAAGCTACTCGATGCTTCTGTCATTATTTCATTCTTTCTGGACATGTTTGTTTTTGTTTTAAATGATACAGTTGAAGCCATCTGGTTATGACAACATCAGAGCCCCAGCATACTGTTCATAAACCTCCCACTGCCACCACCCCCCTCCCTTAGCTCCCCCACATCTGAAATTTAATTCAAGTTAACTCCACAATCTGGGGCATGAGCTGTCACTGCAGAGATGTCCGTGCCAGTGAAGCAGTTGGAAATTTCAATTCCACAAGGATATGGCTTATTTATCAAAACAGTATTTCGGGCAAGTAGTTTTGCAGAACCATTGGAGTTGCAGTTTCAGGTCCACATAGAGTATCTGGCATCATCCCCATCTCCCCTTCCCCTGTGTTGTCAGCTCCCCCCATATATCTGACCACCTATGGAAAATTCTCCCCATTCCCTATGTAAAGATTAAAGCTCTTTGCATTGCTACTAGACATCTCAAACACCTTTGTGGGTTTTAACAATTTGGGTAAGAGATGCTCCTCTTTTTCCTTTTCACTGTTAAAGCCTTTTAGGTCTTGAAGAGCTTTCTCTTGTGTTTTTCTTAATTCCAGCCAGGGACATTGAGATCTTTCTTAGGCCAGAAGATCTCTGGCTTGACCCCAGCTCTGCGCATTCATCTTTAAAGCTGGTGTAAATCTATTGTGGGATCTCCGTACTGTATGAGCCTGTGCAGATGAAAGGAAACAGTTTGTATGTTTATGAGCAGAACAACAAACAGAGGGGGAGTTGAGCTGCACTTTGAAACTGACTGTTGCTTTGTTCTTGCTCTTCAACTCCTGTAAAAGAACAACTAAATCCCCCCAAAATGACTGTATCAAAGCCTTTGGTTTATCTTTGTCAAAGACAAATTCTTGGCTGGAGCCCAACCTTATTTTCCACAACTAATTATCTTTTTAATCAGCCTGAGCCCTGTGTGTTTCCTTTATCTCATGACTTGTCGCTGAACTCTGCCCTACATCATTTAGATTCATTTCTAATGGTTTGCTGACTAACCTAACATTCAGGTAAGTATCGTTGGACTGCTTTTTATGTACGTGTATGCGCAAGGTGAATGTGTTTTCCTTCTTTTAATTTCAGAGGTGACCGCGCCATGTTGGGGCCTTTGACCCAATAGGTGGACACCTCATGGAGACAGTGAGCAGGAAAGCAAATGTAGGACGATCAGTATTTGGGATAATGAGCTGGGAGAACCAGAAGCTTTGACCTCCGGATGAGAACAGGAACTTGAATGTTGTTGACTGATGGGATCTTTATGCCGCTGAGCCATTAGCAAGATGATCCCTCCCCCTCTATAAATCTTGTAGTGCTGGAGTAGAAAGTGGCATCTGGAATACTGTTTGGTCTTGATTTCTGCAGCTCTAGGAAAAAAAGAATTTTAGACTTGAGGGAATTCAGTACAAGCAACCGAAATGATTAAGGAGTTGAAGGGGATCAACTCCAGGGGAGAAATGTTATGAAGATAAAATATGCATAACTCAAGTTTGGGGATGTAGCTCCAATACCTGCAGTTTACAGATCTCACAGGAGTTCTCAACATTTGCCAGCTTGTCTTGCACAGCTCCCATTCATTCCAATTGTATAGCTTGGGAAGATAGCTATGTAACTTCCTCAAGGTCACTCAGCCTGACTCTGAGCCAAGAAACAACAGGAGGCAAAGGGATAGCTTTGGAGCTTAGACCCAAGGACCAAAGAGAAGGTGAAAATCCAGGAGTTTGCCTGGTAATAAAAGTGGACACATCCACTTATAACGCTCACTTGAAATAGGGAGAGTTTGCTGGGCGCAGTGGCTTATGCCTGTAACTCTAGCACTTTGGGAGGCCGAGGTGGGCGGATCACAAGGTCAGGAGTTTGAGACCAGCCTGGCTAGCATGGTGAAACCCTGTCTCTACTAAAAATACAAAAATTAGCTGGGCATGGTGGCGTGTGCCTGTAGTCTCAGCTACTCGGGAGGCTAAGGCAGGAGAATCTCTTGAACCCGGGAGGCGGAGGTTGCAGTGAGCGGAGATCACACCACTGCACTCCAGCCTGGGTGACAGAGCGAGACTCCATCTCAAAAAAAAAAAAAAAGTGGGCGGGGGGAGAGTTTTAGCCCTTGCAAGACCCTTAAAGGTGAGTCTCGACAAACTGAAGGAAAAAGAAGAAGGGGGTCCCACATGATTCACCTTCTTTTCATGTCTAAGAAAACAGACATCCATGGAAGTGAGGTGGCATGCCCAAGGTCACAGAGATTACATTTCCAGCCACTGAGCAAACAATTGCTGAGCATCTAGGAGGCCCTAGACACTGTGCTGGGCTAAGCCTAGTATGGAAGGTAGGATTTCTGTTCTATTAACTCAGTCTAATGGAAGAGGCAGAAATAAACCAGAGAGTCTGTAGAACTGAGGACTGAAAAGCCATTGAATTTAGCAGTAAGGAGGTCAAGGGTTACCTTTGAGCAGTTTCAGTCAAATGGTGGAGGCAGGAGCCAAGCCTGACAAGAAGGTGAGAAAACATAGATTGAGAATAAGCTCCTCTTTCCAGAAGTTTGAAAGGGAGAGAGGAAGGGGATCTCTGCCACTCTTCAGGATTTGTATCTCAATCTAGTCAACACATGTGTTTTTGTCTAGAAGTAATGGTGTACAGGTTGTCCTATAAACGATGGACACTTTAGTAACTGATAGTTGTTATGAAAGCCATGTTGTAGAACAACTGTAGCTTTAAGTTGAGAAAAAATTGCCTTCAACCCTTACACAATTTTGAGAAGGATTTCTTAAAGACATGTTTTTATTTTATTTATTTTTTTATTTTTTTTTGAGACGTAGTTTCACTCTTGTTGCCCAGGCTGGATTGCAATGGCGCGATCTCGGTTCACCACAACCTCTGCCTCCTGGGTTCAAGCAATTCTCCTGCCTCAGGCTCCCAAGTAGCTGAGATTACAGGCATGCGCCACCATGCCTGGCTAATTTTGTGTTTTTAGTAAAGACGGGGTTTCTCCATTTTGGTCAGGCTGGTCTCGAACTCCCAACCTCAGGTGATCCGCCTGCCTCCCAAAGTGCTGGGATTACAGGCGTGAGCTACCACGCCCAGCTGACATGTTTCTGTACTTTTTAACCTATTCATCTTCCAAGTAAACATTTGCTTCAGACCTTCAAATGTTTTCATGGGCCAGTGGTTTGGTTCTTGGTGTGCTATAAAGGTACACCATTCAGTTCCCAGACATGGAAGCCCTGGCTGGCAGCATTGCCAGTTCCCACGGTGTAAACACTGTCACCATGGCTGATTTTGGATCACTAAAATGACATCACTGAAGCAGAGTTGGGAAGAGAAGCACAGCCCACCATAGTTGAGCATGAATAGTAGTAAAATGTAAAATAATTAGAAAGAGGCCGGGCGCGGTGGCTCACGCTTGTAATCCCAGCACTTTGGGAGGCCGAGGTGGGCGGATCACGAGGTCAGGAGATCGAGACCACGGTGAAACCCTGTCTCTACTAAAAAAAAAAAAAAAAAAATACAAAACATTAGCCGGGCGTGGTGGCGGGCGCCTGTAGTCCCAGCTACTTGGAGAGGCCGAGGCAGGAGAATGGCGTGAACCCCGGAGGCGGAGCTTGCAGTGAGCCGAGATTGCGCCACTGCACTCCAGCCTGGGGGATAAAGACTCCGTCTCAAAAAAAAAAAAAAAAAAAAAAAATTAGAAATAAGTCTTGGGTGCTTATTACCTTTACTAATTGTATGTTAGTATAATTGAGTTTTTAATAATGGCTGTTTTAGCAACCAGCTCTCAAATTCCTGAAAATTTAATGATTATCTCTAGAGATCCAGTGTGAACCAGCTCCAGCACACCACTGGACATTTGTGTGCCTCATCTCCTGTTACTCATAGCATTTTTTAAAAATCATTATTTTTTTAGACAGAGTCTCACTGTGTCACCAGGCTGGAGTGCAGTGCACGATCGTGGCTCACTTCAGACTTCTCCCAGGTTCAAGCAATTCTCCTGCCTCAGCCTCCTCAGTAGCTGGACTACAGGTGTGCACCACCACGCCCAGCTAATTTTTGTATTTTTGGTAGAGACGGGGTTTCGCCATGTTGGCCAGACTCCTCTCCAACTCCTGACCTCAAGTGATCCACCCGCCTTGGCCTCCCCAAGTGCTGGGATTAACAGATGTGAGCCACCATGCCTGGCCACCCATAGCATTTTAAAAATGCATTTATGGACTGGGTGCAGTGACTCATGCCTGTAATCCCAGCACTTGGGGAGGCTGAGGCAGGAGGATTGCTTGAGCTCAGGAGTTCAAGGCCAGCCTAGGGAACATAGTGAAACCTTGTCTCTACAAAAAAAAAAAAAATTAGCTGGGCACAGTGGCATACGCCTATAGTCCCAGCTACTTGGGAGGCTGAAGTGGGAGGATCACTTGAGCCGAAGAGTTTGAGGTTGCAGTGAGCCATGATCGCACCACTGTGCTCCAGCCTGGGTGACAGAGTGAGACCCTGTCTCAGAAAACAAAAACAATACATTTATGTAGTTTAAAAGCAAAATGAAATACTGTCTTTTCAGAAATCGAGAGATACATTGACACTGATACCTGTTGTATTACATATTTTACTCTCTGGTTAAATTAACACATTTTAAAATTTCTGTATCTTATCAGTATTGGAAGTGTGTAATTTTTTTTTTTTTTTTTTTTGATTCGGAGTCTCACTCTGTTGCCCAGGCTGGAGTGCAGTGGCGTGATTTCGGCTCACTGCAACCTCTGCCTGCTGGGTTCGAGCAATTCTCCTGCCTCAGCCTCCCGAGTAGCTGAGACTACAGGCATGCGCCACCATGCCTGGCTAATTTTTTGTATTTTTAGTAGACATGGGGTTTCACCATGCTGGCCAGGCTGGTCTTGAACTCCTGATCTCATGATCTGCCCGCCTCGGCCTCCCAAAGTGCTGGGATTACAGGCATGAGCCACCGCGCCCAGCCGGAAGTGTGTATTTTATTGAAACACTAATGAAAAGTAGACATTGTGACTGACATGTTATCCAACATAATCTTCAGTGATTCCAGGGAGTTTTCTCTGTAGTTTCTGCCCCGTTATCTCTGAAAAACAGTTTTTCATTTTAAAAGAAGAAAAGGGCATTTGAGAGTGGTCAGCATGCCTGCCAACAAGATCCCGAGGGTCTTCTCCTCCCACCAATATTTAAGAATCTCTGCCTTGGTTTGGCCAAGAGTTTTTACAGCTCTTTTTGTTTTCTTTGCTAATAGTTCATTTATACATTCCATATACTGTGTGCCAAGGACTGTTCTAGTTTCTAGGGATACAACAGTGAGTAAAACTAACTGCTCCCTGTAGTCATTGGAGTCTAATGGGGAGAGATTATCCTTAATAATCCCACAAATAATGTCAAAGCATGGTAAGTGCCCTGAAGGAAATGTGTAGGGTACCATGAGATCCTCTGCGTGGAACTATCTTGTCTGGGGAATCCAGAAAGGCTTTTGTAAGAAATCAGCTCTTGAAGTGAGACCTGAAGAATGAGGAGCTGTCTCGGGAAGGCACATTCCACACAAAGAAATTGCATTCATAAAACCCTGAGGCAGGAGGGAGCTTAGTGTGTTGTTCCAGGAGCCTAGGGCAGGCCAGGTGGCTAGAGTGTGGAGAGGTGTGAGAGCAAGTTGGAAGCCGTGGCAGAACCTTCATAGGTCACATTAGGATTTAGATACTTAAACTAGAGCGATGGGAAAGCCATGGAGGAGCTTTAGGCGGCAGGGGATGACAAGATCTGCATTTTAATAAGATCTCTGGCTAGAGTATGGAAAAATTAGCATTGGGGTTGGGGGTGGAAGAAGGGAAGAGATGACAGAACTTGAAGTAGGGAGGTGGCGCAGCTGGAGAAGAGTACATCTATTTGAGAGGGATTTTAGGGAGCAAATTTGGCAGAACTTGATGAATTGGACAGAGTAAGGATGAAGAGGTTTCTGGCTTGTGTGAATAGATGGATTCACCAGAAACGAGACCAATGGGAAGATAAATAGGCTTGAGGGCAATCAGGTCATTGATTTTATTTTACTTGTTGACTATGAGATGCCTTGAGAAATCCAGATGGAGGTATCACATGGGCTGTTGAGTTGATAAGCCTAGAACTCAGAAGAGAGGTTGGGACTGGAGATATGGTTCTGGGAGATATAGTTTTTTAGGGGTGCCATTGAAATCCTGGGGTGTTAGATCACTGAGGAGTGTAGAGTGAGGAGAAAGGGGGCCCGTGACTGAACTTTATGGAATTCTTATACTTAAAGGCTAGTACAGGAAGATACGCCACAAAGGAGAAGTGGCCAGAGATCTATATGAAGGAAATAAAAAGTTAAGTGAACCAGAATTAAAAAAAAATGTTTTTAAAAACTGTTGAATAAGACAGTAAAAGATGCCCACTGGACTTAACAACATGGAAGTCATTGGTGACCTTAGCCAATGCCGTTTCAGGGAAGGGACCCTGATGGGGGAAGGTGAGGAACTGGAGACAGGGTAGCCTTTGAAGCATGGCTGTGAAGGGAAGGACAAAGTTAGGACAATAATTGGAGGAGGAAAAAGCATTGAGAGGAGTGTTTTGGTTTTGTCTATAGAATGAAGGAGACATAACATGTTTAAAGCCGATAGGAAAGATCCAGTAGAGAGGAAGCAGTCGAAACTCCAGGATCCGGTAGAGTGGGGACAGTGTATGCCTTCAGGTTCTAAGAGTGCTGGAGAAGGAACAGGTAAGTGGGCTTAGGCAGGGATGAATCCTCTCTCTAGATGTGAGGAGAGTCCTGCAGAAATAAGTGGGTTTGTCTGATACTGGGAGGTTGAGCAAGTTTGTCGTATATTTTTCAGATTTAAGTGGAAATAAGGTCAGTGGCTGAGAACTCCTGGGAAAGGGTGGGGTTTGGAGACATGATCTGAACTAGCTGTTGAAGAGGAGCTGGTAAGAGTGCAGGCTGCACTGAGGGCCCAGCCACGGCAGGTGTTTGGAGAGCACACACCTGGAGTCTAGGAGTCTGGCTTCCATCTCCTGCCACCACTCGTGATCCCGGCCTTAGTTTCCTCATCTGTAAAATGGGTATATCTCATAGACTTCTTGTGGGGAATTAATGAAAATATATATGTCACATCTTCATCATGGTGCCTGGCATTGAATAAAGGCCTCAGAAAGGTAAACTGCTACTAAGATTATAGCTATTTGCTATATTATTGTTTCTGAACTAAGCCATATATGGCCTTCTGAGGCCAGTTCCTGTAAGGATTTCTTAGATTGGAATAAAAATCTGCAATGAGACACTAAAATGGGCATCTTTGGGAGTGTGGGAATCTTCTGAGTAGGATTCACTCTGGATAAAGCATCCTGAGTAGACGAGCTGGCCTGGCGTCCTGCAAGGTTCCAGGTATCTTACCTGTTGTGATATATGGAGGAGGAAGAGTCCACAGAGGTCCCAGGAAAGAGCCTGTGTCAAATCTTTCATTCACCTGGAAATCACTCTTTCCTTCATTTATGATCATCACTGTCATCATTGTTACAGTCTTCAAAAGTTAGGAGATTAGGCATTCCAGAGAGGAAGCTCAGAGGCAGGGCAGAGGCACTTTGGCTTGTAGGTATAAAAATAAGAGTTGGGGGCCGGGCACAGTGGCTCTTGCCTGTAATCCCAGCACTTTGGGAGGCCGGGGTGGGTGGATCACCTGAGGTTGGGAGTTCACGACCAGGCTGACCAACATGGTGAAACCCCATCTCTACTAAAAATACAAAATTAGCAGGGCATGGTCGTGCGTGCCTGTAATCCTAGCTACTGGGGAGGCTGAGGCAGGAGAATCGCTTGAACCTGGGAGGTGGAAGTGCGGTGAGCCAAGATTGCACCATTGCACTCCAGCCTGTGCAATAAGAGCAAAACTCCGTCTCAATAAAATAAGAGTTGGGGCTGGGCATGGTGGCGCATGCCTGTAGTCCTAGCTACTTCGGAGGCTAAGGCGAGCGGATCCCTTGTCCAGGAGTTTGAGACTAGATAGGTCTCACTATAGTGAGACCCTGTCTCTAAAAAAAAATTTTTTTAATTAAAAAAAAACAAAACCCAAGGGTTGAGGAGAGGAAGGCACTTGAGACCCAGGAGCCTTGTGTCTTGGGCTGTTGCTGCCTTCTGAGTGGCTGGGGAAAGATGGATGCAAACCTGCTAAATCAAGCCCATCTTCCCTACTCTATCTTATTTAGCTTCTCTTCTTTTTTCTTTTTTTGCTGCCATTCTTCTCTTCTGGAACATAGAAGCTTCCATTTATTTCTCCTCTATTTTCCTAGACATTTATCTCCCTGTCTGTAGTCCTGCTCACTAGAGTGACATCTTGAGCCTGATCCTGCCACATTTAGAGAAAAAACAAAACCTGCCTACAATGAGCTCTCCAGTTCTGATCTCTGCTGAGATGTGGCAGATGGCAGAGCCTGAGTGAGTGGCAGCAGGCCCCCTCTCCCAGGCCTGGGAGCTGCCAAGACTGGGAAATGGGGGCATTATATACCTTTCCACACTCATCCCCCATCTACCCTCTATTTACGCAAGCCAGCGTGGCATGGCAGAATGTAGCTGCCTCCTCACCTGTGTCTTTTCCCGTCTCTTTCTCCCTGTCCCTGTGAAAGATTCCCACAATAGAAACTGTATTGAGTTCACCTGTGAGTCAACCAGATTTACCAGCCAGGCCCTGTGTGTACCCCAGGCACTTGGCCCTTCTCAAAGTATGGAAGGAAAGGGTCACAAAAGGCTGTGTCCTGAGGGGACTCACTATGTGGCAGAACAGACATGGGCCTCATCCTCAAGGATACAGTCCGAGACAGGGACATGTTTCACACACCCATTCACAGGGGGTACCAGCAAGGGAACATGGGGCCATCCAAGCCTAGAGCAACTGATCTGCCAGGTGAAGGTGATGAGGCTGGGTGAGGAGAGAGGGAGGGCACTGGGTTATCGGTACATGGTTGGGGGACAGGGCACTGGGGCCAGGACTCAGGGTAAGGTAAGGCAGGAGGGTCCCCTTGCCTGGAGAGTGTGCCTGGTGGACAGCTCTCTGGGTCCCTAAATAAAGATCCTTTAGTCGCCTGCATTCTCTGAGCCTCGTTTGTTTACAGGTAGAGGTCCAGAGGGCAGTACACAGATGAAACCACTCAGTGCACTGGAAGGGCTGCTGCTTGCACAAGTGGGATGCTGGGCCGAGGAACAGAGGGAATGCAACTGAGTGCCCCATTTTTGGGCCAGAATCAAGGAAAACAAAAGTAGATTCCTTTTTATGTGTCATCTTTTGTAGACATGACAGACTTCTGACCTTCCCTAGTTTTTTCCTGTACATTCTTCCTAACCCAGTGACTTCTTCCCATTATGCCAGGCTTCCTTGCCCCAGATCCCCTTCATGGCTTGGCAAAGAAAGCCCTACTCGGTCCTAGGGAGCCTGGACTCCCCTCACTTTGGGGTGAAGGCAAAGCTGTGCCCAGCTAGGATATGCAGCAAGGAATGATAGAGCCCATGGCCGTTCTTCTCCCTACCTCCCACCCAGGCTTGGCAGGAGCAGGATGGGCATCATGAGCTGTCATTGGGCCGCTGGTCTTGAGCACTAACCCTGTGCCAAACACAGCTCCGACTCACAACAGCCCTCTGCGAGGAGCAAGCATCCCCACTTTACAGATGGGGAAATTGAAATGCAAAGATGCTCAGTAACTTGCCCAAGGTCTACAGTTACGAGGTGGCAGGGCACGAATTTGAATCCAGGCAACCTGGCTTCAGAATCTGTGCACTCAGCTGTTGTGCCACATAGCCTGCCCTGAAAAGAAAGAGAAACCCAGCCCTCTCCCCATTCCTGTGGATGCCTGTGAGCACCAGCGGCTGGGGCCGATGGTGACGTGGGGCTCACCATCCACTGGGCCAGTTTGGCCCTCACAGGGACCATGTGAGCAGGTGGGGGAAGAATTGCCATCCAAGGCCCAGAGAGGCACGGTGGGTAGATGAAGATCACATGCCAGTGAAGACTCAGACACAGCTCTCTTCAAGCATATCCCAGCTTGGCACACCTTTGCCTTCACCCCAAAGTGAGGGGAGTCCAGGCTCCCTAGGACCGAGTAGGGCTTTCTTTGCCAAGCCATGAAGGGGATCTGGGGTGAGGAAGCCGGGCATAATGGGAAGAAGTCACTGGGTTAGGAGCCAGAAGCCTTGGCTCTCTTCTGACTAAGAGATTCAGGGTGAGACCTGCCCCTCACTGCGCCTCAGGAGCCAACCTGGGTCTCTGAAGAGCTTTCTAGAGAAGACAACATACAATATCAGGGACAGGTGAGAGGAGGGGTGTGTCAGCACTGGCTGGCATGCCACTATCCTTTCCCGCTTTCACCCCTCCTGCTACACCTGCTCTTCCGGCCAGGAGGACCTGGGAATTTGGGGTGCATACCGTGCAGCAGTCTGTCTTCCTGTTGCCACTTCCTCTCCCACATGAGCGGGTTGAGGCTGTGATCATGCATCAGCAGCAGGCCAGTGAGGCACAGCAGGGATGACCTCTCATGCAGAGTTGGATGAGCCGCAGCACCTGCATGCAGGTAGCTTATCAGCCACACCTCTGTAGGGAGTGCCACCCTGCCTCTGGCGAGTTTTTTTTGTTTGTTTGTTTGTTTGTTTTTTTGAGACAGAATCTTGCTCTGTTGCCCAGGCTGGAGTACAGTGGTGTGATCTCGGTTCACTGTGACCTCCGCCTCCCGGGTTCAGGCGATTCTCCTGCCTCAGCCTCCTGAGTAGCTGGGACTATAGGCACCCACCACCATGCCCAGCTAATTTTTGTATTTTTTGTAGAGATGGAGTTTCACCATATTGGCCAGGCTGGTCTCGAACTCCTGACCTTGTGATCTGCCCGTCTCAGCCTCCCAAAGTGCTGGGATTATAGGTGTTGAGCCACCGCACCCAGCCTCTGGCGAGTCTTGAGGGGCACACAGCCCCTGCCCTTAGGGAGTCTCTGGTCCAAAGGGGAAGGCCGCTCCTGTTCCCCTTCTCTAGTCTAGAGGGGACATCCACATTTCCTGCTCAGAGGGTCTGCAGGCTGGCACTGCAGACACTACTCCAGACACAACCCGAGTCCAGGGATAGCAACAGGCTTTTTAGAGGCTGTGAATGGTAGGGACAGCAGAGGAAGTGAGATGAGGGTAACTGAAGCAGGATTCTGGAGGAGAGAGGAAGAGGATGAGATGGGTGGGAGTACAGAGGGCTTGGTACTGGAGGGCTTGTTCAATAAAGCATGTAGATAGCCTCCTTGGCTTTAGCTTTGGAAGAATCTTTGAGGTGTAGAATGGTGGGGCCTGGTGGTTTCAGCTCTTCCCTCTTGAGTTTCTCCTTCCTTTTGGGATTTCTTGGTTCAACTCCAGCTGCTGATATCACACTAACTCCAGTAGAACATTTCTCTTGCTTTAAGACTATGGCTCAGGTGTGAATCCAAGCCTCTTCACCTGGATCTCCTGGGCCAGGGAAGACCAGCCAGAACTTTCAGAGGCTTTGTTAATTAAGCAATTGTTGACAGACTCAGTACTAAGGGAGAACTGAGGGCGTATTAACACATGATATCCCCCAAACAGCCCAGCTTACAGGTCTGGGTTTCTGAGTCTGCCTTTGCCAAGGCCTAGCAGGCTCTGGCCTGGGCTGGGCTCCTTCCTTCTGCCTCTATCAGGAGAAGCCAGTTGAGGCTCAAGACCATGAGAAGAGGCCAGGTGTGGTGGCTCATGCCTGTAATCCCAACACTTTGAGAGGCTGAGGTGGGCGGATCACCTGAGGTCAGGAGTTCAAGACCAACATGGTAAAACCCTATCTCTACTAAAAATACAAAAATGAGCCGGGTGTGGTGGTTCACACCTATAATCCCAGCTACTTGGGAGGCTGATGCATGAGAATTGCTTGAACCCAGGAGATGGAGATTTCATTAAGCCAAGATCATGCCACTGCACTCCAGCCTGGGCGAAAGACAGAGTGAGACTCTGTTTCAAAAAAAAAAACCAACAACAACAAAAAAACATGAGCAGTCCTTGTAAGTCCCCAAGAAACCACATGGCCCCTCTGCAACCCACTCAGGTTACTCCCTTTCATCGCCCCTTCCCAAGTAGATGACATCTTGAAGAAAGACCCTGTTCACAGGGGCACGAATTTCCTTTGGTGGTTGCAGAGGTAACTACTGCTTCTTAAGTTAGGCCATTCAGGAGAAATTAGAGCCATGCCTGCTCCTACCCAGAGTGTCCTGCAGGGGCAGGGTCTTGGGAGGGCTCAGGCTGTACTGGTCTCAGTGTCAGCACAAAACCAGCACTGACAGCTTCAGGCCAAGAGCCTAATGCATTGCTCCCAAGGGCCTGGTTCATGCACTCCCCTGCTTGGCTGTACCCTATAAACCACACCAGAAGCCTGGACCACACTGGCTGTTCCATGCAGTTTGTGCCCACTGGGGTGGGAGAAACACCTTGCATCCCTGGGTTCCCTCAGTGCTAAAAGGGCAGCCACTACTCTGCCCTGTGGACGGCGTCCCTCCCATCACAGGGTCCTTTTAAGGCATTGGACTTCCAAAGCAGTGTTGTTGCAGGTAATTAAAGGGTTTTAATTAAATTAGGATCCCATCTGGCTGGGATCATTCAGGCCCTTAACGAGGATTGTGTGTCACCAACAGCAGAATGTAGATGGGACTCAGAGGTGTCGGGGACGAATTTGGGGACTGAGGCCTTTCAGGGCTAGAGAATCCTCCTGAGCCCTTCCCTGGCTCCCGACAATGCGGTAGCAACTTGTTTGTTACTCCCCTCAAAATAGAGGCTGTGTGCTTTGAGACAGGGAGGAGGACCAGAGCCTTCCATGTTTATTCTTGCCCGTGAGTCTAAAAAAACCTCTCTGGTGTGTGCCAAGATGTAAGCATTATCTCCGTTCCACAGACGAGGAAACCGAGGCCATGTAAGTAAAGTGCCCAAATACATCCACTGACTTAGGAGGAGCTAGAATTAACTGCAAGAAAGGGAAACCCAAACCACAGTGACTTAAATAAGATAGAACTGGCTGGGCGCAGTGGCTCACGCCTGTAATCTCAGCACTTTGGGAGGCCGAGACAGGTGTATCTCGAGGTCAGGAGATCGAGACCATCCTGGCTAACACGGTGAAACCCTGTCTCTACTAAAAATACAAAAAAAAATTAGCCGGGCATTGTGGTGGGCGCCTGTAGTCCCAGCTACTCGGGAGGCTGAGGCAGGAGAATGGTGTGAACCCAGGAGGTGGAGCTTGCAGTGAGCCAAGATCGCACCACTGCACTACAGCCTGAGTGACAGAGCGAGAATCCGTCTCAAAAAAAAAAATTTTTTTTGATTTTTCTCTTACATAAAAGTCTGAAGGCAGGCAGCCTAGGGCTGGTATGGTATTTCTTTCTTTTTTATTGAGACAGAGTCTCACTCTACCGCCCAGGCTGGAGTGCAGTGGTGCAATATTGGCTCACTGCAACCCCTCCCTGGTCCCCCGGCCCCCCGCCCCCCCACTCCGCCACCCCCTCACTCCCCCACATCCCCACCCCCCCCTTCCGTTCAAGCGATTCTCCTGCCTCAGCGTCCCCAGTAGCTGGGATTACAGGCGCCCACCACCACACCTGGCTAATTTTTGTGCTTTTAGTAGAGACGAGGTTTCGCCATGTTGGCCAGGCTGATCTCGAACTCCTGACCTCAGGTGATCCACCTGCCTCGGTCTCCCAAAAGTGCTAGGATTACAGGCATGAGCCACCACGCCTGGCCCTGGTATGGTATTTCTATTCCATAACATTCCCAGGGACCAAGACTTCTTCCAACTCACTGCTCTGCCACCTCTAGGGTGTGGCTCTTACCCCCGGTCTAAGATGGCAGCAGTCTCGTACCTATTCCAGGCTGCAGGATAGAGGGTGGAACAAAGGGACGAAGAGTGCACATCAGCTGTCTGACAATTTCTGGAAGGTGCCACCTAAACCTTTGGCTTAAATGTCACTGGCCGGATCTTAGTCACATGACTACATCTAGGGGAGGCTGAGAAATGCAGTAGTTATTTCAGGCAGCCACATGCCCAGCTAAAATCAGAGAATCCCATTACTATGGAGAAAGGGAAAATGGGTATTATAGGACAATTAGAAATCTTTGCCACATGCATGACGGGGCAGAACCAGGATAGGAACCTAGGTCTCCTACCTCCAGCCTGGGACCCTTTCCCCTGTCCACACCAGGAGCAAGGCCGAGGTTAACATCAACCCATCTTAGAAAAAAAAGACAGGAGGAAGTAACATTTATTGAGCAACTCATTTAATTTTCCTAACAATACGCCAAGGTAGGCAAAGCCCTAGTTTTTCATCTAAGGAGGCTCTGGGAGATTATGTCATTTGTCCAAAGCCACATGTCTAATAAATTACAGACCCAGGATGAGGACCCAGCTATATCTTCCTGCAACACCTGTGTTGCCAGTTTATTGGCAGCCTCTGCAGTTCAGGAAGACCTAGCTTGTCCCTTGGGACCACCTGACCAGGTGGCCTGGGATGAGGAACTGGGAGGCCTTGAACTAGGCATCCTTCACTTGAATCATCAGGTCAGCCTTTGAGCCTGGAAGACCAACAGAAGACAGGGGCCCTATGGAATCACAACCCAGGTGAGTGCCAGGTCTCTGCTGGCATTTGTGCCTTGGTGATGGTGCCAGCTGCCACTCCAAGACTTTGGCATAATTGGCAGGTGCCGCCCCCACCCCATCTTGCCTCTGCCTGGCGGGGCTAATGGTGCCTCTCCTCACCCATCACCCCAGCCCCCAGTTCTCCTGGCAGTACCACAGGACTCGGAGTCTTCGGAAGTAACATTTCTCTCTCCCACTCCCAGCCATGACACTGGATCACTTCCCAACACAGAGCAACTGTTTCATTGTGCCTCTACAATCCCTCCTGCACATACTCACTCGCTAATCCCAGCACCTGGCCACCCCTCCCTGCCCTTCAGCTGCCTGCATCCCCATAAACACTCTCCCAGCATCCCTGCCACCCACCCCTCGGGTGCATCTCGAGCAATGGGCCTCGCCACCTGAATCTGCCACAAGGCAAGGTCACCAGCATTCCTGCCAAGGATGGGAAACGGGGTGACTCAGTTCCCGCTTGCTCATCCCAGGAAAGGGAAGGGGGGGAGGGGGGAAGGGACCTAGATATTCATTTGCTTTTGCTTTAAGCTTCATCGAGAAGGAGACTCGGGCATTGCTACCGGTTGACCTAACGGGTACTCCCCCTTATCAGCTTCACAGACTGCTAGGAGATTCACCCTACTTGAGAAAGGAATGCTGAGACCCAGACAGCGCCTTTGAGCAAAGCTGAAGGGCAGAGGCAGCCTCCAGGTGCTCCGATGCCTAGGAAAAGGCAAGCTGTCCCCCTCCCATCCATAGCACAGTTCTTGCCCTCAGGGAGACTCCAGTCTGACGAGGGGGGGCACAGCGTCTGCCCTCAGGGACCCCCAGTCTAAGGGGCCATCGGCCATCCAGCCCCTGACATCAGGGAGTCCTCAGTCTGATGAGGGAGGCACGGCCCCCGGCCCTAGGTATTCCCCAGCCTGATGGGGAGATCCAAGCTGTGTCCTTAAAGAGCCCCCAGCCTGGTAAACTTGTCCCAGAGGCTCCACTGATGGAGGAGACAAGGCCCCCAGCAGCCCCCAGCTGGGCTGAGGGGTTAGGGTGGAGGACCACGGGACCACTAAACGATCTGAGGGCATTTCAGACTGCCTTGAAGGGCAGTGGATGGGGGAGGTCAAAGGGTTGGAGTGTGAGTAGGACCTGGCCCTTTGGGGTCTGGGCAGAGTGGGGGACAGGTTTCTTCAGAGGAATCTCCTGTGAGTGTGTGCATGGCAAGAGTGGGAGGCCAGAGCACTTCGTCATGATGGTCGGGGGGCATCACCATGGGGACACTGCTCACCAATGGGGCAGAGGTGATATCTTCTTAGCCAGAGGAAGTTGGATGGACCCCTTGCCCTTGTGAGGACCAAGGGGGCACAGAAGTATCTGGCAAGAACAGTAGGGACCAGAGGGCTATTCCAAAGAATTAAGGTTTGGGAAGAAATCTGTTAGCAGGCCGGGCGCGGTGGCTCACGCTTGTAATCCCAGCACTTTGGGAGGCCGAGGCGGGCGGATCACAAGGTCACGAGATCGAGACCACGGTGAAACCCCGTCTCTACTAAAAAATACAAAAAATTAGCCGGGCGTGGTGGCGGGCGCCTGTAGTCCCAGCTACTCGGAGAGGCTGAGGCAGGAGAATGGCGTGAACCCGGGAGGCGGAGCTTGCAGTGAGCCGAGATTGCGCCACTGCACTCCAGCCTGGGTGAAAGAGCAAGACTCTGTCTCAAAAAAAAAAAAAAAAAAAAAAAAAATGAAATCTGTTAGCAAAGTCCTAGCTGAGGAGAGCAGCCAGGCTACTGGGGAAGGCGGAAAGGAGGGATGAGGCGGCGGAGTGTGCATGAGGGTGAAATGAAGTTATTAAAATGAATCCATCCCTGGTGCAGGCAGAACTGTGTGCCAGGCCCTCCAGCTGTCGGCAGCATCTGGCTCTCCACAGGCGGAGAGGAGCAGGAGGGGGGTCAAAGTGCCCCCAGTGCCTGCTGAGAGTTCAGCCAGGGGAGGCAGGGAGGGCACCCAGGGCCTCTGGCCCCATTGCTTCCTCCTCCTTCGTGCAGTCTCCACAGCGCTGTGTGAGACTGAACGGCACATGGTGGGAGTCCATTGGTGGGCTGCTCCAGTGTCAGCAGCCTCAAGCTTCCAGGGTGGGGAGCGGAGGGTGGTCTGGAGGAGGGGTGTGTGTCTCACGTCTCCGCTCAGGAGAGACGGCCCCTGGAAGCATGATGTGGGGGAAACAAGCTGGGTCACTTCTTACAAGGTGGGCCATAACCAGATGGCTTCTCAGCTCCTCCCAGCTCTGTGCTGCAGTATGAGGGGACCGGTTTGCGCGGAGTGCTGGTGGGCAGGGGTGAAAGGTAGGGGGTGGCAAGACCATCTTACCTTGCTGCCAGGACTCTCCTCTCCTCAAGAGGGCCCAAAGGGCCCTGAGTGCTGCCCTCCCAAGAGAGCTGACTTAGAATGACCTCCAGAAGGCACTGTGACCTTGGTAGTGTCTTCCCTTCACGGAGCCCCCAAGGGCCCAACTAACTTCCAGACAAGGTGCCACTGGCAGCTGGCCATTCTGAGGCCTCTTACTAGCTGCGGGAGGGGAGTGGCTGACGCAGGCCTTGTGTCCCACTCCAGCCTGTTCCTTCACTGGCATGTGGTCAGATTGAAAATCCAGTACAATACCCCCGATTCTCTGAAAGTCCCCTTCCCCAGGAGAAGCAGGTGGAAATTACAGCTGGGAAAGCACATCCGAGGTGTCTCCCCATCCTGCGGAGCCGTAGCCAGAGATGAACTTCAAGGTCCTTTGAGTGGGTCCCCCAGCGTGGGCCCTGGAGCAGCAGCATCAGCATAGACCTGGGCACTCATTAGAAATTCTGATTCTTAGGCCCCACCCAGGCCTGCTGAATTAGAAATGTGGGTAGGACCCAGAAATCTGTGCGTTAACAAACCCTCTGGGTGATCTGCGTTCGAGAACCCCTGGTCTGGGCAGGCCCTTCATGTTATAGAGGAAGAAACAAAGCCAGAGAGGAGAATGGACATGGCCAAGGCCACGCAGCAAAATGACGGGACTAGGACCCTGCTGGGTCTGCAGATGGCAGTTCAGGGAGGACACCAAGGAACACCCTCATTGGCCCATTCTACCTGCTAGCTCTCCCTCCCGGAGCTGTTCTTGAAGATGCTACGCCCTCCCCCAGCACCGAGCCCAGGGGGTTTGCTCAAGTTTCCTTGTGGGGGATCAGACAGCTTGGAACGGAGGCTGGAGAGGGAAGCCCTGAGCCCTCAGCAAGCATCAGCTCCAAGGGCACTGGAGCCCTGCCACTTGGGTCTCAAGCAAATGTCCTGCAGCCATCAGAGAAATTCTTCCTGGACCAAGGGATGCCTGAGGCCCTTTCCTTGGACAACTCTGACTCCAGTGCCCCAGGGCAAGCTTTATTTCCTGCTCCAAGAACACGATTCTGCACACAAAAGTCGGCAATCAGCGGTTTCACAAGACTTCCCTCCCCTCCCCCCACCCACAGACAGACACACAGAACAGATCCAGCACATGCTCTGCGGCCTGGCCCCGCCCCACCCGTGCCCGCTGCTGAGAGGGCGGCGCCATCCAGATCCGGGAGAACCCCGGTCTGACAGGTGATGCTGACTGTTGAGGGACCCCTCTCTGGGGCATGGACTCTCCCAGAGGAGCCAGCAGGGGCTGGGGTGGAAGAGGGACACACAGCACGCAGATGGGCTGTGGCCTTAGTGTGGGAGGACAACAATCGTCCTGTCTTAGCTTAAGGATGGGTGTGCCATCAGCAATGGGTGGTAGAGGGGGAGTGCTGGCAGAAGAGGGAATTTTGGAAAGGGGTGGCCTGGCTGGAGACAGATGGTCAATCTGTCAAGACATCAAAGACCCCAGGGTCACCACTTCAGCCTCATGCCATGCTCAGCACACGACAAGGGGCTCAGGGTTGCCCACTAGGCAGAGCTGGAGAGCTCCTCTGGCCCCACCCCACCCTGCTGACTGGCTCCTAGGAAGCCCTCTCAGCCATCCATCCTAAGTGGACAGGCTGTCCACACTGATGAAATCTCCCCCTCCCTGTCGCTGTCCTTCCTCAGGATGGCAAGAACAAAGGGCTTAGCTTCCTCCCATGACTTGATCTGGGGCCACACTGATCGGCCTGCCCACAGGCCTCGGGGACCCAGCATCTCTCTGTGACTCCGTGGCAAAGCCCTGTGAGGCTGCACAGAGAGCCCGCTCCTCCTCCAGTGCTCCTGTGATCTAGTCACTCCACAGCTTCAGGTTGGGACCAGCACTTGGGACCCTTTCTCTGCCACTTGAGACTTGGCCCTGGTCCCACTTGGCATCTGCTCCTCTCCACCCCCCTCCCTGCCTGAGGCCCAACCCCTTCCCTGCCCGGTGTCCAGATGGTCTCCTGCATGGGCAGGCCTGTCCTTCCAGCCCTGGCCTGGCCTCTGTGGCCTGCCCCGGGTCACCCAGATGGGTAGTAGGGGGTATCACTATGGTAGTTGTAATCTGGGCACACCTTCTGGACCAGCCGATAGTCCGTGCTGTAGAAGGCGATGTAGACACAGACGACTTTGAAAGGCTGGGAGCAGCTCCAGGTGGCTGAGCTCTGAGCGTGGTCTCGGGAGCAGATCTTGGCTGGGTCGTGGGTGCAAAGCGAGGTCCGGCGGCCCCGTTCCACCTTCTCCCACTCCATCCGGCAGTTGAAGATTTTGGAGGCCTTGGCTTCGATGAAGATCTGCTGTTCCTGGTGGAACTCTACAGCTTTACTGGGGGGCACGAGGCTGATGGAGATGTTGCCCTGGCCTGTGGCATTGTGTCGGAAGTGGACACTGAAGGTCCCGTTGCCATGGTCCACAATCTTCCCTGTGACGAGCAGGTTCAGGGCCACTGTCTTGATGTTGGAGTAGAAGTCGCCCCAGCCAAAGATTTTCTTCACCTTGGCTGAGGGTGGGGGGCTGTGGTTCGGGCGGTTGGGGGGCTGCCCAAGAATGCCCCAAGCCTCCCCAGGTGGGGCCAGCAGCCCTAGGAGAGTGGAATTGGCCATGGGGCGGGACTTAGGTGAGATGTGACCCCGCTTCCGAGGCACCCGGGGCCGGGGCTGGCCCTTGTGGTCATCATGCTCAGGGTCCTCTGAGCCGGGAGGACCATCATCCTGGCCACAGATGACCTATGGAGGGAGTTGTGAGTACAGTGAGAGCCCTGTCCCTGGAGGTCCACCACCGCCCCCCACCAGCAGTACCCCTGTCCCTGCCACTTCACTCTGACCTGGGTGAGGAGCTCCTGCGTGTTGCCCACTGAAGCTGGGGGCAAGTGTACACTCTGGCTTGTGTACATCTCAGGTTCTGACAGTTGGGTCACCCCCCTCCCCACCCATTGTCCTTTCCTTACTGTCCTGTCTTGGCCACTATTCAAATTCAAAGTCTCAAAGACCGATAATAATTCTCTCCAGTGGACTGTGGCACCAGGGACAACGGCTCCTACCCCTATGGAGTCCCCAGTCTGATGCGGGAAGCCCAGCTTCTGATCTTGGGGAGCCCCCATCTAATTGCAGAAGCATCATCCCTGTGCTGACAGAGCCTCCAATTTGATAGGAGGTAGAATCCCTGCCTCTGTGAAATCCCCAGGCTGATGGGGGAGGCATAATCTCTGCTCTCAAAGAGCCCCGAGTCAGATAGGGAAGCACCATCCTTATCCTGGGAGAGCCCCTGGTTTGACAGGAGAGGCCAGCCCCTGCCTTTTGGGACTTCCTAGTCTGTTGGGTAAGACACCGTACCTACCCTAGGATAATTTCTACCCATAGATGCAAAGAGAACCACCAGACAATGGAATACGAAAGCAGAACACGGTGTAATTCTCAAGCACAAATATAGTTTAGGTTTGGCAAGAGGACTAGGGGAGACCCGGAGTAAATGCCACACCCAGGATGGCCATGAGAATGGAAAGCCAAACACCTCTCCAGGGGACACTGATGATGACATGCCAAGATGTTACTTGGATTCTGAGGTAGGAGTTCTTATTCCCATTTCACAGATAAGGACACCGGGGCTCAGAGATTACAACACCACAAGGCTGAGTTCACATAGGGTCAGCCCTTCCGTTACACTCCACACTCCTGGCCTCGCAGATCAGATGTGTCTTTTTGAAAGGGTTTTTATCCAGGCGCCATCCGCCTCTGGAATCTGCAGGGGCTCATCCTCCCTCTGCTGGATCAGCTATGGTGACAACCTACACCTGGGAGATTCCTGGAGGTGCCACAGGGAGAGTGAGACAGCAGTGGGGGGCATCAGGGGGTTGACAGGGCTTCCTGAGGGCGCAGCCTGGCTGTGTGTTTGCTCAGCTTTTGAAAGCAACCACTTGCCCTAGGTGTCTTTACTACCAGCACCGGGGGCATCTGGATTTGGTGGTGACACTGGAGTGGGGACAGTAGGGCTCCAAGGGGCTGTGGGGTCCTCATGCCTGTGTTTTGGCCTGGGTGGTGCCGGCGGCTGTGTGCTATGGCCGAGTCTGTCTCTGCCCCACAGTTCAGGCTGGTCCTGACTGCCAGGCCCCAGAGGTGGGGTAGAGGGACGGCTAGGAGGGGAGGCTTGGGGACTGGGTCCAGGGCTGCAGACCTGTAGGTACTTGCTCCTGGGGGTCACGGCTGAGTGACTGGAGGGTAAAGATGGGGCCGTGAGAAGAGAAGGGCTCTTCCCACAGTGGCATGGGGCGGTGGCAAGGGGCTTGTTGATTAAAGGGGCAGGTCCAGATGCGGGGCTGAGGCTTCACGACAGTATTGCAGGGAGGGTCAGCGGGCCCTCGGTCGGAGGGGAGTTAAGCCCCTGGCTGGGTTCGGGGAGGGGCTCCCCGGCGCCCTGGGTCGCCGAGAAGCCGCGGAGCCGGCGCCTGGGGAGCGGGCTCTGGGCGCTCCGCTCAGCTGCCGCGAGCGCCCGGGGCGGGAGCCGCCAGCCCAGGTCCTGTGGGGCTCCGGCTGCGCGCAGCCGGGAGAGGAGAGGAAAACAACAGGCGGGGAGGGAGGGAGCGGGAGGGAAGGCGGGAGGGGAGGGACGCGGGGGCCGCCCCCCGCCTGGACCGGCTCCGCGCTCTGGGGGCCCAGAACCCGGGGCTCTCTGAGTCCCGGAGGTCAGCGGAAAAGCCTGCAGGTCACCGGCTCCACGACCCGCGCCCCAGTCGCCCCCACTTCCGCGGTCCTGAGGCTCTGGGAAGGGGTCGGGTAACCCTGGCGACCCGGCTCCAGGCCTTTTTCCGAGCGCTGGTCGCACCTCCAGCCACCCGCTGCGGAGTGGGTGGGCCAGCCAAGCACCCTCTCCCCGCCCCTATTAACCCTATCTGTCCAGTCTCCGGCATCGGACCCGTCCTCTCCCCCAGCCTCCAGTCTTCCCCGCCATCCCCGGGATGTCGGGGGAAGGGAGAAAGTTTCAGGGCTCGCAAGCTTCCCGCGCTCTCCCCCGATCCTCCGGGCCCCCGCCCCTCTGCGCAGCTCCCCGCGGACCACTCACCAGATAGAGGCTACCCTGCACCAGGAATACGAAGCAGCAGCGAGTCAGTTGCATCTTCCTCCTCCGCTCTCGTCCCCTCGCTCTCTTCTTCTCTTTTCGGGGTCCCAGGCCTCTTCGTCCCCTTCCTGCTCCTTCAGGCGCGCCGTCCCATGCTCCAGTCCCCCGCGGCCCGCGGCCCTCCCCTCAGCGGGTCGCCCAGGGCCGACCCCGCCCCCCTCGGTCCAGCTGTGCAGCCGCCGCCCCCCTCCCCTGGTCCAGCTGCGCGCGGCACGGCCCCCCCTCGAGGTCCCAGATGTGCGCCCCGAGCGCCTCGAAGGGCCCCAGCTGCGCCGTGGCTCTGCTGCTCCAGATCTGCGCTCGGCGGCCGCCTCGGCTCCAGCGGCGCCGCTCTCGCCCAGATGTGCTGGGGACCTGCGCGCGCGCCCGTCCTTGGTGCTAATTCCCCAAACCAGGCTGCTCCACCCGCCCCGTCGCGGCGCGCCCCCTGGCGGACGCCCCCAGCCGCGCGGAGCCCCTGCCGCCCGCTCCTCGCGCTGCGCCCCGCCAGACTAGAGCGCTCCTGGCGCCCAGGCGGCTCCCGCTTCCTCGTCCCTCCCACCGGCGGCGGCGGCGGCGGCAGGTACAGTGAGCCCAGCCGGTACCTCCGGAGTTAACTCCTCCCCTGCCGGCCCGCAGCCCGGGGACCTAGGACGCCGGCTCTCCAGCCAGGAGGGGACGGCACGCGGGGGCGGAGTAGCTCTTGGAGAGGAAGGGAGAGGGTGGTGGCCAGGGGACAGGGACCCTACCGTTTCCACCCCTCTGGCAGGGCGCCTGTTCCCCGGGAGCGGGCAGCAAGAATCGGCTGCCCTGCCCCCATCTCGGGAGTCCTGGAATTAAGAAAGATCCTTTTTTTCAAAACCCATTCTAAGAGCCAAAACCTGTGCTGAGGGAAGTCCTTCTGGGTGTCTAGCCGCACTCCTTTTGTTACGATGTCTGCTCCTTCCCTCTTCTACTTTACTTGGAGGGACCGAGATAATCCCTGGACCTTCTCCGTCCAGCCACTGTGACAGGAAGTATTTGGCTGGGCCCCTGGGCTGAAAAGGCTGATAGGGGCCGGGCTAGATTCTGGGGCCGGGGGCAGGTCCTGAGAAGCTGGAGAGTGAGGGGAGCAAGGCCTTCCTGGAGGCTGTCCCTTCATTATTCACTACTTACCCTCTCTATGCCACAGGGGTCACCAGGCCGAGAGCGGCTCCTGTCCCAGTGGGGTCTCTGCAAACCTCCAGGGCAAGGAGGAAGAACACTACCCTGATCTGAGATTCCCAAAGATGGGGGCCCATCCTCCATCACCCCCACTCCATATCTTCAGGTCTCCCTCCTGGAATTCCAAGGGTCCCTTTAGTCTGTAGAAAAATGAAAGGTCAAGTCCTGGCACCCCTTGGAGGCTATGAAGGTGAGGAGGCACCCCATCATTTGAAGTAGTCCCAGCTTGGGCTGGGCCCAAGGAGCACGGTGGGTGGGCACTCTGCTCTGTGGCCCTCCAAGGCCCAGCTTGGTCCCGTGGCTGCAACTCCGGCACGCACCCAGCCTCCTCCCCCACCATCTGCCAGGCGGGTGCACCGGGAATGCAGATGAATCTTAATATCAGCCTGGGCCAAGTGCGATGAGGGAGACAGATTCTGCAAAACCCAGACAGCATCACAGAGCCCCCTGCATTTCCAGGCACCCTGGGCCATACCAAGATGCAACAACTCTTTCTTGGTGCTGGTGGGGGGGCGTT
Organism: Nomascus leucogenys; assembly: GCF_006542625.1. Classification (NCBI taxonomy): domain Eukaryota; kingdom Metazoa; phylum Chordata; class Mammalia; order Primates; family Hylobatidae; genus Nomascus; species Nomascus leucogenys. The sequence continues at coordinate 1,917,896 of NW_022095769.1, forward strand.
GCGGGGGGCGTGCATGTCTAGTCAAAGACTCCCCAAAGCCAGGGGAGGCAGGAACAGGCAAATCTTTGTTTGGCCTCTAAGCCTCTGGTCCGGCTGGGAGGGAGAAGCTGTTGGCCTGAGTGTGGGCAGCTGGTTCCGGGCTCAGCTAGGCAAGGGCGTAGCTGGACCCACTCCTTGTCTGGTTTCCAGAAGGTCCTGTCCCTGGGAGAGCTGTGTGACCCAGCAGAAAGAGCACAGGTTTTCAGGCCAGACAGTCCCAGATTCTGTTCCAGACCTGGCTGTGTGACCTTGAGCAGGTGACTTTGGTTCTCTGATGTCCGTTTCCTGATATGTTCTTTCGAGAACCAAATGAGACAAAATGTGCATACAAAGCGCAGGCACAATGGCTGGCGGGCAGTCGTGGGAGTGCAGTCAACGGCAGTTCTCGCTCCTCCGCTTCCCACACATTTGCTCTGGCCGCTCCTCCTGCCAGGCTTGCCCTTACTCCCCTCTTGGTCATTTCTGGCTCTCACTTTGTTCAAGTTTCCCCTCTGCATTTATGCATCACCCACTGGCCGAGCCTGTCCGCCGTGCCAGGCGCCAGGCCAGGGGTTGAGGTAGAGATGAATGGGACACCGTCCCTGCCCTCAAGGATCTCATCGGCAAGTGTGGAACAGAGACATGAAAATCGATAATTATAACTCAGTGTGGTGAGTGGAATAACAGATCCTTGAACAAGGAAGGCATTATGGATGCACTAAGGAAGCTGGGGGCAGGGGCGAGAGGGTCAGAGATGGCTTCCTGGAGGAGGTGATACTGCAGTTGTGAGGAAGAGCCCGCCTGGCAAGGGCTATTCCTGGCAGAGGGCACTGAATGACTAAAGGTCTGGAGGCTGGAACTGGAAGCAGTTTGCTGTTCCGGGAGCACAGAACGGGAGGAGGGGAGGCTGGGACCAGATGATGGAGGGTCAAGGGGTTGGGATCTTTGTTCATGAGGAATCTTTGAAGGATTTTAAGGGGGTTGTGATTATAGTTAGATTTGCATTTTAAAAGCTTTGGAGAATTCCCTGGACTAGAGGGAGGGAGAGGAGAGGAAATCATTAGGAGACAAATGCAGTGGTTTGGAGGTGGGGGGCAGGGAGACTGAAGGCATCTTTAGGAGGCAAAATGATCAGGATTTGGTTGTTGCTGAGGTGAGGCAGGAAGGGAGAGAAGGAGTCAGGTGTGATACCCAGTTCCCTGGCTTGAGCAACAGGCTGGCTAGTTGACGAGGCGGGTACCATAGGTGGGAGGAGAGGGATGGGGTCTGTGGTGAGGGTGGGAGGGTCAGCTTTGGCCATGTCAAGTCTGGGTGCTGTCGGCCACCCAAGGGTAGGAGAAAGTCTAGCCTGGGGTGCTGGAGATATGGAGGGTGCCAGAGGAGCAGTGGGCACCCTGGCATTTAAGGTAAGGTGGTCAGAGGAAAAGAACCCCCAAAGGATTCCAGGGAGGAACAGGGAGCCAGGGGCTAAGAGGACAGGTGGGGCTGATCCTGAAGCCACAGGAGAAGTGGGGTTCTCACGCCCAAGGTGCCAAGCAGAGTGGACACGGTGCGGAGTGTGCACCATGCAGATTCTGGGGTCCCATCCCCAGGGAGCCTTAGTTGGTAGACAAGAACCGAGGACTACGTATTATATAAGCTCCTGCCCCCACCCAGGTGATGCTGATGAAGGTGGCCTCTAGATCTGGGTGTGGGGAGTGTCCGGAAGAGGGGAATGAGCCACCGCAGAAAGACCTGGCAAGGGAGAGACAGAAAAGTGACTACTAGGTTTGGCTAAGGTTTGACAACAACTGTACCCAAACTTGGACCCTCCAGCCACTCCCAGGGTGGGAAGACAGAGCCAAGACACAGTAAACTCTGTGTACCAAGCACACTAACAGCTGTGCTAGAGGTGATGTGTCTGCCATTCAGGTGCACCTCTCCATATTCCTCAACCCTCTCCCCAGCCATGCCCTGCACACAGCAGGTGCTCAGTGAAGGGGGCAGAACTGAGCGCTTTAGGTCCACCCCTCTGCCTCCAGCCTTCCCTGCACCCATTTGCACCCTGGATGGGGGTGGCTGGGCTTTTGCTGAGCACCTCTGATGCTTTCACCTGCTTCCCTCTCACCCTTGGAAGAATCCTGTCTACACTGCTTCCTTCCTCCATGCTTCCCCAGTGCTGCCGGAAGGAAAACAACGCAACACAGTGGGCACCTGAGCAGTGCCTCATGAATGAACGGGAAATGGGGTTCCTGATGGCTTGAAAGGCAGAGAGAGTGATGCCCTTGACCCAGCTGCAGTGGAGAGGTCTGGGGGAGAGGCGAGAGTAGATCATTATTGTTGATAATCTCTCATGTTTAGCTGGCAATTTGCAATTTTAAAGTGTTAGGATAGAGTGCTATGTATAGGGTACCAAGGGGGCCCGGAGGGAAACCCTAATTCAAATGAGGGGGCGATGGACAGATTGCAGAGAGATTAATCTTAAATGACATGTGGATCTGCCCAGGTGGGAGGGAATGGAAAGAACCTACCAGGCAGAGGAAGCAACTCTTGCAAAGGCCAGAGATGAAAGAAAGCCTGGGAATGGGGTTCTGATGAGGACAAGATGAAAGATTCATTTGTTCCACAAATACTTATCAAGTGTCTACTTTTATGTCCGGTCCTGGGCTGGTGTGGAGGTACAGTGTGAACAGGGGAGACTGCAGTCCTATTTGCATGGAGAATTTGGGCTATGGGAGAGACAGACATTAAATAACTAAGCACATGAAAACATAAGCTCTGAGATGTGTTGGTAAGAGGTATGGGGGAAGAAGAACAGCAAATTCCAAGAAAGAGAGAAACTAAGGAGGGATCCTAATTTACCTGGGAGGGGTCAGGGAATGCCTCGGCAAGAATGTGACCTCTAGCTGGGATCTAAAGGATGAAGAGCTGAACAGAGGGGCTGCACCTGCTGAGCCCTGAGCCTAGGAAGGACTTGGTGCTTTGGAGGAGCTAAAGGGAGATGAGCTTAGTGAATGGGAGGAGAGGGACACAACACCGCCAGAGAGGTGGCGGGGGCCAGACCATGCAGGGCTTTACAGGTCTAGCTAAGGGTTTGGGGTTTCATTCTGTGGTTAAGGTGTCTTTGTTTTTGTTTTGATTATGAGATTTAAACACGGCTCAGATTTGTACTTTAGGAAGATCTCTGGAAAGACCATTCTGGCAGCGGCGTGGAGGGTGGGTCCGAGAGGGTGGGTGAAACTAGAGGCTGGGAGGTGATGGTGGTCTGAATCAGAGCAGAGGCATCTGCTGGGAAGAAGGGATGATCTTGAAAGATGTCTAAGGGGTGGAATGGAGAGGGGACAGACTCTAGGACACGAGGGTGAGGAGTTAAAGAGGACCCCCAGCATTCTGGCTTAGGGAGCACAGGTGTGCAGGAGTGATGTGGCATCTCATCCTGGACAGGGGGCCTGCAAGGGGCTTGAGGGTGCTCAGGTGAATAGCAGGGTGCACAATAGAGGTCAGACTGGAGGGACAAGACTGGGAGGTGTGTGAGCCCGGAGAGTCATCTGAGGTGAGTATTGGGGGCTCATAGAGAGCAGAGCAAAGCCTGGGGAGGCCGCATAGGAAGGGATGAGGAAAGACGGGGAGGACAGGAGCAGGGGGCGAGGGAGCCAGGGGAGCAGAGGAACCTCTGGCCCAAAAGGCCCTAAGGGATGTTGCCACCGACATCCCAGAGCGCGCACTCCTCTGACCTGAGAGGTCAACATGAATATCCCCCTGCCTCTCACAGGACCTCAACAGCCAGAAGAGACCTTGTCTTGGCTGTGAGCACTCCTGCATGTGCTCTGGTAGAGTGGGGAGGGCGTGGCAGCTGGAGTCCCACAGTCTGGATTGGGGGCCTCGCTCTCTGTGGCCAGGGTGATCTGGGGCAGTCTCTCCTTTTCTTGGGCGGTAGCCTCCTCATCTGCAAAGGGGGATCATCCTGCCCGCCTCCTGGGGTGAGGACGTGGCGAGTGTGAGACGTGTACTTCTGGGCACGTAGCCGGTGGAAAGTGCTCTGTCCCCAGTGAAGCACTGGCGGGAAGGGGTCGTGCGGGGCTCCTCGCTACACTTCAGTGTCTTCGGAGGTGAGAAGCACGGGAAGAAAGCAGGGCCTGAGCAGGGCCGCTAGACTGCAGGGCACCTGGCAGGGAGCCAGGGACATCTGGCACCAGGTCAGTGGCTGCCCCCTCGGCCACCTGTCGGCTGGACCCAAGTCGCTGCGGTCCACGTCAGCTCCGCAGGGGGCGATGGAGTGACCGAGCGGGTGTGGCGCGTGAGAGGCGAGTGGGGTCAGCGCGCCACCTGGTGGCGCTCGGGGCGCCTCCTGTGGGCGCTTGGCCCGGGAGAAGGTGAGACCCCGCCGCGCGCTCTGCTCACTCGCCTGCTGGGGCGCAGACCCTTTCTGCTCCCGGTTTCTGGCGCACAGCGGCGCTTAATAAAGACAACTTAAAAGACGAATGGCGGGCCGGGCGCGGTGGCTCACGCCCGTAATCCCAGCACTCTGGGAGGCCGAAGCGGGCGGATCACCTGAGATCAGGAGTTCGAGACCAGTCTGGCCAACATGGCGAAACCCCATCTCTACTGAAAATACAAAAATTAGCCGGGCGTGGGAGCGCGCTCCTGTAATCCCAGCTACGCGGGAGGCTGAGGCAGGAGAATCGCTTCAACCTGGGAGGCGGAGGTTGCAGAGAGCCGAGATCGCGCCATTGCACTCCAGCCTGGGTGACAGAGTGAGGCGCTGTCTCAAAAAACAAAACAAAACAAAAACTCAAACAAACAACAATAAAACCGAATGGCAGCCAGGAGCGGTGGCTCACGCCTGTAATCCCAGTATTCTATTTTGGAAGGCCGAGGCAGGTGGATTGCTTGAGCTCAGGAGTTCGAGACCATCCTGGGCGACATAGGGAGACCCCCGTCTCTACAAAAAAAAAAAATAATAATTATATATATATATACATGTATATATGTGTGTGTATATATATATACACACATATATATTTGTGTGTATATATGTACATGTATGTATATACATAGATACATATATACACATATATACACATAGATACACATATACATATATACACATATATATATATATACACATATATATATACACATATGTATATATATACACATATATATATACACATATGTATATATATACACACATGTATATATATACACATATATATATACACATATGTATATATATACACACAAAAACTAGCCGGATGTGTTGGTGCACACCTGTAGTCCCAGCTACTCGGGAGGCTGAAGCGGGAAGATCGCTTGAGCCCCGGAGGTCGAGGCTGCAGTGAGCCGTGATAGCGCCACTGCAATCCTGCCTGGGTGACTGAGAGAGACCTCATCTCTAAAAAAAACTTAAAAACAAAAAAATAAAGCATTTGCTACAGAGAGGCGTTGTTACCAGCCTGAGCTTGATCTCTGGAACCAGATCGCCTGGGTCCCCATCCTGGATTTGCCACTGTGTCGTCTGGTAAATTACGTCACCTATCTGTGCCTCAGTTTCTTCGTGGGGATAAGAGTATACACATTTTAGACGCTGAGAACAGCGTCTGGCACACAGTAGGTGCTCAGTAAGTGCCGGCTGTTGTTATATTCGCATTCATTTACTGGTTCAGCCACAGACTTCCAAGTGTCACTGTCGTGCTAGGAGATCGCATCTCTGGAAATAGTCTCGACTGGAGCGGGTCATGGGGTTGGTGCCACTTGGGATACGAAACTGAGCCTCGGGTTCTTTATTTGTGAAACAGGTCTATATAACGCGTACGGCGAGAAGTTCCCGCTTCCTTTACACTCAGGGGGCCCAGGGTGGGCGTCCAGGGTCTGGACCCTCTCTGCACCCCTGGCCCTCGGGCTTGGCGTGTGTCGCGGCCACAGCGGCCTGAATTCAGGGGCGCGTTCCTCTCTGGACTCCCGATGGACATTGGGGTCAGAGCGCCAAGTGGCAGCCATCTCCGGAAGTCCTTGGCCACCCTGCCAGGCCTGCCCAGGCCCTTCAGCCAGTCCCGAGGCTGACGGTTCCCCCGGCGTCCAGACCGGCCTGGCTGTGCCTTTCATTTCCAGGCTGGTGGTGACGCCTGGCGGTGGCGGGAGGGATAACCGCGACCTCCACGACCGCACACCTCCTTTCCAGGAACCCCCACTGAGAAGCTCCTCTCTGTGTGGCACCTCTGGGCACCAGTGAATGGTGGCGGAGGGGAGCAGCGGACACTGTCAGGAGGACCTACGAGGTAGAAGGGCCTCTCACAGCAGCGCTGACCTGAGCTTCTACTGGGGGGATGGAATCTAGGATCTGCTGATTCTACATCAGACGAGAGGTGGAGGTAGGGGGAGTGGAGGGGCACCTAGCAAGGGGCCCAGCTGGGGTGGACGCCAGAAGACATCTTAGAGAGTTCGAAGAGAAGACTTTCAGAGTTCCTTCCTCCACCGCTTTTGGGGTCATCATTGTCCTCCTTTAGTGCCCCAGCCTCTTAAGATTTCAATGAGGCAATGGAGGGCAGTGCATGGCAGGGAAATGGCCCTGAGGGTGGCTGAAGCCTGATTGGGGTCCCAGGCCCGGGGCTCTCTGGAGGGCTCAGTGGCAGCCACCAGGCCTAAAGGACCAGCAGAGGACTGGGCAAAGGAGCAGGAGGGATGCCACTTGGAAAGCACTTCTGATCCCTGCTCATCCCTGGACCACCAGGGAGGCATAGCTGCCACAACCACTTCATGCAAACTCAGCACCTGCCAGCTCCAGGGGTGCGGGGGCTGGTGAGGTGCCCGATCTTGGCCCATGGGCACAGCCTACTCCCTCCTGAACACCGGGCCTGAGGTCACCTGCCTCCGGACACTCTGACTCCCCCAACTCAAGCTATATAAATTGGGTACTAGACACATCCTGTCCTAGAAATATGTGAACCTCTGTGGTCCCTACTCCACGAAGGGCCCGACGCTTCCCCTCATTAGAATCTCGGTGCCAGCTTTGCCTCTGGTCTCTGTCCCCAGTACCCAATTGCATCTTCCTCTCCACCCTTTTATAGGCTTCAGGTCTCCATCATTGCTTCTCGGAACCACAGCAGCTTCTGAATTGTCTCTCCTGGCCCCTCCTTATCCCACAGCCAGAGGGAGATCTAGTTCTAAGATGCAAACTAGACACTGCCCCTCTTCTGGTTCAAACGCTGGAGGGCTTTTCGTGGCCCCAAACTAGCCAAGGCATATTCACTAAACACTCCCCACATTCTCTCACTGAGTTGCACAACCCAATGAGGTAGGTTCTGTTATTGCCACGTGTGACAGATGAGAGAACTGAGACATAGGAAAAGCAGGTGACTTTCCCAAGGACCTCTAGCGAGTGCTCCTCAGAGCTGGGGTTTGGACCCAGGCAGCCTGGATGCGGGCACCCATGGTTTTCCCATGCCAGCGTTTCCTGAAATGAGGTAGGCATGCATTGGCTGGGAGAGTCCTCTCTCTGTTTTAAAATAGTACAAATGATCATTTTAAATTTTAATAGAAATATGTTTCTTTTTAAAGGCTTTTCTTCTATTTTGTTTCTGGCAAGGGATACTGGTTTCTCATTTATGGGAATGATACAAAGTGTTCCTTTAAAATACATTTATTTTGAGGAAAAAAAGTAGTTGATTGAAAGAAAAAAAAGCACTAAGTACGTGCGAGCACAGGTGGAATGTTGGTGTGGAAGAAGGAGTGCTGGCATCCTCATCGCAACATACTGCCTCTCAGGAGAGAGTCCAAACCCGTCAGCACGCCTACGCCAGGGCGCTCAGGCCCGCTCACCCGCCAGTCCCTTTCCACTTTCCCTTCCTCCACCCTCCCTCCACTGTGGCCTCTGAACCATTTGCAGCTCCCCAAACGCAGCAGGTTTTCTGTGCCTTTGTACACACTGTTCCCTCCACCTGACCCCCCCTTTCCTTCTTGGCTGTCTGGCAAACACCTACTCACCATTTGAGGCTTAACCGAGCTCAGATATCACTTCCTCCTGGAAGCTTTCCTGAAATGGAATTGACACCCCTCCCACCACTGTAACCCCAGTCACCTGTCCTCAAGCATCATTATACTCAGTTCTCTGCCTTTCTCCGCCCCCCGCCCCCCGCCCCGCAGCTTGAACTCCTAGAAGACAGGGACAGTCATCTCTAGTCCAGCACCTGACACCCAGGGGAGGCTCAATAAATGTGTGTGCAATGAATGAATTCCATGGGAGTGCAGGTGGGGAAAATGTTGATTTCAGATAGGAGGACCGGGGGAGGTAGGAGCAGCCTCTAAGAAGAAGGTGGGTGTGGACTTTTGAGCTGGATGTTGATGACCTCATGGAGAGCTGGGGAAGATGGTCTCCTGGAAGCCGATCCAAGGCTCTATATGGGAATTTATTATCTGTTCAAGGGGAAATGCCAATTTAGGGCAAAAGTCAATTTATTTAATAAATGATGCTGCCGTATCAGTGATCCATCTGGGAGAAAATAAAGCCAAATCCTCCCTCCCATCTGATAACACCTACAAAATAGATCCCAGATGGACCAAAGATTTAAAGTAAAAATCTAAATATATTAGAAGCAACTAAAAATATTAGGAGAAAATTTAGAAGACTAATTCTTTTCCCTTGAGGGTGAGGAAGTTCTTTTTAAGTAAGACAGGAAACTAAGAAGCCACCAACAAGAGAAACAGTGAGAGAGATTTGATTATGAAAAAAATATTTCTGAATGACATAAGGTCCTGTAAACAAAATAAAGAGGTTAAAAAATAGACCGAAGTAATATTCGCAATGTGTGTAGCAGACAAAGGATTAATATATTTTCTTTTTCTTTTTTTTTTTTTGCGACCGAGTCACTCTGTCGCCTGGGCTGGAGTGCGGTGGCGGGATCTCAGCTCACACCACCTCCTGGGTTCAAGTGATTCTCCGGCCTCAGCCTCCTGAGTAGCTGGGACTAACAGGCACCTGCCACCACACCCGGCTAATTTTTGTATTTTTAGTAGAGGTGGGGTTTTGCCATGTTTGCCAGGCTGGTCAGGATCACCTCCTGACCTCAGGTGATCCGCCCACCTCGGCCACCAAAGTGCTGGGATTATAGGTGTGAGCTATTGCGCCCAGCCAGGATTAGTATCCTTTCTATGAAAAAAACTATAAACCGTTTTTAAAAGACAAAAAAATTGAAAGTAGAGGTATGAACAAGCAGTTACAGAAGAATATACAGGCATACCTTGGAGATACTGCAGGTTCAGTTCCAGACCACAGCAATAAAGTGAATATCATAATAAAGTGAGTCACACGGATATTTTGGTTTCCCAGAGCATATAAAAGTTATGTTTACACCACACTCTAGTCTATTAAGTGTGCAATGGCATATGTCTAAAAATGTACATAGCTTAATTAAAGAGTACTATAGTGCTAAAATATGCTAACCATCATCTCAGCCTTCAGAGAGTTGTACTCTTTTTGCTGGTGGAAAGTCTCCCCTCGATGTCGATGGCTGCTGACTGATCAGGGTGGTGATTGCTGAAGACTGGGATGACAGTGGCAATTTCAATTTTTTTTTTTTGAAAGAGGGTCTCACTTAGTCACCCAGGCTGGAGTGCAGTGGCATGATCATGGCTCACTGCAACCTCAACGTCCCAGGCTCAAGCCAGTCTCCCGCCTCAGCCTCCCTAGTAGCTGGGACTACAGGTGCATGCCGCCACGCCCAAGAAATTTTTTTTTTTTTTTTTTTGAGATGGAGTCTCGCTCTGTCACCCAGGCTGGAGTGCAGTGGCGCAATCTTGGCTCACTGCAAGCTCCGCCTCCCAGGTTCACGCCATTCTCCTGCTTCAGCCTCCTGAGTAGCTGGGACTACAGGCGTCCGCCACCAAGCCTGGCTAATTTTTCGTATTTTTAGTAGAGATAGGGTTTCACCATGTTAACCAGGATGGAATTTTTTGTATCTTTTTTTGTAGAGACAGGGTTTCACCATGTTGTACAGACTGGTCTTGAACTCCTGGTAAGTTGTTGCGATCCTTTTGCCTTGGCCTCTCAAAGTGCTGGGATTATAGGCGTGAGCCACTGTGCCCAGTTGCAATTTTTTCTTTTTCTTTTTTTTTTTGAGATGGAGTCTGGCTCTGTCACCCAGGCTAGAGTGCAGTGGCGCGATCTTGGCTTACTGCAACCTCTGCCTCTTGGGTTCAAGCAGTTTTCCTGCCTCAGCCTCCCGAGTAGATGGGATTAGAGGTGTGCACCACCATGCCCGGCTAATTTTTGTATTTTTATTAGAGACGGGGTTTTGCCATATTGGCCAGGCTGGCCTCGAACTCCTGACCTCAGGTGATCCGCCCGCCTTGGCCTCTCAAAATTCTGGGATTATGAGCCACTGTGCCTGGTTGCAATTTCTTAACACCAGACAACAATGAAGTTGTGGGGGCCTTTGTGGGGTGGGGATTGCATTGACTGACTCTTCCATTCACGAAACTATTTCTCCGTAGCATTTCATAGCATTTTACCCATAGTAGAACTTCTTTCAAAATTGCAGTCGGTCCTCTCAAATTCTGCCACTACTTTATCAACTAAGTTTATGGAATTTTCTAAGTCCTTTCTTGTCATTTCAACAATGTTCGCAGCCTCTTCAGGAGGAATAGATTCCATCTCAAGAAACCACGTTTTTTGCTCATCCATAAGAAGCAATTCCTTACTCATCCGATTTTATTGTGAGATTGCAGCAATTCAGTCACATCTTCAGGGTCCACTTCTAGTTCTATTGCTATTTCCACCAAATCTGCAGTTACTTTCTCCACTGGTCTTGAAACCTTTAAAGTAAGTTATCCACAAGGGTTGAAATCAACTTCTTCCAAACTCCTGTTAATGTTGATATTTTGACCTCCTCCCATGAATCATAGATTTTTTTTTTTTTTTTTTGGTGGGGGACAAGAGCGAGACTTTGTCTCGCTGGAGTGCAATGCCACTATCTCAGCTCACTGCAACGTCCGCCTCCTGGGTTCAAGCGATTCCCCTGCCTCAGCCTTCTGAGTAGCTGGGATTACAGGCGCCTGCCACCATGCCCGGCTAATGTTTGTATTTTTACTAGAGATGGAGTTTCCCCACGTTGGCCAGACTGGTCTTGAACTCCTGACCTCAGGTGATCTGCCTGCCTCGGCCTCCCAAAGTGGTGGGATTACAGGTGTGAGCCACCATGCCTGGCCGAATAATGAATGTTCTTAATGGCATCTAGAACGGTGAATCCTCTCCAGGAGGTTTTTTCTTCTTTTTCTTTTTTCTTTTTTTTTTTTGAGACAGAGTCTCGCTCTGTTGCCCTGACTGGAGTGCAATGGTGCAATCTCAGCTCACTGCAACCTCCGCCTCCCAGGTTCAAGCGATTCTCCTGCCTCAGCCTCTCAAGTAGCTGGGACCACAGGCGCATGCCACCACACTCGGCTAATTTTTGTATTTTTAATAGAGACGGGGTTTCACCATGTTGGCCAGGCTGGTCTGGAGCTCCTGACCTCAGGTGATCCGCCTGCCTCGGCCTCCCGAAGTGCTGGGATTACAGGCATGAGCCACCGCGCCTGGCCTTTTTTTTTCTTTTTTTGAGACAAAGTCTCATTCTGTTGCCCAGGCTGGAGTACAGTGGCATGATCATAGCTCACTGCGGCCTCAATCTTCTGGCTCAAGTGATCCTCTCATCTCAGCCTCCAGGTAGCTGAGACTACAGGCACAAGTTATAATGCCTGGCTATTTTTTTTTTGGTAGAAACAGGGTTTTGCTCTGTTGCCCCCACTGGTCTCAAACTCCTGACTTCAAGCAAGTCTCCTGCCTCAGCCTCTCAAGGTGTTGGAATTATAGGCATGAGCCACTATGCCTGGCCCAGAAGGTTTTCAATTTACTTTGCCCAGATCCATCAGAGGAATTACTACCTAAGGCAGCTGCAGCTTTATGAAATGAAATTCTTTTTTTTTTTTTTTAGACGGAGTTTTTTTTGTTCTTGTTGCCCAGGCTGGAGTGCAATGGCGTGATCTCGGCTCACCGCAACCTCCACCTCCCAGGTTCAAGCAATTCTCCTGCCTCAGCCTCCCAAGTGGCTGAGACTACAGGCATGCACCCCCACACCTGGCTAATTTTGCATTGTTAGTAGAGACAGGGTTTCTCCATGTTGGTCGGGCTGGTCTCGAACTCCCGACTTCTTGTGATCCACCCGCTTCAGCCTCCCAAAGTGCTGAGATTACTGGCGTGAGTCACCGTGCCTGGCCTGAAATGGAATTCTTAATAAGCCTTGAAAGTTGACATTACTCCTTGATCCATGGACTGCAGAATGGATGCTATGTTAGGCATGACAACATTTGCACATCTCTGTCAGAGCTCTTGGGTGATCAGGTGCATTATCAATGAGCAATAATATTTTGAAAGGAATCTTTTTGTTTTGAGTGATAGGTCTCAACAGTGGGCTTAAAATATTCAGTACACCATGTTGGAAACATCTGTGCTGTTAGCCAGGCTTTGTTCCATTTCTAGAGCACAGGCAGAGTCGATTTGGCAGGATTCTTAAGGGCCCTGGGATTTTCAGAATGATAAATGAACACTGTCTTCAACTTGGTGTCATCAGCTGCATTAGCCCCTAACAAGAGAGTCAGCCTGTCCTTTGAAGCTTTGAATCCAAGCATTAACTTTTCTTCTTAGCTGTGAAAATCCTGGATGGCATCTTCTTCCAATAGAAAGCTGTTTCATCTACACTGAAAGTCTGTTGTTGAGTGTAGCTGCTTTCAGCAGTGATCTTAGCTAGATCTGCATAACTTGCTGCAGCTTCTACATCAGCACCTGCTGCTTCATCTTGCACTTTTTTGTTGTTCTGGAGATGTCTTCTTTCCTTAAACCTCATTAGCCCACCTCTGCTAGCTTCCAACTTTTCTTCTGCAGCTTCGTCACCTCTCTCAGCCTTCACAGAACTGAAAGAGTTAGAGCCTGGCTCTGGATTAGGCTTTGGCTTAAGGGAATGTTGTGGCTGATTTGATCTTCTATCCAGACCACTCAAACTTTCTGCACCTCAGCAATGAGATACAACATTGATTTGCTGTTTCGCTTTCTTATCATCTGTGGATTCACTGGAGTAGCACTTTTAATTTCCTTCAAGACCTTTCCCTTGAGATTCTCCAGGCTGGATTCACAACTTGGCTGGTGCAAGAGGCCTAACTTTCAGCCTGTCTTGGCCTTCAACATGCCTTCCTCACTAAGTTTAATCATTCCTAGCTTTTGATTTAAACTGAGAGATACGTCTTTCTTTCACTTGAATACTTAGAGGGTTATTAATTAGCCTAATCTTAATAATGTGTCTAAAGGAATAGGAAGGCCCAAGGAGAGGGAGAGAGATGTGAGGATGGCCAGTTGGAGCAGTCAGAACACATACAACTTTGATCATTTAAGTTTACCGTCTTATATGGGTGTGGTTTGTGGCACCCCAATACAATTACAATAACATCAAAGGTCACCGATCACAGATCATCACAGCAGACATAATAATAGTGAGACTGGGTGTGGTGGTTCATGCCTGTAATCCCAGCACTTTGGGAGGCTAAGATGGGTGAATCACTTGAGATCAAGAGTTCAAGACCAGCCTGGCCAACATGATGAAATCCTGTCTCTACTAAAAATACAAAAATTAGCCGGGCATGGTGGCGTGCACCTGTAATCCCAGCTACTCGGGAGACTGAGGCAGGAGATTCGCTTGAACCCAGGAGGCAGAGGTTGCGGTGAGCCAAGATCATTCCATTGCACTTCAGCCTGAGTGACAGAGTGAAACTCTATCTCAAAAACATAAATAAATAATAATAATAATAATAATAATAATAATAATAATAATAATAATAGTGAAAAGTTTTAAATATTGCAAGAGTTACCAAAATGTGATACAGAGACACAAAGTGAGCACATACTGTTGGAAAAATGGTGCCAATAGACTTGCTCAACGTGGGGTTGTCTCAAACCTTCAATTTGTAAAAAACACAATATTTGTGAAGCACAATTAAGTGAAATGCAATAAAGCAAGGTGTGCTAGTCTATGCGGAAAGAGATTCAGCCTCAGCAGGAGTTAGGGAAATACCATTTAAAAAAACGATGAGGCCGGGTGCGATAGCTCACGCCTGTAATCCCAGCACTTTGGGAGGCCAAGGCAGGTGGATCACCTGAGGTCAGGAGTTCGAGACCAGCCTGGTCAACATGGTGAAACCCCTTCTCTACTAAAAATACAAAAATTAGTCTGGCGTGGTGGCAGGTGCCTGTAATCTCAGCTACTCGGGAGGCTGAGGCAGGAGAATCCCTTGAGCCTGGGAGGCGGAGGTTGTGGTGAACAGGGATCATGCCACTATACTCCGGCCTGGGCGAGAGAGTGAGACTCTGTCTCACAAAATAAATAAATAAATAAATAAATAAAAATAAAACAACAAGATATGCATTTTTAAAAATTAATAGGCAATTTTTTAGAGTTGTTTTATACTTATGGAAAAAAGTTGAGCAGATGGTACGGAGAGTTCCCATCGGTACCTCCCAACTCTGTTTCCCCATTATCCACAACTTACCTTAGTGTGATACATGTTACAACCAGCAAACCAATGTTTATATATGCTTATTAACTCAAGTCCATTGTTTATTAAAATGCCTTAGTTTTTGCCTAGTGTCCTTTTTTCTGTTGCAGGATCCATCATTGCCAAATGCTTCATGACTTCCAGTTATCATTTTCCCTGAGGCTTCTCTCAGCTGTGGCCATTTCTCAGACCTTCTTTGTTTTTGATGACCTTGACAGTTTGAGGAGTACTGGTCAAGGATATTGTAGGATACTGCTCTGCTGGAGTTTGTCTGATGTTTTTCTCATATTTGGGGCTGTGGGTTTTTGGGAGGAAGACCACAGAGGTAAAGTGCCATTTCAGTCATCATATCAAGGAGCCAAAAAACTGTTGGTATTGACCTTGATCCCCTGGCTGGTGTCATCTTGGTCAGTGTCTCCACTGCAGAGTTACTCTCCATACAGTGCTATTTAGAAGGAAGTCCTGATGTGCACCCCACAGTGGGGAGTAATGTTCCCCCTCTTTTAAGGTGAAGTCGTGACATAATTTATTTGGAATCCTGCATGAGATATTTGTCTCTTCTCTCCCACTTATTAATTGTTTTTTTGAGATGGAGTCTCGGTCTGTTACCCAGGCTAGAGTGCAGTGGCATGATCTCGGCTCACTGCAACCTCCGCCTCCCCGGTTCAAGCGATTCTCCTGCCTCATCTTCCTGAGTAGCTGGGATTACAGGAGTCCACCACCACACCCAGCTAATTTTTGTATTTTTGGTAGAGATGGGGTTTCGCCACGTTGACCAGACTGGTCTTGAACTCCTGACCTCAAGTGATCCGCCCACCTCGGCCTCCCAAAGTGCTGAGATTATAGGCGTGAGCCACCGTGCCTGGCCTCCACTTACTAATTTATTCAATCGTGTATACATATCAGTGTGGACTCATCGATACTTATTTTATGCTTTAAGTGATTATCCAATATACTTTATTTTTGTTGCTCAAATTGTTGTGTGTGTGTGTGTGTGTGTGTGTGTGTATGTTTTACCCTGTGGATTGGAAAAATCAAAAGATTGATGTATAGCCAGGGCTGTGGCAGCTGTGGGGCTGCCCAGAGGATGAATTGCTGCCCCTTTGGAGTAGAGGAGCATGTTCTGACCTGGAAGTACCAGAGGAAAAGGGGCAGGAGCAGGGCAATCTGTGTCATCGGGCCCATTTTTACTTAAAAAGAAGACTGGGCATGATGGCTCACACCTGTAATCCCAGTACTTTGGGAGGCTGAGGAAAGCCGATGGCTTGAGCCCAGGAGTTTGAGACAAGCCTGGGTAACATGGTGAAACCTTGTCTCTACAAATTGTTTTTTTTAATTTGCTGGGTGTGGTGGCGTGTGCCTGCAGTCTCAGCTACTTAGGAGGCTGAGATGAGAGGAACGCTTGATCCTGGGAGCTTGAGGCTGCAGTGAGCTGTGATCATGCCACTGCACTCCAGCCTGGCGTCAGAGTCAGACCCTCTCTCAAAATAAATAAACAGAAGGAATATCTATTTTATCTGTCAATTCCTATCTATCTATAGCTATCAATTATCTATTGTTCAATCATCAACCATTATTTATTATCTATTGATCAACATATCTCTTGATCTATCAATTATCTACTGATTTATCTATCCATTATCTGCCTATCTATCTAATTTGTTTCCTGTCAGCTACACTGTCCCACTCTCAATCTGTTCTCCACCCAGTGGACACCCGAGGGGTCCTTGGGCAACGCACATCAGGTCTCCTCCCTTCCCTCAGTGGCTTTCCGATGCCCTCAGAATAACGTTCAAGCTCTTTATGGTGGCCTACAGTGCCCTCTATTGGAACTCCACTCAAATGTCCCTCCTCAGAGAGCCCTTCCCTGGCAATCCCACCTGCAGCAGGTGGAAAATGGCATTTTACTCCCGCTCCAGGCCACCTGACTTCCAGTCCATCACCCATCATCCCACCATCCTTTTCCCCCAAGAATTCGTCACCATTTGAAACATTCTCCTCCCCTGCACTAGAATCGAGGCCCCGTCAGGGCAGTGGGCTCCATGGCTGCTGACTTGTTGTCTCTTGTAGCCAGGCTTAGCCCAGAGCCCACCACATAGTAGGTCTCAGTCCTTCTTACTTGTTTAACGAAGGTCCTGAGAGAACCCAAGGCAGAACAACACTCCTTCAGCCACGTTAGTGACCGGCGAAGGGGGACTGGAGAGGGAGAGAGGAGATTGCCAAATTTTCTTTAGATACCTCTGGTTTGTTTAAGCTGTTAAAAAGAACATGTAGTACTATGGTTTGTAATTAAAAAGAAAATCCAATAAAGTTAATCAAAAAGGAAAAGAAATAAAGTTTTCACTTCCTGGGGACAAAAGAAGAAAGCAGCAGAGGCTTTAAGTGGGAAATGGTTGGTGTATCAGTGAGCACAGAGAGTCTCCTGAGGCTGCGGATGGAGTGGGGCAAAGAGGGCTGGAGGGTGTGTGGGAGCAGAGGGTGCTGGAGAGATGGGGAGGCTCTAGAATTGTTACGGATTCAGGGGCCTGCAGTCTGGGTGGAAGGTGGGGGCAGAGGTGGGGGCTGTCTAGAAGCTGTGCTTGTGCAGTCGGCTGGATGTGGGTTTGAGGTGACTAGGGCCCCTCCCTAGGGTGACTAGGGAGTCCTGGGGGCATCCCATGCTTCCACCACTGGAACCTGGACAGCCCCACAGTCCAGTCCCTAGCCCAGCACCCGGATGCACCGGGCCTCTCTCCTCTCTAGGCTTCAAGTTTCCCAGCAAAAGAACAGGGCTTGGCACAAGAGTCTCCAAGGTTCTCCCAGCTGGGATGGCCACCTCCGTGGCCGCCGACTCCGGGCGGGACGCTGGAGCAACTGCCTGTCTTGTAGGCAGCTCCAGTCCCCGTTTCCATCAGAGGCCCTGAACAGGCGGGCTCCGCCTCCGGCCAACAGAGGGCGCTGTGGCACCGCCGCACCCGAGCCGGCTCGGCGCGTGGCAGAGCGGGTCCCGGTGGCCCAGGCCCTGGGTGGGCCCCAGGCATCCGCTGCCTCATCGTCCACGTGTCCTTCTCCGCGCAGCCCTGTTCACGCCACAGTGTCCACAGGACTCGAGTGTCCGGTTCTCAGGGCCCCGGCCGGTGAGGTCATGCTGGATCTGGACCTGCCCGGGAGGTCATTCCTTCCATGCCGCCGCCTCTGGGCAATTTCACAGCCGGGTATGTCTCTGGGCAGGGGAGGGGGCTCTCCTTGCGCCACGCAGTCGTGACCCCTGGTGTCAGGTCTTGGTGTCCAGCTCGAATCTCTCTCACTGCAGCTAAAAGCGACATGGCTGCTTCCAGAGCTGAGGGGGAGCTGGCGTTGAAGAAGCCAGGAGAGGGGTGTTAGCCACTTTCCCAGGCTTCCCAGTGGTTCCCTGCCCAAACCAATAAATCCCAGTAAATCCCGCCGTCCTCTAACCCCAGCACAGCCCTCCTCCCTCTCTTCTTGGGAGTGGAGAATAGCTGGGATGGCAACCCTGGGTCTCAGCGGGCAGGTGGGAGAAGCTGAATTGAGAGGCTTCTACCAGATTCTCCCCAAGAAACCTGGCAGTGGGAAGGGGGCTGAGAGGGTGGCTGGCCTGGTGCATGCCCAGGGCAGGGGACCCCACGGCTAGCACATCCCTGGACAGCCCTTTCCTGTGCATGGCAACCTCCATCACGGGCTCTTCTAGGCCTCACCCTCCCCACGCCCCTAATCCCTACATCCCCGCCCCTCCCCGTAATTCTCCCCACGCCCAGAGCTGGCTGGGCCCCAGCAGGGACATCCAAAGGCAGGATCAGCCCCAAGCTGCAGGCCTCTCACGCCCATGTCTTGCTTCATTCCAAGGAAGCCCCTCCTCTCCTATTTCATCCCCATTGGCTGTGCCATTCTGGGCTGGCAGGCTCCCGGGAGTGTGCTTGGTCCCAAGATCAGAGGAAGCTCTACCGCCTCTCAGACGCCTAGTTTGTCCCTACTGGGATTCGGGCCATCTGAGACACCCTCCCTGAAGCGGACTGGGCACACAGGTGGAACCAGGCCCGCAGCAGAGCATCCAGGGACTCCCACCACCTGATAGCCAAGCCCTCAGCAGTGTCAGGGAAAGGGGACTCCCACTGATTCAGGGGGCCAGGAAGGCCCAGGCTTGCTGTGTGACTTGGAGGAAACACTCTGGCCTGGCTGTGGCCCAGATGTCACCCAGGAAACCCATGTGCCCCTGCCTCTTTTGCCCTCCACTGTCCCCATAGCCGTCCTCACAGTACTGAGGGCCCCCATTAGGCTGTTGGCCCGAGGTCTGTAGTGGGAAGGTGGGGGTGAGTAGGGCTCCCCGGAAGTGCATTCCAGGGCAGGCTTCCCAGGAGTCACGTGGTGCTCATTCTCCTGTGGCATGTGGAGCGGAAAGGTCTCCCCCGCCAGGCGCTCTGGGCTGGGATGCTGAGTGGAAGTGTTGGGAGGGGCTGAACGACCAGCCCCCTGGACCCTTGTGGAAAAAGACCTTGGCCCCAGATCCTCCTGTCTCCCCCTCCCCTTGTGGCCTCCTGTTCCTGGGTACAGATCAATCTGTTTGCCATGGGGATGGGGCCACAGGGCAGCTCCTTCTCAGGTGTCCACACTGTCATCAGTTGCTGGTCCACCTAGAGCACAGGCTGCATGCCGTGGAGACACAGCGGGGGCTTAGACACAGGCAGGTCACACCACCAAGTCCTGGGCTGGATATGTGATCAGTTTGCCCAAAATCGTCATATCCTGATCCATGATGACAACATGAGGACATCATGGTTAGGCCTCTGCCAGATCCAGGTTCAAATCTGGGTTCTGAACCTTGCTTACCTTAGCAACGAGGGCCCTAAGCATTCTGAACCTTGCTTTCCTCACCTGTGAAGTGGGATAACCATATCTCCAACAACACAAGGTTGATGTCAGGATTAAATGATAGTGTATGTTATAGTAATTACACCAGCAAACCCTGAGGGAGTGCCAGGGAGCTCTTTTAAGCACATCCTGTGAATGAACTCTAATCCTCATCAGAAGTCTAAGGTCTGGCCTCTTATCCTCATTTTTCAGATAAAAGAGACATAGCCCTTGCCCTCAAGGAATTTCCAGTCCAGCAGGGAGATAGAGAAGCGAGCAAAAATCCTTTGAGCCAAATGAGTCTTTACTGTTCGGTGTAATGAGAATTCAGGTCACAGAAGTTCACGTTTTAATTGGGTCCTAGGCGGGGAAACGGGCCCCGAGAGATTGCAACACTTGCCCAAAGGTGCACAGCAGAGAAGGGGGAAGCAGCACTGTGTGACTCCCGTGCCTGGGCCCTTCCCCAGCAATAAGCACAAAATACCGTTGAAACCAAGATGCTTGCCATGTAATTGCAGTTTCCAGGACAGTCCCCTGGCTCCTTCTTACAAACGGAGGATTGCAGCCCACGAGCCCCAATCCGGACAGGCCAATCCTATCTCTCCACTATACTGTTAGGCCTCTGGATGCCCAGAGTGAGGAATGACTACTTCTGCTTGGTAAAGCTGGAGAAGAGTTTACCCGCAAGGTGACATTTGAGGTGGGATTTGAAGGATGCATAGGAGTTCATCAGGTGGACAGGGAGGGAAGCCAACCTAGGAGGAGGGAAGAGCATGAACAAGTGTATATGGTGGAGGAAAGCAGGCGGGTGTTCTTGCTGGGGAACAGGGTGAACAAAGGCAGAAGGCAGGGCCACCCAAGGAAGCTGTGTTTGGTGATTAATGAAGGCAGGGGACTTGAGGGGGTGGGAGGGATGATGGAGATAAGACAGAAAATGCAGGTAGGAGCCACATTTCAGTGGAAACAAAGCTCTCACCAAAGGACTGCCCCTAACTTGGGAATTCCAGAGACCCCTTGGTGGTAAAGCCACTGAAACAGTCACTCAGGGCAGCTGCTGCCAGTCCTGCCTAGGTTGGGGTCTGGGAGGGGTCTGCTGCTTAGAGCACCTCACTGGCAGCCAGGCCCGGTGTGTGGAGCATATGCAGGCTCTGGGCCCCTGTGTGAAGCCGAGGTGTGTGTGCTCATGCATCAGTGGAGTGTGCAGAATGCACTGGAGGCTCTGGGAGGGTGTATAGGAGTGTAGAGAAATGTGGGTGAATTGTGTGTGGGTGTGAAAACACATAACCATGGGTGTCTGTGCAACTGCCTGTGCAAGTGTACATGCGTGTAACAGTGTATATCCCCATGGAGCATGCACAGGGTCAGGCACCCAGGACTCTCATGGAGGGGGCTATAGGTGTATGTATGCAAATGCAGGTCTGTAAATGCAGGTATATGCAGCGACTGAACTGTGTGTGTGTGTGTGTGTGTATGTGTGTGTGTGTGTGTGTCTGTGTGTGTGTGTGTGCATGTGTAGCTGTCCCTTAGGTGGTGTCTAGGTCAAGGCGGGATGGAGAGAAGCAAGCCCCAAGAATAGATGTGAGGAAAGGCTCAGCATCCTGAAATCAGGATTCCAGCATTACTTAGAAATGGCCAGCCTCACTGCACATGCAAATCAGATGGGAGTGGTATGCAAATAAGCAGTCTTCTCCTTCCTGGCCTTGGCCTGGGCTGTCACCCCAGGAGTCTTCCTGGAGTTCTGGGGACAGAGGCCATGGAAAGAGGGGCTCTGGCAGTGCTGGAAGCAGAGCTCCTTGTTGCCTTGGTCCCCTCTAGCTCATGGGTTAAGGCTGAAAACCCCATAAGACCCTACGTATTCCATGAGGCCCCATAGGAGGCTTCCAGCTGCCACTAGACCTAGTTCCCAGCTGTGGGGGCAGGGGTAGGGGAGGATGAGGGAGGAGCTGGGGGAGCTGGGTGAGGGCTCCTGGGCCCCACCGCAGAGAATGGATGTCACAGTGACAGCTGGCTCAGCCAGCATTCACTGGTCAGGCCCAGTTGTCGGGGCGCCAGGGCGAGGGATCAAGAGTAGACGGGGGCATGCAGGGCGCCTGGGGCTTTCCTTGGGGCTCAGAACACAGACCCATGTTGCTGGAAAGGCTCACACAGCCTTCTGACTCCCTCCCTGCACACAGGGCACCCGAGATCACTCAGCACGATGTCATCGGGCCAAGACCGTGCCCAGGCTCCCCACCCCAGGCGAGTGCTTGTCCCTCTGCCCGGGAGTACACATCCTGACTCATGCACGCGTGCTGCATGGGCAGTGCACACGCCTACACCTCACACCCTCTTAGGCCCTCCGCAGAGTGTCTACACGGAGCATGTTTACCGGCACTGAGGACCAAGTACACAGGCACGCCCAACCTCCAGGCTGAGCACAGAACACCTGCCCACGGACGGGCTCACAGCCCCAAGCAGGACTTTCTCCCACCCGCCCATCTTCCCCTATGCAGGTGTCCAAACAGGCCACAGGGAGGGGGCGATGCCTGCTCCCCCAACATAATACACTTTCTCCTCGGTGGGCGGCCATCTCTGCTCCCTGTAGCTTCTGATCAGTTTCATAGTCACACGTGGTTGGGGGTCCAGCTGCCTCCAGAGCTGGGGCTTCGTGTTTGCCTGACTCCTGGGTCTCTCTTCATGTGACAGGTCTCTTCTCTGAGGCAGAGCCTGGGACTCCTTCCTTTGACTGAGTGGTGCCCCTGACAGCAGGAGCCAGGTATCCCCCATAGGATTTGAGCTCCCTGACGGTGGCAACTGTCCCTACTGTCCTGAAAGCAGGGGCGTGTCTGCCTCTGACCTCCAGACAGACTGCCAGCCCCTCTCAGAGCCCAGCCCTGGGTTCTACACAGTCCTAATGATCTGGGGTGAGTGGACAGACAAACAGCCTCTTGCCCTAGGCCTAACCAAAGGCCAAAGGTCAAACTCCATGCATGCCAGGAAGGGAACCCAGCCCAGAGCAGCCCAGGACAAAACCCTGTGGTCCAGCTACAAAGGGCAAATGTGGACCCCTAGACTGCCTTGGCCCCAGACCCCTCCTGGCCAGCCAGAAGGAGCCCTGGAAAGAAACCACACGGGGACCATCCAGCGGCTCACACCCTCCTAGGAAGTCCTTCTGGGTGTCAGCCTCAAATCTCCCATGCTGTGGCATTTCCCTTCCTTTGCCTCGTGGGTCTCTCACATGGCATAATTCCTCACTTTTCAACTTCCCAAGATGTATTGTCCCTATTGAAATTAAAAAACAACAAATAGGCTGTGCTCATTGGCTCACACCTGTAATCCCGGCATTTTGGGAGGCCGAGGTGAGCAGATCACTTGAAGTCAGGAGTTTGAGACCATTCTGGCCAACATGGAGAAACCTCGTCTCTACTAAAAATGCAAAAATTAGGCCAGGCACGGTGGCTCACGCCTGTAATCCCAGCACTTTGGAAGGCCGAGGTGAGTGGATCACGAGGTCAGGAGATCGAGACAATCCTGGCTAGCACGGTGAAACCCTGTCTCTACTAAAAATACAAAAAATTTGCCGGGCGTGGTGGTGGGCGCCTGTAGTCGCAGCTACTCAGGAGGCTGAGGCAGGACAATGGCGTGAACCCGGGAGGCGGAGCTTGCAGTGAGCAGAGATGGCGCCACTGCACTCCAGCCTGGGCGACAGAGCGAGACTCCACCTCAAAAAAAAAAAAAAATTGGCCTGGCACTATGGCTCACGCCTGTAATCCCAGCACTTTGGGAGGCCGAGGCGGGTGGATCACCTGAAGTCGGGAGTTCGAGATCAGCCTGACCAACATGGAGAAACCCATCTCTGCTAAACATACAAAATTAGCCGGGCGTGGTGGCGCATGCCTGTAATCCCAGCTACTCAGGAGGCTGAGGCAGGAAAATCGCTTGAACCCAGGAGGTGGAGGTTGCAGTGACCCGAGATCCCACCACCGCACTCCAGTCTGGACAACAAGAGCGAAACTCCATCTCAAAAACAAAACAAAACAAAACAAAACAAAACAAAACAAAACAAAACAAAACCCCAACGACTGTGAGGGCCAGAAGGGACTGCCATGACCACCCCAGATCCATCACCTCAGGGGCAAACTGAGGCCAATAGAACAAAGGCTCACAGGAACTGAGGACGGAGGCTGAGGATGGAGGCTAAGGACACTTTCTGCAGCCAGCCCTCCTGTTTCTGCCCTCGGGCCCTCTGAAAGTGAAAGCAAATCTCCAGCCTCTGCCCAGAGTCCCCAGCCCCATTCAGCAGCCACCCCTGGCTTCTGCACCGGAGGGGCCTAGGGCTGTGGGGAGACTGGGCAGCTGTGGCAGCAAGGGCGGATCCCCAGGGGGGACCATATGTGGGGAGGTCCCCTCTGGCCACATCCCTGAAAGGTGCTTCTGAGAGAAAGTGGGCGGCCTGGCTGCCCTGGAGCTGTGGGCTCAGCGGCTGGTGAGTGTTTCAGGATGACACGGCCTGTTCCCCTCTGTTCTGGACCCTCAGGAGGTGTCGGGAGCAGGCAGGGCCTGACAGCCGGTCCACAGCCACAGCCCTGGCAGGAGACAGACCCTCTCTGAGGGAGCCTCCAGCCTGCGGAGAGCACACTGCTCCGAGCTCAGGCACTCCAGAGTGAAGGGGGAGACACAGCCCCTGCCCTCAGGGAGCTCGAGGTGCACAGCACACAGCCTGGCCCCTTCCTTTAAGAATTCGTAAGTCATCACTCCCGTTGCGATGTGTTTAACACCCGCTTCTCCCTCACAGGCTGGGAGCTCTGTGAGATTCCTCATCTGGCCCGTTCATGGCTGTCCCTTGCATGTGGGACAAGCCTGGCCTGTCACAGATGCTCACCGAATCATTGAATTGAGAGGAGTGGGTCGCAGTCACGCTCCCGGGGAGACTCCTGTTCTTTCCCCTCTGCAGCTCCAGTCAGTCACCAGGAACTACCCATTTTCCTCCTAAACACGAACTTGGCCCCTTCTGCCTGGGCTCTGGGGCCACCGGGCTTCAAGCCCCCACCGTGCCCTAGGGCCAGCCTTGCCAACCCCTACTTCTCACAGTAGCCAGAGTGGCTCTTCAGAAACCCACATCTGAGACATCACTTCCTGGCCTCAAACCTTCCATGGTTCCCCAGTGCCCCAGGAGAACGCCCCATGAATACCGTGCCTAGCATTCAGAGCCTGTCACCTCCGGCCTCACAGGGCTGCCCTACCACACCCCAGCCTCACTTTCTCTCCAATAGTCCAGAGCCCCTCTCTCCCTCTGCCGGCCCTGGCGATAAAGGGCCCCTTCTGTGTGCACCTGCAACCCTGCATGTCTCAGCATTTGTCAGGGCTAGGAGCCCATTCACCTTTGACTCTGTCTCCCAACACATACCAGGACCCAGACCCTGAGAGATGGGTAAACGGCTGCTCTCTAAACCACAGCCCTGACTGTGGCTGCCCCCTCCTCCTCCCCCCAGGCCCCTGCTCACCCCCATTTTGATTTCCTTCCTGTCACTTGTCACATCTAGGATTACTATGTTTTGCTGATTTGCCTACGGGTTCAATGTCTGCCTCGCGCACAAGAGTGTGAGTTCAAGATGGCTCAGATGTTGTTGCCCCCAGAGCGTGCTTAGTACCTGCTATTGTCATAAAGATAGCCAGAGGCAGCCGCCGAGCAGTCGCCCTGTGCGGCGGGCATGGCCTCCTCTCGTCCTCTGAGTAGCCCGCTCGGGGCTCCTATGCTCACTGTCATACTGCAGATGGGGAGGCAGGGACTCAGAGACTTGTCCAGGCTTGGTTAGTGGGTGGGGACCTGTGACCAGGCTGCACCCATGGCTCTGTGCTGCCTCCAGAGCACAGGCAACGCCCTTGGGACATGGAGGTGCTTGAACTCCCTCCAGACCTTGCAATGGCCCTGTCTCCTGCTCCTACTATTCCTAGACCCATTTCCTGTTGGCCCGCCTGGAGGCTGAGGTGAACTGGAGATCCGAGGGAAGGAGCCACTGGCCAGAAGGGGGCAGTCAGCAGCTGCCACAGCAGATGGACAGCAGTGGCCAAGTCAGAGTAGGAGGAAGGTCAGACAACAGGAAGAACTTCTAGACCCTGGCACCTTGGGGGCAAACCTGTCTTACCCATGTCTGTAAAAATGAGAGAATGAATGAACCTGTTCTTCAGGAAGCAGGGAAAGGGGAGCATGAGGCTGGAGGCAGGGGAATGGCAGCGATGAGTTCACAGGGTACTCCTTGGGGCCATGCTAGAAGAGAAAGTGTTAAGCCCACCCCCTGGCCAGCCTTCTTGCTCAGGCCCCAGCCCGTTCTATGCTTTGGCTCAGGGCGGCAGATCTGTTTGTCTGAGGTGTCCCCTGTTTGCCCTTCTTCCCCGGGCTATTGGCAGGCCTACTGTCCCACCAGCCAGGAGGCCAGCTGTGCAGCTGTCTGGGGCTGTGTCTGGGGCGATGGGGCGTGAGAACATCTGGGGCGGGTGTGCAGAACAGTGAGGCAGTGGGGCGGGGGCCCCTGGGCCTGCTGAGGTGGGCACAGAGGGGTGACCCACCCTGGGGAGCACCCACAGCCTGCAGACGCACGGCAGTGCCCCTCTGGCTGGCCGCGTGCCTCTGAGCCCATGCAGCGGTTCAGGATGCTGGGGCTTTTCCTTCATGGTGGGTGAAATTAGGAGGAAGGTGCCAGGTTGGACTTGGGCACACAGGAGTGTGGGTGGCCTTTATTTTGAAACAGGATAAGAATTAGGGACAAGGAGGTTGTTTCCAGACCTTATTTTCATGTGTGAGGGCCAGGAGGCACTCTCCTGTCCCTTTCTGTTTTCTCTGCCATGGTTCGTGGGGCGATGTGATATATGGGTCACCACCACGGCTTGGCTGCCTCCTTCCGTCACACCCCCTCCCATCAGGGCCTCTGTGGACTTGCTAGACTAGGTCAGATCCTTGGTTCTTTGCTCTTACAATACCCCGTCCTCTCCTAGTTCACACTGCAGATGTAATTGATGACTCGGTTTGTCTGTCCCGGCTCATCTCTAAAATCCCTGAGGTCCCCTCTCTGCTGATTCAGTATTGCATTCCCAGCCCCAAACACAGTGTCTGGCTTATAGTGGGAGCTCAATATAGAGAAGAAAACGGGATTCTCAGGAGGCGTCCATGACAAGATGTTATCATGTCCCCCACCCGCGGGCACACGTGGCTCCCCATTGCCCCCAGCCTGACATTCCCAGCGCTCCCCCAGCTGCCTGCCAGTCTGATCTGTCTGTCTAAAGCCCTGCAGTCAACAGCCACATTGTTCCCCAAATCCACTTTGCTTAAGCCGCTCCTTAGCTGGAGCTGTCCTTTCCTCTCCCCAGCCCCCATCCTGGCTGCCTGCAAACTGCCACCAGCCCTGGCTCAAAGTACCCCTCTGCTTAGACACTTTCCTGGGTTCCTCTAAGGATCTAAAGTGGCTTCTTTATGTGGAGTTAGCCTTCCCGATAAGGATGGGGGTCTCAGGCCTGCACACCCCCAGCATGCCTGGTGCACCTTCCACAGCCCTCTGTGGAGTCAAAGTTGAAGAAAGAAAGAGTCCCCCCCGCCCCGCTCCCTGGACTATTAGCAGGCTCGCTGACTCATGGAGACTGAGATGGCAGAAGTCTGCAGAAGGAGGAGATGTAGTGATGTGAGAAAAGGTGGGATGGTGGCAGAGGCAACCTCAGGTGACCCCAGTGACTGATGCTCTCGCAGATTCCCCTCCCTTGGGCGCAGGTGGGATCGGCAACCTGCTTTCAGCCAATAGCACACGGCAAATGTGAGGGGGATTTGCAGATGTAACTAAGGTCCCAAATTGGTTGATTTTGATTTATCAAAGGGAGATTACTTTGGGTGGGCCTGATGTAATCAAGTGAAAGCTCTTAAAAGAAGGACAGAGGCCCTCCCTGAGAGAGCCTCCTGCTGGCCTTGAAGATGTGTCCTGCCCTGCACTGAGAGGGCCTGGGTGAGGGTCAGTGGCAGGGACTGTGGGCGGCCTCTGGAGCTGAGAGCAGCCACTGGCTGCCAGTTGGAAATCCAGAACCTCAGCCCTAGGGCCACAAGAACTGAAGGCTGCCAACAACCGTGTGACCTTGGAAAAGGCCCATGAAGAAAGGTAGCCCAGCCGACACCTGGACTGTGAGACCCTGCACCCAGGCTCCTGGCCCGTGAAACCTCTGAGGTGGTAAATGTGTGTTGTTTTAAGCTGCTGAATGTGTGGTAACAGAGACAGCAACAGGTACAGGTGGGTTTAGAGCAACCAGCCTCAGAGGTGACGGAGGGAAGGGTCATGGCGTGTGAGAGCCCTGGAGAACAGGAGGATGACTTCAGGCCTTCACACTCCCACCTGCCCCTGGGTTTACCCAGCCCCACCTCCACCCAGCTCACCACCTCATCTCGCCTGGAGTATTGTGAAGGGCACAAGGTTTGGGGATCTCAGTCTCTGGTTCTCCTTGAATTCTGACCAAAGTTGGGATAACGCTAATCCTATTCCAAACACATGCCCAACCCTAAGTCCAACTGTAAGGCCCCAAATTACTATAGAGGCAGGTGAAACACGGATTCCCACTGTCGCCGCCCCCCTCCAGAGCCCTGGCGTCTGCCTGTGGCCAGACAGCCCCGAGCAGACAGCTGCCGCCCCCTCGGCTCTTCTCCTGTCGTGACCAAGCAGGCCGCGGGGAAGAGTTCACAGCCTCCATGGCAGCAGCAGCTGGGGCTCCAGATGTGAGGGAGCCCAAGCTTGGGGATGGTGTTACACCCAAGTGGCTGTTCTGCTTTCCCGGAGGGGTGGGGGTTTCTGGGAATGGGGAATCTGGGGAGTGGGCTATTTTTCTACTCTACCCTCACCCCCAGTTCTGCTCCTGGGCCCCCTCCTGGGTGTGGATAATTTGGAATCAGTTAAAAGGGGGTCTTGATGAGTGGATTTGGGTCCCCAAACTGCCACCTCTTTGGATCGTTCCTGACCCTGAAGAGAATCTGACCCAGATGTACCAAGACCTTGCCGGAAGCCTCTGGCCAGAGCAGCTGGTGAGAGGAGCCTGACCCCCTCTCCAACCCCTTCCTTTTGTCCATAGTGAATACACCAGGATTTGGTTTCTCCACTGACCCCCCCACCCCACTAGCCTCTGGCCCAGGGCTCCCATCCATCCTGTCTCCCCCGGGCCTCTCCAGGATGCAGACAAAGACAGCATCTCAGGTTCCCTTGTCTGGGCGCCCGCCCTTTGATCTGCCCCCTCCTCCTTCCCCGGGGGGGTCCTGGGGTGCCCTGGGGAAGCTCCATCCAGGGACAGGCACCCAGAGATAATATCTGGGATGGGAAGGAGCCCAGAGCACAGGGGACTTTAAAGGGGTGCCGACAGACCCCCCTTCACCAAGCTCGCCTCTGCCTGCCTGCCAAGGCCCCTCCCCTCCCCCACCTGCTTGTTGTTCTCTCCCCAGGCCCTGGACTCCCACTGGGACACTGACTGGGAGATTCTTAGAGCACTGAGATGATTGGCCGTCCACCTTCCCAGCGGCTGTTTGGGAAAAGATGCCCATTGCATGAAGCGGGGCCTCTCAAAGAGGATCCCCAGGTCACCTGTTGCAACAGAATCGCCTGGGCCCAGCCCCAACCCAAACCCAATGAGTCCGAATCTCCAGGAGGTGCCCAGGTATCTGCACATCCAGCAAGTTCCCAGCTTCACATTGTAGGGCTCCACCTCTCTCCACCCCCCAGGATCTTCAGGGGCATGGCAAAGTGTCCACCATGAGCTGCCTTCACCCCAGCCCTTGGGACCATGTGGGGACCGGTGGGAACTCTGGGCTCCTGAGAGACTGCCAAGGCCAAGCCCCTCACGTTGCAGGTGCCCCGCTCAGCATCCTGGAGGGGAGCACCCCCAATTCTGTCCTCCCTTTCTGTTCCTCCTGCAGGCTGTGAGCCTCAGGCAAGGTCCCTCAGTCTGGGTCCCGTATGAACTCCTCTTTGCCTCCTTCACCTTTCTGGCCAGGTTATCAGAATGGGCAGGGTTGTAAGTGGTTCAGAGTTTGAGCTCTGGGGTCAGGCAGAGCCAAGTTCAGCCTTGGCACATTCCCCTGCACCAGCCCGTGCCCTGGGGTGACTCCCTAGGCTCCCTTGGCCTCTTCTCAGCTCCTCACCGAGTCCCACCCTTCTGCCATCTCCTCTTCTCCCCTCCAGCTATGGGACTATCTCTCCCCTGAGTTCACTTTCTTCTTTTCTATTTCCTACTCCCATGTCCCCAAACACATCCTGCCCTACAGTTCCCCACCTCCAGGCCCTGCACAGGCCGTTTGCTCTGTCTGTCATGCTCCTGCCTTCCTGCATCCTGGCAGTCTAAACTTTAAGTGAGACCTGCACGGAGCAGGGAGACTGGCCAGAAGTCGTTGTGTGGTTTGTTTTTTTTTTTTTTTTTTTTTGAGACGGAGTCTTGCTCTGTCGCCCAGGCTGGAGTGCAGTGGCACAATCTTGGCTCACCACAAGCTCCGCCTCCCGGGTTCACGCCATTCTCCTGCCTCAGCCTCCCGAGTAGCTGGGACTACAGGCATGCACCACCACGCCCGGCTAAATTT
The DNA here is from genome assembly GCF_006542625.1 of Nomascus leucogenys. NCBI lineage: Eukaryota > Metazoa > Chordata > Mammalia > Primates > Hylobatidae > Nomascus > Nomascus leucogenys. The sequence goes on from NW_022095769.1 coordinate 1,947,876, forward strand.
TTTGGATTTTTAGTAGAGACAGGGTTTCACCGTGTTAGCCAGGATGGTCTGGATCTCCTGACTTCCTGATCTGCCCGCCTCGGCCTCCCAAAGTGCTGGGATTACAGGCTTGAGCCACTGCGTCCGGCCCAGAAGTCTTAATTAACTTCAAAGTTTAAAGCTGGAAGAGAGGGATATGATTTGGCTCTGTGTCCCCACCCAAATCTGATGTCGAATTGTAATTCCCAGTGTTGGGGGAGGGACCTGGTGGGAGGTGATTGGATCATGGGGGCAGATTTCCTCCCCTTGGTGTTCTTGTGATAGTGAATGAGTTCTCACGAGATCTGTTTGCTTAAAAGTGTGTAGCATCTCCCCCTTTGCACTCTCTCTCCTGCTGCCATGTGAAGATGTGGCTGCTTCCCCTTCACCTACCACCATGGTTATGTTTCCTGAGGCCTCCCAGCCATGCTTCCTGCACAGCCTGTGGAACTGTGAGTCAATTAAACCTGTTTTCTTCATAAATTACCCAGCCTCAGGTAGTTCTTTATGGTAGCGTGAGAACAGACTAACACAGAGGGTTTTAAATTCTTTAGTTGTAGGCCTTTCCCCAGGATGGAGTAGCAGGGACTGTATTTCCTTCCCCTTCAAAACTTTCAGACAGCTAGAGAGGATATATGGAACTTCAGTTTCAAGGTACTGGACATCAGGCAATGAAGGACAGAAATTCTTGAGAGACAGAAAACAAGTGAACTGAGCCCTAAGATTTCTCCAGCTTACTGCCTAGAGAGCTATCAGGCTGTGGCACAGGGAGAAAGAACTGGGCAGAGCCTGGGGGACTTTCAGGAAGGAAGAGATGGAGGTAAGAGTCCAAGGAGAGACCAAGAGGACTACAGTCAGCAAGACAGAGTGCTGGAGAGGAGACACCTGCTCAGAGGGCAAATCCCAGATCTGCAGAAAGGGCTGCCTTGAGTATTAGGCAGAGTACTAATCAGTGCATGTGTGTGTGAAGTAAAGATAGATAAACAGATCAATGGAACAGAGTAGAGAATCCAGAAATAGACCCACATGTACACGGGCAACTAATTTTTGACAAAGGTGCAAAGGGAATTCAGTGGAGAAAGGATAGTCTTTTCGACAAATGGTGCTGGAACAATTGGATATCCACATGTAAAAAAACTGATCCCATAGGGCGCGGTGACTCACTCCTGTAATCCCAGCACTTTGGGAGGCCGAGGTAGGCAGATCACCTAAAGTCAGGAATTTGAGACCAGCCTGGGCAACGTGGTGAAACCCCGTCTCTACTAAAAATATAAAAATTAGCCCGGTGTGGTGGCATGGCCTGTAATCCCAGCTACTCAGGAGGCTGAGGCAGGAAAATCACTTGAACCCAGGAGGCGGAAGTTGCAGTGAGCTGAGATTGTGCCATTGCACTCCAGCCTGGTCAACAAAAGTGAAACCCTGTCTAAAAAAAAAAAAAAAATAGCTGGGCGTGGTGGCACATGCCTGTACTCCCAGCTCCTTGGAAGGCTGAGGCAGGAAAATTGCTCAAACTCAGGAGGCGGAGGTTGCAGTGAGCCGAGATCATGCCACTGCACTCTAGCCTGGGTGACAAGAGCGAGACTCTATCTCAAACAAAATAAAACAAGACAAAACAAAACAAAACCTGATCCGTGTGTCTCACCATATATGAAAATTAACTCAAAATTTGTCATAGGCCAAATGTAAAATTTAAAATTATAAAACTTCCAGAAGAAAACCTAAGAGGAAATATATTTGGCCTTGGGCTAGGCAAAGGTTTCTTAAATATGACAACAAAACCAGGAATTCATAAAAGAACAAGTTGATAAATTGGACTTCATCAAAATAAAAATCTTTTTGAAAGACACTGTTAAGAAAATGAAGAGAAGCCACAGACTGCAAAAAAATTTGCAAAACACATTTCTGAAAAAGGACTTGTATCCAAAATATACAAATAACTCTTAAAACTCAACAATATAAAAACATACAAACCCACTTAAAAAATCAGCAAAAAATCTGAACAGACATCTCCCCAAAGAAGATACACAGATGGCAAATAAACATTTGATGTTCCATGTCATATTTCATCAGGGAATTGAAAATTAAAACAAAAGCAAAAACAAAAAATGTGATATCACTACACACCTATCAGAATGGCTACAATTTAAAATACTAACAATATCAATTGGTTGACAAAGATATGAAGCAATAGGGACTGTCATTCATTGTTAGTGGGAATGCAAAATGGTACAGAACACTGGAAGGCAGTTTGGAAGTTTCACATAAAGCTAAATATATGATCCAACCATCCCACTCCTAAGTATTTACCCAACTGATTTGAAAACTACATCTACACAAACACATGCATGCAAGTATTTTCAGCAGCTTGATTTATAATTGCCCAAAACTAGAAGCAACAAAGATGGTCAACAGGTGAATGGATAAACAAACCGTGAACATCCATTCAGTGGAATATTATTCAGTGATAAAAGAAAAGATATGGATGGCCTGGGGCGGTGGCTCACACCTGTAATTCCAGCACTTTGGGAGGCTGAGGCGGGCCGATCACGAGGCCAGGAGCTGAAGACCAGCCTGGCCAACATGGTGAAACCCCGTCTCTACTAAAAATACAAAAATTAGCTGGGTGTGGTGGCAGGTGCCTGTAATCCCAACTACTCGGGAGGCTGAGGCAGGAGAATTGCTTGAATCCAGGGAAGTGGAGGTTGCAGTGAGCTGAGATTGTGCTACTGCACTCCAGCCTGGGGGACACAGCAAGACTCCATCTCAAAAAAAAAAAAAAAAAGATATGGATGAATCTTAGATGCATATTTCTAAGTGAAATAAGTGAGCCTAAAAAGGCTACCTATTGTATAAGTCCAATTACATGTTTCTATAAAGGCAAAACTATAGTGATGGTAAAAAGATGAGTGGTTAAAAGGAGTTTGTGGGGTAGGGAGGAAGGATTGAATAGATAAAGCAGGTGAAACACATGGATTTTTTTTTTTTTACAGCCCAGAGGTCCTTTATTATTATTTTTTTTTAACACCTATTATGCCACGAATTCATAGGGAATAGGTTCCAGCAGCTCAGGCTCCTTCCCATTGGTTCTCACAAAGTGCGCTTCTCTGGGTGGAGCAGGCTGGCGCTTTAGTTGAACCCAGGTACCTTTCTCTTTGGCTTCTTTCTTTTTCTGATCATTTTCCTTCACGCGTTTCAGGAAGCTATCTCGGCTCTTAGAGTGCTTAATGAGCTCAATAAGCCCATTAATTCTCTTGGCAAGAATCTTGCCCTTAACTTGTTTGCTTACAACAATGCCAACAGCATGCTGGGTAACGTTGCAGACTCTTCCAGTTTTGCCATGGTAATACTTGTGGGGCATTCCTTTTTGAACAGTACCCATACCCTTGGTGTCTACAATATCACCTTTCTTAGAGATTCGCATATACGTGGCCAAAGGAACAACTCCATGTTTTCTAAAAGGCCTAGAGAACATATATCGGGTGCCTCTCCTCTTTCCCTTTGTGTTTGTCATTTTGGTGAATTACTGGAAGATGGCGGTTCCGGCCGAAAGGCGATTTTTTTTTTTAGGATGGTGAAAACTATTCTCTATGATGCTGTAATGATGTAAATATGATGCTATACATTTGTCAAAAACCCTAGAACGTTACAGCACAAAGAGCAAATCATAATGTATGCAAATTTTAAAAATCATTTAGAAGGTTGGGGGATCTCAGAAGAGAATGCAGAATGTGACAACACAATCTATCACAAATGTATGAAACAACCTCACTAAAGGAGGTGGGGGTAAGGGTGCTGACCCAAGTCACTTTGGGAATATATAGAGTCTGTAAGACTAACGTCAAAAGAAATTTTACATAAGCACTGTACTCTAGTTGATAAAGTTATTTCCCACAGAGGTAAAGGTTAACAATTCTGTTACTGCTATATGTGTGTAATGAAATTAAACAATTAAGAAGGCTGGGGATGGCGGTCATTCCTGTAACTCCAGCACTTTGGGAGGCCGAGGCTGGTAGATCACTTGAGGCCAGGAGTCACTTGTGACCAGCCTGGCCAACATGGAGAAACCCCATCTCTACTAAAAATACAAAAATTAGTCAGGTGTGGTGGCAGGCATCTGCAGTCTCAGCTATTCGGAAGGCTGAGGCAGGAGGATCACTTGAACTTGGGAGGCAGAGGTTGCAGTAAACTGAGATCACGCCACTACACTCCAGCCTGGGTGACAGAGCGAGACTCTGTCTCAAAAACAAACAAACAAACAAACAAACAAAAAACAACAACAACAAAAAACCCCAAAACAATTCAGTAAACTGACGGTTGATGGGAGGAGCCAGATTTCTCTCTATGTAGGAGGTTACAGGAGGTTACAGGACAGCAAGGGAGGTCACAGGAAAGCAAGGAGAGAAGGCAAGAATGATAGAATGATCTATGGATTAGAATTGGAGACATCAGTACAAACTCATGTTTAGTTGGCTTATTTATTTATTTTTTTTGAGACAAGACTTTACTCTGTCACCCAAGCTGGAGTACAGTGGTGTGATCTCAGCTCACTACAGCCTTGACTTCCTGGGATCAGGTGGTCCTCCCACTTTAGCTTCCCAGGTAGCCGGAACTATAGGCACACGCCACCACACCCAGCTAATTTTTTTGTATTTTTAGTAGAGATGGGGTTTCACCCTGTTGTGCAGGCTGGTCTCAAACTCCTGGGCTCAAGCGATTCTCCTGCCTTGGCCTCTCAAAGTGCTGGGATTGTAGGTGTGAGCCACCATGCCCGGCCCCATGTTTAGCTTAACACAGATAAAGATGGTTACATATAGAAATATTTATAGATTCATCTATACATGGGTTAGCACACATATATATGTATACGTATATATGCATATGTGTATATGTGTGTGTGTATATATATGTATATATATTTCCTTGCTGTGTCAGATAAGAAGGCCTAAAGCAACCACCTCCTATTAAAAATGATCACACCTCATGCCCAGCTCTTGGGATCTAATAAGAATTCCAACAAAAGAAACCAGGAATCTGGCCAGGTGAGGTTGCTCACGCCTGTAATCCCAGCATTTTGGGAGCCCAAGGCGGGTGGATCATGAGGTCAGGAGTTCGAGACCAGCCTGGCCAACATGGTGAAACCCCGTCTCTACTAAAAATACAAAATTAGCCGGGCGTGGTAGTGCATCCCTGTAATCCCAGCTACTCAGGAGGCTGAGGCAGGAGAATTGCTTGAACCCAGTAGGCGGAGGTTGCAGTGAGCCGAGATCTCACCACTGTACTTCAGCCTGGCAACAGAGAGACACTCTGTCTCAAAAAAAAAAAAAAAAGAAAAGAAAGAAAAAATACAGTATATACAGACATACCTCGTTGAATTATGCTTCACTTTGTTGCACTTCCTAGATGATTTTTTTTTTTAAACAAATTGAAGGTTTGTGGCAACCCCGTATGGACCAAGTCTATTGGTACCATTTTTCCAACAGAATGTGCTTACTTTAGGGAATAATCTGAGCAACAAAATAAATTAAGCGATATTGGATTATAATACAAAGTATAAAAGTATGTCTGTATGTCATATTTTGGTAATTCTTACAGTATTTCAAACTTTTTCATTACTGTTGTATCTGATATAGTGCTCTATGCTTAGTGATTTTTGATGTTACTATTGTTTTGGGGAGCCATGAGTCCCACCTATATAAGATGATGAACTTAATCAACAAATGTTGCACGTGTTCTGACAGCTGCACCAACTGGTCTTACCTCCAACTCTTCCCCTCTCCTCGGACCTCTCTATTCCCCAAAACAGGACAATATTGAAATTGAGCCAGTTAATAACCCTACAATGGCCCTGAAGTGTTCAAGTGAAAGAGTCTCCCATTTCTTACTTTAAATCAAAAGCTAGAAATGATGGAGTATAGCGAGGGCAGCATGTCAAAGCCAAGCCAGGCCAAAAGCTGGGCCTCTTGTGCCAAACAGCCAAGTTGTAAGTGTCAAGGAAAAGTTCCTGAAGGAAATTAAAAGTGCCACTCCAGTGAACACATGAAGGCAAAACAGGCCCCAGATCTCTTCAATCCTATGAATGCTGAGAAAGGTGAGGAAGCTGCTGAAGAAAAGTTGGAAGCCAGCAGAGGTTGGTTTAAGAGGTGTAAGGAAAGAAGCCATCTCCATAACATAAAATTGTAAGGTGAAGCAGGAAGTGCTGATGTGGAAGTTGCAGCAAGTTATCCAGAAGGTCTAGCTAAGGTCATCAATGAAGGTGGCTACACTCAACAACAGATTTCCAGTGTAGATGAAACAGCCTTCTTTTGGAAGAAGATGCCAGCCAGGACTTCCATAGTTGTAGAGGAGAAGTCAATGTCTAGGTTCAAAGCTTCAAAGGAAAGCCTGACTCTCTGGATAGGAACTATGCAGCTGGTGACTTGAAGTTGAGACCAATGTTCATTTATCATTCTGAAAATCATAGGCCCCTCAAGAACGATGCTAAATCTACTCTGCCTGTGCTCTATAAATGGAACAACAGAGCCTGGATAGCATCTCATCTGTTTTCAGCATGGTTTACTGAATATTTTAAGTCCATTGTTGAGGTCTACTGCTCATAAAACTGTTGTTTTTATGCCTGCTAAAACAACAACAACAATTCTGTAGCCCCATAGATCAAGGGGTAATTTTGACTTTCAAGTCTTATTATTGAGGAAGGGCATTTCATAACGCTATAGCTGCCAGAGATGGTGATTTCTCTAATGGAGATGGGCAAAGTAAATTGAAAGTCTTCTGGAAAGGATTTGCCACTATAGATGCCATTAAGAACATTCATGATTCATGGGAGGAGTGAAAATATCAACATTAACAGGAGTTTGGAAGAAGAAGTTGATTCCATGCCTCATGGATGACTTTGAGGGGTTTAACACTTCAGTGGAGGAAGCCATTGCAGATGTGGTGGAAATAGCAAAAGAACTAGAATTGAAGTAGAGCCGAAGATATGACTGAAATGCTACATGCTATAATAAAACTTGAATGCTTCTTCTTGGTGAGCAAAGAAAATGGTTTCTTGAGATGGAAACTATTACCAGTGAAGATGCTATGAACATTTTTGAAATGACAACAAAGTATTTAGAATATTCCATAAACTTAGTTGATAAAGGAGTGGTAGGGTTTGAGAGGACTGCCTCCAATTTTGAGAGAAGTTTTACTATAGGTAAAATGCTGTTAAACAGCGTCACGTACTACAGAAAAATCAAGAGTCAATCAATGCGGCAAACTTAGTTGTTGTCTTATGTTAATAAATTGCCACGGCCACTACAACCTTCAGCAACCACCATCCTGACCAGTCAGCAGCCATCCACACAGGGGCAAGACCCTCCACCAGCAGAAAGATTACAGCTCACAGAAGGCTCAGATATCTTCAGCATTGTTAGCAATGAAGTATATTTAAATTGTTAGGCACATTGTTTTCTCTTTCTTTCTTTCTTTCTTCTTTCTTTCTTTCTTTCTTTCTTTCTTTCTTTCTTTCTTTCTTTCTTTCTTTCTTTCTTTCTTTCCTTTCTTTCTTTCTCTCTCTCTCTTTCTTTCTTTCTTTCTTTTTTTGACAGTGTCTCACTCTGTCGCCCAGGCTCAGGCTGGAGGGCAATGTTGTGATCTTGGCTCATTGCAACCTCTGCCTCCCAGGTTCAAGCGATTCTTTTTTTTTTTTTTTTTTTTTTTTTGAGACGGAGTCTCGCTCTGTCGCCCAGGCTGGAGTGCAGTGGCACAATCTCGGCTCACTGCAAGCTCCGCCTCCCAGGTTCATGCCGTTCTCCTGCATCAGCCTCCTGAGCAGCTGGGACTACAGGCGCCCGCCACCACGCCCGGCTAATTTTTTTTTTGTATTTTTAGTAGAGACGGGGTTTCATCATGGTCTCGATCTCCTGACCTCGTGATCCACCCGCCTCGGCCTCCCAAAGTGCTGGGATTACAAGCGTGAGCCACCGCGCCCAGCCTCAAGCGATTCTTGTGCCTCAGCCTTCCGAGTAGCTGGGATTACAGGCGCCTGCCACCACACCCAGCTAATTTTTGTATTTTTTTGGTGGAGACAGGGTTTCACCACGTTTACTAGGCTGGTATCAGACTCCTGACCTCAAGTGATTTGCCCACCTCAGCCTCCCAAAGTGCTGGTAATACGTGTGAGCCACTGTGCCTGGCCCCATTCATATAAAACTTTAGAAAATAGAAATTAACCTGGCCGGGCGCAGTGGCTCACACCTGTAATCCCAGCACTTTGGGAGGCCGAGGCGGGCGGATCACGAGGTCAGAAGGTCGAGACCATCCTGGCTAACATGGTGAAACCCGTCTCTACTGAAAATACAAAAAAAATTAGCTGGGCGTGGTGGTGGGCACCTGTAGTCCCAGCTACTAGGGAGGCTGAGGCAGCAGAATGGTGTAAACCCGGGAGGCAGAGCTTGCAGTGCACGGAGATCGTGCCACTGCACTCCAGCCTGGGTGACAGAGTGAGACTCCATCTCAAAAAAAAAAAAAAAAAGAAATTAACCTATAGTAACAGAAAGCAGATCAGAGTTGTAGGGGTAGAGAAGAGATTACAAAGCACATGAGGAAACTTTTGGGGATAATGGATATGTTCACTATCCTGATTATGATGAGTTTCACAAGGGTATACTCATGTCAAAACTATTAAGTTGCACACTTAAAATATGTGCAGTTGCCGGGCGCGGTGGCTCACGCCTGTAATCCCAGCACTTTGGGAGGCAGGTGGATCACGAGGTCAGGAGATGGAGACCATCCTGGATAACACGGTGAAACTCCGTCTCTACTAAAAAAACAAAAAAATAGCCGGGCGTGGTGGCGGGCGCCTGTAGTCCCAGCTGCTCAGGAGGCTGAGGCAGGAGAATGGCGTGAACCCGGGAGGCGGAGTTTGCAGTGAGCCAAGATCGCGCCACTGTACTCCAGCCTGGGCGACAGAGCGAGACTCCGTCTCAAAAAAAAAAAAAAAAGGGCAGTTTATTATATGTTATTTGTATCTCAATAAAGAAAATATATCTGGAAAGAAAACTCAAAAAATCCTTTAGTTGACTTAAAAAAAAAAAAAAAACAGGGTCTCACTCTGTCGCCCAGGCTGGAGTGCAGTGGAGTGATTTCGGCTCACTGCAATCTCTGCCTCCTGGGCTCAGGGCTCATGCCATCCTCCCACCTTAGCCTCCCAAGTAGCTGGAACTACAGGCACGAGCCACCATGCCTGGCTAATTTTTGTATTTGTAAAGACGGGGTTTCACTGTTGCCCAAGCTGGTGTTGAACTCCTGAGCTCAAGTGATCCCCCAACCGCAGCCTCCTAAAGTGTTGGGATTACAGGTGTGAACCATCACACCCAGCTGAAACTTTTAATTAAAACAATTTATTTAAACAGTTTTGTTTTAACTAAGTAATAAGTGCATATGATTAGAAAATTAAATAGCCCTGAAGGGAGTACAGTGAAAAACAACTTCTCCCTGTCCCATCTAGGGTCCTGCTCCCCAGGGAGCCCTTTTAACCATTTTTATTTCTATTCTGGTTATTGCCTTCTTACCTCTAATTTCTATACCTTATTTATTATTTACTTCTCTTCCTTGTCTTATCACCTTTAGACATCATTGATTGATTGCCTTTTAGGATTGATGAGGATTTAGCTTTCAACCTCCCAATTTCTCGTCTCTTTCCAAATATGGTTACACTCTACTGTTCTCAGACCTTCTGCTCCTCTTCACCCCTGCAGCATCAAGCATCACGTATTAGAACTTTTATTTCCTTTCCTTTCTTTCTTTTTTTTTTTTTTTTGAGACAAACTTTCACTCTCTCACCCAGGCTGAAGTGACGTGGTGCGATCTTGGCTCACTGCAACCCCCGCCCCCCAAGTTCAAGCAATTCTCCTGCCTCAGCCTCCCGAGTAGCTGGGATTGTAGGTGCCCGCCACCACGCCCAGCTAATTTTTGTATTTTTAGTAGAGATGGGGTTTCGCCATGTTGGCCAGGCTGGTCTTGAACTCCTGACCTCAGGTGATCCACATTTCTTGGCCTCCCAAAGTGCTAGGATTACAGGTGTGAGCCACCGCACCAGGCCAGAACTTCTATTTCTTGTTCAGCCCACCATAGATGAGCTCTGATTCTCCACTTTGGAAGTGAAGACATTGTTCCCCATCCCCTTTCTTCTAGGATGTAACCATAGACAAGTCTTCTACGATTTGTCTAAAAGTTGATCCTTGTTACAATAAAACATAACAGCATTTGACCATGTAAATATTGTTCACTGTGAAGCCAAGTGGTGTACAACATGGCTGTCGCAACCAATCGTTACCATTTTACAGATGGGGAAACTGAGATCAGAGGTTCAGTGTCTTGGTAAAGGTCACATAGATGGTGAGTGGTAGGGATGCAACAAGCTTTTACTCTCCTAGAACCAAGCTTCCAGATTCTTAGTTACCCTGTGGGGGGGAGACCTGAACCAAGGCAGTTGCCATTTGGTTTGCAATTATGGGTAGAGGAGAAGTGGAGTCACTGATAAGCAAGATTTTAAGCCTGTGTGGGTACAGGTGTCAGCAATTAAGAACAGAGAACCTGACCAGCCTGGGCACCATGGAAAAACTCTGTCTCCACAAAGAATACAAAAATCAGCTGGGCACTGTGGTGCACACCTGTAATGCCAGCTACTCAGGAGGCTGAGATGGGAGGACCACTTAAGCCCAGGAGACAGAGGTTGCAGCGAGCTGAGATTGTGCCACTGCACTCCAGCCTGGGTGATAGAAGGAGACCTTGTATCAAAAAACAAAACAGGCTGGGCACGATGGCTCACACCTATAATCCCAGCACTTTGGGAGGCCAAGGCGGGCAGATCATTAGAGGTCGGGAGTTCAAGACCAGCCTAGTCAGCCTGGTGAAACCCTGCCTCCACTAATAAAAAATGCAAACATTAGCTTGGCTCGGTGGCACACGCCTGTAGTCCCAGCTACTTGTGAGGCTGAGGTATGATAATTGCTTGAACCCAGGAGGCAGAGGTTGCAGTGCACTCCAGCCTGAGTGACAGAGCAAAACTCCATCTCAAAAAACCCCCAAAACCAAAACAAAAAGCAACCCCCCTCAAAAAAAACACTAATAGGCAATCTAAATAGACCTGTATCTATCAAAGAAATTGAATCAATAACCAATATCTTCCCAAACAGAAGGCACCAGCCCCAGATGGGTTCACTGGTGAATTTTACCAAACATTCAAGGAAGAAATTATGCCAGTTATCTACAGTGTCTTTCAGAAGTTAAAAGCAGAGGGAATGATTTCTCACTCATTCTATGAGGCCAGCATTACCCTAATGCCAAAACTGGACAAACACATTACAAGAAAATAAAATAAAACTACAGACCGATATCTCTCATGAACATAAATGCAAAAGTCCTCAGCAATATACTAGCAAATCGAAGCCAACAATGCATAAAAGTAATTATATACCACAACCAAGTGGGATTTACCCCAGAGATGCAAGGCTGGTTCAACATTTGAAAATAAGATAATGTAATCCATCACATTAGCAGGCTAAGAAAAAAAACCACAGGATTATATAAATAAATGCCAAAAAAGCATTTGACAAAATCCAACACCTGTTCGTGATAATGATAAAAAGTCTCAGCCAGGTGCAGTCGCTCATGCCTGTAATCCCAGCACTTTAAGAGGCTGAGGTGGGTGGATCAAAAGGTCAGGAGTTCAAGAAAAACCTGGCCAACATGGTGAAACCCCATCTCTACTAAAAATACAGAAATTAGCCAGGCATGGTGCCACACACCTGTAGTCCCAGCTACTCGGGAGGCTGAGGCAGGGGAATCGCTTGATCCAGGCAGGCAGAGGTTGCAGTGAGCTGAGATCACACCACTGCACTCCAGCCTGGGCGACAGAAAGAGATTCCATCCTGAAAACAAACAAACAAAAAAAGCTACAGTAATCAAGACAGCATGGTAGTGGCAAAAGAGTAGACAAATAGATCAATGGAACAGAATACAGAGCCTAGAAAAAGACCCACATAACCACTTCAACAAAGGAACAAGGGAATACAGTACAGCAAATTAGTCTTTTCAACAACTAGTGCTAGAGCAACTGGACATCCACATGTGAAAAATGAATCTAGGCACAGACCTTACATCCTTCACAAAATTAACTCAAAACAGACCACAAACTTAGGCTCGCGCCTGTAATCCCAGCACTTTGGGAGGCCAAGGCAGGTGGATTACTCGAGGTTAGGAGTTTTAGACCAGCCTGGCCAACATGGTGAAACCCCATCTCTACTAAAAATACAAAAACAATTAGTTGGGCATGGTGATGCCTGCCTGTAATCCCAGCTACTTGAGAGGCTCAGGCAGGAGAATTGCTTGAATCCGGGAGGTGGTTTCAGTGAGGCAAGATCACGCTACTGCACTCCAACCTGGCTGACAGAGTGAGACTCTGTCAAAAACAAAACAAAACAAAAACCATAAACTTAAATGTAAAACACAAAATTATAAAACTTTTAGATGATAATATAGGAGAAAACCAAACTGACCTTGGATATGGCACTCGGATATGGCAATGACCTTTTAGCTATAACACAGAAGCCATGATCAGTGAAAGAAATAATTGATAAGCTGGACTTCATTAAAATGAAAAACTTCTGCTCTGCAAAAGACAATGTCAAGAGAATGAGAACATAAGCCACAAACTGGGAGAAAATATTTGCAAAAGACACACCTGATAAAGGACTGTTATCCAAAATATCTGAAGAACTCTTACGACGCAACAAGAAAATGAACAACCCAATTAAAAATAAATGAGGCTGGGCGCAGTGTCTCACGCTTGTAATCCCAGCACTTTGGGAGGTTGAGGCAGGCGGATCACGAGGTCAGGAGTTTGAGATCAGCCTGTCCAACACAGTGAAACCCCGTCTCTACTAAAAATACAAAAGAAAATTAGCCAGGTGTGGTGGCACGTGCCTGTAATCCCAGCTACTTGGGAGGCTGAGGCGAGAGAATTGCTTGAACCTGGGAGGCAGAGGTTGCAGTGAGCCAAGACCACGCCATTGCACTCCAGCCTGGATGACAGAGTGAGACTCCATCTCAAATAAAAAAAAAAAAAGAAAGAAAAAAGAAAGACCTGAATCGACACCTCACCAAAGAAGGTATACAAATGGCAAGTAAGCATATGAAAAGATATTTAACATCATATGTCATTAGGGAATTGCAAATTAATATGACAATGACATGCCACTACATACCTATTAGAATGGCCAAAATCCAAAACACTGACAACGCCAACACTGATGAGGATGTGGAACAGCAGGAACTCTCATTCACTGCTGGTGGGAACGCAAAATGATACAGCCACCTTGGAAGACAGTTTGGCAGTTTCTCACAAAACTAAACATACTCTTACCATACCATCCAGCAGTTGTACTACTTCATTTTCCAAATGAATGGAAAAGTCATGGCCACAAACCTGCACATGGGTATTTACAGCAGCCTTTTTTTTTCATAATTGCCAAAATGTGGAAGTAACCAAGATATTTTCAGGAGGTGAACAGATAATAAATAAACTATGGTACATCCAGACAATGGAGCATTATTCACTGTTAAAATGAAATTATCAAGCCATGAAAAAACATGGAGGAAACCTAAATGTATATTACTAAAGTGAAAAAAGCCAATCTGAAGAAGCTACATACTATATATTGCAACTATATGACACGGTAGAAAAGGCAAACTATGGAGACAATAAAAGGATCAGTGATTGCCAGGGGGTTGGAGGAGGGGAGGATGAAGAGGTAGAACACAGAAGATTTTTAGGGCAGTGAAATTGTTCTGTATGATACTGCAATGGGATATACAACTCATTATACATTTGTCAAAATCCATAGAATGTACAATATTTAGAGTGAATCCTAATGTAAACTCTGCACTTTAGAGGATAATGATGTGTCAATGGAGGTTCATTGATTGCAACAAATGTCAACAGTGGGGAAGGCTGTGTGTGTGCATGGAGGGGTGCACAGAGGCAGTGTATGGGAACTCTGCACTTTCTGCTCAATTTTACTGTTAACCTAAAACTGCTCTAAAAAATTATAGTTTAGGGCTGAGCTCACTGGCTCACACCTGTAATCCCAACACTCTGAGAGACAGAGGCAGGAGGATTGCTTAAGGCTAGGAGTTTGAGATCAGTCTGGGCAACAGATGAGACCATATCTCTGCTAAAAAAAAAAAAAGAAAAAGAATTATCCAGGCCTCCCAACTAACTACTTGGGAGGCTGAGGCAGGAGGATTGCTTGAGCCCAGGAGTTCAAGGCTGCAATGAGCTATGATTGTGCAACTGCACTCCAGCCTGGGTGACAGAAAAAGACCCCGTCTCTAAAAAAAAAATTAAAATTTATTAAAAAACAACAGCAACAGCAGAGCATGGAGGAAGGAATGTTGGTTATTGCTTTGTTTTTGGAGGAGTGATGCAGATAGAGAATGAATTCTCATTGCATTTTGAACATGTTGGGTTTGGGGTATTGGTAGAACATACAAAAGGCAGTAACTAACAGCCAACCAGAAAACCAGGTCTAGGAGAGGGACAGTACCCAGGTAACAGATTTGGGAGGCATTTAGAGTGGGGTGGCAGCCACTACGGCAGTGAGCTATCTTACGCAGGAAGGCGATACAGCCTAGAGAGAGTAAAAGGTTGGCCAGGCACGGTGGCTCACGCTTGTAATCCCAGCACTTTGGGAGGCCGAGGTGGATGGACTACCTGAGGTCAGGAGTTCGAGACCAGCCTGGCCAAAATGGCAAAACCTTGTCTCTACTAAAAATATAAAAATTAGCCGGGCATGGTGGCACACACCTGTAATCCCAGCTACTTGGGAGGTGAAGGCAGGAGAATTGCTTGAACCTGGGAGGTGGAGGTTGCAGTGAGCCAAGATGGCACCATTGAACTCTAGCCTGAGTGACAGAGTGAGACTCTATCTCAACAACAACAACAAAAAAAAAAAAAAAAAAAAGGAGAGTAAAAGGCCAAGAAGGGGACCCAGAAGCTCTGGCCTTCAGGCAGTGGGCAGAGGATTGGATGGAGAGGTAATTCTGTGTCCAGCGGCTCAAGGAAGGTGTGGCCCCAGGTCCCAGGCTGCAGGGAGGCTGGGAAGGTGAGGCTTGGGTCCCACAAGGAGGGAGGCCAGCTTGCAGTGGGAGGAGGGTAAGGAATTGGAGGGGAGTGCAACGCTGTTGGTTGCCAGTGGGAGGGATGAGGGGTGAATCTTTTTCCCCACAATCTGAAGTTCTGCAGGGAAGGCAGGAGAAGTATGAGAGGGTGGCAGGGCTCAGGGAAGGTGTTTATAGGATGAAGAAGGTGGGAGAGTGTTTATAGGCCAAGGGGACAGAGTCATCAGAGACAGCCCAGAGCACTGAGCACAAGTGGAAGGAATGAGAGACTTTTTCATGGGTTGCTTCGATTTATTATAGAAAAAGTATGACATTAACTCCTAACAAAGAAAGAAAGAAATGGAAAACACCTATAATTTCATCTCAACCTGCTCAAGTGTTCCGTTTTATTCTGATGTCAAAAACTTTTCCTGGCAGGGAGAGGAAGGGAATCCAAGGCAGTCTCGTCCCAAGACCTTGATCTGCCCTGGGAAGAGTAGACAGGGTGGGTGGGCTGTGGGGCTGGGCGCTGAGGACTCGGCCACAAGGGGTTCTCATAAGGAATCTGTCAGAAATAAATAAAAAGATTATCCCCCCAGGTCCTTCCCACCTCCTGGTCCCCCCTCCCCTCTTCCTTCAGGCCACCCCTTATCAGGGACCCACCCCTGACCCCCTGTGCGTGGAGGGGGCTGGGAGGACCAGGCCGCAAGTGGGGAGGCTGGGCAGTAATTGAATCTAGGGGCCTCAAGACAGGCAGAGGCCAATGGCTTTTCCCGGCCTAATTAGAGGGATTTTTTTCTAAACCCGGGAAACAAATCCATATGGTCTGCAATTCTTTTCTCAGGCTCTTTACCCTCCTGAAGTCATAAACGTCGTGGGCTTTTTAGCACCGGGGGATTGAGAAGGGGGAGGACCCACAGGCTAAGGTTTCTGCACTGGAGCTGGGTCCAGGATCTGGGGCCTCTAGCACCAGGGTCTTGCCCCAACCCACGCCCCCCATCAAGCCCCCTGGGCTCCCTGGGCTAGTCCTGGCAGGCAGCCTCCATCCCTCACCCACACAAGCCTCCTCTTCTCCCCCTGGCCTCTCACTGGGCTAAAAACTCTTTCCCCATCCACCCTGCCCATTCATGTCACCTCCGCCCCCAGCCCCCTGCCTGCGCCAGTGCCCACTGCTCTTTGTCTCTCTCCAGTTCTCCATGTGTGACCTGTTTCTACCATCAGACTAGGAAGTGGCCAGAGACCAAAAACACGTCTTTCCCATCAGCCTGGGGGGGCTTCTTAAAGGTTGCACCAAGCAACTCTTATCTGCTGTAAATAGCATAAGGCACTGAGATTAAACCTAAGGCAGGAGGAAGGGAGAGGGCAGAGCTTTGTTATTTATTTATTTATTTATTTTTGAGACAGAGTTTCACTCTTGTTGCCCAGGCTGGAGTATAATGGCGTGATCTCAGCTCACTGCAACCTCTGCCTCCCTGGTTATTCTCCTGCCTCAGCCTCCCAAGTAGCCGGGATTATGCGCCACCACGCCTGGCTAATTTTGTGTTTTTAGTAGAGACAGGGTTTCACCATCTTGGTCAGGCTGGTCTCAAACTCCTGACCTCAGGTGATCCACCTGCCTTGGCCTCCCGAAGTGCTGGGATTACAGGTGTGAGCAGCCGTGCCTGGCTGAGCTTTGTTATTTTTTACAAAGATGGCTCAGAGCACAGGACAGACTGGAACCTGGGAGCCAGAGCCCTGAGCTGCCTTCAGGGCGGCATCGCTGGCTGACTCACTGCGCCTCCAGGGCCTCGCTTCCTCCTCTGTAGGACCAGGGCAGCAAAAGAAAGGTGGGAGAGGCAGGGGTTGGCAGTAAAACTGCCTGGTCAGTAGCTGAATGGCCTTGCTCAGGGCCTTCTAAGCTAAGGAGGTCACTTTGGGAGCTTGGGGATGGTCCACGGGTGGGAAGAAAAGAGCTTGATTTCTGCTCCCAATTCCTCCACAAGCAGCCGAGGTTTGGGAGTTTGCAGAGGAGATCTTGCTTGTGAAAGCTTTCCTATGGGGGTTGTGAGAAAAGTCTAGGTCTCAAATGGGTCTCTGTCTGTGCTGTGCATTCATGGTGTGACCTTGGGAGAGCCACTATGTCTTTCTGAGCCTCGATTTCCTTATCTGTACAGTGGGGTGATTGTACTAGTAACTGTCCATTGGGCATGGCACTGGGGAGGGAGAATTAATGAATAAGAACCAGCCCCTTGTTCTCAAGGAGGTTGCAGTTCAGGGGAAATGAAGAAGGGACTTTACTAAAAATCTAAGCAGGGCTGGGGCAGGGAGTGTACGGGAGAGCAGACCAGAGGGCAGACAGGCTTGTGATGCGTTAGTCTCCAGCCCTGTATCGGCCGCAACCAAGCTCAGCCATCGTTCCCCGCACCCCACGGTCTTCCTCTAACTCCTGCCTAGAGGCCCAGGCTGCATCTTTCTCACAAATTGATGCCTGTGGGTGGCTTCTCCTTCTCCACATCACCATGAGCCAAGAATGGGGGGAGGCGCAAGCTGCTGGCCTGGCTGGATCCTCAGGGACGACCATGAGTGGCTTTTGCCAAACCATGTCAGGCTGGATTAAGTCACAGGGCTGGCCCCGTTCGTTTGCCTCTCTCCGCTCTCCCGTGTTCTTCATCTGTCAATCTGCCCACAGTTGGGTTCTGGGTTCTCCGGGATGGCCGTGCTCTGTCCTCACTTGCTGACGCAGCCCGCATGGTCAGAAGCCTCCGTGTGGAAGTGGATCTGAGTGGGCAGGAGGGAGGTGGACTGACCTCACTGTCGTGGAAGAGGACCACAGTCAGAGCACAGGGCTGGGGAGGGCAGGGGGACGGGGAGGCTGCAGAGATGAATCCGCTTATAGTTTAATACAAGATGTAAAGTAAAGACCCAAAGTGGAGCAGAGCCCTTGCTATGCAAAGTGCTAAGGAAGTCCTGGAGGCAGTGTGAGAGAGAAATCTGGAAAGGCTTCCAGAAAGAGGTGGCAAAGGGATGTGGCTACAGATAGGTCTGTGGAGAGGGCCCCACAGGCAACAGGCTTTGCAGCAAAGGCTCCAAATGGGAAAGTGTAGGCCGACCTCAGGGAACACGAGTTGCCCACACTGGCCGCAGGGAGGGAGACAGGCTGGACTGGCAGGCTGGGGTTCCTATGAGGGCCTCTGACACCAGGGTGGAGATGACGATGACTCAGGTATTCACTGTGACCCAGGGTTGTGTTAGATCTAACCTCACACGTACTAGTTTTCAGTTTTGCAGCAAATTTCCGAGGGGCTGCTATTGATCCCCATTTTACAGCTGAGGAAACAAAGGCCCCGAGAGGATATGTGACTGCCTTGCCCAAGATCCCAGAGCTAGTAAGTGGCAGAGCCTGGGTTTGAGCCCAGGACTGTGTGACTCTATAAACCACATTCCTTTTTTTCTTTTCTTTTTTTCTGAGACGGGGTCTCACTTCGTTGCCCAGACTGGAATGTAGTGTCTAGATCTCAGCTCATTGCAACCTCTGCCTTCCAGGCTCAAGCAATCCTCTCACCTCAGCCTCCTGAATAGCTGGGACCACAGGCACGTGCCACCACACCAGGCTAATTTTTTGTATTTTTAGTAGAGACGAGGTTTTGCCATGTTGGCCAGGCTAGTCTCGATCTCCTGGGCTCAAGTGATTCTCCTGCCTCAGCCTCCCAAAGTGCTGGGATTACAGGTGTGAGCCACTGCACCCGGCCAAGGCCACATTCTTTCCACTCATATCCATGGAGGTATGAAGCCAAAATAACCAGCAGCAAAGGTGGGAAGAGTGTTCTAGAAGGTGGGCCTGGAAGACATCATTTCGGGGACCCGGGGAGGGTACCTGAGGGACTAACCAGTGGGATCCAGCAGAGCCCAAAGTTGGAAGGGCCGGGGTGTCCTGAAAAGGCAGACTCTTCTGAATCCCAAACTGAGGTCCCAGGCTCTGGGGAACCTCCACAGATGGGCAGAGTGGTGGGCACCTGGGATGGGCTGAGGGGTCTAGGCAGGAGCCCTGGGGTAGGAATCAGTCTGCAGCATGCCCATGCTGTTCTGCCCCTCTCCACCAGGCCTAGCCTATGTGGCCCTGTGCCAGGCTCCTGGTGGCACCAGCCTCCTGCAGCCTGGGGCGAGGGGCTGGGAGTGGAGGGGAGGGGGTGCCGGGGGCAGCATTAAGGTTAAGACGCCAGGCTCTGAACTGGGATCCCCTTTCTTCTCTCCCTTGTGGGCTCCAGCTGTTCCTGTCACTCTTTGTGGGAGTGGGCAGGCGATGTTGGGAGGGGAATGAGCCTTTGGCAACATTGAAATGGGGTCTGTTTATCTTCACCCTGCATCCTCCTCTCTGAATTGAATTCCGGTCCCATTCCAGGCTCCCCACCTCTCCAGATGCCCACCCTTGCCCCCACCCTTCATCTCCACCCCTTTCCCAGTGCAACCACCTCTACTTCCACCCCCATGTTGGCGGCAGTCAGCCTGGCATGGGGGAAATGAGACCAGGGTGCTAGGGCGGCAGATGTGGCTCCTAGGTTGGCTCAGCCCCTTACTCAGGTGGCCTTGGGCAAACCTCTGGGTTTCAGTTGTCTCATCCATAAAGTGGGTCCTATAATGCCTCTCTGGCAGAACTAATGAAACGATCACATGGAATTATGGCTGTGAAAGTGCTTTGTAAACTTTCAAATGCTGGGCAAATGTCATCTGCCGTCTCAGGAGGCCCCAGGGAACAGGCAGCTGTGTTGCTTGGTTCAGATGCTTAGTGATTCTCGTTAGCTCCCAGCCCCCTTGCGTCTTCTAGGGTGTCCAGGGCCTCTTCTCCCAGACTCTGCACTCAAAGTCCAGGGAATTAGGCTCTGAATCCCTCTACCTGCTCCTTGCTGCAAGCTGAGAGGGCAGATCCTGCCTCCTGGACTGGACGGTGGCTGCATCTTTGCCCTGGATGCAGGGTCTTTGCTGATGGAGGGCTGACTGGCTGGCATCAGGCATCCTCTCTGAGTTTGCATCTGCCTAAGGCAGTGTCTATGCCAGTCTGCCAAGCAGACTCTCCTCCTGCGAAGGGGGACATTGCCGTGCTCCCAGACAGGACACCCAGCCTGTTTCTGGTGCTGCCAGCCTGCCATGTTCCCGCCCTGTCCCTTGGCTCACCAGGCACCAGGTGGGGGGAGGGGGAACCACAATCTGGCCTGGGCTGCAGCCTTCTTGCCCCAGCCTCCACCCCTCACCTGAGTCACTGTTGGGGTTTACCCAGCTCCGGGGCTTCTGGCAGCCTCCCTGGAGAGGTGTGAGGCAGGCCCCAGCCTGATAGGCATGTGGCAGTCTCTGGGCATGTGCCCAGCCCATGTGTTGCCCCAGGAAGTGGGGGCTGGGTACCCAGAGCTGCTGAGGTGGCTTTTGCATGAACCTAATGTGATGTGATTCCGGCAGCTTCTTCTGTCTCGCTCTGGCTTTCAGCCAATCATCACCCTGGAAGAGATGGCGTGGGGGTCTCACTCATAGGGCCTAATGGCTGCTCATTAAGGTATCAAAGAGGTAGCATTTGGACCGGAGATCTAGGTTGTGGTTCCCCGGCAGAGCCCAATCCCATTTTGATTTTTAGACAATTTCTTTCTTCGTTTTACCTGAACTTTGAGCTCCTTGAGACAAGGCACAGGTTCCTGTCTGCCATTTGAGTCCCTGATAATTAGCCCCCTGCACCAGTGGTGTGTGATGGTTGAGAGAGGACTGAAGCAGGCCGGGGACAGGTGGAGAGGGGGGTGCAGCAACAAGAGGGCCAGGAACTGAAGACCAAATCTGTGCAATTTCTTCCTTTTTTTTTGAGACAGAGTCTCACTCTGTCAACCAGGCTGGAGTAGAGTGGCGTGATCTCAGCTCACTGCAACCTCTGCCTCCTGGGTTCAAGCGATTCTTGTGCCTCAGCCTCCCGAGTAGCTGGGATTACAGGCATGCACTACCACGCCTGGCTAATTTTTTGTATTTTTAGTAGAGATGGAGTTTCACTATGTTGGCCAGGCTGGTCTCAAACTCCTGGCCTCAAGTGATCTGCCTGCCTCAGCCTCCCAAAATGCTAAGATCATAAGCAGGAGCCACCTCAGTGGGTGTTAGCTGTGGAATTTCACACAGAGGTGCTGGGCTGCTTGAACCAGGCCCAGTTTTAAAATCTAAAGCTCCCTGATCCCACAGATCACATCCTCCCTCCCTATCCCTGTAACAAAGCTCCTCCTCATCCCAGGGAAAGCCTCTCTCCTTCCCTTCTCAGCAAAGCTCCTAGAAGGAGAGTTATACAGGGGCATCTCCACCGTCTCACCTGCCACCCTCTCCTCTGGCCACTGCCCTCTGTCTCTGCAGCCTTCTCCCAGGCCAGTCCAGTGGCCTGTCCATCCCTCTGCCTCCTGGGCCTCCCTGCAGTCCCTCACTGGGGATCACCTGCTGCCTCCTCCTGGAAGCTTGCTACTACCTTAGGCTTTCTTGATGTGGTAAGATCCAGGCCTGCCAACTCACTGACAAGCCCTTCTCAGTTATCTGCCTCCTCCTCTCCTCTGGTCACCTTAGCAGGCCTGTCCAGGGGCCTAGCCCATGGGAACCTCACTTAGTGGCTTGCAGATGATTCAAAAACCTTCCACTGTAACCCTGGAATTTCCCTGAGCTTGTGACAAGTACAGCTGTCCCCACTACCTTATCCATGGTCTTATCCAAGACCTCCAGTGGATTCCTGAACCCGTGGACAGCACTGAATCTTATACATCCTATGCTTTTTCGATCTGATAACTGAGACGAAGTGACTAGTGGGTGGGTAGTGTTCACAGCATGCGTATGCTGGACTAAAGGAGGATTCACGTCCCAAGCGGAATGGAGCCAGATAGCATGAGATTTTCATCATGAAACTCAGAACGAGGTGCAATTTAAAATGTACGAACTGTTTATTTCTGGAATTGTCCATTTCCTATTTTGAGACTGCGGTTGACCACAGGTCATTGAAACCGGGGAAAGTGAAAGGGAAGTGGATAAGGGGGACTAGAGTATAACCAGTGTCTCCTGACCTTCCCCCACGATGTCCCACAGGCCTCTCCAACTCCACATGGAATTCTTGCTCTTGCAGGAAACCCTCCTCCCCTGAGCTCCCCACCTATGAACAGCTCCGTCATGTCCATTGCCAAGGCTTAAGGCTGGGAGTCATCTAGACTCCTCTCTGCCTCACTATCTTCCCATCTGATCTGGTGCCGAGGCTAGTCATTATCTCTCCTTACAATTCCCTGGATTGCTTCCTTGTTTTCCTCCTCACTGCTGGTTCCCCTAGAACATGAAGCACTAACCTCCCGCCCCCATTCTTGTGCTTTTGCTCCAGCTTTTTCCTCTGCCTGAGATATCCTCCCCAGCTCCTTTCCATCCCCACAACCCAGATCCTGTCCATCCCTCCAGGCTGGATTCAAACGGCTCCACTGCAGAATTCTTCCTGGGTCCCTGCAGCCAGAAAACTTCCTCCCTTTTCAGAACCCCAGTGCGTCCTGGACACTCTTGCACCGTAATATATTATTGTTTCCTAGTGATCCTTAGTGGAAATTCATACTTTGGTCTGGGGGAGGAGGTTTGCTCAGGCTGCCTGTTGAAGAAGCCCAAGTGTCAATCTAGACTGGAGGCCACATGTGCTGTTTTTAAGGGGCCTGCTTTTGGGGATGGTACCTCAATTTCCTCCACTCTCAGTCCCATGCTTCAGGTAGGACGATATCCTTGCCGTAGGGACAGAGCGTGGGACCTCCACCTTAGCCAACTGATGATCACATTTCCAAGCCACAGGGATGGGCCACTCAGAACCAGGGACACCTGGAGACCTTTGCTGGGATTATTAGGACTGAGGGGGTCTCTTCCCCACCGCCTTGAACCTGACGCTTTGCAGCCCTCTTGTCCCCACAAGGAGAGAGCCTATCTGAGGAAGTAGAGGCCGAAGTGGAAAGAGAGCAACCGGGTTCTGGGGGTGTTGTTTGAGCCTCTGAATCAAGCTGTGCCTAGAGCCAGCCCTACTCCCTTTACACTTCTGACGGACAGTAAGTTCCCTCTCACTGCCCTCTATGGGGTTTTCTCCCTCTTGCAACCCAAAGATTCCTAACTGGTGTAGAGCGTGAGGAGAGAGGAGCTGCTAGGTGGCTGCATCAGAGCCCTCAACCTCATCTTCCCAGAGGTGGTGGTGGGGCCTCTAACACTGATGAATGAAAGCTGGGCAGTTCTGTGCCCTTGGCCTGCACATCCCGTGCAGACTGCGGGCATCCCAAGGTCCTCAGGGTAGAAGGTGAACCATCTGGACTACTGTTGAAAGCCTTAGGCCCTGGGGTGGAGCTGAGACTTCAGAATGTGGACTCTAAGGGCTTCTCAGGGTGAGTCAGAAGGACCCCCAATTTCTATGAGTCTCTAGAATATGAAGAGCGGGGGGTGGGAACATTCCCAAGCTTTTCCAAAGGGAGCAGTCCCAGCCCAGGGAGGAGACCCAAATCTACCTCTCCCAGAAGCCCTTTGGGAATGTTGCTGGAAACGGCTGGAGCAGGGATTGCCGGGAAGGGAGCAGAGGGATGGGGAAGTTCCCGGATACTGTGGGAAGAGGGCAGGACTGAGTGCCCTGTGAGGAATGGGAGGTGAGAGCTGGAATGTTCCTGAATGTTCTTGCATGATGGAGCCTTTGGGAAATGTTTTTGGACTTAACCCTGGATGGTTGGAAGGCTGGAATAGGTAGATGCCCCAGCTGGAGTATCATGGGAAGTGGGGAGTGGGGGTTATGGTGGAAAACCCTGACTTCCAGTTGAGCCTGGGAGGGGTCGCCCTGCGTGTGGGCATGATCTGAATGGGGGTGTTGTGCTGGAGACCCTAAGGATGTGTGCTGAGAATGTCCGCCCCCCCACTTCGATGGAGCTAGACAGAGATCTGGAGCCCGGGCATGGCCCAGGGCAGGAAGACTGTGGAGGGGAGCCTGATGTAGCTGGGGAGGGTCAGTGTAGGGTCAGGGGTGTTGGGAGGAGTGTAAGGTGGGGGGCACGAGGCTGACGA
Organism: Nomascus leucogenys; assembly: GCF_006542625.1. Classification (NCBI taxonomy): domain Eukaryota; kingdom Metazoa; phylum Chordata; class Mammalia; order Primates; family Hylobatidae; genus Nomascus; species Nomascus leucogenys. The sequence continues at coordinate 1,972,068 of NW_022095769.1, forward strand.
AGGAGCCCTCCTTGCCTCAGCTCTTCTGTATCCAGATGTCTGGGGGCCCAGCCTTGTCCCCTGGCCTTCTGCCCACCAGCTGCCACAGAGCTGGGAGGAATCTGCTTTGCATTATCAGAGAAGCAGCCTCCCCCAGGCATATGGTCAGCAGACCCCCAGCCTGAGCATCATGGGAAGTGTCTTCTCTTGACCCCAGAGCTGGCCCAGCCCCTTCTTCCCCTAGAGCACAGGGTTACAGGCTCAGCAGACCCCCACGCCCCTCCCCGCTGGATGAAGAGGCCTTTCACATTGTTCCAAGTCTCATTGCCGCTTCATTGCCCTGGATGAAAGAGCAGAGGGAGGCACTAGGGGAAGAGATGGGACCCTGATGGGCCAGCAGAGATGAAGGCTCATGGATCCTCCAGCCTGGAGGGTGAGAGAGACAGAGACAGCCTCCAGGCCTGCGCCCAGAGGAGAGAGGCTTTGGGGTAGCAGTGGAGAGGAGGAGGGGAGAACTATAGTCCTCAAGCCCGAGGAGATGGATGACACAGGAAGAAGCAAGGGAGTATCCATCATCTGCCGCGGAGCCCACTGAGGGCTCAGCATGAGTCCCTGCTCTGGGAGGCACCAGCTGAGCTGCCTAGGATGGTTCCTTGAAATGGGGTTAGTCCAAATGGAGATGTGCTATAAGAATAAAATACACACTGGATTTTGAAAACTTGGTAGGACCAAAAATGTAAAATTTTTTATTAATAATTTAAAAATATTGAGCCAGGCGTGGGTGGCTCATGCCTATAATTCCAACACTGTGGGAGGCCTAGGCAGGAAGATCCCTAGAGGCCAAGAGTTCGAGACCAGCCCAGACATCATAGCAAGACCCCAACTCTAAAAAAAAACATATGTATCTTATATATTTTAATATTTTAAATATTATATATAATATTTCAATATGTTATGTATATAATTCTGTTGAAAAAACATTTTGAATTTATTGTGCTAAATAAAATATATTATTAAGTTCACCTGTTTCTTTTCACTTGTGTAATGTGGCTACTAAAAATTTTAAATTATATATGTCACTTGCATCATATTTTTATTGGATGGAGCTGCCTCAGACCACGCTCATTCATTTATTCAACATAATTTTATGAGTGCCAACTATATGCCAGGCAAGGTGCTAAGGATTAAAAGATGAGCAAAACCAGACTCTGTCTCTGGTTTTCTGGAGTTTACAGTAATCAAATAATCACTCAGACGGGTGCCTAATTATGAAGAGAGATGAAGTGGTCTAAAGAAAGGCAGTGAAGGGTTGGGCGCGGTGGCTCACGCTTGTAATCCCAGCACTTTGGGAGGCCGAGGCAGGCGGATCACGAGGTCAGGAGATTGAGACCATGGTGAAACCCTGTCTCTACTAAAAATACAAAAAATTAGCCGGGCGTAGTGGCGGGCGCCTGTAGTCCCAGCTACTCGGAGAGGCTGAGGCAGGAGAATGGCGTGAACCCAGGAGGCGGAGCTTGCAGTGAGCTGAGATTGCGCCACTGCACTCCAGCCTGGGTGACAGAGCAAGACTCTGTCTCAAAAAAAAAAAAAAAGGCAGTGAACATGGTGTGCTCTGAAACTTGATTTCAGCCCAGAGTTCAGTGACGGCTGCCTTGAGAAAGTATTGGTCTGAGGAAACTTGGGAAAAAGGGTTTGAAAGAGTGTCCTTCCAGCAAGTACGGATAGCGTGTGCAAAGGCCCTGTGGCTTGAGGGACCAGCAACGCTTGAAGAATTATAAGACGCCTGGCTTGGGGGTGAGGAGGAGGAGGAGGATGGCTACAACAAGGCAGTGAGTCTGGGGCAGCCCCTGTGCTCTGTGCTCCCGCCCTCCAGGGCCTTTGCTGAGCTGGGTCCTCTGCCAGAACCACTCTCCTCCCCCCATTTGTTAACTTCACTCCTCCGTAAGCACTTAGCTTCCACACAGCCTCCAAGGCCACACTAAGATTGGTAAGCAGGCTGGGTGCAGTGGCTCATGCCTGTAATCCCAGCATTTTGGGAGGCCAAGATGGGAGGATTGCTTGAGGCCAGGAGTTTGAGACCAGCCTGGTCAACAGAGGGAGACCCTATCTCTTTAAAAAAGAAAAAAAAAAAAAAAGCGTTGGTAAGCTGAAAGCTGGTGAAGCATTTTAGCTGTTGAGAGGGAATCAGAGAAGGAAAAATGGAAGGAGGCAAAGAGGATTTCTATACAATGTGATGGTGGGGGTGCTGCAGAGGAAATCTTGGGTACCATGTTGTATTAGTTCATTTTTACACTGTTATAAAGAACTACCTGACACTGGGTAATTTATAAAGAAAAAGGTTTATTTATTTATTTATTTTGAGGCAGAGTCTTGCTCTGTCACTCAGACTGGAGTGCAGTGGTGCAATCTCAGCTCACTGCAACCTCTGCCTCCCGGGTTCAAGTGATTCTCTCACCTCAGCCTCCCAAGTAGCTGGGACTACAGGCATGTGCCACCATGCCCAGCTAATTTTTGTATTTTTAATAGAGATGGGGTTTCATGATGTTAGCCAGGCTGGTCTCAAACTCTTGATCATAAATGATCCATCTGCCTCAGCCTCCCGAAGTGCTGGGATTACAGGCGTGAGCCACTGCATCCAACCAAGAAAAAGGTTTAACTGACTCACAGTTCAGTATGGCTGGGAGACCTCAGGAAATTTACAATCATGGCGGAAGGTGAAGGGGAAGCAGGCACCTTCTTCACACAGCAGCAGAAGAGCGAGGGCTGTGGGGGAGAGTGCCATACAGTTTTTTTTGTTGTTGTTTTTCTTTTTTTGAGACAGAGTCTAGCTCTGTCACCCAGGCTGGAGTGCAGTGGCACGATCTCGACTCACTGCAACTTCCGCCTCCCAGGCTCAAGCAATTCTCCTGCCTCAGCCTCCAGAATAGCTGGGATTACAGGCTCACACCACCAGGCCTGGCTAATTTTTGTATTATAGTAGAGACGGGGTATCACCAGGTTGCCCAGGCTGGTCTCAAACTCCTGACCTCAGGTGATCCACCTGCCTCGGCCTCCCAAAGTGCTGGGATTACAGGCGTGAGCCACCATGCCTGGCCCACACACTTTTAAACCATCAGATTTTGTGAGAACTCACTATCACAGGAACAGCTTGGGGGAAACCACCCCCATGAGCCAATCACTCCCCACCAGGTCCCTTCTTCAACACGTGGGACTACAATTTGAGATGAGATTTGGGTGGGGACACAAAGCCAAACCACATCAAACGTCTTTAAGGTTCTTAGCCCTCCTGTTCCTACGCGCCTCTGGATGGTGTCAGTCACTTCCCTGCCCACCACCGCATGCCCCTTGCTCTGAGGAGCTCTTTAAAAGCCCCTTTTCTCACCACCCCTACGCTTCCTCGTTGATTTCAGGCCGCCACTGACTCACACTTCTCAGCCCACCCTGCTCCATCCAGCACCCTCCACTCTGCAGCCGGAGCTAGTGCTTTCTAAAGTACAAGTCTGGGCTGGGTGTGGTGGCTCACACCTGTAATCCCAGCACTTTGGGAGGCCAAGGCAGGAGGATGGCTTGAGCCGAGAAGTTCAAAAGCAGCCGGGGCAACATGGCGAAACCCCATCTGTACAAAAAATACAAAATAATTAGCTGGGTGTGGTGGCATTGTGCCTGTTGTCCCAGCTACTCTGGAGGCTGAGGTGGGAGCATCACTTGAGCCTGGGAAGTTGAGGCTGCAGTGAGCTGAGATTACACCACTGCACTCCAGCCTGGGTGACAGAGCCAGACGCTGTCTCAAATTTTACAAAATAAAAAATAATCAATAATAAAGTACAAGTCTGTCTACGGCACTGCTATACTTAAACCACCGCCCCCCCCAGCCCCAGTGGCTCCTCAGTGTTCCAAGAAGGTAGTCCAGACCCTTCACAAGCCCTCCCCCATGGGGCCCCACTGATCACCTTCCTACTCACTCTCTGGGTTCCAGGCCCTGGAGCCTCCCCAGGCCCCATGTACTCTGTGCTGGTGCCCTCCAGGGCCTTTGCTGAGCTGGTTCTTCTGCCAGAAGCACTCTCCCCACGACCTGTCTAGTTAACTCCACTCATCCTTGAAGACTCAGCTTCCATATCCCTTCTCTGGCAAACTTTCCCTGACCCCTGCTATGAGTCGGTCTTGCTTAGGATCCCCCCACTATTATAGCAGTACACACCATATAGGGCCTGTCTGCTCTAGCTCCCTCAAGAATGTAAGGCTGGTGAAGGCAGGGATTTGAGTTCTCCTTATTTCACAGGACAGCATCTGGTTTTCCCCCACCAGACAAGAGACTGGGCAGAGTGGAGAGTGACTCTTAGGTCAAAGAGTATATTTCCCCATCAGCATGGGGGCACCCTTAGGACAGGAGGTGTGCCTCCTTCATCAGGTTAGAATATCCTCAATTCTGGGACTGTCTCCTTCATTAGACGGGAGCCTCGCTCAAGGCAGAGATTGTCTTTCCCATCACGCTAATTTTCCAAGTACCAGGATTATTTCTCTTACCTACTCTGAATCCCTCCCGCAACAGCTTCAATCTTCCTTACACCCCTCACAGTCTGGGGGCGTAGGAGAGGAATGGAAGACAGAGAACCTCCCCTCCACCCTTGTCTGACTGGCTGGGCCTGGCTGGCCCTTCTCCCGGGATCTGGAGGTCAGCAGGCTTGTTTGCTGTTTTTACTGGAAGAGCAAGCCTCCCTTTGTCTTCCTCAGTGACCACAAGCCAGTCTCCCCGGAGGACTTGGCCAAACAACCAGCAGGGGCTGAGGCTGAGCCTCAGAGACAGGCACAGGCCGGGGGCCAGGAGCCCTGCAGCCCTGGGAGCTCCCAGGCCTGGGCCAGGCAGGGCTTGAAGCCAGGCTGTCAGGAGCCTGGGTTAGGACCTGCCCACGAGAGCTACAAGGGAGGGGCCTGCCTGCCTAACTTCAGGCCAGGCCTGCCTAATGCCTCCTGCTAGGCCATCTGGAGCCAGATTCTCTCTCTCTCTCTGTGGTGTGTATGTGTGTGTGTGTCTCCCAGGCCATGTGGGTGGCTGGGAGCTGTGGGGTTGTGACCTGGCCCTCCTGGCAAGCCTCTGACTCGCCTGTGGTCAGTTTCACTTCTGACATCTGGTCAAGTTCACAGCTGGCCAGCTTCCTGCGTGGCCATTTTCACTTTCCCTCTCCAAGATCTGGGAGCAAAGGGCCCTTCTCCTTCCCCACCCCACCCCATAGTGACACATGGGAACTTACTGGATTTCTGTTAAAACTTCCCCTTTTGGTGTGGGGGGAAAGAGGGCAGGAATTGACTGAATTGGAAATTATACCTGGGTCCCTGCCAGTCACCCAATCCCAAACAATTCAAACCATGTGTATTTCCAGAAAATCTCTTTGTACTATTTTTCTTTCTTTGCTATTTAATGTTCATCACTTACGTTTTATGTGTAAGTTTCAGGAGGGCCCAAGAAATGATTACACAGGAGGCAAGGAGGGGAGGTGACAGGAGGGTTGCTGGGGGTCTGGAGTTCATGGCCCCCAGCTGGGGGGCCAAAAGGGTTCCATCTCAGCCCAAGGGGAGTAAAAAGGGGCCCCAGAACCAAACACATGCTAAAACATACTTGCAAGCCCCCAAACCCCTCCTCACCCGCTGGGGAGGAAAATAAATACACTCAGACTCTGTCCCACTCCCCAGGTGCCCAGGTGAGGGGCCAGCAGGTGAGTTTCCTTCCCTCATCACAGGTTGAGGTCAAAGAATTGCCATTTACTACAATGCTCCTAGTCCCTTCCACAGGGCTGGGGGAACCCTGGGCTGGGGAGCGGTGGCTGTCAGCGCACAGCCTGCCTGGGGCTTGTCATGCTAAATAGATGGGAGCCACACTCATTCCAACTTCAGGCAAAACAGAACAGGCCAGGGAGGGGGTGGAAAGTCCACTGAGGCCTCATGGCCCCCTTCTGGCCAAGCTCAGGAAAAAACAGTCCTTTGCAGGGTTGTCTAGAGCTGGGAGAAATCCCCACGGGTCACAGTTCCTTCTTGCCGCATTCCCACACTGGCCCGCTTTTCTTCATCGCAGCCTTCTGGGCCCAGCCAACCCCGTGCTTGCAGGGAAGGGGAGGATGGGGGAGCATTCCTCCACGTGTAAGCCCTTGAAGACAGACGCCAGCTCCAGCCTCGGCAGTCCTTGGCCCGCCAAACCCGGGGGCGAGTGAAGACGGCCGAGCAGACCTCAATTCCCTCCGATGCTTCTCTGGCAGCTGCCCCGGGCAGGATCCGGTCTCAGCCCAAGAGAAAGAACTCATGGAGAAAAGTGAGATTTCTCCTCCTGTGTGTGTGTGTGCGTCTGTGTGTTGCAAGGGGAGGGGTCCTTGGTCCCTGACTCCTAGGCTGATTCTAGGGGCCAGTGTTAGCTCCGGGTCCGTGCCGGGGTGAAGGGCAGCAGACTGGAGCCATGCCACTGATGTCACATGGGCATGCCTGATAGGGACAGGCAGAGGGAGGCAGCACCCTTTCCACAAACCCCAAACCTGACTCCATCATGGACCAGGCCTGGGCAAGCATCCCATCTCCATGGGTGGGCAGGCAGTGGGGAAGGGGTGGGGGTCTGAAGACAGTGTGGAAGGCAAAGCTGACTTGGCTTCCAGCCATTTCCCAGAAGGTCACCTGCCACCCTCCCCTTGCCCTCAGGCAAACCTGAGGCGCCTCATTTAGAGAAGGCGGTGCCAGCCTGCACTTGGCCTCCCCGTTGCTGTCTGGCTTTGGGCGAGTCACGGCCTCTCTCTGGGCCTCACTGACCTATATGCAAAATGAGGGGGGTGGGCTGAGCTTCGAAACCCCCTCCCAGCTCTGACAGGCCTCTAGTCCTCTTCATCTTAGGCTGGGGTGGGGGGCGAGAGGGGCCAAGGGAGGGTTGAGGCCACTGGGATGCTACCCTTGTTCCCCAAGTTCACAGTGTAGAGTCCATGGCTCTGGTTCCTCCATTCCTCCCTCTGAGTCTCTGGGGCCTTGTCACTTCCCGATAGTACCATCCCTGGTGTCGGCCCCCCAGATATGACACCTGCTGTGGTGGGAGGGGCTGGCCCACCTAGCAGTGTGGGAGAAGGGGGCAGGCGGCCTGAGACGGTGACGGGGCAGGGGCAGGGTGGGGGAGGCAGCAGGGGCACTTCTCTCTCTGGACAGAAAGTGTAGTCAGAAGTGAAGGGGCCACACGGGCTGCACCGACAGGGCTGTGGTTTTGGGGCCTGGACTCTGAGGTCCTGCCCAGAGGAGCTCAGTTCTGCCAGGTGGGCCCCCCACAAAGGGTGGGGGTGCGGGCTCCACAGGGGTTGGCTGGAGCATTGGTTGTTGGAATGTGGGGCGGGGCGGGGGCTCCCCCGTTGGCCTCACACCGGGGATGTGGCAGTGGACTCACTGCACAGACTCTCCACGAGGTCGGCTCGCTGGATGCGGCGCAGGGCGGCCAGGAGGGCGTCCAGTGTGGCGCTGTCCTGGGTGGCCCAGCTTGCAAGCAGGGCGCGAACGGGGCAGGCCTCATGGGTAAAGGAGTCTATGTGCTCGGGCTGGTAGCCCAGCTCGCCCGCCAGGTGCCGCCAGGTGTCCCCCGCAGAGCCGTTGAGAAGCTTCTCCACCTCCTCCCGCTTGGCTGGGGGCAGGCTGCTGTAGAGGCCTCCGTCACCCTTGAGGGCTGCAGAGAACCCAGAGGAGAGTCAGGTCCTACCCCTGCACTCCTTTCCCCAACAGTGGGCACTGGGGCGAGACCCAAGAAGGACCGAGGCAGTGCTCCTCCCCATCTGGAGGCCTGGGGCCAAGACAAGGTCCAGGGTGGGGCACCAGGAAGTGAAGGCACCTGGCGGGACTCGTTGTCCCTTCCTCCTGTCACTCCAGCCCAATCCCTACCCCCATCCCTCCTCTCTTCCCCCCCAGCAATTAATCATGGCAGAAGAGGAGACAGGGCTTCTCAGTTCCAGACAACTACAGCAAGTGTCCTGGAGCTGGGCTATGGGCCACTAATTAGGGTACACACTTAACTACTTGTTCCCCAGAAGTCCAGGGCAGGAGGCTAATTGCAGCTACTTTGGGCAGTAATTAGCCCCCAGGGGGGACAATTAGCTTGATGAGTCTGGATGCTCCAACTTGTAAAAGCCTCCATTTCCCAAGTCCTTCCTCTAGAGAGGACCTCTCCCTCCCATTCCCCTCGGCCAGCCTCTCCATCCATCTACGAGGCACCGCTGAGCCAGCCCTGCCTCCCCCCACAGTCCTTCTTGGAGTCTAATCTTAGTCGCTTCTGTTTCCTCAGCCTCAGCTCCACCTCAGCTCCCCAGTGGGCCCCTGCTCACCCTGGCCCGAGGCTGTCTGCGTGTGGGGCTGCTGGTCATGCAGGCTCTGGCTGTCCACGGAGATGCCACTGTCGCTATGGAGTTTTTCTCCCTCTGGTGGGGGCGTCTGGTTCACTGGCCGGCTGTTGGCTCCTTGCTTGTTCTGCTTGCAGCTGTTCCACCTGGAGCCAGAGGACAGGCCAGGTCTCAGGGGGCAAGGGGCCGTAGTGGCCGATGCAGCTGAGGTATCTGTGCTCTGCCGTGCGAGGGCCAGGGGCATGGTGGGTGCCCAACTATAACCGCCACCCCAGCATCTAAGGCTCCACTTTGCACATCTGCCCCCCACCTACCCTGAAAGCTCCATGAGGGCAGAGGCGCCCTCTGTAAGTGTTCAGTAAATGTTCCCGGAATGAGCAGTGCAGCAAAAGTGACTGCTCAGGAACTCCTTCTCCCAATCTACCCTTCTAAAATACTCCCACATGTGGGCAGTGATATATACAAGGATTTCCTTTGCAATTATAAGCAATAACAAAAAACTAGAAAAAAAACAAATGTCCATCAATAGGGGACTAGCTAAATAAATTACCATCCATCCATACTATTGAATGAGTGGTTACAAATGATCAGCTAATCTACATTCCTGAGGAAAGGTCTCCTGAGGGAGATTGAGTGAAAAAAGTAAGCTATAGAATATGTACAATGTGATCTCACTGATGCCTAAAAAGCCCTCCATGTTTACATGTAATTATAAAAGGTTTATGTACATGTTTATAAAAAAGACACACAGAAAATAGTTGGGAAGGAGCCATTTCAAACAGATTCCAATAAGGAGAGGAGTAGGATTTGGGGAGATAAAAGGAGGCTTTCACTTTTTGCTTTGAAAGACATTGGTCTTGTTTGCATTTTCCTAAACATGCACGTGTTACTTTGATGTTTTTTTTTTTTTTTTAGAAAGAATGGAAAATGCATTTAAAGCTTTAAAATGCCTTCTGGGAGTTCACGCACATCCTGGATTCCTGGATGTGGGTGCCACAGCATTCCCAGTGTGACAACGGAAGGGGAAGAGACATATGCACATGCAGGTGACTGTGGGGTGAAGGAGGTTGGGGGATGAGGACACAAGCAGTTGGTGGTGGGGAGTCAGGGAGTGGTGCGGCATGGGAGTGGGAGGGGCTGGAGCCAGGACAGGGCAGGAGAGGACAGGACAGGACAGGTGGATCCTCTCCCCTCACCTCCTGCTGACCTGCTGCACCCTGGAGTGGGGCGGCGGATGATGGGTGAGGATGACCTTGGTTTGGGGTTGAGTTAAAAGGGTGTGTATGTTTTCAGGTCAAGGTCACAGCAAAGTCTTCCTTGAGGGTAAACATCTCCCCTCTCTGTCGCCACCGTGCCCTCTCTTACCTCTTGAAGGCTATGTAGGCCACAAGGCCCACAACCACAGCAGCCAGGATGGAGCAATAGACAGGGATGAGGTTGTCAGTGGTGCCTCGGGTCACCACGGGCTGGGAGCTGCCCATCACTGTGGTCACCACATCTGCCACCGTGCTGGCTATGAGGTCTTGTTCTGGAGGTGCCTCAGGCTCCTGGGTGCTGGGGGCTGCGCTGTCCGAGCCCTCTGGGGGTGTGGACCGTGTAATCCAACGGCCAGGGATCTCTGGGAGAAAAGGCCACAGGAATGAGGACCCACTTCCCCCACCCCTCCCTTTTAGCTCTAACCCACCGCAGTGTTCTTCCTGTGTCCCCACCCTGGCTCCAGGTGCTCTTGTGCCTAGATGTTATGCACAGCGTGGGGGCTGGGATTGGGTGCATGACGTCATGACACTAAAGAGCAAGGCCTGCGGGCCCACCGAGCTGCATCTCCTTCAGCTTCGCCACTGACTTGCTGGGTGACTCTGGGCCAGCCCCCTTTTCTCTCAGAACCTCGATTTCCTTATCTATCTAATGGGGCTATTAAGAGAGACAGTCTCTAAGCTCCCTTCCATCTGGGGCTATGGTCCTGGAATTCTATTCCACCTCCCTGAGTACCTAGAGAGGACTACCTGGGAGCAAACACACAAAGAAGCCTGACCACAGGGAGGCCTTGAGCTGGAATCACTCCGGGAAATGTCTCTCTGGCCCCAGCTTGTCCTAGATGACCCCAGTCACCCCTGTCCTAAGGAAAGAAGAGTGTACACAGGTCTGGTCAGAGAGGTGCTTCCCCCACACCACCTCCCTGAGAGCGCTCCCCAACTTTTTGACCTCATGTCTTAGGCTCTAGGCTTGGGTGGAGAGGAGGGGTGGGGGGCAGCTGGATTGCCTCCCTCCAGCCAGCCCTTGGACAGTGGCCAGCCTCTGTTTCCTGTCTTGCCTGGCTCCCACCTAGCCTGATCCTGTCACTCAGAGATGACAGCATCAGGTAGCCCCAACCCTCCTTGGTCAGGAAGCAGAGAGCCAGTGGAGAGGGGGCCCATGAGGCAGGTCCAGCTCAATGCCTCAGCCGGTGGGGGGAGACTGTGACTTGCCACCCATCTAGACCCTCTCATGCTGGCTGGGCATTGCCAGCCTCCCTGGCAGGGGACCCAGCCCTTCCTGGCACCAGTGGGTGGGATTTTCCATTCTGCCACACAGTCAGGGGCAGTGCTAGGGGTTGTGGGCTCTGGACGGCCTGGGGATACTTGTCTGGGCGAAGTTGCCTACCCCATCCCGCCTCGCTTTCCACACCTGGGGCAGGGAGGGAAAGCAGGCAGGACATGCCAATGGGGTGAAGGGGAGGGTACCTTGCTCCCAGCTCTGCCCACCCAGCCCCCACTTTGCCCACCCAAGCAGGAGTGGAAGCTGCCACCCGTCTTCTGGCCTCTTCCACTCAAGATGAAAATGCTTCAAAGGCCCGTTTTCAGCACCTTCTGAGGGGCAAAGCCCCCAGATGTGAATCTAGAATCCATCTGGCTGCCAGCGGTGAGGGGCTGCCATCTGTCACCCATCCCACCCTTCCCCGTCTCAGTCCTGGGAGGGGCCAGAGGGAGTGAAGGAGACAGAGCCCTGTCTTCTGGCAGCGCCAGGTGGAGCACTGGACTGGGGAGGGTCTTCTCTTGCTCTGCCAGGGGACTAGGCAAGCTGGGGGGCAGCCCAAGTCCAGAGGCTGGAGACACAGCTCAGCTCAGACTGACCCCAAGCCAGAGGGTGAAGGAGTGTGCATGTCCGGGTGCCCATGAATGAGACCATCACCAAGATCAGAGCACGGTAGGGGAGGGATAGGAGGGTAGCAAGGCATGGCCAGACCGGAGGCGGCACTGACTCTCGGGGAGCTGCCCTCATCTCTCCAACCCCCTCTGAGGGGGGCGGGGGGATGAGATCCCGACGTGGCCATGTCCACTAGCATTCCAACCTACTAAGCCCTTGGCAGGTCCTGACAGCCATTTCCGGGCTGGATGGAGGGACCAGGTTACCCCTATTCAAACCGAATTTCACTGGGGCAGCGGGGGAGCCCTTCTGCCCTGAGGGTGGGTGAGTCACCATGTTGACACCTGAAACGTAAGTAAATGCGGGGGAAAGTATGGTACGCTGGAGGGGAGGGGGCAACCAATCCAAGAATCAAATTCCATTTCCTGAAATGGTCTCTTGTCCCAGAGCTGACATTTAACCCTTCAGAGCCTGAAGCTGAAAGGGGAACAGGGTCCGGGATGAACACTCCCTCAGGAGCACCCTCCTCCTTCGGGGTGGCTGGGAAAGTGGGCTGGTATCTGAGAGGAATCTGTGAATGCCCCAAAAGACAAAGCCTGCTCCTCCCACAGCCACCACCTTTCTTTGCTCTAGCAGTGCCCCTAAGTCCCCCCGCCCCGCCCCCAGCTGGCTGGTCTGGACTTGCCTACAGAAATAGCTGCCCGCTTGCCTGATGCCTGGCTGCTGAAACCCTCCCTGCGCTCTGCCTGGCGCCTGATGCCACTTGCCTGTCTCCTGGCCCAGGGCAATTGCCACCAGAACCACCACATCCTACTCCTCATTCCTTCTCCAAGGCAGGAAGCTTTGAGCTCAACCTGGCCTTAGCCCAGCGTAACAGCCCTCCCCATCCTGAGCTCCTAAAGCCAGAGATGGCAGGACTTGGAAGGCAGGTGTGGGTTGTTGGAGCCCCTATCAGACTGGAGGGTCCCCAGGGGCAGGAGATCTGGGTGCTGACTGAGGCAGAAGCTCTGCTGCCTCCATCAGAATGGGGGATCTCTAAAGTGAGAGCTATCTCTCCTTCAGCTGGGGACTAAGTGCTGGGACCATGTCTATCTCATTAGACTGGGCGAAGGCTATCTCTCCCATCAAACTGGGGGCTCACCGAAGGAGGTGCTGTATTGCCTGCTCAGGGTAAAGGCAACCTGAGGATGCAGGTTAGGTCTCAAAAGGGAAATAGCTCAACGTGCGCATGGCCACAGGATGATGGACAGGATGTAAAGGCACTGCCAGCCTCTCCCGAAGTGGAAAAGCCCACCCTTCTCCCCTGAGACAGACGTCACCAACCAGAGACCAAAACAGCTCTGCCCTGGAGCCCATGGGGTTTCCTTCTCCCATCCCAAGAACCACCCCATCTTCCTGTGCCTGGCTAAGGTGGGCACGCCCAGCTCCCATCCATCCCTGGAGCTGATAGCCACGAGCATGCACTGCCTTGTCCCCGGGCTTTTGAGCCCCAGGTCTGCCCCTCCCCTCCTTCTTCTTCCACAGAGCCCCTCCTTAGTGTTCCCTGCATGCCCCTCATCCTTCACTCAACTGCAGAACACAGTTGACCCCTCCCTTGGACAGGGCAAGCTCAAGCGGGCCAGCCCCACTGTGTTCCCTAACCCGCAACAACCCTGGTAACCATATGACCAGTGAGGAAACTGAGGCCTAGAGACAGGAGTGGACTCCCTAACGTCAGATAAGGACAGGGTGGGTTCCATTTCAGGTCCCAAAGCCAAAACACACCATGGACCTGGACCAGGGCTCAGAGTCAAAGGGTCCCAGCTCCTGAGGGTCCTCAAGCTGCTCGTCCAGTGCAGAAAGCCTGCCTCATGGATCAGACCCCTCCCGTTCTGTGCCCTGGGGGTAGTGGCCACCTTCGAGCTGCTTGCTGTTCATCTAATCACTAGCGGGAAGCCACAGATAAATGAGTCCCGGAGGATGAGTTACAATGTAGTACCCGCGGCCTGGGACGCTGAGAACGCCCACTCTCCAAACAGCCCAAAGAAGGAAACAGAGAGAGGGTTTCTTTGGTGAGACAGGATCCGGAACGACCTCCTCCCTTAGGTTACCAGGAAAGGCCTGAAGCTCAGGGAAGGTGCACGCTGCCTCAAGGTCACGAAGCTGCGCCAGCAGGCCAGGCAGGGTCCTTGTCGACCTCCAGAGGGCGCCCTTCCTTATGCCCCCCAGCCCACCCCCTCACCCCCTACTCCCCCCGCCCCCCCGAATCGCGCTCACCCTCGCACTCGGCGTCGGCCCAGCGTGTGCACTCGCGGAGCTGGCGCTCGGTGTCCTCGCATACGGTGCAGGGCAGGCACGGGTCCACGTGGTTGGCCTCGTCGGAATACGTGCCGTCGGGGCACTCCTCGCACACGGTGTTCTGCTTGTCCTGGCACGAGAACACGAGGCCCGAGCCCGCCTCGCACACGCGGCACGCCTCGCAGCGCCCAGTCGTCTCGTCCTGGTAGTAGCCGTAGGCGCAGCGGCACACGGCGTCGTCAGCCTCCACGCACGGCGCCGACATGCTCTGAAGCCCCACGCACTCGGTGCACGGCTTGCACGGCTCGGTTGCGCTCACCACGTCGGAGAACGTCACGCCTGAGTGCAACGGACACCAGATTTAGTCGTCTGCTCTTTGGGCACCCGGGACGCAGGAGCTGGAGTCTCTCCTTCCCCCATTGCCTGCCAGGACACTGACTTCCTCCTTCAGCCTTCTCATCGGCTCCCACCCTCTTTCAAGGGACCCTGACCCCTAGCCTGTGAAAGTTTGTGGCAGCCAACTGGGAAAGGGAGAGGAGGCCCGGAGCCGCATCCTCCAGGCTCCAGAAGCACTGGCCGGCCGGGAGGCTTTCCGGCATAACCCAGCTGGTGCCGGTAAGTTTCTTGGCAAATTCTCTTTGAGAGTTCCCAGGCCTGTACTATGTTCCCAGCATGATTAAGGAATAATCTGAACATGGTTCCCACCCAGCCCTCCCCGTGGGCCAGAGCTGGGCTGCTAACCCAGTCCAGGCAAGGTAGGCCTTCCCCTAGGGAGCCTCCTGCCTCATCTGCCTTCAGTTCCTCTCCACACAGGTGTGGGCTCAGATGCAGCCTGAATGGGAGTGACCGGGATTAGACAGCAGAATTTCCTACCCATGGCGCTACCCCCACGCTGCTGAAGGGCTTGGATCCTGACGGTGGGGACGGACCTGCAGGCAAGAGGGCTCAGGTGAGGCAGGAGCCACTGAAGCTAGAGAGCTGGCTCTTAGCCCACACTCACTCTCTCAGATGGATATTGTTGAGCAGTACACAAGCTGCACAACTGTATATGATCACCCTTTTGAGATCTGCACATGCGTCCTCTGCCCTTTCAGCAAGCGCGCAAGGGAGATGTCCAAGCTCATTCTTCACTCATGTTTTCTTAATTAGTGGATGTGCACTCCAGAATAAGGAGGAGGCCGGGCATGCCAGGGTCCTTGCCTCCTTGTACAGGGAGGGGAAGGAGCAGGGCCAGATCTTCTTCACCCCTTCCAGCCTTGGGTGGAGAACTCTGTGCCACCCTGGATCTGGCAGGACCTATCATTGCTCCAAGGACAGGAAGAGCATAGATTTAGGAACCTGAGAACCAGGGAAGGACAGATTGTTCAGCATGTGGAAGCAGAGGCAGAAAGGCTAAAGCGCCATTGGGAAACTGAGGCCTGTTGGGGGGGGGTCTCAACATTATTCAAAGGCATCAGAGACAAGATGGAGCAAGGGGTCACTGGCTTGGGGGGTGTGGTGGGGGGATGGGGGGGCAAAGAAGGAAAAGCCAGAGAGAAGTGAAAGGGGCAGAACTGGGGACAAAGGCTGGGCATGGTGGCTCACTCCTGTAATCCCAGCACTTTGGGACGCCAAGGCGAGCAGATCACTTGAGGCCAGGAGTTCAAGACCAGCCTGGCCAACATGGCAAAACCCCGTCTCTACAAAAAATACAAAAATTAGCTGAGTGTAGTGGTGCACATCTGTAATCCCGGCTACTTAGGAAGCTGAGGTGGGAGGATTGCTTGAGCATGGGAGGCAGAGGTTACAGTGAGCCAAGATTGCACCAGTGCACTCCAGCCTGGGTGACAGAGTGAGACGCTGTCAAAAAAAAAAAAAAAAAAAAAAAAGAAGAAGAAGAAAAGAAAAAGGGTAGAGGAGAGAAGAAAAGACCCAGGAAGAAAGGCCTGGAGGGAGACTTCAGTTTCAAGTCAATTCTGACAGAGGAACCCTGTGTCCCTTTTCCTAGGAGCAGGCAGATCTGGATTCAAAATCCACTTCCATAGCTTATTAGCTGTGTGACCTTGGGTGTTTTACTTAACCTCTCTGAGCTTTTTCTTTCTCTGTAAAAATAAGGAGCAATATCTGCAGTCACAGGGTTGTAGTGAGGAATAAATGAAATTCAGCCATAAAGCCTTGGCACGTAGTTGGGATCCTATAAAGACTGGGCCCCATGGGGGTGGACAGCGATGAGGACAGTGAACTTTGGTGGTAGGCATATATGGTCAGACAGCAGAAAGAACGTCCAAACACAAACAGCCAAGGCAGGATGTCTGAGCTATACAAACAAGAGGGTCCTGGCTGGCTGGCATGTGACAGAGGGTGAGTCTAGTCACACAGGAGGGGAAGAGGAGAAGCCTGCTCATGGCAAAACACAGAAAATTAGCAGAAAACTCCTGGGAGAGGGTTTTAGGTGGTGTGAAAAATGTGGTCTTTTTTGGCAGAGAATGAAGGCAGGGACTTAATAGGTTTCCTTGTGGAAACGTTTTAAGGATAGAGGGAAAGTCCGCTGGGGTCTCCATCCCATAAAGTGGGCTCATAAAAGCAGCCTGTTAAAGCAGCTGGAGGTGGAGGAGGGGGAGACAGGGAAGGAGGGGAAAATGGAGGGGAGGGAGGAAGTGGAAGGGAGGATTCTCAAAGCCACCTCTCTGCCTGCCTCCCTTCCCTTCCAGAGATTCTGGAACTTCCCTCTCTCCTGGTGTCCTCCACCCCACCTCCTGCTGAAGGTCCTTTGACTGAAGGGAAAGGGTTCCCATCATTTAGGTCCCGGGAGGAGAGCCCTGGGCTGGAGTCTAGGAAGCGAGAGAGGCAGATTTGGAGGTTCTGGGATAGCTGATGGTTGGCCACCCCCGCCCTGGAATGGAAACCCTGTTAGGCCAGGGCCAGAGCAGGTGGTCAGACAGCAAGATGGCAAAGGCATTGGAGGATGTCCCACCTCCACACATACGCCCAGGCATCTCTTGGCTGGGGAATGGGGTTACAGGATCCACAAGCACAGAGATGGGAAAACAGTGTGTCTGGGGAACACCAAGAGTTGGGGTTGCCTGAAGGACAGATAGACTCAGGGGGGACATCCAGAGGTAACACTAGGTCCGCAGGTGGGTTCAGAGGCCCCAGCTCTATCCCCTTATTCCCAGCCGGATTAAAGAATAATCTGAATGTGGTTCCCTCGAGCCCTCCAGGTGGACATCAAGTGCCAGGTAGAAGGCAGGGAGTCAGGAAAAGGGCAGGGAGCCCATGGCCCAAAGGCAGCAACTGAGGACTGGGGGCACCTATCAGGGACCGAGACTCCTGACTCAAAAGCATGAGGGGATTCAGACCCTGGACAAGACTGGGGCCAAGGGGCCCAGACCCACCAGCCGAAGAAGATGAGATTCTCTCCCCTCCTGAAAGAAATCCCAGCCAGGGTCGAGCACGGTGGCTCATGCCTCTAATCCCAACACTTTGGGAGGCTGAGGCAGGTGGATCACTTGAGGCCAGAAGTTTGAGACCAGCCTGGTCCACATGGTAAAACCCCATCTCTACTAAAAATACAAGAATTAGCCAGGCATGGTGGCATGCGCCTGTAGTCCCAGCTACTCAGGAGGCTGAGGCATGAGAATCACTTGAAACCAGGAGGTGGAGGTTGCAGTGAGTTGAGATCATGCCATTGCACTCCCAACCTGGGCAACAGAGCAAAACTCTGTCGAAAGAAAGAGAGAGGGAGGGAGGGAGGGAGGAAGGAAGGAAGGAAGGAAGGAAGGAAGAAGGAAGGAAGGAAGGAAGGAAGGAAGGAAGGAAGGAAGGAATCCCAGGCAGGAATAGGCACAGCTCCCTGTCTCCCCTCCCCTCTGTCACCCCACAGTAAGGACGTCTTCATGGAGCTCTGACCCCCATCCCTGCTGCCTTGGGAAAACTCTGCTTCCTGGTCAAAGCTGAAGAAGAGCTGGCCTGTGGGGAGGAGCAGCCACATACCCAGGATCCCCCAAGGTCAGCCTTCAGGGCAGCCAGGATTTGATCCTCCTCTCCCTTCCCCCAAACACACCGGGGATAAGTGGCAGCCATTGATTTTGCAGTGCAGATGATATTTTTAGCTGGTCTTAGCATCAGCTACTCCTCCCTGCCCAGCCACACTCTTCTACCAGGCCTCTGCCTTCTCCAGAGCTGGGAATGGGCACCCCTTGGAGATCCCTCATAGGGTTCCCCTCCTCCCTCTGCACGCTTCCCTTCTCCATTCTCAGCTTCTTGCATCTGGGAGAAGCGCCTCCTACACTGGGTCAGACCCACTTCTGGTGACCTTACAGTGGTAGGCAGGGGACCCTGCCCACTTATAAGGCCTCTACTGGGCATGCTCCTCCCCAGCGACCCTCCCTTTCCCCCCTCTCCTCCCCACCATTCTTCTCCCCTCCTCCTGCCCGCCACCCTCTACTCACTGTCCAGGCAGGGCTCACACACGGTCTGGTTGGCTCCACAAGGCTGGGCCACACCCTCGCCCAAGTTGCAGGCTTTGCAGCACTCGCCGCTGTGTGTGTACAGGCCTGTGGGACATGCCTCCTTGGCACCTCCAAGGGACACCTGGATGGAGGGAGATCAGAGGGTCAGACTGGCAAGAGAAAGCTGGGTGGGGGGATTCTTCCGGGGAATCAAACACCCCCCTCCCACTGCCTTCTATTAGAACCACCTGGGCTGGGATGAGCTCACCAGGGAGGCATTAGGCACATCAAAGCTGACAGGGGAAAGGCAAGTGAGGGACAGTGTGCCCGTGCAGGCTGCTGGGGGTGTGAGGTCAGAGCTTCAGCTGCTGACCTTCTGCAAAGTTCATCTTGGGGTTACAGCAACTCCTGGAATCCCAAGGATATACCACTTGGGGAAGGTGGCCTGAGGCTCAGCGGAGGGCCTACCAACAGGGATGTCATGAATGGTTGGACAGGTTGTAGCTTGCACAGGGCTCCCAGCCAACAGGACAAGTAGAGCTGAAACCTAGCCCAAACTCCATTCACTAAGCTTTGCACCTGCAGGGCTGCATCTACCCAGAGGAGGGCCTTTTTCTAACAAAGGCCAGCAGGGCCCTACTCCAGGTCCTTCATTCCACATATTAAATAATAAATGGAAGATGTCCATGCCCAAGAGTAGAAAGGAGAGGGCCAGCATCTTGGGTTTGAATCCTGACTCTGCAATGGGGGTCTTGCCTGCCCATTTTCCCTCTGAGTCTTCATTTCTCTACAGAGATGGCAACAGCCTGGTGCCAGGGCAAAAGACCAGCCATTTGGCAAAAGCCTGGCACCAAGATGGAGAGAAAAGGAGAACTGTTATCAATGATGGGACAGTGGCTGCTCACCACCCAGTAGCCCTGCCCTGCCACGGTTTGATTTCCAGCCACCAGTCCTCCCCTTCCCCATGTGGCCACTGGGAACAGCTCTGGAACCAAGGGAAAGGGGAGTCAGGTTCCTGCCACTGAAGCATCTTTGCTCATGGATGGAACAATTTAACACCAGATTCCCCAGGGGGAGGGGCTGGTGGAGGCTTGCTTTATATTTCTGTTCCTTTAAAAAAACTTAACGTCTAATAAAACTCCAAAGCCTGCTTTGCTGGCTCCAGACCATGCAGCCCTCATTTGATGCTGAGAAGTATGGGCTCTGGGGTCGTGGGACCAGAGGGAAGCTTTACAAGCTTGTTTTGGGCAATCTGCTTCTTCCACATTGGCCAGATCATGGCCAAGACACTCCTTTCCCTCCAGCCTTTTAAAATATCCTGAGGTCTCATCAGGGTTTGGTGGGGAAGGAAACAGAGGAGTCAGGGGGATAGACAAGTTGGATCAACCCAGGAGGGAGCCTGTGGTCCCCATGAGACCAGCAGGACAGGCACAGGCAGCAGAGGAGGGGGAACCTTGGTGTTGCCACATCTCCTCCCGGGCAGCAACACACTCAGTGCTGGGAACATCTGCAGACCAGGAGCCTCAGGGTCCCAGATGCAGGCTTTCCCTCAAGAGGCAAGATTCCAGAAGGGCCTGTTCTGATTTCTTTTCATCCTTCAGGGCTCTGCTTAAATGTCACTTCCTCGAGGAAGTGGTCCTGTTGCACCCACTGCTCGCAGATTAGGTGGGGCTGCCATGTTACACATCCAGCCTGTTCTCCGGTTCTCTCTGCTTTTGTCTGGCCTGAACTTTATAGACTCCCTCCCTGGACTGTCAGCTCCCCGAGGGAGCTGGATTGCCCCAGGGCCTGATGTGGTATCTGGCATGCAGTAGGGACGCAATGCATACACTCGTGGAGTTGAAATACATGAAAATACTGTATGACCTCAATTAACCAGAACTCTGGGAGAGCGACTGTTGGTTAGCCGAGATTCCCGACTGCCAGGCTTTGCTGCTCTCATCATTTTTCCTTTTCACCATGGTGGCTGCACCCTTCCCTGTCTCTGGAGCAAACCTTCATGGCTTCCCATGACTCAGGGACTCTGTATTTACACCAGCGATTACTCTGGGCTGCAATGCAGGGAAACTCTTGTGTTCTTTTCCCAAATTACCACACTTTTGTCTTTTTGAGTTCTCCTGTCACCTTTTTTTTTTTTTTAAATATAGCTTTTCTGTTTCCTCCCTTCCTGTCAAGGTATCAGTTGTCACT
Organism: Nomascus leucogenys; assembly: GCF_006542625.1. NCBI lineage: Eukaryota > Metazoa > Chordata > Mammalia > Primates > Hylobatidae > Nomascus > Nomascus leucogenys. The sequence goes on from NW_022095769.1 coordinate 1,992,409, forward strand.
TCTTGCTGCTACCAGAGTGTGACCTGAAGCAGCCCTTCCCCCACCACACTAATCTATTTAAGGTCTAATTGAATCTTCAGAAACTGCGGAACTCGCCTTGGTAGAAAGGCATGTGCCAGCTGGGCGTGGTAGCTTACGCCTGTAATCCCAGCACTTTGGGAGGCCGAGGTGGGGGACTTACGAGGTCAGGAGATCGAGACCATCTTGCCTAACATGGTGAAACCCTGTCTCTACTAAAAATACAAAAAATTAGCCAGGCGTGGTGGCGGGTGCCTGTAGTCTTAGCTACTCAGGAGGCTGAGGCAGGAGAATCGCTTGAACCCTGGAGGCAGAGGTTGCAGTGAGTCGAGATCCTGCCACTGCACTCCAGCCTGGGTGGCAGAGTGACAGTCTGTCTCAAAAAATAAAAAAAAAATAAAAATAAAAATAATAAAAAATATAAAGGTATGTAAATAGGATCTGAACCAGGAGGAGGCAAGCCTCTGAGTACAATCTGTGAGCTCTCGCGCCACTCTGGATCCTGGCTCCACACCTGACCTGGGTCATAATTAGGTAATGATGACAGTACCTGCATCATAGGATTGCTGTAAGTATTACACAAGTAAGTAAGGTATTTATGTACTTTGGGACCCCTCTTTTCTGTCCTCCAGGGTCTACTTTGTGGCCATTGGCTGTGTTCCAGTTAGTTGGGCTCTGGATGGCTGAGGAGATCTGTCTACAGTGGTCTTGGGTGGTGTGGGGGCTTTGTGCAAATGCCCCTGCCAAGAAGCCTGTTCTCCCTGCTGCAGCCTGAGGTCCTCTCTCTTCTCTTGAAACTTGCATTTGGAGTAGGGGCCAGATAATTAGTAACCATGCATTTCCTGTCCTTGTTTTATGTTCCCTATGTTGTAAAATCCTAGATCTGCTTCTTAATAGTATGTTGCTTTGGATAAATTACTTAATCTCCCTAAACCTCAGTTTTTCTCACCTAAAACATTGGGTTGATAATGTCTATTGCCCAGGATTGCTGGGAGAATTAAGTGAAATAATTTATGCAAATATATCTGGTCTATAGTAGGAATTTAATAAATGTTAGTTATCAAAGAAGGATCTCGTCTTAAGGAGACCCCAGGCAGGAGGGGAGAGTTTAGCCAAGTAGGGAGGGGTGACTAACATTCAGGCTAATTGCTCCAAAATCAGATCCAAAAGGATTAATTTATAGGAATGACAGATAAATTTCCCTAAAATGTATATGTGTTACACTTAGTCATTTCACATTTGACAGAATGATTTCATCTCATTTTAAAGAACGCTTGTAATCTTTTTGTTTTGGCCATTTCAAGCCTTACCAGGAACTAAGGTGGAAGGATCCTTAGATGAATTGACTTTTAAGAATTTTCATTTTTTTTTAATTAGAGAAAAGAGAGAAATAGCAAAATAGTTGAAAGTATTTGAAACCATACGAATGTTTCAGTATAATCAGCCCTGGCCATACCAACAGCTTCAGCAAAGGGCTCAAGTGAATGGGGCCGTGGTCACCGCCATGGGATGGGAGAGGTTTTCAGACACCTGGAGGGCCTTTTGAGGTCGATGCAAACCCAGGAGAGGCACTGGTACACACCCCTCACTCCCTTTGGATAGGGCAGGATTTGGGAGGAAAGGAGCTAATTACCCAAGATAATGTAGCATAGAGACTTGAGGGGGGCAGGGGCTCTGCGTGTGGAGAAGGGGCTCAGATCTAAATGTGTGGGGCCAAAGGCATAGGGCACGATTTAATCTCTCAGAGCCACGACTCCTTCCATGATATGGAAGGTAGGGGGCGGGAGGGAGCCTGGCATATGTAGGAAAGAGAACATCCCAGGCCAAGCATCCTGGGTTCCAACAAAGACGCCACCACTGACTCACTGGGGGAGCCTGGTCTCGGGCCTTAAAGTCTGGAAGGCTCTGTTTCCTCAGCTGCGAAGTGGGAATAACTAAATTCACCTTGCTAGGATCTTATAAGGATTAAATAATTCAAGAGAAACTACAGGGAAGTGCAAGGCACGTAGTAGGAACTCAGCACATTCGATTATTCCCGCCTCTCCACGCAGTCCCCCAGGGAAGAAGCGAGGCGCTTGAGCCAGACTGGACTGGAACAGTGGGGTGGGGGCCCGTCCCCCCCGGAGCTGCCTCCCCATCCACCATCCACCCCAGCCCAGCCCGGCCGCTCACGCACGCCCATTTGCGCCCTCGCTCCATCTCTATTAGGCGCATTAGCCAGCCCGGCGGCTCTGGTTACAAACGTCTGAATGACAAAGTGCCTCCATTACCGGAGCGGCCCGCCAGCCGACCCGCCGGGACGCGCTCTGGTTTCAGCCCTCTCTCACCGCGGCACTGGAAGAAACTCGGACCGCGCACAGCCATCCCAGACCGAGCAGCCGCGCGCCGAGGCGGAGACGGGAGCCGCAGGGGCTGCAGACGGCAGATTCCTGTCGGGGTACACCTTCCCAAGCGCCCAGGTCCTCCACGCCCAGCTCCCCTCCTTCCTTGGGTCTTCGCGCGGGGACCCTCGCTCCTGCCCAGACCCGGAGCCCAAGTCTCGCCCCTCTGGGATCCGGTCCCTCCTCCCCGGTCTCCTGGTCCACGCTCGCCCACCCGCGTCTGAGCAGCGTCTCTAACCAGCGGCGTTAGTCAGCAGACGTGCCCGCGGTCGCTCCCAAATCCCCGGACGCAGCCACAGGTCCTGACAGCTCCAGGGAACTGGGGCTGAGCTTTCGGGCTGGGGCCCGCACCCGGACAGGATCTCTGCCCACCTCACCCGCAGGCTCTACCGCGACGGGCTCTGGAGACAGTGTCAACTCCGCCCCTGCTGGGAAACGCAGCCGTGACCCCGAGCTGGGACAGCGGCTGCCCCCTGAAAAGGTGGGGGAGTACCGAGCTGGGAATCAGGTCGGGGGAGTCTAGCCACGACTCTGGCCCAACTTGCTGTGAGATCTTGGCCAAGTCGTTTAAACTCTCAGAACCTCAGTCTCCGTATCTGTAAAGCCGGAATTTGGGGCGCAGTGCTCGGAAGAAAGATGCTGGCAGGGAGAGTGAAGACGCCTCCTCCGTTGCCAGACCTTCCAGGGCATTCGGTTCATGGCCATACAGCAGGCCACATCTGACAATCTCGTCGGACCACCCGGAGGACCCGCCGACCTTTGCCGAGTCGGTGGCTCGGGACACCGCGCGACGGAATCCGAGGCGTCCGGGCGCCCCCGTCTCGTTAGGTGCCCAGCGGCTTGCACCGAGAGCCAGGAGAGGCTCAGACCGGATCCCGACCCTCCGAGGCGCGGGAGCCCACGGAGCGCGGTGGGCGCGGCGCTCGGGTCGCGCAGCTAGGGGAGCCGCGCGCAGCCCCAGACTCGCAGGCAGCCGCGGACTGCACTTGCCTCGCCCCGCAGCGCCCCCTGCCTGCCGCCTCCCGCCTGCGCAGCCAGAGCTGTGCGCGGCCAGGACTGGTCCCCGCCTAGTGCGCCCGGGCGCTCTGCACCCCGAGACGTAGCCACCGCCAGCCTGGGTAGGGGCACACCCGCTCCATCCCTCGCGATGCGCCGCGCTGCTTCAAGCCGTGACAACACGCGCGTCGGAGGAGCCCGCCGGCCTTGGTGGAACCCCGGGAGCGGGTTCGCCCCGGCGAAGTGGGCACTCCCCTCCCAGCCTTAGATCCGCAGCCCCAATTCCGGGACTGGGAGAGGCCGCGAGCAGGAGCGCGGGGACAGGCGCTGGAAATGTCCAAGCCTCTGCTCTCTCTTCTCGTCTCACTGTCCCTCAGCGGGCAGGCGGGACCCCGACCACTTTAGGGTCCGCGCCCCGCTCTGTCTGCTTTCCTTTTGCTTCCATCTCTCTGCCGCCCTCGCCGTCGCCCCTCTTCTGCCCTCCCTAACCCACTTCTGAACCTCTCTCCCGCTCCCCAACCTTTCCCTCCGACGCCCCTCCCCCCCATTGTCTGGCCGGTCCCCATTGTCCTTGCCAGGTCCCCTCTGCCTCCAGTCCCTCCGACCTCCTCCATTGTTCCATCCCGTCGTCCCGGGCTCCCCGCCCCAGCCCACCTCGCCCCTCTCATCTCTAGTCCCCGTCCAGTTCCCCCTCCTTCTCTCCCCTTGGTTCTGTCCCACGACACTCCAGAGGCCGAGATGCTGAGGGGAAAGTCCCTTCGGGATCCCGGTATTCGAGTGTCCTCTTCCGAAGAACCTGGGCATCCGAGAGCCCCATGCCCCCTCCTGAAAGACCCCTCCCAGTTCCCCCACCGCCCCCTGCGGTACCTGAGGACCGGCATCCGTGCTCCGGTCTTGCCCCCATCTCCACCCTGGAGAGTCGCCTCTGCGCTCCGGGAACCCTAGACCCTCCTTCGTGGTCCCGGCATCAGAGATCCTTTCCCACCACCCACCCTCAGCATCTGGGACCCCAACGCTCTGTTCTGTTTCCTTGGTGGCGGCGCCCGGCTCTCCTCGGAGTTCTGATCCCAGGAAAGGGAGTGGGCCCCCTCCGGCTAACACTCACCCCCAGAAGCAGCAACAGCAGCAGGCGCGGCCCGTCCATGGCGCGGCCGGTGGCACCTGCCCCCATCGCCCGCCTCCCGCGGCAGCCCTCGGCTTCCAGCTCGGTCCGCTCTGCGGACGGATGGGGCTGCGCTGCGCTGCACTCCAGCGCCCCCCCCGCCCGCCGGAGCTGGCCGCGGCTCGGCTCGCTCTGGCTGCGGGCGGGAGAGGCTGGGTGAAGCCAGTGCTGCGGCCCCGCCTCCGCCCCGCCCAGCCCGCCCACCCACCCCCGGAACCGCGCCCGCCCGCCCCGCCGCCTCGGGGTGGGGAGCAGAGGCAAAGGGAGGGCGTGCGGTTTTCCGCACCCCGCTGCCGCTTCTCCCTGCCTTGTGCCTTAGAGCCTCTCACCCATCCCGCCCTGGTACCCAGTTCCCGGCCCGCGCTACTGCGCGTCCGTCACGGATGCTGTGGGCCCAGGGACCAGGGCGTCCCCACTGCGGTTCCTGTTCCTCTCCGGCTGCGGCCCGCCACAGGGTTCACTCTCTCACCCATCTTCCTCCGCCTCTGGCTTCACCTTCTCCCTGGAGCCTTGCTCCCTAACTGCCCCCTATCAGTAAGAATGCCCGCTTGCCCTCCCTGCCCTTCATCTCAGTCCATCACCCCACCTCCATCCCTATCCCCACCCCTCCCCTTCCCAGTGAGGGAGATCCCTGGGCAGAGGCCTAGGGGGAGGGGAGGGGCGCAGGCGGCCTGACCTGGGCCATCGACATTCAAGGTGGAGTCCATTCCGACATCATTTGATTCTCAAATGAGGGGTTTGAAGGGGTCACAGGTGTGCACACAATGCACAGGAATACACACTCTCAAGCTCACCTGTATGTGTGATCGTGCACTTACGTGTGCCCACACCGTCCTCATGCACTCCTGCCGACCTGGCTGTCCTACACATGCACCTTTCCAGGCATGCACACGGGCACATATGTGATCCGGACATTCAAACGCGCATACCTACACATTCACACATGCGTGTATACAGTCGTGTCTGCATAAGCCCTCACATGTATACAGTCACAAAAGCACACACACATTCATGAGCGCACACACACTGGCACCCATCAACAAACAGATGCATCTTCAACAATATAGACTTCACCGGACTGTGAGTGTCTCCATGGGCTTATGAGCTCTGCAGGCAGGGATTATGGTTTCTTCTCTGAATTCCTGGTATACAGTAGGGTTCAAGAAAGTTCTGTAGAAGGGAATAAATAGAAAAGTGGTGAAATGGACTCATATCTGTGTACCCAACCATGTGCTAGGACCAAATTCATCTTGCCCTAGAAACCTTGCCAAGTCCAAATAATATGACTCCCAACCCAAAAAGCATGCCACCCACTCCCATGCTTACCCCTTTCCTGTTCCCTCCATTTCTTCGTTCCCAGACATCCAGACCCTGGAGCACAGAGTTGATGGGGAGTGTCTGCAAAGTCTATCGCAACACCCAAATCTTATCCATGTTTGGATTTAAGTTTCCTCCTTGAAAAAAAGAAATCTCACTACCCTCCCCAGTTATGGAAACAAAAGGGAGATCAAGAGTGCTTGTGGGCCAGGCACATGCCTGTAATCCCAGCACTTTGGGAGGCCGAGGCGGGTGGATCACCTGAGGTCAAGAGTTCGAGACCAGCCTGGCCAACATGGTAAAACCTCATCTCTACTAAAAATACAAAAATTAGCTTGGCGTGGTGGCTCACGCCTGTAGTCCCAGCTACTCAGGAGGCTGAGGCAGAAGAATCACTTGAACCCAGGAGGCGGAGGTTGCAGTGAGTGGAGATAGCGCCATTGCACTCCAGCCTGGGCCACAGAGCAAAAACTCTGTCTCAAAAAACAAACAAACAAATAAAAAACACTGCTCATGAAGAGGGCACGTTAGCAGTCTGTAGGTGACTTCCAAGATCGGCTGAAGCTAATTCATTCATTCATGGGGGAAAAAAATATCTGTCCTGTGAATTTCCTTTCTGTGTAACCCACAAAGTCCAGGGGACAGCCCTGGCCTGGAAAGGACAGGTAGACATCATTGTGGCTTTCAGCATGAATGCTGGTGAGCCACCACCTTCACGGCTGGGCATAAGAGGCCAGGCAAACAGCACCTCTTCAGAAATCACCGAAGAGTCATTCCTTCCAGACAGGGACTGCTTCTAAGATGTCTCCTCCTCCCGCTGCTTTTCTAGACCTGCTTTCCTCTCAGCTGAATTCATAAAAGGCAGGAAGGAAGGGGCAACATTAGTACTAACAGCAGTGTCGAGCTGCTTACAACTAAGGGTATCGACAGAGTGGCATTAATTTAAATACTCCTGTTATTAATTTATGATCCCAGTTACTATTATTGCTAACGTTCTCCATCTCAACACAATTTAATATGACCCACACTACTATGGCTGGGCCTGGGTTATTAATAATTTCCATGGTCCTCATCATTTAAGCCTTACTCAAACAATTACAAACAGCAATTGTTACTATTATTAGCGGTATTTCTATGATTAAACCCAAGCGCAAGACCACTATGTAATGCTGAGTGCTGGCGGGGAGAGTGGCTGCAAAGTGTGTAGAGGAAAGAGCATTGCACTGGGAGTGGGACAGGCCTGGGTATTATTCTTCCCTCCCTCTCTGCCATTGCTGACTCCTCAGGCAGGCTACATCATCTCTTCTGGCCTCGGTTTTCTCATCTATCAAATGGGAATTTTGAAAGGGCGGGGTGACGATCAAATGAAGTAACGTGGTGTTCATCACAAGGAGGAACTCACTTCCCTTTTATTCATTCAACATGTATTTATTGAGCATCTGCTGTGTGCCACACACTGTTCTAGGCCTTGGGGATTCTGCAGGCCTTGGGGATTCATGCAGCTCCTTATGAAGCTGATGTTCTAGTGTGTTAGTTATTTGATATGAAGAGTTATTTTATTTTATTTATTTATTTATTTATTTTTTGAGTCGGAATCTCGCTCCGTTATCAGGCTGGAGTGCAGTGGCACGATCTCGGCTCACTGCAACCTCCGTCTCCCTGGTTCAAGTGATTCTCCTGCCTCAGCCTCCCGAGTAACTAGGATTACAGGCACGTGCCACCACACCCAGCTAATTTTTGTATTTTTAATAGAGACAGGGTTTCACCATGTTGGCCAGATGGTCTTGATCTCCTGATCTCCGGTGATCCACCCGCCTCAGCCTCCCAAAGTGCTGGGATTAGAGGTGTGAGCCGCCGCGCCCAGCCATGAAGAGTTAGTTTATAATGTGAGGTCTTGGCTTGACTGACCATAGCAGATAGCCTGGATATGATCAGGACATTCCTTTGCTGAGACTCCCACTATCACCATGACCACAAGTATCTATACCAAAACCAGTACCACTATGACCATCATCATTATGACCACCACCAGTACCATCACCATCATCACCACCACTGCCACCATCACCACCACTTCTAACAACACCAGCACCATTATGACCATCATCATTATGCCACTGCCATCAGTGTCACCACCAGAATCACAACTATCACCACCATGACACGGCCACAGTTATCACCATCACTATGATCACCATAGTCACCACCACCACAGCTGCCATGGCCATGGCCTCCAACACCTACCTTCCTACATCTGCACCACCATGAGCAGCAGAGATTCTTCATAAGGGCAGGATGCACTGGCCCTTCCTTTTCCTAGGAACAATAGCAGAGGCCTCATGGAGCCACTGCCTGCCTGAGCATAACTCTCTAGTGTTCACGACTCCTGGCCCAGACATGAGTGGGCTCCAAAAGTTTCTCCCCGCTTGACAAGCCACACTGTCTTCCCAGCCCCCTCTCTCCTAATCCTCAGCACTTAGAGCCACAGCTGCAGGATATGGCGTGGAGAGAGGGCTCATAGGGGCTGACCAGCAGGTGGGATCCCACAGGGGGCACCAAGAGGCCAGCAGTGTTCCTGGAGAGTCCCTCAGAACCATCTGCTATAATAGAGTGCCCATAGAGAGGACTCCTCCCCCTATCCCCCACCCCCAAGCTTCCTGGTCCTACAGTGACTCTAAGGAGAAAGGGTGGAGAACATCAGTGCAATTCCACATGGAGCTGGGAGTGGTAGTCGCGTCAAACTGCATCTTTAGGAATCAAATGGGAGGGGCAACTCCTCCCCTATATAGCTCACCACCCCACCATCACCCTGCCCCTCCAGGAAGGCAACCTCCTTAATACACACTGTCCTCCCTGTCCTCCCATTCCACTCCACCCCCCTAATCTCAGCCCCTCAGCAAAGCACAACTCACAGCTCCCTGTGCCTCATGTCCCCAGCAGTTGCTGGGGAGCCAGCCTGCAGCTCCAGCCAACTTCCAAGCAGAAATGGGATCGCAGACAATGAAAACTCACACTTATTGGGACTGCCTGACCCCCTTAAACTCCACTTCAATCCCATGAGGGAAGTACAGTACTGGGATCACCATCTTACAGAAGAAGAGACTGAGGCTTGAAGAGGTTAAGCCACTTGTCCAAGGACCTCCAGAAGGAAGCAGCGGTACCATAAGTGGCCACTGTTCTGCACCAGGCCCTCAACAGTCACCTTCCCTGGTCGCTTCTCCCATCCATCCCAGCCCCTCCAGCCTTCACCCCAGCTAGACCGGCAGCCACCCCGTGGATTGGGGAGATAGAACTTCCATCTCAAAGGAGTGAACTCTGCCCTCCAGCTACTACTCAGACTCTCTCCTGACATGTATTTACAGAATTTAGCTTAGGGGGCAGGAGAGGAGGGGTGGAGGCCAGCCAGGGGAGTGATCTTCACCAGTTCTCACTTTTCCTGCTTTGGGGGAATCACTTCCTCTATCCTTCAATTCCAGTGTCCAACTAGAGGAGGGGTGAAATGAGGTGGGCAAGGAGACAACCATCTCCAAGGCAGAGAGCCAGGGAGAGAGTGGAGGACGAGGTGGAGGCCCTCCCCCAGCTGCATCCCATCTGCCCCGGGCAGGCGGCCCCGCAAGGTAAGTGAAACCTGCTGCCCCGCATTCAGAGCTTGCTTAGTGGCTTTGAAGCATGATGCAGTGATTACCTCTGAGCTGACTCCTTCTGGGCTGCAAGGGGGTTCTGTCCAATGAGGGAACAGGATGGGGCCCGAGGACTGGTCTGGGGTCAGCGAGTTTTGATTCTGGAGCTGAATTAGTAGTGAGAGGGGTGGGAGGAATTAGCAATGTTGGAGTCCAGTTAGATTAACTTGAGCATCAAAGTGGGCCGGTTGCACAGTGCCCTCCCCCACCGTCTGCTCCAGCCTCAGAGGCTGGTGTGCCTCCACCCTATCCTGGAAGGAGCCCCCATCTGACCCACATTCGTCAGCTTCTCCCACCTCTAAGCCCTTGCCTGTCTTCTCTTTTCCTTTGACATGACAGTAGAATGACGTCTTCCTTCTAGGCCACCCTCCCTCCCAACACTCCCCCATGTGGCACCCATACCTTCTGTCAATGTCACAAGATCTGGTCACTTCATTCAAACATAGGTGTTGGGGACTTCATCTTCCCTGGACTTTGTGTCTTGGAGAAGGGGTACCCAGAGTGGGCAATGCTAAACCCACATGCTTGAATGGGAAGGGCACAGAGAGTACCCCATACCCCAGGGCAGCCATCTCCCTGAGTCTAGGAGCCAGCCGCTTACCTCTGCCTTCTGGTCCTGCCTCTCTCCTCACGTCTACAGCACACAGTTCTCCTCCAGGAACCTTCCTCTAGGAAGTTCCTCACAACTCTCAACTTTGATTCTTCCCAGCCCTGAAGGACTGCAGAGTTGCCCGACAGTTCTGAAGGATCCAGTCATCTTTTTCACTTTTTGTTTTGCATCCAAGGACAGGCAGGATAGTTTTTTGTTTGTTTTGCTTGTTAGTTTGTTGCTTTGTTTGTTTGTTTGTTTGGGGTTTTTTGAGACAGGATCTTGCTCTGTTGCCCAGGTTGGAGTGCAGTGGTGCGATCACAGCTCACTGCAGACTCAAATTCCCAGTCTCAAGTGATCCTCCCACTTCTGCCACCATGAGTAGCTGGGACTACAGGTGTGCACCACCAGGCCAGGCTAATCATTATATTTTTTGTAAAGATGAGGTTATGCCATGTTCCCCAGGCTGGTCTCGAACTCCTGGGCTCAAGCAATCCACCCATCTTGGCCTCCCAAAGTGCTAGGATTACAGGCATGAGCCACGGCACTGGCTAGGATGTTTTAAAGAGAAACTAAATAGGCTACACCATGGCTGGAACAGCGTGAAGTCAACAATGGGAAGATAGGAGGAAGAGGCATTGGGAGACATGGGCGCTAGTCTATCATTTATTTGCTGTGTGGCCTTTTGCCAGTCCCTTCCTTGTTCTGAGCCTCCCTTTCCTCGTTGTAAAGTGGGCATAAGATACTAGTCTCACCAAATTACTTTGAGGAGTCAAGGAAGTACTGTATTGAGTGTGAGTGTGCTTTGAAAGTCAGACGAGCTGAAGAGATGTCAATTAGTCTTGTTCTGTTTGATGCTGCTGCTGATGGTGCCTGCGGGCTGGAGGCCGGATGAGGGGTGAGATGACATTTCAGTACTGGAGACCGAGGCCGGGGGTCCTTCCTGCTGTAGATAAGAGCCAGAGCTGTGACAGGCCTCCAGCTCCAGCAAGATTCCCACGGGAATCGCTGGGGTAGGAGACGTCCCAGGCTTCAGCTTATCTTCACTTGGACTTGTCTGGGAAGTGGGGTCAAGTGCAATCGTCTGGGTTGGTTTCCAGCAGGGGAGGGCAAAGGGCATGGATGCACAGTCTGGACTAAGTCCCGCCTCCCCTTCAAGGGAAGACCCATCTGAGGGCTCAGGAAGGGGAGGAGCTGAAGGAGGATCACTTCCCAGTCCCGCCATCGCAAGGCCAGGTTGGCCGGGCCAGGGGACCCCTGAGACAGGGCTGGAAATTTAAAAGCAGAAGACTGAGTCACCAGCTCTTCCTGCACCAGCTCTTTCAGTACCACCAATGCCACTTGCCAAGTCAGTGCGTTCCTCCAAGGAAGGAGGAGAGAGAAATGCAACCCCGCCCTGGAGGAAGCTCCAGTCTGAGGCCTGGAAGTGCCCCTGCTCTGAGGAGGGAGACACAGTCCTTAGGAGGACAGAGGTGGGTCTGGAACTTGGAGGAGAACCTCAGTGCAATACTCCTCTCCTAGGCTCTGGGGCTGGCGGGGGGGCAGGGAGGGGGAGATACACAGCCCATGGCCTTGGGGAGAGACGTCTGAGTTCTCCAATCAAACAGGACCGTGTTGGGCCAGGCGCGGTGGCTCACGCCTATAATCCCAATGCTTTGGGAGGCCGAGGTGGGTGGATCATAAGGTCAGGAGTTCGAGACCATCCTGGCTAACACAGTGAAACCCCATCTCTACTAAAAATACAAACAATTAGCCGAGCTTGGTGGAAGGTGCCTGTAGTCCCAGCTACTCGGGAGGCTGAGGCAGGATAATTGCTTGAACCTGGGAGGTGGAGGTTGCAGTGAGCCGAGATCGTGCCACTGCACTCCAGCCTGGGCGAGAGCAAGACTCTGTCTCAAAAAACAACAACAACAACAAAACAGGACCGTGTTACACCTGGGGCAGGAACACAAGCGTTCTCAATTACACATTCTAGGCTGGAAGTTGGATTTCAGAAGTGGAAGGTTGCCCATAGGCCGTCAACAGTAGGGGAAACTGAGGCCCAGAGACATGTGCCACATGTTCCAAGTCACTCAGTAAGGCAGTTGCAGAGAAGGGGATTATAGAGCAGTTTCAGCAGGCGTGGTGAAGAAGGCCTAGGCTAGGCCCCTCAGCATTGCCCCAATTCTCTGTGTGTCTAGAAGCCACTCACAGTGCCCCTCCATACCTGTGTCCTCCGCCTGTGACACAGGGGAACTGCCCTTCCCACATGACCTCTGCTCCTGCTCCCTGGGGAGTCTGAGTCCCAGATCTTGTCCAGCCCAGCCCAGCCCAGCCTACAGGGTGCCCAGGAGAGGGGAGGGAGGCAGGGTGGGGGCACCTCCTGAAGGAGCCAGCGGGGGAAGTGCTGAGTCGGCACTCAGAGCCCCAGCCATCTCCTCTCCTGTTCCATTATTCATCCCTGCAGAGGCTCTCCCTCCTCCTTCCCGACCCAGGCCCGGTCTTGAGAAATGTCTTTGCCCCCGCCTCATATGCTCCCTCCACCTCAGCTGGAAACTCTTAAGCAAAAAGGTCGTCAAGATGATTAAATGCGAACAGATTTTCAGCTCTTTTTCCACTTTAATTAAAAATGTGCTCTCCTTTCAGAGGAAGCTGGAGATGGAATTGCGGCTCCCCAAAGGCCCCTGGGCTGAAAATCGAGGCAAAAACACCAAGAGGTGTCTAGGGGCTGGCCCGTGGCGGCCTGAGGTCAGGGGCCTGGCCTGGAGCTGCCAGTGCCGCAGACCCTGCCAGAGAGAGCAGCAAGGCCTGGAAGCTGGTGGGCACTGGGAACAGGGCAAGGACACAGGTGGAGGGTGGGATGGCTGGACCTGGAGTGGGGTGGGGTGGGGAACAGAGATACTTCATTTCCGCACTACTGGGGAGCCCCTGGTCTGGGGAGGAGGGGGGACCAAGTCACTGTCCTCAAGGAGGACTGCAGTCTGCCACAGATAATTCAGGCTAGAACACGGATCAGCAACTCTCAGGCAACCTGGGGCAAGCCCAGGGGTGGCCCAGTGCCCCTCTGTCCACAGCCCAGAGACTGAAGAATGCGGGTGCACACATGAGGCAGCAGAATCAGTCTCTGCAGGCTTCCCTCAGGGGAGTTCGGATGCCAGCAGGCAGAGAGGTGAAACTTACATCAATACAAAGATGGGGTGACTGGGAGCAGGCAGAAGCCACCAGGAGGAGGACTCTCCCCTTCTCCCCTCCCTCTTTCTATCACAGATCAAGAGGGAAGAGAGGAGAGGGGAGTGGCCAGGGAAGGGATTTGGATGAGACACCTGAGAACATCCGCAGGGGGAGGAGGGGAGGACGGGGGAGCCGGCACAGGCAGCAGGAACAAGCAGAGCCCACAGCCCTTGATCGAAGATGATCCCGTTTCCGGTCTGGCCCCAGCCCTTGGCAGGCCCTGGAGTGGAGCTTCCCTCCAAGAGCATAAGGCAGGACGGTTGCATTTGAAGTTCCTCTTCGTGTTCCCAACCCGCCTCTGCACTCCAGTGGGACAGGAGACTGCAGAAATGGCTGCTGGGGCCCAGAGGGAAAGGCCTCCCACCACTTCCTGTACCTGCGCTGGGGTGGTCCCCCTGCCCTGCACTCCGAGTGGGGAGTTGGTCCTTAACCCAGGAAGGAATGTGATCTCTGCCTGCTGAACCACCTGGTGTCGGGGGCAGCCCACTGCCCAGCTCCCAGGCAAGAAAGCAGTTCCCCATCACTTCCAGGGAAGGGGCCAGACTCTAGTGGGGCATCCAGGACCCTTCAGAATCCAGCCTCCGTATCTTTCCAGTCCTATCTTTACCACCAGCCCTCTCTGCCACCACTGATAATCCCACTAAACAAAGTGAGGGGGGCCCTGGAGGCGAAAAGCCACCAACTCAGCCGGGCTCAGAGGAGGCAACAGGAGAGTTGGGCTTGAACCATGGTAGACCCTCACAGGGGAGAGACCCTACATCCTGTGATAGGCGGGGCAGGGGGTGCTGCTTGCAAAAGGGAGTGGTGTGGATGGAAATGCTGAGCTATCAGTTTGGTGGCAAGGTAGGGGATGGGGCAGCAAATAGATTGAGGAAAGCTGGCAAATTCTGAAGGCCCCTTTCGTGGTAGGTGGCGATCACTGCCTCTCTTTGAAATGCCCTTCCTGCCCAGAGGCAGACAGCAGGCTCCAGGTCAAAACTTCCTGCTTCTCCGAGAAGCTCTCCCATTCTCCTCTCTCCTTTCAAACCTGGCAGCTATCTGGCTGTCTCTGATTCCTGTCACCCTGGTTGGTCCAGCCTCTCTCCTCCTGGCTGCTTCAGTAGAATGAACATCTATGCCCAGAGCTTGGGTACAGCCTCTCCTGCTCTCCCAGTGAGGTGGGCTACACTGTACATCCCACCCGAACCGGCAGCTGGCACCTGCTTCTCCGGGAAGGCCATCTGGCCAGGAGAGGAGAGGAGCACTGGCCTGTTGCTACAGCGTTGGACCTCCAACATCCTGAGTCCCCTACTGCAGCCCCTACGCCTTTGGCGTTCCCACCTACGTTCTACTTTTAGAAAACCCAGGGCCTCAGCGGCAGCGAGTAGCCTATTTTGACAGAGTCCAAACGGAGCAAGTGGGGAGGGGCGGCGACGGGGTGGGAAGCGCATCTCTGTTGGCGGGCACTGCCTTGCCCGGAACTCACTATTCTTCCCCAGTGTTAATTATCAAAATTAACCGAACACTATAAATAACCCAACCTGGAGACTTGAAGAGCCTCACTTCTAATTAATTCATTTCCAATCAAGGCACTTCTACGCCCCCCTACCCTAGAATCTGACGGATGGGAACCTCATTGTGCAGCTTCTTGAATATCGAATCCCACCGTCCCTCTCACTCCTGAGCTGTGAACACTCAAAGAGAAAAGAGAGAGAGGAGGAAAAACACTCTGCTTTCTTGGAAGGGGGTAGCCTATAAATAACCCCATATTGGTGCATTTGATGGACGGCGTTTGTGTCTAGATTGGCTTTTGTTGGGATGAGGCGATAGAGAGGGTGGAGGTGGGGTGGTGGAGACTTCCATCTGCCGCCTCGTTCACTGGGCAATAAATTTTAAAGCAAGACTGTGAGTACCATCCAAGGCCTCCGTGTTGGCTAGAGCTGGGGAGACTGATCGATAGAAGGGGAGGAGGGATGGGGAAGGAGAAAAGAGAGAGAGAAAAAGAAAGAGAGAAAATGCAAGCTCTAGGATAAATGCAGGGAGGAGGAGAAAATGAGATGGGGCGAGGAGAAAGAACCAGAGAAGGAGAACGGAGGCAGAGAGAAGAAACAGAAGGGCAGGAAGAGAAAAGAGGGATTGGAAGGAGGAGGAGGGAGGAGGATTTTTGCCTCCACCTTGCACCATGACCCTGGCCCGGAGACCCAGTGAGTAGTTCCTGTGTTGTCCCACCTCGAGTCCAGCTGCCTCATGCCCAGATTCCCCTGTCTCCTCTCCCGGGGCTGTTGGCATCCTTCAAGAGGTCACGTGGCCTGTGTGCCCCACCCCCATGCCTTCACAGCCCCCAGCAAGCAGGCCCTGGCTCCTGGCTCCCAGCCTTGGGGGAAAGGACCCAGGTCAAGAGCACGGAATCCCCCCACCCCACCCCCTGCCACGGGATTTGCTCAGCACCTTCCTGGACCAAGTGACCTGCTTGACTGCACTTGAGGGAGGGAAGTAGGGGAACAGAGACAGAGTTAGAGCAGAAGAAAGGAGGGAGAGACAAGGAGAGAGAGAGGGAAAGAGGAACTGAGATGGAGGAGAAGAGAGAGGAAGGAGAGAAAGACAGAGACTGAGGCAGACATAGAGAAAGACAGGGAGATAAAGGACAGTGGAGAGCGATGGCTTGGGCTAGCTGACCCTTGGTCCCTCAGGGTCCAGATCACAGGGCCTGCTGGAGATCAGGCGATGGGGGCCAGTGCTCAGTGGGCTTCCTTGAGGGCTCTGACCTTGGGCAAGTGACTTCCCCTCTCTGAGTTTTGTCTTCTCCATCTGCAAAATGATGGTGACGTCAGCCCTTTCCTCCTCTTGAGGTGGTTGTGAAAATTAAATGAGGCTAAATGGGTGCAAAACTCTTAACCAGGGTTCTGGCACAAAATGGATGCTCGATTTGAGATTGCTGTTGTTATTATTACTAGCAGTACTAGTAGTAGAAGTACTAATCCTAGAAGTGGTAGTAGTTTTGTCTTCCTTGTCTCATCCCCTTGTTGTGAGTGCTTCTAGGGGGACAGCACTGTACCTCTCCCAGCCAGGCAGACTGTTGCACCAGCCACCTCTCTCACCAGACAGGGGCTCCCTGAGGCCAGGGACGTCCTGTATCCTAGGCCGGGGCTTTCTGGAGTGTGTCCCCTCCATCAGGTGGGGAAATCTCAGCGGCGCAGCCCAGGTTTTCTTCTTCCTATGAGTGCCCCACCCCCGCCCTTCATGGCTAGAGGGTCCTGTGCATGGGGAGGGTAGTTGGTCAATGATCGAGTGGCCACCTGTGGAGCCCAAGGCGTTGGGGCTGACTAGCCAGCCGGCTTCTACACTCTCTGCCCGTCTCTGACCACCTCGCACAGGATACAGTCCATCTGGTCCTCCTCCTCTAGCTTCAACTCCCTCAACTCCAGCTGAGATTAAAGAGATGGACCAGGTGGAGAGAGTGGCCCTTTCCCATCTACATCCTGTCCCCAGGCCTCTCCTTTCAGCATGCTGGGGAGGGGGCTACTGGGAGGCAGCCCCCAGGCAACCTGATCTCCATTAGCCCCTTCTCTGGTTCTCATTACTGCAGCCAAGGCAGCTTCGGAAACTGTAATTTCCCTGGCGACTTTTCTCTCCTGCCTCTGCCTTTTGAGGTCCCTCTCCCAACCCAGTCCTCCTTGGAGGCCCCTCCTGCAGCGAGCCAGCAATGGGGTCGCCCAAACTTTATGGGGGAACCTATGGTGTGACCCTCAATCTCAGCCCAACTCTGTATCGTAGGGGGCAGAAGGCTGCCTCCCCCCTCCCACTTCCAGCGTACACCCCCAGAGTCTGAGACAGGGCTGCTGACTGCTCCACTGGGTTCCAACAGAAGGTCCCTGTTGGGCTCCACAGCGCCCAGCCTGTGCCTGGCACTGAGGGAGGCAGGTTAGAATGAATGAGCTGCATGAACAGTCAAGCAAACTAATGAATGAAGACATGGCAGCAGGGGAGGGGAAGGAACTCAGCTGCAGAAAAAGCTGTAAGCCAACGGCTCATCACTCCTTTTCTCCAGCCTCACCACCTCACCATGTCCCTCTTTGGGACTGTCTTACTCCCTTCTACTCATCCCAGCACAGGCATCACCTCCTCCAGGAAGTCCTCCATTTCATTACAGCCTGGGTGACTGATGCAGACCTCAGGCACTTTGTACTTCTCTGCCTGTCACCAACACTCTGTGGTGTGGCCGGTGCTCTCCTTCCCTCTCCATCCACCCGGGTGCTGAGCTCCTTGGGGAGGGGAGTGATTGCCTCTTTTATCTGAGTGTCCTCTTTGCCTAGAGCAAGCCTGCGTAGCAGATACTCAATAACTGTGGGTGAATCAATGTATGATAAAAGAGTGAAGGAAGGAACAGATAACCAACAACAGCTTAAACAGCCACTGGTAGAGGATCAGGGACATAAAAGAAAGCCCCTCCATGGACTTTAGCCATTAAAAGCTGTGATTGGGAGGCAGGGTGCAGCACAGGGAGAGTACCAGGTAGAAAGAAGTGAAACCGCAGCTCTAGGTAAACTCCTTGCATCATGTGCTCAAAGACCAGAAGTGTGCCAAGTGCGGTGGCTCACGCCTGTAATCCCAGCACTTTGGGAGGCCAAGGCAGGTGGATCACAAGGTCAGCAGATCGAGACCATCCTGGCCAACATGGTGAAACCCTGTCTCTTCTAAAAATGAAAAAATTAGCTGGGTGTGGTGGCGGGCGCCTGTAGTCCCAGCTACTTGGGAGGCTGAGGCAGGAGAATCGCTTGAACCTGGGAGGCAGAGGTTGCAGTGAGCCAAGATCGCGCCATTGCACTCCAGCCTGCTGACAGAGCAAGACTCTGTCTCAAAAAAAGAAACAGAAGGGAGCAATTGTATGTGTTTTTTCCTCTTAAAAAAACCCTCTGTTAATGTCACATTGCTATGTTTACAATTCACAAGTGACATTTTAAGGTCTTGCTGATGCCATTGAGGGCAAGGAGGAATTCCCAGATGAACAGAAGAGACTGCGGGCAGGGGGCTGCCATCATCCCGTTCTCACGTCCCTGGCTCTTTACTGCTTCCAGCCCCTCCCCTGGCACTCACAGTGGCCTGGCCCAGCCCAGATCTACTGGGGAAGGGAGAGAACTCCCTGCTTGCAGGGAAGGGCAGCTGCAGAACCCAAACAGCCTTGATTAAGTGTCTAAATGGACAGGCCTGGGCAGTGCCCAGATGGAGTGTGGCAGATATTGTCCCTGCCCTCTGGGGCTTCTAGGATGATCCAGACACACAGATGGGGACAGAAACGAATGGACAGCCGGGGTTGAGAATAAAACAGAATTGAAATCAGACTCTGTATGTATACACAGGCATATAAGGGGACCCTTGCTCTTTTCTCTACCTGGTGTACTCCTATTCACCCTTCCAGGCCCAATTTACTTATCCAATCATTCATGTATTCATTTGTCATGGACATCTGTTTCTCAGCACCACTTTGCCTTCTTGTGTATGGGAAACTTCCTCTTCCCAACTCTTTTATGGAGAGAAGTTTACTTTCACTCCACCTTCACCCGTCTGCCCACTCTGAGTGTGGCCATGTGACCAAAGCAGGGCAAATTTGCATACAATAACCCCAGCCATCCAATTGGTTCAGGGATAGGAACATCACTATCTCCACTGAGAGTCAGCCCTCAACTTTCTTTTGGGCTGCATGGAAAGTAGTGCTTTCTTTGTGCTGGGGTTGCCACTCGCTGGGAGAGCTTGACTGAGAATAAAGCTGATATATGGAAAAAGCAGAGCCAAGAGATGGTCAGTGGCGGCATTTAACACCTGCACCTAGCTTTAACTGTACCTCAACCCTAACCCTACTGCAGTAAACCTATGTTGAGCCATAAAGTCTCTTTTTTTTTCTTAGGCAGGTTTGAGATGGACTTCTGTTATTGACAACCCAGAGGTTCCTGACTAACGCATCATTCATTTGTCAAACACTGTGCTCCTGCTCTATGCCAGACTACACAGGGTGGTGGAATCTGAGAATGACTGTGACACAGCTCCTGCCTTCAAGGAGCTTGGAGTCTCCTAAGCCTTGTCCAAATGCTGCTCCTCTGTGACTACTTGGCCAGCTCCCACAGACAGTGAGCCCCCTTCTCCCCTCTGCTTCCCAGCACTAGGTTCACACTATTCATTCAACGAATATTGCCAGGAGTGGTGGCTTATGCCTGTAATTCCAACACTTTGGGAGACTGAGGCAAGTGGATCACTTGTGGCCAGGAGTTTGAGACCAGCCTGAGCAACACAGGGAGACCCCACCTGTATAAAAAAATAAAGGCATTAGGTGATGTGGTGTTCACACCTGTAATTTCAGCTACTCGGGAGGCTGAGGCAGAAGGATCCCTTGAACCCAGGAGGTTGAAGCTGCAGTGAGCTATGATTGCACCACTTCACCCCAGCCTGGGCGAGAGTGAAGTTCATTGGTTACCTACTTCAGGCCAGGCTCCGTGTTCCTCCTATTGTAGAATTGTCCCAGACTGTCTGCCTCTGCCTCTTAGACTGTATGTTCTTGGATAATGGGCGCCATGCTGGTGAATCCCCGGTGCCTAGGGCTGTGCCTAATGTGTGCTAATTGCTTGTGTTTATTGAATGAATGAAAGAATGTGCATTTCTGTGTGTGTTTATGTGTGTTGGGATGAGGGAGTGGACAACCAAGGAGAAGGACAATATGACATAGCACCCATAGCAGAGGAGAGGGTCCTGGAAGGTTCTAGGTCCAGCCAGGGCTCAGCCAGAAAAGCCAGCACACGGCTCTGATCAATTGAATAAGAGCAGATGTCTCCCTGCAGATAGATGCCTTCCCCACATTTGCAACACAGGCGTCCCTGTCTCAGCAGCAGTCCTTGAAGAGCTGTCTCTGGAAGTTTTTCCCGTCTCCAAGCCCCACCCATAGTGTCCCGCCTGGCCACTACATGGATTCGTGTGAGGGCTCAATGTAGCCTCTCCCTGTCAGGCTGACGGGGCCCATTCTTCACACACAGCACTCTCTCACCAACATAGGCTGGGGCCTCCTCAGAGCCGTGGAGGCAGGGAGTCACGGACTGACAGCCAGGCCTCAGGTAAGTCAAAACTCCCCACCCTTCCCCTGGCTCTCCTGCCACTTTAGAAATCAGTACCAAAATCCTACGATGACTTAGTCTTTGCCGACTGAGCTCTTGCCTGGGAGTTAAGATGACCTGAGTTCTGATTGCAACCCTGCCACTCTCCGAGGGTAACTTTGGAAACATCACTACCCCCTCCTTGAGCCTCAGGTCCCCATCTGAAAACTGAGCGGCAGCACCAAATCCCACACCATTCCTGGGAGATACGAGGGCAGAGTGACCCTCCCCATCTCACAGATGCAGGCTGGAAGGGATGGAGGCAGCTGGCTCTAGCCTCTCGGCACAGATTCTGCAGCACCCAAAGCCTCACCTTCTGACCATTCTGACCCGGGGGTGCCACCTCGGAGGAAACTGGTCCATAGTTAATCGTCCAGTTCTCCCACCTACAGAGGACATTGTTTTCTCCCCTCTGGCAGCAATCCCCCAAGCTAATTCTCCCAGTAACCCCCTGTCTTCCACTGTCCCCAGTCCTCTGAGTGTGGCTGGGCACCAGTGGTCTGGAGCTCCTCCCCGATAGAGACAATCCTCTCTGGGCAGCAAGGCCCCACTGCTATCTGCAGGGTTTCCTCCCTCCTCCCTGCCTTCCCTGCCTTCTCCACCTTCTCCTGTCTCCCTGTCTCTGCCTTTCTTTCCTCTCTTTTCTTCCTCCTTGAGCCCTCTTCCTTTGCATTTCCTCTCGACTCTCCCCTTAGTCTGTCTTTAGCTGCTTCTTTCCATCCCATCCTCTTCCTCTCTGATTCCTTCTCCAGACACCCTTCCTCCTTGGTTCTCTTCATTGTGCTCCTCTCCTCCTTTTTCTTTCCCTTTCTCTCTTCCCATCCCTCCTCCATTCCTCTCCCTTCTCCTCATCCGTTTCTCCAGCTCTCCCATCCTCCCAGTCCTGTCTGCAGCTGGGTAAATTTCTATAAACAATTAAGTTTGTAATAAATTCAATTGTATTACATCCTTATTAGAAGCTTATAGCATTTGGGAAGAGAGATTTGGGCAGCTAAGAGGCTGATATCCTCTCTGAGGATATCAGAGAGGCTGAGTGCCTGGAAGTGGAGTGCTCCCATTTTCAAATTAACTTGAGCTCCACATATTTCATTATCTCCCCACATTTCCCCATGTCAAATGATCCCAAACATCTCTCTTTCCTTCCTCTCTGCCTGAGCATTTCTGCTCCTCTCCCTTCTTCCAGTCCCAGGAGATAGACTGTTGCAGCAGGAAGGTAGCAAGTTCTATAGCAAGAAGGACTTCCCAGTAGATGGTGCATTAAAAGAATCCTCGGCTAGAAGGAGGGGAAGTGGGGGAGGTGAGAGAGTCTCCATCAGTGGAGACCTGGGGTCATGGGTGGGAGAAGGGGAGGCCAGCCTCAGTCCCAAACCTGGGGATATGTGACCCACTGGGCGGCTCACATGAGTCTCCAAGCCCAAGACTCTGGATGGGAATAGGAGAAAACAGCTGCAGACATCTGGAAGAGGCTTGCCTGGTTCCATTAGCCTAGGCACCAGCCAGGCCATGCTTTTGATGTTTGATCTTGCCCTCAGCACAGGGAGAAAGCCAATGAGATGTCAAGGACTACTCATACAGACACCCCCTGCCACCAGCCAGGCTCCCCTCCCAGTTCCCCTGACAGCCCAAGCCAACTTCCAAGGCATAAATGAAATGCCAGAAAACCAAATACTGACCCCCGACCCCCATCCCCACAACAGTGGAGCCAAAGCCAATTCCCCTTGGGTGGGGTGGGGTGATAGAACCTCCTACCCGCCTGCACCCTCCCAATGCCTTTCTTGTCTGTCCCAGACCCTAGGAGAGAGGCTGAGTGCCAGACCACAGTCATATCTCATTTTGGTTCTTTTTGCAGAGGGCAGGTAATGGATGGAGATTTTTTTTAGCAGGGAAGGGAGTGAATCCTGAAGACCCATTTGAATGAGGAAATGTTTATGGATAGCAAAGAGAAGCAGCAAACTATGATTAAGTAAGACTGGAATGTATAGCAGGGAAAGTAAAACTAATCTGCATGTATTGAGTGCCTGCTGCATGCATACAGACAGAGGTGAATAAGATGGTCCAATGGGGGAGGTAACTGTATAAGCTGACACAAGTAGGATGATGAAGACGGTAAAGGCATGCACGCAGAAGATGGAAGGCATCAATTCTGCCAGGAGAAGTGGAGGGCTTCCTGGAGGCAGTGACACTTGAGCTGGAGTGAGAAGGATGAATAAGGTCAAGCCAGGCAAAGAAGAAAGGGAAGAGCTTCTGGGCAGTGGAGGCGGCATGAACAAAGACTTGGGGTGCTTTGGGGAGGACTAAAGTAACCCCTGGACTTCAGCAGAGAGAGAGAGAGAGAGAGAGAGTGTGTGTGTGTGTGTGTGTGTGTGGTGGAGGAAAGGCAGTGTTGAGAAGAACTCATATATACTAAGCCTTCACATTTATACAGCACTTTGCAACCTGTAAGGTGCTTTTCTTTTTCTTTTCTTTTCTTTTTTTTTTTTTTTTTGAGATGGAGTTTCACTCTTGTTGCCCAGGCTGGAGTGAAATGGCATGACCTCGGCTCACTGCAACCTCTGCCTCATGGGTTCAAGCGATTCGTGTGCCTCAGCCTCCTGAGTAGCTGGGATTACAGGCACATGCCACCACACCCTGCTAATTTTTGTATTTTTAGTAGAGATGGGGTTTCACCATGTTAGTCAGGCTGGTCACGAGCTCCTGACCTGAATTGATACACCCACCTCAGCCTCCCACAGTGCTGGAATTCCAGGCATGAGCCACTGCGCCTGGCCTGTAGGTGCTTTTCAAAGTCAGTCTCATTGAGCCCTTGCCACAAGCCATGGGAGGCAGGTTTTAGATACCCCTTGTAAGAATAAGGAAACTGAGGCTCAGAGAATTCAAGTGACTGACCCCAAATCACACAGCTGCTGCCAGGCTGCCTCTGAACTGAGCAACCCCCTTTCAGAGTTTCTGACCCTTGTGGAGCCTTGAAACTGAGGCAGGCGGGGTGGGACAGGGTGGCCAGACTGATGCACTGGGGGGCCCCAGCCTAGACCCAGGGACAGAGGAGACATGAGAATGACGCAGGCAGCCCAGGCAGGCTTCCTGGCAGAGGGAGCCATAGAGTTTGGTTGGGGTGCAGAGGAGGGGTGCAGGCAGGGCATAGCTGGCATGAAATTTAGTGAAGGTGTTGGTTGGGGACAGGGAGAGCTCATCTGGCAGAAGGAAGATGCCAGAACTGTGATTTGGATCAAACCGGGCCAAAGTGGGATGAGCTGGGGACAAAATGAGAGAAGTATGTGAAGGCAGCCCTCAGGGAGATACCAGCCAGTGGGCAGGGGTGGTGCCTATGGGAGTTGGTGTGGGGCAGTGGTTAAGAGTAGACTGTGGAGGGAAAGGAGATGATTTCAAGTCCTGGCTCCACAGCTTTCTAGCACAAACCACCTCAGAGGAGGAGTGAGAATTTTTTTTTTTTTTTTGAGACAGGGTCTGATATGGTTTCACTCTGTGTCCCCACCCAAATCTCAAGTTGAATTGTAATTTCCAGTGTTGGAGGTGGGGCCTGGGGCCTGGTGGGAGGTGACTGGATCATGGGGATGGTTTCTAATAGTTTAGCACCATACTACAAGTGCTGTCTCGTAACAGAGTTCTCCTGAGATCTGCTTGTTTAAAAGAATATAGCACCTCCCCACCTCTCTCTCTCTCCTGCTGCCATGTGAAGATGTGCTTGCTGCTCCTTTGCCTTCCACCACGATTGTAAGTTTCCTGAGGCTTCCCCAGCCATGCCTTCTGTACAGCTGGTGGAACTGTGAGTCAATTTATCCTCTGTTATTCATAAATTACCCAGTCTCAGGTAGTTCTTTATAGCAATGTGAGAACGGGGTCTCACTCTGTTGCCTAGTGCCATGATCACAGATCACTGCAGCCTTGATCTCCCAGGCTCAAGTGATCCTCTCACCTCAACCTTCTGATTAGCTGGTACTACAGGCACATGCCACCATGCCTGGCTAATTTTTTTGTATTTTTTGTAGAGATGGGCTTTTGCCATGTGGCCCAGGCTGGTCTTGAACTTCTGAGCTCAAGCAATCCTCCTGCCTTGGCCTCCCAAAGTGCTGAAATTACAAGTGTTCTCCACTGCACCTAACTAGTAGTGAGAATTAATAGGCTAATGCTTAGCACCTTCTGGCACATGGCATGTGTGTTCATTATGTGGCATCCCTTAAGAAGATAAGGGTGGAAATGGAGCTTTTGGGGAAAAAAAATTTATTGAATAACTATTATGTGCTAGGAGCCATGTAAGAAGCTTCTACATAGGTTGGAGTTTTCCAGAGTTGCTGGATCATTAAACTTGCTGGGGTGACTCAGACCCTCTAGAGGGATTATGGATTTTTAACAAGGTTTCCCAGTGATTGTTAAGCTCAGACAAGTTTGGGAAACACTGGCAGATGAGAAAAGGCAAAGAAGGCTGGTTCTGGCATGTAGCGGGTGGCACAAATGGGATAGAGAGGGACCCAAGGCCCATAGACAAGGGGCAGCTGCTGGTGTGGTCCAGGCCAGAAGAATTAGGGACTGTTGGGATGTACTAGTTATCTATTGCTGCATAACAGATTACCCCCAAAATTTAGAGACCTAAACCAATTACAACCATTGATTACCTCATATAGTTTCTGTGGGTTAGGAATCTGGGAGCAACTTAGCTGGGTAGTTCTGGCTAGAGGTCTCTGGAGAGATTGTAGTCAGGTGTCACCTGGGGCTGCAGTCATCTGAAGGCTTGACTGGGGCAGAGGAGCCACTTCTAAGATGGCTCGCTCACCTGGCTGGCTGTGACCCTGCCAGCACATGGGCCTCCCCATAGGACCCGCTCGAGTGTCCTTACAACATAGCAGCTGGCTTCCCGTAAAGCAAGTGATCTAGGACAGAACAAGGAGGAAGGTGTGTCTTTTATGACATCTCACACCATTGTTTCTGCAATATTCAGTTGGTTATAGACATGAGCCCTGTGCAGTGTGGGAAGGGACCCAGAGCACGGATTCCAGGAGGCAAAGTTCATTGCACACCATATTGCAGGCTGGTGACCACAGGAGGAGATCTGATCACCTCCATTTTAGAGATGGAGAAAACTGAGTTCACTTAGTTTCTCCAGGTCATCCAAAGCAGAGGCTGGAACTCTGATCCTTCTCTCTGAGCCCAGCAACTCTCCACCACCCCTAAGATCCTGGCAGAAGAAACCGCTGGTGGTAAAGCCCAGATCTGTGTCCCCCAGCGGGGAGAAGGGGAGGGGTAACAATTGGGCCTCCCAGGCCTGCAAAATAAATATAATCACATTTGCCTTTGCAAAAAGAAAGCTCCCAGGCGGGTGGGGGAGGGAGGGACTTTCTTCATCTAAATATGCTTCTGCCCTGGTGGCTGGTGTTTTCCATTTAAAACCACACTCGAGATGGCTGAGAAAATATACTTGATCCTGGTGCATTTTTCAGAAATTCAACCTGTTGGGTTTCTTGCCCTTTTTCTGGCGTCCCCAAGGGTGGGCTCAATCCAACATACAACCTTTGTGGCTCACTCACAGGGTGGTCCCAGACCTAGGTTTCACCCTCTCTGAGCCCCCAGGAGCTGGGGTGGCTGCCAAGTATCTCCCGGTGTCAGAGAAATAATCTTCATGTCTTGATATCAGTAGATTTTGGGGAAGAGTGACCTTAGGCCAGGGAGACTCTGCTTTAAAAAAGGCCTGAGGGCAGGACCTGTGCCTCCCCATGGGGCTCCCTAAGAGATGAGGCCTGTGTCTCTCCATAAATGGTAGCCCTTAGAGTGGGGCCACGCCGCCCTCCTCGGCTGACAGTGAGTTGGGGACAGATGGTCAGTGGCTGATGGCTGGAACAGGATAGGAGGTGACTGGGGGGTCCTCCCATGCCTTCTGCTCCTTTCTTCTATAGCCCCCTCCCCAGTTTTTTTTTTTTTCGCAATTAACCAGAGCCAGGCATAGGGAAGAAGAGAGTTAGTAAAAAAAATAAAATTAAAAGGACCAGAGAGTGGCCAAGGTGATAGATCTCGGAATGGCACTGCAGTCTCCACCCCCACTCCCCTTTGTGGGCACACCCCATCCCCTTGTATGTACATTGAACCCCCATCTCCCAGCTGGATGGCTTCACAGAACAAATGCTGCAGAGGGACCCTTTGGCTTACTGTGCAAATGGAGAAACTGAGGCTCAGAGAAGAAACACCACTTGCTTCAGAGCACCTACTGGGTCCACTACAGAGAGAAGCAGCCTCCCCCAGGTGTGGGCATTGGGCAGAGCCAGCAGTGGCCACCACCAGGGTCAGAGGTCACCACATTCCTTCAGGAAGCCCAACCCTTCTTAGGGAAGAGAGAAGAGAAACGAAGAGGCACAGGGGGTGTTGGACATCTCAGGGGCCCCCTATGGGGGACGGTGTCTGCGGTGGTGGCTGAAGGCAGTTGGAGCCCTCCAGGAAAGGGGGAAGGCAGGAATGGCAGGAGGAACTTGGTCCCCAGGTGGCCTTAGGCAGGTGGAACCAGCCCTCCACCATGCCTCAGTTTTCATTCTAGAAAATGGAGATTTGTTCCTCTAGTCTGGCCCTACTGCCGTTTATACAGCAGAGCCTCTTCCTGTTGGCCCTGGCCTCTAAGCACTGAAGACATGAACTTGGCCTCTTCTATCCTGACCTCTGACCCCCAGTTTCCTCTGTGGTGGGGTTGGAGAAAAGGAAATAAACCCTATGGGAGGATTAGGGTCACTCAGGTCAGCTGAGAGCTCAAATTGCAGCAGAGTGGATGGAGGAGAGGTTAGAGGGACTTCCTGGCCCAGCAGTCCTGCAAGGCGTGGCCACCCCCTCCTGGGTGGGATCCTCTCTCCTGAGACAGCTCTTCTTACTCCTCCTCCCCAGGGGCAGAGGATGGGCATGGAGATGTGGGCGGGGGGGGTGCTAGACTCCTGGATGCTGCGGGGTCCCCCTCACTGCCAGCTTCAGAGCCCACAAGCCACCTGTCCTCTTACAAAGCCACAGAGACCCTGAGCAGAGAGGGGCCACTTTCTGGTGACCACCCGCCCACCACAGCTCTGCCCCTCGGCTTCCTGACTGTGGGAGGCCATGGGATGGGATGCAGGGTGGGCGAGAAGATGACTGTGGAGGAGATGGGCCGGCCACGGGTTAGGGCTAGCAGTCCAGCTACAGGGGAGGGCATGGACAAGACGAACTTTCCAAAAACAAAAGCAGAAGCGGCAAAATATCCCATTAGGAAAAGCTGGTGGCGAGTCTTGCCCTTTGAGTCCTTCATTCAACCCTCAGAGTGCTCGGAGAGATCCAGACGACCCCCAAAAGCAGCAGCTAGTACAGAGAAGGCTCAGGAGACAGGACTGGGCAGGGAGGGCAGCAGATTTTTAAACAAATGAGAATTTATCAGATCATTATAAGGGTGAAGATAATAAAATAGGCTGGTATGAAAGAGAGTGCCTGGGGGCTGCAACAGATGGTGTAGTCATGGAGGGCCTCTCTGAGGAGGTGATACTTAAGCTGATGCCTGAAGGCCAAGAAGGAGCTAACCAGGTTTAGAACTTGGGGGTGGGGGAAGCATTCTGGGCAGAAACAGCAGTAGGTGTAAAGGTTCTGAAATGGGAATGACCCTGAAATCCCTGAGTGTGAATGAGCTTGGTAGATTTAGAGCCCGAAGAGGAAGGCCAGAGTAAGTGGAGTGAGACTGGCCAGAGGTGGGGTCAGAGAGGTAGCCAGGGGCTAGATTGCATATGGCTTTGGAAGGTAAGGCAAGGAGGTTGAATTTTCTCCTAAATGTGATGGAAAGCCATGAGAGGGTTTTGAGTAGCAGAGTGACGAGATCTGATTTATGTCTAAAAGATCCTTCCTGCTGTCGTGCAGAGAATGGATTGCAGGTGCCAGCATGGAGGCCAGCGGGGGAGAGCAGACCGGCGCTGTTGCAGTGTCCGGCTGAGAGCTGCTGGCGGCAGTGGACACAGAGAGAAGAGCCTGATTCTAGGTTTAGTTTAGAATCAGAGCCAGCGGGCTTTGCTGACAACTGGCTGTGGCTGAGGGTCAAAGGGAGGAGTAGAGATGATGCCTGGGCTTTTGGCTGGAGCCACCGAGAGGTTGGTGGTGCCTTGCTGTGGGCTGCATTCTCCATTCATCCCCTGCTGCTGCAAGCCCAGGGCTCCCTCTGCGGAGGCTGCAGGAGAGTATTCATTCATGGATTCCAGCAGGAGGTATTTCCTGAGCTTCAACCAGGCCCCTTCCAACCACTAGCCCTGCCCTGCCCTGCCCAGCCCTGCCCAGCCCCTGCCTAGACTCTGCTCTATTTCTGACAGTCAGGGTGGACAGCTGCCCTCCCCCTCCAGCCTGGTGGGTGTGTGCTTCCATGCCCTGCCTCGGCCCAGATGTGGGGTGGAGACATTAGTGGCCTTGGAGAACTTGAAAATCTCTCTATGTGGTGAGATACTCTGGAGGAGAATGGGTGTGTGTGTGCTGGGGGTTGTTCTGTCCAGGGAGCACAGCCTCAACCCATCCCTGGACCCAGGAGGGCAGGCACTGGTGGACATTTTTTGTCATTGTGAAGTGTAATGAATTAATGACAGTACAGGGAGTCTTGGATGCCTGGAGCAAGATGCTGCCAAAGGAAGTTCCCAAAAGTGCCTATGCCTGAGGGTGATCCTCTTCCCCTAAACGTCCTGAGATGTGGAGGCTCAGGCTGGATAGTGACTTACCAAAGCTCACACAGCAATTTCTCAAACAAAGTCTTAGGTCTTTTTTGTTCTGGGCAACTTGAGATGAAGCTCAGAGCACCGTGGGACAGATCTCTGTTCTCTTTGAGCCCCACCCTCTCTTGTTCCCAAAGTCTCTCCTCCTGCCCCCAATGCTCTTCCCATTTTCCAACTGCATCCCATCTCCCCCCACTCTAGGAGGCCACCCCTCACCACTCACAACTGCCTGCATGTCCCCTGTGTCACTCCCTAGGATCCCGCCCAGGCCCCAGGCCCCAGGGCCCGCGGAAGCCGCTCCGTGGCTGGGGTGCCCGGTGGGGTCGGTCGCATCCAATGGCAGCTCCGTGTCGGCGTCCCCGCCCCCACCCCGAGCCCCAGTCTGTCAGCCGTGATGGATGCCGGGCAGCGGTCCCTTGGAACGGATCCTGGGTCTAAAAGCCTCACGCAGCCTTTCCTGGGCAGGAGGCGCGGGGGAGGGACACGGGGGTCCCCGAGAGCCCGGCTCCCTGCCATGAATCAGTCGCTGGCACAGCCAATTAGCGCAGACAAGAGCCCAGCGATGAATCATGAGCCATTAGGGCCGACTCGCTCCTCCCTTCCACCAAAGTGGGGTCCTGGCCCTGGCGGGGTGGGGAATGCTGCTTCTCTCTGGACGGCCTCCCCCTCCCCAGCGCCCTTCTCATTGAGAACCGCTGAGAAGACCCTCGCCCCGGGAAGCTGCTGTGGGCAGGGCCGCATGCGGGTCATTTGCGTGCCATTTGCATGGCGCGAGGGCATTGGACGCTCCCTGACACGGGCCCTCCCACCTGCCCCGTCCACCCTCCAGACGGGTTCACGGTGAGAAAAGACCTCGCCAGTGACCCCTTAGCGCAGCCAGGGAGCAGGGCGCCTGCCCCTTTCCTTCATCTTCTGAGCAGAAGCTAGACCTGCGTTGCCAGGTCCTAAGAAATAAGAGCACTGGGCCGGGCTCCAGGGATCACCCAGGCCAACTCCTGCCATCCAAACTTGCCCCCTCCTCTAGCAGAGGAGGCAGTGGAAGCCCACAGAAGGCAAGGGCATATCAGAGACCTAGCTCAGCCAGGTAGTGAACAACCACATCCTGTCAGCCTAGCCAGAGCCTAGAGCCGCCTGCCTGAGCCCTTGGGGGTCTCTGTATTGATGTTCTTTGCAGCCTGCTGAAGCCCCAAAGCTGGACTCTAACGACTGGTCAATGGTTGGCATCAAGGTAGTGGCAGGGGAGGAAGTCCTCTGTCTGGACCCTCTTAGGTAGGAATGAATTTGGGGAACTAGAATTGCACTGAGGGGGTCAAAGAAGGTGGAGGGAGAAACAGCCAGAGCTTGTTGCTATGTGACAAGGCTCACCATGACTTGGTCTCATTTGATCATTGCTATTACTTTCCCCATTTTATAGCTGAGATTACTGGGGCTTGGAAAGGATAAGGGACTTGTCCAAGGACCCCAAGTAAGAACATAGGAGCTGGATTGGAACCCAGGTCTGTTTGGCTTCAGAGCTTGAGTAGATGATCTCCGAGCCACACAACTCTGATTCTGTCCTGAACGCAGCCTCATTTATCCACCTGCCTATGTGACATGGCCAACCAGCTGTCCCACAGGGACCTCTAACTCACTGTGTTGAGACCTGAGCTCATTATCCCTCCCTCCCCAGCCCATTCCTCTCTTCTCTGCAAAAGGTACCATTAGCCACTGGCTGCCCAAGCCAGCAACATGGGGATACTCCTCCCTCTGCCTTTTCCCATTCCACATCTGACCAGGCATGTGGGTGTGGAATCTGCCCAGTTTTGTTGTGAAATGGGACCTTCATGGGACCTCTCCTTCCCAGCTGTGTGTCAGTGGTATGGCTCAGACCCTGGGCCTCTCTTACCTGGAAAATTTCAGTACTCTCCCAGTGGGTCTCCAGGGTCCTTCCCTTCAATTCTTTCCTCTATGCTGCTGCCAGAGTGCACTTCTTCAAGTGCAATTGAATACTTCACTTTCTACCTTAAAAAAAAAATTGACTCCCCAGTACTTTCAAGATAAAATGTTATGGTGGCTCACTCCTGTAATTCCAGCACTTTGGGAGGCCGAGGCAGGTGGGATCACTTGAGGCCAGGAGTTCGAGACCAGCCTGGGCAACATGGAGAAACCCCTTCTCTACTAAACATACAAAAATTAGCTGGGCGTGTTGGCA
Organism: Nomascus leucogenys; assembly: GCF_006542625.1. Taxonomy (NCBI): domain Eukaryota; kingdom Metazoa; phylum Chordata; class Mammalia; order Primates; family Hylobatidae; genus Nomascus; species Nomascus leucogenys. The sequence goes on from NW_022095769.1 coordinate 2,023,764, forward strand.
CACGTCTGTAACCCTAGCTACTTGGTAGGCTGAGGTACGAGAATCACTTGAACCTGGGAGGTGGAGGTTGCAGTGAGCCAAGACCACGCCACTGTATTCCAGCCTGGGTGACAGAGCAAGCCTCTGTCTCAAAAAAATAAATAAGTAAATTAAAAGTTTCAAAAAGCTAGAGCATTAAAGGGCCTTCACAGGTGGGCACAGAATACCTTTCTAAACCCACCTCTGGCCACTTGCCCCTCAGGATCCAGTAAGTTACTGGGCACGTGGGATTGCTCACCTTGCCCAGAATGTACCAAGGATCTTCCCTCCTCTCAGGCTTGGCTCCTGCTGTCAGCTCTGCTAGGAATGCCCTTTCCCTATCTCCACCTGGCAACTTGCAGTCTCCTCCTTCCACCATCTCTGAAGCTTCCCCCACCCTGCCCAGGCAGGATGAATTGCTCTTTCCTCTGTACTCCTCCAAGCACTTTGCTCAAATTGCTAGCCTAGCACTTCCACACACAGTAGTGTGGTTAGCAGGGTGTCTGCCCCCTCCCTGCCTAAGAGGCCTGGGGCAGGGGCTATGACTTGCTCAGCTCCGCTTCTGTGATGGGGTCTGGCACGTCAGACATGTTCAATACCGGTTTGATGGATGGGTGAGCTGCCCTCTCTCCTCTTTCTCTACTCTCCACCTTCCTGTTTGGCCTGTCTCCCGAATTGAAGCCATCCACTTAAAGAAGTCTTGCCAGAAGGCAATCTGGGAGTTAGCCAGAGTCTATGTGACCCCTGGACCCACAGGTACCTGATCTGGACAACCACATGGGCAAGCCACACAGAGAACACAGATTGGGGTCAGGAAATCTGGATTCTGAACCTCCATGGGAGACCATGAACAAGTCACCTCTCTTCTGTGGCCCTCCGTTCCCTTGTCTGTTTAATGAGGTGGAGGGTAAATGATGCTTCTAAGGTCCCTTCCAGCTCTGATGTTTTATGAATTTGTTGCTTTCTAATTCCATGGCCTGTGCAGGGCCCTCGACGGTTGGCATGGTATGTGAATGAGAAACAAGAGCTGCATATCGGAGGTGGGCTGTCCAGGGCAGACAAACCATTCTCCCAGGAAGTAACTTCTGAGAAAATAAGGGACCAGCTGGAGAAAAGGTCAGGGCAGACATACGCTGAGAGGATGGCTGTAGCTCTCCAGAGTCAGTTAATTGTGAAAATCAATGGTGTGGCCAGAGGCAGGAGACAGGGGAAAGCCTGGGGGATGGAGACTCCCAGGGAGTGAATGGGGTGGGTGTGGCATCCTTTCCCAGGGCTGGTCCAGGGGGTTCTATAGACAGAGCAAGGCCCAGGTGGGTTGGGATTCAGGGATGGAGCAATGCAAGGGAAAAATCCTGGTATTAGAATCTCGGGGAGAAGGACATAGAGAATGTAGGTGCAGTGAAAGTGCACATGATATAATGTTCAAGAGAAATTTCATTGTTGTAAGTTTAGATGGACACAGGGTGCTGGAGACAAGCCTTTTGCTCCTTGTTCCCAAGTCCAGACTTGGGTCCTAGTCCTGGCCCTGCCACTGACTCTTGTTGATATGGTTCTGAGTTAAATCCTTCTTTGCCTTTGAGCCTCTGTTTCCCCACCTATAAAATAACGAGTTTACCGTCTCTGGGGGCCATAGTCCTGGCACATACAAGGTGCTCCCACCAAGGGTTCTGCCAGCCTCGGTCCACCCACCACCTGTTTACCACCTCCGACCCCTCTATCCAGGTTTCCACCACCAGCCCCTGGGTCCTCCATGCCTTGCTGGCTTTCTCTGGATTTTTTCCCATAGCAGTCTCTGTCTGGCTCTGCTTCCGAACTTCCCACTTCCAGGCACGCCTTCCAGCCTCTCTCAGATCCTGGTTTGGGTACTCAGGCCAGTGGGAGCACAGGTTGCTGTAGGCCAGCTGGGGCCTCCTTCCCCTTCCCCTCCTTCTCTCCCAGTTGATACCACTCAGTCCTCACTCACTCCATGGAAGGAAACAAACAGCTGCTGGGGTGTCCTGGGAGGGGAAGACATGCACCTTTGTTGGGAGGGGTGTCCAAGGGGAGCCTGGTTGGGGGAGGTGGTAGGAAGGAGTAGGGACCTGGAATAAGCCACTCTCCTTTCATCAGCAGCCTCCCAGTATTTCACTCCATTTGATGGGGCAGAAAGGAGGTGCCAGCATTGACCCTGAGCGTGGACGGAGCCATTCCCTCAGCAGTGAGTCCCCGGCCACCCCTTTGATCGCCCCTCGCCCGCTCCCTAAGAGGCTGTTAACATCCTTCTTTATGGGGCTGGGGACGAAGCCAAGACTCTCTCCTCATCTGGGGCCCCCAAGCGGCTCTCTTTGTACTTCTTCCTATGCCCAGCGCCTGCCATGGGGGACTAGCCTGTCCTGCCCCAACAAAGACTGTAAGTGAGAAGTCTTGAGCCTTGAACTAGTTAGGTTATCTGATGGGAGGAACAGTCTGCGCTTACAGGGGGCTCCCGGTCTGACTGGGGGAGGGGAGCAAGTAGAAGAAGAGACAGCCCAGCAGAACAGAGCTGGGAAATGGCCTCAGGTGAGCTTCCTGGAGGAGGAGGATAGGAGAGCACAGGGGAGCAAGGCAAGGAAAAAGAAGGAGGAAGGGTCTATGTGAGACTGAAAGGGAGAAGGGGGATTCTGTAGGGGAGGTATGGAATGGATGCATCCATCTGAAGCAGAAAGCCCAAGCCAGAGTATGGAAAGAGTGGTAAAAGGGGTGGGGTGGAGAAATGGGCAACCTCAGAAGCTGAGATGGTGGTGCCGAGCCTCAACTATTCATCTGTAAATTGGGCCTGACACCTGCTTCCCCCAGTTGCCGTGAGGATTCGCTGGGCCCATGCATAGAAGGGCTCTGGCTGGAGATCACACTCCCTTCTCACACATTTCCTGTCCTGCTTTTATTCCCCACTGCATCCAAGCCCAGAGGGGCCAGTTCCTCCCTGTTTCTCAGCATCTGGCCTCATCTAGAAACATCTGCCTCTCCTGCAAGAGGTCCCAGTTAAGGTTCTGAAGGAAGAAGTGGTGAAGGCAGGACTGCGGGTGGCGGGGCAGGCGGGGAAGCTGGATGGAAGGAACAGAGGCGCATTTTCCTCACCCCCACCTCCCCCAGGCCTCATTCTACACAGATTTGCCATTCATCTCCCCAGATTCCCCTCACTCCTGGCTGCCCTCAGTACACACACGCGCATGCGCACACACACACATGCACACACCTGCTTTCTCTCTCAACAATTCAGCTTGGCCCCACCCTGACCCAGGGCCCCCAGTAGAGGACCCCACTCTGCTTCCTCCAGCTTTTCCTTCAGTGGCTGCCCAGCAATGGATTCTCCGGTTTTATTTCCAAAATTCTGGCCAATTTTGTATTCTTCTCCATAACATGTCCATGTTATTTCAATATGAAAATATTTTACCTCCCAGTTAAATTACCAAACTTTTCCCTGAAAAATCTTCCAGTGAGAAGCAGGACCATATTTTATCCTTTGTTTGTTCCTGCTGAAGGCACCCAAGGAGGACTCAAGGGTCCCAGTGCCCCCATTTGAGTCATGCTGGCAGGGCTCTGTGCATACACAGAACCCCCAAGACAGAGCCTGCTGTCCCACACCGGGAGAGGAAGGCAAAGGCAATGTGGCAGAGGGGGTGTCCCTGGATCCCTGGCACCAGCCTTGGTCTTAGAAACAACAAGACTTTAGCTCAGTGGAGGGTGAGGGGGCTTTGGGGATAGTCAGAGTTGAAGTTGGAGTTGGATGGGCAGGTGTCACCCATGGCAAGAAAAGGAGACGGTACTCCTGTGGTCTGACCTCAATCTCTCCTGCTTCAGGGATAGAATCCTGGGCTCACAGAATGTCCCTCAAGCTGGGCATGGTGGTGTGTGCCTGTGGTCCCAGCTACTCTGGAGGCTGAGGTGGGAGGATTGCTTGAGCCCAGGAGGTTGAGGCTGCAGTGAGTGGTGATCGAGCCACTGGACTCCAGCCTGGGTGACGGAGCAAGACCCCGTCTCCTCCTACAGTCCCATCCCTATGATTGCAGATGAGGCCAGACAGAGGGCTCACTTGAGACTGCAGAAGTCTTCATTCTTCCCAAGTTGACTCATTCTCAGTTTCCAAGGTGTGGAGGGCAGAATAATGGCCCCTCAAAAATGTCCACATTCTCATCCCTAGAACCTGTGAATATGTTACTTACATGGTAAAAGGGATTTTGCAGATATAATGAAGGATCTTGAGATGAGGAGAATATCCTGGATGGTCTGGATGAGCTCAGTGTCATCATAAGTATTCTTATCAGGGAAAGAGGGAGGCAGGAGACTCACAGAGATGTGACGACAGAAGCTGAGGTGGGAGTGATGTGAGGATGGGGCCATGAGCCAAGGAATGCAGGCAGCCTCTAGTCAGTGGAAAAGGCAAGGGACAAATTCTCCACTTGAGAAGGAACCAGCCCTGCTGACTCATTTCAGATTTCTGACCTCTGAGCTCAATTTGTTTATAAGCCACTAAATTTGTGGTAATTCATTACAGCAGCAATAGGTAACTAATTGCTAATTAATTACAAACTAATTACACAAGGCTTTGGGGTGAGAGGCTTTGTGGGCTCCAGTAGGGAATCCAGTGAGTCTTCCCCTCCACTTTCTTTCATCCTTACCCAGCATTAATTGCACATCCGTGATGTGTCAAGCACATACCAACTTAATCATCACAGCCCTGCCTTCAAGGAGCTTCCAGTCTAGTGGGACTACAGACATGCAAACACACAAGAACCACATAGTAAAAGAGTGATTGTTGATGGTTGGTATATACAAGCTGCAATCTGCATGGGGACAGGATCCAGAAGTAAGGGAATACTTACTTTGGCTTTTGGAGCCAGAAAGAAGTGAGGTCTTGATCCTGACTGCTCATTTTGTGATGCTGGGCAAGTTACTTACGGGGGACCTGGTTGCTCCCTGATCCACCTGGGGAGGTGAAGAGGGTGCTGCATTAGCCCATTGCATTATCCCCGTGAACCAGAGCTTCAGAGCGACTGTGGGATAGGGGTGGAGGCTGGGGACAGGGAAGGATGTAGGTATTACTATGCCCTACCTATGCCTTAGTTTCCACATCTGTAAAGTGGGAAAAATAATCACACCCATCTCATGGAGTTGTGAGAATTAAATGATGATGCATGGAGACTGCTTGACACAGTGAGTTACACCTAGTAAGTGCTCAGAAAACAGGGAAGGCTTTATGGAGGAGCTAGAACTTGAGCCAGACTTGAAGGCCAAATAGGAACTTGTGAGACAAACAAACAGGAGGAAGCTCTTCTGAGCAGGAAAACAAACAAACAAACAAACAAACAAACAAACAAACAAAAAAAAACAACCCCCATGCGTGAGGCACAGGGATAGGACATGAACCTTTTGGGGAATTGCAATGAGATTCAGGAAGCTGAAGCCTAATGTGGCCAAGAGGCAGGAGAGGTGCTTGGAGAGTAGGCAGAGGCTGGATCACCAAGGACCTTTTACGTCATTCTAAAGATGCTTTTATCCTGAAGCCAATAGGGAGTCACTGAAGGTTGTTGAAGAGAAGAGGGGAGTGACTCAACTAGATTTTTATGTTGGAAACGAATCTGTTTTCCAGGTTGATTCCAAAGAGAGACAGGGACTGAGGGAAAGGATCCCATTCCAATTCAACCTGTTGGGGCAGGGAGGAGAAGGTGTTTCCTTTTTTTTTTTTTTTGAGACAGAGTCTCACTCTGTCACTTAGACTGGAGTGCAGTGGTGCAATCTCAGCTCACTGCAACCCCTGCCTCCTGGGTTTGAGCGATTCTCCTGCCTCAGTCTCCTGAGTAGTTGGGATTACAGGTGTGTGCCACCAAGCCTGGCTAATTTTTATCTTTTTAGTAGAGACAGAGTTTCACTGTGCTGGCTGGGCTGGTCTCGAACACCTGGCCTCAGGCGATCCGCCCACCTCGGCCTCCCAAGGTGTTTCCAATGTCCCCAGATGTGAACCCAGCGATGATCTCTGGAGGAAGGGGTTTCAGGAGAATCACAGCAAGTCAAAGGAAAAGACCCAAATATCTATTATCCATACGAGAAAACTGAGGCCCAGAGAATGTCACACAGTAGTGGCAGAGGCAGGACCGGATCCCAAATGTCCTGACTCGCAGCCCAGTGCTCGCTCTAAAGTACCCTGACAGCCACAATCGTTGAATGAATAGCCAAGCTGCAGATGGAAGACTAACACAGAACAGGCAGTCTCCCACATTGACTCTTTGGAGGGACAGTGAAGAAAGACTGCTCGGGCTGGGCGCGGTGGCTCAAGCCCATAATCCCAGCACTTTGGGAGGCCGAGGTGGGTGGATCACAAGGTCAGGAGTTCAAGACCAGCCTGACCAACCTGGTGAAACCCCGTCTCTACTAGAAATACAAAAATTAGCTGGGCATGGTGGCATGTGCCTGTAATCCCAGCTACTTGGGAGGCTGAGACAGGAGAATCGCTTGAACCAGGGAGGCGGAGGTTGCAGTGAGCTGAGATCGCGCCACTGCAGTCCAGCCTGGGTGACAGAGTGAGACCCCATCTCAAAAAAAAAAAGAAAAAAAAAGAAAGACTGCTTTTGTCCAGTGTTTCTGGGGACCTGGTTGCTCCCTGATCCACCTGGGGAGGGGGAGGGGGTGCGGCATTAGCCTATTACATTATCCCATGAAATGGAGCTGCAGAGTGAGTGCAAGATAGGGGCAGAGGCTAGGGGGCAGGAGAGGATGCAGATGTTATTATGTCCTACCTATACCCTAGGCCCGGCCGAACCTAAACTCTCCTCAGTGCCATGGAACTGAACCTGTGACAACACAATAGACTAAAAATAAACTGGGCATTTACCACTTTAAAGCCTTAGAGCCAAGTCTGCCCATTCAGTTGCAATGCCCCAGTGAGGCAGTAGATTGACCTCACGTGACTTTTGGGAATGAACACTGAGACCATCAACCCTATCAATGAGGGTTAAAAAAACAACAACGAAGTACCACCTGACAACTTCAAATTACTTATTGATTCCTGAAAAGGAAAATGAAAGGAAGCCGGCCAAAGCCACGGAGTGCCAGTTGAATAAGTTATCAAGAGTCTTCTTGGATTGACGATGCGGCTCCATTTGCAGCACTTAGCATCTTCTGCCTTGGAGGAGAGCTCCTGGTGGGTGCTCAGCCTACCTGCTTCAACTGCAAGCTCATTGAAGACAGACACCCCAGTTTGGCATGGTGCCTGGCTGGCAGGAGGGCTCTTTTCCTCTTTTGCAGACTGTTGATGCAGCCTCCTAAGTACCCTCTCTGCCTCCCATCTTGGCTCCTCCAGTCCACCCTACAGTCTTCCTAAGACACTGACTGATCAGATCCTCTGACTCTGCTGAAACACCTCAGGGACTCTCCACAGCTACAGCAGTGACTTCCCAAGAGTTCCCTGGGGCACATCAGTCCCAAGAGATGCTCCTGAAGAAACAGCTTAGGGCCAAAATAAATTTAGAAAATGCTCTTTACTGAAGCTCCCCAGCCCTTGGAGATTCACATTCCCCATGAGCATACTAAGGGATCTGAGAAGTCCTGCAAGGTTAGCATGCAGCCAGGTTAGCATGCAGCCAGGTCAGCATATTTGATACAGATTTCCAAAGCTTTTTTCCATCATAGGCAATCTTTTTGCAAGCAATGTCTACAAACAGCCCAAGACATAGTCCCACAGAACATATTTTGGGAAGCAGTGAGCTGCATGGTAGAGCCTGAAGTTCAGTCAGGGAGGGGAAGGGCAGCGGTTGTGTGATGAGTCCCCGCCCAAGGGAACATGGTCTGTGGGAGACTGAGGTGGCTCAGGGTGCAAAAGGGAAGGTGCTAGCTGTGTGCAGACATGACAGAGACTTGTGGGTCAGGAAAGTCCATCAGCAGCTCTCCTTTCTGCCTTCAGTCTCTTCATCTAGACACAGATGTCCTGGGCACGTGTGTGTTTCTGGACCTGGCACATCCTGAGTGAATCGTGGCCTCTTAGTGAACCCAGCAGCCTCCTGCTGCAGAGTCACTGAGATGCTGTGCAGTTATGACATACCCTCCCACCACAAAAGAACATTCCAGCTTGTCCAGGGGATGGTCACAGAGGCCAGCACTCCACCGGATCCCCAGCAGCAGGAGCCTTCTGTGGTAGGAAAAGCATGGGCATCGGAGACCAAGTCCGGGGTTCCCATCCTGATTCATCACTGACTAGGTGCTGTGGGGCCTTGGGTAAGTCACTCAATCTCTCTAAGCCTGTTTCTTCATCTGAAAATGGGGAAATAATAGCTGCCTTCAGGGTTGTTGAGCCAGCGTGGTTTGTTGCCCTGGGGTATCAGCCTCACCACCTCCAAAGTTCTCGAAGATCCCCGAAGGTAGGATTAAGTCTCACCATTCATTCATTCATTCCATGCAAATGCTTGTCAGGCACCTTCCCCATGCTAGGAACTGGGGAAACAGTGCTGAGGAGAAACAGGCTGGGTCTGTGCCTGTGGAGAGCATACTGTCTGTAGGGATTAGGTAATTCATTCATTTATTCAATACTGAGCAGCCACTGTGGGCCAGGCACTGTGCTGGGCTCGGGCCTCCTGTATGTTTTCATATAGAGTTTACAAAGTGTTTACAAAGAAAGCACTTTTGCCATCATTGGTTAGTTTATTCTTCATGACAATCTGATAAGATAGAAGTAGAGATTACCACTCCATCTGGTAGACAAGGAACTAGAGGATCAGGAAGACTAAGAGGAAAATTGAACTGGGAACCAAAACCTCTCTTCTCTCCATAGGCATTCACTGGAGGACCACCCTGGGCCAGGCGCTGTGTTCACAGTGAGATGCAAATGTTCCGTCTGGCTGTGTGGGTGGCGCTGACAGCCATTTGTTTGTCCGTCTATTGCTGTGGTCCCTGTTCCTCTCTGAGGCAATACCCTCCCCCAGCCAAGCCCTCAGCTATGGACTTTCCACACAACATGGAGCACATAAGTTGATTCCTCGAATTCCACACCCTCAGCTGTCACCGTCTGTAACCCAGGAAATCCTTCCTGCACTTGACTTCAACACCTAAGGCCAAGGTTTGTCCGCCTAGCGCCAGGGGCCTCTTTTGGGGTAGAGCAATGCTCAGGGAAGACCAAGATGACTCAGGCCCTCCTCAAATGCCAACATGTGAACCAGAGGCACAGTAGACCCTGAGCTCCCAGCCAAGTGGGTGCTCACTATGGGGGCTACTCTGGGCCTTGGTCAGGGAGGCGCAGGTGGGAATAGGGAGCAGAGCATGCAGATCTTCCAAAGTGGGTGGAGTTATAAACTGGAGCGGGAGAGGAGGAAAGGGTAATGAGGGGGCTGAATGATGAGCCCACCATCATTTTACTAAAGGCCTGGAAACTGACAGCAACGTGGGATCCTGGAGGGAGGTGCTGAATTGGGGTTGAGGGGGGTGACAATATCACTCAACATCCAACTCACTGTCGGCTTAAATGAGCAAACCGCAGCTGAGCCAGAGAAGACTGACATATCCAGCATTCCCCAAATCCATCTGAATATCTCCTCCTTCTCTCCACCTCTTCCTTCTCCTCTAGGAAGGCCCCTCAAGTCATCTCCACCCCCACAGGCGTGTTCCCTGTGTGCCTGCCCAGCTCTTGTGCCTATACTCTGCATCCTGGCCACTCCATCTCCCTGTGTTCTGGGCATGCTCTATTTCCTCCATCAGCCAGGGGCTCCAGGAGGTGAGCTGTAAGATGTGGAGGTTCTTTTTTTTTTCTTTTAGACAGAGTCTCACTCTGTCACCCAGGCTGGAGTGCAGTGGCATGATCTCGGGTCACTGCAACCTCTGCCTCCCGGGTTCAAGCGATTCTCCTGCCTCAGCCTCTGGAGTAGCTGGGACTATGGGCGCGCGCAACCACGCCCGGCTAATTTTTGTATTTTTTTTTTTTTTTTTTAGTAGGGACGTGGTTTCACCATATTGGCCAGGCTGGTCTCGAACTCCTGACCTCGTGATCCACCCGCCTTGGCCTCCCAAAGTGCCGGGATTATAGGCATGAGCCGCTGCACCCGGCCCAGGTTGAGGTTTTTGAAGAGCATCACCTTTGCAGGTACAGAGTATGGAATCTCCTTTGAAGCTCCCTCCACCTGGGCTCTCTTAATTCCCAGGCCACTGCCAGCTTCACCAGATCCTGAACTGTTCCGTGAGGTGTTTACAGCCTTTCTCCTGTGCTCCAGGCATGTGGCCCTCCACCTGGATTCTGTCTGCTCTTTCATCCCCTGGCCCTGGTTCCACCAACAGCTTCCTCCAGCCCTGTTGGCAGCAGTCTAATCTAAATCATGCTCACTGAGGTTTTCAGTACAAGGTTTTATCATCAGGTTCTCTATGGGTATGGGTAGCCTGAAGGATGTGGGGTAGAACCAAGATACAACTACCTGTCTGGGGAGAGCAAGCCACACTACTCTCACAGCTCACACCAATGCCTGCCTGAGATAATTTTTGTCTCCGTTAATTCATTTGTCGCCAGGAGAAAGTAGAGCTGTTTCTTTCGTCTTTACAGGTGAGAAACGCTGCAGGCAGGAATCCAGCCGTCATTCTTGACACCACCCTCATCTAATCCCCTGCCAACTGCTAGTTCAAGCCAGCATCAGCTCTCTCCTGGACCACTGCCACCGCCTCCTAACAGGATTCCCACCTCCACCTCCACTGTCATTACCCCCGATCTACAGCCAACTTGAGATGATCATGTCACCCCCTCCACACCCAACACAACTCCAAAATGCAAAGAGGCTTCCTCTGTTCTTGGATCAAGGGTTTAAACATGACCTAGAAGGCCTCGCCTTGTCAGTCTCCATCCACCTCTCACTCCTCTCTCTGCACTCCGGCCTTGTTTGCCTTCTCCCAGCACATTGTATATGCTCCCTCCTGCCACAGGACCTTTGCACATACTATTTCCTCTGCCTGGGCTGTTCTTCCATCCCCTCAGGTTTCAACTCAGACGTCACCTTTTTGAGGAAGGCCCCCAGCTTCCCTGGCCAGTCAAATCCCCCGTACATACTCTTAGGGCATCATGTTCTTCGTTTTCTTGGCACTGACCACAGCTGTCATCCTGACTGCATTTGGGTGGCTACTTGATTGATGTCTGCTCCCCATTAAGCTGCAGGCTCCATGAGGGCAAGAGCCAGCCTAGCCCGGTGCTGGCACATAGTAGGTGCTCAATAAATAGTTGTTTGAGTGGGGCCCGAATGAGTGAGCAAATCCTTAACCAAGCCAGGACCAGGAGCTCAGAGCCCTTGGCTCCCCAGGGTGGGAAGATGGTTATTTACCAAGCCAGGACCAGGAGCTCAGAGCCTTCGGCTCCCTGGGAAGGGAAGATGGTTAAGTCCCCGAGACTAGCTGGGGAAGCCACAGTTTGTGCCCCACTGGAGGAGGATGCCACCACCTCTGTGCTTGGGCCAGCAATTGGTCACTATTTTCAAACAGACTTTGCTCCATAGCAAGCAGCCCCCCAGAGACTGGGTGTGGAGGGCATGGAGGAGGGTGCCAGTTAGAGCAGTGAATCCCGCCACAGTCGCACTGCTGCTGTACTCTCACAGGGGTCTGGTCTTTGGGTTTTGGGAGCCCAGCGCTTGCTACCTCCTTACTTTTGAGACGGTCCTCCCCAGACACACCCCAGAGAAGAGAAGTGGGAGGCTTCAGTCCCTTGCTTACATGCTTACAGGGTGGAGGGAAGGTGTCTCTGGTGGGAAGGAGAAGGATGAAGAGGAAGGAAACGGAAGGCAGAAGTGTCCATGAAAAACTCAGGAGAAAGGCTCATGAGAGGCAGGATATTGGCTATTTGGGGAGGCACCTCTAGAAAATGGCTCACCCTCCCTTGGTTCTTTTATTTATTTATTTATTTTTTTTTTGAGACGGAGTCTCACTCTTTCACCCAGGCTGGAGTGCAGTGGCGCTATCTCGGCTCACTGCAGGCTCCGCCCCCCGGGGTTCACGCCATTCTCCTGCCTCAGCCTCCCGCGTAGCTGGGACTACAGGCGCCTGCCACCTCGCCCGGCTAATTTTTTGTATTTTTAGTAGAGACGGGGTTTCACCGTGTTAGCCAGGATGGTCTCGATCTCCTGACCTCGTGATCCGCCCACCTCGGCCTCCCAAAGTGCTGGGATTACAGGCGTGAGCCACCGCGCCCGGCCTCCCTTGGTTCTTGAGTGGCCCCAGGGAGGCATCACCATCTCCCTTTTTAGCATCCCTCCCATGGGAAGGAAGAAAGAAAAGGACATCTACTGTGCAGGCAGAGCCAGTCAGACTCCTCTGAGCAATCCTGGAGGGCTTCCAGGAGGAGATGAGCTTTATAGAAGCCACAGGCTACCTGGGAGGGAGATAGTCCAGGCAGAGAATCATAGGGAGAGAGGACCACATCCCAGGGTAATAGCTGAGAAGCAGGAGACAGCAAGATAAGGACAGGCAGTGTGACCAGAGCGGAGGGGGCGTTGCAAGGGAGGCAGGAATCACCCTGTTGCATTAACAGGTCTGCTTGTGTCACTCTCTGCTCAGAACCCTGCAGAGGCTCTCATCCCACTCAGAAAAACCCACAAACCATCCTCCCTGCTCTCCTCTCCTATGCCCCTCACTGCCACTCCCACTGCTGAGGCCATGTTGGCCTTCTTCCCGGTCCGCAGAGCATCGCATGCTTCTTAGGCTGTTCCTCTGTCTGGAACCTCCTTCCCTACCCAGCTCCACTCTCACTCTCTCCCTTCCTGCAAAGCTCTGCTCAAGTCTTGCCTTCTGACGTTGTTATGTAAAACTGCAACCCTTCCCTAGCCCTATTCTTGGCCCTCCTGACTTCCTTCGCCTTGCTTTTTTCCCCTCCTCATGGAATTTATAACTTTCTAACATCCCCCATGATTTATTTACTCTCTCCCAAGAGAAAGCAAGCTCCGCAGGGCAAGAATAATGGTCTGTCGTTTTGCTGACATGTCAGCACAAGAGACAGGGCCTGACACATAGTAGGTGTTCAACAAAAATTGGTTCAATAGCTAAGACGGGTAAAGGAGGAAGTGGGGCTGGGAGCCTGGGAATGGAGTGGAAAATCATGTTTCCAGGCTCCTTGGTCAGTGGGAGAACAGAGGCCCAGAGTGGGTGGGCAGCTCCCAAGTAGCCACCCAACAAGCCAGGAACAGAACTGTCTCACCCCCTGTTGTGTCTGTCCCAGCTCTCCCTCCTCCCCACCTTCAGAGTCATCCTTGGGTGACGGTGCTCCTGGCATCTGGTATCCATCAGTCCCTTCCAGAAGTCCCTGTGAAACAAAGGGGGGTGGCTAAAGCGATCCCAGATTGGGGGCAGGGGGGAGTCTGCAGGCAAGCTGCCCCTGTTGCTGACCTACCCCTCCCCTGACCCCCCTGCCCAGCCCTTCCCAGAGCTACCAGCCCGCAGGTTTCACCACCCCCAACACCCAACCACACACAACTCCTGGCTCCAGATTTGAGGGATGAGGAGGGGAGCTGGCAGGAGGGAACGAGGGCATGCAAATGGGACGTGACAGGGGCCGGGCACCTCAGGCAAAGAATGTAAATAAAAATCGGTAAATATTTAGGGGAAATGGAGCGGGAAGTGGGAGAGGGAGGGTGGAGGGGACGTGTTGGATTTCCAACAACATCTGGAGGGCAGTCCTCTCCTCCATCCCCCCCATGCCCCATTCCACCCCATATGGGGGCTTGCAGTTGAGAGAGGGTGGTGGCTCTTGACGGGGAGGTAAAGTGTCTGGGCTGGGCTGTCTGGATGCGTGGGGGTGGGCACAACTTTGACCGTCTAGAGTGTTTGCCCGGCCAAGCACACACAAGGCCTCACCCAACCCCAAACTGAGGGCTTCCCTCTAGGCCATTCATGTCTTCCCTTCCACAAGGCCCCGCTGTGAGCCAGGAAGCAGGGATTCTAGGATGAAAAGACAAGGTGTCTCTCCTCAAGGAGCTTCTAAGAGAAGGGAGAGCCTTAAGGAGGCCCCACATAAGGAGGGCCTTGACAGAAGTCAGCTTAGGGAGCTATGAACTGAGGCCAGGGGGAGTGACATAAAGTAGAGGTCAGGGAGGACTTCCTGGAGAAGGAGGATTATGAAAGTACAGATGGACATGGATGAGAAAAGGATGTGTGTGTAGTGGGAGGTGAAGTTCATTTTCAGGGAGATGTAAGAGTATGGAACCTCTGTGGGCAAGACGATATAGAAGGATGGAGCCGGGGGGCAAAGAAGAGTTGAAGCTTAGTTACCCCAGAAGAAAATCTAAACTAAGAGCTCAAATGGGGCAAGATGAGGGATGAGGAAAGGGGCTTGAGGAGGTCTCTGCCCCCTACCCCACCATCCCCACCACCTCAGCCAAAGTAGCTCCAGCTTCATCTGCTTTACTGATCAGGCTTCTAGGAAGATTTTATTTGAAGGGTCTCAATACTTTTGGAAAAAAAAAATTGAAAACTACTGCTCTCTCAGGAAATAAAAGAAAAGCTTCCCCCTAAATGGAGGCCAAAGCTGGAAAAATGGAAGAGCAGAAAGCAGAGTATCTACCTCTAGCTTCAGAGCAGTGAGCCTTCACGTCCCCAGATTGAGGTTAGACCCTAGGAGGGACTACTTAACAGGTATTTCAAGCCTTTCTCTTGTCATCCAAATTGGGTCAGGCCTGGCTCACTGTGCTGGCCTGCCCACCCCACGCTGAGACGCCCTGGGCAAGAGTGCAGGGGCTCCAAAGAGGGTCCAAGGACTGAAGTGTCATCCTCCGCCTCCTGCTTCCAGTGTGGGGAACAATTGGCCTTTTGTCCAACAGAGGATGCCCAAAGGGTGAGGTCACTCCCGACATGGCTCTCTTTGTCCCAGAGCCAAGGAGACACCAAGGCTGAGTCCAGGCAGCCTCCCCTGATCCTCTGTCCCCAAACCCCTGGGCACTACCCCACCCCTCACTGTCCCCATGAAGGGCTTTTCCAGGGCCACAGGAAGGAACACTTGAAGGGAAGGAGGCTGCTGCGGCAGGCACTGGTGGAGGTGAAGAAGGCATGAGATGGGCAGAAAGGAGAAGGAAGGGGAGCTGGCTAAGTCACCAGTTTAGAGGGTGATCCTTCTTCACAAGGAGATCCAGCCACTCAAGTGACTTGCCCTACAAAAATGGTTCCAGGCTGGGCACAGTGGCACATGCCTGTAATCCCAGCACTTTGGGAGGCCGAGGTGGGAGGATTGCTTGAGTCTGAGGGACCAAGGCTGCAGTGAGCCTCAGTCACTGGCCAGACAGGCCAAGAGGATGCTGGGAGCAGAGCCAGCACCACTGCACTCCAGCCTGGGTGACAGAGTGAGACCCTGTCTCAAAAAACAACAACAAAAAAGGTTCTAAACCCAAAAGGGGAAAAAAAAACAAAAACAAAGGGGTCTGAGCCCCAAGGCCCCCATTGCTTGCATCAGCTTTAGACCAAGAGGCCCTTGGGTGATGTGGATGAACTGGAAGTTCCCCAGGTATTGCCACAGGAAGGGCTTTAAACTGGATTCCCCTGTCCCAGGGGCCCCTCCTCCAGGGAGATGAAGGGCTCCCTGAGAGAGGGAGAGTTCAGAGCCCAGAGGACAGCACAGTGGGGGAGGGAGAAGGCAGGGGAAAGGCGTCTGTAGCCTGGAGGAGCCAGAGGACCAGAGTCTGAGCCAGAGCATCGCTGAGAAGCTGCGATGGATGGGCCTCCAGGAGGCTCCGTCATCAGGATGGGCCAAAGAGAGAGACAACAGAGACGGGCCATTGGCAGGGGTGGTCTAAAAAAGGAGCGGTCACTGTGGTGCCATGAGCACTAGACAGGGAAGCAAGGGCTCCGAGTTCCAGTCCTGGCTCTGCCTCTGACTCATGGAGGAACCCTGGACTAGCTTCCTTTCCCTGGGCCTCAGTTTCCTCCATCTGTGCAGTGACAGCCTTCCAGAGGGACAGTTCTAGTAGTCTGGACTAAGATGCTGGGGGCAGCAGCATGCTGGAGTACAGAGCAGGGACTCAGGATGAGGGGATCCTGTGGCCGCCTGCTGGGACAAGGTGGGACCTGGCGGGACAGGAAGGGCTACCCTGAAAGCTGCGGCCTATGAGGAGGAGAGACAGAGCTATGGCGGGAGCCAACCACGACTGGGGGCTGGCCAGGGAGGACAGTAGTGCTATGGGTGGGGAGCACAGCTGTCCCGAGGCCACCAAGATTGGGAGTGTGGAAGGGCGGGTCCACCCCCAGGGCTGAATGGGCGGCCAAAGAGGCCAAGACGATGCTGGGAGCAGGGGCCAGTGACAGGACACGGTGCGGTGTGACCAGGTCAGCCTCTAAATGTGGATTCTCAGACTTTGGGAGCTTCTGTCCCAACACTCTGCCTCCTCCCCTCCCACCCCATTCATTCTGGACCAGCCCCCATATCCCATCTTGGTGGAATGTTTTGTGAGCTGAGAATAGCCATTGCCAGGGTCAAGGAAGGGAGGGTCGCCAGGGACTAATTGCCCTAAATAAATGAGCAATTAAGGCTCTTACAGGAAGAATTCAGACCCCCACACCCACCACCCTGAAAGATCACCATGGCAACCGCTACTGGCGCTACCCCAGGAAAGGCTGAGCCACTTGGTTGGCCCACATTGCTGTCATCGGACAGTGGAGGGTGGAGAGGGTGTGGCTTCAGTCAGGGGAAGCAGGAAGGGCAGGGGTGACTGGTGTGACTTTCTGGTTAAGGTCTCTGGGCAACTTCTCCCATTCAGACCGTGGAGAAGAGGGGAAGAGTATGGTGCACACTCCATGGCAGTCTCATCCAATCCCCACAGCCTGCAGGACCGAGGCCCCTGTGTCAGGGGCTGGGGTTGTGAGGAGTTGCCAGGAGAAGCAGACCCTGCCAGGTGCCCATCTCCTCTCAGCACCCCTCCCCCCGACACACTTCCTGTAATGGCGTCTCCAATGGGGAGGCCATTAGTCCTGCTTAGGGCAGCACCTAAGTACTGTGGCTGATAAATATAACATGAGCCCATCGATTAGAATCCTCCTAGTCCTACAGCAGCTCAGCTCCCTAATGGCTCCCCTCCCCTCAGCACACTGACTACCTACCTCTCACCCCCCACCCCAGGCTGATTTTCTGGTTTACTTGAGGCTGTGGGGCAAACATGAGAGGAGCAGAAGTGAGGTGATGGGGGCAACACCCAGAGCCCAGTCAAAGGGGCCGCTGCTTGGAGACAGGCTGGACTGGTCTGGGCCCTGAGGCAGCCTGGAAGCCCCTCTGTCAGTTAGGGGCAGCTAGGGGAGGAGCTGCCCGTGAGTTCCCGGGGCCCCAGCCCTGCAGTAGGACATGGAGCAAGGAAGGCAGAGGGCCCCTGCTTTCTGTGAGGCACAAGACACAGCTCTTGCCCTTGGGGGCTCCCCTGGTAACTCCTCAGAGAAACCTGCAGTGATGCCAGCTCTGGCCTTGTCACCACACCCTCTTCTCCCTGGCATCTCCCGCCCAAGCCCCCGCTGCACCTGTCTCAGCCCAGCCAACCCTCTCTGTCTTCATTTCACCCATCTCCAGGGCGTCCACACTTTCTCATCAGATCAGAGTTCTGAGGGCAGGGGCTGTGTCTCCTGCATCAGCTTAGGGCCCCTAAGGGGTAGGGACTGTCTTCCCCAGGGTGGGGGCTCTGGAAGTCATGAGCCTTTTCCCCCAAACCACCAGATCTGGACTGAGGACTTCACAGGGTAGGGTCTGCCGCACTCCCCCGCCCCCACCGTAAGGTAATCAAACCAATTAGTCCTTCAGACTTGTTAACCATCAGTGCTGGGTGGGAGCTGAGACAGCAGAGTGAGACAGCTCTGCCACACCTCCCCCAAGCCTGAAACCCCTCGAGGCTTTGGCCTGCTGCTCAAAGACGTCTGGAAGGGCCTTGGCAGGAGGTGCAGGCACAGCCCCTGCCTGGGCGCCAGAGGGGGCTTGCTGGGTGGGTGGGGGCTCGGGCCTGGGAGGAGGCCTGTGGTTTTGCAGAGCTGTGTCTCTGGATGGAGGCTGCCCACAGAATCCTCTAACAGGAAGGCTGAGCTAGGCTGGCTGCAGCCAGGAAGTGAATCCTTAATGTGCCTCTGGCCTTGCTGCTGTGCAAACTCACCACTTAAACACTCAGCAGGCTGGGTGGGGACCAGCCACAGAGCCTGCCTTCCTGGGGGTGGGTTTGGTGCCACAGCACGCTGTGTGCCAGGGATGCCGGGTGTCTGTAGGTGACGCCGTGTGTTCTTCTGGGGTACCTGTCTGCCTAAGTAACATTGTATGAGAGGGGTGGGTGTGCAAGAGGCCAAGGGTGAGGCTGGCCCATTCTCTGCTGTGTCCCCTGTCCCCACCCCATGCCTCTCTTAAGAGATGTGTTTTTGTAGTTTGGGAGTTCAGGCACCATTCTTCTCATGCGCATGTCTAGTTGCAGCTGTAGGGATGGTGATTAGGTTACAAGAACTTCCTCACGGGCACTGGGTGGGAGACTAGGACGAGCAACGCTTAGGGAAGTGAAGGTGCATTAGCACGTGTTCTTCAGAGAAACAGAACCAACAGAAGAAAGAAAAGGAGAGAGAGAGGAAGGAAGGAAGGAAGGAAGGAAGGAAGGAAGGAAGGAAGGAAGGAAGGAAGGGAAAGAGAAAGGAAGGAAGGAAAGGAAGGAAGGCGAAAGGAAGGAAGTAAGAAGGAAGGAAGGAGAAAGGAAGGAAGGAAGAAGGAAGGAAGGAGAAAGGAAGGAAAGGAAGGAAAGGAAGGAAGGAAGGAGAAAGGAAGGAAAGGAAGGAAAGGAAGGAAGGAAGGAAGGAAATAGAGATAGATATAAACACACACACACTCACACATAATACAGAGATTTATTCTAAGAAATTGGCTCACTTGATTATGAAGGCTGAGAATTCCCATGATCTGCTGTCTACAAACTGGAGGCCAAAGCAGGTTGGTGGTATAGTTCCAGTCCAAGCCCAAAGGCCTTAACCAGGAGCACTGGTGGTGCAGGTTCCAATCAAAGGACAGGAGGACCAATGTCCTAGTTCAAGCATTCAGGTAGAAGAGTGACTTCCTCCTTATCCGTGTTTGTTTCATCCAAGTCTCTGATGGACTGCATGGGGCCCACCAACACTGGGGACGGCAATCTGCTTTCATCAGTCTACAGACATGACACAAATGTCAATGTCACCCAGAAACACCCTCACGGATACACCAAGAATAATGTTTAACTAAATATCTGGGCACCATGTGACCCAGTCAAGTTGACACATAAACCATCACAGGATCTCCCCTTTGAAGAAGTTTCTGGAAGGGGCGTTGGCTCTGGGAGACATGGATAAAAGGATAAGGGATGGGCAGATTCTGCTTACAAGTTGTCTTGGCTCAGGCTGCCGTACCAAAACAGCACTGACTGGGTGGCTTAAACAAGTGAAATTGGGCCCGGGACAGTGGCTCACGCCTGTAATCCCAGCACTTTGGGAGGCCGAGGTGGGCAGATCACCTGAAGTCAAGAGTACGAGACTAGCCTGGGCAACATGCCAAAATCCTGTCTCTACTAAAAATATAAAAATTAGCTGGGCGTGGTGGCACATGCCTGTAATCCCAGCTACTCGGGAGGCTGAGGCAGGAGAATCTCTTGAACCCAGGAGGTGGAGGTTGCAGTGAGCCAAGATTGCGCCACTGCACTCCAGCCTGGGTGGCAGAGTGAGACTCCGTCTCAAAAAAAAAGCAACAAACAACAACAATAACAAAAACCAGAAATAGATTTTCTCACAGTTCTGGAAGTTGGAAGTCCAAGACCAAGGTTCCAGCCCATTCAGTGTCTGGTGGGGGCTCCCTTCCTGGCTGCCTTCTTGCTATGTCCCCACAAGGCCCTTCCTTGGTACATGTGCTAAGAGGTGGAAGCGGGCAGGCAGAAGGGGGATGTGGGGGCAAGAAGAGCTAGGGGGTGCTGGGAGAGAATGTTCTAGTGTCTTTTCCTCTAATAAAGGCACTAATCCTGTGGCATCGGGGTCCCACCCTAATGACCTCATGTAACTTTAATGACCTCCTTAAAGACCCCGTCTCCAAATACAGTCCCACTGTGGGTTAGGACTTTAACATAAATTTTGAGGGACATAGTTCAGCACTAAGTAAGGAATATCTCTCTCTTTTCCCCCGACATTGCACCCTCGCTTTAAAAGATAAGCTTGTTCATATTTCCCATTCCAACTGGCCAAGCAAACTACCTCCTGTCTCTTCCCCACCTCCTCACCCCTTCTCCCTTCTCTCCCAGCCTCCCCTTCCCCAGCCTCTCTCTGATTCTGAGGCTGGGGCTGGGGCAATCAAGAGGCTTCAATAGCATGAATTCAGCCCCCAGCCTGGGCTATATTTAGCCTAGTGGCTCAGACACTGGACAAAGCCACTTCCAAGAGGCTGGTGGGGACAGAGTTGAGAGGAGGCTGCCCTTCCTGCCCCTTTCCCTTCCTGATATGGATACCCCTTGGTTGCCCTCCTGGGGTTACCAGGAATGCTGTTCACAGGGCATGGGCTGGGACTTTGTGTGCAGTGCGTTCTATTTCTAGATCATCCGCTGGGAAGGGAGTTCTGAGCCCCCTGCCCCAGCCTGAACGAGCACATTCTGCAGTGTTCTCCTTTCACATCCTGCCCATGCATCAGAGTCACTTGGGAGCTTTCAAACTATGGATGCCCAGGCCCCACCCCTAAAGATTCTGATTTAACTGGTCTGGGGTGAGGCCCTGGCATCCTTCTTTTTCTTTTTAAAACCTCCCCTAGGCGACTTAAATGCACTGCCAGGATGGCAGACCACGGTTCTAGATCCTTACCACTCAAAGTGTGGTTCCTGGATCAGCGGCATCGGCATGGTGGGGAAGGGAGGGCTTGGCTTGTTGGAAATGCACATTCCTAGGCCCCACCCCAGCCTGCTGAATCAGAATCTGCCTTTTAACAAGGTCCCCAGGGGATTCCAGTGCAGGCTGATGTTTGAGAATCACTGCTACAGAGCCTCGCACTGTCACGGGCAAGATTCCAGATCTGTGTCTCCAAGGATTTTGGTCAGGCTGGAGCAGCGAAGGGCCCTGGTGCTCATCCTGCCTGTCCCCGCTTTCTTCTTAGGACAAGATTCTGGTTTCTTGGGATTTATATCCTGTGGGGGATGTCTGGGTCCATTTCTCCCAGGCCCAGATGGAGCCAATCTAAATTCTCAAGTTTCGGTTAGCTGAGAGCGTCTTACACGTAATTCACACTTTGCCTTTACCCAAAACGTTTCCCGACTGTCAATAAGACAAAATGCAGAGTCCTTAGAAGAGCATGGAGGCCCCGCCAAGGTACAGAGCCTTACTTACTCCTGCCGCTATCCCCACCCAACACCCAGCACTAGAACCAGACCCAGCACCTCCTGGCTGCCAAAATCCATACTGCTCCCTTAAGGGTGCCTCCTTCTCACTAGAGCATTTTGCATTCGTTGTTCCCTTAGCTGGAATGGCTTTAACTCTTTTTTTTTTTTTTTTTTTTGAGACAGAGTCTCGCTGTGTCCCCCGGGCTGGAGTACGGTGTCATGACCTTGGCTCACTGCAACCTCTGACTCCTGGGTTCAAGCAGTTCTCCTGCCTCAGCCTCCCAAGTAGCTGGGACTACAGGCGCCTGCCACCACTCCCAGCTACTTTTTGTATTTTTAATAGAGACAGGGTTTCACTATGTTGGCCAGGCTGGTCTCGAACTTCTGACCTCATGATCTGCCCACCTTGGCCTCCCAAAGTGCTGGGATTACAGGCGTGAGCCACTGCACCCAGCCGGCTTTATCTCTTCTTTTCCTATCTGTTTAATAGGTTCCTATTTATCCTTCAAGTCTCAGATAAGGTCACCTCCTCTGGAACGCCCTCCTTAGTCCTTCAGGCACAGCAAGTGTTCCCATGGCTATTTGTACAGGCCGCACTCCTGGCACCTATTACATTGTGTCTGTCTATCTCTATCTCTTCCACTAATCTCTTCAATCAGAGAGGCAGTACCATTCATTTTGTAACTCTGGTACCTTAGCCCAGCACCTGGACAGAAGTAGAAGTAATAATGATAATAATAGCTAACATTCATTGAGTGTTCATTCTGTACTAGGCAACATACAAACCACTTCCTATGTATTATAACATGTATTCTCACAGCAGCCCTACAAGATAGATAATTTATTATCCTCATTTTATTGATGAGAAGTCTGAGGCTCAGAGAAGTGAAGCAACGTGCCCAAGGTCACACAGGAAATCATGGCAGAACTGGGATTTGAACTCAGTCTGTCAGGCTCCAGAGCTCATGTTATTTACATTCTATGGCCACTCAACAGAGCTCCCGAGATGGATGATGGACTAATGAATGAACAACTCAATGACTCCTAGGTAGGAATTTCCTAGTCACCTATTCATCAACACGTTCTTCTTCACTGTTACCAATCTCCTCTTTCTATCTTCCTTGTTATCTTCATCAGCAAGAATCCTTTGTAGGAATCAAGCAATGAACTGGTTCTGGCTCAGTTGACCTGTTGCAGGGATCAGGATTCTATTCTCTGGTTTCTGTTTTTGGTGAAATGAATCTCGGGATTTAGACTGCTTGGGTGCAAATCCTGGCTCTACTGCTAACTACCTGAACAACCTTGAGGTGGGTTACTTCACCTCTTCCAGCCATTGAGCAAGTCACTTAACCACACTAAGCTTCTGTTTCCTATATTGGCAATAGTAATGGTACTTACCTCTTAGTACAAGGATTAAATGAGATAATGCACGTAAAGTTCTGGCCCCTAGCAAAAGCTCAGTTAATGTTTGCTATTGTTATTCTCCATGGCCTGACAGGAGTGCTACTGGGGGAAGGTGAACTGCCTGGTTCAGACTTTTCCCCTCATTCTGCCAGAAGGTCAGGGATAGCCACATCCCAGGACACCAATCTTGGTGAAGAAGATGGTTGTCACGTGGTGCCAGAATTCCTTTACTCAGCTATGCTTCTCCCTGATAAATCCACGAAGACCTCCTGAAGGGGAGAGGAGAATTTTGAGATTTCTGGACATATTATTCAAGAGATGGCTCAAAGGGCTGAGGACTGAGGGCGCAGGGAAGGAGGCAAGGGTCCCTGAGCCTGCGGCCACCACAAGCTCCAACAGATGCTCTCTCCTGGCTGGCCGCCTGCCCGCATCTCCACTCACCCAGCAGCACTGTGGGTGCTGTGTTAAAACCTGGAGGAGACCCCTCACATCATCCAACCCTCATGCCTTCCTTCTTGGCCCTGGGACAGACCCTTGTTGGCACCATCCCCTGAGCGGGCACCGAAAGGACAGAGAGCAGGAAGAGGGGACCTTTGTCCAAGCCCCAGTGGCAATGGCTCCTCGGGTCAGGGCTGGGCCAAGGGGCCAATGCACAGCCTCCTCCCTTCATCCTTCTCTGCCCCATGAGGAATGTCTTCTCAGACTCACCAGCTTGGCGGTTGACTCCGCTTCACAGAGGGGGCTGTGTGTCCTGCCATCTAGGCTCCTCTGAAGCCCCCATTGTCGGGCCGGGGGGACTGGGGCAGGCAGGGGCCACAGCTCAAAGGCCTGAATGTTCTCAGAGGTGGGAAGGCCGAGACGCTTCCCGGAAGCATTGGGTCAGGGGACACCTGGCTCTTTTCTGTCTCTCTGCACTGAGCCCTGGCTGGCCACAAAGAAGGGTTCCCAGGAAGTGGGACAGTTATGGGACATCCTCTGCATTTGCCTGCGTTGGGTCAAGTTGTTCGTGAATCTGGCAGATGGGCTAGAGAAGGGGGAAAAAACCCAAAAACATATAGTTAAAATAATGTAGGCTATTTTTGTAAAGTCCTGCTGAAGACCAGGCATGCTACCATGGATTTCACAACCATCACAACCCACCTTGAAACAGCATGATAATTATCATCCTCCGGATACTGCAGATGGGAAAATGAGACACGACGACATTCAGTGAGCTGCCCACAGTCACACACGCAGTAAGGGACAGAGTTTCCGGGTTGAATCCAGGAAGATTCATTGCAGCGCCCCTGTCTCCAATGACTTTGCAAACCAGGAATGGCAGAATGCTTATGGGGAACACAAAGATCAATAATGCCCACCTTGGCCGGGTGCAGTGGTTCATGCCTGTAATCCCAGCACTGTGGGATGCTGAGGTGGGGGATGGCTTGAGCTCAGGAATTTTTTTTTTTTTTGAGACGGAGTCTCACTTTGTCGCCCAGGTTGGAGTGCAGTGGTGCGATCTCAGCTCACTGCAACCTCTGCCTCCCGGGTTCACGCCTCTCAAGTAGCTGGGACTACAGGTGCGTGCCACTGCGCCCGGCTAATTTTTTGTATTTTTAGTAGAGATGGGGTTTCACCGTGTTAGCCAGGATGGTCTCATCTCCTGACCTTGTGATCTGCCCCCCTTGGCCTCCCAAAGTGCTGGGATTACAGGCGTGAGCCACTACGCCCGGCCGAGCCCAGGAATTTAAGACCAGCCTGGGCAATGTGGCAAGACCCCATCTCTACAAAAATTTTAAAAAAGAGCCAGGTGTGGTGGTGCGCGCTGTGGTCTCAGCTACTCAGGGAAGCTGAGGTGGGAGGATCACTTAAGGCCAGGAGGTTGAGGTTGCAGTGAGCCATGTTTGCACCACTGCACTCCAGCCTGGGCAACAGAGCAAGACCCTGTCTCAAAATAATAATAGTAATGCCCATCTTTCGCCCTTCAACAACCCCTGAGGCACCTGTAAGGATCCCACAAGTCTCCCAAGCACAGCTGAAAATCCTGTGCTAAATCTTCTCCCAGGTTCCTTCCTTAGTGGGGTCTCCAACCTCTGGTTCTTGATTGCTTTAGTCTGGGGCCTGCTTGGAGGCAAAGGACAATGCCCACCCACCCCTCTCTGCCCACCCACCTCTTTACTGCAGCTCCACCAGCTTCCACCAGAGCCCCTTCCAGGTTGGGTGGAAAGTACTAGTGCATTTTTATTCTGGGGCATGAAGCCAGCACTGCTGGAGGAAATAAAGGCTCTGAAAGGAAAATACAAGATGGTTTTGATAAAAGCACAAAGACTTGCTCATCTAACCACGTGTGGTCCATTTCAAAGTAATCATTCCAAGAGGCCCCCAACACTTTGGGAAATTCCTGCTCTGGGTCAATCTTTGAGCCAGCAGCTCAGGCTTCTGGCAATCCTGGACAGAGCCAAAGCTCCCTGCGATGATGGGTGAACCTGAGTTTTGGGGACAGCCAGGAGCCACTTGAGTCCAGCATGGCAAGTGAGAGGAGTCTCCTCCAGTTGGACAGGTAAGCATCGCTCAGAACATAGCCACAGGGCAGGCATTAGCCTCTGTGCAGTGCCAGGTGAGGTGGCAGTGGGCGTGACCCAAAGATGATCAGGGGATTCAGGACATTCGCTGTTCAGTGAGGACGAGACCCATCCCGGAGCAGTCTAGGGCAATGTGGACAACACATGTGTGGCCTCCTGCAGGGTGGGTCTTCCGTCTATAGGAGGCTCTGGGAGAGGGCAAAGAGTAGAGAAAGTGCTGTTACAAGACTCAAAATCAAGTATGTCCAGCATGTTGAGAGGGGCTTATAAAATCCAGGATTGCTTCCTGAAGGAGGTAGGCTTTGCCCTGGGCTTAAAAGGATAGGTTGGGTTTGGACAGAGTTGAAAAGGAAAGGGATTACAGGTGGAGGGTTCAAGCTGGTTGGTGCCATTTTGATTAAAATAAATCAGTCAATAAAACAAACCCTAGATGAGCATAGTTGTCACAGGAGGTTGAGAGGTACTGCAAAGTCACGTTTAAAGTTCTGGCTGAGAAGTGAGACTTAAGTGCATCTAACCTCCACCATTTACTAGCTGTGTGGCCTTGGGCAGATGGCTTAATCTCCCCTAGTCTCGGTTTCCCCATGTGAAAACTGAAGATAATAATAGTGGCTTTCTCCTAGGAAGTTCTGAGAAGCTGGTGCTTGGTTACCAGCCCATGGTAAGGGCCCAGCCAGTGTCAATGACATCATCTCCTTAAGAGGCTCCTAAAGAGACCAGGAGACTTAGTTCTCAAAAAAGGGTCCCAAGCTACTCTATGAGTCATGGAAAACAGGTGAGATGCCACCTGCCCTTCTCCCAACAGGGCTAGTGGGGAGGAGAGGATCCTTGTTGTCCTTGGAAGTCTATCATCACAGCTTTGGTACACCGTCCCTGGGGGTGTCTCCTGCTTCCAGTACATCAACAAATCCTGTGGGTTCTTCTAAAACAATTCTCCCACCCTTGCTCTCCTCTCTGCCTCCAACCCAAAAGCAGCAGCCTCCTGAGGGTTCACCCTGGCCTGGTTTCTCCCCTCACCAATCCTCATCCTCACCATGGCCTCCAGAATGATCCCCCCAGGGCAGAGCAGATCATACCTTTCTCCAGCTCAAAACCCTTCCATGGTTCCTACAGCTTGCAGAATCAAACCCAGCCCTACCTACCTTTCCAGGCTCCTTTCCAGACCCTTCGGTCACACTGGGCCAACAACCTTCAGTTCCATTTGCCTTAAAAGTCCTTTCTCCCTTCTCTGATGGTTAAATCCTAGACATCCTTAAGTTCCGGTGCAGACACCTCCTCCCTAGAGTCCCCCCAGACTCCACTCCTCAGTAGGGGCTGTAGCTCATTCATGGCCATCTTTTTCTATAACTGGGCGTGGACTATGCATGAAAGCAGGGGCCCAAGTCTGCAACCGCCCAGAAGGACTGTCAGGGACCACCTTCAGGGCTGACATTACTGCTGAAGGAGCCTGTACCCCACAAAATCCCTGGAAGAGAACAGGGTGGGGCTGCAGAAACCTCTACAGAACCTGGCATGGATGCCAGCAGCCCGGATACAGCCCAGGCGGCTGTGTTGGCACCACTCTGCTGCCGGAGATGAGGGTGAGACAAACAGCAATTAGCCAAGCACAGGCTGGGCTCGCAAGGCTAATTACCAATTAGACGGGGCCGAGCGATTAGCAACAAGAAAGAGACAGTCAGCAAATAGTCACTGGCGTGGCAAAGCGGAAGATGGGAGAGGGGGTCATCTCTGTTTCTGCCAACAGGCCTGGCCTCCTGGCAGTTAGTGTAGCTCTGTTCTAGGGGAAAGGGTTTCCAGCAATGCAGGGGACTGGGGAAGGACCTGAGACCCTCTCAGGGGACTTGGGCAGGTTTCGAGGTTTCGCCTTCTTTTTGATTCCCAGAATTATCTTCAGAGTGGGGCTCAGAGTGCTTCTAGGTGGTGCGGGGGTGATGCTGGTGGGAGTTTTGACACACTTGGCCAGGTGAGCTCAGTGGAACCTCAGAACCTCAGAGCAGTTGGAGCCTCCTTGCCAGACGCCCATTGGGATGCATTTGTGTCTGGAGTTTTGCCTGGCGTGGCTGCAGGGAGGGAGGGAGGGAGGGAGGGGGGCCAATAGCTTCCTTCCTCTCATCTTGGCTCAGCACTTCTTCACTATGTCTCCTCTCTCTCCCTCCCCTCCCCTCCGCTTTTCTCTTTTTCTCGCTCCCTCCGCTTTTCTCTTTTTCTCCCTCCCTCCGCTTTTCTCTTTTTCTCCCTCCCTCCATCCCTTCCTCTATCCCTCCCTCTATCTTCTCTGTCTCTCCATTGCTTACCTCTCTGGCTTTCTGTCTTTATCTCTGGCTCTCTTTGAGTCTCACTCTCCCACCCTCCCTGAATCCCACGTGGACCCCACAGTCCCTGCTTTCACTTAGGGTGGGGTCTCCTCCACCGCAGGCAGAATTGAGACTGTACAGATACAATGAGTTCCTGATCGTCAGAGCCAGGCCATTCTGGGGCGAGCTGTTCCTGGGCTGAGAGAGGGTGGAAGGGGGAATGGGCCTCCTCCTGCTTTGGGATGCTTATGAGGGAAACAGTGATGTGTTTGAATGATCCTACAAGAAGGCTAGATCGGCCGGGCACAGTGGCTCACACCTGTAATCCCAGCACTTTGGGAGGCCAAGGCAGGTGGATCACCTGAAGTCAAGAGTTTGAGACCAACCTGGCTAACATGGCGAAACCCTGTTTCTACTACAAATACAAAAATGTAGCCGGGTGTGGTGGCAGGCACCTGTAATCCCAGCTACTTGGGAGGCTGAGGTCGGAGAATTGCTAGAACCCTGGGGCGGAGGTTGCAGTGAGCCGAGATCGTGCCACTGCACTCCAACCTGGGCGACAGAGTAAGACTTGTCTCAAAAAAATAAAAAATAAACAATAAAAGAAGAAGAAGAAGGCTAGATCATAGGACTCCACCTCAGACAGATTCAGAGCCAAAATCAAGTTCAACTCAGAGTCTGGTTACTAGTCTCCACCTGCCATTCACTTCTTACCAGTCCTTGGTCTACTTGGAGCCTGGGGGCCCAGGAACCTCAACCTGCTGAAATGGCAGGACTTCCTGAGTCCAGATGGGCCTTCCCAGGCTGGGCCTGCACAGGGTGGGTGGTGGTGGTGGTGGTGGTGACAGGTGCACTATGTGTCTTTAGGGGGTTGGGCACAAGCAAACCAGTGCAACCTGTCTCAGCCACTACCTACCAGGTCTGTGTTGTAGACCAGACCTTCTGGGGCCCATGGAAATTAGAAGGAAAGGACACCACTCTCCCAGAGATGGGATGACTCATAGGGATAGGGATGGGAGAGGAGAGGGGGTTCAATGAGGGGAGAGATTCAGTGAGGAAAGAGGTGGGAGGTCCATTAGTGAAGAGGTCTCTGAAGGAAGATGAGGGCTCTGATCTGGAAACAAGCTCAGGAATTGCAGACCTGGCCAAAAGACCTGTGTGTGCATCTCTGTTAATCTTGGCAGCTTCCACCACAGGCGCACCACACAGGACATCAAAGCACCCTGGGCTCTCATCCCAGTGTAGGTGGGGCTCCAGGGGCTGCCCCTGCCCCCAGGGACAGGTGGCACATCCCTGCTTCCCCCCACTTTTGCTATGTCCGGAGCCCCCCCACCCCGGAAGGTGGAGATCTCCCTGGCTTGCTTGGGGAAGAAAAGAATGGAGCATCTGCCAGCAGGAATGCAGAAGAAGAAAGGGAGGGTGCGTCCTGGGGGGAGCACGGGGGAGTGTGTGCTTGGATGAGGAGGGTAGTGCCTGGGCTTATAGTCCTGTGTGTGCAAGTGTGTGCCTGCCCCTCGCCCCCACAGACCACACAGTTCCCCACTCCCTCCTGCTGTGGTCAGAAGGCCGATGACCAGCCCTGTGGTCAACATCTCTGGGCTCTGAACTCACCCCTCAGCTATGCCCCCTGGACAATGGAGTTCTTTCTGCACAAGATGGGCACGAGGGACCCTGTCATGGACTAGTGACCTGAGGGACACGGCTGCCCCAGGGCCTGTCCCAGCTTTGGTCACTCTTGTGGACATTGGCTGGCCTTGAGCCAGGGTGGACCAAAAAGAAAGAGACCTCTCCTTTTTGCCTGTCCCAGGAAGGCTTCCTGGAGGAGGCAGTTCAGTGCTCCCCCCAACCCTATTACATGCCAACCTATGGGTTTTTAGCTGGCATGCATGAGGCCCCTTCAGCACAATCAGGAGATTGAACAGGCACCTGCCGGGAAGCTTACCTGTCTTCCGCGTCAACACTCAGGTGCCTTGTGAGTAAACACCAAGTGGATGGCTGGGAGTTCAGCTAGAGGAAAAAACGAAATCCAGATCTGATGGGAGAGATGCTCCTCTGCCTGCAGGGAACCAGTCTGGGAACAGCCTTTGAGGTTGGGAGGGGGCAGATGAGGAAAGGGCTCCTCCTATCAAGAGAAAACTAGAAGGGCTTCCTGGGGGGAAGATCAGGAGTACTGCTCAGATAGGGATTGTCTGGGCCTGGGGAGATACCTTGTAGGGACTGAATGGAGGGTGAAGGTGCAGGGAAGAGCTTCAGGATGGCCCCAGAACTGGCATAGAGATGCCGGTCTCAGCCCCGCGGTCACACAGAGCAGGAGGAGGAAAGCACACCATCTTAGCCCAGGTTTCTGACCTGAGCCCAAAGCCCTTTCACATCCTCTTCCCCCTTCCCCTGCAACCCACACCCTTGGGCGGCCAGAGATCAGTGGGGGTCAGGAAGCGCCATTCCAGCCGCTCAGCGCCCTCGGCCGGACAGCTGTTCTGCGCAGCTGCTGGGGGCTCTGGGGGCTGCGGCGGATTTGATTTGATTCAGGCCCCAAAATAGCCATTGTAGCAGGAAGCGGCCCCTTCCCCCATGCACTCCAGGACGCTCCATCCGGGGGCTGAGTTGACACCTTAGAAGTCCTGCCCCCTCCCCGTCCCCCCTCACTGACCCCCTCGTCTCCGGAGACCCACTTTTTTTTCCCCTTAGCCGGCAGCCGTTCTCCTCCTTGCGCCTCCCCTCTGTCCAGTGCATCTCCACACTCCCCTCCTCCAGGAAGCCTGCCCTGGTCACCCCTGCCCC
The DNA here is from genome assembly GCF_006542625.1 of Nomascus leucogenys. Lineage (NCBI taxonomy): Eukaryota > Metazoa > Chordata > Mammalia > Primates > Hylobatidae > Nomascus > Nomascus leucogenys. The sequence goes on from NW_022095769.1 coordinate 2,054,094, forward strand.
CACCGCGCCTGTCCCGGCTCTGTGCCCACACACGATCCCAGGTCTCTCCCACCCCAGCCCTGCTCTTTGGGGGCCATCAGGGGGAAGTCTAGGGCTGGGGGGCCTGTGGCCAGGCACGGGCGGGCTGCGGAGGGCACACAAAGACGTGGGCTGCCCTGGCCTTTGATGAGTAATCGCTGTTCCCTGGAGCCACGATTCCACTCGGTCACTTCAGCCCCCTGGCCCCCTCCCCCATCCAGCTCCTCAAATAAGACTCGTTTTTGTTCTGAGGACACAATGCGAGAAAATGTCACCCAGGGGGCGTGCCCCCCGGCCCCAGCCCTGACAACCAGAGCTCTTAATCACCCTGCCTCCTTCCCCTGCAGCGTCCCTCCAGCAGCTGGCTGAGCTGCGGGAGGGGGTAGGAAGAGGGGCAGCGGAACCAGTTACCACCTTCTGGGACTGAGACTTCTTCCAGCTTGAGGTCTTAGACGTTCATTTGCCTTCCTCCCTTCACTTGATTGGTAGCTGGGTGTGCGGCCCCTGCACCAGCACCTCACAAAGGCCTGGACCTTGGTGCTGGGTTCTTGGTTCTGTCTCCACCAAAGCCCACGAAGTTCCTCAAAACAGAAGAGGTGGAGGGGAGCCTCAGAAGTGCACCAAAAGTTCTGGAAGGTGGCTGCACCAGAGAACTGCGTCAAAGCTTTGATAAGTGCTGTAAGAAAGTGAAAGAGAGTGTAGAGGGTGATGGTGAGGGGCAGGAGGTAGTGTCGTCTCTCCAGCCAGGATGTCAGAGATGATCTTTGAGCTTATCTGAGATGATCTTTGAGCTGAGACCTTGATGGAAAGTGGAGCTGGTTTGCACAGATTTGGGGAGAGAGCCTCCTATGCAAAGGCCCTGTGGCCTGTGGTGGTGTTAAGGATTGGCTTGGGCCGGGCGCGGTGGCTCACGCCTGTAATCTCAGCACTTTGGGAGGCCAAGGTGGGTGGATCATTTAAGGTCAGGAGTTCAAGACCAGCCTGGACAACACGGTGAAACCCCGTTTCTACTAAAAATCCAAAATTAGCCGGGTGTGGTGGTGCCCGCCTGTAATCCCAGTTACTTGGGAGTCTGAGGCAGGAGAATCAAACCTGGGAGGTGGAGGTTTTTTTTCTGTCTCAGAAAAAAAAAGCAGCGGGGGGGCGGGGGGGTGGGGATTGGCTTGGAGGGACAAACCCTCCTTCCTCCATTATCTCTCTAAACATCCCTTCATTTGCCCCAAATAAATACAGTCTTTATTGCCTCTCCCCAAATATAGTCTAAGTAAGAAAGATATGCTTGCTATGTAGACCCAGCTTCTAGAAAAGTTCCCCAGCTCCCTTTCCAACCAAAGGCTGCCTCTAAACTACTATCCAGAACAGCTGAAAACTTCACTGTGGAGGCCTTTCCCCCTCTTGATTCCCACATCTCATACACCAGCCAGTCTGCTCTTCTCTTCCTCCAGTACCTACGCCCACCTGCCCACTTTTCTCTCTCTCCACCGCCACTCCTCCCCCGAATACCATTCCTCATTTGTGCACTTCAGCAGCCTCTATCTGGTCCCTCAGCTCCACTTTTGTCCTCTATGATGCATTTTCCATGGAGCAGACAGAGCAATCCTTATAAAATGAAAATCAGATCACGTCACTCCCTTGCTTAAAAGCCTCCAAAGACTTCTCATTGCTTTGAGAATGAAACACAAATTCTCCTGTAAGTAAAAGTAGGGAGGATGGAAGGATTCACATAAGATAAATGTTTATGGATTCTCACTGTATATGAGAAAGGGACCAAAAAATAGTCAGATGACAATGACAACAATATATCATTCTAAGGAGTATGATTGATCGATTAAATCTGTGTACCTGAGATCCAGTAAGAGAGAAAACATCCCAATTCTATATTTTTGGTTCCCAAAGCCCTACTTGGTCTGGTCTCCACCCATGTCCCCCATCTCATCTCCTACCATTTTCCCTCTCCCTTGCTCAGTGGGCTCCAGCAGAGAAAAAAGGAAGAGTGCAATTGAGCGTGCCATTTCCCAGACCATTCATGCATATGCATTCATTCATTCATTCAGCACATGTGGGAAATCCCTACTACACATCAAGTATTGGTTAGATGTGGAGGAACAGAGCTAAATAGGGGCTTACAGTCTAGTGCAGGAGGCAGACAGATTATAAAGAAATACAAGAGGAGTGATGGAAACCTTGCCTGGGACACTTAGGAAAGGCTGAACTGCCTTGAGCTCAGTCTTCAAGGAGAAGTCCGAGTTCACCAAGCAAAAATCAGGGTCGTAGTTCTTGGCTGAGGGGACAGCGTTTGCAAAGGCAAGAACCGTGAAAGAGCACAGGCAGATCAGAGGGTGGGGAGCAATGTGGTGTGGACGGGCCCAGGAGCATGCTGGGAAATGAGCTTGGACTGGGAAGCAAGGGTCAGACCATGAATGGACTTGGAAGCCTCATTAGGACTTTGGATTTATCTTTAGGCCACGAGGCTACAGCCAAGATTTTAAAGCAGAGATGTGCATAATCAGATTTGTGCTTTAGAAAGAGCTCTCTGGCAGCAGCAGAGATAGATGATAGATTGGAGAGAGGACAGACTGGAGTCAGAGAGACCAGCCGGTTCCGGAAAGAAAGGATGAAGGCCTGAACTAGGGCAGGGGCAGCGGGAAAGAGGAGAGGTGGGCACGTTCAAGGTAAGCCTGTCTGGACTTCATGGCCACATGAATCTGGAAAGAGAAAGTGCAAGAAGGGAAGGGTTGATATTTACACCCAGACTTCAGGCTTGGGGGATTGGGAGGGTGCTGCGCCACCGCTGAAATGGACAGCAGCCTGGAGTGGGGGTGGACAGCTAAGCCTTGGGCACATTGGGGTGCAGGTACCCGAGGGACGTGTGGGTGGAGAGATCTGGTTGAGTTGGAAACACAGTCTGTGCTTGGAAATAAAACATGCCTTGGAGAGAGAGGCCCAGGTGATGCCAAGAGTGTGGATCTTGGCAGAGGTCGCCTAGTTTCCCAGGGACTCTTCCTCTCACACCTGCCAGAGGAATGTCCGTGCATTGGGGGTGAATGTAGGGGCAGGAAGCTCTGTAATGGGACTGGCTGGTGGTGTGCACTTGCAGAAATCAGGAAAGGCGGAGGGTAGAGGGGAAGGGGCAGTACTAGGAATCACCGGACTTCAAAATCCCCATAGTGATGCCTCAGAAAACATCTGGCTAAACAAAGCTTGCATTTTACAGATGAGAAACGGAGGCTCAGATGGGTAGAATGACTTTATGCAAACTGCTCCCCTAGTTTGCCCACACTCTGGGTTGGCGAGGTGAAGTTAAGATTTGCTTTTGACTTACGCACAATCTGTATTTCTGTAGAGCTGGAGTCCCACTGCCCACCACCACGTATGGCAGAGAAGGAGAGAGCCAGAGCCCAGGTCAAAGGGGAAGAGATCCGGGGGAGGCTGGGTGACCTGCTGACCACTCTCCCTTCCCACCTGCTGAATGCTCCCTGTTCCTAGACTGGGGGGGTGGGCAGCCTGCAGTCCACTCAAGGACACTGGCTCCTCCTAGTGGACAAAAGGAGCATTACTTTTTGTCCCAGCTTGTCTTGGAAGGCAAGTCCCTGGAGCATAGGACCTCAGTACCCTCTGACCAGTCACCAAATTGGGCCCAGCTCCAGTTCTTCATCCACCAACAGAAACTCCACCTCCCCATGTAGGAGACATTCACTCTGGCCAGAGCTGAGACTTGACCCTAGCAAGATCCCTTCCCAGGCCACAACTGGGGTGCTTCCACAGTGAGGGGCAGGAGGCTTGAATCCATCCACAGCCCGCCCTGTCCCATCCAAATGCTTCTGGCAAGCCTGAGAGCTCCTTGAGGGCCAGAGTGCTGGCTTCCCCTCTGTTTCCTTAGAGTCTGACACAGTGCCTCTCGTGTACTGGGTGCTCCACATCTAGCCCCCGCCTCAGCCCTTCTGGCTACAGGTCCCTGCAGACCTGTCTCCTTCCCTGACCCCTCCACCTGACCTCAGAGGACAGAGGGGACTCAGAGCCCTTCCCAGGGCTTTGCAGCACTTCCCAGAGCCCATCTGTTTTCTTTTTCCACATGGGCTTTTAGGAGCTGAAACTGTTTGCCTATTGGAAAATCCTGGGGAGGGGAAGGGGTGTGATTTTCATGACCTTTCCTCTCTTTTTCCATGTTGAAGGCTCATACCTGTAATCCCAGCACTTTGGGAGGCCGAGGCGGGCAGATCACCTAAGGTCAGGAGTTTGAGACCAGCTTGGCCAACATAGTAAAACCCCATATCCACCAAAAATAAAAAAAAAAAAATTAGCCAGGCGGGGTGGTGCATGCCTGTAATCCCAGCTACTCAGGAGGCTGAGGCATGAGAATTGCTTGAACCTGGGAGGTGGAGGTTGCAGTGAGCCGAGATCACATGACTGCACTCCAGCCTGGGTGACAGAGCGAGACTCTGTCTCCAAAAAAAAGGAAAAAAAGTGTTAGTTGTGTGGCAATTAGAATGAAATGTCTTATCACTCCTGGCTATGACTACATTTCTGAGGATGCAAGAAGAAAAGAGTCCTGTGTGAGGAGGACATCCTGCCCTGGGGATGAGCTTGGATATGCTTGTGACAACACCTAGCACTTATATAGCCTTGAGGTGTGCTTTTTTTAAAAAATTATTATTATTTTTTTGAGATGGAGTCTCGCTCTGTCACCCAGGCTGGAGTGCAGTGGCGCTATCTCAGCTCACTGCAACCTCCACCTCCCGGGTTCACGCCATTCTCCTGTCTCAGCCTCCCGAGTAGCTGGGACTACAGGTGCCCGCCACCACGCCCGGCTAATTTTTTGTATTTTTAGTAGAGACGGGGTTTCACCGTGTTAGCCAGGATGGTCTCGATCTCCTGACCTCGTGATCTGCCCGCCTCGGCCTCCAAAAGTGCTGAGATTACAAGCGTGAGCCACTGCGCCCAGCCTTTTTTTTTTTTTTTTTTTTTTTTGAGGTGAGGGTCTCACTATGCTACTCAGGCTGGTCTTGAACTCCTGGGCTCAAGCAATCCTCCCACTTCAGCCTCTGGAGTAGCTGGGACTACAGGTGTGTGCCACTGTGCTTGGCAACCTTGAGGTGCTTTTGTGCACCGCTTTGAAGCATGAGAGCTGTGCTCATTTTGCAGAGTAGGAAACTGAGGCCAAATGTGTTGCCCAAGATCACAGAATTGGCAAAAATGATTCTCAAGTTCAGTGGCCTTTCCCTACAACAGAAGTCTCCCTTTACATGATCTGTGACCTTTCAGAAGCCTGTTTGGTTATAACCTCAGGCTTAGTGACCTGGGGAGAATGGATTCACAGGGTGGACTCAGATACAAGGTCCATATTCCCTCCCTTCCTTCTCCATCCCTCCTTCCCTTTCTTTTTTCTTTCCAGTGAATTCTGTGCTCTGTGTGTCACGCCCTGGACTCTGAAGGCCAGGAGATCCCCTCTAGTCACTTCTGTCTGAGCGTTGGCAGTTGTGCTGTGCCCTGCAGGGAGCAGCATGAAGGAAGGGAGGAGCTGATGACAAACAGCTGGTCTACCCAGGTCACTGCCCAGGAGGCCCCTGTGGACTTAGCCACAGCCCAGGGCCCTGAGATGACCAGGACGGTGTCTCCCACTCTGTGTGTGTTGGATGACAGTGGGGGGAGTAGAATGGTGTTACCGAAGTCCCTCTCCCTGGAGAGCTGGAGCCATGAAGGAGGGATGGTCTTAAAGAGGCTGCAGTTGTTACTGCCAAAAACACAGCCCAAAGCAAAGGGAACAAGGAAGAAACACTCCAACTTCCCTCCCAGACCATTCCCTGCCAGGGCCTCCCATTGGCTAAAAACACCTGGAAGCAGCTGGCAAGTGAGCCAGGTTGATGTAAGCCCCAGGGACTGTCCTTTCTGCTCACAGTGCAGGACAGCAAATGCATCTGGGGATTTGAGGTTCCACCAGGAAGAACCAGCACACTCATATATACTTAGTATTCCCAGCGTGTAACACAGTGTCTGATACAGAGTAGGCACTCAAGAAATACGTGTGAAATGAATACATAGAGTAGGGGTAGTAACACCTACCCAATGAAGTGGAATAATAAAATAATAATAATATAATTTAATAATAATAATCTGGAACATCCCCGGAGCGCCAGTGCTCTGCTCGGGAAATCATACATGTGATTTTCAAAGGACAAGCATATGCCTACAGAGAAGATGTTCACTAAGCATGTTTATTCCCCTTTCCTCTCCTGAATTCATTCTGTTTTATCAAACAATGCCTGGAGACCATGTACCTTGAGCATAGCATGGCCTAAAGTATAACGGACTCAAAGATAAATTGACATGGTCCTGGCCTCCAGGAGTTTGGGGAGTGGACAAACAAGTTGAGATACAAGTGACCTAGTGCTAAGGCAGACACCTGGTGTGTGGGGAAGGCACGGCACTTCCAAATTTCACTGCAATAAAGAAAACAGGTGAGAGGAAGAGAATGAGCAGGACACAGACTCTGGGCATCCCCGTTAGCGGGGATCTGAGAGCCACTGTGGAGGAAGGCCAGGTTACTAAGGGAAGGCAGCGTCAGGACAGGAAGAGACTCGAGCCCACACTCATCCCAGAGACCAGCCGACCAGCATGCCCCTGCCTCCCTTCCTTCTTTACCTCCATCACCATGAGAAGTCCAACCCTGGGTGGGCACCCAGCATCACGCTGCCTCTCATGCCTCACACTGCTCTGCATGTCTCCAACCCCACTCAATCCCCTATTCCTCCCTGCCCCACCACGGTCCTCCCAGCTCGTCTACAGGCCCTCTGGAGCTCCTGGTCTGTGATTGGCAAATTCTCTTCTGTTTTCACCTCTGCCCAGGACACCGCCCCGCTTCCTGGTAGCCTCTTCTACAGCCTTCTCAACTGGGGCTTAGAGAGGAGTAAGAGTCGGCTGGGTGAGGTGGCTCATGTCTGCAATCCCAGCACTTTGGGCAGGCGGAGGTGGGAGGATCACCTGAGGTCAGGAGTTCGAGACCAGCCTGGCCAACATGGACAACACGGTGAAACCCTGTCTCTCTTAAAAATACAAAAATTAGCCAGGCATGGTGACAATCAATCACCTTACCCCTTACCCTAGGCAACCACCAATCTGCTTTCTGCTTTCTGACACTATAGGTTAGATTGGTCTTTTCTAGAGCTTCATATAAACAGAATCATTACAATTTACACCATTTTGAGTCTGGCTTTTTTCACTCATCATAATTTGAGATTCATTCATGTTGCTGCTTGTAGCAGTAATTCCCGTTCATTGCTCGATAGTATTTCATTGCATACCATTGATTTCCATCTATTTGTTTTTTGATAGACATTTGAGTTGTTTCCAGTTTGGGGTTATTATGAAGAAAGCTGATACAGGCCAGGCATGATAGTTCATGTCTATAACCCCAGCACTTTGTGAGGCCAAGGCAGGAGGATCACTTGAGCCCAGGAGTTCACGACCAGCCTGGGCAATATAGTGAGGCCCCATCTCTAAAAAAAAAATTTCAAATTAGCCGGACACAGTGGTGCATGCCTGAAGTCCCAGCTAGTTGGGAGGCTGAAGTGGGAGAATCACTTAGGCCCAGGAGTTCCAGGCTGCAGTGAGCAGTGATCATGCCACTGCACTCCAGCCTGGGCCACAGAGAGAGTACAAGTCTTGTATGGACATTAGTTTTTGAATAAATGTCTAGGAATGAAATTGCTGAGTTGTACAGTAAATATATGTTTAATTTCATAAGAAACTGGCAATAGTTTTTTGAAGTGATCGTGCCATTTTACACTCCCACCAGCAATGTTCCAGTTACTCTACATCCTCACCAATAGTTGGTACTGTTAAAATTTTAATCATTTTAGTGGATGTGTAGTAGTGATCTCATTATGGTTTCAATCTGCATTTTCTTTTCTTTTTTTGAGACAGAGTCTTGCTCTGTTGCCCAGGCTGGAGTGCAATGGTGTGATCTTGGCTCACTGCAAGCTCCGCCTCCCGGGTTCATGCCATTCTCCTGCCTCAGCCTCCCAAGTAGCTGGGACTACAGGTGCCCACCACCACACCCGGCTAATTTTTTGTATTTTTAGTAGAGACAGGGTTTCACCGTGTTAGCCAGGATGGTCTCGATCTGCTGACCTCGTGATCCGCCTGCCTCAGCCTCCTAAAGTGCTGGGATTACAGGCATGAGCCACCACGCCCGGCCTGCATTTTCTTGATGACTAATGATATCGGACATCTTCTCATGTGTTTGTTAGCCATTCCTATATCTTCTTTGATGAACTGTCTGTTCAAATATTTTGCCTATTTTTAAAACATTTTAAAAACTGAGTTTGTATTCTTGTTACTAAGTAGTTCTCAAGAGTTCTTTATATGTACTGAATGCAGGTCTTTTGTCATATAAATATATTGAGCATATCTTCTCCCCATTTGTGGCTTTTTTTCCTTTACAATGTGTTTCAAAGGAGAAGTTTTAATTTTAATGAAGTCTAATTCATCAATGTTAAAAATTTTATGATTTGTGCATAATTTTAATTTTAATTTTAATTTTCTAAATTTTTTTGGGACAGAGTCTTTCTCTGTTGCCCAGGCCGGAGTGCAGTGGCGCAATCTCAACTCACTGCAACCTCTGCCTCCTCAGTTCAACGATTCTCCTGCCTCAGCCTCCTGAGTAGCTGGGATTACAGGCGTGTGCCACCACACTGTGCTAATTTTTATTTTTAGTAGAGATGGGGTTTTGCCATATTGACCAGGCTGGTCTCGAACTCCTGACCTCAGGTGATCTACCCACCTCAGCCTCCCAAAGTGCTGGGATTATAGGGATGTGCCACCATGCCTGGCTAATTTTTTTGTTGTTTGTAGAGACGGGGTTTCACCATGTTGGCCAGGCTGGGAGAACCATTTTTTTAAAAGACTACCCATTAACCGTTGGATAACATTGTCATCTTTGTCAAAAATCAGTTGACCATACATGTGTGGGTTTATTTCTGAATTCTCTGTTCTGTTGGATTGAGAACCAATACCGTACTTTCTAGGTTACTGTAGCTTTACAGATGGATGTACACGATATCCTTCAGATACACTAAAGCCTCCAACCCTGCTGTCTTTTTCAAAATTGTTTTGCCAATTCTAGGTCCTTTGCAATTCCATATAGATTTTAGAATTAGTTTGTCAGTTTCTACAAAAAACTTTCTGGAGTTTCATATGGCATTGCTTTAAGTCCATAAATCATTTTGGAGAGAATTGACATTTTAACAATACTGAAATTTTTCATCAGTGAATAAGGTGTATCTTTCCATTTACTTAGGTCTTTTTAAATTTCTCTCAGCAATATTCATAGCTTTTATCATAGAGGTGTAATTAAATTTTTCCTAAATATCACATTTTGATGCTATTATAAGTGGTATTTAAAACATTTCAGGCCGGGCTGGGCGCGGTGGCTCACACCTATAATCCCAGCACTTTCGGAGTCCGAGGCGGGCGGCTCACGAGGTCAGCAGATCGAGACCATCCTGGCTAACGCGGTGAAACCCCGTCTCCACTAAAAATACAAAAAATGGTGGTGGGCGCCTGTAGTCCCAGCTACTTGGGAGGCTGAGGCAGGAGAATGGCGTCAACCCGGGAGGCGGAGCTTGCAGTGAGCTGAGATCGCACCACTGCACTCCAGCCTGGGTGACAGAGCGAGACTCCGTCTCAAAAAAAAAAAAAAAAATACAATACAATAAAATAAAACATTTCAGGCTGGGTGCAGTGTCTCATGCCTGTAATCCCAACACTTTAGGCGGGGCCAAGGCAGGTGGATCACTTGAGGCCAGGAGCTCGAGATCAGCCTGGCCAACATGGAGAAACTCTGTCTCTACTAAAAATACAAAAATCAGCCAGACATGGTGGCGCACACCTGTAATCCCAGCTACTAGGGAGGCTGATGCATGAGAATTGCTTGAACCTGGGAGGTGGAGGGAGGTTGCAGTGAGCAGAGATGGCGACACTGTATTCCAGCCTGGGCGACAGAGTGAGAGACTCTGCCAAAAAAAAAAAAAGCAACGTCCAGATGTTTGTTGCTGGTTTTCGTATATTGACCCTTTGTCCTGCATCCCTTCTAAACTCACTTATAGTTCTAACAGCTTTTTCCATATTCTTTAGGATTTTCTATATCATACAATCACATCATCTGCCAATAAGGACAGTTTAACTTCTTTTTCAATCTACATGACTTCTATATATTTTTGTTGCCTATTATAGGCTATTGTACTGGCTAGAACAATATTGAATAGAAGTGATAACGGGCTTGGTGTGGTGGCTCCCTCCTGTAATCCCAGAACTTTGGGAGGCCGAGGCAGGCAGATTATCTGAGGCCAGGAGTTGGTGACCAGCCTGGCCAACATGGTGAAACCCCGTTTCTACTAAGATTACCAAAAAAAAAAAAAAAATTAGCCAGGTGTGGTGGCACATGCCTGTAATCCTAGCTACTCAGGGGGCTGAGGCTGGAGAATCACTTGAACCCAGGAGGCGGAGGTTGCAGTGAGCCGAGATTGCACCATTGCACTCCAGCCTGGGCAACAGAGTGAAACTGTCTCAAAAAAAAAAAAGTGATAACAATACCTTCTTTACTTTATTCTTGTAGGAGGAAATGTTCCATCTTTCATCTCTTCCTTTTTATCTTAATAGCATCTTGTTCTACTCTCGTGTATGGTAGTATCTTTCCTTTTACCTGAAGATATCAACGATAGGGGTAAAATTTGTTTAGATTTCCTATGCTCCTTACCTTGTCTCTGATTCAGCCAAGTTTTTGTTTTGTTTTGTTTTGTTTTTGTGTGTGTGCGTGTGTGCGTGCATGTGTGTGTGTGTGTGTTTTAAGATGGAGTCTCGCTGTATCCCCCAGACTGGAGTGCAGTGGCGCAATCTCAGCTCACTGCAACCTCCACCTCCTGGGTTCAAGTGATTCTCCTGCCTCAGCCTCCTGAGTAGCTGGGATTACGGGTGCGCGTCACCATGCCTGGCTAATTTTTGTATTTTTAGTAGAGATGGGGTTTCACCATGTTGGTCAGGCTGGCCTCAAACTCCTGACCTCGTGATCTGCCCGCCTCAGCCTCCCAAAATGGTGGGATTACAGGCGTGAGCCACCGCACCCAGCCTTTTGTTTTGTTTTTGTTTTGCTTAGTTTATTTTTGTTTGTTTTGGTTTTCTCTTTCATGTTATGGCTTTTTTCAAATGGACTTAAATCATGTGTGTCTGATTATTTATAAATAAGAGAAGTACTGTAGATGGCTGGTTAGTCTTCAAATCCTTTCTTCTTGTATATTGGCTGCCTGGCTAGAGACTACATTTTTCAGTCCTCCTTTGTGACTACATCAGGTCATGTAACCAAGTTTTCAACAATGAAATGGAGTGGAAAGTGTATGTGCTGCTTCTGCCTCATTTGCTTAAAACAAAATTGCTGCCCTGAATTTCCTCTACTTTCCCTTTCCTGCAAGCTAGAACAGATGTCCCATGCTTAGATGAAGATAATCTTTTAGGGGACAGTAAACCAACAACAGGAAAGGAAACTGTGTCTGTGAATGACATGTGGAGCAAAAAGAAATTAACTTGCATCTTCTCTAGTCCCCTGTATTCTGGGGTCTCCTTGGAACAGCAACTTCGACTTTAATATCCCAACTAATACAAGCACTGAAAAGCTGATTGGAAGCTTATGTGGATGAGTGTGTGAATGTTATCCAGAGGTGGGTTTTACTCTAAGGAAGTTCTCCAGTTGTAATCCACATAACCCTGCTGGTCCTTGAGACCCTTTCAGGGGGTACTTGAAGGCAAAATTATTTTTGTGATGATACTAAGTCATTATTTATTCTTTACACTTTCATTCTCTCCTGACTGCCCAGCAGAGTTTTTCAGAGGCTGTATCACTTATGATAGCAAAACGAATTGAATGAAGAATCCAAGATCGGCAAAAATGTCAAATGATGTCACTCTTCTCACTAAATAGTTTTGTTTCGGAAACTATCATATTTTGTAATAATATGTAAACACGTAATGGGTTTCTTACTGTTATTCTTTCTTTTTCTTTTAGATAGTCTTGCTCTGTTGCCCAGGCTGGAGTGCTGTGGCACAATCACAGCTCACTGCAGCCTCAACCCCCTCATGCTCAAGCAATCCTCTCATCTCAGCTTCCCAAGTAGCTGGGACAGGTGTGCCACCATACCTGGCTAATTTATTTTTTGTAGAGACAGCATCTTTCTATGTTGCCTAGGCTGGTCACAAACTCCTGGAGTCAAGTGATTCTCCTGCTTTGGCCCCCAAAGTGCTTACAGGATTACAGGTGTGAGCCACTGTGCCCAACCTGTTATTCTTAAATGAGTAAGTGGGTAACATTTAATTTTTTTGCTTTAATTTGAAAAATATATAATTCATATTCTAAGGCTCTTTGTAGTACTTAACAGCTTTAAAAAATATGAAGACATCCTAAGATCAAAAAGTTTAAATAATCTGTCATGTTTGCTGCTGCTGCCAGCCACCCATGCATACCATCCAGGGGCCTTAGAACAGGCCCACCCTACCCAGTACCATGCAGTTTTGGTTACTATAGCTCTGTAGTACAATTTGAAGCCAGGTAATGTGATTCCTCCAGTTTTGTTCTTTTTGCTCAGGATAGCTTTGAATATTCTGGGTCCTCTGTGGTTCCATATAAACTTCAGGATTTTTTTTTCTATTTCTGTGAAGAATGTCATTGATACTTTGATAGGGATTACACTGAATCTGTAGATTGCTTTGGTTAGTATAGGCATTTTAACAATATTGATTCTTCCAATGCCTGAACATGGAATAGCTTTCCATTTTTTGGTGTCCTCTTCAGTTTCTTTCACCATGTTTTACAGTTTTCATTGTAGAGATCTTTCACTTCTTTGGTTAAGTTAATTCCTAGGTATTTAATTTTTGCCCAGGTGCAGTGGCTCATACCTATAATCCCAGAACTTTGAGAGGCCTAGGAGAGGGGATTGCTTGGCTCAGGAATTCAAGACCAGCCTGGGCAACATGGTGAAATCTTGTCTCTACAAAAAGTACAAAAATTAGCTGGGCATGGTGGTGTGCACCTGTGATCCCAGCTACTCAGGAGGCTGAGGTGAGAGGATCATTTGAACTCTGGAGGTTGAGGATGCAGTGAGCCAAGATCACGCCACTGCACTCCAGTCTGGGTGACAGAGCAAGACCCTGTCTCAAAAATAAAAATAAAAATACACAAATTTCTTTGTGGCTAGTGTAAAATTGCTTTCTTGATTTCTTTTTCAGATTGTTTGCTATTGATACATAGAAATGCTACTGAGTTTTGTAGGTTGATTTTGTATCCTGCAACTTTACCGAATTTGTTTATTAGTTCTAATAACTTTTGGTTTTGGGTGGTCTTTTGAAATAACCCAGTCAGACCAAAACTAAAAAAAAAAAAAAGAAGAAGAAGAAGAATAAAGACATGGGACACCATAAGGCAATCAAATATTAAAACTGGGACGTTCAAGAAGGCAAAGAGATAGGCAAAGTCGTAGAAAACCTATTTAACAAAATAATAGCTGAAAAATTCCCCCAAGTCTTATAAAAGATATAGACACCCTGATATAAGAAGCTCAAAGATCCTCAAATAGATTCAACCCAAAAGGTCTTCTCCAAGGCACATTACAGTCAAAAGTCAAAGACAGAGAATTCTACAAACAGCAAGAGCAGGCCAGGCATGGTAAGTCATACCTATAATCCCAGCACTTTGGGAGGCCAAGGAAGGGGGATCCCTTGAGCTCAAGAGTTTAAGACCAGCTTGGGCAACACAGTGAGACTTCATCTCTATAAATAATTTAAAAATTAGCCCAGCATGGTGGCATGTACCTGTGGTTCCAGCTATTTGGGAAGTTGAGGTAAAAGAATCTCTTGAGCCCAGGTCGTCAAGGTTGCAGTGAGCCATGGTCAAACCACTACACTCCATCATGGGCAACAGACCAAGACCCCATCTCAAATATATATATTTAGCAAGAGAAAAGCATCAAGTCACATAAAAGGAAATCCCCACCAGACTAACAGATTTCTCAGCAGAAACTTAGCAAGCCAGGAGAGAATGGAATGATATATTCAAAGTGCTGAAAGTGGGGGAGGGAGGAACTTCCAGTCAAGAATACTACTATACCCAGCAAAACTATCCTTCAAAAATAAAGGAGAAATAAAGTCTTTCCTAGACAAGCAAAAACTGGGAGAATTAATTACCTCTAGACAGGTCCTACAATAAATTCTTAATGGAGTCCTACATCTGGAAGCAAAAAGACAATATCTACCATCATCAAAATACATGCAACTATAAAACTCGCTAGTAGAGTAGATACCTGAATAAGAAAGAGAAAGGAGTCAAACATTACTACTACAGAAAACCACCAAACTGCAGTGATAAACAATAAGAGAGAAAGAAAGGAACAACAGATATACAAAACAACCAGAAAACAACTAACAAAAATGACAGGAATAAGTCCTCACCTATCAATAATAACCTTGAATGTAAACAGACTAAATTCCCCACTTAAAAGACATAGTCTGGCTGAATGGAATTTTTTTTTTTTTTTGAGATGAAGTCTCGCTCTGTCGCCCAGGCTGGAGCGCAGTGGCACGATCTTGGCTCACTGCAAGCTCCACTTCCCAGGTTCACGCCATTCTCCTGCCTCAGCCTCCCGAGTAGCTGGGATTACAGGCGCATGCCACCACGCCCGGCTAATTTTGTATTTTTAGTAGGGACGGGGTTTCTCCATGTTGGACAGGCTGGTCTTGAACTCTTGACCTCAGGTGATCCGTCCGCCTCGGCCTCCCAAAGTGCTGGGATTACAGGCGTGAGCCACCATGTCTGGCCTGGATTTTTTTTTTAACGATGCGACTATATGCTGCCCACAAAAATACTCACTTCACCTGTAAAGACATATTTGGAGTGAAAGTAAAGGGATGAGAAATGTTGGGTAAATGTTAGGTCCATTTGGTCTGGAGTATAGTTTAAGTCCAGTGTTTCTTTGTTGATTTCTGTCTAAAAAAAAATCTATCCATTGCTGAGAGTGGGGTGTTGAAGTCCCCAACTATTACTATATTGGAGTCTATCTCTTTATTTATTTATTTAGGAGACAGGGTCTCACTCTGTCACCCAGGCTGGAGTGCAGTGGCACGATCTTAGCAAGCAGAAAACAAAAGCAAGCAGAAATAGCTATAATTATATCACATAAAACAGGCTTTAAGTCAGAAACACTGAAAAAAAAAAGACAAAGAAGGTCATTATATAACCATTAAAGGATCAATTCAGCAAGAGGATATAACAATTCTAAATATATATGCAACTAACATTGGAGCATCCAGGTATACAAAGTAAACATGATTTGATCTAAAGGAAGAGATAGGCCAGGCACAGTGGCACACGCCTGTAATTCTAGCACTTTGGATGGCTGAGGTGGGAGGATCACTTGGGCCCAGGAGTTCAAGACCAGCCTGGGTGACATGGCAAGACCCCATCTCTACAAAAGTACGAAAAATTAGCCAGGCATGATGGCATGCACCTATAGTCCCAGCTACTGGGGAGGCTGAGGTGGGAGGATTGCCTGAGTCTGAGAAGTCAAGGCTGCAGTGAGCTAAGATCGTGCCACTGCACTCCAGCCTGGGTGACAGAGTGAGACCCTGTCTCCTAAATAAATAAATAAAGAGATAGACTCCAATATAGTAATAGTTGGGGACTTCAACACCCCACTCTCAGCAATGGATAGATTATTTAGACAGAAATCAACAAAGAAACACTGGACTTAAACTATACTCCAGACCAAATGGACCTAACATTTACCCAACATTTCATCTAACAGCTGCAGAATATATAATCTTCTTCTCAGCACATGGAACATTCTCCAGAATAGACCATATGTTAGGACACAAAGCAAGTCTTAGAAATTTTTGAAAAATCAAAATCATATCAAGTATCTTCTCAATAAAAGGAGAAACTTTGGAAACTGTAAAAACACATGGAAATTAAACAACATACTTTTTTAAATTTTCTTTTGAGACAGAGTTTCCTTCTTGTTGCCCAGGCTGGAGTGCAATGGCATGATCTCAGCTCACCGCAACATCCGCCTCCCGGGTTCAAGCCATTCTCCTGCCTCACCCTCCCGAGTAGCTGGAATTACAGGCATGGGCCACCATGCCCGGCTGATTTTGTGTTTTTAGTAAAGATAGGGTTTCTCCATGTTGGTCAGGCTGGCCTTGAACTCCCAACCTTAGGTGATCCACCAGCCTCGGCCTCCCAAAGTGCTGGGATTACAGGCATGAACCACCAAGCCTGGCCCATTTTTTATTTTATTTATTTATTTATTGACAGAGTCTCGCTCTGTTGCCCAAGCTGGAATAGTGGTGCAATCTCAGCTCACTGCAATCTCCACCTCCTGGGTTCAAGTGATTCTCCTGCTTCAGCCTCCCAAGTAGCTGGGATTACAGATGCGCACCACCACAACTGGCTAATTTTTGTATTTTTAATAGAGTGGGATTTCACCATGTTGGCCAGGCTGTCCTTGAACTCCTGGCCTCAAGTGATCCACCCATGTCAGCCTCCCAAACTGCTGGGATTATAGGCATGAGCCATCGCGCCTGGCCAACAACATACTCTTAAATGACCATTGGGTCAATGAACAAATTAAGAAGGATATCAAAAAATTTCTTGAAACAAATGAAAATGGAAACATAGGTCAGGCGCTGTAGCTCATGCCTGTAATCTCAGCACTTTGGGAGGCCGAAGTGGGCGGATCACCTGAGATCGGGAGTTTGAGACCAGCCTGACCAACATGGAGAAACCCTGTCTCTACTAAAAATACAAAATTAGCCAGGCGTGGTGGTGCATGCCTGTAATCCCAGCTATTCAGGAGGCTGAGGCAGGAGAATGGCTTGAACCTGAGAGGCGGAGGTTGCGGTGAGCCAAGAAGATCACGCCATTGTACTCCAGCCTGGGCAACAAGAGCGAAACTCCATCTCAAAAAAAAAAAAACAAGAAAGAAAATGGAAACACAACATACCAAAATATATAGGATACAACAGAAGCAGTGCTAAGAGAGACGTTAATAGCAATAAGCACCTACATCAAAAAACTAGAAAGTTTTCAAATAAACAACCTAAAAATGCTCCCCAAGGAACTAGAAATGCAAGAACAAACCAAACCCAAAATTAGGAGAAGGAAAAGAATAATAACGATTACACCACAGCAAAACAAAATAGAGAGTGAAAAAAATTTAATCAATGAGATTAGACATTGTTTGTTTCAATGGATAAACAAAATCAATAAACTGCTAGCTAGACTCACCAAGAAGAAAAGAGAGGAGACCCAAATAAATAAAATCAGAAATAAAAAATGAGACATTACAACTGTTTCCAGAGACATACAACAATTCATCAGAGACTATTATGAACAACTATACATGAATAAATTCGAAAACCTGGAGAAAATGGATAACTGGACACATACGACCTACCAATATTGAACCAGGAAGAAACAGAAAACTTGAAAAGACTGATAACGAGTGATGAAATTGAGTTAGTGATAAAAAGTCTCCCAAAACAGAAAAGCCCGGGACCAGATGGCTTCACTGCTGAATTCTACCAAACTAATAAAGAAGAAATAATACCAATTTTCTCAAACTATTCCAAAAAAACTGAAGAGGAACAAATTCTTCCTAAATCATTCTATAAGGCCAGAATTACCCTGACACCAAAATCAGACAAAAACACAACAAAAAAAGAAAACAGCAGGCCAATATCCTTGATGAACATCGATGCAAAAATCCTCAACTAAATACTAGTAAACAAAATCCAACAGCACATCAAAAGGATAATACACCATGATCAAGTGGGATTTATTCCAGAAATGCAAAGACGGTTCAACATACATAAATCAATAACTGTGAATACATCACATCAGCAGAATGAAGGACAAAAACCATATGATCATCTCAATAGATGCAGAAAAAGCATTTGATAAAATTAAGCATCCTTCATGATAAGTATTCTCAACAAATTAGGCATAGAAGAAACATATCTTAACATAATAAACTCCATAAATGACACACCTGCAGCTATCATCATATTGAATGGGGGAATAGAGGAATGCCTTTCCTCTAAGAACTGGAAGAAGGCAAAGATGCCCACTTTCATTACTTTTTTATTTGTTTATTTATTTATTTTATTATTATTATTATTATTTGAGATGGAGTTGTGTTCTTGCTGCCCAGGCTGGAGTGCAATGGCGCAATCTTGGCTCACTGCAACTTCTGCCTCCCAGATTCAAGCGTTTCTCCTATCTCAGCCTCCCGAGTAGATGGGATTACAGGCATGCGCCACCATGCCTGGCTATTTTTTGTGTGTATTTTTAGTAGAAACGGGGTTTCTCCATGTTGGTCAGGCTGGTCTTGAACTCCCGACCTCAGGAGATCCACCCGCCTTGGCCTCCCAAAGTGCTAGGATTACAGGTGTGAGCCACTGAGCCCGGCCCACTTTCATCACTCGTAATTCACATAGTACTGAAGTCTTAGCCAGAGCAACCAGGCAAGAGAAAGAAATAAAAGGCATCCAAACTGGAAAAAAGGAAGTCAGGCCAGTGCGGAGGTAGTGAGTTATCTCAATCTCACACTAAGTCACAGATTGAACTCCTTGTTCTACTCTTTCCCCACTTCTCACTACTGCACTTGAGTAGTCTTTAAAAAAAAAAAGTCAAATTGTTCCCCTTTGAAGATGACATGATGCCTAGTATATAGAAAAATCTAAAGATTTCACCAAAAATATCTTAGAACTGATAAATTCAGTAGGATACAAAATCAATATACAAAAACTAGCATTTCCGTACACCAATAATGAATTAGCTGAAAGAGAAATCAAGAAAGCAACCCTACTACCTAGGAAAAAATTTAATCAAGGAGGAAAAAGACCTCTACAATAAAAACTACAAAACACTGATGAAAGAAACTGAAGAGGACACAAACAAATGGAAAGACATCTCGTGTTCATGGATTGGTGGATTGGAAGAATTAATATTGTTAAAAATGACCATACTTTTTTTTTTGAGACAAGGTCTCGCTCTGTCACCCAGGCTGCTGTGCAGTGGCACAGTCACAGCTCACTGCAGCCTTGACCTCCCAGGCTCAAGCAATCCTCCCACCTTGGTTCCTGAGTGGGTGGAACTACGGGTACATGCCACCACATCCAGCTACTTTTTATTTTTATTTTTGTAGAGATAGGGTCTCACTTTGTTGCCCAGGCTAGTCTCAAACTCCTAGGCTAAAGCAATCCTCTGGCCTTGGCCTCCCGAAGTGCTGGGATTACAGGCATGACCACCAAGCCCAGCCCTCACGTTCTTATTCCTATATTGGGGATAAAAGAGTTGATCTTATAGAGGTAAAAACTAGAATGAGAGCTGAGCGCGGTGGCTCACGCCTGTAATCCCACCACTTTGGGAGGCTGAGGGGGGCGGATCACCTAAGTCGGGAGTTCGAGACCAGCCTGACCAACATGGAGAAACCCCGTCTCTACTAAAAATACAAAAATTAGCCGGGTGTGGTGGCGCATGCCTGTAATTCCAGCTACTCTGGGAGGGTGAGGCAGGAGAATCGCTTGAACCCGGGAGGCGGAGGTTGCGGTAAGCCGAGATCGCGCCACTGCACTCCAGCCTGGGCAACAAGAGCGAAACTCCATCTCAAAAACAAACAAACAAAACAAAACAAAAACAAGAAAATAAACACACACCCACACGGAGGTGGGGCGGCGGAGTGGCGGCAGGGAGGAGAAGGGGAGAGGTAAGAAACAAATGATAAAACAAATGAAGCAAATTGTTAACAATACAATCTGAGCCAAAGTTAAACATGCGTTCTTTTGCACTGTTCTTGCAATTTTTCCAAATAAAACGTTTCTTTAAAATCATGTCCAGAGGACCTGGATTCCAAGCCGAGCCCCTTTTCTCACTCGGTGCATGCCCCTGAATGAATTCCTTCCTCTCGGTTGGTCTCAGTTTTTCAGCACAGATGGTTCTCTCTGGGTCTGGTAATCAATGTCTCACAGCTCTGAGGACGTTTGCAGACAGGGTTTTGGAAGGAAGACGGCCCTTCGTTTCCCCCAAAGGGTCTCAGCCTGCCAGTGATTTCACCACGACTTCCTCCAGAGTTCCACCTGTCCTCTTCTTCGGCCATAAACTTGCTCCTACTCATTTTTGCCACCAGCTGGACGCCCACCTCTTCTTTCCCGGAGCCCTAAGGCTCACCTTCCGGCAGTCTTAGCCTAGGTACAGGATAGGCACGTGCATTTAGCCCCAGGAAACTACAGCCCCCAAAAGGCTTTGCGGCAACATCCTCGCGGTGATCACCAAAGAGAAAACGCTTTTCTCCGCGGGCCCGCCACTGCATAGCTTTTCGGGAGTTGTAGTTCATCTGCTAAGAGCTGCAGAACCAGGGTGAGGTTCTAAGCCACCCTTCCCAGAACTCACAGCGCTCCTCCACACCAATAGGAAGCGTGGATCTTGGAAAGCGGGAGGGTCAGAGGGGCGCATGCGCAGTATGTGTGGTTGGGGAATTCATGTGGAGGTCAGAGTGGAAGCAGGTGAGAATGGAGGGGGCGGCAAAGGCCCGTTTCTGGGCATCTCTGCAATGCTCCTCTGCTCCATGATGTGCACTTTGGGCGAGGAGAGTGCGTGCGTGAGTCCGACTTGTGAGGGAGGGGAGAAGGGGCTGAGCCGGGGACGAGCCAGGGGTTGCTCAGAGTAAGGAAGGTGTCCATGGGGGCAGGGTGAGGAATAATCCAGAAGCTATTAGAAATGCAAAGGGCCGGGTGTCCCAGCCTCAGAGAAGGAAGATTTAAATGCAGTGGACGAGATCTGGGTAGTCTCAGGAGTTGAGGTCTGGGAAGTAGGGAGGGAGGATTTGAGACTGGAGCGGGCAACGATGGTGGGGCGGAGCGTTAGAAAGTTAGATGCTGGAGTGATTTCTAGTTAGGTCAACTGTGCTTATGCCCACCCCGCCTCAGCCCCACCCTCCCAGTTATTCCAGAGCTCACTGTCCCTGTGCAGCTAGTTAGAGCCTTTCTCCCAAATGGGTTCTTCAGTTATCTTGGCCCCAGGATGTCATCCAGCTTCTGCTTTCATAAGAAGCATGTCGTTCTTAATACACGATGTTGAGAAGCAGTATGGTGAGGAGGTAAGCTGTGTCTGCTAGCATTAGACCTCTGGGTTCTAATTCTGATTCTACCACTTAATAACTGCAATTTCGGTTTCTCATGTAACCTCTCTGTGTGCCTCTGTTTCCTCTGTAGTAATATGCTTCATAGGGTAATTGTGAGAAGTAAATAAATTGCTTTTATTAGGCTACCTGATATAAGTATGAGCTGTTACGGTTACTTTTTTTGTTGGCATCAACATGTAGCACATTTTTTGAGTTACTTCTTCAAACCATAATTGCACCAATCCAACCACACAGCCTCTTTTTGAGGGCCTGCTTGTCCAGGAAATGAAAGGGTGGTTTAGTGTGGTGCTAAGTTCTCTATGGATTTCAAGCCCATGCATTGTTTTCTTTATTGAACCAAGTGTCCCAGACACCTTACTTTAAATGGTTGAGGAAAAAAAGAGAAATCAGCCAGGCATGGTGGCTCATGCCTGTAATCCCAACACTTGGGAGGCCGAGGCAGGGGGATCACTTGAGCCCAGGAGTTCGAGACCACCTGGGGCAACATAGCCAGACCCCATCTCTACAAAAAAATGAACAAAATCAGCTGGGCATGGTGGCACACTTCTGTGGTCCCAGCTACTTGGGAGGTTTAGGTGAGAAGATCACTTGAGCCTGGGAGGTCGAGGCTTCAGTGAGCTGAGATTGCGCCACTGCACTCCAGCCTGGGTGACAGAGCAAGACCCTGTCTCCAAAAAAAAGCAAAAAACAAAAAAAAACAAAGAAAAGAAACTGGAAAAAAAAAAAGCAGAAGAATTGATAGTACACTTTCCAAGCTATACAGCATTATTTATTAAGTATCCTTCAATGGATGATTTAGCACTTTCAGGAATGGGGAAATAGCCAAGTTGAAAAGTGACTGTTGTGTGTCAGAGAGGGCCTTCTCTGAGGATTTGGCATCAAGTTTGATTGTATTTTGTTTTTATCCCCTTAGGTGTGAGAGGGTCCAGCAGAAGGAAGCATGGCTGCCAAAGTGTTTGAGTCCATTGGCAAGTTTGGCCTGGCCTTAGCTGTTGCAGGAGGCGTGGTGAACTCTGCCTTATATAATGGTGAGGCATGGAGAGACAGTTGGTCACTGCACTTTCCTGGGAGATTTCTGTTGGTCTGCATAGCCCATGTGACACTCTTGATGGTAGCTGCCGTCAGTGAATGTGTTTGTGGCCAAGAGGGCTCACCTCCTGCCATTTCATATCATAGGACTGCATTGTTATCAGAGCCCCTGACCTTTCAGTCATAGGTTCTCTCAGAGCCTATGACTCCAGTATTCAAAAAGAGCCTCCCAGCCCACTTCCTAGTTGGATGTGTCCAGTGGCTTCTGTCAAGGTGAAGTGAAGCCGCACCACCCAAATGCTGCCGCACAGTGTCTGGATTTCCCTGGCTATCTGAAATGGAGAACTCATTTGTTCTCCTCTGCTTGCATGTGGAATAACAGCAAAGGCTGCAGATCTGTTTGGGTGACCTTGTCCCGAACAGGAGCTTTTGCTCTGCTGAATTTGGGTAGTTTCAGCGAAAGTGTCTTTGAGATGCATTGCCGAGCTTTTAACAGCGTAGGAGGGAGGTTAAGCTGGCTTTTCTTCCACTTTACTGTGGAAGCTTCCTCATTGGTCAAGCAATGGATTTGACCTGACTTTATCTGTAGGACCCCCTTTAATTCTGACATTCTGACACTTTCACATGCTGCAAAGCAGCAGTAGATTGACCCATCTGGTGTGTCGCTGGCTGACAAGAGGAGCTTTACTTTCAGAGTGAAGCTACTTGGACCAATGACAAAGTTCAGAGAGGCAGCTGATTAGAAAAGCCTGCTTGGCTTATATGACACATCTTAGCATTACTGTGATCCTTTTGGCCACACCTGCAACTAGACAGTAATTGCCATCATAAATTTATCTCTGTGCCAAGACAGCTCTATAACCCCTTAAAACTTTAGCGAAGCAGAGCTATTAGGAAGAAAGAGTAGGCTCTTCTAAATGTAGGGTTCCCATAATGAGGGTGCTACTTCTGGGAGCACTAGGTTAAATTGGAGCCCGATGGATATGTGGTAACTGGGAAGACCTCACTGAGTTTTAGAAGTTTTGGTAGATGATTCCTGGAAATACGTTGGTGGGAGTTCAGGGATAGAATGGTCATTCAGAAAATCAACAGCCAGTTCCCTCAAGGAGAAAGGATGCTAAGGAACAGGTCCTATTACCAATCCTTGGGGACACGTGGAACAGGAAGTGACTGCTTAGTTTTGCAGCTATTTAGAAGTCTCTAGAGACCAGGAGTTGGGGAAGACAGAGAGAAGAGGGGAGACTTAATAAGTGAACAGAAAACACCAGGGCTCTTTCAAAGACATGATCCTTTTGTTTAAAGAATGAGAGGATTTTTATGACATGTCATTATCCTTTCTTCCTAGTGGATGCTGGGCACAGAGCTGTCATCTTTGACCGGTTCCGTGGGGTGCAGGACATTGTGGTAGGGGAAGGGACTCACTTTCTCATCCCATGGGTACAGAAACCAATTATCTTTGACTGCCGTTCTCGACCACGTAATGTGCCAGTCATCACTGGTAGCAAAGGTGAGTCTTGCCTATGGTTCAGGTAAAGTAGGGAGTGTGGAAGAGGTGCTGTGCTCTTTTGTGTCGCAGGAGCATCTGTGGAATACCAGGATCCAAAAGAGTTTGAACTGTACATCATAGGAATGACTAGACTACTTGCCCTGGAGAGCTTGATATGGAATCTTAGAAATATCCACTTATGGCCAGGTGCGGTGGCTCATGCCTGTAATCCCAGCACTTTGGGAGGCTGAGGCAGGTGGATCACCTGAGGTCAGGAGTTTGAGACCAACCTGGCCAATGTTGTGAAACCCCATCTCTCCTAAAAATACAAAAATTAGCCGGTGGTGGGGGGTGCCTGTAATCCCAGCTACTTGAGAGCTGAGGCAGGAGAATTGCTTGAGCCTGCGGGGCAGAGGTTGCAGTGAGCTAAGATCATGCCACCTCATTGCAGCCTGGGCAACAGAGTGAGACTGTCTCAAAAAAAAAAAAAAAAAGCCTGCTTCTAGTCTTCCCATCTCTTTGGAATTTCTTTCTGTACTGTTTTGCAGTTGTTTCCGGATACATTATGTATCTATTTCTAAAACTATTGATAGGAGCTTCCAGAGATCAGGGAGTTGTAAGTATTAATACATTGCCCACCTCTCTTGGTGCCCAGTTCAGGGCTCTGTCTCATGGGCGCTTGGTCCATATTGTTGACATCTGTAAGCAAGCCATGACAGTGCTTTGGCTCCCGGCAGGCCTGAATTGTCCAGGGGAAAGTATAATTCTCTCCCTGGATCCTTTAAATGGCCCAAGTAATGAGAAGCAGAACATAGATGGGTCTGTTAACCCCTTATATGTGTTACACATTTGACAGAGTGCTTTTATGTCTGTTTTCTCCTTCAATTTTCCCCAACATTTCCGCAAGGCCCAGAAAGCAAATGAAATTGTCCCTATTCTCATAGACAGGGAAATAAGCTCAGGTTGGCTAAGGCTTAGAGAGGCCACATCATTAGTAAATAGCCCAGATCTTTGGACTGCTAGTCTAACACCGTTTCCACCGGACCCAAACTAACCTCTCCAAGGCTGACTCCTGACTTGGCCACAATCACCAGAGCTTGTAAAGGCCTCAACCTACAATTCTTAGCATTGCCTTGTCTATTGTCTTAAAATGTTCAGTGTTGCAAACTTTGCATGGTGCCTGTTAGACATATAATCTGAATGTATGTATATCTGAGGGCATTCAGGGGATACCAAAAAGCTGCTATAACTGAAGCCTCTTAAGAAATTATAAACTCTTTGTGATGCTCTATTGGGTTCTCTGCCAAGGAAACCAAGCATACCTGCACCTTGCCCTCTAGGATCTTATAATCAGCAGATTTGCTTATAAATTGTAGCAAATTTGGAGCCAGGCACAGTGGTGCATGTCAGCTATTCAAGAGGCTGAGGCAAGAGAAATGCTTAAGCTCGGGAGCTTGAGTCTAGCCTGGGCCACATAGCAAGACCTTGTCTCTAAAAATAAAAAATAAAAATTGCCAGGCATAATGGCTCATACCTGTAATTGTTGCATTTTGGGAGGCTGAGGCAGTTGGATCACTTGAGCCCAGGAGTTTGAGACCAGCCTGGGAAACATGGCGAAACCTCAGCTCTACAAAAAGTACAAAGATTAGCTGGGCGTGATGGTCTGTGCCTGTGTAGTCCCAGCTACTTGGAAGGTGTAGGTGGGAGGATCAGTTGAGCCCAGGAGGTCAAAGCGGCTACAGTGAGCTGTGATCTTACCACTGCACTTCAGCCTGGGCAACATGTGACCCTGTCTCAAAATACATAAATAAAAATTGTAGCAAATTGGAGTAGGAAAGGTCATATAAAAGACCACTTGTGGCCAGGCACGGTGGCTCACACCTGTAATCCCAGCACTTTGGGAGCCTGAGGCAGGTAGATTACCTGAGGTCAGGAGTTCAAGACCAGCCTAACATGGTGACACACCATCTCTACTAAAAATACAAAACAGCTGGGTGTGGTGGCGCATGCCTGTAATCCCAGCTACTCGGGAGGCTGAGGCAGGAGAATTGCTTGAATCTGGGAGGCAGAGGTTGTAGTGAGCTGAGATTGTCCCATTGTACTCCAGCCTGGGCAACAAGAGCAAAAACCTCTCTCAAAAAAAAAAAAAACCACTTGTTTTCCTACAGTGGTTTTTATTTTTAACTCCAGTGTTTGTCTCCTGCCCTAAGATTTACAGAATGTCAACATCACGCTGCGCATCCTCTTCCGGCCTGTCGCTAGCCAGCTTCCTCGCATCTTCACCAGCATCGGAGAGGACTATGATGAGCGTGTGCTGCCGTCCATTACGACCGAGATCCTCAAGTCAGTGGTGGTGAGTGAACAGAGGCCCTTAGCCTCGAGCCCAGAGCACCACCCCGGGAGGGTGCCGGGTGGCAGGAAGCGCTTGGCAGTGGGTTGGTTGGGATGTGGCTGCTAGTTTCCTGGTTCCTTTTCTGCTTCCTCATTAACCTGACCTGCCCTTCTGCTCCTCCCTTTGAAACCAGGCTCGCTTTGATGCTGGAGAACTAATCACCCAGAGAGAGCTGGTCTCCAGGCAGGTGAGCGACGACCTTACGGAGCGAGCCGCAACCTTTGGGCTCATCCTGGATGACGTGTCCTTGGTAAGATCCTTCGGGAGACCGAGGTGAAGGGGCTGCAGTTCTCGTTTAGGTGCCTGGTTCCATTTCTGGGTAGACGCTATTAGGTCCTCCCTTCTGCTTTGCTAGGTGTGAGACTTGAAAACACGGAAACATGCTGAGGTGAGGCAGTCTCCATGGGTTTTTCGGTTGAGGGTTCTTTTACCTTCCCCCTGCCACACACGTTTTTCTTATGACCTCTGGTTGTGTCCAGATAGTCCCTAACCACTAAATGTTTTACCTTCTCCAAACTGTTACCCAGAAAGGGATGCCTTGTTAACCCTGTTTGACACAGGCAGAAACTGCCTGGTAGAGACCAGAGAACAGCTCGGGTAGTCTTTCTCCCTAGCACAGACCTCCCAGCCTGACCCCTGGGAGCTTCCTAACACTTACGGTCCGAAGCTCAGTGAAGTAAGCTCTGGGAACCCCAGTGAAAGGTGATAGAGTGTAAACGAACGGTTGGATTCCCCCAGGCCTGGTATAGGGGGCAAGGGACATCGCTGAGGCGTAAGCTATCCTCTTGAGACACTATAGCTTGTGTGTTTATATGACATTGGATGTCATAACTCAGACAGAAAGCAATACAGGCAGGATAGCGTTTCAGGTTAAGGAGGGTGAGGGGAAGGGGTCGTGTTTCTAGATTCTCTGGGAAAAATCATTTGGAGTGATTTGTTCGGGCAGTGAGGTAACGTGTTTCCTGTTCAGTTCTCCCGTGCATCGCTAGGGAAAGGCACCGCTTCCCCCAGCATCTGTGCAGCTGTTTAAACAGCCACTCGACAACACCCAGTGCTAACCCTGGAGCACTGCTCCCCCTTGCTCTGGCTGCTGGAAGTCCTGGGTGCTTGGGGCTCCCTCTGCTGGCAAGAGGCCAGGCTGCAGCTGTTCTGCGGGCCCTCCCCTCGTAATTACCATTAACCTGAACACCTTGGCTGTGAGAAAACGCTGAGTAAAAACCTAAGGGAAAAGTTGGCATTTTACTAGACTTTAACCACATACTCCATTCTGGGGAAATGTGGGCTGACCACAGGAAACCCTGTCTAAGAGGTGTGAGAAGAAAATTAGGTTTCATGGGGAATTTGCTGCCCTCAGCTGGCCTTTTTAGAAATAAATTTTATTCCTTAATTATACATTTCATTTTTCATTTCTTAGGATCAGATTTTCTTACCCAAACTTTGACTAAGAGACTAGAAATGGATCAGGCGAAGTACAACAGCTGCAGTTGGAGTTAGGAGGTTAAAAATTCTGGAAGAGAATGAGACCAGGATTTACTCTTCAGGAGAAGTTCGGGGCTGCTTTTTAAAAAAGCAGAGGTTGTGAGAGTGGAGGAAATGAAACAACTAGAATTTGATGGCAAAACCAATGCTCTTCTCTTGATTCTTTTTCAATAAAAATTAGGATGAATAAGTAAATTGCTCTAGGCTGGGCATTAGGAATTCTGAGGTCCCTTCCCATTGTTTGTGCTATCTTTAGGGACAGTCGCGTCAGACCTGACATTAGGGAAGGTCTATGGATCATCAGACTTCTAAACCCTCACGCCGACCAATGACTTTACCTGCTTTCTCTTTCTTTTAAACCCTTTAACAGAACCATTCACATTGGGAGTACATGATTTGCATTCCACCGTCCCTCATCCTCTTCCTGTTCAGTGGTGGAGCTGCTGTGGGAAGACGCGGACTGGTTAATCCATAAGCAGAGAGCATCAGGCTCTTGGATCCCTGGGAACCAGCTGCCTCCCTCACTCTCAGGGGCCCCGTTTTCCATCTGGCCTTCCTTGGGCTTTGAACAAGGCATCAAAGGCCCTTGGAAGAGCACTAGTCAGTGGCGGGGGTCTTAGAACCCACAGTTCTCCTCCTCTGGGGAGGTGGTCGATTGAGTAGATACCTTCTGGTGCCTGTGGGCCCCATCAAAAGCCCCTGGTGCCATTTGCTACATGAGGTCACTGTACTGAGAGTGACAGAGTAATATACAGGAGCAGTTTGGGCAGCCAGAGAGTCTGGGTGTAAACTCAGTTTGGATACAGATACGGAGGTGAAGAGTGTTCTGGCCTCACGGATGCCTCCAGCTGCTAGAGCCATTGCTGACCTCTTCCTTCCAGCGGCCGTGGAGCCCTCCCAGCAGTGCTGTCGAAGCAATCACACTGCCTCATCTTGTGCTCACTCTCTCCCCTTAGACACATCTGACCTTCGGGAAGGAGTTCACAGAAGCGGTAGAAGCCAAACAGGTGGCTCAGCAGGAAGCAGAGAGGGCCAGATTTGTGGTGGAAAAGGTGAGCCTTCAAGCAGATGGCAGGAGCCTCTCTCTCCCCTTTCTCCGGCACTCAGCTTCCCCATTTGCTGGGTGGCCTGGAAATTCATCATCTGTCATCCCTTCTTCCGGGATAATCGGAAGGGGCTTGAAGGAATTGTACTTCTGCAATTGGTTCCAGAGTCTTCAGGGGCTAGTCAAGGATATGTGGAGTTATGTTCCTAAATCACTGAAGGGTAATTTTTCTTCCACTTCTCTGAGATCAAAAACACTCTCTTACAAATAAAAATGTTTCTCCTGGAGTATTTTCAGCTTCACTGAGAAGTCATTTTTAACCATAGTTACATAGTGAAAGCTGACAGCAAAAAAGATCAAACGTTGCACCAGATGTGCTTTCGTCACTAGATTTTTTTCTAGTGCTAAATCCATCCAGATGTGTCAAAGAATGTGATGGGACACAGTGTATTTGCGTAGCAGCCTGGTCTTTCTGGTATTTGCAAAGACATGTTTATTTATTGTTGTCCCCTTCTTCCCACCACCAGTATCCCTAATTGGTGGGGAGATGGGAACAGCAAGAAATAAAATGGGAAAAGAGGGATAGATTTAATTTTGGAGAATGAAAACACTGTGTGGGCAGGGACTTGTGTTGCTTTGTATCTGCCATAACTTCAGAGATTATAATAAGTCTAGTACAGTGCCTGGCGATAGTAGGTATACAGTAAATGTTTGTTGAGCAAATAGACGCAGGGCCCAGCCATTTCAAAATTGTATGTAATTTCAGGGAGGCTTAATACTGTCCTCTTCCTCACACTCCTGAAGACTCCTCACACTCCTCACACATTGCAGAGAGCTGTCTTCCTATTGATATTGGTAGGGCAAGCCTAGGAGATCTCACACTGGGGGCCTGGATTCTGGTCAGGAACCAGCCTAGCTCACAGGCAGCTCTAGGAACAGTCACAAGTGCATGCTGCTCTTCCTTAGCCATCCCGAGGTTTTTTGTTTGTTTGTTTGTGACAGCTCTGTGGCCCAGGCTGGAGTGCAATGGCATGATCATAGCTCACTGCAGCCTTGACCTCCTGAGCTCAGGTGATTCTCCTGCCTCCACCTCCCAAAGTGCCAGGATTACAGGCATGAGCCACCACACCCAGCCCTATCCTGGCTTTGATGAAGTCCTTTAGACTTGGGGCTGGAGGAAAAGATGAGCCTTGAGGATTGATTCCACCTTTCTTTTGCTTCTGTTTTCCTTGGCCTTGGCTTCTCCTGGCTCAGAGTAGGGTTGTTAAACTAGATTGCAATTAATATTAATGAGGACTTTGAAATAAGACAAATATTCCTGCAGCCAACAGAAATGTATCCCTCCTGTGACGAGGAGTGAGCATGAAAGGAGAGGGGAGGACTGGTGGGCAGTGTTCTCTGCCTCCCCCGCTAGCCATCAGGAGGAAGTAAACTTCCCGAGTTCCTTCAGGAGCCTGGGAAGGTGGCTTTCTGGTGAAGGGCCTTTGGTTGTAGCCTGACATGCAGTGCCCTGAGGTTTGATCTTAGTCTCTCTCCACCTCCATTCTTTTAGGCTGAGCAACAGAAAAAGGCGGCCATCATCTCTGCTGAGGGTGACTCCAAGGCAGCTGAGCTGATTGCCAACTCACTGGCCACCGCAGGGGATGGCCTGATCGAGCTGCGCAAGCTGGAAGCTGCGGAGGACATCGCGTACCAGCTCTCACGCTCTCGGAACATCACCTACCTGCCGGCGGGGCAGTCCGTGCTCCTCCAGCTGCCCCAGTGAGGGCCCACCCTGCCTGCACCTCCGCGGGCTGACTGGGCCACAGCCCCGATGATTCTTAACACAGCCTTCCTTCTGCCCCCACCCCAGAAATCACTGTGAAATTTCATGATTGGCTTAAAGTGAAGGAAATAAAGGTAAAATCACTTCAGATCTCTAATTAGTCTATCAAATGAAACTCTTTCATTCTTCTCACGTCCATCTACTTTTTTATCCACCTCCCTACCAAAAATTGCCAAGTGCCTATGCAAACCAGCTTTAGGTCCCAATTTGGGGCCTGCTGGAGTTCCGGCCTGGGCACCAGCATTTGGCAGCACACAGGCGGGGCAGTGTGTGATGGACTGGGGAGCACAGGTGTCTGCCCAGGTCCACGCGTGGCCTCCGTCCTGTCGCTGATGGAAGATTTGTGGATGAGGGCACATACGGCTGAACGGAGAAGGCAGGCCTCCGTCTTCCCGGCGGTTCCTGCGCAGATGCTGCTGAAGAGAGGTGCCGGGGAGGGGCAGAGATGAAGTGGTCTGTCTGTTACCCTAAGTCTGATTCTCTTTAACTGTGCGACCAGCGGAAACAGGTGTGTGTGAACTGGGCACAGATCGAAGAATCTGCCCCTGTTGAGGTGGGTGGGCCTGACTGTTGCCCCCCAGGGTCCTAAAACTTGGATGGACTTGGATAGTGAGAGAGGAGGCCTGGACCGAGATGTGAGTCCTGTTGAAGACTTCCTCTCTACCCCCCACCTTGGTCCCTCTCAAATACCCAGTGGAATTCCAACTTGAAGGATTGCATCCTGCTGGGGCTGAACATGCCTGCCAAAGACGTGTCCAACCTACGTTCCTGGCTCCCTCGTTCAGAGACTGCCCTTCTCACGGGCTGTATGCCTGCACTGGGAAGGAAACAACCATGGGAAGGAAACAAATGTGTATAAACTGCTGTCAATAAATGACACCCAGACCTTCCGGTTCAGCCATCGGTTGGTTTTTTGTTTGTGGGAGCCGTGGGGTCAGAACAGAGTGTTCTAGCAGTTTTTGTGTGCACATGTTTGCATTGCCAGCTGGGACAGAGTCTCCAGTACGGCAGAAAATGCTTTGTTTTCAGAAAACGCTTTGTGCTGTTTTCCAGATCTCCATCCCCAACCCGAAGGGAGTCTCTGTGGTAGCAGGTGAGGTTTGTCACGGGATAGGCAGTGAAGGTGGGTGGAGGGCAGTTAACTTGTTCTGTGTGTTTTGGTGCCACTACTCACTGGGAGCTACAGGCCTGCCTGCCAACTGCCAGCAACACCTTCCCCCAGTGCTAGGGAAGTGATTGATGTAAATAATGTGTCCAGTAGCCCTCAGTTAGATGGCTTGGGGCACTCAGCAGTAGGTTTTTTTTTTTCTTCTTGTTTTCTTTTCTTTCTTTTTTTTTTTTTTTTTTTGAGGCAGGGTCCCACTTTGTTGCCCAGGCTAGAGTGCAGTGGTGTGAACATGGCTCACTGCAGCCTTGACCTCCTGGGCTCAAGCGATCCTCCTGCCCTAGCTCCCTGAGTATCTGGGACTACATGTGTGTGCCACTATGCTTGGCTAATTTTGTATCTTTTATAGAGACCAGGTCTCACCATGTTACCCAGGCTGATTTTGAACTCCTGGGCTCAAGTGATCCAGCCTTGGCCTCCCAAAGTGCTGGGATTACAGGCGTGAGCCACTGCGCCCAGCCAGTGGGTTTGTACTGCTTACTCTGCTTTGCTTTGACAATAGGGAAATTGGAAATGCCTTGGCATTTGAGGGGAGCTGAGTTTGTGCATTTTGGATGATGGGGAGGGAAAGCTGACCTCAGGTTGAGAAATGAACTGTGTCACCCACCCCAAATCCTTCTAGGAACAGAGTGGAAACAGCATGCAGTGAGTGGACAGCACTGACTGTGCTTTAAATTTGCTCTTCATTTAATCCCCAGGCTCACCACCTGGCCACAGAGAGGGGTCTTTAAGAAGACTCCACAGGCTGCTCTCTGACTTTATTCCACATTTCCTCCCCCAGAGTGATTGGGCCACCACCTGTCAGCTGGGGAAGAGGGAGACCTGATGCACAGATTTGGGATGGAGCCAGGGATTGAGTTCTCCCAATCCCTGCATTCCGCACCCCTCCCAGGGCCTCCCAGCAGCCATCCCAGGAGCAGACCACAGTGTGTGGTGGGCTCCTGACCCTCTGCTGAACCTCAAACCTCCCTCCCGCGAGCCTCCCCCCATCTAGCCCATCTCCCTGCCACCTCCCCAGCATCATTTATGTCAGGCCTCAGGATATCTCTTCCCACTTTGGCTCTTTTGCTGTAAGAATAGGCTTTCGAACGATGAGGTGCCTGAACTCAAAGCACATTAAAGATCAGAGCAGAAAGAGCCTAATTCCTAAATAAGTTCCAGACCGGCTTCCACTCTGCGCCCTTCCTCCTTTTCCTGCTGTTTATTGCTTTGGACACCCTTTTGGGGGCGGGAGGGCAGGAGGCTCCTCTCTCTTTCCCAGGCTCTTTTTAAAAGAGCAGTTGTGTTTCCTGCATTTGGCGGGAGATTGGGTTTCATCCTCCAGGTGTCTGTAGGGGAGCCCTGAGCTGCAAAGCTGCCCTGCACTGCTTTGAGGTTGCTACTGCCTTCAGGTCAGCCCTTTCAGTGGCAAGCGGGCCAGGTTTCCTGCTGGCTTTGCCATTAGCCTCCCTGCCAGGGATGGCAAAGGCACATCCCAGTGGCAGCCCAGGGGCCTCATTTTGCCTTGACTTCCGCCAAGTAATTCTTTTCACAAATGTTCAAGGGCTGTTAACCAGCTTCTTAGCCCCTGATGGCCTCTGGGTTTCTCCAGAAACTGCCACAATGGGCCTTTATCAGCTCGGGATTCTCTGGGCCTTAGATCAAAAACCATGTCCTGTCCTGGCCAGGGAAGGGAGAGCAGGAAGTGTCTTCCTCCCTCTCCCCTTTGGTCGGGCTGAATAGTTCCCTTGTTCAGGCTATGAAGGGCGAAGAAGGCAGTGCACCCTGGGCAGGGAGAGGAGAGAAAAACCCTCAAAGGGTTGCCATTTTCCTGACTTCTGCTAGTTTTACACAACTTCCGCCAGTGTGGACTGATGGGGAGGAGGAGCGTTGTGTTAATCTCGATGGGTTTATTTGAAATACAGGGAAAGACAGTGGAATAGTAGTCAAATCCCGCCTTAGCAAATAATCTAGTTACACTCCAGCAATCAGCCCCGGGATGTGCAGTTAGGACCTCCCCTTGACCTCTGCAATCCACCAATAATTGTGCCAAAGCAGCCCACCCAGATTGAAAATTACCTGGGTGAGAAGAACGCAGGAAGCTGCAACTGATTGGTCTGCCTCTCGTAGATCTTCCATTCATTCTGTACAGTGCTCCAAACTTCATTTTTCTTTTCTTTTCTCTTTTTTTGACAAAGTCTCACTCTGTCACCCAGGCTGGAATGTAGTGGCACAATCTCGATTCACTGCAGCCTCTGTCTCTCAGGTTGAAGCGATTCTCCTGCCTCAGCCTCCTGAGTAGCTAGGATTACAGGCATGCGCTACCACACCCAGCTAATTTTTGAATTTTTAGTAGAGATGGGGTTTCACCATGTTGGCCAGACTGGTCTTGAACTGGCCTCAAGTAATCTACCCACCTCAGCCTCCCAAAGTGCTGGGATTATAGGCGTGAGCCAACACGCCTGGCCCAAACTTCATTTTTCTAAAGCAGATCTCATCCCCTCCACAATGAAGAACCTTCAATCTAGTGCAATGTCTTGTCCTGACATTCAAGGTTCTCCATGTACTGGCTACCCCCTTCTAGCCTAACAATATTTTACTGCTTACCTCACAAACCTACCTAGTGGTTCTCACAGGGTGGGAAGTGCTGTTTGAAAACGCAAGTGGGCCAGGCACGGTGTCTCAGGCCTGTGATCCCAGCACTTTGGGAGGCCAAGGCAGGTGGATCACCTGAGGTCAGGAGTTCAAGACCATCTTGGGCAACATGATGAAACCCCGTCTCTATTAAAAATACAAAATATTAGCTGAGCGTGGTGGCGGGCGCCTGTAATCCCAGCTACTCAGGAGGCTGAGGCAGGAGAATCGCTTGAACCCAGGAGGCGGAGGTTGTAGTGAACCGAGATTGCACCACTGCACTCCAGCCTGGGCGACAGAGTGAGACTCCATCTCAAAAAAAAAAAAAAAAGAAAAAGAAAACATGGAGTTGTTCCTTTGGCCACATACACGCAAATCTACAAGAAAGGTGATATTGTAGACATCAAGGGAATGGGTGCTGTTCAAAAAGGAATTCCCCACAAACACTTCCATGGCAAAACTCAAAGAGTCTACAGTGTTACCAGCAAGCTGTTGGCATTGTTGGAAACAAGGGCAAGATTCTTGTCAAGGGAATTAATGTACTTATTGAGCACATTAAGCACTCTGAGAGCTGGAACCGCTTCCTGAAGCACACGAAAGTAAATGATCAGAAAAAGAAAGACGCCAAAGAGAAAAGTATGTGGGTTCAACTGAAGCGCCAGCCTGCTCCGCCCAGAGAAGCACGCATTGTGAAAACCAATGGAAAGGCGCCTGAGCTGCTGGAACCTGTTCCCTATGAATTCATAGCATAATAGGCACAAAATAAATAAATAAAAGACGTCTGGAACGTTAAAAAAAAAAAAAAACCAGAGCTGGAAGTTGAGACTCTGAGTTCTCCTCTCATGCCGAAGGTCAAGTTATCTCCAGCTGCCCTGAATCAGGGTTTTCTGGGTCTAACTGGCCAACCCCAACCACCAATGCCACCTCCCTTCCCAAGACCAATTCCTCAGAATAGTATCTATCTCACTTCCAATGGGCGTCCACGTGCGGACTGTCCCCTCCCTGTCGCCTACTCACAGCCCACTCTCTCCTGCTTCTGTCTGGAACACCATGCTTCTCTCTTCCCTCCTCTAATTCCGGTCCCTGTCCCTGTGAAGCTCCGCTTAAAATCCCCCTGCTCCAGGAATTCACCTCTGGCTGACCTCTTCCAAGCTTTCCTTGTATATAAAATCTCCCTTAATAAAAGAGCCATTGGCTCCGGAGTTCTGGCAACACCAGGGTAGAGAATTTAACAAAATGGAGTGATGAGGCCTGCCCCAGCCAGTAGGGACTAAGGTGCCTCGGTAAGGCCCAGGTGCACATACTCAAGAGAGAGAATGGGTGGAAATGTACTGGGGAAACCAGTCTATAGCTAGGGGCATGGGAAGGAGGGACGGCTCTCTAGCACCCTCTCATCAAGCCACTTCAGAAGAGAAAATAAAGCTGAAAGGGTAAGGCTACTTTTAGGGAACTTAAAGCTGTTGCCATCCTTGGAGACTGGGACAACCCATTTGGATTAGCCAGAAAAGCTATGATCATTGAAAGGCTTGGACCATCTAAGTTTGGCTGAAAGAGGTGCAAACACTTTGGTCAGGAGTTGGCAAATGTGGGCCAAATACAGCCTTTCACTTGTTTCTGTATAGCTCATGAGCTAAGAATGATGTTTACACTTTTTTTCCTTTCTGACATTTAACTTGAATTTTTACACTTTTAAGTGCTTAGAACAAAGTCAAAAGAAGAGAATATTTTGTGACACATGAAGGCCAGGTGTGGTCACTCACGCCTGTAATTCCAACACTTTGGGAGGCCGATATGGGAGGATTGCTTGAGGCCAAGAGTCTGAGACCAGCCTGGGCAACATAGTGAGACCCTCATCTCTACAAAAAAAACACAAAAGATAAAACATTAGCGAGCCAGGCGTGGTGGCTCACGCCTGTAATCTCAGCACTTTGGGAGGCCAAGGTGGGTGGATCATGAGGTCAGGAGATCAAGACCATCCTGGCTAACAGTGAAACCCCGTCTCTACTAAAAATACAAAAAATTAGCCAGCTGTGGTGGCAGGCACCTGTAGTCCCAGCTACTCGGGAGGCTGAGGCAGGAGAATGGCGTGAACCCGGGGGGTGGAGCCTGCAGTAAGCCAAGATCGCACCACTGCACTCCAGCTTGGGCAACAGAATGAGACTCCATCTCAGAAAAAAAAAAAAAAAAGATAAAAAATTAACTAGGCATAGGGGTATGTGCCTGTAATCCTAGCTTCTCAGGAGGCTGAGGCAGGAGAATCACTTGAATCTAGGAGTTTAAAGTTTTAGTGAGCTATGATCAAGACACTGCACTCCAGTCTGGGTGACAGAGGAGACCCTGTCTCTAAAAAAATAATAGGGGCTAGGTACAGTGGCTCACGCCTGTAATCCTAGCACTTTGGGAGGCAGAGGCAGGTGAATCACCTGAGTCCAGGAGTTCAAGACCAGCCTAGACATAGCAAAGCCTCGTCTCATTAAAAAAATAAATAAAAATAAAAATAAATATTCTATAACATATGAAAATGTGAAATTCATACTTCAGTCCATAAGTAAATTTTTTTTGGAACATAGCTATGCTCCTCAGCACTTCAACAGCAGAGCTGAATAGTTGCAACAGAAACCACATGGCTTGTACAGCCTAAAATATTTGCTACCTATGCCTTTATGGAAGAAGTTTGCTGACCCCTGGCTGGGTGTGGTGGCTCACATCTGTAATCCCAGCACTTTGGGAGGCCGAAGCGAATGGATCACTTAAGGTTAGGAGTTCGAGACCAGCCTGGCCAACATAGTGAGACTCTGTCTCTACCAAAAATAAAAAATAAAAAAAAATTAGCTGGACATGGTGGCAGGTGCCAGTAATCCCAGCTACTTGGGAGGCTGAAGCGAGAAGCAGAGGTTTCAGTGAGCCAAGATCACGCCACTGCTCTCCAGCCTGGGCTACAGAGCGAGACTCTGTCCCAAAAAAAAAAAAAAAAAAAAGTTTGCTGACCCCTCATTTAGGGGATTTGATAGCCTTGGAGAAGAGAGGGAAGAACCCCAGAATTTGGAAGTCTCAGGCACCAGGAGGGGCTGAGGGATTTAAGTCAGATAGCAATGTAATTGTCACCAGTCTGACTGTGTCCAAGGCTATGGTGATCTGAGAAGCAAAGTCACATTGGGGCCCTGGCAAACAGATTTATAACACCTGCTGTTCTCTGTGGCTTACACATGTTTCTGAAATGGCAGTAGATGAGAACGAGGGTAGCAAACAGGTAGGAATTAGGAAGGAAGGTCTCCTGGTGGTCTGAGGTTGAAAACCACTTCTTTTCCACTCCTTTGGTCTCCAGGGAGTGTTTGCTGCTGGACGGTCTTTCCAGAACAAGAAGAGGCCACCGCCAAGGAGGGGAGCCCAGTGCAGCAATGAATCCCAGACACTGGGGCCTCTGGGAGCTTTAGCCTCTGAGTGGAGGAGTGTCTTGACTAAGCCCATATTTGTCCTGGACAGCTAGAAACTCCAAAAGAACCTACGGGTGCTCTTTATTGTGAACTGTACCAGAGCTAATCTTTAAGAAGCATTCAAGAATGAGCTTTCTGTCTCTGGTGAGCAATCGCTTCTTTCCTTTGTTGCCTCTGCCAAGCTCTTATGTGCAGTACCACTTCCCTCTTCCATGTCCTACCTTTCCCTTGCTCAAGGTTCTCTTCAACACTTTCTTTAGGATTCCTCTCCTGTCTAGCTCCACCCCCATTGAAACCACAACAGCACAGAACTGAAGAGGAGGCTTTCAGGTCCTCAGGAGCACCCCTCCTTTGGGCGAGGAGGGTGAGGAGGTTTGCACAACGTCCCACAGGGTATGAGTAGCAAAGCCAGGGTTGGGATGTAGGTCCCCAAACTCTCCATCTAGTGCTGTTCCTATCCCATCTCTCAGCTTCAAATGCTCCAATATCTGGGGCACCTTGGCATACAAATCCTTCCTTTGCATCCACAGATGGGTGGCGGCATGTGTCCTGTCCATTCCCTTCATACACACACATTCATCCCCAGCTAGACTGGAAAAGTGGGGAGACAGAGACAATGTCTTCTCTTTTGAAAGTCCCTTCATGGGCCAGGTGCGGTGGCTCATGCCTGTAATCCCAACACTTTAGGAGGCCAAAGCAGGAGGATCATTTGAAGCCAAGAGTTTGAGACCAGCCTGGGCAGCACAGCGAGACCTCATCTCTACAAAAAAATAAAAAAATAAAAAATTAGCCAGGTGTGGCCATGCATACCTGTAGTCTCAGCTACTTGGAAGATTGAGGTGGGAGGATTGCTTGAGCACAGGAATTTGCATCTGCAGTGAGCAACACTGCACTCCAGCCTAGGCAATAGTATTAAATCCTGTCAAAACAAACAAACAAACAAACAAACAAAAAGCTGGGCTTGTTGGCTCATGCTTGTACTGTCAGCAGTTTGGGAAGGTGAGGCGGGTGGATCACTTGAGCCCACAAGTTCAAGACCAGCCTGGGCAACATAGTGAGACCCTGACTCTACAAAAAATTTTACAAATAGACAGGCATGGTGGCACATGCCTGGGGTCCCAGCTCCTCAGGCTGAGGTGGCAGGATTGCTTGAGCCTGGGAGGTCGAGGCTGCAGTGAGCTGTGATTGCACCACTGCACTCCAGCCTGGGTGACACAGAGAGAGCCTGTGTCAAAAAAAAAAAAAAAAAATCTGGGTTTGTGTTCTGACTCTGCCATTGAATAGCTTGGGAAACCTTGGGTAAATTACTTAAATACTTCAAACAGCCTTATTTTTTTCCTCAAGAAACTAAAGATAGGAATATTCACATTGTAGTGTTATTGAAGAGTATATGAGGTGACTGATGTGAAGATGCTTTCAGCCAGAGCCATGATGCATTTATCAGTTTTACACGAGGGCCTTAGGCACTGCTGTTGTTAGAAGGAAGAGTTCTGCCGGGCGTGGTGGCTCACGCCTGTAATCCAAGCACTTTGGGAGGCCGAGGCAGGTGGATCACCTGAGATCAGGAGTTAGAAATCAGCCTGACCAATATGGTGAAACCCCATCTCTACTAAAAATACAAAAGTTAGCCAGGCATGGTGGCGTGCACCTGTAGTCCCGGCTACTTGGGAGGCTGAGACAGGAGAATTGCTTGAACCTGGGAGGCAGAGGTTGCAGTGAGCCAAGATCTCACTACTGCACTACAGTCTGGCTGACAGAGCGAGATGTCTCAAAAAAAAAAAAAAAAGAAGAAGAAGAAGAAGAAAGAAGGGTTCCATGGCCAGGTGCTATGGTTCATACCTGTAATCCCAGCACTTTGGGAGACTGAGGCAGGTAGATCACTTGAGGTCAGGAGTTCAAGACCAGCCTGGCCAACATGGCGAAACCCTGTCTCTAAAAAAAAAAATACGTAAAATAAATTTTAAAAGAAGGAAGGGTTCCATGGCTGTGGAAGTTTGAAATCCACTCTCCTAGAAGCGTTCCTCAAAAATTCTTTTCATCTCTTCAGTCTCAGACTGAGCCAGACAAGGCTATGGCCCCTCTTCTCCACCAGATGGCAGCAACCTGCCTGTTACTAGCCGTGGCAGCCTGTGTCAACCAGCACAAGATGTTCAGAAAAATATCCCGGGGAAAGACTAGGAGAATGTTAGCACCAGTACTGAAGACAAGTAAACAGGCCGAAGTGACCCTCTGCAGACGACTTCCTGATACAGAACCCCCTGGGCATCTGTGGCTGTAAATATACCAACCGTCCTGCACCAGCCACCAGCCAAACTAGTGCTAACCATCTCTCTGCCAGGTGGGAGACCCACCACCCAGCTCTGTTTTAACTCCTTCTTAAACCAAGAAAGCTCTCAGGGCACTGCATACACAGCCTTTGGTAGCCTACGTTCAGTTTGGGCAGCTTACCCAGTTGTTAATGAATTAATATGGCACAGAGTGGGGCCGGGCGCGGTCGCTCAGGCCTGTAATCACTTTGGGAGGCCGAGGCGGGTGGATCACTTGAGGTCTGGAGTTTGAGACCAGCCTGACCAACACGGTGAAACCCTGTCTCTCCTAAAGATACAAAAATTAGCCAGTTAGGGTGGCGGGCGCCTGTAATCCCAGCTACTCGGGAGACTGAGGCAGGAGAATCGCTTGAACCTGGGAGGCGGAGGTTGCAGTGAGCTGAGATCACGCCACTGCACTCCAGCCTGGGTGACAGAGCGAGACTCCGTCTCAAAAAAAAAAAAAAAAAAAAAAAAAAGAGCCGCAGAGGGGACATCAGATTCTCTTTCAGAGGCCCCAGGAGTTTCCTTCCAATTTCCCAAAACACTCATGAGGAGGGGTAACGTTAAATCTGATAGGCTAAGTACTTGGGGAGGCTTGACCTTCTATCTTGTGGGTGCTTTTAT
Organism: Nomascus leucogenys; assembly: GCF_006542625.1. NCBI lineage: Eukaryota > Metazoa > Chordata > Mammalia > Primates > Hylobatidae > Nomascus > Nomascus leucogenys. Next base: position 2,094,749 of record NW_022095769.1, read on the forward strand.
CAAAGAACAGACTTGAAAAAGGACAAGTGCTGTGTACACAGTTGCTCTATTCACTCATCCAACAGGTATTATTGAGTACCTACTGTGTGCAGTCCTAGGCTACATGCTTTAGGGGATTCAAAGGTGAATTTGATTCAGGTCTTTCTTAAAGAGGTTAATAAAACTTAGTCAAAATGACAAGTGATTGGGTCATGGGTATTGAAGTGCTGTACATTGAGTTTTTGTTTCTTCTTTTTCTTCCTCCAGATTTTTGTTCCTTATTGTTTGGCTCAGGCCAAAAATTAAATGATGAGGCCATAAAATGGGGAAGAAACAGGGAAAGGAAGTGGTTGGAAGGAAGCCAGAGAAGGCTCAAACGTTTGCCACAGGACTCAGTGAAGTTGGTGGAGGCTCAGCCCAGGAGGGTTCTCGGCTTTGCCCAGGAAAGAATTCAAGGGTGAGCTGGTGGTGTCAGACAGCAACTTTTATTGAAGTGGCAGTGTCCAGCGGCAGCAAAGGTACTACTCTTTGCAGAGCAGGACTGCTCCATAGGCAATGTGTCCAGAGTAGCAGCTCAGAGGCAGAGCTGCAGTCATAGTTATACCCACTCTTAATTATATGCAAAATAAGGGGCAGATTCTGTAGACATTTCTAGAAAAGGGGTAGTTTTCCAGGTTATCAGGTCATTGCCATGGGAAGGGGTGGTAACTTCCAGGTGTTGCCATGGCATCAGTAAACTGACACGGCATGCTAGTGGGCATGTCTTATGGGGAGGTGTTTTCGCCCTGTCCCTGTTTTAGCTAGTCCTCAATTAGGCCCCATGTCTGAGCTCCACCTCTGGACCTGAGCTGAGTCCTGCCTCCTACCTCAAAGTGAAGTGTAGAATCAGGGACACTGTTATCGATGTGTACAGATCTTAAAGCAAAGCATTTCTCCCATCATCTCCCATTGATTTTCCTGGAGAATTAGTGACCCTAGCTCTGATCTGTCTGATCTTGCAAATGCAGACTGCCTGATTCTTTAAATTGTCTTAAAAATAATACTTATCGGTTTAATGCATTTTGTTTAAAAAGATACAGACTGGGCAGGGTGCGGTGGCTCACGCCTGCAATCCCAGCACTTTGAGAGGCTGAGGCAGGTGGATCACCTGAGGTCAGGAGTTTGAGACCAGCCTGACCAACATGGTGAAACCCCGTCTCTACTAAAAATACAAAAAATTAGCCACATGTGGTGACGGGTGCCTATAATCCCAGCTACTTGGGAGGCTGGGGCAGGAGAATCGCTTGAACCCGGGAGGCAGAGGTTTCAGTGAGCCGAGATTGTGCTCCAGCCTGGGTGACAAGAGTGAGACTCTGTCTAAAAAAAAAAAAAGATATGGACCATGGCTGGGTGCGGTGGCTCACACCTGTAATCCCAGCACTTTGGGAGGCCGAGGCAGGCAGATCACGAGATCAAGAGATGGAGACCATCCTGGCCAACATGGTGAAACCCCGTCTCTACTAAAAATATAAAAATTAGCTTGGCATGGTGGCACGCGCCTGTAGTCCCAGCTACTTGGGAGGCTGAGGCAGGAGAATTGCTTGAACCCGGGAGGCAGTGGTTGCAGTGAGCCAAGATCGCGCCACTGCACTCCAGCCTGGTGATAGAGCGAGACTCCATCTCAAAAAAAAAAAAAGGCCGGGCGCAGTGGCTCACACCTGTAATCCCAGCACTTTGGGTGGCCGTCATAAATAAATAAATAAATAAATAAATAAATAAATAAATAAAAGATACAGACCTTGAGGTCTCCTCTCTCGGCTTTGGAGCCCCCCTCCCTCTGTCTCTGTACAGGGGAGCTTCTTCTTTCTTCTCCCTTCTTTCTTGCCTATTAAACTCGCCACTCCTAAAAAGAGAAAGAAAGAAAGAAGAAAAGAAAAGAAAAAGAGAAAAAGATACAGACCTTGCCAGGTGCAGTGGCTCACGTTTATAAATCCCAGCACTTTGGGAGGCTGAGATGGGCAGATCACCTGAGGTCAGGAGTTTGAGACCAGCCTGGCCAAGATGGCAAAACCCTGTCTCTACTAAAAATACAAAAATTAGCTGGGTGTGGGGGCGGGCGCTTGTAATCCCAGTTACTCTGGAGGCTGAGGCACGAGAATCGCTTGAACCCTGGAGGCAGAGGTTGTGGTGAGCCAAGATCACACCACTGCCTGGGTGACAGAGTGAGAAACCATCTCAAAAAACAAGACCAAAAAAAGATACAGACCTAGGCTGGGCACCGTGGCTCACACCTGTAATCCCAGCACTTTGGGAGGCCAAGGCGGGCAGATCACCTGAGGTCAGGGGTTTGAGACCAGCCTGGCCAATATGGTGAAACCCCATCTCTACTAAAAGTACAAAACTCCGGGCCGGTCGCGGTCGCTCATGCCTGTAATCCTAGCACTTTGGGAGGCCAAAGCGGGCAGATCACAAGGTCAAGAGATCGAGACCATCCTGGCTAACCCGGTGAAACCCTGTCTCTACTAAAAATACAAAAAATGAGCTGGGCATGGTGGCACGTGCCTGTAGTCCCAGCTACTCGGGAGGCTGAGGCAAGAGAATCGCTTGAACCTGGGAGACAGAGGTTGCAGTGAGCCTAAATTGCACCACTGCATTCCAGCCTGGGCAGTAGAGTAAGACTCTGTCTCAGAAAATAAAAAAACATACAGACCAGTTTGGCCAACATAGTGAGGCCTTCATCTCTACAAAAAATTAAAAATTAGCTGGTCATGGTGGCACATGCCTGTAGTACCAGCTGCTTGGGAGGCTGAGGTGGGAGGATCGCTTGAGCCCAGCAGGTTGAGGCTGCAGTAAGCCAGGATCACGCCACTGCACTCTAGCCTGGGGGACAGAGCAAGACCCTGTCGTAAAAAAACAAAAAACAAACAAAAAAAACAAAAAACGAAATGTAAAGAATAAAACAGAATGAACCATAACTTCATTGTCCACAGGTAATATTTCCTAAATATATATACCTCACTATGCAATGTGAGAAAGATGAATAATGAAAAGAGAAAGTCCTCCCACCACTTTTCTCTCAAAATATTTCTAAAATAACCAGTTAGATTGTTTAAATTTCCTTCCAGAAAAAAAACAAGTCATGCATTCAGCAGCACATATATCTCTAAGCCGTACGTACTTATCCTCTGCTATTGTAATTATCTGCACAAAAGATCACACTGTACGTACTGTTCTGCACCTTGTTTTCATTTATGGAAGTATCTTGGACATCTTGCCCTGTAGCACAGACTAATCCACCCCATTCTTTTAAATGGCTACATTGTTTTCCCTCATGTGGCTCTGTGATGTGTTGTCACCAGTCAGCTTTTGCTGTTGCAAACAAAACTGCCTGGTTCTTAAAAGGCCCAGCTATTTCTTCACACGATTTTCCCGCAGGCCCCACAGTTGTGCCCAGGGTCTTAGGAAATAACCTTTGGGGTGAGGGGGAAGCCAATGCTTGGGCCCCTGGAGCTGCTCAGTGTCTTCATATTACGAATGTGTAGGCTGGCCCTCCGGATGGAGTCCTTGCATCTCCCAGCTGGGTGAGGGCTTGCTGGGTTGGCAGACGGGCTCCCTGGGGCTCTTGGCTCGGGCTGGGGTTGCTGTGCTTGATTGGTGTTCATGGCTGCACGGTGCTGCTCTGAGATTCATAAATAAACAGGAAGCCAGTCCACTTCCTCCTTGCTGGGGTTGGTCCCCAGTCCTTATCAGCCAGTTAGCCCAAAGGGGAAGGAGCAGCCCAGGATTCAGAAGGCTACTTCCTGGTAGAGGTGATGAGGGATTCTGGCCTCACTGCCAGCATAGCCTCCCCATCTCCGTGCACCTATCTACCCAGCACGGATAGCCTTCCTGACAATCAAAGTTAGGCTCAAAATCTCCTGTTTGGGAAGATTTTTCTGATAAACCCTGACCTTATTTCTTTGGTTCTGAGGTGAAGTTCTTTTGAACTTATAGGAAGCAACTGTCTAGGTGTTTGTGTGTGTTTTCTCCCTGAAGGCAGTACTGACACATTTTCTTCTGCTTCTTCCCAGTCCCCACCCAGCATGGCTCTCTATTCATGGGGGATGCTCCACAGAGGTTTGAAGACTGAATGACCAATTATAAAAGCGGTGCCAGACAGGGCTGCAGCCTCAGCTCACAATGGGGCCGGAAAGCATTGCTTCTTGGGACCATGGGGCAGCTGAACAGGAGGGAGTGGTGAGGACAGTTACCAGAGTGTGAAGCTGAGGTGTGGCTGGGTGAGGCTGGCGATGAGAGCTGCAGATATTCTGTCTAGTCAACAAGTCCTGAAAGCCACTAGACCACATGGAAAATCAGTTCCCTAATTAAAGAGTCACTATATACATTATACCGGGGGTGCCCACTTTAAAGGAATTAGAATTTAAAAAATACAGTCAAACATAAACACAATGCGGAACATATTTAATCTTTTGCAGTGAGACTCAAAGCTCACATTGGGATACCACTGTGCCTCAGGCAATCATTATGACTATCAATTACTTTACAGAACATTAAACTTAGGCCTGCCAGCCTGGAGCAAGTGAGTCACTGTCAGTTGCTTTTTTTTTTTTTTTTTGAGATGGAGTCTCACTCTGTTGCCAGGCTGGAGAGCAGTGGCACGACCTTGGCTCACTGCAACCTCTGCCCCCCAAGCTCAAGCTATTCTCTTGCCTCAGCCTCCCCAGCAGCTGGGATTACAGGTACGCGCCACCATGCCCAGCTAATTTTTGTATTTTTAGTAGAGATGGGGTTTCACCACGTTGGCCAGGCTGGTCTCGAACTCCTGACCTCAAGTGATCCGCCCACCTTGGCCTCCCAAAGTTCTGGGATTACAGGCATGAGTCACTGTGCTGGGCTTGTCAGTTGCTTTTTAAAAAATCTCTGCTATCACCCTGTTCAGTGGCCACCGTTTTCTTTTTTTAAGAAAACTGGTGCAGAAACCAAACTAAAAAACAAACACCACAACCAAAACCTAAACGCCCAATTATCTCCACTTTGCAGCTGTATGGACTTCAAACAAAGTTTCTCTATTAAGCACCTGGAGGGCAGAGAAGCGTGGGACACATGAGGGTTGGAGACGCGCAGGTGAGGACGGAGTGGAGAGTGATGGGTGGGCCTGGCTCGGGGCTTAGGTAGGAGGACATTGAAGCAGAGACCTTCAGGGATGGGCAAGAGGGGCCAGGGAGTGAGGGCAGAGCTCTCTCAGCTGCACCTCAAGGCTGATGCAGACGAAAGAGCAGCTCTGAAGGCCCCTAATCCCTCAGAAAGGCATCCATGTTTATAATGTGGATCACGAAAGTGGACTGAGGGATGATCCTGGTGGCTGTTCCAGGGACGTGTGAAATTCAAGGTGTTTTTTGTTTGTTTGTTTGTTTGTTTTGAGACAAGATCTTCTCTGTCACCCAGACTGAAATGCAGTGGCTCAATCATGCCAGCTTTTTTTTTTTTTTTTTGTAAAGATGGGTGTCTCACTGTGTTGCCCAGGCTGTTCTCCAACTCCTGGGCTCAAGCGATCCTGCTACCTCAGCCTCCCAGGTGCTGGAATTACAGGGTAAGCCACTGCACCTGGCCTCAAAGTGCTCTTCATCTTCACCTAGCGGCAGCATCCTGGGAGTAGGAGTGGGCATGGAGGTGGTGGGGCGGGGGTGGAGGGGAGGGTGGGAAGTTCAGCTCCTTCCGTGCCCTGCACAGTTTCCAAAGCTTCAACCCAAGGCCAGTTTAAGGTTATACTCCAGAAGTAGAGGAGGGGGGAGCTCCATAGCTCCACAAAGATGGGTAGAGTCGGGGCAAAGGATGGGCCTAGAGTGACGGATGCGGACTGTAGCCTGTGAGGCTAGCAAAACACTCCTAGCCCTTCCAGCACACTGGCACCCCTGCCCAGCCCAGTCCCAATCAGACAAGGAGGTAAGTGGAAACCTCAGGTTAAAAATACCCAGTCTTGTAAAAAGAAATAAGAACAGGAAGGAAGTGTGGGGAGGCAAGGCGGAATAGAGAAAAAGCCCCAGAGAAGGAGAAGATGTTCTGAGTGGCCGGAAGCTGATCAGGTGAAGCAGGTGTGGACACCCTCCAGGTGCCTGCCGGGTTGGTAGGTATAGCATGGGGTCGAGATGGGCTTTGCCTTCCTGGGCATAGTTCAGGCAGGTCCTCCCAGAGAAATGGTTTTGACTCACTAATACCAGGATTCAGATCTCCCTCAAAGAGTTTCAGGCCAGGAGATGAGTGGATGAGCAGAGGGCCTCCTCCGAGGACGGTGGGGCATTCATGACAGGAGGGGAGCCTGTCATATCTGTCACTTTCTCTGAGGGGGAAGGGGCCAGCTAAGCCACCAGACCCTCAGCGTTGGGCAGAGTGGAAAGAGAGTTTAGCTGGCCTTGGGAACAGTAGCCACTCTTGTCAGAGGAAGTGGGGACAGTGAGAAGGCTGCGTGAGGCGGCACAGCATTGTCTGTATGACACAGAGGCTAATACTAGGGCTCTGGATCTAGGGTGGCTGTGTTCGACTCCTGAGTCTGTCACCTGGCTGCATGACCTGGGACTAACACGTATTTTGCTGTGTTTCAGTTTCCTCATCTGTAAAATGGGGCTAACAATAGGTGACCTCATGGCATTGTAGTGAGGGTAAGTGAGCTGATAAGCCCACGGCTGCTAGAACAGTATCTGGGCCCTAGTAATAGCTAACACTATTGGGGTTGGGGTTGAGGGCAGTGCAGCGGTGGATAGAAAAGACATACCTAACACCTTATACCAGTGGAACAGTCCTTCACAGACAGGCTGACACCACAGCAGGCCAGGAGGGGGCTGGGAACAGGAGGCTGTAGAGATCAATAGAATACAGGCCCGAGTGCTCAGGAACTGATATCTTATGGAGGATACAAACAACTAAGCAACCACATTTGAGCATAACACAAGAGAGTTTCATACAAGTGCTAGGGTGCCGAGACACAGAGCAACTTTGCCTTCAGCGTTTGGAAGAGGCCAGGCAAGCTGGTCTTGGAGGTTAAGCAGGCTGAGAAGAAGGGACATGAAAAGATAGTCTAAGAAACAGGGAACACAGTGTACAAGGTGGCAGCTCCTGGGTGGTTGGCTGGGGCTTGAAAGTGAGTGGTGTGGCTGGGGGTGACCAGTTTGGAGCGGCCAGCAGGGACTGGCCTTGCAAGGCTCTGCCAAGAATTTGCACTTTATCCTGTGGCAGGAGGCAAATGGAAAGACTAGGAAGTGGGGAAACCAATCAGATTTGTGCACTTGAAAGATTTCTCGGCCAGGCGTGGTGGTTCACGCCTGTAATCCCAGCATTTGGGGAGGCTGAGGTGGGTGGATCGCTTGAGGTCAGGAGTTCAAGACCAGCCTGACCAGCATGGTGAAATCCCGTCTCTACTAAAAATACAAAAATTAGCCGGGTGTGGTGGCGGGTGCCTGCAATCCCAGCTACTCGGGAGGCTGAGGCAGGAGAATCACTTGAACCCAGGAGGCGGAGGTTGCAGTGAGCCGAGAGTGTGCCACTGCACTCCAGCCTTGGTGACAGAGTGAGACTCCAACTCAAAAAAAGAGATTTATCTGGCAGAAGCATGGAGAGTAAATAAGAGGGGAAGGGAGCAGTGGCAGGGAGGTCCACTGGTTAAGTGGTCCCAGCAGCAGTCAGGACAAGAGACAATGAGGGAGGGGTCTTAGAGAACAGAGGGGAGGACTCTTAGAAAGTGGATTTATCTGGAAGTATGACAAAGAGGAAGGGGTGGAGATCAGCAACTGGGCATTTAGTGATGTCCTTAATGGAGATTGGGAATACAGAGAGGGGAGTGGGGGTCTCACTCCCATCACTCAGACTGGAATGCAGTGGCGCAATCTGGACTCACTTCAGCCTTGACTTCTTGAGCTCAGGTGATCCTCCCACCTCAGCCTTCTGAGAACCTAGGACTACAGGCGTGAACCACCACACACACCTAATTTTTGTATGTTTAGTAGAGACGGGGTTTCACCATGTTGCCCAGGCTGGTCTCAAACTCCTGGCTCAAGAGATCCACCCACCTCAGTCTCCCAAAGTGCTGGGATTACAGGCACAAGCCACCATGCCCGGCCTACAAAGAATGTTTTAGAAAGGTAAGCTTGAGGTGGCTGAGACTGCCAGGAGGGCACAGGAGAGGAGAGAAATGATGAGTGCCGCCATGAGAAGGAGGTCCAGCAGGAGATGCCCTTCACAGTGAGTAGGGCAAGCTTTACCATGATGCAAATATATGGATGGACACTGAGTCACAGGCAGAGTGTAGCATGTGGGGTCTCCTGCAGGAGGTGTGGGAAGTGTATCACAGGGGCTGAGAGGGCTCCCTCGCTCCAGTTCATGGCCAGAAAATCGCAAAGGATCACAGCTTACACTGCCTGGTTAAATTACATAATGGAGTATATGATCTAACATAAACTAAATTAACCTTTACAGAATGAACAAGGGGTTTAAAAAGATTCCAGCAAAAACCCTGCAGATTAAAGATCATACTAATTTAGCAAGCACAGGCACACAAGAAAACGGAAAAGCTGGCCCTATTCCTCACAGGAACTCTGCCAGCCCTGTTATGAGGCTAAAACAGTGACAGTCTAATCAGGGCTAACAGGAAGATGGCCAAAAGTGTTTTTTATTTTTAATTTTTATGGGTATATAATAGTTGTACATATGTATGGGGTATATGTGATATTGTAACACAAGCATACAGTGTGTAATGATCAGATCTGGGTAACCGGGATAGCCATCACCTCAAACATTGATCATTTCTTTGTGTTGGGAACATTCCAAATATTCTCTTCTAGCTATTTTTAAAAATACAATAAATGATTGTTAACTATAGTTGCCCTATTGTATTATCCAACACTAGAACTTATTCCTTCTTTTTTGTAATTTGTAATTATCAAGGTGACTATTTGAAATGTGGACTTTCATGTCTACCATTGTTAAAAAAACGAACCTCACCCCAAATATATATTGTATCTTGAGGTCCTAATAAGAGTAGGTTGTGTATACAATGTATACATAATTGAACATACATTAAGGGTGCATGCTCAAATGTTATGACTATGTGATGTAACACCTCAGTTTGGGGGTTTTCATCTCACACAGAATTTGATTTGGGCAAAAATTCTTAAGTCATGGGTTTTGGGTCTCTGGTAATGAACTGGTTTCCTGCTTATCAGTTCCCCACATCTGAAATCCTATGTACTGCACTTACCTCTAAGAACAAAGGATGCTTGTATTCCAGAGTGTGGCTGCAATGGCTCATTTGTCCTTCATTACCTTGGTCCTCTCGTCCTTCTGGAGATGAGGGCAAGATTAGCTGAGCTCCCTAGAGAAAAGCCTTACGTAAACACAAAGTGTTGCTGAAGTTATTGTTACTATTTTCAACAACACTAAGAGGCAGCAATGGTGTATGGTGCTCCAAGGAGTTCTAATCAGGATCCAGGAGTGGAGCAGTTCTAACCTCTTAACACCATGTGAATCCAGGGGTCCTTCTGGCATATGAGTCCTATGGGGCCTGGAGGCTGCTGGGGCTTAGAAAAGATGACCCATGTGCAACACTTGCAGGGAATTAAAAAAATAAAATAAAAAATAGAAAAGGTGAAGCCCCCAAAGGGTGAGATTATCATTCTCTAACAAGGGAAGAACCCACCTCGTACTAGACAGAGTCTGAGATGGAACTGGACCAGCCACTGGTCAAGGAAAGGGTTCCTAGTGTCAGCCCAGGAGCCAAAGCCAGAGAGCTGATGTCTTCATGGAGACTTGGGTACCTGCATCCTACCTACAGAGGAGGCTGGGGTGGGGGGTAAGGGGCCTTCCTGGCCTTTGTACTCTTTATTTCTCTCTCAAGCCAATAATACACACTCAGAAAATGTTATATTAAATGAACATTTTTGAGCTAGGGAGACAGGGTCTCGCTCTGTCACTCAGGCTGGAGTGCAGTGGTATGATCTTGGCTCACTGCAACCTTTGCCTCCCCAGCTCAGTCAATCCTCCCACCTCAGCCTCCTGAGTAGCTGGGACAACAGGCACGTGCAACCATGCCTGGCTAATTTTATTTTTTGTAGAGATAGGGTCCCACTATGTTGCCCAAGCTGGTCTGAAACTCCTGGGCTCAAGCAATCCTCCTGCCTCAGCCTCCCAAAGTGCTGGGATTACAGATGTGAGCCATCACACCTGGCCTAAAATAATTATTTTTATTTTTTGAAGCACAAGTGTGGGAGGATTTAATAGAGTGAGGATGATTATTCTCCACAATGTATGTCCAGAACTTATGTATTGATCCCTTGCCCTGTGTGCAAGGTGCTGTACTAGCCACCATGGAGACACAGAGATGAACGAGACATCAGGATGCTGATGACTAAGATATGCACACACCCACAGCACGATGTGAGTACTAGGGCTTGAAAGGGTCTGAGGAAAAGGAAGCAGGGTTCCAAGGTGGATGAGGGTCAGGCATAATCATGGAGGAGATGGCCGCTGGCCTGGGCCTTGAAGGCTAGGAGGGTCTTTCCAGGTGGATGAAGAGGTGGAAGGAATGACATTCCCAAAGAAGGAGCAAAATCCCCAAATGGAAAAGCATGGGATGTGCATGACCAACGGTGAGTACTTCCTTCTGGCTGGCATCCCAAAGGTGAAAGAGAAGAGTGGATTTGGAAAGGTGTTTTAGAACCAGATTTCAAATGGCCGTGTACTAGACCACTAGATCCAGAGTTTATCTTCACTGAGCCATGGGGATACTTGAAAAGCTTTTGGGCAGGAGAGGCGGTGAACCCAAAAAAGTTAAAAAATGAAACCAAACCTGTCCAGGGTCCTGTGGTGAGTTAGTTTAAGGCCCAGACCGGACTTGAATCCAGATTTGGATTGACACAAGCAAGGCACCTGGCCCTCACACTGACCAGACATAGATGGGTCTATGGGAAAGTGCTCCAGGCCAGGGGTGGGCAGCCTGCTTCTCCCAGAAGCCATGGAGCACGAGTTTCCAAGTAGCTGGGCGTCTTACCCTGCTGCTGGCTTAGGTCTTGGAGCTGAATCTTCCCATGGAACCTGGGTGGTGGATGAGCCAGTGGCTGGACTGCAGTTCTTGGGAACCCAAATGGGTTGGGCTGGGAATGGCAGAGTGTGGGATCACTGCAATAAAATAAAGGGAGAGGAGCCCTTGCGATGTCCTGGGGTGTGAGGCACACAGGGCGTGGGGCCTTGCATTCCTGGACGGTTGAGACGCCGCAGCTGATTATTATCATTATTATTCCTGTTTTGGCTTCTCCGAGCTTTCATCCTGCAGGACCCTGCCTTGCTAGGCCAGCATCACCAACTAGCAAGGGGCGGGGCGGGGCAGGTGTCTCCTGGCTGCAAGAGAACACAGCATGACTATGGGTTTCTCTCCCAGGGCTGAGCTCCTTCCTAACCCTGGAAGAATTTCTCAAGGGGAAACTGAGGCACAGAGGCAAGGAATGATTTCACCAAGTTTCTGTAGCAGAGATTCCTTCTCTCTCCCATCACCTCCCACTCACTAGGCCATCCCTGTCCTCCCTCAGTTGGGGCAAATCTCACTGGCCTGGAGGGGAGCCAGAGAAGGTGTGGATTCTAGAAGAGGGAACTGGGCTGCAGCCAGGACAGCAGAACTGGTACCCTCTGTGCCAGATGCTGCAGGCACCATGAGGTCAGGCTCCTGGTTTCGCGTCTCTCTGGAAGGTTCTGCCATATGGGTGGATCCTCCCCAACCCCCTGAGGGAAGGCAACACTGCAGACGTGCAAAATGCCCAGCTCCCTCCTGTCAGGGGCCAGATTCAGCATCCTTGGATAGGAAAAGCCTGGATCTCTGGATCTCGTAAAGATGGGCCAGGCCCAGAGGCAGAGGTCCAGACAATGGCTCAGAGACAGGGAAAGGTGTGTATGTGTGCGCCGTGTGCACACTTGCTAATGCCAGGCTTCCAGTGGTGGCATGTCCCTGCCTGCTGAGATGAGATGAAAGGGAGAGAGTCTAGAAGGGAATGTGAGTGACACTCTGAGGAGTAGGTGTGAATAAGTGGAATATTCTACAAAATGCCTGAGTCCTGCCAGACAGTGGGTACCCCGAGGAGGAGGGAGTTGCAAGCTGCAGGTGGAGACTGTTTCCTTCCTCAATACCTGCTGTCCATGTGGAGAGTAGCAACCTTTGGGGACATCTTCTGGCTTCAAGGAGAGGTGAGACAACACAGAAGGGTAGACTGAGGAAGTTGGAGGAGAAAGGACAATAAACACTGCTTCAGTGGTCTCCCCAAGCTCTGGCATCATCCATGCCTCCCAGAGCCAGCCAGGCAGCCAAGCATTCGTGTGTCAATTTATTAAGCAGCTTCTCTGTGCAAGGAGCTCCGCTTGGAGCTGTGGGTGTAGATGGATAAGACATGTCCTCTGCCTTTAGGAGGCTCTCTCTGAAGAAAGACAGACCTTATTTTGGCTTCACTTCTACTCTCCACACCATCCAACACCAGACTCCTGGGCTAAGCCCCAAGGCATCTTCTTCCTCCCTGGCCATTTTTGGCCATGACTGCACTGGCCCCTGCCTCTGTCATCAAATTGCCTATCAGCTCTCTGAGGTCACACAGGAACAGTGCTCACCAGAATTCTTAATTCTTGCTAGGTTTCTTGTTTTTTTTTTTTTTTGTTTTTTTTTTTGAGACAGGGTCTCACTCTGTCACCCAGGCTGGAGTGCAGCAGCATGATCACAGCTCAGTGAAGCCTCAACCTCCCAGGCTCGAGTGATCCTCCCCACTTCAGCCTCTGAAGGAGCTAGAAGCACAGGCACATGCCACTACACTTGGCTAATTTTGTTATGTTTTTATTTTTGTAGAGACAGGGCTTCCTTATGCTGCCCAGGCTGGTCTCAAACTCCTGGGCTTAAGGGATCCTCTGTCTCGGCCTCCCTAAGTATTGGGATTACAGGCATGAGCCACTATGCCTGGCGTCTTGCTGGTTTCTTGACACCCACCCAGCTGAAACATTCAGCCCTCAGCCATAAAATTGTCTCTTGAGCGGGCCGGGCGCGGTGGCTCACGCTTGTAATCCCAGCACTTTGGGAGGCCGAGGCGGGCGGATCACGAGGTCAGGAGATCGAGACCACGATGCTAAAAATACAAAAAATTAGCCGGGCGTGGTGGCGGGTGCCTGTAGTCCCAGCTACTCGGAGAGGCTGAGGCAGGAGAATGGCGTGAACCCCGGAGGCGGAGCTTGCAGTGAGCCGAGATTGCGCCACTGCACTCCAGCCTGGGCGACAGAGCGAGACTCCGTCTCAAAAAAAAAAAAAAAAAAAATTGTCTCTTGAGCTTGCCACTGTGATCAGGCTACTCCAAGACTCACTGTTTGGCTGTGATCCTACTATCTTCCAGATCAAATACACCTTTCAGCCTGGAAAGCCACCACCTGCTTGCCTACTGGTGACCTGAAGAACCTGCAGTGGCTCCCTGTTGCTTATCAGATACAATGTGAACTTTTTGGGCTATTTTCCAGGGCCCTCCCACATGTTTCAAGCACTTATTACCCAACAGTGTCCCTTCCTATCCCCAGCACACAAGTGTTTGTAATGTAACTCTCTACATCTGAACAAGAACGAAGACCTTTTTAAGGGAATCATTTTGATGTTTATAGTTGATTTATTCAACAAACATTTACTGAATAACTGCTATGTGCCAGGTACCATGACAGGTACTAAGACAGTTTTGATGGTCACTAGGGCAAACATACCTGCTCTTGGGGAGCCCATGAGCTAGCAGGGAGGACAGGCACTAATGATGAAAATAGAATGTGTTGGCCGGGTGCAGTGGCTCATGACTGTAATCCTAGAACTTTGGGAGGCCGAGGGGCGGGGGTGGATCACCTGAGGTCAGAAGTTTGAGACCAGCCTGGGCAACATGGCAAAACCCCATCTCTACTAAAAATACAAAAATTAGCTGGGCATGGTGGCGCATGCCTGTAGTCTCAGCTACTCAGGAGGCTGAGGCAGGAGAATTGCTTGAATCTGGGAGGCGGAGGCTGCAGTAAGCCTAGATCACACCACTGCACTCCAGCCTGGGCAACACAGTGAGACTCCATCTCAAAATAAATAAATAAATAAATAAGAAAATAGAATGTGGTGAGTTGTCAGATGGGACAATTTTGGGGTCCCTGAGAGTCCTGCTGAGCCACATTTCCACTGTGGCCTCGTAGATTTTTTTTTTTTTTTCCTGCCTGGGTTCTTCACAGAGCAGAGTGTGTCTTGCTGGGAGAGAATGGAGACTGCTCCAGGAGGATGTTCACATGGCAAACCCAAAAGGGCGCCAGCCCCCAATCTGTTCTTCCCATCATTGGTGAGGTCTCCCTCTTCCCAAATTCAGTGTCCTGTGGAAGTGACATGGGAAGCAGGGACAGAATTAAGTGTCTAAGAATTCCAAAAGCAAACCCTTTGGATGATGAAATTATGAAGGGCTGCAAAAAGCACTTCACAATTTCACTGTGTTAGGAAATATTAGCTCCCGCCCTCTCCAGAAAGCAGCTTTTTCTGTCTTGTTGGGTGTGATCTATTCTCTTCTGTTCTGACTAAATTGCTCATGACAGGTGGTGCTCCCATGTTTTTGAAACTTGTCCACGAATGAAGACTCTGACCCCTCATGCCGTTGTTTGATGTTGAGTCAGTGTTTAACCACTATAATTGGCAGAAAAGTCTTCCAACTGTCTCACCAAGATGAGATGCTGCAAATTCCACCCTCTTGCTTGTCTGCTACCCTCTGCAGAATGGAGAAAACAAGGAAAAGTTATAAAGTATTCTCTACTCTGAATGCTCCATAAAAACTCCTACAAAACTGATATAAGTAAAAAGCCATTGGATTTGATAACCCTCACTCTAACTGTCAACATCCCCTATGGACAATTTTTAGAGCATGCAATAGGGGAAAGAAGAAGACATAGCGTTTGGGCATGTTTGGGTGCTCTCCAAGGGCCCTCTCCTGAATGGGGTTTTCTCCCCACTTGGTGCCTTTGTCACCAAGGCACATTGGGCTGAGGGTAACATTCCTCGTCGTGGAACTGGAATGGATCCCAAGAAGGCTGGGGCAGAGGGAGGATGTACATATGCAGCACAGCGGTAAAGCGTTCCTTTTTAGGTGTGCCTGGGAAAAGTGAAAGTGACTCAATTTCTAAAGGGAGAAAGGCATTGGAGAAAGAAAATTTTCTTTTTTTTCTTTTTTTCTTTTCTTTTTTTTTTTTTTTTTTGAGAAGGAATCTTGCTCTGTCACCCAGGCTGGAGTGCAGTGGTGCAATCTCAGCTCACTACAATCTCTGCCTCCCGGGTTCAAGCGATCCTCCTGCCTCAGCCTCCCAAGTAGCTGGGACTACAGGCTCATACCACCACACCCAGCTAATTTTTTTGTACTTAGTAGAGAAGTGGGATTCACCATGTTGGCCAGGCTGGTCTCAAACTCCTGACCTCACGTGATCTGCCCCCCTTGGCCTCCCAAAGTGCTGGGATTACAGGCATGAGCTATGGCGCCCAGCTGAGAAATAAAATTTTCAAAGGCTGCTGCACAAAGTTTGTGGAAGTTTCCTAAATCAAAGGGCAAATCCTTTCCTCTCTCCCTCCCTCCCTTTCTTCTTTCCTCCGTCCCTCTCTTCTTTACCTCTCGCTTTCTTGCTTTCCCTCAGAGTCTAAAACAGTGAGTCCCCGCAGAAGGATGTCTTTGTTCTTGCTGGAGTCCACAACCTGGAACACCCTTCCCCTTTTCCAGGCGCAATCTTACCATCCTTTCAGCTAAAGTCTAAAGTCCTTTATGCCCCCTTCCCCATCCAGATAAGCTCTGGCTGAACTCTCATTTCTCCCAATTCCCATTTAATTCCACTAAATGATGTGGCTTGATATAATTACATAATGTCTCATGTTCTCCGGCTGTGTAACGCAGTACATGAGTCTTGTCTCCCCAACAAGGTTGTAAACATCTGGAGGGCAGAGCCCAGGCCTTCCATCTGGGAGTCCCTCAGAACACTGAGCACAGGGCTGGGTGTGTAACAGGCCTTTATTGAGACCTTCACTTGCCTTTCGCCTCTCATTAAACATCAGAGAATTCATACTGGAGAAAACATTTATAAGTGTAATAAGTGTCATAAGCCTTTATTTGAGTGGAGTAATCATATTCTACAACATCAGAGAATTCCTACTGGAAAGGAACCTTGTGTCTGGCTATGTCGTGGGAGAGCCCTCAGGGGGAATTTGGAGGCTTGGAAGGCACACTTTACTCATACCATGGAACTCAATTACTTGAATGTAGTGACTGTGGGGAAACCTTCACTCAAGATGATATCCAACATCAGCAAGCACCTTAGAGAGGTGAAACTATGAATCTAAAGATTGTGAGACATCCTAGCATGGTGGCGCATGCCTGTAATCCCAACACTTTGGGAGGCCAAAGTGGGCAGATTACTTGAGCTCTCAGGAGTTCAAAACCAGCCTGGGCAACATAGTGGGAACCCATCTCTACAAAGAATTAAAAAAAAAAAATAGCCGTGCATGGTGGTGTGCGCCTGTGATCCCAGCTAGTTGGGAGGCTGAGGTGGGAGGATCACTTGAGCCCAGGAGGTCAAGGGTCAAGGCTGCAGTGAGCCATGATCACACCACTGCACTCCAGCCTGGGTGACACAACAAGACCTTGTCTCAAAAAGAATGCGAGAAAGCCTCCTCTAAGATCTTCACCAACTAACACCAGAGAATCCACCTGAGAGCAAAGAACAGTGCTAGATGTTGGGGATACAATGGGGTGCAAAGTAGGCACAGTTCCTGTCTTCATGAAGCTTGTCTCTAGATCCATTTCCCAAAGGGATTGATACTTGGAGAGGAAACATTATAGACCCTGGGTACAATTGAAATATTATAGGCCAGAGATGGTGGCTCATGCCTGTAGTCCTAGCACTTTGGGAGGCTGAGATGGGAGGATCGCTTAAGGCCAGGAGTTCTAGACCAGCCTGGGCAACATAGCAAGTCCAAGAACAAAAGGGGAGGGGAGGGGAAGGGAGGGAAAGAGAAGGAAGGGGAAGGGAGGGGAGGGAGGGGGAGGGAAGTGAAGGAAAGGGAATATTACAAAACTTTGGCGAGGCACGGTGGTTCACACCTATAATCCCAGCACTTTGGGAGGCCAAGGTGGGCAGACTACTTGAGGTCAAGAGTTCAAGACCAGCCTGGCCAACGTGGCGAAACTGCGTCTCTACTAAAAATACAAAAATTAGCCAGGCTTGGTGTTTCAGGTGGCTGAGGCACGAGAATCACTTGAACCTGGGAGGGAGAGGTCACAGTGAGCTGAAATCGCGCAGCTGCGCTCCAGCCTGGGCAACAGAGGGAGATCCGGTCTCAAAAAAAATTCTTTTGAGAAAAGAAATACTACAAAACTTTGATAAGCACCTTTTTCTTTTTTGAACCCGAAGCACTTCCATGTCTGATTTCCTTTGTCCCTGTCTCTTAATAGAGAAGAGAAGGGATGGCTGACCTAATGCATGTTACTGATGAAGAGGTGGAGCTGGAGGGGCTGCATCTCCAGTCCAGGGCATGCTGGCAGGCAGGGTAAGAACTCTTGTCCCTAGGGACCTTTATTTGATGAGCTGAGGACCATGCCAGGTACTAAGTGAGACCAAAGGTGAAATGGGAGGTCCTATCCCCTCACGTAGCTTACAGTCCAGTGAGGAAATGAACAGCTCCTTAAAGTACAGGAGCTACTTTAAATGGAGTGGATGTAAAACACAGCGGAGGCACAGGAAAAGGAGGCCTATGTCCCTTTGGGGGAAGTAGGAAAGGCTTCACAGAGGAGGTATTGTTTGAGCTGAGATGTAAAGGATGAGGAGTTTGCCAGATAAACAAGTAAGGAGAGGGTGTTCCAGGTGGAAGAAACAGCACAGACAAGGGCATGGTGGTAAGAAAGGACATGGCCTATTAAGGATGCTGGAGAAGTTCCATATGCAAACCCCTGGGGAGTGAGTGGGGAGACCAGGCTAGCCAGGCAGCTAGGCAAGGGCCAGATAGCATAAGGCCCTCGAGTGCCTTGCAAAGCAGTTCAGACTTCCCTGTAAACAATGGGGAACCAAATTTATTTCCTACAGCTGCTGTAAGAAACGACCATAAATGTAGTGGCTTAAAATAACCCAAATCCATTACCTTACAGCTCTAGGCTTAAGTCAACCTGTCGGCAGGGTTGTGTTTCATCTAGGGCTACTTGCATTTCTTGACTCCTATCCTTCTCCCACCTTCAAAGCCAGTAGTCACATCACTCTAATCTCTGCTTCCATAGTAACACACTCTGAAGCTCCTGCCTCCCTCTTCTAAGGACTCTTGTGGTTACATTGGTCCCATCAGATAATCCAGGATAATTTCTGCATCTCAAGATCTTTAACTTAATCACATCTGCAAAATCCCTTTTGTCATGTAAAGTAACATATTCACAGGTTCCAGAGATTAGGATATGGACATCCTTGGGGGCCATTGTTCTGCTCACTACAGTAATCCTAGCACTTTGGGAGGCAGGTGGATCACCTGAGGTCAGGAGTTCGAGACCACCCTGACCAACATGGTGAAACCCTGTCTCTAGTAAAAACACAAAAATTAGCTGGGCGTGGTGGTGGGTGCCTGTAATCCCAGCTACTTGGGAGGCTGAGATGGGAGAATTGCTTGAACCTGGGAGGTGGAGGTTGCAGTGAGCCGAGGCTGCACCACTGCACTCCAGCCTAGGCAACAAGAGCGAAAATGTCCCAAAAAAAAAAAAAAAGATGGAGTCTCACTTTGTCACCCATGCTAGAGTGCAGTGGTGTGATCACAGCTCACTACAGCCTCCATCTCCCAGGCTCAGGTGATCTTCCCACCTCACCCTCCAGAGTAGCTGGGACTACAGGTGCGTACTACCACGCTGGCTATTTTTTTTTTTTTGTAATTTTTGTAGGGATGGGGTCTTGCTATGTTGCCCAGGCTGTTCTCAAACTCTTGGACTCAAGCAATCTTCCTGCCTCAGCCTCCCAAAGTGCTAGGATTACAGGCATGAGCACTGTGCCAAGACCCTGCTTCCTCTCTTTTGGCATAGAGAAATGAGGTCTAGAAGCTGCCCATCTGTTCCCACTTTATGGTGGGATTCTGTCTGGGTGTTGGATAACATTAAAGAGTAGATGATATTTTGTTTTAGGCTTTCTTTCCTGAGATCTCTGAAACGACTGTTTAATTTGACATGGAGGCCAGTTAAAGACTTTGCAACATCTTACCCGTGCACCCAGTGCTTCTCGGAGTCAGTGGGCACCTGGTTCTGAATCCCTTGCTTCCCTAATACATTATACCTTCTATCTCTCCATTTCCTAGTACTAATGAATCTGAAGCTAGCAGAGTATCTTTCTCCCTCCTCTTGATTTTTTCATCTGGAGAACGCCCAAGGAGTATGTATGGATCTCTTAGCAGTGGATTGGACCTGCAAGAAAATGTAGTAGGCTGTTCTTTTTTAAATTTTTTTTATTATTTTATTATTATTACTTTTTGAGACAGAGTCTCTCTGCTACCCAAGCTGGAGTGCAGTGGCATGATCTCGGTTCACTGCAATCTCCGCCTTCCGAGTTCAAGCAATTCTCGGGCCTCAGCCTTCTGAGTAGCTGGGATTACAGGTGTGTGCCACCATGCCTGGCTAATTTTTTGTATTTGTAGTAGAGACAGGGTTTCACCATGTTGGCCAGGCTGGTCTCGAACTCCTGACCTCAGGTGATCCACCCACCTCAGCCTCCCAAAGTGCTGGGATTACAGGCATGAGTCACTGTGCCCGGCTGTAGGCTGTTCTTTTTGTTTTTTTGGTTTGGTTTGGTTTTGAGACAGAGTCTCATTCTGTCATCCAGGCTGGAGTGCAGTGGCACAATCTTGGCTCACTGCAACCTCCACCTCCCAGGTTCAAGGGATCCTTCCACCTCAGCCTCCCAAGTAGCTTGGACTACAGGTGCGTGCCACCAGGCCTGGCTAATTTTTTTTTTTTTTTTTTTTTGTAGAGACAGGGTCTGTCATGTTGCCCAGACTGGTCTTGAACTTCTGGGCTCAAGCAATCCATTTGCCTCAGCCTCCCAAAGTGCTGGGATTGCAGGCATGAGCCACGGTACCCAGCCATTAGGCTGTTCTTACATCGCTATAAAGAAATACCTGAGACTGGATAACATATAAAGAAAAGAGTTTAATTGGTTCACAGTTCTGCAGGCTGTACAGGAAGCACGGCAACAGCATCTGCTCCTCTTCTAGGGAGGCCTCAGGAAGCTTTTACTCATTGTAGAAGGTGAAATGGGAGCAGGCATGTCACATGGCAAAAGTAAGAGCAAGACAGTGAGTGATGGGGGTGGGGGTGGCAGGGGGTGGCGCCACATATTTTGAAACAACCAGATCGAGAGAACACACTCACTGAGGCGAGGACAGCACCAAGCCATGAGGGATCTGCTCCCATGACCCCAATATCTCCCATCAGGCTCCACTTCCAATACTGGGGATTATATCTGAACATGAGATTTGGAGAGGACATCTAAGCTATATCAGTAAGGTTTCCAGACAAAATACGGAACACCTTGTTAAATTTCAATTTCAGATAAACAGTGAATAATTTTAGTACAGGTTGAGTATCCCTTATCCAAATGCTTGGAACCAGAAGTGCTTTGGATTTCAGATTATTTTGTCAGGGATACTCAACCTGTATAAGTATATCCCAAATATTACTATACGTTGAGTGCTACTTTGTTAACCAGATTATTTGATTAACGAGAACACTCCATTCCCTAACTTCACCAAATAAAACTTTACTGTATGTCCTCTAGTGCAGCCTATAAGGCAGACTGTTATTCAAGCCCTGAAAGTTCCAGTACCTTCTTACAGATGACTTTGTAGTAATACAGGTAAGAAAGGCTATGATTCTAAAGGAATAGGGGAGCAGCCTAAAGTCAGAAGAGTGGGGACTGGTCTCTCTTATTTCATAACATAGATTCTTCTACTGCCCAGCTCTGAGATTCAGATAGGCTTAGCTCCTGCTCTAGATTTCACCTGCCCTTTCATTAATGAACAGCATCATGCCCCCACCCCATGACCTAAGGACCACCAGGAGACCCATTCTGTTTAAGTACATTGAGGTTTTGTTGTTGTTGTTGTTTAAAACAAGGTGTTGCCCAGGTGCAGTGGCTCATGCCTGTAATCCCAACACTCTGGGAAGCCGAGGTGGGAGAATTGCTTGAGCCCAGGAGTTCAAGAACAGCCTGGGGAACATAGTGAGACTGCCATTCCTACAGAAAATTTAAAAATTCACTTGAGGTCAGGAGTTCAAGACCAGCCTGGCCAACATGGTGAAACCCCGACTCTACTAAAAAAAAAAAATACAGAAATTAGCTGGTTGCCATGGTGCATGCCAGTAGTCCCAGCTACTCGGCAGGCTGAGGCAGAAGAATTGCTTGAATCCGAGAGACGGAGGTTGCAGTGAGCCGAGATCACAACACTGTACTCCAGCCTGGGTGACAGAGCAAGACCCTGTCTCAGGAAGAAAAAAAAAAAAGAGAGAGAAAGAGAGAGAAAAGAAAATTTAAAAATTACCTGGACATGGTGGCACAGGCCTGTAGTCCCAGCTACTCAGGAGGCTGCCGCAGGAGGATCACTTGAGCCTGGGAGGTCGAGGCTGCAGTGAACCGTGATTGTGTCACTGTACTCCAGCCTGAGTGACAGAGCAAGACTCTGTCTAAAATAAAAAATAAATGTACTATACAATACACACTCTATATTGCTGCCTTTGATATTTGACTAGAATAATGATGATGACTTTCCCATCTACCAGATGTGAATACAAAGTCTGTCTTTGGATTGGAGCATATATAATAATTTGTAGTAATCGCTGCTATGTTTAACTCTGCAAGGCCGCCACTATTGGCACTAAGGTTTGCTCAAGGCTTTTGGAGCAACCGCTATCCCATGTGATTCCCTCAATCTAAGAAAACTCCTTTTTTTACTTCCCTCAAGCCTTTGCTCTAAATTTCCCTTCTTGGTCTGCCGGGGCAGATACCTGAAGTCTTGCCCCATCTCTAGCAGAGACTCAGCCAATCAGGGCCTCGCCATGCAGTACTGCAGCATATTGTTCAGGCTGGTGCTCTCAGGTGGGGCTTGAGTTTGTTTCCTTCCTTTCTTTTCTTTTTTTTCTTTGTCTTTTTTTTGTTGTTGTTGACAGAGTCTCACTCTGTCACCCAGGATAGAGTGCAGTGGCGTGATCTCGGCTCACTGCAACCTCTGCCTTCCAGGTTCAAGTGATTCTCGTGCCTCAGCCTACTGAGTAGCTGGGACTACAGGCATGAACCACCACACCTGGCTAATTTTTGTATTTTTAGTAGAGATGGGGGTTTCATCATGTTGGTCAGGCTGGTCTCGAACTCCTGGCCTCAAGTGATCCACCCGCCTTGGCCTCTCAAAGTGCTGAGATTATAGGCATGAGCTACCGCTCCTGGCCGAGTTTTCAACATCAAAGTTGTGTAGGCATCTTATGGTGGCGATTTCTGACCTCACTTCATTTAAGCATCGTTTCAGAGACTTTAGATAATGCAAAAAATTATAACAGTTTATGATGCCCTAATCGAACTCTGGATATTATCCCCATGTAAATGAACTAACCCAGCCAGCCAAGGGCAGCAAGCCTAGCAGACTGGCCACAGGACACCAGTTCGGTCCTCAGGTGCACAAGGATTGTTTGTGTCTGCTTGCACCAACATTTACTTTTTAGGAAATGGTGGCCCTCAGGGGCCAGGGGAATTAATGACTTAATGCCTACAATCTCTAGGAATAACTTTCTCCAGATAAGGTCTCATTATCGTTAATTGTTATTATTACTGTTATTAACCCAACTCTTAGGAAAAGCTGCCACAGCTTTGTTAACGACCTCAGGTAAGGGGTTTAATTAACACCTCCTCTGAGTGCTGAGGCCTCAGGCACCATTTTACCGCCCCCACAACCAGGCTCCACCTCCTCTGAGCTCCGCCCATAGGCCTCTCCACCCACGGATCCTTCCATTCCCTACCGGAGCTGCTACACCGTTTCTCACACCTGCGAACCCCTCCCCCTCCCATTCCAGCCCCCTGGCTTCCCCTCCCCCAAAATCTCACCTGCCCCTCACATTCTTCCATTTGAATTTCCCACTCCTTTTCCCCAGTTACCTAGTCCCCCCAAACAGTTCTCAAGAGCTAAGTCTTTGGGGGATCATGAAAGTGAAGAGTGCATCCCTTGAGCCCCGCTGTCCCCCCTTGCAAGCTCCCTTTTCCTGCACTGCTTCCCAGCACTTCCATCCCATCTCATCTCCATGAGAGCTGCAGGGATTTTTCCTCAGGTGGTGAGGCCAGTTAGGTTGGTTGGCTGGTTTAGGGTTACAGAGCTTGGCACCAACTACCAGGCCCGTGCAGCTGCCTTCTTTAATTAATTAATTCCAATTTTTTAAAAAAACCATCTCAATTGGACCTCAGTGCATGCCTCTGGGGCATATGTCACATCAATTACAGACAACAATTAAGCTTGCTGCTTAAAAGGATTTGTGAGTCTCTTTAAAGACTCAAACACAATTTGGGCCTCGCTCCCTTAGTTCCTAAGATCATTCTACTGGAGACAGAGCCTGAGGCAGAACCCCCAAAGGATGAATTGAGGGCTGCAACAGTCTGCTCTGAGATAGGAGGATAGGGAATTCTCTGGCTGCAGGTCTTTGCCCACACTACCTAACCCCAGGGTTCCTTTCTACCTTTGCTTAGGGATCCAGGAAGCCAAGCTATTGCAGGTGGGTGGTGGCCTTACTTCTCTGGGATAAGGCCAATTTCTCTCAAATTCAGAAGTCCACCTCTTTATTGTCCTACCCGACTGTCCTGCATGGATAAGGACGAATCTCAGGCCCTCTAAAAATAGGATGGGTATTGAGTTGACGTGTCTTTTTTTCCAGCAGTAGAGATGGTATATACAGGATATACATTTTCATCCCAGTGGTTTGAATTAGGCAAATGGTTAAAAGATGTTGCTCGAGGGTACAGATGATTTCTTTTTTTTTTCTTTTCTTTTCCTTTCCCTTTCTCTCTCTCTTTTTTTTTTTTTTTTTTTTTGAGATAGAGTTTTGCTTTTGTTTCTCAGGCTGGAGTGCAATGGAGCAATCTTGGCTCACTGCAACCTCTGCCTCCTGGGTTCAAGCGATTCTTCTGCCTCAGCCTCCTGAGTAGCTGGGACTACAGGTACGTGCCATCATACCCAGCTACCTTTTTTTATTATTATTTTTTATTTTTAGTAGAGACAGGGTTTCACCATGTTGGCCAGGCTGGCCTCGAACTCCTGGGCTCAGGTGATCCACGCGCCTTGGCCTCCCAAAGTGCTGGGATTATAGGCGTAAGCCACCGCGCACGGCACAGAGATGATTTCTTAATGGTCCTTCATCCCCACTTTGTGTTACACTTGGTAGCTGCTCAGGGAAAGTTTACAGATTGTTGAAGACCGGAGTTTGCACGCAGTTACAAATATTTTTCCAGGTGCAAAGCAAGTAGGCAAAAATGGGACTGGCCCAAAACCTTAGTCTTACTAACATTGCTCTCTACTCAACTGGAATTTAAAAAATATCAGTAGACCAGGTAAACATGCCTTTCCTTATCTATTTAACTCATTTATTGCGTATGTGAGTTGACACTAAATCACTTTGTCCTTTTATGTTTGCCAGAATCGTGGCTGCCCATTTGAGTCCAAACTTTCAGAGGGCAGAGACCGCATCTGCTCGATTTGCTTTGTATGGTATCCAGCAAAGGGCTGCAGTATGGTGTCATAGAGAAGTCCTGGACTTGGACCTTGGAGACCCAGATTTTAGTTCTTGCTGCTGTGTGGCCCTTAAAATCCAGACTGCATTTTTATTTGCTGTAAAACAAACAAAAACAAAACAAAACAAACAGCAAGGGGCCAGGCACAGTGGCTCACTCCTGCCTGTAATCCTAGCACTTTGGGAGGCTGAGGCAGGCAGATCCCTTGAGCCCAGGAATTCGAGACCAGCCTGGCAACATGGCAAAACTCTGTCTCTACTAAAATACAAAAAAACTGAAGTGAGAGGATCACCTGAGCCTGGGGAGGTCGAGGCTGCAGTGAGCTGTGATCATGTCACAGGACTCCAGCCTGGGCAACAGAGTGAGACCCCATCTCATAAAAAAAAACAAGGGCCAGATCCCCCAGCACTTTGGGAGGCTGAGGCAGGAGGATAGCTTCAGCTCAGGAGTTGGGGACCAGCCTGGTCACATAGTGAGACCTTGTCTATACTAAAAATAAAAAAGAATTAGCCAGATGTGGTGGTGTGTGCCTATAGTCCCAGCCACTTGGGAGGCTGAGGTGGGATCACTTGAGCCCAGGAGGTCAAGGCTACAGTGAGCTACGATCACACCACTGCATTCTAGCTCGAGTGACAGAGTAAGAGCCTGTCTCAAAGAAAAAAAAAGAAAGGAAACAAACCAAAACCAAACAGTGGAAAACAGTGGGAACAACATTTTCTGTCCTTCACTCTCAGGATTGAGAGAAGGATTAAATGAAATAATGCAGAAGAAAGATGTGTAGAAATTGCCACATAAATATGTTTTCTTTAACACTATAAAATGCATTTTGGTTTTTGTGGGGTTTTTCATTTGTTTGGTTTTGGTTTTTTGAGACGGAATCTCACTCTGTTGCCCAGGATGGAGTGCAGTGGCACGATCTCAGCTCACTGCAACCTCTGCCTCCCGGGTTCAAGTGATTCTCTTGCTGAGGCCTCCTGAGTAGCTCGGACTACAGGTGCCTGCCACCACGCCGGCTAATTTTTTGTATTTTTAATAGAGACAGGGTTTCACCATGTTGGCCAGGATGGTCTCGATCTCCTGACTTCGTGATCCGCCTGCCTTGGCCTCCCAAAGTGCTGGATTACAGGCATGAGCCACTGCACCCGGCCCATGAAATGCATTTTGATGTTAACACCAGAGTAGTCAAAATTCAAATTCTGAGATGTTTCAAATGGAGAAGCTGATGTACAGGATTTGCTGCAATGCCCACTGTCAGGACATG
Source organism: Nomascus leucogenys (assembly GCF_006542625.1). Taxonomy (NCBI): domain Eukaryota; kingdom Metazoa; phylum Chordata; class Mammalia; order Primates; family Hylobatidae; genus Nomascus; species Nomascus leucogenys. Next base: position 2,120,790 of record NW_022095769.1, read on the forward strand.
GGGGCAGTATTAGGGTAGAGGAAAGCTCTAGCTAAAACCAAACTTTAGACCTATGTGACATTGGCTATTCCAATGGCCTCCTTATCACTATAGCTGCACTCATATATCTGGCCTCTTACTACATACTCTTTTGTTCTTCTAGACATCCTGGCATTTTATTTATTTTATTTATTTATTTATTTATTTATTTATTTATTTATTGAGGCAGAGTTTCGCTCTTGTTGCCCAGGCTGGAGTGCAGTGGCACAATCTCAGCTCACTGCAAGGGCCTCCCAGGTTCAAGCAATTCTCCTGTCTCAGCCTCCTGAAGTAGCTGAGATTACAGGTGCCCGCCACCACGCCTGGCTAATTTTTTTGTATTTTTAGTAGAGATCGGGTTTCTTTTCTCTTCTTTTTCCTCCCTCCCTCCCTCCCTCCCTCCCTTCCTTCATTCCTTCCTTCCTCTCTCCTTCTTTCTTTCGAGATGGAGTCTTGCTCTGTCGCCTAGGCTGGAGTGCAGTGGTGTGATCTTGGCTCACTGCAACATCCATCTCTCAGGTTCAAGTGATTCTCCTGCCTCAGTCACCCAAGTAGCTGGGATTACAGTTGTGTGCCACCACACCCGGCTAATTTTTGTATTTTTAGTAGAGATAGGGTTTCGCCATGTTGGCCAGGCTGGTCTCGAACTCCTGACCTCAGGTGATCCACCCACCTTGGCCTCCCAAAATGCTGGGATTACAGGTGTGAGCCACCGTGCCTGGTCCTGGCATTTATTTACTATTTACTAAAATTCAAGTAGGTCTGGTGGGAGGTGGGGGGCCACAGAGTGAAGGTGCCCATGGCCCATATCCCTTTAAGAATGAACACATACATACATTTGTGCATGCATGCATGTACATACACAAGCCCTATGACGAAAAGCCAAAAATCCAGCTTTCTGAGCTGTCTCCGGATACTGTCACTTAGAGATATGAGAAAAAGTGAGGGAAAAAACGGGAATCTGGGACAACTTTATTCATTCTGCAAAAGGGGCAGTTTCTTGTAGGAAGGGCTTAGGGATGATCTTTGCATAGTAATTCTTAGGAAAGGAATGAAATTGCAATGTATTAATGAACACAATCAAGTCTTTAGATTACAATCCTGGGTATCAGATCTGGAGGACCCTAACAGCCATACAATTCCCCCACTTTTATTTATTTATTTATTTGAGATGGAGTTTCACTGTGTCACCCAGGCTGGAGTACAGTGGCATGATCTCAGCTCACTGCAACCTCCGCCTCCCAGGTTCAAGCGATTCTCCTGCCTCAGCTGCCCCAGAGTAGCTGGGACTACAGGCATGCGCCACCACACCCAGCTAATTTTTGTATTTTTAGTAGAGACAGGGTTTCACCATGTTGGCCAGGCTGGTCTCAAACTCCTGACCTCAGGTCATCCACCTCCCTCGGCCTCCCAAAGTGCTGGGATTATAGGCATGAGCCGCTGCGCCCGGCCAGTCTCCCCTTTTTATAAAGCCTAAATGGTGAAATGATTGAGTAAAGGTCAAGTATGAGAACCTAGGAGGCCATGACCAGGGCTCTGGCTCCAAGTCTGGTACTGTAGGATGTGATATTAGTTAATGGGCAGGCAAGGAGCCATGGCCACTTACTCTGTATATGTACAGGTGGTAAAAACTATTATGCACTGGAGGTACATCCCTAGGAATTTAGGAAGTGAGGAAATGCAGTGAGCAGGGAGCTGGTATCAAGCTATCCTGTTCACTTTACCAGGAACCAGATATCTCTGCTGCTGTTTAAATTAAATGTGTGAAGGTTTTAAGAATTATCAAAATGTACAGAACTTTTAAATAAGCATTTTAAATTAAAAAACAGGTTCTGGGCTGGGCGTAGTGGCTCACGTCTGTAATCCCAGCACTTGGGGAGGCCGAGGTGGGCAGATCACCTGCAGTTGGGAGTTCGAGACCAGGCTGACCTACATGGTGAAACCCCATCTCTACTAAAAATACAAAATTAGCAGGGCGTGATGGCGCATGCCTGTAATCCCAGCTGGTTGGGAGGCTGACGCAGGAGAATTGCTTGGATCCAGGAGGCAGAGGTTGTGGTGAGCCGAGATCGCGCCATTGCACTCCAGCCTGGGCAAACTCCGCCTCAAACAAACAAAACAAAACAAAACAAAACAAAAACAAACAAAAAACAGGTTCTGGCCAGGCACAATGGCTCACGCCCGTAATCCTAGCACTTTGAGAGGCTGAGGCCAGCAGATTGCTTGAGTTCTGGAGTTCAAAACCAGCATGGGCAACATGGCAAAACCTCATCTCTACAAAAAAATACAAAAATTAGTTAGGCATAGTGGCGTGCACCTGTGGTCCCCAGCTACTCAGGAGGCTGAGGTGGGAAGATTGCTTGAGCCCAGGAGGTTGGGGCTGTAGCGAGTTATGACAGCGCCTCTGCACTCTAGCATGGGTGACAGAAGGAGACCCTGTCTCAAAAACAAAACAAAACAAAACAACAACAACAACAACAAAACCCAAAAAAGAAAAAACAGGGTTCTGTTGCTTTCTGCCCACTGCCTTAATGAATTAAAAGTTAGTGAAGAACTGTCCAAGGCCAGGAAACCAGGATGACAGAAGCCCGGTCTTCCAATCAGGTCAGAGGTAGGAGCTAAATGTTGCCTTCAATGACTGCCAAGCTGCAGTGTCAGCAGCTGAACAAGAGAGGCACTGGAACTAGCCCTCTTATGGTCTGTCAAGTGGTAACATTGGTTGGCAGCCCTCACCCCTTCCCTGAGACAGATGTGTGAGGAGAAAGAGGTAAAGGAGGGCGGGCAGAGGAACTGGAATCTCCAGAAAGGGACCTTGCTAGCCCTGAGGCCCAAGGCCCTCCAAAGCACCAGATCACAGAGGCAAGTCCCGGGCTTCTGAGGAGAGAAAGAAAGGAAGAAGAAGGAAAGAAACATTAAATAAAGGAGATGGAGAAGTAGAACTGAATGTTAGAATTATTCTCCATCACATGCTAAGGGCACCTGTTTTCACTACATGGCAATAAATGGCGGATTCTCAGAGTAGGCCTGTCAAAGCCTCTGAAAGACCAGCAGGCTGGGAGTCAGGGAGCCTGGGGCCTGCTTTGGCTCTGTTGTTTACTGAGCTGGGTGACTTTGCCTGAGCCATTAAACATTCCTTGGCCTGAATTTCCTTCATTGGGAATAATATCTGTCCTGTCTGCCTTGCAGGGTTGTTGGAAGATCTGATGAGATAATGGACATAAGTCCGGATGCGATGGCTCACGCCTCTAACCCCAGCACTTTGGGAGGCTGATGCGGGCAGATCGCCTGAGGTCAGGAGTTTGAGACCAGCCTGGCCAACATGGCGGAAACCCCGTCTCTACTAAAAATAAAAAAATTAGCTGGGCGTGGTGGTGCGTGTCTGTAATCCCAGCTACTCTGGAGGCTGAGGCAGGAGAATCACTTGAACCCAGGAGGCAGAGGTTTCAGTGGGCCGAGATAGCGCCACTGCACTCCAGCCTGGACGAGAAGAGCAAGACTTTGTCTCAAAAAAAAAAAAAAGAAAAAGAAAAAGAAAAAGAGATAATGGACATAAGCTCCCTGCAAAAACCATACTTAGTTACTAGGAATCCTTCAGAGAGTTGGCCTGTGGGTGGAGAGTCACAGACACTGGGAAAGTCACCTCATTCATTAGCCATCACTCTGCACACCCCTCTTCCAAGCTGGATAGCTCTGACTAGCAGAGGGTGGGGAACGGATCAAATGTCTAAGAAGGCAAAGTGAGACACTGACCTCACTGAGATGTCCCAGGCTCACCAGCCCCTATGGATACCATGTTCTTTCTCACACTGAATCTGTCTCTCCTTTTATTACTTCTGCTTATTTCCTCCTGTTCTACCTGAAGATTTTCTCTCTACCTGCTGAAATATGGTATTGTTTTTAGTGTTTATTCACTGAAAAAAACTCATGATTGAAAAACATGACCCAAAGTCGCCAAAATTATCCCTGGGGTCCAGAGACCAAATGTAATAAAAGTCAAGCATCTGTTTTCGGAAGGGGTCAAGGACAGAGTCAGCTCTTGGACCCTTTTGCTTAGAAAGTTTCAATCTTTTCCCTAACCTTGTCCCAGACTCAGTTCATCTTACTCCCTGCAGGATTTTGGGTCACGGGAGTGGGGTGCTTGTTGGAGTCTATTTTGTGTTGCTGTAACAGAATACCACAGACTGGGTAATTTAAAAAGAATAGAAATTTATTTCTTACAGTTCTGGAGGCTGGGAAATCCAATATCAAGGTGCCCTCATCTGGTGTGGGTCTTCTTGCTGCATCATCCCCTAGCAGAAGGCAGGAGGGCAAGAGAGTACATGAGAGAGCAACAGAGCAAAGGGGTCCAAACTTGATTTAATAACAAGCCCACTTTTGAGATAACTAACCCACTGTTTATTTTTTTAATTAATTAATTAATTATTATTATTTTTTGAGACAGAGCCTCACTCTGTCACCCAAGCTGGAGTGCAATGACACGATCTCAGCTCACTGCAACCTCTGCCTCCCAGGTTCAAGCTATTCTCATGCCTCCTGAGTAGCTAGAGTAACAGGTGCATGCCACCACGCCCAGCTAATTTTTTTTTGTATTTTTAGTAGAGACGGGTTTCACCATGTTGGCCAGGCTGGTCTCAAACTCCTGGCCTCAAGTGATCTGCCTGCCTTGGCCTCCCAAACTGCTGGGATTACAGGCAGGAGCCACTGTGCCTGGCCTAGAGATAACTAACGCACTGTTTATGATATTAATCCATTCATGAGGGCAGAGCCCTCATGACCTAATAAACTCTTATTAGGCCCCAGTTTCCAACACTTTTGCATTGGGATTATTAAGTTTCCAACATGTGAACTTTGGGGGACACATTCAAACCATAGCAGTGCTATTTTAGGGAAAAGTAGCTGCATGTGTATTGAAAATGTCAGCCAGGTATGGTGCCTCATACCTGTAATCCCATTACTTTGGGAGGCTGAGGTGGGAGGACTGCTTGAGCCCAAGAGTTTGAGACCAACCTGGGGAACATAGGGAGACCTTGTCTCTACAAAAATTTAAAAATCATCCAGGTGAGGCAGCACACTCCTATAGTCCCAGCTACTCCAGAGGCTGAAGTGGGAGGCTCATGTGAGCGTGGTAGGAGGAGGCTACAGTGAGCTGTGATCATGCTACTGCACTCCAGCCTGAGTGACAGAGTGAGACCCTGTCTCAAATAAGAAAAAAAAAGAAAAAGAAAATGTTTATGTGCTATTGGGGTCAGCCTTAGTGCAAGAACATTAGTTAAGTGTGCTTTTAACAATGGAAGGAGTTCCAATTAAGATAGGATTTGGACAACTTCAGGGAAGTTTGGTTTATGGTGGGAAAGGGAACCCTGACCTCGGAGTTGCTGTCTTGGGTCTTTTCCATCCCAGGCCTACACCTTGCCAGGTTCATTTCCTCTCCCTGTACCCTAAACACTTTCAATTATGGACACTCTCTCGGCTCTGAACTCGGATAAATGCTACCTTGTTAGCTAATAGTACCATTGAGTATATTAATGATTAATAGCTAATTAGTCATAATACTGTAATACAATGGAGGCTTCCTTTACCGCAGCAGCTGTAGGTCTCAAGCACACACATCCCCTTCCCTATTCCTGGCCAAGGACAGGCGAGGCTCTAAATCTGTTTTTCTGAGCACCCTGGCAATCTCGAAACTGTTCAGTTTTTAGCGGTCCCATTCATACGGCGAATGACCACTACTGCTTGCATGCTGCCGAGCTGACTTCTGTCCTCCGTCACTCCCACTGCCCCCAAGGAGAACAAGGAGGTCAGCAGTCGTTAAGTTTTTATTCAAAGTCTCTTCTAAATCGACCCACTTTTCTACTTTGGCCCCTTTCTTCACTTTACCTTCCCCCATTCTAACCCGCGCCTATTTTGTGGAATCCCACAGCAGCCCCTGCTACAACCCCCCGCACTGTTCGCTTTGGCTTCCTTTCAGCAACCACGCCCCCCGACCCGCGGAGAGCGCCGCGCATGCGCAGCTCTCGCCTTTACCTGGGCGCCCGGGAGTGGGCGGAGTGGGAGAAGGCGGGGGCGGCGCGGGGAGCCGGCGGTTATCTGGGCGGCGGAGCGCTCACAATGTGGCAGGAGGCAGAAAAGGTGCGCCCGGGCCGGCCCGAGGGCTGCGCATGCGCGCCGTCGCTCCCAGCGGCCGGGATGCCGAGGGGGCGGGCGGAGGGAGGTGTCGGGATCCCTGTTGGGCGGGGGGGGGCGGCGAGGGAAGGGGCCGCGGGCGCGCGCGCGCGTCCTCGCCGCCGCTCGCCTCCCTCCCTGCCCCCTCCGGCACACACATCCACACACGCACACCCCCTCCCCTGCCGCCCGCCCCGCGCTGCCCGCCCCGCCGGCCCCGCTCGCCCTCGCGCGCTGGGAAGGGAGTCGCGAGACGTCGGAGCGGCGGCCACGTAGCGCTGCGGCGGCGGCGGCAGCGGCAGCGGCAGCGGCAGCGGCCGAGGCCGGGTCTGAGGAGCGGCCCTGAGGACAGACGTTGGGCAGGGGGGAGGGGCCGGCCCAGGCGGCGGTTGTGACTCGAGCGCCGCGGCTGCAGGCCCCCGCCGCAGGGATGGACCGCCGAGGCGGCGGCCGGGGCGGCGGAGGCGGAGGCGGAGGCGGCCGGCCCGGGTGAGTAAGGGCCCCTTCCCCCACGCACTCGCCACTGCCGCGGCGGCGCCCCCGGCAGCCCTTCCTCTCTGCCGCCCGCGGGGCCGGCCCGGGCTCCGGGGGCCGGCGTAACCCTTCGCCGAGGCAGCTGCGTGCGCTAGGCCGGAGCAGCCCCCATCCGGCTGGGAGGCCCCAGGCGCTGAGCTCCTCAGGCACCCAGCTTGGGCTGGGGGCGCCCCGCTCCTGCCCTTTCGCCCCCTTCCTCCTGGACCCGGGCTTGGCTGCAGTTTTGCAGCGGGTCCGCTCGCCCCGAGGCCTGAGGGGAGGCTGGGGCGGCACGGGTTAGCGGGCCGAGGGGAGGTTTGCACCGGTCCTCCTGTGAGCGTTCTCCTGCCCTGCAGCTGGTGGCTTGCACCCACTACCTCCCCCGCCCTGCGGTTGCACCCAAACCTCCAACCCCCGGGAGTATTGTGCCGCCAGCAGATAAAATGCGTCTGATGTACACCCGCCACCGGCAGCCCCACACTCACCCCAGTGGGTAATGCAGACCTTTCTCCACCCCCACCTCCTCCTCCCCTCCAATCAGGCTCTGCTGAAGATTCTTAGATCGGAGACACCAAAGGTAGTGACACCCCCGTTACATCTCCATGTAACATGTTCATTGTCGAGGGATATCTCCAGTAGAAATGATAAATGCCCCGCCTCACCTCGAAGTCTGTCTTCAGGATTCTAGACCTCTGAAAAGGTCCAGCTTTGATCACAACTAGAGCATCCCTCCCCCACAACACACAGACACACTGATAGACTCACTCACTTCCTGATTGCGGAGCAGCCCCTGTCACCGCGGATCCATTGTCAGAAATGGCTTGTGCCAATCAAAGGAATGTGCTTGTGCCTTTGGGGAAGGGTGCTTTCCACATCCACGTTTTCGGGGTGTTCCTGCGTGAGTCTGCCTTTGCCCCCAGATTGTCCCCGTGTTCAAGCATCATTATCATAGCGTATACATGCATCTCCCGTGGACCCTCAGGAACACCTGAGTGATGCTTTTTTCTCAGTTGATTAGATATGGTGTGTGCAAGTTTCTCCTATTTTGTTGTTGTGTTTGGGATCTATGATGAAGGCATAATGTATTCGTAGGGTAGTATTCAGGAAAGAATGTGTATTTTTTTTTTTTTTCCAGAGGATGGCCAGGCCCGTATTGTTCTGGGAATGGCAACTAGCACATGCTTTGTTGACAACATGTGTGTGCTTAGGGATTGAGGAGCTGCTGTTGCTGGGATGTGTGGTGTCTGAGCTGAATACAGGTGATGTTGTCGAGTGGGGCTGTTTTGTGAGTGGGGCTTGACACTGTGATTGTCAGTGGTGGCAGGCAGCTTGGTTGTTTATAGCAGGACCGTGCACAGTATTCAGATAGATAATATCTTTAGTATAATTTTGTTTAAACTGTTCACTAAGTTTTAGTGATCCTGGAACTGACTTCAGTGCTTAGTAATCTTTGGGGTCATGGAAGTCTTTAGAACCGTCTTCTCCATTAAATAGACACATAATTTTGTATGTCACTACAGTCAACTTGAAGCTGGTCCTGGGATTTCAGGTTAAGATCTATGTTACGCAAAAGTGAAAGGAACTTGCGTTGTGTGTTTTGTTTAGTTGGTTAGTTTTTTTTAAAAGGATTAGAGTTACATTGTCTGGCCCTGAGCAATAAACAACAAAGTAGCTTATGCATGTAACCTTGTGTTTTGTTCTTTGATTAGGATAAGTTAGGTATTTGTAAATTATCATTTCCTTGTCTTCCTGTAAAAAGGAAATGTATGTGAGAGTCTTTCAGAAAAAGTTAAAACTAGAGTCAAAATAATTTGTTTAGACTTGACGAATTGGTAATGTATGTTCCTGGCACCAGATTCTAAATGTAACAGATTTCAACAGCAAAGTCCAAGGTCTGTTTTATAATGCCTATACTGAATCTTTATGTGTTGGCTGAAGTTGATCTGATCTCTTAAAAGAAGGCTATATCATTCTCATAGCGGTGTACCTGCTCCATAAAAAGGATTTTTTTTCAACTTTGTTAACTGTGATTTCATGTCTTAATGGCGATGGTGCCATCAAAGTCATTCATTTTGAAATTTTGTTTTAATGGAAGGATTTTAATTGTGGTTAGGGAATTCAGCCTCCATATATAGAATCTGGAACCGAGGATGAACCTTGTACCATTCTATCAATAAGCAGGTGATAAATATCAGCTATTTTTGTTTAAATTACTCTGCATCCAGCTTTTGCCTTTCGGTCATATTGCAATCAAGACATATTTATTCCAGCTTGTGATAGTGTTGGAATGGATAGTAACTTTAAGCACAGTACCGGCTCTCTCGGAGCTTACCATTCTGCCATTATTTTTCACTTAAAAGAATCCTTTGAGACCTTCATATTTTTTGCATTTGGGGGGTTCTGAGAAGCCAAGGAATTTATGATATTAAGTGACAGTTTGGAAGGCAAAGGAGCCTTGGAATCTTGCCTGTAGAACTTGTTCCATACACCTGAAGAATAGCATTTATTCTGCTAATTATGCAGCGTACCCTATAAGTTTGAAAGCATGCTGAAGTTGCAAATATTGCCTTTTTTATTATCTCATAAACATGCTGCCAGTGCCTTGTATTACACGTTATATTTTTTGCTCATGTCATGCCTGAAGTTTTACTGTCGGAAATCATTTGGCTATTCTAAACTCAAACCATTTCAAAGTTACAAGTAGGTTACTTTTCTTTGTATATACTTTGTAGCGTACTGACAGATCATTAAAATCTCAGGGGACAGTGTGCTTCCTTGATTTAGTATTGCAGACCCTCTTCTAAACCAGTCACTTACCTAGTTAAACACGCACACATCGTAGAGCAGCTGATCATATAACATACACGGTTGTGAGAACAGCATTCTCTCCCTGCCAGATTCAGAACTTGGAAGCTGGAAAACAATTGCATAGCAGTGAAACACTTAAGGAGTAGTGGTGCCAGCAGTTCACTCTCATTAATACAAACAGCTTGCTTTAGTTTCTCCAACACTCTTCTTCAGACACCCTTCCCTTAGGAGGTTTCAGATCAGCAGCTCCTACTCAAGGGAAACAGCACCTACTTTCTGCAACTGTAGTCTCAAGATCTGATTCGTGACACCCTGAACTGTTTCCATTTCTGTTCTAAGTATGGGAAGCAATCTCGTAGTGTGGTAAGGAAATACTTTTCAAGTCTGTAGAAAAAAAAAGTTGATTAGTAATGCTACTGATGTGATTTTGGTTTTGAATGTCTGAAGCCTAACGAAGAGGTAAACTAGAATGTGAACTTTTGAAGTCACCCTTTTCTCGGGGGTTTTAGATAATTTTACCAAAAAAAAAATGTGAATATACTCTTGAGTTTCATTTCCCTTGTTATAAAAAAGTCAGTTGAGAGACAACCAAAAAAAAAAAAAAAAAAAGTGGATTGTCTTGTATTTTGAACCATAGCCTTTAAAACTAGTTATTCTAAAGGACATAACTACACCTCCTTGTCGTGAAGTCTTAGGTCTTGTGCTACCATTTTAGCTGTGATATTTGTCTCAGGTGTTGTCATCATTTCAGACAATCAGCACTTGAATTTACTTCGATAGAGGTGAACTGGTGCTGTGTTTAATGACTTTAGCTGAAGAAGGCTCATGGAGATGATGCTTTGGAGGCAGGCATAACTAGATTTAAAACTCCACCATTTACTGGTCTTATGATATTGAACAAGTCACTTTGACCTCTCTGGCCTCAGTTTCCTCATCAGCAGAATGGAATTTGTTATGAGGATTAGAGATAATGTTTGCAAACTCCAAGCAGTTCCTGGCATATGATCATATTAGGGACTCAATACATGGTAGGATATGGAGCATGTTGGAGTAAAACTACAGATCATTTTGTCTTATGACAGGATTTAGAAGTCTGGCACTGTGATCTGCATTTTTTTGTTTGTGCAGATTTGGGATGAAAAAATTGCAAATATTTGACTTGGAGCTTACCTAAGTCTTGCAGGTGCAATGTGCTTATTGGAACTTTGATTTATTGCTCTATGGCTGGCTGAACTTGGTGGGGACAGTAAAATCTAGCTCCACATTCTACAGTGCTACCCATAGGCTGTGCTTGTTTTAAGCCTATTCAGAGCTTATGTAGTGAAAGGGGTATTTTAGGACATTAACGTATCTCAATGGGTTCTGTGTCCACAGTCGAATCACGTGCAAAGCCTTGTATAAATTTTCATGGTTAACGCAAGCCATAAAGTGCTTTGTAGAATCAGTGGCAATATCAGTTGCTTATTTTAGTTATCTGTTTGTTTATATAGTAGTTGTGTTTGATTTTTAAAAATACTTATGAACATTTTATCTAATACAATTTCAATTGCTCTTCTGAGATTTTGATTATAAACTGCTACTGGGGCTATAGATTTGAGCGCTTTATGAATTTTTACTTTGGCAAGGGAAGGAAAGAAAAATAGGGTCCCTTTACCTGTCAGATTTTATGAACTCTGCTTTAGGCCTGTAGATTATATATGTAGTTTCTTCTCTTGTTTTTTAGCCAGAAAGGCAGCTTTATAGTAAAGGTGACATTATCTTTTTTGTTGCTGTTGTTGCCCGGACTAGAGTGCAGTGGCGTGATCTCAGCTCACTGCAGCCTCCTTCTCCTGGGTTCAAGCAGTTCTCCTGCCTCAGCCTCCCAAGTAGCTGGGATTGCAGGCATGCACCATCATGCCCGGCTAATTTTTTTGTATTTTTAGTAGAGACGGGGTTTCACCATATTGGTCAGGCTGGTCTTGAACTCCTGACCTTGTGATCCGCCCACCTCAGCCTCCCAAAGTACTGGGATTATAGGCATGAGCCACTGTGCCCAGCCTCTTTTTTTTTTTTTTTTTAAACATAGTTCAAGTGATTGATTACCTTGAAAAGTAAATGCAATTAGGGCCATGTATACAGTTTTATTCCATGCATACAGCTTTTAAAATAGGATTTCTTAGGTTACTATAGAATTAAATTATTCTGTAATTTGTTGCAGGATAGCATTGTGATAAGTCTGTGAGCCCACAAGAGTTACCTAGAGACTTTTCAGATAAGGTAGACACATCAGTAATACAGTAGGATTTACCTCAGGAGAATCTGCTAATCCTTATTTTCTTTTATTATTGAGCCACCTACAGGCTTGCTGATCAGTGGACTCAGTCACTAGTATTGGATTGCTGATAAAGAGGGATTGACATATGGTGGTCTTTGACTCACCTTAGATTTTGCAGTATACTTAAAAAAACTTAATTTGGCCAGAATGTATAACAACAGCCCTAATGCTGTGTGAGCGCAGAATGACTAAACAAAATTTAGGTGATTGATTTACTATCATACATTTTGCTAAGTAAACTTTTTCTTTGTGGGGAGGGTTTTTTTTTTGTTTTGCTTTGTTTTTTGTTTTTGTTTTTGTTTTTGTTTTTTGGAGACAGAGTCTTGTTCTGTTCCCCAGCCTGAAGTGCAGTAGTATGATCTCTGCTCATTGTAGCCTCCGCCTCCCAGGTTCAAGCGATTCTCATGCCTCAGCCTCCCCCAGGTAGCTGGGATTATAGGCGTCTGCCACCACACCCGGCTAATTTTTGTATTTTTAGTAGAGATGGGGTTTCGCCATGTTGACCAGGCTGGTCTCAAACTCCTGACCTCAGGTGATCTGCCTGCCTTGGCCTCCCAAAGTACTGAGATTACAGGCATGAGCCACTGCCCCCGGCCTGTGTTTTGTTTTTGTTTTTAACTGTTAATTTTCCCCGGTTTACAAGTCAAATTGCCTAGCAGATAGCTGGTTTCTTCTGTTAGTTCCTTGATAAACCACTGAGTGTGTGGCGAGATGGGATTTTGGGGAGAGAATAAAAATGGAAAAGAATGGCTACACAGCCTGGTTTCTTGGTCTTTACTGTGCCTGTGGCGTCAGAGTTATGACTCTTAGCTGGGTTAAATAAAGATACACACTGTTGGATTATTCGTTTTGTCTTTTAATGCTAGTGCAGAATATAGTCTTTAATACATTTATACTTTTCAGCTTTGGAATTTTGATTCCGTTTTTCGGGACTCAAGGGAACCTAACTTCTTACAGAAAAGTAGGGAAATCATAGATATACAGTTTGATGAATTTTCTCTGTATAATCAGTACCAAGAACAAGGAATTAGGATTAATGTCCCGATAGCCTCTCATGTCCTTTCCCAATTACTTCTCTCCCAAAGGTTTTCACCATCCTGAGTTCTGCAATCATAGAGTAGTTTTGCCTGTTTTATTGAACTTTATATAGGTGGAATACATATAAACTTGTTTGTGTCTGGCTTCCTTAGCTTAAAATTATATTTATGAGATTTGTCCATATTGTTGTATGTAACAATAATAATTTGTCCTCATATAAACCATAATTATATACATTGTATGTATATATTATAATTTATTTGTCCATTCCATCATTGATGGAAATTTGGGTTGTTTTTGGTTTTTGGCTATCATGAATAATGCTACTATAGTCTCTATATATTCTTTTATACTTAAAATTTTGATATACGTGAATGTATACCTATCAATTTTTTTAAAATTTAAAATATACCCCCCAACTGATCCATAGGAAGATTGTAATATCCTATTTTTTTTCTTTTTTTTTTTTCGAGGCAGAGTCTCAGTCTGTTGCCCAGGATGGAGTGCAGTGGCGGGATCTCAGCTCACTGCAACCTCCGCCTCCTGGGTTCAGACAATTCTCCTGCCTCAGTCTCCCGAGTAGCTGGGATTACAGGCGCCTGCCACCGTGCCTGGCTAATTTTTGTATTTTTTAGTAGAGACGGGATTTCGCCATGTTAGCCAGGCTGGTCTTGAACTCCTGTCCTTATGATCCACCTGCCTCGGCCTCCCAAAGTGCTGAGATTACAGGTGTGAGCCACTGCGCCCGGCCTGTAATATCATATTTTAAACGAAATAACAAAGTATTTAGTGGGGGAAAATAATTTCAAACCATTTTTTAGTACATTCTCGAAGACCCAGCTTGGATTTTCACAATATTAAGAGAATCCCCAAGTCACCCTAAGAGCAAAACCTGTAAACTTTTATCCTTAAATAAAGAGGGGCTAAAATTATGGAAAATGTCTTTAAAATGATTATAACACTTGAGGGATTTGTTTTGTAGATAGTTTTTTTTTTTTTAGTTGGAGTCTCGCTCTGTTGCCCAGGCTTCAGTACAATGGTGTGATCTTGGCTCACTGCAACCTCCGCCTCCTGGGTTCAAGCAATTCTCCTGCCTTAGCCTCCCAAGTAGCTGGGATTACAGGTGCCCGCCACCATGCCCGGCTAATTTTTGTATTTTTAGTAGAGACGGGGTTTCACCATGTTGGCCAGGGTGGTCTCGAACTCCTGACCTCATGATCTGCCCACCTCAGCCTCCCAAAGTGCTGGGATTACAGGCATGAACCACTGCGCCCGGTCACTACTAATTATTTTTATTTTTTAATTTTTTTTTTTATTTGAGACAGGGTCTCACTCTGTCACCCAGGCTGGAGTGCAGTGGTGCCATCTTGGCTCACTGCAGCTTTCACCTCCCAGACTCAAGAGATCATCTCACCTCAGCCTCCTGAGTAGCTGGGACTACAGGTGTGCACCACCATGCCTGGCTTCTTTTTGCATTTTTTCCCTCACTATGTTGCCTAGGCTGATCTCAAACTCCTGCTGGGCTCAAGTGATTCTCTCGCCTCGGCCTCCCAAAGTGCTGGGAATACAGGCGTGAGCCACCATGCCCAGATAAATTTTTTCTTTTACTGTCTCATTTTATAATATTGAAATCACAATCCCTCCTGAATTAATTATTAAAAGTTTTTTATTTAATGTAACTTTTATAAGTAACATATATTTAAACTTTTTAGAACCCTGAAGTTCTAAACAAAATAGCAACATGAATAACTTACTTAAAATAGTTCATCTTGTTTTGAATATTTTGGAATTTGGAAGACCTGTCAATCAATTGGTTGATGAAATTGTATGTAATTGTATGTAGCCATGCTCTTTAATACTGCCGATGTGGCCAGGTGCAGTGGCTCATGCCTGTAATCCCAGCACTTTGGGAGGCTGAGGTGGGCAGATCACTTGAGGTCAGGAGTTCGAGACCAGCCTGGCCAACATGGAGAAACCCCGTCTCTACTAAAATTACAAAAATTAGCCGGGCGTGGTGGTGCATGCCTGTAATTCCAGCTACTTGGGAGGCTGAGGCATGAGAATCGCTTGAACCTGGGAGGTGGAGGTTGCAGTGAGCTGAGATTGCACCACTGCACTCCAGTCTGGGTGACAGTTGAGACTCCATCTCAAAAAAAAAAAAAAAAAAAAAGAAATAAGCTAGGTAACTTTCAGAATAGTAACGGTGTTTTATATATGAAGATTTTAGAATAAGTTTTAGTGGACAGGTCTTTTTTTTTTTTTTTTTTTTTTTTTTTGAAATGGAGTCTTGCTTCCATGCCCAGGCTGAGGTGCAGTGGTGTGATCTCGGCTCACTGCAACCTCCGCCTACCAGGTTCAAGTGATTCTCCTGCCTTGGCGTCCCGAGTAGCTGGGACTACAGGTGTGAATCTTTTTAAAAATAAGTTATTTATAGTCTGCTGGTGGCTAAAGCCAAATTATCTTGGAATATAGCTTTTATCTGAAAGGTTATTCACAAAGAGAAAAAAGCCTTTTTGTATATTACACAGCAGAGACTTAGCAGTATAATTTTCTTAAAAGTAAATACATTTTTACCTTTTTCCCTCTTTTTCTCTTTTATAATTTTTACTTTTGTGATCTTAATGTGTGTCTTACCCTGCTCTAATAGAATATAATTTGGTTCTTTGAGATATATTTAAAGCTTGTATAATATAAGAAACTATTGCTAAGTGAGAAAATGTTTAAATTAAAATTTGGAAATGATATGCATAGTAAAAATTATCAAATTCCATATGGCTAATTTCTTGTTGGATTATGGTAAAGAAATAAACACTTCTGCATGTATTATAATTTGTCAGATATTATAGTTAATATCCAAAAGGTAGTTTGTTCTGCCTTCCAATCCCTCCTCAATCCTTTCATCACCCCATATGGAAAGTTAGATTTTTTTTTAGATATTTTTTATTTCTTTAAAGATGATTTATGTTTGTAAGGCCAGGTGGTGCACTGTGTGCTAAATACATGTCCACAGAAGCCAACTCTTGCAGGGCTGGACTGTTCTAAATCCAGAACTGTTTGTTTATTTAATTCCCTCTAGCAGTATTTCTCAAACTTTTTGACTATGATCCACAGTAAGAAGCAGTGCATGTGTGCCCACACATATTCACATTCATACCTACACCCACAACTGAAACAAAAACTTTGAGACAGTACTTACTCTTACTGTGAGGCAATCTGTTAGAATTTTTATTCTGTTTTATTTCATTTAGAAAAATTGGGTTGGTACGGGCACTTTGAAAAAAACACTGCACTATACAGTGCTTAACAAAATATATTTTCCCAGGAGGTGGAGGTTGTAGTAAGCCAAAATCACGTCACTGCACTCTAGCCCAGGTGACAGGGTGAGACTCTGTCTCAAAAAAAAAAAATTAATTTAAAGAATTTGGCTGGGTACAGTGTCTCACACCTGTAATCCCATCACTTCGGGAAGCTGAGGTGGAAGGATCACTTGAGTATAGGAGTTTGAGACCTGCCCAGGCAACATAGTCAGACCCATCTCTACAAAAAATCAAAAAATTAGCCAGGTGTGGTGTAGTCCCAGCTACTCAGGAGGCTGAGATGGGAGGATCACCTGAGCCCAGGACATGAAGGCTGCAGTGAGCCAGAATCATGCCACTGCATGCCAGTCTGGTGACAGGGTGAGACCCTGCCCCCCCCAAAAAAAAGAATTTGAAATTTATAGGTATTTCTGGCTTTTAGAAACCAGAGACTGAGTAAATAATTTATTTTTTAAATTAATATACAGTAAAATTGACATTTTGATATTCATACAGTTCTGTGAATATCAATTTGTGTAACCACCACCACCACAACCAGGACACGGAACAGTTCCATCACTCCAGATAACTCCCTCCCACTGTCCCATTGCACTCATACCCTCCTGTCACCCTGGGCAACTATCGATCTGTTGTCACTGTAGTTTCATCTTTTGCAGAATGTGACATGGACTCATATAGTATGTAACCTTTAGAGACTGGCTTCTTTTACTCATAGTAATGCCGCTGAGATTTTTCCAAGTATTTGGGTTTATCAACAGTTTGTTCCTTTTTATTGCCAGGTAATACTCCTTTGTTTGGATATACCACAGATTACTTACATCCTTAACCATTTGAGGGACATTTGGCTTCCAGTTTCGGGTGATTATGAACAGAGCCACTGTAAACATTCATGGCAGGTTTTGGGGTAAATATAAGTTTCATTTCTTGTGGGTAAATACCTAGGAGGGGGATTGCTAGGTCATATAATATGTATCTTTAACTTACAAGAAATTACCAAACTGTTTCTGCATCCCTACTGGAAAGACATGAAAAATTCTACCTGTTCCACATTTTTGTCAGCAGCTGATACTGTTAATATTTTTATGTAGGAATACTTCATTTTGAGCCTTATGAGAAAAATCTGGGTACTAGGCTCAGCTCTGCCATCAGCTAGCTGCTGACTTTAGAGGAGCCATTTAACTTTTCTGAACCTCTTGTTTCCTCATCTCTCATATAATAGGTTTATCTTGGATACATTATAAGTTCTTTCAGCTCCCAAATTCATTGATTTGGAAAGGTTAGTCCTTGGCAAGAAGACAAGAGATTTGTTTGCTTGTGAAAAAAAAAAAAAATCTATTGACTGATCTTCTCAACTAAAGTACAAACACTATTAGTCATATATATATTTACAAATGGAATTTATATGAAATAACTTGATATTTTAAATTACAGTTTGTCCATTGGAGTTTAACAGTATTGTGATGGTGTATGTTGTATGTGTAAGCTAAAATTATATAGCTAATATTGCAGTTAACATTGACAACCTGTGAACTTAGGGTCTTTTGGCTGATGGCTATCTTTTTGTTTGTTTTTTTGTTTTTGAGACAGTCTTGTGCTGTCACCCAGGCTGGAGTGGTGTGATCACAGTGGTGTGATCCTAACTCACTGCAGCCTTGAACTCCTGGGCTCAAGTGATCCTCCTGCCCCAGCCCCCTGAGTAGCTGGGCTTACAGACATGTGCCGTGGCACCTGGCTAATTTTTGTACTTTTTCCTGTATAGGTGGGCTCTCACTGTGTTGCCCAGGCTGGCCTCAAAACTCCTGAGCTCAAGCAATCCTCCCACCTCAGCCTCCCAAAGTGCTGGGATTACAGGCATGAGTCACTACATCAGACTACATGCTTATTTTAAAAGTAAGGATTCTAGAAAAATATGAAGAAAAAAAAAGTATGGCCTTTTCTGCCTTTACTTCTATCCTGAGACATCTCTCAATATGAGTGCGCATATATATATGTATGTCCGTGGTTTTGAGTAGTGAAATTGCATGACACCATCCTCACATGTTCTTTAATCTTTTTTATATGGTCATATTTCTATGTCAGTTATTATAAATCTGCATCATAATTCAGATGGCTATACAGTATGCCTGTGTCTGTATGTACCATTATTTATGTTATAATAAATAATGCTATAATGAATATTCTTGTATACGCTTTTTTTATACTTACCATCTTCTGGTGGTGAATTCTTCAATGGCTACATCCAAAAATATTCACGTTTCACAGTTAGGAAAATAGTGCTGAATTCCCATAGTGTTATGATCTGTAATCAGCTATGCCAGTTAATATCAGAAGTCAGTCAGGTTTTCTTGGCATTAGCCAGTTTGGGATTTGTGCCATAAAGCATACTTACACGTGTTTGTACGTGGATTCTGGTGAGAAAACCAAGTTAATTTGCCAATTGGTAGTCTTTACCAAGAATCCTGATAATGTCTTAAAACATCAAAGTTTAAAATATATATAAATATTTATATAAAAATGTGTGTGTGTGTGTGTGTGTGTATATATATATACGTATATAGACAGATATATACCCAGTCTTGCTCTGTCACCCAGACTGGAATGCAGCAGTGTGATCTTGGCTCACTGCAACCTCCGCCTCTCGGGTTCAAGCAATTCTCCTGCCCCA
This sequence comes from Nomascus leucogenys, assembly GCF_006542625.1. Taxonomy (NCBI): domain Eukaryota; kingdom Metazoa; phylum Chordata; class Mammalia; order Primates; family Hylobatidae; genus Nomascus; species Nomascus leucogenys. The sequence goes on from NW_022095769.1 coordinate 2,139,625, forward strand.
GCCTCCTGAGTAGCTGGGATTATAGGCGCCTGCCAACATGCCTGGCTAATTTTTGTATTTTTAGTAGAGACGGGGTTTCGCCATGTTGACCAGGCTGGTCTTGAACTCCTGACCTCAGGTGATCCGCCTGCCTTGGCCTCCCAAAGTGCTGGGATTACAGCTGTGAGCTACTGCATCCAGCCATTTTTTAAAAGTCTCACTTTTGAGAAAAGTAAGGTGATAAAGCAGCCTGCCTTTTTAAATCAAAGAAAATCTGTTAATTGAAGTGATTATAACTCAGTTTATGCTATTGCAATAAGTCCTCTTTATAATTTTTTTTTTTTTTTGAGGCGGAGTCTCTCATCTCGGTCACCTGAGCTGGAGTGCAGTGGTGCGATCTCGGCTCACTGCCACCTCTGCCTCCCGGGTTCAAGCAATTGTCCTGCCCCAGCCTCCTGAGTAGCTGGCATTACAGGCATGTGTCACCACGCCTGGGTAATTTTTGTATTTTTAGTAGAGACAGGGTTTTGCCATGTTGGCCAGGCTGGTCTCGAACTCCTGATCTCAGGTGATCTGCCCGCCTTGGCCTCCCAAAGTGCTGGGATTACAGGCATGAGCCACCTGCCCGGCTTACAAATTTTTTTATTTATTTTTGGAATAATCTTAAATTTACAGAAAAGTTACAAGTAGAGTGCAACTCTGTACCCATAAACTCGTCATGGTTTCTTTTGTTAAAGTCATAACCATAGTGTGTTTCTCAAAACTAAGGAACTGACATTGGTATATTACTATTAACTACACTTCATATTTAATTCAGATTTCATTAGTTTTTCAACTAATATCCTGTTTCTATTTGAAAACATTAAGCTTTTAAACTCTGTTCTGAAGCCTGAATATCTGTTCATGGATTCGCTTTGGTTATAACATAGATTGTACATATATATGTACTATATATAATGTAGCTGGATCTCTGTATTTGTTTAAACAAATGTAAGTTATCTTTGACATTAGTATCTTTAAGAGTTATCTTTTGACATTCACAGATAGTTCTGCCCAAGGCCATTTTAAGATAGGGCAGAATTTTCCCCACCCTTCTTGTATTCCATGCAGAAACGTGATTTATCACTTCTGTGAGTATATTTCTTGCACAATAGTACCCTTTTCAGTATAGTTATAAGCCCCTAAGTCCATTAGTGTATGGAAAATAGCCAACTTTTGTTTATTAGGAAATTAACTGTTAACTGAGAGTAGTAGTCAAGAGTCTTCTCTGCAGGATCGTTTCATGTCTTGCTCTGAGAAAATTTAAGTATTTAGTGATTCTTGAAGGAGAAAAAGCTACTGATCTTGAGGCAGAATACCATTGTAGATAAGGTAGTACTTGGGTATCTTTCACTCCACACATAATAATGCAAAGAATCCCTGCTGTGGCAAACCATGGCATCCAAACTCACTGCATTACATTTGTTTTTTGTTTTTTGTTTTTTTTTTCTTTTTTGAGATGGAATTTTGCACTGTTTCCCTGGTGGGAGTGCAATGGTGTGATCTCGACTCACTGCAACCTCTGCCTCCTGGATTCAAGCAATTCTGCTGTCTCAGCCTCCCGAATAGCTGGCCTGGCAAATTTTTGTATTTTTAGTAGAGACGAAGTTTCACCATATTGGCCAGGGTGGTCTTGAACTCCTGACCTCAGGTGATCCACCTGCCTCAGCCTCCCAAAGTACTGGGATTACAGGCGTGAGCCACCACACCTGGCCGCTGCATTAAATTGAGTAATTCCTTGAAACAGTTTAGTTTATGGCAGAGGAGGAAGGAATTGGCAATATGAAGTACATATGGATTTTTAAAAAATCACTTTTTCTCCCAGCTTAAATGGAACTCTTAAGTATTCCTTCCATTAGCAAATCACTTTTTTAATTCTTTTTTTGTTTTGTTTTTCATTCAGCAGTTTCATTCAGAAGCATACCACTTTTTAGAAAAAGAAAAAATCCTCTTAAGCATTCTAGGAAACAAAAATGCATAGAGATAACTTGGCAGTTCCATAGAAAAAACACACTAGGATGAGTGCAGTGTGCATATCTGTAATCCCAGAACTTTGGGAGGCCATGGCAGGAGGCAGGAGGATTGCTACACTCACTACACTTCCCTACCTGTCCCCTCTCATTTTAAAGCAACTCCAGACATCATATCATATTATTTATAAAAACTTCCTGAGCATCATTAAGTATTCAGTCAGTGTGTCTATGTCCCAGTTGACTCATAATTGTTTTTTCAGTTTGTTTGAATTAGTGTCCCAAGAAGTGATTGGGTACGTTTGTTTTCTTTCTCTCCCCTCCCCCTTTGCCTCTCCATTCCTCTCCTTGCGGGGTTTTTTTTTTTTTTTTTTTTTGAGGCAAGGTCTTGCTCTGTCACCCAGCCTGAGGCTCAGTCTTGGCTCACTGTAACCTCAATCTCCCGGGCTCAAGTGATCCTCTCACTTCCGCCTCCCAAGGAGGCACACACACACACCACCGTGTCCAGCTAAATTTTTTTTGTAGAGATGGGGAGGGGGTCTCACTATGTTGCCCAGGCTGGTCTTGAACTCTTGATCTCAAGAGGTTCTCTCACCTCGGCCTCCCAAAGTGCTGGGGTTAGACATAAGCCACCATGCGCAGCCTCCTTGCAGTTTTTTGTTGAGGAATCCAAGTCATTTGTTGTATAGTTTTCCATAGTCTGAATTTTGCTAATTATATCCACATGGGGTCATTTGATATGTTCCTCAATCCCTTTTATTTCCTGTAAATTGGTGTTTAGATCTATAGGCTTGATAAGATTAAGATTCGGTAGGGTGCAGTGGCTCACACCTGTAATCGTAGCACTTTGGGAGGTCGAGGCGGGTGGATTGTTTGAGCCCAGGAGTTTGAGAACAGCCTGGGCAACATAGTGAGATCCCCATCGCTACAAAAAATACAAAAATCAGCTGGGTGTGGTGGCACACACCTCTAGTCCCAGCTATTCGGGAAGGTGAGGTGGCAGGAGTGATTGAGCCTAGGAGGTTGAGGCTGTAGTGAGCTGTGATCATGCCACTGCATTTCCAGCCTCAGTGACAGAGTGACTGTGTCTCAAAAAAAAAAAAAAAAAAAAAAAACCGAGATTCAATTTTTCTTGCAGGCATGGGGCAAGATTACTTAATAGGTAGTGGTGTATAATTCTAGGAGATATAAAAGCTGGTTGCTTCTTTTTGGGTATTGTTATGAGTCATTGATGATCTTTTTGCCTACATCCATTCATTAGGGGTTGCAAAATTTTATATGTATTTAAAGACAGAGTCTTGCTCTGTCACCCAGGCTGGAGTGCAGTGGCATGATCACGGCTCACTGCAGCCTTTACCTCCCAGGCTCCAGCGGTCCTCCCACCTCAGCTCCAGAGTAGCTGGGACCACAGGCGCATGCCACCATGCCCAGCTAGTTTTTGTATTTTTGGTAGAGACCAGGTTTCACCATGTTGCCCAGGCTGTTCTCAAACTCCTGAGTTCAAGCAATCCACACATCTTGGCCTTCCAAAGTGTTGGGATTACAGGCATGAGCTACCATGCCTGGCGGCAAAATAATGTTTAATTCTATAATTTGTTTTTCAGTTATTAGCCAGAATACTTACATAAAATTTCCCCTCAACTGTTTAGTTTCCTTAGGGTACAGATCTGATAGGAATGATTTTTGCCCTTCATTTATCTGTTTTCAAAAGAACGAGCTGGCTGTCTCAGCATCCTCTAAAGGTGACCAGTGGATTTAAGCATATTAGGTGTGTTTCAATCCATGACTCTTACTAATCCTTTGATACTCAGTTGCCCTATCTTTGCCAGATAGGCATTTATCAGACTGGTTCCTCATTCTTTTTGACACATTCCTGATAGTTTTTGATAGCTTCCTTTCTTTCCCTTACGACAAGATATTCCAAACTCATACATTTCCTGCCCTGTTTCCTTTTAGTGGGAAATATCTAGAAACCATAATATGTTCTCAGTACTAAGATAGGCACAAGCTGGAATGCTAAAGTAGTATTTTAAAAAGAGCAGCCTGCCCACAAGGGACTTGGTCTTTGACATTTTGATTTTTTTAATTCATTTTATTTACTTTGTATACATTTTGATGTGATAAAATCAGAGTTGATTTCCTCTTTTTAAACTAAAACAAATATTTGCTTTTATTATATAACATGTACATATCAAAATGAGAAGAATGTCTAAAATAAGTTTGAAGCTAAAGATTAAAATCTTAATATACATTTTACAAACATGTGGCCCTATAGGAATAGTAGTTTGTTTGTTTGTTTGAGACAGAGTTTCACTCTTGTTCCCAGGCTGGAGTACAGTGGTATGATCTCAGCTCAGTGCAACCTCTGCCTCCCAGGTTCACGCGATTCTTCTGCCTCAGTCTCCCAAGTAGCTGGGATTACAGGTGCGCACCACCATGCCTAGCTAATTTTTGTATTTTTAGTAGAGACAGGGTTTGGCCATGTTGGCCAGGTTGGTCTCGAGCTCCTGACCTCAGGAGATCTGCCCGCCTCGGCCTCCCAAAATGCTGGGATTACAGGCGTTAGCCACTGAGCCCGGCCTGTTTGTTTTTTTATAAATAAAGTAACCATGTAACTTGTCCAGACTTAGAGACCTGTGAGGGGGCATCATTAGCACTATTCTAGGAGAAAACAGTGATAAACTAGGACTTTTCCCAGTAAACTAGGACAAATGCTCACAATCTTTTTATAAACTAATTGTGAGACTGTAAGCCTCCTGAGACCAGGAATCCTATCTGTTGTACTACACTTGTAGTTGTGGCTGCGGCACTTCGCACATAGTAGGTGCTTAATATTTTGTGAATTTAATAAAAGTCTGATATTTTGAGGCTTGATGTTGATTTTAAGTGTTTCTTATGCTTGTGCTTTTTTCAACATCCTTTTTTAACACTTGGCATCTAAATGATCTTAGGCATTGAATCTGAATGGGTTTGATTACTTCATTTCTTTTTAAAGTTTAGGATTAGTTGTTTTGTTTATTGAAGAAATAACGCGGCCAGGCGCGGTGGCTCACGCCTGTAATCCCAGCACTTTGGGAGGCCGAGGTGAGTGGATCACTTTAGATCAGGATTTCGCGACTAGCCTGGCCAACATGGTGAAACCCTGTTTCTACTAAAAATACAAAAATTAGCTGGGCCTAGTGGAACACGCCTATAATCCCAGCTACTTGGGAGGCTGAGGCAGGGGAATTGCTTGAACCCGGGAGGAGGAGGTTGCAGTGAGACGAGATTGCACCACTGCCTTCCAGCCTGGGTGACAGAGCAACACTCTGTCTCAAAAAAAAAAAAAAAAGAAAAAAAAAAGAAAAATCTAGATAACTTCCTTACCACCACCCCTCACTGCCCCTTCCAAAAAGTCACCAATCATCTGAGTGGATTTTAGAAGGGAGAAGAGCGCATAGCAGTTATAAATTTGGCTAATTCTTACTCTCAGGGCCCCTCTGACTCATCTTTTAGCCAGTGGGCCTTAGTTTCCTGCATTTATAAAAGAGACTAATAATTATTTGACAAGAACTTTTTGATTCTTAGATAAATGTGCTTTTTTGAGGGGGGGGTTAGGTGGGAGTTGGAGAAGGAGGGAATGCTAACTTGAACAATGTTTCTGTGATCAAAACTATCTTTGGTTGTCCTAGCCACATTCCTTGAAGATGTTAGCAAAAGTAGTGATAGAAAATTTGCTTTGATGGGCCAGCACGGTGGCTCACACCTGTAATCCAAGCACTTTGGGAGGCTGAGGCGGGCAGATTGCCTGAGCTCAGGAGTTCGCGACCAGCCTGGGCAACACAGTGAAACTCCGTCTCCACTAAAATACAAAACATCAGCCAGGCATGGTGGCGTGCGCCTGTAGTCCCAGCTACTTGGGAGGCTGAGGCAGAAGAATTGCTTGAACCTGGGAGGCAGAGGTTGCAGTGAGCCGAGATTGCACCATTGCACTCCAGCCTGGGCAACAGAGCAAGACTCTGTCTCAAAAAAAAAAAAATTTGCTTTGATGTGAGCTAATGTGAAAATTCTTTGGTTTTGGTAAGAGAAGTATATTTGAAGAATATTATATACATTAAAAAACACTATTAATTAAAATCTTTTCTTCAACATAAATTAGTGAAGGGGAATAAATTTTCTTGTTTTTTGAGACAGGGTCGCACTCTGTTGCCCAGGCTAGAGTGCAGTGGTGCAATCACAGCTCACTGCAACTTTGAACTCCCGGGGTCCAGTGATCCTCCTGCCTCAGCTTCTCAAGTAGCTAGGACTATAGGCATGCACCACCTTAGCTAGCTAATTTTTAAGTTTTTTGTAGACATTGAGTTTCACCATATTGCCCAGGCTGGTCTTGAACTCTGGGCCTCAAGCAATCCTCACACTTTGGCTTCCCAAAGTTTTGGGATTACAGGCATGAGCCACTGTGCCCAGCTGGGAATTAAACTTAGTTATGTGTACCCAGGGCTCTGGGCAACCTGGTCGGTCACATCCTTGGTTTGGTTATCTTGACCACGCATTGGATTTGGGTTATTTAAAAAAAAAAACAATTATTATTTTTTTAAAGGCAACCAAGCAAAAACAAAACGTTTATTAAGGTTTTCGACCGATGACATCTATTTATAGCACATACATTGTGAAGAGCTGTGGTTTCCTTTAGATTAAGAAAGATACTGTATAAAATCATCTCCCCACATAAATGTTTCCACCACCTACTCATTTGTCTGCAAGCCAGGAGTCTGTTCACTTCCTCTTGGGCTCTGTCACTTTGGTGTTCATAGGCTAATTTTTTAGACATTCCAGTGCAGTTAGAATGTAAATGTCTATGGTGTGTAATGTTATTAATGGATTTATCTTATATCCTAAAAGTAACTTATCTGGAGTTTATAGGGAGATAGTGTCTTGAACAGGTTGTTCATTCAGAAATGTAGATGTTTGGGACTTTTGTCTTACTGAAATATGCAGTCATTCATTGTACATTATAGAGAACAGTATTTTGGGAAAAGATAGTTAAGAATTACATGTGGGCCAGATGCGGTGGCCTACGCCTGTAATCCCAGCACTTCGGGAGGCTGAGGCAGGTGGATTTCTTGAGGTCAGGAGCTCGAGACCAACCTGGCCAACATAGTGAAATCCCGTCTCTACTAAAAACACAAAAATTAGCCAGGTGTGGTGGCGTGCACCTGTAATCCCAGCTACTTGGGAGGCTGAGGCAGGAGAATCGCTTGAACCTGGTAGGCAGAGGTTGCAGTGAGCTGAGATTGTGCCATTGCACTCCAGCCTGGGTGACAGAGCGAGACTCCACCAAAAAAAAAAAAAAAAAAAAATTCTATGTGGGAAAAACCTTTGTATATTTGAACATCTTCCATCAGCTTTCCCAGCTCATGTTATTACTGACCAGTTGTTGTGCCAGTGAGCAAATAGCTAAGAATTTTATGTGATACTGAGGGGGGTTTTCTCCTCACAAGCTGATCATTAAATTGTCACATGTTCTATAGTTCAGCCTTGAGTTGAAGTTTTCTTGCGGTCACCAGTAACTGAGGTTTGTCAGTATGATACACGTGTGTGTTCATAAGGACTGTGCTTTTCTTCTTTTAAACTGAAGAGTTAAGATATGTTGTAGCATGAAAATGTATTGATTCCCCCTCCCCCCCTTATCTGTTATCTGGCATTTGATGAAAAAAAGTCTTGCTCGAAAGTTGCAGATCCCTTGAGGGCAACAAACACTATACTCAAAATGAAACTAGGTTACTGTTTCTGCAACATGCAGTGGTTTGTGTCAAAAGCTGTTCTGGTCTTAACTTTGAAATTATCCCCTTTTCTTTGAAGTGGTCATGTTTTAATTTGGAGTGGTTTTACATTTTAGAATTTCCTGAATTTAACATAAAAATTTTTAAATATTTTCTTATGTGGTTCTTGTACAGAAGTTTATAGAAAGCTTATCTCAAGACAACATACTTCTTCAGTAAGACCAAAGCGAAAAAATACTTTAGATTTGAGAAAATTCTTTTTTTTTTTTTTGAGACGGATCTTGCTCTTGTCATCCAGGCTGGAGTGCAGTGGCGCAATCTTGGCTCACTGCAACCTCTGCCTCCCAGGTTAAAGCGATTCTCCTGCCTCAGCCTCCTGAGTAGCTGAGACTACAGGTGCCCGCCACCATGCCCGGCTAATTTTTGTACTTTTAGTAGAGATGGGGTTTTGCCATATTGGTCAGGCTGGTCTCGAACTCCTGATCTCAGGTTATCTACCTGCCTTGGCCTCCCAAAGTGCTGGGATTACAGCCATGAGCCACCTTGCCCAGCCATCCATCTTTTTTCTTTTCCTTGTCAGACCATCCATCTTTTTTTCTTTCAGTCGATGTGCTCTGAAATGAGTTAGAGTTTAAGATTTGTCATAGTTTTTCTTTGACATAGTTTTGTCATAGTTTTTCTTTTCTTTTCTTCTTTTCTTTTCTTTTTGAGACAGAGTCTTGCTCTGTCACCCAGTCTAGAGTGCAGTGGCCTGATCTCGACTCTCAGCTCACTGCAACCTCCACCTCCTGGGTTCAAACAATTCTCCTGCTTCAGCTTCCCGAGTAGCTGGGATTACAGGAGGCTGCCACCATAGCCAGCTAATTTTTTGTATTTTTAGTAGGGTTTCACCATGTTGGTTAGACTGATCTCGAACTCCTGGCTTGAAGTGATCCACCCACCTCAGCTTCTCAAAGTGCTGGGATTACAGGTATAAGCCACTGCACCTGGCCATACTTTTTCTTCTGTATATAATTTTGTTGTTGTGGAGACAGGGTCTCACTCTGTGGCCCAGGCCCCAAATGTTCCACTCCACTGCAGCCCCAGCCTCCTGGGCTCAAGCTGTCCTCCTGCCTCAGCTTTCCAAGTAGCTGAGACTATAGGTACACCACCCCACCTGGCTAATTTTTTATATTTCTTGTAGAGATGGGGTTTTGCCATGTTTCTCAGGCTGAACTCCTGAGCTCAACCTATCTGCCCGCCTCAGCTTCCCAAAGTGTTGGGAGTATAGGTGTGAGTCACCATGCCAACCAATTTTTCAAAGCTTAATGAACTAACTTCCTATAATGAATTCCAAAATGTATTTTTCTTTCTTTCTTTCTCTTCTTTTCTTCTTTCTTTTCTTTCTTTCTTTCTTTTTTTTTGTTTTTGAGACAGAGTCTTGCTCTGTTGCCCAGGCTGGAGAGCAGTGGCGTGATCTCAGTTCACTGCAACCTCTGCCTCCCAATTTCAAGAGATTCTCCTGTCTCAGCCTCCGGAGTAGCTGGGATTACAGGCATTTGCTACCATGCCCGGCTAATTTTAGTATATTTAGTAGAGACAAGGTTTCGCCATGTTGGCCAGGCTGGTCTCGAACTCCTGACCTCCAGTGATCCACCCACCTGGGCCTCCCAAAGTGCTGGGATTACAGGTGTGAGCCACCACGCCCGGCTGGGATTAATTTTTCTATCTTTGTTAGAGATGGGGCTTTGCCATGTTGGCCAAGCTGGTCTCAAAATCCTGGCCTCAAGTGATCTGCCCACCTCGGCGTCCTAAAGTGTTGGGATTACAGGCGTGAGCCACTGCACCGGGCCCCAAAATGTTATTTCTGTAATAGAGTTTTGTAATCAGAGGTGATCTTCCCCTTCAGCATTTAAACATGCTGTTTCTCCCATCTTTAAAAGTCCAAACTCAAGGCTGGGCGTGGTGGCTCACGCCTGTAATCCCAGCACTTTGAGAAGCAGAGGCAGGTGGATCACGAGGTCAGGAGTTCAAGACCAGCCTGGCCGATATGGTGAAACCCCATCTCTAGTAAAAATACAAAAACTAGCCGGGTGTGGTGGCATGTGCCTGTTGTCCCAGATACTCCGAGGCTGAGGCAGAGGAATTGCTTGGCTTTTACATTGGCCTCCGTGATCGTTTGGTCGTGTGGCAGGAACAATGGCGCTGTCTTCAGTGGACAGCGGAGCAGCTCTGTGAAGATGCAAAGATACACGAAAAAAATTCCAGAATATCTGGGAGAATATTTAATGGAAAACCGCTTGGTTAAAACCTGACACTTCACAGCATTCTGAGTGTGGACGAGTAGCCAGTGAAGATAATGTCGGATGTCACTGACTAACAGCTTCATTTTGAATGAGGGTCGCTGTCTGCCCATTGATAGAGGCCAGGTTGTCTTGGAAGTTCCAAAGTTGCAACGATTTCTGGCTAGTGCCACGAGGTTTACTTGACTGTTGTGTGAAAAGCTGATAAGAAAACCATCTGGATTATGTTGCTTTTTGTTATTACTTTTAAATAGGTCCTGAAATAACATGGGGGCCTTAAATGGAAAATCCACTTAAAAAAAAAAAAAAAAAAGAATCGCTTGAACCCGGGAGGCAGAGATTGCAGTGAGCCAAGATCACGCCACTGCACTCCAAGCCTAGGCAACAGAGTGAGACTACGTCTCAAAAAAAAAAAAAAAAAAAAAAAAAATTCGATACTCAGACCTTTTCTTTGTTTTGAGTTCTACTCCAGCTCTGTTCCTCAGCTTCCATTCCCCTCCTGATCACACTTTCAACTAGTGTGGCTGGTTAAGTATCACCCACAGCTAGTGAGTGATAGCTCCAGAAGTCAGCCCAAGTCTGAGCCCTTAACCATTATGCTAATGAAGTCTGGTGTTTTTTCAGAGAGGAGGAGGCTGGTGGAAGGACAAGGGGACCTTCATGTTAAGGAATTATTAAGTCACTGAATTCAGTGGTCATTTTTCTCTGTCTTTTTTAATCTCTTGGCTTCTGTGCACTGCATTTTAGTGTTTTTGTTTTACCTCACTGTTAATTTCTTCTTTCTTCATTGTTATCCTTTTCTTCTCTGCCCTTGGGGTGCCCTAAGGCTTGGTGCTCAGCCCCTTCTTTTCTGTTTATACTGTCTCCTCAGCCCCCAAATGTAAATTATTTCTGTTTGCTGATATCTCCTAAATATATAGCTACAGTGTTGACTTTTCCTTTGATCAGGTGCTTCTATCCAGTTGGCTATTGGACAACTCTACTTAATTGTCAAATTTGCATCTCAAACATGATTGTATGCATTATTAGTATGCTGTAGACTTCAAGTAATAGAAAATCCAATTCAAAATAATTCAAAATAAGGAAAATATATCCTTACAAGTAACAAGATGCCTCAGTCTAGGGTTGGTTTAAATCTGTTGTTTAGTGACATCAGTCAGGACCCCTCTTCTTTTCGCCCTTCTGCTCTGCCAGCTTGAACATTTCTGCCTTGTCTTTTGGCCAACACACATTATAGATGCAAGATGGGTACCATAGTTCCATGCATCACATCCAGACAAGGTGACATCTAGCAGAAGGTGTTGGTTCTCGTTCTTATGCTTTTTAAGAGTTCAGAAACTGGTGGAGTGCAGTGGCTCACGCTGTAATCCCAGCACTTTGGGAGGCTGAGGCAGGAGGATCGCTTGAAGCAAGGAGTTTAAGACCAGCATGGGCAGACCAACACTGTAAGACTCCGTCTCTACCAAAAAAAAAAAAATTAGCCAGGCATGGTGGCGTGTGCCAGCTACTCAGGAGGATGAGGTGGGAGGATTACTTGAGCCTGGGAGGTTGAGGCTGAAGTGAGCCATGATTGCGCCACTGCACTCCAGCCTGAGTGATGGAGCGAGACTCTGTCTCAAAAACAAAAAATTGTTGTATTTGGCAAACATGACTTATTTTTTGTGCATAGGTCTTGCTTCTCAACCTAATTTTAAGCTTGTGAAGGTGAGGGTCAATGCAATGACTATTTTAAAGAATAAATAAATATTTTCTCTTTATATTAGCCTCTTGGTACTTTGCATGTAGATAATAATCAAAGCTTGTGAATGCATGAATAGAATGTAGGAATTGGACAGACAACGCTTAGTGTATAAACCCATGAGACCTATAAACTTCACATTTTAATTAGAAAAGAAAAAGGAATTTCTGCATTCAGGGAAAAGAGGAGACATGGGTTCCTTGTTTATTATTTACCTCTAGATAAAAAATAAATCCCTTGTTTCAGTAGCAGTAGTTTTAGTAACACAGAGTCCCATTACTTCTAAGACTGATATACTGGATGTCTCGTGAAGATTCATAAAGCGTAACTCAGTGTATTTAGGGTAACAACTCAAACCCTATTAATCAGTCTCTTCTCTGTGTTCAACTATACCTCCCAAAAGGGAGGAAGGATCCACTGGATCAGTTTGCCAACATCCAGTGTAGAAAACCTCTATCGAGTTAAATTTTGTTCTAAGTAAGCTACCTACGAAGTTGTTGGGCATTTTTGCCTTTAATTTTTCTTTTTTTTTTTTTTTTTTTTTTTTTTTTTAAGAGAGAGGTTATTGGTCTGTTGCCCATGCTGGAGGGCAGCAGCATGATCATAGCTCACCATAGCCTGGAACTCTCGGGCTTGAGTGATCCTCCCATCTCAGCCTCTTGAATAGCTAAGATTATAGGCATGCACCACCACACCTGGCTAATTTTTAAAAAATTTCTGTAGACATGGGGTCTCGCCATGTTGCCCAGGCTGATCTCAAACTCCCAGCGTCAAGTGATCCTCCCACCTCAGCTCCCAGTGCTGGGATTACAGGCATGAGCCACCATGCCTGGTCACCTTTAATTTTAACAAGTTGTGTTAAAATTTAACAGTTGTGGCATTGTTACCAGATTTTATTTCACTCAACCTGTGACTTACATACTTAAAAAAAAAAAAAAAAAAAAAAACACCATTAAGAAAAGTAGGCAGGGGCCGGGCGTGGTGGCTCACGCCTGTAATCCCAGCATTTTGGGAGGCTGAGGTGGGCTGTTCTCGAACTCCTGACCTCGTGATCCAACATGATGAAACTCCATCTCTACTAAAAAAAAATACAAAAACTAGCTGGGTGTGGTGGCGTGTGCCTGTAATCCCAGCAACTCAGGAGGCTGAAGCAGGAGAATCACTTGAACTCAGGTAGGTGGAGGTTGCAGTAAGCTGAGATTGTGTCATTGTACTCCAGCCTGGGTGACAGAGCAAGACTCTGTCTCAAAAAAAAGGCCGGGCACCGTGGCTTACATAATCCCAGCACTTTGGGAGGCTGAGGCAGGCAGATCACTTGAGGTCAGAGGTTCAAGATCAGCCTGGCCAACATGGTGAAACCCCGTCTCTAATAAAAATACAAAAGTTAGCTGGGCGTGGTGGTACATGCCTATAATCCCAGCTACTTGTGAGGCTGAGGCAGCAGAATCACTTGAACCTGGGAGGTAGAGGTTGCAGTGAGCTGAGATCATGCCATTGCATTCCAGCCTGGGCCTAGATGACAGAGTGAGACTCTGTCTCCAAAAAAAAAAAAAAAAAAAAAAAAGGCTGGGCGTGGTGGCTCATGCCTGTAATCCCAGCACTCTGGGAGGCCAAGGCAGACAGATCATGAGGTCAGGGGTTCAAGACCAGCCTGACCAACATGGTGAAACCTCGTCTCTACTAAAAATACAAAAATTAACTGGGCATGGTGGCGCATGCCTGTAATCCCAGCTACTCAGGAGGCTGAGGCAGGAGAATTGCTTGAACCCAGGAGGCAGAGGCTGCAGTGAGCCAAGATTACGCCACTGCAATCTAGCCTGGGTGATGGCGGGAGACTCCATATCAAAAAAAAAAAAAAAAAGTAAAGGTAACAATAGATATGACAGGTCTTCGGCTTCATGGATTTCTTCTACATCCTTTTTTGCATATTGCCTTAAATGCTTTCTCACTAAGGCAGAGGATTATGAATAGAATCATCCAAGGAATGGTGTTAAGTGTGCTCATGTCTCTGTCTACCCTAAGAAAGTGTGGTGGACTCTGTGTTGTGTTTAGAAAAACCTACCTATTCCATGGTTAGAGTTGTAGGGTCATTTCCATCAAGCATCATATTTATTTAAAGACTGTGGACTGTTTTCTTAACCCAAGTATCTCCAAACTGAGATTCATAAGCTAATTTTTGTGTTCAAAGAGTCGAATTGAAATTATGGTAACACTTTACAGTATAACCAAAATATCATAACTGGCTGTTATATATATATTTGATTAGTAACAAAGTATGACCTCAATGCAAATTCTTAGACACAGTTTTTTTTAATAATAAGAGAGAACATGGTGGGGTAGGGTGGGGTAAGGGGTGTGTGATAACCCTTAATATTGAAAGGTTGGGAATTACCTATGTGGCAATAGGTGACCAGATGAATTAGGTAACAGAATAGACACAAATAATCAGCACAAACTTGTAGAACATTAAATGTCAGTCATGGAAGGGAATCCTGTAAGTTCGTGGCAGAAAAAACTGAGAGCTAGAAAGGCGAAATAACCTGCCCAGCAGTATGGAGTTCCAAATAGAGCCCATCCAGATCTGTTGACTCTCAGCACTGTGACCAGGTTACAGTTTATGAGCTATCCGGTAAATCGATAATGTCATTTTATACAAAATATCATAATTTATTTTCACATGATCTTATTACTTCAGATCACATTTGAACTATTTATATCCAAATAGCCTATTTGATTTTGTTATTGAAATATAATTCATTAGGCCGGGCGCGGTGGCTCACGCTTGTAATCCCAGCACTTTGGGAGGCCGAGGCGGGTGGATCACGAGGTCAGGAGATCGAGACCACGGTGAAACCCCATCTCTACTAAAAAAAATAAAAAATATAAAAAATTAGCCGGGCGTGGTGGCGGGCGCCTGTAGTCCCAGCTACTCGGAGAGGCTGAGGCAGGAGAATGGCGTGAACCCAGGAGGCGGAGCTTGCAGTGAGCCGAGATCGCACCACTGCACTCCAGCCTGGGTGACAGAGAGAGACTCCGTCTCAAAAAAAGAAAAAAAAAAATAAATAAATAAAAATAAAAATAAAAAAGAAATATAATTCATTTACTATAAAATTTATCACTTTAAAGCATACAAGTCTGCAGTTTTTAGTATATTCACAAGATTGTGCAACCATCACCTATATCTAATTCCAGAACATTTTCATTGCCCCTAAAAGAAACCTGGAGCCCATCAGCAGTCACTCCTCACTCCTCCCTACTCCCAGCTCCTGTTAATGACGATTTACTTTCTGTCTCTATTTGCTTATTCTGGCTGTTTCATATAAATAGAGTCATACAACTATGTAGCCTGTTATGTCTGGCTTCTTTCACTTAGCATAATGCTTTCAGGGTTTTTCCATCTTGTACCACATATCAGTACTACATTCCCTTTTTTTTTTTTTTTGGAGATCAAGTCTTGCTGTGTTGCCCAGGCTGGAGTGCAGTGGCAAGATCTCAGCTCACTGCAACCTCTGTCTCCTGAGTTCAAGCAATTCTCCTGCTTCAGCCTCTCAAGTAGTTGGAACCACAGGTGCATGCCACCACTCTCAGCTAAATTTTGTATTTTTGGTAGAGATGGGGTTTCACCATGTTGCCCACGCTAGTCTCGAAATCCTGAGCTCTAGCAATTCGCCCGCCTTAGCCTCCTGTAGTTCTGGGATTACAGGCATAAGTCACCATGCCCGGCCATTTCTTCTTTTTGAGACAGGGTCTCTCTCTGTTGCCCAGACTGGAGTGTAGTGGAACTATCATGGCTCACTGCAGCCTCAACCTCCCAGGCTCAAGCAATATTCACACCTTAGCCTCCTGAGTGGCTAGGACTAGAAATGTGCACCGCTAGACCCAGCTAATTTTTGAAAAACTTTTTGTAGAGACGAGGTCTTGCTATGTTGACCAGGCTGGTTGCAAACTCCTGGGCTCAAATGATCATCCCACCACAGTCTCCCAAAGTGCTGGGATTACAGGCATGAGCCACTACACCTGACTTCTTCATTCCTTTTTATAGCAGATAATATTCCATTGTATGATTATATATTTTGTTTATCCACGCATCAGTTGGCGCATATTTGGATTGTTTTCGCCTTTTGGCTATTATAAATAATGCTGCTGTGAACATTTGTTTACAAGTTTTCGTATGAACATATGTTTTTGGTTCTCCTGAGTTTATGCCTAGAACTGGAATTGCTGAGTCATATGTTAACTCTGTTTAATTTTTTAAGGAACTGCCAAACTGTTCTCCAGTGTACCATTTTATATTCCTACCAGTAACATATGAGGCTTCCAATATCTTCACATCCTCACCAACACTTGCTGTGTTCCAATTTTTTATTATAGCCATCCTAGTAGGTGTGAAGTGGTATCTCATTGAGATTTTGATTTGCATCTCACTAATGCCGAATAATGTTAAGCATCTTTTCCTTTACGCATTGGCCATTTGTATATCTTTTTTTTTTTTTTTTCTTGAGACAGAGTCTCGCTCTGTCGCCCAGGCTGGAGTGCAGTGGCACGATCTCGGCTTACTGCAAGCTCCGCCTCCCGGGTTCACGCCATTCTCCTGCCTCTGCCTCCTGAGTAGCTGGGACTACAGGTGCCCGCCACCACACCCAGCTAATTTTTTTTTTTTTTTGGTAGAGACAGGGTTTCACCGTGTTAGCCAGGATGGTCTCGATCTCCTGACCTTGTGATCCACCCACCTTGGCCTCCCAAAGTGCTGGGATTACAGGCGTGAGCCACCGCATCTGGCCCATTTGTATATCTTCTTTAGAGAAATGTCTTCATATCCTTTCCGTTTTAATTTTTTTAATTATTTTATTTTGGCCGGGCAGGGTGGCTCACGCCTGTAATCCCAGCACTTTGGGAGGCCGAGGCGGGCGAATCACGAGGTCAGGAGATTGAGACCATCCTGGCTAACAAGGTGAAACCCCGTCTCTACTAAAAATAGAAAATATCAGCTGGGCGTGGTGACAGGCACCTGTAGTCCCAGCTACTCAGGAGGCTGAGGCAGGAGAATGGCGTGAACCCAGGAGGCGGAGCTTGCAGTGAGCTGAGATCGCGCCACTGCACTCCAGCCTGGGCGACAGAGCAAGACTCCGTCTCAAAAAAAAAAAAATTATTTTATTATTTTTTTCAGACAGGGTCTTCTTGCTCTGTTGCCCAGGCCGGAGTGCAGTGGTGCAGTTATAATTCACTGTAGCCTCAACCTTCTGGGTTCAAATGATCCTCCTGCCTTAGCCTCCCAAAGTGCTAAGACTATAGGCATGAGTCTTGTTAATTCATTTCTGACCATAGATATGCTGGAGAAATTGGGAGAAAAGGGGGTAGAGAGAAGAAGGAAAGATGTAGAGAAAAATTTAATTTACAAACTTCATCTAAGTAAATATATGCTACAGGCTGGGTGCAGCGGCTCACACCTGTAATCTCAGCACTTTGGGAGTCCAAGGCAGGAGGATCATTTGAGGCCAGGAGTTTGAGACCAGCCTGGGCAACATAGCAAGACCCCTGTCTTCAAAAAAATTTAAATATATATCACAAGGAAAGGTAAAATCTGCTCTGTGATGAGAGTTTTTAGCCTGGGGTTTTGGGACCCCTAGAGAATCCATGGATGGATTTCTGGAAATAGGCGGATCCCTTGAAATTGTTTGTAAAATTGTGTGTGTTCCTTTTGGGAGGGAGAGGATTTGTATATTTCAAAAGAATCGGAGAGGGAATATACAGGCTTATGGGAAGGAAAAGGCAGAAGGTATGTTAGCAATTTGTCTTTTTCTGTTGGCTATTTTTTGCATACATTATGGTTTGGGTTAAAACTTCCTACCTGGTTTCAGATATTTTTGTTTTTTTTTTTTTTTTTTTTTTTTTTTGAGACGGAGTCTCGCTTTGTCACCCAGGCTGGAGTGCAGTGGGACCATCTCGGCTCACTGCAAGCTCCGCCTCCCGGATTCACACCATTCTCCTGCCTCAGCCTCCCGAGTAGCTGGCACTACAGGCGCCCGCCACTACGCCCGGCTAATTTTTTGTATTTTTAGTAGAGACAGGGTTTCACCGCGTTAGCCAGGATGGTCTCGATCTCCTGACCTCGTGATCCGCCCGCCTCTGCCTCCCAAAGTGCTGGGATTACAGGCGTGAGCCACCACGCCCGGCCTCAGATATTTTTGTTTTAGACTATTCATACCTCTTGGTTTAAGACTAGTTCAGTTGTTTTCAAAATGTTATATTTATTTATTTATTTTGAGGCAGTGTCCCCAGGCTGTAGTGCAGTGGTGCGATCTCAGCTCACTGCAACCTCAGTCTGCTGTGTTCAAGCAATTCTCCTGCCTCAGCCTCCCAAGTAGCTGGGATTACAGGTGCCCACCACCAGCTAAGTTTTTGTATTTTCAGTGGAGACAGGGTTTCGCCACGCTGGCCAATCTGGTCTTGAACTCCTGACTTCAGGTGATCCACCCACCTTGGCCTCCCAAAATGCTGGGATTACAGGTGTGAGCCACCATACCCAGCCTTTTATTTTATATTTTATTTTATTTTAGTTTTCGAGACTAAGTCTTAGTCTCTCACCCAGGCTGGAGTGCAGTGCTGTGATCTCAGCTCACTGCAAGCTCCGCCTCCCTGGTTCAACCGATTCTCCTGCCTCAGCCTCCCAAATAGCTGGGACCACAGGCATGCACTACCATGAATGGCTAATTTTTATACAAAATGTTAATTTTTGAAGTGTCAAAAATTTTTTGTTAATGCAATAACACTCCTCTTTTTGTAGGCCAAATGTATAAAATAAATTCCCAGCATTTTCTGATGTTATCCACAAATCTAAAATATTTGTGATTTTTATTTTTATAAAATACAAGAATGTAATAAAGGCATTTCTGAGTTATTTTCATTTTCTAAATGAGTTTTAAATTCAGGTTCACAATGATCTAGCCAGTTTGACATCTCTCATAGTGGATTATATTATAGGTAGCCACAATGTGAACATCTGTACCTATACTTATACCTGATAAATATACCTCAGTTCTAATTTGAGGTGTTAACTTTAGGAGTTTAAGAAAAGGCACATTTGGCCAAGCGTGGTGGCTCAGGCCTGTAATCCCAGCACTTTGGGAGGCCGAGGTGAGTGGATCATGAGGTCAGGAGATCGAGACCATCCTGGCTAACACGGTGAAACCCCATCTCTACTAAAAATACAAAAAATTAGCTGGGCGTGGTAGCGGGCGCCTGTAGTCCCAGCTACTCGGGAGGCTGAGGCAGGAGAATGGTGTGAACCTGGGAGGCGGAGCTTGCAGTGAGCTGAGATCGCGCCACTGCACTCCAGCCTGGGTGACAGAGCGAGACTCCGTGTCAAAAAAAAAAAAAAAAGGGCACATTCATAAGCCTTTTCTTTTTTCTTTTTTTTTTTTTTTTTTGAGGTGGAGTTTTGCTCTTATTGCCCAGGCTGGATGCAATCTTGGCTCACCACAACCTCCGCCTCCCTGGGTTCAAGCGATTCTCCAGCCTCAGCCTCTGGAGTAGCTGGGATTACAGGCATGTGTCACCACGCCCAGCTAATTTTGTTTTTTGGTTTTTGTTTGTTTGTTTGTTTTAGCAGAGACAGGGTTTCTCCATTGTTGGTCAGGCTGGTCGCGAACTCCCAATCTCAGGTGATCCACCTGCCTCAGCTTCCCAAAGTGCTGGGATTATAGGTGTCAGACACTGTGCCCGGCCTCTGATTTTTCTTAATAAAGTTAATAGGCAGGATATCAGTTAATAACGATGAAGATACTGACACAGTTGCTGTTTTAAAAATGGACTACTCCATTTAATAATTGTATTTTGGCCAGGTGTGGTGGCTGACACCTGTAAACCTAACGCTTTGCGAGGCTGAGGTGGGTGGATCACCTGAGACCAGGAGTTTGAGACCAGCCTGGGCAACATAGTGAAACCCCATCTCTATTAAAAACACAAAAAACTAGCCAGGCATGCACCTAATTAAAAATTAGTCATGCTAAAAATTAAAATTAAAATTAAACATTAGCTGTGGTGTGCGCCTGTAGTTCTAGCTACTCAGGAGGCTGAGACAGGAGAATCACTTTAACCTGGGAGGTAGAGATTGCAGTGAGCTGAGATCGTGCCACTGCACTCCAGCCTGGGTGGCAGAGCGAGACTCCCATCTCAAAATAATAACATAGCCCACGTTTTTGCAAAAATAAAAATAATTGCATTCCATAAAGCGACCTTTGGTTAAGGCTAGACTGAGACCTTCCAAGGTTATATATCTTGTAAATATGTTCTTCTGGTTGGTTTTAAGGGCACTGAATTTTATTTGAGCCAGTACTTTGTCCGATTCTGACAGAAAAGATGGCAATAGTACACACAAAACTTACCTTCTTTTTAAAAATTGCTTCTTTAAGTTATATTCTCCTATCTGTAGATGACATTTGTGAATGGAATTGAATAATGGGAAAATATTCTGAATATACATTGTGATCATGTCAGTCCTGTGGTATAGCTTAATTAGCATTTGATTTCTTCTTTGGCCCTGGGTGTGGTGGTTATTGGTGAAAGTTAAGATTGCTTCAGCTGACTTGTGTAATGACTAATGCACATTAGTTTGTATTATCTTATATGGAAATGTAGAAACTGTTGATGCTTGAAGGTAATTAGGTAGTACCTAGGAAGAGTGCGTCTCTCCTTTGTCCTCTTTTACTAGTTGCACTTGCATATTGTTGAGGAAACACAATGGCAGTCTCGTTTAAATGCGTGTGTAAAAAACTACAGTGAAATTTTATTTTTATAAAAGCTTTGTCTAAAACTGAAGGTGACAAGCATTTCTCAATTTCACTTCTTACAGAGAGTGGATTAGATGGACTTCTTAAAAATTGTTTGACATATTACATTTTTATTAGATGAGACTGCAGTTCTGTTTCTTGACCATATAAAATATATGCATCCGAGAACAGCTTGTAGTAGTGCTTATCCAAAATAAGGCCCAGTGATATATGACATTTGATGTTTTTGTTTGTTGTGAAGATGACTGTTACAAGTTAATGTTGGTAGCTTTTCGATTGTATTTCAGGTGGATATTGTGAGCACCTTTGGAAATGAAGGACTGTAATTGATACTGTAATTGATGCGTTGATACTGTAATAACAAAACCCTTTTCAATGTAAATTTTGTTTCTATAACTTCTACTTTACATACAAAATTCAAAGTTGACAAATTTATTTAGGTTTTACCCATTTGAAAGCTTACCATTTTGTTGCAAGAAGATGAACTAAAAATATACTTTAAATTTTGAGTCTTTAGTTTGTTAAAAGTGGTTACCGTGAAACCCAGACTACAGGTGGATCAATTTGAAAATTGAAATGTATCCATATGAATTAACCTAACATTCTGGACATTCTGAAGGAAGGTATGAGTTTCACCAGCTAAGGATAAAATTTACACCCTCAAACACAAGTCCAGAATTCTGTTATTTGTGTTATTTGCTTTGTATTGTAAAGGTATTTTGTTGTTCAAAAACCTAAGTACATCTTTTGAGACTGTTGTTTACCATTAACTCAGTAGGAGGCAGTGTGGTAAACTTGGACTAGGAGTTAGAAAAGCAGAATTCAAACACTTGTTCCATCACTTACCAGCAATGACAACGGGAAAGTTGAGCCTCAGCTGTACAATGGGAGCAGCATTTGTGTTAGTCTGTTTGCATTGCTATAAAGGAATACCTGAGGCTGGGTACTTTGTAAAGAAAAGAGGTTTATTTGGGCTCATGGTTCTGCAGGCTGTACAAGCCTGGCACCAACATCTGCTCGGCTTCTGTTAAGGGCCTCAGAAAGTGTACAATCATGGCAGAATGCAAAGCGGGAAGCAGGTGTATCACATGGTGAAAGAGCAAGCAAGAGATAGCGAGGGGGGAAGTGCCACAGTCTTAACCAGATCTCATGTAAACTCAGAGCAAGAAATAACTCATTCCTTCGAGGACAGCACTGGGCCATTCATGAGGGATCTACCCCCATGACCCAAACACCTCCCACCAGGTCTCACCTCCAACATTGAGGATTACATTTCAACATGAAATTTGGAGAGGACAAAACATCCAAACCATATCAGCATTCCAGGTTATTGTAGGGTAATCATGCATAAGTAGGTAAAAAAAACCCACATGGTTTCATTCCTGTCATTTTCCTGTGGTGTTTTTTGTGTGTAACATTCTTACCTTCCCCCTTCTCCATCTGACTTCTGCTTGTCCTTCAAGACCAGCCCCAGCTTTATCTCATCCCTGAAACTTCCTGTGGCCTGTTCACCACCTCCCTTCACACACTGCCACTGTATGTTATGTGTATAGGCGGTGTATTTAGCAAATACTTATAATAGTGCTTACTATTGCTAAGTATTTTCATAAGCATTTTTATACCAGTAATCCATGAGGTAGAACTACTACTATCTCCATTGTACATATACAGAAAATGAGACATAAAGAAGTAACTTACCCAAGGTCATGACCCACCTATGAGGTTTTAGAGCCAGATTTCTAATGCAGGCAGTCTGGTTTCAGAGTTTGTGCTCTTAACTGCTATACTGTGTTTTTACTTTTTAAAAAATTACAGGTGTGATGGCTCATGCCTGTAATTCCAACTCTTTGGGAGGCCGAGGCTGGCAGATTACATGAGGCCAGGACTTCGAGAGCAGCCTGGACAACATGGTGAAACCCTATCTCTACTAAAAAAAAAAAAAAAAAAAAACACATATATTTATTTATTTATTTAAAAGTAGACACAAGGTCTCGTTATGTTGCTCAGGTTAGTCTTGAACTCCCTTGCTTCAAGTGATCCTCCTGCCTCAGCCTCCCAAAGTGCTGAGATTATGGGCATGAGCCACTGTGCCTGGTCTGCTATGCTATATTTTCATGTCTGTCTCCCCAGGTAGATCTTTGAGCACCTTGATGGTTCCAACTCCTACAATACCTAACACATAGTAGGCACTTCATAAATGTTTAACAATTATATGATAAATATGCCTTAGGTAGGCCAGGCACAGTGGCTCACGCTTGTAATGCCAGCACTTTGGGAGGCTGAGGTGGCGGATCACGAGGTCAGGAGTTCGAGACCAGCCTGGCAAACACAGTGAAAGCCCGTCTGTACTAAAAATACAAAAATTAACTGGGTGTGGTGACAGGTGCCTGTAATCCCAGCTACTAGGGAGGCTGAGGCAGGAGAATCGTTTGAACCCAGGAGGCAGAGGTTGCAGTGAGCTGAGATTGTGCCACTGCACTCCAACCCAGGCAACAGAGCTAGACTCCATCTTGGGGAAAAAAAAAAAAATATATATATATATATATATATATGTGTGTGTGTGCTTTATGTAAACTGTAAAGCATCATATAAATGCAAATTATAACCACTACCATATGCATTTTGTAAATCAGAGTAGAATTTACCAAGCGTTTCAGTTTTGTAGTACAGTTTCTTGGCCCCAACTTTTCAGACTGGGAGTTTACTAAGGTATAGATTGGTAAAATTTACGGATTGACAATATCAAATCATGGCATCAGGCTCAAAGTCTAGGACCTCAGTGATGCAACAGCGTGATGCTTGGTGGCATCACCAAGAGAAGGTGATGCATAGCAGTCTCTACATTGGGTCCAGATGTTGCTCTTCTTGATCCAGAGATCCGTGAAAGAAATTGACAAGTGATCTGCTGCCCCAATACAGTATACATTACAATAGTGAATAGTGAAAAGATAATAAAAATAAATACTCCTGTTTGAAAGGAGCATGAATAGGAGACATAGAGCAGTTGATGAGCTGCAACAAATTCTGAAATCCCTCTGTGCTGTCATTGAGAAGGCCCTCTCCAGGGGTGGGGAATATTCTTGGACAAGCCTTGATTTTGCCCCTGAGGAGTAGTTCACATGTCAGTTTTTTCTTTGGTTCCTAGGTTCATCTTCGTGGACCATCTTTTTCTTTTTTGTTTCTATTACCTTTCTTGGCCGTGTCCAAAATATACAATGGGGGATATACCCCCTTAGGAGGATGAATACCTTTCCTAGCCTACTTTCTGTCATTGACACTTGAGAACCCAAAGATCACTTTGGTCTTGAACAGTGACAGCCTCTCTTAGCCCAAGCTGGTTGTTCTTTTGGCAGTATAACTTTCAGAACTGAGTTGGCTTTTTGCTTGTCTCCTGTCAGCTCCAGGTTCTCTGGCCACGTCCACAGTTCTTTTCTTACCATACTTCTTTTTTCTTTTTTTTTTTTTTTTAGAGATGGGGTCTTGCTATGTTGCCCAGGCTGGTCTCCTGGGCTCAAACAATTCTCCTACCTTGGCCTCCCACAGTACTGAGATTACAGGCATGAGCCACTGTACCTGGCCCATACTTATGTTTGCTACATAGCTCTGCTTTATTGGTCCCATACTTCTTCCTTGACTTAATTTTGAGTACAGATGTTTCTGCTATACTGCCATATATGCTTTTCCGAAAAGCCCCCATTCTGCAAAATTGTGCACTAAAGTAAACGGGACTTATGGGAAAAATACAGTTGAGGCAAACCACTCTAAATCTGTGGAACACCATAGTCTTTGCACTAATAAAAACAAAAATAAATGTTACAACTCTGTTAGAGTTTGTCTAGCAGGTTTTCTGGTCTTTGTGGAAAAACCCCCAAAAATAAAAAAATTAAAGAAAATAAAATTAACAATAATAAAAACAGTAGCATATTAAATCTCCACTGGCACATATTTCAGTGTTTACAGATTTAATTCCTTGGGTGGTTGTTTCCTTTTCTGAGATTTTGGGCCATCAGGACATTTGCTTCCAATATAGACCAGTTTCATCAAAATAAGTTTTTTTTGTTTTCTTTTGAGACAGGGTCTCCACTCTGTCACCCAGGCTGGAGTGCAGTGGCACAGTCTTGGCCCACTACAGCCTCCGCCTCCTGGGTTCAAGCAATTGTTGTGCCTCAACCTTCCAAGTAGCTGGGACCATGGGCATGCAGCACCATGCCTGGGTAATTTGTATTTTTTTTTTTTTTTTTTGTAGAGACGAGATCTCACCATGTTGCCCAGGCTGAAGGCCTACCTTGTTTTATTGCACTTTGCTAACAAATTGAAGGTTTGTTGTAACCATCCATGGAGCAAGTCTATCAGTATCATTTTTCCAGCATGTGCTCACTTTGTGTCTCTGTATCACATTTTGGTGATTCTGCCAATATTTCAAACATTTTCTTTGATATCTGTTAACAGTGATCTGTGATAAATGATCTTTGATGTTACTGTTATAATTGTTTTGGGGTGCTATAAACCATAATAAGATGGCAAAATTAATTGATAAATGTTATATGTGTTCTTACTGTTCCACAGACCAGCTGTTACCCCATCCTCTCTCCCTCTCCTCAAGCCTTCCTATTCCCTGAGACACAACAATATTGAAATTACGCCAATTAGTAAATCTACAGTGGCCTCTCGGTGGTCAGGTGAAAGGAAGAGTCACCCCTCTCTAATTTTAAATCAAAAGCTAGAAATCATTAAGCTTAGTGAGGAACGCACGTCAAAAGCCAAGACAGGCCAAAATGTAGGCCTCTTGTGCCAGACTATCAAGTCGTGAATGCAAAGGAAAAGTTTTTGAAGGAAATTTAAAAGTGCTACCCCAATGGGCCGGGCGCGGTGGCTCACACCTGCAATCCCAGCACTTTGGGAGGCCAAGGTGGGCGGACCACCTGAGATCAGGAGTTCGAGACCAGCCTGGCCAACATGGTAAAACCTAGTCTCTATTAAAAATACAAAAATTAGCTGGGCATGGTGCTGCGTGTCTGTAATCCCAGCTACTCAGTAGGCTGAGGCAGGAGAAATGCTTGAACCCGGGAGGTGGAGGTTGCCGTGAGCTGAGGTTGCACCACTGTACTCCAGCCTGGGTGACAAGAGTGAAACTCCATCTCAAAAAAAAAAAAAAAAAAAAAAAGCTACCCCAGTGAACACACGAATAATAAGAAAGTGAAACAGCTGGCTGGGTGTGGTGGCTCATGCCTGTAATCTCAGCACTTTGGGAGTCCAAAGTGGGCGGATCACCTGAGGTCAGGAGTTCGAGACCAGCCTGGCCAACATGGTAAAAACTAGTTTATTAAAAATACAAAAATTAGCCGGGCATGGTGGCACATGTCTGTAATCCCAGCTACTCGGTAGGCTGAGGCAGGAGAAACGCTTGAACCCGGGAGGTGGAGGTTGCAGTGAGCTGAGGTCATACCACTGTACTCCAGCCTGGGTGACAAGAGTGAAACTCCATCTCAAAAAAAAAAAAAAAAAAAAAAAAGTGCTACCCCAGTGAACACACGAATGATAAGAAAATGAAACAGCTGGCTGGGTGTGGTAGCTCACGCCTGTAATCCTAGCACTTTGGGAGTCCAAAGTGGGCCGATCACCTGAGGTCAGGAGTTTGAGACCAGCCTGGCCAACATAGTGAAACATCATCTGTACTAAAAATACACAATTAGCAAGACGTGGTGGTACACGTCTTGGTGTAATCCCAGCTACTTGGGAGGCTGAGGCAGGAGAATCACTTGAACCCAGGAGGCGGAGGTTGCAGTGAGCTGAGATCATGCCACTGCACTCCAGCCTGGGTGACAGGTGAGACTCCATCTCAAAAAATAAATAAATAAATAAAGTAAAAAAAGGTGAAACAGCCTTATTGCTGAGATGGAGAAGGTTTTAGTGGTCTGGATGGAAGATCAAGCCAAACACAACAGAACAAGGTCCCAACTCTGTTCACTTCTTTGAAGGCCGAGAAGTGAGGAAGCTACAGAAGAAAAGTTGGAAGCCAGCAGAGAGGTTGGTTCATGAGGTTTAAGGAAAGAAGCTATCTCCATAACGTAAAAGTGCAAGGTGAAGCAGCAAGTGCTGATGTAGAAGCTCCAGCAAGTTATCCAGACCTAGCTAAGATCATTTTCTGGTGTAGACAAAATAGCCTTATATTGAAAGAAGATGCCATCTAGGACTGTCATAGATAGAATTGAATGCCTGGCTTCAAAAGACAGGCTGACTCTTTTGTTAGGGGCTAATGTAGCTGGTGACTTGAAGGTGAAGCCACCTTGTTCACTTAGTATTCCAAAAATCCAGAGGCCCTTAAGAGTGATGCTAAATCTACTCAGCCTGTGTGCTAGAAATGAAACAACAAAGCCTGAATAACAGCACACCTGTTTACAGCATGGTTTACTGAATATTTTAAGCCCACTGTTGAGACCTACTGCTCAGAAAAAAAGATTCCTTTCAAAATATTACTGCT
Organism: Nomascus leucogenys; assembly: GCF_006542625.1. Classification (NCBI taxonomy): domain Eukaryota; kingdom Metazoa; phylum Chordata; class Mammalia; order Primates; family Hylobatidae; genus Nomascus; species Nomascus leucogenys. The sequence goes on from NW_022095769.1 coordinate 2,166,665, forward strand.
CATTGACAGTGTACCTAGTTACCCAAGAGCTCTGATGGAGATGTACAAGGGGATGAATGTTGTTTTCATGCATGATAATTTAACATTCATTCTATAGCCCATGGATCAATGAGTAATTTTTACCTCCTAGTCTTATTATTTAAGAAATTGATTTTGTACTATAGCTGCCATAGATAGTGATTCCTCTGATGGGCCTGGGCAAAGTAATTTGAAAGTCTTCTAGAAAGGATTCACCACTCTAGATGCCATTAAGAACATTTGTGATTCATAGAAAGAGGTCAAAATATCAACATAAACAGGAGTTTAGAGGAGTTGATTCCAAGCCTCATGGATGACTTTGAGGGTTTCAACACTTCAGTGGAGGAAGTCACTGCAGATGTGGTGGAAATAGCAACAGAACTAGAATTAGAAGTGGAGCCTGAAGGTGACTGAATTGCTGCCATCTTTTGATAAAACTCAAACAGATGGAATCTACTTCTTGAGACGGAATCTACTCCTGGTGAAGATGTTGTGAACATTATTGGAATGACAAAGGATTTAGAATATTCGTTCCATAAACTTAGTTGATAAAGCAGTGGCTGGGTTTGAGAGGATTGACTCCAATTTTGAAAGAAGTTCTACTGTGGGTAAAGTGTTATCAAACAGCATCACATCCTACATAGAAATCTTTATGAAAGGAAGAATAAGTTAATGCAGCAAATTTCATTGTTGTCTTATTTTAAGAAATTGCCACAGCCACCCCTTAAGAAATTGCCACAGCCTTCGGCAACCACCACCCTGATCATGCAGCAGCCATTAACATTGAAGCAAGAAAACCCCCATCAGCAAAATGATTGATTCACTGAAGGATCAGATAGTCGCTAACATTTTTAACAATAAATTATTTATTTATTTATTTATTTATTTATTTATTTATTTATTTATTGAGACGGAGTCTTGCCCTGTCACCCAGGCTGGAGTGCAGCGGCGCAATCTTGGCTCACTGCAAGCTCCGCCTCCCGGCTTCACGCCATTCTCCTGCTTCAGCCTCCCGAGTAGCTCAGACTACAGGCGCCCGCCATCACGCCCAGCTAATTTTTTCTATTTTTAGTAGAGACGGGGTTTCACCATGTTAGCCAGGATGGTCTCGATCTCCTGACCTCGTGATCTGCCTGCCTCAGCCTCCCAAAGTGCTGGGATTACAGGCATGAGCCACCGCGCCCGGCCACAATAAATTATTTTTAAATTAAAGCATGTACATTTTTTTAAAGATATAAAGCTATTGCATACTTAATAGACTACAGTGTAATGTAAACATAACTTATATGCACAACGAAACCAAAAAATTTGTGTGACATGCTTTATTGAGGTATTTGCTTTATTGCGGTGGTCTGGAGCCGAACCGGCAGTATCTCTGAGGTGTGACTGTTCTCAGCTTCATCAAGTATAAAGTGGAAAGAGTTTTGTTCATGAAGTCACTGAATGAACCATTGCTTGCGTTAAAGGAAGGTACAGAAATAGAGTGTTTAGCTTTTTTCTTGAGGTCTTCGTGTATTGCTAAGGCTTGCTTTCTCTGTAATTTTGAGAAAGCTTGCTCCTGATCACTTCAGACATTTAACTTGGGAAAATCTTGTATAAACTAACATCATTTCTGAGTTATTCTGCTATCATTTCCCTATTTACTAATAGCATTTGAATTAATTCACATTAGAGAAATATGCTTTGTAGCAGAACTCATCTTTAGTCTCTTTAGAAAAGCTATTTTATTGAGTACCATCTTAATCAGTGATGGTGAAAGCCAAATATTTGATTTGATCCTTGCCTCGAGACTGAATTACATTCAGGCTTTGTAGCTCAAAGACTTCAGTTTTACATTAAGCACTTGTCTGTTCTTACTCTGCAAATCCCTGACTTTCTGAATTTCTTTTATTCTTGATTATAAACTGATCATTATTTTCTGAATTCATCCTTTTCATGTAATAATTTGTTAAATACAACTAACAGTGTTACAGTACAACACACTTGTAATAGTCCATTTTCCCACTAGAGCTTCTAGCTCTTGTGGTATAATATCTACCTTCTGCGATAGCTGATAGTTTCACTGATCATTTCACCACTGCATAATATAAGTTGCTAATCTTTTAGCCTCCAATAACTTTCCTTGCCTCCTTCCACCCAGCTCCTAAGGCTTCGTCATATATTTTAGGCTTTTTGGTAAGGCAGCACCCCACTTCTGGTTTCTACTTGTAGCAGCTTGGATAAGCCAAACTATGCTGTCATAATAAACAATGCAAGATCTCAGTGGCTTTAAAGACACACTGTGTGGCTGGGTGCGGTGGCTCACACCGGTAATTCCAGCACTTTGGGAGGCCAAGGTGGGTGGATCACCTGTGGTCAGGAGTTCGAGACCAGCCTGACCAACATGGTGAAACCCTGTCTCTACTAAAAATACAAAAAAAAATGGGCGTGGTGGTGGGCGCCTGTAGTCCCAGCTGTTCAGGAGTCTGAGACTGGAGAATCACTTGAACCTGGGAGGCAGAGGTTGCAGTGAGCCGAGATCGTGCCACAGCACTCCAGCCTGGGTGACAGAGTGAGACTCTGTCTCAAAACAAAACAAAACAAAAAACACCAAGAAAATACATATATCCAGTAGGTCATCTTATTTAGGGGACCAAGCTTAGAGCAACCATCACCTGGAAGATTGCTAGCCACTGTGCCAGAAGGAAAAGAGGTCTTAAGGATTTCTTATTGGTTAATAAATGCCCTGCCTCTCCCTGTCACTTCTCATAATATGCTGACCAGAAGTAGTCACAGGGCCCCATCTAACTACAGGGAATAGGAGTTGTGGGTGTGGTTTTAAAAGTGTAGCCTAGGTTGGGTGCAGTGGCTCACACCTGTAATCCCAGCACTTTGGGAGGCTGAAGCAGGAGAATTGCTTGAACCCAGGAGGCGGAGTTTGCAGTGAGCCAAGATTGTGCCACTGCACTCTAGCCTGGGTGACAGAGCAAGACTCTGTCTCAAAAAAAAAAAAAAAAAAAAAAAATGAGCTGGGCATGGTGGTATGCGCCTATAGCCCCAGCTACTCCAGAGGCTGAGACAGAAGAATTGCTTGAACCCAAGAGGCGTGGTTGCAGTGAGCCGAGATCGCACCACTGCACTCCAGCCTGGGTGACAGAGCAAGTCTCCAAAAAAAAAAAAAAAAAAATAGCCTACCATGTGCCCAGAAAGCCAAGAGCCAGAAATATTTGGAAAATGAATTAATGATTACTCTTTATTTTTTTCTTTGACTTTCTGATTTTTGTTTAACTCCTACTTTTGCCAGTTAATTGAATTTTACCGTCATTCTTCCCTTACTTAATTTGAGATAATATGAGTTTATTTAAATGATACTCATAGTAGTTCACATTATTTCCATGGGTGAGAAGTTTTGGCACAAGTAGAATAAGGTTGCTAGGATTTTCCTACTTAAAATATGAGGCATTAAACTGGTACAAAAAGATAAGCAGTTAAAAGAATAATTGAGTTTAAATTATTTCAAGGTGTCATTTGTCATAGTAGAAATAGACCATGAGCTTTGGAGTCAGGCAGGCCTGGAGTCAAATACTACCTCTGTCGTTTGAACGACTTGTGATCTTAGACAAATTATGTTGCCTCTCTGAGCCATAATTTTACCATTTGTAAATACAAGAAAGTAGGAATATATCTATTCAGATGTCAAGTAAAACATGGTAGCATTTATTACTACTCCTTCCTGAAATTCCATGAAAGCAAAAGTAAAATAATTTTTTTTAAAAAAGAATAAATTCACAAGGAAAAAGGAAATGGAAGAGAAGACAAAGGACTAGCATAGGAGTGATAGACATAATTGTGAACTACTCATAGTAATAATGTTAGTCATAAATACTGATTTTTTCAAAGTTGTGATATAACTGTATTGGGAGCATGAGGGAAGAGGTGGGAACAATAAGGTAAGAAAACTATAGAGAAAGACAAGGTAGTATCTGAAATTGAAATAAAAAGTCCAGAAACAGAAATATAATCAAATTATGTAGAAATATAGAATTAAATGGAGAGGGGGGCAGCTAAAACAGCATTATTGCCTCCAGGGAATGGGACTGAGATAAATTGGAGTACGGCCAATACATTTGAATCGTAAAACTATGAATTTTTAAAATAATTATTTTGATAAAACATGTATTTAAAAATCAGTCCCACCAGCCTGGGTAACATAGGGAGACCCCATCTCTAAAAATTTTTTTAAAAATTAGCCGGTGTGGTGGTGCATGCCTGTGGTCCTAGCTGTTCAGGAGGCTGAGGTGGGAGGATCACTTGAGCCCAGAAGGTTGAAGCTGCAGTGAGCCATGATTGCACTACTGCACTCCAGCCTAGGCAACAGAGTGAGACCCTGTCTTTTTTTTTTTTTTTTTTTGAGACAGAGTCTAGCCCTGTCGTCAGGCTGGAGTGTAGTGGCGCGATCTCAGCTCACTACAGCCTCCACCTCCTGGGTTCAAGCGATTCTCCTGCCTCCGCCTCCTGAGTAGCTGGGATTACAGGCACGCGCCACTATGCTCAGCTAATTTTTGTGTTTTCAGTAGAGATGGGGTTTCACCATGTTGGCCAGGATGGTCTCGATATCCTGACCTCGTGATCCGACTACCTTGGCCTCCCAAAGTGCTGGGATTACAGGCATGAGCCACCGTGCCTGGTCCGAGACACTGTCTTAAAAAAAAAAAAAAATTCAACCCTACAGTTTTGTGGTGGGTATTAAACATAAATAATTAACAATAAAAACTATCATAGTGCCTATGTCCATAGCAGGCATTTAATAAATACTCATTTCCTTCCTTTTGTCAACTAGACAGGGTATGTGTTTACAGTAATATTCATATGACTCAGAGGATAGGTGGGTTGGCTAAACAGCAATGTGAGGTATGTCACAAAGCAAATTGTATGCCCTTCTAAGCTTTTTAAAAATTAATATTGGATGGTTTTATTTTTCTTGGAACCATATCAACCTCATGGTTATGGTTTCTTAGAATTTAGACTCCTGTGCAACTGACATATAAAAAATCACCCACTTAGTGGATGTAGTGAGCTATGCACAGAACAAATGTTAAAATATTTGGCAACTTTGAAATTACTCCAATAAACCTGAAAACAATTGTATTTAAACCTAGATTATAAGTTATTTAAGGCCAAGGACATTTTTCTTCTCTTCTATAGTTATGTCAATTAGCTGTTTTATTTCCGGGGACCACAATGCCTGCTCCACTACCATCTTTGTTCTGCGAGCTCTCACTGTGGTGGACATGGTGATTGATGTTGAAAGAAAGTCAGCCAATATAAAGCTCTTGCGTGTTTCATGCCCAACACGTTGTAAACTAGACTGTAAAGGTCTTGTGGATAGAGACCGTATATTTTGCCATATCAGCATATTCCGTAGTATCTAGGAAAATGAATGCTGTGCAATATTATTTTATTCATCAAATATATACTGTATGCTAGACACTGTGCTAAGCTCTGAGGATATCTCAGTGAACTGGACAGATGTGGCTTTTGCTGTTGTAAAATTTATAGTCTAACAGAAAATGTTTATGAATTCCTGTAATCCAGTAAAATAATGGCTCATACTGAAACATTTAAGCAGTTAAAAGCATTGTATATGTAAAGAGTTTAATAATTTTGGCCGGGCGTGGTGGCTCATGCTTGTAATCCCAGCACTTTGGGAGTCCCAGGCTGGTGAATCACAAGGTCAAGAGTTCAACACCAGCCTGGCCAAGATGGCGAAACCCCGTCTCTACTAAAAATACAAAAATTAGCCAGGCGTGGTGGCAGGCGCCTGTAATCCCAGCTACTCGGGAGGCTAAGGCAGGGCAATCGCTTGAACCCAGGCAGCAGAGGTTGCAGTGAGCCAAGATTGCATACTGCATTCTAGCCTCGGTGACAGAGTGAGACTCCATCTCAAAATAATAATAATTATTATTATTATTATTTAAGCCATGTTTCTTGTGGTTCAAATGCATGCTATAAAAAGGAAATAGTGGTATTACCTGATTTTTTTTCCTCTTTGCTTTTCTTTGTAGATAAGATGCTCACAAGTCCCTTGCAGCTCTCTTCAGAAGAAAAATCACTAGTGCTCTGCTCTTGCCATAATACCAAACCTTTTTGACTCATGCTTTGGTGCTGCAACACTGGAAGAATTGCACACAGTTTCAAGGAATATCTTTTTTTCATTTGAGTGATTCTTTGTGGATGAGAAAAGATTTGAGTCTTAATAATTACCTTGTTTTAAAGCTATTTTCTTTATAGTCTGAACTGTTTAATAAATTGGGCCACTTACCAATGAGCCACACAGCCAGTTCTTGTCAGGAGCTGGTTGAAAACTGTGCTGTGCATGTAGCAGGAATGGCACAAGAAGATAGCCGTCGTGGTCAAGTGCCATCTTCCTTTTATCATGGTGCCAACCAAGAACTTGACCTGTCCACCAAAGTGTACAAAAGGGAATCAGGAAGTCCTTATTCTGTGTTAGTGGACACCAAGATGAGCAAACCACATCTCCATGAAACAGAAGAACAGCCATATTTCAGGGAGACAAGAGCAGTGTCTGACGTGCATGCTGTTAAGGAAGACCGGGAGAATTCTGATGACACAGAAGAGGAAGAGGAAGAAGTCTCTTACAAAAGGGAGCAGATCATAGTGGAGGTAAACCTTAATAATCAAACATTAAATGTATCTAAAGGGGAAAAGGGTGTCTCTTCTCAGTCCAAAGAGACTCCTGTTCTTAAGACAAGCAGTGAGGAGGAAGAGGAAGAGAGTGAGGAAGAGGCCACAGATGACAGCAATGACTATGGAGAGAATGAAAAGCAGAAGAAAAAGGAGAAGATAGTAGAGAAAGTCAGCGTTACACAAAGGAGAACCAGGAGAGCTGCCTCTGTTGCCGCAGCTACCACTTCCCCTACTCCCAGAACTACAAGAGGTCGTAGGAAGAGTGTAGAGCCACCTAAGCGTAAGAAGCGGGCCACAAAGGAGCCCAAAGCACCAGTCCAGAAAGCTAAGTGTGAAGAGAAAGAGACTCTGACCTGTGAGAAGTGCCCCAGGGTATTTAACACTCGCTGGTACCTGGAGAAGCACATGAACGTTACTCATAGGCGCATGCAGATTTGTGATAAATGTGGCAAGAAGTTTGTCCTGGAAAGTGAGCTGTCCCTTCACCAGCAAACAGACTGTGAAAAAAACATTCAGGTAGGTTTCATCACCAAGAGGGCAAACTTTTCAGGATAGAACCTGGCTGTTCAGATTCATCTGGTATCCGCCCAAGAGAATAAATACAATAGAGGCTGAAGGGACAGATTTCACCAATTTATCATTTGAAAAGCTCCTGCTTTGGTCTTTTCTAAACCAAGGCTTTTATTTCAAAAGCATTAAATTTGACGCTGGACTAGTGGGAACCCAGGCACACTGGAAGGGGGATCTGTTATAGTTGATTGACCAGGAGGTTAAAATCAACACCAACTTTGCACTGAGATTCACTGTCGTAGGACGTGTAATAGAATTCATTCTGGCATCTTCTCTGTGGAGGTAGGAGTTACTGATTAAAGGTTAGGAGTAGAGAAAGGTCCCTTTCTGGGTTTACAAGGATGCCAGATTCTAGTACAGCTGATGGGGACAAAAACCATAATGACTCAGACCGGTGGAAATGGAAGATCTTCAGCAGTGAGTTTGCTTTTACCATTGGAGAGATGACAACACTAAATTTGCCAAGAGGCTGAGCCCATGGGAATATGCAAACTTTAAGCAGAGGCTGAGCTGGTTGAAAATGTTGCCCACCTGGCAGTAGGGTTACATAATGCCACTGTACAGTATTGTTCAGGTAACAAAATAATGGTATTCAAACCAGGCTGGTGTCGTGAAAGGACTATATTGTGATAGGTTAAAGAGGTATGCTAATTATATTATGTCAAGTGGATTGCAGTTATATTGGTTTGCACATGTGAATGCATATTAATGAATATTCATAAGAGGTAAGTCTATTCATGTCTCCATAAGATATGTAACAGAAATATTTTGTACCATATTTAAGCTAAACTTATAAAGGATAAATTTTGTTGGTTTGGTTTGGTTTTTGGTGTGCTTCTAATATTGGTAGTCACTTTAAGTTTCACTTTTCTTCTGTTGCTTTTAATCAACATCTGAGATCATTGCTCTACTTTAAAGAGTTTTAAAAAATGGAAATTGCATTTGCTAAAAATTCACCGCTTTTGATTCATCAATTGTGACTTGATCTCCGACACGCTGGGTAAATAAAAGAAGACTGAGTCATGGAGCCCATATCCTCTGGTAACTGCCAGTGCCCTGGCTTGGGTATGAATTGTTTGCAGCACTTCAAGCCAAAGGGAGTATGGTGCACTGCTGCACTCTAGGGGTCAAACTTGGATTCTGTAATGATCCATTACTGAAAGTGTTCTTGATCTTTATATGTAGGTTTTGTGGGTTTTTTTTTTTTTTAACTTAAATCTGTTTAAGTTACAGAAAAGAAAACATTTAATAAATACTTTTTGTGTGTGACTTTCCTCACGATTCTTCATCATACTACTTTTAAATTTGTGTTTAAGTTTTGTGGATTCTGCTAAATGAACTTTATTCACATTCCTAAAGAACACTGTACTTTGTTCTTATGTATAGATCCTAATAATCCTGATGACCTGGTAACAAGTAAAAACTAAAACCCAGACCGGGCGCAGTGGCTCACACCTGTAATCCTAGCACTTTGGGAGGCCAAGGCGGGTGGATCACCTGAGGTCAGGAGTTCGAGACCAGCCTGACGAACATGGAGAAACCCTGTCTCTGTTAAAAATACAAAATTAGCCAGGTGTGGTGGCACATGCCTGTAATCCCAGCTACTCACTCAGGAGGCTGAGGCAGGAGAATCGCTTGAACCCGGGAGGCGGAGGTTGCAGTGAGCCGAGATTGTGCCATTGCACTCCAGCCTGAGCAAGAAGAATGAAGCTCCATCTCAAAAAAAAAAAAACAAAAAAAAACTAAAACCCTCCCCTAAGGCCAGGTGCAGTGGCTCACGCCTGTAATCTCAGCACTTTGGGAGGGTTGCCTGAGCCCAGGAGATTGATCATGCAGTAAGCCATGATAGCACCACTGCATACCAGCTTGAGCAACAGAGTGAGACTGTCTAAAAACAAAACAAAAAACCTGCCCTACAAAATGGCTGATAGTAGTAGTCTGTCCTTTTCTAGAGCATTTTCCAACCAGTGGTTTATCCTTTAACTCTTCTCAGAGTTCTTGTTACCTGAAGTGACAATGATGTTTAGAGATCTTTATTTATAGTGAATATTAACATGTTCCCTTAAGTATCCAAGGGTCTAATGATTACCAAGAGCTTTCTAGTATTGTTTTGCTTTAACCAGAAATACTTTGATACACATTATGCCTAATATTCCAGGCTATTAATGATTCATAATACAAGGAACTAGGCAGTGTGGTGTGTGTTTTCTACAGATTCTTGCAAGAGAGCTCTGGAACTGATCTGTAAGGGAAAAGGGGTAGGCTTTAGTTAATTAAAGTTTCAACTAAAAAAAAATTTTTTTTAATTTTTTTAAGAAAGAGATAGTGAGGCTGGGTGCAGTAGCTCACACCTGTAATCCTAGCACTTTGGGAGGCTGAGGTGGGCAGATCACAAGGTCAGGAGTTCAAGACCAGCCTGGCCAACATAGTGAAACCTCGTCTCTGCTAAAAATACAAAAATTAGCCAGGCATGGTGGCACGCACCTGTAGTCCCAGCTACTTGGGAGGCTGAGGCAGGAGAATTGCTTGAACCCAGGAGGTGGAGGTTGTGGTGAGCCGAGATCGTACCACTGCACTCCAGCCTGGGCAACAGAGTGAGACTCCATCTCAAAAAAAATAATAATTTTAAAAAAGAGAGAGAATGATACTAAGAGTTCAGAGGGTATATTCTGCCCAAGGGACATATTTGAAAGTATAAATTAGATTTGGGGAAATATAACATTTCAATTATTCATATTAATAAATGCTCCAAATGCATTTTCTTTTTTTTTTTTTTTTTTTTTTGAGATGGAGTTTTGCTCTTTGTTGCCCAGGCTGGAATGCAATGGCGCAATCTCGGCTCACCACAACCTCCACCTCCCGGTTCAAGAGATTCTCCTGCCTCAGCCTCCCAAGTAGCTGGGATTACAGGCATGTGCCACCACGCCTGGCTAATTTTGTATTTTTAGTAGAGATGGGGTTTCTCCATGTTGGTCAGGCTGGTCTCAAACTCCTGATCTCAGGTGATCTGCCTGTCTTGGCCTCCCAAAGTGCTGGGATTACAGGCGTGAGCCACTGCGCCTGGCTCCAAATGCATTTTCTAAGGCATAAAAACATTTTTATATTTCTACATACCTATAATACCTATACCACTAATATGTATTTTATTTAATCTTGTTTTTATTACACTAATTTAAAGTTAGTTTATATTCTCTGGCAAACCCTTACTAACTGATATGGAGGAGGCAGCCACACTTGCTTAATACATATATTTTTAAAACTTGAATGTCTTGCAACTTCTGTTTAAAAATAAAAAAAACTTGACTGGGCGCGGTGACTGATGCCTGTAATCACAGTACTTTGGGAGGCCAAGGCGGATGGATCACGAGGCCAGAAGATCGAGATCACCCCGGCCAACACGGTGAAACCCTGTCTCTACTAAAAATACAAAAAAAATTAGCCGGGAATGGTGACGCCCGCCTGTAATCCCAGCTACTTGGGAGGCTGAGGCAGGAGAATCGCTTGAACCCAGGAGGTGGAGGTTGCAGTGAGCCTAGATCGCGCCACTGAACTCCAGCCTGGGCAATAGAGCGAGGCTCTGTCTCAAAATAAATAAATAAACAAACTTGAAGTTTCTTTTCATAGGTACAATACTAACTTCATAATAGCAGTGAATTCTTTGATGTTAGTGGAACTTTCCACTTTTTATCTTAGTTTTTGCCATTGTTTTCATACTCCCAAAGAGTGTCTAAAAGATGCATCTTAGAAAAGAGAACATACAGATGTTGGTGTTGGAATCTGGGCTCTGTGGAAGAATAGCAGTCATCTGGATTCTGGCCTTGTGCCATGAACCTAAAGCACATCCGTTTCATCTGCCAGTAGGCTGGTATGGCATGCTGTAAGCCCCTATAAATATTATTTCTATTTATCCTGCTCAGTGTGTTTCCTGTAACAAATCGTTCAAGAAACTCTGGTCCCTTCATGAGCATATCAAGATCGTCCATGGATATGCAGAAAAGAAATTTTCCTGTGAAATTTGTGAGAAGAAATTCTATACCATGGCTCATGTGCGGAAACACATGGTTGGTAAGTTTTTCTGCTTTTCTCTTATACCTATAATTTTGCCTTGTTCTTCTGTTTTGACGTGTTGAAACTGAATGCAATATGTCTTCAGTAAGTATCACCAAATTGGATGGTATAGTCTTCCACACCCAGCTTTCTTTTCAACATTATTTTCTCTTCAGACATTACTATTAGAGCCTCACAAAGGCCAGGTGTGGTGGCTCACGCCTGTAATCCCAGCACTTTGGGAGGCTGAGGTAGGCAAATCACTTTAAGTCAGGAGTTCAAAACCAGCCTGGCCAACGTGGCGAAACCCTGTCTCTACTAAAAATACAAAAATCAGCTGGGCGTGGTGGCGCATGCCTGTAATCCCAGCTACTCGGGAGGCTGAGGCAGGATAATCACTTGAACCCAGGGGGCGGAGGTTGCAGTGAGCCAAGATTGCGCCATTGCACTCCGGCCTGTGCGACAGAGCAAGACTCCATCTCAAAAAAAAAAAGCCTCACAAATCAGGGTAGAAAATTAGGATGGCATAATTGCTTTACAGTAGGATACCTTTTTAGTTTGAGCTTTTTGGTGGATTTTGTTTTGACACTAAGTACATTCTGTGTTGCAGCACACACAAAAGACATGCCATTTACATGCGAAACCTGTGGAAAATCATTCAAACGCAGTATGTCACTCAAGGTGCACTCCTTGCAGCATTCTGGAGAGAAGCCCTTTAGATGCGAGGTAAGGAATGTGCTACCTACAGGCCCAGGCCTAGGGGCTAGTGTTTGCATAGATGGCGGACCAGTGAGAGAGAGGTGTGCTGGAGCAGGAGGCACAAGGCTGCCTTCCACAGGACTTTCAGATGTGTTCTGAGCTCTTGTGTGTGCTGTCACTGCAAGGTAGAAAAATGTCACTTTTAACACACTGTTAACTCTCTTAGATTAGGTTAACTTGGAAATAACACATAATGACTTACTTTTCTTTTCTCAGTGATTCTGAGAAGTTGAGTATACTTCAATGATAATTTTGTGAGGAAATTTCTCTTTTATTAGTAACTCACCTGCAGAAATATAGCAAAGCCAAATAGCTGACACAAGCAGCTATTTGTGTTCTATTTTGAGTATGAAAAATAAGCCTAGTATCAGAGACTGTGTTAGGGTGGGCTCAGGTAAAGCTACTATGCTTGGCATTCAAAAATCTCCACTGTGTCCAATGCAGAACTGTGACGAAAGGTTTCAGTACAAGTACCAGCTACGCTCCCACATGAGCATTCATATTGGGCACAAACAGTTCATGTGCCAGTGGTGTGGAAAGGATTTCAACATGAAGCAGTACTTCGACGAACACATGAAAACACACACTGGTAAGAATTTCTTGGAAAAGGTACAGATAATGTCTCAAGCACTTGTTGATCATCTGTGGGTCTGTTTTTTAAAAAAATCAAAACCACAAATTTGCATTCAAAGCAAAAATCCCACTTTAAATAAACCTACTATGTAAAAATATAGATTAATGATACTGAAAAATTTAACTTTAATGACAGATTGTTTAAAAAAGAATTATTTGTGAGTACCTTTTAGCACTTTGAGCTCTTTTAAGACAATGGGGTCTTTATGTAGGGTTCAGGAACTCCTGAAATTGTATGAAACTTCTTTTGCGTATGCGCATGTTATTTTCCTAAGGAAAGGGTTCTGGACCTTAAAAGGATGGAGGACACTGACTGCTTTAATAGAATACCCCTCTCTCTCTGTTTTTGTTTTGTTTTGTTTTAAGACAGGGTCTCGTTTCCATTACCCAGGCTGGAGGGCAGTGGCGTGATCTCAGCTCACTGCAGCCTCCGCCTCCCAGGCTCAAGCCATCCTCCCACCTTAGCCTACCAAGTAGCTGGGACCACAGGTGTGTGCCACCATGCCTGGCTAATTTTTGTATTTTTTGTAGAGACAGGGTTTCACCATGTTGCCCAGGCTGGTCTCGATCTCCTGGGCTCAAGCGATCTGCCTGCCTCTGTCTCCCAAAGTGCTGGGATTACAGGTGTGAGCCACCAAGCCCAGCCCCTCTCATTGTTCTTTAAGTTTGATTTGATATGATTTACCAAAATTCACTACTTTTCAGGAACACATCCGTTCCATGAGGTTAATTAATATTTTAACCACTTTGTGGTTTTAGGAGCATACGTTCCATAGCATGGATTTGAGTCTTACAAGTATTTGATTATCCTGCTTCCAGGGAACTGGCTAAAATAATAGCTCCCCTATAAACATTATCATTGTATCTCAGTCTAAACTTGATGTTCTGGGATTAGCCATCTTTGCATAAATTGAACAGGATGAAACATTTTTCAGGTTTCTAAATCTGATCACAGGATTCCAAGTTCCATTAGTCTACAGAGTAGTGGAGCTAGAAAGAACAACAGAGGGCCGGGTGCCGTGGCTCACGCCTGTAATCCCAGCACTTTGGGAGGCCAAGTCGGGCGGGTCACGAGGTCAGGAGATCGAGACCATCCTGGCTAACATGGTGAAACTCCGTCTCTACTAAAAATACAAAAAAAAAATTGGCCGGGCGTGGTGGCGGGCGCCTGTAGTCCCAGCTACTCGGAGAGGCGGAGGCAGGAGAATGGCATGAACCCGGGAGGCAGAGCTTGCAGTGAGCCAAGATCGCGCCACGGCACTCCAGCCTAGGTGACAGATCAAGACTCCATCTCAAAAAAAAAAAAAAAAAAGAACAGCAGAGATTATCTTGCTTAGCCCGCTGTTCTTTTTGCTTAACTAGTGGTGAGGAAATTCTGCCCATGGCCGGATCTCTTTAGTTCCTAGTTCTCTGTTGAAGCCAAAAAAAAAATGCTTACCTAGTGGGCTTCTTTCTCATTCAGAACAAAGCACCCTCAGATTTTAAGTTAGTCTAGATGAAGAGTCATGAGAGCGGTTTTATTAGTTAAATTAGACCTGAAAAAAAAAAAGATAACTTTGAAGATATAGCCAAGTGGATAGCAGGATACATCAGAATAGTTAGCAGATTCTCCTTATAATTTGGTGGCTCTTGGATAGGCTCTTAGTTCTAATGTCATTTTTAGGGTTCAGGTTTTTTTGTGTGTGATATGGCAAGAAAACATGGAACTAAACAGAGCATAAGTTTTGGGGGGTTTTTTGGTTTTCTTTCTTTTTTTTTTTTTCCGAGATGGAGTCTCACTCCATCACCCAGACTGAATGCAGTGGCACAATCTTGGCTCACTGCAGCCTCCACCTCCCGGGGTTCAAGTGATTCTCCTGCCCCAGCCTCCCTAGTAGCTGAGATTACGCGAGTTCACCACCACGCCCGGCTAATTTTTTCAATTTTTAGTAGAGACAGGGTTTCACCGTATTGATGAGGTCCATCTAGAACTCCTGACCTCAAATGATCCACCTGCCTCAGCCTCCCAAAGTGCTGGGATTACAGGCGTGAGCCACCACCCTGTCCAGAACATAAGTTTTTTGTGAAGGCGGAAGTTGTGTCATATTCACACACACTGCTTGGCACATAGATGCTTGGTAACTGTCACAGAATTGAAAGGAACCTCTAACACTTAAGTCTCTGCCTCTGCATCCCCCTTATTTTCCCTGCCGGTCTCCCTGTGTGTTTTTCTCCCCATTCCTTCCTCCCTCTTTCTCCTGTGTTTCTTTGTTTCTTCTTCTTTGTCATTTTTTTTAGACCCTTAAATGTTCATAATGTGAAACGGAAGTGTTTCTTTCATGATCATTTTAGTTATTGTATAAATTTATGTTGAGTATTCGTCTTTGACCAAATAGGCAAACTGAATACTTCTTGTTTCTTCTAAAGGAATACAACTACCTAAATTCCCATTCCCACAAAAGCTTTTTTTTTTTTTTTTGAGACGGAGTATTGCTCTGTCACCCAGGCTGGAGTGCAGTGGTGTGACCTCCACTCACTGCAGCCTCCACCTCCCAGGTTCAAACAATTTTCCTGCCTGAACCTCCCAAGTAGTTGGGACTACAGGTGCGCACCACCATGCCTGGCTAATTTTTGTATTTTTAATAGAGATGGGGTTTCACCATGTTGGCCAGGCTGGTCTTGAACTCCTGACGTCAGGTGATCCACCTACCTCGGCTTCCCAAAGTGCTAGGATTACAGGCGTGAGCCACCGTGCCCAGTCCCCCAAATTTTTATCTTTCTCATTAAAAGTGTAATTCATATACACCTGGACATGGTGGCTCATACCTGTAATCCCAGCATTTTGGGAGGCCAAGGCAGGTGGATCTCTTGAGCCCAGAGGTTCGAGACCAGCCTGGGCAACATGGCAAAACCCCATCTCTGCAAAAATACAAAAGTTAGGCAGGGGTAGTGACATGTGCTTGTGGTCCCAGCTACTTGGGAGGCTGAGGCAGGGAGGATTATTTGACCCCAGGAGATCGAGGCTGCAGTGAGCTGTGATTGTGTCACTCCAGCCTGGGCAACAGAGCAAGACCTGGTCTCAAAAAACAAAACAAAGAAACCAAAAAAGAGTAACAAATACTTATTAAAATATATGAGAAACTATGAAAATTGCAAACAAAGTAAAATCATACCACCAAGGGCGGATCACGAGGTCAGGAGATCGAGACCACGGTGAAACCCCGTCTCTACTAAAAATACAAAAAATTGGCCGGGCGTGGTGGCGGGCGCCTGTAGTCCCAGCTACTCAGAGAGGCTGAGACAGGAGAATGGCGTGAGCCCAGGAGGCGGAGCTTGCAGTGAGCCGAGATGGCGCCCCTGCACTCCAGCCTGGGCGACAGAGCGAGACTCCGTCTCAAAAAAAAAAAAAAAAAATCATACCACCAAGAGATCACCACTCTTAACATTTTGGCATATACACATTAACAAAAATTCTTCTGTTTCTTTTTTTTTTTTTTTTTTTTTTTTGAGACGAGTCTCGCTCTGTCGCCCAGGCTGGAGTGCAGTGGCGCGATCTCGGCTCACTGTAAGCTCCGCCTCCCGGGTTCACGCCATTCTTCTTCCTCAGCCTCCCCAGGAGCTGGGACTACAGGCGCCCGCCACCACGCCCGGCTAATTTTTTTTGTATTTTTAGTAGAGACGGGGTTTCACCATGTTAGCCAGGATGGTCTGGATCTCCTGACCTTGTGATCCGCCCGCCTCGGCCTCCCAAAGTGCTGGGATTACAGGCGTGAGCCACCGCACCCGGCCTAATTCTTCAGTTTCTTAACACACATATAGACCGATACTTTGCATAAGTGTTTATGTGTTCATGTATATAGTGAAAACAAATGTTGGGTCTTTATACTCTGTTGTAACCTGCTTTTTATTTTACTGTATTATGTCATCAGCAATATAATTTTAATGGCTATATATTTCTTCTTATAAATTTGCTATAATATTGGCTGTAATTTATTACACACATGTATGTCAGGCATTATCTTAAGTGCTTTTTCTCACTTAATTAATGTACCCTTTGCAACAATCCTATAAAGTGAAGGGGTTTTTTTGTTGTTGTTTGTTTGTTTGTTTTGAGATGGAGTCTCACTCTATCGCCCAGGCTGGAGTACAGTGGTGCGATCTCGGCTCACTGCAACCTCTGCCTCCCATGTTCAAGCGATTCTCCTGCTTCAGCCTTCTGAGTAGCTGGGATTACAGGCTCATACTGCCACGCCCAGCCTATTGTTTTTTTTTTTTGTATTTTTAGTAGAGATGGGGGTTTCACTGTGTTGGCCAGGCTGGTCTTGAACTCCTGACCTCATGATCCGCCCGCCTTGGCCTCCCAAAGTGCTGGGATTACAAGCTTGAGCCACTGTGCCTGGCCTTTTTTTTTTTTTTTTTTTTTTTTTTGAGACAGAGTCTCACTCTGTTGCCCAGGCCAGAGTGCAATGGCCCGATCTCGGTTCACTGCAACCTCCACCTCCCAGGTTCAAGTGATTCTCCTGCCTCAGCCTCTCAAGTAGCTGGGATTACAGGCACTTGCCACCACACCTAGCTAATTTTTTTTTATTTTTAATAGAAACGGGGTTTCACCGTGTTGGCCAGGCTCTCAAACTCCTGACCTCAGGTGATCCGCCTCCCTCAGCCTCCCAAACTGCTGGGATTACAGACATGAGCCCCACCCCTGAGCCCGGCCAGTGAAGGATGTTTTCTCCATTTATTTAGCCAGTTTCCTGCTAGACATTTATGTTATTTCTGTTTCCAATTTTTCTACTGTTATAAATAGCCACAGGCCAGGCACAGTGGCTCACACCTGTAATCTCAGCACCTTGGGAGGCCAAGGTGGGTGGATCACTTGAAGTCAGGAGTTCGAGACCAGCCTGGCCAACACAGCAAAACCTGTCTCTACTAAAAATACAAAAAATTAGCCGAGTGTGGTGGCCCATGCCTGTAATCCCAGCTACTCAAGAGGCTGAGGCAGGAGAATCACTTGAGCCCAGGACAGGGAGGTTGCAGTGAGCTGAGATCGCGCCACCGCATTCCAGCCTGGGGGACAGAGAAAAACTCCGTCTCAAAAAAAAAAAGCTACAATATTGTTTATCACAGTGTTATCACAGCCATAATTACTTACTTAGGATAAATTTTTGGAAGTAGGATTATTATAGCAAAGAGATATATACATTTTTAAGACTTAGTGTCATGTGTTACAAAATGCCCTCCACATATACTCCCGCCAGCTGTATGAAAATACTCATTTGCGACCAGGTGCAGTGACTCACGTCTGTAATCCCAGCACTTTGGGAGGCTGAGGTGGGAGGATCACTTGAGCTTAGGAGTTCAAGACCAACCTAGGCAATATAGTGAGACCCCATTTCTATTAAAAACAAAAAAAATTCCATCCTGGCTATCACGGTGAAACCCCGTCTCTACTAAAAATACAAAAAAATTAGCCGGGCGTGTTGGCGGGCGCCTGTAGTCCCAGCTACTCGGGAGGCTGAGGCAGGAGAATGGCGTGAACTCGGGAGGTGGAGCTTGCAGTGAGCCGAGATCGCGCCACTGCACTCCAGCTTGGGGGACAGAGCAAGACTCCGTCTCAAAAAAAAAAAAAAAATTGAAAAAATCCAGAGGGAAAATACTCATTTGCCCAGCCCTTTGTAATTGTAAATAAAATCCTTGCTGATTTGATAGGTGAGAAATGATTTCTTATATTAATTTGCATTTAATTAGTAAGAGTGAACATTTTTATTTGCTTGTAGTTATCAATGTATTTTCTTTTCTGAATTGCTTGTGCCTTTTCTGTATTCATCTTTCCATTACAGTGTTTGACTTTTTAAATTTCATTAATGTTGAAATACTTTCCCCTGGTTTGTCATCTGCCTTTTAATATTATTCAGAGTGTCCAAACTGGAAAAGCAGCTAGATGGTGAAGTTGGACAAACCTGGCTCTGCCAGTCACTAGCAGAATTGTGTAACCTCTCTAGGCCTCTGTTTTCTTGATATTAAATAAGAATGACAATAATACCTAAAGGGTGCAAGAGACATGTTGGTTTTAGAGAAGGAAGGGGATGCGGATAGCTCTCTAAGGCTGAATAAAACTACATTTAAAGACAGTAGTGTGTTTTGGTGGGGATTAAGGACATTGTATGAACTGACAGTATTGGACTGTTTCTTTGCAGTTGAAGAGAAATGAAGCAGACCTTATCTGGGAAGGCTGACCAGCCATCAGTCAGGGTTTACTAGGATGATGTGGATATAGGATGAGTTCAAAATAGAATACCTGGCCAGGCGCGGTGGCTCACGCTTGTAATCCCAGCACTTTGGGAGGCCGAGGTGGGCGGATCACGAGGTCAGGAGATCGAGACCACGGTGAAACCCCGTCTCTACTAAAAATACAAAAAATTAGCCGGGCGTGGTGGCGGGCGCCTGTAGTCCCAGATACTCGGAGAGGCTGAGGCAGGAGAATGGGGTGAACCTGGGAGGTGGAGCTTGCAGTGAGCCGAGATCGCACCACTGCACTCCAGCCTGGGTGACACAGCGAGACTCCGTCTCAAAAAAAAAAAAAAATAGAATACCTACTGATTCTCCTTATACCAGGCACAGTGCTATGTGCCTAGAGACACAAGGATGAATTAAGACCTGGTTTCTGCTCTTAAGGAGCTTATAGTCTGGTGAATGGTAATGATGGTGTTGATGATGGTGATAATAGCAGGTAAAATGCATTGAGTACTATGTGCCAGATACTGTTGTAAGCACTTTACAGATACTGTTTTAAGCACTTTACTTGTGTTTTGTATCATAATAATCTATTAAGAAGATTATTATCTTTATTTTATTTATTTATTTATTTTGAAACAGAGTCTCACTGTGTCACCCAGGCTGGAGTGCAGTGGCGTGATCTCAGCTCACTGCAACCTCCGCCTCCCAGGTTCAAGCGATTCTCCATCTCAAAAAATAATAAGATAAAATAAAATAAAATTTATGGTAATGGCAACGGATGAGATTAAAGTGATAGACAAAGTAGAACTTGGTGAATTGACTGGATATCAGTACTATCAAAATAGTATTCAATCACCAAGTTTGAATGAACTTTTTAAAATTTATTTGTTTGAATGGACTTGGTGATTGACTGGATATCAGTAGTATCAAAGGGTAGCATAGAAGAGAAGAATCAAGGGTTAGTCCCAGATGTGGGGTATAAAACTATTTGTCAAGATAGAGAAGAGTAGAGGGAAGAGCAGGTTTACTAGATAGGATAATGAATTTAATTTTGTACTTGTTTTGAGATATCTCTGGAGCATTCAAGTAAGCAGTTTGAAAAATGGGTTTAAAGTTCAAGAAAGATTTCAGTTAGATGTATATATGTAGGTATGTGTGTGTATATATGTACGTGTGTGTGTATATATATACATATATGTATATATACACACACATATATACACACATATATACATATATGTATATATACACACATATATACATATATGTATATATACACACATATATACATATATGTATATATACACACATATATACATATATGTATATATACACACATATATACATATATGTATATATATACACACATATATACATATATGTATATATATACACACATATATACATATATGTATATATATATACACACATATATACATATATATGTATATATATATATTCTGCCCAAGGATTTTCACCCTAAGCAGACTGGAATGCTTGCGTTTATCAGACAGATCACATACAAAAGACAACTAGCCAAATTTTTGCTCTTTTCTGTCTTCTCTGTAGGTTCTCTGTCTTCATTTATACTGTTCTTTCTTCAGACTCATTACATTGCTGTACAATTAGGTTAGCTTTATCTATGTTTAACAGTTAGGTGATATATTCAGATATATTAATATACATGCTTTTCTAGTTACCTTAATGAATTTAACTGTTACTATATCTTCTTGCCACCCATTTACCAGTTCTTCCTTAAAGTGGGACATTGTACAGGTGGTTGATTTTAAATGTTACATTTGTATTTATCCTTGTTTCAACCTTATTGTAATCTTAACCTTGAGGTTTCAGAGAAACCTTAATATCAACCATTAAACACATTTAGGAGATGCGGCCTAATGAATAATGAGATTTAGAGGCAGATGGGATTGTGGGTTAATGTCAAATGAAGGTCTGGAACAACAAATGTGGACATTAAGAAGCGAGTAAAAGATTACTAAGCAGTAAAAAGGACCAATTTTAATTTGAATCCAGGCATTTGTAGTAGGCTAGTTCTAGTAGTTTTTGGTCTTTCTGTGGCAAATCACTTATAGTATAGAAGACTACAAATGAGGGCTGGGCGCGGTGGCTCACACCTGTAATCCCAGCACTTTGGGAGGCTGAGGTGGGCAAATCACGAGGTCAGGAGATTGAGACCATCCTGGCTAATACAGTGAAACCCTGCCTCTACTAAAAACAATAATTAAAAAAAAATTAGCCAGACATGGTGGCGGGCGCCTGTAGTCCCAGCTACTCAGGAGGCTGAGGCAGGAGAATGGCATGAACCCGAGAGGTGGAGCTTGCAGTGAGCTGAGATTGCGCCACTGCACTCCAGCCTGGGTGACAGAGCGAGACTGTGTCTTAGGGGAAAAAAAAAAAAAAAAGAAGACTGCAAATGAGAGATGTTTAGAGAGATCCAGGAAGGGGATTTGAGCACATAAAAAACCTAAACATCCATACATTCAGTAACTGCTCAGGGAATCCATTCTGTCTGTGAGTAGTGTCTAGTGTGCCTAAGAAGTGATTAGTAAATAATGTGGAGAGGATTTGCTCATACTAGACTAAAATTCAAAGATTAAGGCCTTTGGCTGTGTTTCCATATGGCTGCTGTGAAGAATACTAACTCTGAAGTCACAGAGCAGGGGAGCTTAGAGGTTAATCAAACATGTGCTTTTGAAGTATTTTATTATACAAGTAAATCATATTTAATTTAGAAAAACAAACTACATGGCTAGGCGCAGTGGCTCACACCTGTAATCCCAGCACTTTGGGAGGCTAAGGTGGATGGATCAGTTGAAGTCAGGAGTGTGAGACCAGCCTGGCCAATGTGGTGAAACCTGTCTCTACTAAAAATACAAAAACTAGCCAGGTATGGTGGTGCATGCCTGCAGTCCCAGCTACTTGGGAGGCTGAGGCAGGAGAATTGCTCAAACTCGGGAGGTGGAGGTTGCAGTGAGCCAAGATCACACTACTGCACTCCAGCCTGGGTGACAGAATGAGACCCTGTCTCAAAAAAAAAAAAAAAAAAAAAAAACAGATAAGCATAAAGAATAAAACATCACCCACGATCCTATTACCTAGAGATAATCACTGGTAACATTTGTTGTATTTTTTTATTTTAATAAAGTTGGGGTCTCACTATGTTGGCCAGGCTGGTCTTGAACTCCTGGCTCAAGCAGTCTGCCCTGCCTCAGTCTCCCAAAGTGCTGGGATTATGTGTGAGCCACTGCGGCTGGCCTGTTGTATTTCTTTCCATGTGTATATATTTTTAAAAGGTAGATAATACCATGCATGCTTTTTTTTTTTTTTTTTTTTTTTGAGATGGCTTCTTGCTCTGTCACCCAGGCTGGAGTGCAATGGCACAATCTCGGCTCACTGCAACCCCTGCCTCCTGGGTTCAAGCAATTCTCCTGCCTCAGCCTCCCCAGCAGCTGGGACTACAGGTGCGTGCCACCACACCCGGCTAATTTTTGTATTTTTAGTAGAGATGGAGTTTCACCATGTTGGCCAAGCCTGTCTCGAACTCCTGACCTAAATGATCCACCTGCCTCAGCCTCCTAAAGTGCTGGGATTACAGGCATGAGCCACCACACCTGTCCTCATGCATGCATTTTCATAACTTGCTTTTATTTAATAGATCATAGATAAACTTAATAGATTATACATTTTCATGTTAATAATTACATTTCTGGGCCGGGCGCAGTGGCTCACGCCTGTAATCCCAACACTTTGGGAGGCTGAGGCGGGCAGATCACAAGGTCAGGAGATCAAAACCATCCTGGCTAACACGGTGAAACCCTGTCTCTGCTAAAAATCCAAAAAATTAGCCGGGCGTGGTGGTACGTGCCTGTAGTCCCAGCTACTTGGGAGGCTGAGGCGGGAGAATTGCTTGAACCCAGGAGGTGGAGGTTGCAGTGAGCCGAGATAGCACCACTGCACTCCAGCCTGGGTTGACAGGGTGAGTCTCCACCTCAAAAAAAAAAAAAAATTACATTTCTATACTTTATAACGTTGTTGTTGTTGTTCTGACACAGCATCCCTCTCTGTGGTTCAGGCTTGAGTGCGGTGGTGCAATCTCAGCTCACTGCAACCTCTGCCTCCCAGGCTCAAGTGATTCTCCCACCTCATCTTCTTCAGTAGCTGGGACTGCAGGTGCACACCACCATGCCTGGCTAATTGTTTGTATCTTTTTGTAAAGACAGGGTCTTACCATGTTGCCCAGGCTGGTCTCAAACTCGTGGGTTTAAGCAATCCTCCTGCTTCAGTCTCCCAAAGTGCTGGGATTCCAGGTGTGAGCCACCTTCTAGGCTGTAACGTTGCTTTCAGTGGTATTTTCCATCAAACGAATATACTATAATTGATTTGCTTAATTCCATTTAACACAGAAGTTGAAGGGCTTTTGTTTGTTTTTTACTATGTAGACAGGGTGCCACTGTGTTGCCCAGGCTGGTCTCGAACTCCTGTCCTCAAGTGATCCTCCTGCCTTGGCCTCCCAAAGTGCTGGGATTACAGGCTTGAAACACCACACCCTGCCAGAAGTTGAAGTTTTTAAGATGGTTAGAGGAAATCGATTAAAAAGAAGGAAAACAATCTGGGCTCAGAATTCATCCAGAAAGATAAATATGAGTCACAGTAAGGAGCCTAGCCGTGGCAGTGATTGAAGAATGAAAAGTGTAAAGTGGGCCGGGCATGGTGGTTCACACCTGTAATCCCAGCACTTTGGGAGGCCGAGGTGGGCGGATCACCTGAGGTCAGGAGTTTGAGACTAGCATGGGCAAAATGGTGAAACCCCATCTCTACTAAAAATACGAAAATTAGCTGGGTGTGATGGCACACGCCTGTAATCCCAGCTACTCTGGAGGCTGAGGCAGGAGAATCACTTGAGCCCAGGAGGCAGAGGCTGCAGTGAGCTGAGATCGTGCCACTCATTACACTTCAGCCTGGGCGACAGAGCAGGACTCTGACTCAAAAAAAAAAAAAAAAGCATAAAGACAAGAGAAATATGATAGTCTTCAAATAATACTGATAGTTATGGAGAAAATTGACTCTTCAATCTCTCAGGAAAGTGAGGAAAATTCTGGCTTCCATGGAAGAGGCCATAGGGGATGTCAGTTTTCTACTATAATGAAAAGCTGGAGACAAGAAATTTGGACTATGATATGGGTAAAGAGATGTTTTCTTCTAGGTATAAGAAGGGGTCCTGGGGTGGTGGGAAAAAAGGAGTCCCAAAGTAGATGAGAAAGTAAGAAAATACATCCCTTCATGTGTGCAGAAATGCACATTGAGTGATTTGTGAAATACTGTGGTTTATATGTCAAAAACATAAACTCTAGAACCAGGCTGCAGATTTTAAATCCTAACTCTCCATTAGCATATAAACTTGAGCAAGTTTGTTAATTCCAATATGAGTAAAATAAGGGGTAATAATATACCTGCCTCATACAGTCACTATGAGGATCACCAAGGTTAATAGATGTAAAGCAGTTAGCAGTGTCTGGTACACAGTAAGACCCAATACGCATGAGTAGAATAAACACACTCGTTGGGAGAAGAGGGAGCAGCAAGGGAAGTGACAGCAACGCTCTTATAGCAGGAGTTAATGTAAAGAGACGAGCTATAGATATGGAGGACTGATGCAGGAATTGATCAGTATAAGCATATGGTTCACCGAAGTGCATGTACAGAAGTACTCCCTGCCTCACCTCAGCATCCCATATAAAATGATTGATGGACATATAGAATCAAAAAGCATTTTATTTTCTGTAGCCTGGGTAGAGAAGCAGGCAGACACAGCATGGAACTAAGCAATAAGTTCAAAAGAAAGTTAGGGAAGCTTAAAAATTAAGCCCTCAGAACCCAAACCTAATTTCCTTTCTAAATGCCTTAAGAACTGTGGGATTCTGTCTCCTTTTTTGACTCGCTGGCCCACTGGTCCTCAACTAGGAGCAATAGCCCGCAACACCCTCCTACACCCATGGACATTTGGAAATGGCATAGGGGCATTTTTTTATTGTCGAAATCTCTTGTGGGTATTCAGTAGGCTGGCACCAGGAATGCTGAATGCCAGATAGTCCCACATAATGAGTAATTGTCTGCAGAAATGGCAGTAGCACTCATTGAGAAACACTGTGGTGTGAAATTCATGTTGTAGGTTTGTCAAGCCAGTATTTTCTAAGTTCAGTGCCAAAAAGCAAGCTGTATGCGAAGGATTGTGTATGAATAGACAGGAAGAGACTTCTTTGTTCCACAGGACATTTTCAGAAAATTCTTACTTTTGTTTGGAATATCAGAAATTGCTTACAGGGCAGGGCCTTAGCTCATACCTGTAATCTCAGCACTTTGGGAGTCTGAGGCGGGAGGATCACTTGAGCCCATGGGTTCGAGACCAGCCTGGGCAAAATTCGGAGGCCCTGCCTCTACAGAAAAAAAAAAAAAAAAAAAATAGCCAGGCGTGGTAGCTGGCACCTGTAGTAGTCCCAGCTATTTGGGAGGCTGAGCTGGGAGGATTGCTTGAGCCCAGGATGTTGAAACTGCAGTGAGCTGTGATCACACCACTGCACCCCAGCCTGGGTGACAGAGCAAGATCCTGTTTAAAAAAGAAATTGCAGCCAGGCGCAGTGGCTCACACCTGTAATCCCAGCACTTTGAGAGGCTGAGGTGGGTAGATCACCTGAGGTCAGGAGTTCGAGACCAGCCTGGCCAACATTGTGAAACCCCGTTTCTACTAAAAATACAAAAATTAGCCAGGCGTGGTGGTGCATACCTGTAGTCTCAGCTACTCGGGAGGCTGAGGCAAGAGAATCACTTGAACCCGGGAGGTAGAGGTTGCAGTGAGCCGAGATTGCACCATCGCACTCTAGCCTGCGTGACAAGAGCAAAACTCTTATCTCAAAAAACCAAAAAAGAAAAAAATTTCTTACAGATTAACTTGCCTAAATTTAAAGGGAAAGAGTCATCTAGGATATTTCCTTGAGCGCAGAAAGCCATTTGAACTGTTCTTTGTGTAGGATGTAGAGGATCACTAATGTAGATGCCTTCTCCCCCATCTTTATCTTCTTCTTTTAGCTAAGCCCAGATGGTAGGGTGTATGTAAGTTTTAGTTGTATCTACTCTGATCTGTTAAGTCCAAATTTGAGAGGATTTTTTTTTTTTTTTTTTTGAGACGGAGTCTCGCTCTGTCGCCCAGGCTGGAGTGCAGTGGCGCAGTCTCGGCTCACTGCAAGCTCCGCCTCCCAGGTTCACGCCATTCTCCTGCCTCAGCCTCTCCGAGTAGCTGGGACTACAGGCGCCCGCCACCACGCCTGGCTAATTTTTTGTATTTTTAGTAGAGACGGGGTTTCCCTGTGGTCTCGATCTCCTGACCTCGTGATCCACCCGCCTCGGCCTCCCAAAGTGCTGGGATTACAAGCGTGAGCCACCGCGCCTGGCGAGAGGATTTTTAAATGACTCTAGAATACAGTCTCATAGTCCAGGTGCAGTGGCTCACACCTGTAATCCCAGCACTTTGGGAGGCCAAGATGGGAGGATCACTTGAGGCCAGGAGTTCGAGACCAGCCTGATCAACATAGTGAGACCCCATTTCTATTAAAAAAAAAAAAAAGCATGAGCACACAATTACCACCTAATATGTTAATCATTTTTATGTCTGTGTTCATCTCAGGAGAGAAACCCTTTATCTGTGAAATCTGTGGCAAAAGCTTCACCAGCCGCCCCAACATGAAGAGACACCGCAGAACTCACACAGGCGAGAAGCCCTATCCATGTGATGTGTGTGGCCAGCGGTTCCGCTTCTCGAACATGCTTAAGGCCCACAAGGAGAAGTGCTTTCGGGTGACCAGCCCCGTGAATGTGCCACCTGCTGTCCAGATTCCACTTACAACTTCCCCAGCCACCCCAGTTCCTTCTGTGGTGAACACACCCACAACCCCAACCCCTCCAATCAATATGAATCCTGTAAGCACTCTTCCCCCTCGGCCCATCCCCCACCCCTTCTCGCACCTGCACATCCACCCACACCCTCACCACCCACACCACCTTCCCATCCCTCCAGTCCCTCACCTCCCCCCACCTCCAGCTCTCTTTAAGAGTGAGCCTTTAAATCATAGAGGCCAGAGTGAGGACAACTTTCTGCGTCACCTGGCAGAGAAGAACAGTTCAGCACAGCATCATTAGCATCCGTCTCATTAGTGTGTTCTCCAAGAGACACGTCCCCATGTGTGAGTGTGCACAGAGGGAGTCGGTGAGCATTTCCTTAGTTCTCAGACTCTCCTCCGCTTCTACCAAGAGCTTCGCCAGTGTCACTGAATCAACAGATCCAAGGGAATGAACAAGAAGACTACCTTGAGCTCACAGAGGGACTGTCATCTAAACCAGGGGAACCACTGAACTAAAGCCCAATTTGCTTGCATTTTCTGATGACTTTTATAAGTTTCAAATACTCAGACTTGTGGAATTTTATAATTTCATATCAGCTGATGAGGTATGCTTGCTTTTATATCCCGGACTTCTCCTCAAAGAGGGGATAGGCCTGGTTTCCTTTGTACTAATCGGGAAGGCTGTGAGATTAATCCAGAGCATTAATTGTATCACTGTGTATGGTAAGGAATTCTTTTCAGCTTTTGGTGCCAGCTATAGAGTTGAGCTGGCCATGTTTCACAGTATATCAAGCATTATAGAGAAAGAGAAATTTTCTTCTTTGTGTAGCTCTCCTAACGCACTCTTTATTTTACTACAGAAATTATTTTAGAGTTTTTGTATAGACTTCTTTTGGTAGTCTGTTTCTAAAATGAAATGTATTTCAATAAGCAGTGTAATTTTTCAGTGTAGCTGAACCTATGTTGTAAAATAGAAAAAAATTTTTATAATCATCAAAATGTGATTCTTAAAGATGCATATAACTTCTATAATTCAAAGCTATTCTTACATCCGTACAACTCAAAAGGTGCTTCAGAGACTAGATGTATCTGAGAGGGTCTCCAGACCAGGTTACTGCAAAAATGAGGTTTTGCTTTCAGGATTTGGCATAAATACTTGGTAGTTTTGACATCTCTGCTTAACACTCAGAGAGGCTCCCTAATGTGCTCCTGTCCTCCATGTTCTGCTTGGCTTCGTTAGTGCATTACATGAAATGATTTGCAGGGGATGGGGCCTTTTCCAGGGAAGTCACCTAAAGCTTGCATGTTTTGGAAATTTGAATAAGGCTGTTTGCTGACAGGAGGAGGAAGTAGTGGAGATCATTTCATCTCAGTCACGTCTGTTTCTCACTTCCCTTAGGAACTGTGTTCGTGTTTAGCTTTTATGGGATGACAAATTGAAATCTCTCATTTTGAGGTTGCTCTATTTTTCTAGAATTGTTATAAGAAGCTAAAATAGTAAACTTAAAATCACAAACATGATGTTGCTGATAGTGGCTGAGAAATTCAGATGAGAAGACAAATTGGTTATGAATTTTGAAATATCTATTATATATAAAATGTGGATATGTTCACAACCTTGAGCTATTTTAACACAGTTTAAATATAGTGAGGGAAAACTCCGAAGTTTTACTGCCCTGTCCTCTGCAAATTATGTAATACCAGCATTCTTAGGTGATAAAGAGAGCAGCACCTCTGGCACCTTTAGGCCGATTACTTTTTCAAGTTTGGGGAACTTCAAAAGAACATAATCAACCAGGAGCTTATTATAGGAAAGGCTGAACAGAAGGGCTAGTGTATTGATTACACTTAACTGATCATATTTATCCAGACTCAGTATAGCTTAAAATTTTGTATTTCTTTATCTCAGAGAACTGAGTTCCCAGGCTAAATCACTTACCTCCCACCCTCTCTCCAATTTTTTTTTTTTTTTAAGAGACAAGGTCTTGCTATGTTGCCCAGGCTAGAGTGCAGTGGCTATTCACAGGTGCAATTATAGCACACTACAGCCTCCAACTCTTGGGCTCAAGCAACCCTGCCTCAGCTAACCAAGTAGCTGAGACTACAGGCGCATGCTACCATGCTCAGTCCATTTTTTAATCTTGAAATTTCTTCATTTTTCTTTCTTCGGGTTCTTAAAATCTTTGCCTGAATCAGAACGCTGGCTTTTATTTATTTTTTTATTTTTAATATTAAATGTGCAGATATGCTTTGAGCACTTTTCTAGCTAATGAGCTCTGTGGTAGGAAAAAATGAATTCTTTCAATTGAGATTAAGTCCATATTTTTCAAATGTCACGTTCTCTATTGGCTTTTTGGTTTAGTGTTTCTAAATTTTCTCCTTCTGATTTTGCCTGTCTTACATAATGAGCATAGGAAAATTTTGGAATGAGGCAGAAAAGTATCTCAAGACATACTTCCTGGTTTTGGATGTAAGTTTTAAAGAATGGTATTTTTAATATTTGTACACATTCTTTGAGCACCCAGGTACCCAAGCCAATAAGGAAAGTTAATTCCTTGCATATGACTGTTATATCTTTCGTGGTTGTCTCCCCCTCCCTCCACAGTCTCCTTGGCATTCCATGACAAGTTTGTCAACCTACACTTTTATATAGACATATCATTATTTCATGGTCAAGCCTGTAGTATTAAAATGATTTTTTTAAAAGATGTAAACTGTGCTTAGTTAATTGGTTATATTTTGTTCTGTTTTTTTTTTTTTATTATTATTTTTTAAGGCAGAGTCTTGCTCTGTTGCCTGGGCTGGAGTGCAGTGGCGCGATCTTGGCTCACTGCAACCCGTGCCTCCTGGGTTCAAGTGATTCTCCTGCCTCAGCCTCCCGAGTAGCTGGGATTACAGACGCGCACCACCACGCCCGGCTAAGTTTTGTATTTTTGGTAGAGATGGGGTTTCACCATATTGGCCAGGCTGGTCTCAAACTCTTGACCTTGTGATCCGCCCACCTCAGCTTCCCAAAGTGCTGGGATTACAGGCGTGAGCCACCGTGCCCAACCGCCTTATTTTATTCTGAATAAATTTACAGTATTGGGCAGCAATTCTGAATTCTAGACTTGAGACCACAGAATCAACCATTTCATGAGGCTGTACTATAATTATACACTGGAATATTCAGGTAGTCATCTTTGATTTTTCATTCAAGTAAATATAGCCATAAGAAAATATCTGCTATACAGGAAAACCAGTATTACGCAAATACCACCATTCTTAACAGAAGCAAAAGATATATATATATATTATTTTTTAAAATTAGCATTGTCATACAGTACAATTCTTAATGAAGTGTATTGTGGAACAATTTAGAAACTTCCTTTTTTTCCCCTAGATTAAGGATACTTTCCTTGACTTGAGATTTGTGATCTTCAGGAAAACTGCTCAAATATAGTGACTCCTCATCAGTATCATATTGCATATGAATAATGAAATGCATTAAGAATATTCACAACATTAATGCTTCTGAATATAAGAACTGCAGGATTAAGCCTTAAACATGTATGTGCAACACGTTTAACATGGTTAAGACTCAAACTCAGGGTTGAAAATTTGGTTGGGGTCCTCTTTGTAAGATAAAAGTTGCATTATGTGGTATGTTTTCTTCCATATATGCTACAGCACCCCATGAATTCTTCAAAACTTTTTACCTACTTGTTATCTGTTTATGAAAAAAAGAATTATGGAGAAGTTTGAGTTCTCAGCCCTTATCTGTACATCTGTTAAAGACAACAAAAGCTGCATTTAAGCATTATATAGATAACCAATTGAGGCTGTCTCATTACTTAGTTTTACTGTCTTCAAAGGTTTGTATCATTGCTAGGGTTAAGACTTATTTGAGGATAAGTTGGCATTGTATTTTTTGTGTGTGTGGGTTGGTTTGTTTGTATTTGTTTGGTTTTTATTTTTCTATTTTCTCTCATAGATTTATCAGTAAAATATAAACTCTTCCTTAGCCTTAATAAAGGCTGCTGCTTTCTCAAATTGAGTCAGGTAGGCTCATTCTGAGTTAGATTTTTAAATTTGAATGAAGAAAAGACAACAATTTAAAGGCATGTGGCTTCATTTCCACATATATTTGCGACTGGATTCTTATTTTTAGCAAGAGGGGAGATCGCCACAAAAAAACTTTAGTTCAAAGAAGCCTGTGCAAATCAGTTACCAGTACTTTCATAGTCTACCATTTACATTAACTGTTCTAGATTAATGACTAAGCATGGACATTACCATAATTATACCATTTTTTTAAAACCACATTTGTTGGAAGTATCCTTTTCTAGTGGTTAGAACTTTCCGTATAATTTGATTGTCCCTCATATACTAACCGAAAGCAAAATGCTCTGATGAGATGCTTATAAACTATGAATTTTTTAATTCTTGAAATTTTTTTCAGTTTTTATGTTTGTTGAATAGATATGTATGTTTAGTTTCATTATTATTTCACTGGAAGTTTTAAATTTTGAGAAGATGAAGCAGAGATAGAAATCCATTGCAGATATATGTATATTTACCCCATCTTGCAGATCTCGGTTAGTAAAACACAGAATGATAGGTCGGTTTTAATGTTTAAAAAAAAAAAAAAAAAAAACTAAAAAACTAAAGTTAGAGAAAACTTTCTGTTTGAGCTACTGTATAGAAAAGACAACTTTTATTGCATTGGTGGTCCACATGGTAAATATTTCAATGCTGTTCTAGACTGTATGAGAAGTACTTAATGAAAAAAGGGATACATCACATTTAAGAATTGTATCAGCTAATTACTGTTTTTAAAAAACCAACTCATTTGGAATTCTTCAGACTACAAAATTGAGCAAGTAAAGTTTGGGTTTTAATTTTCCTTTGCCTGAACCAAGATAAGAAATTTCTTAGGAGTTTTTTTTTTGTTTTTTTTAAGGAATTAAAGGTCATAAGCCATTAGAAATAGTGGCATTATTATGCAATAACAACACCCTAGCTAACCTGCTTTTGTCATCTGTAGCACTTACAATAAAGAATGATGACCTTCCAACCCTGGACACTACCTCGATAAAGCAAACCAGAGATCCTCTCTACACTTTCTATGGAAGCCATAAAAGTTGCCATCAATATATCCACTTTCATAGTTCTATACTTTTATACTTTCTAGACTTTTTATAGACTTTATGATCAGATCTTTTTGTCTTAGAGGATAGGTTTTGCAAGATTCAAAGGAAAATCAAACTCCTTGGTTGTTCGAGCTTTGAAGCTTTTGCTTCAGTAAATTTGTTTAAAGAACCAGGTCACATACCATTTATCAAATTCTTTATTTAAGTCAGAATACTTTGCAGAAATGCATATTTGGAAAACAAACTCTTTCTTTTTCACTAGATAGAGTCTGTATTGTTGTAAGAAACTACTTATAAGGTGGCTTTCTTTCTGCTTTGTCACTCTATATATTACTCAATAATATATGTATGGTCACAGGTTCCTGGAGTTGTTTTATTTCTTTATGACAGATACATGAGTATGCACCTCTCTCTAATCCTCTGATGTCACTGCAGCTTAAGTCTCTCTCACTCTGTTTTTGAGTGCCTTCAAAATGCCAGCATCCTGGAACATTCTTTCCTGATCTAAATCCTACCTCTGACTATTTCATTATCCATGAATATTGGACTTCACCCATATTCCAATGGGCTTAACTCTACAAACTAGCTAAAACCTTGGACAAGAATTTTGACTGTATTTCTGTTTTGTTCCTCCATGTCATTTTTAGGTTACATTTTTAACTTTTATTTATATCTTATTTCTTCACATATTACATCTCTATTGATATTATCCTTATTTGACTCTTCACTTTCTTTACTTTCACCAGAAATTTGACGTTCCTTTAAAATTAAAGGTCATTGAATGTCTTTTGAACACCTTTTTCTCAACTGAAGTCTTCCTGAATGCCTCCCCTTTCTGATGAAAGGATCTTGAGTGCTGCTGTTGCTCTGCCCTGTTCCCACGTGCCCACTCTCTTCCATACACATTTTGCGAGACTATTTATTTTAGTCAAATTAATTTAAAATTGCTCTCTGGGTTTCTGCTCTCTCATGGCCCTGTCCCTCAAGAACTTCTGTTTACTTTTTCTAGCTGTTTTCATCTAATTCGTTTAAAACGTATGATGGATCCATAATATATGAAGGATGTAGTGAAAAGGAGGTTGCAGTGTTTTATGTAATATGATCGAGCACCTCCGTGATGAAACATTTAGCAATTGGCTAGTCCTTCACAGCCAGAGCGGAAGTTTGTGCTGTGTACAGGTCTTTTTACTCCCTTCCAGTTCTCCTCCAAAACTGGAGAAAAAGAAAAAAAAAAGAACTCTTTCAAATGAGGAGATTTGATTGCATTTTTTTTAGGTGAGTGAAAGCTTGGAGTTGAGCATTTGGGTCTTAGTCAGCATTTTTCCTTTCTGACTTAAAATCTCATGTCTTTTTCCTTAAAGTTAATAGTACTCAGGTTTTTAAGACTAATAACCACACAAGGTGGGTATCTAAGAAGGCAGCTGTTAATACATTCTCCATCTTTCCTGTCTGGCAACAGACACTATATTGTTGGTGAGATAGTGCAAAATTGTGAGAATTGGTTATGTTTGATGATGAATAAATTCAAGATTTTTGAAGGCTTCACTGCTATTTCGGATGGGAAGATGAGTTTACAAAATGAAAAAGGTAGATTTTTATGTTACAGAAATCAGTAACAGGGGTTTCTTGTTGTGTTAATTGCCTTTCACTTCATTCGCCGTGATGTTTCTTCCTCATTATTGATCTAGAAGTTTGCCTCTTGGATAGTAACTAGCAAATTAGTATCTACTTTAAAATTTGTGGCTTTTCTCTTCAGAGTCCCAGGCCATAAAACAATGGAGAGCTGTACTTGCTTGTCACTTGGAGGAACCACATCCTTGAGACAGCCCGCTGTCTCAGTAGGAAACTTCCGACACACGCATCCAAGGGAGTTCCTGCCCCTGAGAAGTGTTCTCATAGCTTTCCAGTCGCAGGTTACTTTCACACTACATCAGCTTCTCTGGTGAGATCAGGGATGTTACATATTACTTGGAAATGATTTCATAGGAAGTGAGGATGGGGCAAGAAAGGAGGTGGAAGCTGAATCTTGCTTAACTTCAGAAGGAAATCTGATACTTGCCTTGGCTAGTTCTGATCAACTAAAGAGCCTGTGTCTACTGGATGTGCCAAAGAATCAAGTTGTTTCTGGAATATCCAGCTCCTCTGAATGAACACAGCTTCCTCCCTACCTGTCTTTTACGGGTAAAAAGGGACCGTCTGATGAGCATGATAGACTTAGACTCACATCCTGTACAGGACTCAAGACTGTTTCATTGCATTTGAAAGTTGGTGGGAAGTATTTTATTCTGCTAGAACTCCTAACCCTCCTAGAAATATCTTTTCATGCTCTATTAATTCAATTCATTAGGTTAAAAAGAAACTGTGTGACATAATTTTGGTGTTTACTTCTTAAGTTGTCTCCCCAAGGGCATATATGTAGCCTCTGAAAATGGGATGATTTCATCTCAATCTTCCGTAAATTTGAATATGCATTTTATTCATTTCTTGACATGGGCTGTGTGACTGTTTTCCATCAGCAGTTCTGGCTTTGTCCACAAGGGAGCAATAAAGTACTTTAGCTTTATTCTCAACCTTCTAAAGAAAGATCCCACTTTTAAATCTCTTCTGGAATAGCCTCTTGGCTCAAAGCTTATTCATATATTTTGATTATTTGAGAAATTTTCCCTTATTACAAAGTCCAGTCGTCATTCATCCCTCATGATGCAAGCAATGATTGACGTGTGGGTCTGGAGTCCTTGTGGGTCAGGCATCTTAATTAATTAGACTTTTTACATATTGATGACCCCCAGATTGAAAGCCAGGACCTTCCCATGGGGGTGCCTTTGTGTGCTGAAGGCAGAGCAGGCAGGCTTCCCCGCTCCTATCTCCTCTGCAGGCCACCACCATCACATCTATAGAAGGAGGAACAAGAGCACTGGGGGAACTCTGGAGTATGAGTAAGGAAATGCTTCTCACCTTCTCTGCTCCAAAGTGATATCTGTTACATCAGGGAACAAGTCCTCCAGGTCAGGCCCTTCCTCCTGACCAGTGCAACGGGCACTCCAGGTTAGAAACTGTGTGTGCTCCCTCTCTGTCAGTTACTTGTCTTAAGGGCTCCTATCCGTGATCATCAGCTCTCTGGCCATGAGTTCTGTTTGTGCTTATTGCACCAGCATCTTCACAACAAACAGGTCAGTAATCAACCTGGGAAGGGAAAAGACCAGACGGTAAATATTACCCTCTGTAGAGCCGGGAGGCATTTACACCTGGAATGGCCTTCTTAACTGATTTCTGCCTGGCCCCCTCACCCCCAGCCAAGTCTGAACCTGAGCAATACCAGGCACAGAGAGGTGTCTACTTGTAACTCCAACACTTGACAAAAAACAAAACTGAAGCTGTGATTGGTTTAGGCAGCAAGTGGCCAGGTGCAACTTGTTTGTTTTTATTTTTGTTTTCCCCAACAGTACTGAGATCACTTGCACTTTTCCTCATTTCTTAAGAAAATCCAGTTTGCTTGCCATGACTTGTTTAGCGTTAGGTTTACAAAGCTTGTTGTTGAATGTTGAATATTTGTCCAAAGGAGTTTGACAAAATAGAAGCTGCTTGGTCCCTGTTCTGCCTGCTAGGTCATAAGGATGAAGGCCATGTGGCTGGGGTACTTATGTCAAGTCCAGAATGGGGCAGTGTCCCTCTCCTACCTCTCTGCGGAGACGCAATTGAAGGTCAAGTAGACTCAGTGTAGGGCAGGCAGCTGTCATGCTGCAAAGAAGTTTAGAGGAGTCTTTGGGTTGGGGAGGTGACAGGTAGGTAGGACAGGATCTCTTAAGATGGGAAAGATACTGGGGAGAGGAGGGCTGTTTGGCCCCAGGGAACTGCAGTGAGGTGGAACTGAGCTCCGCTCCTGAATCTCCAAAGGAGCCCATGCTGCCCGGCTTCCCTGAGTCATTTTTTCCAGCATCCTGTCAGATCCCTCAATGTACTGATTTCCCCCTTGTGTTAACTATACCAATATTATTTTTTTAGCAATTGAAATGCACTTTTTTATTTCAACTCAATCATGATTTTAAGTATAAAAAATTTATAGATTGTTAAAACTACTTTTTTGTGTATTTTTAACCACTCAATGTAGCATTGTATATTTTATTCTTGTGAGACTCTGGTACAGGTGTGCCGCCTAATGATTTTTCTGAGATGCTGGGCCTTTGGATGTGTACGGTAACCAACTTAATGCTAATGTTCAAAGTAAAAAAAAAAAAAAAAAAGCAGCCATATCCCCTGTGTGTCTTTCTTCATTTCTTCCTTACCCTCAGATGACAACATTTTGAGGTCCCCCTGGCTAACAAATTGCCCTTTTTGAGAAAAATGAACAATCCTGCAGTCCTCTTCTGCTGTTATTTGTTGTTTCTAGTGATGGTAATAGGCTGACCTACCCCAAACCCTGCCTGATCTCTTCATGAATAACATGTTTTCAAGGCTGTTAACCAAAGGCAGAGTGATTAGTTCTCTCTTTGCAGCGCTGTTTGGTTTCAGTAACACTAGTGTGTTCAGCCAAGCAATAATCTGAAAGTATCCTTGAGAACAGTGTTTGGAAAAAGGATCAGGATTGGGTTCTGAACCAATTTGAAGAAAAATCAACACAGATGGAAACAGCTTACAAAGTACAGTCAGTGAAAAGCAATAATTATAAAATATGGTACTTGGGATGAGGCATCTTTCCCTACCTCTACCCCCTTCATTCAGTCATTCATTTATTCCACAAATGTTTATTAGATGCCTAATACGTGCTGGACATTGATCTGGCCACTGGGGATTCAGCAATGAGAAAGACAGGCTCTACTCTCACAGACCCTGCTTTCTGGTGGAGAAACGCTGACAATAAACAAATGATGATCTTATATAATGTCAGGTGGTGTGGGCCCTTGTACTGTGAAGCTTGCCCTCAGAGCTGTGACTGTAGTCAGCTGGAAGTTCAACTAGCTTCTGTCATAATAAGCCCTCCCAGCCCATGAGCCACCTGATTTTGTTCCTTCTAAGGATTCCAGTGAGGGAGTTGGGTGTATAGGAAGGAAATCTTATTGTTCAAGTTTCCCTTTGAAACCTCTTAGAATGGAATAAAACTGCCCAAATCATAGAATTACTATTCTTTATCGTCTTGTATCTCTAACTAGATGTAGATGTTAACACAGTTTCTTCATAGATACAGGGCAGGTAATCACTCCCACCTGAGTATATACTAAATAAGTGCTTTCAAACTTTCACCATGACCCCATAGCAAGAAATATTTTTACCACTACTTTGCTACTCAATACATATATATATATATGAGCTTATTTATATAAGTGAATAAAAGGTTCAAGAAAAATATATGTGCTGCACTTTGATATTTTCTGTTTTTCTTTTCTTTTTTTTTTTTTTTGAGATGGAGTCTCGCTCTGTTGCCCAAGCTGGAGGGCAGTGGTGTGATCTCAGCTCACTGCAACCTCTGCCTCCTGGGTTCAAGCGATTCTCCTGCCTCAGCCTCCCGAGTAGCTGGGACTATAGGCACACGCCATCACGCCCAGCTAATTTTTGTATTTTTAGTAGAGACAGGGTTTCACCATGTTGGCCAGGATGTTCTCGATCTCCACCTCGTGATCCGCCCGCCTTGGCCTCCCAAAATGCTGGGATTACAGGCGTGAGACACCGCGCCCAGCCTCTGCCTTTATTTTCCTTTCTTGAAACATACCTGCCAAGTAAAAAGCTCAGGCTAGACCAGAGTGATGAGAGCTGTATCGAGACAGAGTTCCCAGCTGTCCCTGCCCAGCTCCAGACGTGGGTGAGGACATCTTGGACCCACCAGCTCAGCTGACCCACAAGTAAATGCATGCTTAAGAGTCCAGGCGAGGCCGGGTGGGGTGGCTCACACTTGTAATCCCAACACTTTGGTAGGTTGAAGTAGGTGGACTACTTGAGGTCAGGAGTTCAAGACTAGCCTAGGCAACATGGTGAAACCCCGTCTTTACTAAAAATACAAAAATTAGCCAGGCTTGATGGTGGGCGCCTGTAATCCCACTACTCAGGAGACTGGGGTAGGAGAATCACTTGAACCCAGGAGCCGAGATTGTACCACGGCCCTCCAGCCTGGGCAACAGAACGAGACTCCATTTCAAAAAAAAAAAGTTCAGGTGAGACCAGTAGAATAACCTCCCAGCCAACCCATAGGATCATGAGATATAAACTATTATTATAGTATTATTATAAATCACTAAGATTTGTGGTGGGTTGTTACACAGCAATAGATAACTTGAAACAGCCCCCAGATTTAGGTCTAAGAGTTACTGGAAGTTTGTATCTGTGTACAAGTTCCTTGTGCAAGAAGCTTGACTTTTTTGGCCATAACTGAGTACAGGTTGAGCATCCCTAATCCAAAATTTAAAATGCTCCAAAATCCAAAACTTTTTTTTTTTGAGACAGAGTTTTGCTCTTGTTGCCCAGGCTGGAGTGCAATGGTGCGATCTCGGCTCACTGCAACCTCCGCCGCCCAGGTTCAAGCAATTCTCCTGCCTCAGCCTCCTGAGCCACTGCACCCGGCTGACTTTTGTTTGTTTGTTTGTTTGAGACTGAATCCCACTCTGTCACCCAGGCTAGAGTGCAGTGGCGCAATCTTGGCTCACTGCAACCTCCGCCTCCCGGGTTCAAGCAATTCTCCTGCCTCAGCCTCCTGGGTGGCTGGGATTACAGGCGCGCACCACCACCCCAGCTAATTTTTTTTTTTTTTTTTTAGTAGAGATGGGGTTTCGCCATGTTGGCCAGGCTGGTCTTGAACTCCTGACCTCAGGTGATCCACCCGCCTCGGCCTCCCAAAGTGAGGTTGGGATTACAGATGGGAGCCACCCCACCGG
Source organism: Nomascus leucogenys (assembly GCF_006542625.1). Taxonomy (NCBI): domain Eukaryota; kingdom Metazoa; phylum Chordata; class Mammalia; order Primates; family Hylobatidae; genus Nomascus; species Nomascus leucogenys. Next base: position 2,205,497 of record NW_022095769.1, read on the forward strand.
GCCAACTCAGTGACTTCAAACAAATACAATATGGCAGAAATGGTGTGATGTCACTTCCAAGATTAAGTTATTATACAAACAGACGGTGTGGTCTCTTGCTCTCCATTCACCAGCTGCCATGTCATGAGGATACTTAGGCAGCCTACAGAAGTTGTGCCACGGATCGCAAGCCTGCCAGCACCCAGTGAGTGGGCTTGCAGAGGGTCTTCTGAGGCCTGCCGACAGTCACATGGGTGAGCTTGGAAGTGGTTCCCTCCAGCCACAGCAGAGTCTTGAGGTGCTTCTAAGCCAGTAGCTTGATGACTGTCTCCTGAGAGTCCCTGAGCCAGACACCCAGCCTCAGATTCTTGACCAGCGGAAACTACGAGGTTACAAATACTTGTTGTTTTAAGCCACTAAGTTCAGGGGGTAATTTGCTATTCAGCAATAGACAATTAATACAAAGTACAAATGTTAACTATTGGGAGATGCAGAAAATAATAATGGCAGTGGATGGGGCGGGGGGCCACCCAGGTCCCCTCCCTTCAGGGACTGAGGCACTCATCCTCCCGGCTGTTTGTGCCAATAGCTCTCAGCTGTGTCCCTCTCCTGGAATTGCGCTAAGCTGAGGAGCGCCACCTCCCCTCCCCCATCACATACAATGGCTGGTTGATGAAGAGGCATAAAGACCCTTATCTGTGCCTTGGGTGGGACAATTCCGAAGAGCCACCCTCTCTCAAACTCCTGTGAGATCACCTGAGGCCTTTGTGACTGCATGACAGCTCACTTCTGCACCCCACATGGCCTCTTGTCCAATCCTGCTTCCTTCAGTCCTCAGGTTTTGGTTCTCAGTCGTCGTGTCAGTTCCTGGGGAACCTGATCTAATACAGTTAGCACCAGGAGTGGTGTGGGGAAGCCAACTCTGAAGAGGAGTTTGGGGGCTAGGTGCGGTGGTTCACACCTGTAATCCCAGCACTTTGGGAGGCCGAGGCGGGTGGATCACCTGAGGTCAGGAGTTCAAGACTACAACATGGTAAAACCCTGTCTCCACTAAAAATACAAAAATTAGCCAGGTGTGGTAGCATACACCAGTAATCCCAGCTACTTGGGAGGCTGAGGCAGGAGAATCACTTGAACCTGGGAGGTGGAGGTTGCAGTGAGCCAAGATCGGGCCACTGCACTCCAGCCTGGTGACAAAGCGAGACTCTGTCTCAAAAAAGAAAAAGAGAAAAAAGAAAAAAGTTATTTTCTCATCCACTGCAAGCCTACTATGATGTGTTGAAGGTCCTGGTTGGGATGGGGTGGGATCCTGAGATTTGGGTTGGAGACATCTGGGTCCATGAAATCCCAGATCTCCCTGAATTCTCTGGGACTGCAGACACGGTCCACTCCTTTCTGTAAGAGGCTAATGTTCCCTTCTTGCTTGAAGACAGAGGCTTGTGCCTTGTAGTAATGCACACTTCTCTGGATGTACCCCCCATCTCTTTTCCTTGCCACTAGGCCAATTACTACAGTCAAGTCACAACATACCCTAGCTATGTAAGTGCTGGCCTCGCTAAAGGAAAAGGACTATGCCAGTTGTCATTTTTTTGCCACTTCACTCCAAATAAATCCTTCATTGCCTTCTCTATGAAAATGGACCGGAGCCCCTCAAATATTTCTCCTCTGCCAGTTGGCACTATGTCAGGCTTTGTCATTAGAGGCTGCTGGAGAAACTTTGCAGGAGGAAAGTGTTTTCCTCCCTAGTGCAAGTGTGCTATTCTCGGCAGCCTCCTATGGCTCCTCTAGTTCCCAGCTCCTGCAGTGTGAGCAGCTTCTCCACTGCCCAGCTCTACTGCATGCAAACAGCAGCCCCCAGCAGCTAGCAGCCACCCCCAGCATCCCCCTGAGGAGTTGCTTAGGGGAGCACTTCTAGTAACACACCTGTGTGTGCACGATTTCCCCAGGTACCCCAGAGGTCAGATTGCTAGTGAGTTCAGCAGGCAGATTGGCTTTAGCCCCACAGTGATGTTTTTGACCCCCAAGGAGCCATGACCCTTTCCTGACAATAAGATCGGGATCTCAGCCCTGGGATGGCCCCTTCCTTGGGTACTCTATCTCAGCATTAGGGGTAGTGACTGTTCCTTATGTCTGCTATTCCTGTACCCTTGAAAGTTTCCTTTTTACTAGCTAATCCTTCATTACTCCAATTCCCTGGTATACTTAATTAGTCTATGTATCAAACTTTCTCCCTGTTCAAATTACTAGGTTTTTTTTGTCTTCTGATTGGACTGTGACTCATTCAGGCTCTGTATCCTGAAGAAGTTGCAGGACCTAGCCAACATGTACTCACAGAAGCTGGGGCAGTATTACAGGACTTGACGGGGGTGAGAAGGGCATTGCGTAAGGTTGGAGAAGTTAAAGTTTATTGATTGGAGGCTGGACACAGTGGCTCACGCCTGTAATCCCAGCGCTTTGGGGAGGCCGAGGTGTGTGGATCACCTGAGGTCGGGAGCTCGAGACCAGCCTGACCAACGTGGAGAAACTCTGCCTCCACTAAAAATACAAAAATAGCCGGGCATGGTGACGCATGCCTGTAATCCCAGCTACTCGGGAGGCTGAGGCAGGAGAATCACTTGAACTCAGGAGGTGGAGGTTGCGGTGAGCCGAGATTGTGCCATTACGCTCCAGCCTGGGCAACAAAGAGCAAAACTCCATCTCAAAAAAAAAAAAAAAAATTTATTGATTGGAGCATCTTGGGAGCATCCTGAAAATAGACTCTAGCAAAGATCCCAGGAGATGGTACTAATATACTGCCAGGGTGGCTCTTGGAAGCTGGGAGAAAGCAATGGCCCACACTGAGTGAAGGAGAAAAGCTGAAACTGCTGTGGAAAACAGAGAATTGGGCATCCTTGGCAACATGGTAAAACTCCATCTCTACTAAAAATACAAAAAAAAATTAGCAGGCGTGGTAGCACGCACCTGTGGGCCCAGCTACTTGGAGGCCTGAGGTGGCAGGATCACTTGAGCCCAGAAGGCAGAGGTTGCAGTGAGCTGAGACTGTACCATTGTGCTCCAGCCTAGGTGACAGAGGGAGACCCTGCTGAAAAAATAAAAATAAAAAGAGAATTGGGCATGCCAGAGTGTATATACTGGAAAAAAAGCTGGATTGGATGGATTGGCTCAGTGGATGCAAGCTGGAACGGGCTCCCACTGCACTACAGTCCTACTCTGGATTGTCCTGAAGACGGCAGTGAGGGAAAATCCTCTCAGTGGGCAGAGCTTTGGCAGCACACCTGGACATCCACTACATGTGGAAAGAGAAGGAGCCCGAGGTAAGAATATACCAGAGTCACGTGTAATGGCAAATGGCTTGACTGGTTTGCCAGGGGTTTGAGAGAGAAAGATGGGAAGATCAGAGACAAAGAGACATAGTAAAGGGACATGTGGCTAGGCGCGGTGGCTCACGTCTGTAATCCCAGCACTTTAGGAGACTGAGGCAGGCAGATCACGAGGTCAGGAGTTCGAGACCAGCCTAGCCAACATGATGAAACCCCGTCTCTACTAAAAATACAAAAAACTTAGACAGGTGTGGTGGCACATGCCTGTAATCCCAGCTACTTGGGAGGATGAGGTAGGAGAATTGCTGGAACCCAGGAGGCGGAGGTTGCAGTGAGGCAAGATCACACCATTGCACTCCAGCCTGGGCGACAGAGAAAAAAAAAAAGACATATGGATGGACCTGTGGGAGTGGGCATGGGCGTAAAGTACAAAGATCTTTGCGTTAATGCCCATCAGAGATCATCCACCATGGAAGATATACTATGGAACCAAGTAGACAGAATAACTAGGCCAGTTGACGTGAGCCAGTCTCTGTCATTGGTCAACCTAGTGCTTCCCCAGTTGGTGCATGAATGAAGATCCATGGTGGTAGAGAATGAAAGCTATAACTGTGCCACAGAGCATGGAGTCCCACTCACCAAGACTCATTTTAATACTGCCAACCAACCTCCCAGTAACAGACAAATGCCACGCCCCATACGGCACCATTCTTCCTCAGAGATCAACCAGCCACATGATGACAAGTTGATTACATTGGATCCCTTCCACTCTGGATGAGGCAACAATCCATCTTGACTGGAATTGACATTAATTCTGGGTATGAATTTGTCTTTCCAGCCACAGGACCTGTGATGGTTATCTTTTTACTTCAACTTGCCTAGGTTATGTAGTATACTTATTCACTCAGATGCTAATCTAGGAGGCACTGCAATAGTATTTTGTAGATGTCAGTTGACTTTAGGTAAAAGAGATTATCTTTGATAATTTCTGTGGGCCTTATCCATTAAGTTGAAAGGCAAGATCAACTCCCGCTGGGCACGGTGGCTCACGCCTATAATCCCAGCACTTTGGGAGGCCGAGGCGGGCGGATCATGAGGACGGGAGTTCCAGGCCAGCCTGGCCAATGCGGTGAAACCCTGTCTCTACTAAAAATACAAAAATTAGCTGGGTGTGGTGGCGTGTGCCTGTAATCCCAGCTACTCAGGATACTGAAGCAGGAGAATTGCTTGAACCCGGGAGGTGGAGGTTGCAGCGAGCCAAGATTGGATCACTGCACTCCAGCCTGGGTGACAGAGCGAGACTCCATCTCAAAAAAAAAAAAAAAAAAAAAGATCAACTCCCAGATGGGCACAGTGGCTCACGCCTGTAATTCCACCACTTTGGGAGGCCAAGGAGGGTGCATCACCTGAGGTCAGGAGTTCGAGAGCAGCCTGGCCAACATGGTGAAAACCCATCTCTACTAAAAATACAAAAATTAGGCCAGGCTCGGTTTCTCATTCCTGTAATCCCAGCATTTTGGGAGGTCGAGGCAGGGGGATCACCTGAGAATGGGAGTTCGAGACCAGCCTGACCAACATGGTGAAACCCCGTCTCTACTAAAAATACAAAATTAATGGCATGGCGGTGCATGCCTGTAATCCCAGCTACTCGGGAGGCTGAGGCAAGAGAATCACTTGAACCCGGGATGTGGAGGTTGCAGTGAGCTGAGACCGTGCCATTGCACCTGGGCCACCAGAGCGAAACTCTGTCTCAAAAAAAAAAAAAAAGAAAAAAAGGAAAGAAAAAAAAATCACGCTGCCCCGCCCTCTTGTTTTGGAGAGATTCCATAACTATTTGTTTATATATTGAATACCTGCATGTGCTATAAATAGAAAAATGATATGACCAAGACAATTTCTTCCCTTGAGGACCTCACAGGTCTAGGAGACAAACAAGTCTGCCACTAGTTATAAACAATGGGATAAGTAGTACCATAATGACAGTTATGTGCAGAGTGCAGGAGTGACAGAGAGAAGAGGAGGGGCCATCTCTGCCTGGGGAAGAATTGAATACAGAGGTGATGTGTGAGCTGGGTTTTGAAGGGATGCTGCATGGTTGGCCTAGAAAGGTGAGTTGGGATAAAGGTTGAGTTAGGACAAGAACCCCGTTTTCTAGGCAGTGCTCTCCCCACACATGGCCGCTATTTCCTTCCTTCCTTCCTTCCTTCCTTCCTTCCTTCCTTCCTTCCTTCCTTCTTCTTTCTTCTTTCTTTCTTTCTTTCTTTCTTTCTTTCTTTCTTTCTTTCTTTCTTTCTTTTTTCTTTCTTTTTCTTTCTTTCTCTCTCTCTTTTTCTCTCTTTCTTTCTTTCCTTTCTTTCTTATTTTCACAGAATCTCTCTCTGTCGCCCAGGCTGGAGTGCAGTGGTGCCATCTTGGCTCACTGCAAGCTCCACTTCCGGGGTTCACGCCATTCTCCTGCCTCAGCCTCCCAAGTAGCTGGGACTACAGGTGCCTGCCACCACGCCCGGGTAATTTTTTGTATCTTTAGTACAGACGGGGTTTCACCGTGTTAGCCAGGATGGTCTCGATCTCCTGATCTCGTGATCTGCCCACCTCAGCCGCCCAAAGTGCTGGGATTACAGGTGTGAGCCACCGTGCCTTGCTCTTTCTTTTTTTTTTTTTTTTGAGATGGAGTTTCACTTTTGTCACCCAGGCTGGAGTGCAATAGCGTGATCTTGGCTCCCTGCAACCTCTGCCTCCCGGGTTCAAGCAATTCTCCTGTCTCAGCCTCCCAAGTAGCTAGGATTACAGGCATTTGCCACCACACCCGGCTAATTTTTGTATTTTTAGTAGAGATGGGGTTTCACCATGTCGGCCAGGCTGGTTTTGAACTCCTGACCTCAGGTGATCTGCCTGCCTTGGCCTCCCAAAGTGCTGGGATTACAGGTGTGAGCCACTGTGCCCAGCCCCCTATTTCTTTTTTGTTTTTGGAGATGGAGTCTTGCTCTGTCGCCTAGGCTGGAGTGCAGTGGCGTGATCTCGGCTCACTCCAACCGCCTCCCAGGTTCAAGCGATCCTCCTGCCTCAGCCTCTTAAGTAGCTGGGACTACGGGCGCATGTCACCATGCCCGGCTAATTTTTGTATTTTTAGTAGAGACAGGGTTTCATCATGTTGGCCAGGCTGGTCTCGAATTCCTGACCTCAGACCTCAGATGATCCACTCACCTCAGCCTTCCAAAGTGCTGGGATTACAGGCATAAGCCACCATGCCCAGCCAATACATGGCCACTATTTCTATCACCTTGAGATGACTTGCTGGGGAAGCTGAAGACCTGATTTTCCAGCTGCCTGAAGGTAGTGGGCTGGGAGTTGTGTCCCTACGCAGCAGCCTAGGAAGGGCCATTATTATGTTCAGACTTGACGGAGCATCCATCAGCAGGACCAGACCTGCCTGGGCAGTAGAGGGAGGAAATGGGAGACAACCTCTCAGGCAGATACACCGTGCTAGACAGCAGCAGTGAAGATGTGAATCCTTCAAATCTTGGCACAGCCTGGAGGGAAACCAGGGTCTAATTGGTCTAGTTGTTCCATTTATCTGGGCAAGGAGAGGAGAGGTACTTTCCATTTCTCACTCTATTTGTAGGCACCATAAGTATTTAGCCTGATGAGTCTGAACATTTTCTTCTTTATTATCTGTGTGTGGCCTACCCACTAGTGAAGAAACTGCTTCCCAGACTTCCTGGTCCCTGCCATCTGGCATGGGGTGCTCAGAGGAAGCCAGTGTCTCAGCACAAGTCAAACCCAACTTAGGATGGAAACTTGCTACATTCAACATGCAATTAAAGAACAAATATCCCATAAAAATGAATGTGGGGCCGGGCGTGGTGGCTCACGCCTGTAATCCCAGCATTTCGGGAGGCCGAGGCAGGCGGATCACCTGAGGTCAGGAGTTGGAGAGCAGCCTGGCCAACATGGCAAAACCCTGTCTCTACTAAAAAAAAAAAAAAAAAAAAAAAAAAAAAAAAAGAAAAAAAATTAGCTGTGCACATGCCTGTAATCCCAGCTACTTGGGAGGCTGAGGCAGGAGAATGGCTTGAACCTGGGAGGCAGAGGTTGAAGTGGGCTGAGATTGCGCCACTGCACTCCAGCCTAGGCGACAGAGGAAGGCTCCATCTTAAGAAAAAAAAAAAGAATAATTTGGAATCTGTTGCTGTCTTCTGGATCAGTCTCTATATTGATGGCATATCTCCTTTAACATGTGAACAAATAAGAATTTCTGGGCCGGGCGCGGTGTCTCGGGCCTATAATCCCAGCACTTTGGGAGGCCGAGGTGGGCAGATCACCTGAGGTCAGGAGTTCAAGACCAACCTGACCAACATGGAGAAACCCCATCTCTGCTGAAAATACAAAATTAGCAGCCGGGCGCGGTGGCTCAAGCCTGTAATCCCAGCACTTTGGGAGGCCGAGGCGGGAGGATCACGAGGTCAGGAGATCAAGACCGTCCTGGCTAATACGGCGAAACCCTGTCTGTACTAAAAATACAAAAAAAAAAAATTAGCCGGGCGTGTTGGCGGGCACCTCTAGTCCCAGCTACTCGGGAGGCTGAGGCAGGAGAATGGCGTGAACCTGGGAGGCGGAGCTTGCAGTGAGCCGAGATCGCGCCACTGCACTCCAGCCTGGGGGACAGAGAAAGACTCCGTCTCAAAAAATAAAAATAAAAAATAACAAAATTAGCTGGGAGTGGTGGTGCATGCCTGTAATCCCAGTTACTTGGGAGGCTGAGGCAGGAGAATCATTTGAACCAGGGAGGCAGAGGTTGCAGTGAGCCGAGATCATGCCACTGCACTCCAGCCTGGGCAACACAGTGAGACTCCATGGAGTAAGATAAATACCAATATGCAAGAGGAAGGATGAGGAAGGGGTGCTCTGGTGAGGGCCTGGGCTGACTTGCTCAGGTATGTCGCCTCGGCTCTACCAAGAATTTTCAGTGTGGCCTTGGGTGGCCATTGCTCTCCTGGAGTCGGTTTCTTCAGCTATAAATGAGGAGGGGGAAGACTCCAGTGTATGTGTAGCACAAAATTTTGACTCAGGGTTCTTTCCTAAGGCCTGCTGCCTAATTTTAAAAACAATGGGAAGCGGTGTCCCCGGGTAATTGTCCTACACATCAGTTTAGAGCACAGAAGTGAGGAGCAAAGCCAGGACAGGGGAGGAGAAGCCGGCACCCGAGGCCCAGGTCCAGCTGAGCACATGCAGAGGGAGGTCAGGGAGCCATGGGCTTAGGGCAGGCAGAGGGACCATCTGGTGATGAAAGGGCTGGTCTGGGGGAATGCAGAGAAGGCAGAAGGTGCTGCAGACAGTTCTGCCAGGTCCTGGGCTTGAGGAAGCCTGCTCTCCCCCGCTCTCCCCCGCTCTCCCCCGCTCTCCCCCGCTCTCCCCCGCTCTCCCCTGCTCTCTCCTGCTGTCCCCTGCTCTCCTGCCATCCCACCACCGGTGCTTCAACTAATGGGGTAGCTCCTGTCACTAGAGTGCATACCTGAGTTTTGTGGAGCTTTCAGACTCTCTGCAATTGGTCTCCTGAGCTGAAGTCCCCAGTTCTCCCCTTCACCCTTCCCTAGGGTCTGGAAACTTGGATCATAAAAAGGTGGAAAAAACCAATTCCTTTGAAAAGGCCCTTGTTCTTTCACTCAAGACACTGGGTGTGGTTCTTAATAGACCCAACCCAAACATGTCACATCATCTCCCAATACATAATTCTATTCATTCTCCTTGCGGGAGCCACCTGGGCAGAAAGATGTGGCTTCTTGAGGGTGAGAAAGATAAATAAGGGAGTCTTAATTTGTCACTAGCTGAGGTTGGAAGCTCTAATTTTGTAGCTTTCCAGGGTGAACACTGTTTTGTGGTCTAGGATTGTCTGGGACGTTATTTGCTAACCTAAGCCACCAGCGCTCACCACGGCCTGCCGACATTCCTGTTCTTTAAAAGTTCCACTTGGCAGGGCGTGGTGGCTCATGCCTGTAATCCCAGCACCTTGGGAGGCCGAGGCAAGCAGATCACCTGAGGTCAGGAGTTCGAGACCAGCCTGACCAACATGGAGAAACCCCATCTCTACTAAAAATACAAAATTAGCCGGGCATGGTGACACATGCCTGTAATCCCAGCTACTTGGGAGGCGAAGGCAGGAGAATCATTTGAACCTGGGAGGCAGAGGTTGCAGTGAGCCAAGATCGCGCCATGGCACTCCAATCTGGGCAACAAGAGCAACACTCCGTCTCGAAAAAAAAAGTTCCACCTGCCCAGGTCTGCATTGGGCTGGCATTCTCCCAAAGACTTAATCCACCATTGTGCTGGCCTCCACTAATGAATATCCTCTCACCTGGGCCCAGCATGAGGCAAAGAAAAACCCCGCTGTGAAATCAGTGCATCAGTCAAAGCAACTCAGTGGCTTCCTAAACTGATTTCCACAAAGTCACAACCAGAAAGCAAGAAAAATAATTTCCACAACTGTCCTCATTTTTCGATTCCATATTCCTGACTCCAGGGGAGCATCCCTCATTACTCTGGTCCATCTATCATTCCTCAGCTTCTGACCCCTTTCAGAACGTGACCTGGTCACTTCACACATGTGGGAGGCTGGGCGTCTGTATTCATCTTACAGGGACCCCTGACCCCCACCCCAAACATCAACATCTGTCTATTTACTCAAGGTGTCACTTCTCAGAAAAAGTCTTCTTTGGCTTAATCTGTGCTCACCCACCCAGGCCAGCCACACTCTGTGGTTACCATCCTGCCATCAAGGGACAGCACCACAAAATGTGATTTACCACAATTTGTGCTTATTAACACTTACTGGGTGTCAGTGGGCAGAATGGATTACCATCCCAGGGAGTTCTGGCCCCAAATGCAGTTTTCTTCTTCTCCAGTCAAGTCTAGACTAACAAGTACCCCATGATAGGCACTCAGTGCTGAAGTCAGTTCCTGGAAACAGGTGATTTGGGCATGGGAGGTTCACTGCCCACGGCCCGTCCTTCTTTGCTTAGCCTTCAGATAGTGTCTCAGTCGGTTCAAGATGTTATAACAAAATGCCTAAGAATGAGTAATTTATAAAAAACAGAAATTTAAGGCCAAGCGCGGTGGCTCATGCCTGTAATTCCAGCACTTTGGGGAGGCCGAGGAGGACATATCATCCTGGCCAACATGGTGAAACCCCATCTTTACTAAAATACAAAAAAAAAAGAAAAAAAATAGCCAGACATAGTGGCACCTGCCTGTAGTCCCAGCTACTCGGGAGGCAGAGGCAGGGGAATCTCTTGAACCTGGGAGGCGGAGGTTGCAGTGAGCCGAAATCACGCCACAGCACTCCAGCCTGGGCGACAGAGTGAGACTCTGTCTCAAAAAAAAAAAAAAAAAAAAACCAAACCAGGAATTTCTTTCTTTCTTTTTATCTTTCTTTTATTTATTTATTTTTTTGAGACAGAGTCTTGCTCTGTCGCCAGGCTGGAGTGCTGTGGCATGATCTTGGCTCACAGCAACCTCCGGAGACCTCCCGGGTTCAAGCGATTCCCCTGCCTCTGCCTCCCAAGTAACTGGGACTACAGGCATGTGCCACCACGCCAGGCTAATTTTTGTATTTTTAGTAGCAACAGGGTTTCACCATGTTGGTAGGCTGGTCTCAAACTCCTGACCTCGTGATCTGCCCACCTTGGCCTTCCAAAGTGCTGTGATTACTGGTGTGAGCCACCGTGCCCAGCAGAAATTTATTTTTCACAGTTCTGGAGGCTGGGAAGTCAAGATCAAGGTGTTAGCAGATGTGGTGGCTGGCAAGGGCTGTCTCTGCTTCTAAGATGGCTCGTGTTGCTGCATCCTTTGGAGTGGATGAATGTTGTGTCCTCACATGGGGTAAGGCATGGGAGGGAAGAGGCATGAGGGAGCTTCCTTCAGCCTCTTTTAAAAGAGCACTAATTGGCCGGGCGCAGTGGCTCATGCCTGTAATCCCAGCACTTTGGGAGGCTGAGGCAGGCGGATCACGAGGTCAGGAGATCGAGATCATCCTGGCTTACATGGCAAAACCCCGTCTCTACTAAAAGAAAATAAAAAATTAGCCAGGCATGGTGGTGGGAGCCTGTAGTCCCAGCTACTTGGGAGGCTGAGGCAGGAGAATGGCATGAACCTGGGAGGCGGAGCTTGCAGTGAGCTGAGATCGGGCCACTGCACTCCAGCCTGGGAGACAGAGCGAGACTCCGTGAAAAAGAAAGAAAGAGAGAAAGAGAGCAGGAGAGAGGGAGAGAGGGAGAGAGGGGGAGAGAGAGAGAGAGAAAGAGGAAGGAAGGAAGGAAGGAAGGAAGGAAGGAAGGAAGGAAGGAAGGAAGGAAGGAAGGAAGGAAATAGCGGCCATGTGTGGGGAGAGCACTGCCTAGAAAACGGGGTTCTTGTCCTAACTCAACCTTTATCCCAACTCACCTTTCTAGGCCAACCATGCAGCAACCCTTCAAAACCCAGCTCACACATCACCTCTGTGTACTCAATTCTTCCCCAGGCAGAGACGGCCCCTCCTCTTCTCTCTGTCACTCCTGCACTCTGCACATAACTGTCATTACAGTACTTACTTATCCCATTGTTTATTACTAGTGGCAGACTTGTTTGTCTTCTAGTCCTGTGAGGTCCTCAAGGGAAGAAAATTGTCTTGGTCATCTCATTTTTCTATTTATAGCACATGGCAGGTATTCAATATATAAACAAATAATTATGGAATCTCTCCAAAACAAGAGGGTGGGGCAGGGTGATTTTCTTTTTCTTTTTTTTTTTTTTTTTTTTTTTGAGACAGAGTTTCGCTCTGGTTGCCCAGGCTGGAATGCAATGGCATGGTCTCAGCTCACTGCAACCTCCGCCTCCCAGGTTCAAGTGATTCTCTTGCCTCAGCCTCCCGAGTAGCTGGGATTACAGGCGCCTGTGACCACGCCCAGCTAATTTTTGTATTTTAGTAGAAATGGGGTTTCACCATGTTGGCCAGGCTGGTTGCAAACTCCTGACCTGAGGTAATCCACCCATCTCAGCCTCCCAAAGTGCTGGGATTACAGGCGTGAGCCACAGCACCTGGACTTCTTTTGTTTTTTGAGACAGTTTCTCTCTTGTTGCCCAGGCTGGAGTGCAATGGCACGATCTCGGCTCACCGCAACCTCCGCCTCCCAGGTTCAAGCGATTCTCCTGCCTCAGCCTCCCAAGTAGCTGGGATTACAGGCATGTGCCACCACGCCCAGCTAATTTTGTATTTTTAGTAGAGATGGGGTTTCTCCATATTGGTCAGGTTGGTCTCGAACTCCTCACCTCAGGCGATTCGCCCACCTAGGCCTCCCAAAGTGCTGCGATTACAGGCGTGAGCCACCGCCTTCCTTACCTAAAGGTCGCCTTCCTTACCTAAGAGTCTATGATGACCCCAATCTCATTTCCAGTATTGATGACCCAAATCTCACTTTCAGGCACAGAGAAATGAAAGACCCAACATTCCCAAACCCTCAAATTAAGTGTGTTTGATCCACATGTCCCAACCTAGTTTGGCTCTGGGACATAAAGAAATTATGTCTATACATTTTGTACACAGGTATGTGAGTGTCCAGTAGAAAGGATGTGGGGGTTAGAGGTGTCTCTCTTCCTTCTATGAGCATGTATCAGTCATCTAAAAGCAATTTGGGGTCTGTCATGACAGTGTCCCTATAAGTTGGTGTTTCTCTGATAGATAAGATGATGCAGGGCGTCTCCAAGGGAATGGGGATGGAGGCAAAGCATATCTAGAGGGGATGAATGATTTGCTAAACCACGTACATGTTGAGGAGTGATGGAGATTCTCAGCTAGTATTCTCAAATTTCCCCCTTAGTCATTCTGACCCAAGAAGGTCTTGACTAGGCTAAGGTTTACAATCTGCCACAATGGGGGCAACTGGTCATTTCCTCTCTCTTTTATTTGAGGGCAGAGCAGGAATCTAGGAAGAGCTAGTTTTGAGGGACTTTCAAGTAAAGGATCCTCCTTGATGTGGTTTGAAACATTGCCACTGTGTGTTTGGATAATGGCTAAATTAGCCCTCCATAAAGACTGGGAATGAAGAGATGTCTAAATATAACTTGAGGAACACAGACTGAGAAAAGCCTGTGGGTAGAGTGGAAGAACCCAGCCCAAGGTATAAGACAGTAGGAAAATCAAATCCAACTCTCTTCGCCACTTTCCAGCTTAGGGTGTTTTTTTTTTTTTTTTTTTTTTTTTGAGACAGAGTCTTGCTCTGTCACTCAAGCTGGAGTGCAGTGGCGTGACCTCAGCTCACTGCAACCTCCACTGCCCAGGTTCAAGCAATTCTCCTGCCTCAGCCTCCCGAGTAGCTGGGATTACAGGCGCCTGCCATCACGCCTGGCTGATTTTTGTGTTTTCAATAGAGACGGGGTTTCACTATGTTGGCCAGCTTGTCTTCAATTCCTAACCTCAAGTGATCCACCTGCCTTGGCCTCCCAAAGTGCTGGGATTACAGGCGTAAGCCATGGTGCCCGGCCCCAGCTTGGGGTATTTTTTAAAGACAGAGAAAAAACACAGCAGTAGGTTGGGGGTTATTATTCTCATTGGCTGTGGTAGATGAGGTATTTTTAGGCCTCACCTAACTCATCTGCAAAAAATAAGTCAATGTTTTTGAATGCCTGCTACTGGGGCCGAGGGTTAGACATAGCTCATCTCAGTGTCCTCTACCACCTTACAAGGAGAGAATATCATTTACAAATGGGGGCCCAAAAAGATCACTGTGCTGGCCCAAAGTCACACAGCTGATAAGTGGCAGGGCAGAGGCCTCATTGTGCCTCCCAGTACAAAGATAGCAGTCTCTTCCTGCATTACAGAATCGTGAGAATGAGAAGATAATGAACCGGAAAGCACATCTTAAGACACAAAGTGCTCCACGAAATGTAAAGAATGATCCTGGCCAGGCGCGGTGGCTCACGCCTGTAATCCCAGCACTTTGGGAGGCCAAGGCGGGCCGATCACGAGGTCAGGAGATTGAGACCATCCTGGCTAACACAGTGAAACCCCACCTCTACTAAAAAAAATACAAAATATTAGCTAGGCATGGTGGCGGGTGCCTGTAGTCCCAGCTACTCGGGAGGCTGAGGCAGGAGAATGGCGTGAACCTGGGAGGTGGAGATTGCAGTAAGCCGAGATTGGCCACTGCACTCCAGCCTGGGCGACAGAGCAAGACTCTGTCTCAAAAAAAAAAAAAAAAAAAAAGGAATGATCCTGTCTGTTGTGAGACAGTCCCTGGCAGTTATGAAAGCACGTGTGGTTTTATCAGAGGCATTTGAATCACAGTGACTCCATCTTGAATAGGGGCTGGGTAGAATGAGGCTGAGACCTACTGGGCTGCATTCCCCGATGGCTAAGGCATTCTAAGATTCTAAGTCACCAGGATGAGATAGGAGGTTGGCACAAGATATGGGTCACAAAGACCTTGCTGGCTGTGCACGTTGGTTCATGCCTGTAATCCCAGCACTTTGGGAGGCCAAGGCAGGCAGATCACCTGAGGTCAGGAGTTTGAGACCAGCTTGGCCAACATGGCAAAACCCCGTCTCTACTGAAAATACAAAAAGTAGCCAGGCATGGTGGCAGATGCCTGTAATCCCAGCTACTTGGGAGGCAGGAGAATCGCTTGAACCCAGTAGGCAGAGGTTGCAGTGAGCCGAGATGGCACCACTGCACTCCAGCCTGGGCGACAGAGCAGGACTCCATCTCAGAAAAAAAAAAAAAAAAGACCTTGCTGATAAAACAGTTTGCAGTAAAGAAGCCCGCCAAAACCCACCAAAACCAAGATGGCCACGACAGTGACCTCTGGTGGTCCTCACTGCTATACTCCCCCAGCGCCATGACAGTTCACAAATACCATGGCAACGTCAGGAAGTTACCCTACATGGTCTAAAAAGGGGAGGCACGAATAATCTACCCCTTGTTTAGCATAGCATCAAGAAATAACCATAAAAATGGGCAACCAGCAGCGCTCGGGGCTGCTCTGTCTATAAAGTAGCCGTTCTTTTATTTCTTTATTTTCCTAATAAACTTGCTTTCACTTTAGAGACTCGCCCGGAATTCCTTCTTACATGAGATCCAAGAATACTCTCTTGAGGTTTGGATCAAGACCCCTTTCTGGTAACAGTTTGACCCAGGAGCATGGAGCCACCTGAAGGACCCTTGGAAATGTAGCCCTGATGGGTGACCCACAGGACTGAGTCTCACTGGAGAAAACAAATCTGTGTAGAGACCACAAGAGCCACCCAAGCGCCTGCAGTAAAGCAATTTTAGAAACAGACATAGAGAAGGGCCCAAGAGAAGTGGGATCAAACCAGGTCTCTGGGCATTTCTGCCCCTTCCAGATGTCATAGAAGAAAATGCCATTGTCTGTATGTGTGTGGGGAGTGTGGGTGGAGTGAAGTCTGGGGCTGCCAGGCAGCCAATGTCTGGCAAGGTTGTACAGGTGATTTGTGGAGCCAGTGGGTGGGAGCCCCACACTCTGGGCCCATGGAGAGCAGCTTTTATTAGAAACCTTCCATTTTTCTGGCATTTCCCTAATGTAGCCAAGCCACTCTTGGCACACACACACACACACACACACACACACACACACACACACACACTTCTAGATGTCCTTAGCCCCACAGTGGATTTGATTTGAGGTAGGATAGTGGAGTGTTGGAGAAAGGGCACAGGGCTGGGAGACACAAACGTGGGCTCGAATAAGTCAGCCCCCGTCTCTGGGCCTCGGTTTCCTCATCAGCAAAGCACAGAGGGTGACTCATGAGCTCTTAGACCCCGCTGAGCCACAGGATGTCAGATCCTATGATTCTCCGATTGGCTCTCAAGGGAACTGTCAGCCCTGGACGGAGGCGTCGCTCTCAGACCCCAGCTGAGGCAGCTGAGGGGACGCCCAGCTGAAGCTGTCGGAGCCCCATCCCCTTCTGGGGCCCCCAAGTTGCCGGCTCTCAAGTGCCCGCGCCCCAGTGAGAGAGTGTCGGGAGCCGACGCAGAAGGCGCCCTCCTACGGCGAGCGGCGGGCAAGGGCCGGCGGGGCACAGTGCTCGGGGCGCCCGGGGACGGGACGTGGCGCCTAACGAGGCGTGGCCGGGGTTGGGCGGGGGCTGCCGCCGGGCGCCGGGTCCCCCCCGTGGGGCGACTCGTCCTTCCTGAACGTGCCACGCTCCGCGGTCGCTCGGCCACAAACAAGGAAGCTTGGGGGACGCCCAGCGGGCGCCGAGGCCCGTGCGAGGCCGGGGCTCCGCGGGGAGGGCGGCCGGGGCAGCCGCGTGGGCCGGGAGGGGACGCGAGGGCCGCATTGCTCTGCTCGCTCAGCGGCCCGGCCCCCGCCCCCGACGTCTGAATAGCTGCTGTGTCTCAGCGGATCCGATTGTTTCACCCTGAGACTGGCTGGCTCTGTGGAATTTCCAGACGCCCCTGTGGGACAGGTCCCGGGGGCGGGGGAGGAATCTGTTTTCAGGAAAAGCCAGGCACCAATCCTCGTTGCCTCTCCTCGTTTGATCCTCTTAGGCCGTCCTGGCCTGCGGGTTTGGCAGGGACAATGCCCCATCTTACAGATAGCGAAACTGAGGGGAGATACGTCCAGCAGAAAGGAGAGGAGAATTCCCATCTGCCCGCAGTCCGGGCCTGGAAAGCCCTCCGTTGCTGGGCTCAGAATGTGACGGGCCCGTCGCCATCTTTCTCTGGCTGCAGCCTCTGCTAAGGGGATGGCAGGTGTCAAGGATCTCCAGACCATGGGGGAGGGAGACCCTGGATCCTGTTCTGGGCTCCCCTGGCTTCCTTTTGCGAGATGACTCCACCCTCCTCTTCCTGCCTTTTTCCCCTACCCCTCAGGGCACAGGCCTGGATGAAAAAAAAAAAAAAAACGAGGGCTCTAGTCCTGGCAGGGCCACAGCTTCCAGTGAGATCTCCATTTCCTCGCTGCACCCCATCGGGACTGGAGGCTAAGGACCAGCACTCCTGTTTTCTCATTAATAAAGCTAACTAAGGCCAGACGCAGTAGCTCACGCCTATAATCCCAGCACTTTGGGAAACTGAGGTGGGTGGATCACCTGAGGTCAGGAGTTCAAGACCAGCCTGGCCAACATGGTGAACCCAGTCTTTACTGAAAATACAAAAATTAGCTGGGCATGGTGGTGCACACCTGTAGTTACCACTACTTGGGAGGCTGAGGCAGGAGGATCGCTTGAACCTGGGAGGCAGAAGTTGCAGTGAGCCAAAAAGGCCACTGCCTCCAGCCTGAGTGATAGAGCGAGACTCCGTCTCAAAAAAATAAATAAATAATAAAGAAATCTAACTAAAGGCCACTGAGTGTTCCAATTTGTGTACCTTGGGCAAGCCCCTTCCCCATTCTGGGCCTCAGTTTCCCCATCTATATCACGAATATTCTGGGATTCTCATACAAATACATCCTCTGCAGGCAACAGCCTCCCATAGGGAGTTAACTTTTTTCTTTTGCTGTATTACTTACCTCCCCAGCACCTGTGTACATAGTAGGTACACAATAAAAGATTAACAAAGTATAATAGGGCCCGGCACGGTGGCTCACACTGGTAATCCCAGCACTTTGGGAGGCCGAGGTGGGTGGATCACCTGAGGTCAGGAGTTCGAGACCAGCTTGGCCAACATAGTCAAACCCCATCTCTACTAAAAATACAAAAAAATTAGCCAGGCATGGTGGCATGTGCCTCTACAGTCCCAGCTACTCAGGAGGCTGAGACAGGAGAATTGCTTGAACCCGGAGGGCGGAGGTTGCAGTGAGACGAGATCACACCACTGCACTCCAGCCTGGGCGACAGAATGAGACTCTGTCTCAAAATAATAATAAGTATAATGGTATCTTTGCTTGTCCGCTCTCTGTCAACAAATTCCTAATGATGACCAAAAACAAGGAGAGAAAAATAAGGGGTTTATCAGCCGTATTATCTCTGCATCACCACAGTGACTAGAGTTGACTCCCACTTCCTGAAGCTGGTGGGGCAGCAGAAATTTTTCCACTTGGAAGCTAGGTTTGGGCCCAGCACAGTGGCTCATGCCTATAATCCTGGTAATTTGAGAAGCCAAGGCAAGAGCATTGTTTGAATCCAGGAATTTGAGACCAGCCTGGGCAACATAGTGAGACCCGTGTCTAAGAAATAAAAATAAAAAATTACCTGGGCATGGTGGTGCCTGCCTGTGGTACCAGCTACTGGGGAGGCTAAGGTGGGAGAATCGCTTGAGCCTGCGAGATCGACGCTGCAGTGAGTTGTGATCATGCCATCGCACTCAGCCTGGGTGACAAGAGTGAGACCCTGACTCAAAAAAAAAAAAAAAGCCTGGGCGTGGTGGCTCATGCCTGTAATCCCAGCACTTTGGGAGGCCGAGGTGGGTGGATCACCTGAGGTCAGGAGTTTGAGAGCAGCCTGGCCAACATGGTGAAACCCCCGTCTCTACTAAAAATACTAAAATCAGCTGGGTGTGGTGGCACGTGCCTGTAATCCCAGCTACTCAGGAGGCTGAGGCAGGAGAATCACTTGAACCTGGGAAGCAGAGGTTGCAGTGAGCCAAGATTGTGCCACTGCACTATAGCCTGGGCAACAGAGCAAGACTCCATCTCAAAAAAAAAAAAAAAAAAAAAAGGAAAGGTACTAGGTTTGAATTTGATCTCTGCTCCTTCTTTACAGCTTCTGGCCTCATAGCCACTTTGACCCCTTGATTCTGACATGTCCTCTGGCTCATGGGTATGTCAGAAATAATGGCACCCATTTTACAGATGCAAAACCAAAGGAATAAAGTGAAGTGGCCAACGGCACACCACAAAATACAAGATGGTAAGATGGTAGACACAAGACTGCTTTCTTCGTTGGTTCAATGAAGATGGTGATAATAGCAATAGAGCCTGTTTTACAAGACTGCAGGAGGCTCAGCTGCAACAGAGGGAATGCTGTTTAGAAGCTGTGAACTGCTAGTCATTGGTGGAGCAGAAGCCGCAGTGACACACATGCCTGGTGAGGGGCTGGGAGTAGCCTTCCTTCCAAAAGTGCTTGCCTCCAGTTCATAAACGGGCTGGGCTTAGGCACTGGACGCACAAGGATGAAAAAGACACGGTCCCTGCCTTGGAGGAATTGACACTGTGGGGGTAGGGCACAGACGAATACACAGGTAGCACAACACATCCAGGCAGTTTTTATAAGGTATACGGCCAGTGTTGTGGGAGTTCAGTCGGCCTCCTGGGTGTATTGGGTTTGTTTGTTTGTGTTTTGTTTTAACATCTCTGCCATCTTCGGCAGCTCCCGTAAGAGAAACATGGACAGTTTGGGACCTGCCACCCTTTAGCCAGCTTGGGTGCCACACCTGAGGGAGAGACTGATTGGGTGATGCCTCCCCTTTTTCCTTGAGTCTCTGGGTGACCCTGTGTGACTAGGGCTGGGCAGCAGTGCATGCAATTCCCAAAGGCCTCAGGAACAAGCCTGCTGGCTTTCCTGTGGGTCAGTCAGTCCAGGGAGGTCACAGCAGGTGGTCATACTTGTGGTCTTTGTTTTGTTGTTGTTGTTGTTTTTTTGTGTGTGTGTGTGTGTGTGTTTTTTTGTTTTTTTGGTTTTTTTGACATGGAGTTTCACTCTTGTTGCCCAGGCTGGAGGGCAATGGTGCGACCTGGGCTCACTGCAACGTCCGCCTCCCAGGTTCAAATGATTCTCCTTCTTCGGCCTCCCAAATAGCTGGGATTACAGGTGCCCACCACCATGCCCGGCTAATTTTTTTGTATTTTTAGTAGAGATGGGGTTTCACCATGTTGGCCAGGCTGGTCTCAAACTCCAGACCTCAGGTGATCCACCCGCCTCAGCCTCCCAAAGTGCTAGGATTACAGGCGTGAGCCACCGCACCCGGAGGTGTTTTCTTTTTTACACCTTGGATTTGAATAATGTGCTAAATGTTTTTATTTATTTATTTTTTCAAGTAAACATACCTTTTTTTTTTTTGAGACAGAGTCTTGCTCTGTTGCTCAGGCTGGAATACAGTGGTGTGATCTTGGCTCACTGCAACCTCCGCCTCCCAGGTTCAAGCAGTTCTCCTGCCTCAGCCTCCTGAGCATCTGGGATTACAGGCACCTGCCACCATGCCTGGCTAATTCTTTTTCTTTTTTTTTTTTTTTTTTTTTGGAGACAGTCTCACTCTGTTGCCCAGGCTGGAGTGCTGTGGTGCGATCTCAGCTCACTGCAACCTCTGCCTCCAGGGTTCAAGCGATTCTCTTGCCTCAGCCTCCCAAGTAGCTGGGATTACAGGTGCGGGCCACCACATCTGGCTAATTTCTGTGTTTTAGTAGAGCGAGGTTTCACCATGTTGGCCAGGCTGGTCACTAACTCCTGACCTCAGGTGATCCACCCGCCTCGTCCTCCCAAAGTGCTGGGATTACAGGCATGAGCCACCGTGCCCGGCCAAATAAATGTGCCTTTATTTATAATTGCAAATAGGTCAAAGATTCAGCATGTCGTATAAAATTCAAATGGTACAAAAAAGAACACAGTGAAAAGTAAATCTTCCTCTCTCCTCTGCTCTCAGCTTCCCAATTCTCCTCCTCAGAGGTAAACACTCTATTAGTTTCTTCTCTATCCTTCCAGAAATCAAATATTCTCTTTTAGGAATTTTTTAAAAAGCATTGTTTATCAAGATGTGGTCTACAGACCCCCTGAGTCAGAATCGCCACATCACAAACATTCAAGTTGGAGAACACCGCTTTGAAGAATTTGACAGTTATCATTCTGTGATGGGAAGGATATCTCCAGATGGCCTTATTTCCTCTCATGATCTCGGCTCACCGCAACTTCTGCCTCCCAGGTTCCAGCGATTCTCCTGCCTCACCCTCCAGAGTAGCTGGGATTACAGGCGCGTGCCACCATGCCCGGCGAATTTTTGTATTTTTAGTAGAGACGAGGTTTCACCACATTGGTCAGGCTGGTCTTGAAGTCTTGATCTCGTGATCCGCCCACCTCAGCCTCTCAAAGTGCGGGGATTACAGATTTGAGCCACCACGCCTGGCCCCAGATAACCTTATTTCTAAGAGAGGAGACTAAGGTTGAACCTGGTCGAATTCATGCCAGGTCTAGAACTAGTTTCCAACACTTTCTGCCACACTAGTGTTTTGTAGACCTTGTGTGTGTGTGTGTGTGTGCGCGCACGTCCTTAGGAGCAAATCCTTTCTCCAAATAAAATAATACCTAGAAACACACACACACAAACACGCACGCAAAATAAAAGCAGAACTCCTCGTGTTGAAGTGGGGGTGCGGTGAGCAGGGACCTCACTGAGACTTCCTTGCCTTATTGTAGGCCCTGTGGCACCTCCTTGGGACCCAAGAGTGGAAAGACCACAGTCTCATCTTAGGTGACATCCTAGAGGTGACAGGAATTTGGTATTCAGATGGTCAAATCCAAGGTGGGAGAAGAGGAATTGGAAATCCCACCTCAACTCCATTGCTGGGAACCGTGGATGTCCCCATTGTCCCCAGTGCCTGCTCCTCTCAGTCAGCCCCCCTCTGCATTCCTCAAGCTCATGCTAAGCTGATGAATGGAGAAAGCTGTTTGGAACCCAAGTGTCCCCAAGAAAAGAGGTGGCCTCAGCCAGGTGCAGTGGGTCACACCTGTGATCCCAGCACTTTGGGAGGCCAAGGTGGGCAGATCACTTGAGGTCAGGAGTTCAAGATTGGCCTGGCTAACATGGTGAAACCCCGTCTCCACTAAAAAAAAAAAAAAAAATTAGCATGGTGGCACAGGCCTGTAATGCCAGCTACTCGGGAGGCTTAGGCAGGAGAATCGCTTGAACCTGGGAGATGTAGGTTGCAGAGAGCCGAGATTGTGCTAGTGCACTCCAGCCTGGGTGACAGAGCATGACTCTGTCTCAAAAAAAAAAAAAGAAGTGGCCTTGTTTGAGCATTCACATTCCCGACCACTTTAAGTGTATTTATCAAGATTTCTAATGTGCCCAGCACTATAAACTCCAAGAAATCTAAAACTAGTCCTCACTCGCCAGTTACTCTCAGTTTAGCTGGAGAGAGAAGATATAAAAAGAAGTGATAGGGCTGGGCGCAGTGGCTTACGCCTGTAATCCCAGCACTTTGAGAGGCCAAGGCAGGAGGATCTCTTTTTTGTTGTTGTTGTTGTTGTTGTTTGTTTGTTTTTTTTTTTTTTTTTTTTTTTTTTGAGACGGAGTCTCGCTCTGTCGCCCAGGCTGGAGTGCAGTGGTGCAATCTCGGCTCACTGCAAGCTCCGCCTCCCGGGTTCCCGCCATTATCCTGCCTCAGCCTCTCCGAGTAGCTGGGACTACAGGCGCCCGCCACCACGCCCGGCTAATTTTTTTGTATTTTTAGTAGAGACGGGGTTTCACCGTGGTCTCAATCTCCTGACCTCGTGATCCACCCGCCTCGGCCTCCCAAAGTGCTGGGATTACAAGCGTGAGCCACCGCGCCCGGCCCAGGAGGATCTCTTGAGCCCAGAAGTTTGAGACCAGCCCTGGCAACCTAGTGAGATCCCATATCTGAAAAAAGTAAAAGAATTAGCCTGGCTTGGTAGTGCATGCCCATGGTTCCAGCTACTTGGAAGGCTGAGATGGGAAGACTGCTGGAGCCCAGGCGGTCAAGGCTGCAGTGAGCTGAGATGGTGCCATTGCACTCCAGCCTGGGCAATAAGAGCAAAACTCCATCTCAAAAATAAATAAATAAATAAAAAGGAAGTGAATTGATAGCGACATTAAGCAGGGGTGTGCTGACTGCCAAGTGAGGGGCACAGGCAAGTGGACAGACGGGCAGGCAGGTGTCTCCAGGGATGTGAAGAAGTGGGAGATCAGTTTAGGGGGAAAGGCCAGAGCTGGGCAGACAGAAATTGCAAGCAACACTGCCTTCCGGGGAAGCCTGGCCACTTTGAGATGCAGTCAGAGCTGGAGAAGCAGCAAATTGGGCCCTGAAGCCCTGAACTTTTTTTTTTTTTTTTTAAGACAGGATCCTACTCTGCTGTGTAGTGACAGGATCACAGCTCACTGCAACCTCAAATGGCTGGACTCAAGTGATCTTTCTACCTTAGCCTCCCGAGTAGCTGGGATTACAGGTGCATGCCACCATGCCTGACTAATTTTTGTATTTTTTTTTTAGAAATGGGGTATTGCTGTATTGCCCAGGCTGGTTTTGAATTCTTGGGCTCAAGTAATTCACCTACCTTGGCCTCCCAAAGTGCTAGGATTACAGGCATGAGCCACCACGCCCGGTCAGGCCCTGAACTCTAATCCTAGCTTAACTGGCTTGAGGGACTTGTGTTGGAGTTGAGAAACTTTTTTTTTTTTTTTTTTTGAGACTGAGTTTCGCTCTTGTTCCCCAGGCTGGAGTGCAATGGCGCGATCTCGGCTCACTATAACCTCCACCTCCCTGGCTCAAGCGAGTCTCCTGCCTCAGCCTCCTGAGTAGCTGGGATTACAAGCGTGCCACCACATCCGGCTAATTTTTGTATTTTTGATAGAGACGGGCTTTCACCACGCTAGCCAGGCTGGTCACGAACTCCTGACTTCAGGTGATCCAGCCACCTCGGCCTCCCAAAGTCTCCTGGGATTACAGGCGTGAGCCACCGCGGTGAGCCACCGCGTCCGGCCAAAGTTAAGGAAGATTTTAACAGCGGACTTCCATCCTTCAAACCCGCTTCACCATAAATCACAACTCTATCCTTTGAGTGGCTCCACCTGGCTCACGCCACTGCAGCGGCACGCTGGCCTCCTAATGGCTGAACACACCAAGATCACTCTCACCTGAGTACTTGCTGGTCTCTGCTGGAAGGCTCTTCCCCCAGGCACCAGTATGGCTGGAGCCCTCATTTCTTTCCTTCACTGGGCTCAACACCTGATCAGGGAGGCATCCTCCAACTGCCCTTTGTTAAACAGCACCCTTCCCGCTCTCAACACGCCTTCCCTTCATGTTCTTCATAGCATCTATCATCATATGGCATTCTATATATTTACCTGTTGGCTGCCGCTCCCATTAAGTGTGAGTTCCATGCTCGCAACACTGTTCGTGCCCCTGGTGCCTAGAACAGCACCAGACACATAGTAGGTATTACAACATAAGCATTCATTGAATAAGTCAGTACATGAGTAACTCCCTCTCCATTTTTCTTTTCTCACCCCCGTGATTGCCTGGAGAGAGTGACTCCCTCTCAGTGATTCTCACAGAATCCTCTCTAGGATGGAGGCGGGTGTTCACCTTGGCCTGGAACTTTGATCTCATGGACAGCAGAGGTCCTGGTGCAACTTTACCATGCCACAAGCAGTTGTAGCAGTGCAATTGTAAATCTCACCAGAAGGTGACAGTTGCCAAGGTGACAGCTTCTCACGGTACGTGATAAGGAACTGGGTGGAGAGGAGACCTAGCCTTGGAGAGGGAGCACCATAGGAGTTGGTGGGAGCAGGTGCTCCCTGCCTGGTGCCTGGTCACTGCAGACGCTGAGTCAGGGACCAAGGGGAGAAGGGAGGCAGTCATCGTCAAGACAGGAGCGTCAGTGAAACTGCTGGCCTGGTGTCCTCCCCTGGGCCTGGACTCCATGTCCTTTACCTGTCCTTGGTACCCCAGATGAGTCAGCAAGATCCAGCCTCTGAGGTTCATTGCAGCACTTCCCCTGGAGGCAGATTAGAGGATGTTGCATGACATTAAGTAATACATCTGGAGCAGGCGCGGTGGCTCACGCCTATAATCCCAGCACTTTGGGAGGTTGAGGCAGGCGGATCACCTGAGGTCAGGAGTTTGAGACCAGCTTGGCCAACATGCTGAAACTCTGTCTCTACTAAAAATACAAAAATTAGGCCGGGCGCGGTGGCTCACGCTTGTAATCCCAGCACTTTGGGAGGCCGAGGCGGGCGGATCACGAGGTCAGGAGATCGAGACCGCGGTGAAACTTCGTCTCTACTAAAAAATACAAAAAAATTAGCCGGGCGTGGTGGCGGGCGCCTGTAGTCCCAGCTACTCGGAGAGGCTGAGGCAGGAGAATGGTGTGAACCCGGGAGGCGGAGCTTGCAGTGAGCCGAGATTGCGCCACTGCACTCGAGCCTGGGCGACAGAGCGAGACTCCGTCTCAAGGAAAAAAAAAAAAAAAAAAAAACAAAAATTAGCCAGGGGTGGTGGTGCACGCCTGTAATCCCAGCTACTCAGGAGGCTGAGGCAGGAGAATCTCTTGAACCTGGGAGGCGAAGTTTGCAGTGAGCCGAGATTGTGCCACAACACTCCAACCTGGGCGACAGAAGGTTCTGACTCAAAAAAAAAAATAAATAAATAAATAAATAAATAAACAAACAAACATCTGGTAGGGAAGGAGGCTGGGAAAGCCAGCTTGCAGCCTGGGGATAAGGGTCATCTGGACTGAACTTGTCTATGTATGGAACCCTACAGTCCAGGAAACAGGTGGGGCTGGGAACTCAGGGAGAGGTGGGGCTTCCCTAGCCTCAGCTGAAAATCAGCATTTTAGCTACAAGCAGGTGAAAAAAGACAGTTTCAAAGCAGCAAATCCTCACAGAAAATGAATGTAGGCGTGCCTTGCTTTAAGCCATTCCTTATAGAAAAACTGAATCTCTTACAAGAATAAACAATAAAGGGGGTAATTCTTCATTTGAAAGAGGGATGCTCCTTGGAGACACAGGTGAGTTTCCCTTGTGAACTGGAAATCATTGCCTTTATAAATATTCAGTTTCCTCATAACTTGAAATGTTACACTTTCTGATTTATAAAACTACCTTCAAATACAGGAATATTTTCGCACATATAAAATCTCATCAGATTTTTTTTTTTTTTTTTTGAGTCTCACTCTGTCAATCAGGCTGAGTGCCTGAGTGCACTGTGTCATGCAGTGGCACAATCTTGGCTCACTGCAACCTCCACCTCCCCAGGTTCAAGCAATTCTCCTGCCTCAGCCTCCCAAGTAGCTGGGATTATAGGTGTGACCACCACACCCTGCTAATTTTTGTATTTTTAGTAGAGATGAGATTTTACCATGTTGGTCAGGCTGGTCTGGAACTCCTGACCTCAAGTGATCCACCCGCCTCAGCCTCCCAAAGTGCTGGGATTACAGGCGTGAGTCACTGAACCCGGCTGAAAATCTCATCAGATTATCAGAGGAACAGAGGAACCTATGAGGTATCTATCATTATACCCCCTCCCCCGCTTTTGGGGGGGAGGGGGTATAATGATAGATACCTCGTAGGGTCTTGCTCTGTTGCCCAGGCTGGAGCTTTTTGTTTATTTTAGAGACAGGGTCTTGCTCTGTTGCCCGGGCCGGAGTGCAGTGGTGCAACCTTGACTTGTTGCAGCCTAGACCTCAAGAGATCCTCCTGCCTCAGCCTCCTGGGACTACAGGTGTGCACTACCACAACTGGCTAATTTTTTAAATTTTTGGTAGAGATAGTGTCTCGCCATGTTGCCCAGGCTGGTCTCAAACTCCTGGGCTCAAGCAATTCTCCTTCCTGGGCCTCCCAAAGTGCTGGGATGACAGGCGTGAGCCACCACACCTGACCAATCATCTCCATTTTGCGAGCGAGGAAACAGGCTTAGAGCGGCTAAGTCACATAGTTCAGGCAGGCCTTCAAGCTTGAAGCTCTTCCCAGCACATCACACCTGTCCCCCTGTGATTCCGACACAGCTCTTGGGAGGCTGGTACAGAGCAACAGACTATGATCCCATGTGAGAGATGAGAAAACTGAGCCCCAGGGAGGAGAAGGGCTCCAAATAGATTCCCTGACTGAGTCTAGGCTCTAGAGTCAGACACACCCAGGTTCAAGTCCTAGGTCTACCACTCACCAATTCTCCTTGGCAGGTACTTGACCTCTTGGTGCCTCGGTTTCTACATCTATAAAATGGGGATGATAATAACTAGGTCATGGGAGCTGGGAGGGTGAACTGAAGTGACGTATGTTATTGTTGAGAGTGCTGCCTGACACACAGCTGCTATTTGTATGCCTGTCATTCTTGTTATTTTCAGAGTATTTCACACTTCTATGAAATATCCACAGAGGCGTGTAATGGAGAGTCTCCTCGGGGGGCAGGCAAGATGTCAGCCCTCCCTCATCCTAGCCCTTCCCTCTCCTCACCACCCTCAACCCTTCTTGAAGGTCACACTAGACTGGTTCTCTCCCAGCCCTCAAGAAACTCCCTGCCACTGCCTGGCCCCACCTTGAAGCTGCCCGGTGGCCCTGGCAGATGAATGGCATCTCCTGGGGCCGCACCCGGCATGTGGTCATCCTGCCTCTGCCTGCGGCAGGGCCTGGAGCCCGGACGTGCCTGGCAGGCTGCCAGGGCTTCTTTGGTAGGACGCCCCGCCACTCCCTCTGGGCCCCTCTATTCTGGGAGCTGTAATTTAGACAGCCTTCCCCGCCCCAATTGCTATCTGTGGCAGCAGTCCCTGTTCTCGAGGGCCCTGCCCACCCCTCCTCGCCTGCCTTTTCATAAACAGCTCCCGGGCTGCCCTCTTATCTTGGGCACTGTGGCTCTGGGGAGGAGGCCCTGCCACCCTGAAGATACAAAGAATCCCTCCATCCCAGGGAGAAGCTGACCCAATGCAGACAGAGGTGGAATAAAGCCCTCACCCACCAAAGCCCAATATAGCAGCCCTCAGAACCTGACCCTGAAGTCTGCTGGATGGGGTGGGGTGCAGAGAAGAGGATAGGCTGTCATTATTCCCCCAACACCCTGGGGACTGGGTCAGCCGGGGCTGTGGTCTCCCTAAAGGCCCCTGCCTCAGCCATGCATGTTCAGCCACAGGCCACAAAATGTGTGTGTGTGTCTGTGTGTTGAGGGTATCAATAATAGCAACAAAAGTGATGTTTCTAAAGTGCAAATGTGCCTGGGGAGGCTGAGGGGAGAGCATCTCTTGGGACCAGGAGTTCAACACCAGCCTGGGCAACATAGCAAGACTCCATCTCTACAAAAAAATAAATAAATAAAAATTAGCTGGGTTTCATGGTGTTAGCCAGGACGGTCTTGATCTCCTGACCTCGTGATCCTTGCTGAGGCAGGAGAATGGCGTGAACCCAGGAGGCGGAGCTTGCAGTGAGCCGAGATCACGCCACTGCACTCCAGCCTGGGAGACAGAGCGAGACTCCGTCTCAAAAAAAAAAAAAAAAAAATTAGCTGGGTATGGTGACCATTAGACTTGGGAGGCTGAGGTGAGAGGACTGCTTGAGCCAGGGAGGTCAAGGCTGCAGTGAGCTGAGATCGTGCCACTGCACTCCAGCTTGGGCAACAGAGCCAGACCCTGTCTCAAAAATAAAATAAAACATAGGCCAGGTGTGGTGGCTCACACCTGTAATCCTAGCACTTTGGGAGGCCGAGGTGGGTGGATCACTTGAGGTCAGGAGTTCAAGAGCAGCCTGGGCAACATAGTGAAACCCTGTCTCTACTAAAAATACAAACAAATTAGCCCGGCATGGTGGCGGACACCTGTAATCTCAGCTACTTGAGAGGCCGAGGCAAGAGGATCACTTGAACCCAGGAGCCGGAGGCTGCAGTGAGCTGAGATCCTGCTACTACTGCACTCCAGCTTGGGCGACAGATGGAGACTCTGACTTAAAAAAATAAAAATAAAAATAAAATAAAATGCAAATGAGATTGTGTCATTCCCTGACTCCAAACCTTCAGTGTTTCCCCACAGCCCTTACGGATGAAGCTCAAAAGATCCTTCAAGCTCTGCCTTTTCTACCACTTCTCTCACCTCAGTTCCTTGGCACGAGCTTCCCCGGCCCCTGCCTGGACATTGTTCTCCTCTTCACCTAACTCCTGTTCATCCTGCAGGTCTCAGCTTATAAGTCATTGCTCATGGAACCCTCCTGTGACATCACAGATACTCCCTCCCTGGTCCTCCCTTTGGACTGGGATGGGTGTCCCTCCTGAGTTCACCAGAAGCACCACGCCCTTGCCTGTGCACTGGTCTACTTGCTGCCAGCTGTAAGTGCTCCCAGTTTCCTCTTATTGTTATTTTTCAGTCCCTAGCCCGGTCCTGGCACACAGTAGGTTTTCCAAATATATTTGTTGGAAGAATGTGCAAATGAATCCATGAATGACTCCTCTGGCCCTCCAGGATGTGTGGGTGTCTTGGGGGGTATTTGACTACTTTGTGCCTTCCATTTTCTTTTTTGTTGTTGTTTTTTGAGGCAGAGTCTCCCTCTGTCACTCAGGCTGGAGTACAGTGATGCAATCTCGGCTCACTGCAACCTCTACCTCCTGGGTTCAAGTGATTCTCCTGACTCAGCCTCCTGAGTAGCTAGGACTACAGACATGTGCCACCACGCCTGGCTAATTTTTGTATTTTTAGTAGAGATGGAGTCTCGCCATGTTGGCCAGGCTGGTCTTGACCTCAAGTGATCTGCCCGCCTTGGCCTCCCAAAGTGCTGGGCTTACAGGCGTGAGCTACAGAACCCGGCCATGCCTTCCATTTTCTTTCTTTTTTTTTTTTTTTTTTTGAGATGGAGTCTTGCTTTGTCACCCAGGTTGGAGTGCAGTGGCGTGATCTTGGCTCACTGCAACCTCCATCTCCTGGGTTCATGCAATTCTCCTGCCTCAGCCTCCCGAATAGCTGGGATTACAGGCATGCACCACCACGCCTGGCTAATTTTTGTATTTTTAGTAGAGACAGGGTTTCACCATATTGGTCAGGCTGGTCTTGAACTCCTGACCTCAAGTGATCCACCACCTCAGCCTCCCAAAGTGCTGGGATTACAGGCGTGAGCCACCACGCCCGGCCATGTCTTCCATTTTCTTTTTTTTTTTTTTTTTTTTTTTTTTTTTAGATTTTATTTTTTATTTTTTTTTTTTTATTATACTTTAGGGTTTTAGGGTACATGTGCACAATGTGCAGGTTTGTTACATATGTATCCATGTGCCATGTTGATTTCCTGCACCCATTAACTCATCATTTAGCATTAGGTGTATCTCCTAATGCTGTCCTCCCCCTCCCCCACCCCACAACAGTCCCTGGAGTGTGATGTTCCCCTTCCTGTGTCCATGAGTTCTCATTGTTCAATTCCCACCTATGAGAGAGAACATGCGGTGTTTGGTTTTTTGTCCTTGCGATAGTTTACTGAGAATGATGTTTTCCAGTTTCATCCATGTCCCTACAAAGGACACGAACTCATCATTTTTTATGGCTGCATAGTATTCCATGGTGTATATGTGCCACATTTTCTTAATCCAGTCTATCGTTGTTGGACATTTGGGTTGGTTCCAACTCTTTGCTATTGTGAATAGTGCCGCAATAAACATACGTGTGCATGTGTCTTTATAGCAGCATGATTTATAGTCCTTTGGGTATATACCCAGTAATGGGATGGCTGGGTCAAATGGTATTTCTAGTTTGAGATCCCTGAGGAATCGCCACACTGACTTCCACAATGGTTGAACTAGTTTACAGTCCCACCAACAGTGTAAAAGTGTTCCTATTTCTCCACATCCTCTCCAGCATCTGTTGTTTCCTGATTTTTTAATGATGGCCATTCTAACTGGTGTGACATGGTATCTCACTGTGGTTTTGATTTGCATTTCTCTGATGGCCAGTGATGATGAGCATTTCTTCATGTGTTTTCTGGCTGCATAAATGTCTTCTTTTGAGAAGTGTCTGTTCATGTCCTCTGCCCACTTTTTGATGGGGTTGTTTGTTTTTTTCTTGTAAATTTGTTTGAGTTCATTGTAGATTCTAGATATTAGCCCTTTGTCAGATGAGTAGGTTGCAAAAATTTTCTCCCATTCTGTAGGTTGCCTGTTCATTCTGATGATAGTTTCTTTTGCTGTGCAGAAGAAATAAAACACTTTACAGACAAGCAAACGCTGAGTGATTTTGTCACCACCAGGCCTGCCCTAAAAGAGCTCCTGAAGGAAGCACTAAACATGGAAAGGAACAACCGGTACCAGCCACTGCAAAAACATGCCAAATTGTAAAGACCATCGAGACTAGGAAGAAACTATAGCAACTAACGAGCAAAATAACCAACTAACATCATAATGACAGGATCAGATTCACACATAACAATATTAACGTTTAATGTAAATGGGCTAAATGCTCCAATCAAAAGACACAGACTGGCAAACTGGATAAGGAGTCAGGACCCATCAGTGTGCTGTATTCAGGAAACCCATCTCACATACAGAGACACACATAGACTCAAAATAAAGGGATGGAGGAAGATCTATCAAGCAACTGGAAAACAAAAAAAGGCAGGGGTTGCAATCCTAGTCTCTGATAAAATAGACTTTAAACCAACAAAGATCAAAAGAGACAAAGAAGGCCATTACATAATGGTAAAGGGATCAATTCAACAAGAAGAGCTAACTATCCTAAATATATATGCACCCAACACAGGAGCACCCAGATTCATAAAGCAAGTCCTGAGTGACCTACAAAGGGACTTAAACTCCCACACAATAATAATGGGAGATTTTAACACCCCACTGTCAGCATTAGACAGATCAACGAGACAGAAAGTTAACAAGGATATCCAGGAATTGAACTCAGCTCTACATAAAGTGGACCTAATAGACATCTACAGAACTCTCCACCCCAAGTCAACAGAATATACATTTTTTTCAGCACCACACCACACCTATTCCAAAATTGACCACATAGTTGGAAGTAAAGCTCTCCTCAGCAAATGTAAAAGAACAGAAATTATAACAAACTGTCTCTCAGACCACAGTGCAATCAAACTAGAACTCAGGATTAAGAAACTCACTCAAAACCGCTCTACTACATGGAAACTGAACAACCTGCTCCTGAATGACTATTGGGTACATAATGAAATGAAGGCAGAAATAAAGATGTTCTTTGAAACCAATGAGAACAAAGACACAACATACCAGAATCTCTGGGACACATTCAAAGCAGTGTGTAGAGGGAAATTTATAGCACTAA
This sequence comes from Nomascus leucogenys, assembly GCF_006542625.1. Taxonomy (NCBI): domain Eukaryota; kingdom Metazoa; phylum Chordata; class Mammalia; order Primates; family Hylobatidae; genus Nomascus; species Nomascus leucogenys. The sequence goes on from NW_022095769.1 coordinate 2,237,716, forward strand.
ATGCCCACAAGAGAAAGCAGGAAAGATCCAAAATTGACTCCCTAACATCACAATTAAAAGAACTAGAAAAGCAAGAGCAAACACATTCAAAAGCTAGCAGAAGGCTAGAAATAACTAAAATCAGAGCAGAACTGAAGGAAATAGAGACACAAAAAACCCTTCAAAAAATTAATGAATCCAGGAGCTGGTTTTTTGAAAAGATCAACAAAATTGATGGACCGCTAGCAAGACTAATAAAGAAGAAAAGAGAGAAGAATCAAATAGATGCAATAAAAAACGAAAAAGGGGATATCACCACCGATCCCACAGAAATACAATCTACCATCAGAGAATACTACAAACACCTCTATGCAAATAAACTAGAAAATCTAGAAGAAATGGATAAATTCCTCGACAAATACACCCTTCCAAGACTAAACCAGGAAGAAGTTGAATCTCTGAATAGACCAATAACAGGTTCTGAAATTGTGGCAATAATCAATAGCTTACCAACCAAAAAGAGTCCAGGACCTGATGGATTCACAGCTGAATTCTACCAGAGGTACAAGGAGGAACTGGTACCATTCCTTCTGAAACTATTCCAATCGATAGAAAAAGAGGGAATCCTCCCTAACACATTTTATGAAGCCAGCATCGTCCTGATACCAAAACCTGGCAGAGACATAACCAAAAAAGAGAATTTCAGACCAATATCCTTGATGAACATTGATGCAAAAATCCTCATGTCTTCCATTTTCTAGGAAAGCCCAGATGTCCCTTCATCCTCTAAGTATAACTTCAGGCTTGCTGCACTATCTGTCCATCTTGATCTGGTCAATGTGGTTGCTATAGCCATGGGTCTGCTGGCGGGGAGCCCCAGCAGGCTCTGAGGATGTGCTCTAGGACAAAGCAGGCATCCTTGGGTTGAGGGGGAGAAGATCATAGGAGGAGGGAGTCCTCAGGCCGTGGGTCACTTACCAGCAACAAGTCTGTTACCAGGAGGAAAGACAAGCCAAATGGACAGGTCAGGTCCTTATTTTGGCATTTTCTGCTGTGCTACGGAGACACACTTTGTATTTTGCTTGCTCCAAAGAGGGAAACCAGAAATAACAACCTAACAACTACAGCTACTAAGCTGGAGTTAGATTGTTTACCAGTTATCCCAATAACTATTGGAAGACCTCTGAAATGTCGGTATTCCTGCAAGCAAATTGCAATTCCTGTGGTGTCAGCTACTCAGGAGGCTGAGGCAGGAGAATCACTTGAACCTGGGAGGCAGAGGTTGCAGTGAGCCAAAATTACACCACTGCACTCCAGCCTGGGCAACTGAGTAAGATTCCATCTCAAAAAATAAAAATAAAAATAAATAAAACATTAGCTCAGCATGGTGCGTGTGCCTGCAGTCCCAGATACTTGGGGAGCTGAGGCAGGAGAGGATGGCTTAAGCCTGGGAGGTGGAGGGTGCAGTGAGCCAAGATTCAGCCACTGCACTTCAGCCTGGGTGGCAAAGTAAGACCCTGTCTCAAAAATAAATAAATAAATAAAGCCTCCCTCATGTCTACCCCATTTGCCTGCTTTAATTTTCTCCAAAGCACTTACTGCTCTCTAATACACTGGGCTTTTTGTGTTTTTTGTTTGTTTGTTTGTTTTTTCTGAGATAGAGTCTTGCTCTGTCGCCCAGGCTGAAGTGAAGTGGCACGATCACGGCTCACTGCAACCTCCACCTCCCGGGTTGAAGCAATTCTCCTGTCTCAGCCTCCCGAGTAGCTGGGATTACAGATGCCTGCCACAACGCCCAGCTAACTTTTGTATGCGAATTTTCGTATTTTTAGTAGAGATGGGATTTCACCACGTTGGCCAGGCTGGTCTTAAACTCTTGACCTGATCTTCCTGCCTCAGCCTCCCAAAGTGTTGGGATTACAGGCGTGAGCCACCATGCCTGGCCAAGGGTTTTGTTTTGTTTTTTTGAGATGGAGTTTTGCTCTTGTTACCCAGGCTGGAGTGCAATGGTGCAATCTTGGCTCACCGCAACCTCCGCCTCCCGAGTTCAAGTGATTCTCCTACCTCAGTTTCCCGGTTTACAGGCATGCACCACCACACCTGGCTAATTTTGTATTTTTAGTAGAGACAGAGTTTCTCCACGTTGGGTCAGGTTGGTCTCAAACTCCTGACCTCAGGTTATCTGCCCATCTAGTCCTCCCAAAGTGCTGGGATTACAGGTGTGAGCCACCGCACCCGGCCAGGTTTTTGTTTTTTTTTTTAACTTACTTCTTGTGTTTACTGTCTGCGTCCTCCATAGAATGTAAGAGCCCCGTCAATTTGGTTTACTGATATATCCCTGATTTAGTTTTTTTTTTTTCTTTTTCTTTCTTTTCTTCTTTTTTTTTTTTTTTTTTTTTTTTTTTTTGACAGTTTTGCTCTTGTCGCCCAGGCTGGAGTGCAGTGGTGTGATCTCCACCTCCTGGGTTCAAGTGATTCTCCTGCCTCAGCCTCCTGGGTAGCCTGCCACCATACCCAGTTAAATTTTGTATTTTCAGTAAAGACGAGGTTTCACCATGTTGGCCAGGCTGGTCTCAACCTCCTGACCTCAGGTGATCCACTCGCCTCGGCCTCCCAAAGTGCTGGGATTACAGGTGTGAGCCACTGTGCCCGGCCTGCCCTCCTAATTTTTAAAAATTTTTTTACAGAGATGGAGGGTCTCACTATGTTGCCAAAGCTGGTCTCAAGCTCCTGGGCTTAAGTGATCCTCTAGCCTCAGTCTCTCAAAGTGCTGGGATTTGGGAACTCACAGGCATGAGCCACCACACCTGGCTAGTTTTCTATTTCTGTGTAACAAATTACCCTCATAACTTAGCAGGCTACAACACTAAGCATTTATTGTCTCCCAGTTTCTGCAAGCAGGGTCCTCATGAGGTTGCAGTCATCTCAACGCCTGACCAGGGCTGGAGGGTTGACCTGGCTGTGTCCAGGCTCACACGTTCACCTGACCAGGGCTGGAGCCTGACCAGGCTGTGTCCAGGGTCACTCATGTGGTGCTTGGCAGGCCCAAGTTCCTCACTGGCTATTGGCAGGGGCTTTGGCTCCTTCCCATGTGGGCCTGTCTATAGGGCTGCTTACACCGTGGCAGCTTGTTTCCCCCAGAGCAGGCAAGCAAAGAAGAGGGAGGGCAAGGGAGTGAGACAGCATCCAAGGCAGGAGCCGCAGTCTCTCATAACCTAATGTTGGAAGTAATGGTCCTTTGTTTCCGGGTCCTGCTGGCAGGGGACTACCCAAGGGTGCAGACATCAGGAGGTGGGCAACATCAGGCCATCTTGGAAGCTGGTCACCACAGTCTCCAACACATACCTGGCACATAGAAGATTCTCAAGAAATATTGCCAGGCACGGTGGCTCACACCTGTAATCCCAGCACTTTGGGAGGCCGAGGCAGGTGGATCACTTGGGGTCAGAAGTTTGAGACCAGCCTGGCCAACATGGTGAAACCCCATCTCTACTAAAAATACAAAAAATTAGCCAGGCATGGTGGCAGGCACCTGTAATCCTAGCTACTCGGGTGGCTGAGGCAGGAGAATCATTTGGACCCGGGAGGCAGAGGTTGCAGTGAGCGGAGATCATGCCATTGCACTCCAGCCTGGGCGACAGAGCAAGACTGTCTCAAAAACAAAACAAAACAAAACAAAAACAAAAACAAGAAATAGCGGTAGAATGAAAGAATGAAGACAGGAACGATTTTGGCACAGTGAATAGTCGGGTCCATCCCTGAAGGATCTTAAACACATTCAGGTTTCTTCACACCCCCCACTGACCTCCACAATGCTCTCTTATTATTCACTTCCATCTCTTCCCAGCCATGTGGCTGGGGCAAGTTCCAAACCTCACAGGCCTGTTGTGGGGATTAAAAGACATGAGGGGGCTGGGCGTGATGGCTCAGGACTGTAATCCCAGCACTTTAAGAGGCCGAGGCAGGCACATCACCTGAGGTCAGGAGTTCAAGACCAGTCTGACCAACATGGTGAAACCCCGTCTCCACTAAAAATACAAAAATAGCCGGGCATGGTGGCGCGTGCCTGTAATTGCCAGCTACTTGAGAGGCTGAGGTGGGAGAATAGCTTGAACCTGGGAAGTGGAGATTGCAGTGAGCTGAGATTGTGCCATTGCACTCCAGCCTGGGCAACAAGAGCAAAACTCCATCTCAAAAAAAAATGTATGTATAAAAGACACAAGAGCCCAGGCTTGGTGGTTCACACAGGTAATCCCAGCACTTTGGGAGGCCAAGACAGGTGAATTACTTGAGGCCAGGAGTTAGAGACCAGCCTGGCTAACATGGGGAAACCCGTCTCTACTAAAAATTCAAAAAAAAGTAGCTGGGCATGGTGGCGCTCACCTGTAGTCCTAGCTACTCAGAGGCTGAAATGGGAGAATTGCTTCAACCCAGGAGGCAGAGTTTGCAGTGAGCCACCATCGCACCACTGCACTCCAACCTGGGCGACAGAGCGAGACTCTGTCTCAAAAGAAAAACAAACAAAAAGCACACGAAACATTTAGAAACTTGAGAGCAAGTGAGTACTAGTATGGACACTTTTAATTTTAAAAAAAAGAAATAGAAAAAATAAGACATGAAGGTGTAAGGATCACAGGATCTGACACACAGAAGCCTTCAATATGTAGCCATCACGGGCCAGACACAGTGGCTCATGCCTGTAATCCGAGCACTTTGGGAGGCCAAGGCAGGCAGATCACTTGAGGTCAGGAGTTCAAAACCAGCCTGGCCAAAATGGTGAAACCTCGTCTCTACTAAAAATACAAAAACTAGCCAGGCATGGTGGGATGCACCTATAGTCCCAGCTACTCAGAAAGCTGAGACAAGAGAATCCCTTGACCCAGAAGGGAGGTTGCAGTGAGCCGAGATCATGCCACTGCACTCCAGCCTGGGTAACACAGCAAGACTCCGGCTCAAAAAAAAAAAAAAAAAATATATATATATATATATGTAGCCATCATGGGCAGTGCTATGTGTCACTAACACCACAGAGAAAGGGAAAGATCAAGGGATTGAAAGCACCTTTGCAAAATTATGACTGAAACAGTAAAAGAGATCTAACTTACTCAACTCTACCTTGCTCCTTTTTTTTTTTTTTTCTTGCGATGGAGTTTCGCTCTTATTTTGTCCAGATTGGAGCGCAACGGTGCGATCTCGGCTAATTTTGTATTTTTAGTAGCGATGGGGTTTCTCCATGTTGGTCAGGCTGGTCTCGAACTCCCCATCTCAGGTGATCCACCCGCCTCGGCCTCCCAAAGTGCTGGGATTACAGGCATGAGCCACTGCGCCCGACCAACTCCATCTTGCTTCTAACCTCCAAGCTGTCCTTGTTCATTCCTGGGAATAGACTGAACTAACTTTGGGAGAAACTCAGTTTATAGTTTATAGTTGAAAACAAAGATGATAACAGCCCTTTCCCAAAGCAGACCTCCTTCTTGCTGGGGGACTAGATTGCCTTTGTAGGACTAACAATAGCCACAAGATTAGAAATTATGGTTTAGGAGTCATGCCGCTGGAGGCTACAAAGTTCTGACCCTCCCTAAACTGCTCCTAAGATCAGTGCTTGAGATACTTTGCAGACCCTGCACTTGATGGATCAGCTGGCACCACCCAGGTCGATAAACGGGCTCATCTGATCTTGTGGCCCCCATCGGGGAACTGACTAAGAGCAAGAAGACAGCTTCGACTGCCTATGATTTCATCCCTGAACAATCAGCACTCCTGGCTCACTGGCTTCCCCACTCCCCGTCCCCCCAAAAGTTGTCCTTAAAAACTCTGCTTCCCAAATGCTCAAGGAGACTGATTTGAGTAATAATGAAACTCCGGTCTCCCACATAACTGTCTCTGTGTGAATTACTCTTTCTTTATTGCAAGTTCCATTTTGAGGAATCGGCTCTGTCTAGGCAATGGGTAAGGTGAACCCATTAGACGGTTACAGGATCTCCCTGGATTCAGGAGCAGTTGTGGATCTGGGGGTGTTGGAGTCAGTGTGTGTGCGTGTGCGTGCATGTGTGTGTGTGTGTGTGCATTTCTATGTGTTTGATCTTCTGAGAGGAGCTGTTACAGGTCAGCAGTGCCGTGGATGGGTCATGAGGTGCAGACACTCAGGTTATCACTTGGGCCAGAGATGGTCTCATGCTGGGGCCTCAGTCACCCAAACAGGCAGGAGATACTGATGAGTACATGGGCTGCCATCTGTTTACACTGCATAGCATTCGTTATACCAGCAGTTCTTAACCTTTTTGCAATGAAGGGAGGTCAGGGGACAGGGTGTCATGGAACCCTCTGAAAGTTTGCAAGTTCAATGCTCTGCCAAGCAATTAAAAAAGAAAAAAAAGAAAGTTTGCAAGAAAAATGCACATATGTACATGAACACTAAAATATATATACAATCAGCTGGGCGTGGTGGCTCATGCCTGTAATCCCAGCACTTTGGGAGGCCTAGGCGGGTGGATCAAGAGGTCAGGAGTTCAAGACCAGCCTGGCCAAGTTGGTAAAACCCGTCTCTACTAAAAATACAAAAATTAGCTGGGCTACTTTTTACAGGCAGGTGCCTGTAATCCCAGCTACTCGGGAGGCTGAAGCAGAAGAATTGCTTGAAACCAGCAGGCAGAGGTTGCAGTGAGCAGAGACTGTGCCACTGCACTCCAGCCGGGGCGATAGAGTGAGACTCCGTCTCAAAAATAATCATAATAATAAAATATAGATATAATAATATAAATATAATATATAAAATAACATAAATATAATATAAATGTAATAATATAATAAAACATAATAAAATAAAAAATAATAAAACAAACAAATATATATATTTTACAGTTTATATTCATACATATAGTTTATATAAATATAGTATATATATTTTATACCTTGAGGTCAGGAGTTCGAGACAAGCCTGGCCAACATGGCAAAACCCCGTCTCTACTAAAAAATATATGTACATATATATGAGTATATATATATATATAATATATATATATAATCATTTCAGGCCATTTCCAGACCTTAGATTCAAAATGCCAAATTGAGACTTTGGCCTCCTTGAAGGCAATGACTGGAGCTTATCTCTCCTAAACAAATTAGTGAATGAGTGAATGAATGAATGAATGAATGAAAAAAAGAATCAAACAACTGCCAAAAAGCCCAGAATCTGAGAATCTTTGCTGGTTGGCACATCCCCTTCAGAAAACCAACTGGCTTCACAAGACTTCAAGTGTTGCCTTAGCCACCTTCCTAACTGTATGACCTTGGACTTGTCACCTCATCTCCCTCAGTCTCATTTTCCTTATCAGAAAAATAGTGTGAATGACAAAGGGTGTTTTGTGGGCTACACAACCCATTAAAAACATAAAGGTCTCCACTGGGAGCGGCGGCTCATGCTTATAATCCCAGCACTTTGGGAGGCTGAGGTGGGCAGATCAGTTGAGATCAGGAGTTCGAGACCAGCTATGGCCAACATGGTGAAACCCTGTCTCTACTAAAGATTAAAAAAAAAAATATATAGCCAGGTGTGGTGTCACGCACCTGTAGTCCCAGCTACTTAGGAGGCTGAGGCAGGAGAATAGCTTGAGCCCAGCAGGCAGAAGTTGCAGCGAGCGGAGATCGTGCCACTATACTCCAGCCTGGGCGACAGAGCAACACTCCATCTTAAAAAAAAAAAAAAAATCCAAAAAAAAAGGTCTCTTAATTTGGAAGAAGCTTCTGAAGTTAGGCAGAAGGAATTGAGTGATCAGATCAACCAGTCCTCTGGCCTCTAGCCCCGTCAACACAGACCTGCCTTAGGGCTGGGAAGATTGCTGGTGGGGGAGCTTGCTCCAGGGAAGGAATGGAAATGCTGGAGGCTAAGCCTGTCATTTGTTAGCATATTCATAGTCAGATGGCCAAATTAGGACACAATCAAGGTTGGGCCAGCTTGCTTTGGTCTGGTTCCAGGTCTAAGACAACAGCCTATACAAGTTGACTAGATTGAGAATCCTACAGACATTCAAGCAACAAGTATTTATCTGTGCAGCTACTATGGGCCAAGGCCTGTGCTAGGCACTGGGGATTCTACGGGAACAAAGCTACTGCGATCCCTGTCCTCTCAAAGCTGACAGGAGGAAGACATTAATTAATCACCCAGGAGAAGTGTAAAGGTGCTGTGGAGCTGTGTAATGTGGGAGCTCCTGATCTTGGGGTGGGGAGGGACGGGGAGAGCAGGACAAGCTTCCTTGTAGCTCAGCCCTGAGCTCAGTGAGGAGCCATGGATGGGTTGGGAAGTACCCTGGGCAGAGGCTATGGCAAGTGCAAAGGGCCTGTGGTTTTCTTTTGAAACTAGGAAAGAGACTGGGCATGGTGGCTCACACCTTTAATCCCAGCACTTTGGGAGGCTGAGGCGGGTGGATCACTTGAGGTCAGGAGTTTGAGACCCACCTGGCCAACATGATAAAACCCTGTCTCTACTAAAAATACAGAAATTAGCCGGGCGTAGTCATGGGCACCTGTAATCCCAGCTACTCGAGAGGCTGAGGCAGGAGAATCGCTTGAACCTAGGAGGCGGAGGTTGCAGTGAGCCAGGATCGCACCACTGCACTCCAGCCTGGGCAATAGAGCAAGACTCAGTCTCAAAAAAAAAAATAAATAAAATTGGAAAGAAGGCGTGTGTGGTTAAAGGGCAGAGTGAGGGGTACTGGGACACAGACATGGTTAGAGAATTAACACGAGGCAGGCAGAGACCAAGTTACCTTGTTCTCTTTAATGTGACATTTGCGAAGACAGAAGAAATCAGAGAGGTAGATTTCAAGTCTCTGAATAGTTGTTACACAGAAGGGCCGGGCGCGGTGGCTCATGCTTGTAATCCCAGCACTTTGGGAGGCCGAGGCGGGCGGATCACGAGGTCAGGAGATCGAGACCACGGTGAAACCCTGTCTCTACTAAAAATACAAAAAAATTTAGCCGGGCGTGGTGGCGGGCGCCTGTAGTCCCAGCTACTCGGAGAGGCTGAGGCAGGAGAATAGCGTGAACCCGAGAGGCAGAGCTTGCAGTGAGCGGAGATCGCGCCACTGCACTCCAGCCTGGGTGACAGAGCGAGACTCCGTCTCAAAAAAAAAAACCAAAAAAACAAAAAACAAAACAAAAAAAAAAGTTGTTACACAGAAGGAGGCTGTCTCAGAAACGAAATGAGGGGAACTCCTCCAGCAAGTGGGACTGGAGTCAGATAGGAAGGACTTTCCAGCAGAGAGAGGTGTCTGTGGGACTGCTTTCTCTCCTTCACCTGTTGTGGGTATCTGTTGGGTGACAGAAAGTGGGTTCGTTTGTTTTTTCACTCACTTCTCTGTCCTGTTCCCCCTGCCATGTTCCTCCCATTATTGCTGCTAAGTGAGGAGGACAGTGGACACCTCTGTCAGGGTGAGTCTGTTGTAGGGAGAGGGGCCTGGGACTGGGGAAGGCAGGGAAGGAGGGATGTAGATGGGGTATCATCTCTAAGCTGCCAAGGGCAGGTGGAGGGGTGAGAGGAGGGAACCGCCCACAGCAACCAATAACAAGAAGTGGATGGGACAATCCAGGTGCGGTGGCTCACACCTGTAATCCCAGCACTTTGGGAGGCCGAGGTGGTGGAACACTTGAGGTCAGGAGTTCAAGACAAGCCTGGCCAACATGGCAAAACCCTGTCTCTACTAAAAATAAAAAAATTAGCTAGGCGTGGTGGCAGGTGCCTGTAATCCCAGCTACTCAGAAGGCTGAGGCAGGAGAATCACTTGAACCCAGGAGCCAAGATTGCACCACTGCACTCCAGCCTGAGGGACAAGAGCGAGACTCCATCTCAAAAAAAAAGAAAAAAGAAAAAAAGATCTAAGCCTTGATCTCTATCATTGCCAGAATCTTCCCAGGATGGGGTGGGGTGGGGTAGCCCACTTAGAGCAATTAAAGGTCAATTCAAAACTCAGGTTTAGCAGGCTAGCCAGAGCCACAGGGTGATATGTGAGCCAGTTACTAGACTTTGGAGGACCAATTCACAGCCCAGGATTGGAAAATAAAACTAAGCCTTACTCTAGGGGGAAGTGGGTGGGAGGCAGATTTGGGGAATGCCCGAGTGCCACAGGGAAAGCAGACAGGTTTCTGCGAGTTTGAGTGAACTCAAGGACTCAGGCCAGAATATTTCAAAAGTGTTTATTACCGAGCCGTCCTTGGGCTGGGGACCCAGGTGACCAGGCAGGCTGCTGCCTGTGCAAAGAAGGGAGCAGAGATGTTTCTGCCCCCAGCTCCTCCTGTACTTCCTGAGAGCCCTCTAGCCCCTGTCCCTGCTCTAGCCTTGCCCTTTGGACCTCTTCCCGGGCTCTGAGGAGAGGGAACGCTGGGGCTAGCTCTGGTTTGGAAATGAGGGTTCTTGGAGGCAGTTTCGCTTCTACTATGCTGTGGAGCAGGGGGAGCCAACCAAGACTCCCTCTCTAGTCTCTTTAAATAACAGAAGATCCTGAAAACCAGTCAGATCTTGACAAGCTTCTGCCCAAGTAGGGAGATAAGGTCCAAAGGGGAGCAACTTGTCTGTGGTTCGGTGCGGTGGCTCAGGCCTGTAATCCCAGCACTTTGGGAGGCCGAGTCAGGCGGATCACCTGAGTTCAGGGGTTCAAGACCGGCCTGGCCAACACGGTGAAACCTCGTCTCTACTAAAATATATATATATATACAAAAATTAGCTGGGTGTGGTGGTGCACCCCTGTAATCCCAGCTACTCAGGCAGCTGAGACATGAGAATGGCTTGAACCTGGGAGGCGGAGGTTGCAGTGAGCCAGGATCACGCCACTGCACCCCAGCCTGGGTGACAGAGTGAGACTCTGTCTAAATAAATAAATAAAACAAAGAAGAGCAACTTGTTTCAAGTCACACAAGTTCAAACTCAGCTACCCTGATTGCAAGTCAGACGTTCTCTAAGCCAAAACTCAAGGAATTCTCAACCTTAGTAGGTCAAAAGGTGCGATCCCTAAAGAAAATACTTAATTTAAGAACACAAGCCTTTCTCCTCCTTCCTTTCCCCTAGGGCATCACCTTGCCTAGCAGGAGGCAGGAACACTTTCTCTAGAGCAAGTCTTGTGATGTTTTGCTTAAGAATGCAGTTTCTTAGCTGAATGCCTGGGTTCAAGTCTGGCTTCAGCCACCTCTTGGCTCTGTGACCTTGGGCAAGTTACATACATCCTGTTCCTCCTGTTTCTCATCTGTAAAATGGGAGAATGAGTAGATTACAGGGCTGATGTGAGAATGAAGTAAGTGGAGCCTCTTAGTGCTGAGCATGTGCAGTATATGCTTTTCGTTGTCTTGGAAGGGAACTGTGAAGCCAAGAAAGGGGTCTAGTCAGCCCTGGTCACTAACCCCCAGCACAAGGCTTTAGTCGCAGAATGCCCTGCAGCACATCTTGCAGAATTGCCAGCACCAGGACACCCTTGGTGGCCTCTTCCTCCTGAGCCCACCTTCATCAGTCCTCAGATCACTGAGGGCCCTGTCCTTTTGCTTCTGGGGGGCAGATAGAGCAATGCAGACCTGCACCATCCAGCCTGACCACCACTTGCTACACAGAGCCTTTGGGCAAGACGCTTTCTTTGTTTTTGTTTGTTTGTTTTTGTCTTTCAGCTTTTATTTTAGATTCCAGGGATACACATGCAGATTATAAAGGTATACACGGAGCCGAGATCACCCCACTGCACTCCAGCCTGGGAACAGAGCGAGACTCCATCTCAAAAACAACAACAACAACAAAAAACAACAACACAAAGCTATATTGTGTTATGCTGAGGTCTGGAGTATGACTAAACCTGTCACTCAGGAAGTGAGCACACAGTAGCTAATATGTGGGTTTTCAACCTTGGCCCCTCCTCCCCGCTCCCCACAAGGTGCTTTCTTAATATCCCAGAGCTTCTGCTTTTTTCATGTGTGAAAATGGGAATGCTGGCCAAGTGCGGTGGTGACTCACGCCTGTAATCCCAGCACTTTGGGAGGCCGAGGCAGGCAAATCACGAGGTCAGGAGACTGAGACCATCCTGGCTAACACGGTGAAACCCCGTCTCTACTAAAAATAGAAAAAATTAGCCGGGCATGGTGGCGGGCGCCTGTAGTCCCAGCTACTTTGGAGGCTGAGGCAGGAGAATGGCGTGAACCCAGGAGGCGAAGCTTGCAGTGAGCCGAGATCGGGCCACTGCACTCCAGCCTGGGTGACCAAGTGAGACTCCATCTCAAAAAAAAAAAAAGAAAAAGAAAATGGGAATGCTGCGCTTAAACCCCATTTCCAGGGTGGTGGGGGATCATGTGCCTGGCACCTAGTCGATTCCCAAAACTCGTTCATCCTTCCCAGGTGGAGTGTGCAGGTTGAACTCATGCCCATCTGCCCCTCCCTCTCACCTTTGCATCTCCCACCACCAGGAAGGAGGCCAACTGGAGAGCACGAGGCCACATTCTTGGACTCTTGGCCTCTTTGGCTCTAACACTGAAACCCTGGGCTAGTGACACACCCTCTTTGTGAAGACTAGGTGGATTGAGTTGTCCCTGGCAGCCTGAGTCAGGGTTCACTAGGAACTCAAGTGAGCCCTATTGAAACCACCTTTGCAAAAATCATAACTGAGAAAATTATGATAGTAAAAGATATCAGACCTAACTGACCCCACCTTGTTTCCAACCTCTAAACTGTCCCTGTTCATTCCTAAGCGTAGGCCGAACTAGCTTTGGAAAGAAGTTTAGTGTATAGTTTATAAAATAGCCCTTCCCAAAAGGCTAAACTGTTCTGGTAAAACTAATGAAAGGCCACCAGCCACCAAGTCAAGATGAAAGGGGCTGGAATTCTAAATATTACCAGCCATTATTCTGGAGGTTATAAGATTTGCAACTTCCCTAAATTACTCTTGAAGGTAACATCACTATTGTGAACCCAAGATCGGCCTTTTGAGATGTCTTTTCAGGTTTTTGCATTTCTAACAACCAGAGGGCCCCGCCTGGACCTGCCAACCAGTTCTGTGGCCCCCACTGAGGAACTGACTCAGCAGAAGAGAACAGCTTCCACTCCCTATGATTTCATCCCTGAGCCAACCAATCAGCACTCCCGATTCACTGGCCCCTACCCACCAAATTATCCTTAAAAACTCGGATCCCCGAGTTTTCGGGGAGACAGATTTGAGTAATAATAAAAAAGTTTTGAGGGAGACTGATTTGAGTAATAATAAAACTCCAGTCTCCAGCACAGCTGGCTCTGCATGAACTACTCTTTCTCTATTACAATTACCCTGTCTTGATAAATCGGCTATCCTAGGTAGCAGACAAGGCGAACCCCTTGGGTGGTTACACTGTCACCTAAGATGACTCCTGTTCACAAGCTCTCTGCCAGGTTGGCTGACTTGAGTCCTAAGGTGAAACTCACATGAGGAGAAGAGGATCTACAGCCCATGTGCTGAGCAGAGGTCTTAACCGAATGGGGGATGGGTTTCCCATTCCCTTTCTATCCCCATGTTTAAGTACATGACTGATCATCCAACTCACTGGTACAAGGAAAAGGGAAAGTAAAGAAAGCTGAAAGAGAGGTAGGATTGTGTCCTGATGCTTTTGGCATTTAGGAGTTTTTTTGTTTTTTTTTCCCCCTGAGACGGAGTCTTGCTCTGTTGCCCAGACTGGAGTGCAGTGGCATGATCTCTGCTCACTGCAACCTCCGCCTCCCAGGTTCAAGCAATTCTCCTGCCTCAGCCTCCCAAATAGCTGGGATTATAGGTGCATGACACCACGCCCAGCTAATTTTTGTATTTTTAGTAGAGACGAGGCTTCACCATGTTGGCCAGGCTGGTCTTGAACTCCTGACCTTGAGATCCGCCCACCTTGGCCTCCCAAAGTGCTGGGATTACAGGCGTGAGCCACCACGCCCAGCTGGCTTTTAGGATTTTCTACAGCTTTTTCACAAAGGCAGTTTGTAGGTAGCACCCATGAGCTTTGGCACTCCCACCACCTGGCTGAAGGCAGAACTCCGCAGTAAAAACTTGAAGCCACCAGTGGCCAAAGGAAGTTATCTGCCTACCCTCCCTAACCCCATCAGTGAATTAGGAAACCAGGTTGAAACTGCTGCTAATTGCCTCAGAAGGTTAGAATTTGAATCAGTTGCCTCCAGGGCATTTGTGTGACCTTGAACAAGTCCTTTTATCTCTGAGTCTCAATTTCTTTATAAAATAGGGATGGATAAACTGGGCGCAGTGGCTCACGCCTGTAATCCCAGCACTTTGGGAGGCCGAGGTGGGTGGATCACCTGAGACTGGGAGTTTGAGACCACCCTGACCAACATGTACTAAAAATACAAAATTAACCGGGTGTGGCACATGCCTGTAATCCCAGCTATTCCGGAGGCCAAGGCAGGAGAATTGTTTGAACCCAGGAGGTAGAGGTTGTGGTGAGCCGCAGATCACGCCATTGCACTCCAGCCTGGGCAACAAGAGCGAAACTCCGTCTCAAAAAAAACGGGGGGGGGGGGCGGGGATGGATAGGCTGGGCACAGTGGCTCACACCTGTAATCCCAACATCCCAACATTTTGGTAGGCCAAGGAGTGTTGATCACCTGAGGTCGGGAGTTCAAGGCCAGCCTGGCCAACATGGAAAAACCCCATCTCTACTAAAAACACAAAAATTAGCTGGGCATGGGGGCAGGTGCCCGTAATCCCAGCTACTTGGGAGGCTGAGGTAGGAGAATCACTTGAACCCAAGAGGCGGAGGTTGCAGTGAGCCGAGATCACGCCACTGCACTCCAGCCTGGGAGACACAGCGAGACTCTGTCTCAAAAATAAATAAAATAAAATAACATGGGGATAACACTGGAACAATCTGTTATTGTGAAGACAAAGTGAAGGAACACAAATGGAGCACTAACCTAGAGCTAAACACAGCAGGGGACTTGTTTCATTCAATATCTTTTTTTTTTTTTTTGAGATGGAGTGTTGCTCTGTTGTCCGGGCTGGAGTGCAGTAGCATGAACTCGGCTCACTGCAACCTCTGCCTCCAGGTTCAAGTGATTCTCCTGCCTCAGCCTCCTGAGTAGCTGGGATTACCAGTGTATGCCACCATGCCTGGCTTTTTTTTTTTTTGTATTTTTAGTAGCGATGGGGTTTCACCATGTTGGCCAGGCTGGTCTCAAACTCCTGACCTCTAATGATCCACCCACCTCAGGCTCCCAAAGTGCTGAGATTACAGGCATGAGCCACTGCACCTGGCCTCACTCAACAAACATCTATAAGGCCCACTCTGCACCAGCCAGGCTGTCTATGCTAGGGGATGGGGGTACATCAATAAGACAAACGTGGTCCTCATGTTGCTTACAGGAGAGGAGGGATGACAGACAATGACAGGGACAGTATGGGGTGATGAATAAGGCAATCAGGTTGATACCCCAGCCCTACCAGCTGGGTGACCCCAGACAAGCTCACTCTTTTTTGTTGTGGTTGTTTTATTTTGTTTTGTTTTGAGACAGGGTCTCGCTCTTTCGCCTAGGCTAGAGTGTGGTGTTGTGATCACAGTTTACTGCAGCCTTCACCTCCCAGGCTCAAGCAATCCTCCCACCTCAGCCTCCCGAGTAGAGCTGGGACTACAGGTGCATGCCACAATGCCTAGCTAATTTCTTAATTTTTTGTAGAGATGGGGTCTCCCTATGTTGTCCAGGCTGGTCTCGAACTCCAGGGCTCAAGCAATCCTCCCACCTTGGCCTCCCAAAGTGCATTCTCCCCACCTACACACCCCTTTGTGACCCAGTGGAGTCAGGTGTGTCCGGGTTTGAACGGCTAGGCAAATAATTTCTCGAGTGTTGTGAACATTCAGCCATAAACGCAGCGACCTAGCCCGAATGCCCGGTTCATAGTATGTTCTCAGTAAATACTAGTTTCACGTCTTTCCTCTCGAAACACAATCTTCTCTCCTTCTCCTCACTAGCAGGCTTTGAGGGCCAAAAAGGAGGAGATTAGGGTGGAGAGAAACAGACTCAGGAAGCAGGGGAGAAAGTGTGTTTTTTATTTATAGGGCCATCTGCAAAAGGGGCAAAGTGTCTGTCACCACCCACTCCACCAACTTTACGGGCAGGGGTGGGGCCGGGGAGTCACTCCTCCCGCCATCCCCCGCAATCCTCAGTAACCTATAATCTGAGGAAAGGGTACCGAAGGCCGGGTCGGGACGCTGCGACTCCGCTGGGTCATCCCGTGCCTCCCACTGGGTTTAGGATGCGAGAGCGGAATGGGCAGGAGGTGGAGGTGCACTTCTGCAAATCTCAGGAACCGGAGCCCTGGAGGCGGCGGATGAGAAAGTCTACAGCCCTAGCAATTTTGGGTGTGTAGGCAGGGATTTAGAGTACGTCCACAGCCGCTCTAGCGAGGATGCCCCCACCCACGCTCCTCGGAAGGGAGCGCTCCATCTCCACCCTGCCACCCTTTCCCCGAGAGCCTAATCCCACCTTGGCTGGCGCTCCGGGAGCCTCCGGGGCAGGAGGGAGGCGTGGCCTCGGGCGGCCCGCCCCTTTGATGTGCGCCGGCGTCGCTGTGATTGGACAGTCGCTTGTGACGTGTGGGGACTGCGGTGGGCTCCGCGGCTGCAGCAGCCGCAGCGCGGGCCGCGGCTCCGGCTCCGGCTCCGGCTCCCGGGCATTTAAAGGGGACGCGGCGGCTGCCCGGGGGGATGGGGGGCAAGTGGAGGGGACGGCTCAGACGCACATCATCCTCAGTCCCTCGGGACTGGAGGGACTCGTGAGCTGGAGCCCAGAAATCCGGGGGTGGATAAGACACCGCGTCCCCTCCAATTCCCGTAAGCACCCCTTGCTCCATCCTGCGCCCCAATACCTCAGCTAGCCCCTTCCCCACTTCTTACACTCCAAACTCAGCCGAGACAGACCTCTGCCGCCGCCGCCCCCACGTGAGTCCTGGGCTCTGGGAGATAGGGGAGGGCTGGGGTCCCGGCGTGGGGTGGGGGCTGTGGAGTTTGAAGGCGCTCCTTCACGCGCGTGGCACTGGGGGAGTTCTGGAGCTCAGGAGTGACTCCTCTCTCCTACCCAGGAACATAGTGCTGGGGTATCCCTCCGTCCCCGACTCTGGCAAAGCCAAGGAATTGGTGTCCCCTTGCTCCCTGCCACCCACAATACCCCTCCCCGAGCCGCGCACCCCCCGCACGCATTGGAGCCCAGCGCCCGCCAGCTGGGGGTGCGCCAGAGTGCTGGCTTCCTAGTCACCTCTAAAAATATCTCTCCCCCAACCCTACCGGCAGCTGCCACCTCCCTGCCCCTGCCCCTAGGATCCCCTGCCAGCTTGTCCTCCCAGCCAGGGAGTGCCCAGACGTGACTGCTAGACCCAGACGCCTCACTGGCACCAGGGTGCAGGGCCACCACCGCCAGCTGGTCAGAACCGCAAGCTCCCAGCCCACGGGAGTCTCCAGGGCCAAGCGGGGAGCTCCAGTTGCAATTTTCCCAAGAGGCGCCAGAGACTCCTGAGTTCTAATCGCGGTTCCGACGCTGTGTGACCCCCAGGATGTTAGCTTGACCTCTCTGGGCCTCTGTTTTTCCTATCTGCTGCTCAGGCGTGGTGAGCAAGGAAGATGATCATGTTTGGGAGCACTGTCTGGGAGAGGGAGGGAATTCTAGCTTAGTTGTTGGATCTGATTTCTGGTGATTGATACAAGGAGACTTGTTTTTGGACAGAGAGGGCTTGTTACTGTGGTCTTTCTGGAGTCCTCGCCTCCCCATCCTCATTCTGCACATTTCCTTTGGAAAACTATCCCAAAACTTTTCTAGGAACTCCATCTGCCCAGTAAGAGGAGAATTTCAAACTTAAGGCCTATATCAGAGAGGGGCCTGTTTCCCCCCCACCCCCTTCCCACAGATTTAATCCAAGAGCATTTGTGTGAAAGGTGGGAGAAGCAGGCAGGGATCTGTGACCCGGTGCAGAATTAAGGAGGCAGGCACTGCTTTTAGGTGGGACTAGAATATGGACTCCCTGAAACCCCCCCAGAAGCCCTTCTCCCTGCTCTGGCTTGTGAGAGAAGCTCAGATCCTGCCCCCTACTCTGAGGGACTCTGTTTGGTGACCACAAAAGGATTTGACGACTCAGAACAAAGGTGTCAGAGGTGAGAGACCTTTTGGGGCATCACAGGAGCCAAATTCCAACTGGGGAAGGGGTTCCTCTGACTCCTGTGGGGTGGGGACGAGGTGTCACGGCATGGCCTTCTCAGTTTTCTGGGAAAGAAACCCAAGATGCCTGACTTTCTGCTTTGGAGACTAAAAGAAACAAGGGCAACTCACCAAACAGTAAGTGTTTAACTGAATCCCCTACATACTATTATTAGCAGGAAAATGTAACTGTATTTTATGATGAGAAATGAGGAGTTGTGTGTGTGTGTGTTGGGGATGGGGTTACTCCCTCTGTCACCCAGGCTGGAGTGCAGTGGTACCATTACAGCTCACTGCAACCTCTGTCTTCTGGGTTCAGGTGATCCTCGTGCCTCAGCCTCCCAAGTAGCTGGGACTATGGGCACAAGCTACCATACCCGGCTAATTTTTTTTTTTTTTTTTTTGAGACAGAGTCTCGCTCTGTCGCCCAGGCTAGAGTGCAATGGCGCAATATCAGCTCACCGCAAGTTCCACCTCCCAGGTTCATGCCATTCTCCTGCCTCAGCCTCCCGAGTAGCTGGGACTACAGGCACCTGCCACCACGCCCAGCTAATTTTTTGTATTTTTAGTAGAGATGGGGTTTCACCATGTTAGCCAGGATGGTCTCAATCTCCTGACCTCGTGATTTGCCCGCCTCGGCCTCCCAAAGTGCTGGGATTACAGGCGTGAGCCACCACGCCCGGCCTTAATTTTTGTTTTTAAAGAGACAGGGTTTTGCCATGTCACCCAGTCTGGTCTCAAACTCCTGGACTTAAGTGATCTGCCTGCCTCAGCCTCCCAAAGTGTTGGGATTACAGGCTTAAGCCACCCTGACTGGCTGAAAAAATAAGAAGTTTTGACCATAATTAATAATCAATAGAATAGAAAAAAGGAAGGAAGGAAGAAAAGGAAGGAAGGAAGGAAGGAAGGAAGGAGAGAGGGAGGGAAGGAGGAAGGAAGGAAGGAGGGAGAGAGGGAGGGAGGGAGGGAGGAGGAAGGAAGGAAGGAAGGAAGGAAGGAAGGAAGGAAGGGCAAAGTAATGAGACCCTTCTCTATGGGATGAAAGCTGGTCTCTGGGTAGCTGTTGGTGACCCCTTGGAATCTTTGTATCTGCCCCTTGCTTCTCCAGGTGCCACATGTGCCTGTCCTGTTTGCTTTTACAAGGGGAGTGGCATCCCTGACCTTTCTCTTATAAATCGCCTGGCTGAGGTTGGACATGTGATATCAGCTGGGAATCTGGAAAGTTGGAAGTCCCTCCAGATAGGGACTGGGGACAGCTCCAACCCATGCCATTTCCTTGTCCCTCATGCAACCCTCCCCTTCTCTCCCACCTCCTCCTTGACCTGTCTTCTCTCCCATCCCTCACCCTCTCTTTGCCCACTGCTTCATTCAGCTTTGACCACCTCTCCTAATTCCTGGATTAGAAGTTCTTGGAAAAAACTGACAGCCGCATTCCATCCCTACAGAAGGATTTAACACGTGTGGTCCGGTTGTTGTGAGGGAGGGGGTACCGCAAGAGGGATAGTGCTAGAGCCTGTGCCCTGCTCCTGGGATGTCCCTGTCTCTGTCCTGGGGCAATTGCTTCTCCCTCCTGGATAGTCAGGGGAGAGTGTCACCTTGACAGAGGGGTTTACAGTATCACCATTGTCACCACCAGAGGGCAGCAGCCAGCCAGACCTCTGCTTCTCTCAAGGTCTTGTCTCCTGGCTCTCTTTATCTTTCCAAATCTTGTCCCAGCTGCCTCTGGTCTCATTCAACCCCAGGAGCACAGGTGGGAGAGTAGAGAGGCACTGGAAGCTGTAGGTGGTGTCCTGTGCCACTGTCTTGGTGAAGTCCCCAAGAGGTTAAACCCAGTCCCCAAAGCCACACCAAAGTCTTGCCGAGATTTCAACCTGACTCTCCTGTCTGACTGCCGGACCCCTGAAAGCAACAGGGAGGCCATTCCCAGATCATCTGTGAGACCTGGCTGGGGGTCCCAGACCCCAGCTATGGTATAGTAAACTTTGGTCATCTCCTTCCTTTTTGAGGGCCTGGGGAGGGCAAAGCTGCGGGCAAGCGTTCATGAAGCAGTCTATGCCCCATGTAAACAGCGTGGCTGGTTAGTTAACCTCTCTGAGTCCTTCTCATTGGCTGAATTCATGACTGATGAGTAGTGAGAGAATATGAGTGAAGGTGATTTGTAAACTATGATGTGTCAAACACATTTAAGGGACAATTATGATACTAGAGAAAAAACACTGGACTGAGGCTCACATGTGGGTTTGAGATCTGTCTGCCATTTACAGTGGGTGACTTTTGGGAAAGTCAGTTAACTTCTCTGGGTCTCCAATACCATCTGAAACTTCTCTAGAGTTGTAGGTGTTGGGCCTATTTGAGGGGTTGTTTTTGCTAAGACCCTGGGAGTGCCTCCTGTAGCTCAGCAGAAGGACCAGGGCCAGGTGGGTATTCCTGGTGGAAGCAAAGGCAGCTGACTGGGCACCCTCAAATGAACTTTTGTGGTTGTCAGGAACGTGTGACAACGGCTGGAGGCTAACAGAGTCCCTACAGGTGGTGCCCACGGTAATGCACCGACAATGAGTGGCTGTTTTCCAGTTTCTGGCCTCCGCTGCCTATCTAGGGTAAGTGGGTCCTTCCATGGGTCTCCTCGGATGAGGCCTCAGCCCCCGGTTTTCCATCACCTTTCCATAGGGCATTGGGAGAGGCCCTATCCAGCCCATTTTAGGTTTACCCTCACCTCTACTGGGGCTTCATTAATTCCTAGAAGCTTCCATCCCAGGTGTGGGGTCCTGATGCTTTATATCTGCAATTTGAAGGATCCTGGGCCACTGAAATGCCCACTGGATGTTGATGAGACCAGAGGGTGACTCTAGGGATGAGGTGGAAGGGACAGCTTGGTTAGGGAGGCAGATAGCCAATCGAAATCCCAGCTCTGAAATGAGGAGCTTGGGTTTCTGTTTGACAAGGCATGCCAGGCCATAAGCATGCCAGGAATATGAGAGAGGGGCTTAGGAAGAAACCAGAAAGAGGAACAATCCCATCTCAATTAACTGGGGTGGGAGCTGGGTGGGAGAAAAGCAGTGTGTGGGTATCTGGAAGCTGCACATCACCTGCTCACTGCCCCTCTGCACCTCTCACACACTGGCAGGCAAAGGTGATGGGAACTTGCTGCCGAGGGCTCTTGCTGCCTCCATTGCTTGCCTTTCCTTGTGCCCAGACATGTCTCCTGTTGTCCTCTGTCCTTTCCCATGCTGCCTACCAACCTCCCCTCCAACATGAATCTGGCCCAAGGTCTCCACTTCCTAGAACTCCCTTATCCCTACCCCTGCTCTCTTCCTGTCCAGCAGTCTGTCTCCAAGGTCCCCTAGCATGACCTCCTCTCAGCCCTCTCCTCCACACCCCCCAAGTCCCTACTACCTGGCCCCTCCCACTCCTCTGCCTTTTCAGCCACTGCTGCTCTCTTCTCCCTTACCTGTCTCCCAGGTGTGTCGTGGCCTGATGCGGGAGGCTCTTACCTCCCCAAGCCCCACTGCTTCTCCTGCTGCCCGCTTGCTTCGGACTCTGGCAGAAACCCCACCTGCTGACACGTTCCTCCTGGGGAACTGGCAAGTGATTAGTGATGAGCTGTCAGCACAGGGCCCTAAAACTCCCTGGAGAAGCTATGCCCCATCCCTAGACCCCTGTCCAGTGCCATTGGGCTGGAAGCAGCTCCCAGAGAGCCATAGATTCCCCACGGCCCAAAAGGAGAATGAGGAAACTGGTCCAGTTGGGTGGATGGGTGGTTTCCCTTGACTCTGCCTCAGGGAATGAGGGAGGGGAGAGTTCCCACCACTCTCTCTTGATCCACACCAACAACAGGGGCCACTGGAAGTCTCCAAAACAGTCCAGTCCAGAAACCTCCCCAAAGTGGTGATCCTTGGAAGCTGCTCTTCCCTTCTTTTGACCCTTGTTAAGCCCCATTGGCCCGGATGAGAGTAGCGGAAACAGGTGCCGAGAAGCTCTCTGGGCATAAACCCCACTGCAGTTAACTAAGAGGTGCCACTGGAGTAGTCAGGGAAGGTTGGGGATAGAGGTGGTGGCATTGGGTACTCCTCCCAGCTTAACCAGACTTGGGTCCTCCTCAGGTCTTGGATGTGCCAGCGCCTCTGGCCGTGGCCCGCTAACCAGCCTCTCCCGGGCGGGCTCCTGCCGCGCCCCCTCTCGCTTGCCCCCTCCTCCTCCTCCTCCTGCTGCTCTCCCCCCTGCTCCCAGGACGGCGGGATGGCCGCGCAGGGCGCGCCGCGCTTCCTCCTGACCTTCGACTTCGACGAGACTATCGTAGACGAAAACAGCGACGATTCGATCGTGCGCGCCGCGCCGGGCCAGCGGCTCCCGGAGAGCCTGCGAGCCACCTACCGCGAGGGCTTCTACAATGAGTACATGCAGCGCGTCTTCAAGTACCTGGGCGAGCAGGGCGTGCGGCCGCGGGACCTGCGCGCCATCTATGAAGCCATCCCTTTGTCGCCAGGCATGGGCGACCTGCTGCAGTTTGTGGCAAAACAGGGCGCCTGTTTCGAGGTGATTCTCATCTCCGATGCCAACACCTTTGGCGTGGAGAGCGCGCTGCGCGCCGCCGGCCACCACAGCCTGTTCCGCCGCATCCTCAGCAACCCGTCGGGGCCGGATGCGCGGGGACTGCTGGCTCTGCGGCCGTTCCACACACACAGCTGCGCGCGCTGCCCCGCCAACATGTGCAAGCACAAGGTGCTTAGCGACTACCTGCGCGAGCGAGCCCACGACGGCGTGCACTTCGAGCGCCTCTTCTACGTGGGCGACGGCGCCAACGACTTCTGCCCCATGGGGCTGCTGGCGGGCGGCGACGTGGCCTTCCCGCGCCGCGGCTACCCCATGCACCGCCTCATTCAGGAGGCCCAGAAGGCCGAGCCCAGCTCGTTCCGCGCCAGCGTGGTGCCCTGGGAAACGGCTGCAGACGTGCGCCTCCACCTGCAACAAGTGCTGAAGTCGTGCTGAGTCTGGCCGCCTGCAGGGGGGTACCGGGGCCAACGGCGGAGGGGGCGGGGAAGGGAGATTCGGGAAAGACAGTTAGCTTTACTACTCCGTTTTCCCTTTGGCTTTGCTATGTCCCTCTGGGAATTTCTGGAATCTCATATTTGGGGGCTTGAGGAAGGGGGCTCAGAGCCGTCCCTATCTATGCAGTTAACCCACCTCGGCTGCCTCCCCCACTCCACTGTGCACGGTTGAGTTCTGGAGTCTGACTCATCGCGGGGTCGCGCGCAAACCTTGGAAGGCAGCATTGTTTCCTGGTCCTCCCAACTGGGAGGAAGGGGCTCCCCAGCAGGTGAGAGAAGGAACATCTCCCGCCGCTGTAACTGTTGCCTCGGGCTGCGTGACCGCCCCGCCTCCAGTCTACTGTGGGGGGAACCCAGGATCCTGAAATTCTCCTGGCCACAAGAACTCCCCACAGAGGCAGAAGAGGGTCTCCACCTGTGGCCCCAGGCCTTTGCGATCTTGCTTCACCCACCGCAACCCCACACTATTTCTGTGCTGTCTACATCCTCTTGCCTCCCGACCCCCGCACTCCCTTCTAGCACCCCCAAAGGAAAAGCCAGAACAATCGCCTCCTGGTGGTGGTACGAGGTAGCGCACCGTCCGGCTCGGGTCCGGACAGCCAGTAACCTCGCAGCGTGTGACGGTGTCTCCTTGCACCCCAGCCTCGTCCATGCAGCAAGAGACCAGGGACTTCACCAAAGTCACCCTCGCGGGCTGGGCCCTCCACGCATCCCCCCCTTGGAACAGAAAGCCATGATGTTTTTAAGCAGAACCAGCGAAACCCAAGCCCCTCCTTCCTCTGGTGTTTTACAACTATAAAGGAGGTGAAGGGGGAAGAAATGACTGAGATCTCTTGCGCGACAGTCTCAGAGTTGACAGTGAGGTGCTCTCGGAGAGCCCCGCTTAAGTCAGGGAGATCGTTCCCACTCTTGGGCAAGTGCCCAGCCACATATGAACACATCACACACACAGCAAGCAATGGGCAAAAGAACAAGTTGCAGTCAATGGCTGCAGAGGGGTGTCTGGGGTCCAATGTGGGCTGCACTTTTTGGGTACTGAGGAAATGGGAAGATGCTGCTTCTGGGGCAGCTGGTGGGTTGGAGGTTGGGGGCTGTAATTAGCGGCAGCCTTAGAACTGGGGATGCCTTTCAATCCCTCCTGGCCCCTTATCTCTGTGGGGCAGTCACAGGACGTCATCCGTTTTATTCAAAGTTGGGACTTGCAGCAGGAGACCCTGTCCTGCATGGAGTAAGGGTCCTCTGTTGACAAACTTCTTGGTTTCCAGCTCTTCCCCATCTGCAGCAGGCCTCTGGATAAATTCTCTCTCCCCAGGACCCCTTCCCCCAACGATGGGAGGAGGGACAGAACACAGCTCACAGCTCAAGAGGTGGGTGGACCCAGTCCAGCCGTGACTGGAGCTGGTTTTGGCCTGGGGCTCATGAAACCCACTCAGTGCAAACATCAGCTGCCTAGAGAGCCCTGGGCTGTCAGCAGCTGGGCTCCACATAGTTCCCGGGGAAGAATCCAGTCCCCTCTGAGCTGACGCCCTCGCACCAGCCATCGGAGTAGCGGCGAGTGACACAGATGACAGTGCCCTCAGAGAAGGAGAGCTCATTGTCCTTCTGGCCGGTGTATGGGTACAGTGTCACCACTGCAGGGCAAGAGAAGAGGGTGCTGTGAGATACGCCTCTTGCCCTCTCCCCCTCACCCCCCACCGCCTTGGGGATGCAGGGTCTCAAGTACTAGACTCTAGGGACCATCTTGGGGGGCTTCTTGCAAGCCTTCAGGACCCCTCCCCAGCTTAGTTAATATTTAATACCAGGCCAGCTGCCAGCTCCCCAGTTCTGTCAGTTCGTCAGAAAAATTGTGTGGGGGGCCCGGGGGATAGATTCACACCTTTGCAGAGGGAGGAGAATGGGGGTCAGGGCAACAGAGGAAGTGGGATCCGGTGCCCCTCAGTCCCAGAAGTCAGGTACCTTTCTCCAAGTATGAGGCAGGCACCCAGCTGGGCTCATCAGGCCCAAATCCTGGTGGGGGTGGAGGCAGCCCCAATTCATCTCCATCCAGGGGTGGAGGAGGAGGCAGGTCCAGTGGCAGGGGCAGCTCTTCATCTTGGGGGAAAAGCAGAAAGGCTGTAAGTGTGGCACAGGAATCTCTTTCAGTTTGTCAGGGAACTGCTCAAGAGCTGGGCCCCAGAATCCACCCATCTCAGCCAGGCGGGTTGGGAGGCCAAGGCGGGCAGATCACCTGAGGTCAGGAGTTCGAGACCAGCCTGGCCAACATGGTGAAACCCCGTCTCTACTAAAAATACAAAAATTAGCTGGGCATGGTGGCACACACCTGTAATTCCAGCTACGCGGGAGACTGAGGCGGGAGAATGGCTTAACCCAGGAGGCAGAGGTTGCAGTGAGCTGAGATCTTGCCAACACACTCCATCCAGCCTGGATGACAGAGTGAGACTCCATCTCAAAAGAAAAAAAGAATGCACCCATCTCATGCAATCTTCCTACAGCCCTCTCCTGTCCTGGTCTTCCCACAGTGCTGCTAGCACATAGTAAGTGCTCAGTAAGCCCTGAAAGATCCAGCAGTAGAGGACAGTCAGACTCTGCCTCTTATTAGCTGGGTGGCTCTTGGGCAAGTCACTGAACCTCAGGGTCAGTGGCTTCATCTATTAACGGAGAGTGGTAAAGACCCTCTCAGGATTAAGTTTATTTTATTTTATTTTATTTTTTTGAGCCTCGCTCTGTTGCCCAGGCTGGAGTGCAGTGGCACGATCTCGGCTCACTGCAAGCTCTGCCTCCCGGGTTCACGCCATTCTCCCGCCTCAGCCTCCGGAGTAGCTGGGACTACAGGCGCCCGCCACCACGCCCAGCTAATTTTTTTGTATTTTTAGTAGAGACGGGGTTTCACCGCGTCAGCCAGGATGGTCTCAATCTTCTGACCTCATGATCCTCCTGCCTCAGCCTCCCAAAGTGCTGGGATTACAGGTGTGAGCCACCGCACCCGACCTTTATTTTATTTTTTTGAGAGGGAATCTCGCTCTGTCACCCAGGCTGGAGTGCAGTGGGGTGATCTCGGCTCACTGCAGCCTCTGCCTCCTGGGTTCAAGTTATCCTCCTGCCTCAGCCTCCTGAGTAGCTGGAATTACAGGCACGTGCCACCAAGCCAGGCTAATTTTTGTATTTTTAGCCATGTTGGCCAGGTTGGTCTCAAACTCCTGACCTCAAGTGACCCGCCCTCCACAGCCCCCCAAAGTGCTGGGATTACGGCCGTGAGCCACCCCGCCTGGCCCTTAGGATTAAGTTTGTTATTATTATTATTATTATTATTATTATTATTTTGAGACGGAGTTTCGCTCTTGTTGCCCAGGCTGGAGGCCCAGGCTGGAGTGCAATGGTGCGATCTCGGCTCACTGTAAACTCCGCCTCCCAGGTTCAAGTGATTCTCCTGCCTCAGCCTCCCGAGTAGCTGGGATTATAGGCTTGCACCACCATGCCCGGCCAATTTTGTATTTTTAGTAGAGACCAGGTTTCTCCATTTTGGTCAGGCTGGTCTCAAACTCCCGACCTCAGGTGATCTGCCCGCCTCGGCCTCCCAAAGTGCTGGGATTACAGGGGTGAGCCACCACTCCCGGCTAGGATTGTTTAAATGAGAAAATGGATGAGAAGCTTCGAACACAGGGTCTGGTATACAGCAGGCGCTAAGTTATGATAGTTCACTTCCTCTGCCTCCTTTCGCTCCTGTGCTGCGCTCCTTGGAGGAGGCGTTCACTGAGGCTGGCTGGGGCAGATCCAAGAGAGGTGGGCTGGGGAGTGGCAGGAGGCGGAAAAACGACCCCACAGTTGGGAAGAGGAGGGCGGAGCTCCTTACCAGGTGGGGGTGGGGACAACTCCTCCAGCGTGGGAGGCCACTGGAACACCTCGACGGCTGCTGGTGGAGGAGGTGGGTCCAAGGAGCTGGGGAGAGGTGGGGCTGGAGGTGCTGCTTGCCCCTTGGGTGTGGAGGCCCCACCGACACCTTCGGCGCTGCTGAACACCAGAGAGCCCAGTTGTCGGACACGCCTTCCCTAATGCAGCATCCCCAACTGGCCCCACCCCTCCAATCCTGAACCCAGCCCTGCACGTGTGACCCAGGAGTAACTGGGTCCTTTCAAGCCCAGGAGTCACTATGACCACTGGCAGGTGGCCCCTCTCAAAAGCCACTTCCCACCCCCCAGCCACCCACGTGGGCTTGTAGGTCTCACCCGGCCGAGGTCAGGGAAGAGGCGGAGGAGGCGGCGGAGAGTCTGCCGTCGGGCACCACCGGCAGGTGCACTGGTTCGGGAATCCGGGGTGGTCTCCTGGCGGGGGACGGGGAGTGGGTATTAGGAGGAAGGAGGAAGGCTTCTGGCCAGCAGGGGCCGGGTGCGAGCAGGAAGGGCAGATGGCCGAGGAGGAGGTTTGGTGCCAGGCATCCAGCATGACGGCCTGAGCAGCCAGGGGCGCCAGGGGTGGGTGGCGAGGCTAGGGGAGGAGAGTTTCAGGGTCGCGCGGCGCAGGGCTAGGCTAGTTGGCGTCGTGGCGAGGCCTCACCCCAAGGTGGCAGAGGCGGGTGTGGCAGGGGCCTTGATGCTCTTTCGAGACAGGGTGCCTGTCCTTGACAGCTGCGTGCTGAGGTCCTGCGAAGGAGCGGGAGGTAGGGCTGACATTTGGGGTGAGGGGCCGCCCCCAACCCTCATCCCGAAGAGGAAATGGAGGAGAGGCGGACGAGAACCAGAGGGAGAGCCCAGCACGGCCAGTTCCCACTTCCACTTCTCAGGCCCCTCTCCTACACTTCCCCCACCCCACCCCCTTGTCATTGCCTGGGTTCTGGGACTCAGTTCTACCAAAGCCGACAGCCACTTCCTCTGCACAGCCACAGCGGGTTGAGTGGGCCCAGCACCCCCGTCCCTCCCCCAGACCATCTCAGAGCCCAGGAAGCTGGGGCCCTGGCTTGGTGGTCCCTAACTTTGATTGGGCTGAGGAGGGGATGGGGAAAGGAGAGGACACATCACACTTAGAAGTGTCCCACCTGTCATTTTCGAAGATTTGTGGAATTGGCTTTGGGGAGTTAGGGCAGAGAGGAGCAGGAGCCAAGCCACTCAGAGGGGATGCGCAAATGACAGGGTGCATGCCCACATGAAAGAGGGAACTTCTGTTACCAATGGGACTTCCCCAAGGGGTGGGTACAGTGTTAACTCATAGGCTTCACCAGGGGTAAGACAAAAGAGATTTGAGCTGAAGCACAAAGAATATAAGTTGGGCCGGGAGCGGTGGCTCACACCTGTAATTCCAGCACTTTGGGTGGCTGAGGCGAGCGGATCACCTGAGTTCAGGAGTTCGAGACCAGCCTGGCCACCATGGAGAAACCCCATCTCTACTAAAAATACAAAAAAAAAAATAATAATAATTAGCCGGGCATGGTGGCAGGCACCTGTAATCCCAGCTACTTGGGAGGCTGAGGCAGGAGAATCACCTGAACCTGGGAGGTGGAGGTTGCAGTGAGCCAAGATCATGCCATTGCACTCCAACCTGGACAACAAGAGCGAAACTCCATCTCAAAAACAAAAAAAGAATACAAGTTGGACAACAGAGAACTACTGGTGGGGAGGAGGCCTGGTGGTTGAAGGGTAGAGTGTTGTTTCCCCTTTAAGGGGGGTTGATAAGTTAAGGATATCAAGCAGCTCATTTTGATACAGAAATGTTAAGGTGTGGAGACAGGAATTGAAGTTGGGATGGGTGTGAGTGTATGCCCTCTCCGACCTCGCAGAAGGACATGGGCTGAGAAGACGCCAGCGCCATGCTCCCCTCTCTTCACCAATCTCGCTTTGTGTGGCTGTATCCCCGCTTCTTCTCACCCACAGCAGCTCTGGGGTGACTGCTCAGTGCAGTGACCTCAAACCCCCAGACAGAGGAAGTTGCTGTTCTCATGTGGCTGGGAGCCATTCTCATGCACACCCTGACATCCTCCCTTCCCCCTCTTCCCCTTCCCACACGCCCGGTGCCCACGGGGCGGAGCGGGGCGGCGGGGTTGGGGGGGAGCGGCGAGGGCTGCTCAGGATCTCACACTCAGCAGATCCTCCGAGGACGGTACAGACCAGTTTTGGAGGGAGGGATTACAAAATCTAGGGAGAGGGGGAAGAGCTCAGAGTGGTGGTTGCAGGGAGCGGGGAAAGAAAGGAGAGGCAAGTGGGGACAAAACGTGCAGAAGAACTGCGGGTCTGGAGGGAAGGGGGCCACAAGGCACGAGAGGGTGGGTTGGAGGGAAAGAGGAGGGCCCCTCTCTCTACCTTGATCCCATGGCCAATGTCGTCCAGGCAGCCAAAGTTGAGGGGTCTCCTGCAGTAGGGTGTGAGCGGGGGCAGGCTCTCTGGGGCGATGACCTTCTGGCCAGGGGGCAGCCGCTGGACAGTGGCTAAGGTGCCGATCTCCCTTCGGGCCACCTTCTCCATATGCATGTTCACCATCTGCATGACAGGGTTCAAAGTGACAGAGAGGGGTGGTCTGTGTCCAGCGCCCTTCCCCTTAAAGAGGAAGAAGATAAAGACTTTGGGCTGGGGATAGGGACCATGGGAGGCAGCCAGGTCTAGAAAAAGAGGGCCCTTCCCCCCAGCCCCCGCCCCCCACCAGGCTACATAGCAATTGGGAAAAGTAGCAGGAAAGGATGGAGCCACTTTGGAGCAACTTCCTGGTGGAAAGAGAGTAAGGGTTATTATTAGCTGAGCAGGAACAGGAGGAAAAGAGAAAACACAACTTCCCTGGGGATGCCAGGAAGAGACAAGCACGCGGCTGGCTTGGGAGCAGAGGGGGAGAATATGGAGGTGGCAGAGAATGGTGGCTGGATCAGCTATCCCCTTTGGGGGACAAATAAGTGAATTGACTTCCTCTCAGAATGTTCCATGGAGAAAGCCTACAGTTCGAAAGGGTGGGACCTCTGGTCTGTGGTGGGGGAGGAAAAGACACACCCCACCCACTGAACATGTGGGTGATGTACAGGCCAAGCTGAATGTGTGGCTGGGTCTGTGCATGTGCTTTATAGGGCAATTCCTCGGTCAAGGATCCAGGAAGGAAGGAGGAGGGTGTGTGCGCTAGAACATTGTGGCGGGGTGGAGGGTGTATACTGTATGGTGGTGGCAGTGCTTCTAGGGCTGAAGATGACCTTGTCAAGCTAGCACCCTGGGTCTGGGATATTTATGAGGGCACTGCTTGTATTTAGATGCAAACAGGGTTCATTTGCTTCTTCGCTGTATAGGGCCCTGCTGTGATTGGTAGATAACACTTTCTCATATCCAGGACAGAATTCCGAGAAAGAAAAAGCTCTGCCTTCAGGGAATTTGTAGTGTAGCCACAGAGATAAGGAGGTCCAAAAACTTGGGAAGTGCCAACCTTCTGCTGTAGAGCTGGGCATTTGGACATAGCGGAAGGCAGGAAGGAACTTTTGATGTAGCAAATGTCTGAGTTGGGCTGAAGAGTTGAGGCCTGACACAAGATGCCTTCCTACACCCCACGCCCCTTACCTGGCCCAGCATGCTTACACGGGCTTCCACCTGCCGCAGGGCGGCCCCCTGCAGGTCCAACATGCGCAGAGTGTGCCCGGCCAGGTTGCCCACCTGGTAGGCCACGCTGGCCAGTGCCTGGGTAGTGAAGGCCATGGTCTCCTCCAGTGCCTTCCGCTTGTCTGTGGCCTGAAATACACACAGCCCTGGCCTAAGGGCCAGCATCTTCCACTGGGTCCTTGGCTGGCTGGGGTGGGATGGGAGAGGATATAGGGAAAGTGGGGACTGGGTTGGGAGAGAGCAGCAACCCTTAGATGTTTGAGGTGGCTCCCAGCAGAATGATGTTGTAGCAAGAGGAACTTGCTACAACATACTTTAAATTCACTTTAAAAAAGTGAGCCTGCAGTCCTGGGGAATGGATGCAAAGGGAGGGAAAGATACCATTCTCAAATAGTCAAGCTGAGGACTGAGTACAGATGATGGTACGACCCTCCTGAAGACTTCACTAACAGGCTGTCCTTTTAGGGGTAATAGTGGGGGTGAATAGTAGAAAGGAAAGAGGAAGGCAACACTGGCTAAAGCAGACATTCAATTTTTTTTTTTTTTTCTGAGATGGAGTTTCACTCTTGTTGCCCAGGCTGGAGTGCAGTGGCGCAATCTCGGCTCACCGCAACCTCTGCGTTCCGAGTTCAAGCGATTCTCCTGCCTCCCGAGTTCAAGCGATTCTCCTGCCTCAGCCTCCCAAGTAGTTGGGATTACAGGCATGCGCCACCATGCCCGGCTTATTTTGTATTTTTTTTTTTTTAGTAGAGACAGGGTTTCTCCATGTTGGTCAGGCTGGTCTCAAACTCCCAACCTCTGGTGATTTGCCCGCCTCGGCCTCCCAAACTGCTGGGATTACAGGCGTGAGCCACCGTGCCCAGCCGACATTTTTAAACACAACAGACCATGTCAGGCGCAGTGGCTTACGCCTGTAATCCCACTGCTTTGGGAGGCCCAGGCTGGGAAATCACTTGAGGTCAGGAGTTCGAGACCAGCCTGGCTACAATGGCAAAACCTCGTCTCTACTAAAAATACAAAAATTAGCCAGGCATGGTGGTGCGTGCCCGTAATCCCAGCTACTCCTGAGGCATAAGAATCACTTGAACCCGGGAGGCAGACGTTGCAGTGAGCCAAAATCACATCACTGCACTCCAGCCTGCATGACAGAGTGAGACCCTGTCTCAAAAACAAACCAAAAAAAAGCTTTCCATGTGACTCTTTGTTTAGCTCCAGTCTGCAGATTGGTGTTTGGGAACTCAAATAAGGAAACTGAGTCCCAGAACAGAGGGACTTTATTCATTCATTCCCTCTAATAGCTTTCCAATACCCTGAGGATAAAATTCAAGCTTCTAACCGTGGCCTACGTACAGCCCCTCCAGGTCTGGCTCCTGCCTTTCTGTTCACCTTCATCCCCTTTAATCCATCTTCACCACTCCCCCTCTCACACACTCCCCTCCAGCCACATTGGCCATTGGGTTTCTGTTCCTGAACAAGCTGAACTGTTTCTGCCTCAGGGCCTTGGCACGTGCTGTACTTATTTTCAGAATCCTTATTAGCAGGCCTCAGCTTCTCAGAGACACCTTCCTTCACCACACTAAGATCTCCCCCAGCCCACGCCTTCACTGCGTCTTTATCATATTTACCCTGTTCTCTTTTCTTCATGGCATTTAGCACTATCAAATATTATCTATGTATTTTTTTCATTATCTTCATTATCTACCCCCCCTTGCCTTAAATGGAAGTGTCGTGAGAGCAGGGAGCTTGTCTGTTTCATCCTGTATCCCGTCATGGAATCACACCCAACACGCAAAAGATTCTTCATAAATATGCACTCGTGAGTTAATTAGCAGGTCGAATGGGAACCCAAACATTCTCTGGGCACATTCTCACTGTATTCTAGGCACTGTACCAGGCACTGGCCAGGGTCACACTGCCAGTCAGTGCAGGAGGAGTCAGCAGGCTGTGGATGAAGGCAAGAAGTTTTTTTTGTTTGTTTTTTGAGACAGAGTTTAGCTCTTGTTGCCCAGGCTGGAGTGCAATGGCACGATCTCAGCTCACCGCAACCTCTGCCTCCTCGGTTCAAGCAATTCTCCTGCCTCAGCCTTCCGAGTAGCTGGGATTACAGGCATGCACCACCACGCCCAGCTAATTTTTTGTATTTTTAGTAGAGATGCAGTTTCTCCATGTGGGTCAAGCTGATCTCGAACTCCTGACCTCAGGTGATCTGCCTGCTTTGGCCTCCCAAAGTGCTGGGATTAGAGGCGTGAGCCACTGCGCCCGGCCAAGAAATTGTTTTTGTTGGTCCCAGATCAGGCAGTGGGGGCTAGGGCAAAACTTCTGTGGTCTTTTGGTTCCCCAGGCAGCTTCCTCATCTCTGGTCCGGTCATGGAGTTGCCATACTTTAGCCTGTACCTTTCCAAGGCAGGTAGGGGGCAAGTCTAGGGTGAATCTGGGGTAGGGCTAGTGGGCCAACAGGCAAGGCTGCACACTGGGGTCCCCTTGCTTGAGCCCTCAGGTGCCCCTCAGGGCCTGTCAATGGAGAACAGACCCACAAACTCTCAGAGCAAGGTCTGAGAGACACCTGGGAGCCTCTAGTGGAGCCTGAGCCAGAACCTTCTGGGAAGCCCATGCGATGGCTCTCTCCTCCTTGTCTTTGTTTTCCAACAGCAGGAAAGAGATGCTCATTTGCAAGTCATTTACATCGCATTAGCATATGCAACAAAACTTACATCTCCTCAGCATATGTCACCAAGAATCTTGAATAGGCAAAGAAATCAACCCAGGATATTAACACCAGACAAGATAGCAGGTCTTGATTTAGTTCAAGACCTTCCTTTACTAAATGAGGAAACAGGCCCAGAACTGAGCAGTGACTACTCCTTCATCTCCACCCAGGTTTCTTAGCTTGCCTGCCTTCTTCTGTACAGTTTCCTCCCCAAACTAACATGTGGAATTGTTGGCCCAAACAGGAAAAGTGTCTGCTTGGGCCCAGCTCTGGGCACCTGGAGCCTGAACACCTACTGACCCCTGGCTTTGCTTTTAGCCCGAAGTTAGGTCTGCAGGGACAAGCATCTGAGATACATCTCTGCGGCTGAGTGCTTGTTCGTCATGCAAATTACCCTGCCTGTAAACTCAATCAACCCTGGCTGAGAACTCTACAGGTGACCCTGGTCTGCCTTCCCTAATTCCCCATGGGTTTCCTAGTGTCTGGGTGGTGTGGGGAGAGAGGGGCTGCAGGTGGGGATGGAGGGTAGGGGAATCAGGCCTTAGGTAACAGCAGTTCTGAGATCCAGATCCTTCCTAGGCATTTGCCTAGACAAAGATCCTCAGAAAGGCCAGGAAAGGTAACAGGTTGTGTGTTCTAGTAGTGCTCTGCACGAAGGAAGCAGGAGTCCAAGGATTCCAACTTGGGTCAGGGCTTCTCATGCTCCGCATATTTTTGCAAGGACAGCTTCTCCTCCCTAGAACTGATTCTTATAATCCACCCTTCCAATGAATGGTAATGATGGTCATGGTAAGAGCTGCCATTTATCCTGCTCTTCTGAAGGGGCTGGCACTAGGCTAAATGCTTTGATACATTTTTATATTGAACCCATGGAGCCACCCCTGAAGGCAGGCACGAGAATCAGAGGAGAAACTTGCCATAATTCCTGTAGTTGGTAGGTGGCAGAGCTGGAAATTGGACTTAGGTCTTTGCGACCCCAAATTGTGTGTGCACACTGTGTGTGCAAATGAGATCCCTTCGGAAGCTCTTTGAGGTGTGCAGAAGTTATGGAAGGAATGGAAAGGACTGCTTGGATCCTTGTCCATAGAGGGAACATGCCTTTCCATGCTAGGAGAATGAGCTGGTTTGCAAGCCTCATTCTGTCTCATCTGCAGATGGTCACTCAACATCTACACAGACCGAAATGATACCCAGAGTAGCATTTTCAGTTAGTGGCATAGGGAGTGGGCTCTGGAATCAGATTTCTGCGTTTGAATTCGGGCTCTGACACTAGCTAGGAGACTTCTGGGAAAGTGACTTAACCTTTCCAAACATCAGCTTCCTCATTGTGAAGTGGAAACGGGACTCGCCTCACTGGACTTCAGACGAGGATGAAGGGAGGCCATGCTGGTAACATGCCTGGCCCAGAAGAAAGGTCCAGAGCATTTTAACTGCTGTCATTACTGACTCTCTTTAATCTGCCATTTCCGATGAGCACTTGTTACTCATTTATTTCTTTTTTCAACATTGTCTTACTATGCTACGAGGTCCCTGTGCCTGTTCTCATAGTTTGGTTAGTACAGGTTAGAAAAATAAAGTTTTGCCCAAGGGGTAACAAGGTTAGCCTGCAGCTCTTCAGGGAGCAGAGGAAACCGGGGACAGAGAGGGCTAATAAACTGTCATAAAGTCACATAGCGTGTAGGGAGGCAGAAAGATGGAGAGGAAAGAGCTTGGCATCAGGATTCAGGGAAGCCCAAATGTGGTGGCTTATGCCTGTAATCCTAGCACTTTGGGAGGCCAAGGTGGGCAGATCACTTGAGGCCAGGAGTTCAAGACCAGCCTGGGCTGCATATCAAGACCCTGTGTTCACAAAAAAATTTAAAAAATTAGCCAGGCATGGTGGCATGCACCTGTAGCCCCAGCTACTTAGAAGGCTGAGGTGGGAGGATTGCTTGAACCTAGGAGTTCAAGGCTGCAGTGAAGCTATGTGAGCTATGATCATGCCACAGCACTCCAGCCTGGGTGACAGAGGAGACCCTGTCAAAAAAAAAAAAAAAAAAAAAAAAAAAAAAAAAAAAAAAAAGGCTGGCCAGGGACAGTGGCTTACTCTCGTAATCCCAGAACTTTGGGAGGCCGAGACGGGTGGATCACCTGAGGTGTCAGGAGTTCGACACCAGCCTGACCAACATGGCGAAACTCTGTCTCTACTAAAAATATAAAATTAGTTGGGCATGGTGGTGCATGCCTGTAATTCCAGCTACTCAGGAGGCTGAGGCAGGAGAATTTCTTGAACCCGGAAGGCGGAGGTTGTAGTGAGCCGAGATCGAGCCATTGCACTCCAGCCTGGGCAACAAGAGCGAAAAAAAAGGAATGCCTGGCTGTGCTGTTTGGAGCTGTGTGGCCTTAGACAAGTCACCTCACCTCCCTGAGCTACTGTTTCCACATCTGTAAAATAGGAATTATAATACATGTCTCACAAGATAGTTGTACAGATTAGTGAACTAACAGAAGTGATTTCCATCATGGCTAAGTTGCCTTGCCTCTCCTCCCTGAATGCAGGAATCTATGTTCTTAGCCCCAGGACAACCACACAATTTAAAACCTGTTCTACAATGCCACCTCCCTATCTTTTGCTAGTAGCCTGCTCCCAGTAGTCATGTAGGCCATCCCCCTGCCTCTGCATGAGATCCCCTCTCTTTAGCCCAGCCTACTCTGCCTTATCCCCACTCTCCCTTTCCCAAACTCAGGGAAAGCACCCCTTTCCCTTGTCCATCTCAGGTTCACTGCGCTGTTTGGGAAGTTCTTCTGAAGCCTCACCCAGAGCCGGCCTGGAAATAGAATGATCGCCAGCATCTGTGTGAGGACGGAGGCTTTGGGTCTCTGGATTGACCTGGGAGGACTCAGAAGGATGAACCTGCGGTGGCACCTGAGAACAGGATGGAATCTCACTGTCTGTTCCAGACCTCTGAGGCTCTGAGAGACAGAAGGGGCACAGTGGGGGCTTGGGTAGTGTGCGGTCAGGGTTAAGTATTGGGGTCTGGGATGAAGCCGAAGCCTGGAGTGGGAGGATTTCTCAGCCAAGGCCCAGGACAAGCACTGTCAGGATGGCTCCCGGGGCCCCACTTGGGGCTGGGCTCAGGGTCCCCCCTCCAGGGGCTGGGGTGTCAGGCTTCCGCCCGCTCTACCTACCTGCACATAGTTGTCCTCGCAGTAGTCAGCGACCCGCAACAGGGCACTGTGGTTGCCCCTCAGAGCCTCCCGGCCCGTGGGGATCTCAAACTCCTGCAGCTGCTGTAGCTCCGCCATCACCCCCAGCCTCTGTTTGGCTCCCCAGGGAGCCCTCTCGTTTTGAGTCTCACCCTGCCCTTGATTGGTTGCTCTGCCTTCCCTCCCTCTTATTGCTTTTGGTTTCCTCTGCGTGAGACCCAAACCTGCTTGCAAAGGGCAGGCATGCTCATTCCGGGACAAGAGGAAGTCAGTCCTGCTCCCCGAGCCTGTGCCTCTCTGTCCCCTGCCCAGAGGAAGGGGGAAGCCAGGGGCCCATTTGGGGGCCCAGCCCCCAATCCCACCCAGCAGAGGAAGCCAAGGTCGGGGCAGCTGTGATTGCTCCCTGGTCCTGGAGAGGAAACTGGTCGGTGGGGGGATGGGGTCGGAGACTGGGGAGGAAGGGGGCTGGCCTGCTATAGGGGGCGGAGGTGGATTTTCCACTCATGGAAGGCAGGAGGAAAGGGCAGAGGGTGGGGGCTTCCTTGGGAAGCTCAGGGATGAGTCACCAAGGGACAGGGGAGTGGAGGGTGGATAGGATATGGAGATCCGTCATACCAGAGAGGACTGTGGGGCAGCAGCACAGCAAAAATAGAAAACAGCCGATGCGGCAGCAAGAGGGGTCTGGGTTGGACACAGGGAAGACATGACCAGAGAGGTTCCCAGAGGGGTGTTAGCAAGCCTGCGAAGGGTTGCACGTGATGAAGACCTGCCCTACATGCTCTGTGCTGATGAAGGCAGGACAAGATGAAATTGACCAAGTGTAATGTGAGGGACTCAGATTAGACAACAGGAAGGACTTGGATTTGAGAAGCACCAGGTTCAAATTTCAGATCAACTTGCGGTTTTAGGAAGCAGCAGTGGACAGAGCACTGAGCCTGCCTAGGAGGTATGGGCTGTGGTTCACGCATTAACAGGACAGTTGGACCAGACGACCTCCAGGATCCTGTCCTGATTTCAAATTCTTAGAGCTCCCAGCTGAGAGTTGGACTGGGTCCTGGAGCAGGGAAGTTAGGATGGACCGCGGGCCTCCTCTCTGCCCCTCCCACCACCAAGCTTGTCATCGTAGAGAATAAGAGGACCTCCCACTGACCATATTGGTCCCTTAACTTTTGCTCCTTCAGCGGGTCCCTTGTCATTGGATGAGTGTCAACCAGAGCAGGAGCTCAATGTCTGTTAAATGGCATAGCCCTTGGGTGTTCCTTGGAGGAGAGCAAGAAAAAAACCAGGATGTAGGCCCTGTGCTGAGGAACCCACATTCAGGGCTCAGGGGGAGGCATGGCAGCAAAGAAGCTTGAACAGAGGCATTAGAGGTGGCCACGCCCCAAGTACTAAGTGGCACAGCATGGCGAGCAAGTACATTTTTATTGAATGAGTGGATGAAGAGTGAGCTAGGAGAAATTCGTAAGGTGAAACTGTGGGGATCCAATGGGCACACAAGGCATCTTGGTTAAGGAGGTTAGGGGCCGGTCTAGGACTTGCGTCAGGAGGAAGGACAGCCTCAGAGCATGCTCAGAGGTGGGAAGGGAAGGAGGAGAAAGCAGGCGAAGGCGGGTAAGTGGGGCTGCACGGTGGAGGTGGGGAAATAGAAGCACTGCGGGCTCTAAGCTAGTGAGGTCACCAAAAGAGTGAGGCTAATGCAGGGTAAGGTGGTGAAAAGGTGGCTTCTGTTTTCGAGTTTGTTTTTGTGGGGAGAATGTCTGTCTCTGTGCTCTGCTGTAGTGAGGGCTTGAAGGCTCAGGCGGGTGATGGGCTTAGAACTTTGAGCCTATGATCAGCTTAGGCATCAGAGATTTTGGTTTCCAGGCCATCTGCTTTATCTGAAGATTTTCAGCTGATGAAGAACTAGGAGGCTCAAACACTACCTTACCTGAGTCCAGGACGAGTGACTTGGAGAGTGTGCTCTTCTGTGGCAGGTGAGAGGGGCTGAGGTTGCACTGGGCTGGGATCTACTCTTAGTATCATTGGGGCTAGGCACCAGGAAGGCCTTCCTGATAACCCTGCAGTGAGAATAATAACAATAGCATTATTAGTCATAATAAGTGTATTAAGTGTTCATTATGTGCCAGGTAGTATATTATAATATTTTATAGATATTATTTTCTTAGTACCCACAATAATTGCATGTGGTAGGTTTTTTTTAATACCCATTTGCAGCTGGGGAAACTAATACTCAAAGAGGTTGAGTGACTTCCCTAAGGCCACACTAAGGAAGCAGTAAGGAAGCAGCAGAGCTGGGATCAGCGTTGGAGTCTGGTAAGCTCCAGACCCCCTTGTCTGTCTCTTTTTTTTGAGATGGAGTCTCACTCTTGTCGCCTAAGCTGGAGTGCAGTGGTGCAATCTCGGCTCACTGCAACCTCCATCTTCTGGGTTCAAGCGATTCTCCTGCCTCAACCTCCTGAGTAGCTGGGATTACAGGTGCCCGCCACCACGCCTGCCTAATCTTTGTATTTTTAGTAGAGATGGGGTTTCACCTTGTTGGCAAGGCTGGTCTCGAACCCTCAACCTCAGGTGATCTGCCTGTCTCAGCCTCCCAAAGTGCTGGGATTACAGGCATGAGCCACAGCGCCTGGGATCTTTTTCTATTTTTTGAAACACTTGCGCTCTGTTACCCAGGCTGGAGTGCAGTGGCATGATCTCAGCTCACTCACTGCAACCTTTGCCTCCCTGGTTCAAGCGATTCTCATACCTCAGCCTCCCGAGTAGCTGGGATTATAGGCACTCACCACCACCCCCAGCTAATTTTTCTACCTTTTGCAGAGATGAAGTTTCGCCATGTTGGCCAGGCTGATCTTGAACTCCTGGGCTCAAGCGATCCTCCCACCTTGGCCTCCCAAAGTGCTGGGATTATAGGGGTGAGCCACCGTGCCCACCAAGACCCCCTTCTCTTGACCATTATTGTATACTCTCCCTTGCTGGACCTGGAGAGAAAGAGGAAAACTCTGAGTCACTATATGAAACAATAACGTTGCTTCCCAGATCTTCCTCTCTGAAAGAAACTCCTTTT
Source organism: Nomascus leucogenys (assembly GCF_006542625.1). NCBI lineage: Eukaryota > Metazoa > Chordata > Mammalia > Primates > Hylobatidae > Nomascus > Nomascus leucogenys. The sequence continues at coordinate 2,277,422 of NW_022095769.1, forward strand.
TCTTTCTTCTCTGTTTACTCTGTAGACAGACAGATAGATGCCTCTGTAGACAGACAATCCAAATTTCCTCCATAGGCAGACAGTCCAAAGGCAAAAATGGTGCCTCCCCCATTAGACTGGGAGCTTCCTTTCCTCCTGACCCCAGACTCTTGAAGTGGCAGGGCATGCAAGGATGAGTGAATATCTGTTGAATGATGAGGGGCCTGAACTGAGGGATATGGCAGGGAAGATGCTAGAAGTCGAGGTGTGGAGGGAGCTGGAAGAGCTGATGAGATTTATGATCCTGGCTGATGAATCCTTTCCAGGATCAGGTCTGTCTAGGGCAGGATGGCCCAGGATCTCAGCGAGAAGGACCTGTTGAAGATGGAGGTGGAGCAGCTAAAGAAGGAAGTGAAAAACACAAGAATTCCGGTGAGCCTCCTCGCCCCATCCCTGCTCTTCCCTTCCTGTTCCTGATGAGCCCTGGGAAGGAGGAAGTGACCGAAATGGTGGTGGGACTGTTCCAGGGCCACAGAAGCAGTAGGAGGTACCTCTGGGATGGGGTAGGATGCAGAGAAAGGCTGGGGTTGACCCTGTGAGGGTGCCAGCCTCCCTGAGCACAGGAGAGAGCTTCAGGGCCTTGGAGAGTTCAGCGTGTCCAGCCCTGTGTCTGGGCTGGCTCTGGCCAAGCAGCCCATGAAGGTCAGGGTCAGTGTTGTGGGTCAGATCAAAGAACTCACACCCCTGAACACCTGTCTGTCCTCTGTGTCTTTCTCCTCTTTGGCCTCGGTCTCTGCTCTGCCCTGCCCAGAAACCTGTTTTTCCGGCACTGACCAAATCACGGATCCAGAGAAAGTAACAAGGACCTAAAACATTTTTCGTATTCTCGCAGATTTCCAAAGCGGGAAAGGAAATCAAGGAGTATGTGGAGGCCCAAGCAGGAAACGACCCTTTTCTCAAAGGCATCCCTGAGGACAAGAATCCCTTCAAGGAGAAAGGCGGCTGTCTGATAAGCTGATGGCACGGAGCCCCACCCTGAGTGTCTGTCCCTCTTCAGCCAAGCCCAAGTCTCCTGGACCCCCAGGGAGCCAGTGAACTGTCACCTTCTCTTCATCACAGAATGAGTAAAGATCCCTGAACAAATGCATTGTGAACCCATTCCCCACTCCCACCTTCAACTCTTTTCTCCCATTATTTCCTCCACCTGCTGAGTCTCTGCTGACCTTGCTGGGAACACTCTGAGGACAGTGTGGCTGGCTGAGCGGTTGGCCCCATGGGTGGTGGGGTGTGAGGAGCCTGCGATACCCTGAGACCCCAGAGGGCAGTCCTTAGGAAGCACTTACACCACCTTGGAACCCCTCCGTCTTTTCCCTCCACTCTCATCCTAAGAATAAAGCATTTCCATGCCAGAGTAGTTTGGGCTGGGGGCCAGGGTTGGGGGGTCCTGTCCCTCCATATCATGTCCTACCCTGTGGTCCTGTTCCTAGTCATTTAGATCACCCCAGATGGCCTGATGACAACAAGAGTTTGTGAAGTTATGATTTCATGATTTCTTTAATATTGTTGAGTAGTCTGTTAGTGCTGGGCACTATGGATGGAAGAGTGTGCAAGACGAACATGGCTCCTATTTTCATGGAATTTAGCGGAGAAGACATGAAACAATTTACAATTAAGTCCATAAATGCTACAATGGGGAGAGTCAAGGGCAGTGTAGGAACACACAGCCGAGAGACATTCAGGGCAATGAACAATGTCAATGTAAATGCCGTCGAGGGGTGCATAATGGGGGCTGGAAAAGCATGAGGCTAGAGAGGGAGATTGAGGTCAAGTCTTGACGGACCTTTCGGTGAACTCAGTTAGGAACTTTCTTCTTCATCCTAAGGGCAATAGGAAGCCTAGGACGGTATTTAAGCAGATTCTGGTTAGCAGAAGGGAGGCTGGATCCTGCTAAGGACTGGGAATGTAGTGATGGATCAGACCAATTCCTGGGCCTTGCCAGCAAGGAAAGGACTGAAAGAGCCGCAGACAAACCAGCACTCATGATACAATGCGCTCAGTGCAACATCAGAGAGGTCTGGGAGGGCTATGATGGAATCCCATAGGAGGGCTACCTAATCTTGCTGAAGGGATGCGTTGAGTCCTGGGAAGGAAGACAGGAAAGGCCTTTAGAAGGAGGTGATATCTGGAGCTGAGTTCTAAAGGGTTAAGTTGTCAATGGGTGGATGGATGGCACTTCTGGTGGGCCAGTATAAACAGAGGCATGATACGAGAAATGACCATGGTTTGAATGGGAGCACCAATCAGGTTGGAGTGGGAATGTCAAGAGGTCTAGATCCTTAGGATCTGCTGCTAGAGCGGGCTTGGAGGTGATTAGAGGGGTCTTGCTTGCTGAACTAAACAAACTTATTTGCTGGGAATGACTTGGTAATGTTAGAAGGAAATTTGCTTTTTTGGGGGAGAGGGTGACAAAATGTTGCTCTGTCACCCAGGTTGGATGCAGGGGCACAATCATGGCTCACTGCACCCTCTGCCTCCTGGGCTCAAGCAATCCTCCCACCTCAGCCTTCCAAGTAGCTGGAACTACAGGTGTGTGCCACCACACTTGGCTAATTTTTAAATTTTTTTGTAGAGGCAGGGTCTCACTATATTGCCAGGATGATCTCAAACTCCTGGCCTCAAGCGATCCTCCTGCCTCGGTCTCCCAAAGTGCTGGGATTATAGGCGTGAACTACCAAGCCTGGCTGGAAATTTGCTTTTTACAAGATTGAACAGGGAAAGAGTGAAGGCAGAACGGCAATTAAGGAGGTGATTTTTCCATCAGGGGTGAGGTGAGGAAGGCCTGAATTAGGGCAGTGGCCATAAGTCTCGGGGGCAGTAGGTAAGTTGATGAGTTCTTTGGGAAATAAAGTTTTCAGATCTTGACATTTCTTTGAGTTATGAGTGAGGGAGAATGAGTTGTCAAGGATGGTATCCAAGTTTCTGGCTTGTAGGGTTTACTAGATAGAAATGAAAGCAAGTCTCTGAAAACAAACCTAATCTAATAGTCATCCTACATACTACAGCTGCAGCCTCCCTTCCCCAGCTGATCACAGCCCAAATGCCAAGGGTGAGGTCACAGGGCCTCTGTGGTCAAAACCCAAGATCTCCAATTCCCAATTCCATCCTGACTCCATCTCACCATTCTGCAAGCTGGTGTCAATTCAACCACTCTCCATATACTCTGCTCAAGAGAAGGAAAAGATGAGGAATGAGAAAGAAAAAACATTAAAGACAGTAATTCTTCCTTCAAAAAAATGAGGAAAGGTAAATATTCCACAGGGCTCCAGCAGTAAGGAAGGAAAAAAAGATGGGAGCGCCAGTCATGCGGCCATCAGCCATGTGGCTACAGCTTCCTTCTTCCACCTGCCCAGTCCTTATTCTCCTGTCTTCATGCAGGCTGTCACTGGTTGGGGTTCTGGATCCAGAGCGGCAACTCTAACCTCTGTTCCTGAGGCTCTTCAACCCTTGGTGGAACTCTGATTAGAGTAGCAGTTTCTTCAGCCCACCGTTTCGCAGGGCACTGTGCCCCAGGTGTTCTCTGGTTCCTCCTGTACCTTTCCTGGCCACCCCAGGGTGTGGTAACAATCACAGGACTCCTTGAGTCTCAGGGTCGGTCATCAGCCTGATACTCTGACCCCTTTTTCTGCCTCTTCCTAATGCCACAGGGAGCCTCAAATGGCAGGTCAGAAATCTCAGCTTCTAAAGGGATTATGACATTGTGCCTTGTGGCTTCCTTCCCTCCCTTCTTTCTTTCCTTCCTTCCTTCCTTCCTTCGTTTCTTCTTTTTTTCTGAGACAGAGTTTTGCTCTTGTTGCCCAGGCTGGTGTACAATGGCCTGATCTTGGCTCACTGCAACCTCCACCTCCCGGGTTCAAGTGATTCTCCAGCCTCAGTCTTCCCAAGTAGCTGGGATAACAGGCATGCACCACCACGCCCGACTAATTTTGTATTTTTAGTAGAGATGGAGTTTCTCCACGTTGGTCAGGCTAGTCTTGAACTCCCGACTTCAGGTGATCCAACTGCCTTGGCCTCCCAACGTGCTGGGATTACAGGTGTGAGCCACTGCGCCCAGCGGGCAGCATTCCTTTCTTGCATGCCTAGACCTTCACACTGTTGATTAGGAGGACAAGAATGATCATTCTGAGAGTGGGTCATTGATGCCATCTGAGCCATCCTTTCCCTCCTCTAGCCTACAGATCCTTGAGTTTTTTAGCCATGAAGGGAAAACACTGTAAATTGTTTCTGGTTCCATTTATAGCACAGCCAGGAACCTTTCTGACATCACTTAGTCTTTGCAAAGTGGTGTCCACCTACATGGCACCACCCTCGGTCTTTACTAGAACAGGCTATCACTCTGTAAAGCCACTTGCTTCTAGATAACAGATACATGGTGAGATCAGCAAATCCTGTTGACAGTAGCCCCAACCTTATTTCTTTTTGTTTCTTTGGTAGTTTTATTTTGAAGAATTTTAGATTTACAGAGGCGTTGCAAAGTTAGTACAGAGAGTTGCCATATACCCTTAACCCAGCTTCCCCTGATGTTAACATCTTCATAACCATGGTACTTTTAAAATTAAAAAATTAACATTTGTTTAACACTGTTAACTGAACTCCAGACTTTATTTGGATTTTCCTAGTTTTTTCACTAATGCTATTTTTCTGTTCCAGGACCCACATTGCATTTAATGCCTTACTTCTTTTGCTAGGAAGAGCTTCTTGGTTGGATCTGGCCTGGTCTAGGACACCATAGCTGCCTAGAAGACATTGCATGAGTCCATAGATGGTGGTGTTGGCAGGGAATACAAACTCAATTCCTGAATAAGTGCCTATTCCAGTGAGGACAATTTTGTGCCCCTTCCATTGACCTGCCACCAGAGAACTGGATGGTTGCCTTGAGGTCTGGTACTGTATGAGGTGCTCAGGGTTTCACCGTTGCCAGCTCATCGGGCAGTAGTGGAGCTACGCTGGCCTTGATGAAGAGAAGTTCATGCTGTTCCACCCAGGCATAGCCTCTATTCCTGCTTCTCTGTTTGCTTTGTTTCATGAGCTCTAGACAGCCCCTTGGTCATCCTGTCTATGGCTTGTGAAAAGCCTCTTTTGCAGGGAGCTTTCTGGTAAACCTGTTTGTAACACGCATTTTCAGTTTCCAGGCTCACCCGAAGAGGTCCAGCCACAAAGCTCTCCCCAGATCTCCTTGTTTTCAATTCACTTGTGCTTCAAGATCTTGTTCACCTGACTCAAACCTTAATTGCTTCCCAATTCCTTTCTCTGCTGACTTTCAGGGCCATCCTCAGAAAGTCAGTTTCCAGAGAAAGGAGAATCACTCTGATCCAGCCACCCGACGTGATTAGGAACTGAATTGGGGAGGAAGGGTAAGAGTGGAGAGGAGATGAACTGGAGAGGTAGTGAAGAAGTAGAATTTTCAGGGCCTAGAGATTGATTGAATGTTGGAAGGATGGAGAAGAAATTATGAAGGATGACTTCCGGTTTCCTCTCTGGATGACTAGGTGAATGGTGGTGTCACCAGTTGGAAAGCCTTCCCCACCAGGTGATCCCACATGACTCCATAGGCTTCTCCTCCTCCCTTTGCACACCTGTTGAGAATCACTGAGAGGTAGTAGCTGATATAACAAAAGTGGGCAAGATTGACCAAGAGGACTGTGTGGATTGAGAGAAGAAGGGCCAAGAATAGAGTTTGGAGGAACTCCAGAAACTCAGGCTGGGGTGGGGGAAGAGGAGTGTGAAGAAGACCAAGCACAGAGGGTCAGACATGTGAGGCTGTCGGCAGAAACCACATAATTGAGATTCTAATGGTCTTGAGCAGTAAAAGGATGCCAAGCCAGGAAAAGGGAGTAAGCGGAAGGGAATGCTCTTGAACGCCTTGATTTCCTGGTCAAGTAACATGGAACTGAGTCATTCTCAGGTTTCCAATTCTGTATCACCCTCCTTCCACACTGCACCAGAGACTCCCAGGAAGGGATTCCTCAGCCTTAGAAGGCGGGGAGGGGGAACAGCTGACTGGCTAATGTGGCCTCAGCTCCTGGAGCTGGTAGCAGCTAGAAATCCTTCCTAGTAGGTTAGACAGCCCAGCCCCGCCCACCCTTGGGCCTTCCGGATCTTACCCATGAAGCCAGCAAGGAGTGAGGTGGGGACAGGGATTACCCCACCATGACCTCAGCACCTCTGGAAAAGTAAATCACAGCCTCTTGCCTCCCAACCCCACCCAATTCCCTACTTGACCTTAAGGCCTGGGGACAGAACCAGCTTTACGGGCCTTCGACCTCTGCTGTCACACAGGGTCCCCTGCTTAGAAGGGTGCATGCTAGGTTTAACACTCTGCTGTCCTCATCTTGAAATTCTTAATAATTTTTGAACAAGACCTACACATTTTCATTTTACACTGCACTCCACACATTCCATGGCTGATCCTGTGTAGGGAGACAGAGGCCCTGGTCTGATGGAGGAGGCAGGATATTCATGCAGGGGCAGAGTTGCAGGCAGGGTTTGAATTAAGCACCAAAAAGATCTTGCTCCCTGCCCTCCTCTCCCTCCTCCCTCATTTCCGACAGAAGCTGGGGTAGGAGAAGGGCAGGGAGGTGACTTTGGAGTAGTTACTCAACGTCCCCTTGGCCCCTCTGATTTTCTTATTCTCTACCAGACCACGGAAATGGGAGAGGTGGGGGACTCATCACCTGTAGCATCAGAGCTGAGGAAGCAAGGACCAGGGAAGCCGGGAGAGGAGAGAGAAGGAAGAAGAGCTGTGCACGCACGGCCTTGCTGCTCCCCTGCTCCTCCCCGGCAGCCCATCTAATCACGCTAATTCCTAAGCAAGCTAATTCCTGATGGAGCCAACCTCTAAAGCTCTCACATGTTCATCTGTTTATCGCTTTACTCCCTCTGCCTAGTCCTCACTTAAAGCTTGGTCACCTTTTACCCTGATGATTCCACAGTCTCCTGCAGAACTCCCCACCTTCCTAGCCCGGCTGCAGCCTACTCTGCCCTCGGCTGCTAGTGGGTTCTCTGTAGCTCCCTCGCTTAATACCCTTCTTCACTCGCCACTTCCTGTGAGACCAAATCTAGACTCCTGGGCACCAAAGCCACCAAGGCCCTTCCGCATGAGGGGCCCTTATTACCTCTGGGGCCTCAGCTCTGCCTCCTACTCACCCCCAACCCCTACCCTGGCCCCCTAGGCTCCATGCATCAATATAGAGCTTCTTTTATTCCTTGACCAGTTCATGCAGGGCTTGAAACACCCCCAGCCTGCTGCCACTTCTTCATCTAGCTAATCCAGATAGTAAGTCACAACTAGGTTTAAACATCACGTCAACCTTTCTCTGGCTTCTTGAGTCCCTAGAGACTTTGTGACTGAATGAAGAAGTAATGAAAAATTAGGGGGTTCAAAATTCAAGGGGTGTAAAAGGGTATACAGTGAACAGTCTCTTTCTCCTTTTCTCTCCCTGGTTTCATTCTTGGAGAAATCAATGTTCCAGTTTCTCATGCAGCCTTGCAGAGATATTTTATGCACACACAAGCCATATAAATGTTCTCCCATTTTTACACAAACGGTAGCACTCCCATGCTATTCCGAGCTTTCGTCTGGATTTCTTTTTTTACCTTACCTACACCTGTATTTTACTTACCTTTCATCCACATATACTCCCGAGCCTTGCTTTTCATTTTACAATGTACTTTAGTCTTTGATTTATTGGTCAAGATTTCAAGCTCCTTGAGGGCAGGGAGCAAGTCTTTTTTTTTTTTTTTTTTTTTTTTTGAGACAGTCTCACTCTGTCGCCCAGGCTGGAGTGCAATGGCAAGATCTTGGCTCACTGCAACCTCCGCCTCCCAGGTTCAAGTGATTCTCCTGCCTCAGCCTCCCGAGTAGCTGGGATTACTGGCATGCACCACCACACCCGGCTAATTTTTGTATTTTTAATAGTGATGGGGTTTCACCATGTTGGCCAGGCTAGTCTCGAACCCCTGACCTCAAGTGGCCCGCCAACCTCGGCCTCCCAAAGAGCTGGGCTAACAGGCTTGAGCCACTGCACCCGGCTAAGTCTTTTTTAAATTTTGTATTTCTAGCACCAAGAACATGGTAGGTGTTAAAAGACTGTGTGTGGGCCGGGCACAGTGGCTCATGCCTGTAATCCCACCACTTTCGGAGGCCAAGGCTGGCAGATCGCTTGAGCCCAGGAGCTCAAGACCAGCCTGGGCAACATAGCGAAATCCCATCTCTACAAAAAATACAAAACTTAGCCAGATGTGATGGCACATGCCTGTGGTCCTGGCTACTTGGGAGGCTGAGGTGGGAGGGTCACTTGAACCCAGGAGGTCAAGGCTGCAGTGAACCATGATTGCATCACTGCACTCCAGCTTGGGCACTGGAGTGAGATACTGTCTCAAAAAAAAAAAAAAAAAAAAAAAAAAAAAAAAAAAGACTGTATGTATTTTATAACTTACAGGCTTACACAGGGCACAGTGGTCTGCACCTGTAGTCCTAGCTGCTCAGGAGGCTGAGGCAGGAGGATCACCTGAACCCAGAAATTTGGGGCTACAGTGTGCTATGCCCCGGGCCCCTTCACCAGAATAAAACTGTTGGAAGAGGCTTTCAGACTGCTGTGAGGAGAAAGAGAGGTTCTTCCTACCCTACTGGGCATAGAAAGAGACGGAAATGTAGAGGAGGTCTCAGAGAAGCTGGAGCTAGGAGAAGAAGGCCAGCTGGGATGGTAGTGAGTGTCTAAGTGTTTTACCAATTATGGGTTCTAGAATCAAGTTAGTAGATTGCGACCAGTTTAAAAAAAATAAAATACATAGAAAATATCAGAGGCTGGGTGTGGTGGCTCACGCCTGTAATCCCAGCACTTTGGGAGGCTGAGACCAGCAGATCACCTGAGGTCGGGAGTTCAAGACCAGACTGGCCAACATGGTGAAACCCTGCCTCTACTAAAAATACAAAAATTAGCCAGGTGTGGTGACCCACACCTGTAGTCCCAGCTCTTGGAGAGGCTGAGGTAGGAGGATCATTTGATCACAACACTGCACTCCAGCCTGGGCAACAGAGTGAGACCTTGTCTTCAAAAGAAAAAAAAAAGGAAAGAAAAGAAAAAATATCAGAGTGTACTTTTATGTGTGTAAGGGTAAATATTATTTCTTTTTATTTATTTGAGACAGGGTCTTGCTGTGTCACCCAGGTTGGAGTGCAGTGGCCTGATCACAGCTTACTGCAGCTTTAACCTATGGGGCCCAAGTGATCCTCTTCCCTCAGCCTCCTGAGTCACCATGACTAGAGGAGCATGTGCCACCAAGCTCGGCTAATGTTTAAATTTTTTGTAAAGATGAGGTCTCACTACATTGCACAGGCTGGTCTCAAATTCCTGGGCTCAAGTGATCCTCCCACCTCAGCTCCCCCAAAGTGCTGGGATTATAGATACGAGCCATCAAGCCAAGCCAAATATTATTTTTGTTTAATTTACTATTTTTTTGGTTTGTTTTTAAAAGGTTAGTCAAGTGAAGCAGTGGGAGTGGAGTACATATTATTTCTTAAACCTTTATTTCAGTTTTGTGCATGTGTGTATGTGTACACTGGTTTCTGATGAAAAACAGATATCTTACTGAGGGTCTTAGTACAAACAAACAAAAAATGGTGAAAGCCATAGGAGAAATAATGAAAAAGCTCATGGTGAGTAAAGTCCGAAACTGGGAATAAGGATTCACAGACGAACCAAACCTCAGAGAGGAAGGCAGGGTACATTTTGTGGAGCCCAATCTCCATCTGAGCGCAGAAATCTTCCTACACTCACAACTGACAAAGAGCTTTGAGCCTCCCTGGAAGACTTCAGGCACCAGCAGCTCAGTATTTCTCAAGCCTGTTGAAACCAACTTTGCAAAGATTCTGACAGTGAGAGAAAACTGACATGGCCGACTCCATCTTGCTTCTAGCCTCGCAGACTGGCTGTCTTCAGCTCATTCCTGCACGTAGGCCAAGCTAAACATGGGAGGAATTTGGTTTATAGTTTAACTTGAAGGCAAGGATGGTAATAGTCCCTCCCCAAAACTAACCTCCTCCTTGCTCAGGGACCAAAAATGTAGGCGTAGTTTCTATAATCCTTTACTGTTCAGAGGTCATGTGGCCAGAGGTCACAAGATTTGTGATTTGTGCCCCCTGTAGATAACATCACTATTGTAAAACCTAGGCTTGGTCTTTTGAGATGCATTCTGGCAACTGACAGACCCCACCTAGATCAGTGATTCATGACTCAACCGGACCTGTGGCCCCCCCCAGAGGCAGATTCAGCACAGAAGGGCCATTTTCCACACCCCTATGATTTAATCCCTAATCAGTCAGCAGTGCCCATTCCCTAGCCCCTTGCTCATCAAATTGTTCATAAAAACCCCAACTTCTGAGTCTTCAGGGAGACTGATTTGAGTAATAACTCCATCTCCAGGCTGGGCGCGGTGGCTCATATCTGTAATCCCAGCACATTGGGAGGCCGAGGCGGGCAGATCACCTGAGGTCAGGAGTTCAAGACCAGCCTGGCCAACATGGCAAAACCCCATCTCTACTAAAAATACAAAAATTAGCCGGGTGTGGTGGTGCATGCCTGTAGTCCCAGCTACTTGGGAGGCTGAGGCAGGAGACCCCCTTGAACCCAGGAGGCAGAGATTGCAGTGAGCCAAGATCACACCACTGCACTCCAGCCTGGATGACAGAACAAGACTCTGTCTAAAAAAATAAAATAAAATAACTTCATTTCCCACATGGCAGACCTCGTGTCAATTGAACTCTTTCTTTAATGCAATGCTGAGGTCTTGGTGAACTGATTTGGTTTGTGCAGTGGGCAGGAAGAACCCCCTGGGTGATTACACTGTACTGCCAATGGACAGCTCAAGTTGTTAGAAAGTTCATCTTCTTTGCCCCTCTAACTTCCACCCATGACTTCTAATTTTCTGCCTCTGTTGTAATCCAGACTAGGAACAAATAGGCAAATAAACTAAGAAAGCTATCTTGTGACCTCTAAGTTTCATTTTCCTCCTGGTGTAAGTATTTGTGTTTCTCAAGTATCTGAGCTTCCATAGACTTCACTATTCTAGTTGTTTCTCTAGCAGTTACCATTCTTGACTATATTATGGATCAGATATAGATATAAAGACTTTTCATTTCTATTTTACTAATTCTCACAACACTGCTATGCAAAAGGTACTATTATTATCCTTTTGCATATGAGGCTCAGAACACTTAAATTGCTTACCCAAATTACCCAGCCAGTTAGTGGCAGGATGAAATTTACCAATGTCTTTGTGTGATACCTAGAATTGAGCTCAGTCCTCCAGATGTGGTTTGACTGGCCCAAAGTAGAAAATCTTTATCCTGACTTCCCCTTGGTGGACAAAGTTTTCTTTTATTTAAAATAGAGATGGGGTCTCACTATGTTGCCCAAGTTGGTCTCAAACTCCTGGCCTCAAGTGATCCTCCTGCCTCGGCCTCCCAAAGTGCTAGAATTGCAGGCATGTGCCACCTTGCCCAGCCTAACATTCTTATGTATGTCTCCAGGTGCACATATGCACATATTTCTGTGAATATATGGGCAAGAGTGAAATTGCTATATCATAAGGTCTAGCATTTCCAACTTTAGTTAATGTCAAACTGTTTTCCACCAATTTACACTCCTACGAAGGTTCACATTATTTCATATTCTTAACATCAGCATTGGCATTCTGGTGAGTGTGTAGTAGTATCTGATTGAGCTTTTAATTTGCATTTGCATGATGACTAATGATCTCTTGCACCTTTTCATATGTATATCAGTTATTTTCAGTTTCCTTTTTCAGTGAAGTGCCCATTCAAGCCTTTTGTTATTTTTCTATTAGATTGTCTTTTCTTATTGATTTTTAGGATTTTTCTTTTTTTTTTTTTAAACCCAAACTGACTATGTATTTTCCCTACTTTATTTTATTTTTGACACAGGATCTTGCTCTGTCACCAAAGCTAGAGTGCAGTGGTGCAATCATGGCTCACTGAAGCTTTGACCACAAGGGCTCAAGCCAAGTAGCTGGGACCACAGGTCTGCGCCATCACACTCAGCCAATTTGTGTATTTTTAGTAGAGATGGGTTTTTGCCATATTGCTCAGGCTGGTCTCCAACTCCTGGGCTCAAGTAATGCCTGCCTCAGCCTCCCAAAGTGTTGGGATTACAGGTGTGAGCCACCACTCCTGGCTGGATTTTTCTATTGTAATCTATATTTAAGTTATTTGTCAGTTATGCATTACAAATATCTTTTCCTGGCTGGGCAAGGTGGCTCACACCTGTAATCCCAGCACTTTGGGAGGCAGAGGTGGACAGATCGCTTGAGCTCAGGAGTTCGAGACCAGTCTGGGCAACATGGTGAAACCCTGTCTCTACTAAAGATACAAAAATTAGGCCGGGCGCAGTGGCTCATACCTGTAATCCCAACACTTTGGGAGGCCGAGGCGGGTGGATCACCTGAGGTCAGGAGTTCGAGACCAGCCTGGCCAACAAGCCAAAGCCCCATCTCTACTAAAAGTACAAAAATTAGCTGGAGGCCTCTAATCCCAACTACTCAGGAGGCTGAGGCAGGAGAACTGCTTGAACCTGGGAGGTTGAGGCTGCAGTGAGCTGAGATTGCACCACTGCACTTAAGCCTGGGGGATAAAGTGAGATTCTATCTCAAAACACAAAACAAACAAAAAAACCCAAATATCTTTTCCTATTCTGTGGCTGACCTTGTCATTTTATTACTGGGGTCTTTTGACAAGGAGAACATACAGTATCACATTAATATGGTGAAGTATATCAACATTTTAGAAACTTTTTTGTCTTTTTTGGGAAGACTTTCCTTACCTTGAGGTCGTGAAGATAGCCTCCTATGTTGTCTTCCAGAAACTTTATTGTTTTTTCTTCACATTGTAGTCTACAATTCACATGGAATGTATTTCTCTGTTTAATATAAGTTAGGGAGGAATTCGATTTCATATTTTTCCATATGGACACTCAATTGTCCCAGAACAATTTATCGAAAAGTAGGCCCTAGCTGGGCATGGTGGCACGTGCCTGCCATCCCAGCTACTTAGGAGGCTGAGGGGGGAGGATCATTTGAGTCCAGGAGTTCGAGGTTGCAGTAAGTTGTGATTGTACCACTGCACTCCAGCCTGGACAACAGAGCAACACCCTGTCAAAAAGAAGAAAAAAAGAGAAGGAGGAGGAGGAGAGGGGGAATGGGGAGTAGGAGGGGGAGGAGGAAGAGGAGGAGAAAAAAGAAAGAATGAAAGGAAAAGAAAGTTCTTTTACCCACTCCTCTGTTGTGCCACCTTTGTCATAAATCAATTGTCCAGATACTTGTGGGGCTGAATCTGGGTTCCCTGCTCTGTTGCATTGGCATGTTTTCCCATCCTTGCACCAGTACCGAACTACCTCAATTTCTATAGCTTGTAGTTGATAATAAGCTTTACGCTCTGGTGGAGCAAATCCTCCCACGTCTCATGGCTAGGATTTTTGAGGCTGGGATTGCTCATACACACAGATCCATTCAACCATTTAGGGAGAGTGTGGGGTGGGGTGGGGAGAATGGGTGCTCAGGGGAGAGGTGGGAGAGCAGCGCGAGGATCCTCTCTGTTTCCATGGTATCCTCCCAACGGGCGGGAACATATAACCACAGTGCCAATCACCCTGTGGGGAGATCATAAATGCGTCAGCGGACTCCCTTGTCACTTATCCTAGAGGGACAGGCACCTCTCAAAACCGAGATGCTGATCCAAAGAAGCTGCTTCACGCACGTCTCTCCCATACAATCCTAAACGTACGCCCTTTCCTGCAAAGCACGTGCGCCTGCTCGGCACCCTAAACACAGATCCTGGACAGATTTGCCCGGAGAGACGCGCTCAGTCCATCTGAGGACTCCCTTAAGATGCCCTGGCGGGCTGAAGAACCGGTCCCTTAGCCAAGGGACTGTTTTTCTTTTTCTTCTTTCTTTCTTTTCTCTTCCCCTCCCCTCCCCTCACCCTCTCTCTCTCTCTTTCTCCCCTCTTCTCTCTCTGTCTGTCTCTCTCTTTCTCCTTTCCTCTTTCACCAGCTACAGCATTTAAGGGACTGTTTTCTTTCTTTCTTTTTTTTAATCTCTTCTCTCTTTCACCAACTACAGCATCTAGGGACTGTTTTCTTTCTTTTCTTTCTTTTTTTTTTTTTGAGATGAAGTCTGTCTCTCAGGCACGACCTCGGCTCACTGCAACTTCCACTTCCCGGCTTCAAGCCATTCTCCTGCCTCAGCCTCCCCAGTAGCTGAGATTATAGGGGCGCGTCACCACGCCCGGCTAATTCTTGTATTTTTAGTTGAGACGAGGGTTCACCATGTTGGCCAGGCTGGTTTCGAACTCCTGACCTCAGGTGATCCGCCCACCTCGGCCTCCCAAAGTGCTAGGACTACAGGCGTGAGCCACCGCATACAGCCTAAGGGCCTGTTTTCTGACTGACAGACACAGACGACCTCACTGAGCACCGGACAACCAAGACAGACACACTAGGGTGAGGGCCAGACCCCAAAAACACACCCCTCTGGGGACCGCAGCCTCCTCGTTATTGTTCGTGACCAATTGGAGTCCCACAGGCGCCGTTTCCCCGCCCCTTGGTTCGGTCGAGCCACTTCGTTGGCGGCTCAGGCAGCAGTAACGGATCGCGCTTGCTCAGTAGCCAATAAGAAGCATGACGGCACCCTCGGCAACCTGGGACCTCCTAGACCGGCCGACCTAGCTATGCCCCACCCGAAGCAGCATCCTCCGGATCCTTTGGGTTCTTTCGGAAGTTGCCCTCCAGGGTGAAGTCGCGTTCGCTCTCCCATCAACACATTTATTTTTCTGCCCGACTCTCGCGCGTGCGCACTGACACCCCCAGGATGGCCCTGAAATGAAAACATCTTGAGAGAGGGGGAGGGACCCCAAGCCGCTGTAGGGCAGGCCAGTGGGGCTACCCACACAGCCCGAGGTGGCTGCTGCCGGAAGCGGTCCCCAAAACAGGAATTGTAGGACCAAAAGGTCTCGTGAGGTCCCACCGAGATTTGAACTCGGATCGCTGGATTCAAAGTCCAGAGTGCTAACCATTACACCATGGGACCCGCTAGCTGCTTAAGGCGTCCGCGAGTATCCTCAAGCTAGGAGGGCTCTAGGCGGCCTTTCTAGAACGGCGGCGGTGTCCGTGTTTGCCGGACTGAGCCCTGGGCCGGGGCCCCACGGGCGGCGCAGCGAGGGCTTCTGCGTCCTTCGCGTTCCAGGCGTTTCTGGTCCCGGGGACATCATGTCTTCCTGCGCTCCTCCCGGGGCTGGGAGGTCGGAAAGGCAGCAGGCTGGCGGGGTTGACGATGTGGGGCCGGACTGGGTCCGGGGAAAGCCTGCTCCAACCCCAGCTCCAGGGCAGGAGGCGCGGCGCGCGGAGCCTGGGTTGTTTATTTATTTATTTACGGGGGGAGTGCCTTAGAAAAGGTATTTTGGCCAAGCGGCAAGGGAAGCGGACCGGCATGTGGCGGATCAACGGTTCAAACCCCAGGCGCCCCCAGGGACGCGCGAACGGAGACTTTGAAATTGCGCCCCCAGCCTGACTGCGTCGGTGCGAGTCCTACTGTTTCACGTGGCTGGAGCTCACCAGAAAACCGTTCCAAACTTTCGCCTCCACTTGCGTGTGTGCCTAATTAAGAAGCACCAGGTGGGACTGCTGAGATAACACCCAGATACCCTTCCTTGCTGGGCCATTATCCTTAAGATTAAATCAGATCAGTGGAAAAGACACTCCCCTCTGGGCTCTCTCCCCCATTTTAGTGAGCGTGTATGTAAACGGATGTTTCTGCAGGTCAGTCTGGCTACATTAAATTTTTACACGCCATTTGACTCAGCAGTTTCACCTTTGAGACTTTAACCTACGGAAACACCAAGGCAAGTGCCAAGACGTATTTTCCAGGATGTTCTCAGCTGTGTTGTTTATCATAGTAAAAAACAGAAAATAAACGTCCAAGTGAAAATTGGTAATAACAATATCTACACAATAAATATTGTGCAAGAATTTGGGGAATAACTTATTGTAATGATATAAAAAGATATACAGGCCAAAACAAAAAAGCTGCTTGCCAATTATTATGTATAATAATAATAAAATCGATTTACCAATTAGTATGTATACATACCAATTAGTATGTATAACAATATGATAATAGTAGGTAAAATCTACTTACCAATTTGTATGTATAATAGTGTTGTACCAATTAGTGTGTATAATAATATGGTATACATTAATTATATATAACATAAATTATATATAAATAAAATACATCATTTAATATATACTAATAATAGCTAATTCATATATAATA
The DNA here is from genome assembly GCF_006542625.1 of Nomascus leucogenys. Classification (NCBI taxonomy): domain Eukaryota; kingdom Metazoa; phylum Chordata; class Mammalia; order Primates; family Hylobatidae; genus Nomascus; species Nomascus leucogenys. The sequence continues at coordinate 2,293,805 of NW_022095769.1, forward strand.
TATACTAACAATATATAGTAATATGTATAATATCCCATGACTTATAAACAAACTGGAAAGTTACACATGTGTGTAATGAACATTTACCATTTATTTGACGTGTGACATCTGACTTCCTTTCCTGAGGGCGCCAACACTGTGTGGATCTGGGTGACAGCCGCTGTGCCCCAAGGTAGATATACTCACTCTCCAGCAGTCAGAATGATATGTAGCTTGGCCAATTAGACTTAAAATCCAGAGACTGATGCCCAGAAATGGGCATTTTAGAACTCGTTCTACTGCTAGTGGTGGCTGTGACACCCAGTGTCCCAGGGGCAGTGGGGGCAGCCAGGCCATACCCACTGGCAGCAGAACTGGCATCCTAACCACATGGCCCAGGATCCTGACCTTGCCTGAGGTCCTGGCTGCCCAGTTCCCCTTGGGCTTTGCCCATCTTCCTGAGTTTGCTTTTCCAGCCTCTCTGGTGCTCTGAGCTATCTCACATCCCTCCAATAAGTCTCTTTTCTTGCTTAATGTACCCAGTCCTTTTCCGTCGCATGCAGTCAAGAGCATGGTAGCCTAAATCTGAAATGCTCTGTTGATGATTTATCTCTGAGTAGTAAATTTATAAGGACTTTTCTGTTTTTTCCATATTGCTTGATAAAAGAATAACTCTTGTATATTGTCAGAAGAAACAGTAAAGATTTTCCATTTTGGGAAACAAGCCAATCTCCCCTTAAGCTCCTATGGCTTAAGGGTGAGCTATTAAGGCTGAAGTTGAATGACTTCAGCATCTTTGGACCTCAGCTTTCCTGTTTATTTCTTCCATACGCGGGTTCTGTGAGCACCAGTGAGAGTGCATTGAAATTAATTTCTCAAAAGCTACTTTAGAAACCCTAAAGCGTCATGATGATATTCTTTGACAATGCATAGGAGATAGTTCCTTCTGTCCAGTGTGAGGGTAAAAATGACTCCACCCTCCTACTTCCACTTCTCCCTACTCCCATTCTCTAGCTGTTTCTTTTCTCTTTTCTTTTCTTTTCTTTTTTCATTTCTTTTCTTTTTTCTTTTCTTTTCTTTTTTCTTTTCTTTCTTCTTTCTTTTTTGAGATGGAATCTGGCTCTTTTGCCCAGGCTGCAGTGTAGTGGCATGATCTCGGCTCACTGCAACCTCTGCCTCCCAGGTTCAATCGATTCTCCTGCCTCAGCCTCTCGAGTAATTGGAACTACAGTGCACCACCACCACGCCCAGCTAATTTTTGTGTTTTTAGTAGAGGCGGAGTTTCGCCATGTTGGCCAGGCTGGTCTCAAACTCCTGGCCTCAAGTAATCCACCTGCCTCTGCCTCTCAAAGTGCTGGGATTACAGGCCTGAGCCACTGTGCCTGGCCACATTTACTAATTTTTTAATGATAAGAGAGAAAAGGGAGACAGGATGTAATCTTCCTTCCCCAGAATAACTAGTTTCCATTAACATAAAGCCACAGTTCATGACATTGTAAAGATGGCAACCCATGGCATCTTTGAGAACAGACCCAGCCTCCCCAAGTGGCTCCTGAAGCATGGGAGAGTCCTAGGTTCTGCTAGAGGTGGGGTCAGTGTGGCTTCAGCCCTGGCACTGAGACTGAGGGCTGAATCAGGCAGAGGGGGAGAACAGTGAGGCCAGGGATTAGGAAGGACCTGAAGGAAGGCTGGGTGCAGTGGCTACCAGCACTTTGGGAGGTCAAGGTGAGTGGATCACCCGAGGTCGGGAGTTCCAGACCAGCCTGACCAACATGGAGAAACCCCGTCTCTACTAAAAATACAAAATTAGCCAGGTGTATTGGCATGTGCCTGTAACCCCAGCTACTCAGGAGGCCGAGGAAGGAGAATTGCTTGAACCCAGGAGGCGGAGATTGCAGTGAGCTGAGATTGTGCCATTGCACTCCAGCCTGGGCAACAAGAGTGAAACTCTGTCTCAAAAAAACAAAAACAAAAAAAACCCTGAAGGTGAGGATTAGGGACTTCAAGTTTTTGTAAGCCTGTAAATATATAGTGGATGGAATAACAGGTGCTTTGAGTAGTTAAATGGAAAGTATTCCTGTTCACTATCGTAGCCATGTTCAGTCCATTTCCTTTGTCCATTCTGAAGCTTCTCACAGTTAGCTGGGATAGAATCTGTCTTGCTCTGTGTCCTCATCACCTAGCTTAGGTGATACCTGCCACGAATCCCCTACTTTACCATGGGATCCCCGGCTGAGCCAGACAAGCTGCCAGCACCTCCTTGTGCAGCGTGAGGAAGGATGCCCTGAATCTCTGGGCTTGCCCCTTCAGCCCCAAGCCCTATTACCCAGAAGGGTCTGGCATTCCTGAACAAAATACAAAATGAGGCTGGGTGCGGTGGCTCATGCCTGTAATCCCAGCACTTTGGGAGGCCAAGGTGGGTGGATCACCTGAGGTCGGGAGTTCCAGACCAGCCTGACAACATGGAGAAACCCCATCTCCACTAAAAATATAAAATTAGCTGGGCATGGTGGCGCATGCCTGTAATCCCAGCCACTTGGGAGGCTGAGGCAGGAGAATCGCTTGAACCTGGGAGGCAGAGGTTGCAATGAGCCAAGATTGTGCCATTGCACTCCAGCCTGGGCAAAAAGAGCAAAACTCCGTCTAAAAAAATAAATAAATAAAACCCAACAAATATACATGTATATGAATATGAATATTCCTTTTCTCTTTTCTTGTGTAGAGACAGAGTCTTGCTATGTTGCCCAGGCTAGTCTTGAACTCCTGGGCTCAAGTGATCCTCCTGCCTTGGCCTTCCAAAGTGACAAGATTACACATGTGAGCAACTGACCCCAGCACATATTCTTTTTCTTAAAAAAGAAAAAATCAAAACACTGTTCTGCACCTTGTTTTATTAGCACCATATGTTGCATATGTTGAAGATTGTTCAATAACAGAATATATAAAATCTATCTCATTTTTAAAAATAGAGACAGGAATCTTGCTATGTTGCCCAGGCTCGTCTTGCATCCCTGGCCTTAAGTGATCCTCCTGCCTTGGCTTCCCAAAGTGCTGGATTACATCAATGAGCCCCTGCCCCCAGCCTTGTCCCTTTAAATGATATGTAATTGAATTATTATTTATATAATGGAAAATGCACAAATCATAACTGGAGAAACCAATACTTTGTTTTTAAACAAATGTATACACCTGTGTGACCATCACCTAGATCAAGATATAAAGCATTTCTATCACCCCAGAAAGTTCTCTGGTACTCTTTTCAAGCCATTACCTCCTACCTCCCTGGAATCACTATACTGGTTTCTATTACCATAAATTACTTTTGCCTGCTCTTAAATTTTACATACATGAAATTCACTTATCTGTAGTGTATTTTATGTCTGGTTTCTTTTGCCAGACACAAAATCAATCAACAAAATTAAATCAATAATTTTGAAGGCCGGGCGCGGTGGCTTACGCCTGTAATCCCAGCACTTTGGGAGGCCGAGGCGGGCAGATCACAAGATCAGGAGTTTGAGACCAGCCTGGCCAATATGGTAAAACCAAGTCTCCAGTAAAAATACAAAAGAAAATAGCTGGGCGTGGTGGTGCATGCCTGTAATCCCAGCTACTCGGGAGGCTGAGGCAGGAGAATTGCTTGAACCCGGGAGGCAGAGGTTGCAGTGAGCCAAGATAGCACCACTGCACTCCAGCCTGGGAGACAGAGTGAGACTCCATTTCAAAAAAATAAATAAATAACAATTTTGAGACTCATCCTTGTCATTTTATATATCAGTAGTACATTCTTTCATTGCTGAGTAGTATTGCATTGTATGACTATTCCACGATTTGTTGATCCATTCTCTAGTTGATGGACATTTGAGTTGTTTACAGTTTGGGGCTAGTATAAATAAATCTGCTATGACCACTCTTGTACAACTCTTTTTTGGTCTTGGGTATAAACCTAAGAACAGAATTGCTGGGCTATAGGCTATGTGTATACTTAAGTTTATTAGGAACTGCTAAACAGTTTTCCAAGGTTCTTGTACTATTTTATACTTCCACCAGCGGTGTATGGGAGAGTTCCAGTTCTACATCTTTGTTGATAGGTGGCATTGTTAGTCTCTTCAATTTAAACCATTCTGGTGGGTGTATAGTGATCTCTTTTTATGGTTTTAATTTGTATTTCCCTGATGGTTATGATGTTGAACATCTATTTTACATGCTTACTAGCTGTTTAGATATGTTCTTTTCTAAGTGCTGTTTCAAGTATTTTGTTCATTAAGAAAATGTTTTTCCCAGCCTGGGCAACATGGCAAGACCCCATCTCTACAAAAAATTAAAAAATTAGCTGGGCTGGTTGTGCCACTGCACTCCAGCCTGGGCAACAGAGCAAGACCCTGTCTCACAAAAAAAAATTTCTTATTAATTTACAGGAATTCTTTATATATCCTGATATGAATCCTTTATCAAACATATGTATGTTGAACATTTTCTCCCAGTCTGTGGCTTGCCTTTTCACTTTCTTTTTTTCTTTTTCCTTTTTTTTTTTTTTTAAGACAGAATCTCACTCTGTCACCCAGGCTGGAGTGCAGTGGCACAATCTCTGCAACCTCTGACTCCTGGGTTCAAGTAAGTCTCATTCCTCAGCCTCCTGAGTAGCTGGGATTCTAGGTGCTTACCAGCATGGCTGGCTAATGTTTGTATTTTTAGTAGAGATGGGGTTTCACCATGTTGGCCAGTTTGGTCTCGAACTCCTAACCTCAAGTGATCTGCCCACCTCAGCCTCCCAAAGTGCTGGGATTACAGGTGCAAGCCACTGTGGCCAGCTGCCTTTTCACTTTCTTAATAGTGTCTATATTAGCCCGTTTGCACACTGCTGATAAAGACATACCTGAGACTGGGAAGAAAAAGAGGTTTACAGTTCCACGTGGCTGTGGAGATCTCACAATAATGACAGAAGGTGAAAGGCATGTCTTACATGGCGGCAGACAAGAGAAGAGAGCTTGTGCAGGGAACTCCCCTTTTTAAAACCATCAGATCTCATGAGACTTATTCACTATCATGAGAACAGCACAGAAAGAGCTGCCTTCATGATTCAGTTACCTCCCACTGGGTCCCTCCCACAACATGTGGAAATTCAAGATGAGATTTGGGTGGGGACACAGCCAAACCATATCATTCTGCCCCGGTCCCTCCCAAATCTCATGTCCTCACATTTCAAAACCATTCATGCCTCCCCAACAGTCCCCCAAAGTCTTAACTCATTTCAGCATTAACTGAAAAGTCAACAGTCCAATGTCTCATCCGAGACAAAGCAAGTCCCTTCTGCCTATGAGCCTGTAAAATCAAAAGCAGATACAATGGGGGTACAGGCATTGGGTAAATACAGCTGTTTCAAATGGGAAAAAATGGCCAAAACAAAGGGGCTACAGGCCCCATGCAAGTCCGAAATTCAGTGAGGCAGTCAAATCTTAAAGCTCCAAAATGATCTCCTTTGACTCCGTGTCTCACATCCAGGTCACACTGATGTAGAAGGTGGGTTCCTATGGTCTTGGGCAGCACCCCCCTGTGGCTTTGCAGGGTACAGCCTCCCTCCTGGCTGCTTTCACAGGCTGGCATTGAGTGTCTACAGCTTTTTCAGGTGCACAGTGCAAGCTGTTGGTGGATCTACCTTTCTGGGCTCTGGAGAATGGTGGCCCTCTTCTCACAGCTCCACTAGGTGGTGCCCAGTAGGGACTCTGTGTGGAGGCTCTGACCCCACATTTCCCTTCCTCACTGCCCTAGCAGAGGTTCTCCATGAGGGCCCCACTCCTGGAGCAAACTTCTGCCTGGGCATCCAGACATTTCCATACATCCTCTGAAATCTAGGTGGAGGTTCCCAAATCTCAATTTTTGACTTCTGTGCACCTGCAGGCTCGACACCATGTGGAAGCTGCCAAGGCTTGGGGCTTACACCCTCTGAAGCTACAGTCCAAGCTCTATGTTGGCCCCTTTCAGCCTCAGCTGGAGCAGCTGGGATGCAGGGCACCAAATCCCTAGGGTGCACTCAGCACAAGGACCCTGGGCCAGGCCAACGAAACCATATTTTCCTCTTAGGCCTCCAGGCCTGTGATGGGAGGGGCTGCTGTGAAGACCTCTGACATGCCCTGGAGACATTTTCCCCATTGTCTTGGTGATTAACATTCGCCTCCTCATTACTTATGCAAATTTCTGCAGCTGGCTTGAATTTCTCCTCAGAAAATGGGATTTTCTTTTCTTTTTTTCTTTTTTTTTTTTTTTTTGAGATGGTGTTTTGCTCAGTCACCCAGGCTGGAGTGCAGTGGTGCAATCTTGGCTCACTGCAACCTCCGCCTTCTGGGTTCAAGTGATTCTCCTGCCTCAGCCTCCTGAGTAGCTGGGATTACAGGCACACAACACCATGCCTGGCTAATTTTTGTATTTTTAGTAGAGACAGAGTTTCACCATGTTGGACAGGCTGGTCTCAAACTCCTGTCCTCAAGTGATCTGCCTGCCTCAGCCTCCCAAAGTGTTGGGATTACAGGTGTGAGACCAGATAGATTTGAGAAAGTTTTGAAGACTGAAAGCCACCATGCCCAGCCGGGATTTTCTTTTCTATTGTGTTGTCAGGCTGTGAATTTTCCAAACTTTTGTGCTGTTTCCCTTTTAAAACTGAATGCCTTTAACAGCACCCAAGTCACCTCCTGAATGTTTTGAGGCTTAGAAATTTCTTTCACCAGATACCCTAAATCATCTCTCTCAAGTTCAAAGTTCCACAAATCTCTAGGGCAGGGGTAAAATGCTGCCAGTCTCTTTGCTAAAACATAGCAAGAGTCACCCTTGCTCCAGTTCCCAACAAGTTCCTCATCCCTATCTGAGACCACCTCAGCCTGGATTTCATTGTCCATGTCATTATCAGCATTTTGGTTGAATCCAATCAACAAGTCTCTAGGGAGTTCCAAACTTTATCACATTGTCCCGTCTTCTTCTGAGCCTTCCAAACTGTTCTACCCTTTGCCTGTTACCCAGTTCCAAAGTCACTTCCACATTTTTGAGTATCTTTTCAGCAGCACCTCACTCTCAATACCAATGATGGCAGTGGCTGCTGCCATCCTGCCAGCTGCATCAGGGAGGCATGGCTGGGGCTGCACACTCCATGGAGCCAGTGGGAGCCCTGCCCCTTCTGAGTTGGGACGGGGGTGCCCCATGCCACTGCAGCTGCCCAAACTGTAGCTGCAGACCCAGCCCTCCTGCTCTACAGAGCAGGCAGAAGCCTCACCCTCCTGGGGCTATGCAAACTGCAGCTATGGATCTGAGCCTCCCTGTGCTCTTGGGGGAGCTAGGTGCAGGCAAAATTGCCCTCCTGGGTGCAGCAGCAGCCACCAGACCCGCAACTGCAGACCTGGGCCTCCCACTCCATGAAGCAAGCAGGAGCCAGGGACAAGCGGGAGGCCTGCCTCTTTCGAGTTAGTGGGGTAGGAGCTCCCAGGTGCAGCTGCGGCTGCCCTCCCAGGTGCAGGACCCAGGCATCTCTGCACCCTGCACCCTCAGGTGCCCCGGAAATGACCCCACCCCCCCAGCCCATCCCTGCAGGCTCAGAGGTGTCTGCTCCCACTGCCTGGAATGTCTCCACTCCTGGCACACACTCTCATCTCAGAGCAGGGTTAAGGCCAAGCCCCAGAGCCATAAATGGTAGCAGGAGGCAGAAAGTCCTGGGAAGAAGTGGGTGGGGTCCCTAGTAAGGCCCCACCGTCAGGCCAAGGAGGGCCTGAGGGCTGGGGGCTGGGCTGCCAGTCCCACAGACTGGAGTGGGGACTTGTGGTACCTCTTCCAGCCTGCCCATGGCTGCCCATGGACCAATCGGCATGCACTTCCTCCTCTTTGAGGTCCATAAAAGCCCTGGGCTCAGCCAGAGCAGGCAGAGGATGGTCAGAGGACAAAGAGGGCAGGGAGACATGGCAGGACAGGACGAACAGCTGCAGAGAGGAGGAGTACCATCTACTCCAGCTCTAGAGAGGAGTACCATCTATGGGACAGGATGACCAGCTGCAGAGAGGAGTACCCTCTCTACTGAGAGCTTCAGAGACCTACCGAGACACCTGAATGACTTGGCTGAGGAGAGGAACCATCCTCTCCAGGGCCTCCTCTGCTAAGAGCTAAACACTTGACTGGATTACCTGCCTACAGAGAGGAGGAGGTACCCACTCCTCTGAGCTGTCCTAACACTAAATAAAACTCTTCGTCACCCTTTACTTGTCTGCATACCTCATTCTTCCAGATGCAGGACAAGAACTCGGGCAAAGGCACTGTGGCTACAGAGATTTCCAGCCAGAAAAATTGGCCCCCAGTAACACCAACTTTCTGTATTAGTCCATTTTCATGCTGCTGATAACGATGTACCTGAGACTGGGAAGAAAAAGAAGTTTAATGAACTTACGTTTCCTTGTGGCTGGGGAGGCCTCACAATCATGGCAGAAGGCAAAAGGCATGTCTCACATGGTGGCAGACAAGAAGAGAGCTTGTGCAGGGAAACTCCCCTTTTATTTATTTACTTATTTATTTATTTGAGACAGAGTCTCGCTTTGTCACCCAGGCTGGAGTGAAGTGGCATGATCTCAGCTCACTGCAGCCTCCACCTCCTGGGTTCAAGCAATTCTCCTGCCTCAGCCTCCCAAGTAGCTGGGATTACAGGCATGCACCACCACACCCGGCTCACTTTTGTGTTTTTAGTAGAGACAGGGTTTCACCATGTTGGCCAGGCTGGTCTTGAACTCCTGACCTCAGGTTATCAGCCTGCCTTGGCTTCCAAATTGCTGGGATTACAGGCATGAGCCACTGCACTCAGCTGGAACTCCCCTTTTTAAAACCGTCAGATCTTGTGAGACTTATTCACTGTCACAGAACAGCATGGGAAAGACCTGCCTCCATGATTCAATTACTTCCCACCAGGTCCCTCCCACAACACGTGGAAATCAAGATGAGATTTGGGTGGGGACACAGCCAAACCATATCAATGTCTTTTGATGAGCAGAAGGTTTTAATTTTGATAGATAAAGTCAAATGTACCTTTTTTTTTCTTTTATGATGAATGCCTTTTGTGTCCTTTGCATGTGGAGAGCTGGGATCTTTACAAGCACAATGGGATAGGAGAGAGGCATATGCAGTTACATAGATTACTCAATTACATGAGGAATATCTTGATAATCCCTTGGTAAAATTTAAAGATGAGGGAATTAGAATTTATATTCTAATTTGAATATAACTTGAATTGAACTTGTTTGAAACTGAAGACATAAAGGAAGCAGGAGCATCCAAACAAAGGAATAAGAAAAAGAAGAGCTGTGTGTTAACTTGAATCCTCTGTCAAGACAGATGCAGGGTTGAGTGGAAGAGGTAGGGTGGAGAGCAGGCACCTCTTCAAAATTGAATGATCCTGAAATTGGTGCTGGTGTCTGGAACACAGACTATGTGCCTATCAGGACTGTGGAATTATGGGAAATGGTAGGAAAAAATTGGAATGCTGGCAGGAGTTAGTGATTTCATGCAGTCTTCAGGTCCTATAAGAGACATCTTTTAGGCTGAAGGTGCCCTGTTTTAAGTTTTCAGTTTTGCTTAGAGTGGCTTGCAATCCAAGTTTACTGGAAATCCTACAACTTGGAGTGTTACAGGGCTGGAAAAGCTGAATTCTGTACCCCAAGTGAAAGTTAGCATCCAGAGACAGAGGACTTAGCAGGACACTGATTTGGGCGAGACCAGCTTGCTGCATCACAATGCTTTAAATATTTTCTGCCCACAAAGAGGAAAAACTGGGGCAAAGAGCAGATTATAGATGGTCCCTCTGTACTAGAGACACTATTGTGAATAGTCTCAAGGCAGAAGCCGTTTAACTGAGCGCCAGAGGCCTGGGTGGTGGCCTGTGGTTACAAGAATAGGTTCCCCAGTCTCAAAGATATGTCTAGACAAGATGTCTGGAAGTGACTGGAAGTGACAGGAAACCTGTAAGTTTTAAGGAACTGCCAATCAGATTTCATTGGCAATTCAGTTTCCTTAAAACCCTGACTGTTAACAGCTAATGAGTTTTTACTCCTACGGCCATGCCCACACCTGTGAACACCACTAACAGGAAGTGGGCAGTTAAAGCTCTGTGTAGGTTTCAGAAAGGTCAACCTGCCCACTCCCCATCAGATGTGGATCTGGAAGGTAAAGGACAGGGGCGCTTCTCCTAGAGCAGGCTCGTTCAATCTGTGGCCCAGGACAGCTTTGAATGCGGGCCAACACAAATTTGTAAACCTTCTTAAACCATTATGAGATTTTTGGCCAGGTGTGGTGGCACACGCCTGTAATCCCAGCATTTTGGAAGGCCTAGGCGGGCGGATCACAAGGTCAAGAGATCAAGACCATCCTGGCCAACCTGGTGAAACCCCGTCTCTACTAAAAATACAAAAAAAAAAAAAATTAGCCAGGCATGGTGGCCCACGCCTGTAGTTCCAGCTACTCGGAAGGCTGAGGCAGGAGAATTGTTGGAACCCGGGAGGCAGAGGTTGCAGTGAGTCAAGATAGCACCACCGCACTCCAGCCTGAGTGACAGAACAAGACTCCCATCTCAAAAAAAAAAAAAAAAAAATCAAAAACCTTCCTAAGAGTGGAGAAGAAGCCAGCTGACCTCAGACCCAATTTCTACTTCAGCCGCAGGAAATAGACACACCTATGCAGGCAAGAAAAAGACCAGTAGCCCAGTAGCCAATAAGATCCGTCCTCTCCAAAAGCACAGCAGCAAATTTCCTTTCCTGGGTTAAGCGGGTGGGGAAGTAAAGGAAACAGAGAGGGCAGGCTTGAGCGCCCCCTGGAGGCCCATGCAATTATTTGGCTATTTGTACCCAGCTTTCCTGAAATTTGGAGTTTAGCAGAAAATATCAGGGGGATACTCAGTGTCCTGGAAGGATAGCTTTGTCATTGGTTTGGTCCAGGCTCTTTGGTTGTGTCTGAAACTCAAGGCTGGAGGAAAGCCTATGTGGCTGGTATTGTCTGTGACCTGATTTTTGCTTCCAAACTACCCAAAGGAGAAAACCTTTTATTTATGTATGCCTTTCTGTTTTGGAAACAGGCAGTTGTACAGCATGGTTGTATTATTTAGGACACTTTGTTTATGAGTAACAGGAACCAACTCAAATTAGGTTAAGCAAACCAGGCGTGGTGGCTCAAGCCTGTAATCCCAGCATTTTGGGAGGCTGAGGTGGGAGGATTGCTTGAGCCCAGGTATTTGAGACCAGCCTGCCAACATGGTGAAACCCCATCTCTACAAAAAATACTAAAATTAGCTGGGCATGGTGATGCATGCCTGTAGTCTCAGCTACTCGGGTGGCTGAAGTACAAGAATCACTTGCATCTGAGATCTCACCATTGCACCTGGGCAACAGAGTGAGACTCCATCTCTAAAGTTTAAAAAAAAAGAGTACACACGAAAACCAACATCCTTATGTGTAAGTATTTAAAGCTATAAAAAATGAAGCTAGCAAACTGTTTAATGTTCTATCCTCTTACCTTGACAAAGATGTCATTATAGTGGCAAAATTAAAAAGAATTGTAAAGTGGTGGTGGTTTTGTTTGTTTGGACGGTTTTTTCTTTTTTTGAATATGTTTTTCTCTGTTGCCCAGGCTGGAGTGCAGTGGCATGATCTCACCTCACTGCAACCTCTGCCTCCCATGTTCAAGCGATTCTCATGCCTCAGCTTCCCGAGTAGCTGGGATTATAGGCACACGCCACATGCTCAGCTAATTTTTTGTATTTTTAGTAGAGTTAGAGTTTCCCCATGTTGGCCAGGCTGGTTTCCAACTCCTGACCTCAGGTGATCAGCCCGCCTCAGCCTCCCAAACTGCTGGGATTACAGGCGTGAGCCACCGCACTGAGCCATTTGTTCTTACTCACCCAAACATCAACAATCCATCAACTGAACACCAAGGTATGTATAATAATAATAATTAAATTGGCTGGGCACAGTGGCTCATTCCTGTAATCCCAGCACTTTGAGAGGCTGAGGTGGGTGGATCACCTGAGGTCGGTAGTTTGAGACCAGCCTCACCAACATGGAGAAACCCTGTCTCCACTAAAAATACAAAATTAGCCAGGTGTGGTGGCACATGCCTGTAATCCCAGCTACTCAGGAGGCTGAGGCAGGAGAATCACTTGAACATGGGAGACAGAGGTTGCAGTGAGCTGAGATCACACCATTGCACTCCAGCCTGGGCGACAAAAGCAAAACTCTGTCCCAAAATAATAATAATAATAAACAAATAAATAAATTCCATTGCTTTGATATGTTGCCTACTCTTTGTTATTCAAAAAAACCACCACTTGACTGGGCGCAGTGGCTCACGGCTATAATTCCAGCACTTTGGGAGGCCAACGTAGGCAGATCACTTGAGATCAGGAGTTCAAGATGAGCCTGGCCAATATGGTGAAACTTCGTTTCTATGAAAAATACAAAAATTAGCTGGGCATGGTAGTGGGTGCCTGTAATCCCAGCTACTAGAGAGACTGAGGCATAAGAATTGCTTGAACTTGGGAGGCGGATGTTGCAGTGAGCCAAGATCACAACACTGCACTCCAGCCTGGGCAACAGAGTGAGACTCTGTCTCAAAAACAAACAAACAAAAAACAAAGACACATACACATATATATATATAATTCGTAAATTATCATGTATTTATCCCACATAATTGAATTTTCTTGCTTTTATTTCAACAAAATCACTAATTATGCTTTTATAATCAAGATTGTTCACATAATTTGTACTCTAAGAACAGTTTTAAGTAAAGCAGCAAACTACAGCCAAGGGCTAAATGCAGCCCATGGCTTGTTTTTGAATGGCCCCTTAAGCATTCAGTATGGCTTTTACAGTTTTAAAGAGTTGTCTTTTTAAAAGAATATGTAACAGAGACCTTATGTGGATTACAAAACCTAAGATATTTACTATCTAGTCCTTTACAAAAACGTTTGCTGATCCTTAATCTAAAGCAACGCTACTCAAAGTGTGCTCTGAGGACTGGTCTGGGAGCTCTTTGTTATCAACCTGCAATGAGATAAGGAGTTTGTGTCAGAATTCCTAAGCACACGGTTTTAGTTGATCTGACATTTTTTCATGGCAAGACTTTACTTTTTTTTTTTTTACTTAAAAAAAGTTTTAAATATAGAGACAGGGTCTCACTATGTTGCCAATGCTGGTCTTGAACTCCTGGGCTTAAGTGATCCTCCTGCCTCTGCCTCCCAAAGTCCTGGGATTACAGGCATGACCCACTGTGCCTGACCAACACTTTTTTTTCTTTCTTTTTTTCTGAGACAGGGTCTCACTCTGTTGCCCAGGCTGCTGGAGAGCCGTGGCATGATCACAGCTCACTGCAACCTCTGCCTCCGGGTTCAAGCCATTCTCCTGTCTCAGCCTCCCAAGTCGCTGGGGATTACAAGTATGTGCTACCACACCCGACCAATTTTTGTATTTTTAGTAGAGACAGGGTTTTAACCATGTTGGCCGGGCTGGTCTCAAACTCCTGAATTCAAATGATCCACCCACCTCAGCCTCCCAAAGTGCTGGGATTACAGGAGTGAGCCACTGTGTCCAGCAGAATCTAGCAAATTTTAAAATATGTCTTTTCCTTTTACCTAAGCATATTGCAGCCAAAATCCTATCAGTACTCCAAAGCGCTGTCCACAAACTTTCGTTGCATTTGGGTGCAATTGTCTTTTGGTGACACAAGGCAAGAGATGTGGAGAAGTATTTCCCTGGGGCCTGAATAGTATTAGTCCCAAGAGTGGATGTTTAGGGTTACCAGTCATGCTGTACTAGTGCCAAGCACTGGATCCTAAGTGACAGAGATTCCCTGGGCTTTGTCAGTAAATGCACGTTTGTGACATGCAAGGTACTCTAGAGCACAAGGTCCAGGTAGGTGCTCTTCTTGTTTGGATCTAAGGGGAGTCATATGGGACTGTGTTGGGATGGGAGAACGCAATGTTGTTTTCCTATATAGCTATGCTTGTTTATCTTATTTTTTCTTCCAATCAAAGGCTTCCTATGTTCGTCTTTTTTTTTTCACTAGAGATGGGGTCTCACTATGTTGCCCAGGCTGGCCTCAAACTCCTGAAGCTTAAGCAAGTTTCCTGCCATGGCTTCCAAAAGTGCTGGGATTACAGGTGTGAACCACCGTACCCGGCCTATAGCTATGTTAGTATACAAAAAAAGCTATAGCAATATAATCTTTATGACATACAATGAATGAGGTATGTGCTCAGTTCTGTTTTGGGAGAATAAAAAATGACTGCTAGTCTCTATCTGTACTTCAGAAATGCTGAATTAAACAAAGTTAAAGAGATTTCCTTACCTCAGGTCTTCTCAGAGCCTTTACTACACTAATGTGAACTGCAACCTGACAAGAAGGAGACATAGCACGCGATATTTTTCAAAATTATTAGAGTACCAAAATCAATTTTGCTGTAAGTTCATTTTTCAGAAATTTTTATTAATATATCACAGAACACATTTTTAGTGATCCTGAACTACCCTAGGCCACAGGAAGAAAAAGTCTACAGGTAAACAGAAACTGTAAAGGCAGGGCTGAAGTGGTCATAGAATCTGCTGTTGGGAACAGGCCCCCAAATCTGGCCATAAACTGGCCCCAAAACTGGCCATAAACAAAATCTCTGCAGTACTCTGACATGTTTATGATGGCCATGATGCCCACACTGAAGGTTGTGGACTTAGTGGAATGAGGGCAAGGAACACCTGGCCCACCCAGGGCGAAAACCTCTTAAGGTGTTCCTAAGCCACAAACAATAGCATGAGCGATCTGTGCCTTAAGGACATGTTCCTGCTGCAGATAACTAGCCAGAGCCCATCCCTTTGTTTCAGTCCATCCCTTTGTTTCCTGTAAGGAATACTTTTAGTTAATCCTATAGAAACAATGCTTATCACTGGCTTGCTGTCAATAAATATGTGAGTCAAACTCTGTTTGGGGCTCTCAGCTCTGAAGGCTGTGAGTCCCCTGATTTCCCACTCCACACCCTATATTTCTGTGTGTGTGTCTTTAATTCCTCTAGCACCACTGAGTTAGGGTCTCCACGACCGAGCTGGTGTCGGCAAGTGGTGCCCAACATGGGGCTTGAACCCTAGTCGAAGGATTGCCAGAGTGACGGTTGGAGAACGTGGAACTAAGCTGGAGGACACCCGAGTACTCTTAAGCAATCCCCATGGTGAGTAAGAAGGGGAGCTCAGAAGCATCAGGGTAACAATGGGACAAGTGTGGGCTCTGGTTCATTCCACCTTAGAACCTTTTCACACTAATGATGAGAAGGAAGGAAAGTATAACAAAGTAACAGAAGAGATGACAGAGCAGGTTTGTTTGCTGGCTAAAGCTAAAGCGGCAAATGAGGAAGAGGTTTGTCCTTACTCTTCTGCACCCCCTCATTATTTTGAAGAAAAAGAGTGACCTGACCCTCCAGATCTGTCTTTTCCAGAGGACACTGGGTGAAAAGTAGTTGCCCCAGTGACTGTTCTAGCAGTGCCTCAAGCGACCGCTCTCAGTTCTATTCAGGCAGGAATTGAGCAAGCTAGACAAGAGGGTGATACAGAGGCTTGGCAGTTCCCTGTTAGGATATACCCCCCAGATCAAGAGGGAAATATTATAGCTCACTCCCTCACCCCTGTACAATGTCTGTCCCCCACCACAGCCAGTAGTGCCACAGTAGATTTATGCTGCATAAATGCTGTGAGCCTTATGCTTGGGGAATCTCCACAAAAGGTTCCAACAGGGGTCTGTGGATGCTTGCCAGCAGGGATGATAGGATTACTTCTAGGTAGATATAGTTTAAATTTAAAAGGAGTGCAAGTACGTACAGGAGTCATTGATTCAGATTACAATGGGGAAATTCAAAGTGTTATATTTACTTCTCTTTCCTGGAAAGCAGAGCTAGGAAAGCGTATAGCACAACTCCTGATTGTGCCATATGTGGAAATGGGGAAAAGTGAAATTAAACAAACAGGAGGATTTGGAAGCACAAATAAACAAGACAAAGCAGCTTACTGGGTGAATCAAATTATTGATAAATGTCCTACCTGTGAAATAACTATTCAGGGAAAGAAATTTAAAGGTTTGGTAGATAAAGGAGCAGACATTTCAATCATTTCTCTGCAGCACTGGCTGTCCACGTGGCCAATTCAACCCACTCACTTTAACATAGTTGGAGTTGGTAAAGCCCCTGAAGTATATCAAAGTAGTTATATTTTGCATTTTGAAGGGCCCAATGGACAACCTGGGACTATTCAACCAATTATAACTTCTGTACCTATACATTTATGGGAAAGAGATTTGTTACAACAATGGAGAGCACAAGTTCTAATTCCAGAGCAATTGTATAGCCAACATATGATGCATGAAATGGGGTATGTCCCTGGTATGGGACTAGGAAAAAATTTGCAAGGTTTTAAGGAACCACTTCAAGTGGAAAGACAAAGTTCCCGCCAAGGTTTAGGATATCATTTTTGATGGCAGCCATTGTTAAGCCTCCAGAACCTATACCTTTAAAATGGTTAACAGATAAGCCAATTTGGATAGAACAATGACCACTAAGTAAAGAGAAACTAGAGGCTTTAGAGGACTTAGTTACTGAACAATTAGAAAAAGGACACATAGCTCCAACATTTTCCCCTTGGAACTTTCCGGTTTTTATAATTAAGAAAAAATCAGGTAAATGGAGACCGTTAACTGATTTAAGAGCCATCAATTCAGTTATACAACCTATGGGGACATTGCAGCCAGGACTGCCTTCTCCTGCTATGATTCCAAAAAATTGGCCTTTAATAGTCATAGATTTAAAAGACTGTTTCTTTACTATCCCCTTAGCTGAGCAGGACTGTGAACGGTTTGCATTTACAATTCCTGCAGTAAACAACCTGCAGCCTGCCAAGCATTTTCGTTGGAAAGTGTTGCCACAAGGCATGTTAAACAGTCCAACAATTTGCCAGACTTATGTAGGGCAAACAATTGAACCTACTCATAAAAAATTTTCAGTGTTACATTATTCATTATATGGACGATATAATTTGTGCTGCCCCCACTCGAGAAATATTACTCCAATGTTATGATCACTTGCAAAATTTGATTTCTTGTGCTGGTTTAATTATAGCTCCTGACAAAATTCAGACTGCTACTCCGTACTCCTACTTGGGGACTTCAGTAAATGACACTATCATTGTGCCACAGAAAGTAACTATATGTAGGGATCAATTGAAAACATTAAATGACTTTCAAAAATTACTAGGGGACATTAACTGGATATGACCTGCTCTAGGCATTCCTACCTATGCCATGAGTAACCTATTTTCTATCCTTAGAGGAGATGCTAGTCTCACCAGCCCTGGGCAATTAACAAAAGAAGCTGAGGCAGAGCTGCAGCTAATCAAAAAGCAAGTCCATAAAGTTCAAATAAATAGAATAGATCCAGAAAAGACTTTAGATTTGCTAATTTTTTCAACTCGGCATTCACCTACTGGTGTTATTGTTCAAGAGCAAGATCTTGTAGAGTAACTTTTTCTTCCGCATACTAATTCAAGGACTCTAACTCCTTATTTGGATCAAATCACTACTATGATAGGAAATGGGAGAACTCAGATTGTTAAATTACATGGATATGGTCCTGGAAAAATTATTGTCCCTCTCACGAAGGCACAAATACAGCAAGCTTTTATAAATAGTCTTACTTGGCAAACTCATTTAGCTGACTTTGTGGGTATTCTTGATAATCATTTTCCCAAAACAAAATTGTTTCAATTTTTGAAATTAACTAATTGGATTCTCCCTAAAATAACTAAATTCAAACCACTTGAAGGTGCTGAAAATGTCTTCACAGATGGGTCTAGTAATGGTAAAGCTTCTTACTCTGGCTTGAAAAGTAAGCACTTCAGATGCCCTATACTTCAGCTCAAAAAGCAGAGCTTATAACTGTAATTGAGGTATTGACTGCTTTTAATATGCCTATTAATGTGATTTCTGATTCTTCATACATGGTTCATTCCACACAATTAATTGAAAATGCTCAACTACGATTCCACACAGATGAGCAACTGATGACTTTATTTACCCAATTGCAAACAGCAGTCAGGAGTAGAATGCATCCTTTTTACATCACTCACGTTAGGGCTCATACACTTCTTCCAGGACCTTTAACTGAAGGGAATCAAATGGCCGATCATCTAGTTGTTAATGCAATATCTAATGCTAGACACTTTCACAATTTAACCTATGTTAATGCCTCTGGTCTCAAACACAGATACGGCATCACCTGGAAAGAAGCTAAAGCTATTATCCAGCGATGCCCAACTTGCCAAATGGTGCATTCCTCATCTTTTGCAGGAGGAGTTAATCCTCAAGGATTGGAATCTAATTCTCTTTGGCAAATGGATGTCACACATGTTCCCTCATTTGAGAGACTAGCTTATGTACATGTATGTGTGGACACCTTTTCTCACTTTGTCTGGGCTACATGCCAATCAGGAGAGTCTTCTGCCTGTGTTAAACGTCACCTTTTGCAGTGTTTTTCGGTGATGGGCTTTCCAGCTTCTATTAAAACAGATAATGCCTCAGGCTATAGTAGCCAAGCTCTAGCTACATTTTTCTCTATATGGAATATTAAACACATTACTGGCATCTCATATAATTCTCAAGGACAAGCCATAGTAGAAAGAATGAATCTCTCCCTGAAACAGCAGTTGCAAAAGCAAAAGGGGAGAAACAGGGACTACGGGACACCCCATATGCAATTGATTCTAGCATTATTGACTTTAAATTTTTTTAGCCTGCCTAAAGGCCAGCAGCTGAACAGCATCTACAGAAACCAGCTGCAAAGACAGAAGCAGAACAACTGGTTTGGTGGAGAGATCTGATAACAAAAAGTTGGGAAATAGGTAAAATAATAACTTGGTAGAAGTTATGCTTGTGTTTCTCCAGGACCGAATCAACAGCCAATTTGGGTGCCATCAAGACACCTGAAACCTTACCATGAGCCAGATGCCGAGGAAGAGATTCCAGGAGGATCCCGAGGATCCCCCGGTTGCAGCCATGTCAAGACTGATGCTGAGGAGGACCCCAACTATCATGAGAAACAGCTGTCAAACACAGCCATCTACCTGGGGACAGATCAAGAAGCTGTCACAGATGGCAGAAGAAAACCTGAGGAAAGTGGGACAACCAGTCACAAAGAGTAATTTAATGATAGATATGATAGTGGTGATCACCATTGCCGTAGTATTCCTTCAACAACGAACAACACAGAATACAGTTATACTTATTGGGAATATTTATTAATCTTGGCTGGCAATAATGCCTGGATGTAATCACTGTATGACACAGTTACACATGCTTTCTGCTCTTAGTATTTACCATAATAAATCTGCTCCTATAATTGAGGCAAAGCAAAGGCAGCTCAAAACCTATTTGTAAACAGAATTGGACCTGGCCAGAAATAATGAATGTACTTGTTTGGGAAGATTGCACTGCAGAACAGGCAGAGGTGCTGCTCAACGATTCCTGTGGAATCATTATTGATTGGTCCCCTAAGGGGATGTTTAGCTTAAATTACACCTCTCAGTCTGCATGCCACAGCCACACTGTGTTCAGCTGGTCTAAACAAAACAGTCAGATGGTAGAAAAGGTAAGAAATACAGCAAGAGTTCTTATTATCTGGAAACATGGCAGTATAGCGGCACCTCAACCTCAAATGATATGGTCTGCTGTAGAAGCTAAACATAAGGATTTGTGGAAACTATTAATGTCTGTTAATAAGATCAAAATTTGGGAAAGAATAAAAAAGCATCTAGAAGGACACTCTACAAACTTGTCTTTGCATATTGCAAAATTAAACGAACAAATATTTAAAGCATCCTGGGCACACTTGACCTCAACGCCAGGGACTGGAGTGCTTGAAGGAGCTGCAGACAGATTAGCAGATATTAACCAATCAAAATGGATAAAGACACTTGGAAGCTCTGCGATTTCAATGATGATTGTGCTTTTAATCTGTGTTGTTTGTCTTTGTATAGTCTGCAGGTGCGGATCCTGACTCCTGTGAGAAGTAGCTCACCGTGACAAAGCTGCCTTTGCTTTTATCACTTTGGAAAACAAAAAGGGGAACATGTTGGGAACAGACCCCCAAATCTGGCCATAAACTGGCCCCAAAACTAGCCATAAACAAAATCTCTGCAGTACTGTGACATGTTCATCATGGCCATGATGCCCACACTGAAGGTTGTGGGTTTACCGGAATGAGGGCAAGGAACACCTGGCCCACCCAGGGCGGAAAACCGCTTAAAGCATTCCTAAGCCACAAATAATAGTATGAGCTATCTGTGCCTTAAGGACATGTTCCTGCTGCAGATAACTAGCCAGAGCCCATCCCTTTGTTTCAGCCCATCCCTTTGTTTCCCGTAAGGAATACTTTTAGTTTATCTATAATCTATAGAAACAATGCTTATCACTGGCTTGCTGTCAATAAATATGTGGGTCAAACTCTGTTCAGGGCTCTCAGCTCTGAAGGCTTTGAGTCCCCTGATTTCCCACTCCACAATCTATATTTCTATGTGTGTGTCTTTAATTCCTCTAGCACCACTGGGTTAGGGTCTCCATGACCAAGCTGGTCTCAGCAATCTGCCAACCCCCAGGCAACAGAAAGAGGCTTATCCAACAACAGAGTGATGGAACCACTCTGTAAATGACATGAGTTTTGAGTGATCAGCAACTGGCCTCATGTCACTGGAGCTTAGTGGCTTGTCACCACACTCACACTGTCTGTTCACCATCACGCCTTGGCATGGGCTCTGAGTTCAATCCCTGGCATTCTGGAACAGGTCTGGAGTGAGTCTGATGCCAGGGCAGCCTTTGTTCTGGTGGACAGTGGGAAGGCCCAAGGGCCCTCCTGCCCTCTCTGATGCCTGAATGTCTGCTTTCAGGCTCCTAACAAGTTCACTCCACGGAGTCTTCCTCCACCACCTGGGACCTGCTGACCCCTTCCCTTCTCTGATCCTCTGACCCCAGCTGCCTAATTCTGTGACTGGACTGAACTGAACCAGGCTGCAAACCTCCTCAAGGCAAGGACCCTGGATTGTTCACATTTTTTGAGTCTACAAGATAGAACTCAATAAAAACGTAGGGATGACAGTGATGCTGGATCGGATGCTTCTGACTGTGACAGAATCTCCACCAAACAACTATCAAGGACCAGGCAGTTGTTCTTTTGACTGAGGACACAAACCAATGTAGTCTTTGTGTGAGATCAGATGAGATGATGTGAGATACTGCCCATGCAAATGCTTCAAAAAAGGCAGGGCATTGTACAAATCATCATTGCTATCAATACAGTCTCCATTGCCCTGGTCAGTGACTAGTTCATTTCTAATGACCCTTCACCTTTGATTGATACTTCCAGTAACTGAGCCATTTCCCTTTTCCCTACCCACCAGCTGGTTTGGTACAAAGTTCACCTATCAGGAGTCCAGTTTTTGGTGGCCTGCTATAGATACCATAACCAGCCGGCCTAGTGTTTCTCCTATGCCCTCACACCTTTATGCGGCACATTGGAGGTGGTTCTTGAAGTAGTGGAGAGCCAGCTTGAACTGGACCTGGGCAAGGCTGTTGGACCGGTATGTATTGTAGGTCTTCTCTAGGGCAGCCAGCTCTGAGTCCACCACTGGAGAATGAGACTGGTGACCTATAATCACTTCTGGGCATGACCCCACGAGTAGGGTCCCTAGCCCATCAATGAAGAATTCTGCAAAGAGAGGGAGAGCAGAAGGAAGTGGGAGCTGCGGTCAGAAAAGTGGGTACTATTCCAGGTCTGGTGGGGGAGAGTCCCAGGGAGAGAACACAGTTCATACACCGGGGAGGTTCAGCCCCACGTGAAGCCACACCCTTAACTCTAGGAGCCTGTCCCTGCTGATGAGTTGGAAGGAAATAAATAAGCTCATTTCTCAGGCAGAGATATGGGCACAGAGGCAGAATGGCACAGATTGGCTTTCAAACTGGACAGAACTGTGGACTCCAGGGCTGATGGAGTAAGAGGGAAAGAGAGAGCAGTTAATAGGAAAGGATTTCTGGAAAAATAGAATATGAAGCAGCATGGGAAAGGATGAAGAAGACAGAGCTGTAGGGAAAGGAAGAGGAAGGAAAAGAAGGGCAGCCTACAGGAGATACAGAAGTCAAAGAGACGTGAGGAGGGAGGTAAGACAGATCAAGAGCTCCCTAGTCTGGGGAGAAAGGGAAAGGGACGTACTGATGCTGGGCAAGCGACTATGATCAGCCAGCCGGGTACAGCCCTTGGAAAGAACAAACTTCTGTAGCTAATTCCCAGCCCAGCTCCCTCTCTCACTCTTTCAGCCTTCCCACCTGAGTGAGCCACTCGTTGCAGGCGGGGATCAAAGCCAACTCTTTGAAGTCGCTCCGTGTGGGCCAGGAAGAAGTTAACCACGCCACTGGTCACCACGCAGCTGGGGAAGCCATCCAGGGGTTGGAAAAATCCCGTCCTCTTGTGAAGGCAGGCCCCGTTCTCACTCTGTTCCAGGAACAACTTAAACTGGAACACATTTCCCAGCACACTGCCGCCTACCTAGCCAGCAGGCAGAGAAATCCATGTTAGAGTGCAGATCAATATTCATCCTGCCTCTTCCAGGAAGATTTGCTGGACTGCACCTCAGTTATAACAAGAATTATTTCTCTATCTATCTTTCAAATTATCCCTCAGTTACTCCCTTTTTGCTGTTGTGGCCACGGCTTTCACTATACCACTGTTGGGTCCCTGGGCTCTTTTATTTCCTGCCTACCCCAGAAAATCTCCTTGGCATGAGTAACCCTTACCCAAGACCAAAGAAGATTATCTTTCCAGAAGAAGATAACTCACTCCCTTCCACTGGGAAAGGAGTACTGCAGTACAGGTAAGAGGCAGCCTGTGTGCACTGGTCCATTTGTGGAGTTTCCACTTGTTAGATGTCTTGCAGGGAGCTGTTTGTCTCGAGCTGTCTTCCTAGTATTTTCTGCTCCTCGCTTACCTCTCGGAGCTGCCTATCCATGCACTCACGGGAGAGATGTGCATTTTCATGTTTGAGCCTGAGCACAACAGATGAGCAAGTACATCTATTTCTGAAAGAATCATAATCCTCTAAGGGTGACGTGGTAAAGTCTGCTCATTGTCCCCCATCACCCGCTCTTCCTTCTTCCTTTTAGTAAATGACCGTTCTGAGTTTTACGACATAGTCAACTAGTCAGCTAAAGACTGCATTTCTGGGAGCTAAACAATGAGTACACGCAGGCATACGGTGTGGAATAATAGACATTGGAGAATACAAAAGGTAGGAGGTTAAGAGTGCTCGAGGGTTAGGCCAGGCGTGGTGGCTCACGCCAGTAATCCCAGCACTTTGGGAGGCTGAGGTGGGTGGATCACCTGAAGTCAGGAGTTCGAGAGCAGCCTGGCCAACATGGTGAGAATGTGTCTCTACTAAAAATACAAAAACCAGCCGGGCATGGTGGCATGTCCCTATGGTCCCGGCTACTCGGGAGACTAAGGCGGGAGAATCGCTTGAACCTGGGAGATGGAGGCTGCAGTGAGCCGAGATTGTGCCACTGCACTCCAGCCTGGGTGACAGAGTTAGACTCTGTCTCAGAAAAAAAAAAAAAAAAGAGTAGGTGAGGGCTGAAAAATTACCTGTTGGGTACAATGTTCGCTATGTGGGTAATGGGTACACTAAAAGCCTAGACTTCACCACTACGAAATACATGTGTATAAGCTATCTGCACCTGGGCCCCCTCAATTTATAAAAATAAAAAACAAAAGCCCATTTATTATTTAAAGAAAAAAAAAAGATTGCATTTCCCCACCTCCCTTGCAGCAAGGTTTCACTGTGTGACAAACTTCTGGCTGAAGGGATATGATTTAGAACTGATGTGAGAAACGTTTACATCACATCCTTAAAGGAAACCTGCTCTCCCTTCACTTCCTCTTCCCCTCTTCCTCCTGGCCATGCAGCCAGGGACCAAAGGATCGAGGAGCAACAAGAAAAGGAAGCTGATCCAGTATGATCCTGGAGCCAACTCAGCTGCCCGTGTGGTTGTTACACGAGCTGGAACATCTTCTCTCTTAAGTTATCGTGATCTGGTCTCTGTAAGAGTTGCCAAGAGATATCTTTGCTGATCTAGGTGTTTTGGGGATTGTCCACTTGCAGTAGAGTTAACTGTGATCACGACACCACTTACCTTCTCATCCATGCCCCTTTTTCTTTTCTACAGTAAATTTACTTCTGATGTTTTTATTCTTTTCTTTTTTTGAGACAGGTGTCACTCTGCCATCCACGCTGGAGTGCAGTGACATAATCTCAGCTCACTGCATCTTCTCGACCTCCTGGGCTCAGGTGATCCTCCCACCTCAGCCTCCTGAGTAGCTTGGACTACAGGTGGATACCACAATCCCTGGCTTATTTTTTGTATTTCTTTGTACAGATGAGGTTTTGCCATGTTGCCCAGGCTGGTCTTGAACTTCTGGGCTCAAGTGATCCTCCTGCTTCAGCCTCCCAAAGTGCTGGGACTACAGGTGTAAGCCACCATGCCTAGGCTGTTTTTATTATTTTCTTCTTATTCTTTTTAAAAATGTCATTAGCACCATGTGTGCTTTTAAAACTTTATACCATTTATACTGTTTTTAATGTTGTGTGATAGAACCAGAATGCTGCTGTCTTTAATCTCATACTAGTCAACGGAGGGAGTTAGAAATGCTGCATAAACCCACAATTTTAAAGGAAAACAATTGCAAATGAGGGAAGGGGTGAAATTTACTCAAAGAAAAGTCAGTGTGGAGGCGTGAGCTGGTGCAGCAGTCTCCACCTGGGTTGCACTGGCCTATTCACCTCCTGCACCAGCCCCTCTCCCTCCCCTCCCTCCCCCTCCTCTTCTCTTATATATTTCTTCCTGCTCTTCTCCCCTCTTCTCCATCTCTACAGATTGTGACTGGGTGAAACTGGCAACTGTCCCTTACCACGTCCAGTTCTGTTTTCTCCAGGACATCCACCAGCACCTCAATCTTGGTCTCCTCGTTGAAGAGAAAATCATCGTCCACCCAGAGAACGTATTTGGTGGTGACCTGGGATATGGCCAGGTTCCTACCAGCAAACCAACCCTGTAGATGAAATGAGGTTAAAGGAGTTGTTGCCCATATTACCTATTAGAGTCACCTGGGGAGCTTTCTAAATTCCCAACAGCCAGGCTGCATGCACTCCAGACAAATTCCATTAGAATTTGGTGGGAGCTAATCCAATGTGCAACCAAGGCTGAGAACCACAGGGTTGAAGGAAGTCCATGTCTCAGAGAAAGTCTGGAAGGGACAGTGACTACGTGGATCAAAGACTGAGACAAAAAAAGGCTAGAAAGTCATTCCTTGGCTCTGTGGCCTATATAAATTGGCTGAAGTCCGTTTTCACCTGACAGTTTCTATGGCTCTCCTTTTGTCTCCTGTAAGACGTCAAGTTTGAAGGACATCTGGTATGTATAATATTCATTTCCTCCTTTGTCCTTGGAGGAAGGAAGGGGGAGAGAGAGGGAGGAAGAAAATGAGAGAGGAAGAGAGTAGCAAGGAGAGAGAGAGGTGGGGGGAGAGAGAGAGGAAGGGTGGGAAGAAGAGAGGGAGAGAGAAAGAGAGAGTGGGGAGGAAAAGGGAGAGGTGAGGGGAGAGAAGGAGGGTGGGAAGGAGAGGGAGAGGGAGAGAGAAAGAGAGTGGGGAGGGAGAGAGGTGGGGGAGGAGAAAGGGAGGGTGGGAAGAAGAGAGAAAGAGAGAGTGGGGAGGAAGAGAGGTAGGGGAGAGAGGGAGGGTGGGAAGAAGAGAGGGAGAAGGAGAGAGAGAGAGTGGGGAGGGAGACAGAGTCAAGGAGAAAAAGGGAGAGAGAAAGAGGAGAGAGAGACCAAGAACCTAGCTCTGGTAGAATCATGGAGATGACAGATTTCTCTACATGTCAGGAATCTTTGGGACGTCAGAGACCTCAGGTCAATTATAAGGACCCCAATCAATTTCCACATCAGAAATGAGGAAAGATGGGAGCGGGGTACAGTGGCTCACGCCTGTAATCCCAGCACTTTGGGAAGCCTAGGTAGAAGGATCGCTGGAGCCCAGGAGTTCGAGACCAACCTGGCCAACACAGTGAGACCCCATCTCTACAAAAAATTTAAAAAATTAGCCTGGCATCATGGTGCATGCCTGTAGTCCCAGCTACTAGGGAGGCAGAGGTGAGAGAATCACTTGAGCCTTTAAGGTTGAGGCTGCCATGATCACTGTGATTGCACCACTGTACTCCAGCCTAGGTGACAGAGCAAGACTCCATCTCAAAAAAAATGAAAAATAAAAAAAATAGAAATGAGAGACTGGGCATGGTGGCTCACATCTGTAATCCCAGCACTTTGGGAGGCCAAGACAGGCGGATCACCTAAGATTAAGAGTTTGAGACCAGCCCGCCCAAGATAGTGAAACCCCGCCTCTACTAAAAATACAAAAAATAGCCGAGTGTGGTGGTGCATGCTGGTAATCCCACCTACTCGGGAGGCTGAGGCAGGAGAATCGCTTGAACCTGGGAGGTGGAGGTTGCAGTGAGCTGAGATCATGCCACTGCACTGTAGCCTGAGCGACAGAGCAAGACTCCATCTCAAAAAAAAAAAAAAAATGAGGAAAGGTGGACTAACCACCTCATGAATGCAGAAAAGTGAGGGTGACCAATTTCTCTGTGAATCAGCAACGGTACTCGGAGGACAGCCCTTACCCGCTCCCACTCCTGGACTCTGCTTTCTTAGGAAGACCCTTGAGGAAGCGGCCCCATCCAGGGTAGAACCTGACCCTGGGGCCCTCTTGTCCGGGAATGCAGCTGCCACCCAATCTGAGAGGGACCTACCTTCCCAAAGGGCATCGTGTAATACTCCACGTGGTTGTCTCTAATTTCCAGGGGCTTCTTGCTGTCGTCAGCCACTATAACTGTCAAGTCTGGGTAATACTCTCGAATACTCCGGAGCATCATCAGGAGCTTGTGGGGGCGGAGGAAAGTCTTGGTGGCAATGGTAACCAGGTTTCTGAGCTTCCTCTCTGGGCAGAAAACAGTGGGTGTCAGCGCTCTGTCCTGTAGGAAGCTTCACTGTCTTTTCCTGCTTTGATCTGATGGCTTCTTTCTGCCATAACCTGTCAGTGTCTGTGGGTCTCATGCCTCTTGTACCCAGGAGGTGCTTAATAAGAGTTTGTTAGTTGCATTAGAAAATAAAGACATTTACAACATACACAATTTGTTGTATTTCCTGGTTCTGTTGGCCCCACTATGTCATTTCCCAACTGTCTGTCTGAATGCTTCATTTTACACCTCCTGCCTGTTAGCACTTTGCTTATGTCCCGTTTTGTTTGTTTGTTTGTTTTGTTTTGTTTTGTTTTTTTGAGACGGAATTTTGCCTCTGTTGCCCAGGCTGGAGTGCAATGATGCAATCTTGGCTCACTGGAACCTCCGCCTCCCAGATTCAAGTGATTCTCCTGCCTCAGCCTCCCAAGTAGCTAGGATTATAGGCATGTGCCACCACACCCAGCTAATTTTTGTATTTTTAGTAGAGATGGGGTTTCACTATGTTGGCCAGGCTGGTCTCAAACTCCTGACCTCAGGTGATCCGCCTGCCTTGGCCTCCTAAAGTGCTGGGATTACAGGCATGAGCCACTGCTCCTGGCCTTCATCTTAATATTAGGAGTTGAAATGCACAGAGCTTTGCCCATCTAAGGGTTCAATATGGAGGGTCATGAAGCCCAGGAAGAGGAGAAAACATCTACCAATCTTGAGACTTGCTTCTACCATCATCTGCACCTCCTAGAGAAAAGCTTACCTGATCTCTATCCTCAGGAAGACATGGTTAGAAATAGGTTTACTTGGAGACTGCAAGGCCTGGACCGAATTGTCCATCTTAAGGCATGTGACGTATAAGAGACTGGAGAGGGGACAGCTTTCCTACGGAAAAGACCCCATGATGCCACAACTGGAGCTGCAGATGTGTTTGGGATTCAGCCACTAAACGGAGAACTGGCATCTGACTGTGCAGTTGCCATGTCTGCATGGCATGGGGACAGCTGGAGTTAATGCATGCTGGAAGCCACAACCCTACCTGTTTGTGGATGAGTGCACAGAGCCACTTTCCCAGAATGACAAAAATCGGAAGTTGTTTGGACAGAAGTTGTTCCAGAACCCTCCCCCTGTGCCACCCTCTTGCCCTTTTTTTTTTTTTTTTTTTGAGACAGTTTCTGGCTCTGTCACCCAGACTGGAGTGCAGTGGCATGATCTCGGCTACCTGCAACCTCCGCCTCCCAGGTTCAAGCGATTCTCCTGCCTCAGCCTCCCAAGTAGCAGGGACTCCCGATTTTGGATTTTCTGGATTTTTAGTAGAGATGGGTTTTCACCATGTTGGCCAGGCTGATATTGAACTCCTGACCTCAAGTGATCTGCTCACCTCAGCCCCCCAAAGTGCTGGGATTACAGTGGTGAGCCACCGCGCCCAGCCCATTCTGTTTTTTGTCATTGCAAACAGTGCTGCAATCGGACAAATGTCATTTCACACAGATATAAATATCTGTAGGATAATTTCTAGAAATGGAATTGCTGGCCTAAAGGATATACACATTTAAAATGTTGATAGGAATTGACAAATTGCCTCCTGAGAGGTGCCAATTTACATTCCTAACCACAGTTGATATGCTGTTTTTCCAGCCTTGTCCAAAACCTTTTGATGTGAAAGTAGTTTTCATATGCACTTTTCTCAGTGTGAGAGTGGGCATATATTTTAATGGCTAAAAGTGTTACTGAATTTAATTTTTTCTGAGCTGCACATTTTTCCATTATTGAGTGTTTTCTTATTGATTCATACATAGATGCTGTTAAGTAAAATTAGACCTTTGTCTTTAATGTGAATTGAAGATTTTTTTCCCAATTTGTCCTTCGTTATTTGACTTTACTTATTAAAATTTGCTAATTTTATTAGCCGGGCATGGTGGCGGGTGCCTGTAGTCCCAGCTACTTGGGAGGCAGGAGAATGGTGTGAGCCCGGGAGGCAGAGCTTGCAGCAAGCGGAGATCGCGCCACTGCACTCCAGTCTGGGCAACAAAGCGAGACTCCGTCTCAAAAAGAAAAAAAATAATTTGCTAATTTTAATATGTAAAGTTTTATCTATTTTATATTTTTAATCTTTTCTTTATGGTCTCTGAGTTTTGTGTCATGCCTTATACCCTAAGATTGTTTTTTAAACTACAAGTTTTTTTGTTTTTTTTGTTTTTGAGACGGACCCTTGCCCTGTCGCTCAGGCTCGAGTGCAGTGGCGGGATCTCGGCTCACTGCAACCTCCACCTCCAGGTTTCAAATGATACTCCTGCCTCAGCCTCCCCAGTAGCTGGGATTACAGGCACATGCCACCACACCCAGCTAATTTTTAAACTACAAGTTTTTTTCTAGTACTTTCAAACTTATTTAGATATCTGATCAATTTGAATTTATCTTGGTATGAACTGTGGCATAGATTCAAGTTTTACTTCTAATTTAAAAGTTATTTTTCAATTGTTTATTTTTTTTTTTTGAGACAGGTCTTGCTGTGTTGCACAGGCTAGAGTATAGTGGTGATCATGGCTCACTGCAGCTTCCACCTCCCAGGCTCAAGCGATCCTCCCATCTCCGCCTCCTGAGTAGCTGAGATTAGAGGTGTGAGCTGGATTACAGGAGCAGGCCATCACACTTGGATTCAACTTTTTATCTTTCATATAGCTACACCATTATCTCACATGATTTTTTGAAAAGCCAATTTTTAATTTGTTCATTTGTCCTCCTTTAATTTGACAAGCTGTCTCTCTCTTTTTTTTTTTTTTTTTTGAGACAGAGTCTTGCTCTGTTGCCCAGGCTGGAGTGCAGTGGCGCAATCTCGGCTCACTGAAACCTCCATCTCCTGGGTTCAAGTGATTCTCCTGTCTCAGCCTCCCGAGTAGCAGGGATTACAAGTGCCCGCCACCACGCAGAGCTAATTTGTGTATTTTTAGTAGAAATGGGGTTTCACTATATTGGCTAGGCTAGTTTTGAACTCCTGACCTCAGGTGATCTGCCCACCTAGGCCTCCCAAAGTGTTGAGATTACAGGCATGAGCCACCACGCCCGGCCAGACAAGCTGTCTTTATCACACAGTGAAATTCCAACATGTATTGGGTTTATATCAGGATTTCCAATTTGATTCAATACCACTCTTTTTATTATTATTACTTACTAAAATGTTATAATTGTTTAGCTTTTTTCCCCAAAATTTGCACACAACCACATAGTAAGTTAAATATAATTTTTTTTTTTTTTTTTTTTTTGAGACGGAGTCTCGCTCTGTCACCCAGGCTGGAGTGCAGTGGCGCAATCTCGGCTCACTGCAAGCTCCACCTCCCGGGCTCACGCCATTCTCCTGCCTCAGCCTCTCCAAGTAGCTGGGACTACAGGCGCCCGCCACCACGCCCGGCTAATTTTTTGTATTTTTAGTAGAGACGGTGTTTCACCGTGGTCTCGATCTCCTGACCTCGTGATCCGCCCGCCTCAGCCTCCCAAAGTGCTGGGATTACAAGCGAGAGCCACCGCGCCTGGCCTAAGTTAAATATAATTAATAAATTTTAGGGGATTGTGTCCTAGAGTTTTTTTCCTCCAAATGAAGCTTGTCAGGGGGCATATCAGAGCTGTCATTTTAATCAATTATCCTCCATCTCAGAGGTGATCCCTTCTGAATTTCACCAATAGCTTCACAGGGTTGCCACCACGGAGCCCCAAGGACAAGGGCCTTACCTGGTCCAGGGTCGTATAGCTTGGGTATGACAGGATGGCGGATGGCCACTGGAAACTTGGCCACTGAGGACCTGGACTCCAGACTCACTGGCGGGAGAAATAAGGTCATGGCACAGGCAGTATCTTGTCTGGATCAAACTCCATGTCACCCCGGGAAGCCACCATGACAGGCGAGTACAGGTTTGGTGGGGAGAGTCCTGGCTGGGATGAGATCAAGGACCCCATAGAGTCTCTGGCATTGAGGCTCCCGCCTTGCTGTGTCCCTGGGGCAATGTGCTGACTGACTCCTAAGTTCACACTTCTTCCCCTGTGAGAATGTGGTAGGGTGGAGTGGGCTTGAAACCACAGGGCCTGGGCTAAGCTTGACTTTGCCATTTACTGTGTGATTTTTTTCTCTGTCTGCTAATCCAGGATAACAATACCCACCCTATTTTACCTCACAGGGTAATCTTGTGAAGAAGAATGTTTGAAAATCTGAAGGTAGGGAGAACTATCTCTTTAGCTAGTGGCCATGAATATCACCTGCAACCGTGTTACATTTTTTTCTGTTGGTGTCCTGGGAATGCATCCTATGTATCTGGTCGAAAGAGAAAAGGGTGCTTTTAACTCATCCAGAAAGAAACTCAGGCTGCCCTGAGAGTGGCAGGGATTGTTCTCCCTAGAATTTCTTGGTGGAAGGGAAGGAGGGGAGAGACAAAGCCACTGCCCTTGGAATGGGGAGTTCTCCCAGTTCTTTCCTATTAGTGCCCAAGACAAGATGCTGAGGCACAGGCTGGCTCCCTCCTCTACTGCAGTGGAAATCTTCAGCTTTGAGAGCTGCAGAGGACTGGGAGCAGAACTGGATGGTTCTCACCAGGTGCAAAGCGCACAGCATGATTTGTTCTCTCCTGGAGTGGCTCTATGGGGTCAATGGCAATGTGGGGATAGTACTGGGTACAGTAATTATGAAGTTATGTGTCTGGGGTTAGAAAGAGGAAAGAGGGAAGGAATCTTAAAAGCAGGCAAGCAGGCCAGATGCAGTAGCTCACGCCTGTAATCCCAGCACTTTGGGAGGCTGAGGCAGGTGCATCACGAGGTCAGGAGTTCAAGACCAGCCTGGCCAAGATGGTGAAACCCTGTCTCTATTCAAACTACAAAAATTAGCTGGGCATGGTGGCGGGTGCCTGTAATCCCAGCTACTTGGGAGGTTGAGGCAGGAGAATCACTTGAACCTGGGAGGCGGAGGTTGCAGTGAGCAGAGATCACAGAACTGCACTCCAGCCTGGGTGACAGAGTGAGACTCCGTCTCATAAAACAAAACAAAACAAAACAAACACAAAACACAAAAAACAGGAAGGCTTCCTGAAGGAGGAAGACTTTGAGAGGGCCCAGAGGTATCTTCTAGATCCCTAAGCATTTTGCACCCCAAGGACAGGCTCTCACCTATGTCAACCTTCTGGTGCTGGTACCCCGTGCTGGTGTATGTCACGTGCTGAAGAATGAACTTCAACAGCTTCCGGTCACTGGTAGAAATGGTCAGCTGCTTCTGGCCTCTGCCCTGCACCACACTGTCTGGGACATCAGCAAGGGTGTTCAGTGTCCCCAGAGAAGCTGTCAGGGTGACCTAGGGTGGGTGAGGTAGAATGATGCTCAATGCAGGGATTGGAAAATATCTCTCTGGAAAGGTACATACATACCCAGGCTGGGAGCCAGGGCAGAGCACATAAGGGTGAGGGGAGAAGCACCAGGGTGCCCTTGACAGTGTAGGGCTGGCTCTGCAGGGAGTCACTGTGCTAGCGCCCCCGCCCCCAACCCCCCAAGTCCTAGGGCCCCAAGGATGAAAGGACCCATTTCTGGAAACATTCCCATCTCTCAGCTTGCAGGGTTCCATTCTTCTTGGCTTCTTATACCACCCACAGCCTTTTTTGACCTCTCTTTGACAACTCCTCCTCTTCCTCTCTCTCTATATCTCCAAATAGAGTTTTTCAGACCTTGATCTGGATTCTTTTTTTTTTTTTTTTTTGAGATGAAGTCTTGCTCTGTCACCCAGGCTGGAGGGCAGTGCATGATCTCAGCTCACTGCAACCTCCACCTCCCAGGTTGAAGCAATTCTCCTGCCTCAGCCTCCCGAGTAGCTGGGATTACGGGCATGAGCCACCACACCTGGCTAATTTGTTTTTGTATTTTTAGTAGAGACGGGCTTTCGCCATGTTTGCCAGGCTGGTCTCAAACTCCAATCCTAGACTCTTTTCCCTTCTTACTCCACACCTTCCTGCTAGATTTCATCTGTTCCCATGGTTTAAAACCTGTTCTTTTGCAGATGGGGTCACATTGTAGTAGATCTCAGCTCACCTTTCTGAGATCCAATTGCTGAGGCCTTTCACAAGCAACTCAAACTTCTTGTCTTCAGAATGGAACTACTGATTTTCCTCTATAAATTGGTTTCCTCTCACCCTCATCTCTGTTCCCTCTGCCTTGTGGATGGCACCTCCATCCACTCAGCTGTTCCAGGCCCCGAGGGAAGTCCTCATTGCTCTACCCTTTTCTGCACACAGACAGCCCGTCTGGTGGCAAGTCCTCTCAGCTCTGCTTCCAAAATGCAGCTAGAACTGGCTTACTCCTCTCTACCCCATTGTTACCCCCCACAGCCACTCTCTTCTCTTGCCTTCTGTGAGTCATCACAGTTATCTATTAAAGGAAATTGAACAGTGTCACTCCCAACACTGTTGACACTAGTCAGTCAACAGACACTTTCTAAAAACTGAGTTACGGGCACTGGGAAAACAGCAGTAAATGCCTTCATGAAGCTTGTATTCCAATGTGGAAGAGAGATGATAAGCATGGAACTACGCGCAGCAGGGAATTCAGGTCTAGAGCAGGACTATGAAGAAGACAATATAGCCAGGCACGATGGCTGACGCCTGTAATCCCAGTGCTTTGGGAGACCAAGGTGGGAGGATCATTTGAGCACAGGAGTTCAAAACCAGCCTGGGCAACATGGCGAGACCACATCTCTACTAAAAATAAAAAATAAGTAACCAGGGGCCAGGCACGGTGGCTCATGCCTGTAATCCCAGCACTTTGGGAGGTCAAGATGGATCACTTGAGGTCTGGAGTTCGAGACCAGCCTGGCCAACATGGTGAACCCCTGTCTCTACTAAAAACACAAAAAATTAGCTGGGTGTGGTGGTGCATGCCTGTAGTCCCAGCTACTTGGGAGGCTGAGGCAGGAGAATCGATTGAACTCGGGAGGTGGAGGTTGCAGTGAGCAGAGATCGCACCACTACACTCCAGGCTAGGTGACAGAGTGAGACTCCAACTCAAAAAAAAAAAAAAATTAACCAGGTTTGTTGGTGCACGCCTGTAGTCCCAGCTACTCACAGGCTGTTGCGGGAGGATTGCTTGAGCCCAGGTGGTCAAGCCTGCAGTGAGCCATGATTGCGCCACTGCACTCCAGACTGGGTGACAGAGTGAGACCTTGTCTCAAAAAAAGAAGACAACATAGAGAACAAGAACTCAGCGGTGATGGGTGGTGGAGGCCTTGCCGATCTGCTCACTGATCACCCATTCTAACCTCTGACCAACATGGAAAGGTGGGGAAACTAAAACCACACTTCCCAGACTCCTCTTGGTTAGGGTTCTGAGCACAATTTGCATCCCACTGATCAGATATAGCACCATAAGACCTTCATGTGGAGCTGCGTAAAGTGGGGAAAGGAAGGCAGGGCACAAGCACCATCTGTGCAGCCAGCCCTAACCCTGACAGAGGCCACGCAGTGCCGGAGCCCATGGCTGTGGTGGCCGCTTCCTCTTGCACCAGAAGCAGCAACAGCCAATGGGTCCCATTCTTCAGTGTGGTCTGGGAAGTCCTCTCTGGAACTCCAGCCACTCCCAAGGCTAGAAGTCACATTTTCTACACACCCTTCCTTCCCCTCCCTCCTTGGGCTCATGTCTGACCTTGAATCTGGACAGGGGCTCCATCAAAGGCTGAGAGCAGCCACAGTTGAGGGAATGAGGACAGGACACCAAGTGCAAAGAGGGGCTGGGAGGAGGACTCACCTCATAGATGGGGGCATCGGGTCCTTCAAACTGGAGACCTGGAGGACACAGGGAAAAGGAAAGAAAACTGCTCGTGAGAGACACCGCAGCTCCCCGCTGCTCTCGCCAACCTCGTGGACTCCTGCACATCCTTGAGAGCTCCTTCAAGTGTCACCTCCCACCCAGAGTGTTTGCTGACACGTGCGCCTCTCCCCAGGGCTCTGTTAAGTGGTGTTTCATGGTCTTTCTCAAACCCCAATGGTTCTAAAACCTCTGATGCCCGTCCTCAGCTTTGGAGGCTGTGAATTAATTCAGTTTCTCTGGAAATCTCTTACTGAAGGGGAGGAAGCAATGGATGAATAATGAATCATCTTGTATAAGGCACCTGGAGTATCCAAACCCATAGAGACAGAAAGCAGAACGGTGGTTGCCAGGGGCGAGGGAGAGGGACAGTGGGGAATTCAGTTAGATGGGGACAGAGTTTCAGTTGGGGATGATGGAAAAGTTCTGGTGGTGACTGATGGTTGCACAACATGAATATACTTCATGTCATTGAAGTATACACTTTAAAATGGTTAAAATTGTTAATTTTGGCCAGGCGCGGTGGCTCAAGCCTGTAATCCCAGTGCTTTGGGAGGCCGAGGCAGGTGGATCACGAGGTCAGGAGATCGAGACCATCCTGGCTAACACAGTGAAACCTCATCTCTACTAAAAATACGAAAAAAAATTGGCCGGGCATGGTGGCGGGCACCTATAGTCCCAGCTACTCAGGAGGCTGAGGCAGGAGAATGGCGTGAACCTGGGAGGCAGAGCTTGCAATGAGCCAAGATCCCGACACCTGCACTCCAGCCTGGGTGAAAGAGCAAGATTCCGTCTCAAAAAAAAAAAAAAATTGTTAATTTTATGTTTAAATATTATATATTATAAATAATAATATAATATATATGTTTTTATATAATATTAATATATATGTTTCTATATTTTATATATATACTTTTTTTTTTTGAGATGGAGTCTCACTCTATCACCCAGGCTGGAGTGCAGTGGCGCAATCTCAACTCTCTGTAACCTCTACCTCCCAAGTTCAAGTGATTCTCCTGCCTCAGCCTCCCCAGTAGCTGGGACTACAGGTGTGAGCCACCACACTCGACAAATTGTTGTATTTTTAGTGGAGATAGGGTTTCACCATGTTGGCCAGGCTGGTTTCAAACTCCTGACCTCAAATGATCCACCAGCCTCAGCCTCCCAAAGTGCTGGGATTACAGGCGTGAGCCACTGCACCAGGCCTTTTTTTTTTTTTTTTTTTTTTTTTTCTGAGACTGAGTCTCACTCTGTCACCCAGGCTGGAGTGCAGTGGTGCAATCTCAGCTCACTGCAAACTCCGCCTCCCAGGTTCAAGCAATTCTCCTGCCTCAGCCTCCGAGTACTGGGACCACAGGCATGTACCATCACGCCTGGCTAATTTTTGTATTTTTAGTAGAGACAAGGTTTCACCATGTTGGCCAGGCTGGTTTCAACTCCTGACCTCCTGTGATCCATCCGCCTCAGCCTCCAAAGTGGTGGGATTACAGGCATGAGCCACTACGCCCAGCCCATTATATATATTTTATCACAATAAGAAACGAATCATCCAAAATGAAAAACAGTTTTTAAGATGGCTATTCAAGAACACTAGTGCTTGACCCCAGATGCATTTACTTTAGAATCTATCTCTGTTCTCATAGTAGGACTAATTCAAATTTGAATTCAAATACATCGTTTCTATGTGGACTTTGATAACTTACTGAACTCTCACCTCTGCTTCCCTGTCCCCTTTGTCCCCTGTCTGGGACCTTGCCTTTTCTTCTGTGTGGGGCATGCCATCTGTTGATGTCCTGCATCCCTCTCTGTCTCGGGCATTCACTCTCATCTCACTTGTTTGAGGTGTGGTTTGTGAAATTCAGGTATCTGTCATGCTCCTCAGTGCTGGACCTGGAGAGAGCTCGGCTGGGTCCATGAGATATGGCAGATCCCCAGGTGTCACCACACCCAGACCTTACTTGGAGGTCTTTTCTGGGGCTTGCAGTTTTCGGGGGGCTGTTTGCCTCAAGATGCCAAGAGCCCACAAGCAGAAGAAGGCTTCACTGGACAGACCCACAGAATCCAACATCTCTGCACTGGGAGGGGACATCTGTGCCTGCAGGCTCATCCTTCTGGTCCCTCTGATAATATTCCACTTTACTCTGATGAGGAATGTGATGCTGAACTAGAGGGGTGTGTAAAAATCCATCACGGAGGGCAGTTTTAACCAACATAAATATTCTTTTCACAATGCACTCCCGGCCAGGCGTGGTGGCTCATGCCTGTAATCCTAGCACTTTGGGAGGCCAGCGCAGGTGGATCACCTGAGGTCAGGAGTTCGAGACCAGTTTGGCCAACATGGTGAAACCCCATCTTTACTAAAAATACAAAAATTAGCCAGGTGTGGTGGTGGGCACTTGTAATCCCAACTACTTGGGAGGCTGAGGCAGGAGAATGGCTTGAACCTAGGAGGAGGAGGTTTCAGTGAGCCGAGATCATGCCATTGTACTCCAACCTGGGTGACAGAACAAGACTCCGTCTCAAAAAAAAAAAAAAAAGCACTCCTTACAGAGTGGCTCATGTTTTGCCCGCTCCCAAGATGCTGGAGGACATTGAAAAGCCAATTATGTCCTAAGATTCTTTGAGGCACACAGATTTCTGTCCTCTCCTGTGTTATCTTGGAGCCCCAGGAGGTCATGGCTACTAAAGGAGATTCCCAGTTGTGGATACAATAAGGCTAACATGAAATGAAATCACATCAAGCCAGGTGTGGTGGCTCATGCCTGTAATCCCAGCACTTTGGGAGGCTGAGGTGAGCAGATCACTTGAGGTCAGGAATTCGAGACTAGCCTGGCCAACATGGTGAAAACCCGTCTCTACTAAAAATACAAAAAATTAGCCAGGCATGGTGGCAGACGCCTGTGATCTCAGCTACTTTGAAGGCTGAGGCAGGAGGATTGTTTGAACCCAGGAGGTGGAGGTTGCAGTGACCCGAGATCATGCTACTGTACTCTAGCCTGAGAGATGGAGCAAGACTCCGTCTCAAAGAAAAAAAAAAAAAAATCACATCAAGCTTCTTGCCTTGTGCTGAGTACACAGCAGGTACCAATGAATGCCTGATCCATACTTTTATTTATTTATTTTTATTTATTTTTGAGGCAGGATCTCACTTTGTCACCCAGGCTGAAGTGCAGCGGCACAATCTCTGCTCACTGCAGCCTCGACCTCCCAGGTTCAAGCAACCCTTCTGCTTCAACCCCACAAGTAGTTGGTACTACAGGTGCCCACCGCCACATCCTGCTAATTTTTCTATTTTTTGTAGAGACAGGGTTTTGCCATATTGCCCAGGCTGGTCTCAAACTCCTGAGCTCAAGCAGTCCACCCACCTCAGCCTCCCAAAGTGCTGGGATTATAGACAGGCGAGAGCACAGCACCCGGCCCCTTTTATGTTGTTGTTTTTTTAAGAGACAGCGGGGTCTCACTCTGTCACCCAGGCAGGAGTGTATTGGCAAGATGACAGCTCACTGCAGCCTTGAACTCCTGCCTCGGCCTCCCAAAGTGCTGGAATTACAGGCATGAGCCACTGCACCCGACCTCTCCTTCCTTTTGCCTTAGAAGAGTGAGAATGTTGTCTGGGGCCCCTCGGGTTGTGGATGTACTTACCCGGGATGGGAACCGTGTGCAGGGGCATCACCTCCACTCCGTGGACTGGGTACCCAAAGGGGAGGTTGGGCTGGGCCAGCAGGGGCAGTGGGCGGGGCAGCCCTTCTCTGCAGGAAGGAGAACAGAAACGTCAGCAGCTGCCCCTGCCCCGATGCTCGTCCCTGGTTCGTTCTCAACGTGGTGCCTGTGCACAGAGCCTTGCCCTGACAATGTGGAGAAATCAAAATTGGGTTGTCCCCGTCTCCTTCCATTCTCACCCCACCGTCCTTATTTCCTCCCCTCTCCTGGCCTCCACAAAGGTACCGAGGTAGTTTATAACAAAGCTTTTTTTTTTTTTTTTTTTTTTTTTTTTGAGATGGAGTCTCGCTGTGTCACCCAGATGGGAGTGCAATGGCGCGATCTCGGCTCACTGCAAGAGCCCGCCTCCCGGGCTCAAGCGATTCTCCTGCCTCAGCCTACCTAGTAGCTGGGATTATAGGAGTGCGCCACCATGTCCGGCTAACTTTTTTGTGTTTTTAGTAGAGACAGGGTTTCACCATGTTGGCCAGGCTGGTCTTGAACTCCTGACCTCAAGTGATCCAACTGCCTTGGCCTCCCAAAGTGCTGGGATTACAGGCGTGAGCCACCACACCCGGCCGCATTTTTGTTTTTGAGACAGGGTTTCACTTTGTCGCCCAGGCTGGAATACAGTGGCACAATCACGACTCACAGCAGTCTTGACCTCCCTGGCTCAGGCAGTCCTCCCATCTCAGCCTTTTCATAGCTGGGACTACAGGTACATGCCACCAAGCCCGGCTAATTTTTAAAAATTTTTTGTAGAGATAGGGTCTCACTATGTTGCCCAGGCTGCTCCAACCCCTGGGCTCAAGCGATCCTCCTGCCTCAGCCTTCAGAGAAGCCAGGACTA
The DNA here is from genome assembly GCF_006542625.1 of Nomascus leucogenys. Taxonomy (NCBI): domain Eukaryota; kingdom Metazoa; phylum Chordata; class Mammalia; order Primates; family Hylobatidae; genus Nomascus; species Nomascus leucogenys. The sequence continues at coordinate 2,333,288 of NW_022095769.1, forward strand.
TAGGAGAGAGCCACCATGCCTGGCTGACAAACCCCATTTTTTTAAAAAAACCATGACCAGCATAAAAGAAGAAATAAAATTATCAGACGGTAGGGGCCCATCCAGCTGCAGCAGCTAAACACCAAAGTCGCATCTGAATTTCGTGGGAACCAGGATAAAAAGCAATTGACAACCATTACACGGTCCTTGCTATCCAAAGGAAGAAGTAGACCAATTCCTGAAGGGAAGTGGAACTTCTCCTACCACTGAAATAAAAAATAAACTAAATCACAAGGAAGTGTGTATGGCAGTAACGGTTGTCGCAATATTTTTAGAGCAAACAGTAACTATTTTTATGGATTACAAACGTAAGCCACCACGCTCCGCCGATAACAATCTTTAGTCAAAAACAAGCACAGCACAATCCAGCAAGAGTAGTTTTTTGAGGGACTAAGGTACAATCGTTGAAATGTTAGCCTTCGGGACCCAGTTTAACCAGAAAATCATTTAATTACCTTGGAAAAAAAGATTAGACCATCATAGTGAATACTTATGGGAATATGAAAAAGGCAAAATTTTTAAATGGCAAGGAACATAAACAGGCAATTAACAGAAGAGGAAATACAAATGGCAATGAACATATGAAACATGCTCAGCTTCAATCAGGGAAATGTGAATTAAAAAAAACATGCAGTACCTTTTTCATTAAAGTTTGAAAATTCGATGATAGCAAATGTTAGTTAGGTGTATGTAAGGTGCGACACTTACCCACTCTTCGTGAAAGTGTGAGTTCACACAAGCCCTCTTGAGGGAAATTTGGCAATATCTATCAAAAATAAAAAAGGCATTCCCTGGGATCTAGCAAGTAAGATGCTAGGTGAAAGGAGAAATGCTTGCATGTGTAAGCAATAGGACAAGCATAAGAATGTTCATTTCAGCATTGTTTGAAATGAACATCCTTATACATGTATTTTTCTTTTTTCTGAGACGAAGTCTCACTCACTCTGTCACCCAGGCTGGAGTGCAGTGGTGTGATCTCGGCTCACTGCAAACTCCACCTCCCGGGTTCAAGCGATTTTCCTGCCTCAGCCTCCTGAGTAGCTGGGATTACAGGCACACACCACCATGCCCGGCTAATTTTTGTATTTTTCTGTAGAGATGGGGTTTCACCATGTTGGCCAGGCTGGTATCGAACTCCTGGTCTCAGGTGATCCACCCACCTCGGCCTCCCAAAGTGTTGGGATTACAGGTGTGAGCCACCGCGTCCGGCCGTTATACATGTCTTAATGAAGAAGGAATTAATGTAAATATAATGTAATATTATTGTAAAAAACGTAAATGTAAAAATGAAGGTTTTTCAACAATCTAAATACCTTTCAATAGGGAAATGGCTTAGTAAAATGCAGCATTTCATATTGATAGCTATATTGCAATTAAGAGGGATGAACTAGATATATACATAGCTCTTAAAAACATTTCATACTCCCTTCCAGTTCTGGCCCTGGACCCTGCAGCCGCCAAGATGTTGATGCCTAAGAAGAACGGGAATGCATTTATCAACTCCTTTTTTTTTTTTTTTTGAGATGAGGTCTCGCTCTGTAGCCAGACTGGAATGCAGTGGCGCGATCTCAGCTCACTGCAACCTCCACCGCCCAGGTTCAAGCGATTCTCCTGCCTCAGCCTCCCGAGTAGCTGGGACTACAGGCATGTGCCACCACGCCCAGCTAATTTTTGTACTTTTAGTAGACACGGGGTTTCTCCATGTTGGCCAGGATGGTCTTGATCTCTTGACCTTGTGATTCGCCTGCCTCGGCCTCCCAAAGTGCCGGGATTACAGGTGTGAGCCACCGCGCCCAGCCCTATGAACTCCTTTTAAAGGAGGGAGTCACGGTAGCCAAGAAGGATGTCCACATGCCTAAGCACCCGGAGCTGGCAGACAAGAAGGTGCCCAACCTTCATGTAATGAAAGTCATGCAGTCTCTCAAGTCCCGAGGCTTTGTGCAGGAACAGTTTGCCTGGAGACATTTCTACGGGTACCTTACTAATGAGGGTATCCAGTATCTCCATGATGACCTCCATCTGCCCCCCAAGATTGTGCCTGCCACCTCATGCCACAGCTGTCCAGAGACTGGCAGGCCTCTGCCTAAAGGTCTGGAGGGTGAGCCACCTGCAAGACCCACAGGTGGGGAAGCCGACAGCCTGCTGCCAACAAGAGAGCTGAGGTTGAGGCTGCGTCAACAACCAAATTCCAGTAAGAGGCGGATTTCATCGTGGATGTGGTCAGCCACCTCAGTAACATTGGAGAGGACTTTTGTGTTTAGTTTTTTTTGAGACACGATCTCACTCTGTTGCCCAGGCTGGAGTGCAGTGGCACGATCTTGGCTCACTGCCACCTCCACCTCCCAGGTTCAAAGCGATTCTCCTGCCTCAGCCTCCTGAGTAGCTGGGATTACAGGCGCCCACCATCACGCTCAGCTAATTTTTGTATTTTTAGTAGAGACAGGGTTTCACCATGTTGGCCAGGCTAGGCTTCTGACCTCAGGTGATCCGCCTGCCTCAGCCTCCCAAAGTGCTAGGATTACAGGCATGAGCCACCACACCCAGCCAGAGGATTATTTTGCATTGAATAAACTTATAATCTGAAATATATATATATATATATAATTGAATGAAAAAAACAAATTTCAGAGTGATTTGTTTTTATGGTACCAGGTACACTAAAATACACAAAAAACCAACAGTATATGTTTATATGGATACACACACACACACATATATATATAAAACATACGTGTATATAACAGTATTTAAAAATAGTGTGGAATAATACATACCAAATTCATAATGGCAGACTCCTTAGCTAGGTTTACAAGGGAACCTATCATTTAAGAAAGGGATGAGAATAGCAGTGGTAGTGGTCAGGGGAGTGGGTTTAAATGGACTTTTTCTGGCCAGGCACGGTGGCTCACGCCTGTATTCCCAGCACTTTGGGAGGCTGAGACGGGTGGATTGCTTGAGCTCAGGAGTTTGAGCCAAGACTGGGCAACATGGCAAAACCCCATATCTACAAAAAAACACAAAAATTAGCCAGGCATGGTAGCATGCACCTGTAGTCCCAGCTATTTGGGAGGCTGAGGTGGGAGGATCCCTTGAGCCCAGAAGGTGGAGATTGCAGTGGGCCAAGATTGCACCACTGCACTCCAGCCTGGGCAGCAGAGCCAGATCTTGTCTCAAAAAAAAAAAAAAAAAAAAAAAAAGGAAAAAGAAAAAGAAAACAAGAAAAGAAAAGGAAAACAATGAACTTTTTCTTAGAGGAACATTACACATGCTGCTTTTTAATGGAAGTATAATATAGCACCAACGCACAGGATCAGATTGACCAATCAGCCTCAGCTGAGTCAGAGATCTTATCCAGTATCGAGCTCTACTCGTAATTTCAAGGATACAGACAAGAGGCACAGACATCCTCTTAATTAGTCATCCTATATGGATCCCTGGGTCATTTCTTCCACATCAGTCATGCATTCTCTGGAGGATAACAGATGTGGTCTCCAAATGCAATTTTGCCAGACTACCTCATCCAACATGTAACAAAGCCTGTAAATTATGAAACATCTCCCGTATATTCTCCAGAGATTTATATAGCTTATGTGACATTGACCAGGGAGCAAATGATTCTGGGTTGTTTATCATATGTAATTTCATTAGCTGAAGACATCCTGCAAGAGCAGTGTCAACCTTCAGGGAATCCCTAATCTAAGGAAGGAGAGAGAGTCCAGCCTTAGAAGTACCAGTCTAAGGGAGGAGACAGAGCTCTTGTAAGCATGAACCTTCCAGTCTGATGGAGGACTGTTTAGCTCTCATAGAGCCCTTGGACTGATGGGAAAACTACAGTCTCACCTTAAGGAGCCCTCAATCAGACAGGAATGTTTAGACACATGGCTTTGCTAGAATTTGGGGATCCCTATAGAGCAGTCAGCAGCAGAAATTAAGAAAAGACAGTGTTGGGCCAGGCACAGTGGCTCACGCCTGTAATCCCAGCACTCTGGGAGGCCAAGGTGGGTGGATCACTTGAGGCTAGGAGTTCAAAACCAGCCTCGGCAACATGGGGAAACCCCGTCTCTAGAAAAAAATACAAAAATTAGCAGGGCGTGGTGGCTTGCACCTGTAATCCCAACTACTCGGGTGGCTGAGGCAGAAGAATTGCTTGAGCCTGGGAGGTGGTGGTTGCAGTGAGCTGAAATCGTGCCATTGCACTCCAGCCTGGGCAACAAGAACAAAACTCCATCTTGAAAAAGAAAAAGAAAAGAAGAAGTGCGGCAGTGGGCTCATGCTTATGGAATTCACTGGTCTTACCATGTTCCCCATCATCCTGAAGCAACTGGATTGATAGAATGGTGGAATGGCCTTTTGAAATCACAATTATAATGCCAACTAGGTGACAATACTTTGCAAGGCTGAGGCAAAGTTCTCCAGAGGGCCATGTATGCTCTGAATCAGCATCCAATATATGGTATTCCTTCTCCCATGGCCAGGATTCACAGGTCCAGGAATCAAAGGGTTGAAGTGGCACTACTCACCATCACCCCTAGTGATCCACTAGCAAAATTTTTGCTTCCTGTTCCTGGGACATTATGTTCTGCTGGCCTAGAGGTCTTAGTTCCAGAGGGAAGAACGCTGCCACCAGGATACACAACAACGATTCCATTAAAGTGGAAGCTAAGATTGCCACCTGGACACTTTGGGCTCCTCCTCCCTTTAAGTCAACAGGCTAAGAAGGAAGTTACTGTGTTAGCTGGGGTGATTGACCTGGGCTATCAAGATAAAATCAGTCTACTACTCCACAATGGAGGTAAGGAAGAGTGCGCATGGAATACAGGAGATCCATTAGGGTGTCTCTTAGTATTACCATGCCCTATGATTAAGGTCAATGGGAAACTACAACAGCCCAAACTACAGGCAGGACTACAGATGACCCAGACCCTTCAGGAATTAAGGTTTGGGTCACTCCACTAGGAAAGGAAAAAAAACATTACCTGCTGAGGTGTTTGCTGAAGGCAAGGGGAATACAGAATGGGTAGTAAAAGAAGATAATCATCAACACCAGCTACGACCGTGTGACCAGCTGCAGAAATGAGGACTGTAATTGTCATGAGTACTTCCTCCTTCTTTTGTTAAAAACATGTTTGTGATATACACACTTGTACTGAGAAAATATCTTCATTTTATTTCCTTTTCCTTTATCATGTGACATAAGATTTATTGACTTCATCTCAGCATCTAAGTATTGTTAACTTTATGTAATAGTATTTGGGTTGGGGATTTGTACAAAAGATAGTTGTATTATGTTAGGTGTAATTATGACCTTATCATTGTCTTTATTTGAAGATTATGTATGATCTCAGGAGATGTGTACGGGTTCAAGTTGACAAGGGGTGGACTTGTGCTGGTTAATACTAAATGTTAACTGGATTGGATTGAAGGATGAAATACTGATCCAGGGTGTGTCTGTGAGGGTGTTGCCAAAGGAGACTGATATTTGAGTCAGTGGGCTGGGGAAGGCAGACCCACCCTTAAGTGGGTGGGCACCATCTAATCAGCCGCCATCGAATATAAAGCAGACAGAAAAACGTGAAGCGACGAGATGAGCCTAGCCTCCCAGCCTACATCTTTCTCCCGTGCTGGATGCTTCCTGCCCTCGAACATCGGACTCCACCTTCTTCAGTTTTGGAACTTGGACTGGCTCTCTTTGCTCTTCAGCTTGCAGACAGCCTGTTGTGGGACCTTGTGATCATATAAGTTAATACTTAATAAATTATCTCTCTCACTTTCTGTCTCTCTCTCTCTCTCTCTCCTATTAGTTCTGTCCCTCTAAGAGAACCCTGACTAATACATGGGGTTTCACCATGTTGGCTAGGCTGGTGAATAGGTATTATTAGCATCCCCATTTTACAGAGATTAAGCAGCTTGTCCAAGGTCACCTAGCTGGCAGATAGAGGATGCAGGACCTGAATGCAGCCAGTCAGCTTCCCGCGGCAGCACTGTTAACTACCAAGACCAGTTGCTCCTCACATAGCTAGGTGCACCAGGGTTGAAATCCATGCCAGCATCACCTGTGTATTCCACTGGCTGTCCAGCTTTCAACACCTCCTGATGGAGACGGTGCCTCCATCTGTCTTCTGGGGAGCCTTCCACTTGCATGTAATTTGGAGGGTAGTGGCTACTATGGTTTGAATGTGTTCCCCAAATTTCATGTGTTGGAAACTTAATTCCCAAATTCATATGTTGTTTGGAGGTAGGGGCCTTTAGGAAGTAATTAGGATAAGGTCATCAGGTAGGGACCCTATGATGGGACTGGTGGTTTTTGTTGTTATTGTTTTGAGATGGAGTCTCACTCTGTCACCCAGACTGGAGTGAGTGCCGTGGTCCGATCTCAGCTCACTGCAACCTCCACCTCCCAGGTTCAAGCGAGTCTCCTGCCTCAGCTTCCTGAGTAGCTGGGAGTACAGGCACTCACCACCACACCCTGGCTAATTTTTATATTTTTAGTAGAGACGGAGTTTCGCCATGTTGCCCAGGCTGGTCTTGAACTCCTGACCTCAGGTGGTTCACCTGTCTTGGCCTCCCAAAGTGCTGAAATTACAGGCGTGAGCCACCATGCCCAACCAAGGGACTAGTGGTTTTATAAGAAGAAGAGGAAGAGACACCTCAGCTGATGCATGTGCTCTTGCCCTGTCAGTATGTGACACCCTCCACCATGTTATGATGTAGCAAAAAGCCTTCACCAGATGCCAGCACCACGCTGTTAGACATCTCAGCCTCCAGAATCGTAAGCTAAATAAACTTAGCTTTTGTTTATAAATTACCCAGTCTGTAGTATTCTGCTATAGCAACAGAAAACGGACTAAGACAGTGGCTAGCTTCAATGTCAAACCTGGAGGGGTCTAATGCACCCTTTCCCTTCCTTTAGATTCGTGAGTTAGGCTCAGTTAATTGAGCACTAAGGCAGTAACCTGGGGACAGTTCATTGAAAAGCAACAACAATATGGGGACCAGAAGGCCCTGGAGCCTGACCAGTTCTTCAGTGCTCCTTTAGTTCTTACCTGATTTCCTAGCCTGGACATCCTACCACCTATGGATTTGGTAAGGCCCCAGCAGCCTTCTGACAAATTCCCTTTTGATGTAAGCCAGACAGAATCAAGTTCAGCCCTTTTCTTTTTTCTTTTTCTTTTTTTTTGTTATTGTTGTTTGTTTGTTGTTTTTTCTTTTTTCTTTTTTTTGAGATGGAGTCTCACTCTGTTGCTCAGGCTGGAGGGCAGTGGCACAATCTCGGCTCACTACAACCTCCACCTCCTGGGTTCAAGTGATTCTCCTGCCTCAGCCTCCCAAGTAGCTGGGATTACAAGCGTGCGCCACCACGCCTGGCTAATTTTTGTATTTTTAGTAGAGATGGGGTTTCACCATGTTGGCCAGGCTGGTCTGGAACTCACGACCTCAAGTGATCCGCCCACCTCAGTCTCCCAAAGTGTTGGGATTACAGGCGTGAGCCACCGCGCCCAGCCAAATTCTGCCTTTTTCAACCAACAATCCTGCGGTGATACACCTGAGTGTTGACATCTCTTGTAATTTAAAACAAAGGGATACACTCCTTGCATATAGCACAGGGTAGTATGCTCTCAACATATAAATGAATAAAATAGGGCAACGTGGTGATGACTACAAAATCACCTGCTATGATGTCCTGGGTGCATGGAGGATGTACAACCAGATGTTTCAAGCTATCTCCATTCCTTTTTTGTTTTTGTTTTTGTTTTTGCTTTTGTTGGAGACAGAGTTTCAATCTGTTGCCCAAGCTGGCGTGCAGTGGTGTGATCATGGCTCATTGCAGCTTCAACTTCCTGGGCTCAAGTGATCCTCTCACTTCAGCCTCCTGAGTAGCTGGGACTACAGGCATGTACCATCATGCCTGGCTAATTTTAAAAATTTTTTGTAGAGATGGGGGTCTCACTGTATTGCCCAAGCTGGTCTCAAACTCCTGGGCTCAAGCTATCCTCCCATCTTGACCTCCCAAAGTGCTAGAATTACAGACGTGTCACCAATCCCAGCTTTTTGTTGTGGTTGTTGTTGTTGTTATGAAATGTTTTATACATACAAAGTTTTGTAAATCTTCATTTAAGGATGATTTCCTCGATTCCTTTTTTTTGTTTCATTCCTAATAGTTCCTCCCAGGGACCCTAGCAAGAGAGAGAATTCCTTCCCGCTTTTTGTCTTAAGACTCACACCCTCAGGACATGGGGAGAGCTTTTGTTCCATCTCAGAACCCAAGAGCCTTCATGGCCTGCATTACCTCCTCTGAAAGTGTTCAAATTCAGCCTGTCTCCTTGCTTTCACCGCTGGGAGGTCGCTCTGGCCATAGGCATCCTGAAAGTTGTAACTTCCCTGCTCTTTGTTGGCTTCACATTTGCACTGATTTTTCGGGAACAGCCTGAAACAAGCGAGAGGACTGTAAATATGGATTGGGTGGGTAAGCTGGTGGGTGAGAGGAAACCGGAGTCCTAATCCAATGTGTAGTTCACCCTGAAAATTTCTTTCCTACACCCAGCTCTTCTGAGATGATGAGACTCTGGAATCCTCTGCACTGGCTCCTCACAGAGTCAAAGGGACAAAGGGAGGGAAGCAGGGACAGAGGAAAGCTGAAGACTTTTCCTCTCTTGAATTATCCCCTGCACCTAACTTCTTTAAATCTGAGAGCCACATAACTGTCAGTTGTATCTCACCCCACCATAAAAGGAGGGCAGAGGGACAGAGAAGCAGCATCTTTTCTGCAGTTTTGATTAAAAAAAATCTACATGCGGCCGGGCGCGGTGGCTCACGCCTGTAATCCCAGCACTTTGGGAGGCCGAGGCGGGCGGATCACAAGGTCAGGAGATCAAGACCATCCTGGCTAACACAGTGAAACCCCATCTCTACTAAAAAATACAAAAACTTAGCTGGGCGTGGTGGCGGGCGCCAGTAGTCCTAGCTACTTAGGAGGCTGAGGCCGGAGAATGGCCTGAACCCGGGAGGCGGAGCTTGCAGTGAGCCGAAATCGCACCACTGCACTCCAGCCTGGCCGACAGAGCGAGACTCCGTCTCAAAAAAAAAAAAAAAAATCTACATGCTCTCCAAAGTTTTAAGGGATTTTGCTGGGTGCTATAGAGAACATAGACTGGATCCTACAGACCAAGCCCTATCCTGGCTTACAGTCACTTGTGCATTCAGCACAGGTTTAGGAAAGCAAGGGAACCATCTGTACAATGGGCACAGTAGGGCACGGTACTTGAAGAGGAGCAAGGAAGATGTGTGCATTAAAGTGAAAGAAAGAACACTCAGTCTCTCACCAGATTCCATCGTAGGAAAAGAGGTTCCTGAGACGTTCCTCAGGCAGAAGCTTCAGCTTCTGGTCACCCCGAGCAGGACTTGGGAGTTCTGGCTTGGGGCTGCTGAACACTGCTTGAAGGAACATAAATCCAACAATGCCAAGTGCCAGGATTATGACCAATATCTTGAGGAGCCACAGAAATCTCGAGCTGTTGGGACACAAAAGAACAGATTATGTTAAAATCTTTTTTCTTGATTATGTAATGTAATGAGACTGATAACTTCAGGAAAAATGTAAGCTAAGCACATAGCTTATATTGGTCACTAAAATCGATTTCTGATAAACAGAGGAGGAAAGAATCAAGTTGGAACAAAGGGACTTAGAAAAATTACAAATAAAAGGATGGCAAAAAACATCCAGAAAAAAAAAAAGGTTAGAGGCTGGGCACGGTGGCTCACACCTGTAATCCCAGCATTTTGGGAGGCCAAGGCAGGCGGATCACGAGGTCAAGAAATCAAGACCATCCTGGCCAACATGGTGAAACCCAGCCTCTACTAAAAATACAAAAATTAGCTGGGCATGGTGGCGTGTGCCTGTAGTGCCAGCTACTTGGAAGGCTGAGACAGGAGAATCGCTTGAACCCGGGAGGCGGAGGTAACAGTGAGCCAAGATCATGCCACTGCACTCCAGCCAGGCAACAGAGCGAGACTCCTTCTCAAAAAAAAAAAAAGAAGGTTGGTAATGTTAATGTCAGCATAGCTAAATTCAAGGCAATAAAAAAGAGTATTAAATAGGACAGAAAGACCACTTATAGTGATCAAATACATGATACCAAAACAGATAGCCATGAACTTTATCCACTAATAATAGCATTAAAGTATACAAAGTAAAAAATGGCAGGATATGAAAGGAGGATTAGAAATACAAAGATAGTTAGAGATGCTGACATGTCTAACTTGATCAAGTCTCAAAAATATTTTAAAGCAGCAGAACAACAAAATGATATAATTTGTATTCTGTTAAAGAGCTCTGAAAACATTTATAAAAGTTGGCCACATATGCCGGGCGTGGTGGCTCACGCCTGTAATCCCAGCACTTTGGGAGGCCGAGGCGGGTGGATCACGAGGTCAGGAGATCGAGACCATCCTGGCTAACATGGTGAAACCCCATCTCCACTAAAAATACAAAAAACTAGCCGGGTGTTGTGGCAGGTGCCTGTAGTCCCAGCTACTCGGGAGGCTGAAGCAGGAGAATAGCATGAACCTGGGAGGTGGAGCTCGCAGTGAGCTGAGATCACGCCACTGCACTCCAGCCTGGGCGACAGAGTGAGACTCTGTCTCAAAAAAAAAAAAAAAAAAAAAAGAAAATCCTGTTTTGCTTTTATTCACGTGGTTATTATATTGAATTTATAAATTAATATAGGGCAAAGTTACATCTCTACAAAATTGAGCTATTCTAGTCAAGAATAAAAGAAGGTATCTTAATCTATTCATATATATATTTCTGTAATACAGTGGTAATTTGAGACTCTGTCTCAAAAAAAAAAAGTTGGCCACATATTAGGACACAAAGAAAACTGTAATAAAGTAGAAATCTTCAGATCATACATTCTGACAATACAATTCAAATGTAACCTGGCTGGGCATAGTGGCTCATGACTGTAATCTGAGCACTTTGGGAGACCTAGGCAGGAGGATCACTTGAAGCCAGGAGTTCAGGACTGTCCTGAACTGGGCAACAAAGCGAGACCGTGTCTCTACAAAAAATTGAAAAATAGTCAAGCATGGTGGCATGTGCCTATAGTCCTAACTACTCAGGAGGCTAAGGTAGAAGAATCCCTTGAGCCCAGGAGTTCAAGGCTGTAGTGAGCTATGATCGCACTACTGCATTACAGCCTGGGTGACTGAGACCCCATCTCTAAAAACTTAATAGGCTGGGCATGGTGTCTCACGCCTGTAATCCCAGCACTTTGGGAGGCCAAGGCGGGCGGATAGCTTGAGCTCAGGAGTTTGAGACCAGCAACATGGTGAATGTCTCTACTGAAAAAAAAAAAAAAAAATAGCTGGGCGTGATGGCCCAGGCCTGTTGTCCCAGCTACTTGGGAGGCTGACGTGGGACGATCACTTGAGCCCGGAGGGCGAAGGTTATAGTGAGTCAAAACTGCACCACTGCACTCCAGCCTCAGTGTCAGAGGGAGACTCTGTCTCCAAAAAAAAACAAAAAGCCCACTGCTATTATCTAACATTGTCATGGAAGTGCTAATCAATGCAGTAAGATTAGCTTATGGAATAAAAAGATAAATAATGAAAGGGGAAATAAAAAGTATTATTTACAGATTAAATGACTACATATTCAGAAAAATAAAATGTATTAGATGAGAAACTATTAGTAAGATTTTAATAGGGTATCTGGTGACAAAATATAGTAAAAAATTAATAATAATAATTATCTAATGACCACTTAGTGTGTTCTAGACTCCCTGCCAAGAGCTTTGTGTGCATTATCTCATTTAATCCTCACAAGAGCGTAACAAGAGAAGTTTTATTTTTTGTTTTTGTTTTGTTGTTGTTGTTTGTTTTGTTTTGTTTGAGACAGAGTCTCGATTTGTCACCCAGGCTGGAGTGCAGTGGCACAATCTCAGCTCACTGCAACCTCAACCTCCCGGGTTCAAGTGATTCTCCTGCCTCAGCCTCCTGAATAGCTGGGATTACAGGCACCCACCACCACGCCCGGCTATTTTTCGTATTTTTAGTGGAGACGGGGTTTCACCATGTTGACCAGGCTGGTCTCGAACTCCTGACCTCAGATGATCTGCCTGCCTCGGCCTCCCAAACTGATGGGATTACACGCATGAGCCACCATGCCTGTCCGAGAGAGGTTTGATTACTGCAGCCAATTAACAGATGAGACAGCTGAAGCTAAATAGGAAAAGTAACCTGCTCTCTTGGTTATGACGGATGCGGAATTCAAAAGCAGACCACACTTTTAACCACTACCCTACACAGGTTTCTATAAGCCAACAAGTCAGAAAACATAATGAAAGCAGAAATCTGCTTCAAATTAACAACACAACACAAAATGGCCCAGGCAGGCAGATACTTAAGAAGAAACATGTGGGACTTATGTGGCAGACTCTTAGGTGGCCCATATGATCTTGATCTCTTGGGCACTTAGCAAAAGATTTTTGGTTTTCAGCATTTAAGATGTGCCTATGGTTGGTACCAACCGACATTTCCTGAAATCATGCAGTCTTGAATTATAAATCCTCTTTAAGTCTATTGTCATGCTAGAATCTTATTAATATATAGGAAATTTAGAGAGATTAAGTGCCTAAATGGCCTGCCCAATGCTTGTATATTTTTAGTATCACACAGAACTAAAATCCCCAGAACTAGGAACACTCTAGACCTTACATGGTTTATTCCTCCTGTCATTTCAAACATTGAAAGTGGGGCCTATCTGATTATTTGCCTGCTCACTTTATGTTTATATCTACTGCATTTGTACCAATATACATCAGGTTTGTGCAACCACTGATTTTTGTTGGATTTTAATCAGGTCTCACAGTGATCATTTAACGTCTTCCTCTAAGTCTCATCTTGTGCTGTTATGGATTTTCATTTTAAAAATCTACACTGTACGGAAGCACATGTCTTTAATATTTCCAGACATTACGTTTCATTGAATGCTTAAATTTTAGTGGGCAACTTAACAGGGCCCTCCCTGTTAAGTTCTGAAAAAGAATGGGAGGGAACAATTAAATATTTTTGGTAAAATGTGTTTTTTGTCTTGTGCAGAATATGTAGAATATACCTTTTAATTTAGTAAATACATTTTAAAAGGAAACAATGCTCTGTTATCACACTGCCTTTGGTCTGTTGTGTACGGTTTTGTGCTGCTATAACAGAATACCTGAGACTGGGTAATTTACAGGGAACCGAAGTTTATGTTCTGGAGGCTGGGAAATCCAAGATCCAGGGGCCACATCTGGGGACCTTCTTGCTGCATCATCCCATGGTGGAAGGTGGAAAAACAAGTGAGTGCATGTGAGAGACACAGCAAGAGGGGGCTGAATTTGTCCTTTTATGAGGAATCCACTCCTACTATAGCGAACCCACTCCCATGATAATGGCATTAATCCATTCATGAGCGCAGAGCCCTTCTGGCCTAATCACCTCTTATAAGGCCCCATTTCTTAACATTGTCTAATTGGGGATGAAGTTTCCAACACATGAACTCTGAGAGGCACATTCAAACCATATTATATAGCTAAAGCAATTTTTAATCATAAAATTTCTGAACAACTTGTAATTTTTAAAATACCTATTGGAAGTTGTTTACAGTTATTTTGTTTAAGTGTGAACTTTTTCCTTTTCTTGCCAATCTCTCTTTGGGAAAAAAAAAAAGTGGGTTTCTGGTAATGAACTGAGCAGTCTTCTGATATATTACATGCCTTTTAAGCTGTGTAACTTAATATTTATATACTTGATAATTTGTTTTACTATGTAATTGATAAAATTGTGATGTGTATTGATATTGTTTAATGTGTAAGAATGTATGCTTGTAGTTCTCTGGGAGAAACAATTTGCCAAGTGTTCACCAGCTTGTAAAACTCTAATGTGAGGCTGGGCCCGGTGGCTCACGCCTGTAATCCCAGCACTTTGGGAGGCCAAGGTGGGCAGATCACCTGAGGTCAGGAGTTCGAGACCAGTCTGGCCAACATGGCAAAACCCTGTCTCTACTAAAAATACAAAAATTAGCTGAGTGTGGCGGCAGGCACCTGTAATCCCAGCTACTCAGGAGGCTGAGGTATAAAATCGCTTGAACCCAGGAGGTGGAGGTTGCAGTGGGCTGAGATCGCGCCACTGTGCTCCAGCCTGGGCGACAAGAGGGAAACTCCATCTCAAAAATAAATAAATAAATAAACTCTAATGTGACAGCTTAAACATCTAAGTAAATAAAGGCACCTTTTAAAAAATCAAATTACTGAATAGACATAAAATATAAAATATGCGCCCTTAAAAAATTAAAACTTTATTGGATTGTATGCCTGAAATGACACACGTCAAGTTCTTAATTGTGATCTGCACTATTAAATGAACATGTTTCTATAGGCTCTCTTTTTTCTTTCTTTTTTAGTAATGATCAAGAATTAATTTTGTCACTGAATAAAGAATTAAGCAAATTTCCACTGTATTAGGGAAATATAGATGAATAGATTGAGATACCTTCTTTTTATTCTTGACTAGAATAGCTCAGTTTTGTAGAGATGTAACTTTGCCCTATAGTAATTTATAAATTCAATCTAATAACCACATGAATAAAAGCAAAACAGGATTTTCTTTTCTTTTTTTTTTTTTGAGACAGAGTCTCGCTCTGTCGCCCAGGCTGGATTGCAGTGGCGTGATCTCAGCTCACTGCGAGCTCTGCCTCCCAGGGTCACGCCATTCTCCTGCCTCAGCCTCCCAAGTAGCTGGGACTACAGGCACACGCCGCCACACCCGGCTAATTTTTTTTTTTTTTTTTTTTGTATTTTTAGTAGAGATGGAGTTTCGCCGTGTTAGCCAGGCTGGTCTCAATCTCCTGACCTCGTGATCCGCCCACCTCGGTCTCCCAAAGTGCTGGGATTACAGGCATGAGCCACCCGTGCCCGGCCAGGATTTTCTTTTTTTAGAGCCAGGCTCTCACTATGTTGCCCTGGCTGGTCCCAAACTCCTGAGCTCAAGTAATCCTCCTGCCTCAGCTTTCTGAGTAGCTGGGAATATAGGCACACACCACAGAGGCTAGCAGAACAGATTTTTTATTGGTCAAAATGACTCTAAAATTTATTAGAAGTAACACATGAGAATAGCAAGAAGATATTAAAAATAAGAAGGATGGGCCGGGCACGGTGGCTCACGCTTGTAATCCCAGCACTTTGGGAGGCCGAGGCGGGCAGATCACGAGATCAGGAGATCGAGACCATCCTAGCTAACACGGTGAAACCCCGTCTTAGGCAGGCGTGGTGGCATGCGCCTGTAGAGGCAGGAGAATCACTTGAACCTGGGAGGCGGAGGTTGCAAAGCGAAATTCCGTCAAAAAAAAAAAACAAAGAAGAAGGATAGCTATATTACTACTAAAGAGCAAAGTTATGATAAGGCCACAGTTATTTTTTTTTTTTTGCACACAAAACAATAAACATTTTCTAAAAATACATACAAACAAAAAGATGCATATCAAACATATTAGGAAGGTTGCACATGGGAAGACGGGGAATAGAAATGGGGGTGGGAATTAAAGAAAATAAATGAGAGAGGGACTTTGTATGGATCAATGATAATAATTCAATCCTCTATTTGACGAAGAAGGGGAAGGAAGAGGAAGAAAAAGAAAGTGGGATAAAGGATCAGAAAGGGAGGAAAATAGAAAAAATTAGAGTATGACTCCAGGGTAGAACTGTTTTGTTGTCGCTGGGTTGGTTGGTTGGTTTGTCTGTTGTATTTTTCATATGTTTCGCCATGTCGGCCAGGCTGGTCTCGAACTCCTAGCCCGAAGTGATCCACCCGCCTCGGCCTCCCAGATTGCTGGGACTACAGGCGTGAGCCACCACGTCCAGCCCCCACATTGCTTCTGGCCTCCGTGGTAGACCTCCCAGATGGGGCGGTTGGGCAGACGCACTCCTCACTTCCCAGACGGGGCAGCTGGGCAGAGGCGCTGCTCACTTCCCAGACGGGGCTGCCGGGCAGAGGCGCTCCTCACTTCCCAGACGATGGGTGGCCGGGCAGGGGTGCTCCTCACTTCTTCCCAGACGGGGTGGCCGGGCAGAGGCGCTCCTCACTTCTTCCCAGACGGGGTGGCCGGGCAGAGGCGCTCCTCACTTCCCAGATGGGGCGAAGGCCACAGTTATTAAAAGCATGTTACCAATTCAGGAATAAGCAAATAAGTGAATGGAACAAACCGAAGCTCAGAAATACTCTGTGTGTGTGTGTAATTTGAGTTTGCACTGTCTTTGTCACATATTCCTGTAACATCTTAACTTCTAAATTTTCTAAAATGGTACTCAGAAAAATAAATACATTTAAACTATTCGAGTTATAGAAACTATCTTAATCCATTTTGTGCTGCCATTACAAAATACCACAGGTATACCACAGAGTAATTTATACAGAAAAATTTATTTGGCTCATGGTCCTGAACACTAGGAAGTCCAACGGCATGGTTACACAGTTTCAGCTAGATAGCAGAAATGCCTTTCAGTGTTTTGAAACGTTGTAGGATGAACATAGTTACAATAATATATAGTTTCAAGCTGGGCACTGTGGCTCATGTCTGTACTCCCAGCACCTTGGGAGGCCGAGGCGGGTGGATCATTTGAGGTCAGGAGTTCAGGACTAGCTTGGCAAACATGATGAGACCCTGTCTCTACTAAAAATACAAAAGAAATTAGCAGGGTGTGGTGGCGTGCACCTGTAATTTCGGCTACTCTGGAGGCTGAGGCAGGGGAATTGCTTGAACCAGGGAGGTGGAGGTTGCAGTGAGCTGAGATTGCGCCACTGCACTCCAGCCTGGGCGACAGAGCTAGATTCTGTCTAAAAAAATAAAATAAAATAACAAAAATTAGTTGGGCATGGTAGCGCGTGCGCACGCCTGTAATCCCAGCTACTCGGGAGGCTGAGGTGGAAGAACTGCTTGAGCTCGGGAGGCAAAGATTGCAGTGAGCCGAGATCGCATCACTGCACTCCAGCCTGGGTGATGGAGCGAGACTCCATCTCAAAATAATAATAATAATATAGTTTCAAATAGCTAAGAGAAAGATATTGAATGTTTGCTCCCAACACAAAGAAATGATAAACGTTTGAGAAGATGTATATGCTAATTATCCTGATCTGATCACTATGCTATGTGTTTATCACGATATGTATCAAAATATCACTATGTACCTCATGAATATGTACGATTATTATTTGTCAGTTAAAAAGAAACTGCAGACCTTTTATGCATGATTCCACAGGTGGAGGAAAAGTCAAATTTGCCAAGGATTTGCCAGCTTTAAATTTATCGGCATCAGTATCAGGCCTCCCAGCTTCCTCCTTTTCAGTCACCCATGAAGGAATGTGGAGTGGGGGAAGTTGGGGAAGGGGAACGCTGGAATGAAAGCCTTAGCCAGGGACGTGGATGGATGCAAAACTGCCTTCCTTTCCCCCATTCCGCCAATCCTCTGTTCAACGTGTGCTTTTTTTTTTTTTTTTTTTTTTTGGAGGCAGAGTCTGGCTCTGTCGCCCAGGCTGGAGTGCAATGGAGCAATCTCGGCTCACTGCAACCTCTGCTTCCAGGTTCAAGCAATTCTCCTGCTTCGGCCTCCCAAGTAGCTGGGATTACAGGCACTTGCCACCACACCCGGCTAGTTTTTGTATTTTTAGTACCTGGCCTGTTGGCCAGGCTGGTCTTGAACTCCTGACGTCAAGTGATCCGCCCACCTCGGCCTCCCAAAGTGCTGGGATTACAGGTGAGAGCCACTGCGCCCGGCCAAACGTGTTTGTTTTCATGCTTACACGATGTCATGTCACAAACATGTTTTTGCATTTTTGTGAGATGACTTCTTTGTCAGTTTAGCGATTGTTTTAGAGTTTTGGAAAATACAAACAAAATAAACTTTGGGGATAAAAGAACACCAAATGTATGTCTGATCCTTCTTCATAGCTTATAAAAATTAATTTAGACTTTCAAGTGTACTTTACCCCGTTAATTATTATATCACTCCGTAGAGGCTCTTTAGCATGCGGGGCCACACAACCGCAGCTCACCCTGCCCTGCAGTGGGCGCCTGGATTTGAAAACCGACTCTTCCCTGACTCCGCGCGCACTGTGGAGGAGACAAAGCCGCCGGGGTCCCCGACTGTCCAGAGCCCACAGTCCCCGCGCCCGGGCACCCACATACCCCTGACGGCGGCTCCTCCCGTGGGCAGCAAACGGGCCCCAGGCTGGGTCAGCGCCTCTGAGTTCCAAGCAGAGAGCCCCGAACCCCGCACTCCCGAGCCGATTCCCACACTCGGGCCTCCCCGAGACACATTCCCGGCCGCGAGAGGCCACCTCCACGTGGAATTTTCCCACGGAAAAGCCAGCGTTCCCCGTTCCTGGGGGTGCAGAGTTCGTTCCGCACGCGCCGTCACCTCGCCTCTGCAGCCACCTATGCGGGGAACCGGTTGGACTTAAGACTCCAACCGCCCGCTCCCTGGGCTCCGGCGTCTGCGGCCCCCGCACCTGCCGGCTCTGCAGACGCCAGAAAGGACCCGCGGCGCTCCCGGCTCCCGAAGTTTCACCTCTCCCTCTGCTCTGCCCCAGGGACACTCACCCGCCCGAAGTCATCCCGAATGCCGCGGCCCTCAGACTGCCGGATGTCGCGGATCCTAGCAGCCAGGCCGCCGACTGCCCCGCCCTGGCACCGACCCGGGCAAATTCTCGGAGAGCAGGGCAGGTGCAGGAAGCTTGGGACGGTCCCTGCCCTCGTCACCCATGCCCCCGCCCACGCCCTAAGTCTTTCTGTGCGCCCAGTCTGGCGCCGACAAGTCCAAGCATCGTTGTCGTGGTATGGGGACCACCGGACCCCGCGGCGCACAGCCCCGCCAGTGGCCCGCGCCCAGAAGAACTCCAGAAGGCGACAAGGATGACGACCGCCCCTGCGTGGGACACTCGCTAGGTAAACAGTGAGCTCCGCGCCAAGCGTTTTTCATCTACGCGGGGTCATTTATTCGTCACAACGGCCCCACGAGGTGAGGACAGTTATCGGCCCACCTTTCAGAAAAGTAAGCCGAGGCAAAGTGAGGTAACCCGCTGGAAAGTGCAGACGCTAGGATTCAAACCGAGTCTGGGTGACCCGAAGCTCACCAGTCGTGCATTTTCTGTCCCTCGAACTCTGAGCTAAGTTATGAGACGCCACCGCTAGCCTCCAGACCCTCCGGACTCTACCGCGTGGGTGGTCCGAGCTGAAAGTCCCCGAACTTCTGGGTGGAAAGGGGTGGGCGAGACGAGGCCGGAAGGCTCACGTGACCCGGGGTCGGTCGCGTCTCCACTCGCCCACCAGGAGCAGCGAGCGACGTCCCCTGCGCTTCCCGTCCCACGCCCGCGTCCTCTCCCCGGGCTGCCGGAGCCAGTCCTTGCACTGCGCGGTCAACCCCGAGCTAGCTCAGCGCCAGCGCGGCAATCCGGCTCCCGCCCTTCTCTCCTGACCGCCCCCACCCCAGCGCCCCCATCTCTACCCTGGACCTTTCTCCTCCGCCGCCGGTGATCGGGCTTCTCTCTCCCGCTTACAGAAAAACACAATCCCCGCGTCCACCCCTAGTCTGTCACCGCGGTCCCTACCTTTCCTTCCTCGCTATGCTCTGTCCCCGTGCCCTCCAACCTCGCGGCCTTGACCCGCCCGCAGCTCATGCTGGGGGTCGCTAAATTCGGCCTTCGTCCCACCTCCACCCTCCACTTCACCACACACTCCACACATACTGTCCTGGCAAAAGACCCCAGGACCTGGAAAGCTGGAGTGTGGCTGAATCCTAACAGGCAGGGACCCGTGAGGCCACATAACGCCTGTGTGCCTGGAAGAAAGAGTCTGTTGAACTTCAGATGAAATTAGATTTGCAGGACCTTTTTCATAAGCCAGGCTCAGTGTTTCCCATGGCTCCTCTCACGCATGATTATATTGTATTCTAATGACCCAGCTGTCACAAATACAAGAATTTATTTTTTGAAACTGTCACCCAGCCTGGAGTGCAATGGTGTAACCATAGCTCATAGCCTCGACCTCCAGGGCTCAAGTGATTCTCCCACCTCAGCCACCCGAGTAGCTAGGACTACAGGCACCCACCACCGCACCTGGCTAATTAAAAAATAATAATAATAATTTGTAGAAAGGAGGTCTCACTCTGTTGCCCAGGCTGGCCTTGAACTCCTGAGCTCAAGCAACCGTGCTGTCTCGGCCTCCCAAAGTGCTAGGATTACAGGTGTGAGCCACCACGACCGGCAAGAATCTTTAAATACGGCGTGCAAAATGCATGCAAAATGGGGCCGGGTACGGTGTCTCACGTGTGTAATCCCAGCACTTTGGGAAACTGAGGCAAGTGGATCACTTGAGGCCAGGAGTTTGAGACCAGCCTGGGCAACATAGTGAAACCCCATCTCTACTAAAAATACAAAAATTAGCCCGGGGAGATTGCACACACCTGTAATCCCAGCTACTTGGGAGGCTAAGGCACAAGAACACGAGAATCGCTTGAACCCAGGTGGCAGAGGTTGCAGTGAGCCAGGATCATGGCACTGCACTCCAGTCTGGGTGACAGAGAGTGACTCCATCTCAAAAAAAAAGAAAAAAAAAGAAAAATGGCCAGTGATTTTTTTTTTTTTTTCCGGAGTCTGGGAAAGTGAGTCTTGGAAAAGAGTAGAAGGAAATGCCAGCGTGATCTACAACTTTGATACAGATGAGTCCCAAGTTCAGGTCTGAGCTCCTTGGCAGCCAGCAGAGAAAGGGAGTCTCTCAGAAGGGAGTTTTAACGTAGCAAATGCAGATAACTATTTTCTAGCTCCAGACTGGAAAAGAGATCCTCTTTGACAAGACCAATCAGAAAAGTGTTGTACTGACCACGTGCATGTAGGGGGGAAAAAAAGACATTTGTATAACACCTCCTTGCTTACAAAGAGCTTCCACATTCATTCCCTTCCTTCGTTCAGCTCTTGTAATAACACTGTCAGGCACTTCTCAGATGTGAAGACTGAGCCTATGAGATCTTTCATGACTCATTCAAGCTTATGTAGCCAGGGATGGGGCTAGGATTTTCACCCAGGAGTTGTGTCTCTAAAGCCAGTGCTGGCTCCCTCAAACCCCCTGTATCACCAGCTGTTCTGTGAAAGGGTTGTATACACAAAGAGACCCCCAAATGCTGAAGGAGCTCAGCAACCAAAGGAGGAGGCAGACAAATCCAGTTTGTTGGTATTGGGTGATTTATTAAGGGAACTTCGAAGTGTGGTCCTGGACACCACAAGGCAGGTAGATCTCTACACTACAACCCCTCAACCCAGAGCATATATCTTGGGCAAAAAGCATATGTACCCTAGAAGGAATACATAGGCGGCTACAGGCAGAAACTATGGTTTCTGCAACAATAAGAAGGAAACTTACAATGAATAAGTGTTCATACATAAAGAGTAATACATCAACTAGACATTTTTTTTTTGAAGATGGAGTCTCACTCTATTGCCCAAGCTGGAGTGCAGTGGTGTGATCTTGGCTCACTGCAACCTCTGCCTCCCGGGTTCAAGCAATTCTCCTGCCTCAGTCTCCCGAGTAGCTGGGATTATAGGCACGCACCACCACACCTGGCTAATTTTGTATTTTTAGTAGAGACGAGGGTTTCACCATGTCGGTCAGGCTGGTCTTGAACTCCTGACCTCAGGTGATCCACCCACCTCAGCCTCCCAAAGTGCTGGGATTACAGGCATGAGCCACCGGGCCTGGCCCAACTAGACATTTTAGAGGCACTCCTGGGACTTGGGGTTAACCGGGCGGATTTGCATTTAAAATAAAGTGGCTCTTGTCCCCACACCAGCTCTATTTAAGTAGGAAAGCTCTTTTCCATCAGATCTGTGGTTTGGAAGCAGGGAAGAGGATAGTTCAGGCATAACTCTTGCTTCACATTAGTGTTGTGATTGGTGATTGTGGTTCCAAGGTGAACCCTTTATGGTTGTAGATCCTCTCTCCCTGCTCTAGGGATGACTGCAGGAAGGGAGAGTGGATTAAAGGAGAATGTGTTTACTCTTTTTCAGCTTGATCAGGGTTTCTCCATGGCAGAGCTAGCTGTGGTCCCTGACTGTCTAGACCACAGCCAAGCAGCTGCCCTGCTGCTGCGCTGAGTGACAGACAGGAGCATCACCATCTTGGATGAGCACCGCCATTTTAAAGTTCACCTTGATCAAAAACCACCTAAATCCGAAGGGCATCATCCTAATGGCTAAGGTTAGCATGACCATAAACCACAAATGACATCTCCAACCAGAAACATTCCAACCATAAGATAAATCCCTCCCCAACCAGAGACATGCCAGCCTTGAGATAACCTCTCCTCCAACCAGAGACATTCCAACCCTGCAATAAGCTTCCCCCACACACAGAAATATTCCAAGCTTGTGATAAGCTCTCTCACCCTAAAACCAATAAATACTCCTAGTCTGTAAGACGGAATGCTGCTGACCAAAAAAAAAAATCAGCCAGAAGCCCCTCTCAGGTTTATTCTCCAAAATAAACTTGTCTTTGACTGTTGAGCCACTTTTTGTTTTCTTTCCTCTTTCTTTAACTCTTATATGTGGTGCTGAAAGCCAGGACAGGTGTTGGGGATAGAGGCTCTCTTGCAACCAAGGAAGGAGTGGACAGCAGCTGCTCATCCCACTGGATCCTGAGAGTCTCTGGCCACCCACCCCATCTTGTCTCTCACTTTACTTTTTGAGCAATTTGCATGAGGAGGACAACTAACCTGAAAGGGCCTGCAAGGCTCGGGCTGGGCTTACTCTCCAGTGAGCCCTCAAAACCCTCTGGTCTCAGGAATCCACCTCTGACTGCCCACAATGGGTATCAGGTATTTTGCTTTCTCCCCTCCTCCTCCCTCATCCTCGTCTCTCTCTCTCTCTCTCTCTGTCTCTCTCTGTCTCTCTCTTTCTCTCCCCCCACCCCACTTCTTGTGGCTCCAGTCCAAGAGGCCCTTTGCCAATTCCAGCTGGAACATCCAACATCAGACACTAATCCAGCTAACTGGTAAGATCTGCCTTCCCCTTTCTTTCTCATGGTACTTGGGACAGTCAGGTCTGCCATCCCGGTCTTCAGAGAACCAGTGGGACTAAGCTAGAAGAAATCTTGGGGATGCCCAGTTTCTTCTCAACTTGACCATCCTCTTTATAAAGAGGATTCCGGGTCTCTGTCTTTTGACTGGGGATGCCTAGAACTAAAACAGACACCCTCGGCTTCCTCTTACCAGTCCACATGGGTGCCAAACAATCCTGCATTCCCACATCCTCTCCACTGGGCTGTCTCCTTCACAACCTCACCAACTTGGCTTACAGGAAATATAAAGCCAAAGTGTTTGGATTTTTATTGCAACACGGCCTGGCCCCAGTACAAATTAAATAATGGCAAATTAAAATTTCGAGCTGAAGGCCCAAATATGGCACCTTTTACTTTCAAATTCTCAGGGACCTTGACAACTTTATAACCAGGAATGGCAAACACCAAGAGGTTCTCTATATTCAGACTTTCTTCTACTTTAGATCCCCACCCTCCCTGTGTCAAGCTTGCACCTTCATGATATCCTTCTTCTTAATGAAAACCTTCCCCAGGTCTCTCCTTCCTCTGAAACTCCTTCCTTCAAAACCCCTTCCTCCGAAACCCCTTTTGACCCTGCAGATGAACCCCCTCTGCATTCTCATCCCTCTGCATCTGCTCCTCGCCCATCTGAACTCTCTGCCCTGGCGGCCCCTCCTGACCCCAAGCCTTCAGCCCCAAACCCCACTTCCCCTCCTTCTCCACTTGTGACCCGTTCAAAAACTGCTCCCTCCAGTCAAATCATCTCTGCCATTCTCCCTCTCTGGAAAGTGGCTGGGGTTGAAGGCGTTGCTTGTGTTCATGCCCTTTCTCCATGTCTGATTTGTCGCAAACCAAACAGTACCTAGGATCTTTCTATGAAAATCCCTCTCATTACCGCAGGGAATTCCCGCACATAACCCAATCCTTTAACCTGGCCTGACATTTATATAATTCTAACCTTTACCCTCACCGCTGATAAAAAAAAGAGTGCTCAGCTTAATTAAGATGGATATCCAAGCTATGAGTATATTCAAAAGGGCTTTATGTTTTGTCTCTTCATAAATCTTATTTTCCTAGGAAAGGTTTTCTCCCAATCAACTGAATTACTTTTCTCCACTCTGTCTTGCCATTCTTGGTGCATGTATGAAAGACCTTAAAATGACCTCTGGTGGCCTGGGACTCCTTGGGAAAACAAAAAGGCACCACAAATCACGTTTTGGGAAAAATCTCTGTTTTCCTTATGGAACCCCTAGAATTAGAGGTGAATAAGTGCTTCTCAAAATCTGTCTTTGTCTTCCAGCTATGCTTGTTTATTAGGCCCTGGCAAGTGTTTTTAAAGGGCCTCACCAGAAGGCCATTAATCCAACAGGGAAATTTTTTTAAAAAATCTTATAATTACTGGATCTTCTTCTGGTTGTCTGTGTGGCTATATATGTGTTATGTGTGCAATATCTATTTAAAAAGCTCTAATTAATTGGCCTAAGAAAAATAAGCACTTATATCAAACATTTTTAAGGACAAAGTAAAAGTTGTGGGACCTTCAGTTCACATGACTTTAATCTTTAAAACTTACTGGTACAGTAAGATTAGAAATGTCTTAAGAGTTGCCAGCATACATTTTTGTTTGCATTTATTAATCAAGCAATTTCATACTTAGCTCTGCCAAATACTATAAGGTGTCAAAATTTGGCATAGAGGCTATAAAACTGTAACTCAGCCCAAATAAAATAATCTTTGCTTGTGTAATCTTTTGATAAATGAACATTAATATTGGTTTAATAAAGATAGCTACATCTTGAACTGTTTAGTGAAATACCCTAACTTCTAATCTTGAAATTAAAGAAAAGGTAATTTATATAAAAAAGAATCTTATATGGTAAATTCTTGTCCTAAAGTAAATTAACTGGTTGTTTAAAGAAAGGAATATTTACAAGTCAGAAAGTTGAGGCACATCAGAAATTGTCTGTGTAAGTCATAAAAAATTTTGCAAAAGGGAATTTACGTAAGAAAGGTACAATTTAGGCCGGGCACAGTGGCTCATGCCTGTAATCCCAGCACTTTGGGAGGCCAAGGTGGGTGGATCATCTGAGGTCAGGAGTTCGAGACCAGCCTGACCAATATGGTGAAACCCTGTCTCTACTGAAAATACAAAAGTTAATTTAGCCAGGCGTAGTGGCATGTACCTGTAGTCCCAGCTACTCAGGAGGTTGAGACAGGAGAATTGCTTGAACCCAGGAGGTGGAGACTGCAGTGAGCTGAGATTGCACCAATGTACTCCAGCCTGGGGCGACAGAGCAAGACTGCATCTCAAAAAAGAAAGAAAGAAAGAAAAAAAGAAATGTACGATTTAAAAGTGATTAGGCCTCCTGAATGCTTTATACAATGCCACTATAACTCTTAGCTGTACAACTGGCCTTCACTGAAGCTAGGTAAGACCTAGGACACATGGAGTTAAATGCTGGGATAAGTCAGACCTTCTCTGCACTTCTGTCTAGGTCCTAGGCTCTACACCTAGTACATAATTAAAATCCCAAGCTTGGCCAGGAACAGTGGCTTATGTCTGTAATCCCAGCACTTTGGGAGGCCAAGTCGGGAGGATCACCTGAGGTCAGGAGTTCGAGATCAGCCTGGCGACCATGGTGAAACCCTGTCTCTATTAAAAATACAAAAATTAGCCAGGTATGGTGGCGCTCGCCTGTAATCCCAGCTACTCGGGAGGCTGAGGCAGGAGAATCGCTTGAACCCAGGAAGTGGAGGTTGCAGTGAGTCAAGATTGCACCATTGCACCCCAGCCTGGGTGACAAGAGTGAAACTCCATTTCAAAAATAAATAAATAAAAATAAAATAAAATCCCAAACTCACCAACAAAAGTAAAGGTTGCTAAAAGTTAACAGTGTAACATGTATTTAAGTCTACTGAAAAAAGTTTACATATACTTTTGGTAAAAAGATTATAAGAAGGCATGAAAATGTAATGTGGATTTTTACCTAGATTAAAAGGTTAAAGAACTGTTTTAAGTTGAATAAAATAAAAATGAAGGTTTAAGCAATTTTTGGAAGGTTAATTGTAAAGGAAATTCTGTGTGTAAACATATTGGCTAAAGTTGAAGGGGTAACATCCAGCTTTTCTGTAAATTGAGCATTAAAATAAAAGCACAACGGGTTTCTCTTAAAGCACTAACCTGCCCTTAGCAAAAATTATAACGGGTTAAAAAGAGTCTATAGACCCTTTTTAAAGATTTTTATAAAAATCTTTACTTTATGGTCAAACATTAAAATTCGGTAAATTTGTCTACAAGGTTTTATTAAAAATTGAGCTTAACATTAATAGCACACTAATATAATGGTAAAATTTGGTATAAAATCATACAGGAAGCATTGTCAAATAGAAAATGGTGTTTGGCTTTCTTTGGGCTGTATTTGTATAAATATGTTATTTGTATGTGTTCCAAAGTTATGGGAGACTCCTATAATTCTGATATATCTTAGTGTATGTTATCAGTAATAATTATAATTATTATGTTAAAACTATTGTGTGCCACAAGGGTAACAGATATCCTTGTCAATTGTGACTTTAACTATGGCTACCCTAAAGCTTTTTGTCATCCATAAACAATTGTTGTCTTGTTTTGGTTCTCTTTAGAAGATAGTCTTATAATCAGCTATAAAGCTCTAACAGGTGCTCTTGAATGCAGGTTGTTTTTTTTTCTTTTTTTGAGATGCAGCCTCGCTCTGTCACCCAAGCTGGAGTGCAGTGGCGCGATCTCAGCCTGGGCAACATAGTGAGACCTTGTCTCTAAAAACAAAATGTGTGTGTGTGTATGTGTGTGTGTGTGTATGTGTGTGTGTATATATATATATATGTACATTTCTGCCTCAACATCCTCAATTCAGTGGACAAGATCAACCCTCACAAAGATTGCATCTAATTTGTTCATTGCTTGGATGGATTTTGCATTTCTTTCATTTTCTTAAGGAGGCCAATGCAAGCAGATCACAAGGTCAGTCGTTCAAGACCAGCCTGGCCAATATGGTGAAACCTCGTCTCTACTAAAAATACAAAAAAAATTAGCCAGGTGTGGTGGCAGGTGACTGTAGTCCCAGCTAATCAGGAGGCTGAGGCAGGAGAATCACTTGAACCTAGGAGGCGGAGGTTGTAGTGAGCCGAGATCACACCACTGCACTCCAGCCTGGGTCACAGAGCGAGACTCCATCTCAAAAAAAAAAAGGGGGGTGCCGGGCACGGTGGCTCACACCTGTAATCCCAGCACTTTGGGAGGGCCGAGGCGGGTGGATCATGAGGTCAGGAGATCGAGACCATCCTGGCTAACACAGTGAAACCCCGTCTCTCCTAAAAATACAAAAAATTAGCAGGCGTGGTGGCGGGCACCTGTAGTCCCAGCTACTCGGGAGGATGAGGCAGGAGAATGGCATGAACCCGGGAGGCGGAGCTTGCAGTGAGCCGAGATTGCGCCACTGCACTCCAGCCTGGGTGACAGAGCAAGACTCCGTCTCAAAAAAAAAAAAGGAATATATAGCAACCAGGAAATCACCAGTCCCCTTATAATAGGACTTGAAAAAAATAGTTATAAGGAAAAATTCATGTGTTCAATTGCAGCTGGAGATTTTAACGTAATTTTCTCAGTAACAGTACAAGTACACAAAATTCTAGTGAGGGCCAGAAATGGTGACTCACGCCTGTAATTCCAGTACTTCGGAAGGCTGAGGCCGGCGGATCACTGGAGGTCAGGAGTTGGAGACCAGCCTGGCCAACATGGCGAAATCCTGTCTCTATTAAAAATACAAAAATTAGCCAGGCATGGTGGTGCGTACCTATAGTCCCCTACTCGGGAGGCTGAGGCAGGAGAATCGCTTGAACCCAGGAGGTGGAGGTTGCAGTGAGCTGAGATCACGCCACTGCATTCCAGCCTGGGCAACAGAGTGAGACTCCATCTTAAAAAAAAAAAAAAAAAAAAAAAAAAAAATTCTAGTGAAAATTTAGTAGACTTGAACAACACAATTAAGCTTGCTCAGGCCGGGCATGGTGGTTCGCACCTGTAATCCCAGCACTTTGGGAGGCCGAGGTGGGCGGATCACGAGGTTGGGAGATCGAGACCATCCTGGCTAAAACAGTGAACCCCGTCTCTACTAAAAATACAAAAAATTAGCCGGGCGTGGCGGCAGGCGCCTGTAGTCCCAGCTACTCGGGGGGCTGAGGCAGGAGAATGGCGTGAACCCAGGAGGCAGAGCTTGCAGTTAGCCCAGATCACGCCACTGCACTCCAGCCTGGGTGGCAAAGCGAGACTCCGTCTTAAAAAAAAAAAAAAAAAAAAAAAAAAAAGCTTGGTCAAAATTTGTATATGTAGCCGGGCGCGGTAGCTCACACCTGTAATCCCAGCACTTTGGGAGGCAGAGGCGGGTGGATCACCTGAGATCAGGAGTTTGAGACCAGCCTGGCCAACATGGTGAAACCCCGTCTCTACTAAAAATAAAAAACAGCCGAGTGTGGTGGCACACACCTGTAGTCCCAGCTACTCTGGAGGCTGAGGCAAGAGAATCGCTTGAACTCGGGAGTCGGAGGTTGCAGTGAGCCGAGATCGCGCCACTGCACTCCAGCCTGGGTGACAGAGTGAGACTCGATCTCAAAAAAAAGAAAAACAATTTGTATATATCTATATATATAGATAGATATATACACACACACAAACGTACATGCACATACACACATACATGCACCCCCAAAATAGGGAATACACTTTTTGTTTGTTTGTTTTTTGGAGATGGAGCTCGCACTGTCGCCCAGGCTGGAGTGGAGTGGCGCCATCTTGGCTCACTGCAGCCTCCGCCTCCCGGGTTCACACCGTTCTCTTGCCTCAGCCTCCCCAGTAGCTGGGACTACAGGCACCCAGGACCACACCCAGCTAATTTTTTGTATTTTTAGTAGAGACGGGGTTTCACCGTTTTAGCCAGGATGATCTCGATCTCCTGACCTCGTGATCCGCCCACCTCAGCCTCCCAAAGTGCTGGGATTACAGGCGTGAGCCACTGCGCCCGGCCTACTTTATTTTATTATTATTATTATTATTATTATTATTTATTTTTTGAGACAGTTTCACTCTGTTGTCCAGGCTGGGGTGCAGTGGCGAGATCTCAGCTCACTGAAAACTCTGCCTCCCAGATTCAAGCGACCCTCCTGCCTCAGCCTCCCAAGTAGCTGGGATTACAAGTGCACACCATGCCCGGCTAATTTTGTAATTTTTTTTAGTAGAGACGGGGGTTTCACCATGTTAGTCAGACTGGTCTTGAACTCCTGACCTCAGGTGATCTGCCAGCCTTGGCCTCCCAAAGTGCTGAGATTACAGGCATAAGCCCCCATGCCCGGCCGGGAATATACATTCTTTTTAAGCACACACATGAATATTTACAAAATGGACCATAGTAAATGGACCATTTACTATGAGCAAAAGAGTTTCCCCAAAAATGGATAAATTGGGCCGGGCGCGGTGGCTCACGCTTGCAATCCCAGCACTTTGGGAGGCCGAGGCGGGCGGATCATGAGGTCAGGAGATCGAGACCACGGTGAAACCCCGTCTCTACTAAAAATATAAAAAAATTAGCCGAGCGTGGTGGCGGGCGCCTGTAGTCCCAGATACTCGGAGAGGCTGAGGCAGGAGAATGGCGTGAACCCGGAAGGCGGAGCTTGCAGTGAGCCGAGACTGCACCACTGCACTCCAGCCTGGGTGACAGAGGGAGACTCCGTCTCAAAAAAAAAAAAAAAAAAAAAAAGGATAAATTACAGATCATATTCATAACCACAATGCAGTGCGGTTAGAATCCGCACACGCATGCGCACAGGCCGGGAAATTAAGACACATAATCCTAAAAAATGAACGAATTAGAGAAAAATCTCAATTGAGGTTGCTATTTAGAAATGGACTATGCTGTGCTTCTGGTTTTTACCAATATGCTGAACTAACCATAGAGGTAAGACACCATGCAGTGGGAAGTTTGTGAAGCCCCAGAGGCGGAGGGGTCTGTGCCAAGCGTAGGGCAGGAGCTTTGGCTGGCGGCCATACGCCTGTGGGTGTTTAAAGTAGGAGAGTAGCCGTCGGAGTTGTGCTTTTGCTTCTCCCCCACCATTACCTTGGGGAAAATACTATCTGCCTCACATCTGTGGCCACTCCGGAGAACCTGGAGTTCTGATTTCCAAGGGGAGGAGAAGAAGCGTGTGTCCCGGCTCCAGGAGAGAGAGAGACCAATTCACCTTTCCTCTGTTTGGTCCAGGTGTCCTCAGCAGTAAAATCAGGGCAGTGCAGGTGCAAGGGGGAGACAAAGAAAAACAAGGAGGCCGACTAACTTGGATATTACCTCTCTACCAACCTCCGCATCTCTCTTTCCAAACTCCCAGAAGGCAGTTTCAGCTCCTAATTCAGTGAAACCATGACCGTGCATTCCAACAAGAACACTCCTCTGTGCACTAGAACCTTCACATCCCCTAAACTCAGGATCATGGGGATGGGAAGCAGAAACTATTCAAGCAGGCTACGAGGTGTAATAGTGAGGGAGATACTTCAACTTTCACCCTTTGTTCCCCCAATCCACGCACCCGGGCTAAGGCAAAGCAGACAACATGTTCCAGCCACTGGTTTACGATGTATGCCAGTTAGACCCTGGCAAAAGGGGCCCTGACTTAGGCCTGTGTTTCAGAGGACCTGCTGTTTCTCTTGTGACACTGACCTCACAGGATGAGGGGTCTATGTCAAGGGGTTGTACTTCCTTAGAGCCCATGTGCCCCCCACCCCCGCCCCAGCCCAGGCACCTCCAGTGCCCAGGACCCTAAAATTCCCTGCCCACTTCCAGAGTCTGTGCAGTGCTCTTCCTGAGATCTGTGCCACTGCCAGCAATGTGCACACCCCTGGGCCCAAGGGGTGGCCCCGAGTCAGCTGTTTGCAGGACATGTGGACAGAGCTTGGGATGTTCACATGCAGGACATGTGGACAGAGGCTTGGGTGTTCATACCGTATTATGGAAGGACAAAGCCAGTGATTGGAGAGGGAAGGGAGTGGTCCACAGGCTGCTGTAGGAATCTGACTTGCCCTGCACTGCAAAGACAAAAACTCTCAGTTCAAATCTGGGTTTCCAGTTCCTTATGAAGATGTGATTGTTAAGACAGGAAGGCAGAAGGTGAGCCTCATTTATAAGTTTAAAATATTTAGACATATGGTGTGTCTCCCTCTGCTCCCTGTTCTTGCCTTAGCCCTGCAATGTTAGGGGAGGGCCCGTGTGCTGCAGGACAAGCCCAAAGGCACAGGGTGTGGGCTCCCTGCTCGCAGGCCACTGAGCCTTCAGCAGACCCTTACTCTGTTCTGTCACGCTGCTGCTTCCTGCTGAGGGGCCACTTGCCAAGACAAGGAATTCTGTGGGCATTGGCCCATTATCACACTTCCTTTGCCATAAAATGTGTCCCCTGGTTGGCATTTTACATGCTGTGAGGGACACCAGGGTGAGAAACGAAGCATTCTATAAGACCATGAAAGAGGATGCCAGTGAAGTGCTGAAGGTAGGGCATGCAAATCTGTAGCCGGGATATGTGTCTATCCCCAAGTGGACAAAGTGCTTCTCCCCACCCCCATGATGCGAAAGGGCCCAGTGAAATCTACTTGCCCCTGGTTAGCCAGCTGGTCCCCCAAGGAATTCCAAGAGCTTAGTGTTGATCTCTGCTGTTGGCAGATTGGGCACTCAGAGGTAGCAATAGCCAAATCCACCTTGGGAAGAGAATAATGTGTCTCCACTATGGCCTCTTTGTACCTGGATCCATTGAGCAAACACTGGGATGGCTGAGCAGGGAAAGAAAACCCATGCCTGGAATACATGCTGATATGGTTTGGCCTTGTGTCCCCACCCAAATCTCATCTCGAATTGTAATCCCCATGTGTCAAGGGAAGGACCTAGTGGGAGGTGATTGGATCATAGGAGTGGTTTTCCCCATGCTGTTCTCATTATATAGAGTGAGTTCTCATGAGATCTGATGGTTTTAAAAGGGACTCTTCTCCTTTCACACACTCTCACCTGCTGCCAGGTAAGACGTGCCTGCTTCACCTTCCAACATGATTGTAAGTTTCCTGAAGCCCCCCCCAGCCATGCGGAACTGTGGGTCAATCAAACCTCTTTTCTTTATAAATTACCTAGTCTCGGATAGTATCCTTAAAGCACTGTAAGAACGAACTAATGTGCCTGGCAATTCCAGTTAGGGCAGATCACTACCCACTCCAGGGCAGAAAGGCTTTGATGTAATCAACCTGCCTCTGAGTGGTAGATTAATCTCCTCAAGAAACAGTACCATATCAGTGGCTTAGCCATGGTTTCTGCTGCTGACAGGTCAGACATTCAGGGACAGCAGCAAAAGCTAGATCAGGCTTGTTCAAGGGAGCCCAAGCATAGGCCCATGCATAGCCTGCACCCGTGCCACTGGGGATACTCCGCTCACAGAGCCATTCGTTCAGCACTGGGGCATGGAGGAGCAACAGAGAATGGCTTACATCCACTAAGTGAGTTAGTGTATCCACCTGGCTATTGAGATTTCTGAGGTTGATGATGCCTGATATTATTTGGCTGTGTGTCCCCACCCAAATCTCATGTCCAATTGTAATCCCCAGTGTTGGAGGTGGGGCCTGGTGGGAGGTGATTGGATCATGGGGGTAGATCCTTCATGAATGGTTTAGCACCATCCCCTCAGTGCTATTCTCGTGATGATGAATGAGTTCTCACAAGATCTGCTTTTTTAAAAGTGTGTGGGCCCTCCCCACTTTATCTTTTGCTCCTGCCCCTGCTCCTGCCATGTAAGATGCCTGCTCTTGTTTTGCCTTCCACCATGAGTAACAGCTCCCTGAGGCCTCCCTAGGAGCAGATGCTGCCATGTTTCCTGTACAGCCTGGGGAACTGTGAGCCAATTAAACCTCTTTTCTTTATAAATTACCCAGTCTCAGGTATTTATTTATAGCAGTGCGAGAACAGACTAGTGCAATGCCCTCTGATAATTATTGACAGAAAACATAAATATCTCCAATGCTGGTTCTTAAAAATAGACAATTAAAAATTATATATATATATTATATATATAATATATATATAAATCATTTTTTAAAAATAGGCCAGGTGCGGTGGCTCATGCCTGTAATCCCAGCACTTTGGGAGGCCGAGGTGGGCAGATCACTTGAGGTCAGGAGTTTAAGACCAGCCTGGCCAACATGGTAAAACCCTGTCTGTACTAAAAATACAAAAATTAGCCAGGCATGGTGGTGCGAGCCTGTAATCCCAGCAACTTGGGAGGCTGAAGCGTGAGAATCACTTGAACCCAGAAGGTAGAGATTCCAGTGAGCCGAGATTGTGCCACTGCACTCCAGCCTGGGTGAAGAGAGAGTCTCCGTTTCAAAAGAAAGAAAAGAAAAAAGAAAACATAAATATATGCACACTAATGCCTGTTCCCATGGGTCCATCCACATATGTCTTCTCCAGACCTCCTTTCTCCAATCTTACAATCTTCTTCCTTCCAGGCCCCAGACCAGCCAACCAAGCTATTCTTCATGGTCCGGGAGTCCACATATATCTTCACCTCTGACCACTTTGCCATCCATACAAATTTGATGACCAAATGTAATGCGTACTCTAAGCTCTGCCCACTGGAAGGGTTTTCCCTGACGACTTTCTTTCAGGACCACCTCTAAATAGGGCTACAGTTGTCCTTATTCAGCTTGTACCAATATACAAAGGTGATCCTTCTGTAGCCTAGCTTCTTTCCTTCTCTATTTGCTGGTCATAGGGGAACTCTCGTGAGGCCACAGGTGTGAGCTGATGAAGAGGCATTGGCACAGAACGTGACAAAGGGGCTTGGCCAACCCATTTCTGTAACTTCATTATACCCTCTGCAGAGCCTGCATTCCATCTGCAGGAGTGGAGGGTCTATCTAAATGGTGGCATTCTGGCTTTCACAGTGTGCTCTAAGTTGATAATAGGCTGACGTCAGCCTGTCATTCTGTTTTTTTTATGACAATTAGCTAAAGCCAACTAATTCCATTACCCTTATAATTTACTTTGCCCAGGCCAGGTGCAGTGGCTCATGCCTGTAATCCCAGCACTTTGGGAAGATGACGTGGGAGGATCATTTGAGCCCAGGAGTTCGAGACCAGCCTGGGCAACATAATGAGAACTCGTCTCTACAAAAAATTGAAAATATGAGGCAAGGGGAATTGTTTGAGCCTGTGAGATCAAGGCTGCAATAAGCCATGATCACGCCACTGCACTCCTGTCTGGGCTACAAAGTGAGATGCTGTCTTAAAAAAAAAAAAAAAGCCCAGCGCGGTGGCTCACACCTGTAATCCCAGCACTTTTGTAGGCTGAGGCAGGCAGATCACGAGGTCAGGAATTCAAGACCAGCCTGGCCAAGATGGTGAAACCCCGTCTCTATTAAAAATACAAAAATTAGCCAGGCATGGTGGTGGGCGCCTGTAATCCCAGCTACTCGGGAGGCTGAGGCAGAGAATTGCTTGAACCCAGGAGGTGGAGGTTGCAGTGAGCCGAGATCACACCATTGTACTCCAGCATGGGCTACGGAGCAAGACTCCGTCTCAAAAAAAAAAAGAAAAAGAAAAAGAAAAAAAATTTTACTTTGCCCCTGTATCTTTCCAGTGCTGGAGATATTACATGATCCAGTTTCTCCTTCCACCTGTTTCTCATCCCATCTACCACAGGTGCGGGTTTGCAGTTGTGCTGCTGTGGCATGCAGGAGCTTCACTGTCCTGCCTACCACAAGCAATGAGGTCTAATATGGTTTGGCTCTGTGTTCCCACCCAAATCTCATGCCGAATTGCAATCCCCATGTTTTGGAGGAGGGGCCTGGTGGGAGGTGATTAAATCACGGGGCTGACTTCTCCCTTGCTGTTCTCATGATAGTGAATGAGTTCTCACGACATCTGATGGTTTAAAAGTGTCTGGCACTTCCCCCTTTGCTCGCTCACTCTCTCTCTCTCTCTCTCTCTCTCTCTCTCCTTCTCCCTCCCTCCCTCTCCCTCTCGCCTGCTCTGCCATGGTAAGACACACTTGCTTTCCCTTTGCCTTCCACCATGATTGTAAGTTTCCTGAGGCCTTCCAGCCATGCTTCCTGTTGAGCCTGTGGAACTGTGAGTCAATTAAACCTCTTTTCTTCATAAATTACCCAATCTGAGATAGTTCTTTATAGAAGTGTGAGAACGAACTAGTCCAAGTCCAGAATTCCATCCTAAGGCTATGCTTTCTTACAGCTGCTTCTGCACCCAGCTCTCCTACTCTGGGTTCCCCACAGTGCAGACCCTCAGATAAGGATTTGAGTGCATGCTGTTTATTTGGGAAGCAGTCAAATAAAACTGTGAAGAAATAGGGAGGGGAAACAAGGAAGGGAGGAGAGCTCATGAAGGTATATGTTAATATGTGGGGCCCAATCCCATTGGGGATCCTTTGAGGAAAAGTGTGGAACAAGCTTCAGAATTGCACTGAAGAGCAAGAAATTTGGGATATTTGTCCCCACCCAACTGCCTTCCCTCGTTGTTTGGGAGTGTTGCCTCTGGCCCTCTAGGCCTGCCCTGCATGCAGGTAGAGAGAGCATGCTTCCCTGACAAGAGAACATTCTTGAGCAAAGAGATGCAGAAAACCAACAGCGCATACAGGGAATGTGCTCTGGAGTAGGCGAAGGTAATGGGTGAGGCACCATCGAGCAGCATCTGCAGGTTTTTACCTTTGCTGCTGCAACCTAAGCCAAATAACTGTAGGTCCCCTACAGAGCCAGGTTCTGACTTCCACAGAAATTTTATTTTTTATTTTTATTTTTATTTAGAGACAGGGTCTTGCTCTATCACCCACAGGGGAGTGCAGTGGTATGATCATGGCT
Source organism: Nomascus leucogenys (assembly GCF_006542625.1). Classification (NCBI taxonomy): domain Eukaryota; kingdom Metazoa; phylum Chordata; class Mammalia; order Primates; family Hylobatidae; genus Nomascus; species Nomascus leucogenys. Next base: position 2,369,361 of record NW_022095769.1, read on the forward strand.
CACTGCAACCTCGACCTCCTGGGCTCAAGCAATCCTCCTGCCTCAGCCTCCCAAGTACCTGGGACTACAGAAACCATCACACCAGGCTAATTTTTGTTTTTTTAGAGATGGGGGTCTTGCATTTTTTTCCCAGGCTATTCTTGAACCCCTAGCTTCTAGCTTCTAGTGATCCTCCCACCTCAGCCCCCCAAAGTGCTAGGGCCAGAAACTTTCTCACCACCTGGTGAGAACAACACCTAGAGTGAGGAAGGAAGATAGGTTTCATGATTCCATGTCCTGCTTAGCCCACAGCCTGTTTTCTCTCCTGCAAGAAAGAAGAACCCATTTGAGAGCATGTAAGATCTAGGCAGCAGCTATCCTTCCATTGGCAGTGTGCACTTACTCCCAGGCCTGCCTCACCTCCCTCCACTGCCTGGCATGTACTCATGGGAGTCCCTTCTGCCTTGGTTTGTGTTTAAGCCATGAGAATTGGAAGAATAAAGCATTTCCAGTAAGAAGCACAGCTTGCCACTCAAAGTCAATGAGGGACGGGCAACATTGTCATGATGATGCCTCATACCTTCCTTTCTGTTTTCTCTTACATAGCAGAGGGTTGTAAATGAAAATGAAGGACCTCCTGTGAAGTCTGGTCTAGTAGAATTCACACTCAGACCTTCTGATGCCTGGCAAATGCTGTCACCTCTAGACCAAGTGACCTGACTCTCCTCCCACCTCTGCTTCCCTCCACGCTTGCTGGCAGCTGGAGAAAAGTGATGAGAACCCTTCACCCTTCTCAGTTCTGTGTTCTCCAGGACACCCCCCAGCACCTCAGTGTTGGTCTCTCTAATGAACAGAGTTATTATTTACCCCCAAACATATTTGACTGTGACTTGAGATATGACCAGGTTCCTAGCTACAAATCAGCCCTGCAGATAGGAATAAAATTACAGGGAGAAAACGTCAGACCAACCAACAAACAAACACACCCTGGTAGAGTCTGGGTGTGATGGCTCACACTTGTAATCCCTGCAATTTGCGGGGCTGAGTCAGGACAATTGCTTGAGCCCAGGAGTTTGAGACCAGCCTGGGCAACATAGGGAGATCCATTTAAAAAAACAAAAAGAAAAATCCTGGGAGAGTGAATAGAGACTCAAAAAACTCACTGATTAAACAGGGAAGATTAGAGGAAGTTCTTTACTAGCCTAGGATCATTTATAATTGATCTGGGGTTTATTGACACAAAGGACAAAGTCTCTGTGAATCTCAGCCTATCTCCCATTATGCTCATTCACAGTGAATGATCAAAAAAAGCCTTTTTGCCTATTTTTTTTGAGACAGGGTCTTGCTCTATTGCTCCGGCTGGAGTGCAGTGGCACAAATGAGGCCCACTGCTGCCTCAACCTCCCAGGCTCAAGCAGTCCTCTTAGGTCAGCCTCTTGAGTATCTGGGACTACAGGCGTGCATCACCACACCCGGGTTGGTCTTGAACTCCTGGGCTTAAGTGATCCTCCCACCACAGAGATAATCCTAAATTATCTCTGTCCTCTCCAATCATACTTTTCATTCTTTCACTGATAGGTGCCAGCTGCAAGGTGGAGTAGTATCAGGTACAGTATTTCAGAAAAGAAACAAGGTAACATGGAGAATCCTCCCTCATCTCACTTAAATGTAGGTAGGCTTCCTGGAGGAGGAGGACTTTGGGAGAACATCAGAAGTGTTTTCTGCCACCCTAAGCATTTTGCAATCCAAGGACAAGAGCTCACCCATAATCACCCTATGATCCATGTGGACTGTGTTGGTATATGTCAGATGCTGAAGGATAAAATCCAAAAGTTTTTGGTCACTGGTCAAAATGGTCAGTTGCTTCTGGCTTCTGCCCTGTATCATATGTTCTAGAATGTCAGCAAAGATTTTCAGTGACCCTAGAGAAGCTATCAGGATGACATGGAAATATGTTAAAACGGGTTTTTAAAAATCCTCACCCTTTGGGAAATGCATATACCCAGGATAACCCAGCAGAGAATATAAGGGTGAGAGAAGAAGGCATTGTATTAGTCCATTCTCACACTGCTATGAAGAAATACCTCAGACTGGATAATTTATAAAGAAAAGAGGTTTAATTGACTCACAGTTCCACGTGGCTGGGGGCCTCAAAAAACTTACAAGCAGCAAGAAATAGAATGAGTGCCAGCAGGGGAAATGCCAGGCACTTATAAAACCATCAGATCTCCTGAGACTTACGATCACGAAAACAGCATGGGGAAACCATCCCCATGATTCAATTATATCCCACCAGGTCCCTCCCACAACACGGGGGGATTATGGATTACAATTCAAGATGAGATTTGGGTGGGGATGCAGCCAAACCATATCAGGCATTGAGAATGTTGCTGGAAGGGCAGAGTCTACATGAACTCAAGCTGAAGGTACACTAGACCCCAGGCACATGCCAAGTCTGGGCTTGTTGAAAGACCTTTCTGGCTGGGCACGGTGGCTCACGCCTGTAATCCCAGCACTCTGGGAGGCCGAGGTGGGTGGATCATGAGGTCAGGAGATCGAGACCATCCTGGGTAACACGGTGAAACCCCGTCTCTACTAAAAATACAAAAAATTAGCCGGGCATGGTGGCGGGCACCTGTAGTCCCAGCTACTTGGGAGGCTGAGGCAGGATAATGGCGTGAACCCAGGAGGCGGAGCTTGCAGTGAGCCGAGATCACGCCACTGCACTCCAGCCTGGGCCACAGAGCAAGACTCTGTCTCAAAAAAAAAAAAGAAAGGCCTTTCTAAGCCATGGGCTGTAGCTGTGCTATGTATAAGGATACAGCACACTTAATCATTGCAAGTGAATGTCTGACTTTATTCATGAAAGTACAAATTGTATAAAATAACAATAAATATGTGCGCTTCATTTTAGGCAAAAACATATTTTACCTGCAGAAAATTGTCAGATTTTTTTCTTTTTTCTTTTTTTTTTTTTAGACAGTGTCTCGCTTTGTCACGGCTCATTGCAGCCTGGAACTCCTGGGCTCAAGCAATCCTCCCACCTCAGCCTCCTGAGTAGCTGGGACCACAGGTGCACGTCTGGCTAATTTTTTTTTTTTTTTTTTGGTCTCCCTATGCTGCCCAGGCTGGTCTCAAATTCCTGGCCTCAAGAGATCCTCCTGCCTCCAAGAGGCCCTGCAACCTCAGCCTCCCGAGTAGCTGGTACTACAAGCGTGCACCACCACACCAGGCTAATTTTTAAATTTTTTATAGTGATGGAGTCTCCCAATGTTGCCTGTAATCCCAAAGTGCTGAGATTACAAGTCTGAGCCACCACACCCAGCCAATAGCTCTTGGTATTTTAATGTAAATTTTTTTTTTATTAATTTTTTTTGCACACAAAAACAATAAACATTTTCTAAAAATACATACAAACAAAAAGATGCGTATCAAACATATTAGGAAGGTTGCACATGGGAAGACGGGGAATAGAAATGGGGAGTGGGAATCAAAATAAATGAGAGAGGGACTTTATATGGATCAGTGATAATAACTCAATCCTCTATTTGACGAAGAAGGAGAAGGAAGAGGAAGAAAAAGAAAGTGGGATAAAGGATCAGAAAGGGAGGAAAATAGAAAAAATTAGAGTATGACTCCAGGATAGACCTGTTTTGTTGTCACTGAGTTGGTTGGTTGGTTTGTCTGTTGTATTTTTCATATGTTTCGCCATGTTGGCCAGACTGGTCTCGAACTCCTAGCCCGAAGTGATCAACCCGCCTCGGCCCCCCAGAGTGCCAGGACCACAGGCGTGAGCCACCACGTCCAGCCCCCAGATTGCTTCTGGCCTCCGTGGTATACCTCCCAGACGGGGCGGTCGGGCAGAGGTGCTCCCCACATCCCAGACGGGGTGGCCGGGCAGAGGCGCTTCCCCACTTCCCAGACGATGGGTGGCCGGGCAGAGGCGCTCCTCACCTCCCAGACAATGGGTGGCCGGGCAGAGGCGCTCCTCACTTCCCAGACGGGGCGGCCGGGCAGAGGCGCTCCTCACTTCCCAGACGGGGCGGCCGGGCAGAGGCGCTCCCCACTTCTTCCCAGACAGGGCGGCCAGGCAGAGGCGCTCCTCACCTCCCAGACGATGGGTGGCCGGGCAGAGGCGCTCCTCACCTCCCAGACGGGGCGGCGGCCGGGCAGGGGCTGCAATCCCAGCACCCTGGTAGGCCAAGGCAGGCGGCTGGGAGGCAGAGGCTGCCTCGAGCCAAGAGCACGCCACCGCACTCCAGCCCGGGCCACACGGAGCACCGAGTGAGCGAGACTCCGCCCGCAGTCCCAGCACTTCGGGAGGCCGAGGCGGGCAGAGCACTCGGGGTCAGGAGCTGGAGAGCAGCGTGGCCAACATGGCGAAACCGCGCCTGCAGCCAAAGGAGGAAAAGCAGGCTGGCGAGCGCTGGCAGTCCCAGGCAGTCCGCGGTGCGGGGCAGGAGCGAGCCGAGTAGATTACATGCAGCCTGGGCCACAGAGGGAAAAGAAAGAAGAAAGAAAGAAAGAGAAAGAGAGAGAGAGAGAGAGGAGGGAGGGAGGAAGGCTTTAATGTAAATTTTTGGTAAACAATTTAGGAACTGCCTTTTTTTGTTTTGTTTTGTTTTTTCCTTTAAAAACCTACTTGTGGCTGGGCGCGGTGGCTCACGCCTGTAATCCTAGCACTTTGGGAGGCCAAGTCAAGTGGATCACCTGAGGTCAGGAGTTCAAGACTAGCCTGACCAACATGGTGAAACCCCATCTCTACTAAAAATACAAAAATCCAGATGTGGTGGTGGGTGCCGGTAATCTCAACTACTCGGGAAGCTGAGGCAGGAGAATTGCTTGAACCCAGGAGGCAGAGGCTGCAGTGAGCCAAGATCATGCCACTGCACTCTAGCCTGGGTGACAGAGCAAGACCCCCTCTCAAAAAAAAAAAAAAAGCCCTACTTGTAACTGTTGCTAGATGGAGCATATATATTCAGGACAACTTGAATGTATACTCCCTGTCAGGCCTCTGAGCCCAAGCCAAGCCATCGCATGTCCTGTGACTTGCACGGATACGCCCAGCTGGCCTGAAGTACCTGAAGAATCACAAAAGAAGTGAAAACACCTTATCCCGCCTTAACTGATGACATTCCACCACAAAAGAAGTGAAAATAGCCTTAACTGATGACATTCCACCATTGTGATTTGTTCCTGCCCCACCCTAACTGATCAATGTACTTTGTAATCTCCCCCACCCTTAAGAAGGTACTTTGTTGTAATCTCCCCCACCCCTAAGAAGGTTCTTTGTAATTCTCCCCACCCTTGAGAATGTACTTTGAGAGATCCACCCCCTGCCCCCCAAAACATTGCTCCTAACTCCACCGCCTATCCCAAAACCTATAAGAACTAATGATAATCCACCACCCTTTGCTGACTCTCTTTTCGGACTCAGCCCGCCTGCACCCAGGTGAAATAAACAGCCATGTTGCTACACAAAGCCTGTTTGGTGGTCTCTTCACACGGACGCACATGAAATTTGGTGCCATGACTCAGATCAGGGGACCTCCCTTGGGAGATCAATCCCCTGTCCTCCTGTTCTTTGCTCCATGAGAAAGATCCACCTACGACCTCAGGTCCTCAGACCAACCAGCCCAAGAAACATCTCACTAATTTCAAATCCAGTAAGTGGCCTCTTTTTACTCTCTTCTCCAACTTCCCTCACTATCCCCTCAACCTCTTTCTCCTTTCAATCTTGGCACCACACTTCAATCTCTCCCTTCTCTTAATTTCAATTCCTTTCATTTTCTAGTAGAGACAAAGGAGACACGTTTTATCCGTGGACCCAAAACTCCGGCGCCGGTCACGGACTGGGAAGGCAGCCTTCCCTTGGTGTTTAATCATTGCAGGGATGCCTCTCTGATTATTCACCCAGGTTTCACAGGTGTCAGACCACGCAGGGACGCCTGCCTTGGTCCTTCACCCTTAGCGGCAAGTCCTGCTTTCCTGGGGCAGGAGCAAGTACCCCTCAACCCCTTCTCTCTGTGTCTCTACCCCTTTTCTGGGGAAGGGGCAAGTACCCCAACCTCGTATCTCTGCGCTCTCTTCTCTCTGGGTTTGCCTCCTTCACTATGGGCAAGCTTCCACCTTCCATTCCTCCTTCTCCCTTAGCCTGTGTTCTTAAGAACTTAAAACCTCTTCAACTCTCACCTGACCTAAAATCTAAGTGTTTTATTTTCTTCTGCAATGCCACCTGACCCCAATACAAACTCGACAGTAGTTCCAAATAGCCGGAAAACAGCACTTTCAATTTTTCCATCCTGCAAGATCTAAATAATTCTTGTTGTAAAATAGGCAAATGGTCCAAGGTTCCTGACATCCAGGCATTCTTTTACACATCAGTTCCTTCCTAGTCTCTGTGCCCAGTGCAACTTGTCCCAAATATTCCTTCTTTTCCTCCCACCTGTCCCCTCAGTCGCAACCCCAAGCGTCGCTGAGTCTTTCTAATCTTCCTTTTCTACAGACGCATCTGACCTCTCCCCTCCTCACCAGGCCGAGCTAGGTCCCAATTCTTCCTCAGCCTCCGCTCCTCCACCCTATAATCCTTTTATCACCTCCCCTCCTCACACCCGGTCCGGCTTACAGTTTCATTCCATGACTAGCCCTCCCCAACCTGCCCAGCAATTTATTCTTAAAAAGGCAGCTGGAGCTAAAGGCATAGTCAAGGTTAATGCTCCTTTTTCTTTATCCCAAATCAGATAGTGTTTAGGCTGTTTTTCATCAAATATAAAAATCCAGCCCAGTTCATGGCTTGTTTGGCAGCAACCCTGAGATGCTTTACAGCCATAGACCCTAAAAGGTCAAAAGGCCGTCTTATTCTCAATATACATTTTATTACCCAATCCACTCCCGACATTAAATAAAACTCCAAAAATTAGAATCTGGCCCTCAAACCCCACAACAGGACTTAATTAACCTCACCTTCAAGGTGTATAATAATAAAAAAAAGTTGCAATTCCTTGCCTCCACTGTGAGACAAACCCCAGCCACATCTCCAGCACACAAGAACTTGCAAACGCCTGAACCGCAGCAGCCAGGCATTCCTCCAGAACCTCCTCCCCCAGGAGCTTGCTACATGTGCCGGAAATCTGGCCACTGGGCCAAGGAATGCCCGTAGCCCAGGATTCCTCCTAAGCCGTGTCCCATCTGTGCAGGACCCCACTGGAAATCGGACTGTTCAACTCACCTGGTAGCCACTTCCAGAGCCCCTGGAACTCTGGCCCAAGGCTGTCTGACCCCTTCCCAGATCTTTGCCGCTTGGCGGCTGAAGACTGCCACTGCCCGATCGCCTCGGAAGCCCCCTAAACCATCATGGACACCGAGCTTCGGGTAACTCTCATAGGGGAAGGTAAGCCCGTCCCCTTCTTAATCAATTTGGAGGCTACCCACTCCACATTACCTTCTTTTCAAGGGCCTGTTTCCCTTGTCTCCATAACTGTTGTGGGTATTGACAGCCAGGCTTCTAAACCTTTTAAAACTCCCCAACTCTGGTGCCAACTTAGACAATACTCTTTTAAGCACTCCATTTTAGTTATCCCCACCTGCCCAGTTCCCTTATTAGGCCGAGAAACTTTAACTAAATTATCTGCTTCCCTGACTATTCCTGGATTACAGCCACATCTCATTGCCATCCTTCTCCCCAACCCAAAGCCTCCTTCGCGTCTTCCTCTCATATTCCCCCACCTTAACCCACAAGTATAAAATACCTCTATTCCCTCCTTGGTGACCGATCATGCACCCCTTATCATCTCATTAAAACCTAATCACCCTTACCCCGCTCAATGCCAATATCCCATCCCACAGCATGCTTTGAAAGGATTAAAGCCTGTTATCACTCGCCTGCTAAAGCATGGCCTTTTAAAGCCTATAAACTCTCCTTACAATTCCCCCATTTTACCTGTCCTAAAACCAGACAAGCCTTACAAGTTAGTTCAGGATCTATGCCTCATCAACTAAATTGTTTTGCCTATCCACCCCATGGTGCCAAACCCATATACTCTCCTATCCTCAATACCTCCCTCTACTACCTGCTATTCTGTTCTGGATCTCAAACATGCTTTTTTCACTATTCCCCTGCACCCCTCATCCCGGCCTCTCTTTGCTTTCACTTAGACTGACCCTGACACCCATTAGGCTCAGCAAATTACCTGGGCTGTACTGCCGCAAGGCTTCACAGACAGCCCCCATTACTTCAGTCAAGCCCAAATTTCATCCTCATCTGTTACCTATCTCGGCATAATTCTCATAAAAACACATGTGCTCTCCCTGCTGATCGTGTCTGATTAATCTCCCAAACCTCAATCCCTTACAAAACAACTTTCCTTCCTAGGCATGGTTAGTGCGGTCAGAATTCTTACACAAGAGCCAGGACCGCACCCTGTAGCCTTTCTGTCTAAACAACTTGACCTTACTGTTTTAGCCTAGCCTTCATCTCTGCGTGCAGCGGCTGCCACTGCTTTAATAGTTTTAGAGGCCCTAAAAATCACAAACTAAGCCGGGCGCGGTGGCTCACGCTTGTAATCCCAGCACTTTGGGAGGCCGAGGCGGGCGGATCACGAGGTCAGGAGATCAAGACCATGGTGAAACCCGTCTCTACTAAAAATACAAAAAATTAGCCGGGCGTGGTGGCAGGCACCTGTAGTCCCAGCTACTCGGAGAGGCTGAGTCAAGAGAATGGCGTGAACCCGGGAGGTGGAGCTTGCAGTGAGCCGAGATGGCGCCACTGCACTCCAGCCTGGGCGACAGAGCGAGACTCCGTCTCAAAAAAAAAAAAAAAAAAAAAAAATCACAAACTATGCTCAACTCACTCTCTACATTTCTCATAACTTCCAAAATCTATTTTTTTCCTCATACTTGATGCATATACTTTCTGCACCTTCAGCTGTACTCACTCTTTGTTAACTCCCACAATTACCACTGTTCCTGGCCCGGACTTCAATCTGGCCTCCCACATTATTCCTGATACCACACCTGACCCCCATGACTATATCTCTCTGATCCACCTGACATTCACCCCATTTCCCCATATTTCCTTCTTTCCTGTTGCTCACCCTGATCACGCTTGATTTATTGATGGCAGTTCCAGCAGGTCTAATCGCCACACGCCAGCAAAGGCAGGCTATGCTATAGTACAAGCCACTAGCCCGCCTCTTAGAACCTCTCATTTCCTTTCCATCGTAGAAATCTATCCTCAAGGAAATAACTTCTCAGTGTTCCATCTGCTATTCTACTACTCCTCAGGGATTATTCAGGCCCCCTCCGTTCCCTACACATCAAGCTTGAAGATTTGCCACCACCCAGGACTGGCAAATTAGCTTTACTCAACATGCCCTGAGACAGAAAACTAAAATACCTCTTAGTCTAGGTAGACACTTTCACTAAATAGGTACAGGCCTTTCCTACAGGGTCTGAGAAGGCCACCGCAGTCATTTCTTCCCTTCTGTCAGACATAATTCCTCAGTTTAGCCTTCCCACCTCTATACAGTCTGATAACAGACCAGCCTTTATTAGTCAAAGCAGCCAAGCAGTTTTTCAGGCTCTTAGTATTCAGTGAAACCTTTATATCCCTTACAGTCCTCCATCTTCAGGAAAAGTAGAACAGACTAAAGGTCTTTTAAAAACACACCTCACCAAGCTCAGCCACCAACTTATAAAGGACTGGACAATACTTTTACCACTTTCACTTCTCAGAATTCAGGCCTGTCCTCGGAATGCTACAAGGTACAGCCCATTTGAGCTCCTTTTTATTAGGCCCCAGTCTCATTCCAGACACTGGACCAACTTAGAATGTGCCCCCCCAAAAAAAACTTGTCATCCCTACTATTTTCTGTCTAGTCATACTCATATTCTCCGTTCTCAACTACTCACACATGCCCTGCTCTTGTTTACACTGCCGGTTTACACTGTTTCTCCAAGCCATCACAGCTGATACCTCCTCCTGCTATCCCCAAACTGCCACTCTTAGCTCTTGAAGTAAATAAATAATCTTTGCTGGCAGGACTATGCTGAATCTCCTTAGGCACTCTCTAATCAGATTTCCTAGGTCCTCCCAATTCTTAGACCTTTAATACCTGTTTTTCTCCTTCTCTTATTCCATTTAATTTTTCAATTCATACAAAACCATATCCAGGCCATCACCAATAATTCTACATGACAAATGTTTCTTCTAACAACCCCACAATGTCACCCCTTACCACAAAATCTTCCTTCAGCTTAATCTCTCCCACTCTAGGTTCCCACGCCACCCCTAATCCCGCTTGAAGCAGCCCTGAGAAACATCGCCCATTCTCTCTCTCCATACCACTCCCCAAAAAATTTTCGCCGCCCCAAGACTCCAACACTATTTTGTTTTATTTTTCTTATTAATATAAACAGGCAGGAATGTCAGGCCCCTGAGCCCAAGCCAAGCCATCGCATCCCCTGTGACTTACACGTATACAACCAGGTGGCCTGAAGTAACTGAAGATCCACAAAAGAAGTAAAAATAGCCTTAACTGATCACATTCCACCATTGTGATTTGTTCCTGCGCCACCCTAGCTGATCAATGTACTTTGTAATCTCCCCCACCCTTAAGAAGGTTCTTTGTAATTCTCCCTACCCTTGAGAATGTACTTTGAGAGATCCACCCCCTGCCCCCCAAAACATTGCTCCTAACTCCACCGCCTATCCCAAAACCTATAAGAACGAATGATAATCCACCACCCTTTGCTGACTCTCTTTTCGGACTCAGCCCGCCTGCACCCAGGTGAAATAAACAGCCATGTTGCTCACACAAAGCCTGTTTGGTGGTCTTTTCACACGGGCACGCATGAAACCCAGGTTGCAATCCTCAGTCTTGGCCCAAATACACTCTCTACTTATATTAATTTTAACTGAGCTTCTTCCTTTTAGGTCAACAAATGAAAACCTAAAATACACAATAATGGCCTTGAGAACAAGCAGGCAATAAGTAGCAAAGATAAATAGAGTGTTGGGAAAATGGTGAACTACTACATAGCAAGACACTTGGTCTAACTGCTGCCTGGCAAAACCTTTGGTAAAATTGCAGACTCACATCTCAAGAAAGAAATGAGCTTATAAAATAACTGGCCAGTTTGCAAGTAGTCAAGAGGAAATATGGACAGTGCAGAAATCAAAATTGAAATTAAATTAAAATTAAAACTGTTTCCTAGCATATGAAAGGCATGGCCATCAAACTATAGCCTCAAAAGACACCCAGATGCAGCTGGGTTCGGTGGCTCATGCCTGTAATCCCAGCACTTTGGGAGGCCAAGGTGGGTGGATCATGAGTTAAAGAGATCAAGACCATCTTGGCCAACATGATGAAACCCCATCTCTACTAAAAATACAAAAATTAGCTTGAGGTGGTGGTGCATGCCTGTAGTCCCAGCTACTCAGGAGGCTGAGGCAGGAGAATCCCTTGAACCCGGGAAGTGGAGGTTGCAGTGAGCTGAGATGGTGCCACTAGACTCCAGCCTGGCAACAGAGCAAGACTCTGTCTCAAAAAAAAAAAAGAAAGAAAAGAAAAACACCCAGATGCTGCCATTAAGACAGCCGGTATTCATTAGATTTTGCTGCATAACAAACTACCCCAAAACCTAATGACATAAAATATGCATTATTCTCACAATTCTATACAGATTGACTGGGCAACTCTTCACATCTAGACCGGCTTGGCTTGGGCTGAGGCTGGATGATCAAACAGTCTCACCCACGTGTCTGATTGTTGGCAGACTGAGTAGTCTAAAGAAGCCTCAGCTGGAACTGCTGATCTCTGCTTTATCTAACTGCTGATTTCTGCTTTATCTGGTCTATCATCTTCCAGAAGTCTCCTTCACAAGTGGCAGAAGGGTTCTAAAGTGAGCAAGCGAGGGCAAATCTTTTTCAACTCTCTCCTTTCATTGTTTTGCTCATGTAGAGCAAGCCACCTGGCTAAACCCAGATTAAAAGCGTGAGAAGTCGAATCCACCCTTTATTGTGAGGATGGGCAGAATCACAATGCAAAGGGGTGTGCATACAGCAACTGGAGGAATTTGTGGCCATTTTTTCAATCTACCACATGGCTTTAGGGCAAAGAGTAAATCAAGGGTGTGATTATCCCACCCCATTTTGAAGATCTATGTAAGGATTAAGGTGGTGCCATTCAGCTAGACAAAAGCGTTCCTAGAATGAACTGTGTGGTCCCACAGAAGCCTGATATGCCTATTATTTAGTATCTGATATTAAGTCTAGAGAGGAAACCATGAAAGAATTGTGGACATGGCTTTTGGCCCATGAAATTGTCTGAAATCAAATACACAGAAAATATTCAGTTCAGCCAGGCACAGTAGCTCACGCCTGTAATCCCAGCACTTTGGGAGGCCGAGGTGGGTGGATCACCTGATGTTGGGAGTTTGAGATCAGCCTGACCAACATGGAGAAACTCTGTCTCTACTAAAAATACAAAAATTAGCCGGTCATAGTGGTGCATGCCTGTAATCCCAGCCACTTGGGAGGCTGAGGCAGAAGAATCACTTGAACCCGGGAGGCGGAGGTTGCATCAAGCCAAGATCGTGCCATTGCACTCCAGCCTGGACAACAAGAGCAAAATTCCATCTAAAAAAAAAAAAAGGAAAGGAAGAAAGGAAGGAAGGAAGGAAGGAAAAAGAGAGAAAGAAAGAAGAAAGAAAGAAAGAAAGAAAAAGAAAGAGAGAGAGAGAAGAAAAAAAGAAAGAAGAAAGAAAGAAAGAAAGAAAGAAGAAAGAAAGAAAGAAAGAAAGAAAGAAAGAAAGAGAAAATACTCAGTTCAAGAGAGCTATTTTGGCAAAGTGCCCCCAACTTGGACTGAAGGAGACAAGATGTAAAATAATCTCTATGTCCCCAACTTTCTATGGACAGAAAGAGGCTAAAAAAGCTTCTCAGCCAACACAGAGGGCACACGTTCCAGTGCCCTCTTCCACAGTGTCCAAGGAGGAGGATGAAAAAGGAAGGACTTTGTGAACATCGAGGAAGGTGACAAGAAGAACACTCAGGGATAAATACTCCACTGAGAACTTCGTGTTGCTAAATGCAGTGTTCATGTAACTGTAATAGGTTTGTTTCCCTCTACTCTCATGATGCTTACATTCTTCAGGGAATAGGAGGTGGTGATGATAGTGGCAGCAGGCAGGCAAATACCTAGGCAGATATGGGAGGGTCCCCAGTGAAGCCCCACCTTCAAGCTGAAGGCAGTTTAAAATCTAGCTATAAGTCTCAGGTAAATCCATGGACTGAATTGAGAACCTGTCTTCCCATTTGGTGCACTTTCCTCTGATTGATCCCCACCCTTCACCTATTTTACATATGCCAGCCCTTTCCTAATTGGTTTTCTACACTGCCGCCTCTGAGTGATGCCTTTGCTTTGGCTTTTCTTTACATCCTCAGAAACCAGTCAGCACACACTCCCCTATTCTGAGCCATAAAAGCCCCAGACTCAGCCACACTGACAGAAAGAAACTATGCCACTGCGGGAGTGGAAGACCACTCTCCACATCCCCTCTTCCCTGAGAGCTGTTCCATTGCTCAATAAAATTGTCCTCTGCCCATCCTCATCCTTCAATTGTCAGCATATCCTCATTCTTCTTGGATGCAGGACAAGAGCTCAGGAACAACTGAATGTGGGTACAAACTACAGTGCAGGTGGGCCGAGTTGGTGAGGCACCTCCAGCGGCAGTCCTGGGACTGAGCGAGGCCTGGGCATGTGGGTGTCACCAGCCGTGGAGGACCCAGTTGGCAAAGTGGCTGAGAAAAATCCTGCATCAGTGAGGCAACTGTAGGGGTCAGGGGAAACTTCCCCTTGCCTTCTGAAGGTTTGCTGAAAAAGAAACTCACAAAAGGCAGATTAATGGGAGACAAAGGCATTCAAACTCCCTTGATGTTTGCCTTGGCTCTTTCTGCTGCTATATTGCATCCTTTGTCATTATTACTGCTAACGTAAGTGTACTGCGTGGAGTCTCATGAATCCTTTCCTCCATCTAGCTGTCAGAGTTGTTTGAACCAGAGCATCTCCATCTTGAATAAGGGCTGGGTAAAATAAGGCTGAGACCGACTGGGTTGCATTCCCAGGAGGTTAGGGCATTCTTAGTCACAGGATGAGATAGGAGGTCAGCACAAGGTACAGGTCACAAAGACATTGCTGATAAAACAGGATGCAGTAAAAAAGCCAGCCAAAACCAAGATGGCAACAGAAGTGAGTTTTGGTTGTCCTCATTGCTCATTAAACACTAATTATAATGTATTAGCATGCTAAAAGACACTCCCACCAGTGCCATGACAGTTCACAGATGCCATGGCAATATCAGGAAGTTACCCTATATGGTCTAAAAGAAGGAGGAACCCTCAGTTCCAGGAACTGTCCACCTCTCTCCTGGAAAACTCATGAATAATCTGCCCCTTGTTTAGCATATAATCAAAAAGTAAGTGTAAGTATTATCAGTCAAGCAGCCCAAGCTGCTGCCCTGCCTATGGAGTGGCTATTCCTTATTCCTTACCTACTTTTTTTTTTTTAAGTGAAAACAAGTTTATTAATAAAGTAAAGGAATAAAGACTGGCTACTCCATAGGCAGACCAGCCTATTCCTTCACTTTCTTAATAAACTTTCTTTCATTTTACTCTATGGACTTGCCCCAAATTCTTTCTTGCACAAGATCCAAGAACTCTCTCTTGGGGTCTGGATCAGGATCCCTTTCCAATAACATCTTCCTGTGGAATCACAAAGGCACTATAATGATGAGACCCCTGACCCAAAGGAAATAGACTGCAGCACCAATTGGCTGACCTTGGGTGAGTGGTGGGATACATTTTACCCAGGTAAAGAATGGGATTGGGTTAGAGTCCTTCCTAAAACAGAGAGGGTGAAGGTCCCTCTTAATAATAAGGCAAGGATGCTTGACCAAACTTGGGTTTGAAGCCCAACTTAGGAAGGTTAGAGTCCTTCCTAAGATTTAGGGGGTTAGAGGCCCCTTTAAGTAAAGTCCCTCTTGGTTAAAAATGGATTTGGCGGCCAGGCACGGTGGCTCACACCTGTAATCCCAGCAGTTCGGGAGGCTGAGGCAGGTGGATCATCCTGGCCAACATGGTGAAACCCTGTCTCTACTAAAAATACAAAAAATTAGCTGGGTATGGTGGCTCGCACCTGTAGTCCCAGCTACTTGGGAGGCTGAGGCAGAAGAATTACTTGAACCCCGAAGGTAGAGGTTGCAGTGAGCCGATATCGCGCCACTGCACCCCAGACTGGTGACCAAGGGAGACTCCGTCTCAAAAAAAAAAAAAAAAAAAGGATTTGGCATTATGGGATGTTAACGATTAATCTCGTTGGATTAATCTATTTTTTTTTTTTTTTTTGAGACGGAGTCTCGCTCTGTCACCCAGGCTGGAGTGCAGTGGCGCGATCTCGGCTCACTGCAAGCTCCGCCTCCCGGGTTCACACCATTCTCCTGCCTCAGCCTCTCCGAGTAGCTGGGACTACAGGCGCCCGCCACCACGCCCGGCTAATTTTTTGTATTGTTTTTAGTAGAGACGGGGTTTCACCGTGGTCTCGATCTCCTGACCTCGTGATCCGCCCGCCTCGGCCTCCCAAAGTGCTGGGATTACAAGCGTGAGCCACCGCGCCCGGCTGGATTAATCTATCTTGCAGTCTTTGCTGATGGCTGTGAGTGACAGGATTAGGCAAGTACAGGATCACTGGACATGGAGAGCTTTTTTCTCCCTAAAGGGGGAAACTTGAGAGCCGATGGGACTGCTGGAAAAGATCCCTTCACTACTGACAAGTAGCTGCCTGAACTTTTATTCAGTGTGGCTGCAGTGGGTGGGTCTTTCTCTGGCCTCCCTGAGCTCCTTGCCTTCCCCACCCTGCCAACCACCCTGCCACAGGTAATGTTTTTCTCCCTTTCTCTCCTATTCCCTATCTTTTCTGTTAACTCAGGGCAGCTGTCTGCTTTTTCACCTTGCCCAGAGACCACATGTTAAATCTCCTAGTCAGAAGATCATTCCACCCAACCCTGAATGGATCAAAGTTGACAGGGCCCAACCAGGGGTAAGTTTGAGA
Organism: Nomascus leucogenys; assembly: GCF_006542625.1. Classification (NCBI taxonomy): domain Eukaryota; kingdom Metazoa; phylum Chordata; class Mammalia; order Primates; family Hylobatidae; genus Nomascus; species Nomascus leucogenys. The sequence continues at coordinate 2,385,446 of NW_022095769.1, forward strand.
CTTGCCAGGTCGCTATTGCATGCTAAGTGGAGTGGCTAATGTCTATGCTTTATCACATGTATTTTGCTCTGTCCAGAGTGGAAAATGTTAATTCGGTTACCCCATGTAATCTCTTGGGCAGCATCTTACAAAATTGAGAGGATTTTGCCTATGGTTCCATGAAACAGAAAAAGATGATTTTCTTTTGTGTTGTGGCTTGGCCTCCAGGGCTATCGTGCGGCGAGCAGGGAACTGCTCTGGGAAAGGGAACCCAGAAGCCTGGCATGTGCCCAAAGGATAAGAATTTCTTACCAGTCAGGCTTTTGGTCTCTCTCTTGCTATGCAAACTGGTTGAATGAATGGTAAAAATCACTGTTTATCTCCTCTGTAAAGTTTTAATTAATGGGAAAAAGGATTTTTGAGGCTGGTCTTAAGCCATAGCAAATCTGGTATACTCTGTGCTATAAATGTCTCTTTCTGTATCATTCAGTCATAAAGAGGAGTACTTTAGGACAGAACATGGGCTTAGGACCCCAAGCCAGCCCAGCAAACTGGCCAGTAACAAACTTTGCTGCAGGTCCCTGAAATTAAAAAACGAAACAAAAAACTGGATGAGGGCCGGGCGCGGTGGCTCACGCTTGTAATCCCAGCACTTTGGGAGGCCGAGGCGGGCGGATCACGAGGTCAGGAGATCGAGACCATGGTGAAACCCTGTCTCTACTAAAAATATAAAAAAATTAGCCGGGCGTGGTGGCGGGCGCGTGTAGTCCCAGCTACTCGGGGAGGCTGAGGCAGGAGAATGGCGTGAACCCGGGAGGCGGAGCTTGCAGTGAGCCGAGATTGCACCACTGCACTCCAGCCTGGGCGACACAGCGAGACTCCGTCTCAAAAAAAAAAAAAAAAAAAAAAAAAGGCCGGGCGCGGTGGCTCACGCCTGTAATCCCAGCACTTTGGGAGGCCGAGGCGGGCGGATCACGAGGTCAGGAGATCGAGACCATCCAGGCTAACACGGTGAAACCCCGTCTCTATTAAAAATACAAAAAATTAGCCAGGCGAGGTGGCGGGCGCCTGTAGTCCCAGCTACGTGGGAGGCTGAGGCAGGAGAATGGCGTGAACCCCGGGGGGCGGAGCGTGCAGTGAGCCGAGATCGCGCCACTGCACTCCAGCCCGGGTGAAAGAGCGAGACTCCTTCTCAAAAAAAAAAAAAAACCCTGGATGAGGACTCCATCTTGTTTTATGTCTTTGGGAGCTTGACCTTGTAACCATGTGGCAGTACTTTCTCTTGGTCTTCACCATTCAGAAGACAGGAATTTCTGATTTCATGTCACAGTTACCCCTAAAACTTGTCTTGAGCATTTAAAAGCCATTGCAAGCTCAGAATTGGCTGCCTCTAGGAGCCCTGTGGGAAGAGCAGTGGAGACTGCCCAGTGCTGTAGCTCAGTAGCTACAGCTTTCTCTTTTCACGATGGCATCCGGGGTTCAATTCCTGGCTTAAGGAATGAGTCTTTTCTGGTTTAATATCTGCACGACCTTGACCATTTGTTGATTCTCTTCCCCTCCATAAACTGTCTTGAATTTTTTTTTCTCTGAGCGCCTGGGAGGTTACCTTTGGTAAAGTTCAAAAAGCCAGAAATATTGGCTGTTTGGCATGGCTAAAGTTGGGTAATAAGAGATTTTAAAGGATTTTTTTAGTGTTATGGCTAAAACTCGGCTTAATTCGGCCGGGAACGGCAGCTCATGCCTGTAGTCCCAGCTCTTTGGAAAGCCAAGGTGGGTGGATCACCTGAGGTCAGGAGTTCGAGACCAGCTTGGCCGATATGGCAAAACCCCATCTCTACTAAAAATACAAAAATTAGCTGGGTGTGGTGGCGCACACCTGTAATGCCAGCTACTCAGGAGCACCAATGGGATGGCGCTAAACCATTCATGAGAGATATGCCCCCATGATCCAAACACTTTCCATTAGCCCCACCTCCAACAGTAAGGATTTCATTTCAACATGAGATTTGAAGGGCACATCCAAACTATTTATCAATGAGGAAAAGGGGTGCGTATGTGCGTGTGTGCGTGCGCGCGCACGCGTGTGTGTGTTTTAGAGACAGGGTTTTGCTCTGTCACCCAGTCTGGAGTGCAGCGGTGCAGTCATAGCTCACTGCACCCCCCAACTCCTGCGCTCAAGGGATCCTCCCCTCTCCACCTCCCAAGTAGCTAGGACTATAGGCATGTGCCACCACACGTGGATAATTTTTAAAAGCTTTCTGTAGAGACAAGGTCTTACTGTGTTGCCCAGGCTCTCAAACTCCAGGCCCCAATTGATCCTCCTGACTTGGCCTCCCAAAGCACTAGGATTACAGGCATGAGCCACTGTGCCCGGCCAGGAAAAGTTTTTATTATAGAAATATTTCTGCTAATACAAAAAAGAAATATTCCCGCTAATAAACAAAGAAGAAACCAAACATGCTGGTGCACACCTGTAGTCCCAACTACCCAGGAGGCTGAGGTGGAAGGATCCCCTGCACCCAGGAGTTTGAGTCCAGCCTGGACAACAGAGTAAGACCTCATCTCTAAAAATAAATAAATACATCCACAAATAAAGAAGGAATGGTGGAATTAGAATATCACAATATTGCATTCTCTAATGAAATAATGAATCAAGGCAGTGATTAAAAGCAGCTGCTAGCCGGGCGAGGTGGCTTACGTCACACCTGTAATCCCAGCACTTTGGGAGGCTGAAGTGGGCGGATCACCTGAGATCAGGAGTTCGAGACTAGCCTGTCCAACATGGTGAAACCCCATCTTTACTAAAAATACAAAAATTAGCCAAGCATGGTGGCAGGCACCTGTAACCCCAGCTACTCAGGAGGCTGAGGCAGGAGAATCACTTGAACCTGGGAGGCGGAGGTTGCAGTGAGCCAAGATTGCGCCATCACACTCCAGACTGGGTGAGAAGAGTGAGACGCCATCTCAAAAAAAAAAAAAAAAAAAAAAAAGCAGCTACTGATGAGTGGATAGGGTGGCTAATGCCTGTAATCTCAGCACTTTGGGAGGCTGAGGCAAGAGAATTGCTTGAGGCCAGGAATTCAAGACCAGCTTGGCCAACATAATGAGACCCCTGCCTCTACAAAATAATTTTTAATGTTTTAATTAAAATAAATAAATAGGCCAAGCATGGTGGTTCACACCCATAATCCCAGCACTTTGAGAGGCTGAGATGGGCGGATCACTTGAGGTCAGGAGTTTGAGACCAGCCTGATCAACATAGTGAAACTCTGTCTCTACTAAAAATACAAAAATTAGCCAAGCATGGTGGCAGGTGCCTATAATCCCAGCTACTCGGGAGGTTGAGGCAGGAGAATCACTTGAACCCAGGAGGTGGAGGTTGCAGTGAGCTGAGATGGTGCCACTGCACTCCAGCGTGGGTGACAGAGGGAAACTGTCTCAGTCAATCAATCAATGAAAGTATTAGGTGAAAAGTCGCATGTATTTTCATTGTTACGTATGCATAAGAGTAACATATAACGGATAAAACAATGTCTAAATAAATCTAAAAAGGCTCTTTCAATAAAATAAAATGTCTAAGTGACTGGAAGCAATGCTAAAATTCTCCCCATCACGAGCCATCAGAGAAATGCAAATCAAAGCAAAATGAGGTACCACTCCACACTCACTAGGATGGCTACAATCAAAAAGACAGGGCCGGGCGCAGTGGCTCACACCTGTAATCCCAGGACTTTGGGAGGCCGAGGCAGGTGGATCATGAGGTCAGGAGATCGAGACCATCCTGGCTAACACGGTGAAACCCTGTCTCTACTAAAAATACAAAAAATTAGCCAGGCATGGTGGGGGGCACCTGTAGTCTCAGCTAATCGAGAGGCTGAGGCAGGAGAATGGCGTGAACCCGGGAGGCAGAGCTTGCAGTGAGCCAAGTTCACGCCACTGCACTCCAGCCTGGGCGACAGAGCGAGACTCCATCTCAAAAAAATAAATTAATTAATTAATTAAAAAGACAGACAGACATAAATAAGTGTTGATGAGAATGTGCAGAAATTGAAACCTCACGCATTGCTGGTAGGAAAGTAAAACGGTACCACTACTTTGCAAAACATTTTGTCGGTTCTTCAGAAAGTTAAACACAGAGCTACCACATAACCCAACAATGCCATGCATAGGTACATACCCACAGAAACAAAAATATATGCCCATGCAAAAACTGGTACAGGAACGTTTATAGCAGCATCATTTATAGTAGCCAACGAGCGGAAATGACCCTAAAATATCCATCAACTGATAAATGAATACACAATATGTGGTATATCCATACAATGAAATATTATTTGGTAATGAAATGAGAAGCTGATATATCTATAACAAGAATGAACCTTGAAAACATTATGCTAAATGAAAGAAGCTAGTCATAAAAAGCCACTTATATTATGATTCCATTTATATGAAATGTCCAAGATAGGTAAATCTATACAGAGAGACAGAAAGTAGATTAGTTACCAAGGGTATCAGAAGAGAAAGAAAAAAGAAAAGGAAAGGAAAAAAAGAAAGTAGGTTAGTTGTTACTAGGGATCAAGGAAGGGAGGAATGGGAAGTGACCACTAATAGGATTTCTTTGAGGAGGGGAGAATGAAACTGTTCTAAAATTAGATCTTGGTGATAGTCGCTCAACTCAGAATATATAAAAACTATGAGCTGGGCACGGTGGCTCACTCCTGTAATCCCAGCTCTTTGAGAGGCTGAAGCGGGAGGATCACTTGATCCCAGGGGTTCAAGACCAGCCTGGGCAACGTAGTGGGACTCTGTCTCTACAAAAATGTGTTTTAGTCCAGACGCTATGGCTCATGCCTGTAATCCCAGCACTTTGGAGGCCAAGGTGGGTGGGTCACTTGAGGTCAGGAGTTGGAGACCAGCCTGGCCAATATGGCAAAACTTTGTCTCTGCTAAAAATACAAAAAAAAAAAAAAATTAACTGGGTGTGGTGGCATGCACCTGTAGTCCCAGCTAGTGGGGAGGCTGAGACAGGAGAATCGCTTGAACCTGGGATGCACAGATTGTGGTGAGCCAAGATTGAGCCACTGCACCCCAGCCTGGGTGACAGAGTGAGACTCCATCTCAAAAAAAAAAAAATTATTTTTTAAAAACTAGCTGGGCATGGTGGCGCATGCCTATAGTCCCACCTATTCAGGACGCTGAGGTGGGAGGATTGCTTGAGCCCAGAAGGTCAAGACTGCAGTGAGCCAAGATCACGCCATTGCATTCCGGCCTGGATGACAGAGCAAGACTTGCTGTCTAAAAAAAAAAAGAGAGAGAGAGAAGCAGTGACGACAACATTTTCCTTTCATGATGATGTATAAAATAATGCTGCATGCTGTATCTTACAATTGATGACATCCTAGCATTAAGTATGGTTGTTTGTTTTCTTTTTTCTTTTCTTTTCTTTTTTTTTTTTTTTTTTGAGATGGAGTCTTGCTCTGTTGCCCAGGCTGGAGTGCAATGGCGTGATCTCAGCTTACGGCAACCTCTGCCTCCCGGGTTCAAGCGATTCTCCTGCCTCAGCCTCCTGAGTAGCTAGGATTACAGGCATCCACCACCATGCCCAGCTAATTTTTGTGTATTTTTGTGGAGATGGGGTTTCACCATGTTGGCCAGGCTGGTCTCGAACTCTTGACCTCAGGTGATCCACCCGCCTTGGCCTCCCAAAGTGCTAGGATTACAGGTGTGAGTGGTGTTTCCTAATTGTCAAAACAATTCTGGGACTTCAGTATTAATATCTGTATCTTGTATAGCGAACAGCCATTTTCCTGTATGACTCCTACATTCTGCCCAGGGAAAGTCTGAGTAATTGCAAACCCAGGTTAGTGCAGAGTTAGGCAGGAAGCCAGCTGTAATATGAAGGAGCAAGATCAAGCCCAAGCCTGGGGTCTCACAGAACTGCTTTGGACTCCAGGAATCCAAGTGGAGGAGAATTAGACAGTTGTCAATTTCATCCAGAACCAGACATGGGGAAAAATGGAGCTGGAAACAGAGTATCATTATCTTAAGCTCAGTAGTTCCCCAGGAACCTGCCTGGTGCTGGTTATGGGACCCACTCTCAACCCTCAAGCCCCAGTGTCAAGGATGGAGTCATCATAGGCCTTCTCTGTTTTCCCCCATCCTAAGGGCAACATCACCAGCTCTGACTCTCCCTCAGAAGGTTTCACCCTGTTCTACTGAAACATTACAACCAGAAAACTTTTTCTGTCTTCCCCATGAGAGGCCCAGGAGTTTAAGACCAGCCTGGTAAACATAGTGAGACCCCAACTCTATTAATTCTTTTTTTTTTTTTTTTTGAGACGGAGTCTCACACTGTCGCCCAGGCTGGAGTGCAGTGGCGTGATCTCAGCTCACTGCAATCTCTGCCTCCCAATTTCAAGCTATTCTCCTGCCTCAGCATCCCGAGTAGGTGGGATTACAGATGCCTGCTACAGATGCCCACTACAGATGCCCGCCACAGATGCCACTTTTTGTATTTTTAGTAGAGATGGGGTTTCACTATGTTGGCCAGGCTGGTCTCGAACTCCTGACCTCGTGATCCACCCGCCTCAGCCTCCCAAGGTGCTGGGATTACAGGCATGAGCCACCGTGCCCGGAGAATTTTTTTTTTTAACTGGATGGGCATGGTGGCACAAACCTGTAGTCCCAGCTACTAGGGAGGCAGAAGCAGGAGAATAGCTTGAGCCCAGGAGTTCAAGGCCACAGTGAGCTAGGATTGCACCATTGTACTCCAGCCTCGGTGACAGAACAAAACTCTTTCTCAAAATAAATAAATAAGACATTCTGAGTCATCATAGACCTTCTCTGTTCTCCCCCATCGTGGGGGTAACACCACGAGCCCTGATTCTCCCTCAGAACGTTTCACTCTGTTCTGTTGAAACATTACAACCAGCCGGGCACGGTGGCGTGACAAAAAATTAGTCTGGCGTGGTGGCGGGCGCCTGTAGTCCCAGCTACTCAGGAGGCTGAGGCAGGAGAATGGCGTGAACCCGGGAGGTGAAGCTTGCAGTGAGCCGAGGTCGCACCACTGCACTCCAGCCTGGGCGACAGAGCGAGACTCTGTCTCAAAAAAAAAAAAAGAAAAAGAAAAAGAAACATTACAACCAGAAAACTCTCCTCCCCGTGAGGGGCCTGTCCCCTTGGGCATGGCCTGGGCTCTGGCTTAGGAGAAGCCTGCAGATGCTCTCACAGGCTAGGGGGCTTAGTATTTAACTAAATGCTCTTATCAGAGGCTTCCTCCCCCAGCCCATCCTTAGTGCACAGCAGACAGCTGTTTGGAGAGTTTCTGGAGCCTGATTTCAAGTGATGGCTTGGAACTGGGTTCGAATTTTGGCTTCAGACAAGTAGCAAACCAGCCACAAAAGCCATCTGAGCAAGGGGGTGGGGGAAGAAAAGGCAGATGAGTAGGTGTTTGCTTAAGGAGGTATAATTTCACCCCCAGGTGATATCCAGAAAACAAGGATCCTCTGAGCAAGGCCATGATTCCTGGAGGGTAAAAGTAGTATCTAAAGCCATTCCAATGGCCAGGCACAGTGGCCCATGCCTGTAATCCCAGCACTTTGGGAGGCTGAAGCAGGAAGGTCACTTGAGCCCAGGAGTTCAAGAGCAGCCTGGTCAACATAGTGAGACCCATCTCTACAAACAATTTTTTTTTAAGTAGGTGGACATGGTGGCACAAGCCTGTAGTCCCAGCTACTCAGGAGGCTGAGGTGGTAGGATAGCTTGAGCCCAGGAGTTTGAGGCTGCAAGGACCTAGGATTGCACCACTGTACTCCAGCCCGGTCAAGAGAACAAAACCCTGTCTCAAAATAAATAAATAAGCCATTCTGAGTCCCCTCTCTTTCCTGACTTCTCTGGGTTAGGAAAAAGAGCTCAGCTGGGTGCAGTGGCTTAAGCCTCTAATCCCAACACTTTGGGAGGCTGAGACAGGTGGATCACTTGAAGTCAGGAGTTTGAGACCAGCCTGGCCAACATGGTGAAACCCCATCTCTACTAAAAATATAAACTTAGCGGCCGGGTGTGGTGGCTCACGCTTGTAATCCCAGCACTTTGGAAGGCTGAGGCGGGCGGATCACGAGGTCAGGAGATCGAGACGACGGTGAAACCCCGTCTCTACTAAAAATACAAAAAAAAAATTAGCCAGGCGTGGTGGCGAGCGCCTGTGGTCCCAGCTACTCGGAGAGGCTGAGGCAGCAGAATGGCGTGAACCCGGGAGGCGGAGCTTGCAGTGAGCCGAGATTGCGCCACTGCACTCCAGCCTGGACGACAGAGCGAGACTCCGTCTCAAAAAATATATATATATAAACTTAGCTAGGCTTGGTGGTAAGCTCCTGTAATCCCAGCTACTTGGGAGGCTGAGGCAGGAGAATCACCTGAAGCCAGAGGCGGAGATTGCAGTGAGCCAAGATTGCGTCATTGCACTCCAGCCTGGGCAGAAAGAGCGAAACGCAAAATTCCATCTAAAACAAAAAAAAATGCTCTGGGTTCCGGCTTTGACCACTTTTCTTGTTTGTCTCCCAACCCCAACTCCCCTGAAATCTGCTGTATTGCATTCTTTTTCCTTTCTGAGGCTCAGCTTTGCCCTTGATGGCATGGGTAGATTTACCCTGCCCTGGTAACTATCGCTGCTGGGAATTTGCCACCTCCTGGTTCTTCCCAGCCTCCTGCAAGAGCATCTGTTCAAAACCCCGTGCCCTGTCTGCCCCTGCCACTGCTGAGCTGCCAGGACTCTGCTGTGGGGCCCCTCTTATCCTGCATTCTCCCTTCGGGGTGGGACAGACATAGTCTGTGCCTTGGTCAGGAAAAGACAGACACACGGTTCAGCCAATTGGAATGAATAGTGCAGCACCTAGAATCAGTTCGCATTCCAGCATGGGTCAGGCTTCCAGGTGGAAAGATTGGTGGTAGAATCTGTACACCTGAGGCCTTCCCTCTCATTACCAAGACAGTGATGACTCAGCCCTGGGCTAGGTTTACGGAGGGGAACCCCCAAGGGAGCCTTTTCTACAACTTCATCAGGGGCTGGCCTTATACCTTGTTGCAACAGAAGAAGACCCACTTGGTGGGGTTTAGAAATAGTAGGAAAGCCTATCTAGCCCCACAAATCTCTGCCCACAGCACTTGAATCCCTCTGCTTTGTCAAGTTGCCTGGCTTAGCCTCATTAGGGATGCATTCCTTTGAGTTAATTGAATCCAGAGTACCACCCAGGTGGCCAAGATTGTTAGGTTTAACCTAATCTAATATACATCAGTTAGCTTTGCATAAAGGAAAATACCATTGCTAGACCACCGTATCCCATTAGGCTTGATCCAGCCCAGGACAGGATGCAACATCAAATTTGAATGGAGTCAGAGGAAGATGGGAGTGGCTCAGTCTACCATGGGGGTGCTTGGGGCATAGAGAAAGAGAACCCTGGTCACACAGGACTATGCTAGGGACCACCTTAGGAGTTGTCACCTTGTATTCATTGATTATTATCATCAATGTTCATAGCTGCCCAAATCCAGCAAGCATAGCTGGGAAGGGGAGTACAACAAAAGGACCATGAGGTTAGAGTAGCCAACCTCCCTCTCCAGATCTTCTTTGTTACTTGCAAATTCCAGGATCCCAGTCTCCCACAGTAGATGTGGATGGGAAAAGGTAGAGTGAAAATGGTTAATTGTGTGCTTCAAGTCTCTTACAGCCATTCTGGGCCTTGACTCCTCATTCTCAACATTTTATTTAGATAGGAGGTAGCTTTTTGGGAATTGCCACATTCAGAAACAAACTGTGGGTCTTTTTTGGGGGGTGGGGGGTGGGGGGTGGAGTTTCACTCTTGTCGCCCAGGCCGGAGTGCAATGGCGCAATCTCCGCTCACTGCAACCTCCGCCTTCCAGGTTCCAGCAATTCTCCTGCCTCAGCCTCCTGAGTAGCTGGGATTACAGGTGTGTACCACCACGCCCGACTAATTTTTGTATTTTTAGTAGAAATGGGGGTTGCACCATGTTGGCCAGGCTGGTCTCGAACTCCTGACCTCAGGTGATCCACCCACCTGGGCCTCCAAAAGTGCTAGGATTACAGGTGTGAGCCACCACACCCGGCCTAAACTGTTGGTCTTAAGTGTTTGTGCTGCTGGGAGCTGAAGTTTGGTTATCCAATCATCCATTCCAGTTTTTCCTTTTTCAAGAATCCATACCATCTTTTAATGGCACCTGCTGCCTGGGGACGATATGGGGCCTGAAAGGTCCAGCGAATGTCCCAGGTGCTTCTCACTGCTGGGTACTTTTTGCTCTGATGACACAATTGTTTGATTGGATATGTTCAAGGAATCAAAAATATAACATAGTCCATCTAAGAGTCCTTGCATAGTATGGCACTCATCTACTGTGCAGATGGAAATGGTAGTATCAGATCCTGAAGAGACATCTATAGTAGGCAAAATAATGGACCTCCAAAGGTGTCCAGGTACTAAACCCTGGAACCTGTGAATATATTGTGTTACGCAGCAAGGGACATTAGAGATACAGATGTAGTTAAGGTTGCTAATCAGCTGAATTTGAAACAAGGAGATTATCCTGTATTTCCTGGCTAGGCCCAATGTGATCACAAGGGTTCTTACAAGTGAAAGAAGGAGACAGGAGAGTCAGCATCAGAGAGAGTGAAGAAGGGCTGGATCGGCCTGGTTCAGTGGCTCATGCCTGTAATCCCAGCACTTTGGGAGGTTGAGGAGGGCAGATCACTTGAGGCCAGGAATTCGAGACCAGGCTAGCCAAATGGCGAAACGCTGTCTCTACTAAAAATATAAAAATTAGCTGGGCATGGTGGTGGACACCTGTAATCCCAGCTACTCGGGAGGCTGAGGCGGGAGAATCGCTTAAGCCCAGGGGGCAGAGGTTGCAGTGAGTGGAGATCATGTCACTGCACTCTAGCCTGGGTGTCAGAGCAAGACTCTGTCTCAAAAAAAAAAGAAAACAAAAACAAAAAACAAAACAGAAGAGCTGGATTGACCATGGCTGGCTTTGGAGATAGAAGAGGACCAGGCACCAAAGGAACGTGAGCCGCCTCTAGAAATCTGAAAAGGCAAGAAAATGATTTCTTCCTAGGACCTCCAGAAAGGAATGTAATCCTACAAACATCTTGATTTTAGCCCGGCAGAGACTCATTTTGTGTTTCTGAACTACAGAACTGTAAGATAATACATTTATGTTGTTCTAAGCCTCTAAGTTTGTAGCAGGTTGCTACAGCATCTATAGGATATGAACACAGTGTCTGCTGCAGTCAACGCCCAGCGGTACTCTTACGAAGAGGTCTATGTAGCCCATCGCCAGGACTAACAGGATCCAGGACCCCTAGCTATATGCTCTGAAGTTCACTTTGCCACTCAACTATATGGCTGGCATTTCAGGCATGTTTGCCAGGCTTCCTTGGCCTCAGGTGCTGGAACCACTAGGCCTGGTTTTGGGGTCCAGTCCTGAATTGTACATGAATTACATGTGTGATGGTGTATCCAGGGAGCTATGGTCCTCACCTGGGCAGCGGAGATCTGATTACTTCATTGATTTCATTGATGTTCATCCTTGAAGGGTCCTTTCTCAGGGACATTCACATGGGTCATGAAGTGGGGGTAGGGGTAACAGGCTACATTGGCCGGGTGGGGTCCTGTTAACAAGGATGAGTGCCACAGCCTGCCACTCTGCCCATTGAGCCGAATTCTCTTGCCCATGCACAGTTTGAAACTGTTTTCTTTGGGGCTGCCCAGCAGTAGTGGTCCAGGACACTCCATCAGCCATTAAGTAAGTGGATCCATCCATGAACCAGGCCCAGGCATCTTCAGGAACCTTGTGTACCAAAGCCCCCAGGAAGCCCAAGACGCCAACATAGACCAGCATCTGGGGTAGCCACATCGGAGTGTGACTGGCCACTTTTTCATGTTGCTGTGGGGCACCACTAATGCTCAGTTTACTTCTTTCCCAGATATGCCGCTTGCACTTAATCATGAATGGTTTCTGGGCAGCCCCCACATGTTGGCGTTCTCATTTCTGATGCATCCAATGATAGGGCTGGCAGCGCCTGACACCACCTGTGTTGATTTGTTAGTCTCTCAGTGTCTGCCCATCAGTGATGTCCAGTAACAAGCCAGTAATTGCCTCTCAAATGAAATATACTGGGTGGCAGTGTCAGCCACATGCTATACCAAAACCCCAGGGTGCCTTTTGCCAGTCTCCAGTCTGCATAATTGTCAGTAACTGACACATGTAGTTCAAATAGCTCATTAGGGCTGATGGCCCGAGCAGAAGTCTATACAACTTGTTGAATAGTTTCTAGGGCCTGTCATTGGTCAGGATGCCATTCAAAGGTGGCTGCCTTGTGAAAGATCTTATGAAATCGGTTGAGCAGGGTCCCCATGGGAGGTAGGAGCTGCCTCCCATACCCAAACAGTCCCATTAGATGCTGTGCCTCCTTTTTGTTTGCTGGAGGTCTTAAGGCTGACAGTTTTCCTTCAAGAGTTTCCAGCATTGTTCTCTGAGGATCGGCCCACGTGGTTCCTACATTAGTTTGTGAGGCCTGCCACAAAATACCACACACTGTGTGGTTTAAACAGCAGAAGTTCATTCTCTCACACTCCTATTTTTGATCATTTTTTTTTTTAGAAACAAGGTCTTGCTCTGTCACCCAGGCTGGAGTACAATGGCATGATCATGGATCACTGCAGCCTCAACTTCCCAGGCTCAAGCAATCCTCCCATCTCAGCCTCCCAAGTAGCTGGGACTACAAGTGCATGCCACCACGCCCATGTAATTTTTGTATGTTTGTAGAGACACTGTTTTACCATGTTATCAAGGCTGGTCTTTAACTCCTGGGCTCAAGTGATTTGCCTGCCTTGGCCTCACAAAGTGTTGGGATTACAGGCATGAGCCACTATGCCCAGCCTCAAATTGTCTCTTCTTTTTTTGTTGTTTTTTTTTGTTGTTGTTGTTGTTGTTGTTGAGACAGAGTCTCACTCTGTTGGCCAGGCTGGAGTGCAGTGGCATGGTCTCGGCTCACTGCAACTTCCGCCTCCCGGGTTCAAGCAGTTCTCCTGTCTCAGCCTCCTGAGTAGCTAGGATTACAGGAGCGCACCACCACAACCTGTTAATTTTTGTATTTTTAATAGAGACGGGGTTTCACCATGTTGGTCAGGCTGGTCTCGAACTCCTGACCTCATGATCCGCCTGCCTTGGCCTCCCAAAGTGCTGGGATTACAGGCGTGAGCCACCACGGCCAGCAAATTGTCTCTTCTTAAAAGGATGCCAGTCAGACTGGATTAGGGCCCACCCTAACAACATCATTTAATCACCCCAGTACAGGCCCTATTTCCAAGTACGCTCTGTTGGTACTGGGGGTTAGAGCTTCAACATACAAATTTAGAGGGTACACAGTTCAGCCCCTAATAGTTCCCCAGAACTTGCCTTGGTTGGCTGGCCCCTGATTTATGTTGGAGTTAATCTTCTAGGCCTATTTACTTAGGTATTGAACCATTTTATCTAAGCAGTTAGTTTGCTTGCCCTTAGCCATTAGTCTCCTCTTTGGAGACCCCCTGGCATAACTGCCAGGTCTACATTGCCCTGTGGTCTGAACCTTCAATTTGTCTCTTTCTCTCCCCTCTAGCCTGAAATGCATTTACCTTGGCCTGTATCCAGGCGTCTATTCTGGACAGTTTGTTGCCCAGTAGCTGAATGGCTTTCTGGACTTAATTGTCCATGACAATGCCATTTTAACAAACTAGTGAATCTGACCCTGAGTGACTATGTCATCATCTGGACACTTGTGTTTTCATTGTAAACCTAGCCCAGGGTTACAAAGACCCTAAAAGCTATGGGGTCTGTTTCCCATGAGTGCTCCTCAGACAATGGAAACTTCTCTTGGGTAGGCCACTGTTTTCATTGTAGATGTAAAGACTCACCGACTGTGCAAACCTAAAGTACACTAAGAAAAAAAAAGGCCGGGCGCGGTGGCTCATGCCTGTAATCCCAGCACTTTGGGAGGCCGAGGCGGGCAGATCACGAGGTCAGGAGATCGAGACCATCCTGGCTAACACGGTGAAACCCCATCTCTACTAAAAAATACAAAAAATTAGCCGGGCGTGGTGGAGGGCGCCTGTAGTCCCAGCTAGTCAGGAGGCTGAAGCAGGAGAATGGCGTGAACCTGGGAGGCGGAGCTTGCAGTGAGCCAAGATTGCACCACTACACTCCAGCCAGGGCAACAGGGCAAGACTCTGTCTCAAAAAAAAAAAAAAAAATACTAAGAAAAAAAAAAAAAAGGCCAGGCTTGGTGGCTCACTCCTGTAATCCCAGCACTTTGGGAGGCTGAGGCGGGCAGATCACCTGAGGTCGGGAGTTCAAGACCAGCCTGACCAACATGGAGAAACCCTGTCTCTACTAAAAATACAAAATTAGGTGGGCATGGTGGCGCATGCCTATAATCCCAGCTACTCAGGAGGCTAAGGCAGGAGAATTGCTTAAACCTAGAAGGCGGAGGTTGTGGTGAGCTGAGGTCATGCCATTGCACTCCAGCCTGGGCAACAAGAGTGAAACTCTGTCTCAAAAAAAAAAAAAAAAAAGAACTCCAGCTTGGCCGGGCACAGTGGCTCACGTGTAATCCCAGCACTTTGGGAGGCCAAGGCGGGCAGATCATCTGAGGTCAGGAGTTCGAGACCAGCTTGGCCAACATGGCAAAACCCTGTCTCTACTAAAAATACAAAAATTAGCCGAGCTGGTGGCAGGTGCCTGTAATTGCAGCTATTCAGGAGGCTGAGGCAGGAGAATCGCTTGAACTTGGGAGGTGGAGGTTGCAGTGAGCCGAGATTGTGCCATTGCACTCCAGCCTGGGTGACAGAGTGAGACTCTGTTTCAAAAAAAGAAGACTCACTGATTGCAACAGCCTTGATTAGTCTTTGTTTGTTTGTTTGAGACAGGGCCTCACTCTGTCACCTAGGCTGGAGTGCAGTGGCGTGATCTCAGCTCACTACAACCTCCGCCTCCAGGGTTCAAGTCATTCTTGTGCCTCAGCCTCCCAACTAGCTGGGATTACAGTTGTGTGCCACCATGGCCCAGCTAATTTTTTGTATTTTTAGTAGAGACGGGGTTTCCTGATTGGTCTTTACATGTTCTTCCTCCACATTCCTGTCATCAGCAAGGTGGAGGTGGCCAGGCTGGCCTGGAGCTTGGGGTTTGTCATTAGGCAACCAAGTGATTTCTACTCCTCAAATAGCACAACCTGTGTGGCTTCCTAATCTATAGCCCAGGAAGCAACCTCTCCAGTCTCAACCCTCTCTTTAACATTCCTCCTTTCACACTCATTGCAAAAGTGGACCTCACTGCATCTCTGCATAACTGACTGCTCTTGATGACCAGGGAGCATCTCATCTGTGGTCATGGTTACCGGTCAGAGAGAAGCAGTTTTGCTTTCCCAGTAGTCCTAAAGGGCCTTGAACAACAATCACAATGTGCTTTTCATAGCTTTATGGGGCCCTTTTCCCATTATCTCTAAGTCCAACCACCAATACAAACCATTAACTTTTTCAGGGCAACAGGCAAGTGCCACTTGTTCCCCTTGTCACTAAATGCTTCAGCATGCAGGTCACTACCATCCAAGCGTCCTGATCCGTACCTGGCTGGTTGGCTTGCTGATATCACCTATCTTTCTACAAAAGGGCATTGTGATCTTATTTCCTCCAGGAGGAAAGGGTTAAAAATCCAATGTTGCCAACCTGTCAGGAGCAGGTGGCCCAAAGCTCCTTGTAGTATGACCTCTGTCATGGGTTAAATGGTGTCCCCAAAAGATAGGCCTACTGGGGACCTCGGAATGTGACTTGGAATAAGTCCAACACTTTATTTGGATTAAGTGTTCTTGCAGATGTAATCAAGGTAAAGATATGGGGTGAGATCATCCTGGATTAGAGTGAGCCCTAAATCCAACAATGAGTGTCTTTATAAGAGAAAGACAGACACAAGGAAGAAAGCCATGTGAAGATGCAGGCGGAGTGGAGTGATGGGTCTACAATGAATACCAAGGATCGCGAGGAGAGAGGCCTGGGGTGGATTATCCTCTAGGGCCTCCAAAAGGAATTCACTCTACTGACACCTTGGTTTTGGACCTCTGGCCTCCACGACTATAGTTTTCAGCCACACATTTTGTGGTAACCTGTTACAACCACCTTAGGAAACTAATAAAGCCTGTATTACAGCAAGACAAACAGGCCTTCTTTGGCCAACTTTTGCTGAGTTACAAGTTCTGTATCAGGAACATAGACTTTCTTACTTTGTAAAAGACAGAAGTTTCTCCTTGACTGCCAGAGAAATTCAATGTTGTAAATCCACCTACATTGTTTTAAAATACTTTACTTGGCAAGGAGGTCCTGAGTTTCATTGGGGCTTATGGGTCGGGGTTGCTCCCACTGGCAGGCAGCCAAGGCCACTAAGAATGAGACCTTTAACTTGCCAGTCAGCAAGACATCATTATAGAGTGAAAATTTTGGACAGCAGAAGAATTTTCCAACACTTTATGCACATTCAAAATCCAAACATGTAGCTACTCTGGGCACACTGCCTATAGCCCTGCTCTGCAAGGGGCAGGAAAAAGAAAAGAAAAACAATTCAAACTTGTAACACATTTCAGCACCAATGACACATTTTTACAATAGTTCATTACAGTGAATGAGCTGGAGTCTCATTTGCAAAGTCACTTTATCCTTTTCCCAACTCTCTTCACTGCAAGTTTTTTGCCTAATATGTTAGGCAGTTTTTTTACAGAAACACAGACCAAGGACTTTTAACACAGGTACTGCAGGAGTTATGCAGTAGCTAGAAGCACACAGAGTAATTTGCACCAGGGAGCACAGCTTTGCACTACTTTTGGTTTTAAGTGACCATTAACTCAGCCTCCAAGTCACTTTGAACACCTGGGCCCCAATCCTACCTATAGCCGCTGGACCTCCCAATGTGGATCCAATATATTTTTTGGGTTTTGTTTAAATTTTATTTTATTTTATTTTATTTTTTGAGACAGAGTCTCCCTCTGTCACCCAGGCTGGAGTGCAGTGACACGATGGTAGCTGTAGCCTCGACCCTTGGGCTCAAGGAATCCTCCCCACCTCAGCCTCCTGAGTAGCTGGGACTATAGCCATGCACTGCCATGCCCAGCTAATCTTTTTTATTTTTTTAATTTATTTTTTTTTTTGAGACAGAGTCTCGCTCTGTCGCCCAGGCTGGAGTGCAGTGGTGTGATCTCGGCTCACTGCAAACTCTGCCTCCCAGGTTCACGCCATTCTCCTGCCTCAGCCTCCCGAGTAGCTGGGACTACAGGCGCCCACCACCACGCCCGGCTAATTTTTTTGTATTTTTAGTAGAGTCAGGGTTTCACCATGTTAGCCAGGATGGTCTCGATCTCCTGACCTCGTGATCCACCTGCCTCAGCCTCCCAAAGTGCTGGGATTACAGGTGTGAGCCACCATGCCCGGCCTGATCTTTTTAATTTTTGTAGAGACAAGGTCTCACTATGGTGCCCAGACTGGCCTTGAACTCCTGGGCTCAAGTGATCTTCCTGCCTCAGCCTCTCAAAGTGCAGGGATGACAGGTGTGAGCCACCACCCTGGCCTGCCTCCCAATGTTTATCAACAGGTGGCATGAGCTGCCAGCTCCCTGGAAGTCCCATCCCCTAACTGGATCCATGCAGCCCATGAACAAGTAGGAGAGTGGTAAGATCCTACTCCTTCCTTCTCACCTGCCACTCAGGTGAAGGCCATGCTAGCAGATACTGGGGCACACAAATCATCCCCTTACATTATCTCACTAAGCCTCAAGTCATCTTTTTTTTATTTTTTTAATTTTATAAAGTAGAGACAAGATCTCGATTTGTTGCCCAGGCTGGTCTCGAACTCCTGAGCTCGAGCCATCCTCCTGCTGTAGCTGGGATTACAGGTGTGACCCACCACACTTAGCTTCAAGTTGTCTCTTAAGGGTATTGTAACTTTACAGTCCCCACCATTGGGTGGCAAATTTATCAAACTCCTGAGTACAAGATAAGGCAAGGCCAAGATCTGACTGACTTGACCAGTAAAGATACAATGAGGCTGGGCATGGTGGTTGATGCCTGTAATCCCAACACTTTGGGAGGCCGAGGCAGGCAGATCATGAGGTCAGGAGTTCAAGACCAGCCTGGCCAACACGGTGAAACCCTGTCTCTACAAAAATACAAAAATTAGCCGGGAGTGGTGGCGGGTGCCTGTAATCCCACCTACTTGGGAGGCTGAGGCAGGAGAATTGCTTGAACCCAGGAGGCAGAGGTTGCAGTGAGCCGAGATCCTGCCATTGCACTCCAGCCTAGGTGACAGAGCAAGAACCCATCTCAGAAAAAAAAAGATACGAGTCACTCTTAGATTTGACACGTTAGTACTTACACCAGTGGTGAAAAGAAGGATAAGCCAAAGGTGCCTGCTCCCATGATCCTGTCCCACAAAGTATGGAACACCCTACTGAGGAGGAGCCAAGCTGAGGCTGCAGCTCTGTGGTTTGGTATCCTGCGCTCTACTCTGAGGGAGGGATGGGGCAGACTGAGTAATCAGAATCCAGGAGTCACGAAAAACAGTTTCATGACAGTCTTCTGGGAGAGAGAAGCAGGTGGGCCTCATAGTAGCCTTTTACAAGCCTGCAGTCCCCTCGTGTCCTGGGAGGATCACAAGGCGTTCTGCCAAAACTCAGGGAGGCTGTGTCTCAAGCCTTTGCCTGCATGAATACATGCAAGGTCGCCATGGTGCCATGGCAGTTATTCCCCTACTAGAAAATAGAACAGACAGAACAAAGATCCCTGCCTGCATGGAGGTTAGATTCTAGAGGAATGGCAGAGAGTAAATAAGTTAGAAGCCAGAATGGTGGCTTTGGTGGGGACGGGAAAGAGATGAGCATGAGGGGGTTTCAGGGGTGCTGCTGCTGTCCTCTTTCTTCATCTGGGTGTTGGTGATAGGGGTACATTTTCAGTTTGCAAATTCCTTAATTCACTTATGATTTGTGCACTTTTCTGTATGTGTGCTATACTTAAATTCTAAAGGTAAAATAAATATATAATGAAGTACAGATTAAATAAGGAAAGTATACAGTATGTCAGATAGTGGTAAATTAGAGAATTTTCTTTTCTTTTTTTTTTTCTTTGAGACGGAGTCTTGCTGCTCTGTCACTCAGGCTGGAGTACAATAGCACGATCTCAGCTCACTGCAACCTCCACTTCCCAGGTTCAAGCAATTCTCCTGCCTCGGCCTCCCAAGTAGCTGGAACTACAGGTGCGTGCCACCACACCTGGCTAATTTTTTTGTATTTTTAGTAGAGACGGGGTTTCGCCATGTTATCCAGGATGGTCTCGATCTCCTGACCTCGTGATCCGCCCCACCTCAGCCTCCCAAAGTGCTGGGACTACAGGCGCCCACCACCATGCCCAGCTTATTTTTGTATTTTTAGTAGAGACAGGGTTTCACCATATTGGCGAGGCTGGTCTCGAACTCCTGACCTTGTGATACACCCGCCTCGGCCTCCCGCTGGGATTACAGGCGTGAGCCACCGCACCCGGCCTCTTATTTCTTTATAAGCAATTTGCTCTTAGAATTTTCTCTTTGGCTTTGATCTACTTAAACATCACTAGAATATATGTAGGTGTGAGATTTCCCAACTCTGTCTGCTTTGGCAAGCTATGGGCCCTTTCAATCTGAGGTTTGACAAGTTTTTGAATTCTCAGAAATTAATCTCTATTGTTTTTCTTTAATATTCCCCCCCCCCCCATTTCTCTCTCTCTTAACACAAGCGTCTGGATGTTAGCACTTCTACAACTAGCCTTTGTATTTCTTAGCTCTTCTTTTCTATTTTGTATTACTTTGCTCTTCTGCTCTGTTTCTATTCTGGGAGATTTCATTGCTGTGGTCTTCTAATTCTTCTTCTTTTTTTTTTTTAATGGAGTCTTGCTCTGTCGTCTAGGCTACAGTGCACTGGCTTGATCTTGGCTCACTGCAACTTCTGCCCCCCTGGTTCAAGTGATTCACCTGCCTCAGCCTCCAGAGTAGCTGGGACTACAGGCGCACACCACCACACCTGGCTAATTTTTGCATTTTTGGTAGAGATGAGGTTTCACCATGTTGGCCAGGCTGGTCTCAAACTCCTGACCTCAGATGACCCACTGCCTCTGCCTCCCAAAGTGCTGAGATTACAGGCGTCAGCTACTGTGCCTGACCCACTTATAACTTTTTTTTGAGACGTAGTCTCTCTCTGTCGCCCAGGCTGGAGTGCGGTGGTGCAATCTCGGCTCACTGCAAGTTCCGCCCTCCGGTTCACGCCATTCTCCTGCCTCGGCGTCCCAAGTAGCTGGGACTACAGGCGCCCACCACCACGCCCAGCTAATATTTTTGTGTTTTTAATAGAGACGGGGTTTCACCATGTCAGCCAGGATGGTCTCGATCTTCTGACCTCGTGATCCGCCCGCCTCAGCCTCCCAAAGTGCTGGGATTACAGGAGTGAGTCACCGCGTCCGGCAACCCACTTGTAACTTTTTAAACTTTTTTTGTTGTTGTGTGTGTGTTTGGTTTTTTGACACAGATTTTCCATCTTGTGCCCAAGTTGGAGTGCAATGGCATCTCGGCTCACTGCAACCTCCGCCTCCCAGTTCAAGCGATTCTCCTGCCTCAGCCTCCTGAGTAGCTGGGATTACAGGCATGCACCACCACGCCTGGCTAATTTTGTATTTTTAGTAGAGACGGGGTTTCTCCATGTTTGTCAGGCTGGTCTCGAACTCCCTACCTCAGGTGATCCGCCCACCTCGGCCTCCCAAAGTGCTGGGATTACAGGCGTGAGCCACTACGCCCGGCCTTGTTTTTCTTTAGGATATTTATATTTAAGTGACCCCTTTACTAAGTTGTATTAATTATAAGTTTATTAAGGGCCAGATACGGTGGCTCACACCTGTAATCTCAGCACTTTGGGAGGCCAAGGCGGGTGGATCACCTGAGGTCAGGGGTTCAAGACCAGCCTGACCAACATGGTGAAACCCCGTCTCTACTAAAAATACAAAAATTAGCTAGGCATATTGGTGGGTGCCTGTAATTCCAGCTACTTGGGAGGCTGAGGCAGAAATCACTTGAACCAAGGAGGCAGAGGTTGTGATGAGCCGAGATAGCGCCATTGCACTCCCACCTGCACGACAAGAACAAAACTCTATCTCAAAAAAAAAAAAAAAAAAAAAAGTTTTTAACTTTTTGGACTTCCTGAAAATGCAGTATTAATTGCAAATAATGACTATATTTTTTATATTAATACTTCTTTTTTTTCCATTTAGTATCTTACTGTGTTGTCCTGCCCACAAACTTTAAAATATAGTTACATAGTATCTTTGGGATTTTGTTCTTGATCTTAATGGATCAGTTCAGTAGTCAGCAAGAAGTATATTTAGACTGATGATTTGAATTAGAGTATCTTAATCATGTTATTAAAATATTTATTTAGGCCAGGCATGGTGGCTCACACCTGTAATCCCAGCATTTTGGGAAGCCAAGACAGGTGGATCACTTGAGGGCAGAGTTTGAGACCAGCCTGGCCAAGATGGCAAAACCTCATTCCACAAAAAAAAAAAAAAAAAATAGCCAGGTGGCCAGGCGCGGTGGCTCACGCCTATAATCCCAGCACTTTAGGAGGCCAAGGCGGGTGGATCACAAGGTCAGGAGTTCAAGACCAGCCTCGCCAATATGGCGAAACCCCATCTCTACTACAAATACAAAAATTAGCCAGCCACGGTGGCAGGCGCCTGTACTCCCAGGTACTCGGGAGGCTGAGGCAGAAGAGTCTCTTGAACCCGGGAGGCGAAGGCTGCAGCGAGCCAAGATCGCGCCACTGCACTCCACAGCCTGGGTGACAGAGCGAGACTGTCTTAAAAAAAAAAAAAAAATTAGCCAGGCATGGTGACACATGCCTGTAGTCTCAGCTACTTGGGAGGCTGAGGCAGGAGAAATCACTTGAACTGGGAGGTGGAGGTTGCAGTGAGCCAAAATCACACCAGTGCACTCCAGCCTGGGTGACAAAGTGATACCCTCAAAAAAAAAAAAAAAAAAAAAAAAACCCAAACTGGAAAAAAAAAAAAATTGGAGAGGGCAGGGTCAGAATAGACCTTTCCCTTTACAGGAAACCCAGAAACACAAGTCACTTACATGTTTTTTTCTTAGGGTAAGTGTTAGGAAGAGTGACACACCCTTGTCACTTCTTGGACAGCTACTTCTCTGCAGTGATGTCCCAACATCTTCTTTAATGCTGGAGCCCTCATTCCAAACACCTGACCTGCCCCCCGTCCCAATATGCAAAGCTAATTAAGAGCAGGGCACCATTTAAAAATCACTCTTCTGTACACTGAAGAAAAATGCCTACTTTGCATTTGGATGACTCAGGTCCCTGGGAACCAGGGCTCCCATGCTGAGGCTGAGCATCTCAGCTCCCAGACTCAAAAACCCTGAGACACAGACATACTTGTCTTTCAATATAAGTTTCCTTTTATTGAAATTGAAACAGCAAAATGAAGTGGTTTGTGGCTGAAACAACCTTCACGGGAAAGAAAACTGGAGTGTTCGTTCATCCATCAAAGAACAAACTCCAACGTGTGAGCCAGCTGCCCCACCTCCCCCAAAGCAATGAACAGATTAAAGGACGGGAGGAAGGATACAATCAAAATCGGGTGGTGATGGCTGGCAGATTTCCAGTAAAATACAATTTTCAAAGTTGCCGCAATTACAGAATAAGGTAGCATTCATATTAAAAAAAAAAAAAACTGTCCCAAGCAGTAGGCCTCCAGCTCTTCCCGATTTGCACTCATCAAAATACATCTTTCCCTCTTCTGAGTAAGTGATGTTTCAGAACTGCTTACAAATCCACTTTGCCTCAGGGGAGGAAGCTCTTTTGATTCACTCTGGTTTTGGGGACCAGGATCAAGATTCTGGAGAAAAGGGAGACTCCAAATGGTGATAGAGGACGTTTATTCATTATGGTAACACATAATCTGCTGAAATTCATTTTGAACGTGCTTTTACATAGCAGTGGCTAACATAAAATCTGCACAGAAATGTTACAAGTGGCTCCCCAGTCCCCACAGCAGGGAAGTGCCAGTCAAGACTTAAGCATCCCCAAAATAAAGCCTTTATTCCTGGGGGGGCTTATTGGCGGGGGAGGGGGGACGGGGGTGACTGAAGTCAGCTGGCTGGGAGGGGAGAAGGGAGAGAAGCACAGGAAGGACTCACTGGCAGGAATAGGGTGGGGGATGGGGTGAGACAAGCCAGGGGCAGACTGTGAAAGCTGTTACCTGTTAGACTAGCTAGCACGTTATCTTAAACAAGTGAAGAAAATCGCCAGAGTGAAACTTATTTACGGGGGAAAAAACGGCTTGGGAAATTAAAACAATCCAGTGGTCACTGGAAAATGTCTCCCTCTTTTAAAAAAAAAATTTTTTTTTTGGTTTTTTATTTTATTTTTTGGAAAGTATTCTCAAGGTAATATTTTTTCCTTTGGAAAAAGAAATCTTTTTCCCCCCCTAACCTAAGCAAGTGGAGTTGCCACTACCTAATTTATCTATTGTTTTGCTAAGAGGTAGATAAAACAAAAGTGAAATGGGGCTTCTATGAGGAGGTCCATTAGAGGGTGGGTGGGGAGGGGCTGGGATCGCCCAGTGGAACTCCCCCAACTACAAAGACAGCCTGAATGAGTCCAAGGACCGGGCCCTCAGACTCCCCCAGGGCAAAGGATCCTGCTTCACCTCTTCTCCTTCTAGAGCCAACTGGGCCCCCCTTGAAGACTGAAAAAGGGCCCAATGGAGGTGTAGGATCTCAAAGAAACCCTGTTGAAGAGGTCTCAGCTCTGGCTTCCCCAGGCTTCCTGACTTTGGGGCTATGTGGTGGGTTCCAGGCCAAGCCCCAGGTCTCACTCCAGCCAGCCCCTCTAGAAGGGAAGAGGCCATTCCTTTCCTCACCATCTGGTCCAACAAAGCTATAGAAAGTGAGAGAGGGACAAGCTGGAGGCCAAAGGGGTGACACATGGGCAAGGAAAGCAGAAAGTGGGGACCTCACGGCCAGCCCTCCCAGCCCAATCGATATGGGGGGGATCCTGGCAGGCCTGCCTGTTCCCCAAGGACAAACCTTTTGTGGCACAAGCCTCAGCTCACTTGTCCTGGTTGGGATTCATACCCTTATGCACGAGTCCCTGCCCTTAGTTCCAATCTTACTGTAAGGATTGAGGTAGTTAATCCATTTATACTCGTAGCATCCATCACCTGCGGTTAATCAAAACACATGCTCCCGAGGAGCTTCCTGCTATTTCATTCAAGAAAAAAAATTTTTTTCTTTTGTCCATCCGGAGTCAACCATACTAAGGCGCCAGCAAAGGCGCCATCAGACTGTGCCCCAAAGCGGTGCACAGGGCCGAGGGTCAGGGCTGGGGCTCTCGCCCCTAAATCACCCTTCAGACATGAGGCCTCCTCCCTGTCCCGTACCCCAATAGAGAAGCCTTATGTATCCAAAGGAAAGAAACTGAAGTTTTCAGCTGGTGTTACTCTAAGTCTGAATACAGAGAAATGTTCTGCATCTAAATTATTGAGTATTTGGAAGGGAAATGGCTTTTATGTCCCCTGGCATTGATGAGGATTTTTCTTCAATCTTCCTGCAATTACTGTGACAGGCTGTGCTGTTTCCCTTCTACTGGTTTTCAAGAAAAAGGCAAACAGTCGAGTGGTTTGAATGGCAAAGCCACTAGGATCTCCCCATAAACACTTCAGGGGAAAGAAAGGAGAACCCCCACCCCTGATGAGAGGTGGGAGGAAGGGGTTGCCTAGAGGCACCAGCTTCTCCTGTGGAGCAAGAAGGCTCAAGCAGGCCCTCTGGGGCTCTGTGAGGTAGTTACTAGCACTGCTGGTTCCCAGTTTGGCAGAGGGTATGTCTGGGTTGGGAGGAGGGGAAGGCACCCTTGAGAGCTAACTGAGGCCCCTCCTCACTGCCCGTCTGCCAGGCCTGAAGGGAACTTGGCGGTGCTATCTCTGCAGTAGGGGCAGGGGACAGAGCAGTCCCACAACAAGGAGCTACCTGGAGCCCCAAACTTCCTCTCCTTCCCCAAAGTGCAACCAGGAGCCGACGGACCAACTTCTCAGCTCCCTACCCCTTGGCTTGGCAAACACCGCACCCTAGTCCCCCAGGAGCCTCTGAAGGGAAGGGCCTCGCCCTTAGCTCCCCGTTTCCAGGAGGCCTTCCTCCTCAGACAGCCAGGTGTATGTCGAAAGCTGGCTATTGCTTTGATTCAGGAACAGCCTCTCTCAGCCTCTGTCTGTCTGTCTTTGGCACAGAGGAAAATGGACACAGAACCAACTAGAGCATCCCCCCTCCAGTGTTCTCTGAGTTTTAAATGGGGTCTTTTCTGCCAATAGTGAGGCATAAACAAGAATAGCTCCCAACTGCCTCCAGAAGGAGGGGGTCAGGAAAAAGGAAAAAAGATTGATAAGGACTGGGAGGAGGGGAGGAAAGTAGAAAAGGGCTATAAAACTCCCTGTCCCTAAAAATGGCTCTCTCCTAACCAGACCCTTCACAGGAGCTGAGTCCACAACCCCAACTGCAAAAGGCAACCAGACCCGAGAGGGGATTAAAGCCATTTGGGGTGTAACTGGCAGATGCAGCTTCAAAGTCAGTCAGTGAATCAAACCATTTTGGTTATGTGTTTCAAAGAATTTAAAAATATATCCTAAAGAGATGGCCCTTTCTTAAAAATATATATGTAGCACACACACACACATATATATCTTAGAGCACAGAAGCATTTTTTTTTAAGTCACTCTTCTCAAATCATCCAAATCTCCCAAGTGCTTTTCGCGATAGCTTGTTATCTCACCAAGGATGGGGAAATGGAGGTGCTGAGCAGGAGGGCAAGGAGTTGCCCTAAGACCTAGCCTACAGGGCACAGGAGGGCCCGGCCCACCAAGACAGGTCCTTCATCCCACTAAACCTTAACCACCAAACCATGCTCCTTTTGCTTTCTGGTGGTTTAACTTACACGATTTTCCTGCTGGGCAAATATCAACAATGAGTGGAGCCTTGCCTAATCCAAGCAAGTGAAGTTTTCCAGTCCCTTGCCACACACTTCCTGGTCTCTTCTGGGAGCTGAATCAGACAATGGAAAAGGACTTGGGCTCAAGGTGTGAAGGGAGCAGGCCCCCAAGGAAACTGAACACTGCAACAATCACATTTCAGGTACTGTGGGATTTTTTTTTTTTTCTTCCTGATGATAGTCTGAACCAGATATCAAAGCATGCTTGCTGCTGGAAATTCGCTTTAAATTACTAAATGGCCGACGTCTGAACGTTATCTGCTTTGTTTTGGGATAAAGCACATAGAGCCAGAGATGGAAAGCTGGGAGACCCTTTTTATGGGACAAGTGGAGAGGCTTAATTCTACTGGCCTGATGTGATCCCTAAATGTTTTTCTGCTTCTATTCAATTTGGGCCAGACAATTCTGGGGGCTACAAGGGAATGTCCTAGGGAGAAAGTGATAAGGCAGGAACCTGTCCCAGTCACGTCCCCATATCCCCTGCCCCTCCTTGCCACCAGCCACCCTAAATCAAGAATTCCCTAAGTTTGGGTCCACTTTTAAAATCAATCAGACCGATCTAAAGAAGACAGGGAGACAGAGGTGGGGGCAGTTAACTAGTATCTGTTTGCCCCTTGGATCTATGGATACAGATTAAGAAGAATAGCAAGACGGAATTGAAATGAAACAATAACAAAAAAAAAAAAAATGAAAAGCATTTCAATGACAAACCAGGTGGACCTCTCTGAGGGCGAGAGGGTGGCCTTGTCTTTCTTCCATGAACGGAATCTCAGCTCCCATATTTTTAGATGGAGAAATATAGGTTTTTTTAAAGGGTATATTTTTTAGTTATTATTAATCTCCTCGATAAAACGGAGGCAATATTTTAAAATATCTCAACAGCACCACTGGTGGGAAAAGCTGGCTGAGATGCTGTTTAACCAAAAGAGGAAAGAGAGGAGACCAAGGGCCAGGTGGCTGGTTGTTGGGCATTGTTTAACCACTGAGAGCCCCCAGCTCTGCTAGGCCTTTTAATCCTATCAGGTAGGATATTCCAGCAGCGGCCAGCAGCTGGGGCTCTAGAAGTCAGAGATCAGGGCCAAACAAGGCTCTGGGCTCTGCCCCTCTGGGCTCTCTCAAACCTGGGCCTTCCCTCTTAGCACTGAGCCTCCTCCTAAGGGGGCAGCCCCCAAAACCTTTCCCACCAGGCCTGTTCTCCATAGAGAGTTCCTAAAGGGTTACTGGCTCATGTTGTAAGAAATTATGAAACATAACTTTCTTGTTTTTTCTTTTCATTAAAAAAATAAAATATTCAAGACTATCAGCTTCTCTTTTGCTTTTCTTTTCTTTTTTATATAAAATATCAGCAAGCCGCAAAAAAACAAAAATCAAAAAAAAATTTTTTTTAATGGGGTTGGGGGGAACAAAAAGGAAAATAATTGCTGAGGTAACTTCATACCTTGAGGTAGTTTACTTCGCACACAGCATTGCCTGACTACGCCCACATGTTGCGGTTGTCCTGTTGTTACTGTTGTTGCAATGTTGAAAGGAGGGGAACTCCACGCATGGGCTTTTCCATATGTAGAGAGGCCTTCCTCCCTTCCCAGCACACTTGATAGCATTGTCCAGGGTAGCTAAAGTGCATTACCTGGCTAATATGCATTGTCAATCAGTATATTAGGAGGAGAGGCCTAACCTCATTTAACTGATGGCTCCTGTCTCCCACAAGGGCTAAACACTCCATGGGATCTTATTAAGCCTGGTAAATTAATAAATTAAGCTTATTTACCCCTTGCTGTACAATGCTGCTGGTATTCTGAATTGTTTTTTAGACACACCTTTCATCATGCTGATGATGGTTCATGGAGACAGAAGCCGTCAGTTAAAAATTCCTCTCAGATACAAACAGAAGCAAGTACTCTCCAATTTACTGAATTTGCCAGATGATGGACTTTAGCTTTATCGGGAGCTCAGGGTTGGGTTCTAAGTCCCACCACCAAGGAAACAGTGCCGTGGCTGGGAGTGCCCCACAACCCCTGCCTCTAGGAACCAGCCCTTATGGGAGCACATGGGCTGGGGTGAGGGCACCGTGGCAGCCTTTGGGGCCACTCAAGTCCTCCATGGAACTGAGACTTTATCAAGGGGAGTTAAGTGTCCCCTTCCCAGTGCTCATATCCAATCATTAAAATAGACTTTAAAAAAATATAAAATCCGCCTGAGAACGATGGGAATCAGGGACAGTGGTCAGCCCCTACCCTGCTGAGCATTCAATACCACCTATGTGCACCTGGACATAACGTGAAACCTACACAGGAGAGGGACGTGAATGTGGTGGGGAAGCCCCAACAGAGTGGGGAAATTTCAGTTGTGCCAATTTGAAGATGGTGATCTGGCATAGATCAGCCACAAGGGCACTCCTTTTAAACGTGGATTATTATGTATCTTAACCATCTTTCTCCCCATTTTCCCCTCTTCTTCATTCCCTATTGCACCTACTGGTTAGGGAGTGATTGAAATTAATCTACAGATACTGACAGTTCTTTTCCCTTGAGTCAATATTGTAAGCAAAGCAATGCATTCGTTCGCATTTTTTTCTGGTAGCAATAAAGATAAAACAATTAGTGTAAATATAGAAAGAGGCAGTAAATGGAGGTATTTTAATCAATTACCCAAGTAGGGGGAAGAATATTGGAAAAACATTAAGGTCAAGAAATGAACCATCCTTTAAGACTGATTAAAACACCCCTCTGCATGTTTTTAAAACCTGAAGGAAATTTTATTTTTCTTCCCACTAAGGTGTGATCCACCCTCTTGGTGGGGCCTGGAGAGCTTCTTTAAACAATCCACGTTTAAAAGTGCCTTGCGCTAGAATTTCTGACACCCCGAGGGGCGGACAGTGTTGGGCCAATTGGGTGGGTGTTTGGGGCTGAGAGATCAGGGTTCCTCACTGGAACATCTTTCTCAATCAAGTGGGCAAACCTGATCTACAGCCCGGCCCAGGTGTCCCGGATTCCCACTCATTCTCAGGCCTGCCGGGGAGAGCACACTCTCGATTTCTGCCCATTGTTGTCCTGGACTCGAAGGGACAGGGAGGGGCTGGTCACTTCCTCCGTGCCTGGGCCTGGTTACTCTGTCCCTTCTGATGCTGCTGCTTAACCTGGGCCAGGATGTCTCGGATCTTCCGCTGAGCCATCTGCAGCAAGAAAAGGCAAGAGCGTGGGTGTGAGGACCTCCAAGGAGACAGCCTTCCACGGAAGAGAGGTCATCAGTTCCAGACACAGGCAATAAACAGAACAGGTCACACAGGACTCAGAAGAAAGATAAAGAGGAAGGATGAGGGTTGGGTTGACCTTATATTTCTTTGCCTCCAGCGGAGCCTGAGTATCCCCTGGAAAATACAGCAAACGTGGTAGGTGTTAAGTGGGAGATGGGGTTGGGGGACATGAAGGAAGTAGAAACAGTATCAATCCATTCATCAGAATTTAAAACTTGACAAAGTTGATAAACATTACCAAACCCAAAACAGAATGCCTAGAGTTTCTAGGCAGAAATACATCACACATTGTAGAGCAGTGGTCCCCAACTGTTCTGGCACCAGGAACTGGTTTCATGGAAAACAATTTTTCTTCCACAGATGGAGGTGGGGGTGGGGAAGTGGTTTCAGGATGAAACCTCAAATCAGCATGCAGGAGATTCTCATAAGGAGTATGCAACCTAGATCCTTCACATGCACTGCGCATCCCTCGAGCACTTCACAACAGGGTCCACCCTCCTATGAGAATCTAATGCCGCCCTGATCTGACAGGAAGCGGGGCTCAAGAGGTAATGCCCGCTCGTCTGCCACTCACCTCCTGCTGTGCAGCCCAGTACCAGTCCTTGGCCCGGGGTTTGGGGACCCCGTTGTAGAGGGTCATAACTTAGAAGACATCATCACAAATCCACGCTTCATTTTAATACTCCAGGAAAAGGAATAATATGTCTAGATATGGCCAGGCGCACGGTGGCTCATGCCTGTAATCCTAGCACTTTGGGGAGCTGAGGTGGGTGAATCACCTGATGTCAGGAGTTCAAGAGCAGCCTGGCCAACACGGTGAAACCCCATCTTTATTAAAAATACAAAAATTAGCCGAACGTGGTGACGCGCGCCTGTAATCCCAGCTACTTGAGTGGCTGAGGCAGGAGAATCACTACAACAGGGGAGGCGGAAGTTGCAGTGAGCTAAGATTGTGCCACTGCACTCCACCCTGGGCAACACAGCGAGACTCCGTCTCAAAAAAAAAAGGTAAAAATAAAAAATAAAGTCCAGATATGGGTTAATCAAAAAGCATAAATACATAAGCTTCACTGTGAAAATGGACAAAATACAAAATCTTTTATTATTTTCTTCTTAAAAGGTTCTTCCCTAAGAATAAAGTTTTATAAAGGAAATCAACTGCAAAATGGGATTCACTTCATAGAATGAAGACCAGAATGTCTCCTTTCCATAAATGAGTGCTTCCTTTCCTGGTTAAAGAGGAAGCTGAGGCTGGGCGTCGTGGCTCATGCCTGTAATTCCAGCACTTTGGGAGGCTGAGGCAGTGAGATCGCTTGAGTCCAAGAGTTTGAGACCAGCCTGGGCCACACAGTGAAACCTCATCACTACAAAAAAATACAAAAATTAGCTGAGCATGGTGGACCTGCCTGTAGTCCCAGCTACTTGGGGGGCCTGAGGTGGGAGGATCACTTGAGCCTGGGAGGTAGAGGCTGCAATGAGCTGTGATCACACCACTGCCCTCCAGCCTGGATGGCAGAGCGAGACCCTGTCACAAAAAAAAAAAAAAAAAAAAAAAAAGAGGAAGTTGATCTAGGTTGGGAAAATAATGTGGAAGTCAATAAGAGGTCCAACTCCATCAACCCTGGCTTGATGTTTTACAGAGCTTTTCATTTAATTCTCGTTCTGATCAGCTAAAATTGCTTCAGTGTTTAATATTAATATATCCTGGCTTTATGCATCTTTGGATGTATCATTTACTCTCTTTAAAAAAAACAGCTGAATTAAAGATTCACATTTACCCTCTTAAGCTTCATTTATAAAATGAAATTGTTGTGGGAATTAAATGAGTTAATATACATAGGCCACATAAAACAGTGCTGGGTATATCAAAGGCATCGATAAATCTTAGATATTATTATTATTATGGCTCTTATTAATACTTTGTGTATGTATGTGTATATATATATATATATATATATATATATATATATATATATAGTTGAGATGTAACTAAAGCCTCTTATTAATACTTCTCAAAGGGTTATCAGAGAAAGTTACTTATCCAAGGTCACATAGCAGAAAGGCTATGTATATGAAGTTTGAGGTCAAAGCTCCCTGGCTCCAAAACCTTCATACTTGATGCTATACTATATGGCACTGGAAGCCAAAAAACCAAGAGCCAGTTTGCCCCAATTGCTCTAGCAGCCCCAGCAGACCACAAGCCTGCTAAGATCTGGATATCCTCTATGAATTGTAGGAACTGTGATCAACAGTCTCCAAAGTTCCTTTCCAGTTCTAACACTGATGGATTTAAGACTTTAGGAAAACACCATTAGCTGCCAACCACCTGTTTGCTTGCCTTGCTGAGGTTCAGCAAAATTTGAACCTGATATTGGCCTTCCGTTCCATGCTCTGGAGCCTGTCTGAGTGCTGAACGGCAATGATGAGTTCTGGGAAAGGAATGGGAGGGTGGAGGAGCAGAAACCAGGGAGAGAACAGCCATTCTGCGAAAGGCAGAGGGACTACATTTCAAAAATGCATCAATCCAGGGTGTTAGTACTGTTATTATTCCATGAACAAAACCAATCTTCTTTCATAACCAGTGCAGAAAGGGGTTAGGGAGGGACTAACGTAGAACATATATATATAATGTTATTTATATATATATATAATGTTATATATGTTATTTATATATATAATGTTATATATGTTATTTTTATATGGTATATATATATAAAATGTTATATACAATATATGTACATTAAACTTGTCAAATTACTTTCCCTAGAGAGTAATAAGAGGGAATATGTCATCTACACATCCCACTTCTGCACCTGAAAGAGGGCAATAACCTAGCCCAGAGGCAGGCAGATGTGGCTGAGGCCCCATGACTTGTCAAGGTCATGAAGGTCAACCTTTGGAGTCTCTGCTTCTCTGCTCCCTGTGCTCCTGCAGCCCTCCCGCTATGGGGGAGCACCATATGTACCTGACTGGCATAGAAATGTCCGATGATTTTCACGATGACCTGGTCGTTCTCATCAGGGGTCTGGTCTCTTGGTACTACCACCTCAGCTGCCGTCAAATTCTGCAACTCGTTCACCTGGGGGTGGCCAGAGAGGAGCTCAGGGTGCCATCAAGAAAGCATGGGTGGGGTTGGAGGGAGGAGCCAGGGTGACTAGTAGGGAGAACCTGGAAGAGTCAGGACCTGAGCTTGGGGAGTAGAATCAAGTAAATGAGCAAATCAGGAGTCCTGAGATTGAGCAGTACAGGAGGCCAGAGAGAGCTGCTGAGATTGGAGACCAAGGCCCAGGGCTTTCAACCTGGCCCTCACAGCTCACCGTTTTTCCACCTTTGCCAATGACCCGGCCAGCTGCTGATGCTGGCACACGTATGTGGGTCTCCAGCTTCACTTCCTCCTTGGGACCAAAGAAGTTCTCCTCCTTGAGTTTGCCATAGATTCTTCCCTGAGCCTGAGAAGAGGAGGTAATTGTTAATCAGTGGTTCATATACCTGTGACAAAAGGGAAAAGTGGGAAAAAGGAAGCTCCAGCCCATATTTTCTGGCCAACGGGCCCTCCCCATCCTAGGCGGGCTAACCATCTAAGGCAGGTGAAGGGCAAGGCTGAGGTGGGCAGCTTGTCAGCATTCCTTCCACTTAGCTATCATACTGGAGACCCTGGGTGGAGATTATGAGTTATGAGTAACTGAATAAACACTTCCTAAGGGAAAAAATAGTTCCCAGAGGAATCTAATTCACAAGCTACAAACCAGACCTATGGAGTCTGGACGTGGCACTGACCAGCATTTCAAGGCCCTGAATGGCAACTAATCAAGTCACACAAAGGGCAGGCCTGTCTGACTCTCCAGTGGCCCAGAGAGCTGTCCCAGTCCTCTATCTTCACATATGTTAGGTTAAGCTAACTGATGGTTCATTTTTTGGCTGTCTGATCAGAATTTTGAGAACCTTAGGATTTAGTGGGGACATAAAAGATGAGAATTTGGCATTAAAGGCCTTCCTTAGAAATGACGGCAGAGTGCAAATAAGATGCCCTCAGACTTCTTTCCTTCCCATCTTCTTCTGTGGACCTTAAAAAGGGAAGATGAAGTCAACAGAAATCCAGTTTGATGTCAATTTGAAAATAGCTCTGCAGCCCTTTATCCTGCATGAAAGGCTTAAAGATGTGATGAGGACTTGACAGCTAATGGGAAACTGCCCCAGCCTTTTTCCTACCTCAGGGGAAATACCCAACCTCAATTCCTCCATGTTCAGCTTGGAAAACAATAAAGACCAAAACCTTGAATTGGGCCTCTGGCGGTCCAGTGATGATAACCATACGAACTTTGGAGTCAGGTGTTTCGGGTGGTGCAATCTAAAAAGCAAAAAGCTAGTCAATGAGGGACCCTCTATGGGAAGACCCCCACCATGTCCACTTCATCCAGTTCCCCTTCTACCACCCTTACTCCCAACTACCCATTCTGAAGACTTAGGGAAGGAAGAACAAAGACCCTGAAGCCCACATCATTACGCCTGCACACCAGAATTATTAGGAGGGCAGAGGTGCTCAGTTAGAAGGATTGGCTTCAATGACACTTTCTAAGTAGGGCCTCCGGCCCCCTCCACCTACCAATCTCCCAGAGAGGTTTCAGTGGAGTCTTGCCAACAGGCAAGGACACAAATGAAATGATCAACGGATAGAGGGCAGTGACTGCACCTCCACTGGAGAACAATCAAGGTTTTTGCTCAAAGCTTTTAAGACAACTAAAGCAACTGGATTTAGGTTTGTGAAAACTTAACAGCATCCTTGTTTCACTATGACAGATTCTCCCTTCTCTCTCCCCTGGACCTTGGCCAGGGAAGGTGACAGACAACTAACACTTACTTGGTGTTAGTACGTGAGCGAAGGGCTTTGGCTGCATAGCTTCATAATATTGTACTGATTAGGAAAGTGAGGCTCAGATCATATAGTGTAATGGGGGAAGGGGTGATGAGGTGGATCTTGGATTTGAACCCAAGTCGATTTGTGTTAGAACCTAAGTTCTCTTTCTGTGTTATAACCCTGACCCTGCCCAGCCTGAAAACCCAGAAGCACTGAAGCCATCCCATGGGGACCAAGCAAGGTCAAAAACAAAGAGGACTTCGATTCCATGGGGGAAAGGTCCCTCACATGACACACAGAATTCCCAAATGAGTAGGGGGAATATGGGAGAAAGTGCAGAGTGATAAAAGCAGAGCCCCCTCCCTTTCCAGAAACAGGACGACCCACAGAGCAGATCACCTTGATGGAGGCGCTGGCAAACCGGGAGAGCTGTTTGATGTGCTGCCCCTTCTTGCCGATGATGGCGCCCACTGCCTGGGCGGGAATAAACACCTGCACCATCTCCTGCTCGGGAGCCTGCTGCCAGGACAGGGGGCGTTATTACCAGGGGGCCCAAGTAGCATGGCCCAGAAACCCTCCACTCCCCTGCCTTGCATTCTCAAGGAGGAAAGAGTACAGGCACCAAACCGCCACCATGGGCTGCCAAGGGATGCTGTGAGCTCTTTAGTTCTTCCTATGCCCAGCAGGGCTAAAGGGAAGAGGCCAGGAAAACGGAAGAGGCCAGGAAAGAGTGAGGGAACGGTGCTGTCTATGCCCCAGGAGCATTCTAGGCAGACATTTGGGAGCCTCAGAGCCAGTGGCTAGGAGCACTGGAGAGGAGGGACGCCTCTGAGACCTTCCTTCCCTCTCCCTGCAAACTTGCCAAGCATCCAACTCCCATAGCATGCTGGGTCCCCCTTAAGGGAGGCCACATATGGGCCCAGGGGTCCCGTGTAATAAGATCTTCCACCTACCATAAAGGAGCTATAAGGAGCAGCCCCGGTAACGCTGCTGGGAGGCGGCGGGACTGCGCTGGACGAGGCTGGGAAAAGACCTACAGCAGCCAGGTTCAGGCCAGGGATCAGGTGAGACTGCAGCTGGGGAAGAAAGGTGAGGAGGAGGAGTCAGCACACCCTGACAGGGCCTCGTGTGTGACCCTGGCTGTACAAAAGGCAAGTAGCCCCAGGGGGAAGTGGGCCAAAACCATGAATTACATACTTTTGCACAAAAGCCTATTCTGTGCTTTTCATACACTCTCACCTACATACTTCGGGTGTGGAATTTTAAGTGATATGATGTTCTCACTGGACTAACGGCTAGCAATTGCAACCAGAAATGCCAAACAGTTACACACCCTCAGGAGTCCTTCCTCTCTGGCTGTTCAGATTGCTGGAGACAGACGATAGACCCATGACACTGTACTATAATCCCCCTGTATGAGAAAAAGGCGTGGAGACAGAGCTCCATTTGACTTCTAGGACTCTGGTTCTAAACATTTTTGGTCCTGTACCCCAACCCCAAGTCTCCTTTAAAAATCAGATGAGTTGTGTGCAGTGGCTCATGCTTATAATCCTAGTACTTTGGTAGGCCAAGGCAGGAGAATCGCTTGAGCCCAGGAGATCGAGACCAACCTGGGTGACACAGCAAGACCCTGTTTCCAAAACATAAAATTTTTAAAAATTAGCTGGGCATGGTGGTGCACACCTGTAGTTTCCTAGGTACTTGGGAGGCTGAAGCAGGAGTATCCCTTGAGCCCAGGGGGTCAAAGTTGCAGTAAGCTATGATTGCACCATTGTGCTCCAACCCGGGCAACAGACCAAGACCCTGTCTCAAAAATCATAAAATAAAAATCAGATGAAAATGATGGACCCCCCCCCCCCATTTCAATAAAGTGCACACAAACACAAATTGTACACATACTTGGAATCACAGGACTCAAAGCCCAAGATTGGACCCCTACTCTAGGAACCAGGTGAAGAATCCTTGCTAATTAAATACTATTTAAATACTATTTCTGACAGTCGAAGTCCAAAAGCATCAACTAAAGCTCCAAGGCCACAAGGCACAGGGCACATGTCCATCACCCTGCACCCCACAAGTTGTTGTTGCTAAGACTCAGGAAAAGATAAGCAGAGGGTACTACCCAGCACTCACGCTCATGGCGGCCACATCATTCTCGTAGGCCTCCCGAACTTTCTTCATTATTTCCTGCTCGGCCCTGCAACAATTCTCGATGGCCCCCTTCACAGTGATGGTCCTCTCAGGGTTGTAAAGGGTAAGGTCTTGCAACCTGGCAGAAAGAGCAGAGTCGTGTCCTTTCACTGGCAGGCCAGGACCAGGCCCCGGCAGGAACAAAGACGAGAGGCCAGCTGAGTCATAGGCCCACCATTTCTGCAGCCTATTCAACTTCTGGCAAATAACTCTGCAACTCCAGTCTTTGGTGTTCCCAGTTTGTAACCAGGGCAGGGAGTAAGATGGAGGGAGATGACAATACCTAACTTCAACTCCTCTGTTAGCAATGGATCCAATCTCAGATTACGGTTGTGCCTCCAAGTTTCCCCATTGATTCTACATAATCCATGTCCTATACCTTTTTGGACAAGAGCAATTACTTTGCCCACAGGTTAGTCTCTGATGAAACGAAGAAGCACACTGCTTGCAGGAGCAGCCCACCACAGACAGAAAAGGGCCAAGGTCACTTCTCACACTGACAGATAAGCCTAAAGCCCTGAGTCCCTGGCTCCTAGCTGCAGACTGTCCACGAGCCACAGGGAAAGAGGGCTGTGATGTGGTTGGACGTGGACTGTAGAGGCAGCACCTTACAACACCCCCACCCCATATGGCAGTGGGAATGGGCAGATCCAGTCCTTACAGGGATTTTTTAAATGCTCTTTACCACTTCGACTGTTTTTCTTCAAGAGGCAGAAAGAGCATCCATTTTAAAAAAGCACATGTCAAGGTTCCGTGATGAAATACTGACTCTGGCCCCCATGCATACCCCACTCATAAATAGGGAAAAATAGAAGACAGCCTTACGAGGAGATGGTGATTTTTGTCTCGGTATCTTGCTCTACCTTCTTCAGGTTCCGTCCTTCCTTGCCAATGAGACGCCCTACAAAGTTATTATGGGCCAGGATCTTCAGGGGAACCTCGTCAGCCCTTGGGAAGACAAAGGAAGAAGTGGAAGACAAGAGCTCCTTCAATTGTGGGCATCATGAAGACTCAATCACCATGCCACCCCAGACTTGGCATTTCCAAGTAAAACATCTCAAAACTTATCAAACTGCATACTTTAAAAATATGTATGATTTATTACACATCAATTGAACATCAATAAAGCCAATTTGCTTTATTTTATTTTTTGAGACAGGGCCTCACTCTATTATATTACCCAGGCTGGAATGCAGTGGCACTATCAAGGCTCACCACAGCCTTGACCTCCTGGGCTCACGCGATCCTCCCTTCTCAGCCTTCCGAGTAGCTGGGACTATACACACAGGCCACCACGTCCAGCTAATTTTTCTATTTTCTGTAGAGGTGAAGTTTCACTATGTTGCCCAGGCTGGTCTAGAACTCCTAGCCTCCAAAGTGCTGGGATTAGAGGCATGAGCCACTGTGCCCAGCCAATAAAGCTATTTTAAACAGCACAAGTGTGTAAAGGAACATGTGTAAGCAGATTCCTTGCATCACTGTTTTCTGATAAGGAAAAGTTTAAAACAATTTAAACACCCATCAAGAAATAGGAGATTGATTACATGAACTATGAATAGCTATACTGTGGAATTCTATGCAGCTATAAAAAGAATGAGGTCTGTCCATATGTACTAATATATGTGCTGATACAGAAAATGAAAAAAGTATAGAACAGCCTGTTCAGTGTGATTCTCTCTGAGCTAAAACACATGTGCACACACACACACGAATACACACAGGCACACATATCCATACATGTAGGCACGCATACACAATATACACACACCTGTGAGTGCACAGAATTTCTAAGAGGTCATACAACAGGAATAAGAAGGGGTGGGGTGTGGTGGCACACGCCTGTAATCCCAGCTCTTTGGGAGGCTGAGCTGGGTGGGTCACTTGAGTCCAGGAGTTCAAGACCAGCCTGGGTAACATGGCAAAACCCCATCTCTACAAAAATCACAAAAAACTAGGCAGGCGTGGTGGTGCATGCCTGTTGTCCTAGCTACTCAGAAGGCTGAGGCGGGAGGATCCCTTGAGACCTGGAGGCAGAGGTTGCAGTGAGCTGAGATCATGCCACTGTACTCCAGCTTAAGTGACAAAGTCCTATAGAAGAAAGATTTTCTCAGTTTACATCTTTTTGTGCAATTGCTGACTGTATTTCTTATGTGTCTGTATAAAATCTTGAAAGTTGAGTTGGGGAGGCTCAACTGGACTAGCAATCCCTGAAGATCCAAGAAAAGCTGGAGACTTACGTTTTGGTGTCCTTAGCCTCTTTATGCATAATCTCCAAGATCATCTTACAAGCGGAGGAGCAGCCCTCAGGGGTAGAGTGCACACTGATGGCTTTTTCAGCTGCACCTGCATTCTCCTTCCTATGCACGTCTATCCTGGGGGCCACAAGGACAAGGCTGGTTAGTTGTCCCCAGTGATACCAGTACTTCAGGCTCCCACCCCACTACCCCTCCTCGGTCAAAGGCATAGAACCTGCTCTTCTTGGAACAAGGACAATCAAGTACAACTTTGGGAATGGCAATGAAAGGACTGGAGAAATATGACCCGTCTGTTACTCTGGATTCTGTCTCAGACCAGCAGTGTCTCAATCTACAGGTGGTTGGTGGCCAGGCACGGTACCTCACGCCTGTAATTCCAGCACTTTTGGAGGCCAAGGCGGATGGGTTACTTGAGGCCAGGAGTTTGAGACCAGCCTGGCCAGCATGGTGAAACCCCGCCTCTACTAAAAATACAAAAAAATTAGCTGGGTGTGGTGGTGCACACCTGTAATCCCAGCTACTAAGGAGGCTGAGGCACAAGAATTGCTTGAACCTAGCAGGAGGTTGCAGTGAACTGAGATCACACCATTGCACTCCAGCCTGGGTGACACAGTAAGACTCTGCCTCAAAAAATAAAATAAAAATAAATAAATAAATAAATAAATAAATAAATAAGCAGTGGTTGAGGACAAGAACACAGCCTATGACACAAATGCAGGGGTGGGAATTACCAGCCCACAGCTCCAAAGCTGCATTTCCGCTTGAATTCCGTATGTCCCCCTTGAAACAAATATAAAAAGAAGACACAGTGCCCCAAACTCAAAGTAAATAACAAGATTTACTATGATAAGGACATAATATGACCTGTTCTTTGCCACTGAGTACACTGATCAGATATAAAGATTAGAGAAAAGGCCGGGTGCGGTGGCTCACGCCTTTAATCCCAGCACTTTGGGAGGCTGAGGCGGCCGGATCACGAGGTCAGGAGTTCGTAACCAGCCTGACCAACATGGTGAAACCCTGTCTCTACTAAAAATACAAAAATTAGCTGGGCATGGTGGCGTGCGCCTGTAATCCCAGCTACTCGGGAGGCTGAGGCAGGAGAATCGCTTGAACCCGGGAGGCAGAGGTTGCAGTGAGCCGAGATCACACCACTGCACTCCAGCCTGAGCGACAGAGCAAGACTGTCTCAAAAAAAAAAAAAAAAAAGATTAAAGAAAAGAAGGTCGCAGTGGCAGAATGGGAGATGGGACACAATTATGAGAGTCCTAATTTTGGACAGGTTGGCCAGCCCTGTTACCACACTAAGTGGTCATGAAATCACACAGCACTGAGTGGCTGACTCATCAAAAT
Source organism: Nomascus leucogenys (assembly GCF_006542625.1). Lineage (NCBI taxonomy): Eukaryota > Metazoa > Chordata > Mammalia > Primates > Hylobatidae > Nomascus > Nomascus leucogenys. The sequence continues at coordinate 2,425,482 of NW_022095769.1, forward strand.
TAGGTTTGCTTGAAGACTTTTTTTTTATGAAACTTCACATGAGGAATTCTAGAACCTCTCTTGCTAATACGAGTGTGTGGCCTAGCACCCCAGACCCATTCTCCCTCCCTATCTGCCCTCCCTTTCCCAGAAGGCTGGTATTGGAAGCAGTGACCCCTGAATGCTCCAGGCAACATTTCCTAAAAGGTAAATGTTGATGTCCCCAGCATGCTTCCAGGAGGCCTCTTTAGGTACCAACCACTGTTCCCTAGCACCCAGCCTCCATTCCCCAAGAGCCAAGACTCACTTGGACTGGGTCTGTTTTGTGATGTTGCGGATGGTGGCCCCCTCCTTGCCAATGATGGCACCCACATACTGGGTGGGCACCAGGAGCCGAAGGGGGATGTCCACTTGCTGCTGCTTGGCTGGGGCCCCCGCTGCCACAGGTGAGCCCTGGCGGGGCTGACCCCGAGAGCCAAAGCCCCCTCGGCGCCCATTCTCAGGTCCCTGTGCTATCTGCTCATCAGGGATGTAGGAGACCTTCAGGGCATGGTTCTCCAACTGGTGGCCATTCAGCTTCATGATGGCTCTGGGGACAGAGTGAGAGTCTACAGGTCATTCCGATCCATGCCAATCATACCAGATGCTCTCTTGGCCAAAGCACTCTAGTAAGTTACAGCTTGGAACACACTAAAGAAAAGGAGATAGTCACCTGCCCACTACCTCCACCTCCATTTTTCAGAACTTTCCAGTCTAAATGGCATCAAAGACTTCAAAGGAAATGTAAATAAATACAGTGTTCCCTAACACTTAGTTGGGATTTATTGTTCACAAAGGCCTCCCACTGGAACCATCAGAGAAATGGGCTTCCAGTCCAATAGAGAGTATAGGGTTCTGCCAGCCTAAAAAGGAAGAGCAAGCCATAGATCTCAAAGTACTCCCATGTCAATTGGAAAGCATACCACAGACCTGAAGAGGCTCCACAAAGCTAACACATACACTTTCCAGATTGAGGAATCCCTACTACAGGGTGAGGAAACCAACTGCTAACTACTACATAATCCTAACTTTAGAGATGATGAAACCAAGGTCAAAGGAGATTGAAATGTATACATGTAGAATTCAAATGTTAATCCTGCCCTAATTAAGTGTGGGGTTTATTTTTGTTTTTGAAATAAAAGATCTTTATTTCAGATAAAAATTAGTATTTCCTGGCTGGGCGCAGTGGCTCACGCTTGTAATCCCAGCACTTTGGGAGGCTGAGGCGGGCGGATCACGAGGTCAGAAGATGGAGACCACGGTGAAACCCCGTCTCTACTAAAAAACAAAAAAAAAATTAGCCGGGCGTGGTGGCGGGCGCCTGTAGTCACAGCTACTCAGAGAGGCTGAGGCAGGAGAATGGCGTGAACCTGGGAGGCGGAGCTTGCAGTGAGCCGAGATTGCACCATTGCACTCCAGCCTGGGCGACAGAGCGAGACTCCGTCTCAAAAAAAAAAAAAAAAAAAAAAAAAAAATAGTATTTCCATAATTAGGATAAAGCAAACACACATTCTTGAGTCCATTATTTAAGGAAATTTATACTATAAATGACTTCCATGAATATTAGAGTTCCTGAGTATCATTTGAATATTTGCCTACAGGCTTATGGGAAGTTTCTGTAGCCTTCTCTTTGTAGAAATTCCAGTTTTTCTGAATTCTTCCTTCCTTCAGGTATTCCATTTTGCATTCTTCATAAAAGTCTGGATCATTATGGTGAGCAGTTAGACGTCCTTTCAGTAGAGAATTTTCTTTCCAGCATTTTCCTACCGTAAGGATTCCAGAGTTCTTGCAACATTTGGTAAAATCTTGAAGTTGTTCACAACACCTCTCTCTGGCCTTTTCTCTCATTATTTTAGGGATCCAAACATCTTTTTCAACATGTCTGAGATGCTGCTTTAAAACTTGCAGCATCTTCCCATTGTTTTTTATATAAAATTCAAACTCCTTGAAATGCTTGAAATGGTTTACATGACATTTCATGATTCACAACTGAAACCCCTCCATAGCCATGGCACACACTCCTCTTTGATCTCAATTCTTTCTTGTGGCCTTTGCTTAAGCCACTGTTTTTTGTTTTGTTTTGATTTGTTTTTTTCTTGAGACAGAGTTTTGCTCATTGCCCAGGCTGGAGTGCAATGGCATGATCTCGGATCAGTACAACCTCCACCTCCTGGGTTCAAGCCTCAGCCTCCCGAGTAGCTGGGATTACAGGCATGCACCAACATGCCCCGCTAATTTTGTATTTTTAGTACAAATGGGGTTTCTCCATGTTGGTCAGGCTGGTCTCGAACTCCCGACCTCAGGTGATTCGCCCGCCTCAGCCTCCCAAAATGCTGGGATTACAGGTGTGAGCCATCGCGCCCGGCCCAAGGCATTGGTTTTCAAATTTCAGGGCAACCCATCAGAGTTATTAAATTAATCTGCCAGGTCGAACGCCATCACGGCGGGTGGAGAAGCAGCAATTGAGGAACTCTTCTAATGAGCTGCTGGTGCACAAAAAAAAAAACAAACACGCAGTCTCGAAATTTTAGCTCCTCCGCAGTCCCCCATTGTCTTTATTTATTTATTCATTCTTTTGATGGAACGCTTCACAAATTTGCGTGCCATCTTCGCGCAGGGGCCATGCTAATCTCTGTACCGTTCCAATTTTAGTATCTGTGCTGCCGAAGCGAACACCTCCGCTGTCTTTTGTGCCACCTCTCCTTCCAGAGTCTCCAGAGACCCCTAACTGCCCACTTGGCTCTGGGGCCACAATCTCACAACCCTCCCCAACCCAGTGGGGTCCGCCAGCGCGGGGCTGTAATACCACACATCACCAGCAGATGCCGCAGCCCCAACACTTCACAAAGCCAACTTTCAAAATGACCGCTGGCAGCCATTTACTACCTGCTATATACTTGCCAAGCTCTACGCCGGTCGCTTCCAGTCAACCCTGCACCAGTTGGCCCACCTGGGAAATGCGGCCACCGTGAGGATTAAGTTAGTAAAATGGTACACAGTGCCTTAAACAGTGACCGGCTGGGGGTGTGAAATTATTACCAGGCCGAGACCAGCCTGGAACCGCGGCCTCCACTCCCGCCTAGTGCAGTCCCGGGCCCTCCCACAAGGAGGTCCAGCCCCCGGGGTTGCCTTCCAGCCAGTTGGGGCTTTTGCCCATTTTCCTATCGCCTGCCACCAAGCTGCTGCTACGTATACCGGCTGGAATCTGACTCCCCCTCCAGCAAAGTGGTGGGGGGCGGGCCCGGGTCGGGGAGACCACATCACCAGCTTCCTGCAGGAACTTCTAGAAGGCGAGCAGCCCAGAAAATGGCACGGGTGGCCGCCCAGGGGAGACCTCGGAGGGCAGGGCATCCCCGTTCCCAGGTGTCCCAGCCACCCCCACCGCTGCAGGTGTACGCCCGCAGGAAGGCGCCACGTGGTGGGGCCTCATGTGCGTGTGGGGAGACTGCGAGGTCCCAGCCTACCCACCGCAGGCCACTGCCCCAGACCGCTGCCACCTCCCAGCGCACCTCGCATCCGCGTCTGCCCAGGCTCCCAGGACAAAGATAACTGAGTTAGGACACCAGTATTCCAATCTTAGTTCTATTGCTCACTAGCTACATGAAGCAGGAAACTTACAACCTAGTCTAGACCTAAGTCTCATCAACTGTAAAGGGAAACTGATACTTGTGCCCTGCCTACCTTACAGCTAATACATTTAGGTCTGTAATCCATTTTGAATTAATTTGTGTGTTCAGTGTAAAGTGTAAGTCCAAATCCATCTTTTGTCATGTGGGTATCATCGAACTGCCCCAGCATCATTTGTTGAAAACACCTTATCTTTCCTAATAAACTGTCTTTTTAGCACTTTGTGTGAAAACAAAAACAAAAACCAGCCGATATAAACGTAAAGGCTTTTCTAGGCTCTGAATTCCATTCCATTGATCAGTATGTTTATCCTGATGCCAGTACCACACTAATTTGATTACCGTAGTTTGATGTTAAGTTTTAAAATTTGGGAGTTTAATTCTTCTTTGTTCTTCTTATTCAAGACTGTTAAGGTTTTTCTGCATTTCCTCAAGATCAACTTGTCAATGTCAGCCAAAACTGCATATCTTACGGGATTTATGTGACAATCACAAGTGAAAACATGTAATAAATTAAGGGATTTGTCATTTTTACACCTATTAAGTCTCGCACCTCCTTTGGTTGAATCTACCTCTGTGGATTCCATCTTGAAAAGTTTTGTGTTTTTGGTTTTTCGTTTTTTGTTTTTGAGACAGGGTCTTACTCTGTTACCCAGGCTAGAATTCAGGGGCATGATCTCAACCCACTGGAACCTCCACCTCCACCTCCACCTCCTAGGCTCAAGCAATCCTCCTACCTCAACCTGCTGGGCATGTGCCACCATGCCCAGCTAATATTTTGTAATTTTTGTAGAGATGGGGTTTTGCCATATTGCCCAGGCTGGTCTTGAACTACTGAGCTCAAGCAATCTGCCCTGCATCGGCCTCCCAAAGGGCTGGAATTACAAGCATGAGCCACCAAGCCCGACAGCATTTTGAAAGATTTTGAGGGTTTAAAAAAAAAAAAAAAAAAGGCCAAGTGTGGTGGCTCATGCTGGTAATCCCAACACTTTGGGAGGCCAAGGTGGGCTGATCACCTGATGTCAGGAGTTCAAGACCAGCCTGGCCAACATGGGGAAACCTCGTCTTTACTAAAAAATACAAAAAATTGCTGGGCATGGTGGCAGACAACTGTAGTCCAGTAGTCCCAACTACTTGGGAGGCTGAGGCAGGAGAATCACTTGAACCCGGGAGGTGGAGGCTGCAGTGAAGAGAGATTGCACCACTGCACTCCAGCCTGGGCAAGACTCCATCTCAAAAAAAAAAAAAAAAAAAAAATGGCAAACCATGATATAATTCTAACACTTTGGGAGGCTGAGGTAGGAAGATCACTAAAGCCAGGAGTTTGAGACTAGCCTGGGCAACACAGTGAGACTCCCATCTCTAAATATTAAAAATTTTTAAATTGGCCCAGCATGGTGGTGCATACCTGTTATCCCAGCTACTTTAGAGGCTGAGGCAGGAGTATTCCCTCAGCCCAGGAAGTTAAAGCTGCAACGAGCTGTGTTTGCAACACTGCACTCCAGCCTGGGCAACAGGGAGAGAGTGTCTCAAAAAATAAAATAATATATGTATTTTTTTACCTGTGGCAAAGACGTAGGAATTGGAGACAGAATGGCTTGCTTACCACTTGGAGACTAGAGTCTCAGTATATTTGGTATGTCTGTAAAATGGGGCTGAATAAGATTGAAGGGAGGGCACAAGCATCATCCATTCCCAAGGCTGACACTGGTTAGAAATGTTAACAAGGCAGCTGGGCACAGTGGCTCACTCCTGTAATCTCAGCACTCTGGGGGGCTAAGGTGGGTGGATCACTTGAGGTCAGTTCGAGACCATCCTGGCCAACATGGTGAGACCCCATCTCTACTAAAAATACAAAAATTAGCCAGGTGTGGTGGTCCACACCTGTAATCCCAGCTACTCAGGAGACTGAGGCAGGAGAATCACTTGAACCTGAGAGGTGGAGGTTGCAGTGAGCCAAGATCACGCCACTGCACTCCAGCCTGGGTGAGAGAGTGAGACTCCCTCTCAAAAAAAAAAAATAAAAATTAAAAGATTAAAAAAAAAGTTAGCCAGCTGGGCATGGTGGTGTACACGTGTAGTCCCAGCTACTCAGGAGGCTGAGGCACAAGAATCGCTTGAACCCAGGAGCCGCAGGTTGCAGTGAGCCAAGATTGCACCACTGCACTCCAGCCTCCTGGACGACAGAGTAAGACTCAGTCTCCAAAAAAAAACCAGAAATGTTAACGAGGTAACAAAGGGCAGGCGAGGTGGCTCAAGCTTGTAATCCCCGCACTTTGGGAGGCCAAGGCAGGCGGATCACTTGAGCCCAGGAGTTCGAGACCAGCTTGGGCAACATGGTGAAATCTTGTCTCTACAAAAAAATACAAAAATGAGCCGGGCATAATGGTGCATGTCTGTAGTCCCACCTACTTGGGAGGCTGAGGTAGGAGGATTGCTTGAGCCCAGGAGGTTGAGGTTGCAGTGAGCAGATATCATGCCACTGCACTCCAGCCTGGGTGGCAGAGTGAGACTTGTCTCCAAAACACAAGAACATGGCAACAATAGGCAGGAGAGAATGAACAACTGTTGACATAAGCTTTAAAGCCAAACCCTAGTGGCCATAAGGGGCAGTAGGAACCTCTAGAAAATTCTGAGCCCAGGAGGTATTTAAAAGAAAATGGTAGGTATTTGAATAAGAGGTAGGATTTTACAAAGTATTATTAGATTGGAGAAGGCGGCACGTTGAAGAAGCAAGAAAGCCCAAAGCAAAATGTGGCAAATCGTGTAACAGGCTCGGATATTAACATAAATGAGTAATGTGCAAAATGTATAGTCTGTCTGTAACAGCGAGTGAGAAGCATAATCGCTCAACCAAAGGGCTAGGAGCTAAAATTGTGGGTGCGATGGGACTAAAAGGACCCCACAACTATCACCAGCTAGGTTTACGACCATCACTGCAATAAAATGTCCCAGCATCCCAAGGTTGAGGAATCTTTTTTGAACCCCGAAGTTCCCCCTCATTATCACTAGATGGCGCCATAAACACAGCAAAGGACTCTAAGGTCCTGAAGCAACCAGGGACCTATCAGCGGGGGAAATTTTCTCCGCAAGGGATTTCTCACTTCTCTGGGAGGGCTTTGGCGCCCTCCCTTCTATGTATTTTTGCTATCAATCTTTATGTTTCTGAGCCTTTGAGATCCCTGAAACAACGGACATGAAGGAGACCCCCTGAAGAAACCTTTTATGTAAGATTCTGGGTTTGGCTGAGGCTAATATCAGAACCCTGGATAGGGACCCCAGCCTGCCTAGATCCCCTGAGGAAAAAGTGGGACTAGGCTCACACCACCCTTCACAGAGCCCCCCCACCACCCCCAGCCCAACTTTCCAGCCCACTCACTGCCTGGTCTGCTCCCGGTTGGAATAGGTGACATTCACCACTGCCGTCTCACTCTCGGTGTTCACTGCAGAGAAAAGGGAGGATAGCATCAGAGCAGGGAAATCTGGAGGCCCAATCAATGAATCCCCAACTCCAGCTTTCCACGTTTTGAGATCAAGAAGACACCTGGCAGGCCAGGCACGGTAGATCACGCCTGCAAATCCTAGCACTTTGGGAGGGCAAGGCGGGCGGATCACTTGAGCCCAGGAGACCAGCCTGGCCAACACAGTGAAACCCTGTCTCTACTAAAAAATACAAAAAGTAGCTGGGCGTAGTGGCACGTGCCTGTAGTCCCAGCTACTGGGGAGGCTGAGGCAGGAGAACTGCTTGAATCACTTGAACCCAGGAAGCAGAGGTTGCAGTGAGCCGAGATCATGCCACTGCACTCCGAACCTGGGCAACAGAGGGAGATTCCGCCTCAAAAAAAAAAAAAAAAAGACACCTAGCGGATACTCCAACTTGAATAAAAAGGCAAAAAAAATTTCCCCTTTCAAGGGAGCTACCAGAAAATTCAAATTTACCAGGCAGGGCATTGTACCTCACGCCTGTAATCCCAGGACTTTGGGAGGCAGAGGCAGACAGATCACTTGAGCTTGGGCGACCAGCCTGGTCAACATGGCAAAACCCTATCTCTAACAAAAAACACAAAAATTAGCCTGGCGTGGTGGTGCACCCTTGTAGTCCCAGCTACTCAGGAGGCTGAGGTGGGAGGATCGCTTGAACCTGGGAGGCAGAGGTTGCAATGAGCCAAGATTGTGCCACTGCACTCCAGCCGGGGTGACACAGTGAGAGCCAGTCTCAGAAAAACAAAGAAAAGAAAGAAAATTCAAATTTACCTTCTCGCTTTTTGTAATTTCCTCAGCCAGTTCCCAAGAAAGTGGATATACAAATGGGTGTAGCCGCCCTATCAGCAGTTGTACAACAAGGCTATACAGCAAGGCAAACACTACTACCCACCTCCACACACACACACACACACACACAACCTGGGAGTAAATTCCCCTTAGAAAGTTAAACTAGTTGGCCAGGAGCGGTGGCTCACACCTGTAATCCCCAGCACTTTGGGAGGCCAAGGTGGGTAGATCACCTGAGGTCAGGAGTTTGAGACCAGCCTGACCAATATGGTGAAACCCATTTCTACTAAAATTACAAAAATTATTAGCTGAGTGTGGTGGCATGGGCCTATAGTCCCAGCTACTTGGGAGGCTGAGGCAGGAAAATCGCTTGAACCCGGGACGTGGAGGTTGCAGTAAGCCAAGATCGTGCCACTACACTCCAGCCTGGGCGACAGAGCGAGACTGTCTCAAAAAAAAAAAAAAAAAAAAAAGTTGTAAACTAGTTAAAAATCAACACACGCTGAATGAGATTAGCAATTTATGTAAGTAAACATCCCAAGAAATGGCCTGCAAAGATACAAAAATTAGCCAAGTGTGGTCGTGCCTGCCTGTAATCCCAGCTACTTGGGAGGCTGAGACAGGAGAACTGCTTCAACTCAGGAGGCGGAGGTTGCAGTGAGCAGAGACTGCACCACTGAACTTCAGACTGGGTGACAAAGCAAGACTCTATCTCAAAAAAAAAAAAAAAAAAAAAAATCCAGCTAAATGGACTGACAGGAATGGCTGTAGAAGTCTAGAAAGAAAAAAAATAATTTGCATGTTTTCCAGGGGAAAGGATTTCCTGTCTTGGATGTGGCCATTGTAGCCTCAGGATGCTAGCCATTGATCCCATCAAAATTCTTGGCTCTAACTAGGAAAATGGTTTGGCAAGCTGACATTAGAATCCCAAGCAGTCTGGAAACATATTTCTCACTTACAATTATTAAAATTAACCGTCTGAGGTGGGAGAATCACTTCAGAAGGTGGTGCCAGGAATTTGAGACCAGCCTGGCAACATAGGGAGACCCCGTCTCTACAAAAAATTGACAAAAAAAAAAAAAATTCAGCCAGGTGCAGTAGTAAACACCAGTAGTCCCAGCTACTTGGGAGGCTGAGGCGGCAGGAGACTCACTTGATCCCAGAAGTTTGAGGCTGCAGTGAGCTATGATCACACTGCATTCTAGCCTAGGAGGCAGAGCTAGACTCTGTCTCTAAAATAAATAAATAAATAAACAAACAAACAAACAAATAAAGTTAACACCTTCTTTCTCCTATATCAATGTCTTGTGAATTTGGGTCTCCTGGGCTTGCTCAACCATGGGGTGGATTAAGCCTCTGCCCCCAAAACACTGAGGATAGATAAGGCACTTGGTCACAAACTTCAGTGCAAAGAATCTGTCATCCAGGCTGGAGTACAGTGGCGTAATCAGAGTTCACTGCAGCCTTTAACTCCTGGGCTAAAGCTATTCCTCCCATCTCAGCCTCCCAAAGTCCTGGGATTACAGGCATGAGCCACCACGCTAGGCCCCAGACCACTCTTAAGTGCTCTGGCCTTCATCAGTAGGTCTCTCCCTCCTCAGTGGTAAGGAAGCTTCTGCAAGAACAATCTTCCAGTGACTGGAAATACAGTAGTAAACCAACAAAACCTCCGCATTTGTGGAGCTTACGGAGAGACAACAATAAGCATAATAAATAAGCAAGTTCTACAGAATATTTGACAGTGATGACTGCTATGGAAAAATATAAATAAGATGAGGCCAGGTGCAGTGGCTTACTCCTGTAATCTCAGCATTTTGGGAAGCCAAGGCGGGCAGATCACAAGGTCAGGAGTTCGAGACCAGCCTGGCCAATATGGTGAAACCCCATCTCTACTAAAAGTATAAAAATTAGCTGGGCATGGTGGTGGGTGCCTGTAGTACCAGCTACTTGGGAGCTGAGGCAGGACAATCGCTTGAACCCGGGAGGTGGAGGCTGCAATGAGCCGAGATCGCACTACTGCACTCCAGCCTGGGTGACAGAGCGAGACTCCATCTCAAATAATAATAATAATAAATCAGATGAAAGAGGATGGGATGGGTAGAAAGAATGGACCTCACTCACAAAGTGACTTTTGAGTAGACTCAAGGACTTTCTCTACTGTCCAACAAAGTCAAACATTTCCCACACTGTTCTCTCCAGGTTGCAGATATCCTTCCAGACAGGGTATGTTACAGCTTCCTAGTGAGACTTGGATAAATTTAAACTAGTGTTGACTCCTTACACACCTCTCAGTGAAATTCAGCATGCACTTGCTCCCAAGCCACTGCTCAATCTTACTGTTTGTCCAGGAGTAACTTATTCGTTACTCTAAACTGTGAACAGTACTGGGCAGTAGTTATCAGTGAGTCCTGTTGTATCCTGGCATTTAAGATAAAAGGCAAGCTACAGGATTAGAGCAGGTTAGAATGTGTTTGATAGATTCAGCAGTTTACTCTTGGGTGGGTGAAGGTTTTCATCATTTATAATCATTTATAGCTTGCCCCTTTCCACAAATAATTTGGAGAGGAATATTTAAATCTCAAACCAAGTGATTATCCACTTGTTTCTTGAAGATCTACCAAACCTAACCCGGTATCTTGTCTACCTAAAGACCGCCTTATGTCCAACCAAAGTCACTTTCCATTACTAAATGGACAAAACTTACTTTGTTTTGTTTTTGAGACAATACAGAGTCTTGCTTACCCAGGCTGGAGTGCAGTGGCACAATCACAGCTCACTGCAGCCTTGGCCTCCTGGGCTCCAGCAATCCTCTTGCCTCAGCCTCCCTAGTGACTGGGACTATAGGCATGCACCACCACTCCCAGCTAATTTTTTGTAGACATAGAGTCTCACTGTTTCCCAGGCTGGTCTCAAAACTCTTGTGGCTCAAGAGATCCGCCCACCTTGGCCTCCCAAAGTGTTGAGATTACAGGTGTGAGTCACTGCACCCAGCTGGCAAACTTTTTATGACCTAGAATTCTTTATCATTTATCCTTCTGTGGGCCTACTCTTCAAAAGATTTTGCTTACCTATCGAACTACATTAACTAAGCAATAAATCCTCTGCTTTTTATTTTAATTGACCAAAGACATTATGTTGCTACCAATCAGAGCTTCTAAAAAGAGACAATCGGTTGATTATTCCAGCCAAAAACAAGAAACATGAAGCTTTTCAAGTAAAATGGCTGCGGAGTAACTCCAATTGAATGCAAGATTTCTGTTCTTAGACTAGTTCTAAAATCCTGGGATAGGCATTTCTACCTTGGTTGATCCCTAAGAGCCTGGAGACTCCATGCTGGGAAGGAGTGGCTTTGTTCAACCCTCCTACTAAACAGAAGAGAAACCCAGTTCCACAGATAACCAAGATCCGAAGCTGAGGCCAGGAGTCCATGCCCCCAATCCAATGTATTTCCCCGTGTAACACATTCTATCTGCCTTTCTTCTTTTGGTTTTCAATGTAGATTTGATCATAGAAAGTGAAGCAGAGGCCGGGCACGATGGCTCATGCCTGTAATCCCAGCATTTTGGGAGGCTGAGGCGGGGGGGCCACAAGGTCAGGAGATCAAGACCATCCTGGCCAACATGGTGAAACACGTCTCTACTAAAAATACAAAAATCAGCTGGGTATGGTGGCACGTGCCTATAGCGCCTATAATCCCAGCTACTTGGGAGGCTGAGGTAGGAGAATCGCGTGAACCCAGGAGGTGGAGGTTGCAGTGGGCCGAGATTGTGCCACTTCACTCCAGCCTGGTGACAGAGCAAGACTCCGTCTCAAAAAAAAAAAAGAAGGAAAGGAAAGGAAAGGAGAGGAGAGGAGAGGGGAGGGGAGGAGAGGGGAAGAGAGGGGAGGGGAGGGGAAGAGAGGGGAGGGGAGGGGAGGGGAGAGGACAGAGGAGAGGAGAGGAGAGGAAAGGAAAGGAAGAAAAGAAAGAAAGAGAAAGAAAAGAAAGAAAGAGAAAGAAAGAAAGTGAAGCAGAACAAATGCACCGAACTCCTCCAACCCCCACCACGAGTGTCACCCCACGCCCGGCCCACTCTTACCTTGCTCACAGTTCTCTACTGTACCATACTGAGCCAGCAGGCTGTCCAGTACCTAGGAAAATGGAGAAGGGAAGTACACTTAACTCTGAGTCCCAAGACCCTTGCAAAGCAGCCACTAGACGCCCTGCATCCCAAAGCAATGTGGCATAGACAGAGCCATAGGAGTGTTTGAGCATTATTACCTGTCCAGTGTGACCTTTCTGGGGTGCTAATGCTGATGGGGTATCTTTGCAGGAGTGTACTTAAGTTCTGCCTTAAGGGCCTTTTGGGAAGCAGACATGGGCTGCCTGGGTCCCTAAATTATCTTCTGCCATATTACCAAGTTTAGGGCTTAGGAAACACTCATCCACCTCCCTAATGCCTCTTGCCATAGGGACAACCTAAAGATGGGGCTGTGGGTTACATGAGGCCAGGCGCGGTGGCTCACTTGAGGTCGGCGTTTGAGACCAGCCTGATCAACATGGTGAAACTCTGTCTCTAATAAAAATACAAAATTAGCCGAGCATGGGGGTACACGCCTGTAATCCCAGCTACTTGGGAGGCTGAGGCAGGAGAATTACTTGAACCTGGAGGAAGAGGTTGCAGTGAGTCGAGATCACACCACTGCACTCCAGCCTGGGCAAAAAGAATAAAACTCCATCTCAAAATAAAAAAAAAAAAAAAAAGAAAGAAAAAGAAGAAAGGATGAGACTCAAAAAGAAAAAAATAAATAAGAAAGAAAGGATGAGACCCAGGCCTCCCCAGTCATTTCTGGCAACTCCAGAATGGTCCAGACGTACTTTCCAGGCTCCACTATCCCACTCCATTTAGAGTTTCCCCCAAACACTTACTTCCCATCGGAGCTGGGGTGGAATATTTCGGATTTGAATTTTCCGGCTCCTGAAAGTAAAGAAGGAGCAGAGTTAAAGAAAGCTCTGAATACATTAGGGGTCTGTGAACTCACAGTTTCTAATCCTTGCCCCAGTTTCTATTTCCCTACCTTCTGCTCACCAACACCATAGTCTTAAAATCTAAGAATAAACTTTTAGGAATGGAGACTCTGAGTAGGGGTACCTCGCTTTAGAGACCAAAATTATCATGAATGCTACCACACCTAGGAATGCAGAATCAGGTGTTCTAAGCACTCAGTTAACATTCCCAAAACACACACACACGCACACAAACTGTTTTGTTTGTCCCACCACCTTCTCACTCATTCCTTTATTCAGGAAGCAGGTTACCATGACTATGTTCCAGGCACTAGGAATACAAAGCTAAATAAGACATTATTTTTTATTTTTTAGTTGTTTTTGAGATGGAGTCTCTTGCTCTGCCACCCAGGCTGGAGTGCAATGGCGCGATCTCGGCTCACTGCAACCTCTGCCCCCTGGGTTCAAGCGATTCTCCTGCCTCAGCCTCCCTAGTAGCTGGGATTACAGGTGTGTGCCACCACATCTGGCTAATTTCTGTATTTTCAGTAGAGACAGGGTTTCATCACATTGGTCAGGCTCGTCTTGAACTCCTGACTTCAGATGATGTGCCTACCTCAGCCTCCCAAAATGCTGGGATTACAGGCATGAGCCACAACATCCGGCCCAAGGCATTATTATTAATTAATCTAACAACCATTTAACCATTTAATTGATATCTACTTCATGCACTACTTTGTTCCAGATGCTGGAGACACACAAATAAAGAGACATAATGCCTGGTTGAAGGTGTTCACAATTTATTAGGTGAGATAATATATGCAAACAAATCACAGCAAGATATAGTGCAGTGGTTAAGTCCTTGGCACAGATATGGATTTAAACCTATGCTCCACTTACTAGTACTGACCTTTACAAGATTGTTTAACCTCTTTGAGGCCGTTTCTTCCTATGTAAAACGAGATAATACCTTTCCACAGGGTGGTAGGTGATGCTAGAAAATGTAAGTACTTGAAGTGTAACAATAGATGTATCTGTGAATACTAAGGTGGGAGTGATTGACACATACACAAGTCAGCATAATGCCACTACCTTCCTCTCTCCCAGTAACTATACAGTACTTTCTTCTTTCCATCTTTATTATCATTAACAATCTTGTAAAGTGCTGTCACCCAAACTGGAGTGCAGTGGCATAAACACAGCTCACTGCAGCCTAGACCTGCTGGGATCAAGTGATCCTCCCACCTCCCACCCTCCTGTATAGCTGGGACCACATGCACATGCCACTGTGCCCGGGTAATTTCTTCTTCCCATCTTTAAAATGTGATTTTTAGCCAGGCGTGGTGGCTCACGCCTGTAATCCCAACACTTTAGGAGGCCAAGGCAGGCGAATCACTTGAGGTCAGGAGTTGGAGACCAGCCTAGCCAACATGGTGAAACCCCCTCTCTATAAAAAAAAAAAAATTAGCAGGGTGTGGTGGCACGTGCCTGTAATTCCAGCTACTCAGGAGGCTGAGGCAGGAGGATCGCTTGAACCAGGGAGGCAGAGGTTGCAGTGAGCCGAGATCACACCACTGCACTGCAGCCTGGGCAACAGAGTGAGACTCGTTTAAAAAAAAAAAAAAAGAAGGCCAGGCATGGTGGCTCACGCTTGTAATCCCAGCACTTTGGGAGGCTGAGGCAGGCGGATCACGAGGTCAGGAGATCGAGACCACGGTGAAACCCCGTCTCTACTAAAAATACAAAAAAATTAGCCGGGCGTGGTGGTGAGCGCCTGTAGTCCCAGCTACTCGGAGAGGCTGAGGCAGGAGAATGGCGTGAACCCGGAAGGCGGAGCTTGCAGTGAGCCGAGATCGCGCTACTGCACTCCAGCCTGGGTGACAGAGTGAGACTCCATCTCAAAAAAAAAAAAAAAAAAAAAGAAAAAAGGTAATTTTCCCTGAGGAAGGCTTTCAGGTTCAGGGTCGACTCCCAGATCACTTGCTCACCACCCAAATCAATGCACTAATCCCTGGGTTTAAGACTTTTAAATTGACTTGATGCATTGGCCAATTGCATTTATATCTTTGTTTATCCTTGATCATAAACTCTTAGTCCAAGGACAATGTCCAAAAAAACTCTAGTGGCTTGAAGGAAAACTGAACTAGAAAGTAAGAAAGTCTAGTTCTAGCCCTTAACCTGCCCCTGACTGGCTGTTCCTCTAATTAAGCCTCTCTTAAGCTTCGGGCCTCAGTATTCCTACCTGACATGCAATGGGGACAGTGCCAGCCCTTGCCAAGCTTGGGGGAGGGGTTGGAAAACAGGGAAGGGGGATGCTAAGCTCTAGTTGTAAAAGCGTTGACCTTGGCTGTCCTGAGCCAGTTCACTCACTTTACCCATGTGACCTCAGTATCTCCAGATTTACAGTGGGTACAGCAAGATCTTTATGATCTTTTCTAGCCTGCAATTCTAAATGTGGAGAGTCTTCATCCATAAAATATGTTAAGGAAATCTCTCCCAGGGATGAAATAATGGGGAAAGAAGGAAATAAACATTGAAGAGAATCTCTGTCCCTGGCTCTCTTCTTTGGTTTGTTCATGAACTTGACCTAAGTAGGTCAGATTATAGCAGGACAAAATAGTAAGATACAAATCCAGTTCCAGGTCCCCAGATGCCATCAGACCACCTTTTTGTGATTCAATTCATTGGCCAAGAGGGAACCCCCACATCTACCCTTGTGAGGAATTTCCTACAACTCATTTGATGACCAACTAGACAGACTGAAAATGTAGAAGCCCTCACAATGAAAGCAAAACTGCTGGAAGAAATGAGGAAAAGAAATGGCCATGCCATTGGAAGGTTGAGAACGCAGACCTAGTTTAACACCTATAACAGGTATTGCCCAGGCCCAGGCCCAGGACTTCCCTCAAGGGAACACTTCTGGATGTCTGGATGAAGGGCAGAGAGGTGGGAGTGGCTTACCTGGGAGTTCAAACCAGTAAGGGCCTAAGGGAACCCCAGTTTAGGAGCCCAGTTTGAAGTGTGCTCTTTCAAGATGGTCCCTTAGTACAATCTAAGGTCAAAGGTCAAAATTCCCTCACACTTCAAACTCCCAGTTTTAGAGGCTTTCTTTCGTGGAGGGGATGGGGGGAGGGAGAAGGGTGGCAGTGGTGAAATCAAATCTCTGCTGGGATGTTAATCCATATCCTGAAAGCAATGGCAGGCAGATCGTCTGGAATGTCTGGAATGTTCCAGGAGAGGGAGGGGGAGGAGGGCAGGGCCACCCAACCAATGAAAGAAAAGACATCCTGGCAGCCCTCCCCTGCCCCCAACCAGCAGGGACTCACCCAGCCCTCCAGGGTACACACCCCACCCTGGGAACACACTCCAGGCCCCTCCAGGCCGCCTCCTTTCAACAAAGCCCCCAGCCCTGATTAAAACACAACGGCAGGAGGTGGGGTGCAGGGAGGCACAGAGGCCGTGAAGAACCTTTGTCTTTTAAGCCCTTGGCCCCCGTTTCTATTAAGTATGGTGCTACCTAATTTCTTTCAGGCCTCAAAGCACATGGGGCATTTCTGATAACTGTGACCTGTATTCCCTTCCCTTGGTCCCAGTCTCATTCATTCCACAAACACTTAGAGAAGGCCTGATGTAGACTGAGCTGGGGCAGTGTGTTGGGAACTTGGGGGATCCAGATGGAAGCTAAGAGCACCCTAACTGGTTACTTCTTCACTCTGAACCTTAGTTACCTCCTATGAAACTTGAATAAGGCTTTTATAAAACAAGTTGCCTGCCATGTACTAAGCACTCAATTCATGTCCAAGTCCCCAGTCCCAGGGAACTGGAGTATCCAGACTAGCACGGAAAGAGGCAGGCGGGTAGGGTTGACAATAGTAACAGTTATTAAGATTTTACTTCTGCACTGGTGGAGAAAATAGTGAAAAATACCACTGCCTAAAGCCCCACCCCCATCTCCCCAATTAAAGGGTCCAGGGACCAGGGACCCACTCCAGTACTTCAGTAGACCAGCTTCCACCAGAGCTGAGAAGTGCCTTTGCCCTATGGGCAGTATCTCCTGGGCACCTTCTATATGCCTGGATTGCCTAAACTAATGAACATCCATTGTTCAGAAAAGGAAGGTGAACTCTGAGTTCATTAGTCCCTCCCCGCCACCCTCCTGTAACTGATAAACCTGTGGATTCAAAGAATGAAGCAACCAGCCCCTGGCAATAAAGGCAACAGTTGCACCAGCCTATTTTTCTGGGTGCCAACATGCTGTGGCTTCTGGTGCTGTCTGTCTGCCTTGATCTACAGAGTAGTTATCAGGTCCCGGGCCAGGGGTGGGGCATGTGGGGGCGGGGGCGGCAGCTTGCCAGATACATAGCAACTATTGAGGACTCACCTCTCAAACGCTGCTGGGCCAAGGAGGAGGCTTAAGAGCCACAAAGACTGAGTGACCATCCTCCAGAAGCCCAGGGGGGATTCAGGAGAAAACAGAGGGAAAGAGCATCCTTGCAACAGCTTAAGAAGCTATGTAGGAAGTAAGAGATTCAGGAAGCAGAGGGAGCAAGGCCCCTGGGAGGGAGATGAGGGTGGGAACTCTCCCTGGGCTGAGAGTTCTCATCCTTCATACCTCAAGAGTTCAGAGAAGTGTCACTGACTTACACCAAAGAGAAAAGTAAACAGTTCTCAATTAGGGAAGAGCCTGCTTTTTTTTTCTTTGAGACAGGGTATTGCTCTGTCATCCAGGCTGGAGTGCAGTGGTGGGATCTTGGCTCACTGCAGCCTCGACTTCCCAGGCTCAAGGGATCCTCCCACCTCAGCCCCCTGAGCAGCTGGGACCACAGGCACATGCGCCATCAAGCCTGGCTCCAATTTTTTTTTTTTTTTTTAATTTGTAAAAAAATAGAGACGGGGCCTCACTATGTTTTCCAGGCTGGTCTCACACTCCTGTCTGTCCTCAAGCGATCCTCCCACCTCAGCTCCCAAAGTGCTGTATAGATGTGAGCCACCGCACCAGGACGACAATAATTTCTTGATGTCATCAAATACCTAGTCAATGTTCAATATGCCAAATAATCACTTTTCAATTAACTAACTATGGAAATAGGCAGCTGGAAGAAGAAGTTAATAGCACGCCGGGCGCGGTGGCTCACGCTTGTAATCCCAGCACTTTGGGAGGCCGAGGCGGGTGGATCACGAGGTCAGGAGATCGAGACCACGGTGAAACCCCGTCTCTACTAAAAATACAAAAAATTAGCCGGGCGTGGTGGCGGGCGCCTGTAGTCCCAGCTACTCGGAGAGGCTGAGGCAGGAGAATGGCGTGAACCCGTGAGGCGGAGCTTGCAGTGAGCCGAGATCGCGCCACTGCACTCCAGCCTGGGTGACAGAGCGAGACTTCGTCTCCAAAAAAAAAAAAAAAAGAAGAAGAAGTTAATAGCTTAAAGAATTATAGGTGGGATGTTTTGATTTATCGGAGTGCAATTCCACAGCGCAGACCCACTGTTCACTGGGTCGTGTGAACTCTTAAGTGTTTTTAATTTTGTCCTCCAGCCTAAAGTGAGTTTACTTTGGCAAATGCTTTTTGTCCCCTTTATGTCATCAAAAAGGCAGCCTAGGGACAGTGCGAAGAGTCTGGATTCAAACAGCCTTTGGGTTCAAATTCTGGCTGTGGTTCTGCGTGGCTGTGTGACTTAGACAAGATACTCAACCTCCCCATCTCAGTACCCTGGTCTATAAAACATCCGTTGATACTACCTTAGTGGGTAGGGAGAATTATATGAGATAATGAATCTCAGAGCCTGGCATGTTAATTCCCTTCCTTTAAAGTAGAAGTTAGGGCCACGTGCGGTGGCTCACGCCTGTAATCCCAACACCCTGGGAAACCGAGGTGGGTGGGTCATGGGGTCAGGAGTTCAAGACCAGCCTGGCCAACATGATGAAACCTTGTCTCTACTAAAAATACAAAAATTAGCCGGGCGTAGTGGCACACGCCTGTAATCTCAGCTACTTTGAAGCAGGGGAATCGCTTGAACCCGAGAGGCAGGGAGGTTGCAGTGAGATCGCACCACTGCACTCCAGCCTGGGCGACATAGCATGACTCTGTCCCCCACCCCACCCCACCCCAAAAATACATATACATATATATGTGTGTGTGTGTATGTGTGTGTGTGTATATATATATATAAATATATAATATATAAAATATATATACTATATAAAATATATATATTATATATAATATATTATATATTATATAAAATATATAATATATAAAATATAATATATATATGTTATATGAAATATATAATATATAAAATATAATATATATATGTTATATGAAATATATAATATATAAAATATATATTATATGATATATTATATATTATATATAAAATATATATTTTATATATATATATATTATATATATATATATATAAAAATTAGCCAGGCGTGCACCTGTGGTCCCAGCTACTCAGGAGGCTGAGATGGGAGGATCACCTGGGTCCAGGAAGCAGAGGTTGCAGCGAGCCGAAATGGCACCACTGCACTCCAGCCTGGGTGACAGAGTGAGATCCTGTCTCAAACTAAATAAATAAAGTGTAAGTTAGGAGCCAGGCACAATGGCTCACTCCTGTTGTCACTCTTTTAAAGTCATATTGTAATTCTTATATTTTAGAAATACATACTGAAATAGTTACAAATAAAATGACATGTCTAAGATTTGCTTCAAAATAATCAGAGCACAGGGGAAAATGAAAACAGACTACATATGCATGGCAATTTTAAAGCTAAGTGATGGATGGTACACGGAGGGGTTATTACATTATCCTTTCTACTTTTATGTTTAT
The DNA here is from genome assembly GCF_006542625.1 of Nomascus leucogenys. NCBI lineage: Eukaryota > Metazoa > Chordata > Mammalia > Primates > Hylobatidae > Nomascus > Nomascus leucogenys. The sequence goes on from NW_022095769.1 coordinate 2,445,215, forward strand.
ATTTCTTTCCATAATAAAAAGGTAAAAACAAAAAAGATGTAATTCCAGCTCACCCAGTTCTGAAGTCATTAGCAGTTCAAAATTAATAGAAACTAGTATGAAGTAATGAAATTTTCCTATTGGTGTTCTATTCGAAAGAATCCAGAACCTTGAGGAGCTTACCGGGGCTGGAAGGAGACAAGGGCTTGGGCTCCAAGGGAGGAAGGAGCAAATGCACCAGAAGAGATGGCCTCAGAAAGAGGCCTCCCAGGAAAGCATTGTGCACAGTGTGAATGGGAGGCTGAAAACTACCCCTGGGACTGGGATTTCTCTAATCCTCTGCAAACCTGCTCCTTCTTTCAGCCCCCGTATGCAGAAGCGAGGATGCCGTTTTCAATCATGTTTATGGCCTCCCTCACCCCTCCCTAGAGGGAGGAGTGCCTTTAAACTGGGGTGGGGCAAGCCAGTTGAAGGAAGGGAGGAGGGCAAGGTGGGAGCAGGTTTTGGAATCTTGTCAAGTTTGGGGCCCCAATTCCCCTCGGGCCCCTGTCATGAGTCAAGCCTGGACTTTCATCTCCAGCAAAGAAGTAGGATTAAACCGGGATCTTCAGATTAGAACCTTCACCTCCACCCCTCCCCCAGGCCAAGCTTCCGGCTCCATGTGTGGTCTTGGACAAGCTAAGCCTTCAACTCTGGGCCTCAGTTTCTCACATCTGGGAAACTAGGAGAAGGGTTAGTCCATCTTAGAGGGTCCTGTGTCCCCAGACAGGGATCAACCCTGTCTACCTATAAGGAAACACCTTCTTAATTAGAGGGATTTTCTGTGCCCTAATAGTCTGAATAACTGGTTCTTAACTTTTTTTTTTTTTTTGAGACAGTTCCTATTAAGATAAAAGGCAAGAACATTCCACCAGAAAAATGCAATTTGCACACCATTTCAAGATTTCAGGGGTTAATGAAGACTTTCGAATCCATCCATAACCCCAAAGTAAAGACACTCCCTAACCGCCATCCCCACCTATCACATTTAACTTCATCCCAAAGATATCCAAGTCTTCAGTCATGGCTGCAGGCATCTCAACAAGTAGAGAAGGAATCAGCCTGAGGCAATTAGAAAACAAAGCTAGACTGGGAGCCAGTTTGGGGTTCCCAGGATGCTGGAAAACAGTGAGCAACAAACATGTTTCAAACCTGCAAAAACATACACACCATGCTCATGTCATCTAACAGGTACCAGATTTCTAATCAGAAGTCAAGAAGCTGGTGGTTTCTGGTAAGAGTCCAGCTGCTCGGAGCCATTCTTTTTTGTTGTTGTTGTTATCTTGACAGCTACTAGACACTGGGCCTTCTCTGTCCACTACAAGAGCCACTAATTACATGTGGCTGCTCTACTGAGGCTCTTGCAGTGTGGCCAGTCCAACTGAGCAACTGAATTTTTAATTTTGTAACTTTAAGCGTTAGGCCGGGTGTGGTGGCTCACACCTGTAATCCCAGCACTTTGGGAGGCCAAGGCTGGTGGATCACCTGAGGTCAGGAATTCAAGACTAGCCTGGCCAACATGGTGAAACCCTGTCTCTACTAAAAATACAAAAATTAGCCGGGTGTGGTGGCGCATGCCTGTAACCCCAGCTACTCAGAAGGTTGAGGCACTTTGGGAGGCTGAGGCAGGTGGATCACCTGAGGTCAGGAGCTTAAGACCAGCCCCATCTCTACTAAAAATACAAAACATTAGCCGGGTGTGGTGGCAGGCACCTGTAATCCCAGCTACTCGGGAGGCTGAGGCTCAAGAATTGCTTGAACCCAGGAGGCTGAGGTTGTGGTGAGTTGATATCATGCCACTGCACTCCAGCCTGAGCAACAGAGTGAGACTCTGACTTGAAAAATAATAAATAAATATAAAATAATTTTAATCTAGTTTAGAATACTAGATTTCTAAAACTTAAGTACCCTCCAAAAAACTATTAAATGTCTCTTTAATAATCATTTATATTGATTGCATGTTGAAATAATTTTTTATATATTGGGTTAACTATCTTTAAAATTAATTTCACCTGTTTCTTTAATATGACTCGTAGAAAATAGAAACTTACATGTATGGCTCACATTGCATTTCTGTTGGACAGTGCTGGGCATTGTGCTACAGTACCCAGCACATAGGCATGGTCCCTGCTTTCACGAGGTTTACAGTCCAGCAGGGGACCTGGTTTGATTTGGTTCGGTTCGGTTCGGTTGGTTCGGTTTGGTTCGTTCGGTTCGGTTCGTTCGGTTGGTTCGTTCTTCGGTTCGTTCGGTTCGTTCGGTTCGGTTGGTTCGTTCGGTTCGGTTCGGTTTGGTTCGGTTCGTTCGGTTCGTTCGGTTGTTCGGTTCGGTTCGGTTCGGTTCGGTTGGTTCGGTTCGGTTCGGTTCGGTTTGGTTTGGGATAAGAGGACAAAGCTAACCAGGGAGTAAGGGAGGGCTGCTCACTGGACCCCTTCAGAAGTAGGTGATTCTGCTGTTCAACAAGAGGGTTCCATGTGGCTGACACCAGAGTAGAAGCCCCCTCCCAAAGCTGGCCCCTCTCCCAGTTGTCACTCCCATCTAGAAGTTGCCCTAAGGTGCCAACCTCTGCCTTTTCCAGAAAATCACCACTGACTCAGCCCTTCCTCCCCACCACACCTCCTTATCCCTACAGGGTGGAGAGGCGGTGAAAAAAAAAAATTGTCCAAGAAAACTTCTGAAGGGGGCGGACCTGGCACGCTTCAGGATGGCAGTAGCTGAGAAAGGGGGCGGGGGCGGGGAGGGGAGGAGGAGCTGGCCGAAAGCCCAGGGCTCTGTGCCAGGCTGATCCAGAGGCAGGGCAGCCAGACAGGCGGGAGGACAGGCGGGCGGGCGGGCGGGCTGTCGAGTGGCAGGCTGGCAGGGGTAGGGGCCAGAAAACATTGACCTACTGGGAGATGTGGGACTGGGCAGAGCAGATGCCACCACCACGAAGAAAGCCAGAGTGTGAGGGGACTGGAAGGCGAGGACGCCACTGGAATAACTGTCGCCCTGTGAGCAAGGTCTTTTAATGTATGTGGCATACACGCACTGCCTCCTTCCTATACTACTTGTTGGGGAAAAGTAGGAAGGAAAAGCAGGTCACCAAGAGCTACTCTGGGCTGAACCTTTCTTCCCACTTCTCTGGAGGGCTCTTCTACCCACGTTTAGGGGAGAGAAGGTAATCACTCAGCTTATATGACCACAGACACACACACACATATACACACACGCGTGCACACACACAATACACACACCTTAATCTGTCACCAAGAAGTTACAGTTGAAAAACATCAGATTCATACATTGAGGCAGAAAGGAAAGGGGTAAGCCTCTGAAGCCTGAGAGGATGCTGAACAGTCACTCTCATTTCACAGATGGAGAAACTGAGGCTCAGAGAAGGAAACAGACTTGCCAACTTGGAGGCAGGACTAGTAGGCTGCTTGTGCTCACTGCACCAAACTCCACTGCTTTCTTTCTGAAGACAAGTGTTAATACAGCAGAAGCCTGAAAAGCCCCGACGTCAGGAGCAGGAAAAGTGCCCATATTCTGTATGGTTAAGTGTGTGCCAACTGGCTTTTACTGCATGCGGCTCTAATTTGGGCACGGGATTTCACTTGCGGAAGAGCTAAGTGCCCTATAATACGGCTGGATGGCTGTCAGGGAGATTTGTTAGCGGGGTGAAAGGGTGCTCACCAAAAATTCCTATCATGCAAAATGTCATCTTGCTCTGGGGGAGGAAGGAAGCAACTTGTGGAAGGTGCTAAGGGGCGGTGGGGTCAAGCCAACCTCAGCATGAATACTTTGCTCAATTCGCCTATCTCAGAAATAGTTTGACAAGAAAGCCCATCTGAGCAGCCCCCAAGAAGGCCAAAACAGAAGCTCTGGGACAGCCCAGCTCTTTCCAGACAAATTCCACATCAGCCTGGTCCAACTGCCACCCTCTCCCCCACCTTGAGTGGCTCCCAAAGGGGAGAGGTGGTCATGTGGAAGCACAGAGAATGGGGGGTCCCCGGGGTGGACTGAGGATGTGGAGAAGAAACCATCAGGACAAACCTACAGTATGGGGACAAATGGAAAAGAGGTGACCCAACGGGAGCTGTGCAACTGAGCCTCCCTCCTGCAAGCTGAGATGGGGAGGTCCCCCTCAGGGACACTGCTCACGATCCTTCTCAGACTGGCAGTGGGAAGGGAAGAGTTTCGGAATCTTCCCCCCGGGGTCGGGAAGGCTACTAAGCTCCGAGGGAGGGAAAGGTGGGGGGCAGGAAGACCATCTCTGGCCCGGCCCCGCCTCCCTGGAGATGCTGGTTTAGTTCTCGCCCCCGGTGGAGATGCCAGCCTCTCTCCAGAAAGCTTAAAAGCCATACAGTCACGGCCGGGCGAAGTGCCTCACGCCTATAATCCCAGCACTTTGGGAAGCCAAAGCGGGAGGATCACCTGAAGTCAGGAGTTCGAGACTATCCTGGCCAACATGGTGAAACCCCGTCTCTACTAAAAACACAAAAATTAGCCGGGCGTTGTGGCACGCGCCCGTAATCCCAGCTACTCGGGAGGCTGAGTATCACGGGAGCCGAGATCACGCCACTGCACTCCAGCCTGGGCGACAAAGCGCACCCTCAGGCACTTGGGGTCTCAGAGTCCCGGCCGAGGATGGAGCTGGCGCCCAGTGGAAGGCGTCATGAAAAGACACAGAGTCCAGCTCTGTCCTCCAGAGGGAACAGCCAAGGTGGCCCTCTCAGGAGCAAGGAGAGGAAACCAGACCAGCCTCCAAAGCAATCGGTCTTCGGCAGCTTCCCATTGCACCATGAGAAGGACCCGGCGGACATCCCCGTGCTCCTCGGGGTCCTTAGTGCCCCCTGGTGAGGATGGGCAAACATCTGGGCACCAGCCCCGCAAGCGTCTGCGTGTCCATGAGTGGCGGACGCTGCGCAGGAGCCCTCAGGGATCCGCGTCTCCCCCTAGCTGCCAACCATGACCTGCGGGAAACAGGCGCTGCTGCTGGCTTCTTCCTGGTGGGCGCTTCCTCAGCCAGTCTCTCCCCTGACACGGGCCCCTGCGTCGCCCTCCTCCCCCTCAAGTGCCCTCTCTTCCTCCCCAGGGCTCCGCACAGTCTAGAATGTTCTACCACCAAAGATCCTGTCTGGGAGGACTGAGTGCCTTCCAAGATGGTTCTCGCCTATCCTTGGCCAGGAGGAGGGGACGGCCAAGAGGACCTAGGCGGTGAACACGGCCCCTCGTGGTGGAGCAGGGGAAAGCGCAGCAGAGCAGGCCACTGAGGGGGACGGCAACTGCGGGGCTGGGACTGAGGGGGAGACAGAGGGGGACGGGGACTGAGGGGGACGGGGACTGCGGGGAGAACCACTAACGGGGATAGTGCGGTGCCTGGGAAGGGCGGCGGCAGCTGAGGCGGGGGAGGGGCGCCCTCGTGAACAGGCAATTGAGAACTGAGACGGCGCAGCTGAGGGGCGGGCTGTCCCCGCCTGTGCCCACGGTCGCCCCCTCCCCAGCCCCTCTCACCTAACCCGGGAAGCTGAGCACTCGCCCTCCCACCCCGGAATCTGGGTGGGCTGAGGCCGCAGCGCGCAAGGAGGGGGACCGAGCAGCCCCCCAGCCCCTCCGCTACAGGGCTCCGCACGGTCTCGAATGTTCTACCGCCAAAGCCCTCTTGGGCGCCCCGACTCCCTCCAAACCTGTCCGGCGGGGACCAGCGGCCCTTGGCTACCCGCCCTGGGCCCCGAGGGGGAGGGGACCCGCGCCAGGGGCTGCGGGGTGGGGGTGGGGCCCGGGACTTTGCCCTTTGTCTCTCTCCAGAGCCACCGGCCGGTCGAAACCCGACCCCGTGGCGAAGCCAGGCAGCCGGCGAGGGGCAGTCTCCCGCTCCGGGGTCCTTTAGTAAATCCAGACCCGACCTCCCTGTGGTCAGGGCTGTGACTGAGGTGGTCCTGTGGGGGAAGGGGGCTTCCCGCCTGCACCAGGCCTGCAAGCATTTAAGTGGCAACCGGCTGGGGGTAGGGAACCGGGGAGCCGGGGAGAGGCTGGAAGTGGGGCCGCGGAGGCTGGAAGGGAGAAAATGGCCCGGGAGGCGGCATTCCTTAGAGACCTTGGCTGGGCCGCGGGAGGAGGCGGGACGGGGCGGGAGGCCTCCCACTGTGAGGCCAGGAACTAAGGCCTGGGAGCAGGGTGGGGGCACGGAACTAGAAGCCTTCGGAACCCGCAGAGAAAGAAGCCTCTCCTCCCGGGCTAGTCCCCAAGGCCTTCTGGGAAGCTCCATAGCAAAGTCACAATAGAAGTCATACTCGCCCCCATGCAGAGTAGGGCATTTGTTTGGGGGTGAGAATGACCTTTCAGCCCTTTTGGGGTGTCATCAATTAATGATCTTGTTAATAACTCACCTTTGCATAGTGCTTTAGAGTTCACAAAGTACTTCTTTTTGCCCACACTATGAACCTGGAACCACCACAAGAGGCTGAGTTGAGCCTCTCAACAACCAGGGGAGACTGAGAATATTGCTACTTCCGTTCTGCAGATCAGAAAACGGGCTCAGAGGTCAAGGTGACACTGGCCAGCAAATGTCACTACATTGTGCAGCCTGTTCCTGCTTGCCGGGAAAAAAAGGTAACTGGGTTCCTGATATTTTAGAAACTAACATGTATGGAAGCCAGGCGCGGTGGCTGGTGCCTGTAAACCCAACACTTTGTGGCGTGGGGGGTGGTGCTCAGGCTCTTGCTTGAGCCGGTAAAGTCAAAGCTGCAGTGAGTTGTGGTCGTGCCACTGCACTCCACCCTGGGCGACAGAGGGAGACCCTGTCTAAAGAAAGAAGAAAAACTAACATGTATGAACTATGAATTATGATTCTGTAGACCTGTAACAAAGGTCAACTCTTTGTCTCTTCCTGCTAGGAGGAGGGAGAAGGAGGAGGGAAAGGGAAGCATCTCAATCCCTGCCCTTCCCCCCAAGCTCCCATTTTCCCGTGGGTTGAACCCAAACAAAAGCGGGGGTGGATCAGCCTAAAGCTCCAGCCCTGGTACCTTCCAGAAGCGTCAAAGGATGGAGACTCCTAGAACTCAAAACACTCATCCATCTTATTTTATGAGGTTTCTGGAGATGGGGAGGATTCAGGTGAGGAAACAACAGTCCCAGGAAAAGAGATAGTGACCCCAGATCCCACACCTTACGCATCTGCAAAAGGACAGGCTGAGGCTGACACCTAAGTTCTAACCCCACTCAGATCTTTCTTCCACTTTGTTCGGCTTCCTCTCAGTGTATTATTTTATTCCAACAGAATTCCCATTTCCCATCTTAACTGCCCAGACAAGGGGAGAAAATCTGGACCCATCCATCTCAATTTTCTTCAACTGGCCGGGCGCGGTGGCTCATGCCTGTAATTCCAGCACTTTGGGAGGCAAAGGAGGGCGGATCGCCTGAGGTCTGGAGTTCTAGACCAGCCTGGCCAACATGGCAAACCCCTTCTCTACTAAAAGTACAAAAATTTGCCAGGTGTGGTGGCACATGCCTGTATCTACTTGGGAGGCTAAGGCAGGAGAATCACTTGAACCCAGGAGGCAGAGGTTGTATGTAGTGAGCCAAGATTGCACCACTGCACTACAGCCTGGGTGACAAAGCAAGACTCTATCTCCCAAAAAAAAAAAAAAAAAAAAAAAAAAAAAAAAAAAAAAATTTTCTTCAACGACTCAAGATAATCTGAAAATCTCAACGGTGATAGGAAAATACAATGCAAGGTAGGTATGAAATGCCTGGGGAGGCTCAGAGCAAGGAGAAATTTTATCTGCTACCCCAGCCCCTGCAAAAAAAGCTCAAGAAAACCTCAACCTCTCTGAGTACTGGAGGATCACCTGTTCCCAGCGTTTTTTTTTTTTTTTTTTTTTTGGAACAGGGTCTCATTCTGTTGCCCAGGCTGGAGTGCAATGGCACCATCACAGCTCATTGTAACGTGAAACACGTGGGCTCAGGCAACCTTCCTGCCTCAACCTCCAGAGTTCACACCTTCTAACAGAGCTCAACTTTGGAAATAGAAATACCTGGGTTTGAAATCCCAGCACTCCTACTTATTGAAGGTGTGACCTTAGTTCAGATTGTTCTGTAGAATGAAGATAATACCTTCAGAGTTCTTTGGGAAATTCAGTGAAGTAACGTGTGAGCTGAGTAGATACTCAATAAATGCTCCTATAATTGTATAAAGAACTCATCTTTTGAGCCTTATCACCTCACAGTGCTCAGAAGCAAAGATGCTCAATAAGAGAAATAAACAGGAGTGGCTGCCCTACCAACTGAGAGCCTCATTTCTGTGAATCCTCACTGAATGCCTCCCTCTTCTAGGTGAATGGTCTGCCCAAAAACAGCTCCCTGTCCATCCACAAGGCTGTTTTTGTTTTTTGGGTTTTTTGTTGTTTTTTTTTTGAGACAGAGTCTCACTCTGTTGCCCAGGCTAGAGTGCAGTGGCACCATCTCGGCTCACTGCAACCTCCACCTCCCGGGCTCAAGCGATTCTCCTGCCTCAGCCTCCCTGAGAAGCTGGGATTACAGGTGCACACCACCATGCCCGGCTAGTTTTTGTTATTTTTAGTAGAGACGGGGTTTAAATGTTAGCCAGGCTGGTCCATGAGGCTCTTCTTAACCCATTCCTCTATTTTTTCTGCCTTGCCTCCAAAACCCAGCTTAGCTCTAAAGCCTCCCTCCTCTATTTTAGTTCCTGAGTTTGTGTGCCTCCCATTTTAGTGTGTGGACTCCTGGACTCTGTACTCTCAGTTTTTCCTGGATTTAAAGTGAAAATGCTGGAGGGCAGACTTGGCCTTGTACCTCTGTCTTTTGGGAGCCCTCTCAACCTCTATGTCTCACTTCCCCACCTGAAAAGACCCAATAATGCTAAATAAAAACTCAATAAATAATCAGTATTTAATGCAGGAAAGGGGACACACAAAGGCTTCCATTTTCTTTAGGATGAAGAGGTGACCGCACTTTGGGAGGCCAAGGCGGGCAGATCACGAGGTCAGGAGATCAAGACCATCCTGGCTAACACAGTGAAACCCTGTCTCTACTAAAAATACAAAAAGTAGCCGGGTGTGGTGGCGGGTGCCTGTAGTCCCAGCTACTCGAGAGGCTGAGGCAGGAGAATGACATGAACCCGGGAGGCGGAGCTTGCAGTGAGCCGAGATCGTGCCACTGCACTCCAGCCTGGACGACAGAGCAAGACTGTCTCAGAAAAAAAAAAAAAAAGAGGTGACCACCGTGTGGGAAAAAGTAAAACTGGCAATAGTTTTTAAATGGCCATTTTTTGAATCCCAGCACTGCCACTTACTGGAAATGAACAGAGGGAAGCAGGAATGGGTAAGTTACTATTTAATGGGTATAGAGTTTCAGTTTTGCAAGATGAAGAGTTCTAGAGATAGATAAAGGTGATGGTTGCACAACAATGTGAATGTTTTTTGTTTTTTGTATTTTGTTTTGTTTTGTTTGAAATGGAGTTTCGCTCCTTTTCGCCCAGGCTGGAGTGCAGTGGCGCAATCTCGGCTCACTGCAACCTCCGCCTCCCAGGTTCAAGCAATTCTCCTGCCTCAGACTCCCAAGTAGCTAGGATTACAGGCGCACGCCACCACACCTGACTAATTTTTGTATTTTTAGTAGAGATGAGGTTTCACCATGTAGGCCAGGCTGGTCTCGAACTCCTGACCTCAGGTGATCCACCCACCTCGGCCTCGCAAAGTGCTGGGATTACAGGCGTCAGCAACCACGCCTGGATATGTTTATGTCACATAACTATATATTTAAAATGGTTAAGATGGTAAATTTTACCTTTTTGCATATTTTACAATTAAAAAAATTTTTTTAAGGTGGAGTTTCGCTCTTGTTGCCCAGGCTGGAGTGCAATGGGATGATCTCGGCTCACTGCAACCTCTGCCTCCCAGGTTCAAGAGATTCTCCTGCCTCAGCCTCCAGAGTTGCTGGGATTACAGGCATGTACTACCACGCTCGGCTAATTTTTGTATTATTATTAGAGACAGGGTTTCAAATGTTGGCCAGGCTGCTCTTGAACTCCTGACCTCAAGTGATCTGCCCGCCTTGGCCTCCCAAAGTGCTGGGATTACAGGCATGAGCCACTGCGCCCAGCCTAAAAATAACTTTTTTTAAAAAAGTACCAAGGATAAAGAGAAAAACCTAAAAGTTTCCAAAGAAAAAATATCTGAAATATCTCTTAAATTGTATTTCCAGCAGGGCACGGTGGCTCACGCCTGTAATCCCAGCACCTTGTGGGGTTGAGATGGGCAGATCACCTGAAGTCAGGTGTTTGAGACCAGCCTGGCCAACATGGTGAAACCCCCATCTCTACTAAAAATACAAAAATTAGCCGGGGGTGCTGGTGCACACCTGTAGTCCCAGCTACTCAGGGAGGCTGAGGCAGGAGAATCGCTTGAACCCGGGAGGCAGAGGCTGCAGTGAGCCAAGATGGCACGCACCACAGCACTCCGGCCTGGGCAACAGAGCAAGACTCCATCTCAAAAAAAAAAAAAAGGCCGGGCGCGGTGGCTCACGCTTGTAATCCCAGCACTTTGGGAGGCCGAGGCGGGTGGATCATGAGGTCAGGAGATCGAGACCACGGTGAAACCCCATCTCTACTAAAAATACAAAAAATTGGCCGGGCGTGGTGGCGGGCGCCTGTAGTCCCAGCTACTCGGAGAGGCTGAGGCAGGAGAATGGCGTGAACCTGGGAGGTGGAGCTTGCAGTGAGCCGAGATTGTGCCACTGCACTCCAGCCTGGGCCACAGAGCCAGACTCCGTCTCAAAAAAAAAAAAAAACAAAATTATATTTCCTTCCATCTGCACTGTAAGATCAGGGTCTTTCACTTGTTCCTCATTGTATTTCTAATACCTAGCAAAGGTATCATGCAATAGTAGACTGTTACTAGATAAAAGTAACTGGACGAATGCATGCATGTATGCATGAATGAATACATTAGAGGTACCAATCTTTGCAGCAATATGCAAGCTATCCCAGAAGTCTGCAGCACCTTGTTAAATGTTTTCTCCCATGGCTTTTCATTGTAAATATATATTTTTTTAAGTTATTTTTCAAACAGCCAGTGGCTGAGGCAAGGACCCCACACACACTCCTAGGCTACAGCTGCTAACCATGGGGCTTTTAAGAGAAGAGAGCCAAGGAGTTTGGGCCTAGACAGAGAGCATTCCTCTTTTAGTTAGAAGTTTAAAAGAAACTACTCATTCAAGATGGCCAGCAAGAGGGGCAAGGGTAGAAGAGTGGAACAAAGATTATCTCACAGAAATATTAGAAGTTTGTGAAGATCATTCTGTTCCACCTCCTGCCTACACCCAGAGCTCATTCTGGACAGAAATCACTCCACTCTATTCTAAAAAGCCAACAGCAGCAGCATATCTTAACCAAATGGTAATAAATATAGAGAGGAAGAAAACCCTATAGATAACCTCAGTCAGCTAGATTTTAAATAAGTTTAAATAAGTTGTAGGAAGACCCTTAACAAGAGTATTCTTCTGAATCTAGCTGCTTCCTCAGCCAACATCCTAGTACATGTAGTCCTTGTTTCGAATGCACTGGCTGCAGCCACCAACAGCCATGTCTCTCTGTGAAGAATTATCTTTGCCCTTCAATTTATTTACTTTTTTTTTTTTTTTTTGAGATGGAATTTCACTCTTGTCACCCAGGCTGGGCTGCAATGGCGCAATCTCTGCTCACTGCAACCTCTGCCTCCTGGATTCAAGCGATTCTCCTGCCTCAGCCTCCCAAGTAGCTGGGATTACAGGTGCCAGCCACCATGCCCAGCTAATTTTTGTATTTTTAGTAGAGACAGGGTTTCACCATGTTGGTCAGGCTGGTCTCGAACTCCTGATCTCAGGTGATCCACCCACTTCAACCTCCAAAAGTGCTGGGATTACAGGCGTGAGCCACTGCGCCTGGCCTGCCCTTTAATTTAGAACTTCATCTCCAAATCCTGCCAAAACAACTGGTCTCTATTACACTTGGAGTTCTCCTCCCAAGCAACTTAGAGACCTTAAGGAGGAAGTAGAATAAATATTTCTAACTTTGAATAGACATCCTCAACAAGTTTACTCCACCCAACAGCTCCCATTTCAGTTCCTGTCTCCCCTCATTTTCTCTTCCTCACAGTCCCTAATGGAAAGTTGACGAGCCCCAAGCAATCCCAAATGCCACTCCAGAAAGAGGCAACACACATCATTCTGCATAAACTAATTGTAAAACCCTTTATAGTAAATGATTAAAGTCACAAGCCTGTTAAAAGACTGAAAACCACATCCGGATGGGAAGCCCTTTTCCTCCCCATCCCAGTAAGAAGGTTCAACCCTTATTCCCAGGGCTGGGGCTGTGGACATGTGTGTATGTATGTGTATGCACCCATCCATGTGCCTGCATTATGGCACGCAGCCTTTGAGCAGAGGGCTGAAATGAAGAAGTGGGCATAAAGGTGGGTTCTGAGTGCATCTTTGGGAACTGGTTCCAGACCAGGGAACCAGGGAGAGAATGTGAGGACACTACAGAAACAGAAGAAGTAGGGAACAATGTGTGCAGTCACCCCCTGGGTATCTAGGGATCCCCAGTTCCTGAATGCCTACTGTTAGCTTACCAACAACAGCAGGACATGAAAATGAACATACCCATCCCAGCAGATGGGGGAGGTCACTCTCATTTCTTCCTTCCTCAGACCCCCAGGAGGATTCTTACAGTCCCCTTCATCCTGAATTCTTACAACACCTACCTTATATGCAGAGTTAGTTCCCCTCTCACCAATGTCCCTACTCTACATGTACCTTTGACAGCAGTGTGAAATTTCAGGTGGGAACCTGGTCCAAGTTCAGGGCATAAATGATAACAGAATAAATGGCCTGTTTCCCCTAAAGAACAATTAATAGCATTATCTACCATGCTTGCCTCATCTCTCCAAGCCTTCTGTCTCAGAGAATGTACTGTGGGAATCTATAATCTAGGGGCTCTGTGGGGTTGCCCTGGTGAGCTTCATCTCCACTAAAAGGTGGCTTTTCCTTTCAACATACAGGTAGAGTTCCCAAAGCACCCTACACACAGATCCCCTTCAACATGCCTAGCCATCACTGTTCCTAGTGCTTCAGATATATAGCCCAAGCTGACACACACACAGTTCAAAGACAACCTCTCATGGACACATTTTCAGGCATCTGTACACTTGATCAGGTCTAATACTCACGGAGCTAACCACAGCTATATGGGGCAGGGTAGGATACAACTGTAAAGCTTCAAAGGAGGACAAACAATGGCTAGGGCAAGAGGGACAGAAGTCAGTATGCACAACAAAATAATAACAATAAAAGCTACTGTGTACCACTATTAGGACCACTTCTTTACAGTTACAGAAATTGAGCTCAAGCTTTTAAACACTGAATTCTCCTGGGAGGAAGACCTTTCCTCCAGACCCCAGTAAAGGATGAGTGAGAGACCTAGGGTAGGTCATTAAGACTCTGACCTAACAGCACTTCTTCCCTCCTGGAGCCTTAAGAATTTTGAATGATTCCTTTCCTCCTCGTTCCTCTTTGCCAAAGAGCTCAGACCACACAAACAACCATTACACATATATTTCTGAATTCTCTGATTTCTCCACTTAAAGATCCTAACTATATCTAATCAACTAAACTAAACTATCCAATCAAATTTCACTCAGACTTAACATTTTCCATTTCAAGCGGCCAAAACATCCAGATGAGTGATTGAGTTGGTTTTTGTTTTTGCTAGAGACACAGTCTCACTGTTGCCCAGGCTGGAGTGCAGTGGTGTGATCTCGGCTCACTGCAACCTCCACCTCTCAGGTTTAAGCAATTCTCTGGCCTCAGCCTCTCGAGTAGCTGGGACTACAGGCATGCACCACCACACCCGGCTAATTTTTGTATTTTTAGTAGAGACAGGGTGAAACTTGTCGGCCAGGCTGGTGTTGAACTCCTGGCCTCATGTAATCTGCCCTATTCGGCCTCCAGAAGTGCTAGGATTGCAGATGTGAGCCACCATGCCTGGCCTGAATGAGTGATTGAGTTTTTAACCAAAATTAACTCAAAATGAAAAAAAAAAAATTGAAGTTCTCCTTAATCCTCTTTTCATAAGGAAATGTAGAGAGGATTGACTAGAATCCACCAACCAGACATGGTAGAAAGGGAAAGAGAAAATGTAGAGCTTCCCCTCTTCTCCTGCCTCCTCTATTATGGGATTTTTCTCCACAATCCTCCTCTAAACTATAAGCAAAATTTCCCAGCCATCCCATATCAGACACATCCCTTACATGCCTTCCAGCCACCAAAATGCCACTTGTCTAATAACCAGACTTGTCCTAAGGGGTCTTGAAAATATCTGCACAATCCACTCAAAACTTCTCTTAATCATCCAGCTGTTTGCTCTCTATTTCAGTCAAAAGCAGTTTGCTTATGACCAGCCATGCTCCTGGGAACCTGGATTTCCCAAAATGCAAAAGGACTGCATTTCTGATGGTGTTTGTTCTGCACACAGTTACATTTCAGTGTGTTGCAATCAGGTTTTTTCCAACTGTATTAAAAGTATGAGGTCCAAACCTAGTTTTCTGTGATTTACCTGTAATCAACATATATTTTGCCAATCGACTATGGTTAGGGCAAAAGTTTGTTCCAGCCTGTTGTATTATTGCAAACCTACTGTGCTGCAAGGTAGTAAGCAGGTCTTACAAAGCTGGCTCTGCAATAAATTTTAATAGTAGGATGACCCCCCTTCTATCCACTAATAAGTACATAGTCCCCTCTGATCAAAATCTGAAGGGCCATCCAAGTTCTCCTAGTAGAATGAAGTCACTACCTGGGCACTACATACCTTCCTGCTGGCATTGCCTCCCTGCGATGGTGTGTATCAGGTGTTATCTTACAGGATCATTTTTAACCAAACTATCGGTAACCAAATGGGCATACACTTTCTTGAGTACAGGTTTGAGAGACCTTTCCTTCTGCTTTTTGTTTTGACAGGCATTTAAAAAGGTATAGGGGAGGAGAGGAAAGGTGGAAATGGATGGGGTGCAGAAGTTTTATACTAACATGGAGTCAAAGACTGGCTGAGACCCTGAGAAAGATCCTCAGAGCCTTGCCAGTGGCCAACTCGAAGGCCTGTTGTCTCTCTTTTACAAGATAAACAAAATCCATGGATAGAACCTCTGACTACTATTACTGCCTCTGTTATTGTTTCGTATTACTGCCTCTGTTATTGTTTCGGTCAGCCTTCAGGACCTGTGGACAGACACAAACAGCTCATTTTGTAAAGATTGCAGGTTACTTAAATTGACACTTAACTCTTTAAGGTTCTATTTCTCAGGCCAAGACCCCAGCTACTGGGAGAGAGGAACAGCTACTTGCACTTCCATTTTCTTTCCAACTGTCTCATCCTATTTTCCCTTTACCCACTGTTCCTCTCTTCTTGCCTCTTTTCACTTCACATTTACCCACTGGCTTTTTGCCTTAGAATGGAGAGCTCTTGAGGCAGCCCAGGTGCTGGAAAGGGTCTGCAGCCCGCAGCTTGGGGAACCCTCTCGTGGGGTATCTGCTGCGAGGTTTGCGATCTGGGGGTTCCCAGGACTAAGGAGCGCCACAAGCGGCCTGGGATCTCCTGGGGTCTCAGGGATGAGAGGGGAAGTCCTCCTCGGAGACCCAGGCCAGCGGATGTTCTCTGTCAGGGGCTTGTTAAGAGAAGGCAGGCGGGCGGCCCCATCTCAGAGCGAGACGTGATTGCCGGGCTGGGACTGGCGCGGGGGCGGGCGGGGAAGGTTAGGGCCGCCGGGCCCGGGCGAGCGCTCCAGGAAGAGCCTCCAGCGCCGCCGCCACTTTCTCTCTCTCTACTCTTTCTTTTTTGAAAGGGGAAGGGAAGGCAGGCAACTCCAAAAGCAAATATAGCCTTGCCCTGAGCTGAGTCTACCACCCGTCTCCGACCCCTCTCCCGTGGGTAACACTGTGAGCCTCCAGCCGCTCCCCTTTAAAAGGGAAGCGGGAAATCCACCCAACCCCGTATCTCCCCTCCCTCCCTCTCCCTCCCCCCCTCTCTCCCTCCCCCCTCCCCGTCTGGAATTTCCAAGCCGGGACTAACTCGTCTGATTTCTCCAGTCTCCCCTGCTGCTTTTTTCCTCCCCTTTTCTCTCCCTAACACTCCCATCCCAAATTCTAAGCTGCACTTTGTGGAAGACATTAGCCACATTTCAAGAATCTTTTAAGAGGATGGGGAACGAACAACACTTACTTTAAATTCTAACAGCTAGGAAAATGTCCGTTCTTCAAATGCCTTTGGTTCATACGCTTATTCTAACAACCCCATCACCACCACTACCACCCCACACACAAAAATCAACAGATCTAACCACTAAATAACTCTTAACAAAACCTTTAAACTTCAACAAATAGCACTTGCTGTTCCCCACTTCTCACTCAACTCAACCAGACCTGAATTTTAAAATGTTTTAAAATTGTATACTCAGTGGATTATCTCAATAGTATCTTTGTCAACTGTCTGCTACACATTAAAGTATAGTATAAATACACTCTTAAAAAGTAAGCCTTAAAAGTACCCACACACATAGATTAAAATGATACATATTAAGGTAATTTTAAAAGATTAGAAGCTCAGAATCTTTGAATCAAGGTTCTTCCAATTGCTAATGTCATGTATATATCTCTAAAACATAATTATAAGAATTTTTTTTTCCACCAAAAGCCATGCCATAAAACTTTACCTTTTCAACAATTAACAATACTTCGAATAAATTAGTGATGGGAATTGCAGTTCTTCCCCTTTTTTACTAAAAAGTTCTCCATCTGAGATTATGGTAACATTTCATCTTTTTAATTTGGGTCAGAAAATAAGGGGCTCTAGAAACCTACAATTCTTCTAAGGGACAGTCAGTTGCCACTGCCCTTACGAAACTCTCATCTTGAAATACTGACCACCCAAATGAGAACAGTTAAGGATTTCTACCAGCAGTGAATTTGCAAAGTTTAATTTTTAGGTGGAAATTAAGATAGGGAAAGAATGTACCCCAGTTTCCACCTTTCCTCCAAACAGTGCACAAAAACTTAACATTCAACCATTTTTTTCACTTACGTAAGGCAAAAAAAAAAAAAAATTCTAACCTAATATTAATAAGAAAACCTTTTTAAAACAGTAATCAATTGTTTCTACTTTAAACTTTCATGTTGAATAGTAGTCACATGTATCTTTTACCTTGTATGAGTTAAAAACTTTCTTTTTGATTTGGATACTAATTCATAATTACAACCATTAAAGTAAAAGTGCCTGAAAACCCTCCAGCTCTAGTAATTTTCATTCCCTTGTTTTTTAACCCCTCTTCATTCATTTTTCAGCCCCAAAGTACAAGGTAGGTTTTCTTTTTTCCTTAAGTGCAAATCCATTTCTGAAGACAATTTTTAGGTTGTTTTGCAAACATTTAGTGATCCAGTGATTTCTTCGGAGCCTCGACAGATCATTGTTAAAATATACTTAAAATATTTTTTGCCATTTATAAGACATCCCTTCACAGATTTTTAAAGCTGTTACTTCAGAAAATTAAACTGTAAAATTTGGACACTTTCTTTTGAGAGTTCTCAATTTTATGAACGGTTTATAAAACTAATTTTAATAGGTAGAAGTTTAAGGGAGTTAGCCCACCTCATTTTTAGTCAACATAGAGGAAAAGGAAAGGACCATTAATCTGCCTAAAGAAATCACCAAACTTAGAATTCTTTAATGTGAACACATTTCACCTTTAAAAAAATGCTTCAGTGCATCTCTTTCATTTTTTTCTTAATTAACAGTAACACCTTTTATTTTGATGACACCAGTTGACAGTGAATATGCTATCTTTAGGTCACATTCCTCTAGAAAAAGGCACACCACAGTGGCAAGTGTAACAAAGGTTTAATTCCCTTAAAACGCAAATCATGTCTCAAAGTAATCAAGTTACACTAAAATGGTACCCCCTTTACCTCAACTACTCCTGAGTCTCTCAGAATAAAACATATACAAGCCCTTTCCACAACTGTTTTTAAATGCATTTGGTTTTTCTCTTTTGTCTCAGTATCTGGCAGTGAACATATACAAATTCTCAACAAAAAAGCACAAATTGTTAACCAAATTCCAACACTAAGAGGGGGTTTGAGATGGTGATCTCTAAGAAATTTAGTATCACCTCATTTTAAAAATTCAAGCTAACTGCTGTTTTCAGTTGAAATGCATAGTTTTCAGCCTCTTGAGTTCTTAAAAAGGTACAAATTATATGTATCAAATAAATTCAAACTGAGAACAAAATACATTAAGAGGTATTGCTATAGCATATCTTTGGTTTGATTTCCCCCTCTTGAAAAACAAAACAACCAGGAACATTTAGTTGTTGGGTTTTTATGAATTATCTTAGAAATTGAAATCATAGTTCATTTGGAACTGAATGCCTCAAGAAGAGTTCATAAGGAAAATACAAGAGTATATATACACAAAATATTATTTGTATAGTCGTTCATTTTGCTTAGAATATATTAGTCATAATTAACTAGTTCCTGTTCTATACATCCATGAGATGGAAAAAGTCAGTAACAAACCTAACTGACGAAATACTTTTCAGACACAGACTAAAGACACATACCACAACATACTTCCTCAAAGACACAAAATGATAGAGCAAACTGACTTAATGAAAACAAACTTTCTTTTTTAAATCTTGAGACTTCAAAAATTGATTCATTCTAGAAAAATGAAGTGCCTTCTCACCACCAACCAAAATAAAAGGCAAAGAAAACACAATTGACTCAATGTTTGGGCTAAAAAAATTATTTCAGGAAGGGGGAGAACACATAAAAGATCTAATTTAATATGGGTGTGGACAGAGATTTTTTTTTTACCTAGTCTTCTCACAAACCCCCTCTCCATTCCAACTCAAAAAAGAGCCCTCAGTAATGCATTTTGGAGGGAACAAGGAGCCTAGAAATGACTTAAAAGCAAGCAGATGGCTTGGGGAAAAAGATTCATAAATACAGGGCACCATGAAAATTAAAATATAAATGTTTTGAGTTCCATTTCATCACAGTTTGCTATTTCTCTTGCTTTTCACTTTATTCCCTAAAATTTAAACCATCCTCAAGAGCAACAGAAAAAATCCATATATTTTAGAATTCCACTTATTCTAGGTATTTTTCATCAACACTCAGCTTTCAGTTCAAATATCCATACCCTTTTCAATAAACCTGCTGGTGTCAGTGTATGTTCCTTAGTCACATCTCCAGAAAATGTTTCAAAATAACAAATAAGACTTCTTTTCTTCCTTCCCATTTTATTGCCTCTTTACTCCTAACTCTAATTGCCTTTCCAATAACACGATATTTTAAACATTTGAAGCTCTATAAACGTAGTAACAAGCCATATTGATCTATAGACACAATAGTTCCAAGTTACTTAAATATCAAGCTAAGCCACTGAACAGATTTTTATCTCACATTAAGCTTCCTAGGCCCTCTTAATGGTCCCCCAGAAAAAGCAGTCATCACCCCCCATCTACCCACCCGGAAAAGGCCAGAGACTATTCTGAAATGTACGAAGTTTTCAGTTGAAATGGGGGGTGAGGAGGATCAAAGATTTACTGGGGGCTGCTTTCCAGCTTGGGACATGAGAGCAAACTCTACACTGTCAACATGTTTAAAGTCTGATTTGAGAAAGTAGAAAGACTCTGCCCTTATACTTCCCAGCCAGAGTTCAAGGAAAGGTTTCAGAGTTCAATGCAAGATTTGAAATCCACCATGAATTCTCGGTAAGCATGATAGAGGTACCCCATTTTGCTAAAGAGAGAGGATACAGGGTATTGGAACACACACGCACACACGCGCACACACACACACACACACACACCATTCATCCACGGAGTTCTAGACCCTCCAAAGAGCCCCAGCTCACAGCCTCAACACAAAGCTCTCACCCCAGATGGTCCCCTGGTAACAATGGGCTGAAGGAGTGGGGGTAGGGGGGGCTGGAAAAGGATAGTACAGCCAAGGCATATTCTTTGGAAAACCCAGCTGGGGAGAGGGATGATGTGAGATATGAGGGATTGGGGGTGGTGGGTCCATGGAAAATAAAAAGTCTTTGCCTGTTGCAGAAATATAAAGTACAAGCATAAGGGGATTCTTTGAGGGACGGGAAACTCATTCCACATCGCTTCAGGAGAAGGGCAATCCACTTAAGAATTATGGTGTAGAAAGAGTGGGAAAAACAGAAAATGAGGCCTGCTACGAAGTTGCAGAAACCGCCATGAGTCTGAACTCTTCAAAGATTTTAAGGTTCCCCACAAAAAACGGCCCCACGAGTTGAACAAACTCCACAAGGTTTCTCCCCTATTGATTTTCTTTCCCCTTTAATTCTACAAATAACATCTTTTAACCTACCCCAGCCCCAACTTATTTTTTTTTTTACAAGCTGTAAACCACCCATTACAAGATCTTGGCCAATCTTCCCTCCCTGCCCCCAACATCCGGAGTTGGGGGTGGGAAAGACCAGTAATGGGTTTCTTCCACTGGAGACGCTATGGACCCCTGAACACAGCTTCACAGCACACCCCCGCGGCCCCCCAACCCCCCAGAAAAGAGCTCTTTCCTACCTTTGTTTTTTGGGCACCGAATGTTCAATCTCTAGGCGTTTTCCTTGTAATTCTACTTTCCCTAAAGATAAAAAAAAAAAAATCACCATGAGAGCGTAAACAGGGGTTGGGGGTGGGAAGAAAAAGGGGAAAAGACACTAGGGTAATTCAGGAGTTACTGGGATTCGAGATCTTCCTAGGAATCCAGGCAGTGCCTTCCGCATCCAGATGAGAAAAAGGTTGCTCTAGGAATGGTGGAGTCTATAAATTCGTTATTATTCATTTTTTAATTTTTGCTTTATTTAATCACTGAGGCTTGTTGAGTGGATCGCTCTGGAATCCCGATTTGGGAAAGGTGCGAGGCCATTTGTGTGGGTGCGCTGCCTACAGAGCTCCCAGATGTGGGAAGAAGGAGCCAGGAGAGAAAGGGCTCCCCGTTCCTCAGAAAGTGGGGCGCGGGGCGGAAGGCAGTGTGCAGAATGAAACTTTATTTTTCTCTGTTGGCTAGGAAGAAGGGTTTCGGGCCACGGAGCGGTCACCTGTCGGGGCTGGTTTGGGAAGGGGTGGACCTGGGGGAGCGGAGCGGGGCCTGG
This sequence comes from Nomascus leucogenys, assembly GCF_006542625.1. Taxonomy (NCBI): domain Eukaryota; kingdom Metazoa; phylum Chordata; class Mammalia; order Primates; family Hylobatidae; genus Nomascus; species Nomascus leucogenys. Next base: position 2,466,444 of record NW_022095769.1, read on the forward strand.
CGGGGAGGGTCCCTCACTGCCGCCGCGCGCGCCTCTCGGCCCAGCCTCGGCATCTCGGGAAGCAGCATGGCGACCCGGCGCCGCCGCCGCCGCGCCACCCCGCTCACGCCCCACTTTCAAATCAAAATGGCTCAAGCCCCAGGCCCTGGGCGGGAAGCAGGACCCCCTTCCTTGCAAGTCCTACTGGAGGGCTGCATTCCCCACGCGAAGCGAACAGATCGCAGGAGGTCCGGGTACTCCTTCCACGCCTGGAAAGGCCTAAGACTGAGGAAAGGGAGCCGAGGTTTTCCAGCTGGGGGGGCGTCCACCGGCGGATAGGGAGGGGCTGGGCGTGGAAATAACGCCCAGCGGGGGTCATCTCCTTGTCCCTAAATTCAACCCCCCACTACTGCCAGTGGGGGCTCCCGCCCCGTCGGTGGGGAGGAGGGATGGGGGAAGCCAGAGCTCCTTATCTCAGGCTGGGAGGAAGGGATGAGAAAATCCCGAATGTTTCTGCGCGGGGGTGTGAGGCGCAGAGCGAGGGAGGAGGCATCGAAGAGGGTAGGTCGAGGGTGGGTACGGAGGCCAAGCCCCGCAGGCCTGGGAAGAGAGGAGTTGGCGGGAGAGGAACCGGAAGGTGCGGGTCTCCGTTGTTCGGGGCTCTCGTTGTGGCTTTTCCGGGAGGTGGCTGTGCTCTTACCGGAGAAAGTTTCGATGGCCTTCATCGCCCAGTGCTCGTCCGGGCAGTCCACGAAGGCGTAGCCGGATTTGACCAAGAACTGGCCGCTGTAGGAGATCTTGTGCTCCGCAAACACTTTCTCCAAGTCCGCGGGGGTCACGCTCTCGTTGAGGTTGCCAATGTAAAGCTTGTTCATGGTGGCGGTCTCGGGGCAAGACGCGGTCCCGGGCAAGGCCGAACGAGCGGGCGCGGGTGGCGAGCCTCCTAGGCCGAGAGGCGGGGAGGCCAGCGGCAGGAGCCGCAAACTTTCTTTGCACCCCACCCCAGAAGTTGTCCCGAGCCCAGGGCGGGGAAGGCGGCCTGAGGGCGCGCAGAGGTCGCGGGAGAGTTCGGGGAGAGCCCAGGAGAAGTGCCCGCGGCGCGCAGGGAGACGGACGACACGGCGCAGCTCCTTCCCTTCGGTCCGAAACCCCTCCGAGAGGGCTGGTGTGTCACGTTTCTCCGCGGCCGCCCTGGCGCCGCCTCTAAATAAAATCGACTTGAAAAAAAATGGAGCGGAAAAAAAAAAAAAAGAAGCCACGTGGTGACAGCCCCCACCCACCCTGCAGGGAAAGACCCCCGACGCCACAGGGCCCCTCGGCCCTCCGGCCAAACCCGATAATCTCCCGCCTGAGGGTGGGGAACTCAACTCACCCCCGGGGTAAACTGGGGCGGTGGGGCAGCGTCCCTGAAGCTCTACAGGCCCCTTCCCCCTTTGCAAGAACCTGGCCCCTAGGGAAGCGCCTCGCCCCCACCCATCCCCCTACCCCAGCCCAAACTGGGGGAGGATGGTCCAGCCCAGATTTCGCATGTCTTAAAGGGTAAAATGTACGGTTATTTTTCATTCGTTTTGGGGGGCGGGGTTGCTCACCCCTCCCCGGTTAACTGCTAACGACTGACAGGCGGGGGACGGCCGAGATAGACAAAGAGAAGCTGAAGACTCTGGGGTCTTCAGGAGAGGGTCGCACGAGCTGGTGATTTAAAAAGAAAGGCACCTTTTCCCTAGATGTTTAAATGGAGGGGGGGTCTCCGCCTTCCCCAGGCCAGCCCCACGAAATTCCCCCGCCTCCGGGGATGCAGGACGGGGGGACCCTGCGAGCGCGGGACTGGGAAGTTGGGAACAGGGGGTATCCCAGTGGAGAACGAGGAAGCCGCAGGAAATCATGTTTTGAGATCCCCACGGGAGAAAGAGTGGTTCGCACCCGGGGTCCGGCTGTTAAATGATAACGTTTCGGGGTCCTGGGGGGAACACGCGGAACTGGCCGGAGATGACTCCAGGAGAGAGGAACGGTGGGAGACAAGGAAGAGGGGTGACAGCTAGGGCTAACCGGAGCGAACCGAAGGGGGAGGTCTTAGGGAGGGAGTGACCGGGTGGAGATTTGAATGGTCCCCTTTTCCCTCCCAGAGTCGGGGACAGACAGGTGGAGTTTCCAGCGCCCGCACCACCCAGGACACTGCCGGCAGCTCTCTAGGCCCTAGGTTCGGGTCTCGGAACTTTGTTTGGGGTGCAGGATTCCGATCCCGGCGGGAAGGCGGGAGAGGGACGGAGGGCGGGGGGCTAAGCGCGAAGCCCCGCCCACGTCCCCAGGTCAGACCCGCGGGGGGAGGGGGTAATTTCCGCTCCGCGCACGGGGAAGCGAGGGGCGGGAGCTTAGGGGAGGGGGCGGCGGCCACTCCCCTCCCCCTCCCGCCGTTCCTGGGGAGGGGGAAGCGGATCTGCCTGGGTCCCTTCCCTCGGCTTTGACCAACTCATTCCGGATCCTCCGGCTCCCGGAGCCCGAGGGAGGAACCGACTGGGCAAGGGGCGACACGTGGGCGGTCGCACCCCGTCTGGGCGGTGGGGGAGGGAGCTGCTCGCCGCGCGTTTCGGAGTCCCGGATACGCGGCGGAGAGCGGGACGCGCGGTCCACGCGCAAGCCCTGGCTCCACGGCGGAGCGGCGAGCGAGGCCAACGAGTTTCTAGCGGCGGGGGCTGGGATGGCGCCAGGGGTGGCCGAGAGCGCGGCCCGGAGACCCTGGAACCCCCTCGCCCAGGGAACGGGGAAAAAGGAGGGGTCGACCCCAGAAATTCTGGAGTCCCCTTGAACAGGGCGGAAACTGGGGTGTTACTCCAGACTCTGCAGGAGGGAGGATAATTCTGTCGGGGGCACGCGTGCTGGGAGGGCAGGTGAGGAAGGGGGTCACTCCCCTTCCCCAGTCTCCGACCCCATTGTCTCAGTCGCCTGCGGCCCGGGCCGACTCCGCAACACGTGTTGACTACACCGATATGAATGCCTTGAATTTTTTTTATTGTTATTATTTTTCGTTTGCAGAGTCTGAGCTGACTCCGACTTCGGCTCACCGCTCTGCTGCCGGACGATTGTATGCCATTCAAAAAGTCGGGAGTTGAAAGACAGCACCTTTGTCCCCCTCCCCGTTTTCCCGGCGCGCTGAAAAGAAATGGGGCTGGGACTTGGTGGTGGGGGAGGGCTTCCAACTCGGTTTCTCTATCTGCTCCACCACCTTAGAGCCCACCCTCCCCAATGAGCGTTTTGTTCTACCCAGCCACGTGTTTGTCGGATTTTTGTTTTTGTGATTTTTTTTCCCCATGGAACAACAACAATTAAAGTACTAGGAGCTATTTGTTGTTGAGTAGAAAGAGAATATTTTCTGTCCAAGAAGGTGGGAGACATCTGTGTCTCACCCCCACACACACACCTCCGACCCTCCCCCCTTATCTAACTCTTAATACTTAGCTTTTGATCACAAGCATTATTTTTAAACAAACCAATGAGCAGGAAACAGGCATGCCACATAGTAGGCATTCAATAAACATTTTTTAAATGAAAAACAAGCTAATACAAACAGCACAGCAAAGAGAATTCATGAAAATTAGAGTCCAGGGGGGAAAAAAATTATCTTGGCCAGAACGTGTGGCTCTGTTGCCCGGGAACTTTTCTTGGTGATGTGTGTAGACTTTTGAAAGGGCTAAAAGATGGTCTCAAAAAGGCTGTTGTATTTCTTGGCCTTTTCCTAAAGAGGAGCCCCAATCTCCTTAAATCTTTTCTGTTATATTGGGGAACAAGGAGGACGGCAACTAGGCAGAGCATCCCAGTTCCCAGAAACTTTAAGTGCTGTTTCTTTCATTTAATTTGAATCTTTAGGTGCTAATAAAAGCACTTCTCAGACTGTCTCCCTGGGGGACACATCCACTACTCTGCCTCTGTATGCCTAAAACAAAAGCAAGTTACACCCCACAAAAATCTCCATCCAGACCTCTAAACTCCTATAAAATGCAGGCCACTTTTTACTATCCTAGAGTCAATGGGAAACAACATTTTTAAAAATAATCATTGAATTCAGTTCACTTTCAGGTTGATTTTTTTCCGTGTAAAAATATACTAGCTAAAGGTTAGCCGAAATCAGTTTTAATGTATTTAAGATAATGTTAGAAGAGAATATATAAATTCACTTGAACAATCTGCTATTTTAAAATCTTTTTAAATATTTAATTAAAAATTACCAATAATTGCTAAATTGAAACTGATTAGTTCTTTTTAAAAAATCAGCTGTTTTACTGAATTCTAATCCTTTCAACCCCCAAAAAAAGGCTTAACGTGTGTATGTATAGTCAGAAGCTGCAAAGGCTGCAAGAATACAAGAGAGGAGACAACAGGGGTTAGATACAGGTCTTTTTCGCCCCCAAATCAGTTTTGCCTTAGTGACCTGGCTATTTTAGGCTGGGGTTGGGGAAACTAAATCACGTTGATTGGTGTTTCATCTCTCCCTTCTGAATGAGCCCAGCACTCACATTAAGGATTATTTCTTGTCTAGACTGACATTCCTAGGTTAGGGATAAAAATGGGCAGACTTCAGGTGCCATAACTTTTCATCTTTCTTTTCTTTGTTTTTGTTAACATTAAAGATTACTATTAAACATTGTATTTATTTTCAATTTTTTTTCTACATTGCTTCTTTGGGACAGATAAATCTTTAGTGCAGAGTTACACTTGTGTAAGAGTTAAAAATATAGCTACAGGATTAAATGTTTTTTTCTTTAATAATTATCCTTTATAATACATATCGTATATAATATATATTGTGTATTCTACATAGTAATATTAATACTGTTATACTTCTTCCTCTTCTTGTTCTCCTCCTCTTCCTCCTCTTCTTTATTTTTTCCTGGAGAACAGTTTGGTTTAGTTATGGAATTTAATTATCTGAATTCAGAAATACTGACATTTGACTCCATTTTAAAGATAGGATTCTAATCCATTTTCCTCCAATGTGAACACACAAATACATGCAGAGAGGAAAAAAAAGTTTGAGAGAATAAAACAACTTTTTTAAAAATGAAAATAAAATAATATTTTTCTTGGAGAAATAAGCCAAGTTAAAAAAGGAAAAACAAAAAGGAAAGAAAAAAAGTTTAAAAAAATGAAAAAAGAAAAAACAGAAAAATTAAAAATCAATAATTTCACTATTGTCATAGAAAATTAATTTTACTTGTAAATGTTTATTTTTCAGCATTTGTCCATTTATAACGGTTTAAAATTTATCATTTTTATATCTTAATTTTTCACTTGCATTTGTACCATAAATATTTCCCCAGGCTGCCTCCAAGTTTTCATAACTATCATTTTAATTCAGTCCAGTTATATGTGTAAATTATTAATCATGATATTTAGATATACATTTCATCAAATTTTTTACTTTTGTAAACAGTGCTGAACAGGTATTTTGGTGAATATAAATTTTTCCTTTTTGGGGTTAGCTCCTTTGCATAAATCCCCAGAATATATATTGCATTTTAAATCTAACACTTACTGACTCTTCTATTTTTAAAGTGTAGCATGTTTTACAAAAGAAAGAACAAAACAAATGGAAAGCAGCTAGGAGGGAAATACATTAAAATACAATTTATTTTCTAATGAATCCATCAATTTTGGAATAAAATTATGGTTGCTACAAAATACAGAAAAAAGCTCACATTTCCTGATATATTGCTGCTTTAACCTCAAAGTGTTTAGAGGAATTTGTTTTTTGTTTGGTTGGTTTTTATTTATTTACTTTTGTTGTTGCTTGCTTGTTTTTTTACTGTTACTACTTTGGGATGTTTTGTTTCTTCCTGCAACTTAAAGTCTTAATGTGGTTTTAAATGCCTATAAACTTTGAGAAAGTGTAAATTAGTTCCAGTGTAAAAGCACATGCAGCTTTTTCTCTTGTCAAATAAATAAGGATAAGTATGTGTTTAGGATATCTCATAAAATGTAAGCAAACTGTAAGCAGAAAAGGAAATTTTTCTCCTTCAAATTATCGTTCATTCAAAAGTGTTCAGTGTTTAAGACCTGAGAAAGAAATGTATTTATTCCAGAGATAGAAGAGGCTCAAGGGGAAAAAAGAACTTTAAGGACAATCATTTGTTTTTCTGTGGATCACACAGTGTGTTTGACAAAACCTCTCAATATTTTGTTTTGGTTCAGCTTTACAATGTAGAAACTTTTAGGTAAGGAGGGGATCATTTATTTTATTAACTTTAAAAATAGATGTTTTCAAATTCATTTTGTTAGTAAACTACTCCATCCAACCCCTATTAATACATGTAGAAGAAATAAATGGTCAATAACATCCTTCACATTACATTCTTATTACCTTTTGCAATTTTTTTATTCCAAAGTCATTTGATTAAAAGATAATGTACAATCTTGTTTAGTTCCTACAGCACAAAATACAAAATAGATCACTGATTCATTTGGGGGGGAATTGTATAATTCAAGAAAAGACAAGGAAAATGTTATTTTTCAAAATAAATTGTAAAAAGCAACAAAAGAGAAGGAATCCATATATAAATATTAAGGTGGAAACAGTAATGAGACAATTTTGTACTTGAAATCAACATATCTTCTAAATATTTAAATTATTTTAATCCGAAATGAATCAGTTACATGTCAAACTTCATGAAGTTTCCATTTTAGCTACACAACATCTATACATTTTAAAACTAAAAGAATTTTTTAACTCAGCAAATTTTTTTCGTTTGCTTTTTTAAAAATTTTACCCCTAATGATGAGATTAACTGACTTTACTCCTGTTTAGGATTTTTTTTTTTTCAGGAGCTGCCACAAATATTTCAGAGTTACTAGGGATAATGCTGCTATGTTGGGGTTTTTTGTTGTTGTTTTAAATTTTAAAAATTAAGCCATATTATTTCACTAGTATTTCATCACCAAAAAATTAATTTAAAACAGTTCAATCTGTCTTCATATACAAACCAGATTTACAAAGAAAAGAGAGCCTAATAGTATGGCATTTTTGTTTTAAATGGTTGTTTGACTAAACTGAGATACAATTCTAAAAGTGACTCCTAATTTTCATGAGTTAACAATCTACAGAGAATTTTGGTTCACCCAACTGTCCTATAAACACTTCTACCTTTTTTTTTTTAAAGAATTATTATCAACACAACTTAATTTCCACTCTTAAACACAATCTGAAAATGTTTGGTGAGCATTTATATAATAAATTATTGAGTACATTCTTATAATTTTTTCATTTCTAAAGTGTGTTTATAAAGTGTATAGGAAAAAAATTTAGAGTTATTTCTAAGTTGCTTTAAAATGAGGCTCCTGATCCATCTTTTTTCCTACCTTCCTCTTCCTCCCTGCCCCTCCCCCTGCCCCTGCCCCTCCCCTCTCTCTTCCTCCCCCTCTCCTTTTGTTCCTCCATTTTTCTTCCCGCTCCGGACACTGTCAGTTCCTTTCCTCCTCCCCCTTTACCTTTACCCTCTTTTCAATTTTTCTTTTTCTTTGTTGCTTCTCTTTACCCTTTTATCATTCTCCTGCTCCTCTGCCCCTCAATTCAGTTGTTCCTTCTTTTAAATCAATATACCTATCCAAACTTTCTGTCCTTTTTCTTCTCCCTCTCCCACTATCACTAACTTGTTCTCATTCAAACTTATTTCTAGGGAAAGGGAAGGATGCAGAGATGCTTGAATTATTTTATACACCAAAAGGGGAAACTTGTTACATTTTTTAGGAGAACCTCAGGGTGATTCAGGTCCCAGAACAACTCCGCTCCAGTATTCGCAGTTTTTATTGGATGAACATTCATCAGACACTTTTACATATTTGTGTCATTTTTCCATGTCCTACTTTGCTTATAACTAAATTTGTAATTAGCATTTTATGACCAAATCCTTGAGGGCAAAGACTCTGTATCACCCAGGGTGTCTAACAGTGCTGACAGATGTCCAATAAAAATCTACTGAATAAGTATATTTGATACTATCTGAGAAGATGTGATCATTGTGATCAGATAAGATGCTGCTTTCAGCCTGTAAGCGCCTTTTTCTTAAAATAAATACGACACAATCAGATGAAATACAGATAAATGTAGTCATTTAAAAGGATAATTGGTCTATATCAAAAATAGCAACCAAGGGGCATCTCTGAGCTTGAGCTTGTTGCTCCCTGGTTCTGTTCCCATGACAGTTTTGTGCCCATGGCAGTTTTGTACCCAATGTCAGCAACCGCTTTCCTCTGTGTCTGGTCATATCGGCTCAGAATTCTCAACTGAGGACTTCAGGCAGTCACAGCCACCATCAGAATTAGTTACAGAGCCCTTTGCCATTCTGATATCCTCTAGTGCCACACAGCCAGGATGACAGTCTCAAGGAGGTAACCCACATACACCTACTGCCAAGAGCTCTCTTAGGTTCTTCCTTCTGGGAATGTAACTAGCACCCCACTAACTACATACATAAAGATTTCTTATTTTGTATATGATCCAAAGCAAAAACGTCACCCCAAGACAGCCCTTCTTATTGGTCCCCAGGTCGTCTGTTATAGCCCCTCAGCCAGAGCAGATGTTCACTTAATGTCCTACCTGTCAATACAGCTATGAACACCCAAGGAGAAGGCAAACCAATTTTTATAGCAGGCTAAATTAAAACAAAAACTAAGCAGTTCCTGAAAATAGTAAGGTTGCGTGTTTTTAAATATAATACTCATTACTAGCAAGAATATAGTGAAATAAACATTCCATATGGCTGTGTGGGAGGACAATTTTAAGGCAACAAGAACCTTTAAAAATTAATTTCTCTTTCACTTAGAAATTGCACTATTGAGTAACCTCTCTACAAAAAAATCCAGTATGTAAAAAAAAAAAAAATTATTCAGCCTTAAAAAGGAATGAAATTCTGATACCTGCTACAATATGGATGAACTTTGGAAACATCCTAAGTAAAATAAGCCAAAGCAAAAGGATAAACGTATGATTCTTAGTTGGTACAGAATTTCAATTTTGGATGAAAAAATTCATGAGATGGGTAGTGTAATGGTTGCACAACAGTGTGAATCTACTTAAAGCCACTGAATTTTATGCGTCAAATGGTTAAAATTGTAAATTTTATTATGTATATTTTATCTTTTTTTTTTTTTTAAGAGACAGAATCTCACTGTCGCCCTGGCTGGAGTTCAGTGACACAATTAGGGCTGACTGTAGCCTTGATCTCCTGAGCTCAAGTGATCCTCCCACCTCAGCCTCCTGAGTAGCTGGGACCACAGGCAAGCTACCGCTATGCCCAGCTAATTTTTATTTTTTTATTTTTTGTAGAGACAGGATCTCACTATATTGCCCAGGCTGGTCATGAACTCCTGGCACCAAGAGATCCTCCCACCTTGGCCTCCCAAAGTGTTGGGATTGCAGGCATGATATCATGATTTTTTTAAAGGAAAAAAAATGGGTTTAAAAAAATCTAAACAAACAAACAGGGTCAGGTACGGTGGCTCACACCTGTAATCCCAGCATTTTCAGAGGCCGAGGCCGGTGGATCACACGAGGTCAGGAGTTCGAGACCAGCCTGACCAACATGGAGAAACTCTGTCTCTACTAAAAATACAAAAATTAGCCAGGCGTAGTTGTGCATGCCTGTAATCCCAGCTACTCAGCAGGCTGAGGTAGGAGAATTGCTTGAACCCGGGAGACAGAGGTTGCGGTGAGCCGAGATTGTGCCATTGCACTCCAGCCTGGGCAACAAGAATGAAACTCCGACTCAAAAAACAAACAAACAAAACAATGAATAAAGATGTGTTATTAATAAGTGTCAAAAAAAACTTTCGGCTGGGCAAGGTGGCTCATGCCTGTAATCCCCCCACTTTGGGAGGCTGAGGCCAGAGGAGCACTTGAGCCCACGAGTTCGAGACTTGCATGGGAAACACAATGAGACCTCATTTCTACGAAAAATTTTAAAAATTAGCCGCGCTTGGGAGCTAGGCGCGGTGGCTCACGCCTGTAATCCCAGCACTTTGGGAGGCCGAGGTGGGCGGATCACGAGGTCAGGAGATCCAGACCATCCTGGCTGACACGGTGAAACCCCGTCTCTACTAAAAATACAAAAAATTTAGCCGGGCGTGGTGGTGGGCGCGCCTGTAGTCTCAGCTACTCCGGAGGCTGAGGCAGGAGAATGGTGTAAACCCAGGAGGCGGAGCTTGCAGTGAGCAGAGATTGCGTCGCTGCACTCCAGCCTGGGCGACAGAGCGAGACTCCGTCTCAAAAAAAATAAAATAAAATAAAAAAATAAAAAAAATTAGCCGGGCTTGGTGGCACATGCCTGTTGTCCCAGCTACTCGGGAGACTGAGGTGGAAGGATCGCTTGAGTCCAGGAGATCAAAGCTACAGTGAGCCGAGATGGGTGCCACTGCACTCCAGCTTAGGCAACAGAGTGACATCTTGTCTAGAAAAACAAAAAAGAAAGGAAGAAAACTTTTTTTTTTTTTTTTTTTGAGACGGAGTCTGGCTCTTTCATACAGGCTGGAGTGCAGTGGCGCAATCTCGGCTCACTGCAGGCTCCGCCCCCCGGGGTTCACGCCTTTCTCCTGCCTCAGCCTCCCGCGTAGCGGGGACTGCAGGCACCCGCCACCTCGCCCGGCTAATTTTTTGTATTTTTAGTAGAGACGGGGTTTCACCGTGTTAGCCAGGATGGTCGGAAGAAAACTTTTAACAATATAAATATTAAAAGAGGAATATTCAAATAACTTCTAGCATAACCACTTGAAATATTACATTCCAAAGGGTTTAGAGAAATTTGAGGAAAAGGTTACAGAAAATGAACACAAAATTGAGTATTTGTGTTCATATAGTTCATATGATTGGAATCTTTTTAAAAAAAATTTAACTACATGTGCATAAAAGACTAGAAATTACCTGCAGAAATTCGTGCCCAGACACATGCTGTACAAGAATATCCACAGCAGCATTGCTTATAACAAAACTGGAAACCATACTAATGTTCATCAATAGGAGAACAGATAATAAAGCCTGGTATAGTCATGCAGTAAAGTACTAATAAGCGGTGTCAATGAATGAACTTCAGCAACACAAGCCAAGATGGATGAATCTTACAGCGTTGATCTAAAAAACCTAGGAAGCAAAGGTGCGCACAATTAGTCCCAACTACTCAGGAGGCTGAGGAGGGAGGGTTGCTTGAGCCCAGGAATTTGAGTCCAGCCTGGGCAACATAACGGGTCTCCATCTCTTAAAACAATTATTTAAGGAAAAAAGCAAAACAAAACAAAACCTAGAACTGAGGAATAGACGCATTATGGTTTTGTTTACATAAGTTCCAAAATATCCAAAACTAAACAATGCATTGTTTAGGTATACATTCAGAAAAGTTAACACTTTAACAAAAGTAAAAAGAATGATGAACAAAATTCCAGAGTGTGGTTAATTCTGGGGAAGTAGTACAGGGCTGATTGCAGAGGGGCACAGAAGGCACTTCAAAGATATTGAGAAAAAAAAAGAGATGTTGAGGATGTTCTAGTTCTTAATCCATGTAGCAACTACATAGTGCTTGTTTTATCATTCTTAAAACAGCACAGGCCAGGCGTGGTGGCTCAAGCCTATAATCCCAGCACTTTGGGAGGCCAAGACAAGTGGATTGCATGAGCTCAGGAGTTCAAGACCAGCTTGAACAACACGGTGAAACCACATCTCTACTAAAATACAGAAAAAAAATTAGCCAGGCTTGGCAGCATGCACCTGTAATCCCAGCTACTTGGGAGGCTGAGGCTAGAGAATCACTTGAGCCCGGGAGGTGGAGGTTGCAGTGAGCTGAACTCAAGCCATTGCATTCACTCCAGCCTGGGCGACAGAGCCAGACTCCGTCTCAAAAAAAAAAAAAAAAAAAAAAAACCAGGCCGGGCGCGGTGGCTCACGCTTGTAATCCCAGCACTTTGGGAGGCCGAGGCAGGCGGATCACGAGGTCAGGAGATCGAGACCACGGTGAAACCCTGTCTCTACTAAAAATACAAAAAAATTAGCCGGGCGTGGTGGCGGGCGCCTGTAGTCCCAGCTACTCGGAGAGGCTGAGGCAGGAGAATGGCGTGAACCCGGGAGGCGGAGCTTGCAGTGAGCGGAGATTGCGCCACTGCACTCCAGCCTGGGCGACAGAGCGAGACTCCGTCTCAAAAAAAAAAAAAAAAAAAAAAGAAAACCAATTGAAATAACAAAAAGTCTAGGAAAAATTGTTAATAGTGATTCTCTTTGGCTTTGAGAACACGAATGTTCTCTTTCTTTCCCCACTGTGTGTTTCTCTTCCTCTTAACTCATATTTTTCAACATTTCTAGATTGTGTGTATTATATTTTTATATAGAAAATTATTAAAAAGTCAAATGAATACTTGAAATATTTGAATGAATCATCCCAGAATACCTATGTAAACCAAATAGGGAATAGTTTTGGATGATCTCCTGCCCCAAGATTTGATGCCACCAGAAATTCTTCCATTAATTAGCAACCGGCAAGCATTGAGGGTTAGCTGCAACATGCCCTGATCAATCATGGATGTGGACTGACTTTAGCTAAAAGTCTGATTAATTATACATGTACTCATAATAAATTCAGAGGGCATGTGCTGAAACTTAGGACCACCATGGTCAACAGCAGCGAGCAAGCACTCAGATTCACACCTTGCCTGTCTGTCCTGGATCCGGCAGACGCGTTGCTCCTTTCCACTGCCAAGCTAGAGCATTTTATTTGCATTCACTGGAAACCTCTAAGGATGAAGCCTGCTTCTCCTCATCAGTCTGCGAGTTTCTTTTTTTTTTTTTTTTTTTTTTTTTGAGACGGAGTCTCGCTCTGTCGCCCAGGCTGGAGTGCACTGGCGCAATCTCGGCTCACTACAAGCTCCGCCTCCCGGGTTCACGCCATTCTCCTGCCTCAGCCTCTCCGAGTAGCTGGGACTACAGGCGCCCGCCACCACGCCCGGCCAATTTTTTTGTAGTTTTAGTAGAGATGCGGTTTCACCATGGTCTCGATCTCCTGACCTCGTGATCCACCCGCCTCGGCCTCCCAAAGTGCTGGGATTACAAGCGTGAGCGACCGCGCCGGGCCTGCGAGTTTCCTGCTGTAGTATCATGTCTTACAACACACTGGAAACCACAAAGGAAGATCCATAGTGCTTCGTTTTTGTTTGTTTGTTTGTTTGTTTTTTGAGACAGAGTCTTGCTGTGTTGCCCAGGCTGAAGTGCAGTGGCTCAGTCTCAGCTCGCTGCAACCTCCGCCTCCCAGGTTCAAGTGATTCTGGTGCTTCAGCCTCCCCAGTAGTTGCTATTACAGGCACATGCCACCATACCCGGCTAATTTTTTGTATTTGTAGTAGAGACAGGGTTTTCCCAGGTTGCCCAGGCTGGTCTCAAGCTCCTGAGCTCAGGCAATCCACCCTCCTCAGCCTCCTAAAGTGCTAGGATTACAGGCATGAGCCACTGTGTCTGGCCATATTGCTTCATTTATCTAAGCAAGTCGTTTCCATTATTTTCATCACCTAGCATTTCTCTTATTATTTCTCCCTGAGCCCAATGTTTTGAAAAATGTTGCCTATCAAAAAATTCCATTGATCAAGTAATAATAAATTATGCCTGTTATAATTGTGTAGAGCAGTGCTTTTGCCCTGCATAAATGGCAAGAGTTTGTACAGCCGGGCATTATGGCTAATGCCTGTAACCCCAGTATTTCGGGAGGCCAAGGCAGGAGGATCATTTGAGCCCAGGAGTTTGATTCGAGCCTGGGCAACATAGCAGAGATCTCACGTCTACTAAAAGTCAAAAAGGCCGGGTGTGGTAGCCCGTGTCTATAGACCCAGCTACTAGGAAGGCTGAGGCAGGAAGATCTCTGGAGCCCAGGAAGTTGAGGCTGCACTAAGCCGTGATCGCTCCACTGCACTCCAGCCTGGGCAAGAAAGGGAGACCTCATCTTTAAAAAGGCTGGGCGCTGTAGCTCACGCCTGTAATCCTAGCACTTCGGGAGGCTGAGGTGGGTGGATCACGAGGTCAGGAGTTCAAGACCAGCCTGGCCAATATGGTGAAATGCCGTCTCTACTAAAAATACAAAAATTAGCCAGGCATGGTGGCGCATGCCTATACTCCCAGCTATTCGGGAGGCTGAGGCAGAAGAATGGCTTGAACCCGGGAGGCGGAGGTTGCAGTGAGCCGAGATCATGCCACTGCACTTCAGCCTGGGTGACAGAGTGAGACTCCGTCTCAAAAATAAATAAATAAGGCCGGGCGCAGTGGCTCAAACCTGTAATCTCAGCACTTTGGGAGGCCGAGGCGGGCGGATCACAAGGTCAGGAGATCGAGATCATCCTGGCTAACACAGTGAAACCCCGTCTCTACTAAAAATACAAAAAAATTGGCCGGGCATGTTGGCGGGCTCCTGTAGTCCCAGCTACTCGGGAGGCTGAGGCAGGAGAATGGCGTGAACCCAGGAGGCGGAGCTTGCAGTGAGCCGAGATCGCGCCACTGCACTCCAGCCTGGGGGATAAAGACTCCGTCTCAAAATAAATAAATAAATAAATAAATAAATAGCCGGGCGCGGTGGCTTACGCCTGTAATCCCAGCACGTTGGGAGGCCAAGGCACATGGATCACAAGGTCAGGAGTTCAAGACCAGCCTGGCCAACATGGTGAAACCTCATCTCTACTAAAGATACAAAAAATTAGCCAGGCGTGGTGGCACGTGCCTGTAATCCCAGCTACTTGGGAGGCTGAGGCAGGAGAATCACTTGAACCCAGGAGGTGGAGGTAGCAGTGAGCCGAGATAACACCATTGAACTCCAGCCTGGGCAATTGGGCGAGACTCTGTCTTAAATAAATAAATAAATAAGAAAAAAAAGATTGTGCACAAATTCACTGAAAGCAAAGAGACTTTGCATTGGGATCTGCCTGTACAGCCTTGCCCAGAGCAAATGGCTGATTTGTGTTGGATGTCCTATAGACACCACTGTACCTACCCATTAGCCCTACCTTCTTTCCTTCCTAGAGCTCCGAATCTGGGGACCTTAGGGATTAAGAGATGTTATTCAGGATCAGGACCAGGACCAGCTTTCCCAGTCCCCTACTTTACCTGGGAGGAGAGCAGAAAAGGACAGAAGAAATCCAGGGGAACGTTGTAAAATATGGCAAACATCCTGAGGCACCAGTACCATTGTTTCTACTCTATAGGTCAACTGTGCCTCACGTTGGTGGCAAGACCAGGAGTCTAACCCAGCTGTGCTTACAGCCAAAGCTCTTGCTTTTGCCTTGATACCAGTGCTTCATGACCTTTGAAGCATTTAAAAATCCAATGCAGGCCGGGCGTGGTGGCTCACCCCTGTAATCCCAGCACTTTGGGAGGCCGAGGCGGGTGGATCGTCTGAGGTCGCAAGTTCGAGACCAGATTGACCAACATGGAGAAACCCCGTCTCTACTAAAAATACAGAATTAGCCGGGCATGGTGGCGCATGCCTGTAATCCCAGCTACTTGGGAGGCTGAGGCAGGAGAATCACTTGAAGCCAGAGGCAGAGGTTGCGGCGAGCCGAGATCGTGCCATTGCACTCCAGCCTGGGCAAGAAGAGTGAAACTCCGTCTCAAAAAAAAAAAAAAAAAAAAAAAAAAAATTAACTCAGTCATATGCTTAAATGCAATTATTTAAGTCACATACCTAAATGTCAGACCAAAAACTGTAAATCTTCTAGGAGAAAAATTGGTGATCTTGGGCTGGGTGCGGTGGCTCGTGCCTATAATCCCAGCACTTTGGGAGGCCAAGATGGGTGGATTACCTGAGGTCAGTAGTTTGAGACCAGCCTGGCCAACATGGTGAAACCCCATCTCTACTAAAAATATAAAAATTAATCAGGTGTGGTGGCACACGCCTGTATCCCCAGCTATTTGGGAGGCTGAGGCAGGAGAATTGCTTGAACCTGGGAGGCAGAGGTTGCAGTGAGCAGAGATTGTGCCACTGCACTCCAGCCTGGGTGATAGAGTGAGACTCCATCTCAAAAAAAAAAAAAAAAAAAAAAGATGGTGATTTTGGGTTAGCAAAGACATTCCAGATAGATATGATGCCAAAAGCACAATCAATAAAAAGCTGAATTGAGCTAGGTGTGGTGCCTCATGCCTGTATACCAAGCACTTTGGTAGGCTGAGGCAGAAGGGGAGGATTGCTTGAGGTGAGGAGTTCCACACCAGCCTGGGCAGCATAGTGGACCCCATTTCTATAAAAAAATACTGAAAAAAAATTTTAAAAAGATACTGTTAAGATAATGAGAGGAGGAGATACAGTGAGACCCTGTCTCTATAAAAACAAAAAAAGAAAGAAAAAGAAAGAAAGGAAGGAAGGAAGGAAGGAAGGAAGGAAGGAAGGAAGGAAGGAAAGATGGAAGGAAGGAAGGAAGGAAAAATAAGTCAAATTGATAAATCGAACTTCATCAAAATTTAAAATTTCTGCTCTTGAAAAGATATTGTTGGCCAGGCATGGTGGCTCATGCCTATAATCCCATCCCAACACTTTGAGAGGCCAAGGCAGTATGGTTGCTTGAAACCAGGAGTTCAAGACCAGCCTGTGCCACATGATAAAACCTCATCTCTACCAAAAATACAAAAAATTAGCTGGTGGAGTGCACCTGTAGTCCCAGCTACTTGGGAGGCTGAAGTGGGAGGATAGTTTGAGCACGGGAGGTGGAGGTTGCAGTGAGCCAAGATTGCACCACAGCACTCCAGCCTGGGTGACAGAGCCAGATCCTGTCTCAAAGAACAAACAAACAAAAAACTCAATAACAGGGAAACAAACAACCCCGCTCCAACCAAAATGAGCAAAAGATTTAAATAGATGCTTCAAAAAAGATATACAGATGGCAAATAAGCCCATGAAAAGATACTCAACATCATTAGTCATTAGGAAAACACAAATTAAAATAACAAGGAGATATCACTACATAACTACTAGAATGGCTTAAAATTAAAAAGACTGATCCTACTCAGTGTTGGCAAAACTTTGTAGGAACTAGAACTGTCATACAAGAGGTGAGAATATAAAATGTTACAATGACTTCAAAAAACATTTTGGCCATCTTAAAAAGTTAAACATACCTCAATCCTAGGTATTTATTCAACAAAAATAAAAGGAGGAAGCCAAGGTGGGCAGATCACCTGAGGTCAGGAGTTCGAGACCTGTCTGGCCAACATGGAGAAACCTTGTCTCTACTAAAAATACAAAAATTAGCTGGGCGTGGTGGTGGGTGCTTGTGATCCCAGCTACTTGGGGGGCTGAGGCAGGAGAATCGCTTGAACCCAGGAAGAGGAGGTTACAGTGAGCCAAGATCGTACCAGCCTGCACTGGACTGGACTGCACTGGACTGCACAAGTCACTGCACTCCAGCCTGAGTGACAATGAAACACTTCATCTCAAAAAACAAAAAAAGAAAAAGAAAAACATATGCCTATACGAAGATTTGTTCATAAATATTCAGAGCAGGTTTATTTTGTTCTTGTTGTTGTTATTGTAGTTTTGTTTGCTTGTTTGTTTTTGAGACAGGGTCTCACCGTTGATCAGGCTGGAATGAAGTGATGCGATCACAGCTTACTGCAGCTTCAACCTCCCTGGTGCAAGCCAGACTCAAGGGATCCTCTTGCCTCAGCCCACCAAGTAGCTGGGACTACAAGGTGCATAACACCACACCTGACTAACTTTTGCATTTTTTGTAGAGATGGGATTTCCCCATGTTACCCAGGCTGTTCTGGAGCTCTTGAGCTCAAGTTATCCATCCACCCCAGCCTCCCAAAGTGCTGGGACTACAGGTGTGAGCCACCAGACCCAGACCATAGCAGCTTTATGTGTAAGAGCCGAAAACTAGAATCAACTCTAATGTCCATCAACAGGTGAAGAGATAAACAAACTAATGTATCCATATGATAGAAGACTATTACTCAGCAATAAAGACAATGGACTATTAATCACACTACAACATAAATGAATCTCAAAATAAGTACCTGAATGAAAGAAGCTGACAAAAAATATATTGTATTATTTCATTTATATAAAATTCTAGAAAAGGCAAACTAATCTACAGTCTGCTGGGCACAGTGGCTCACGCCTGTAATCCCAACACTTTGGGAGGCCGAGGTGGGCAGATCACCTGAGATCAGGAGTTCGAGACCTGTCTGGCCAACA
The DNA here is from genome assembly GCF_006542625.1 of Nomascus leucogenys. Lineage (NCBI taxonomy): Eukaryota > Metazoa > Chordata > Mammalia > Primates > Hylobatidae > Nomascus > Nomascus leucogenys. The sequence continues at coordinate 2,484,611 of NW_022095769.1, forward strand.
TGGCAAAAACCCCTCTCTACGAAATATACAAAAATTAACCTGGTGTGGCCAGGCGCAGTGGCTCACGCCTGTAATCCCAGCACTTTGGGAGGCCGAGGCGGGCGGATCACGAGGTCAGGAGAGCGAGACGATCTTGGCTAACACGGCAAAACCCAGTCTCTAGTAAAAATACAAAAAATTAGCCGGGCGCGGTGGCAGATGCCTGTAATCCCAGCTACTCAGGAGGCTGAGGCAGGAGAATGGCATGAACCTGGGAGGCGAAGCTTGCAGTGAGCCGAGATAGCGCCACTGCACTGCAGCCTGAGCGAAAGAGCAAGACTCTGTCTCTAAAAAAAAAAAAAAAATTAGCCTGGTGTGGTGGCAGGCACCTATAATCCCAGCTACTCAGGAGGCTGAGGCAGGAGACTCACTTGAACCCAGGAGGTGGAGGTTGCAATGAGCTGAGATGGTGCCACTGCACTCCAGCCTAGGCAACAAAGGGAGACTTCTCAAAAAAAAAAGAAAATGCAAACAAATCTACAGTGACAGACAGAAGATCAGTGGTAAAGAGTGGGGAGAATAATAGAGCACAGCAAATGTAACAGGGCTTAAGGACACTTTTGGAGGTAGTAGATATGTTCACCATCTTTTTAAAAAACTTTTTTGTTTATTTTGGGACAGGGCCTGGCTTCATCGCTCAGGCTGAAGTGGAGTGGCACTAAGCACTACAGTCTCAACCTCCTGGGGTCAAGCAATCCTCCCACCTCAGCCTCCCAACTAGCTGAGACCACAGGTACCTGACACCATGTTCAGCTAATTATTCAAAGAATTGTTATTAGGCCGGGTGCGGTGGCTCATGCCTCTAATCCCAACATTTTGGGAGGCCAAGGCAGGTGGATCAACTGAGGTCAGGAGTTCGAGACCAGCCTGGCCAACATGGTGAAACCCCATCTCTACAAAAAATACAAAAATTAGCCAGGCGTGGTGTCAGGCGCCTGTAGTCCAAGCTACTTGGGAGGCTGAGGCACGAGAATTGCTTGATCCCGGGAGGAGGAGGATGCAGTGAGCTGAGATCACACCACTGTTCTCCACCCTGGGTGGCAGAGCAGAACTGAGTCTAAAAAAAAATTTGCTTTTAAATAATATTAATTAATATATTACTATATAAAATACATATTTTATGTGCAATACAGTTAATATAATATTGCATTTTGTATAACATCATTATATTGCATATTGCATACATGCATATAATGCATATATGCATCTATGCAATATAATGATGTTACATAAAATATAATATTAATTAATTAATTAAAAATTTTGGGAGGCAGAGGCAGGAGAATCATTTGAAGTCAGGAATTGGAGAGCAGCCTGGGCAACATAGGGAGACTCAGTCTCTACAAAAAAATTAAAAAGTTAACCAGGAGTGGGCCGGGCGCGGTGGCTCACGCTTGTAATCCCAGCACTTTGGGAGGCCGAGGCAGGCGGATCACGAGGTCAGGAGATCGAGACCACGGTGAAACCCTGTCTCTACCAAAAATACAAAAAATTAGCCGGGCGTGGTAGTGGGCGCCTGTAGTCCCAGCTACTCGGAGAGGCTGAGGCAGGAGAATGGCGTGAACCCGGGAGGCGGAGCTTGCAGTGAGCCGAGATTGCGCCACTGCACTCCAACCTAGGCAACAAAGCGAGACTCCGTCTCAAAAAAAAAAAAAAAAAAAAAAAAACACAAAGTTAACCAGGAGTGACAGCGAGTACCCGTGGGCCCAGCTACTTGGGAGGCTGAGGTGGGAGGATCACTTGAGTCCAGGAGTTTGAGGCTGCAGTGAGCTGTGATCATGGCACTGCACTCCAGCCTGGGTGACAGAGGGAGAGACCCTGTCTCAATAAATAAATAAATAAATATCCAAATACCATGGAGGGAATGGTGAGTTGGAAAATGACCATTTTCTTTCTTTCTTTTTTTTTTTTTTTTTCGAGACGGAGTTTCACTCTTGTTGCCCAGGCTGGAGTGCAATGACATCATCTCAGCTCACTGCATCCTTCATTTCACGGGTTCAAGTGATTCTCCTGCCTCAACCCCCGAGTAGCTGAGATTACAGGCATGCGCCACCATGCCTGGCTAATTTTGTGTTTTTAGTAGAGATGGGGTTTCTGCATGTTGGTCAGGATGGTCTCGAACTCCCCATCTCAGGTGATCCACCTGCCTCAGCCTCCCAAAGTGATGGGATTACAGGCGTGAGCCACCACACCTGGCCCAGAAAAAGACCATTTTCAAGCATTATAGTAAAATGGATTCAAGGAACAGTCATCAATGGCTGCTAAATCTTGTGAGGAGGTCTGATGAGGGACAGGTAAATGTCTCCTTGTAAATTGCTTATTCATTATAAGGTGAAAAATAATAACTATACAGTGGGGAAATCAAGCAAAGCCTTGACTGGGTGATCAAGATTATCATTACTCAGGGGCAGATAGACATCTTATTCCTCCAGGTATGATAGTCTGAAAAAAATACACTTTCATTTTTCTGGTATTCTGGCCCAAATGCCTAACTTGAATCTAATCAGAAGGAAACATTAGAAAGACCCAATTGAGAAACATTCTATAAAATAATGGATATGCACTCTTAAAAATTACAGTATCATGAAAGACATTCTCATTGCAGAAATGAGGAAATAAAAAGAAAGAAAGAAGAAGGAAGGAAGGGAGGGAGGGAGGGAGGGAGGGGGGGGAGCCAGGCGCAGTGGCTCATGCTGTAATCCCAGCACTTTGGGAGGCCGAGGCGAGTGGATCACCTAAAGTCAGGAGTTTGCCACCAGCCTGGCCAACATGGTGAAACCCCGTCTCTACTAAAAATACAAAAATAGCCGGGCGTGATGGCGGGCGCCTGTAATCCCAGCTACTTGAGAGGCTGAGGCAGGAGAATTGCTTGAACCCGGGAGGCATAGGTTGCAGTAAGCCAAGATTGCACCACTGCACTCCAGACTGGGCGACAAGAGCAAGACTCCATCTCAATCAATCAATCAATCAACCAATAAAATAAAACAAAATAAAGTGAAAGCAATTAAGAAAGTAAAAAAAATAAAAGAGGCCAGTCGCAGTCACTCATGCCTGTAATCCCAGCACTTTGGGAGGCCAAGGCTGGCGGATCACTGGAGACCAGGAGTTCCAGACCAGCCTGGCCAACATGGCGAAACCTGTCTCTACTAAAAGTACAAAAACTAGCTGGGCGTTGTGGCAGACGCCTCTAATCCCAGCTACTCAGGAGGGTGAGGCAGGAGAATCACTTGAGCCCAGGAGGCGGAGGTTGCAGTGAGCCAAGATTGCACCACTGCTCTCCAGCTTGGACAACAGTGATACTCCGTCTCTCTTTTTTTTTTTTTTTTTGAGACAGTCTTGCTCTGTCACCCAGGCTAGAGTTCAGTGGCACGATCTTGGCTCACTGCAACCTCCATCTCTGGGGTTCAAGTGATTCTCCTCCCTCAGCCTCCTCAGTAGCTGGGATTACAGGCATCTGCCACCGTGCCTGGCTAATTTTTTTTTTTTTTTTTTTGTATTTTTAGTGGAGACAGGGTTTCACCATCTTGGCCAGGCTGGTCTTGAACTCCTGACCTCGTGATCCACCCACCTTGGCCTCCCAAAATGCTGGGATTACAGGCGTGAGCCATCATGCCCAGCCGATACTCCCTCTCAAAAAATAAATAAATAAGGCCAGGCACAGTGGCTCATGCCTGTAATCCCAGCACTTTGGGAAGCAGAGGCAGGTGGATCATGAGGTCAGGAGCCTGAGACCAGCCTGGCCAACATGGTGAAACCCCATCCCTACTAAAAATACAAAAAAAAACTAGCCAGTGTGGTAGCACATGCCTGTAGTCCCAGATACTTGGGAGGCTGAGGCAGGAGAATCCCTTGAACCCAGGAGGCAGAGGTTGCAGTGAGCGGAGATCATGCCACTGCACTCTAGTCTGGGCGACAGAGCAAGACTCCGTCTCAAAAAAATAAATAAATTAATTAAAAATAAATAAATAAATAAAATAATGGCTACTCTATAGGCAGAGCAGCCCCGAGGGCTGATGGTTGGCTATTTTTATGGCTAGTTCTTGATAATAATGCTAAACAAGGAGTAGATTATTCATGAGTTTTCCAGGAAAGGGGGAGGTAAGTCCTGGAGTAAGGTCCCTCCCCTTTTTAGGAGACCACATAGATTAACATTTTTTTTTCTTTTTTTTTTTTTTTTTTGAGACGGAGTCTCGCTCTGTCGCCCAGGCTGGAGTGCAGTGGCACAGTCTCAGCTCACTGCAAGCTCCACCTCCCGGGTTCACACCATTCTCCTGCATCAGCCTCCCAAGTAGCTGGGACTACAGGCGCCCGCCACTATGCCCGGCTAATTTTTTGTGTTTTTAGTAGACACGGGGTTTCACTGTGTTAGCCAGGATGGTCTCGATCTCCTGACCTCGTGATCCGCCTGCCTCGGCCTCCCAAAGTGCTGGGATTACAGGCGTGAGCCACCGTGCCCGGCCTTTTTTTTTCTTTTTGAGACAGAGTCTTGCTCTGTCATCCAGGCTGGAGTATAGTGGCATGATCTTGGCTCACTGCAACCTCCACCTCTCGAGTTCAAGGGATTCTCCTGCCTCAGCCTCCCAAGTAGCTGGGATTACAGGCACATTCCACCGTGCCCAGTTAATTTTTGTATTTTGATAGAGATGGGGTTTCACCTTGTTGGCCAGGCTGGTCTAGAACTCCTGACCTCAAGTGATCCACCTGCCTCGGCCTCCCAAAGTGCTGGGATTACAGGCATGAGCCACCGCACCCGGTCCATATACGGTAACTTCCTGGTGTTGCCATGGCATTTGCAAACTGTCATGACACTAGTGGGAGTGACTTTTAGCATGCTAATGCCTTATAATTAGAGTATAATAAGCAGTGAGGAAGAGCAGAAGTCACTTTCATCTCCATTTTGGTTTTAGAGGGTTTTAGCTGGCTTCTTTAGTGCAGCCTATTTTATCAGCAACATCTTTATGACCTGTGTTTTGTGCTGACCTCCTGTCTCATCCTGTGACTTAAAATCCCTAACCATCTGGGAATGCAGCCCAGTACGTCTCAGCCTTATTTTACCCAGCTCCGTTTCAAGATGGAGTCCTTCTTGTTCCAACGCTTCTGACATATTTCTCCCCTACCTTTTACAAGAGAACGCTTAATTTTTTTTTCTTTGAGACAGAGTTTCACTCTTGTCAGCCAGCTGGAGTGCAATGGCACAATCTCAGGTCACTGCAACCTCCACCTCCCAGGTTCAAGTGATTCTCCTGCTTCAGCCTCTTGAGCAGCTGGGATTAAAGGCATGCACCACCACACTCAGCTAATTTTTTGTATTTTTAGTACAGATGGGGTTTCACCATGTTGGCCAGGCTGGTCTCGAACTCCTGACCTCAAGTGATCTGCTCATCTTGGTCTCCCAAAATGCTGGCATTACAGGTGTGAGCCACTGCACCCGGCTACATCAGGGATTTTTTTTTTTTTTTGAGACAGAGTCTTGCTCTGTTGCCCAGGCTGGACTGCAGTGGCATGATTTCAGCTCACTGCAGTCTCTGCCTTCTGGGTTCAAGCGATTCTCCTGCCTCAGCTTCCCAAGTAGCTGGGATTACAGGCACATGCCACTACACCTGGCTAATTTTGTTATTTTAGTAGAAATGAGGTTTCACCATATTGGCCAGGCTGGTCTTGAACTCCTGACCTCAAGTGATCCACCTACCTCAACCTCCCAAAGTGCTAGGATTACAAATGTAAGCCACCACACCTGGCCGGCTTCAGGATTTTTTAAAGCTCCCTGAATGATTCTTTTTTTTTTTTTTTTTTTTTGAGACGGAGTCTTGCTCTGTCACCCAGGCTGGAGTGCAGTGGCGCAATCTCAGCTCTCTGCAAGCTCTGCTTCCCGGGTTCACCCCATTCTCCTGCCTCAGCCTCCTGAGTAGCTGGGACTACAGGCACCCGCCACCATGCCTGGCTAATTTTTTGTATTTTTAGTAGAGACGGGGTTTCACAGTGTTAGCCAGGATGGTCTCGATCTTCTGACCTCATCATCCATCCGCCTTGGCCTCCCAAAGTGCTGGGATTACAGGCGTGAGCCACCGCACCTGGCCTAAAGCTCCCTGGATGATTCTAACATGCAGCCACTGTTGAGAACCATTGTTTTAGTGGGCTGTCTCTATGGCCAAGCCAGACTGGGGACAAAGATCAAATCCAGACTGTCAGACCCCATTCCAAAGCCAAGATAGCTTGGTTCACAGGCCTAGATAAACAGGGGTTACCTTCATCACATCCTATAGCCTCAGGTGATCCACCCACCTTGGCCTTCCAAAGTACTGGGATGACAGGCATGAGCCACCATGCCCGGCCAGAACCCTTAATTCTAAGGGTTGTAGAGGGACAAAGATCCATCTTCTGTAACTTCTTTAGGCTGAATAGGGGTGATGATATTCCTGCCTAACTTTTAGGGCCTCTTGTATTCCGAGTAGAGAGGAGCTCAGTCAGAAAGCATCGGTATGTCAGGGGCCATTCATAACACTTGAGTTCTGACAAAATGTGATATCTGGAAGATTAATAAGTATCCAATTTAAGAAAACATTCAGTAAGCTTATCTTGCATTCTTACACAAAGAATACAACAGCAATATATTCCACAATAGTAAAGCAAAATAAGCAAAATTATCCCAAGTAAACTAAATGAGACGGCTTTCTATGAACTGGGCAACTATTGAGCCAACCTAATATGAGATTGCTGGCTGATTCCGATATGTGCCCAGAATTAGAATGTTGATCCAGATTTTTATATTATCCATCACTGCAACCTCCACCTCCCAGGTTCAAGCAATTCTCCTGCCTCAGCCTCCTGAGTAGCTGGGATTACAGGCATGTACCACCATGTCCAGCTAATTTTTGTATTTTTAGTAGAGACAGGGTTTCACCATGTTGGCCAGCCTGATCTTGAACCCCTGGACTCAAGTGATCCACCTGCCTCAGCCTCCCAAAGTGCTGGGATTACAGGCGTGAGCCACCACACCTGGTCCATTAGTCAAGTTTTATTCCTTAAAGGAAAACATGCCATTCCAGTCAATACCTTGGTAAAATAACCAGTTTCTCCAATTGTGTCCTGTTGCAAAAGAAAACATTTTTATAGCACTTATGCAAATAACTATATTGCCATAAGTTAAGAATATGCTCAAGTAGCGAGGCGCGGTGGCTCACGCCTGTAATCCCAGCACTTTGGGAGGCCAAGGCGGGCAGATCACGAGGTCAGAAGATCGAGACAATCCTGGCTAACGCGGTGAAACCCTGTCTCTACTAAAAATACAAAAAAATTAGCCGGGCGTGGTGGCGGGCGCCTGTAGTCCCAGCTACTCCGGAGGCTGAGGAAGGAGAATGGCATGAACCCAGGAGGCGCTGCTTGCAGTGAGCAGAGATCACGCCACTGCACTCCAGCATGGGCGACAGAGCAAGACTCCATCTCAAAAAAAAAAAGAATATGCTCAAGTAGTTTCCAAATTCTGGAGAAATCAGGTAGAGACAAACAAATGTGCTCCAAATTTTGTTTACAGAAATATAGTTTACTTAATTGTTGAAAGCTGTAAATAGCTCAAGAGAAAAGTTTTTGTGGCTCCAAAGTCAGCCAATTGGTGCTGCAGTCTATTTCCTGTGGGTTGGGGGTCTCCTCAGTATCTTACCTTCATAGTCACCAGGAAGATGTTACTGGAAAGGGGTCCCTGATCTAGACCCCAAGAGAGGGTTCTTGGATTTGCGAAAGAAAGAATTTGAGGCAAATCCACGGAGTAAAGTGAAAGCAAGTTTATTAAGAAAGTGAACAAATAAAAGAAGGGCTACTCCATAGGTAGAAAAGTCTTTTTTTTTTCCCTCAGCCCCCAAGTAGCTGGAACTACAGGTGTGTGCCACCGTGCCCAGCTAAATTTTTTTGTATTTTTTTTAGAGATGGGTTTTGCTATGCTGCCCAGGCTCCTCTGTAACTCCTGAGCTCAAGCAATCCACCTGCCTCACCCTCTGCAAGTGCCGGGATTACAGGCATAAGCAACAACACCTGGCCGTGGTTTTAGTTTTCTTCTCCTTTTTTTTTTTTTTTTGAAATGGAGTCTTGCTCTGTCGCCTGAGCTGGAGTGCAGTGGCAGGATCTCAGCTCACTGCAAGCTCCGCCTCCTGGGTTCACGCCATTCTCCTGCCTCAGCCTCCTGAGTAGCTGGGACTACAGGTGCCCACCACCTCGCCCAGCTAATTTTTTGTATTTTTAGTAGAGATGGGGTTTCACTGTGTTAGCCAGGATGGTCTCGATCTCCTGACCTGGTGATCCACCCACCTCGGCCTCCCAAAGTGCTGGGATTATCTTTTCTTTTTCTTTCTTTCTTTCTTTTCTTTTTTTTTTTTTTTTTTAGACAGAGTTTTGCTCTTATTGCCCAGGCTGGAGAGTTAAGCGATTCTCCAGCCTCAGCCTCCCAAGTAGCTGGAATTACAGGCACCCGCCACCACGCCCAGCTAATTTTTGTATTTTTAGTAGAGATGGGGTTTCACCATGTTGGCCAGGTTGGTCTCGAATTCCTGACCTCAGGTGATCCACCTGCCTCGGCCTCCAAAAGTGCTGGGATTATGGGCGTGAGCCAGTGCACCTGGCCTCAGCCTGGCTTGCTCCTTCCTTCCTTTCTTTCTTTCTTTCTTTCTTTCTTTCTTTCTTTCTTTCTTTCTTTCTTTTTCTTTCTTCTTTCTTTTCTTTTTCTTTCTTTTTCTTTCTTTTTTTTTTTTGAGACAGAGTCTCTCTCTGTCGCCAGGCTGGAGTGCAACTGCATGATCTCAGCTCACTGAAACCTCCGCCTCCCGGGTTCAAGCGATTATCCTGCCTCAGCCTCCCGAGTAGCTGGGACTACAGGCGCATGCCAACACACTCAACTAATTTTTTTGTATTTTTAGTAGAGACGGGGTTTCACCATGTTGGCCAGGATGGTCTCGAATCTCCTGACCACGTGATCCACCTGCCTTGGCCTCCCAAAGTGCCGGGATTACAGGTGTGAGCCACCGCACCAGGCCCAGCCTGGCTTTCTTAATTCACTGTATTTAATTTTCTCCGTAGCCCAAGCACAGTGGCTCACACCTCTAGTCTCAGCACTTTGGGAAGCCAAGGCAGGAGGATTACTTGAGCCCAGGAGTTCAAAACCAGCCTGGGGCAACATAGCAAGACCTGTACTTAAAAAATAAAATGACCAGGCATGGTGGCTCACGCCTGTAATTCCAGCACTTTGGGAGTCTGAGGTGGGTACAAGGTCAAGAGATGGAGATCATCCTGAACAACATGCTGAAACCCTGTCTCTACTAAAAATACAAAAATTACCTGGGCATGGTGGCACTCACCTGTAGTCCAGCTGCTCAGGAGGCTGAGGCAGGAGAATCTCTTGAACCCAGGAGCGGAGGTTGTGGTGAGCCAAGATAGCACCACTGCACTCCAGCCTGGTGACAGAGGGAGACTCTGTCTCAAAAAAGTAATAATAACAAAATAAAATAAAATTAGCCAGGCATGGTGGTGCATGCCTGTAATACCAACTACTCAGGAGTTGGAGGAGGTCAGACTACAGTGAGCTGTGATTTTTTATTTATTTTTTATTTTCTGAGATGGAGTTTTGCTATTGTCCCCCAGGCTGGAGGGCAATGGCAAAATCTAGGCTCGCCGCAACCTCCACCTCCTGGATTCAGCCGATTCTCCTGTCTCAGCCTCCTGAGTAGCTGGAATTACAGGTGTGTGCCACCACACCCGGCTAATTTTTGTAATTTTAGTAGAAATGGGGTTTCACCATGTTGGCTAGGCTGGTCTCAAACTCCTGACCTCAAGTGTTCCTCCCACCTTGGCCTCCCAAAGTGCTAGAATTACAGGCGTGAGACACCGTGCCCGGCCAGTGAGCTGTGATTGTACCACTGCACTCCAGCTTGGGTGACAGAGTGAGAAGACCCTAAATCAAAAATAAAAATCAATAATTTTAAAAATAATGATGATTTTCAGCATAGAGTGATGCAGGGGAGATCATTGCAGAGAATACTGCCAGCCAACACTAGCAGGATACCTTCAAGTTAACAGTAAGCTAGGCTGGGAAGGTTTTGTTCTTATGTCCAGTTTAGAAATGGGCAAGTGAGTTAAGCCTCAGAGTGGTTAAGAGCTTTGCCCAAAGCCAAACATAACCTTGGTGGTGGGGACAGGTGGAACTGGGGCTTGAACTCCAGTCTAATCCTCTCTCTGCCCCACCAAGCTGCTCCTTAATCTAATTAAGGAGGTATCTGTTTTCTGAAGTTGCAGAAGCCCCACCCACACACTCTCCCATTGCAGGACTCGGATACCAGGGGCAGGAGGGGGCGCAAGGGTGGGGGAGGTTCCACTGGGGACTCTGGAAACTGCTCCATCCTTCATGCCCCCACACAAGGAAAAGGAAGAGAAAACCCTCCCTTCTCATCACTGTCTTCCTTTCTCTGGGATGTGCCCCTAGCAGAAAAATAGAGGAGCTCAGGAATTCTGCTCTTTCAGGGAGGCCCAGCCCTTTTCTTTTTCTTTTTCTTTTTTTTTTTTTTTTGAGACGGAGTCTCACTCTGTCGCCCAGGCTGGAGTGCAGTGGCGCAATCTCGGCTCACCACAACCTCCACCTCCCAGGTTCAAGCAATTCTCCTGCCTCAGCCTCCCAAGTAGCTGGGACTACAGGCGTGCACCACCATGCCCAGCTAATTTTTTGAATTTTTACTAGAGACAGGGTTTCACTATGTTGGCCAGGCTGGTCTCAAACTCCTGACCTCGTGATCAGGCCTCCTCAACCTCCCAAAGTGCTGGGATTACAGGCGTGAGACATCCTGCCTGGCCCCCTTTGGTCTTTTATCCCAAATACACAATCAATTTTTTCCCTCCAGCAGGACTCCTTGGAAGTGAGGACCTTGTAGCCATCTTCTCCCATTCCAACTCTTCACTGCAGCCCTCCTCCCACGGATTAGGCAGCATCTACTGAGTTTGAGCTCTTTTCCCGACAAACAAAAGCCTTTGAAAACAGCAAGAGGGATTGGGGTTAGAATTGAGAGAGGACTTCCAAACTGCTTCAAACTGCTTGTAGCAGATGGCCAGAAAAGGCTATAGATAGCATATTCTTTTTTTTTTTTTTTTTTTTTTTTTTTTGAGATGTACTCTCACTCTGTCGTCCAGGCTGGAGGGCAGTGGCGCGATCTCGGCTCACTGCAACCTCCTCTGTCCCCTGGGTTCAAGTGATTCTCCTGTCTCAGCCTCCCAAGCAGCTGGGATTACAGGCGCCTGCCACCACACCTAGCTAATTTTTGTATTTTTAGTGGAGACAGGATTTCACCATGTTGGCTGGGCTGGTCTCAAATTCATGACCTCAAGTGATCCGTTCACCCAGGCCTCCCAAAGTGCTGGGATTACAGGCGGGAACCACTGTGCCCGGCCATGTATTCTTCTTGAAGACCCCTCTGGAAAGTATCTATCATGACCTAAGGGAAATGCTGTCGGCAAAAATGTTTGGGAGCATGACTGTGTGTGTGATGTGACTGTGGGGAAAAGCTGGAGATAGTCCCTCTAAGCATCAGGATAGACCAGAGGACTTGGCAAAGTTGTTGGGCATCAAGTCACCTCTTGTTTCCTCCTCTGCCTAAGAAGAAATCTGTTGACTGGTGTGAGAGGAGCCGGAGAGGGAATGCGGCTTTCTCAGTCAGCTGTGAGTTTGAAGACTAAGTGAACTTCAAAAGCAGGGTCCACGGCGGGGAGGCAGCAGCCAGCCCTGTGAGTCACCCTGACCTGGCTGCAGAGCTGGGCCAGAATGTCTGCGCCAGCGAGGGGGATGGGGATGGTGGTGGGGGTGGCGGTGAGTCACCAGTGGGGACTGGAAGAGCAAGCAAACCCCAGATGCTCTTCTGCTGTTACAGTTCTCATTCCTGAGGGCCCCGTCAGAACCCAGGAAAGGCTGGGAAATGGGACCCGGGGTTCTCTTGCGATGGTACTGCCCATCAACCATTCTCTGAATCTCACTCCGCTGATTACCTAACTCCTGTAACACCTCAGAAACCCCCCAACCCAACCCAACACACTCTTTCTTTTTTTTGGCAGGGGACGGAGTCTCGCTCTGTTGCCCAGGATGGAGTGCAGTGGAGTGATCTCAGCTCACTGCAACTTCTGCCTCCTGGGTTCAAGTGATTCTTCTGCCTCATCCTCCCAAGTAGTGGGGACTATCGGCACATATTGGCCAGGCTGGTCTCAAACTCCTGACCTCGTGATCTGCCCTCCTCGGCCTCCCAAAGTGCTGGGATTACAGGCGTGAGCCACTGCACCCGGCCCCCACACACTCTTTCTACCTGTGTGGGTGTTGGGCTAGTTGGGGTGTCCTCCTGACCCCCATCTTCTGTGTCCTCTCTGACCCCTCACATGCTAGCAATTCTCCATAGTGAAATGGGAAGAGGGAGGCTCTGCTAATTCCAGAGCCTCCTCCTCCCCACCCCCAACCCCAAACCTGCACAGAACTCTGCACACAAGGGCGCTTCTCCTTATGGTGTGGACAGGCTGGCTTAACTGCCAGTTGGATTTATTGAATGATTTTGATCAAGTCCAGCAGGCTCTTCCAATCCTCAGAAACTTCCCGGGGTCATCTTTTCAATTTCCTGCCTCCCAGTATGCCTTTTGGGGGAGCTGTGGGAACCCCTAGGAGTTTGGCTTCATCTCTGATCTGTCCTGACCCTCCTCACATGTTCTGTTGCTTCTGGGGAGTGTGGAACTTGCAGACTTGAGCAGGGTCTCTGGGCTTGGGGGCCCTCCCCACATTCCCTGTTCCTGCCTGCCCTGCTCTTCCCTGCCTACAGGGTCCAGGCCACATTCTCTCTTGTCTGTTCACTGCAGGGCATGAGGGCCAAAGATCAAAGAGAAATGGGGATGAGGCTGCAGAGAAGGGGGTGGAGTGGTGACTTAAAGTACACTTGCTTGGCCAGTCCCAGTGGCTCACGCCTGTAATCCCAGCACTTTGTGAGGCCAAAGCAGGCAGATCACTTGAAGTCAGGAGCTCAAGACCAGCCTGACCAACATGATGAAACCCCATCTCTACTAAAAATACAAAAATTAGTTGGGCATGGTGGTTCTCGCCTGTAATCTCAGCTACTCAGGAGGCTGAGGCAGAATTGTTTGAACTGGGAGGTGGAGGTTGCAGTGAGCTGAGATCGTGTCACTGCCCTCCAGCCTGAGAGACAGAGTGAGACTCTGTCTCTAAATTAATAAATAAAATAAAGTACATTGGCCTTCAGAGCAGCCCACCCCCAAATCCACAGAGTACAAGGCAGGGGCTCATGGCTGCTAGAGCCCATCACAGAGCCTTCCTTGACTCCAATTTGGCCCCAGACTCAGGGTTCCCAGGGAGTGTTCACTTTTCTTGGATACCATTGCCTCCAGGCAGGAGGCAGGTTTGAACACAAGCCCTTCTGAGCTCATTAACTGTGTTGCTCAGCAGAAAACAAGATCACAAGCAGCCCTCACATCTCCCTTGGAGGTCAAATCTGAATCGATGTCTAATCTCTGCCCATTGGCAGCTGGGAGATGGAATTTGGAGAGCTTGCTAAGGGAGGAGTTTTTCTAGATGGTGGAGAATGGGTGGGTATGCAGAGGAGGTTTCCAGGAGGCAGAGGTAAGTGACTCTCCTAGTCCAGGTACCTCTCATCCCACACACACACTTAATTTCATGCTGGATCTGCTCCTAGGTTAGGGTGTTCACCTGGAAAGGAAGGTGGCCTTTATTAGGACCTGGAGCTAATAGGCAGAGCATGAGCTTGGCTGTTTATGGTCCCAAGTACCCATGGTGGCGGCAAAGGAGGAGCCTGGAAAGAAGGCCTTGGAGGTCTGCCAAAAATGCAATCTGTGCCCTGCCCCTTCTAGACTGAGAGCCCCTGTGGACAGAGCCACGTACTAAGTACTTGGAGAAAGGCAAAGGGAGTATCCCAAGGAGTCTCCATTCTGAGGGGGAGACACAGCCCTTAGCCTCAGAAAGCCTCAGTGTGCTGGGGGGACATCGCCTCCAGCTCTCCTCCTCCTCTCAGAGAGCTCCCAGGCAGATCAGGGACAGAAAGCCCCTGCCTTGGAGTGGCTCCTGTATAATAGAGAGGCACAACATAACTCCAAGGTCTTCGCTCTGATAGAAGAGACAGGATGACATACTTCTCTTGTACAGGACAGTAGGACATATGAGGAGAGGGGCTCCTAAATCTCTTTAGATAAAGTTGTAACTACCCCACCCTCCTGTGAGCCCCCTAGGTACAAACATGTCTCTTTCTCCCACTTTATCCTGCCCCTGAGCAGGAAGACAGCTTGAATGTATGTTCTCAGTTTATCCAGCTGTCCCTAGGAAACCCCCATCCTTCATGTTCCCTCAACATTCTTGAGCCCTTGGGACACCTCTCTAGATAATGTGATGGGGGCATTGCCACATCACCAAAGCCATCGGCCACTGTCCAGAGCTGGGAGTCAGATGACTGTGGACCTACTCTCTCCTACCCAGAAGTAGCCTGTTGCCTTGTGGGAGTGTCCCCCTGCCAGTTAGTGCCACCCTACCCCAAGTCTGTCCTCACTACAAGTACCCTTTTTTTTTTTTTTTTTTTTGAGACAGAGTCTTGCTTTGTCACCCAGGCTGGAGTGCAGTGGCACGATCTTGGCTCACTACAACCTCTGCCTCCAGGTCCAGGTTCAAGCGATTCTCCTGCCTCAGCCTCCCGAGTAGCTGGGACTACAGGCACGTGCCACCATGCCTGGCTAATTTTTGTTTGTTTGTTTTTGTTTGTTTGTTTTGAGATGGAGTCTCGCTCTGCCGCCCAGGCTGGAAGGCAGTGGCACCATCTCGGCTCACTGCAACCTCCGCCTCCCGGGTTCACGCCATTCTCCTGCCTCAGCCTCCCGAGTAGCTGGGACTACAGGCGCCCACCAACATGCCTGGCTAATTTTTCGTGTTTTTAGTACAGACGGGGTTTCACTGTATTAGCCAGGATGGTCTCGATCTCCTGACCTCGTGATCCACCTGCCTCGCCCTCCCAAAGTGCTGGGATTACAGGCGTGAGTCACTGCGCCCGGCCCCCTTTCTTTTTTCTTTTCTTTTTCTTTTTTTTTTTTTTGAGAGAGTCTCTCTTTGTTGCCCATGCTGGAGTGAACTCGATCTTGGCTCACTGCAACTTCTGCCTCCCAGGTTCAAGTGATTCTCTTGCCTCAGCCTCTCGAGTAGCTGAGATTACATCCGTGCACGACCATGCCCAGCTAATTTTTGTATTTTTAGTAGAGACGGGGTTTCACCATGTTGGCCAGGCTGGTCTTGAACCCCTGACCTCAGGTGATCCGCCCATCTCGTCCTCCCAAGGGCTGGGATTACAGGCGTGATTCATTGCGCCTGGCCTACAAGCACCCCTGCTAACTGAGGGCAACTGTAAAGGAAGTAGGGCATAGAAGAATAGTAGTGGGCCCTGTGCCCAGAAGGGAGGAGGAGGAAGAAAAAAGGGGGTACTTAGGGTACCCTACCCACAGGCAGGCCCCAGACAGCAGCTGGAGATAGCCAAATGTTAATCACCAATTAGCACAGTTCAGGTGGAAAGGGCAACTCTATTATGTGTAAAATGGACTTAATGTGGCAGGAGCTGTGGGCTTAATTTCTTGAGATAAGATGCTTTTAGGCTAATCAGCAGGTCTATGCCTAATATAAAGGAGCTGGGGCATGATTTCTTCAGCAGGCTCAGAAGGTCCAGAAGGCAGGGGAAGGAGACCCCTATCTGTCCTTCTTCTGGAAGAGCTGGAAAGGAAGTCTGGTAAGAGAAGTGGAGACAGGGATGGATGAGATGACCCGAGAGCAGGTGGATCTTGGCAACCCTGAGATGCTCAGCAGCCCTGGCATCTTAGTTTTCTCTTCCTCTGTATGAGACGTGAGAAGATAATCAGGTGCGGTTCCTCATGCCTGTAATCCCAATACTTTGGGAGTGGAGGTAGGAGGATCATTTGAGCACAGGAGTTCAAGACCAGCCTGGGCAATGGAGGGAAACTCGATCTCTACACATAATTTAAAAAATTAGCTGGGCATGGTGGTACATGCCTGCTGTCCTAGGTACTCGGGAGGGTGAAGTGAAAGGTTTGCCTGAGCCCAGGAGGTCGAGGCTGCAGTGAGCCACGATTGTGTCATTGCACTCCAACCCCGGGTGACACAGCGAAACCCTGTCTCAAAAAAAGAGAAAGAGAAATGAGAAGGTAGCGCTGATGTTTCCTTTATTTATTTATTTATTTTTTTTTTTTGAGACGGAGTCTCGCTCTTTCACCCAGGCTGGAGTGCAGTGGCGCGATCTCGGCTCACTGCAGGCTCCGCCCCCTGGGGTTCACGCCATTCTCCTGCCTCAGCCTCCTGCGCAGCTGGGACCACAGGCGCCCGCCACCTCACCCGGCTAATTTTTTGTATTTTTTTAGTAGAGACGGGGTTTCACCGTGTTAGCCAGGATGGTCTCGATCTCCTGACCTCATGATCTGCCCGCCTCGGCCTCCCAAAGTGCTGGGATTACAGGCATGAGCCACCGCGCCCGGCCTTTATTTATTTATTTAGAGATGGAGTCTCGCTCTGTCACCCAGGATGGAGTGCACTGGCACGATCTCGGCTCACTGCAACCTCTTCCTCCCAGGCTCAAGCGATTCTTGTGCCTCAGCCTCCTGAATAGCTGGGATCACAGGCGCGCACCACCACACCTGGCTAATCTTTGTCTTTTATGTAGAGACAGGATTTCACCATGTTGGCCAGGCTGGTCTCAAACTCCTGACCTCAAGTGATCCACCCACCTGGGCCTCCAAAAGTGCTGGGATTACAGGCATGAGCCACTGCACCTAGCCTGGCCCATCTTTTGGTCAGGTTCCATGTCCCTTCTAGTCACTAACTCCAGTGCACAGCACCCCTCACCTTCCCCCACGGTGTTGCCCCAGGCTCTTAGAAAAGGTCCAAACTGGGCAGGCGCGATGGCTCACGCCTGTAATCCCAGCACTTTGGGAGGCCCAGGCGGGCGGATCACAAGGTCAGGAGTTTGAGACCAGCCTGGCCAATATGGTGAAACTGTGTGTCTACTAAAAATACAAAAATTAGCCGGGCGTGGTGGCACATGCCTGTAGTCCAGGCTACTCCAGAGGCTGAGGCAGAAGAATGGCTTGAACCCAGGAGGTGGAGGTTGCAGTGAGCCAAGATTGCGCCACTGCACTCCCGCCTGGACAACAGAGCGAGACTCCATCTCAAAAAAAAAAAAAAAAGGGTGGGGGGAAGAAAAGGTCCAAATCTCAGGGCTTCGCCCCTCTCCAGCTTTCAGAGCCCCTACTGGTTGCTCTCTCAGCATGTCCTGGCTTTTTTCTGTCTTAGCTCAGGAAATAACCTTGGAAGATGGTGGCCATGAAGACCTTTGCTCTGCTACTGCTGTCCCTGTTCCTGGCAGTGGGACTAGGAGAGAAGAAAGAGGGTCACTCCAGGTAGGAGTGGTGACAGGAAAGGGATGGGGCAGAGGAGGGGCTAGGGGATGACAGGTTCTGGATTTGTTTCTAGGGGGAGATGAGAAAGGGAAGCAATCCAGGCTAAGAGGTAGGAAGCTCCAGGGAAATACCTGCCGGCAGCGTGAGTGCAAAGTGAGCACTGAGCCAGAGAGGATTTATTGTGTGCTGCTGTTACAGTGGGAGAGACTATGGTTAGATCTCTGGAGGGACTTCCTGGTAGCTAATTGTCCGAAGATGACAGAATCTCCCTTCCCAATAAATGCTTTATTCATTTATGCATGTTTGCTTCTCTCTTTTCTTTTTTCTTTTTTTGAGGCAGGATCTTGCTCTGTCGCCCAGGCTGGAGTGCAGTGGCGTGATCGCAGCTCACCACAGCCTCTGCCTGCCAGGCTCAAGCATCCTCCCACCTCAGCCTCCCGAGCAGCTAGGACCACAGGCACACACCACCATGCTCAGCTAATTTTTTTTTTTTTTTTTTTGAGACGGAATCTCGCTCTGTCACCCACGCTGGAGTGCAGTGGCGCGATCTCGGCTCACTGCAAGCTCCACCTCCCGGGTTCACGCCATTCTCCTGCCTCAGCCTCTCTGAGTAGCTGGGACTACAGGCGCCCGCCACCACGCCAGGCTAATTTTTTGTATTTTTTTTTTTTTTTTTTTTTTTTTTTTTTGAGACGGAGTCTCGCTCTGTCGCCCAGGCTGGAGTGCAGTGGCGCGATCTCGGCTCACTGCAAGCTCCGCCTCCCGGGTTCACACCATTCTCCTGCCTCAGCCTCTCCAAGTAGCTGGGACTACAGGCGCCCGCCACCACGCCCGGCTAATTTTTTGTATTTTTAGTAGAGACAGGGTTTCACCGTGGTCTCGATCTCCTGACCTCGTGATCCGCCCGCCTCGGCCTCCCAAAGTGCTGGGATTACAAGCGTGAGCCACCGCGCCCGGCATTTTTTGTATTTTTAGTAGAGACAGGGTTTCACCATGGTCTCGATCTCCTGACCTCGTGATCCACCCGCCTCGGCCTCCTAAAGTGCTGGGATTACAAGCGTGAGCCACCGTGCCCGGCCGCTCGGCTAATTTTTGAATTTTTTGTAGAGGTGAGGTTTCACCATGTTACCCAGGCTTATGAATGCATTCTTTTTTTTTCTTTTCTTTTCTTTTTCTTTTTTTTTTTTGGGATGGAGTCTCGCTCTGTCACCCAGGCCAGAGTGTGGTGGCACAATCTCAGCTCACTGCAACCTCTGCCTCCTGGGTTCAAGCAATTTTCCCTGCCTCAGCTTACCGAGTAGCTGGGATTACAG
This sequence comes from Nomascus leucogenys, assembly GCF_006542625.1. NCBI lineage: Eukaryota > Metazoa > Chordata > Mammalia > Primates > Hylobatidae > Nomascus > Nomascus leucogenys. The sequence continues at coordinate 2,503,432 of NW_022095769.1, forward strand.
GTGCCCACCACCACGCCCAGCTACTTTTTGTATTTTTAGTAGAGATGGGGTTTCACTATGTGGCCAGGCTGGTCTCGAACTCCTGACCTTAGATGATCCATCCGCCTCGGCCTCCCAAAGTGCTGGGATTGAAGGCGTGTAATCCCTGTGCCTGGCCCTTTTTTGTTGTTGTTGAGTTGGAGTCTCACTCTGTCGCCCAGGCTGGAGTGCAGTGGGGCAGTCTTGGCTCACTGCAACCTCTGCCTCTCGGGTTCAAGCAATTCTCCTGCCTCAGCCTGGGATTACAGGTGCCTACCACCACGCCCAGCTAATTTTTTTGTATTTTTAGTAGAGACGGGGTTTTGCCATGTTGGCCAGGCTGGTCTTGAACTCCTGTCCTCAAATGATCCACCTGCCTTGGCTTCCCAAAGTGCTGGGATTACAGGTGTGAGCCATCATGCCCGGCCATTATGCATGCTTTCAATCAAATTTTAGAGAGGGCTTCCTCTGTACCAGGCATAAGGGATGTATGTGAACATAGGTCCACAAATGCCTCCTGCCTTCATGAAGCACACAGACCCAAGTGGGAAATAGACCAAGAACCATATAGGCATGTTGCAAATCATCATGAGTACTGTATGGAAAAGCAGAGAATATGACCAGCGAATACAGCAGGGGGCTCTGACTGTGTTTTCAGGACCAAGAAATAACTTGTTTGAGTAGAGTTAGGGCATTCTCAGGTGCAAGGACAAACCATATGCCCAGGTAAATTTGGCATATGTAATTTGTAAATTTGAGGCACAGATGTCAGAACACGTACAAGGTAACAGTATCATGTAGATGTTTCTTTCTTTCTTTTTTTTTTTTGCAATAGAGTCTCGCTCTGTCGCCCAGGCTAGAGGGCACTGGCGCGATCTCCGCTCACTGCAACCTCCGCCTCCCGGTTTCAAGCAATTCTCTGCCTTAGCCTTCCAAGCAGCTGGGATTACAGGCACCTGCCACCACGCCCAGCTAACTTTTGTATTTTTAGTAGAGAAGGGGTTTTACCATCTTGGCCATGCTGGTCTTGAACTCCTGACCTCGTGATCCAACTGCTTGGGCCTCCCAAAGTGCTAGGATTACAGGCGTGAGCCACTGCGCCTGGCCTGTATCATGTAGATGTTAAGAACATAGATCGGAGCCCAGATGGCCTGGGGTAAATCCTGGATCTGTTACCTACACAGAGTGGCAGACAGTAAGATAATAATAAGGTAATCTCTGCACCTTGGTTTCTCCATTCACAAAATGGGGATATAAATAGAACCTACCTCATAGGATGTTGTGAGGATGAAATTATTTTATGGATTCAGGGGCTTATAGAGTGCTTCTCAGAGTTTTTGTATGAGTTGACTATTGTTATGGAATGTGAATGAAGGAATTGAATTAGGAAGGGCCAGGGCAGGAGGAGTAAAGGAGGGAATTGTGTGACTCAGTCCTTTCAGATGAGGGGGACCCTGATCCCTCCCTTTTTTTTTTTTGAGATGGAGTCTCGCTTTGTCACCTAGGCTGGAGTGCAGTGGCGCGATCTCTGCTCACTGCAAGCAGCGCCTCCTGGGTTCACGCCATTCTCCTGCCTCAGCTTCCCAAGCAGCTGGGACTACAGGCTCCCGCCACCACGCCCGGCTAATTTTTTTGTATTTTTAGTAGAGACGGGGTTTCACTGTGTTAGCCAGGATGGTCTTGATCTCCTGACCTTGTGATCCACCCGCCTTGGCCTCCCAAAGTGCTAGGATTACAGGCGTGAGCCACCGCACCCAGCCTTTTTTTTTTTTTTATTTGAGACTAAGTTTCACTCTTGTTCCCCAGGCTGCAGTGCAATGGCACGATTTCAGCTCACTGCAACCTCCACCTCTTGGGTTCAAGTGATTCTCCTGCCTCAGCCTCCTGAGTAGCTGGGATTACAGGCATGTGCCACCAGGCCTGGCTAATTGTTTTTTTGTTTTGAGATGGAGTCTCGCTCTGTTGCCCAGGCTGGAGTGCAGTGGCACAATCTCGGCTCACTGCAAGCCCTGCCTCCCGGGTTCACGATATTCTCCTGCCTCAGCCTCCAGAGTAGCCAGGACTACAGGCGCCCGCCGCCACGCCTAGCTAATTTTTTGTATTTTTAGTAGAGATGGGGTTTCACCATGTTAGCCAGGATGGTCTCGATCTCCTGACCTCATGATCCGCCTGCCTCTGCCTCCCAAAGTGCTGGGATTACAGGCGTGAGCCACCACGCCCGGCCAACACCTGGCTAATTTTTGTATTTTTAGTAGAGACGGGATTTCTCCATGTTGGTCAGGCTGGTCTCAATCCCGACCTCAGGTGATCCGCCTGCTTTGGCCTCCCAAAGTGCTGGGATTACAGGCATGAGCCACGGCGCCTGGCCCCCTGATCTCTTTTTGCCCAGAATCCAGAGCCACACACACTGAGGCTGCAGGAAGTGGACCCTGGAGCTGAGGATAAAGCCTGGGGCGAGGTGGGGTGGGGAGTGGATCCACAGGGAGTCTCCATAAAAACGAACTGGTTTGTTTTCAAGTGTCTGCCTCCTGTTAGTGACAGTCATTTACCCTAGCATTTTGATTCTCCCCCCATCTCTGCCCCTTCTCTGCACCCTTGTTTCCAGCCCTCTGCCCTCCCTGCCTGTTGGATCTCATGCTAAGGTGAGCAGCCCTCAACCTCGAGGCCCCAGGTACGCGGAAGGGACTTTCATTAGTGACTACAGTATTGCCATGGACAAGATTCACCAACAAGACTTTGTGAACTGGCTGCTGGCCCAAAAGGGGAAGAAGAATGAGTGAGTCATTGCTTACACTCCTCCTGTTCCCTGTGCCAGTCTCTGCCTTCCTACCTTCAGAGGAGGCCACCAGCTGTGGCCACACAGGCCACGTGATGTACAACCCCAGGTGGCACCTTTCTTTTTCTTTTTTCTTTTTTTTTCTTGAGACGGAGTCTCGCTCTATTGTCCAGGCTGGAGTGCAGTGGCGCGATCTCAGCTCACTGAAAGCTCCGCCTCCCGGGTTCACGCCATTCTCCTACCTCAGCTCCTGAGTAGCTGGGACTACAGGCGACTGCCACCACACCCGGCTAATTTTTTTTTTTTTTTTTTGTATTTTTAGTAGATACGGGGTTTCACCATGTTAGCCATGATGGTCTCGATCTCCTGACCTCGTGATCCACCCTCCTCGGCCTCCCAAAGTGCTAGGATTACAGGCGTGAGCCACCGTGCCCAGCCTCCCTTCTTTTTTTGAGACAGGATCTCTCTCTGTCACCTAGGCTGGAGTGCAGTGGCACCATCATGGCTCACTGCAGCCTTGACCTCCTGGGCTCAAGCAATCCTCCCACCTCAGCCTCCCGAGGAGCTGTGACTACAGCCTCACACCACCATGCCCGGCTAATTTTTAAAATTATTTGTAGAGAGAGTCTTACTATGTTGCCCAGACTGGTCTCAAACTCCTGGGCTTAAGTGATCCATTTGCCTTGGCCTCCCAAAGTGCTGGGATTGCAAGTGTGAGCCACTGTGTTGGCCCTAATCCTTTACTTCAAAGGGAAGGAGTCAGAAGATGTACGGGAGCTCAAAGAGGATCCCCAGGGGTCTGAGGATGAAGCAAGGGAGAGAGGAGCTCCTTCTAATGACTGCTTGCTTGGCAGTGGCCACTTTAGACTTTGAAAACAGGATTGGCTAGGGCCAGGCCCAGTAGCTCACACCTGTAATCCCAGCACTTTGGGAGGCTGAGGAGGGCAGATCACGAGGTCAGGAGATTGAGGCCCTCCTGGCCAACGTGGTGAAATATTGTCTCTACTAAAAATACAAAGATTAGCTGGGTGTGGTGGCGCATGCCTGTAATTCCAGCTACTGGGGAGGCTGAGGCATGAGAATTGCTTGAACCCTGGAGGCGGACATTGCAGTGAGCTGAGATTACACCACTGCACCCCAGCCTGGCAACAGAGTGAGACTCTGTCTAAAAAAAAAAAAAAAAAAAAAAAGGAAAGAAAATAGGATTGGCTGTGCACGGTGGCTCACGCCTGTAATCCCAGCACTTTGGGAGGCCCAGGTAGGTGGATTGTTTGAGCTCATGAGTTCATTCGAGACCAGCCTGGGCAACATGGCAAACAAAAAGTACAAAAATCAGCTGGGTGTGGTGATGCCTGCCTGTAGTTTCAGCTACTTGGGAGGCTGAGATGGGAAGATGGCTTGAGCCTGGGAGGCAGAGGTTGCAGTGAGCCGAGATGGTGCCCCTGCACTCCAGCCTGGGCAATATGGCCAGACCCTGTCTCTCACACACACACCAAAAAAATGAAGAAAAGATTAACTGTCCTCGTCCTCCCTGCTCTATGCCAAGTCTCTTTCCCCGCCCTCTCTGGTCAGCATGGTAGATTCTGAAAAGCTGTTCACTGGTGGAGGCAGCTGAAGACCACCGCTGGGTGGGGTTGAGTGGAAAAAGGTACCCTCTGCTTTTGGGGTTCAGGTATTAAAAGATTCAAGTGTCCCTAGACTGGAGTCTCCGCAGCTTGCCCGCTCTCTAATCTTTATCTTCCCAGCTGGAAACACAACATCACCCAGAGGGAGGCTCGGGCACTGGAGCTGGCCAGTCAAGCTAATAGGAAGGAGGAGGAGGCAGTGGAGCCACAGAGGTGAGTCAGGGCGCAGAGGGAAGGGAGGGAGCCAAGCCTCCTGCCCCACCCCTACCTCTTTGTTCCCTCTCCCTGACCCCAGAGCAGAGCAAGGACCTGCGATAAGCATCCTCTTCCTCTCAGAGTTCAAAGAGGGGGCTTCATTGAGCAAACTCCTGGAGGTCAGCCCAAGCTTAAGGAAGAAGCCATGGAGGAACAGGGGAGGGGTGCTAGGAGCGGTTTCAGGAACAGGGTTTCTAAGATTGATGATTTCATGCACAGCAGAGTCACTGAGTCAGGAGAAGGGCAGGAAAGAAGAGACCTCAGGTCTTGGCCTCACCACCTCTCCCTGCCAAACATCGGGAAGGCTGTTCGTGAAAGAGCGGGGGATGTTCCCAGGCCCACTCCCCTGAAATCAGTTATCCCCTCTCTGAATGGCACAGGTCATTTCAAAGAGTGAATGTGCCCAAAGTACTCTCCGCATTCTGGAACACTGGCAGAGGTGGATGGGCGGAATATCTTACACCAGAATTCTGTTTGACTCTCCCTGTATGAAGAGTCCATATTCCCTAGGCAGGCAGCGCTGGGTGGGGCTGGCAGAAAGGAGGCTCCAGATCTCAGAGCTGAGCCAACGGAGAGGCAGCTGTGTCGGCTCCCTCCCCCCATCCGCGGCTGCCCCTCAGTGGTGTCCCCAGCCCTGTGTTTACCCTCTCTGGGTGAGGCTCAGGCTGAAATAGTTAGCCAGAGGCTGTTCCCTTGCAGCTCCCCAGCCAAGAAACCCAGCAATGAAGATTTGCTGCGGGACTTGCTGATTCAAGAGCTGTTGGCCTGCTTGGTGGATCAGACAAACCTCTGCAGGCTCAGGTAGGGGAGTGTGGTGTTGTACAGAGGTTCTAACTTGAGCTTGGGTATCAGACAAGGATTCAGATCTTTGCCCCTCCACATGCTGGCTGATTACATAGCCTTTCTGAACCTCAGTGTCTTCATTAAAATCAGAGGTATAGAATCATTTCACGGGATTGTTGTGAGCTTTAAGTAAGAGAATGCAAGTGGAAAAATACAAAGAAAAAAAAACAAAAGAAAAAAAAATACAATTCAAGTGGAGGCCTGAGGGCCATCTTTGAGGAGTAATAAGAGCTCAGCAAGGTTAGCAGCTCTGATTACTATTTGTTCTTCCTCACTCTCCCAGGCGAGATGATGCTCTCCCCTGCCTATCCCTACCTGCCTATCCCTACCCACCGAGCTGAGCCCATCCTGTGTCCTGCCTGTCCCTACACACTGAGTTGAACCCATCCTGTGTCCTGCCTGTCCTTACACACTGAGCTGAGCCCATCCTGTGCCCTGCCTGTCCCTACCCACCGAGCTGAGCCCATCCTGTGGCCTGCCAATCCCCAATCCTACCCACCAAGCTGAGCCCCATCCTGTTCTCAGCTTTCCCTCTGTACCCTTGGGCCATGGCACCTTCCTGGTGATGGGAAACTACATAGTTGGGGCATGTTTCCTTTCTCTGTGGCCACTGCTGGCTTCAACGGTCTCTTGAATCCACCTCATCAGCTGGAAAATTATTCAGTCCATTCCTTATGTCCCAGAATCGAGGGACTAAATATTATGAAGAGACCTGTCCACCTAAAGGGTGAGACAGGACCCTCATGATGCAGACACGGAGGCACAGAAACCAAAACACTTCAGACGTTGATGCTGAGCAGCTAGGGAGGGATTGAGGGAGCAAATCTGGGATAGGAACCTCAGGAGGCGAAGAAAGGATAGGAGTGTGAGCAGATCCATGGAGAAGAGGGTGTAAGAAAATCTCCCTAAGAAGGTGGGTAACAGTCTCTGTACTTTTGTGAATTATTTTGATTACTTATCATTAAAATGGTGATTTGATGGGGCAAAGGTGGGAGCATTGCTTGAGGCCAGGAGTTCAAGACTGCAGTGATCTATGATCACATCTGTAAACAGTCACTGCACTCCAGCTTGGGCACCACAGTGAGACTGTCTCTTAAAAAATAGGTAAAATGAGGCCAGGCACGGTGGCTCATGCCTGTAATCCCAGCACTTTGGGAGGCCGAGGAGGGTGGATCACGAGGTCAGGAGATCAAGCCCATCCTGGCTAACACAGTGAAACCCCGTCTCTATTAAAAATACAAAAAATTAGCGGGGTGTGGAGGCGGGAGCCTGTAGTCCCAGCTACTTGGGAGGCTGAGGCAGGAGAATGGCATGAACCCGGGGGGTGGAGCTTGCAGTGAGCCGAGATCGCGCCACTGCACTCCAGCCTGGGCGACAGACCGACACTCCGTCTCAAAAAAAAAAAAAGTAAATTGATAAAAATTAAATTTAAAAAGCTGATTTGAAGGCAGGAGGGGTTCACCAATGGTTGGATCCCAGGATAAATGTGCTTGGCCGACTCCAAGTCCATAACAACCTTCCTCTCCTTTCCCCACTCTCCCCAGGTCTCGGTGACTCTGACCACACCCAGCTCAGGACCGGATTCTGCCCTTCACTTAGCGCCTGCCTCAGCCCCACTCCAGAATAGCCAAGAGAACCCAAACCAATAAAGTTTATGCTGAGATAAGTCGAGCCCATTGTGAAAATTTATTAAAATGACTACTGAGCACTAACAGGGCCTGTTTGTCTTTGTGTATCTCTGTGTGTGGGCACCACCCAATGGAAAGGAAATATGTTCTGGGCATGGTGGCATATGCCTGTAATCCCAGTACTCTGGGAGGCTGAGTCTGGAGGATTGCTTAACCCCAGAAGTTCGAGACCAACCTGGGTAACAGAGTGAGACCCCATCTTTTTTTTTTTTTTGAGATGGAATCTCACTCCGTCGTCCAGGCTGGAGTGCAATGGTGCAATCTCGGCTCACTGCAACCTCTGCCTCCTGAGTTCAAGTGATTCTCCTGCCTCAGCCTCCAGAGTAGCTGGGATTACAGGTGCCTACCACCATGCCTGGCTAAATTTTTTTTTTTTTTTTTTGAGATGGAGTCTTGCTTTAGTTACCCAGGCTGGATGGAGTGCAATGGCGAGATCTCAGCTCACCGCAGCCTCCGCCTCCCAGGTTCAATTGATTCTCTTGCCTCAGCCTCCCGAGTAGCTGGGATTACAGGCATGCGCCACCACGCCCGGCTAATTTTGTATTTTTAGTAGAGATGAGGTTTCTCCATGTTGGTCAGGCTGGTCTCGAACTCCCGACCTCAAGTGACCCGCCTGCCTCTGTCTCCCAAAGTGCTGGGATTAAAGGCGTGAGCCACTGCGCTAGGCCTAATTTTTTATTTTTAGTAGAGACGAGGTTTCGCCATGTTGGCCAGGCTGGTCTTGAACTCCTGGCCTCAGGTGATCTGCCTGCCTCAGCCTCCCAAAGTGCTGGGATTATAGGCATGAGCCATCGTACCTGCCTGAGAGCCCGTCTTTAAAATAAAAAATAAAAAATGAAAAGAGGGCTGGGTGTGGTGGCGCAAGCCTGTCATCCCAACACTTTGGGAGCTTGAGGTGGGCAGATCACCTGAGGTCAGGAGTTTGAGACCAGCCTGGCCAACATGGCAAAACCTTGTCTCTACTAAATATACAAAAATTAGCTGGGCATGATGACAGGCACCTATAGTCCCAGCTGCTCGGGAGGCTGAGGCAAGAGAATCGCTTTGACCCAGGAGGCAGAGGTTGCAGTGAGCTGAGATTGCGCCACTGCACTCCAACCTGGGTAACACAGCAAGACTGTCACACACAAAAATAAAAAAAAAGAAAAGAAAAGAATCATTTGAGGTCAGGAATTCGAGACCAGCCTGGCCAACATGGTGAAACCCTGTCTCTACTAAAAATACAAAAAAAAAAAAAAAAAAAAAAAAAGAACCAGGTGTGGTGGTGCACGCTTGTAATCCCAGCTAATCGGGAGGTTGAAGCATGAGAATCTCTTGAACCCAGGAAGCAGAGGTTGCAGTCAGCTGAGATCACACCACTGCACTACATCCAGCCTGGGTGACAAAGTGAGACCCTGTCTCCAAAAAAAAACAAAAAAAGAAAGAAAAGGAAATATGGTTTTTACTTGCATCTGTTAATTCATCTATTTATTCTACAAACACTTATTGGAAAGTTAATATTGGCAGGGCTGTGCTAAACACTGTATATGCAGCAATGAAGAAAATGAACACAATCCTTGCCCCCAAAGAGCATAAAGTCTGGTGACAAAGAAAGACCTCTAGTTTTTTTGTGGTTTTGTTTGTTTTACTGGGAGAGTCTTGCTGTGTTACCCATGCTGGGGTACAGTGCTGTAATCATAGCTCACTGCAACCCTGAGCTCCTGGGCTCAAGCGATCTTGCCACTTCAGCCTCGCGAGTAGATGGGAGAAGTTGGGACTACAGGCATGTGCCGCCACGCCCAATTAACCAAAAAAGAAAAAAAATCTGTATAGAGAAAAGATCTGATCCTCTGATACTTTTGTAGTGCATGAGTGTGATGATTGGGTGTTCACGGGCATGTGTGAGATGTGCCACCCTTGAACCTTGTTACAATGTTGGCACATTACCCTTCTGACATGAAGAAAAGAAAAAAAGATAGAAAAAAGGAGTCTCGTGACATGGTGGCTCACGCCTGTAATCCCAGCACTTTGGGAGGCCGAAGAGGGCGGATCACCTGAGGTCAGGAGTTTGAGACCAGCCTGGCCAACATGACGAAAGCCCATCTCTACAAAAATACAAAAAAATATTAGCCAGGCATGATAGTGGGTGCCTGTAATCCCTGCTACTCAGGAGGCTGAGGCGGGAGATCACTTGAACACAGGAGGCGGAGGTTGCAGCGAGCCAAGATTGCTCCATTGCACTCCAGCCTGGGTGACAGAGCAAGACTCCATCTCAAAAAAAAAAAAAAAAAAAAAAAAAAAAACACAAAAAAGGCCAGGTGCAGTGACTAACGCCTGTAATCCCAGCACTTTGGGAGGCTGAGGCAGGCAGATCACGAGGTCAGGAGATCGAGACTATCCTGGCTAACATGGTGAAACCCCGTCTCTACTAAAAAAAAAAAATACGAAAACAACATTAGCCAGGCGTGGTGGCTGGCACCTGTAGTCCCAGATACTCGGGAGGCTGAGACAGGAGAATGGCGTGAACCCGGGAGGCAGAGCTTGCAGTGAGCCGAGATTGTGCCACTGCACTCCAGTCTGGGCAACAGAGCAAGACTCCATCTCAAAAAAAAATAATAAGAAAAAAGAGGTTGGGCACGGTGGCTCACGCCTGTAATCCCAGCACTTTGGGAGGCCGAGACGGGTGGATCACGAGGTCAGGAGATCGAGACCATCCTGGCTAACACAGTGAAACCCTGTCTCTACTAAAAATACAAAAAAATTAGCCGGGCGTGGTGGCGGGCGCCTGTACTCCCAGCTACTCGGAGAAGCTGAGGCAGGAGAATGGCGTGAACCCGGGAGGCAGAGCTTGCGGTGAGCCGAGATTGTGCCACTGCACTCCAGCCTGGGTGACAGAGTGAGACTCCGTCTCAAAAAAAAAAAAAAAGAAAAAAGAAAAAAAGAAAAAGAAAAAAGGAGTCTCCCTATCTGGCTCAGAATGGTCTTGAACATCTGGGCTCAAGTGATCCTCCCGCCTCGGTCTCCCAAAGTGTTAGGATTATGGGGTGTGGGCTGCTGTACCAGGCCCAGACTTTAATTTTTATATTTATTTACTTACTTAAAAGATCCTTGAGTCATAAAGACCTTCCTTCATTTTTGTTTTTTTTTTTTGAAACTGAGTCCCACTCTTGTTGCCCAGGCTGGGGTGCAATGGCGCGATCTCGGCTCACTGCAACTTCCGCCTCCTGGGTTCAAGCGATTCTCCTGCCTCAGCCTCCCAAGTAGCTGGGATTACAAGTGTGCACCACCATGACCGGCTAATTTTTGTATTTTTAGTAGAGACAGGTTTTACCATTTGGCCAGGTTGGTCTTGAACCCCTGACCTCAAGTAATTGGCTTGCTTCAGCCTCCCAAAAAGGCTTTAAATAAACCACTGTATTACAGCCTGGTTGAGAGAGCAAGACTCCGTGTCAAAAATAAATAGATAGGCCGGGCGCGGTGGCTCACGCTTGTAATCCCAGCACTTTGGGAGGCCGAGGCAGGCGGATCACAAGGTCAGGAGATCGAGACCACGGTGAAACCCCGTCTCTACTAAAAATACAAAAAAAAATTAGCCGGGCGTGGTGGCAGGCGCCTGTAGTCCCAGCTACTCGGGAGGCTCAGGCAGGAGAATGGCGTGAACCTGCGAGGCGGAGCTTGCAGTGAGCCGAGATCGCGCCACTGCACTCCAGCCTGGACGACAGAGCGAGACTCCGTCTCAAAAAAAAAAAAAAAAATAGATAGATAGATAGATAGATAAATAAATAAATAAATAAAATCAGGTAGTGAGTGGACGGGCATGGTGGCTCACGCTTGTAATCCCAGCACTTTGGGAAGCCAAGGGGGGTGGATCACTTGAGGCCAGGAGTTCGAGAGCAGCCTAGCCAACATGGCAAAACCCCATCCCTACTAAAAACACAGAAAATTAGCTGGGTGTGATGGCATATGCCTGTAATCCCAGCTACTTGGGAGGCTGAGGCAGGAGAATCGCTTGAACCCGGGAGGTGGAGGTTGCAGTGAGTTGAGATTGCAGCACTGCACTACAGCCTGGGTGACAGAGTGAGACTCCATCTCAAAAAAAAAAAAGTATATATATACACATCACGGAGTGGGTTTCTTGCTCCAGTCAGAGCACCGTCCTGTCTTCACTGCTCCTTATCCTCTGCTCTGGGAGGTCCACGTAACTGTGCTGCAGCTTCTGTCATCCTGTGACCTGCAGATATTGGCAGATCCATAGCTAAGACACCAGGACACCCCGGAAGCCAGGAAAGCAACACCTTGGTGCCTTGTGTATGCTTCTCCAATCCAGAGGATGGGCCATCAACCCGCAAAAGATACAAAGCCCAGGACCAGCTACAAAGCTCCTAAAGTCACTTGGCCAGGTTTCATTGTTTGTATTGTTGGTGTGGCCTCTGCTAACAAGCATAAAACAAATTAATGCAACCTGTCCACTCATGCCATGGAAATGACTGCAGCACCCCCTTCTCTACAGGCTGAGGAACCATCGTGGAAGAGGTGGGTGCATGAGATTGTATGAGCCGGATTAGATGAGTGGAGTGTGGTCACGAGATGGACTTTATTTTAAATCCTAATCTGACATGTAATTTCTGATTTATCCAGAAGTGCCTCCAAAATGTCTACTTGATGTATTACAATTTCTGTAGGAACACATTCACTGTAAGTTTCCTCCAAAACAATCCTTGATGCTGTTGCAGAAATCATAGGCTGTGAAGCTTGTAAATACCTACACATTCCTTCCAGAGCACTTACACTTTTCCCCAGGATATAAGCCCTGGGTCTGGGGGTTGTTGTGTGGCGATCTACCCATCTTGCGGCCACCCAAGACCACCCTTCTGTCTGTAGGTTATCCTAATAAATTATCTAAAACCAAAATTAATAAATAAACTCAAATCAGGGAGAGAGTGGCAACCAGATTGGCCCAAGGGCTGGCAGTGAGCAAAATGGGGAGAGGCAGGACAATGGGAGGGGTAGGATTGTGCCTCAAGGCATTCTGCTAACCAAACAAAACTCCTTTTTTTTTTTGAGACAGAGTCTTGCTGTGTCACCCAGACTACTTTAAATTTTCTTTTTTCTTTTATTTTTTATCTTTTTTGAGACAGAGTCTCGCTCTGTCGGCCAGGCTGGAGTGCAGTGGCAAGATCTCAGCTCACTGCAACCTCTGCCTCCCGGGCTCAAGCAATTCTCCTGCCTCAGCCTCCCCAGTAGCTGGGATTACAGGCGTGTGCCACCACGCCCAGCTAATTTTTGTATTTTTAGTAGAGACGGGGTTTCACCATGTTGGCCAGGCTGGTCTCGAACTCCTGACCTCAGGTAATCTGCTCGCCTCGGCCTCCCAAAGTGCTGGGATTACAGGCGTGAGCCACCACGCCCAGCCAAATTTACTTTTTAAAAAAAATTTTCAACTTTTATTTTAGATACAGATATTTATGTGCAGATTTGTTACACTGGAACATTGCATGATGCTGGGGTTTGGAGTACGGGTCCTGTCACCCCGGCAGTGAGCATAGAGCCCGACAGTTAGTTTTGTAGGCTTTTTAAGGCTTTAGTTTTCTACCTCATGGAGGCAGTGCAGTGCATGGTTAATAACAATTATTATATTATCATTTTTTAAAGGGTTATGATAAGGCTTTAAATGAGATCATCATGATTAAAAAAAAAAAGGAAGACAATGTTTACAAAATGCCTAGCACAACGCCGAGCCCATAGTAAGAACATTGTACAAATGGAAAAAAGCTAACTTCTTTTTTTAGAGTTCGGGGTTTCCCTCTGTTGCCTAGGCTACAGTGCAGTGGTGTGATCATGGCTCACAGCAGCCTCAAACTCCTGGGCTGGAGATCTTCCTGCCTCAGTACTCCACCCCCTTCTGCTCCGTGGCTGGAATTATATTAATAGGTGTGAGCCACCATGTCCAGCTCAAAACTAACTCTTTTTGATTCACCAACATCCCCCGAAGACATCCAAGACCCCAGAAATGTAGATTCAAATTTCTCCCCCAGACAATCAGTTCCATCATGGAGAATCACTAAAATAAACCCTCTAAACAAAGGCTTGCTCTAAATTGTGTGTACAGATTCCAGGAGCTCCAGGAATTTAAAGGAATAGAAACCAAGAATGTCAAAGCTGAAAGAAACCTTAGAGGTCAACTGGAGGCTGAGTGTGGTGGCTCACACCTGTAATCCCAGTATTTAGGGAGGCCAAGGTGAGAGGATTGCTTGAGCCCAGGAGATCAAGACCAGCCTGGGAAACAAAGCCAGACCTTGTCTCTACGACAATTTAAAAAAATTAACCAGGCATGGTGACATGCATCTGTAGTCCCAGCTGCTTGAAAGGCTGAGGCCACAGGATCCCTTAAGCCCAGGAGTTCGAGGTTACAATGAGCTATGATGGCACCACTGCATTCCAGCCTGTGTGACATAGTGAGACCCTGTCTCCAAACAAACAAAAAAAAATTAAAAGACCACGTTCTAGCCGGGCGCAGTGTCTCGCGCCTGTAATCCCAGCACTTTGGGAGGCCGAGGCAGGTGGATCACCTGAGGTCAGGAGTTCGAGACCAGCCTAACCAACGTGGAGAGACCCCAAAATGCAAAGTTAGCCGGGGGTGGGGGCACATGCCTGTGGTCCCAGCTACTCGGGAGGCTGAGGCAGGAGAATCGCTTGAACCCAGGAGACGGAGGTTGCAGTGAGCCGAGATTGCACCATTACACTCCAGCCTGGGCAACAAGAGCGAAACTCTGTCCTCCCGCAAAAAAAGACTATGTTCTTAGCCACCCTGCCACGAAGCCAATGAGTCACTTAAAGCAAATGAGGGACTCCGTAATGGTCAGCATTCAGTGATGTGCTGGAAGCAGGCACAGTAGTGAGTGCCTTGTCCCATCTACTTGAGAGGCTGAGGCAGGAGGATCACTTAAGCCCAGTTGTTCAAAGCTGTAGTGCCCTGTGATGGCACCTGTGAATAGCCACCGTACACCATCCTGGCAACATATCAAGCCCATGATCAGAGTATTTACACCATGGACATAGGCAAATGCTACAAATCAGGGTTCCCCTCTCCCAACCTGGCAAGGTAGTTGTTAAACCCTTACCAGGATATCACTGGTTAGCATATTTTGCCTAAAATTATAAAAGGGTACAAATGTATCTGCATAGGAGGATGAGCATGTCTGCCTGAGTGTGGCTACACTCAGCGTAGCTATTGAGGTCCACTTTGTGCATCTAAGGGACTAGGCATAGCCAGGTGTGCTGGCTAACGCCTGTAATCCCGCACTTTGGGAAGCCAAGGCAGGCAGATCAACTGAGGTTAGGCGTTCAAGACCAGCCTGGCCAACGTGGTGAAACCTTGTCTCTACTAAAAAGCCAAAATTAGCCGGCCACGGTTGCGAGCGCCTGTAGTCTCAGCTACTTGGGAGGTTGAGGCAGGAGAATCTCTTGAACCCAGGAGGCAGAGGTTGCAGTGAGCTGAGATCACGCAACTGCACTCCAGCCTGGGCAACAAGAGCGAAACTCGGTTTCAAAAAAAAAAAAAAAAAAAGTCCGGGCGTGGTGGCTCACGCCTGTAATCCCAGCACTCTGGGAGGCCGAGGCGGGCGGATCACCTGAGGTCAGAGTTCAAGACCAGCCTGACCACCATGGAGAAACCCTGTCTCTACTAAAAATACAAAAACTTGGCCAGGCTTGGTGGCACATGCCTATAATCCCAGCTGCTCCGGAGGCTGAGGTAGGAGAATCACTTGAACCCGGGAGGCAGAAGTTGCAGTGAGCCGAGATTGCGCCATTGCACTCTAGCCCAGGCAACAACAGCGAAACTCCTAATCAAAAAAAAAAAAAAAAAAAAAAAAAAAGGGACTAGGCAAGTGTGTATGCATTTGAAGGCATGAATGATTAAATCTAAGGTCTTCATTGTGAGTGAGCAGATCAGTGTGTATACCTTAGGGCATTGTATAATGAGTCAAAGAGTAAGGGAGGAAGCAGGTATATCTAGATGGTGTCAGTGAGTACCTACAGGACCAAGTTTTGTGTTTGGAAGTTACGTAGTTAAGACCTCATATGATGGCTGGGGGTGGTGGCTCATGCATGGAATCTCAGCACTTTGGGAGGCCAAGGTGGGTGGATCACTTGAGGTTAGGAGTTAGAAACCAGCCTGGCCAACATGGGGAAACCCTGTCTCTACTAAAAATACACAAATTAGCCAGGTGTGGTGATGTGCGCCTGTAGTCCCAGCTACCCAGGAGGCTAAGGCAGGAGAATTGCTTGAACCCGGGAGGCAGAGGTTGCAGTGAGCCGAGATCATGCCATTGCACTCCAGCCTGGGCGATAGAGGAAGACTCTGTCTCAAAAAAACAAAACAAAACAAAAGGCCGGGCGCAGTGGCTCACGCCTGTAATCCTAGCACTTTGGGAGGCTGAGGCGGGCAGATTGCCTGAGCTCAGGAGTTCCAGACCAGCTTGGGTAACATGGTAAAACCTCGTCTTTACTAAAGCACAAAATATTAGCTGGGCATGGCGGCGTGCACCGTAGTCCCAGCTACTTAGGAGGCTGAGACAGGAGAATTGCTTGAACCCAGGAGGCGGAAGTGGCAGTGAGCTGAGATCGCACCACTGCACTCCAGCCTGGGCGACAGAGTGAGATCCCATCTCCAAAAAAGCAAAAACAAAATTAGATTTGGCAGCGGGGCAAGATGGCTCACGCCTGTAATCCCAGCAGTTTGGGAGGCCAAGGCGGGTGGATCACTTGAGGTTAGGAGTTCAAGACCAGCCTGGCCAACAGGGGTGAAACCCTGTCTCTACTAAAACTACAGAAATTAGTCGGGCGTGGTGGCAGCTACTCAGAAGGCTGATGCAGGAGAATCGCATAAACCCAGGAGATGGAGATTGCAGTGAGCTGAGATTGTGCTACTGCACTCCAGCCTGGGCAACAAAGGGAAACTCCATCTAAAAAAAAAGCCAGACGCGGTGGTTTATGCCTGTAATCCCAGCACTTTGGGAGACCAAGGTAGGTGGATCACCAGAGATCGGGAGTTCGAGACTAGCCTAACCAACATGGAGAAGCCCCATCTCTACTAAAAATACAGAATTAGCAGGGTGTGATGGTGCATTCCTGTAATCCCAGCTACTTGGGCTGCTGAGGCAGGAGAACTGCTTGAACCCGGGAGGCGGAGGTTGCAGTGAGCTGAGATCGCGCCATTGCACTCCAGCCTAGGCAACAAGAGCAAAACATCATCTCAAAAAAAAAAAAAAAAAAAAAAGAAATAGATTTGGCTTCAAATAACAGGAAAACACAAAATAATAGTGGCTTTGATGAGATAGGACATTATTTCTCTTTCTCATAAACACTCAATACTTACCTGGCAGGGGAGATACCATGATCCTGAAGGTGGTTTTTCCAGGGCGAGGCTCATCCATTGCACTCCGGATGTGCCAACTCTTGCGATTTCCCCAAATGTGGGAAACGCCACTGCGTGATTTGTGGTAGTGGTGGACTGCGTTCGCACTCTAGTAAAATTACGCCTGTAATCCTACCACTTTGGGAGGCCAAGGCAGGCAGATTGCCTGAGCTCAGGAGTTTGAGACCAGCCTGGGCAACATGGTGAAACCCTGTCTCTACTAAAATACCAAAAAAAAAAAAAAAAAAAAAATAGCTGGGTATGGTGGCATACTCCTGTAGTCCTAGCTACTCGGGAGGCTGAGGCAGAATTGCTTGAACCCAAGAGGCAGAGGTTGCAGTGAGCCAAGATCGTGCCACTGCACTCTAGCCTGGCGACAGAGCGAGACTCTGTCTCAAAATAAATAAATAAATAAACACTCAGAGATTGGTGGCCTAGGGCTAGTATGACAGTCTGCTCTGTAAAATCCTTAGGGATCGAAGCTCATTGGACTCATGGTTCCACCACTCCTCTAGGTCCAAAATGGCAGCTACATGTCTTGCCATCAACCTTTGCTCTCATCCTCTTTTTATCATTTTACTTGAAATCTTCTTAGTAAAATTCACATTCATGGTTTCACTGTGTTGATTCCAAAACTGTAACTCAGTCCACCTCTTTTTTTTTTATTTTTTGAGGTGGGGTCTTGCTATATTGTCCAGGCTGGTCTTGAACTCCTGGCCCCAAGAGATTCTCCCAGTCCAGCTCTTTTTAAAAATTTATTTTAAAAACAGAGATAGGTCTTCATATGTTGCCCAAGCTGGTCTCAAACTCCTGGGCTCAAGCAAGCCTCCTGCCTTGGCCTCCCAAAGTGTTGGGATTACAGATGTGAACCACTGTGCCCAGTCAGGTCTTTTTTTTTTTTTTTTTGAGACAGGTTTTCACTCTTGACACCCAGGCTGGAGTGCAATGGCACAATCTCGGCTCATTGGAACCTCCATCTCCCGGGTTCAAGCGATTATCCTGCCTCAGCCTCCCAAGTAGCTAGGATTACAGGCATGTGCCACCATGCCCGGTGGCGCATTTTTAAAAATAAAAAATTAGCCGGTGTCGTGGCATGTGCCTGTAGTCTCAGCTACTCGGGAGGCTGAGGCAGGAGGATCGCTTGAACCCAGGAGGCGGAGGCTGCAGTGAGCCGAGATTGCACCACTGCACTCCAGCCTGGGGGACAGAGTGAGGTTCTGTCTCAAAAAAACAAAAATACTCTACTCTTCATTATTTCGCCAATATCCTCTTCATTCTGTGGCCCCCCTCTCTGAATGGCACTACCATGTTACCCCAGGTAGAAAACTGAGCATCTCTCATACTTGTCCCCACCCATGCCACCCCATTTGTTTTACCACTTTTCTTTCTTTCTTTCTTTTGTTGTTGTTGTTGAGATGGAGTCTCACTCTGTCGCCCAAGCTGGAGTGCAGTGGCTCGATCTTGGCTCACTGCAAGCTCCTCCTCCCGGGTTCACGCCATTCTCCTGCCTCAGCCTCCCGAGTAGCTGGGACTACAGGCGCCCACTACCACGCCCAGCTAATTTTTTTGTATTTTTTTTAGTAGAGACGGGGTTTCACCGCAGTAGCCAGGATGGTCTCGATCTCCTGACCTCATGGTCTGCCCGCCTCGGCCTCCCAAAGTGCTGGGATTACAGGAGTGAGCCACTGCGCCCAGCCTCACTCTACTTTCTTAATATCTCTTGGATTTGTCCCATTCTCGCTTTCCTTATTGCCACTGTCTTTGTTCTGGCCCTCGTCATTTCTAGTTTGGATTACTACAACTGAGATGAATTAAATCCAGGCTGCCACTGAGGCAGGAAAATAGGGTCTAGAGGCAGGCAACACACTTCAGCTATGAGAGGAAATATCCTTTTCATAGGGCATACACTGAGTAAATGGGACTTTGTAACTTTACTTCATCCTTTTCATTTACACAGGGCGTGTGTACCCCAGGTAGAGGGCATTTAAATTCACAAAAAACTGTAACAAAACCTTTGAGCCCCTATGCTTGGGCCCGCTCCCACACCGTAGAGTTTTCTTTTCATTTTTTTTCTTGAGACAGAGTTTCGCTCTTGTTGCCCAGGCTGGAGTGCAATGGCACAATCTCGGCTCACCACAACCTCCGCCTCCTGGGTTCAAGCGATTCTCCTGCCTCAGCCTCCCGAGTAGCTGGGATTACAGGCATGTGCCACCACATCCGGCTAATTTTGTATTTTTAGTAGAGATGGGGTTTCTTCATATTGGTCAGCCTGGTCTCGAACTCCCGACCTCAGGTGATCTATCCACCTCGGCCTCCCAAATTGCTGGGATTACAGGCGTGAGCCACCAAGCCCAGCTGAGTTTTCTTTTTTCTTTGCTTTTTTTTTTTTTTTTGAGATGGTGTTTCCCTCTGTTGCCCAGGCTGGAGTGTAATGGTGCGGTCTCAGCTCACTGCAAACTCGGCCTCTCGGGTTGAAGCGATTCTCCTGCCTCAGCCTCTCAAGTAGCTGGGATTACAGGTGTGTGCCGACACATCTGTCTACTTTTGTTATTTTTTTCTTTTTTAGTAGATACAGGGTTTCACCATGTTGGCCAGGCTGGTCTCGAACTCCTGACCTCAAGTGATCCAGCTGGGTCAGCCTCCCAAAGTGCTGGGATTACAGGCGTGAGCCACCGCGCCCGTGCTACTTTCATTTTCAATAAATCCCTTAATTCCTTCCTAGCTTTGTTTGTGCGTTTTGTCCAGTTTGTGCAAAACCCCAAGAACCTGGACACCCTCCATTTTGGCGAGCCAGCCAGGAGGAAAATGTAAGCCCAAAGTTTGGGATTTATTTTCCCCCTTTTTCCTTTTCCTTTCTACTCCATAAAGGGGAATCTCTCTCTCTCTCTGTCTTTCTTTCCAACCCGGGACCCTTGGTGGGCAGTGCCTAAACATGGAAGCAACTGCAGGTTTTTGGCCATGGCCAGTGAAACTAAGGGGTTTCCATGTGGAGAAGGCTAACTACCACCTCCTGGTTCGCTTAAGGAACGTGGGTCTTTTTCTTTTTTTGAGACGGAGTCTCGCTTTGTCGCCCAGGCTAGAGTGCAGTGGCGCGATCTCGGCTCACTGCAAGCTCCGCCTCCTGGGTTCAGGCCATTCTCCTGCCTCAGCCTCCCAAGTAGCTGGGACTACAGGCGCCTGCAACCACGCCCGGCTAATTTTTTGTATTTTTAGTAGAGATGGGGTTTCACTGTGTTAGCCAGGACGGTCTCGATCTCCTGACCTCGTGATCCGCCCGCCTCGGCCTCCCAAAGTACTGGGATTACAGGCATGAGCCACTGCGCCCGGCCAGAACCTGGGTCTTTTTCATTTTTTTCCTTTTTTTTCTTTGAGATGGAGTCTCGCTCTGTCGCCGAGGTTGGAGTGCATTGGCAAGATCTCTGCTCACTGCAACCTCTGCCTCCCGGGTTCAAGGAATTCTCTGCTACAGCCTCCCGAGCAGCTAGGATTACAGGCATCAGCCACCACGCCCGGCTAATTTTTTGTATTTTTAGTAGAGACGGGGTTTCACCATCTTGGCCGGGCTCGTCTTGAACTCCTGACCTCGTGATCCACCCGCCTCGGCCTCCCAAAGTACTGGGATTACAGGCGTGAGCTACCGCGCCCGGTCACAGATGACTGATTTTATCTCAAACAATTAATAACAATCATAACTGATACTTGTGTGCCAGGCATTGCACTGTATGATTTACTACATTTTTTTTTTTTTTTTTTTTTTTTGAGACGGAGTCTCGCTCTTGTTGCCCAGGCTGGAGTGCAATGGCGCGATCCTGGTTCACTGCAACCTCCGCCTCCTGGGTTCAAGAGATTCTTCTGCTTCAGCCTCCCGAGTACCTGGGATTACAGATGCGCACCACCACGCCCTGCTATTTTTTTTTTATTTTTAGTAGAGACGGGGTTTCGCCTTGGTGACCAGGCTGGTCTCGAACTCCTAATTTAAGGTGATCGGACCGCCTCAGCCTCCCAAAGTGCTGGGATTACAGGCTTGAGCCACCGCGTCCGGCCATGAGTAGGTATTATTCTATTTCACTACTGCGGATAGTGAAACATAAAGACATTAAAATAATTTGCCTTAAGTTCCTGGACCATATGCAGTGGAACTGAGCTTTGTAGCCAGGCAATCTGTTTTCAGAGTTCAACTTAACTTCAAGGCCCTTCGTAGTCAGAATCTTTTGTATGTGATTCCAACAGGTTAATTCCATTAGGGCAGAGGGCTATTTTATGCTCAATATGGAACCCTGGATGGCCAACACAGCGTTTGGCACGCAGGAGGTGGTCCCGGGGCATTTGATGACCTTCAGGCAGTGAAGGGGCAGTCGAGGAAGACCAGGGCCCCAGGCGCCTACGTGGGCGGAATGCA
Source organism: Nomascus leucogenys (assembly GCF_006542625.1). Taxonomy (NCBI): domain Eukaryota; kingdom Metazoa; phylum Chordata; class Mammalia; order Primates; family Hylobatidae; genus Nomascus; species Nomascus leucogenys. The sequence continues at coordinate 2,524,433 of NW_022095769.1, forward strand.
CAAGGTTGGCCTTGGCTGCCGGGGCTCCCTGTCCCAGTACTAGCCAAGGAGGGCCTCGGCCGCGCTCGAATACTCGTGCTTTCCTCGCCGCGAGGCTTTGCGAATCTTGGCCACCAGCTAAAGGCGGGGTCGCCGGGCCGGTAGGAACTGGAGACACTCAGCCTCGCGGCAGGAAATGCGGCTCGTGGCTTCCGGCGCGTGCAGATGACGCGAGGCTCGGGCTTCCGCCTTGGGGAGCCGGCGGCGGAGTCCGGGACGCGGAGACCTGGGGTCCCGGCAGCTGAGCGGCCCGCGGGCCCAAGGTTGGGGATGCACCGCCGCGGGGTGGGAGCTGGCGCCATCGCCAAGAAGAAACTTGCAGAGGTGAGCAGGAAGAAGGCCGACTCACAACCTGCCCCTGACCCATGCGAGACTGAATTGTCCCGGAGCAGAGTCCTACCAGTTAATCACCTCCCAGTAGAATCTGAGACTGGCCTCTTGGCCCCGGGACACAGAATTTCTCCAGCTTCCGGTGGATTGGCAGCGTTCCCAGATGCCCAGCCCTTTCTCCCACTTACTCAAGTTTAACTACAAATGGGATTCTACTCACAAATCTACAGTCGTCGATTCTACTCCTTCACCCTATCCTTCTCCCTAAGAAAACAATTTAAAAGAGATCCTCCTCTTTTCATCCCAAAGCTGTGGCAGCACAAATGGGGGACCCCAGCGCCCACTCTCTTGTTTTTTTTTGTTTTTTTGTTTGAGACGGAGTCTTGCTCTGTCGCCCAGGCTGGAGTGCAGTGGCGCGATATCAGCTTACTGCAACCTCCACCTCCAGGGTTCACACCATTCTCCTGCCTCAGCCTCCGGAGTAACTGGGACTACAGGCCCACCACCACGCCAGGCTGATTTTTTGTATTTTTAGTAGAGACGGGGTTTCACTGTGTTAGCCAGGATGGTCTCGATCTCCTGACCTCGTGATCCGCCCGCCTTGGCCTCCCAAAGTGCTGGGATTACAGGCGTGAGCCACCGCGCCTGGCCCCCAGCGCCCACTCTCTTAACTTATGCTGGTCTCTTTGTCTGACAGGCCAAGTATAAGGAGCGAGGGACGGTCTTGGCTGAGGACCAGCTAGCCCAGGTGAGTCGGTTGGGGGGCCCCAGGCAGGGAGGGAGACCTAACAGGGCTGGCCAAGACACCTTGGATACGAACTTGATTGTGTAGATTGAACTAGAAATAGGGTGTTTGGCAAATTTTGATTTCTGAGCCGCTGAGATCTTTTAGATGACTTGCTAATAACAATAATGGCTAACATCTTTGAGTGATTACATGCTTGTAACGTCCCAGGCATTTGTCTGTTTTCTTTACATAGACTGTCTTGTTCAGTCCTTATTACAGTCCCGTAAGGAAGGAACCTTATTATTCTGAGGTGTTTGTTTGTTTGTTTGTTGAGGGAGTTTTGCTCTGTTGCCCAGAATGGAGTACAGTGGCACGATCTTGGCTCACTGCAGCCTCCCTTTCCTGGGTTCAAGTGATTCTCCAGCCTCAGCCTCCCGAGTAGCTAGAACTACAGGCATGCGCCACCACGCCCGGCTAATTTTTGTATTTTTAGTAGAGACAGGGTTTCTCCATGTTGGTCAGACTGGTCTCAAATTCTTGACCTCGTGATCCGCCCACCTTGGCTTCCCAAAGTGCTGGAATTAAAGGCGTGAGCCACCGTGCTGGGCCCTAATTTTTGTATTTTTTTTGTAGAGGCAGGGTTTCGCCATGTTGGCCAGGCTGGTCTCAAACTCCTGGCCTCAGGTGATCCACCCGCCTCGGCCTCCCAGAGTGCTGGGACTACAGGCGTGAGCCACCACACCCAGCCGTATTCTGAGTTTAAAACTGAGAGCCGGGTGCTGTGGCAAATGCCTGTAATCCCAGCACTTTGGGAAGCTGAGGAAGGCTGATCACCGGAGGTCCGGAGTTTGAGACCAGCCTGGCCAACATGGTGAAACCCCGTCTCTACTAAAAATACAGAAATTAGCTGGGCTCCTGTAGTCCCAGCTACTGGGGAGGCTGAGGTAGGAGAATTGCATGAACCCAGGAGACAGGTTGCAGTGAGCCAGGATCATGCTACTGTACTCCACCTTTGGGGAGAGAGCAAGACTCCATCTCAAAAAAAAAGAAAAAAAAAAGGCCAGGTGCAGTGGCTCATGCGTGTAATCCCAGCACTTTGGGAGGCCGAGATGGGCAGAAATTGAGGACACTGGGGTGTTAAGTAATATATCCAAGGTTATATGGGTAGTAAGTGGTAGAGCTGTTATTGATTTAGGTCCTCTGGGGCTTTTCATTTTAAATACCTCAGAATAAAATGAAAATATTGCCTAACCTGTGGCACCCACACCACCATCATGACATCTAGGCACATACCAGGACAGTGTGGGGTGCAGCTCCTGTGCAGTTTTCTTTTCCAGCCCTTCCCTTCTCTGTACATGCTCCGAGTTTACCCAGTGATTGTGATGGGGGAAGAAGTGGAGGAAGCCGTTAAGCAGGAAAATGGTGCTGTGAACTGAGGAAAAATAGTAAACCCAGGCTGTGCTCTTCAAAAGCTCCCACTCACAGGGGAGATGGCATGCAGGAATCAACTGAAAATGGTGATTAAAAGAATGTGGAGGTTTCTTTTTTTTTTTTGAGACCGAGTTTCGCTCTTGTTGCCCAGGCTGGAGTGCAGTAACGTGATCTTGGCTCACTGCAACCTCCACCTAAGAATGTGGAGGTTTCTAACAGTTTTATGTGAGAAATAAATATTGGGCTAGGAGTGCTTATTCTTGGTGGGATAGAAGATGGTCCTTGTTAATTAGGAAAAGAGAAGGGGTAATACAAAGTCAGAAAATCCCCAAGTCTTTTGTATTTAACATGAAATGCAATCTGGCAAATTACAGTCCCAGAGCAGTTCTTTATCTGGAATTGATCCCCAGGGAGGTTCATGACTCAAAAGTTTTGTTGTTTTTTTTTTTTTTTTTTTTTTAATTTATATTGTTTGGTTGATTGATTGGCCCTGTGCGGTGGCTTACATCTGTAATCCCAGCACTTTGGGAGGCTGAGACGGATGGACTGTTTGAGGTCAGGAATTCGAGACCAGCCTGGCCCACATGATGAAACCCTGTCTCCACTAAAAATACAAAAATTAGCCAGGTGCGTGGTGGTGCATGCCTGTCGTCCCAGCTAGTCGGGAGGCTGAGGCAAGAGAATCCCTTAAACTGGGAGGCGAAGGTTGCAGTGAGCTAATACTGTGCCAGTGCACTCCAGCCTGGGCGACAAAGCAAGACTCTGTCTCAAAAAAAAATTAAAAAAAATATATATTGATTGAGACAGAGTCTTGCTATGTTGCCCCAGTTAATCTTGAACTCCTGGGCTCAAGTGATCCGTTGTGGGATTACAGGTGTGAGCCGCCATTCCTGGCCAGACTCAAAGGTTATAAACAGATTCATGTGACGCTTCATTTTTTTCCCGTCCAGCCTTTCTGTCGGTTGGGGGCGGGTAAAGATTTTCTAATGGGTGAACACTGCATTCCCTCATTTCTAAGATACAATGAATTATTAGGTACATCTTTAAATTAATACGTTTTTTTGGGAAAAAGAAAAGGAATACCACATTATATATACACCTTTTTCTTTTTTTGTGCATATATTTGGTTGTATACATGTGCACCTTGATTATTAAATGCATGCTGATTTTAGAAGAGGAATACACGAAAAATTGTATATTTTGGAAGTGAGAAAACAGTACAGCATCCCATTTCTGCTGACAACAGAACTGTGAAGGAGAGGCAGGGATAAAAAGAGAGATGGTAAACAGCATAATGGTAGGCGGAGGGAGACTGGTTATTTCAGCCTTTGCCCTGCCACAGGGCTGGGGACCTATTTTTGGCATCTGATTATCATCTGGCTGGGCTGCCCTTCACCACTCCCTGTCCATCCAACAGATGTCAAAGCAGTTGGACATGTTCAAGACCAACCTGGAAGAATTTGCCAGCAAACACAAGCAGGAGATCCGGAAGAATCCCGAGTTCCGTGTGCAGTTCCAGGACATGTGTGCAACCATTGGCGTGGATCCGCTGGCCTGTAAGAAGTTGTCTGTAGGGGTCCAGTGTTTTTTTTTTTTTTTTTTTTTTTTTTTTTGAGATGGAGTCTTGCTCTATCGCCCAGGCTGGAGTGCAGTGGCACGATCTCAGCTCACTGCAAGCTCCTCCTCCTGGGTTCACGCCATTCTCCTGCCTCAGCCTCCCAAGTAGCTGGGACTACAGGCACCCGCCACCACGCCCGGCTAATTTTTTGTATCTTTTTTAGTAGAGACGGGGTTTCACTGTGTTAGCCAGGATGGTCTCGATCTCCTGACCTCGTGATCCACCCGCCTCGGCCTCCCAAAGTGCAGGGATTACAAGCGTGAGCCACTGTGCCCGGCCTCAGTGTTCTTATAGAGTACCTGAGGGACAGAAGCTCACATAGTTGTTGTTACCACTGTTGGGGCATCTGCTAGAAAGGCCTGCAGGAAGACCCAGAGGGTGTTGTCTTTTTTTTTTTTTTTTTTTTTGAGACGGAGTTTTGCTCTGTCGCCCAGGCTGGAGTGCAGTGGCACAATCTTGGCTCACTGCAAGCTCTGCCTTCCGTGTTCACGCCATTCTCCTGCCTCGGCCTCCCAAGTAGCTGGGACTACAGGCACCTGCGACCACACCCGGCTAATTTTTTCTGTTTTTAGTAGAGACGGGGTTTCACCATGTTAGCCAGGATGGTCTCGATCTCCTGACCTCGTGATCCACCTGCCTTGGCCTCCCAAACTGCTGGGGTTACATGCGTGAGCCACTGCGCCTGGCCGAGGGTGTCGTCTTTAGGGAGTACCTAGCAGGATGGCTAGTTCCCAGTCTGATACGGAAGACAGACCGACTATAGGCTGAGTAGCCAGTGTCCATGATCATTCCTTGAATGATCTACAGTAGAATTTTTTTATGGCATTTTCCCTCTTTATTAAAGAATATTTAATTTTGGCCAGGTGCAATGGCTCATGCCTGTAATCCCAGCACTTTGCGAGGCCAAGGCAGGCAGATTACTTGAATCCAGGAGTTAAAGATCAGCCTGGGCAACATGGTGAGAGTCCATCTCTACAAAAAGTATAGAAATTTGCCATGTGTGGTGGCATGTGTCTATAATCCAGCTACTCGAGAGGCTAAGCTGGGAGGTTTGCTTGAGACTGGGAAGTTGAGGCTGCAGCGAGACCTTGCTTAAAAAAAAAATTTTTTTTTTTTTTTTTTTTTTTTTTTTGAGACAATCTTGGTCTGTCACCCACGCTGGAGTGCAGTCGTGCCATGTTGGCTCACTGCAACCTCCGCCTCCCAGGTTCAAGCAATTCTTGTGCTTCAGCCTCCCGAGTAGCTGGGATTACAGGCCTGCACCACCAAATCTGGCTAATTTTTGTATTTTTTGTAGAGAGGAGGTTTCACCATGTTGCCCAGTTTGGTCTTGAACTCTTGGGATCAAGTGATTGGCCTTTCTTGGCCTTCCAAAGTGCTGGGATTACAGGCGTGAGCCGCTGCCCTGAGCCCTTCCTCATACTTACAAACTTAAAAAAAAATTATTCACTGGGCGCAGTGGCTCACGCCTGTAATCCCAGCACTTTGTGAGGCTGAGGCGGGCAGATCATGAGGTCAGGAGATGAGGCCATCCTGGCTAACACGGTGAAACCCTGTCTCTACTAAAAATACAAAAAATTAGCCAGGTATGGTGGCACGTGCCTATAATCCCAGCTACTCGGGAGGCTGAAGCAGGAAAATCACTTGAACCCGGGAGGTGAAGGTTGCAGTGAGCCAAGATCGTGCCCCTGCACTCCAGCCTAGGCAACAGAGTGAGACTCCATCTCAAAAAAAAAAAAAGAAATTACTAATTTATTATTTTTTAGTGTTGAGGTTTCTGTCACCTAGGCTGGAGTGCATTGGTGCAATCAGCCCACTGCAGCCTTCAACTCCAGGGCTCAAGTTACTTTCCTGCCTCAACCTCCCAAGTGGAGCTGGGACTAGAGGCGTGAGTCACCGTGCCTGGCCCCAATGTTTTTTGTTGTTGTTGTTGTTTTGTTTTGTTTTGTTTTTTTTGAGACAGTCTCACTCTGTTGCCCATGCTGGAGTACAGTGGCGCAACAATCTTGGCTGACTGCAACCTCCTTCTCCTGGGTTCAAGTGATTCTCCTGCCTCAGCCTCCTGAGTAGCTGGGACTACAGGCATGTGCCACCATGCCCAGCTAATTTTTTGTATGTTTAGTAGAGACAGGGTTTCAGCGTGTTAGCCAGGATGGTCTTGATCTCCTGACCTTGTGATCTGCCCCTCTCAACCTCCCAAAGTGCTGCTGGGATTACAGGCGTGAGCCACTGCTCCTGGCCTGGCCCCAACTTTTTAAACATATATGGGATTATAATATAATTACTACTGTTCTACAACCTACATTTTTTTTTTTCTTTTTTTCTTTTCTTTTTTTTTTTTTGAGATGGAGTTTTGCTCTTGATTCCCAGGCTGGAGTGCAATGGCGTGATCTTGGGTCACTGCAACCTTCGCCACCCAGGTTCAAGCGATTCTCCTGCCTCAGCCTCCTGAGTAGCTGGGATTACAGGTGCCCACCACCATGCCTGGCTAATTTTGTATTTTTAGTAGAGACGGAGTGTCTCCATGTTGGTCAGGCTGGTCTCGAACTCCTGACCTCAGGTGATCCGCCTGCCTCTGCCTCCCAAAGTGCTGGGATTACAGGTGTGAGCCACTGCACCCAACCCGCATTTTTCACTAAATAGCATATTGTCGTCAGTGGATTGTTTATTTATTTATTTTTTATTTCTACACTCCTGGTAACTCGCAGAACATTCAGTGGATTTTTGAATGCTGAGTCTGCATATTCTTTCTCTTAGTCTTGTCTAGACCATATTTCCCATTATATTTCACTGTATGCTTTGTGAATGGAAACTCGTTTTTTCAGTATCCTGAGCCAGAATTAGCCAAATAGAAATGACTTTTATTTTTAAAATTTTTATTTATTTATTTATTTATTTATTTATTTATTTATTTATTTATTTATTTTGAGACGGAGTCTCGCTCTGTTGCCAGGCTGGAGTGCAGTGGCGTAATCTCGGCTCACTGCAACCTCTGCCTCCTGAGTTCAAGCGATTCTCCTGCCTCAGTCTCCTGGGTAGCTGAGATACAGGCACGCGCCACCACACCTGGCTAATTTTTGTATTTTTAGTAGAGACGGGGTTTCACCATATTGGCCAGGATGGTCTCGATCTCTTGACCTTGTGATCCACCAGCCTTGGCTTCCCAAAGTGCTGGGATTACAGGCATGAGCCACTGTGCCCGGCTGTATTTTTTTTTTTTTTTTTTTTTTTTTGAGACAGAGTTGTGCTCTTGTTGCCCAGGCTGGAGTATGGTGGCGCGATCTTGGCTCACTGCAACCTCTGCCTCCTGGGTTCCAGCAATTCTCCTGTCTCAGCCTCCCAAGTAGCTGGGATTACAGGCGCACGCCACCACTCCTGGCTAATGTTTTTTTATTATTAGTAGAGATGGGGTTTTGCCATGTTGGCCAGGCTGGTCTTGAACTCTTGGTCTTAAGCAGTCTGCCCACCTCGGTGTCCCAAAGTGTTAGAATTACAGGCGTGAGCCACTGCGCCTGGCCAGAAATGACTTTTAGATTGCCTGCCCTCTGGAACCGTGTGACCCTGTTCTTCAGCAGGAGTTACCGTGAGTCTCATTGTTTCCTGAGTAGCAGATGGAGCAGAAGAACTTCATGCCATGCAGGGAAGACTTCCCATATGATAGATGTTTTAATGCAGGTTTGAAAGAAAAGAAAGGATGTAAATTAATCAATAACCGAGATTTTGTTTTTCTGTCTTGTAGCTGGAAAAGGATTTTGGTCTGAGATGCTGGGCGTGGGGGACTTCTATTACGAACTAGGTGTCCAAATTATCGAAGTGTGCCTGGCGCTGAAGCATCGGAATGGAGGTGAGGGTGGCTAGGTCCTGTGAACTGGACTCTGGACTTCTCTGAGAGGGAGAAAACCGTAAAAGATTACCGTTTCCATCCTGCAGTCTACAGGCCTCTAAGGACTTGAGAGACATCTTAGCTGTTTCATGCAGTTGAATCCATGGCAAGTCTCCATGGCCAAGGGTAAATAGAATTACCTGAACGATTGTCTCTGTTCTCCAAAGATCTTTGGCCAGGAAGGTCTAGTCCCTAGTCAGTACAGAAAATAGTAGGGAGGTAGGAAATAGGCCTTTTCCCCGATGTCTGATGTGTCTGGAGTGATTTTCTCATTAGTAACTATAGTCCTGCGCTGTCTCTCCGACGTATGGGAATGCCAACTGAGTCTCTGTGTTCCCTAAAATGTGACCTTAAAATTTGTCATCTGGTGATGCCGTCTTTCTTAGTAAGCACATTAAATGGTGTGGATTGAAGTTACAGAAAGAAAACTTAAAACCATTTACAAATCATCATCGACTATAAATAGACACGGCCTTGATGTCAAGAGGACATTTATAGTTTTTCAAAGATGATACTGCTTTTGTTTTTAGATTTTCATAGCTCTCACTCTGTTGACAGGCCTAGCAAGGTCTCAGAATCCATTTCTCATATTATGGTCAGTTATTTCATAAGGAGAGAGTTAAAAAAAATTAGGAACTAGAATGTTATTTGCTAATCATAGGCCACTGGAATTGTAATGACTGTCAACTTATTTAAAGTGGGTAATCTCTTTTTCTGATTTCTGTTCCCTGTCTCTTATAGGTCTGATAACTTTGGAGGAACTACATCAACAGGTGTTGAAGGGAAGGGGCAAGTTCGCCCAGGATGTCAGTCAGTAGGTCTTGTCTTCCAATCCCTTGGAGTACAGAAAGAGGTCTTTAAAATTCAGATGGAACTCTTTTCTCTCTATTCCTCATGTCTAGGCTAGCTTAGAAATCTGTATGATCTCCATATCATACAGAAAAAAAAAAAAAAAACCAAAAAAACAACAAATAAGAGATAGGGTCTCACTGTTGCCCAGGCTGGAGTACAGTGGCACGATCACAGCTTACTGCTACCAAGATCGTTGCTTACTGCAGCCTCAAACTCTTGGGCTCAAGTAATCCTCCCACCTCAGCCTCCCAAGTAGTTGGGATTATAGGCATGGGCCAGTATGCCTGGCTATTTTTAGAAAACAGAAAATATAGATTTAAAAAAGGAAACAAAAACTATTATTTCTCAAGAGATTACAACTGCTATATATTTTAATGTAGTTCCTTCTAAGCATTTTTTCATGTATTATTTTTTTTTAACAAACTTGGGGCTATATATAGTCTTTTTTTTCTTTGAGAAAGAGTCTTGCTGTCACCCAGGCTGGAGTGCAGTGACCCGATCTTAGCTCACTGCAACCTCTGCCTTCTGGGTTCAAGCAATTCTCGGGCCACAGCCTCCCCAGTAACTGGGATTACAGGTGTGCACCACTATGCCCGGCTAATTTTTTTTTGTTTTTTGAGACAGAGTCTCACTCTGTTGCCCAAGCTGGAGTGCAGTGGCGTGATCTCTGCTCACTGCAAGCTCCGCCTCCCGGGTTCACGCCATTCTCCTGCCTCAGCCTCCCAAGTAGCTGGGACTACAGGTGCCCACCACCACGCCGGCTAATTTTTTGTATTTTTAGTAGAGACGGGGTTTCATTGTGTTAGCCAGGATGGTCTCAATCTCCTGACCTCGTGATCCACCCGCCTCAGCCTCCCAAAGTGCTGGGATTACAGGCATGAGCCACCGCGCCCGGCCGCCTGGCTAATTTTTGTATTTTTAGTAGTGATGGGGTTTCACCTTGTTGGCCAGGCTGGTTTTGAACTCCTGGCCTCAAGTGATCTGCCCGCCTCTGCTTCCCAAAGTGCTGGGATTACAGGTGTGAGACACCACGGCTGGCCAGGGCTGTATATAGTCTTGAGATTATTTGAGGCCAAGGAGACTAGAGTAGGTGCCTAGAAAGGCTGGGGAAGGAGGTGGTAGTGAGATGATGGAATATAAATGGATCTAGTTCTCCAGCTTCTATATGTGAGTCCAGTTTGAGAAAAGATAAAAGGCTGTTTTTGATGTAACTTCCAAAGAGTCAGCCTACTATGAGATCTTGAAGACCTAGAATATTCAAAGAAAAGTAATGAGGCTAGGTGCAGTAGCTTACACCTGTAATCCTAGACCTTTGGGAGGCTGAGGTGGGAAGATCGCTTGAGGACAGGAGTTCGAGACCAGCCTGGGCAGTGTAGTGAGACCTTGTCTCTACAAACAATAAAATTAGTTGGGTGTTGAGGTATGCACCCATTGTTCTAGGCTGCAGTGAGCTATGATTGCACCACTGCACTCCAGTCTGGGACACAGAGCAAGACGTCATCTCTACTTTTTTTTTGAAATGGACTCTCGCTCTGTTGCCTAGGCTGGAGCGCAGTGGTACAATCTCGGCTCACTGCAACCTCCGCCTCCCGGGTTCAAATGATTCTTCTGCCTCAGCCTCCTGAGTAGCTGGGATTACAGGTACCTGCCACTGGCGCCCTGCTAGTTCTTATATTTTTAGTGGAGATGGGGTTTCACCATGTTGGCTAGGCTGGTCTCGAACTCTCGGCCTCCCAAAATGCTGGGATTACAGGCGTGAGCCACCGTGCCCAGCCAAGACCTCATCTCTTAAAAAAAAAAAAAAAAAAAGTGGTAACAAAAGATTACTAGCCATACTCATTGCAAATTTCATGAAGAGAGGGTGAGCATTTGAAGCATTTCAGTTTGCTATTCTTGGGGGTTGGGGAATGCATACCAGTCTACCTAAAAGTGCCCTTTCCCTGGCTGTTTGGGTGATAACATTTTTTGAGCTTTGGCAGAGGTTTTAAACTGTATGTGGGCTGGATATGTGATCTACACACTGTTTTGTAGGTTTTCTTTTTCTCTGATTTCAATTAGAATCAGAAAACTTGGCAGTATTGGGTTTGAATTTCCACTTGGCAATAATAATCAGCTGGGTTGCCCCCTTTAAAATAGATAAGCATTCTCTAGTTTGCCACAGGTTACACTACCCCCTATTGCCTCTTCAGCCCACTAATTGACATTTCCTGATGGGCATCTGCAGGTGTATCTTTGACCTCTGTCTGGGTGTTGGAATGAGTGGTTCGCTGAGCAGAGAGCCCGACTCCTGTGTATCTCCCATGATTGTCCAAGCATCGCTTATTGCTCCTTGACCCTGTCTTTTTACTTAACGTAGTTGAGTGTTGTGCAGCCTTTTATTATTTTAGAGGCAGGGTCTCGCTCTGTCACCCAGGCTGGAGTACAGTGGTGCACAATCACAGCTCACTGCAGCTTTGAACTCCTGGGCTCAGCTCAAGTGATCCTCCTGCCTCAGCCTCCCAAGGATTATAGGCGATTGCCACCATGCCCTGCTAATTTTTTATTTTTAGTAAAGACAGGGTCTTGCTGTGTTGCCCAGGCTAGTCTCTAACCCCTGGGCTCAAGCAGTCTTCTCAACGTGGGCATCCCAGAAGTGTTGGGATTATGGGTATGAGCCATTGCGCCTGGCAGTTGTGCAGTCTTTTAAATTTTCTGTCAGTATCCTGCCCAGGGCAGAGCTGAAACTGTGTTGTTAGGTCTGATCTGCCAAGGGTCAGTAAGCAACTCTTCCTCACCTCAGAGATGACCTGATCAGAGCCATCAAGAAACTAAAGGCACTTGGCACTGGCTTCGGCATCATCCCTGTGGGCGGCACTTACCTCATTCAGTCTGTTCCAGCTGAGCTCAATATGGATCACACCGTGGTGCTGCAGCTGGCAGAGGTACTGGTGCACCTTCAAGTGTGTGTGTGTGTGCAAGGGACAGTCTGTGATGCAAGTCTGGAGCAGTTCTCAGCTCCTGCTCCCCATTAGGCAGGTCTTTTGCTGAGACTATCCAATGGATGAACTACTCAGGCCTGTGCTTGTTCAGCAGACATTTATTGAGCAGCTACAGTGCAAAGCACTGGGCCAGGTTGTGGGGCATATAAAGATAGGAATGATAAAATTCCTGCTCTCAAGGAGCTTACAGTCTAGTCAGGTAGACAGACATGCAGACAACTAACTAGATTTCTTTAGGTAGCCAGACTCTTTGATGTCTTTTGAAACTACTTTATGGATTCTTCAAAAACAGATTTTAAAAAATCTTGTTTGCCATACCCCCATCCCTCATCATGCCTTAAGCATATGCCATCTTCCCCCAAATCCCCATCAGGTATTTAGGATAGATATGTTCAGTTTTCTTTATTATTTTTGAGATGGAGTTTCACTCGTTGCCCAGGCCAGAGTGCAATGGCGTGATCTTGGCTCACTACAATGTCGGCCTCCTGGGTTCAAGTGATTCTCTTGCCTCAGCCTCCCGAGTAGCTGGGATTACAGGCGTGTGCCACCACGCCCAGCTAATTTTTGTATTTTTAGTAGAGATGGGGTTTCTCCATGTTGGCCAGGCCTGAGGTTGGTCTCGAACTCCCGACCTCAGGTGATCCGCCCACCTTAGCCTCCCAAAGTGCTGGAATTACAGGGGTGAGCCACCACACCCGGCCCAGTTTTCTTTATAACGTAAAACAGAAATAAGGGAGGGGCTTTTCTGTATTGGAGGATAAGTAGAATGAGGCAAGGGCTAAATATTTAAATAATGGAGATTATTAGCAGTTTATGATTATCACCATTTCTTCCCATCAATTAATTGTCCAGAATCTTCCCTTGTCATGCTCTAGAGTGCTTTGCAGAAGTCTAACTTAACATGTTAGTACAAGTGACCCCACTTTTTTTTTTTTTTTAAAGATGGAGTCTCGCTCTGTCGCCCAGGCTGGTGTGCAGTGGTGCAATCTCCGGCTTACTGCAGCCTCCATCTCCCAGGTTCCAGCGATTCTTCTGCCTCAGCCTCCCGAGTAGCTGGGATTACAGGCGTGTGCCACCATGCCTGGCTAATTTTTGTATTTTTAGTAGAGATGGAGTTTCACCATGTTGGCCAGGCTGGTCTTGAACTCCTGACCTCAGGTGATCCACCCACCTCAGCCTCCCAAAAAGTGCTAGGATTACAGGCATGAGCCGCCGTGCTCGGCTGGGACCCCACTTTTAAGATTGAACCCACCAACCTACCTCTGTCATGCTGAAAGTCACTTCTCTCTCTCCCCGCTGGAACCTTTAAACATTTTCTGTGTTCTCTCATGCTTGACAGCTTTTCCTCCTGTCTGGATAAGTCTCTTGTTCCTGGGCAGATCCTGGGTTCTAAGGGAAGGTGCACTCTTAACTGATTCAATCCCCATTCCTCCTTCCATCAGAAGAATGGCTACGTGACTGTCAGTGAGATCAAAGCCAGTCTTAAATGGGAGACCGAGCGAGCGCGGCAAGTGCTGGTATGCAACTTTGGGAACAGTCCAGAAAAGACAGGCAGGCCCCAGTTGGGAGGATGTGGGTTCCACAAACGCAGGAATTTCAGCATTGCTTTGCTGGCCTTCTGCCTTGAAGGCTACTGCTGCCATGCTAGAAGGAAGCCCAGCACTTCTCTGAAGATGGCACCAAAAAGGTAGAACTAGGAAGGCAGTTTCCTAACTCTGGTGTGCACACAATACCAGGCTGCCCCTGCTACTTGGGGAACCGACACTCTCTCCTGAACATGCTGAGCCTGGAGTTGCTGGTCAGGAGATTAATGTAGTTTGTACTGGAAGTAACACTGTTAGTACAATGAATTATTAACTATGTTAATTACGTATCTGTAATTATCCACTAAGCATTATATTGCATAGTATATACTCTAGCTTTATATATACAAATTTCATGGTACTGAAGAATGAAGAGGGAGCAATGGAAGAATGTAAGGGTGAAGAGGGAGCAATGTAAGAATGTAAGAACTCCGGTTTCAGTACCTTTTTTCCTTATCCAAGCAACTCAACTGTCTAAACCTTTCATTTCATCTGTAAAATGGGGATAACATAATTATTTACCTAATGATACTGGACAGAAACAACCCATTTTGAGCATATTTCCAGCTCTAGGAACTGAGTCTATTCTTGCATAAGTATGGTCAATCATGTTTGCTACCCAGTATAAGTTAACTCAAAGGTAGCTAAACAGTGATCTCTGTTTAGTTTCTGGGAAAATGGAGGCAGTGATTTGCTGAAGGCCATATAAGCAAATATTTCTGTAACCATGTGTTCTTTCCACTATATCCCACTATCCTAGGCTTTACCCCTCTTCCTCAGCAGCACAAATTAAGTGACTTTGTAGCATTTTTCAAATTCAGGCAAAGGCCAAGGCCAAACAGCTCATTTAGTTGGTTGTGTAAATGTTCGAAGGCACTTAGTAGATTTAGTTTGAAAACCTCACTGAAGCCAAAATAGGTGTGGGGGTTGCTTACCTACCCTTTGTCTATGGAACCTCCCTGTTCTCAAACCGCTCTTCTTCCCTTTTCCCTCCAGGAACACCTGCTGAAGGAAGGGTTGGCGTGGCTGGACTTACAGGCCCCAGGGGAGGCCCACTACTGGCTGCCAGCTCTCTTCACTGACCTCTACTCCCAGGAGATTACAGCTGAGGAGGCCAGAGAAGCCCTCCCCTGACTGCGTGTGGAAGGGCACACAGCAGCAGGCAGGGAGGAGGAGGAGGTGGCAAATAAACCTGGGCAGTTTTGTTTATAAAAAACATAGAAAAAAAGTTCCAAGTTTTTCTTTCTTCCCTCATTCTTTTATTTTTGAAAAGTGCCTTCACATTGCATTTTTATTGGAGAAAACCTCGCTCGTTCAGTAAGGATAATCTGATTAACAGAGAACAGCAAGCACATATAAAATGATTTTTGCGGGTCATCTGCAAGTTCATGGAAGAGCTGGGCCTAGAATGCAGGTTGTTTCCTGGCCTGTCTAGTCTTTGTAGCTGTGAGACATAGATTACAGCCTGTGCTAATTCAAACCTTTTAAATGTTCTTTATCTCAAACTAGCTTGTCCTAATGGACCAGTAAATAATATTCACTTTCAGTATCTTCTGGCTTCCTCTGTAGAGGCTCTAGGTTATGACAAGGTTAGCTGTGAGTATGAAGGAAATAAATAGAAGTCAATGTCAAATCGTGGCTAAATTGGAGGAAAGAAAACAATGGAATCTGAGGGGAATCAATAGTTAGGGAATGTTCTATTTTCTCAAATTCCCTACTAGCTTTCTCACCCTCCTGTACTGATTGCCAGGTCCCTCTAACCTCAGTAGTGGGAAAGGGAGTCATTTACTGAACACCTACCCTGTGCCATTTTACATACAGCTCACTTAAATTTCACCAAGTAGGCAGCCTTCAACATCACAGGTGATTGAATCAAAGTAATTTGCGAGGGCCCGCCAGCTTCAGCCTAGCTAAAGCTGGAGCCTAGGCCTATTAACCCGAGCCCATGCCTTCATGTATCACTACATAGTACAGAATGGCAGCACATACTGTGTGTAGACATTTTTCTACACACATGGTCAGCCAAGAGTAAAAGCCTCTGCATCAGAAAGCAAGAATCTCCTATAGCAAGTAGAAGTGGTGATGAGGGAAGAGGCCAGAGTTGTTTAAGGCTCCCAAAGTCCTTATGGTCTAAAGGCCAAGATCCTAAAAAAAAGTGCTAGTTTAGTATTGGAAATCTGAAAACTCAATTGTTTTTCCATACTGAGACCCTTCCTTTAGCAGGATATAGCCTGGGCCCATCTCTACCTCTGCGTATCCTTGTAGGACATGCTCACTCCAAACTCTGGAATAGGTCTGTCTTTCGAAACCACTGAAACTAAGATGTCACTGACTGCCAGAGCATGGACCCCATTTCCAATGAGAAAACTTGTCCTGCTCTCCCCACCCAGTCCTGCCCTTCCACCATGTTATGCAAGTCTTTGGCTTCCAGACAATTCACAGCACTTTCCTTCTCCCTAACAGTTCCAGGCCTAGGTGAGGTGTGGCTGACAAGATGATCCCATTCTTCCTTTACACAAGCCCTCCCACACCCACAGGCACTTCCTCCTTCTGCCAAAACAAACTTTATTGCACCAAAAAGGAAAAAAAAAAAAAAAAAAATTTATGTACAGTCAGATATAAAGACATTTCTTTGACTCCTGTGCATATATTTCCTCAAGATTAGGGCATAAAAGTCAGGCTGCTATGCCAGACATGCTCTGCCCTATGGCAGGGCCAAGGAGAGGATTGTCACTTGAAAGTGGGAACACTTAAATGGATGACAGACAACACTGGACCCACAGACCAAGGGCATTCTTCTAAGCCATGTAGTAGCTTGAGGAATGGAAGAGGGAAATTGGAAGCAGGGTTCCTTTTCAATCTTCATGTGAAGAGACCCAGCCTCTTCAAGGGTATCTAAGATAAACTTCCGTTCCCCAAGCCCACCAATCCCTGTCCAGTTCCTTTGCTTCCTGCCCTCCCAACTAGGACATTCTCCTTTGTGCCCAACCCCCCTTTGCACAGATCCTCCAAGGGGAGTCCCATGATCCACAAGGCAGAGACCTTCATAGCAGCGGGCAGGGCAGGTACACACTATCCTCTCCCTTACGCATGGCTGGACACTGACTGAACCCTGCATCACAAGAATCGCCAATACCCACTGGGAGCCATAACAATAAATCTGGAAGTACGGGGAGAACATATCAAAAAGGGGAAGGATGGATTCCCTTGATGCCCAGGATTACAGGGCACCTAAAGCACATTTTTTTTTTCTGAGCCAACCAGCTAAAGGATCACTGCAGCTAAATACAGATAGAGAAGCAACACAGCCAGGCAAATACCCATCAGAGCCAGTGACAAGAGCAGCTGGGGGCACGGGGGAGGTGGAAGGAGGAGAAAGAAGAGGAGGAGCCTCCAGAGTCCCAGCCCCAACCTCCTCTGCCATTGGCTACCCTTGCTCCCCACAAATCCCTGGGGTTGAAGTGAGGAGGACTACAGGCTGGGGTGAAAATACACAAGGACAGCCCAACAAAATACAACAAGGACTAGCATCAGTCTCCCCCTTACTCCACCCCCAAGAGAAATATCCTCATTGTGACTAGTATTTATGAAACTCTGTAAGAGACTATTCTATGTAGTGGCTCTAATCCCATATACACAGCAGCTGCCTGTGCTGGGAACTTTTCAAATCAGTGATTGCGGAAACAAACAGTATTTTCAGCTTCTTACTGTGCCCATGCAGGCTTTACCAAGACCTTGGTTAAGTCCCAGTCACATTTACCTTCTGTCTTACATCTAGAAAAGGGTGAGGAAAGGGGGGAGGGGAGAAAGGTGCTCAGGTGCTAGGTAAAGCTTACTGATCAGCAGCCTAGACTCCACCACTGTTCCTTCTCTTTGGTCTGTCTAGAACAGTGACTATAAATTAGGAAAAACAAAATTATGCTGGCCTGTGGGAAATAATGGGGGAAGGAAGGCAGGGAGGAAAAGGGCATTGGGAAGCCCTGCTTCAAGACTGAGGACAGACAAATAGACAACCACCCAGACTGCTTAAGTGTCACAGACAGCCCCCACCCCAAGATGCCTTCCAGGTATCCCCATAAATCATTTGGGCACACTCCCTCTTGGAATTGCAATTTCCATCTTCCACTTATCCCTAAGGAGCTGGCCCTGTGGAGAGGTGTGTTGGTTGTTTTGTTTTTGCCAGAGGCCCTCGCTCTAGGTGCTCCTGTAAAGGTACCTTGGCCCCTGATATGGGATGAATGGATGAACGTAGCCCCAGATGCTCCAGTGCCAAGGAGGTCAGACTGGGAACAGGCCCCCCACTCCCACACCCTGGGATCCGAGCTTGCTTGGTTCTTGCCATCTTGCAGGATGACTTCAAGTCTGGAGGGAGATACACAGTGCCTCTCCATCCCTGGGGTGGGGGGAAGGGATTCTGCTGGGACTCTTGAGTGGGGGAAAGGGGAGATGGGAGCAGGGTCTAAACCCTCAGGCTCCCATGAAGGTCTGTCTCTGTCCCAGATGAGCTGCTATCAGAGTCCATTTCTGCATTCTCATTATGGAGCCTCTCCAGCACTTTCTGACGTATCAGTCCCAGGCGCATCAAGAGGGACTGGTAGTCAAAGTGGCCCCGCTTCTCTCCAAAAGGGTCCTGTGGGGAAAGGAGACAAGGGGATGGAAGATTCAAGTTTGGGTGGCTGATCCTAGAGAAAGCAGCTTCGGGCCCATATGAAATGAAAGCTCAACTTCTGAGCCATGGGAGCAGGAAGGCCTAACAGCACAGGCAGTCCCTAACAGCACAGGCAGTCCCGAACAGCACAGGCAGTCCCGAACAGCAGGCAAAATAACCTTTGCTTAAAAATATGACACCTGGGCCAGGCGCAGTGGCTCACACCTGTAATCCCAGCACTTTGGGAGGCCGAGGCAGGCAGATCACCTGAGGTTGGGAGTTTGAGACCAGCCTGACCAACATGGTGAAACCCCATCTCTACTAAAAATACAAAATTAGCCGGGCCTGGTGGCGCATGTTTATAATCCCAGCTACTTGGGAGGCTGAGGCAGGAGAATCACTTGAACCCGGGAGGCGGAGGTTGCGGTAAGGCAGAGGTTGCAGTCAGCTGAGATCGAGATCGCACCATTACACTCCTGCCTGGGCAACAAGAGTAAAACTCTGTCTCAAAAGACACTCTTACCACCCCAAATAGGTGTAGCTTGGGCTAGAGTGAAAATGTATTAGTATTCCTCAAAAGCAAACCAATATCCGGAAGAAGGAACAGTAAGGATGAGATAGATAGGGATGAGAAATTCAAGACCAGAATTATAATTATTAATATGCCTATGCTTTTAATTAACCTCATTAAAAACCACAGGAGATAAAACTTGCCCTTTATTCTCTGTACTCAAAAATGTTAATCTGCTTTTCTAAGGTCAGAAGCAGGTCTAGAATTCAAGAGTTCTGACTTTCAGATAAGCACCTGTACTCCTCCCCAGGGACTCGTCACTCCATTCCTGTCCAGGTTTCTGGGCATTGCTTCAGGGCCACCCAGCCTTGATCTTAGTCCTTCTCGTTCTAGATCAAAGATCCCTAAACGTTGTACAGAAAGGTTTAATTGTCCCCAAGGTCTCAAAAACAGCTAGTTGAGTGGATGGTATAAAAAAGAGTTTAAAATACTATATAGGGACTTAGGCAGCAAAGTAGTGCAACAGCCCCCAAAAGGTATACAACTTTCCCTCTCACATTGTTTGCTTCTCTCACAAAAACTCCTTCCACACTTCTCCCCACACATTACCCTCATCCTGAGTGGGATGGCAGTGGGTGCTAGTCACTGTCATTGGGACTGCAGCCTGCACTTCTCATTCATGAGAGTTAACTCCCTCAAGACTGGGCTCCACATTTACTACTATGGAGCTGTCAATTCTACAAATCTTGTTTCTTTCATCCGTGGCTCCAACTCCTCTAATTCTCCTCCTGCCCAGATGCTGTCCTCCTTCCCATCCCTCATCACCAGTTGTTTTTCCTTTGCACACTGATATTGCTAATGCTGTTGGATACCAGCAATTAGAATTCCTGATGGGGAACAAACTAGGACATATGTCATTGATATACCCTCAAAAAGGGTTTAGGAGACAACTTAGCCCTGAGCCAGCCCTGCCCTTTGTGCTTAAATGAGACAGGTGGGTGGAAAGTCCTTGGAGGAAGGAAGGGAAAACTACCATCTATAAGTAGCACTGGAGGGCAGAAGTAATCTCCTCCTACTGCTGTTGGTGTTGGGGTGGGTGAAAAGACACAGTACGAGAGCTGGAGAGAGCCTTAAGAAATCTTAGTCAATTATCCAAGTCACCTATTTCTTTCTTTTTTTTTTTTTGAGGTGGAGTCTGGCTCTGTCGCCAAGGCTGGAGTGCAACGACGTGATCTCGGCTCACTGCAACCTCCGTCTCCTGGGTTCAAGCAAAATTCTTGTGCCTCAGCCTCCTAAGTAGCTGGGACTACAGGCATGCACCACCACATCTGGCTAATTTTTGTATTTTTAGTAGAGGCAGGATTTCACCATGTTGGCCAGGCTGGTCTCAAACTCCTGACCTCAAGTGATCTGTCTGCCTCGGCCTACCAAAGTACTGGGATTACAGGTGTGAGCCACTGCGCCAGGCCCCACAAGTATCCCATTTCTAAGCAAGACCACCAGTAAGATGATCCAAACACGTAAGAACTGATTCTCCAGGACAGGAGAATTCTCATCCTCTTACCAACCAGGTGGTTTACATTAATCTATAATTTGTTTTTGTCTTTTTTTTTTTTTTTTTGAGACAGAATCTTGTTCTGTTGCCCAGGCTGGAGTGCAGTAGTGCAATCTCAGTTTACTGCAACCTCTGCCTCCCAGGTTCAAGCATTTCTCATCCCTCAGCTTCCCAAGTAGCTGAGATTACAGGCATGAGCCATCATGCCTGGCTAATTTTTGTATTTTTAGTAGAGATGGGGTTTCACCATGTTGGCCAGGCTGATCTTGGACTCCTGGCCTCAAGAGATCTGTCCACCTCTGCCTCCCAAGGTGCTGGGATTATAGGCATAAGCCACCGCACCTGGCTGTCTATCTACAATTTGGTCAATGATAGCCTCCTTCCTTAAAACAAGCCTAAATTTTGAGTTCTTATTGGAAGCAAAAGCACACTTTTCCCAGTAAAGGCAAAGAATGAACAATGATTATCATCTTTGAATAGGAATCTTTCAACAACTGCACGTATGTTGTTTCTCTAAGCTACTGTTTCTGTGATCACCCCTCAGGGCTGGGAACAGAATTCGAATAGAGGATTC
This sequence comes from Nomascus leucogenys, assembly GCF_006542625.1. Classification (NCBI taxonomy): domain Eukaryota; kingdom Metazoa; phylum Chordata; class Mammalia; order Primates; family Hylobatidae; genus Nomascus; species Nomascus leucogenys. Next base: position 2,545,162 of record NW_022095769.1, read on the forward strand.
ATATAATCCCTAAGATTCTGGGAGGGCTGAACGCATCTTAGCTTGAAAACACTATGGGCTGGGTGCAGTGGCTCACACCTGTAATAATCTCAGCCTCCCAGTTTGGAGGCTAAGGGAGGAGGATCACCTGAACCCAGGAGTTGCCTGGGCAATACAGTGGGACTCTATCGCTACAACCAAACAAAACAAAACAGGGCCTGTAATCCCAGCACTTTAGGAGGCTGAGGGAGGTGGATCACTTGAGGTGAGGAGTTCAAGACTAGCCTGGCCAACATGGTGAAACCCCGTCTCTACTAAAAACACAAAAAATTAGCTGGGCATGATGGCGTGTGCCTGTAATCCCAACTACTTGGGAGGCTAAAGTTGCAGTGAGCTGAGATTGCACCACTGCTCTCTAGCCTGAGCAACAGAGCAAGACTCTGTCTCAAAAAAACTAAACAAAACAAAAACTAGCTGCGGTGGTGCACACCTGTAAGTCCCAACTTGGGAGGCTGAGGTGGGAGGACTGCTTGAGCCTGGGAGTTTGGGGTTGCAGTGAGCTGTGACCCAGCTACTGCACTCCAGCCTAACAAGAGTGAGACTCTGCCTTAAAAAAAAAAAAAAAAAAAAAAAAAAGACTACTGACCAAGGAAAGAGTTCCCTATGACTTTATGAAAATCAGTCTCCTCTTTGGCTCTCAGTCCCTCAAATGATATAGGTTGCTTTTAGCTGTGACATTCTTTCTTTTTTTTTTTGAGATCGAGTTTTGCTCTTGTTGCCCAGACTGGAGTGCACTCAGCTCACTGCAACCTCGGCCTCCCAGGTTCAAGCGATTCTCCTACCTCAGCCTCCCAAGTAGCTGGGATTACAGGCACATGCTACCACACCGAGCTAATTTTTTGTGTTTTTAGTAGAGGCAGGGTTTCATCATGTTGGCCAGGCTGGTCTCACACTCCCGATCTCAGGTGATCTGCCCGCCTCAGCCTCCCGAAGTGCTGGGATTACAGGTGTGAGCCACCGTGCCTGGCTTTTTTTTTTTTTGAGACAGAGTCTCGGTCTGTTGCCCAGGCTGGAGTGCAGTGGCACAATCTCGGCTCACTGCAACTTGTGCCTCCTGGGTTCAAGTGATTCTCCTGCCTCAGCCTCCCGAGTAGATGGGACTACAGGTACACGCCACGATGCCTGGCTAATTTTTTGTATTTTTAGTAGAGACGGGGTTTCACCATGTTAGCCAGGACGGTCTCGATTTCCTGACCTCGTGATCCGCCCGCCTCAGCCTCCCAAAGTGCTGGGATTACAGGCGTGAGCCACTGTGCCCAGCCTTAGCTGTGACATTCTATGACAGCTGTGGATGCCACGCTTGTTGGGGGCTTTTACATGGCCAGCTGTAGGGCTTCTGCAATTAGCAGCAGGGGTTGTATTACCTGCATAGTTTGGCCTTGAAGGTGCAGGCGATCTTTGCAGGCCACCTCATAGAAGTCATAATACTCCAGAAAGGACTTCTCCATCACCCCTCTGGAAAACAACCAGAAAAGTGTAAGTGAGAAACCTAGTACAGGTCACCCCTTCCTTACCTAACCTTTTTTTTTCTTTTTCAGATGGAGTCTTGCTCTGTAGCCCACGCTGGAGTGCAGTGGTGCAACCTCAGCTCACTGTGACCTCTGCCTCCTAGGTTCATACAACTGTCCTGCCTCAGCCTCCTGAGAAGCTGGGATTACAGGCATATGCCACCACGCCTGGCTAATTTTTGTTTTTAGTAGAGATGGGGTTTCACCATGTTGGCCAGGCTGGTCAGGAACTCCTGACCTCAACTGATCTGCTTGCGTCGGCCTCCCAAAGTGCTAGGATTACAGGCGTAAGCCACCACACCTGGCCTCCTTACCTAACCTTAATGCCAAATTAAATACCTACCATTCCCAAGTCCAGATCTGTTTTCTACAAAGATCTTTTCATTTTATTTATTTTTTATTTTTTTTGAGACTGAGTCTCGCTCTTTTGCCCAGGCTGGAATGCAGTGGTGCAATCTCGGCTCACTGCAACCTCTGCCTCCTGGGTTCAAGTGATTCTCATGCTTCAGCCTCCTGAGTAGCTGGGATTACAAAGGTGCATGCCACCACACCCGGGTAATTTTTGTATTTTTAGTAAAGATGTGGTTTCACCATGTTGGTCAGGCTGATCTTGAATTCCTGACCTCATGATCTGCCTTCCTTGGCCTCCCTAAGTGCTGGGATTACAAGTGAGCCACCACGCCCTGCCTCTAAAAGGATCTTTAAATGGAAAATGGAAAAAGGAACACCTAACTGCCCGTGGTTGACTTCCTCTACACATCGGGAATTATGAGTGTGACTGTAATATTCACCATTTGTTTTCTTTTTGAGGCAGAGTCTTGCTCTGTTACCTAGGCTGGAGTGCAGTGGTGTCATCACAGCTCACTGCAGCCTCAACCCCTTAGGCTCCCATCTCAGCCTCCTGACTGGCTGTGACTACAGGAGCGTGCCATCACACCTGACTAATTTTAAAATTTTTGTAGAGATGGGGTCTCCCTATGTTGCCCAGGCTGGTCTCGAACTCTTGGGCTCAAGTGATCCTCCCGCCTCAGCCTCCCAAAGTACTAGGATTACAGGCGTGAGCCACCGGGCCAACACTCACCATTTGAATCCCAACTTCAACTCATGACTTGCTCCACCTCCATTGTTTTTCATCAGCCATCCCTAATCCCAAACCTTACTCAAAATTCTCCTAGAAGTTTATTTATTTAACCCTGACGTTGCTCATCCAGTTTTGGCACTTAAAAATAACTTCAGCACTAAGAAATGAGTCTTATTATGAAGTATTCTACACATTTGGCTGGAAAAAAGTACGTCCAAGCCTTCATCAAACTGAAGCTCCCTGAGGGTGTGGACTGCCTCTCCCAAAGGCTTGGCATTCTCCAACAGAGTAGCTCTCTGAACTTCCTCTTGGGTAACCCTCAGCCACTTGTTCTTTAAAAGCAGGAACCACATCTTTCCTTCTTCTCTATCTCCCTCTGGTACCCAACACTGTACTCTGCCCCAAAGGTCCTCAAAGGTGCCAACTACCCAACTGCCCGAAAGGAATACCAAGCAAGCCCTCTTGACACATACCGTAGGGGTTCAGGACAGGGACACTTTCCTTCCATCATGTCACAGACTGCAACTCTGATGGTCTCGTGCCGGATACATTCATTATAGTTTTTGCTGTCTCCTGGATGTCTCTCCTATAATGTAACAGACGCCAGAGTATCCCAAAAATTAAGCAAGAAGAAAACCAATGGGAAGGGACTTCAAGATTAGTATAGGGTATGTCAGTCAGTCATACAAACTAAAAAGATACCTTTCCCACTGTATGGCAGATCCATGAAGAGCAACCACACCTTTATTTTTGACACCATTCACCCCCACCACCCTCCAAATATACCAACAGGTTACAGGTCATTTGGCCTATAACCAGCAAACTAGATCCATCATATTTTCCTGAATGTGAAGTAAAAGGTCTATCAAGTAAAGATTACATGGGAAATAACCAAACCTAAGAATGATGGTAGAGTTGCTAAGCCTGGTGGCATAAACCCGTAGTCCCAGCTACTCAGGAAGCCAAGGTGTGAGGATCACTTGAGCCCAGGTGTTTGGGTTCAGCCTAGACAACAAAGTAAGTTCCTGTTTTTTCAGTTTTTCTTTTTGGAGACAGGGTCTTTGCTGTTGCCCAGGCTGGAGTGCAGTGGCACAATCACAGCTAACTGCAGCCTTGACCTCCTGGGCTCTAGCAATCCTCGAACTCCTGGGCTCTAGAGATCCTCCCACCTCAGCCTCCTGAGTAGCTGGGACTAAAGACATTAGTCACCATGGTGGGCCCCGAGTTTTTATTATTTGTTTTTTGAGTTTTGCTTGTCACCCAGGCTGGAGTGCAACGGCACGATCTCAGCTCACTGCAACCTCCGCCTCCTGGGTTCAAGCGATTCTCCTGTCTCAGCCTTCTGAGTAGCTGGGATTACAGGCACCCGCCACCACGCCCAGCTAATTTTTGTATTTTTTAGTAGAGACAGGGTTTCACCATTTGGCCAGGCTGGTCCTGAACGCCTGACCTCAGGTCATCCACCCGCCTCAGCCTTCCAAAGCGCTGGGATTACAGACATGAGCCACCGCACCCGGCTTGTCTTTCAAAAATTTTTAAGAGGCAGGCTCTTGCTTTGTCATCCAGGCTGCAGAGTGGTGGCATGATCAGAGGTTACTGCTGCCTTGAATTCCTGGGCTCAAGCGATGCTCCTCTCCTCAGCTTCCCGAGTAGCTGGGACTCAAGGCGCATGTCACGATGCCCAGCTTTTTTAAAAAATTTTTTGGTAGAGACAAGGTCTCACTACGTTGCTCAGGCTGGGAAACACTTGTCTCTTTAGGGAGAGAAAAAAAAAAAGACAGAAAGAATGATGGTGGGACAAAAAGGTATAAATGAAGTGAAGAGTCTCAGTGTAGAAAACCTTCAGGCATCAACAAGTAAAGGATGCTTCTTGGTTAACCCCTTTACCTGTTATATGTCTCTAGGGTCCCACCATCATTGAACCAATTATTATAAATCAGAAGTAGGGCTGGGCCCGATGGCTCATGCCTGTACTCCCAACACTTTGGGAAGCTGATGCAGGTGGATCGCTTGAGTTCAGGAGTTCAGGATCAGCATCGGCAACATGGTGAGATCCCGTCTCTATAAAAAATACAAAAATTAGCTGGGCATTGGTGGTGTGCACCTTTCATCCCAGCTACTCAGGAGGCTGAGGCGAGAGGATGGCTAGAGCCCAGGAGTTCGAGGCTTCAGTGAGCTATGACTGTGCCACTGTACTCCAGCCTGGGTGACAAAGCAAGACTTTGTCTCAAAGAAATAGTAAAATTAGAAATAAATCTATCAGAAGCTTCAAAAGATAAACTTCAACTTTGGTCTAGAAAGCCAGTATAAACAGGGACTCACTATGGTGTGAATGGAAGGGGAGTACGGCCTCCGCTCCTTTAATTTTTCCTGTGCTCTTGTCCTCTTACCACCAACCCCAGTCAATTAGAGCCCTGGCCTCTGATAAAAGTAGCTGATGGGCCAGGCGCGGTAGCTCACACCTGTAGTCCCAGCACTTTGGGAGGCTGAGGCAGGTGGATCATGAGGTCAGGAGTTGGAGACCAGCCTGGCCAAAACAGTGAAACCCCGTCTCTACTAAAAATACAAAAATCAGCTGAGCGTGGTGGTGTGTGCCTGTAAATAAAAAAATAAATAAATAAATAAATAAAATAAAAACAACTGCAAGTCACAGTAGAAGTAAAAAATAAAAAACACAAGGCTGGGCATGGTGGCTCACACCTGTAATCTCAGCACTTTGGAAGGCTGACGTGGGCAGACTGCTTGAGGCCAGATGTTCATGACAAGCCTGGCCAACATGGCGAAACCCCATCTCTACTACAAATACAAAAATTAGTCCGGTGTCGTGGTGTGTGCCTGTAATCCCAGCTACTTGGGAGGCTGAGGTACTAGAATCGCTTGAACCTGGGAGGCAGAGGTTGCAGTGAGCTGAGATCACACCACTGCACTCCAGCCTGGGTGACAGAGTGAGAGTCTGCCTCCAAAAAAAAAAAAAAAAGACAAGACCTAAAAATCAGCTCCTGCTAATGAGGTCTATTTCAATTAGACTCTCCTCCTGAAATGAATGTTTGGAGAAAGGATGGGTTAGGAAATAATTTTTGTTAACTTTTGAGGCCAGACTCTGTGGCTCACGCCTGTGATCCTACCACTTTGTGAGGCCGAGGCAGGCTGATCACCTAAGGTCAGGAGTTCCAGACCAGCCTGGCCAACATGGTGAAACGCCACCTCTACTAAAAATACAAAAATTAACCAGGCGTGGTGGTGTGCACCTGTAGTCCCAGCTACTCGGGAGGCTGAGGCAGGAGAACTGCTTGACCCTGGGAGGTGGAGGCTGCAGCGAGCTGAGATCACACCACTGCACTCCAGCCTGAGCGATGGAGTGAGACTGTCTCAAAAAAAAATTTTTTTTTTCATTTTTGAAAGGTATTTTATTATCCTTTGTTCAGGTCTATAGAGGAATAATCAAAGTTGGTGTCATCTGTAATAGTTTAAAAATAAATTAAACTGGCCAGGCATGGTTACTCACACCTGTAATCCCAGCACTTTCAGAGGCCAAGGCGAGTGGATCACCTGAGGTCAGAAATTCGAGACCAGCCTGGCCAAGATGGTGAAACCCCTTCTCTACTAAAAATACAAAAAATTAGCCAGGTGTGGTGGTGCGTGCCTGTAATCCCAGCTACTCGGGAGGCTGCGGCAGAAGAATCATTTGAACCTGGGAGGCAGAGGTTGCTGTGAGCCAAGATTGCGCCATTACACTCCAGCCTGGGTAACAAGAGTGAAACTCTGTCTCAAAAAATAAATTAATTAATTAATTAAGCTGTTCTAATCACCTATCTGGAATCATTTTCTTTTGGGACTATCACTGGAACTTTTTCCCGTGCTCATGAGTAATACAGGAAGGCACATCGGAATAGTGGGAGAACTTGGGCTCCAATGTAAGTCTGGGGTCCTATCTTGATCTGTGTGTCTTTGTGAAAGTTAATTAACCTCTCTGAGGCAACATTATTTCATTTGAAAATGGGAATAACAATATTTAAGCTCACATAGTATGAAGGTTAAACAAGAAATTATATATAAAAACTCGGTAGTGTCCAGCACAGAGCATGCTCTTGGAAAAATGTGAGTTTTCTCCACCTTCTCGTTGGCACTGTTAACTCAAAAAGTCTTGCCTGGGACTCCTAATGACTAGCTCCTTTGGCTCTGCAGGTAACAGTCCTTCATAACCCCAGAAGAACAGCTGGCTGGGCAGTAGTCCCTACAGAGCAACTTCAGGGGATGCTGAGAATACAGACACGTAGAACCCACTGGATGCCACAACCCCCAAAGCAGGCTCAGAATTAATTTCCAAATTAGTCCATTGACTTCCATGCTATAAAGGAATCCAAGTCACATACTTATTGTAACTCTCACAAATAAAAAAATTCATTATTTTATTTTATTTTTTTTGAGATGGTGTCTCACTCTGTCGCTCAGGCTGGAATGCAATGGCCCAATCTCGGCTCACTGTAAGCTCCACCTCCTGGGTTCACGCCACTCTCCTGTCTCAGCCTCCCGAGTAGCTGGGACTAGAGGAGCCCGCCACCACGCCCAGCTAATTTTTTGTATTTTTAGTACAGACAGGGTTTCACTGTGTTAGCCAGGATGATCTCAAACTCCTGACCTTGTGATCTGCCCGCCTCGGCCTCCCAAAGTGCTGGGATTACAGGCGTGAGCCACCGTGCCCAGCCATTATTATTTTTTTGGGGGCGGGGGGACGGAGTTTCGCTCCTTACCCAGGCTGGAGTGCAATGGTGTGATCTCAGCTCACTGCAACCTCTGCCTCCAGGGTTCAAGTGATCACGCCCAACTAATTTCTTGTATTTTTAGTTAAGACAGGTTTTCACCATGTTGGCCAGGCTGGTCTCAAACTTCTGACCAGTTAATTTTTAGTAGAGATGGGGTTTTACCAGGTTGGCCAGGCTGGTCTCAAACTCCTGACCTCAGGTGATCCACCTGCCTGCCTCAGCCTCCCAAAGTGCTGGGATTACGGGTGTGAGCCACAGTGGCTGGCAAAAAATTTCATTACTAAAAAACACGTGTCAATTCCCTTTTTTTCCTATACCAACAACTGTAGTACATGGGGCTGTGCTAGGGTCCAAAACAAAACAAAAAAAACCTCCCAAGCAGATCTCTTAAAACACTATTCTGGCCGGGCGAGGTGGCTCACGCCTGTAATCCCAGCACTCTGGGAGGCCGAGGCAGGCAGATCACCAGGTCAGGAGCTGGAGACCAGCCTGGCCAATATGGTGAAACCCCATCTCTACTAAAAATATAAAAACTAGCCAGGCGTGGTGGTACACACCTGTAGTCCCAGCTACTTGGGAGGCTGAGACAGAATGGCTTAAACCTGGGAGGCAGAGGTTGCAGTGAGCTGAGATTGCACCACTGCACTCCAGCCTAGGTGACAGAGCAAGACTCTGTCTCAAAAAAAAAAAAAAAAAAAAAAACAAAAAAAACAACCAACCAACCAACCAAACAAAAACTCTGGGGTGTAGAGCCAGGCCCATCTGGCCTTACCTGTTCAAAGCCAGGCTCATTGTGATAGGGGTTCTCAGTCATCAGGGACTGGATAGAGATGAGCACGGAGGAGATGCTCTGGGCTGGGCTCCAGGCAGGTCCAGTCCATGTACTGTAAACACATCAGAAGGAATGGAGGGTGAGGCAGAGAAAGAACAGGGAACAAGTACCCTGGGGCCCGGCAACACCACCATAAGTGACTCACCATAAGTTTCTCTTTCACTATTAATACTCTGGAATTTCCCAGCCTCTGTCTCATGCTCATGTTCTGATTTCACCAGAAATCAGTCAATTGCCTAATCCTCAAATCAAGGGGGTACAAAAGAACAGGTAATAGCAAGCTATGTAACTTTGAAAGGATTTTCTTTGTACTAGAAACAGTTACAACAATCAAAAGAAATTAGGTAAGCAATTAGCTCCAAAGTTGTCTAAATGTTAATCTCTGTGGATCTCAAAGAGCTCGTTTATGGGTGGTGATGGAGTTAGTGAGGGGAGAGAGAAGTTGAGCATAGAGGCACACTGGTGACTGAAGCCATCTGGTTAGAGGCCATGTGGTGGGGCTATTGGGGATCCAGTTCTGTATCAAACCCCCAAGGAGTGTCAAATTCTCTTAAGACTACACAACTCTGCCAAATGACAGGAAGAGAATAAGGGGTGCTTCCAGACAGTGGAAGGTCTGAAAATAATATACGGAAAATGTCAAATACCAAAATTGCTCCACTCTTTCATAAACCCAACCAAGTATTAGGGGGAGGGGGCAGCTTGGATGTTAATGACATTTATTTTTAGCTCAATTAATTGAAGAGATGGCACGGAACTGGAAGCCGAACACAAAATAAGCCAGGACTGGCTTGTTCAAGTTGACTGCCCACTTCCCTTTCCCTGCTGTACTTGAGGAAAGCCCAAGTCAGTAATGCCTAACAGTAACTTCACTGGGGACTGCTCTTAAGTGCCTCTCTCTTTTCAGCTTTGCTCCCCCAGGAACTCTAGACCTACTGCTCTCTGAAGCTTTACAACAGAGTCAACGCTCATTAACTGTCTTTTGTCAGTGAGTCAGCCCAATATTGTTTTCTAGGTAGAGAAGGAAAAAAAAACATGGCTGATAAAGCTAATATAGTCAACTAGAAACACCTAAGATTTTTATTTTCTTTCTTTTTTTGAGACAAAGTCTCCCTCTGTCACCCAGGCTGGAGTGCAGTGGCATGATCTTGGCTCACTGCAACCTCTGCCTCTCAGGTTCAAGCAATTCTCGTGCCTCAGCCTCCCAAGTAGCTGGGACTAGAGGCACGCACCACCATGCCTGGCTAATTTTTGTATTTTTAGTAGAGACGGGGTTTCGCCAGGCCAGGCTGGTCTCGAACTCCTGACCTCAGGTGATCCACCCACCTCGGCCTCCCAAAGTGCTGGGATTACAGGTGTGAGCCACCACACCCAGCAAATTTTCTACTCTGTGATTCTTTACGGCAAATTTTCAATTTCAGGGCGGCTTCTCCTTTTCTACCTAACACACTTCTACTACTTTTACCCCACCGTCCTGTGGCTGGTATCTCAAAAGAGTTTTATATTGACCCAATGAGGGAGAGCCTACTTTGAGACACGCTTTCGCAAACAAATTTCATACAGAAGCAACGACTAAATTTCTTTATCATCATGGGTTTTAGCCTACCAGCAAAGACAATTAATTAAGTACCCTAATGAGATGAAGTACTTCTTTAAGGACAACCTCCTTTAAGGGACTTCTTCACTGCCAAAATCACAGCAGAACATATCCCTGGGTCTGAGCAAGTTCTAGAAAAATGAATCATGTTTGTAAGTTTATTTCAAATGCTGCCCTTCCCTCACACAAACCTGGAAACATGTTGGATAGCAGGAAAACAGAATCATCAGTTTGGGGGTACTTCTCAATTTCAACCTGCACGTGTTCTCTGCCCCAGAGAAGTTCAGACCACTATAAAAAGACCAATCCAAAATATGCTAGAAGACATGTCCACACTGAGTTTTCAGCCCCCAAAGGCAACTAAAATGGGAACTCTATGAAGCAAAACCTCAGAAGCATCCAGAAAGAAGATGCACTAGAAACTCATTTCATATCTAATGTGATTTCCAATCTCGGACATTTGTCTTTTTTTCTTTTTTTTTTGAGACAGAGTCTCGCTGTCACCCAGGCTGGAGTGCAGTGGCACGATCTCGGCTCACTGCAGGCTCCGCCCCCCAGGGTTCACGCCATTCTCCTGCCTCAGCCTCCCGAGTAGCTGGGACTACAGGCGCCCGCCACCTTGCCCGACTAATTTTTTGTATTTTTAGTAGAGGCGGGGTTTCACTGTGTTAGCCAGGATGGTCTCGATCTCCTGACCTCGTGATCCGCCCGCCTCTGCCTCCCAAAGTGCTGGGATTACAGGCGTGAGCCACCGCGCCCAGCCCATCGTTGTTAAGATATTATAATCAGGTCAGGCATGGAGGCTCATGCCTGTAACTCCAGTGTTTTGGGAGCCACAAGAGGAGGACTGCTTGAGGACAAGAATTGAAGACCAGCCCTGGGCAACATAGTGAGATACCTGCCTCTACCAAAAACAAAACAAAACAAAACAAAAACAAACAAAACAAAAATGAAACTATAATGATCACCACCACCACCACCGCCACTGCCTTCAAAGCAACTTATTGCGAGACTCAAATTAAGACACCCCAAATCTTGAATGGCACAGACCTCCAGCCTTTCTCAAGCTGTTCAGGAGAGAAAATAAGGCCTTACCACCCCAAGAGAGTGGTTCTGAAACTGTAGTATGCACCAGAATAATCTGGAGAGCTTGTAAAAAACAGATTTCTGCCAGGCACGGTGGCTCACGCCTGTAATCCCAGCACTTTGGGAGGTAGAGGTGAGTGGATGATGAGGTCAAGAGATCGAGACCATCCTGGCCAACATGGTGAAACCCCGTCTCTACTAAAAATACAAAAATTAGCTAGGTGTGGTGGCACACGCCAGTAGCCCCAGCTACTTGGGAGACTGAGGCAGGAGAATCGCTTGAATCTGGGAGGCGGAGGTTGCAGTGAGCCAAGATCATGCCACTGCACTCCAGCCTGGCGACACAGCAAGACTCCGTCTCAAAACAAACAAAAAACAACAACCAAAAAAAAACAACAGATTTTTGGCCCCAACTCCAGAGTTTCTTTTGTAGGTCTGATAGGGCCCCAGAAAGTGCTCGGCTACAAGTTCCCAGATGCTCAGGGCCACACTCTTAGAGAACCACTTCTCAAAGGTTTCCACTATAATAAATTAACTTCTCCCCTCTGCATCTAGAATGGTACTAGTCACATACCATCCTGAGGAGATTTGAGAAGAGTCACTCAATCATTTTCTGTGTTCTGTAGTTTAGACGAGGGACTCCAGTTGATAAAGGCTGACCTACAGTAATTATCTGCTAACAACCAACTTGGCTACTTTAAAGTCTCCTCTTACCCTAGAATACTCAAGCAGACTTTCCCATTGCGGTAGAAGTTGGGGTTAAACCTCACTGTGTTATTGCCCGTTGTCATCAGTTTGACCCGAGGTGGGTGGATGGGATAGTCGGGCGGACACCGAAACACGAACAGGAAGAAACCCCCTTCATAAGGAGTGTCAAATGGGCCTGTGATCAATGCATGAATCTGCAAAATAAAACCCCATCTCAAAATTGTGAGGTGACGACCCACCCCAAGCCCTCCTGGCTACCCTCCACCTACTACCCACACCAGAAGCAGAGCCCATAATCTGGTACGCATGTTCTATATCCTCACCATGCAGAAGGAACATCCTGTATTCACTCATACTAATACGTAGGTTTGGAATTTTAAGAAATCTCATTACAGTGGAATGACATCTTACTCAGGGGTTACTTCTAGTTAGAGCCCAAGGCGAAAACTGAATCTAGTCAAAATCACTCTTGAGTATCCCCTAAAACTCTCTTAAAGCATGTTTTTTTTTTTTTTTTTTGTGCAGACCTCCCTGATCAGTGTTACATATAATGGATAAAACACCACTTGGGCAAAAATATAATATGCTTATCTATAAAATATAATCCTAGCGTTTTTAATTTTAAGAAGTCGACACAGATTTTGACTGAATATGTTTGGATTTGCCCAGGCCAAACATGCATATGATGCAACCCCACCCTACATTTATGTGGCACGAAGGGAAAGTATGATAAAAGGAGACCAGGAAAGGGATTGGAGGCCACAGCCCAGTGCCAGTAACGGAGCAGGGTTAGGGGGTGTGATGGATGCCTAGGATATCTGCTTGCTTCCTCTGCAGAGGATCAAACCTATTGTGAAGGATGTGGCTCAGGCAGCACATCATGACTGAAAATGGGGAAGACTCAGGGTCCACTCAGAGCCATTAGACCAGTCCCAGAACTTTCCCCAATACTGTTTAAAAAAAAAAAAAAAAAAAAAAAAAAAATCAACCACCCTGAAAACGACACTAAATTCTCTTCCCCCTCAAGCCACAATTCTTGAACAGGATTTCCCTCCTTGAAGGGAGGAAAACCTGAACTGACTCAGTTATATTTCTTCTTCTACAAAGGCTCCTAAGCATTTAGGTCTGCTAAGCATTTGAACAGCAAAAGGAAAAGGACGTGGCAATCCAATGCCTAAGTCTATAGTTCCCACCTTGCCCTCCTGGCAAGACCCTACATCATATTCTGGCTCTCAGTCATTTGGAATAGTAAACTCAACTGGTCTCAACACGGCATCAACTCTGGGACCCCAGGTACTAGGCTATTAACACTGATACTTGACTGAGGATAAGATGTCCTAGGAAAAACATTTCCAACTACATAAAAAGAAAAAAATAAATATGAAGGGAAATCTATTCAAAACAACAAAAAAAGATACACCAACAATACAAAATCTGAATTTTTACTGTAAGGAATTTACTGTAAGAAAACTATGTTTCACTTAAACAGCATTAGGTTTAGGAAATCTGATTTCTTTCTAACATCAGTTTAAGTGCAACTGCACTTCTGTGGGTAGAGCATTCAGTGACAGAGAAACCTAGGTATCTATGCCAGAGAAATGTGACATTATGTATTAAGCTTTCTCTCTGAGTGGAGGACAAGAGAGGTACAGTCTTTGGGGTGGAAGGGATACTTAAATGCAACCAGTAAGGACGGGATCCTGAGCAAAGTCCTTTAACCACAAACACTTCAGTCAAGCTTGCCCTATTCCCAACCTTCCCTACATCTGATTTATAGTGCCATAGCATAGTTAATGTCAAGAGTAATGGGATGGGGGAAGAGCTGGGTAGTACAATGGATAGGGTGACCATATAATTTATTATCCAAACAGGAGCACTTTTGAGAGTGAAAGAGTGCCCTATAAATAGTCAAGCTGTGACAAGAGACATGAACCGGGATTTTCCAAGCCAATCAGTACCTATGGGGTACACTAATAACAGACACCTCTTCAAAGCGCTGCTCCACCTCACTATGTGACCTTGGACAAGCCACTTACTCTCCTGGGGTCTTGATTTCTTCATCTGTGTAATCGGAGGTGAGCTGAATAATCTCTTTTAGGCTTTTCCAACCTTATGACCCCCAATTTCCCAAAAACCCCCAAACCGCCATCAAGTTACATACCTTAGTCATGTCAACAGTATCAGGTACAACGAACATTCCTGGAGGAGGCTCCTTATAAATGGACATGATATCCCTGTATAACACCAAGAGGAGGTGGGGGAAGGAGTGAGGAAGGGGGGGAAAGGGGGAATCCCTTGAGCAGGACAGTTGTTATCACCTCAATGAGGCCAGGGTTTGAAAAAGTGGTGCTTGGTACCGCAAGTGTTTGTACTGTCTTGTTGGCTGAGAAATCTCAGCTGAGTACTTGTCAGGCAGGCAGAGAGCAAATTATTATCAAAAGGGCATTGTTTCCTCAGGGGGACGGGAGGGAGAGGGGAAAAAAAATCAGAGATCCCAATGGCATCAAATGTCAGCCTGGAAAAGCCACTTTCCACTTACTCTCACTTCCTCCCACATGGCAATTCATTCACTCCCCACCTCCATGATTCCCAGGTACTACGGCTGAATGCTAAATGAAGATTTTTTAGTAACTGGAAAGGCATCATCAACTCCATTAAAAAACTAATTCTATAAACTATACAGTGGACGCTTATTGGTAAGGGGATTGTATGAAGCAAGCCAGTCAGCAGGGAGTAAGACTATCATGGTGGTCTTCTTGCCCAGGGGTGTCTCAGGGTAGAGATCTCTTCAGGCTGGGAAGGGACCCTCAGAAATTGCTGAGAATCTCCCATCTGGAAGATGACATGTGGACTTCTATAGGAGATGATAAGATTTTTGACTCATATCTCACCAACTGGAATGGATCAGTTGAGAGCAAGGGGCTAAAGAACACTAGGTGGGGAAAAGTCTAGGGACTTGCTAGGGTGGGTAGGGACATAAAAAGGGCAAATAGGCGACAGAGCAGAGGAAAGTATTGGCCAAACTCAAAGGTATGTCAGAATTGGATGACTGAAATGGCTGAAGGAGGAAAAAAGTTGAGTGCTGAGTTTCAGTTAGAGGTGGCAATCCCTCCAGAGTTGACCTGTGTCAGGCACTGTGCCAGGTACTTTACACACATTGTATTAATTTTTATTACAACCTTGAAAAGTAGACACAGAGACATCTGAAAGGACGTGGAACATGGGGAATAAGAACTAAACGAAGATGCTTGTGATGGGGGCATGGGGAGAAGTCAAACAGGTTTCAGGATTAATAGCAGCTAAAGAGCACTGCCCTTTTCTTATGCGATAGGTACTATTCTATGTGCTTCTGGAAAACATTATCTACTAAATGACAGGATCTAAGATCGGTCACCCAAGAAATAAGCACAGAAAGGACTTAGGCCTTTGTTCCTATATTTGATGAGTATATTTGCTTCATAAAAGTAAAACAGACGATCCGGGCAGGGTGGGGGGTGGGGGAGGGAAATTACAAGAAAGAAGCTCCTGAGTGGGATATTACAATCCAGAGTGGCACTGGGGAAGTGGAGGGAAGTAGCCTGTGTTTCTGGAAGAGGCGTAAGAATGGACAGCTTTGGGACACTGGCAAAGGGGTTCAAGGAAAGATTGGGGCGAGGGAAGCGATCTAGACCCGGGGAAAGGACTGTGTGGAGAGAATCTGAGAAAAACGGAGGATAAAAAGAAAGGCTGGCTCGAGTCAGAGGCAGGGCAAAGGAAGCTGAGTTCGTCTGTGTTAGGAACCGGGCTCCAGAGGAGAAGAGAGGGGACCGATGGGTGGGGCCTGCGGGCAGCATCTAGCAAGGTTGGGGTGGGGAAGGGGAAATAGGGGCGGCGCCGAAGGCGGGAGGGGGTGTTACTGAAGCGCGAAAGGGTCGGGTTTCCACCCGGAGGTGGGAGGTGTGGGGGAGGGTGGCCGGAATAGAGACGGAGGGCTCACGGGAGGTTGTCGAGGGGCGGGGTCGGATCTGGGCACACGAGGCGGGGGTTGGTGCTTGTGGGTCTGGGGGTGGGGGAAGAAGGGAGTTGGATCCCGACGCCCGGAGCTGGCAAGATTTGGGCCGTGGAGGCAGGCCGCCGCGAGGGTAGCGCAGTGGGTGGGGGGTGAGTTGCAGTGGGAGAGGGTGGGGGGCGGGGAAGGTCGAGCCCCGGAGCTCGGGGCTGGGGGAGGAAAAACCCCGGCTCACCGCTTGATCCGGAGTAGACACTGCGGCGCGGTGCGCTCGCCGTCCCAGTCGGAGCTGAGCGTGGGGTCCCAGTGGCTAAGCAGCGCGGCCCCGTGGGCAGCGGCCGCGGGCGGGCGCCCGGGCCGCGGAGCCCGGCCGCTCCCCGGGCTCCCGGCCCCGCCCGCTGCCGCCGCCGCCGCCCACACATCCGGCAGGAAAGGCGGCCCGAACCCGCCGCCGCTGCCGCTAACGCCAACAACACCAGCAACGCCGCTCGCCCCGGGGCCCGCCGCCCCGGCGCCCGCCGTCGCCGCCTCCTCAGTCGGACTCTCCGCCATCGCTGCTTCGCTTCCGGGACTACTCGGCAGCACGTCCGCCGACCAGAGCGGCCGCTGCTCCCGCCCGCTCCCGCACCACCGAGAACCGGGCCAGAGTGTCCCCACCCTCCGCTTCCACAGCCCAGACGGTGCTGGCTCCGCCCACCCCCGCCCCAACCAGCGAGAGGCGCTCTGCAAGAGCGTCCACCTACGGTCCTCCAGGACGGGAGGGGTGGGAACTAGCAGGCCGCGATGGTTCTGGGCTCGTGTGGGTCCTGCGCTGTGCGGAAGGAGCGGAGAGCCCAATTCAAGTGTTGGAAGGGGAGAAGAGAGGGGGGAGTGGGGGAGAAAGGGCCATATCATTCCCGTTAACGGCGGCGACCCTCAGACGTGTCCATGGTTAGGACTGGGGATCCAGCATCGTCATGGGAAGCTCAGTAGAGAAGTTGACTCGCTTTGGGCCCCTTCTCTCGGAAAAGCTCTGCGATTGATCCTTCCTGCACCCTTGTGCACCCAGGGCAGGGTACCATTGCCCTTGCCTGCAACAGGACCAAGAAAGGACTCAATTTGGAATGAAAAGCCACCTCTTTTAGAGTTTATTCAACATATATTTATGAAGGGCCTACTAAATGCCAGTCACTGTTGCTAGTTGTTGCCATGGGGATAATGAAACAGAACTAGAGAAGCTTGGTGAAAGGAAGAAAAATTAGGCCTTCTGACTCCAAGCTTAGTACTTTTTTCTTCCCACAAATCTTGGAATATACAGGAATCCAGGGACTGTGAGTGTAAACCCTGAGGATTCTTTGGGTCTTTCCTAAAATGTTTAAAGTGAAAAATAATCGGCCAGGCTCGGTGGCTCACACCTGTAATCCCAGCACTTTGGGAGGCCGAGGTGGGCGAATCACGAAGTCAGGAGTTCGAGACCAGCCTAACATGGTGAAACCCCGTCTCTATTAAAAATACAAATATTAGCCGGGCGTGGTGGCACGCACCTGTAGTCCCAGCTACTCAGGAGGCTTAGGCAGGAGGATCACTTGGACCCGGGAGGCGGAGGTTGCAGTGAGTTGAGATCACACCACTGCACTCCAGCCTGGGCGACAGAGCCAGACTCCGTCTCAAAAAAAAAAAAAAGTCCTATGGACTAAGAATAACAGAGGCCTTCCTAAAAAACTTTTTTTCCCTGCGGGGCGCAGTGGCTCATGCCTGTAATCCCAGCACTTTGGGAGGCCGAGTCGGGCGGATCACTAGGTCAGGAGCTGAAGACCATCCTGGCTAACACGGTGAAACCCCCGTCTCTATTAAAAATACAAAAAATTAGCCGGGCGTGGTGGAGGGCGCCTGTAGTCCCAGCTACTCGGGAGGCTGAGGCAGGAGAATGGCGTGAACCCGGGAGGCGGAGCTTGCAGGGAGCCAAGATCGTGCCACTGGACTCCAGCCTGGGCAACAGAGCAAGACTCCGTCTCAAAACAAAAACAAAAACTTTTTTCCCTAGCAAAAATGTAGGATCAATATTAACTGGAAACCAGTGGGGCCAGATATATTTCAGACTTTGGAATGACACACCAAGCAAGGAGTGGAGCAGCGCCGGGTAGCCAAACCTATTGACATTTCTGCATCAAAGTGTACAAACATTCGTACCAAGTCAAATGAATAGCCTCACTTTGGATGTTTTGCCACCAAGTTTGGTTTTTTAAAAAAGAAGTCTGGGCCGGGCACAGTGGCTCACGTCTGTAATCCCAACAATTTGGGAGGCCGAGGTGGGTGGATCACCTGAGGTAAGGAGTTCGAGACCAGCTTGACCAGTATGGTGAAACCCTGTCTCTACTAAAAATACAAAAATTAGCCGGGTGTGGTGGCAGGCGCCTGTAGTCCCAACTACTCAGGAGGCTGAGACAGAAGAATCGCTTGAACCCGAGAGGCAGAAGTTGCAGTGAGCCGAGACCGAGCCACTGCACTCCAGCCTGGATGAAAGAGTGAGACCCCGTCTCAAAAAAAAAGAGTCTGGCTTTAGAGTTTTTTTGTTTTTAAAGAGGGAATCTCACTCTTGTCACGCAGGCCGGAGTGCAAGGCGCAGTCGTGGCTCACTGCAATCTCCGCCTCCTGGGTTCAAGCAATTCTCCTGCCTCAGCCTTCCCAGTAGCTGAGATTACAGGCATGCTTCTATGCCTGGCTAATTTTTTGTATTTTTTTAGTAGGGGCGAGGTTTCACCATGTTGGCCAGGAAGGTCTCCAACTCCTGTTGGAGTTGGATCAAGTCATCCGCCCTTCTCGGTCTCCCAAAGTGCTGGGATTACAGAAGTCATCCACCCACCACACCCTTCCTGCCTTTTAGAGTTTTATGAATTTACAATAATGGAATGCAGACCTGAAGGATAATGACCAACATTTATGGAGAGCTAAGGATTGATTTGTTTTGTTTTGAGACAGGGTCTTGCTCTGTCACCCAGGCTGGAGTGCAGTGGTGGGATCACAACTCACTGCAACCTCCGCCTCAGCCCTCCAAGTAGCTGGGATTACAGGCATGTGCCACCATGCCCGGCTAATTTTTGTATTTTTCTGTAGAAGCGAGGTTTCACCATGTTGCCCAGGTTGGTCTCGAACTTCTGGGCTCAAGCAATCCTCCCGCCTTGGCCTCCCAAAGAGCTCGGGATTACAGGCGTGAGCCACCGTGTTTGGCCTAAAAAATTATTTTTTAGCAGACATTTATTGAGTGTTTAATATGTGGCAGGCATTTTGTATACTTTGGCTTTATTCCTTTCAACACTCAGTGAAGTAGTAGGTACTATTATTTATTTATTTTTATTTTTATTTTTTGTTTGGAGTCTCGCTGTGTTGCCCAGGCTGGAGTGTAGTGGCGCGATCTCGGCTCACTGCAAGCTCTGCCTCCCGGGTTTACGCCATTCTCCTGCCCCAGCCTCCCAAGTAGCTGGGACTACAGGCGCCCTCCACCACGCCTGGCTAATTTTTTTTTTTTTTTTTTTTGAGACTGAGTCTCGCTTTGTCAGGCTGGAGTGCAGTGGCGCGATCTTGGCTCACTGCAAGCTCCGCCTCCCGGGTTCACGCCATTCTCCTGCCTCAGCCTCCCGAGTAGCTGGGACTACAGGCGCCCACCACCACGCCTAATTTTTTTGTATTTTTAGTAGAGACGAGGTTTCACCGGATTAACCAGGATGGTCTCGATCTCCTGACCTCGTGATCCGCCCACCTCGGCCTCCCAAAGTGCTGGGATTACAGGCTTGAGCCACTGCGCCTGGCCGCCTGGCTAATTTTTTATATTTTTTGTAGAGATGGGGTTTCACCGTGTTAGCCAGGATGGTCTCGATCTCCTGACCTTATGATCCATCCGCCTCGGCCTCCCAAAGTGCTGGGATTACAGGCGTAAGCCACCGCACCTGGCCGTAGGTACTATTATTAATCTGGTCTGATAGATGGAAAAACATGCTTACAGAGGTTCAGTGAATTACATGGGGTCACGCTGAGAGCAATTCGCATAATTGGGACTGTAAACCAAATCTGACTTCTGAGAACAAGTGCTAACCACTACGTGACACTCCCACACTTATATTTTACCTTGTACTAATTATGGTCCCTTGGTACCTGTTGCCCCCACCCCCCACCTTTTTTTTTCTATGAGAGGGAGTATTGCTCTGTCACCCAGACTGGAATGCCGTGGCCTGATCTCAGCTCACTGCAACCCTGCCTCCCAGTTTCAAGGGATTCTTGTGCCTCAGCCTCCTGAGTAGTTGGGACTACACCACGTCCAGCTAATTTTGTATTTTCAGTAATTCCTACCTCTCAAAGTTTCCCTGAGGATTAAGTATGACATTTCCAGAAGATTTGTAAAGTGTGGGCCACCATGTCCAGCTGATTTTTGTATTTTTAATAGAGACTGGGTTTCGCCCTGTTGGCCATGCTGGTCTCGAACTCCTAATCTCAAGTGATCCACCCCACTCAGCCTCCCAAGTGCTGGGATTACAGGCATAAGCCACCCCCATCCCCTCTTGACACATATACGCACACAACGTGTACACCCTTGGGGCTCTAGACAATGTATTATATGTGAATCCAGCACAGGTCATGGCACAGCTTAGGCACAACATGAAGTGAAATGAATCAATATAGTATTTTGTGCAGATTTTGCGTTTTGTCGGTATAGTGTTTTATCAGCATAATAAAGATGCCAGAATATCTATAAAAGGATACACAAGGCCGGGAGTGGTGGCTCATTCTGTACTCCCAGTACTTTGGGAGGCTGAGGTGGGTGGATCACCTGAGGTCAGGAGTTCGAGACCAGCCTAGCCAACATGGTGAAACTTCGTCTAAACTAAAAATACAAAAATTAGTTGGTCATGGCAGCAGGCACCTGTAATCCCGGCTAATCCTGCTGAGGCAGGAGAATTGCTTGAACCTGGGAGGCAGAGGTTGCAGTGAGCTGAGATCGTGCCATTTCACTCCAGCCTGGGTGACAGAGTGAGACTGTCTCAAAAAAAAAAAAAAAAAAAGAGGATACACAAGAAAACGTTAACAGTGGTTGCCGGCTGGGCGCGGTGGCTCATGCCTGTAATCCCAGCACTTTGGGAGGCTGAAGTGGGTAGATCACGAGGTCAAGAGATCGAGACCATCCTGGCCAACATGGTGAAACCCCGTCTCTACTAAAAATACAAAAATTAGCTGGGTGTGGTGGCACGCACCTGTAGTACCAGCAACTCGGGAGGCTGAGGCAGGAGAATTGCTTGAACCTGGGAGGTGAAGGTTGCAGTGAGCCGAGATCACGCAGTGCATGCCTATAATCCCAGCACTTTGGGAGGCTGAGGCGTGTGGATCATTTGAGGTCAGGAGTTTAAGACCAGCCTGGCCAACATGGTGAAACCCCGTCTCTACTAAAAATACAAAAATTAGCTGGGCGTGGTGGTGGGCACCTGTAATCCCTGCTACTCGGGAGGCTGAGGCAGGAGAATCACTTGAGCCCAGGAGGTAACATGCCACTGCACTCCAGCCTGGGCGACAGAGGGAGACTATGTCTCAAAAAAAAAAAAAAAAAAAGGACTCCAGAGTTTTGCTTGATTATTATTTATTCAGTAAGGTGGTCAAAGATCAGTTTGCTTGGTAACCTCGTACTATTCCATAGCTCCTGCATAGCTACAGAATGCAAAGGCCCAGAGGTGGCCCATGGGGTGAGGGGATTCCTCAGTGTATCTCACCACTGGACCATTATTCTCAAGTACAAGTTCTGGTAGTGATGGGGTAATGAACAGAAAACCCTTACCTTAGATTTAGATGGAGGTTCAGGTTTTTAATCTGCATCTCTTACCTTCTTTGAAGCCTATTTTTGCAGCCTATATTTTGCAATATAGAATAGTGAAAATTCCTACCTCTAAAGGTTTCCCTGAGGATTAAATGTGGCATTTCCAGAAGCTTTTGTAAAGTGGCAAGGACTGTACAAATAATTGGCACCTCACTTTCCCATGTACCTTCTCCCCCCTCCAAGCCTTTGCCCATTTTTTCTACTTGGAATACTCTTTTTTTCTTTTTTTTTTTTTTTTGAAACGGGATGGAGTTTCACTCTTGTTGCCCAGGATGGAGTGCAATAGTGCGATCTCAGCTCACTGCAACCTCTGCCTCCCGGGTTCAAGCGATTCTCCTGCCTCAGCCTCCCAAGTAGCTGGGATTAGAGGCATACACCACCATGCCCAGCTAATTTTGTATTTTCAGTAGAGATGGGGTGTCTCCATGTTGGTCAGGCTGGTCTTGAACTCCTGGCCTCAGGTGATCCGCCCGCCTCAGCCTCCCAAAGTGCTGGGATTACAGGCATGAGCTACTGCTGCCTGCTGGAATACTCTTTACCTCTACCATATCCTAGGTAGGGAAATCCTAGTTGTTTAACCTCTATGAACCTCTGCTCTTCTTCAGCAAAATTGAGAAACTAATAGTAGCTACTAAGATCATGTGATAATGAATGTATACAATGCCTGGTCACTGGAAATGTTCAATAATTATTAACTCTTATTATTCTTACTCATTCTTCAAGGCTGGCTGGAATATTACTTTCTCTGCTAAACACTGACACTTCCAGGCATATTATTATTATTATTTTTAATTACTCCCTCCTCTGGTTCTCATACCTTTATTATAACATGCACTACTTTTTATTTTAATGGCTTTTTACTTATCCCTCTGGCCACTATTATGACCTCCTCCTTCTGAGCAAGAAGCATGGGGGCACCTATCTTTCTGTCACTTGGACCTGACATTCAGTGGGTGTTCCATAACTGGTGAACAGAATGGAAATAAGAACATGGTAGCCAGCTGCCCTTCCCCTGGCTATAGATCTTACAGTTTTTATCTAAAAATATGTTCAGAGGCCAGGTGCGGATATATATATGGAGAGAGAGAGAGAGGGAGACAGGGAGGGGGAGAGAGAGAGAGAGAGAGACAGACAGACAGACAGACAAGGTCTCACTTTGTTGCCCAGGCTGGTCTTGAACTCCCAACCTCAAGTGACTGTCCTGCCTCAGCCTCACAAAGTGTTGGGATTACAGGCATTAGCCACCATGCTTGGCAGCTATATATCTTAGCATTTACTTCCTCTGCTATGCTTATTTTTTCTTCATCTTTTTTCCCCCAGTGCCCTCATTTTAACAGTACTATACCTATTATATTTCCAAAAAGGCTGAGCCAAGCTTGCACAGAGAACCTGCAAGTCAGGGCCTGAAGGGCTGCAGGGGATGGTAGCTGCTTAAAGGACCAGTTAACTACCTCTGGGAGGCCTCTAAGCTGGGGGAGAGAGGAAGGGCCAGACAGAGGCAGCAGAACATAAGCTGGTGCTTCTTAGTTCAGTGCTCACTTTTTCAAGGCCAACACTTAGCTGCTTTCCCCTGGCAGCTTGGGCAGAGGGCAAACATGTGCGTCCTTGGAGCCACTTCCATACCCTCAGAGGTAACTGACACAACTGAGTGGAACTCAGGAACCTGGATCAAAGCCTCTCTCTCCTTAGCACTAACTACAGTGCATTGGGCTGTCTCTTGGTGCAGCAAGGTTTGGTAGCACCTTGCTCGTGGCACCTACGCAAGTGCCCTCCGCCTGACAGGTATTAGCAAGTGTCCTGGGGTTCAGGTCTCTGCTGTGCCTCAATCCTCTGAGAAGATACACCATGAAGATCCTTTTCCTTCCCTTCCCTAAAATCCTGGGTCCCATGGCCCTCTGGGGTAGACCTCCAGGGCCAGCCTTTTGTCTTGGTTAAATGCCAGAGATAAATGAAAAAGAATTCCCACCAGGTCATAAACCTTACACTAAAGAGAATAATCAGAACTTGGACTAGATGTTTTGAAGCTTCTGATTGTAACATCTGTTTGTTTGTTGTTGTTGTTTTTTTGAGATGGCGTCTCGCATTGTCACCCGGGCTGGAGTACAGTGGCGCGATCTCTGCTCACTGCAACCTCCACCTCCTGGGTTCAAGCGATTCTCCTGCCTCAGCCTCCCAAGTAGTTGGGATTACAGGCGGCTGCCACCACGCCCAGCTAATTTTTTGTATTTGTAGTAGAGACGTGGTTTCACCATGTTGGCCAGGCTGGTCTCGAACTCCTGACCTCGTGATTCACCTACCTTGGCCTCCCAAAGTGCTGGGATTACAGGGGTGAGCCACCCCACCCGGCCTATTGGTTGAAATTGTTAAGATGACTTGGATGCTGCAACAGCTGCCCTTTTGGGTTTAGGTGTTGTTTCTTCATGAAATCCATGCCTGAATCTGTGGTATACAGCTTTTAGGTGTCTCATTCGACCAGTCCCAGCGGCATTTCATCTTTGAGCCTTGGCACTCCAGTTATACTTCCTCTTGTGCTTGGCAGGGTAGCCACATTTGCCACAGGTCAACTTTTTTTTTTTTGGAGATGGAGTCTCACTCTGTTGTCCAGGCTGGAGTGCAGTGGTGTGATCTTGGCTCACTGCAGCCTCCACCTCCCAGGTTCAAGAAATTCTCTGCCTCAGCCTCCTGAGTAGCTGGGATTACAGGCGCCTGCCACCACGCTCGGTTAATTTTTTTGTATTTTTAGTAGAGACGGGATTTCACCATGTTGGCCAGGCTGGTCTTGAACTCCTGACCTCATGATCCACCCACCTCAGCCTCCCAAAGTGCTGGGATTACAGGCGTGAGCCATCGCGCCTGGCCTGCCACAGGTCGATTTCTGAAGGTGGTAGGCCTTAGAGCCATAGTGGTGGCATGACTTGTGTGTCTTATTGCAACGCTTGCCAAATGTTGACATTCCCTTCATCTTGCTTCTGCAGCTGAGACCAAAGAGCAGGAAATTCTTATCAGCCTCTTGGCAAAAACTGGATTCCTGGAATTTCACAGGAAAGATAGAGCAACCACCTTCCCTGGGGGCTGCTTCTTGATTGCCACTGGAGGTGGTAGGAAGTGACCTGGTAGGAAGCCAGCTGTGCCATTCTGTTTGTGTAACAGCATTGCCAGTTAATCCATTGCTCGCTTAGTGAAACATCGGTCACCAGTTCAACCTCAGTTCCATTTCCTATTCAGCCGTGAGATTCCTGGGTTTTGCTTCAGGTTGTCACTGGCTTGTTGTGGGCAACCTTGAGGGAGTTTCTTAAGGTGAAAAGGCTGAGGAGACGCAGCAGATTGTGGTAGACCAGTAGCCTCAACTGGGCATGATTTTGCCCCCCAGCCAGGGGGCATTTGTCAACATTCTGACATTTGGCAATTTGTTGTCACAACTTGGGTGGGGATGTCAGCCACTACTGACATTGAATGGGTAGAGGTTAAGGATGCTGCTAAACATACACTACACGAGGGAGTCCCCTCCACAACAATGAATTATCTGGCCCCAAATATGCCAAGGTCAAGAAATCCTGGGGTAGAAAGGCCATGATTGTATAAATGTCGGACAGACTGGGATTCGAATCATTGGCATGCTCTATGACCTTGGGCAAGTCACCACACTTGTGCAAACCTCAGATGAGTCAGCATAAAGCTAAGAACACAGGTTCTGGAGTTTGAATCCCAGCTTTACTAACCAGCTGTGGTTTAGTAGAATTTAGGCAGAATGCCTCACCTCTCTGAGCCTCTTCATTTGCTTACTTACCTGTAAACTGACTTATTCTATAGGGATGTTGGAAGTTAATCATGGAAAGTGCTTAGCATTGTGCATGACACACAGGTGCTCAAATGTTAGCCCACGTTATCATAACTCACACCAGCCTCCTTTTTCCTCTGGGAACTTCTATAGCACATAGCTCATGTACCCACATATACAATGATGTAGGGCATGGTGTACTTATTTCTACTCTGTTGGTGCCCCAAACTCCTTGAGGGCAAGGACGTTAGAATTAGATTTCTTTGCTTCCCCTAAGGTCCCTAGGAAGATGCTTAAATACCTACATGACTGTCTTTAAATTGCACGTAAATGGAATCCAAATTTTCTGTATGTTTTAACCCTCTTTGCTAGTTGCCTTTCAGTTAGAAGGTGTTCTTAACACCAATTAGATATTTTCTTGGTTTCACTATTTCACATTTTACAGTTGAGGTATAAGGTTTTCACAGAATGGATCCCACTTTACGTTACTACTCCTTTTGAAGCCATCCAATTTGAGACAGACCACGTTCCCAGCATCTTTGCGTGAGTTCTGTCCATGGCTTGCTCCTGAAAGGACTTACAGAAGCAGCAACTATTGATATGTCAACTTAGCTAATTTTACGTGGGTTATCAGTCCCACTTTAGCCAAGAGGGGCAAGACTGGTGGGCATAGACTTTGAGAACCCAAAGAAGATGTTGGACGAAGCTCTTTATAGAATTCATTAGTTGGCACACGCCCCCAAATCATCTTTTTTTTATTTTTTGAGATGGAGTTTTGCTCTTGTTGCCCAGGTTGGAGTGCAATGGCATGATCTCGGCTCACCACAACCTCCGCCTCCTGGGTTTAAGTGATTCTCCTGCCTCAGCCTCCCGAGTAGCTGGGATTACAGGCATGCACCACCATGCCCGGCTAACTTTGTATTTTTAGTAGAGACAGGGTTTCTCCATGTTGTTCAGGCTGGTCTCGAACTCCTGGCCTCAGGTGATCACCTGCCTCGGCTGGGATTACAGGCATGAGCCACCATGCCTGGCTCCAGATAGTCTTTTATCCCTAGCAAAACTAAGATGATAAATTGGAGCTCCAAGAACCAGGATTGTGTACTTTATCTGCTTTCAGAACATTTAGATATTCTGAGAAAGGCTAATTGATAGTGAAAATGAAACCTACAAATGGGGCTAAACACAGGCAGATAGAAGCCTACCTCTACCTTTCACCTGCTATACAACTTCTTTTTTTTTTTGAGACGGAGTCTCACTCTGTCGCCCAGGCTGGAGTGCAGTGGCACAATCTCGGCTCACTGCAACCTCCGCTTCGCGGTTCAAGCTATTCTCCTGCCTCAGCCTCCCCAGTAGCTGGGATTACAGGTGTACACTACCACGCCCGGCTAATTTTTGTACTTTTTAGTAGAGACGGGGTTTCACGATGTTGGCCAGGCTGGTCTCGAACTCCTGACCTCAGGTGATCCACTGCCTCGACCTCCCAAAGTGCTGGGATTACAGGCATGAGCCAGCACGCCCGGCCTATACAACTTCTTTGGGACTAAGTTTCCCTTTCTGTGCCACATTAATTGTTGTGTGACCAGAATGAAAATAGATGGGACAAAAAAAAAAAAAAAAAAAAAAGAAAATAGATAGGACAACACTGCAATTAAGGTTTAAACTGGCCTGGAGGGAGAAATCCCCAATCTGCCACTTACTAGCTCTGTGATACTGGATAAGTTATTTTGCTTCCCCAAACCCTGGGTCTGTCATTTGCAAAACAGTTTTAAAGTTGTGCTTATAACTCTTAGGGTTGTTGAGATAACAAATGTAAAATGCTTGGTATAAATTAAGCCCTTCAAAAATGTAACCTATTAATATACAGTTGTTACAGTTATCCTTTGGTATCTGTGGAAGATTGGCTCCAGGACCCCAATGGATACTGCAGATGCTCAAGTCCCTTATATAAAATGGTGTAGTATTTGCATATAACCTATGCACATCCTCCCATATACTTTAAATCATCTCTAGATTACTTATAATACCTAAATACTAGGTAAATGCTATATAAATAATGGCTATACTGTATTGTTTAGGGAATAATGACAAGAAAAAAAAGCCTGTACATGTGCAGTACAGACACAACCATTCACTTTTTTTCCTGAATATTTTCTGTCTACTGTTAGGTGAATCCACAAATATGGAACCCATGGATACAGAGGGCCAACTGTACTAAATTTGAAGGGAAAAGGCAAAAATCTCATTACTCAGACAAACCCACATTCCTCCTGGGAGAACATGAGAACCCTCTGTGTTCTTACAGGCATGGCAGTGCTCCTTCTCAGCCCTGAGGAGTTCCCAATCACCAATGGCTGAGCAAATTCCCTCTCCTCACCCTTCTACCAAGGCCCTCCTGAAGGTCAAAGGACAGAGGCACAGACGGGTTTAGAGAAACGTTGTATTTAATGGTAAATCTTAGCACATCCCAGCACCAAGAATGGTGTGGAGTTGCAGCAGCAACAGGCAGGTGACCCCCCATAGTGCCTCACATGGCGAAGAGGATGAGGAAGGCGACCATCAAACAGAAGAGCCCCATGGCCTCAGACAGGGCAAAGCCGAGAATGGCATAGGAGAAGAGCTGCTGCTTGAGAGACGGGTTCCTGAGAGGGACAGAGATCATTGCCAGTTGAGGGAGAGGAAAGGGTGAGGGGAGGGGAGGACACAGGACGGTGAGGTGAATGGGGAGTGTTACTCCTGGGAGAGGGCCTAGACTGCACAGATCCTGGGGATTTGGATGGACAAGCAGAGTGGACCAACCTGGTAAGTTTAAGTGAGCAAGGCTGGACACATGTTTTCTCTGGAGAAACTATGATGTAGATGAAATCAACCTGAAGGCTCCAGAAGGGAGCTCCTCCAGCTGAGGCTTCCCCAAACAGGGTGGAATTTACAGTAGGAGATGCTGTAGGCCACCCAAACTTACCTGGCATAGCCAATGATCAAGCTGCCAAACACCGTTCCAATGCCAGCCCCTGAACCAGCCACACCAACTGTGGCTGCCCCAGCACCAATAAACTTGGCTGCTGTGTCAATGTCCCGGGAGACAGCACTGGTCTGGAAATCCCGTCTGGCCACCTGGAGTGGGAAGTTGCTGTAGGAAGGCTAGAAAGAGAAGCAAGGCAGGCGAGATAGCAGAGAGACAGTATGGCATAAGGACAGGTGGCTGACTCTACCTCCTTCACCCCACCACCTGAGCTCTGAAACTGTTGGCAGACTGCCTGGTAAATGCAGAATACTCTGATTGCAGAGTATGCTGGGAATTAGTCTTAGAGTCTGTTGTCAGACAGGACTAGGGAAATTTCATGGGTTAGGCACACCTCACTTTTATAAGTTTCTCACCTACAAGGCTTACCCTGGGGGACTTAGAACTATTAAAGCATACAGATTCTCCAACTCTCCTCCCACTTTGGTCTAAAGGCAACTTAAACTGAAGGACCCCTGTCTGGGAATATTCCTTGATTTTTAAAAAATTAATTAATGAATGGGTTTTTTTGAGTCAGGGTCTTGCTCTGTCACCCAGTCTGGAGTGCAGTGGCACAGTCACAGCAGTCTCGACCTCTGGGATTAAGCAATCCTCTCATCTCAGCCCTGGAGTAGCTGGGACTACAGCCACATGCCACCACACACGGCTAATTTTTTAATTTTTTTGTAGAGATGGGGTCTCACTGTGTTGCCCAGGCTGGTCTTGAACTACTGGGCTCAAGTGATCCTCTTGCCTCAGCCTCTCAAAGAGCTGGGATTACAGGTGTGAGCCACCACCCCGGGCTTTGGGAACATTCCTAAGAGAGCTATTCCTCCCTTACCTGTTTAGATGAATTCACTGGGCTATTCAAGAAGGAGGCAGACACAGACCTGATTAGACCCCTGGTACAACAGCGGATCTGTAAAATCAGAAAGCCACATCCTACCAAATCAGTCAAGGAAAAAAAATCCTAATTGCTGAGCTGTCAAAAATGACTACAGATTTCATAAACAGAATAAGTTCAATGTATTTCAAGGTCAATTTATTCCTGTTTCTATCAGATAGGCCTGCCCCAGAGACAGCTGTCTTAATAGCTTGATACAGTCAGCAGTGGCAACCTTCACCATTCAAAACCAAACCAAAGTTCACTTCTTTGGGCACAGCCTTAATCGGCTTCCCAGAATGGAACAAGAACCCACACTAATACCAAAGCAGGTACAGGAAAGGTTTATACCCAGATCACCAAGTAATCAGATGGGGGAAACTTTATTCTGCTAAAATACACTCACGGCTACACACCCTAAATGGAGTGGGTCAGTCAGCCCTGGAAACCGACTGGAATAGCCATCTAAGGAGAGCCATCTGTAACATGCCTTTTTTGAAATAATTTTTAGTGCAGTGGTTCTCAAACTTGGCTGCACAGTGGAATCATCTGGAGAAGTCTAAAAGATACAGATGCCTGGGTTCCACCCCCATTCCCAAAGTCTGATGCAAATGGTCTAAGGTGCAGCCTAGGCATCAGGATTTTTAAAAGCTCCCTGGATGATTCTAACGTGCAGCCACTGTTGAAAACCACTGTTTTAGTGGGCTGTCTCTATGGCCAGGCCAGACTGGGGATAAAAATTAAATCCAGACTCTCTGACCACATTCCAAAGCCAAGATAGCTTGGTTCACAGGCCCAGATAAACAGGGGTTACCTTCATCACATCCTACAGCCACCTCAAAGAGCCTACATCATCAGGACGCCAAGCTCCCCTGGGTTCATTCATTAAACACTGATGGCGTCCACACCATACACCTGGTACTACAGAGCACCGCGGCGCGGCAGCTTACCAGAGCTGGAGAAATGAGTAATGCCCTGGCGGTCTGCATTTTTTCAGTCTGCAGAGGGGGAAAAATAGTAATAATAATCCCATTGAGACCCTGGTGGTTTGTTTACAATGACGACCTTTGGTCGTCCCCTTCACCCCCGCCCGTCCTCCCTAGACCACGCTCTTCCTTGCACCGTGCCCCAGCTGAGGAGGGCATTAGAGGTCGGAGGGACAGAGCAGCGGGTCTTCAAAGGAAAGTCATGCAGATCGGAAGTCAAGGAAAGGGGCCCAAGCCCCAGGAAGGAAATGTTGCGAAAGGGAATGGTCTCCTGGGAAGACTGGAGGCGGACACTGGGCAGGTGTCGCGCAGGGTCCCGCCCATCTTACACAGCAGTCCTCGACCCGCCCCAGCCGAGGCAGTCAATCGTTCATTACCGTTGGTAACTAACATTCATTGATAAGGCCATATCTAGATTGCCATCGCCTCTCCCAGCACTGGTGGGAAATAACCCTCCACACTGCCCAGCCCACAACCCTGCCTATTGCTGGCTCCCGGCCCCAAGTCACCTGCACTCCTACTGCCCTGCAACCCCTGCTTGGCCCACAGCGCTCGCCCGGCTCAAGGTGACAGTCTCACCTCTCAGCTTTAGCCCTTGGTCTCAGCGCTCAGCTTCCCCCACCCACGTGTCCTGGACCTTCTCCATTCTCATTGGCCGTAATATCCCCGCGTCCCCATTGGTTGACGTAATCGATTCCGCCACTCTTATTGGCTTTCCGCAGCTGCTTCCTCTCCCTCCACAGGAGCTTCGTGGCAATTCCCGCCTCCATGCGGATAGAGGCGGGGCTTTCCTACGAGATCTGGATTACGATTGGCCGATCCCTGAAACGCTCGACCATAGAGTTGGCAGGACTCAGAGGTTCCATAACCTCGCGCACAAGATGGCGACCAAGGTGGAAGCTGAAGAAAAAGGCGTGGGAGAGATGACGGGCCGTGTGACGCAGTCAGACACATGACTTTGGCCCCGAGCATTCATTCGGGCGCTTGGGCCACGGGGCGCGTTGCATGTTGGGATTGGTAGTTGTGCTGAGGAGGCCCCCAAGGACAGCTGAGATCCCGCGAGACATTCGAGGCCGGGAGAGCCCATGCCTTTGTAGTAATTCCCACTGTGGAGGTTTGTGGAACGACCGCTTTCGCCATGGAGAATAAAGGCCGGCTGGAAAGTCCCCAAGCGGTGAGCGCAGTTTTGTGGGCCTCAGCCGGTGTTCAGCAGTCATGGACTAGCATCCAGATGGCTTTCTAAAAAATTTGTTGCGCCGGGCGCAGTGGCTCACGCCTGTAATCCCAGCACTTTGGGAGGCCGAGGCGGGCGGATCACCTGAGGTCAGGAGTTCGAGACCAGCCTGACCAACATGGTGAGACCCCGTCTCTACTAAGAATACAAAAATTAGCCGGGCATGGTGGCGCGTGCCTGTAATCCCAGCTACTTGGGAGGCTGAGGCAGGAGAATCGCTTGAACCCGGGAGGCCGAGGTTGCAGTGAGCCGAGATCGCGCCACTGCACTCCAGCCTGGGGGACTGAGCAAGATTCCGTCTTGGGGAAAAAACAAACAAAAAAAATTGTTTACTTTGTAAAAACAACACTGAAAGAATGAAATAATATCCCTGTAGAAAAACGAGCAAAGGATAGGAACAGGCAATTCACTAAGGAAGAAATATGAATTGCAGGAACGAATGTCAGCCTTCCTAATCAAAGAAATATAAGTTTAAACGCACCGCTTAGTACTGCTCAAAACAGCAGAGTTCTTTTTATTAATGTGAGCCACGCGCTGTCCTATATTGCTGGTGAGAGGATGAATTAGAAAACCTTCCTTGAAAGCAGTTTGGCAATATTTATTTTTATTCAAAGGCTGTGAATGAGCCATCCTCTTTGACCCAGTAATTCTTGAGTAACTAAGAGCCTTTAAGCTCTCCATACACTTTTCATCCAGTAATATCACTTCTAGGCATTTATTTTGAAGAATCAGAAATGCAGATTCTTTTAAAAAGATGTGCATTTGCAGAGTTTGTAGAAATTGGAAACAAGTAAATGTTCCACTGACAGTAAAAGGTGAAATAAGTTATAATATATTCACTTGATGAAATAAGCAGAAATAAAACAGGAAATAAAATAATGTTTTTTTGGTTTTTTTTTTGAGACGGAGTCTCGCTCTGTCTCCCAGGCTGGAGTGCAGTGGCGCAATCTCGGCTCACTGCAAGCTCCGCCTCCCAGGTTCACGCCATTCTCCTGCCTCAGCCTCTCCGAGTAGCTGGGACTACAGGCGCCCGCCACCACGCCCGGCTAATTTTTTTTTTTTTTTTTTTGCGACGGGAGTCTTTCTCTGTCCCCCAGGCTGGAGTGCAGTGGTGCGATCTCGGCTCACCGCAACCTCCACCTCGTGGGTTCACACCATTCTCCTGCCTCAGCCTCCCGAGTAGCTGGGACTACAGGCGCCTGCCAACACGCCCAGCTAATTTTTTGTATTTTTAGTAGAGACGGGGTTTCACCGTGTTAGCCAGGATGGTCTCGATCTCCTGATCTCGTGATCCGCCCGCCTCGGCCTCCCAAAGTGCTGGGATTACAGGCTTGAGCCACCGCGCCCGGCCACCCCGGCCAATTTTTTGTATTTTTAGTAGAGACGGGGTTTCACCGTGTTAGCCAGGATGGTCTCGATCTCCTGACCTCGTGATCCGCCCGCCTCAGCCTCCCAAAGTGTTGGGATTACAGGTGTGAGCCAGTGCGCCCGGCCATGTTTTTGAAGAATATTTTATTTTTATTATTATTACTTTTTGAGACAGAGTCTCACTCTGTTTCACAGACTGTAGTGCAGTGGTGCGGTCTCTGCTCACTGCAACCTCTGCCTCCCCGGTTCAAGCAATTCTCCTGCCTCAGCCTCCCAAGTAGCTGGGATCACAGGCACGCACCACCATGCCCAGCTAATTTTTGTATTTTTAGTAGAGAAGGGGTTTCACCATGTTGGTCAGGCTGGTCTCGAACTCCTGACCTCAAGTGATCTGCTCGCCTTGGCCTCCTAAAGTGCTGGGATTACAGGCATGAGCCACCACTCCTGGACTTGAAGAAGATTTTATATTGAGAAATATTTTATAATGCAAAACTATGCATATAATTGTGAAAAAATACACATGGAAAAAGAATGAAAAAAATATTAAAAATTAATAGTTAATTCTAGAGGGTATAATAAGTTGATTTATATTTTTATGAGTATGGGTACTTTATAATAGAAAAATATTTTTTTTTTTTTTTTTTTTTGAGACGGAGTCTTGCTCTGTCCCCCAGGCTGGAGTGCAGTGGCGCGATCTCGGCTCACTGCAAGCTCCGCCTCCCGGGTTCACGCCATTCTCCTGCCTCAGCCTCCCGAGTAGCTGGGACTACAGGCGCCCGCCAACACACCCGGCTAATTTTTTGTATTTTTAGTAGAGACGGGGTTTCACCATGTTAGCCAGGATGGTCTCGATCTCCTGACCTCGTGATCCGCCCGCCTCGGCCTCCCAAAGTGCTGGGATTACAGGCTTGAGCCACCACGCCCGGCAGAAAAATATTTTAAAAATTACACTAATCTGGCAACTCACAATTCTAGACTCTTAGGAAAACTTTTTTTTTTTAAATAATTTTTTTTTTTTTAGAGACAGGTCTCACTCTGTTGCCCAGGCTGGAGTGCAGTGGTGCAGTCACTATTATAGCCTTAATCTCCTGGGCTCAAGTAACCCTCCCTCCTCACTCTCCCAAGTATCTAGGACTACAGGTGGGATCTTGCCATGTTGTCCAGGCTGGTCTCAAACTCCTGGCCTCAAGGATCCTCCCACTTCAGCCTCCGAAAGTGTTGGGATTACAGATGTGAGCTACCTGCACCTGGCCAGAAAAACATTTTCTTTTCTTTTTTTTTTTTTTTTTTGAGATAGAGTCTTGCTCTGTCACCCAGGCTGGAGTGCAATGACGCGATTTTGGCTCACTGCAACCTCTGCCTCCCAGGTTCAAGCAATTCTTTTGCCTCAGCCTCCCGAGTAGCTGGGATTACAGGTGCGCGCCACTATGCCTGGCTAATTTTTTTGTATCTTTAGTAGAGATGGGGTTTCACCATGTTGGCCAGGCTGGTCTTGAACTCCTGAACTCATGATCTGCCCGCCTCGGCCTCCCAAAGTGCTGGGATTACAGGCTTGAGCCACAGCGCCCGGCCTCTCTTTTTTGTTTGAGATGGAGTTTTGCTCTTCTTGCCAGGCTGGAGTGCAATGACACAATCTCGGCTCACTGCAACCTCCGCCTCCGGGTTCAAGCAGTTTGCCTACCTCGGCCTCCCAAGTAGCTGGTATTACAGGCGCCTGCCACGACGCCTGCCTAATTTTTTTTTTTTTTTTGAGACGGAGTCTTGCTCTGTCACTAGGCTGGAGTGCAGTGGCGCAGTCTCAGCTCCCTGCAACCTCCACCTCCTGGGTTCAAGCAATTCTCCTGCCTCAGCTTCCCCAGTAGCTGGGATTACAGGCACCCACGACCACGCCCAGCTAATTTATATATATATACGTATATATGTGTATATATATGTATATATATGTATATATACACGTATATATTTATATATACGTATATATATTTTTATATATACGTATATACGTATATATTTTTATATATACGTATATGTATATAAATATATATATGTATATATATTTATATACATATATACATGTATATATGTAAATATGTATATATACGTATATATGTATATATACATGTAAATATATGTATATATGTATATATACATGTAAATATATGTATATATAAATATATGTGTATATATACATATATGTATATATAAAAATATGTATGTACATATATACATATATGTATATATAAAAATATGTATGTACATATATACATATATGTATATATATACACACATATATATGTATATATATACACATATATATATATGGAGAGAGAGAGAGTTTTTTTTTTTTGAGATGGAGTCTTGCTCTGTTGCCCAGGCTGGAGTGCAGTGGCGTGATCTCGGCTTACTACAAGCTCTGCCTCCTGGGTTCACGCCATTCTCCTGCCTCAGCCTCCCGAGTAGCTGAGACTACAGGCACCCGCCACCATATCCGGCTAATTTTTTTTGTTTGTATTTTTAGTAGAGACGGGGTTTCACCATGTTGGCCAGGATGGTCTTGATCCCCTGACCTCGTGATCCACCCACCTCGGCCTCCCAAAGTGCTGGGATTACAGGCGTGAGCCACCGTGCCCAGCCTGCATTCCATTTTTTCAACAACTTAGACCTTCAGTCTATGGTTCTCAGTCATTATCTTTGCACTAACTTCCAAGTTCCTTCTCCCTCTCTTCTGATTTAAAAAATTAAGAAATGTGAGGCCAGCACAATGGCTCACACCTGTAATCCCAGTACTTTGGGAGGCCTAGGTGGGAGGATTGCTTGAGGTTAGGAGTTTGAGACCAGCCTGGGTAACACAGTGAGACCCCATCTCTACAAAAAATTAGTGGGGCGTGGTGGTACATGCCTGCAGTCCCAGCTACTTGGTAGGCTGAGGTGGGAGGATTGCTTGAGCCCAGGAGTTTGAGGGTGCAATGAACTATGATTTTGCCATTGCACTGAAGCCTGTACAACATAGTGAGACCCTGTCTTTAAAAAAAAGTCAAATGGGCTGGGCGTGGTGGCTCACGCCTGTAATCCCAGCACTTTGGGAGGCCAAGGCGGGCGGATCATGAGATCAGGAGTTTGAGACCAACCTTGTCAATATAGTGAAACCCCGTCTCTACTAAAAATATTTAAAAATTAGCCAGGTGCCTGTAGTCCTAGCTAGCCGGGAGACTGAGGCAGGAGAATCGTTTGAACCCGGGAGGCAGAGGTTGCAGTGAGCCGAGATTGTGCCACTGCACACCAGCCCTAGTGACAGTGCAAGACTCCATCTCAAAAAATAAAAAATAAAAAAAGAGTCAAATAGTACAGCCTTTTTTTTTTGTTTTGTTTTGTTTTTTGAGACAGAGTCTTGCTCTGTGCCCCAGGCTGGAGTGCAGTGGCGCGATCTCGGCTCACTGCAAGCTCCGCCTCCCGGGTTCACGCCATTCTCCTGCCTCAGCCTCCCGAGTAGCTGGGACTACAGGCGCCCGCCAACACACCCGGCTAATTTTTTGTATTTTTAGTAGAGACAGGGTTTCACTGTGTTAGCCAGGATGGTCTCGATCTCCTGACCTCGTGATCCGCCCGCCTCGGCCTCCCAAAGTGCTGGGATTACAGGCTTGAGCCACCGCGCCCGGCCCTTTTTTTTTTTTTTTTGAGACAGGATCTTGCTCCTTCAACCAGGCAGTAGTGCAGGGGCACAATAATGGGTCACTGCAGCCTTGACCTTCCGGGCTCAGGCATTCCTCCCACCTCAGCCTCCTGAGTAACTGGGACCACAGGCACACACCATCACACCCAGTTTGCTAATTTTTTGGTAGAGACTGAGTCTCACTATCTTGCCCAAGCTGGTCTCACTACTCCTAGGATCAAGCAATTCTCCTGCCTTGGCCTCCCAAAGTGCTGAAATTACAGGTGTGAGCTACTGCACCCAGCCCAATCTATTTCTTTTCTTTTTTCTTTTTTATTTTTTGAGATGGAGTCTCACTCTGTCGCCAGGCTGGAGTGCATGGGTGCGATCTCTGCTCACTGCAACCTCTGCCTCCTGGGTTCAAGCGATTCTTCTGCCTCAGCCTCCCGAGTAGCTGGAACTACAGGCATGCGCCACCACACTCAGCTAATTTTTGTATTTTTAGTAGAGACGGGGTTACACCTTGTTGGCCAGGATGGTCTTGATCTCTTGACCTCGTGATCCACCTGCCTCAGCCTCCCAAAGTGCTGGGATTACAGGCGTGAGCCACCTCTCCTGGCCAGCCCAATCTATTTCTTTTCTTTCTTTCTTTTTTTTTTTTTTTTTTTTGAGATGGAGTCTTGCTCTGTGGCCCAGGCTGGAGTGCAATGGTGTGACCTCGGCTTGGCTCACTGCAACCTCTGCCTCCCGGGTTCAAGCAATTCCAGTTCTGCTGCCTTAGACTCCCGAGTAGCTGGGATTACAGGTGTCTGCCACCATGCCTGGCTAATTTTTGTATTTTTAGTAGAGATGGGGTTTCACCATCTTGGCCAGGCTGGTCTTGAACTCCTGACCTCATGATCCACCTGCCTCGGCCTCCCAAAGTGCTGGGATTACAGGTGTGAGCCACTGCGCCTGGCCTCCCAATTTATTTCTATAATCAGTTTTGTACCTGCCAGCATTTTAGTGACCAAGACATGTTAATCTAATTTTATTGGTTCATTGAATTTTTCGAACACAAAATATTCCTAAATATACACACATATGTAATATCAATTTTAAGGTATATTTCCTTATATATTACTGACCATTACAATTTCCCAATTTTAATTGATTGGCAATACCTACTATTAATCACTACTCACATGCAATAGTGGGAGGAAAAAAGAAGGGACATTCACAATAGCTACCATTAGGAAAAGGGACACCTCCAGGGAAGCACCATACTTGGCCATTGGTCCAGGAGATGTGTTGTGTCTTGCTGGACAAGGCTGTACAGGTAAATGATAGAAGCAGCCAATGACAGAACCAAGAAAGTTCACAAGCCTTGTTTTTGTGTAACTCACTTCCTGGACAGTGAGTTCTTTGGTCCCTATGGTCTACCTGTTTGGAAGACTTCCCTTGTATAACGAGCATCCTTCAGGAATGCTCCAAAGACAAGCAATGAGTAGTGTTTCCTGTTGGGAACTGTGCAGTTTGAGCCATCCACTTCCTACGATTGCGGGAATCTTTTGTATGTCTGTCTGGGGTTGAGTCTTCCTGCAACACTGGCTTAAAAAAAATCTCAGGCCTCGGTTGGCCAGCACTATGTATTGTTTTTTCCTGGTGCTACAATTCCTAAAAAACCTGATGGCTTGAGCATTTCATTTAGGGGGAGTCGCTGCTAAAAAACTCAACCCAGGAAGCTTGTCTTCTTTGAGAATTTCCAGGCCTAGTAAGGATTCAGACAAGGCTTGCTTAGGGAGGTTCTTTTCTTTCTTTTTCTTTCTTTCTTTCTTTTTTTTTAGAAACGGGGTTTTGCCATGTTGGTCTCGAACTAACTCCTGGCCTCAAGACATCCATGGGCCTCGGCCTCCCAAGGTGCCAGGATTACAGGTGTTTGCCACTGTGCCTGGCCCAGGGGGGGTCCTTTCATCCATCCCAGTTCCTCTCCAGTTAAGGGCCTTAGCCCCACGGTATGGATGGTGAATAATGGAGGTGGAGGTATCTCATGGGAGCCTTTCTCCCCTAATCCACTTTTTTGTTTATTTGTTTTGAGATGGGAGTGTCTCACTCTGTCACCCAGGCTGGAGTGCAGTGCCTGGATCTTGGCTCACTGCAACCTCCACCTCCTGGGTTCAAGTGATTCTCCTGTCTCAGCCTCCCGAGTAGCTGGGGATTACAGGCATGCACCACAATGCCTGGCTGATTTTTATATTTTTAGTAGAGACGGGGTTTCACCATGTTGGTTAGGCTGGTCTCGAACTCCTGACCTCAAGTGATCCGCCCGCCTCGGCTTCCCAAAATACCGCACCCGGCCTCTAATCCATTTTGGAAGGTTAGTCTTACATGGTTGTTGCATTCCACAACTATCGGTAGATTATCTTTAAAAGGGGAAGCAATTTCACATTTGTCCAGCAGAGGGAGCTCAGTGGGAGATACTTTGGAGAGACCCGAGGTTTCGGTTTTTCTTTTCTTTTTCTTTTTCTTTTTGAGATGGAGTTTCGCTCTTGCTTCCCAGGCTGGAATGCAGTGGCACAATCTCGGCTCACCGCAACCTCTGCCTCCCGGGTTCAAGCGATTCTCCTGCCTCAGCCTCCCCAGGAGCTGGGATTACAGGTGCTGCCACGCCCAGCTAATTTTGTATTTTTAGTAGAGACGGGGTTTCTCCATGTTAGTCAGGCTGGTCTCGAACTCCCAACCTCAGGTGATCCTCCCGCCTCAGCCTGCCAAAGTGCTGGGATTACAGGCGTGAGCCACCGCACCCGGCACCTAGTTTCTTTCATGTCTTGCTCAAATCTTGCCTTTTCGGTGAGACCTGCCTGACCTCCCTATTTAAGGTCGCAATTTATTCTTTATTCTTTCTATAATTTAAGCTCCTTGAGGCCAGGGATCTTTGCCTGTTTTGTTCACTGTGCTTAGGATAGTACCTGGCATGGAGTAGGTGCTCGATTAGTAAATTATTGAGTTAATGAATCAATACCCTTATTCCAACAGCTAAGATCTAGCCAGATGCGGTAGTTCACGCCTTTAATCCCACCACTTCGGGAGGCCAAAGCATGAGGATCACTTGATCTCAGGATTTTGAGATTTTGAGATTTTGCCCATCATACTGGGCAACATAGCAAGACCACATCTCTACTTAAAAAAAAAAAAAATAGCCAGGCCTCAGGAGGCTGAGGTGGGTAGATCGCTTGAGCTCAGGAGATCAAGGCTGCAGTGAGCTATTATCGTGCCACTGCAGTCCAGCCTGGGCAGCTGAGTGAGATCCTGTCTGAAAACAAAAACAAAGAAAATATCTTACAGTTTTCTTTCTCTTTTTTTGTTTGTTTTTTTAAATTTTTTTTTGCACACAAAACAATAAACATTTTCTAAAAGTACATACAAACAAAAAGATGCACATCAAACATATTAGGAAGGTTGCACATGGGAAAACGGGGAATAGAAATGGGGGGTGGGAATTAAAGAAAATAAATGAGAGAGGGACTTTGTATGGATCAATGATAATAACTCAATCCTCTATTTGACAAAGAAGAAGGAGAAGGAAGAGGAAGAAAAAGAAAGTGGGATAAAGGATCAGAAAGGGAGGAAAATAGAAAAAATTAGAGTATGACTCCAGGGTAGACCTGTTTTGTTGTCGCTTGGTTGGTTGGTTGGTTTGTCAGTTGTATTTTTCATATGTTTCGCCATGTTGGCCAGGCTGGTCTTGAACTCCTAGCCTCAAGTGATCAACCCGCCTCGGCCTCCCAGAGTACTGGGACTACAGGCGTGAGCCACCACGTCCAGCACCCACATTGCTTCTGGCCTCTGTGGTAGACCTCCCAGACGGGGCGGCCGGGCAGAGGCGCTCCCCACATCCCAGACGGGGCGGCCAGGCAGAGGTGCTCCTCACTTCCCAGACGGGGTGGCGGCCGGGCAGAGGGGCTCCTCACTTGCCAGAAGGGGCGGCCGGGCAGAGGCGCTCCTCACTTCTTCCCAGACGGGGCGGCCGGGCAGAGACGTTCCTCACTTCCTAGACGGGGTGGCGGCTGGGCAGAGGCGCTCCTCACCTCCCAGACAGGGCGGCCGGGCAGAGGAGCTCATAACCCAGACGATGGGTGGCCAGGCAAAGACGCTCCCCACCTCCCAGACGGGGTCGTGGCCGGGCAGAGGCTGCAATCCCAGCACCCTGGGAGGCCAAGGCAGGCGGCTGGGAGGTGGAGGCTGCAGCGAGCCAAGACCACGCCACCGCACTGCAGCCCGGGCAACACCGAACACCGAGTGAGCGAGCCTCCGTCTGCAGTCCCAGCACCTCGGGAGGCCGAGGCGGGCAGACCACTGGAGGTCAGGAGCTGGAGACCAGCCTGGCCGACATGGCGAAACCGCGCCTCCAGCCAAAGGAGAAAAACCAGGGGTGGGGTGGTGGCACGCGCCGGCAATCCCAGGCAGCCCGCAGGGCAGGGCAGTGATTCAGGAGTCGGACGCAGGGAGTCTGCAGCGAGCTGAGTGTACTCTAGCCTGGGCAACAGAGGGAAGAAAAAAAAAAGGAAGGGAGGGAGGGAGAGAGGAAGGAAGGAAGGAAGGAAGGTAGGAAGGTAGGTTTCTCTTTTTTTTGAGATGGAGTCTCTGTCACCCAGGCTGGAGTGCAGTGGCACGATCTCACCTCACTGCAACCTCCGCCTCCCTGGTTCAAGCGATTCTTCTGTCTCAGCCTCGAGTAGCTGGGATTACAGGCACCCACCATCACGCCCAGCTAATTTTTGTATTTTTAGTAGAGACAGGGTTTCACCATGTTGGCCAGGCTGGTCTCGAACTTCTGACCTCAGGTGATCCACCCGCCTCGGCCTCCCAAAGTGCTGGGATTACAGGAGTGAGCCCCTGCGCCTGGTCAAGGGTTGCTTCTTTTCTTCCCCCAAGAGTGTGACTTCCCAGAGCACTTCTGTTAGTTTGATTGCCTTACCAAGAACCATGTTTTCTTCTTACTTCTTAATCACTCATCGGTTTGGGCCTGGTGTTCCTCCTCTGTGATGTTCTGTGTGTCGGCAAGTCACACAGAGGCAGAGCGTGAAGCGAGTGCTGGCCGTTCCATTTCCTTGCTATTGACTGGCTAGTAAGCGTCGTGTATCTTAGGCTGGGTTCACTAGAGCACAGCCTGAAACCGGGATGCTTGTGCAAGTGATAGATGGACAGACCATTCTCCGGAGCAGGACATAAGGGAAGCGGGGGAAGTGGGGAAAGGGGAAGCAAGGATCTGATCTCATTTGGAGATCAGATGCAGCCTGAGCCCATGGGGAGTTCCAGAGCATGAAATACTCCCCTCATGGAGCAAGGGGACAAGCTTTTGCCCTCTTGGAGGAAGATAGTGCCAATTCTGATACGTTTATTTTCTTCTGTTTTTTTTTTTTTTTTTTGATTTTTTTAGAGTTGGAGTCTTTCTCTATTGCCCAGGCTAGAGTGCAGTGGTGCAATCATAGCTCACTGCAGCCTGGAACTCCTGGCCTCAAGCGATCCTCCCACTTTGGCCTCCCCAAGTGTTGGGACTACAGGCGTAAGCCACTGCGCCTGGTCCATTTTGCACTCCCACCAGCCAACTATGAGAATACCTATTTCCCACACAGCCTTGCCACAGAGTGTATGGTTGAGCCTTTGAATTTCTGCCAATGTGATTAATGAGAAACAGTCTCATAGTGTGCTTTTAACTTGCATTTCTATTCTAAGTGAAGTTAAGCATATTTTCACATATGTAAAGGCCATTTGTAGCCCTTTTTTGTGTGAGTAAACCATCACCTAATGCCTTTTGCCCACTTTTCTAACAGGAAAGGATTATTTTAAAAAAACATGCTGCATTAATTAAAGGTACATGGTAATCTGCTATAACAAAGAGGCGCCAGAATCCAGTGGCTTAGGTAAGATAGATCCGAAAGAAGATCATTTATTTTTCATGTAGCAGTAAGAGGTGAGCAGCCCAGAGTTTTCAGAGTGACTCTGCCATCCTCAACATGTGGCTTCCATCTCTGTGGCTAAGGTGGCTATGCCAGGTGTTACCACTTCTCAATCAGCAAGAAGGAGAAAAATGAAGAGCAAGCAACTTTCTTCCTTCTAAGCATGGGATCTAGAAGTTGCACGACTCCCTACTGCTCACCTCCCATTGGCCAGAACTTAGTTTCATGGCCACAAC
This sequence comes from Nomascus leucogenys, assembly GCF_006542625.1. Classification (NCBI taxonomy): domain Eukaryota; kingdom Metazoa; phylum Chordata; class Mammalia; order Primates; family Hylobatidae; genus Nomascus; species Nomascus leucogenys. The sequence continues at coordinate 2,587,671 of NW_022095769.1, forward strand.
TAGCTGCAAGGAGGGCTATTAAATCCAGTCTTTGGCTGGGCCACCATGTATCCTACAAAAGCTTAAGGATGGGCTTTCCATTACTTTTTTTTTTTTTGAGATGGAGTCTCACTCTGTCACCCAGGCTGGAGTGCAATGGCGTGATCTCTGGTCACTGCAACCTCCGCCTCCCGGGTTCAAGTGATTCTCCTGCCTCAGCCTCCCGAGTAGCTGGGATTACAGGCATGTGCCACCACACCTGGCTAATTTTTGTATTTTTAATAGAGATGGGGTTTCACCATGTTGGCCAGGCTGGTCTTGAACTCCTGACCTCAGGTGATCTGCCTGCCTCAGCCTCCCAAAGAGCTTGGATTACAGGCATGAGCCACTGCACCCAGCCTGTTTTTTTTTTTTTTTTTTTTTTTTAAGAAAGGGCCTCTCTCTGTTGTTGCTCAGGCTGGAGTGTAATGGCATAATCATAGTTTACTGCAGCCTCAAACTCCTGAGCTCAAGTGGTCCTCCTGCCTTGGCCTCCCAAAGTGCTGGGATTACAGGCATGAGTCACCTCACCCAGCCAGTGCATCATTAAGTGACTTTCTCAAGGTCTCGCAGCCAGTTGATGGTGAAGACAGGATTCCTGTCCAGGAAGGAAACTTGAGTGAAGCAGGAATTGTTAGGGAGATAGGAGAGCCACAGGTGTTCTGGAAGCTCTCCTGGCTCCTCTCAGCATGCTCTGCTCCCTTGTCTCACCCCTACTCCCACCTGAAAGTTCCCCACCCACCCTGGCCTCATCATCTCAGCACTAATGTCTTCAGCTGAGACCACCTGAGAGGCAGGTACTGTGTCTCAGTGTCTGAGGTCCTGGTCCTGGATATGCCTGATTCTCCCTCCACGGAGAATCTCTGAATGGCTGGGTCAGGCCTCCCTCTTGTTTGGCACAGAGTTCTGGTCAGAGCATCATGTCCTGTTTGGTTTGGTTTGGTGGTTTTTTTTTTGTTTTTTTTTTTTTTTTTTTTTTTTTTTTTGAGACGGAGTCTCGCTCTGTCACCCAGGCTGGAGTGCAGTGGCGCAATCTCGGCTCGCTGCAAGCTCCGCCTCCCGGGTTCACGCCATTCTCCTGCCTCAGCCTCTCCGAGTAGCTGGGACTACAGGCGCCCGCCACCACGCCCAGCTAATTTTTTTTTTGTATTTTTAGTAGAGACGGGGTTTCACCGTGGTCTCGATCTCCTGACCTCGTGATCCGCCCGCCTCGGCCTCCCAAAGTGCTGGGATTACAAGCGTGAGCCACCGCGCCCGGCTTGGTTTGGTGTTCTTGAGGAGTTTATTTGGTCAGACCCAGGGTGAGAGGGCCCTTCACCTGTAAGATGTCAGGCCTCTTGGTGGTGACACGTGGCTTGTTGCTGGCCACAGAGGACCCAGTGAGGCAGCAGGAACTCAACCTTGGAGTCATGGAGCTGTGTGACTGCTGGCCGGTTGCACTTGCTGGCTGCAGTCTCCTCCACCTTCATGATCTGGATGAAGTGGGCCCAGGTGCGGTGCTGGGTGCCCGCGTCTTGGTCTGCAGAAAACGGGAGAGGGCAGGGTGACTGCAATCACTGGGATCTGGGCATTTGACAAACCTCATATCAAGTACCTGGCACATTCTGTCAGGCACAGCAATTGCCTGGGAGCCCCCACTTGGGATTAACTGGGCGACTGGGTGACCATGAGTGGTGTAGAACCTCCAAAGTCACTTTGAGGGGCACAACCACAGCCCCTCAAAGGCGACAATATCTTCCTGTTTGTTCCTCTGTTTAAACCACTGCTGCAAGAAAAAGAGTCTTAAGTTTAAGTGTGACATGTCCTACTTTTGTTTTGTTTTTTGTTTGTTTTATATATTTTATTTTTTGCTTTTTAGTTTTTATTTTTTGAGATGGAGTCTCACTCTGTCGCCCAAGCTGGAGTGCAATAGCATGCGATCTCGGCTCACTGCAACTCCGCCTCCCAGGTTCAAGCTATTCTCCTGCCTCAGCATCCCGAGTAGCTGGTATTTCAGGTGCCCATCACCACACCCGGCTATTTTTTGTATTTTTTTATTTTTTTTTAGACGGAGTCTTGCTCTGTTGCCCAGGCTGGAGTGCAGTGGCGCAATCTCGGCTCACTGCAAGCTCCGCCTCCCAGGTTCACACCATTCTCCTGCCTCAGCCTCCTCAGTAGCTGGGATTACAGGCACCCGCCACCACGCCTGGCTAATTTTTTTGTATTTTTTAGTAGAGACGGGGTTTCACCGTGTTAGCCAGGATGGTCTCGATCTCCTGACCTCGTGATCCACCCGCCTTGGCCTCCCAAAGTACTGGGATTATAGGCGTGAGCCACCACACCCAGCCTATTTTTTGTATTTTTATTAGAGATGGGGTTTTGTCATGTTGGCCAGGCTGGTATCAAACTCCTGACCTCAGGTGATCTGCCCACTTCACCCTCCCAAAGTGCTGGCATAAGCCACCGCACCCGGCTTTGTTTTATTTTTGAGATGGGGTCTCTCTCCCTCTCACCCAGGCTGGAGTGCAGTGGTGCGATCATGGCTCACTGCAGCCTTCATGTCCTGGGTTCAAGTGGTCTTCACACCTCAGCCTCCCAAGTAGCTGGGACTACAGGCTCATGCCACCATGACCTGCTAATGTTTGTTTTTTTTTTTGTAAAGATGCAGTCTCGCTATGTTGCCCAGGCTGGTCTTGAACTCCTGGCCTCAATCCTGCCTTGGCCTCCCAAAGTGCTGGGATTACAGGCATGAGCCACTGGGCATGGCCTGTTTTCCGTTTTTTTATGAGACAGAGTCTCACTATATTGCCCAGGTTGGAGTGCAATGGCTATTCACAGGTGTGATCATAGCTCACTGCAGCCTCAAACACCTGGGCTCAAGCAGTCCTTCCATCTCAGCCTTCCGAGTAGCTGGGACTACAGGTGAGCACCACCACACCTGGCTCACTTCCTGTTTTTTGAGTGGGAGTTTCACTATCTGGCCCCACCTGCCTCTCTAGCTGGGTCTTGACTGTTCAGTACTATGCATGCTCCAGCTTTGCCACACCTCTCGCTGGCCCTCAACAAGCCTGCATTTCTACACTGCCATTCCTTCTGCCCCGAATGCCTTTCCTCCCCAGCACTGCATGGCAAACTCCTACACATCCTTCAAGGCCCATCTTGAATGCCACCTTCCCTGTGATGACTTCCCCTATTGCCCCAGACTTATTTCCTTGTCTTCATTGCTCCCATAGAACTTGGTGCACATCTACTCCAGTAGTCATTGCACAGAACAGTAATCATTTGTTTATGTGTTTGCAGTCACTGCTACAACATGGTGACCTCCTGGAGAACAGGGACGTGTGGTGTTTCCCTTTGTATTTGTCTTTTGTTCCCAGAACAGGTAAGTACATGGTGCCGGGTATAGGTAGGTACTTGCTCAATAAATGTGAATGAGTGAACGAGTGGTGGGGTTGATCTTAGCCTGAAAGAGGGAGCTCCCCACCTGCACTTTCCAGGAGCAATCTCTAGAGGGCAGTCTCACACCATGCTTGTCTTCTCTAGCCTCTGCCCAAGTTGCTTTTTTTCTACCATAGACAGCTCAGAGAGATATGGGTGGGTGGATGGATGGATGGAAGGATGGACAGATGGACGAATGAACGAACGGATGGATGGATGGGTGGATGAATAGATAGATAGGGTGGGCATGGTTCACATGGGCTCTGGAGTTGACAAGCTCAGGGACCAGGGAATCTGACCAAGTCAACCTAGGCACTGGAGGGACTGCTGGCCCATCCCTTAGACACAATGGCTTAGGGGCTAGGGCTTATTATTGAAACCTGGAAAAAAGTTATTGTTTTCAAAATAAAAAAGACAGTTGCAAAATGGCATTGGATAAATATTGAAATAAATGGCTACAAAACAAAATCTCAACCAATTGCAACTCAACTCAGTTTGTATATATAGTTTATGTATAAACCACATTTCAGACCGGGCGCGGTGGCTCACGCCTGTAATCCCAGCACTTTGGGAGGGCGAGGCAAGTGGATCACCAGAGGTCAGGAGTTTGAGACCAGACTGACCAACATGGGGAAACCCCGTCTCTAATAAAAATACAAAAATTAGCCAGGCGTGGTGGCGCATGCCTATAATCCCAGCTACTCAGAAGGCTGAGGCAGGAGAATTGCTTGAACCTGGGAGGCAGATGTTTCAGTGTGCCGAGATTGCACCATTGCACTCCAGCCTGGGCGACAAGGGCGAAACTCCATCTCAAAAAAAAAAAAAATTCTGTGGGATATGAGTGCATTTTAGTATTTTTGACATGATGTGGGCACTCCTTTAAGTGTCAAGGGCCCTTGACTTCTTGGAAAGACCCTGCAAGGAGCAAGCAGAATGGAACCCAAGACTCCCCACCAGAGGGCTCAGGACTCTGCTCATTATAAGTCCCCATGCTGAGTTTGAGGCTGTAGGTCCAGTCCCTCTTCCTGCTGAGGGCTCTGGAGCCAAGCCCGCGAAGATAACATTCAGTAACACAGGCTGCCCTCAACCACAGTCTTTCCTAATCTCAAGGTAAGATGGGAGAGGGGTGGTGGTATTTCGTTTACTTAAGCTCCTACATGGGGGAGATACTGAATAGGAAGAGGCTGTGTCTCCTGGGACTGCTGGCTCGGGGGTGGAATGGACGGGAGACAAGAACAGAACCAAGTGTCGTGTACGCATGCCTGTAGTCTCGGCTACACAGGAGGCTGAGGTGGGAGGATCACTTAAGCCCGGGAGACTGAGACTGCAGTGAGCCGAGATTGCATCACTATACTCCAGCCTAGGTGACAGAATGAGAGCCTGTCTCCAGAAAAAAAAAAAAAGTCAAGATTCAAGGGCATCTGATGTCAAACCTAGTGCTCTTAATCACTACATCATAATCATACCCTCTTTCAGAGTGACCTGCCCAATTTCACAAAGCTGGTAATCAGGTGGCAGGGAAGAACATGTATTGAGTGCTTACAATCAGCGTGTGTCAGGCGCTGCTCTAAATGCTCTACCCATTTTAACTCATCTAGCTGAAGCAGGGACTATAATTGTCAATGCCATTTTACAAATGAGGAAACCAAAGCCAAGAGCGGTTGAGTGACTTGTCTAAAGTTGCCACCAGACAGTCTAGTTCCAGAGTCTGGGCTCTTCACCATGATGACTTCTAGCCTGTCCACTTTATGGAGGGACAAGGTTTGGGGCTGTCAAAACTCAGGGTCAAAAATGACAGGACAGGCCAGGCGCGGTGGCTCATGCCTGTAATCCCAGCACTTTGGGAGGCCGAGGCGGGCGGATAACGAGGTCAGGAGATCGAGACCATCCTGGCTAACACGGTGAAACCCCGTCTCTACTAAAAATACAAAAAAAAAAAAATTAGCCAGGCGAGGTGGCGGGCGCCTGTAGTCCCAGCTACTCGGGAGGCTGAGGCAGGAGAATGGCGTGAACCCCGGGGAGCGGAGCCTGCAGTGAGCCGAAATCGCACCACTGCACTCCAGCCTGGGTGACAGCGAGACTCCGTCTCAAAAAAAAAAAAAAAAAAAAGACAGGACAAATGGAATAGAGGATGGGCAGGAGGGATGCAGGGGTGTGTGAGGTATGTGAAAGAGGTGGAACATGAAGGAGAACCCAACCACAGATGTTCACAGATGTTCTCTGCTGTTTCCTCAGTAGGAACTCAATGCTGAGTTCCTATCAAAACTACTGACAGCATATCTCCCCAAATATAATTTCCTTAAAAGGCATTTTGTCAGTGTCTTTTTTTCTTTTTTTAAGAAATGGCGTCTTACTCCGTTTCCCAGGCTGGAGTGCAGTGGTGTGATCTCTCGGCTCACTGCAACCTCAGCCTCCCAGGTTCAAGCAATTCTCCTGCCTCAGCTTCCTGAGTAGCTGAGATTACAAGCACTTGCCACCACACCCAGTGAATTAATTGTATTTTTAATAGAGCTGGGGTTTCACCATGTTGGCCAGGCTGGCCTCGAACTCCTAACCTCAAGTGATCTGCCTGCCTTGGCCTCCCAAAGTGCTGGGATTACAGGCCATGCTCAGCCTGTCAAAGTGTCTTACTTAGCAAATACAGCTGCTTTGCAAACAGGGGTTCCTTTTTCCCTTGTGACTAGGGCCGCTGTTCTGCCAGAATGGCTATCCAGTCCTCCAGATAGGGTTAGGAGCCACTTTGTTGAGAAGGATATGAGCAAGATGGCTGTGCAGGGGGAATGACTGGTGTGGACTTCATCAGAGGTTGAATTAAGTGATGGAAAGGGAACGTTCCATGGTTCTGGTCCCTAATATAAATCTATTCAGGGTGTTTGGCATCAGCACTAGGTTTCCTGACTCAAAGGGAAGTCATAAGGACAGGTTTACGGAGGTAGAATGATCCCATTTGGAGAAAGGAGAACTAGAAAGAAACACAGAGCATCTGTAATTAAATGCAAGAGCTCTGACGCTGGACTGCCTGAATTCAAATCCCAACTCTGTAGGCAGGGCATGGCGGCTCACACCTGTAATCCCAGCACTTTGGGAGGCTGAGGGTGGCAGATCGCTTGAGCCCAGGAGTTCAAGACCAGCCTGGGCAACATGGTGAAACCTCGTCTCTACAAAAAATACAAAAATTCTGGCGGGGCGCAGTGGCTCACGTCTGTAATCCCAGCATTTTGGGAGGCCGAGGTGGGTGAGACCAGCCTGGCCAACATGGTGAAACCCCGACTCTGTCTCAAAAAAAAAAACAACAACCAAAAAACACAAAAATTCACAGGCCATGGTGGTGCACACCTGTAGTCTCAGCCACTCAGGAGGCTGAGTTGGAAGATTGCTTTAGCCCAGAAAGTAGAGGCTGCAGTGAGCTGAGATCATGCCACTGCACTCCAGCCTGGGCAACAAAGCAGGACTCTGTCTCAAAAAAAAAAAAAAAAATCCCAACTCTGTATGACTGTGCGTGATTTACTCAGCCTCTCTCCGTGACCCATCTGTGAAATGGGTTTATTAATACCTTTGTTAATTATCACATATTAATGATTAATGTTTTGCTGTGGGGGTTAAAATAATCAAATACGAAGTGCTTAACACAGTGCTTACCATATAAGCACTCAATGCCTATTTTTTTTTTTTTTTTGAGACAGAGTCTAGCTCTGTTGCCCAGGCTGGAGTGCAGTGGCGCGATCTCGGCTTACTGCGAGCTCTGCCTCCCGGGTTCACACCATTCTCCTGCCTCAGCCTGCCGAGTAGCTGAGACTACAGGCACCTGCCACCACGCCCTGCTAATTTTTGTATTTTTAGTAGAGATGGGGTTTCACCATGTTGGCCAGGATGGCCTCGATCTCCTGACCTTGTGATCTACCCGCCTCGGCCTCCTAAAGTGCTGGGATTACAGGCGTGAGCCACTGCGCCCAGTCTATTTTTTTTTTTTTTTTTTTGAGATGGAGTTTTGCTCTGCTCTTGTTGCCCAGGCTGGAGTGCAGTGAGTGGTGCGATCTTGGCTCACTGCAACCTCCGCCTCCTGGGTTCAAGCGATTCTCCTGCCTCAGCCTCCTGAGTAGCTGGAATTAGAGGTGGGCACCACCACACCTAGCTAATTTTGTATTTTTATTAGAGACGGGGTTTCACCAGGTTGGCCAGACTGGTCTCGAACTCTTGACCTCAGGTGATCCACCCATCTCGGCCTCCCAAAGTGCTGGGATTACAGGCATGAGCCACCGCACCTGGCCCAATACCTACTATTTTATCCAAATTAAAAGGAGATGTTACACTTAAAATTTTGTTAAGAAGCTAGATCTCACGTTGTGTTCTTACCACAATAAAAACAAAGTTATGACAGATAAGTAGGTAGTCAGCAGAAAAAAAAAAAAAAAAGAAAAAATAAAACAAAGTTAACTCAGAAAAAAATAAAAGGAGATTATATACAGCAGATCTGGAACACAACAAAAATAATCCTGTTGTTAACTATGTGTTAACAGGGACTGAAGCTGGCTACAGGAAGAATGTCCCAGAAACAAAGAGTGGGAAGCCCTGAGCAAATTGTAAAAGCTCATTCTCAGTTTCTTCCCAAGAGAAGTTTTCATCTCAGGGGTGGTCATTTCTGGAGGCAGGGGCCTGCAGGAGACACTTTGGTAACAGGCAGGTCTGTTTGGCTTCCTGAATCCATGACAGTTGATAAACAAGGCCCCTTCAGATGCTCTGTTGGGCATTGCCTGGAGTGTGTAACCAGGAAATGGAGTGCCTGCATTTCCAAGATCATTTATAGCTGTTTCCTGTACCCGAGTAAATTTTTTATTTCAAAGGTGCCTCCTGGCCCGACCCAAATTTTGGCTTAACATTAGCAGTTGCTTCTCTTTGGCTGAGCAGATGAACTGCAAAAACTCCCAGAGTAGAAGAGGGAAGGAGGGTGGGGTTGGGTGAGGCGGCAGGGATGGGTTCCGGAAGATGAGAGGTGGGCCTGGTTCGTCACCAGGGCCTCTCTGGTAAACTGGAAGGCCAGGCAGGCTACTGGCAAAGAAAGAGTTACTGACCATCAGCTGAAGGGATGGCAAGCAGTGAGGGAGGCTCTGGCCCAGCAATTCTTATCTTCAGGAAAGTTTAAGAGTCATTGTCACTTGCAGGGAATTTCCTGGACTATGAATTTTATTGCAGAGAGGACAGAATGGCTGAGTGGGAGGAAATTAGCCTCAGGCTCCACACCCACCGCTCCCATTCCCCCACAGCTGGGTTTGCTGTTTCTCCAAACAATTTAGTGTTAACAACATAAACCCTGGTCCAGCTTGGCCTCCTGCAGCTGTGCGGCCTTCAAGTCTTTATCCTTGCTAAGCCTTGGCTCCCTCATCTATAAATGGGTTTAATAACAGCACTTGCTTATAATAAATGCCAAATATATGTTGGGTTTGAATAACGATGAGGAAAGCTGGGGCCAGAGATTTGCAGAGGAGAATGAACAGAAATCTGTCCCTGTTCTTCTTCTTCTAATTTTTTTTTTTTTTAGACGAGTCTGCTCTGTAGCCCAGGCTGGAGTGCAGTGGTGCAATCTCGGTTCACTGTAACCTCCACTTCCCTGGTTCAAGTGATTCTCGTGCCTCAGCCTCCCAAGTAGCTGGGATTATAGGCACCCACAACCATGCCCAGCTAATTTTTGTATTTTTAGTAGAAACGGGATTTCACCATGTTGGTCAGGCTGGTCTCGATCCCTTGACCTCAGGTGATCTGCCCGCCTCGGCCTCCCAAAGTGCTGGGATTACAGGCGTGAGCCACCACACCCAGTCTGTCCCTGTTCTTGGGAGCTGATTAGAGGAACAAGACAGGCATGCATCAAAATAAATGCACTTGGTTGCCTCATCTAATCAATGGTGCAAAAGCACCGATCTTGAAAACAATTTCTAGTTACACCTTATAGTATATTTTGGGTTCTTGTTTGTTTGTTTTGGAGATGGAGTCTTGCTCTGTCGCCCAGGCTGGAGTGCCTTGGCGTGATCTTGGCTCACTGCAAACTCCACCTCATGGTTCAAACAATTCTCCTGCCTCAGCCTCCTGAGTAGCTGGGACTACAGGTGCCCGCTGCCTCCCTTGGCTAATTTTTTGTATTTTAGTAGAGATGGGGTTTCACCCTGTTGCCCAGGCTGGTCTTGAACTCCTGAGCTCAGGCAATCCGCCCGCCTCAGCCTCTCAAAGTGCTAGGATTACAGGCATGAGCCACTGTGCCCGGCCCCTTGTAGTACATTTTGTCTTCCCAGTCTATTTTGAGATGTTATTCAAGTAAATGTGTGTCCCCAGGGCTCCAGCAGGCTCACAGCAGGAAGCAGCAGTCAGGCAGTACAAAGTGGCAAGCAGGACACTGGGTCAGAACATGTTCTGGACCCACTGGCAGGTGAGGTTTGCTGAATTCTACACAACAGCAGCTACCACGTCCCTCTGTGTTCTGGAGCCAGGGAAGGCTTCCAGACAGAGGGGGCTTCTCCCTGTAATTTGAGGGAGATTATTGGCTCAGGCAAAGGTGAGAGGGTTTAAAGAGGAGAAAAAGAGAAGAACCGAGCAGCCTCAAGCTGGAGAAAGCCCTGGGGACCTTGTAGAGATCCTCTTCTGGGGACAAAGACCATGAGGGGTCATAGGTGGCAGAGCAGAGCACAACATCCCAGGGAACAGATGTTGAAGATGGATTAGACCCTGACAACGGATGTGAAATATTGACCCAGCGAAAAGTGCCTGGTGTTTGCACAGGCCAAATCGGTGCAGCAGCTTCCATGGGAGGAGGGGCCGGAAAGTACCCAGGTCCGGAGGTCACTCTCCACACTCCCACACACTCTCCCAGGGGCCACAAGTCAGTCTCCAGCTCAGGGAGGATTTAAAGGAGGATGCCTGTGTTGGAAATCAAGGCAGGCATTCACGGGCATGCACACACACATGCACACATAGTCTTTTTTCTTTCCTTGAAGGCTCACCTAGTTCTGTTTGTGTTTAAAAAAAAAAAAAAAAAGAGAACACTCACCTAGGCCAGGCATGGTGGCTTGTACCTGTAATTCCAGCACTATGGGAAGCCAAGGCAGGAGGATCACTTGAGGCCAGTTCAAGCCCAGCTTGGGCCACATAGCAAGGCCCTGTCTCTACAAAATTTTTTTTTTAAAAATTAGCCAAGTGTCATGGCATGTGCCTGCAGTCCCAGCTACTCAGGAGGCTGAGGGAGGACTGCATGAGCCCAGGAGGTTGAGGCTGCAGTGAGCCATGATCATACCACTCCTGCCTGGGTGAGATAGAGTGAGATACCGTCTCAAAACCCAAAAAAACTCACAAGCTCACCTATATATAGAAACAACTAGATGTACTGGGTCGTAGTGGTATATGCCTGCAGTCCCAGCTACTCCGAGGCTGAGGTGGGAGGATCACTTGAACCCAGGAAGTGAAGGTTGCAGTGAAGTATCACGTCACTGCACTCTAGCCTGGGTGATGGAGCGAGACCCTGACTCAAAACAATGTTTTTAAACATGGATGGAAATGCTAATAATTGTGTTTGGTTGATGTAACTATACTTAAGTTTTGTACTTCATGCATTTCAAGTGTTCTTTAATGAGAATAAATTTTTTTAAAGAGAGAAAAAGGCTTATCTGCCTGTCAACATTAAGTTCCTAAAATCAAAGGTTTTTTTCCAGTCCTACCCTACTAGTATCTGACACTATTGAACTCATTTTCTGAAACTATTTTCTTGCTTGGCTTTCAGGCTGCCCATTTTCTCCTGGTTTTTCTTCCCTTCATGGATGGCTTCGGGTCCCCTGCCTGACTCCTAAAGTTAGCATTATTCAGGGTCTGTCCTCAGCCTGCCCTATCTTTTCTCTCCAGATTTGCTCATCCACTCTCTTGGTTTCAGCTATGCCACTCATGTCAGGAATAACCTGCAGCTCCAACCCAGCTCTTTGCTGAAACATTTATCCCATTGCCTACTGAGTATTCCCACAAGACCCTCAAATTCAGTTAAAATTTGAACTTCACTCCCTGAAGGCTGCTGTTTCTTCTGTGTGTTCTATCTTGATTGGCTGGGTCAGAATCCTAGTAATCATTTATCTGCCCCTACCTTTCTGTAGTGGGTTGAATGGTGCCCTCCCACCCAAAAAGAGATGTCCACACATGCCACCAAGCCTGGATTTTCTTTTTTTGTAGATAGGGGTCTTGCCACGTTGCACAGGCTTATCATACCCTTTATATAGTGAAGAAGTAATGCCTTATATGACAAAAGGTGATTAAGTTAAGGATCTTGAAGAAAAGACTTATCCTGGATTAGCCAACTGGGCCCTAAATCCAATGACATATGTCCTTATAAGAGGGCACACAGAGCACACACATTGAGGAGAGGCGGCGGCATAGGGAGGAGGCACTGTGGCCATGGAAGCAGGTTTTGGAGTGATGCCACAAGTCAAGGGACACCAACAACCACTGAAAGAATGGACTGTCCCCTACAGCCTCGGAAGCATTGTCTCTCACTATGCCCCACTAGAACACTATACCCTCACCTCACACATGGTTGCAATTCCCTCATCTCAACATGCTCTTTGAGATAATTATAGATTCACATGCGGTTTAAGAAATATGGCCGAGTGCAGTGCTGGGAGACTTGCAACCTGGGATTCTGAGCCACTCCTATATCCTCATAACACAATCCTTCCCCACCCTTACCCTACCCCTTGTTAGCAAATAAGCTTGTCAATGTGGCTCAACTAGGTTATGGTGTCTTTCAGGACAGAAACTGATTTCTTTTTAGGTTCTAGTATTTTTGCTTACAAGTCCTTTGCATTCTGGTACTGCTTCTCCTTCTGCCTTTGCAGAGAACCTCAGAATAATTCCCCGTGTCTGTCTGCCATCTCTGTCTCTCTGCCTCTTCCAAAGCACACTTCTCTAACATCCTTAACTTGGGCTTTCAAAACACCTTTAATTAACACTGAGGTCCCACAGCTGCCAAGTCCTTAATTTGCAGGACGACTTCCCTTATCTTTTAAGAGTCCTTAGGGCTGCCGGTTAGCTCAGTTGGTCAGAGTGTAGTGCTGTGAGTATCTTTACATTGCTTTTCTGGGTGGTTTTCTCCTTTCCCCACCTGACTGGGAGAGCCCTGAAACCGAAGACTTTTTCCCCCAGCAGTTTCCGAGCTCCCTGAGGGCAGAAACTTCATTAATCTTGTAGATCCCTCAGGGGAAGAACTTTTTACTTTTTAAATCCTGGTCTGATGCTAGCTCTGCACACTGTGGGTGCTCAATAAATGTTGATTGACTGAGTAAACAATGATCGTAGTCCCCTGGAGTGTCATATTTCTCCTTTCCACAGGGAGAAAGTAATAACATTAGGCAGAGCAGGCTGGATCTCTTAATGTGATTACCTGGGATTTGTGGGCCAGTGACTCTGTCCCCCAACTTTATTGGGTACATCCATCTCCACAGAATAGATATTACCAAACAGAGACCACTAATGCTGTTGGCCAAATGGTGGGCTATCACTAATTCCCTTGACCCTATTAATCTTGATTCTATCGCACTGAAGCTGCTGCCTCCAGTCCAAGATAGGGGGAGAACACAGCACAGTTGTGGCAGGGATTGTACTGATATCAGCATAATCTATCCAAGTTCAACAGTGTTTAACTTGCTCTGTTTGTGTTTGAGACATCCTTCATGTCTCCAATGATAATTTGAGATCTAATTCACAATGCATAAAATGCATCCATTTAAAGTATATAACTCGGCCGGGTGCGGTGGCTCAGGACTGTAATCCCAGCACTTTGGGAGGCTGAGGCGGTGGGGGATCACTTGAGGGGAGGAGTTCGAGACCAGCCTGGCCAACATGGTGAAACCCATCTCTACTATAATAGAAAAACTAGCTGGTTGTGGTGGCACATGCCTATAATCCCAGCCACTTGGGAGGCTGAGGCAGAAGAATCACTTCAACCCGGGAGGTGGAGGTTGCAGTGAGCCCAGATCACACCATAGCACTCTGGTCTGGGTAACAGAGTGAGACTTTGTTTCAAAAAAACAGTATGTAACTTGATGGTTTTTAGTATATTTGGTCGTGTAACCATCTCCACAATCAAGTTTAGAACATTTTCTTTATCTTCCCAAAAGAAACTCCATACCTATTGGCAGTCACTCTCCATTTCCCCCCAACCCCCAGCCCTAGGAAACCAATCTATTTTGTTACTACAAATTTGCCTATTCTGGACATTTCAAATAAATGGAATCATACAATAATGTGGTCTTTTGTGACTGGCTTTTTTCACCTGGCATAATTTCAAGGCTCATCCATATTGCAACATATATGACTACTTCCTGTTTATTGACAAATAATATCCCATTGTATGAATATATCATATTTTATTTATCCGTTCATCAGCTGATAGACATTTGGGTTGTTTCCACTTTTAGCAAGTTATTTCTGCATGTTTCAGCTTATTCATCCATAAAAATGAGTTAATAGCTGCCTCGTCTTGGAGGATTATGAGAGGCACACAGGGAATATGTAAAATACACTCTAAACTATAAAGCGATACACGAATGTAAAGATATTTTATTACTTTAATTTTTTTTTAGAGATAGGGTCTCAACTCTGTGGCCCAAGCTGGAGTGCAATGGTGCAATCATGGCTCACTGCAGCCTCAACCTCCTGGGCTCAAGGGATCCTCTTGCCTCAGCCTCCCCTGTAGCTGAGGCTACAGGTGCATGCCACCATACTGGCTTATTTTATTTTTTTTGGAGAGACGAGGTCTTGCTATGTTGACCAGGCTGGTCTCCAACTCCTGGCCTCAAACAATACCAGCACGGGGTATTATAGGTATGAGCCATCACACTGGCCTAAAGACTTTTTTTTTTTTTTGAGGTGGAGTCTCACTTTATCATCCAGACTGGAGTACTGTGGCGCGATCTCAGCTCACTGCAACCTCAACCTCAGCCTCCCAAGTACCTGGGATTACAAGAATGCCCCACCACACCCAGCTAATTTTGTGTTTTGTTTTGTTTTGTTTTGTTTTTTTGAGACAGTCTCGCTGTGTCACCCAGGCTGGATTGCAGTGGCACGATCTTGGCTCACTGCAATCTCTGCCTCCCGGGTTCAAGTGATTCTCCTGTCTCAGCCTCCTGAGTAGCCCAGACTACAGGCACCCACCACCACGCCTGGCTAATTTTTGTATTTTTTGTTTTTAGTAGAGACGGGGTTTCACCATATTGGCCAGGCTGGTCTCAAACTCCTGACCTTATGATCCACCCGCCTCGGCCTCCCAAAGAGTTGAGATTACAGGCGTGAGCCACCACTCCTGATTTTTCATATTTTTAGTAGAGATGGGGTTTCACCATGTTGGCCAGGCTGGTCTTGAAGTCCTGACCTCAGGTGATCTGCCTACCTCGGCCTCCTAAAGGGATGGGATTACAGATGTGAGCCACCATGCCTGGCCCTAAAGACTCTTTTTTTTTGAGATGGAGTCTTGCTCTGTCACCCAGGCTGGAGTGCAGTGGTGTGATCTTAGCTCACTGTAACCTCCACCTCCCGGGTTCAAGCGATTCTCCTGCCTCAGCCTCCCGAGTAGCTGGGATTACAGGAGCCCGCCACCATGCCCGGCTAGTTTTTGAATTTTTAGTAGAGATGGGGTTTCACCACGTTGGCCAGGCTGGTCTTGAACTCCTGATCTTGTGATATGCCTGCCTCAGCCTCCCAAAGTGCTGGGATTACGGGCATGAGCCACTGCACTCGGCTAAGACTTTTTTTTTTTTTTTTTTTTTTTTTGAGACAGAGTCTCACTCTGTCTCCCAGGGTGGAGTGCAGTGGTGCCATCTTGGCTCACTGCAAGCTCCGCCTCCCAGGTTCACGCCATTCTCCTGCCTCAGCCTCCCGAGTAGCTGGGACTACAGGCGCCTGCCACCACGCCCGGCTAATTTTTTTGTATTTTTAGTAGAGACGGGGGTTTCACCATGTTAGCCAGGATGGTCTCGATCTCCTGACCTCATGATCCGCCTGCCTCGGCCTCCCAAAGGGCTGGGATTACAGGTGTGAGCAACCTTGCCCAACTAAAACTTTTTAATATTTATATGAGAGCAGCTAAGGAAAGCATTGGGGCCAGTGTAACTTCACTGAGCTTATGGCCTATTGTTGGTTAACTCAGGGCAATCAGATGAATATCTCTTTGGATCTCGTCTCTATGTAGAGTCCATTTTGCTTTTTTTCCCGGTTAATGGACTGCATCCACATTTCATCCACATTTGTTCCTAGGAGACCAGGTTAGAGTATGCTTACCTCAGTGTAAGCCACTGCCACCGTAGAAAATCAAATCACAGGAGAATGATATTTGAACATCAAGGCAGTCACATTTCATCCCAATTTTTAGCAAGACCAGGGAAAAGAGCTGAAGCTATAGGTGTTAAGGCCTAGGTTTACCAAATATCTTGCCAACTCTCCTTTTTTTTTTTTGAGACAGTCTCGCTCTGTCGCTCAGGCTGGAGTGCAGTGGCATGATCTTAGCTCACTGCAACCTCCACCTCCCGGGTTCAAGCAATTCTCTGCCTCAGCCTCCCAAGTAGCTGGGATTACAGGTGCCTGCCACCACACCTGGCTAATTTTTTGTATTTTTAGTAGAGATGGGGTTTCACCATGTTGGCCAGGCTGGTCTTGAACTCCTGACCTCCTGATCCACCCGCCTCGGCCTCACAAAGTGCTGGGATTACAGGCGTGAGCCACCGTGCCTGGCCTCCTTTTTTTAAGTTAGCTTTCTTTCACACTCACATGTGCCAGGGTGACTTTCTTCCCCCTTCACTGCCCATCCAGTAAGCATGCTAAGGTAATGCAAAAACATTTTAATATTAGACCAAGAGAAAAGAAATTAGGAAGGAAAACCTGTTGCCATAACAAGTACAAAGATTCAAAAATTCAACTCAGATATATACTATTTGCTCCCATAACTTCCTATTTTTTGAAGGTATTTTACAGCTATATAATGTGTGGGTGTGAGGGGGATGGAGGAAGGCCAGGGTGGGCAGTGGGTTATATAAGAACTACTGTTGGCTGGGCGCAGTGGCTCATGCCTGTAATCCCAGCACTTTGGGAGGCTGAGGTGGGTGGATCACGAGGTCAGGAGATCGAGACCATCCTGGCTAACATGGTGAAACCCCGTCTCTACTAAAAATACAAAAAATTAGCCAGGAGTGGTGGCGGGCGCCTGTAGTCCCAGCTACTCAGGAGGCTGAGGCAGGAGAATGGTGTGAACCCGGGAGGCGGTGCTTGCAGTGAGCGCCTACTGCACTCTAGCCTGGGTGACAGAGCGAAACTCTGTCTCAAAAAAAAAAAAAAAAAAAAAAAGAACTATTGTTTACTACTAGTGGCTGCCTGGAGCATAATTTCCCCCTTCAAAGCCTTGGTAAGAGCAGCTGGAGATAATGAACAGTGATTAAAGATGCTTTGTTTTACACCCAGCAAAAAGGGTCATTAACACCTCAACTGTTTTTTTTACCAAGCCCTGTGGAAGGGCTCCTGCTGCTGTTGACAATCATGGTAACCCTCGGGGTAGCAGGAGCAAAGGGGTGGGTAATTCACCAGAAAATGGTATTCACTGATTTGGATTATGTGCACCACTGTTCCTCTCCATTCATGTGCTTAATTAAGAGCTGACTAGTACAAAATAAATGAAACTGCAATTCCTCACTGGAACTATCTGGGGAGCAACAGAAATTCTGCAGGGAGGGTATGTGCCAGAAAAACTCCTTTATTACCATCTCCCTATTTACATTTCTATTCTAGGGTTAGTGTTCATGTCAGGTCTTATTCTTAAGGCAGCAAAAGGCTTGGAGAAGTAGTGTAAGTTTCATCTTCATTTTATCAAGGATGAAATCAAAGCAAGGAGCTGTGACTAGGACAATACAGTTAGTCTAGGGCATAACTCCCAACCACATTAGGGAAAGCCCAGTAGGAACGCAGAGCTATAGTTGGCTCAACCCTTATTCATGACATCGTGTGTCACATCATTCAAAAGTTTTTGTAGAAGTCTCTGTAGTGACCAGCTGATACTGCCTGGGAGTTATTTCCATTTGTTCAGTCCCTGAGGGGAGAGAAAATGGAATCATTATTTTCTTATAGTTCGATTAGGCAAATTTGGATAGAAGGCATTGAACTTAGTTCACAAAGGGTGCCAAAATCCACACTGCTCCTTTTAAAAAAAATGCATGGAAAGTTACAGCAAGAAGTCAGGGCCTCGGGCCGGGCACGGTGGCTCACGCTTGTAATCCCAGCACTTTGGAGGGCTGAAGTGGACGGATCACATGAGGCCAGGAGTTCGAGACCAGCCTGGCCAACATAGTGAAACCCTGTCTCTACTAAAAATACAAAAATTAGCTGGGCATTGTGGCACACACCTGTAATCCCAGCTACTTGGGAGGCTAAGGCATGAGAATTGCTTGAACCTGGGAGGCAGAGGCTGTAGTGAGCCAACTGCACCACTGCACGTCAGCCTGGGTGACAGAGCGAGACTCTGTTTCAGAAAAAAAAAAAAAGCCAGGGGCCTCAGATTTCACAAACTAATGTTTCATCACCTCCTTCCCCACCTCAAGATAACTGCCAGGACACTCTTTTTTGTTTAATACTTAAGACAGGTGAAGAGAAATCATTGGTGGGGTCTGCCCTTCCCATAGTCCTTTTGATCACAATTTTCCTGTGAGCTTCAAAATAAAAGACCATAAACTGAAGGTTTATTTTAAATTACCTAAGTCCCTGAAATAGAAGAGTAATTTATTTTTAGTATTAAAGAGATTAACAAGTTGTCTCATTATTCTGACATCCATATTCAAAACTCACCTACTCGGAAAACTGCAAACCCATAGTTGCTAACAATCCCTATTTAACCATTAAGAAAGGATTTACAACAATAAAAGCTATGTACATAGGAAATATCAGAGAGTAGGAAGTGCTAACTAGAGGTACCCAGAAAAGCTTTCTGTGACTGAAACAATACTTCCTGTCTAAGGTTCAGGAGTAAGATGCTTCTTTGGGGGCTGAGAAATTAACATGAGAAACTTTTGGTATCCAAATTGGATTGCTGAGCTCGTTGCCATGGCATTTTTGGCTAGTCTAAAGCAATCATTTGGAGAAAGCAACACCAAGGATGAGGAGGAAGGAATTCTCAACCTCGGACCAATCTCTGGCCCCAGGGTTAGGACCGAGAACAAATACACTCAAGGGCTGACTTTGAATGGCAGTGGGACAACTTGGAAAACTAATCACTTAGTATCAAGTCAGGCCTGTTGTGAATACCCAGGTTGGCTCCATCCCAGGGCCCTTGTACTGGGACCCTCAGAAGAATGACAGGTGAGAGGATGATACAGCTAGAGTTATGTGACTTAAAGGTAGCAACCCACAAGGATGGCAGCAGAAGCCCTTAACAGTGACCTTCAGATCAGTGACATAACTCCACTGTTAGTGGCAGCAGGGCTGAGTAAATCCCTAATAATTTCAGGTTAGGCAGGATCTTGACTCATATAACTCATGGTAGAAGCTATAGGTTCTATTCTATAAAATCTCTGTATACATCCAAGAGGTTGGGACACTCATAGAGAGTGGCAGAACACATGGTCTTCAAAGATCTGCTTCTCTGTAGCTGGGAAGATCTTGTCACAAACTGGACAATTCAAACAAAGCGACTGCATCTGCTGTTGCTCCCAGGTGTGATCACAAATATCATCTGATTTGCAGATAGGGCATTTCTTGATGGAGAGCTGGGAGGAAGAGCAAAGAGGTCAGTACAAATGTAAGCTATATGTGGCACAGATGTGGCCATCCTGTCTTCCACTGTATCCTCGGTGCCTAGCATAATGACTGGCACATGGTTAGGCACTCAAGAAATAGTGAATGAATGAAGAGAATGCACATTTGGAGATGCTTACCAGGCTTCGTCTAACCCCAGAATTGAAAGGGCCTAATATTGCTGAAGTAGCCAACATTGCTTCTAGCCTTGAAGGGGCACTGACAGAACTTGTTTGGCTAGCTGTCTGGTTCAGATCTCCTCCCTACTTATGCTACCAAAAACTCAAAGGTATAGATCCTAAGCAAAATGCTGATGGATGAACTGTGCTTTCGTCTCCCTTCCACAAGAGGCTGGCTCAGCCCTGGGCCCAGAACAAACTAATCCAGCTGACTTCTGGAGTTATCAAAATGAACCTGTCTCCCTATGGTTCTCCCATGAACTGGAGCAGGAAGGGAAATTTTCAAGGGCTTTGTGGGAATATTCTCATGAATCAAATACTTACCAGGCTGGGGGAAGAACTTTCTTGGATACCTGAAAAGAATAAAAAAGATCTCATTCAATGAGAAAATACCATCCCTAGCTTCTCCAACTGTGTTCTGGCAGATATTTCCTGTAACTTTCATTGTTCCCTTTCTCCTCACTGCCTCTGATTCTTTCTCTTTCATATATATGCCATTACTTCTGATAGAGGGGATCTAGGTCAATGATAAGGTGAAAAGAAAACATAAATAATGAAATCTTTTTTTTTTTGAGACAGAGTCTCGCTCTGTCACCTAGGCTGCAGTGCAGTGGCGTGATCTCGGCCCACTGCAGCCTCTGTCTCCTGGGTTCAAGCAATTCTCCTGCCTCAGCCTCCTGAGTAGCTGGGATTACAGGTGCCTACCACCATGGCTGGCTAATTTTTGGTAGTTTTTTAGTAGAGACAGGGTTTCTCCATGTTGGCCAGGCTGGTCTCAAACTCCGGCCCACAAGTGATCCACCTGCCTCGGCCTCCCAAAGTGCTGGGATTACAGGAGTGAGCCATGACGCCCAGCCTGAAATTGTATTTTCATTATTTCAAAATAAAATTACAAATGAAAATACATTCATTTGTAATTTTATTTTGAAATAATGAAAATTGTATTTTCATTTCACACACATACACACATACACACACACAGAGGCCATATATATATATATATATATATATATATATATATATATATATGTTATACGGTCAGAAAAAACAATGAAGCTATTTTCAGAGTGGGGAAAATTAGATTTTAATAAAAATAGTAACAATTTAACAACTATCTAACAATGAAGCTATTTTCAGAGTGGGGAAAATTAGATTTTAATAAAAATAGTAACAATTTAACGACTATCTGAAAATAGATTTTAAGACTGTATCCACAGACAGGTACGATGGCTCACATATCCTAGCACTTTGGGAGGCCGAGGTGGGTGGACTGCTTAAGCTCAGGAGTTCGAAACCGGCCTGGGCAACATGGCAAAACCCCATCTCTACACAAAATACAAAAATTAGCTGGGTGTGGTGGCTGGCGCCTGTAGTCTCTGCTACTTGGTAGGCTGAGGTGAGAGGATCGGTTGAGCCCGGGAGGCGGAGGTTGCAGTGAGCCAAGTCCACTACTATGCCCAGCTAATTTTTGTATTTTTAGTAGAGACGGGGTTTCACCACGTTAGCCATGCTTGTCTTGAACTCCCGACCTCAGGTGATCTGCCCGCCTCGGCCTCCCACAGTGCTGGGATTACAGGCGTGATCCACCGCACACGGCCACAAACTTATTTTAAAGAAAAAATGAACTTGTTGCCTGTTATAAACATCTGGTTGTAACTCTAAAGATAATACTGCTGCTTTAAACTGTCCCAAAAAGTAAATGAGATCTCATATTGCTTTTGGAGACAAATGAGAAAAGCTCCCTGTTTGGCAAGGACATGTTACCCCAAGTCCTTTTCACTCCCATTTCCTGTCCTACCATCAAGGAATCTCTGTGGAGCACGTTTCTGTTGCCCTTGGTCAGCCATCACGGTGGCTGCTGTAACTGCTACTTCCTGGGCAGCATAACTTGCCTCTCTTGCTACCATTTCAAAACCTTAATTAGCTTCCTCAGCTTCGTATGTGTGTATCTTCTACATAAAGACATTTCTCTGATTTACACATTTGGAATACAGCCACGGGACTAATTTGTGTCTGCTGTCTCTAGGCGAATGATCTGATTTGTGTCTTCTGGATTCAGATTTATTTCTCAATTAACACTTCTCGCCTGGCAATCTTTCTATTGGGTCCTCAGCTTCTGCCCAGCAAGTCTTAACAATGAGACTGGTCTTAATTAGCACCTCAGAAACAAAAATTTAGTAGGGAAAGGGATGCAGCAGGGTCCTTCCAGTTGGAATGGGAAAGTTTTCTTACCAGAATATGGGTTTCCATAGACAAGTCCTGGATTTTGTCCTGCGCCTCTTTCATCTGAAGCAGGTACTTGATACGGCAAAGAATCAAAATCCAGACCCATGTAACTGAGCAATCTGCTGTTCTCCCTCTTCAAAAGCTAAGGATAGAGGATTTATAGACATGTTGAAAGACAATACCAAGAATGGCCACCAGGAACTGGCTAGGAGATGCACCACCCAAGTAGTTCTCAGTTAGCAATGTGGCACTGGAGAAACTCCATAATCGATAATCCATAATTCTTCAGAAGAGAAGGCAGCAGTTTCAATATTCCAAAGATCTAAGTTCTTTATACCTGAATTTATTTATTTATTTTGAGTCAGAGTCTTGCTCTGTCACCCAGGCCAGAGGGCAGTGGCACCATCTCGGCTCACTGCAACCTCCGTCTCCCAGTTTCAAGTGATTCTTGTGCCTCAGCCTCCCAAGTAGCTGGGATTACAGGCACCCACCACCATGCCTAGCTAATTTCTGTATTTTTAGTAGAGACAGGGGTTTCACCATGTTGGCCAGGCTGGTCTCGAACTCCTGACCTCAAGTGATCTGCCCGCCTTGGCCTCCCAAAGTGTCAAGATTACAGGTGTGAGCCACTGTGCCCAGCCTATACCTGAATTTAAATATATTTACATTTTGTTTATATTAATACAAAAAAGAATTTTAAATCTCTAAATACATGCCAACTAAAGGGAGGAACAAATGTGTAGATACATGAAAGTGGCAGGAGCTATATTAACACTGCAACTATTCTGATAGATATATTAACGTTGAAACTATTGTATATTATTATTATTGTTGTTAAAGTTGTTTTTTTTAGAGACAGGGTCTTGCTCGGTCACCCAGGCTGGAGTGCGGGGTGATATCATAGCTTACTGCAGCCTTGAACTCATGGGCTCAAGCAACCCTCCCACCTCAGCCTCCTTAGTAGCTGGGACTACAGGCACACGACAGCATGCCTGGCTGATTTTTAAATTTTTTGTAGAGATGATAGGCTCTTGCTTTGTTGCCCAGGCTGGTTTCAAACTCCTGGCTTCAAATGACCTTCCTGCCTTGGCCTCCCAGTGTTGTATATTATTGAGAGCAGAATATTTTTTCAATTTCTTTCCTAGAATAATTTCTTACACAATGCAAATATTCACCTAAAATAATTTTTCCTTCTTCATGAATTATCCCATTCAAATGGATATATCAACACAGAGAATGAGTAAGAAGGCAGGGTGGGAGGGAGGTAATGAAAAAGAGAAAAAAAATTACTAAAAGTGGCACAGACAGCATTTCAAGTTCTTAGGAAAAAGAAAATAAGCAAATTTCCCTTATCATCTTAAGAGGGCTTTACTACAGTTCTTTTTTTTTTTTTTTTTAAGACAGAGTCTTGCTCTGTCGCCCAGTCTGCAGTTCAGTGGTGCGATCTCAGCTCACTGCAACCTTCCACTTCCCGGGTTCAAGCGATTCTCCTGCCTCAGCCTCCTGAGTAGCTGGGATTACAGGCGTGCACCACCACACCTGGCTACTTTTTGTATTTTTAGTAGAGACGAGGTTTCACCAGGCTGGTCTTGAACTCCTGACCTCATGATCCACCCACCTCGGCCTCCCAAAGTGCTGGGATTACAGGCGTGAGCCACCGCACCCGGCCTACAGTTCTTAACAAAGCTTCCAAATACCAAATCTTTCCCTTTGTTTTGCAAACTGTGTGTGCACCTGCCCCCCCGCCCCCCCCCCCCCCACAATCAAACTAACCCAGGAAAACAGGGATTTCAAACTCAAGGTATAAATTAAGAGAATGGGAATAGGCCAGACACAGCGGCTTATGCCTGTAATCCCATCACTTTGGGAGGCTGAGGCGGGCGGATCACTTGAGCCCAGGAGTTCAAGACCAGCCTGGGCAACATGGGGAAACTCCCTCTCTACTAAAAACACAAAAATTAGCTGGGTATGGTGGTGCGCACCTGCAGTCCTAGCTACTCGGCAGGCTGAAGCACAAGAATCACTTGAATCTGGGAGGCGGAGGTTGCAGTGAGCCAAGATGGTGCCACTGCACTCCAGTCTGGATGACAGAGCAAGACTAAACAAACAAACAAACAAACAAACAAAACAAAAACAAAACAAAAAGGGAGAATGGGAATAACAAGACTAGAAAGAGAACCCAAAAAGCCTTCTGCAGTTATGAAACACATTGGCATAAATGATATAATCAAAAGTAGAAATTGAGGGAGAATTAATGTTTTAGTAGGTATGAAGTTTCAATGTTGCAAGATGGAAAAGTTCTGGAGATCTGTTGCATAGCACTGTGATGCACTTAACTCTACTGAAATGTACACTTTTATATTATTAAGATGGTATTTATTTTATTTTATTTTACTATTTTACTGAGATGGAGTCTTGCTCTGTCGCCCAGGCTGGAATGCAGTGGCGCGATCTCAGCTCACTGCAAGCTCCACCTCCTGGGTTCACGCCATTTTCCTGCCTCAGCCTGAGTAGCTGGGACTACAGGCGCCCGCCACCAAGCCTGCTAATTTTTTTTTTTTTTTTTGTATTTTTAGTAGAGATGGGGTTTCACCGTGTTAGCCAGGATGGTCTCGATCTCCTGACCTCGTGATCCGCCTGCCTCGGCCTCCCAAAGTGCTGGGATTACAGGCGTGAGCCACCGCGCCTGGCCAAATTTTATGTGTTTTAACTGCAATTTTAAAAAGAACAAAATAGTAAAAATGATCACTAGGAGGCATAGGCCAGAAGGATTATAGAGGGTAAAGATCAGGAGGCGGAGGTTGTAGTGAGTCACGATCATGCCACTGCACTCCAGGCTGGGCAACAGAGTGAGACTCTGTCTCCAAAAAAAAAAAAAAAAAAATGGCAGGGTGCAGTGGCTCATGCCTGTAATCCCAGCACTTTGGGAGGCCAAGGCGGGTGGATCACCTCAGGTCAGGGGTTCGAGACCAGCCTGACCAACATGGAGAAACCCCATCTCTACTAAAAATACAAAACTAGCCAGGCGTGGTGGCACTTGCCTGTAATCCCAGCTACTCAGGAGGCTGAGGCAGGAGAATCGCTTGAACCCGGAAGGTGGAGGTTGCGGTGAGCTGAGATCGTGCCATCGCACTCCAGCCTAGGCAGGAAGAGTGAAACTCCGTCTCAAAAAAAAAGGGTAAAGATGAAGAATTGACGGAAGTATAGATACAGGAGTAGCAGCCAGAATGCATGGACACCTATTCTTTGATGCTGAGCAAGAACATGAGAATGGGCCGGGCGTGGTGGGTCATGTCTCTAATCCCAGCACTTTGGGAGAACGAGGCAGGAGGACTGCTTGAGCCCAGGAGTTTGAGACCAGTTTGGGCAACACAGCAAGACCTTGTCTCTAGTAAAAATAAAAAAAAAATTAGCCAGGCATGGTGGCATATGCCTATAGTCCCAGCTACTTGGGAGGCTGTGGCAGGACGATCACTTGAGCCCAGGAGATCAAGGCTGCAGTGAGCCAAGCTTGTGCCACCGCACTCCAAGCCTGGGTGACAGAGTGAGACCTTGTCTCAAAAACAACAACAAAAAAAAGAAAACAAAAAAAGAAAAGAAAGAACATGAGAATGACCTTGACTTTAAGTACAACCACTTTATTTTCTGCCATATCATCTTCAGTCAATCAATAATAAATGTTGGTTGGATGAATGAATGAACCAATGAATGAATGAATGAATGAATGAATGCACAGCATTTATTAGGGGCCTACCATGGGTCCAGCACTGGTACAGACCACCACTTCTGCTCCTGGTTTGGCAGCAGAGAAAAAGGAAAAAGTTGTGCTGAAGAAAAGGAGTTCCCCACTAGCATAAAGTTATGTAGGACGTTATTCCCCTATCCCCCAAGGCAACACATATTAGCTGTGAAGTTAAAAGCAAAAATAAGTTAGGTCTTCATCAGTGTGGCTTCTTTCAAGGTGACTATTGCCATGCCAAACAAATTTCAGTTGTAGAATAAAGACAGGGTTTTGTGGTAGATTCGGAAATTAGATTAAATTTACTCTGTTTAGGAATAACTGTTTCACCCGCTGTCCCAGAAAGGGCCCTTAACTTTTTATTTTTATCACTACATCTCTGGGCCACCCTGCTCCTTCCCCTTAAAACCTTGGGGTTTTCTACCCTCTTTCACACACTTACATCATTTTCTCCTTCCAATCTCTCTTTTTCTCTCTGCAGAGCATTATACATCATTTTGTTCTCACTCAGTCTTTTTGACAGGTCAAAGTTTTCATCCTGTCAACAATAAAAAAAATTAGGATTAGGATCACATATTGCAGTCTGGGTACAAGGTGGGAAATTGTAGAGGATCTGGCATTGCAAAGCGGGGAGACTGAGATGGAGGAGAAGGCAACTGGGAGGAAGAAATGGTACTATGGGCAGGGTGCTAAATTAAAGTGACTTAAAAAACACCTGAAGGCCTGAGCTGGCATCAAGATGCCAGTTTTTTTTTTGTTGTTGTTTAGCTGAGGGCGTAAGTGACCAAGGAGGGAAAAAGCAACCTTGGGGAAAATCTCAAGACTGACTTATCAGAATTAGAGATAAATGAAACCTTGTTGAATCCCACCCAACCATGAAAACAATCATCTTTGTTTTGAATAAACATCTCACTCAGTGAAGCCTGAAGCACTTAGGTTTGGGTTGGTGTGATTCCTTCCTACAGTGTGAGGATAGGCATCTGGGCTCAAGTTACATGAAGGAAGGGGGAACACAGGAAGGCATTTGTCCAAGGATACATGGAGCTCAGACTGGGGTCATAAGCATCCCAGTGTGATGGGTTGACCTAACTGGTTTCATGCTTCAGAGCTTCCCATCTTCTACCTGCATGCATACACATGCGCATACCTCACAAACACACTTAAGCTAAGCCTACTAGTTGTGGTTTTTCATCCAAGATTTTTTATTTGAATGCTGGTGCCCAAACTGCTGTGCGTGTCTAGCTGACCCTGAGGTAGCAATGCGAGAGGGGGCTACCCGGTGACAGTGCTGACTGCAGGATCCTTGCTTCCCATTCCCATTGGCTCCTGCTGGCTCTTCTAGTCCTGCTTCACTTCCTCAAAAGGCAGAAATAAGAAAGGGCTCTCTGAGTCTGCACAGAAACCTGCTTGATAGTTACAAAAACCTTCCCTGAGACCTGTGGCTAAGTTGGGGCCTGTATTTCCAGGGACCCCCATGCTAGTTTCTGGCCATACACTACATCCCTCTTTTTAGTGGAAAGATAACTTTCTCACCTTAACAAGGGTGTACCATCTTCTGGACTTGGTCTAAGAACCACTAACCTTCGCACCTCTTGCTTTCTTGGGCCCCCTTATCTCCGTCACTTACCAGTGCAGCCGCCCTGAGTTGGCTGATCTGTTTGTGAAGTCGTTCATACTCTTTATACTTCTCTAAGAAATAGGCTTTCCCGGCCTCTACCTTTGCCTTAAGGCGTTCCACCTGTTGTGCTAACTGCTCCTCCACAGTTAGTGCTGCTTTCTTGTTCCTAGGCTCCTGAAGCATAAGATACACAGTCCTCATATTTAGCGGCCTTTTAGGATGTATGAGGAATTAGGATTGCTATCAGCCAGGTGGGGAGCCCCTAGGTCTTGAAAACTATTCCATGAAAACTAAGAAAATTGGCCGGGTGCAGTGGCTCACACCTGTAATCCCAGCACTTTGGGAGGCCAAGGTGGGTGGATCACTAGAGGTCAGGAGTTCGAGACCAGCCTAGCCAACATGGCGAAACTCCGTCTCTACTAAAAATACAAAAATTAGCCGGGCATCATGGCAGGCGCCTGTAATCCCAGCTACTCAGGAGGCTGAGGCAGGAGAATAGCTTGAACCTGAGAGGTGGAGGTTGCAGTGAGCTGCACTCCAGCCTGGGTGACAGAGCAAGACTCTGTCTCAAAAAATAAAATAAAATAATATATATATATAAAAGAAAACCAAGGAAATCCATACCTATCACAAAGAGGTTCAAACCTTTTTTTTTTTTTTTTTTTTTTGAGACGGAGTCTCGCTGTGTCGCCCAGGCTGGAGTGCAATGGCTCAATCTCAGCTCACTGCTGCAACCTCCGCCTCCTGGGTTCAAGCGATTCTCCTGCCTCAGCCACCTGAGTAGTTGGGATTACAGGCGCCCACCACCATGCCCAGCTAATTTTTGTATTTTTTGTAGAGACAGGGTTTCACCATGTTGGCCAGGCTGGTCTTGAACTCCTGACCTCAGGTGATCCGCCTGCCTCGGCCTCCTAAAGTGCTGGAATTACAGGCGTGAGCCACCGCGCCCAGCTGGGACTATAGATTATTTAAAACAGTAATATATTTTCTACATCAGAGGTCACAAACTGGAATATGCCTATAGAGAGCAGGCAAGAAATGTAATCAAATGAAGGAATTGAATGCAATAAAACAGTGCAGACTGCAGCTAGATGGAGAATCTACAGGGACAGCAGCTACTCAGCTCTAGCTATTGCTGCTGCACAGGAATGTGGGCTCAATGTTGCTAGGTCCTTTCATTTCCCAAAGGAAGTTGGAAATACAAATTTTTATGGGAAATATTCCTATTTTTAAATGTTGGTAACTACTTTCTAAAACATTTCTGTGGTCTGACCTTGACCTATGATCTGCTGATTTGCAAACTTTGTTCTACTCTTTCCTATATCATGCTAAAGCATACAGTATCTTAGATACAGTAGGTATTCAATGGTTGACTGGATGATGCATATATGATGTGAATTACAATTCCAATGACTGGATATCCCTCGGACATCAGGATTTCTCATGTCCTTGGATCAACTAAGTAAGTGGGGCTTCCAGGCACCTGTCAACACCATGGGGACTCTTTTTCAACAATATATTACAGGAAATTATTAGTCAATTAGGCTTTCATTCCTACATAATTGATAATGATGATAATTGCTAATATATTAATTATAACAAGATTTGCTTCGGGTGGTATATTTTCCTATCGTAGAGCCCTTTATAACCATTCATTTATCTGCCCCCATTGTATCTCTGTAAGAAGAGGGTAGGGGTTATTCTGTGTGAGCCCTAGTCCAAGGATCTAGTTAACTACATCTTGTCATGAAGTTTAACTTGCAATATTCCTTTATCACTTATCACATATTAGAAATGCCCACTTCTAAACATTTTGTAAATGGCAGATTCTCTGTCCTTTTGGCTAGAAAGCAAACCATCTAGAGGTGAACACTCTCTTATTTATCCTGTCCATCAACTGGAAAATAGGCCCATATCCTTTTCTTCTATATCCCTATAGGCTCCCTCCCACATAACCATCCAAAGACAGACATGCCATTAATTCCTGTTGTTTCTTCATTGCAGTAGTTTCATTATGCTTCATTTGCTCCACTGTCTGCTCGAGCTTCTTCTGGTCCTTCCTCTGCACAAAAAGAGATTTCAGTACCATTGCTGGGAAAACACACACGTGCAGACACACAGCATGGAAGGGCCTGCTAAGCTAATGAGCAAGCAGGATGCATAGGGAGAGGCAAGTCTTCTCTTGTCAGTTTCTGAAGAATGCCATGAGCTATCTCATTTCAGATAGTTTCCTCTGAGCCCTTTCCTAAAGCCAGTGACATCCAGGTATATTAAAGAACATTAAAATGTTCTTTATACAAAGAACAATGTATATTTTCTTGCAAATGCCTAAAAGTGTTGTTTTCTCTCATGACTCTACCTGTTCAGTTAAACTGAGAAAGAGGTGGTCATTTTCCTTTTTCAGCTGCTCTAACTGCTCTGTCTTATCTTGATCTCCCTGAACAAGCTTCTCCATTTCTTTCTCTTGAGTTGACAGCTGGGCCTAAAACAAAAATAGTGAACATAACCAAGATATAAAAGAAGGAAAACAAAACAGGAACAATGCTTTTTAATGTACAATAACAAAGAGATGTGTTTCCTTAGCAACTCCCAACTGCCAAATATCTTGTAAAACTCCTTTACTTTTCAGCTCAACCTGATAGCCTAAGAATCTAAGGCTCAACTGAGTAAAATTAGACAAACCACTCTTTAAAGCACCTCTTTAAGGCATAGCTTCCTAAAAATGAGAGCAGTTCTGCTATCTGCACTATATTCCAGACTTTTGAGTATGATTTTGCTTGAAAAGATTAAAGTTTGATTATTGATATAGATGACTGTCATCTATATTAAGAGCTCATGGTAAACTACCTTAGTAATACATGAACAAATCACTAAGTTCCTTGTGAATCATGATTTTTTTTTTTTCTTGAGACAGAGTCTTGCTCTGTCACCCAGGCTGGAGTGCAGTGGTGCAATCTCTACTCACTGCAACCTTTGCTCCGGGGCTCAAGTGATTCTTCTGCCTCAGCCTCCCAAGTAGCTGGGATTACACGTGCACCTGTAAATTAGCATGCCCAGCTAATTTTTGTATTTTTAGTAGAGACGGGGTTTTGCCATATTGGCCAGGCTGATCTCAAACTCCTGACCTCAAGTGATCCACCTGCCTTGGCCTCCCAAAGTGCTGGGATTACAGATGTGAGCCACTGCGCCCGGCTGTGAATCATGATTTTTTTTTTTTTTTTTTTTTTTTTTTTTTTTAAAGCAGGGGCATGGGTAGGGTGGAGACTTACCTGGTCCAAGAATGGAAAATACATAACCTGAAACTTTAGTGTGATACTTTGAAAAGTATGCCATTAGGCACTCACTGCAATGAAATACATCTTTGTAGGCCACCAAACTGGAGCAGTGGTAAGGCTAAGAAAATATCCTTTGACAAACGTATGGTATTACCTACCTGAAGCTGATCCACTCTGATTCCCATCTTCTCATTTTCTGAGGACATCTTCTGGTTTTGTTCTTTCAGTCTGTAGAGGTGGAGATAACTATGTGAAAAATTCACTGATTCCAGGTCAGCTACCCCTGGCCTTAAGTGATTTAAGGCTGGCTTGGCCCTAAGCCAGCAGTTATTTAAAAATCTACTAGTCTCCATTGCAGTCCTGTTTTGGCTTCCTGACTCCAAAAAACTGCAAGTATTCAATCCCTAAAGTTAATATTTGAAATCAGACCATTTTTCCTGACTATTCTGATACCAATTTTCTAATTCATGATTCAAAGGGTGGAGAATCACACCTATCAATGTCATAACAGTGTTTTCTCACAAATTCCAGAAATCTAATCTGACTGTACTTAAGGGTACTGATGGTACAGCAGCTCTTCCCCTCCCAGAATTATGGGACACACTCACTGAAGCAGCTCTGTCTCCCAATAGTCCTTCTGTTGTTTCACTTTCAGTTCCAACTTCTTATTGATGCTCTGTAGGGTTTCTAGCTCCTCCTATAGATTGAAACACCATCAAAGGGACAGACTATTTCTGACTTTTGAATGAGTGTCTTAGGCAGGCAACAAATATTTATTGAGCACTTACTATATGTCAGGCATAGCATGACACAGCAGTAAATGAAATACTCAAATAAAAGGAAAATGTTCTTTTTTTTTTTTTTTTTTTTTTTTTTTTTAAGACAGCGCCTCACTCTATTGCCCAGACTGGAGTGCAGTGGCACAGTCTTGGCTCATTGCAACCTCTGTCGCCCGGGTTCATGCGATTGTCCTGCCTCAGCCGCCCAAAGTGCTGGGATTACAGGCATGAGCCACCGCGCCTGGTCACAAAATGCTCTTTTTATATTAAAAATGCATCACCTTAATTTCTCATTCCACTGGAGCTTATAATTTGTTCATTAAACAAATATTTACTCAGAGCCTATTCCACACTAGACACTGTTCTTGCATTGCAGATAGAACAGTGGACAAAATAGACAGAACTGTTCTTTTCCTAGAACAGTGCTGTTCAATAAGTGAGAGCTACATATAATTTTAAAATCTTAGTAGGCACATTTTTAAAAAGGTAAAAAGAAACATTAATTTTAATACTAGTGTGTTATGTGTATACATATATATATATTTTTTAATTTTTTTTTTTTGAGGTAAAGTCTTGCTCTGTTGCTCAGGCTAGAGTGCAGTGGCGTGATCTTGGCTCACTGCAATCTCTGCCTACCGGGTTCAAGCAATTATCTTGCCTCAGCCTCCTGAGTAGCTGAGATTACAGGCACATGCCACCATGCCTGGCTAATTTTTTTTTTGAGACAGAGTCTTGCTCTGTCGCCCAGGCTAGACTGCAGGGGTGTGATCTTGGCTCACTGCAACCTCTGCCTCCCAGGTTCAAGCAATTCTCCTGCCTCAGCCTCCTGAGTAGCTTGGATTACAGGCGCCTACCACCATGCTTGGCTAATTTTTGTATTTTTAGTAGAGACGGTGTTTCACCATCTTGGCCAGGTGGGTCTCAAACTCCTGACCTTGTGATCCACCTGCCTCGGCCTCCCAAAGTGCTGGGATTACAGGCATGTGCCACCACGCCTGGTCTCCTGGCTAATTTTTGTATTTTTAGTAGAGACAGCGTTTTGTCATATTGGCCAGGCTGGTCTTGAACTCCTGATCTCAGGTGATCTACCCACCTTGGCCTCCCAAAGTGCTGGTATTACAGGTATGAACCACTGCGCCTGGCCAAATGATAGTATATTTAACCGAATGTACCTAAAATATCATTTCAACATATAAACAATTAAAAGGAGATATTCAGCCAGGTACAGTGGCTCATGCCTATAATCCCAGCACTTTGGGAAGCTCAGGTGAGTGGATCACCTGAGGCCAGGAGTGCGAGACCAGCCTGGCCAACATGGTAAAACCCTGTCTCTAAAAAATATAAAAATTGGCTGGGTGTGGTGGTGATCACCTGTAATCCCAGCTACTCGGGAGGCTGAGGTAGGAGAATCGCTTGAACCTGGGAGGCGGGGGTTGCAGTGAGCCAGGATCACACCCTTGCACTCCAGCCTGGGTGACACAGTGAGACTCCATTTCAAACAAACAAACAAAACTAATGCCTGTTCAAAGATACTGGTATAAGAAGGTGAGATCACAGGCAAAACAGAATATGGTGCTGGATAAGAGGCACCATCCAATTCTGATCTCCACGCTCCAAGGTCACCTATAACTAGCAGCCATACCTGCTTCTTTTGGAGCTCAGCCTGCATGTCTGAGTTCTGCTTCTGGAGGCTGACACAGCTGTCCTTCAGCTCCTGGTTTTCTTTGCAAAGCTCCTTGTTGTGCTGCTCAATCTCTTCCACCTCTCCCTACAAAAGAACATTCCATAAACTATATTCCAAGTCCCTCTAGCAGAAAATTCCCATAGGTTAGGATGGTGAGCGACTGGCTGATTCCTATTCACTGCAGTGACATCTATGTATCCCAAATGGGGGCTACTCCTTAATACCTAGGTAAGGGTATAACAGAGGTATGTCTTTATAATTGCAGCAATACCAAGAAAGGCAAGCAAAAATTAAAGCCATTAAAAGTTAAAAGGAACAATAATACAAGAATGTAGATTCTTCTTGCAG
This sequence comes from Nomascus leucogenys, assembly GCF_006542625.1. NCBI lineage: Eukaryota > Metazoa > Chordata > Mammalia > Primates > Hylobatidae > Nomascus > Nomascus leucogenys. Next base: position 2,620,743 of record NW_022095769.1, read on the forward strand.
ACGCTTAGTATTGTTTGTCTCTCCCAATGGACTTAGCTCCTTGTGGCCAAGGACAGTGTTTTAACTGATTCTTCATTGTGTTCCCAGTGCCTACCATAGTGCTGGATGAAGAGTAGGTGTCCTGTTAAATGATGAAGTAATAAAATGAATCTAATACTCATGTATGACAGACAGGCTGTAGGCCAGAACTGAAAGAGGTAAGAATATTTGGTGCTTCTCTCCTCAAAGGAGTTTTACATTTACCACAGTGATAAGATGTGTAGATGACAAAAATTAAGCAATTGGAAAAGTTAAAATAACGGAATGCCAGCTGAGTTAAAGAAGTTTTAGAAAAGGAAGAAATCACTTATTGTTATGATTCTTGTTAACATTCCTAAGTCATTCCTGAGTGAGTCCGTGTGAGTACTATATACATTTTTTCCAATGATATCCGTTAGATATTCAATAAAGCCTTATTAACTCAAATTCCATCCTATCCTATATTGCTACTCGTAATGGCAGTAAGGGATTGAGGTGAGAAGTTTTACAAACCTGAGTGGTAACAACCAGGATGTCTTCCTCATTTTCTGGACGGAATTGGAAAGGAATACTTGCTCCCCGGACCACACCATCCTGATCCACATAGCAGAACTGGTAATACTCATCATCCTTGGGCAGGTAGTAAGCTGAAAACACAACATAATTTTTAATCCAAAATAAGATCTCTTTAGAAAAGTAAAATTCTGGAAGTCTTTTTATCTGCCCCAGAAAGCTCAAGCTGAAGGGAATTAATTAGTCTTGGCTACTGTCTTCAACACCTTTGATCCAGTATTTTTCTCACCTTTGAATTGGACTTCCTGCTGTTTAGCTGATTTGTTGTTTAGGTCAATGGGCAAAGTAACCCACATGAAGGTGTAATACTCACGGGTTGTCTTCCACCCCACCTGCAATGACAAGAAGTTCTTATTTAGTACCTGAAAGGGGCCTGGGGAAAATCCTAATTGGGCTACATCTTCTTAAAATTACTTTTTATTTGTATATATTGAAAATATAGGCCAGGTGCTCATGCCTGTAATCCTAGCACTTTGGGAGGCCAAGGCCGGTGGATTGCCTGAGCTCAGTAGTTCGAGACCAGCCTGGGCAACATGGTGAAACCCTGTCTCCACTAAAATACAAAAAATAAACTGGGCATGGTGGTGTGCACCTGTAATCCCAGCTACTCAGGAGGTTGAGGCAGGAGAATTGCCTGAACCCGGGAGGTGGAGGTTGCAGTGAGCTGAGATTGCACCACTGCACTCCGGCCTGGGTGACAGAGTGAGACTCTGTCTCCAAAAAAAGAAAAAAGAAAATATAATAGAATGAGTTCATTATAACAAGATTCTCATGCCAGGGCTCAAATCCTTTTTAATTTTTTATTTTATTTTTCACTTATGACAAATACATATGGGAAAATGTCTGATACAACCAAAAATTGGGGTGCACATACACAGCTCAAAATACAAGTCTTAGAAGGATTTGAAAACTAGCTCCTCACCACCCAGGAAAAATGCTCCAAAAATTCTATCTACAAGTCAGAGATAGAGCTGAGACTGATTTAAGGGGAAAGTTCTGGGAATATGAACCCTGATCCTCTTACAATGGCATTCTTTGGACTTCTAAATCAGAAATCACTTCTGACCTGCCCTCTCTATTGGTGTGTCCTCTATTGTGTCCAATTAAGCTTTCTCATATACAAACCTGGATATACTACTGCATTAAAAAAAAAAAAAAAAACTCCACTCTTTTTTATAATGTCTGTGTTGGGGGCAGAGGGAGAACAGGGTTCGTAGATTATGAGGCACCAGATAAGAGATTCCAGGTCTATATAATTTTTTTTCTTCATGCATGCTTAATGATGGCTTTTTGGTAATAAAGATATTAACAACAATCTGGTAGTCGTAAAGGCCTCTTCTAGGTATTGAATACAATAAATCATAAGACATAAGGATGCAGAAAAACATGCCTCAGAGCAGAAAGCTAGCTAAGTGGAAAATATTCTCACAAATGTGAAGGGGGTAAAAGATTGCTCAAATCTTATCTAGAAAATAAAAGCACACCAGAGAATAGAAAGGGAGCTATTGTGTCTTCAAGGGGACAACACTCAGCAAATGAGAAGCAAAATTACATTTATTGCCGTATTTTGACCCTATCTGGGCTCAGTAAGAAGAGAACTAAAAATAAATCCCATTTTTATATATTAAGGAATCAAAGCAGGGTTGAAAAGGCTATACCAAAAACTCATCAGAACATCCTAGGGCATGTTTTAGAGTCTCATTAATACACACCCCATTGCTGTAAGCATCTCAGAGCCACTGCAGCCTGCGGTGGTACAGGAAGCAGGAATTTTATGGAGTCCTCATTCACATCCTGGAGTTTCTTAATGCACTGTGACCAAAATATCATTGGGAAGGCTTAAGAATTATTGCTGCCTTGGAACAGGGAAACAACTTCTAGCCACCTGCAATTTCTGTCCTTGGCTCCTCCATTTGAGTAGTCCTTGTTCCAGTTTGTCTTGGAAACATTTAAATGCCCAAGTCAAGGAGAGTATGAAGCATAGGATTATACACTGAGGGAAGGAAAGCAGACTGCTTCCTGCTTTAGGCTCCATCATTGGTGGTGGCTTTCACTATAGAGAAGATGTAACATATTTGTATATATTAAAAATATTTACTGGCTGGGCACAGTGGTGCATGCCTGTAATCCCAGTTACTCAGTGGCTGAGGCACGAGAATTACTGGAACCCAGAAGGTAGAGGTTGCAGTGAGCCCAGATTGCACCTCTGCACTCCAGCCTGGGTGACAGAGCAACACTCTGTCTCAAAATAAAATAAATTTTAAAAAATAAATAAAAAATAAAAAGAGTTACTGAGTACCTACCTGGTGCCAGATACTACCAGTGTCTGGGGTGATGAAGAGTTGAATAGTCTCATTAAGACTACACTGAAAGAACACGGGGGAGAGCATTTGAGGTGAGCTGCGAAGGACGAAACTTTACAGTCAACTCTTCATTCTCTAATTTACTATCTGTTGCTCAAAGGAATCAGCAGAGTAGAGGAGAAAAAGCAGAGGTTTGGGAGCCAAACCTGCTTCATGGCTTATTCACTGTGAGGCCTTGGGAAAGTCACCATCTCTCAGGGATATTCATGTTACTTACTTATGCCCAAGAGATACTACTACTCACCTCAGGGGGCTACTGCACTGTGAGAATTTTTCTTTCTTTTCTTTCTTTCTTTTTTTTTTTTTTTTTTTTGAGATGGAGTCTCGCTCTGTTGCCCAGGCTGGAGTGCAATGGCATGATCTTGGCTCACTGCAACCTCCGCCTCCTGGGTTCAAGCGATTCTCCTGCCTCAGCCTCCCAAGTAGCTGGGATTACAGGCATGTGCCACCACGCCTGGCTAATTTTGTATTTTTAGTAGAGACAGGGTTTCTCCATGTTGGTCTGGCTGGTCTTCAACTCCCTAGCTCAGGTGATCCACCCGCCTCGGCCTCCTAAAGTGCTGGGATTACAGGCATGAGCCACAGCACCCGGCCCACTGTGAGGATTTAATTAGGCAATACACACACACACACACACACACACACACACACACACACACACACCCTCAACATAGGCCTAGCATAGTGTGTCCTCAGGGTAGGTATTCAAGTCAATAGCTTTATGGACAAGGGACATTAGAAGCCCTTCTTCAGATTAACGATTATTTCTTTATTGGGGTATGGTAATACCTCTGAAATGTATGAAGCATTCCAAATATAGATACATCTTAAAAAAAATTTTTTTTTAAGATGGAGTCTCGCTCTGTTGCCCAGGCTGGAGTGCAGTGGCACAATCTTGGCTCACTGCAAACTCTGCCTCTTGGGTTCAAGCAATTCTCCTGCCTCAGCCTTCTGAGTAGCTGGGACTACAGGTGGGTGCCACCATGCCTGGCTAATTTTTGTATTTTTAGTAGAGATAGGGTTTCACCATGTTGGCCAGGCTGGTCTTGAACTCCTGACCTCAACTGATCCGTCCGCCTTGGCCTCCCTCCTGGGATTACAGGTGTGAGCCACCGCACCTGGACAAAATATTTTTAAACACTTGTTTTTAAAAAGCCCCAGATTGACCGGGCACGGTAGCTCATGCCTGTAATCCCAGCACTTTGGGAGGCTGAGGTGGGTGGATCACCTGAGGTCAGAAGTTCCAGACCAGCCTGGCCAACGTGATGAAACCCTGTTTCTACTAAAAATACAAAAATTAGCTGGGCATGATGGTGGGTCCCTGTAATACTAGCTACTCGGGAGGCTGAGACAGGAAATCGCTTGAACCGGGGAGGCGGGGTGCCTGTAATCTCAGCTACCTGGGAGGCTGAGGCAGGAGAATCGCTTGAACCAGGGAGGCAGAGGTTGCAGTGAGCCAAGATCGCACTATTGCACTCCAGCCTGGGTGACAAGAGCAAAATTCCATCTTAAAAAAAAAAAAAAGCCCAAGATTTTCATAGGATATATGGCGAAGTCTTTACTGGTCGTTGCTAAGCACTTGGGGGAATACAACCAGCCTAAGCAAAACAGAAATATAACGATGTTCCAAAAAGAAAAAAAAAAAGATGTTATAAACTACATTTTAAAGTCTGGTAAGTAATTTTTGAATCATTTTCTTTTTCATGATCTGTACCTGCATTAACCAATGATAGCCACTAGCCACATGAAGCTATTTAAACTTTAATTAACATTAAGTAAAATTTAAAATCCAGTTACTCAGGCCGGGCGCGGTGGCTCACACCTGTAATCTCAGCACTTTGGTAGGCCGAGGCAGGCAGATCACCTGAGGCTGGGAGTTCGAGACCGGCCTTACCAACATGGAGAAACCCTGTCTCTACTAAAAATACAAAATTAGCCAGGCGTGGTGGCACATGCCTGTAATCCCAGCTACTCAGGAGGCTGAGGCAGGAGAATCGCTTGAACCTGGGAGGCGGAGGTTGCAGTGAGCCAAGATTGCGCCATTGCACTCCAGCCTGGGCAACAGAACAAAATTCTGTCTCTAAATAAATGAATTAATTAAATTAATCCAGTTACTTAGTCACATTAACCACATTTCAAGTGCTTAACAGCCACATGTGGCTAGTAGCAGCTGTACTAGACAGTGAAGCTACAGCTCCATTGTGGAAAACTCTTACCAGGCAATGTGACCTATATGCTTTGCTACATATGAGGAAGAAGAAAAACAACTACCATCTTCTTTCTAAGACAGAAAACACTCTGGTGGGTTGGCACACCTTTTAGTCTGATGATTCGATACCTCGCAGTCTCAACAGCTGTCATGACACTTGCCAGTGTCCTGCTGGTTGGCCACTATCCCTATCTCCAAACACCAGTCTTGTTACCTCCAGCTTACGTTGCTCATCAATAAGCTTGATGTTCCAAACCATTATGGAAAAGGAATTCAATGAAGGATATAAATAAGCAACAGCTCCTTCACAGTGCAGTTGAGAACGGTGTCTGATTTCAGGATGAACAGCACTGGCAAATAGGCACATGACATACTGAGGTGTCAAACCAAAGGTCACTGACGTTGGGAGTTGGCAGTGTAAATTACTTAAATTTGACCTTTATTTCTTGTCTCTGGAAATAGGAAGATTTTTCATTATGGTGTATGTGAGATGTATGAGAGAGAAAGACATGGATGGGAGGGCAAAGGGGACATAGAGAGTAAGCTAATTAAAATTTTAAAATACCATTCTATACTTGAACTGATGGGGTGACCAGACACTGGAAGAGGTCACTAAGAGAGCTCATAAACTCTCAGTCCTTGGAAATCATTATAAAGTAGTCAGACACACTTATTCAGGAATAAACGTTTTGGATACAGGATGTCAATATCCTCAATATCCTTTCCAGATTTGTGGTATTTGTATCAAAACAAACTAAACATCATACCAAGTAAGGAAGTAATGTTTAGTCTCAGAAATGACATATGAGGTCAACCATCTCAGTCAAGTCATACATAAATATTTCAAAATAGGATCATGTAAAAAGCATTTAATTTGGGAGGCTGAGGTGGGCAGATCACAAGGTCAGGAATTCAAGACCAGCCTGACCAACATGGTGAAACCTGGTTTCTTCTAAAAATACAAAAATTAGCAGGGTGTGGTGGCATTCGTCTATAATCCCAGCTACTCTGGAGGCTGAGGCAGGAGAATCGCTTGAACCCGGGAGGTGGGGGTTGCAGTGAGCCGAGATTGCACCACTGTACTTCAGCCTGGGCAATAAGTGAGACTCTGTCTCAAAGAAAAAAGAAAGAAAGAAATCAGTTAGGCATTGTTAGGCATTGTTCTGCACACCTGTAGTCCCAGCTACTGAAAAGGCTGAGGTGGGAGGATCACTGGGCCTGGGAGGAGGTTGAGGCTGCAGTGAACTACACTCCACCCTGAGAGACAGAGCAAGACCCTATCTCAACAACAACAAGCAAGCATTTATATTTGGTCTTTGACAGCATAATAAGGACAGGTGTGGTGGGTCACGCCTGTAATCCCAGCACTTTAGGAGGCTGAGGCAGGCAGATCACCTGAGATCAGGAGCTTGAGACCAGCCTCGTCAACATGGTGAAACCCCGTCTCTACTAAAAATACAAAAATTAGCCAGATGTGGTGGCAGGTGCCTGTAATCTCAGCTACTCGGGATGCTGAGGCAGGAGAACTGCTTGAACCCAGGAGGTGGAGGTTGCAGTGAGCTGAGATCGTGCCATTGCACTCCAGCCTAGGTGACAGAGCAAGACTATTTCAAAAGAAAAGAAAAGAAAAAAACAAAAAGAAAGCATAACAAAATTTGAGGATTATATGATTTGCCATCTTATTTTAGCTTGACGCTGAAATGAAAATTTGAGTCCCGCAGCAGACATTAGTGTGTGAAGAGAGAAGTGCTGTGGAGCTTGGCTAGAATTTAAAAATTGCCAACACATATTATACAAAATGCTTATAATACACAGAGAGTCACACAGTCAGGTAACTAAGAATCACCTCTAGTTCCTGATCACTTGGTACTGAATTAACCACTTACTCTAAAGATGCCAATCCAATCCTTTCGACGAGGGATGAAATGCTGGGTGAGGGTATAATGACATGTGACGTCCCCTCCAGGGATGTAGAACTTCTCCACACTGTTAAAGATGACCTGAGAGAAATGACAGTGATCCAGCAAGATAGCTGATGTGGGGGGATCTTCGATGGTCTTCTCCATGGTAGGGGTCCTGTTATGAAATGTGGAACAGAGTAAGGCTTAGAAAGCATTGTCTGAAATGTTGGTGATTTCTGGGCTTTCATCCAGGGAACATTCTGTGCAAAGCAAGTCAGGAAAAGCAAAATCCTGACAAATACTGAGATTACACAACTTGCTTTCTGTTTCACTTCGAGCCATCTCAGTCACAACTTCCTATGCTACGAGAATTTTCTGACAATATCTTTAACTTCTTCACCACAGGCACCACAACCCTCACATGAACAGAGGCTTATAGCTACTTTAGTTCCCCTTTCTCTAAATGACTTAAATAAGCAAGGCAGCCTAGATAAAATAGCCTGAGTTGGGAACTGTTAAACTTAAATTCTAGATTTTTCATCCCAACAAGCCCTATGACTTTAGGAAAGTCCATCTCTCTGGATTTCATCTTCTATATTCAATCCATTTATCCTATAATTATCAGGACCTTCCATATATAAGATACTCTACTAGGACCTGGGGATGGGAATGAGAAGAAAGGAATGAGAGAAAATTATTTGACATGCAGTAGTGACAAGCATGGGTTCTAAATTACAATGGTGGCATTCAAATTCTAGCTTCACCACCTATTAAATTTGTGGCATTGGGCAATTTATTTAATCTGCTGGGCTCTGTGCCTGTTTCCTTATCTGTAAAATGGGACTAAAAATAACATCTACCCCATTTAGTTTTTTGTGAGGCATAAGTGAAATAAAATGTCCAGCCCTTAAATCAGTGTCTGCCATTGTAGGCACTTCACACAAAGTTGATGCATGTTGAATGACAAAGTACTTAGCACAGAGTCTGCATAAAGGGTTTAAGAGACGTTAGTTATAGTTAGTTATATAGTTATTACTGTTGTGGGTTTTTTTTTCCTGGTACAACCTTAAAAGGGGTCCCAATCCAATAGAGAGGATAGAGGAGTATAAAAATGACTGCCAAATGAATCGAATAAGAAGTACAAAATGCTCTGGCGTTCAAAAGAGGGAGAGATGCAACTGGTTAGGAAAATAAAGAAAACTTCAGGGAATGAGAAGAATCTTAGATTAGCCCTCAAAGAGGATTAGGATTTTGACAAGTGGGTTTTTGAGTGAGGGCATTCTAGGTGAAGGAAACAGCATGAGTAACAACAAAGAAACAGAAAAATGCAACCCACATTTGGAAGACAGCAAACAAGTTTGGATCCCTAGCTATAAATGGGGATAATACCCTGTGTTTCACCTTTCTTGGTTATAGTACAGATAAAATGTGATCAAGAATAGAAAAGTTGTGGCTGGGTGCAGTGGCTCACACCTGTAATCCCAGCACTTTGGGAGGCCAAGGCAGGTGGATCACCTGAGGTTAGGAGTTTGAGACCAGCTTGACCAAGACAGAGAAACCCCGTCTCTACTAAAAATACAAAATTAGCTGGGCGTGGTGGCACATGCCTGCAATCCCAGCTACTTGGGAGGCTGAGGCAGGAGAATTGCTTGAACCTGGGAGCGGAGGTTTCAGTGAGCCAAGATCGTGCCACTGCATTCCAGCCTGGGCAAGAAGAGTGAAACTCTGTCTAAAAAAAAAAAAAAAAAAGCAAAGCAAAGAAAAAAGGCCGGGCATGGTGGCTTACGCTTGTAATCCCAACACTTTGGGAGGCTGAGGCGGGTGGATCACCTGAGGTCAGGAGTTTGAGACCAATCTGGCCAACATGGTGAAACCCTGTCTCTATTAAAAATACGAAAATTACCCGGGCATGATGGCAGGTGCCTGTAATCCCAGCTACTCGGGAGGCTGAGGCAGGAGAATCGCTTGAACCCAGGAGGCAGAGGTTGCAGTGAGACAAGATCATGCCACTGCACTCCAGCCTGGGGGACAGAGCGAGACTCTGTCAAAAAAAAAAAAAAAAAAAGAGAGAGAGAGAAACCATCATTTTGGAGGCAAAAAGAGCACATAAAAGAAACAAAGTGGGCCGGGCGCGGTGGCTCACGCCTGTAATCTTAGCACTTTGGGAGGCTGAGGTGTGTGGATCACCTGAGGTCAGGAGTTCGAGACCAATCTGGCCAACATGATGAAACCCTGTCTCTACTAAAAATATGAAAATTACTGGGGCGTGATGGCAGGCGCCTGTAATCCCAGCTACTCGGGAGGCTGAGGCAGGAGAATCACTTGAACCCAGGAGGCCGAGGTTGCAGGGAGCTAAGATCATGCCACTGCACTCAAGCCTGGGGGACAGAGCGAGACTGTCAAAAAGAAAAAAAAAAAAGAGAAACCATTTTGGAGGCAAAAAGAGTACAGAAAAGAAACAAAGTGGGCTGGGCACGGTGGCTCATGCCTGTAATCCCAGCACTTTGGGAGGCAGAGGCGGGTGGATCATGAGGTCAGGAGATCGAGACCATCCTGGCTAACACGGTGAAACCCCATCTCTACTGAAAACACAAAAAATTAGCCGGGCGTGGTGGCGGATGCCTGTAGTCCCAGCTACTCAGGAAGCTGAGGCAGGAGAATGGCAGGAACCCGGCAGGCCGAGCTTGCAGTGAGCCGAGATTGCCAGATTGCGCCACTGCACTCCAGCCTGGGCCACAGAGTGAGACTCCGTCTCAAAAAAAAAAACAAAAGAAACAAAGTGTTTTTAATTGTTGACACCTAATACTTCCTGCCCCTTAAACAAATTACATGCAATTTTCTAAATGACTAGCTGGTCTAACATTTAGTGGGTCCATAATTCTCAATTTAGGGTTTTACTAGGACATGAAAAAAATATTTCAGTTGTACACAGAAAATGAAGAAAGAGCTATACACATGCAAATACTATATAATAGCTTACAAATTCAGCTATTGGTATATGCTGGAAGATTGTGTAAACATACAGGCACACATGTAATTTTTTTTTTTTTTTTTTTAAGACAGAGTCTCGCTCTGTCCCCCAGGATGGAGTGCAGTGGCGCGATCTCGGCTCACTGCAACCTCTGCCTCCCAGGTTCACGCCACTCTCCTGCCTCAGCCTCCCGAGTAGCTGGGACTACAGGCACCTGCCACCATGCCCGGCCAGTTTTTTGAATTTTTCGTAGACAAATTTCACCGTGTTAGACAGGATGGTCTTGATCTCCTAACCTCGTGATGCCTCCCAAAGTGCTGAGATTACAGATGTTAAGGGAGGAGACCACCCCTCATATTGTCTTATGCCCAATTTCTGTCTCCAAAGAAAAAAAAAGTAAAAACTAAAAGGCAGAAATGAAATCCACAAGCAGACAGCCCAGCGCCACACCCTGGGCCTCGTAGTTAAAGATCGACTCCTGACCTAATCAGTTATGTTATCTATAGATTACAGACATTGTATAGAAAAGCACTGTGAAAATCCCTATCCTGTTTTGTTCCAATCTAATTACAGGTGCATGCAGCCCCTAGTCATGTACCGCCTGCTTGCTCAATAGATCACGACCCTCTCACACGCACCCCGTTAGAGTTGTGAGCCCTTAAAAGGGACAGGAATTGCTCACTCCGGGAGCTCGGCTCGAGACAGGAGTCTTGCTGTCGCCCCCGGCCGAATAAAACCCTTCCTTCGTTAACTCATGTCTGAGGAGTTTTGTCTGTGGCTCGTCCTGCTACTACGTGAGCCACTGCGCCCGGCTGGCACACATATAATTTTTAAAAATAAATAAGTACAATAACCAAAAAACAAGACCCCCCAAACAACCATAATACTTCTTCTAGCCCCATCCTATCTATTTACTGGTTTTACTTTGAAGCCTAAGCAACCAGGACTGCTCTTCCAACTCCCCAGAAGTCAGTTTTTTCATAAAGAAGGCAACAGGACTTTGGAGCACTAAACTGTCTATTCTTGAAATTGAGTTAAGGAACTAAAAAATGCATTGACTTTCTGGTTTGTGACACAGTTTAGCCACATCCTCAACCTCAAACCTCAAAAGTTTTTCTTTCCATTTTTTTTTTTTTAGACAGAGTTTCGCTCTGTTCCCCAGGCTGGAGTGCAGTGGCAGTATCTCAGCTCACTGCAACCTCCACCTCCAGGGTTCAAGCAATTCTCCTGCTTCAGCCTCCTGAGTAGCTGGGACTACAGGTGCACACCACCATGCCCAGCTAATTTTTTGTATTTTTAGTACAGAGAGGGTTTCACCATGTTGGCCAGGCTGGTCTTGAACTCCTGACCTCAGGTGATCCACACACCTCAGCCTCCCAAAGTGCTGGGATTACAGGTGTGAGCCACCATGCCCGGCTCAAAAGAGTTTTTCAAAGGTGGGGGAGAGTTCACATTCCAATCTAAGTCAAGATTTTTCCCTATAATAAACTGTTACCTGTGTACAATGAGGGTTTCTCTTGGATGGTATGAGAGAGTGGGCAGTGAGGTTTCTCAGCTTGCAGACCCTGTATTTCCAAGTGGTCTACTGTCATATGGAGGCCAGCATATCCCTTCTGTCCTAAGCCTGGAGCACCAATTTATCTGTGCATGTAAAATTACTTAACTTGTCCTTTGCGGATCATGAAGAACACTCAGGTAAGGGTGTTCTTCTGAGTGCTGGGCGTGGTAGCTCATGCCTGTAATCCCAGCACTGGGAGGCCAAGGCAGGCAGATCACCTGAGGTCAGGAGTTCAAGACCAGGCTGGCTAACATGGTGAAACCCCATTTCTACTAAAAATACAAAAAATTAGCTGGGCGTGGTGGCATGCATCTGTAATCCCAGCTACTTGGAAGGCTGAGGCAGAATAGCTTGAACCTGGGAGGCGGAGGTTGCAGTGAGCCGAGATTGCACCATTGCACTCCAGCTTGGGCAACAAGAGCAAAACTCTATCTCCAAAAAAAAAAAAAAAAAAAAAAGAGTGACTTCAGGGACTGCCTCTCATATGCTGGCCTCCATATGACGGTAGACCACTTGGAAATAAAGGGTCTGCAAGCTGAGAAACCTCCCTGCCCACTCTCCCACAGCATCCAAGAGAAACCCTCATTGTACACAGGTACCAAGTACCTTACTCCCATTTCTTTTCCTTCACAACACTATCACCATTGTATACATAACACAATGCCTAAGGTGTAGTAATCACTGATTAAGTATTTGTTGGATAAATGAACTAACAAGATATGCACATCATTCATCAAAAAGTAAAAAAGGAAGGGGATTTGTAGGTAAGGGTGACTCTGGGGCTAAGAGTGTGTATGTTTTATTTTTTTAAGCCCTCTTAATTTGTTGGTTATCCTTGGAGAAACTGCTGTTTCTCAGCTTTCTCTTTTCTAAAATAGGGTGAGGAGATGATAATCTCCAAGTGCTAAGTCACTTCTTGGTATGGCTGGTTCAGCTGGCATGGCTGGTTCAAGTGGCATGGTGCCAAAAAACCAAAAGGAACAGATTTGATTTCCTTAAGGACCCATCAAATTCACACTCCATTACCTACCTTATACACACTCAAACTCTGGCAAGCTGTTGTGAAAATGGATGCTACTCTGAAAGGCAAGACCAGCTAAGGGCATGGGGTAGCTTGGTATAGTTTCTCTTTCATTACTAGAAAAACAACCAATCTGGCCGTGCGCCATGGCTCACACCTGTAATCCCAGGACTTTGGGAGGCTGAGGTGGGTGGGTCACTTGAGGTAAGGAGTTTGAGGCCAGCCTGGCCAACATGGTGAAACCCCGTCTCTACTAAAAATACAAAAAATTAGCCAGGCGTGGTGGTGGGCGCCTGTAATCCAAGCTACTCAGGAGGCTGAGGCAAGAGAATCACTTGAACCTAGGAGGCGAAGGTTGCAGTGAGCCGAGATTACGCCACTGCCCTCCAGCCTGGGCAACAAGAGCAAAAAACTCTGTCTCAAAAAAAAAAAGAAAAGAAAAGAAAAACAACCAATCTAAGTTAACTCATAAGCAGAACACTTAAGAAAGGACAGCACATATATAGACAACACGAAAGAGCTCATGTTCAGTGTATAGTCAAAGGAAATTCTAGCTCTTTTCATTCACCTGAAAACCTAATAATCTGTCTGGAAAAGTGAACGGCTTTGGTTCCTTATCAAAAATGCAAAAGACCCCATGGAGTTTCCCATTTCAGAAATCTCATCACCTTCCCAGAAGGGACTCAGAGGGCATCCAATGGCACGTGGGGTATTGAGAACTCAATCATTCTTGAAATAAGGTTAAAATTCTCCTCTGCCAAGGCTGGGGAAGGGTTTGAGGAGGCAAGTAGATGAGAACAGCAGTGCCTTCTCTTCTCTCCTTTTTACCAAGCTGTGGACACAAAGGGCCATGAGTAAACTAGAACATAACCATGCCAACCCGAACTTGGTCAGTGAGAAAGTATTCCAGCTTTTCCTGGAGGGAGGGCATCTACTGAGTTTTAAGGTCAGTAATCTTTAGTCTTCCTTTCCTCCCAGTGATAAAATTCCTGGGAGAAATGGGCTCCAACAATGACTTGGGAAATTACCTTTCTGACAAAGTAGTCTAGAAATGAGTATTTGTGGACAGGGGACGGAAGATATGTAAAGAGAATTTTTTTGGGCCGGGGGGCAGGGTCTCACTCTGTCACCCAGGCTGGAGTACAGTGGCACAGCCATGGCTCACTGCAGCCTCAACCTCCCAGGCTCCAGTGATCCTCCACCTCAACCTCCCAAGTAGCTGGAACTATAGGTATGCGCCACCATGCCCAGCTAATTTTTGTATTTTTGTAGAGATAGGGTCTCCCTATGTTGTCCAGGCTGGTCTTGAATTCCTGGACTCAAGAAATCCTCCCGCATTGGCCTCCCAAAGTGCTGTGATTACAGGTGTGAGTCACTACACCTGGCCTATGAAAATTAAAATGACTTAAGCATCAACTTCTCCTCCTTTAACCACCTTTCCCACTATAGAACCTGTCTACCATCCATTTCTAATTTGGCAGCAATTCATAGAGGTAAAGAAAAGAGAAGAAATATAAGAAGAGCAAAAGTTAAATTTAGAAGCCCAGAGAACTACTGAGTTATGGAAAATTAGTGGGACGAGCCAGGTCCCCTAGAAATTATAAAGTGGTATTCTACCTAATTCCTTATTCCAACTCTCAAATCAAAGATTGGCCACATAAGGAGTGAACAGAGAAAACAAATAGGGATTTTCAAAAACAAAACTATCAAGCATGGGTAAATAATGCACAAATTCCACAAACTGTCAGAGGCAACTTTATTTGGCCTCTGACATGGTCGTTACCTTTTTTTCAGCTCAGTTTCCAAAAGGATTAGGGCCCTCAGAGGAGCAGGCAATAATGGGGAAGTATTTTTAAATAAGTCCCCTGAACTGTCTCCTAGCTTCCAAGAAAACCTGACACATTTTCATCTAATGAGCTTTTCAAGCCTAATATACTACTCCCAGGGCTGTTCCATGAGGACATACATCCTCTTATGTCTTCCTGAAGAAAAGGAACAGCAGCCTGTTCTACTTCTGCTCTTGCTTTTTTTTTTTGACACAGGGTCTTGCTTTGTCATCCAGGCTGGAGTGCAATGGCATGAATGCGGCTCACTGCAGCCTTGACATCCCTGGCTCAAGCAATCCTCTCACCTCAGTTGGAGTAGCTGGGACCCTAGGCACATGCCTGGCTAATTTTTGTATTTTTGTAGAGACAGGGTTTCGCCATGTTGCCCAGGCTGGTCTTGAACTCCTGGACTCGGGCGATCCATCCGCCTCAGCCTCCCAAAGTGCTGGGATTACACGCATGAGCCACCATGCCCAGCCTACTTCTGCTCTTTCTAACTGCATCTGCAAACTACACTGATAGGCTTTTAGCAGAAAATTTTTTAAATGGCCAACATGTTTACATTAGCCTTTTATACCAGTGGGCATATATTTCAAGAGAAATGAAGACTACAGATTAGTTCACAGAAGGAAATCAAATGCTTCTACAGGCAAGAAAGACATGCAAATCAATTCTTCATTTGAGAACAGTAAAACATAAAAGTCAAACTCAATTTAATTGGATTCCTTTATCTTTCTGCTTACTTTTTTTTTTTTTGAGACAGAGTCTCTCTCTGTTGCCCAGGCTGGAGTGCAGTGGTGCCATCTCAGCTCACCACAACCTCTGCCTCCCGGGTTCAAGTGATTCTCCTGCCTCAGCCTCCAGGGACTACACGCGCGTGCCACCATGTCCGGTTAATTTTTGTATTTTTAGTAGAGACGGAGTTTCACTATGTTGGCCAGGTTGGTCTCTAACTCCTGACCTTGTGATCCGCCCACCTCGGCCTCCCAAAGTGCTGGGATTACAGGCGTGAGCCACTGTGCTGGGACTTCTGCTTACTTTACTTTCTAAACGATTAGCAATTAGCAAAAATGGATGAATTGATTTGCATCCCATTTCTCCCTGGCCATGGCAGAAATGCTCACACATAACCAGCCTTAAAGAATACCGGCAGTGGATACTATGAGTGTGTGTAGATGGCCCTGAAACAGGTAGCAAAAGCAAAGACACAATCACTGGTCTTCAAATTATCCAGCCATTTGCTCTAGCCCAAAATTTCCAAGTTAATTCTAGACCCTTACCTAAAATATGAAAATGTTTCAGAGTGTCTTACAAAAATTTTACACCCCAGGAGGCCTTTATTACTATTCATTAACAATTGTTTGAATTTGCTGTCCAGCCTGTTCTAAACAGGCCTCATCTCACATCCATACCACCATAGTGCGGGCACTAGTTCTAGGGGAAGATGGAAAAAATAGTTCTGGGACATCAGGTGCGGGCAACTGGAAACTCTGAAAGGCTCAAAGCTGTGTACTAATCTCCATTTTACTGAGACCATCCACTTTTCCCTTGACAGGGGTGATTCTAAAATGCCATGTCCCTGTGACATGGGCAGTGACAGTGTTTGAAGTGTGGTGGAAAGGGGACTAGGCTAACAGCCAAGGGAGCTGGGTTCCTATCTTAGTTCTGCCACTCTGAGAGTTTGGCCAAGTCACACTACCCTTTTCTGGCCTGTTTCCTCATCAGTAAAATGCATGGCTAAGGCTAGAAAATCTTCAAGGACCTTGCCTGATATAATGATGATCCTAAGTGAACGAAAAAAGAAGTGAAAGAGTTCATTTAACTCTCTTTTCATCTAAAAAAAATTAAGGATACATGACATGCTATCAATATATACTGCCAAATTAAATTTTTGTTTGTTTTTTGTTTTTTGAGACAGAGTCTCACTCTGTTGCCCAGGCTGGAGTGCAGTGGCGCCATCTCGGCGCACCGCACCCTCCGCCATCTGGGTCCAAGCGATTCTCCTGCCTCAGCCGCCCAAGTAGCTGGGATTACAGGCACCCGCCACCACGCCCCATTAATTTTTGTATTTTTAGTAAAGACAGGGTTTTGCTATGTTTGCCAAGCTGGTCTTGAACTGCTGACCTCAGGTGATCCACCCGCCTGGGCCTCCCAAAGTGCTGAGATTACAGGCGTGAGCCACTGCGCCTAGTCAGCCAAATTAAATTTTTAAAGAGCCACAGATGTACTATCTGACTCGAAAGACAATATGACCTGTTACTGCCAGGTAACTCAGGATTATTGACTACCTTTTTCAAGGCCCTTTCCATTCCACAGCTGTCATGTCTGCCAAAGGATAGAGTTTCCAGGTCCCTTGAAAATACCTGGGAAACTGAGCCATCTGGATATTCCTTAATCATGTATTCTCCACAAGCTACAAAGACCTACCACATAAAGTCCTTTACTTGCAATGGTGTTTTACTCAGCTCCAACCATGGCCACTTGTTGGCTTGCATGTGAAGCAAGAATGCAAGTGATAGAAAAGAGTTAACACGTCCAATGGGGTTGAAATAATATACGAGTGGGAACATTAGCTCCCAAACTAAGCTGGGTCAGTGGTGGAGGGGCAATGGATTAACTGTAAAGAGGCAGGTCACGACACCTTCTCTCCTCCTGCCTAGAACGTCTTCTCCGACAGCTGCAGCATGCAAAAGGCAAGGCGCTTCAGGGATCAAACCTACTCGTAAAGGGGGACACTGAGGCCCAAAAAGAAAGTAACTTGCTCAGGGTGACGCAGCAAGGCTCCACCTCCGCCTCGAAGCCAACGGCGATGACATCCAGGAGAGGGATTACGGAACCACCACAGCCTGGGCCCGCGGGAGGGGACGGGACGCCACGACCCGTGGGGCGGCAGCCGCCGCCTCAAGACCCTCGCCGCCGCCAGGGGTGTCACTTCTGCCCAAGGAGCCTCCTACCCTGCCACACAGCACTGCAGCGCTGCCCTCCGCAGGACAAAACTGCCCCGCAACCCTCCCGGGCCGCGGGAGGGGCTCCAGGGCCTTCAGAACACCACTCCCACTATCACCCCAGAGGGTGAACTGCGGTGAGAACCGAAACCTGCCACACCTCTACCCCCGTGGCCCCTTCTCAGGACTGCAAGTCTGAATGTGGGCACCCCGAGGATCTAACTGCCCCTTTCCACTTGAGGCACTCACCAGGGACAGCAGCCAGCAGCGGCGCGACAGCAACAGGGCAGAGTGGGACGGTGGCGGGTCTAAGCACCCGAGGGAGAGCCCGTCCCGCCTGGCCCCGCCCACACGTCACAAAGGTCAGCAAGCCCCGCCCCCCGCGCGGCGCTTGCTGGGACTTGTAGTGCTCAGGTGACCGGGCCCCAGGAGTGGTCCTCTGCCGTTGATGGCTCTCCTAAGTCCTGAGCAGCGATCTCACCGAAAGAAACCTACTTCATCCCCTGGAAGAAGCTGTTTACTTTTCTTTTTTTTCTTTTATACCTTTATTTCTTTTTTCTTTTTCTGTCGTCCAGGCTAGAGTGCAGTGGTGCGAACACGGCTCACTGCAGCCCCGACCTCCCGGGCTCAGGTGATCCTCCCACTTCAGCCTCCTGAGTAACTGGGACAACCATGGTGCCCATACGGCGCCCGCCACCACACCAGGCTAATTTTTGTATTTTTAGTAGAGATGGGGTTTTGCCATGTTGCCTAGGCTGGTCTTGAACTCCTGGGCTCAAGAGGTCCAACTGCCTCGGCCTCCCAAAGTGTTGGGATTACAGACCTGAGTCATCGTGCCCGGGCTACACCTTTATGTCTTTCTTCCCTGAACGAGAAAGCTTTATACATTTGAAGGGCCATTAAGAGGTCATCTTCATTTTTCTCCTGGCTCCACTTAATACTACTTCACGAAGAGTCTTTATTTTTTTTGAGACAGGGTCTCACTCTGTTGCCCAGGCTGATGTGCAGCGGGGCAATCTCGGCTCAGTGCAACCTCTGCCTCCTGAGTTCAAGCTATTCTCGTGCCTCAGCCTCCCCAGTAGCTGGGGTTACAGGTGCCCGCCACCATGCCTGGCTCATTTTTTTGCATTTTTAGTAGAATCGGGGTTTCACCACGTTGGCCAGGCTGGCCTTGAACTCCGTCTCAAAAAGAAAAAAGAGAATAAACTCATGGCCGGGCACAGTAGCTCACGCCTGTAATCCAACACTTTGGGTGGCCGAGGTGGGAGATCTCTTGAGCCCAGAAGTTTCAGATCAGCCTGGACAAGATGGGGAGACCCTGTCTCTACAAAAAATAAAAAAAAATAGCCGGGCGTGGCAGTGCGCCCCTGTAGTCCCAGCTACTTAAGAGGCTGAGGTGGTAGGATCACTTGAGCCTGGGAGGTGGAGGCTGCCGAAAGCCATGATCACACCACTGCACTCCAGTCTGGGAGACAGAGCGAGACCCTGTCTCAAAAAAAAATAAATAAATAAAATAAAATAAACTCAGTAAGAAAAGAATTCTGCTAAGTCAATTTAAAGAAAGTCCCCCATCCTTAATATCTAATCACCCTGGCCTGCCTTCAACAAGAGGCCTGTTAAGTTGGTTTAACAAGAATCTCCTTTTAGTAATTTTCCATGCAGTGACCCCTCACTCTGCTTGTTGGCTATAAATCCCACTTGTCATTATTGTATTCAGAGTGCAGCATAATCTCCCCTTTGGTCCTGAATAAATTCTTCCTTGCCGTTTTAACAATTGTCAGAATATTTTTTTCTTTAACATCCAGAAGATGTTAAATGCTGTATATGCTGTCTATGAAAGATTAAATTTGGAAGTGCCCCTTCTTCCACTGTTTAAATGTGGAAAGAAATTTTTCTCTGCCATCTGACCAGAAAATTTATGCCTCTGAAGCAGCTTTAGATTTCAGGCAGGGGAATGAGCATTCCTTTTTTTTTTTTTTTTTCGAGACAGAGTCTTGCCCTGTAGCCTAGGCTGGAGTGCAGTGGCATGATCTGGGCTCACTGCAACCTCCACCTCCCGGGTTCAAACGATTCTCCTGCCTCAGCCTCTTGAGTAGCTGGGACTACAGGCGTCCGCCACCATGCCCGGCTAATTGTTGTATTTTTAGTAGAGACAGGGTTTCACCATATTGGCCAGGCTGGTCTCGAATTTCTGACCTTGTGATCCACCCGCCTTGGCCTCCCAAAGTGCTGGGATTACAGGCATGAGCCACCACACCCGGCGGGAATGAGCATTCCTAATCTGCTTCCTCACAAGACTGGTGGCATTCAACTGAGATGAATGGATGGTGGGAAATGATGAGTAAGCCAGGAAGTGGGTCATTCGTCTAAAGTTCAAATCACCTTCTGAGTTACCAAAATAATATCTTCCATTTTAAACTCGGTCTGCAGGGACAAGTGCCCTCAGTATCCTGGATACATTTCCCTTAATTTTACTTATTAGATTTTCTAAAAGCACTGAGAATGAAAACCATCTGCACCCACACAGCTTATTGTCTCCATTAACATGATAACTATTTCAGTAAATTAAAAATGAAGGCCGGCCGGGCATGGTGGCTCATGCCTGTAATTCCAGCACTTCGGGAGGCCGAGGCGGGCGGATCACGATGTCAGGAGTTTGAGACCAGCCTGGCCAACATGGTGAAACCCAATCTCTACTAAAAATACAAAAGTTAGCTGGGCATGGTGGCAGGCATCTATAATCCCAGCTACTCCGGAGGGTGAGGCAAGAGAATCGCTTGAACCCAGGAGGTGGAGGTTGCAGTGAACCAAGATTGCGGAGGTTGCAGTGAACCGAGATTGCGCCTTTGCACTCCAGCCTGCAGTCCCATCTACTCAGGAGGATGAGGTAGGAAGATCACTTGAGCCCAGGAGTTTGAGGTTGCAATGAGCAGTGGTTGCACCACTGCACTCGAGCCTGGGCAATAGAGCGAGACCTTGTCTCAGAAAGAAAAACATAAATAAAAATAGCCCTTCCCAAAACTAAACTTGCCTTTATAAAACTAATAAAAGGCCACAGATTTAGAATTATGAGAGAGGACTGAATTCTGCTAAAATGTTGGCATAGTTAAATTATTACCAGCTATTATTCTGGAGGTCACAAGATTTACAACTTTCCCAATTACTCTCATAAATAACATCACTATCGTAGAACCTAAGATTGGGCTCTTGATAGATCCTTTCAGACTTTGGCATTTCTGACAATCAGATGGCTCCACCAGAACCCAGGACTCTTAACTGGTCCTGTGACTCCCCATCCAGAAACAGACTTAGCACACAAGAAATATTTTCCATAACCCTGTGATTTGCATCCCCAACCAATTAGCAGCATCCATTCCCTAGCCCCCTGCCGGCCAAACTATCTTTAAAAAACCCAGCCTCCAAATTTTCAGAGAGACTGATTTGAATAATAATAAAATTCCGCTCTCTCATTTAGCTGGTTCTATGGGTATTAAACTCTTTCCCTATTACAATTCCCGTCTTGATAAATTGGCTCTGTCTGAGCAGTGGACAAGAGCTCGTTGGGTGTTTATACAACCACTGGCCTGAAAATACTCTCTTTGTTGTGTCTACCAATCCTAAATGATTGTATCATGATCCTTACCCCATCCTAATCAACCCCCAACCCGCATTGAAAGAGCCTACACTTAAACCAAATTTCAAAGACTCAATATATACCACTATGTGTTCCCTACTTTAAGCCTCCACAACTCTGTCAAAGTAGTGCTCTTCTCATTGCAGTAAGGATAAACTAGACTTTGTTTTATCAACAGGTTATTTTGTTGATATTTTCAGCACCTAAATTCAATAGCACAAAATAAAACAGTTAGTCCGATTTCTCTCTCTCTCTCTCTCTCTCCCCCCCCACTCCCCGTCTGTCTTTTTCTTTCACGGAGTCTCCCTTTGTTGCCCAGGCTGGAGTGCAGTGGCATGATCTCAGCTCACTGCAACCTCTGCCTCCAGGGTTCAAGCAATTCTCCTGCCTCAGCCTCCCAAGTAGCTGGGATTACAGGTGCCCACCACCATGCCAGGCTAATTTTTGTATTTTTAGTAGAGACAGGGTTTTACCATGTTGGCCAGGCTGGTCTTGAACTCCTGACCTCAGGTGATCCACCTGCCTTGGCATCCCAAAGTGCTGGTATTACAGGTATGAGCCACTGCACCTGTTTTTTTTATTTATTTATTTTTTTTAAGTAGAGATGGGGTCGTAGAGATGGGGTCTCACTGTGTTGCCCAGGCTGGTCTCGAACTCTTGGGCTCAAGTGATCCTCCTGCCTCAGTCTCCCAAAGTGCTGGGATTATAGGTATAAACCACCATGCCCAGGCTAGTCTGATTTACGTATTTATATAGTTATTTATTTATTTACTGAGGTGGAGTCTTGCTCTGTCACCCAGGCTGGAGTGCTGTGGTGTGATCTCAGCTCACTGCAACCTCCACCTCCTGGGCTCAAGTGATTCTCCTGCCTCAGCCTCCCAAGTAGCTGGGATTACAGGTGCATGCCACCATGCCCAGATAATTTTTGTATTTTTAGTAGAGACGGGGTTTCACCATGTTGGCCAGGCTGGTCTCAAACTCCTGACCTTAAGTAATCTGCGCATCTCGGGCTGGGTGCGGTGGCTCACGCCTGTAATCCCACACTTTGGGAGGCCGAGGCGGGCGGATCACGAGGTTAGGAGATTGAGACTGTCCTGGCTAACACGGTGAAACCCTGTCTCTACTAAAAATACAAAAAATTAGCCGGGCGCCTGTAGTCCCAGCTACTCAGGAGGCTGAGGCAGGAGAATGGCGTGAACCCGGGAGGTGGAGCTTGCAGTGAGCTGAGATCGTGCCACTGCACTCCAGCCTGGGTGATGGAGAGAGACTCCGTCTCAAAATTAAAAAAACAAACAAACAAAGAAAAAACAATCTGTACATCTCGGCCTCCCAAAGTGCTGGGATTACAGGCGTGAGCCACTGAGCCAGGCCTTAATCTGATTTATTTCTAATAGAAACGTCAAGGGAGAGCTGCAGCTGCAAGCCTTTATAACTGGATATTGAAGGAATAGGAATTTATATTCAGACCTACAGAGAAAATCTTTCACTTCTATCTTCAACTGTTAAGTCTCAGGGCAAAAAAAAAAAAAAAAAAAAAAAAAAAAAGACTGAGGGGGTATGTGGTTACTCTGTGCATGACACAGTATATTATCTCATTTCATTCTTCTAAGGGAAGTATTTTTATTATTCGCATTTTATAGATGACAAAAGCAAGGCTTAGAGACATAAAATTATTTTCCCACGCTCACATAGCTAATAAGTGCCATCAGAAGAATTTGAGCAAAGCATTCTGACTCCAGTACTGTACTCTTCACTTTTTTTTTTTTTTTAAAGAGACAGTATCAGAGGTGTTTGAACCAGAGTGACTCCATCTTGAATAGTGGCTGGCTAAAATAAAGCTGGGACCTACTGGGCTGCATTCCCAGGAGGTTAGGCATTCTTAGTCACAGGATGAGACCGGAGGTTGGAACAAGATACAGATCATAAGGACCTTGCTGATAAAACAGGTTGCAGTAAAGAATCCAGCCAAAACCCACCAAAACCAAGATGGCGATGAAAGGTCGTCCTCACTGCTCATTATACTCTAATTATAATTCATTAGCAGGCTAAAAGACACTCCTACCAGCGCTATGACAGTTTACAAATGCCATAGCAACGTCAGGATGTTTACCCTATATGGTCTATAAAGGGGAAGAACTCTCAGTTCCAGGAATTTCCCACCCCTTTCCCAGAAAACTCATGAATTATCCACCGCTTGTTTAGCATATAATCAAGAAATAACTGGCTGGCCGTAGTAGCTCACGCCTGTTATCCCAGCACTTTTGGAGGCCAAGGTGGGAGGATCACAAGGTCAGGAGATGGAGACCATCCTGGCTAACACGGTGAAACCCTGTCTCTACTAAAAATACAAAAAATTAGCTGGACGTGGTGGCACGTGCCTGTAGTCCCAGTTACTCGGGAGGCTGAGGCACGAGAATCGCTTCAACCCAGGAGGCGGAGGTTGCAGTGAGCCAAGATCACGCCACTACACTCTAGCCTGGGCGACACAGCGAGAATCCATCTCAAAAAAAAAAAAAAAAAAAAAGGCTGGGCTCAGTGACTCACACCTGTAATCCCAGCACTTTGGGAGGCCGTGGCGGGTGGATACCTGAGGTCAGGCGTTCGAGACCAGCCTGGCCAACATGGTGAAACCCCGTCTCCACTAAAAATACAAAAATTAGCCGGGCGTGGTGGCGGCACCTGTAATCCCAGCTACTTGAGAGGCTGAGGCAGGAAAATTGCTTGAACCGGTTGGGTGGGGGGCAGTGGAGGCTGCGGTGAGCCAACATTGTGCTACTGCACTCCAGCCTGGGCAAAAGAGTGAAACTCCATCTCAAAAATAAATAAATAAATAAATAACCATAAAAATATCCAACCAGCAGCCCACCAGGCTGCTCTGCCTATGGAGTAGCCATTCTTTTATTCCTTTACTTCCCTTATAAACTTGCTCTCACTCTATGGATTCACCTCGAATTCTTTCTTGCTGGAGATCTAAGAACCCTCCATTGGGGTCTGGATCAGGACTCCTTTCCAGTAACAACAGGATCTCACTCTGTCACCAGGCTGGAGTTCAGTGTCATGATCACCGCTCACTGCAGCCTCAACTTCTGGGGCCCAGGCAATGCCCCTACCTCAGCCTCCTGAGTAACTGGGACTATAGGCATGCAGCATTGTAACGGGCTAATTTTTTTTTTTTTTTTTTGAGACAGAGTCTTATCCTGTTGCCCAGGCTGGAGTGCAATGGTGTGATCTCGGCTCCTGCAGCCTCCGCCTCCCAGGTTCAAGAGATTATCCTGTCTCAGCCTCCTGAGTAGCTGGGATTACAGGTGCGCACCACCAGGCCCAGCTAATTTTTGTATTTTTAGTAGAGATGGGGTTTCACCATGTTGGTCAGGCTGGTCTCAAACTCCTGACCTCGTGATCCGCCCACCTCAGCCTCCCAAAGTGCTGGGATTACAGGCGTGAGCCACCGCACCCAGCGTAGCTGGCTAATTTTTTATTTTTTCTAGAGATGGGGTCTCACATTATGTTGGTCAGGTGGGTCTTGAACTCCTGGCCTCAGGTGATCCTTCTGCCTCGGCCTCCCAAAGTGCTAGGATACAGGTGTGAGCCACCTCGCCTGGCCCCATTCTTAACCACTATCCTCATTATGTTTTTAATGAAGAATTCAGCAAGGTATAAGGGAAGACAAACACATAAATGACTATAATACCACAAGATATTGGCTTTATTTATTTATTTTTTTGAGATGTAGTCTCACTCTGTTGCCCAGGCTGGAGTCCAGTGGTGCGATCTCAGCTCACTCACTGCAACCTCTGCCTCCCGGGTTCAAGCAATTCTCCCTGCCTCAGCCTCCTGAGTAGCTGGGATTACAGGCGCACGTCATCATGCCCAGCTAATTTTTATATTTTTTAGTAGAGACGGGGTTTCGCCATATTAGCTAGGTGGGTCTCGAACTCCTGGCCTCAGGTAGTCTGCCTGCCCCAGCCTCCCAAGATGCTGGGATTACAGGCGTGAGCCACTGCACCCGGCCAAGATATTGGCTTTAGAAAAGGAATTTTTACACAGTGCTAAGAGAGCACAGAATCAATTTTTCCTAGGGGCAAGAAGGAAGGCTTCATAGGAAAGATGTTAAAGAAAAAAATCATTCTGAAGACTGTTAAAATAGTAAGGAGGACTTCATTCAGGACTGTTGCATTAGGGACATTACAATAGGCGAAAGAGAGTGTGCTCAACTCCAAATACAATAAGGACAAATGGGATTTATAGGCAAGGAGCAGAGTGAGGAAAATCCATGGATGGAAAATTTTTAAGAGGAGACATCAAGAGTGGGGCGGGGAGCATTTCTTGCTAAACCAACTTAACAGGATTCTTGCCAAATGCAGGCTAGAGATTGATCACATATCAAGAGTGGGGGAGGCTGGGCGCAGTGGCTCACGCCTGTAATCCCAGCACTTTGGGAGGTGAAGGTGGGAGGATCACAAGGTCAGGAGTTTGAGACCAGCCTGGCCAAAATAGTGAAACCCCGTCTCTACTAAAAATACAAAAAATTAGCTGGGCGTGGTGGCGGGCGCCTGTAATCCCAGCTACTTGGCAGGCTGAGGCAAGAGAATCGCTTGAACCCAGGAGGTGGAGGTTGCAGTGAGCCAAGATCGCGCCACTGCACTCCAGCCCTGGCGACAGTGAGGACTCCCTCTCAAAAAAAAAAAAAAAAAAAAAAAAGAGTGGGGGGTGAGGAATTTGATCAGTTTTTGAGGGTGATCAGTTATCAAGGGTGGAGGGTTCTCTTTAAACTGCCTTAAGAATGTTGCCAAAACTGTTGGGTGCAGTGGCTCACGCCTGTAATCCCAGCTTTTAGGGAGGCAGAGGCGGGAGGATAGCTTGAGCTCAGGAATTTGAGACCTGCCTGGGCAATATAGCTAGACTCGGTTCTTCACAAAAAGGAAAAAAAAAAAAAAGCCAAAAAGCAAAAAGGATTCTTGCTAAAATCAGACTCAGCAAGGACAGACATGGAAGCCCAAGGTCAAAGAGGGCTCAGAGGAGGCTAACTAAAGTTTGGTCAAAGAGAATCTGTGGCTGGGCGCGGTGGCTAACTCCTGTAATCCCAGCATTTTGGGAGGCTGAGGTGGGCGGATCACCTGAGGTCGGGAGTTCAAGACCCGCCTGACCAACGTGGAGAAACCCCGTCTGTACTAAAAATTCAAAATTAGCTGGGCAAGGTGGTGCATGCCTGTAATCCCAGCTACTCCAGAGGCTGAGGCAGGAAAATGGTTTGAAGCTGGGGAGTGAAGTTTGTAGTGAGCTGAGATGATGCCACTGCACTCCAACCTGGGCGACCGAGTGAGGCTCCGTCTCAAAAAAAAAAAAAAAAAACCCCAAAAACAAAAAGCAAAACAAACAAAAGTAGTACCGGGAGAGCTGGGTGCTGTGGTGTGCACTTTTAATCCCAGCTACTTGGGAGGTTGAGGTGGCACGATCACTTAAACCCACGAGTTAGAGACTACCCTGCGCATCATAGGAAGACTTCATCTCAAAAACAAAAACAAAACAAACAAACCAAAAAACAACCCAAAACTTCCGGTTCACCAGGTCTGCCAAAAAAAGAAAAAAGTTATCTGCAGATTTTCAACTGCATAGGGGGTTGATGCTCCTAACCCCTGCATGGTTCAAGGGTCAACTGTAAAATCCTTAACGTGTTCATTTTTATATCTATATGAGAGTCTTGGCTTTATGTTTATTAAGAAAATTCTCTTTTTTTTTCAGTTTTTTTAACATGTAAATACATGTTTGACATAGTCATAGCCTTTATATTTTTTTCACTTACTACTTTTATTAAGTAAAAAACTTCCTCGGTGCAATGAAACTTCATATATGTTAGTTTCTTTTTTGCTATAAAATAATTGATTCTACCATGATTTACTTCACCGTTTTCTAACAATTGAATATTTAAGCTGTTTATTAAAAAAAATTTTTTTTTGAGACGGAGTTTCGTTCTTGTTGCCCAGGCTGGAGTGCAATGGCACCATCTTGGCTCACTGCAACCTCTGCCTCTTGGATTCAGGTGATTCTCTTGCCTCAGCCTCCCGAGTAGCTGGGACTACAGGTGCCCGCCATCACACCCGGCTAATTTTTGTATACTTAGTAGAGATGAGTTTCACCATGTTGGCCAGGCTGGTCTTGGACTCCTGACCTCAAGTGATCTGCCTGCCTTGGCTTCCCAAAGTGCTGCACTTA
This sequence comes from Nomascus leucogenys, assembly GCF_006542625.1. Lineage (NCBI taxonomy): Eukaryota > Metazoa > Chordata > Mammalia > Primates > Hylobatidae > Nomascus > Nomascus leucogenys. The sequence continues at coordinate 2,647,975 of NW_022095769.1, forward strand.
TAGGTGTGAGCCACCGCACCGAGCCCAATTTTATTTTTTTGATCTGTGGTCTCATTCTGTTGCCCAGGCTGGAGTGCAGTGGCATGATCTTGGTTCACTGCAGCCTCCACCTCCCAGACTCAAGCAATCCTCCTCCCTTAGCCTCCAAGTAGCTGGGGCTCCAAGTGTGCACCACCACACCCAGCTGAGTTTTGTATTTTTAGTAGAGACGGGGTTTCTCCATATTGCCCAGGCTGGTCTTGAACTCTTGGACTCAAGCAATCTGCTCTCCTTGACCTCCCAAAGTGCTGGGATTACAGGCATGAGTCACGGTGCCCAAATAGTTTTTTTTTTTGAGACAGAGTCTCGCTCTGTCATCCAGCCTGGAGTGCAGCAGCAAGATCTTGGCTCATTGCCAACCTCTGCCTCCCGGATTCAGGTGATTCTCCTGCCTAAGCCTCCTGAGTACCTGGGATTAACAGGCGCCTGCCACCATGCCAGGCTAATTTTTGTTTTTTTTAGTGGAGACAAGGTTTCACCATGTTAGCCAAGCTGGTCTCAAACTCCTGACCTCAAGTAATCCGCCCCCCTCGGCGTCCCAAAGTGCTGGGATTACAGGCATGAGCCACTAAGCCCGGCTAATCAGGGCACTTTCTATGGAACTTGTCTGAGGGCCATCTACACCAAGACAAGGATGCTTTAAAAGCAGCCACGTTGTTTCCTTACAGGGCAAAAAGAAAAAAAAAAACAAAACAACATCTATGAACAGGAAAGTTTGTTTTCCCAGAAGGTGGAGGAGGATGAAGAAGAAAGGCAAAATAAAAACAGAAAACTGCCTGTAATCCCAGCACTCTGGCAGGCCGAGGCGGGCAGATCACCTGAGGTCAGGAGTTCAAGACCAGCCTGGCCTACGTGGCGAAACCCCCATCTCTACTAAAAATACACAAAAATTAGCTGGATGCGGTGGCTCACGCCTATAATTCTAGCACTTCGGGAGGCTGAGGCGGGTGGATCACCTGAGGTCAAGAGCTCAAAACCAGCCTGGCCAACATGGCAAAACCCCATCTCTACTAAAAATACAAAAATTAGCCAGGTGTGATGGTGGGTGCCTGTAGTCCCAGCTACTCAGGAGGCTGAGGAGGCTGAGGCAGGAGAATTGTTTGAACCCGGGAGGCGGAGGTTGCAGTGAGCCGAGATTGTGCCACTGCACTCCAGCCTGGGTGACAGGGCGAGACTCCATCTTGAAAAAACAAAAACAAAAACAAAAAAACCCCCCAGAAACCTGGGAGCTCCACTGCTCATGGGTGGGCAGTCCCCTGTCCAAGGGCTCTTTCAGCCCCATCAGATACAGTTACACATCAAAATGGAGAGGATTCAGAAGAGGTGCTTGGCAGCAGTTTCTATTGCTATTTCTATTTCACTAATAGCAGAGCGTGTGGAGGAAGGGGTAATGGACTCTATGACCCCACTGCAAACCTTGAGCAAAGCCATCTCACTTTCCTGGGCCTCAGTTTCCTCATCTGAAAACAGGACAAATGCCATGGAGGTCTCTAAGAACTCTTCTGATTTAAAAGAAGCCCAATTCTGTGATTATACACACTTCTACAACATTCTCTTATGCATTGCAGACTTAAAGCAAAAGAAATCTGGGGTAAGCAAAATTTTACCTAAGCATCCTTGCCTCATTCCCACTCCTTACCTCATTCCTGGTACACATATCAAGACTTTATTTTGGCTGGGCACAGTGGCTCACACCTGTGATCCCAACATTTTGAGAGGCAACCAAACAAGATCCCATCTCTACAAAATTGTTTTTTTAAAAAATTAGCCAGGCATGGTGGTAGAAGCCTGTAATCCTAGCTACTCAGGAGGATTGCTTGAGCCCAGGAGTTTGAGGCTTCAATGAGTCATGACCGTGCCACTGTACTCCAGCCTGGGCGACAGAGCAAGACTCCATCTTGAAAAAAACAAAATAAAATTATTCTGGCCGGGTGCAGTGGCTCACACCTGTAATCCCACCACTTTGGGATGCCGAGGTGGGCGGATCACGAGGTCAGGAGTTTGAGACCAGCCTGGCCAACATGGTGAAACGCCGTCTCTACTAAAAATACAAAAATTAGCTGGGCATGGTGGCGGGCGTCTGTAATTCCAGCTACTCAGGAGGCTGAGGCGGGAGAATTGCTTGAACCCAGGAGGGAGAGGTTGCAGTGAGCCGAGATCGTGCCACTGCACTCCAGCCTGGGCGACAGAGCAAGACTCCGTCTCAAAAAAAAAAAAATTATTTTGACTGGCACAGGAAGAAAGGGCTTCTAGGAGGGACCTTGGTTCAGGGAGCAGAAGCAGGATCTCTCTTTGTTTCATTAACTACTTAAAGGAAGAACCCCAAACTGAGAAAAGGCTGTGTGTGAAGTGCAGAGCAAACAACCTTACGGGGGGTTTTACTGTTGTTTTACTATTTATCTATTTAGTCAGGTGGGTGCCTTAGGAACAAAACAACAGTGAAAACAACAGAGTTGGACCTGGATTTTTCCACACTCTTGCCTCTGAGAGCTCCTAGGACATGGTCCAAATTTTTTGACAATTAGGACCCTCCATCATTCTGCTTCAGTTTTTCATGCCCAGGCCCAGTAAGTCCCTCAGTGTTTACCTTGTGGATTTGTCTGTTTAGGGTTTGCCAGGCACAAATCACTGATATTCTCTGCTTTCCTGGCTGTCACTCAGGTTGAAGCTTGCTTTGCTCTACAGTGAGGGCAGCTTCACTGTTCACCGTGTTCACCCTGTGTTTGCTCCGACATCAGCCCTGAAAGGACAGTAGTGCCAGGCTCTGGCCTCTAAGCTCCCATTGCAACCTCTCATAAATAGCCAGTTGTCAGGGATTTTAATGGAAACTCTCTGAAAGCCGTAAATCTTTGCTGCTCTCTCCTGTATCCTCTCCCTCATTTCCATCACAATATCACTCCTGAGGGACCAGAGACCAAACAGGAGCTAGGCAGAGCAGATTGGTGGGACGCTGGGGAAAGAAAACAGTGGGATGGGGGAGGGGAACAGGCTGGGACAGTTGGTCTTAGGGAAGCATCTGCTGGGTGACCAGTTAATGATGGTCACTTGGCCCCTTAGGGCCTGTGGGGGAGGGGCACCACAGCACAGGGCCACCTGCGGGGAGGGGAAAAGGGAAGAGTGCTGACTGGATGGCAGAGAGGTTTCTGGAAGAGCAGCAGATGGGCCACTGGTTCCACCTTGGGCCTTCTGTTCACTCCGGGGTGACTGTAAGCACCACGTAGTAGGCTTCCAGGGTGGGCTTGAGGCTAAGCTACGCCGTTGCCTCTGGTGTTCTGCCTGTGCACATCAGCAGGTGAAGGGGGTCTGTGTTGGGAGGAACTTAGGTTACCAACTCAGGCCCAAATGAACAATGTTTATTTATTTATTTGAGACAGAGTTTACCTCTGTTGCCCAGGCTGGAGTGCAGTGACGCGATCTCAGCTTAATGCAACCTCTGCCTCTTGTGTTCAAGCGATCCTCCCGCCTCAGCCTCCGGATAGCTGGGACCACAGGCACGCGCACCGCGCTCGGTTAATTTTTGTATTTTTAGTAGAGAGGGGGTTTCGCCATGTTGTCCAGCTGGTCTTGAACTCCTGAGCTCAAGCGATCCACCCACCTAGGCCTCCCAAAGGGCTGGGATTACAGGAGTTGAGCCACTGTGCCCGGCCGTCTACAATGATTTGAATCCAGTCACTACTACAGATTCTCCACCTGAGACCAAATGGTTGCTCTGAGAAGCCCAGACCCCTAACCCCTTAAGTCTCACTGACTCTTCAGTCGGTCTAGGCGGCTCTCTCTTGCTGATCAGTTCACTGGAGGCCATGACCCCCCACACTCTGGAAGTGAGGTCAGGATTCAGTACGCCTGAGCGGTCATTACAGGTTTGCAACGCCTATTTTCCTGTTGAAGAAGCTAAGCCTCACAGAGGTAACGTGGCCTGCCCAAGGTGACACAGGCACTAATATGCCTGGGATGCTGATTTAAGTCTCCAACCAATGTTTTCCCACAGTGCCTCCTGCTTCAGGTTTGCCCTCTCCGGAAGGCCTAAATTCAAGGTTCCCCCCTCCCTCACCGCAGCCCCGCGCAGCTGGACCTCCGGAGCCAGACGTTCCCGGCCGCGCCCGCGCACGGCGCCCGATGGCACCGGCGCGGGTGGGCTGGGGCTGCGGGTCGGATCGCTGGGCACGGGTAGGGCTGCGGGAGCGAGCGGCGGTCCAGCCCCTGGCGCCCGGGTGCGCGGTGCGCGCGTCCTCCGCGTCTCCTGGGACAACCGTGGGCGCCCCCCTCCCCTAGCGCCTGGGCGGTTAATTGGATTCGGGAGGGAGGGGGCATGGCAGCTACTGCAGGGGCCAATCGAAGGCCTAGAAGGCCCCGTATGCAAATATGAGGGCCAGGCGGACCCAAAGTTAGGGCGAGTGCGGGTTGGCGTTGGGGCTCTCGGGCAGCCAATGGGAGCGTTACTCCTTCATCCTTCGAGGAGGGGGCCGGCAGGTGTGGTTGCAAGCTGGACTAGCAGCCCAGCGGGGCGAGACCGGGGAGTAGGAATCGCGGGTAAGAGCGCCCCAAAGCCCAGTGCTGGCTCCAGACAGCAGTCTCCTGGTGCCTGTCCCCTGAAAACCTGGCTAGACACGTGTCCTTAAACCCACACTGGACCCAGGTCCCCAGGGTACCCCGCTGCCCTCCCTGGTGGCGTTCCACGGCGCCAGGCACTCACCCTCACGGTCCCTCTTATTAACGTTCATTTTTAACCCTCACGAGCCCTGAGAAGGGCTCCCCCCTTCTCAGTCCCTCTTATTAACGTTCATTTCCCGCCCTCCCCCGATTTCCTAAACCACAGTCCACCAAGGAGCTGTCCCTTAGACACCAGCGATCCCTGGGACTCACACAACTCTCTTCATCCCCTTCATCCCCATCATTGGGTCATTTTCTTCATCACTGTTCTTCCTTTGTCTGGAGAAACCTTCCAGCAAGATACTTCCCATTTTTCATGGCCGGCATAGTCCTCTGCTGATGCCCCTACCGCCTTCCAGCCTGGTGTTCTTTCATTTCCAGTTGTTATTTCTCACCCCTCCTGAAAGAATACTCTTCTGGCTTTGCAGAAAGTTCTCCTTTGGGATTTGAACTCTAAGAAAAATATCACATTGGGGGATGAAGTGGGAAGGGAGCTAACGTTTTTAAAGCACCAGTATGTGCGAGGCACTCCAAAAAAAATTTAATATTTATGCCAATCTTATTATTATATTTTCTTTTTTGTTTGTTTTAAGAGATGGAGGTGGGGGGGGGTCTCACTTTATTGCCCAGGCTGGTCTCGAACCCCTGAGCTCAAGTGATCCTCCCACTTTGGCTTCCCAAAGTGCTGGAATTACAGGCATGGGTCACCACGCCTGGCTTATATTTTCGTTTTACAATATAGCCTTTATTTTGAACCAAGCACTGCTTTAAGCGTATTAGAAATATTAACTTATTTAATCTTTAAAACAACTCCATAAAATGAATATTATTATCCCCATTTTACTTATACAGAAGCTGAGGTACAGAGAGGCTAAGTTGCTCACCCATGGTCACACATTCTAGAAACTAGTAGAGCTGGGATTTGGATCCAGATCCATCTGTCTTTGTTAGCAATGCCTTGAATATTGTGGAGAAAATGACTAGGCGTGAGCCTGATCTGAATATTGCATCTTCCGATCTTGCAGAATTTCTCAGTTTCTAGCAGAATAAAAGATGGCATCTAAATCAGCAAGATTCTTATTGTTCCCACTACATGTGACTTGTCATTCTCAACACTTCTTATTGGCAAAGCCCTTGAGTGACTGGGTGCCCCATCCCTCCCTTGTTAGTCCATATTTTGCTTAGGACCCTTTCAGGCCCCGAGCTGAAATTCAAAGGGTGACTAAAAGGAAAAGTCAAAAGACCACAAAAAACATCCTATTTTATCCTGTCTGAATCAAAGCTCAAAGCACTTTTCTAGATGGGAAGCTTTTATCCTCCTAGCGGTCCTGTAATTACAGAGAAGATAGGGAGTGGGAGAGGAAATAATTGCTTGGATTTTTATGACATACTGAGTTGGAGGGGCAAAGCTGAATGCAAGATCCAGAGGTCTTACCTCCACATCTTTTCTTCCCCCATCCAATTTGACATTTTCCAAGAACTAGCCACTGGAGGCCTTCAGAGGGATGCTTCCAGTAGGGAAATGAGGACCAAAAGATGAAAAGGAGGTACGTGAAGGAAAACCTATTATCTGGTGAAATAGAGGGACTTCACAGACAGACACAATAGGCAAAACTTTCAGTGCTCTATATATTCCTATAGACTAGAAAAAAAGTCCCGGTGGTGAAGGTCAGAGATGAAAAAACTTGGCTACAACTTGAAATATGTTCTCCCACGGTTCTCTTAGTCAACCACCAAATTATTGTTTTCTGTCATTTATAGGATGCCCGTGTTCATTCAGTTTTGCAAAAGAAAGCACTAAACCGCCAGGCGTGGTAGCTCATGCTTGTAATCCCAGCACGTTGGGAGGCTGAGGTGGGCTGATCACCTGAGGTTGGGAGTTTGAGACCAGCCTGACCAACATGGAGAAACCCCGTCTCTGCTAAAAATACAAAATTAGCCGGGCGTGGTGGTGCATGCCTGTAGTCCCAGCCACTCAGGAAGCTGAGGCGGGAGAATCACTTGAATCCAGGAGGCAGAGGTTGCGGTGAGCTGAGATCGTGCCATTGCACTCCAGCCTGGGCAATAGGCTGGAGTTTTTTTTGAAACTCTGTCTAAAAAAAAAAAGAAAGAAAGATAAAAGAAAGCACTAAACATTTTCCACCATCTGCAACACCTCCAGGGGAGAGGAGAGTAGTCAACAGGTATAGTCCTTCAGAAGTGGAAATGAGACAGGGACCCTCCTCTGAGTTTTTTCCAAATAACCAGCAATGGACCCATCCCAGTGGGCCCGTCCCAGTGCCCATTCCCTCCCCCTGGTGGCCAATGTAGGACATTTTCATGCTGTCTAACCAGGATCTTGTTGACAGCCTCTGGCTTGGAAGATCTCAAGATCAAACCCTATACTAAAATGGAAGGAAACATAAGAATTTTTTCAGTGTCTTAACTATCCTACTTGGAAAGGTGAACTAATACCCTTCCTTAATGACACAATGCTCTTTCTTGTGTCATTAAGAAAAACTGAAGATGCTATTTTGCTATTTACTGTGTTTGTTACATTGGTAGTACAGCTCTTAGTCTTTTTTTTTTTTTTTTTTTTTTTTTGAGACATTGTCTCCCTCTGTCACCCAGGCTGGAGTGCAGTGGTGCGATCTGGGCTCACTGCAACGTCCGCCTCCCAGGTTCAAGCGATTCTCCTGCCCCAGCCTCCCGAGTAGCTGGGATTACAGGCGCCTGCCACCATGCCCAGCTAATTTTTGTATTTTTAGTAGAGACGGGGTTTCACCATGTTTGCCAGCTTGGTCTCCAACTCCTGACCTCAAGTGACCTACCTGCCTTGGCCTCCTAAAAAGTGCTGGAATTACAGGCGTGAGCCACCGCACCCGGCCTTAGTCTTTTTAAAACTCTCTAAAGCACTTAGTCCACTTTGTCTGTCCACTAACCCAGCATAATGGGAAGATAACTTGGGGACCAGGAAGCTGGGATTTTTGTGGTGCTTCTGATTTCTTGCTCTCTGGCTAGGTATAAGTCCCCTCCCCTAGCACAGACTGGCAGAGGGCAGGGAGTTCAAAACCTCCTCTAAAAAGATTCCTCCCAGCTCTAACATTCAGGAATTCCACAGAAGCTTAGAAAATATTCTCATTACACCCTTAATAGGAGCCCTGGTATAATGTGGACATTGGAGAAAAGAAGGGAAAGAGAGTGAAAATAAATACAAGTAGAAACAATACAGCTGTTACCAGGTTATGGCAAATCTGGAGAGATCCAAGCCCTTGTTGGAGATGGGAATTTAGAAGCAGTTGACTTTAAGGAAAATGATGTGGGACCAACTGATTTTTTTTTTCTTTTTGTTTTTGAGACAAGGTCTAGTTCTGTCTCCCAGGCTGGAGTGCAGTCGTGTGATCTCTACTCGCTACAACCTCAGCCTCCCGGGCTGAAGTGATCCTCCCACCTCAGCCTCCTGAATAGTTGGGACTACAGGCACACGCCACCACACCTGGCTTATTTATTTATGTATTTATTGGTAGAGATGGGGTTTCACCATGTTGTCCAGGCTGGTGTCAAACCCCTGGGCTCAAGTGCTCTGCCCACCTTGGCCTCCCAAAGTGCTGAGATTACAGGCATGAGTCATCATGCCTGTCCCCAGCTGATTCTTAAGGGACTAAAGTCACTAAGATTGCTTTTGGGAGTTAGGAGATCAGTTACTTTACTTTATGGTCACACTATTTATGGATGGCCAGTGGAGAGGAAAAGGCAGTGAGGGGAGCATGGAGAGACAGGCTGTGGGGTCAGATGGACATGTCTTCCAACCCCAGCAGTGCCTCTTACCTTAATCTCTCTGTCTCAGTCTTCTCATCTGTAATAGAGGAAAGAGTATCTATGATAGGTTATTATGAGGATGAGACATTATGTTTATAAATGCTTTAGTGTAATGCCTGCTACTTGGTAAGTGGGTTGTCAATAGTCTATCGTAAGTGAATGAAACAAGCATTTTAAGTGCCGGCTATATGAGAAGGACCCAAGGTTGATGTTTTAACAATGTAAATAACAAATGTTACTTACCTAATGCTCACAACAACACTTCTATTATATAGCTAAGGAAAATGAATCTTGGAGAAGCTTAATTAGTTCATGCATTTATTCATTCTTCCAGCCCATTAATTCAAGGAGCATATGAACATCTCATTTTTAATATCTTTTCTAGACACTGCTAGGAGCTGAGAATGCAGAGACACAGCCTCTTCCATCAGGAAGTTCACAGTCCAGGGTTACACAGCTGGTAATGGTAGAGAGCACTTTGTGGGTACCAACTATGTGCCAGGCACTGTTCTAAGAACTTTGTGTTGCATTAAGTCAAATGAGTAAACTCATTTAATCTCCATAACTGGGAGAAGCCACTTTACAGATGAGGAAACTAAGGCAGGAGGTTAAATAAACTGCCTGAGTTCAGACAACTAGGAAGTGGCAGAGCTGGGATTTAAATCCAGACAGACTTCGAAATCTGAGTTCTTAGCTACTACACTGCAGCTCCCTCTTAATAAGTGGCTTAGTCACCTATAGCTGATGGCAGAGGCCCTTACACCATGATGTATGTGTATTTCAGGATGCCACCAGCAGCTCCCCTCACTCCTTTGTATTCTCCTTAGGCCATGTCTTTTGCCTTTCCTCCTTTTATTCCTCAAGGCTACAAGACTGCTTTTGGTGTTGGCACCAACAAAACTGTTAAGCAGGACAGTAGGTGGGAACTACCAGGTGAGCAGGGAGTGGTTGCTAAGACTGGTAAGAGAAGTCTTGCAGAACCAAATAAAGTCCACATCTGAAAAGTCTGAGGGCAGCGGGGAGTGGGGGGGTCCCAGCTTCACCTGGGTCAAATTTAATTCTTATTCTGAAAACCAGGGAATGAAAATGCTTTCTGGCTGGGCGTGGTGGCTCACGCCTGCAATCCCAACACTTTGGGAGGCTGAGGTGGGCAGATTACCTGAGTTCAGGAATTTGAGACCAGCCTGGCCAACATGGCAAAACCCTGTCTCTACTAAAAATGCAAAAATAATTAGGCTAGCATGGTGACAGGTGCCTGTAATCCCAGCTATTTGGGAGGCTGAGGCAGGAGAATAGCTGGAACCTGGGAGGTGGAGGTTGCAGTGAGCCGGGATCATGCCACTGCACTCCAGCTTGGGTGACAGAGCAAGACTCTGTCTCAAAAAAAAAAAAAAAAAGCTTTCTGCTCAGCCCTGGTGGAAGTAGCTTTTGTTTTCACTTGAAACTGCTTGGAGGCCAGAGATACTAGAGCAGAACTGGTATAAATTCAGATGTCTATAGGGTCAGGCATGTAGCTTTAATGAAAGAAGTGGGCTGCGTTTAAGAAAATGTCACCTCTCTTGAGCTGGGCACAGTGGCTCATGGTTGTAATCCCAGCTACTTCCAAGGTTGAGGCAGGAGGATCTCTTGAGGCCAGGCGTTTGAGACCAGCCTGGGCAACATAGCAAGACCATGTCTCTAAAAAAGAGATGTCTCAATGCTACAATAAGAAAAATAGGCTGGGCTTGGTGGCTTATGCACTTTGAGTAATCCCAGCACTTTGAGAGGCCAAGGTGGGTGGATCACCTGAGGTCAGGAGTTCAAGCCAGCCTGACCAATATGTTAAAACTCCGTTCTCTCTTTTTTTTTTTTTGAGATGGAGCCTCGCCCTTTCACTCAGGCTGGAGTGCAGTGGCGCGATCTCGGCTCACTGCAGGCTCTGCCCCCCGGGGTTCACGCCATTCTCCTGCCTCAGCCTCTCAAGTAGCTGGGACTACAGGCGCCCGCCACCTCGCCCGGCTAATTTTTTGTATTTTTAGTAGAGACGAGGTTTCACCGTGTTAGCCAGGATGGTCTCGATCTCCTGACCTCGTGATCCGCCCGCCTTGGCCTCCCAAAGTGCCGGGATTACAGGCGTGAGCCACCGTGCCCGGCCAAAACTCCATTCTCTACTAAAAATACAAAACTTAGCCGAGCATGGTGACAGGCACCTGTAATCCCAGCTACTCGGGAGGCTGAGGCAACAGAATTGCTTGAACCCAGGAAGCAGAGGTTGCAGTGAGCCAAGATCACGCCACTCCTTTCCAGCCTGTGTGACGAGTGAGACTCTGTCTCAAAAAAAAAAAAAAAGAAAAATAATAGCATAAGGATAACTGTCACTTGGCTCCTGTGTCAGGGAGACAAAAAGGAGTGTTGGGCATTGGGGCAGACTGGAAAATGTCTACAGGAGGCATTACTGAGCTCTAGTTGATTGCTGGCATGAAGGAATAGAGACCTCTCCAAAAGAAATGGAAATCTGCATTTTCTAGTTGTTGGCAACTATATATATACACACACACACATACTATATGTATATACACATACTATATATGTGTATATATGTACTATATATATATATATACACACATACTATATATACACATAGGTTTTTTTGTTTGTTTGTGTTTTGAGACAGGGTCTCACTGTTGCCCAGCTGGAGTGCAGTGGCATGATCACAGCTCACTGCAGCCTCAATCTCCTGGGCTCAGGTGATTCCCTTACCTCGGCCTCCCAAAGTGTTAGGATTATAGGCATGAGCTACTGTGCCCCAGAAGTAGACATTTCTGCAAGCTAGATTCAGCATGCATGTCCCCAGTAGGCAAACTTTGAAGGAGATACTCTCTTTCAGGATTTTTGGAGAGACAGGATTCAGCCTTGGAGATTAAACAGGGAGAGAAGCTTGGGGGAAATGAAAGGAAGGAGGCCAAAGACAAAGCAAAAGTCACATGGAAAGTACTGTTTGCCATCTTGCACCTGTCTCGGGTACCATCCAAGATGGCTCTTATGTCATAGGCAGCCTAGAATACGAGGAAATGCAGGCAATAATTCCATGGTGAAACAGTTCATCTAAAAGTGCATGGGCTCAATTTTTTACTCTACATGCTTGAGGCCATCTCATGTAAGAGCAAACATAATTTGACCTTTTTTTTCTTTTCTTTTCCTTTTTTTTTTTTTGAGACAGAGTTTCGCTCTTGTTGTCCAGGCTGGAGTACAATGGCATGATCTCGGCTCACCGCAACCTCTGCCTCCCAGGTTCAAGCAATTCTCCTGCCTCAGCCTCCTGGGGAGGTGGGATTACAGGCATGTACCACCATGCCTGGCTAATTTTCTGTATTTTTAGTAGAGATGGGGCTTCTCCATGTTGGTCAGGCTGGTCTCGAACTCCCGACCTCAGTTGATCCACCCACCTCAGCCTCCCAAAGTGCTGGGATTACAGGCGTGAGCCACCGCGCCTGGCCTTTCTTTTCTTTTTTTGAGACAGGTTCTCTGTCATCCAGGCTGGAGTGCAGTGGTGCAGCCGTGGCTCACTGCTGCCTCAAACTCTTAGGCTCAAGCAATCCTCCTACCTCAGCCTCCTGAGTAGCTGGGACTACAGGCATGCGGCACTGCACTCAGCTAATTTTTTTTTTTTTTAATAGAGATGGGGTCTCACTTTGCTGCCCAGGCTGGTTTTGAACTCCTGGGCTCAAGCAATCCTCTCACCTTGGCCTCCCAAAATGTTGGGATTACAGGCGTGAGCCACTGCACCTGGCCTACTCTTTGAGGCAGACACATAGAAGGAGCCATGACTTGTTCTTACCACTCAGGCAAGGACTCAAAAATGGGCAAAGAGAACCCGCACTTCCAGAGGTCAAATTCAGGGCCAGTTTTCTCTCCCCAAGTTAACATTAACCTTTAGGTAAACAGAGCCACTCCTCCTTGAGGGCTTGGTACATAGGAGCCGTTGCGGAGGGCTAGGGGAGTGGAGCTAGCCGTTTACCTTCAAGGAAGGAAGCAGTCCAAGGTCAAGATTTCAAGTACCTTAGTTCCCCTGAACTTTGCCAAGAATGTGCCTGTTCACTGGGAACAATTGACTCACAAGACCCAGGTTTCATCTGTCCTGAGCACATCTCTTCCTCCCCCTGCTCTGGTGTCACCATAAAGGGTCTTGCCTGTAAGTGGCAGCCCTCTTCAGAAAGAGAAAGAAACAAGTGGCAATCCTTGGCTGACTTAACAATTCTGCCCTCTGTCTCACTGTAAGCATTCAATGGGAGCATGTATATGAAAATTCTTTGAAAAGCCCAGAGAACTATCCCCACATAAAAGCTTATAATTATATTATTTATAGGTAGCTTCCATAGTTAAAGGGCTCCACACCACCAAATTTGGTTTTAGAAAGGAACAGAGAGAGATGGAAGGGTGAAGTCATATCAAAGACATTGGCCGTAGGGTATAAAAGTTGTCTAGAATTAGCAAGTTTGGGCCGGGCGTGGTGGCTCACACCTGTGATCCCAGCACTTTGGGAGGCTGAGGCGGGCAGATCATTTGAGGTCAGGAGTTTGAGACCAGGCTGGCCAACACGGTGAAACCCTGTCTCTACTAAAAATACAAAAAAATTAGCCTAACATGGTGGCGGGTGCCTATAATCCCAGCTACTCAGGAGGCTGAGGCAGGAGAATCGCTTGAACCCAGGAGATGGAGATTGCAGTGAGCTGAGATTGCACCACTGCACTCCAGCCTGGGTGACAGAACGAGACACCATCTCAAAAAACAAAACAAAACAAATAGCAAATTTGTATAGAGAGGGGAGATGATTCCCAAGAGATTGTGGGGCCCTGGTGAGCCTGCTCTTGTTGCATATTGCTGGTAGTATTCCAAATTATTGCAATCCTTCTGGGAAGCAACATGGTATTTTAGACACACACACACACACACATACACATACACATATAAGAAGCTGTGTAATTTGCATATTCATTAGCCCTGTAATATCAGGATATTAAGAAAATAGCCCCAAATAAGTAAAAGGCCTTCTGCAATAATGCATTTTAGAGCTATTTATATAATATCAAAATTGGCAGCAACTTACATTTCCAACAATAGGACAATGATTGGTTACATACACTCAGGTGCATTCTTTCAATGGAATACATACAGCCATTAAAAACTAGAAATGGCCGGGCGCGGTGGCTCATGCCTGTAATCCCAGCACTTTGGGAGACCGAGGCAGGCAGATCACGAGGTCAGGAGATCAAGACCATCCTGGCTAACACGGTGAAACCCCATCTCTACTAAAAGTACAAAAAATTAGGCGGGCATGGTGGCGGGTGCCTGTAATCCCAGCTACTTGGGAGGCTGAGGCAGGAGAATGGGTGAACCCAGGAGGTGGAGCTTGCAGCGAGCCGAGATCGCGCCACTGCACTCCAGCCTGGGCAACTGAGCGAGACTCCATCTCAAAACAAAAACAAAAACAAAACAAAACAAACAAAAAAGCTAGAAATGGCCATGCACGGTGGCTCATGCTTGTAATCTCAACACTTTGAGAGGCAGAGGCGGGCAGATTGCTTGAGGTCAGGAGTTCAAGACCAGTTTTGCCAACATGGCGCAATCCTGTCTCTACTAAAAATATAAAAGTCAGCCGGGTGTGGTGGTGCATGCCTGTAATCCCAGCTTCTTGGGAGACCGAAGTACAAGAATTGCTTGAACCCAGGAGGCAGAGGTTGCAGTGAGCCGAGATTGCATCACTACACTTCAGCCTGGGCGACAAAGCAAGACTGTCTCAAAACAGACAAACAAACAAACAAACCAAAAAACCCAGAAACACGTAAACTTTGCCACAATGAAAAGGCTGTTTATAATCTACTAAGTGGACAAAAAGAAAATACAAAATTGATTACAATTATATTAGAATAATTATGCTTAGAAATTATTATTTTGGCAGGGCACAGTGGCTCACACTTGTAATCCCAGCACTTTGGGAGGCTGAGGCAGGCAGATCACCTGAAGTTGGGAGTTTGAGACCAGCCTGACCAACATGGAGAAACCCCCATCTCTACCAAAAATACAAAACTAGCCGGGCATGGTGGCGTATGCCTGTAATCCCAGCTACTCGGGAGGCTGAGGCAGGAGAATCACCTGAACCCTGGAGGTGGAGGTTGTAATGAGCCGAGATCACGCCATTGCACTCCAACCTGGACAACAAGAGTGAAACTCCCTCTCGAAAAACAAAAAACAACAAAAAAAGACATTATTTTTATTTTTAAATTAATTAATTTTTTTTTTTTTTTTGAGACAGAGTCTTGCTGTTGTTGCCCAGGCTGCAGTGCAACGGTGCGATCTTGGCTCACTACAACCTCTGCCTCCTGGATTCAAGTGGTTCTCCTGCCTCAGCCTGCTGAGTAGCTGGGATTATGGGTGTGCACCACCATGCTGGGCTAATTTTGTATTTTTAGTAGAGATGGGGTTTTGCCATGTTGGTCAGCCTGGTCTCAAACTCCTGACCTCAAGTGATCTGCCTGCCTCGGCCTCCCAAATTGCTTGGATTACAGACGTGAACCAGCGTTCCTGGCCTTATGCTTAGAAATTAAGAATAAAAGTGAATTCACAGTTTAAAGTGGCTATGATAGAGTAGGAAAGCTACAGGTGATTTCTCATCCTACCTCATTTTCTAAGCCTCCTTTAATATTATATTATTTCAATGATAATACATTGTAATATATTATTATCTTTTTTCAAATCCAAAGAATTTGTGAGGGAGGAACAGGTAGTAAGTAGCAAGGGGACTGTGGACGTCGGAGGAGAGGGGTTGAAATGTGAGGAGGTTTGCAGGATTTTCGGAGATGAGGAGAGGAAGGGAAAGCACCAGAAAATTGGCTCTGTGGTCATAGGTGCCTTGGATGTGAGGGAATATGAATCCGTTAATTGGGCCTGGCAGTTCTGGGTTACCCAAAGGCAAACTAAGCATGTTCTTAAGGAGGAGTGAAGCAGGGGCATTCAAATCCATTAAAAATAGTTGATATTTGATATTTCTTTTTTTTTTTGAGATGGAGTCTCGCTCTGTGGCCCAGGCTGGAGTGCAGTGGCGTGATCTCGGCTCACTGCAACCTCTGCCTTCCAGTTCAAGCGATTCTGCTGCCTCAGTCTTCCTAGTAACTGGGATTACTGTACTGGGGTACCTGCCACCACATATGAATTTTTTTTTTTTTTGAGATGGAGTTTCTCTCTTGTTGCCCAGGCTAGAGTGCAATGGCACAATCTTGGCTCACCACAACCTCCGCCTCCCGGGTTCAAGCGATTCTCCTGCCTCAGCCTCCTGAGTAGCTGGGATTACAGGCATGCACCACCATGCCCGGCTCATTTTGTATTTTTAGTAGAGACGGGGTTTCTCTATGTGAGTAGGGCTGTTCTTGATCTCCCGACCTCAGGTGATCCGCCTGCCTTGGCCTTCCAAAGTGCTGGGATTACAGGTGTAAGCCACCGCGTCCTTTTTTTTTTTTGTATTTTCAATAGAGACGGGGTTTCACCATGTTGGCCAGGCTGGTCTCAAACTCCTGACCTCAAATGATCTGCCAGCCTCAGCCTCCCAGAGTGTTGGGATTACAGGCGTGAGCCACTGCGCTGGGCAATATTTGACATTTTGAGCAAAGATAAAAGAAATCTCATGGGGCCAGGGAGGATGAGATCTTTACTGGACGTCCTTATGTGTATTTTATAATTTGATCTTGTTTTTATTTTGGAATGGATGGTGGGGGAGACATAGCCTTCTCTGTGGTTGGTGTCTCTGAAGGTCTGCATCTGGCCCTGGGCTTGAATCTTATTGTTCAATCAGCTACACATTAGTCTGGTACTCCACGAGCGGCAGTTGCATTCATTTTCAGGCCAGCATATTGCTGTGTGGAGGTTCAGTGCAGTGCTGAAACAGTTAACAGACCTCCTCAAAGCACCTCCACCTGCACCCTCTGGGACTAACTCTCTTAGCTAGGAAGGCTTGGGGGCTTCGCTGTCTCCAGACACTCACTCACTTTAATAAGATTGTTTACCAGGTGGTGCCATGCACAGCATCTCAGGCTTCTCCTGAAAATCCCAGGAGGGAAAAACCAAGGCTAGGGTTGGCTGAGTGAGTCTCCAAGGTCACAGCCAATGGCAAAAGGTGGAATCAACTCCCTCCCTGAGCTTGCATCAAACCGCGGAGGCCGGGTGGCATTTTATAAACTGCAACCTGTTGCGTTGAATTAGAACCCTGGGTCTCCACCCACATGAGCGAGGGAGGGGGTCCCCCTGCAGGTGGATCCCTGTAACTGCGGCTCCCTCTGCTCGCTCGCTCTCTCTCTCTCTCTCTCTCTCTCTCTCTCTAGGGGCCTGTTACTTCCCCAGAGCCTCCTCCCAGGCCAGGGAGATGCCACAGTGCCCGACTTTGGAAACCCAGGAAGGGGCAAACTCCGAAGAGAAGGGGGACGGTTCCAAAGAAGATCCAAAAGAAACCATCGCGCTGGCTTTTGTGAGAGAGAACCCAGGGGCACAAAACGGACTTCAGAATGCCCAGCAGCAAGGCAAGAAGAGGAAGAAAAAGAGGTTAGGATTGAAAGCTGGGGAATGGGGAGCCATGTTGGTAAGAACAGGAAGGACCTGGAGGGAAGGGGGTCTTGGCTGATGATGAGAGAGTAAAGAAGAAACTGTGTGCTGAGACTGTCAACATCTCACCACTTTTGGTTCATATAAAAAGAATCTACTTTCGATGATCTGTTTTATAGAATCAAATGACTGTGTGTGTAATCTAAAAAACCACGCCTTGTCCTAATTTTCATTCTATTTGTGTTTAGAATGCCTTTAAAAAATAGCAGGAAGAGAAGATTTCCTTGTTTTAAGAAGGTGCTTATTTGTCCTGGAAGTTTAGTACACCTTCAATATGATAGCACCATACTGACTTATCAGGATCCAACTGCAGCTTGTGCATTCCGGTTCTTGTTTAATATTTCACCATGCCTTGCTCCATTCAGACTGATTGATGAAGGAAAGCTTGTCCACTTTCTTATTCATAGCTTTCCTTAATGGGGGGAAGAGGAAGGAGACAAGTATTTTGGCCAAAAATATTTTCAATTCCTGTCCCTGATGAGCCAGTGGAGTAAAAGGCTTGAGGCAATGATGTTAGTGAGGAGCTGCAAGCAAGATCAGCTGTAATTGCAATACAGAACTTCTACCTTCTGGGTAGAGTAATAGTACCCTGATGCCATGTTTTCCACCATGCTGTACCCCTTTGGACTCATGTCCTCAGCAACAGGGATGGTCAAACCAGGCTCAGCATGGCAGGCTAGATTTCAGACAGCTCCACCTGGGACAGGATGTTTCTGGGTACAGTCACTTGTTCCGGCAAGTGTGTCTCTGTCTTGCTGCTTTCCTTTTTCTCTTTTCCAGATGACTGGTGATCAATCTATCCAGCTGCCGGTATGAGAGTGGTGAGCATCTACATTCAGATCTATAATGGGGACCCACTGGATTCTCCCAAAGGGTTGGGAAGAGTCACTCTTGTATATTTGTGAGGATGAAAGGGTGTATCTTCAAATCCTGTCCTTCAGTTCTCCTAGCTCAACGAACAATTTAATTAAAGAGGTTGAGAATCCTATTCCAAGAGTCATGGGTTTTCACCACAATGGTGTGTACTTCAACTATCTGTAATTCTTATATATAGCGATTTGGGGATCTACTTGTAAAAGAGACAGCTGTTGCTGCAGCCAGCGGCTCTGTTTTAGAGTACAAGTTACAAACCTGCAGTTTGTGAACTGAATCTGATCTACAGACCTATTTTGTACTTTAGAACACAGTGTTGCTGTTGTTGTTGCTTTTTTTTTTTTTTTTTTGACCCGGAGTCTTGCTCTGGAGTGCAGTGGCGTGATCTCAGCTCACTGCAACCTCCACCTCTTAGGTTCAAGTGATTCTCCTGCCTCAGCCTCCCTAGTAGCTGGGATTACAGGCAAGTGCCACCATGCCCGGCTAATTTTTTGTATTTCTAGTAGAGATGGGGTTTCACAGTGTTGGCCATGCTGGTCTCAAACTCCTGACCTCAAGTGATCCACCCGCCTCGGCCTCCCAAAGTGCTTGGATTATAGGTGTGAGCCACTGTGCCCAGCTCTTGCTGTATTGTATTGTATTATATTTATTTTATTTTATTTTTTTTGAGACTGAGTTTCACTCTTGTTGCCCAGGCTGGAGTGCAATGGCACAATCTCGGCTCACCGCAACCTCTGCCTCCTGGGCTTAAGCGATTCTCTTGCCTCAGCCTCCTGAGTAGCTGGAATTACAGGCATGCACCACCTGGCCTGGCTAATTTTGTAGTTTTAGTAGAGATGGGGGTTTCTCCATGTTGGTCAGACTGGTCTCGAACTCCTGACCTCAGGTGATCTGCCCGCCTCGGCATCCCAGAGTGTTGGGATTACAGGTGTGAGCCACTGCGCCTGGCCATTTATTTATTTTTTTTGAGATGGAGTCTCGCTCTATCGTCCAGGCTGGAGTGCAGTGGCATGATCTTGGCTCACTGCAACCTTCACCTCCCGGGTTCAAGTGATTATCCTGCCTCAGCCTCCTGAGTAGCTGCGAGTACAGGTGCATGCCACCATGCCCAGATAATTTTTGTATTTTTATTAGAGACAAAGTTTTGCCATGTTGGCCAGGCTGGTCTCAAACTCCTGACCTCAGGTGATCCGCCCGCCTTGGCATCCCAAAGTGCTGGGATTACAGGTGTGAGCCACTGTGCCCAGCCTGTTGCTGTATTTTAAATTCGAATTGGAATGCTTTAGGGTAGTCTTTTACTGTCCCGGTTACTGCAGGCACTTCTCCCATTCTAGGCCCTTGAAGGCATTTGAGTTTGTGTTGGAGTCAGCTCCTACTTATTAATCCTAACAGGGTCAGAAAGAAGGATATGACATCACAAACGTGGTTTTGAAATCCAGTGTATACTTAAAAAAATGCATGCTTAATATACCATATACTAAATAAGCTTGGCTCTGGCTAATGTTAAGGATTAGTTTATATTCCCTGAACATTCAGAGCTTGGTGTTTGGAGGAAAGCCAGAAGCTTGCTTTCTGGCAAACGGAAGCCAGAACAGGGAAATCATTCACCCCAGATAACCTTCTACGGGAATCATTGAGCACAGGATGGATTCTTCAGTAGTTTTCAACTCTTCATGTTCCTTTATTTTCTTTCTTTCTTTTTTCTTTCTCTCTCTTTCTCTTTCTTTCTTTTCTTTTCTTTTCTTTTTTCTTTTCTTTTCTTTTCTTTTCTTTTCTTTTCTTTTCTTTTCTTTTCTTTTCTTTCTTTTTTTTTTGACAGGGTCTCTGTTGCCCAGGCTCAAGTGCAGTGGCATGATCACGGCTCACTGCAGCCTCGACTTTCAGGGCTCAGGTTATTCTCCCCCTCAGCCTCCTGAGTAGCTAGGATTACAGGCGCACCCCACCACACCCAGCTAATTTTTTGTACTTTTAGTAGAGATGGGGTTTTGCCATGTTGGCCAGGCTGGTCTTGAACTCCTGGGCTCAAGTGATGCAGTGACAGTGTTTGACTCTCCATTCTTGCATACAGAGAGGGCAAGATGGCTTCCAGTCTCAAGGAACCGAGTTCTGTCGCTTCAGTACTTGGTCTGGGAGCACCTAGTAATGGAATCTCCCCACCCCATACTCCTCCCCCACTTCCTGGACTAATAGGCTTTTCTTTCTTCAATAGTGCGCAGGGCTGCCCAACAGTATGGCCTTAGAGAGGGAGGGGAAAACGATGACTGGACTCTCTATTGGACAGATTACTCAGTGTCACTGGAGCGGGTGATGGAAATGAAAAGTTACCAGGTATTTGGGCTAGTGATGGTCCTTGGTTTAAGTGTGGCATCTTACCCGGCGGGGCCCCATTTTTACACCTGTCTCCCGAGGAGATCTTGTAGTATTCCCACGTCCCTCGATTGCTCATGAATTCCGGCTTCCCTTCCAGAAGATCAATCACTTCCCCGGGATGACTGAAATCTGCCGGAAGGACTTGCTGGCCAGGAATATGAGCCGCATGTTAAAGATGTTCCCTAAAGATTTCCACTTTTTCCCTAGGACCTGGTGTCTTCCTGCTGAGTGAGTGTCCCCCGCCCTGTGCTTCCTTCTCCACTCCCCTCCCCATTTACATTTCCTCTTGCCCCCGATTCCCTGGTTGCCACTTTCCCTGCCCATATGATCTCCCATCTCTCTGGCTACTGTTCAGGAAGAGAAGGGATAAAGGGTGTGTCCAAGGTTGAGAAAACACAAGGCTCTGCCTGTAAAATTAGATGACATTTAGGGGCTGGGTGCCCTGGAGCCTGTACCTGCAGCTGGGGTGAGAATTTGTTCTGACCCTGAAAGCTGTTGATTTTGAACTAATTCCAACCACGTAACTGTGCAGTTTCTGAATCTTTAAGGACCATGAGCACCTCTGGAGAGAGTGTGCTAGTGGTTAGCACCCCGGTTAGGAGCAGGGAGGGATGCCTGACCTCTGTCCCATGCAATGCTATGGATAGCAGTCAGCACTTCCCCTTCTCTGCTCGCTTTATATCCATTTCAAAACGACATCAGTTCCTGGTATGTAAAGTGCTCTGGACCACACTACCGAGGAACAGGAGAAATGTGAGATGACATACATGACCTGGGGTGCAATCTGGTGGCTGAGACAGGGCAGAGGGGTAGAACACTGTCACTATCAGATTATATTCACACGGCAAGGGTATCAGAGGAATTCTGCCCTCCCCTCTCCACCCAGTGCTTTCCAAAACCAAGAGCTCCAGGGTTCTCAGACTTTCCTTGGCTTCTCTGGAACAAGTTTCAGGGCTTAGCAGCAAATTAGAAGGAAATGTATTTGCCATCAGGTCAACAGGAGCTCCAGATTTCATGGTTACTGAGGAACATTGCAGTTAAGTGACTTTTCCAATGGTTACAAGGTTCCTTTGAGTTAAAACACAGAAGTATAGCGAGACTGAGAGACCGAATCCATTAATTTAGTTTCTTTCTTTCTTCTGAATACACTTTCCTCAAAATATGTTCAAATATATGATTTGCTCTCCCATACTCTGGCTGAAATGGAGGTGTCACAGATGAAACACTGAAGCCCAGCATGGGGTGAGAGACTGATGGATCCAAAGTCACATCACTTGTCAGGGCTTGAGCCAGGTCCAGAACTCCAAAGCTTCTACCTGCAAACCCAGAAAACCAAACTACCTGTGCCATGTTCACCTTGATGGGACATGCAGCACTGTGCCTGCATTATGTCAGGCAACTAAGCACCACAGGAGATCGGTGTCGTTATTATCCTCACTGTATAGATGATGAAGTTGAGGTTTAGAGAGGTCAAGTCCTTGCAAAGGGTTGCACCACTGGTAAGTGGTGTTGCTTGGGCTTCAACCCAGGCCTGAATTCCCTCCGAAGCCCACACTCCCCGCTGCATATGCTCTACTGTCTCCCATTGCTGGACCTCTGGGCATCTGTCAGTGCCAGGGCTTTGTCACATTAGATAGCTTTTCTTTCTTTTCATCATAAAGGGCTAGCCTTCCTTTTCATTGCTCCCCAGCTAAAGATGTATATTGTTCCCTCCCTGCTCTGGTAGCTGGGGAGATTTGCAGACGTACAGCAGGTCAAGAAAAAATAAGACATACATTTGTAAGCCGGATTCGGGCTGCCAAGGGAAAGGTATATTCATCACCCGGACAGCGAAAAAAATCAAACCAGGGGAGGATATGATCTGTCAGCTGTATATTTCAAAGGTATTTCCTCATTGTGATTATTTATTTATCACCCACAGCAACCGCGGGCTTTAGCTCCACTGGACAGAATGTGAAATGAGGGGATGGAGGGTGAAGGTGGAGGTGGAGCTGACCTGGCTTCTGCCTTGCACTTTGTCAGACCAAACGTTCTGACCAGGGGTGCTGACACGTGCCCGGGCCAGAGTGTCTGTTATCCTTTTACCTTTGTCAATTGGTCTGGCCCTACCAGGCTGGCCCTTTTCCTCTAACACATTAGGGCTAGAAGAGCACCTTTGGTTTGGGGAAGCCCTCATGTGGGAAAGGGGCATGATGCTGGAGAGCAATCAGCTTTTCTCTTTGACTGGAGGTCGTAGGTCACAGCCCACTGTGGGGAGGGAGCCCTCTAGGAGTGTGAACAGAGGGGGACACACTGATCTCTCTGGGAAGAAATGGCCAGGAGACAACATTGCAGGGAGAACTCTTGTAGAAGTGCAACTATGCATTGGGTGGGCAAAGTGGCTCACGCCTGTAATCCCAGCATTTTGGAAGGCCGAGGCGGGTGGATTGCTTTGAGCTCAGGAGTTTCAGACCAGCCTGGGAAACATGACGATACCCTTTCTGTACAAAAGTTAGCCAAGTGTGGTGGCACATGCCTGTAGTCCCAGCTACTCTAGAGGCTGAGGCTGGAGAATCGCTTGAGCCTGGGAAGTGGAGGTTGCAATGAGCCAAGACTGTGCCACTGCATTCCAGCCTGGGCAACAGGGGAGACCCTGGAGACCCTGTCTCAAAAAAAAAAAAAAAAAAAAAAAAAAAAAAGAACTGCAACAATATATAGTCCTGAATGGTGACAATATGTCCATTCATCAAAATACTTTATTTTATTTTTATTTCTTTAGAGATAGAGTCTTGCTCTGTCACTCTGGCTGGAGTGCAGTGGCACAATCATAGCTCATTGCAACCTCAAACTCATGAGTTCATGCAATCCTCCCACCTCAGTCTCCCCAGTAGAGCTAGGATTACAGGCACATGCCACCACATCTGGCTAATTTGTAATTGTTATTTTTTTGAGACAGAGCCTCACTCTGTTGCTCAGGCCAGAGTGCAGTGGTGCAATCTCGGCTCGGCTCACTGCAATCTCTGCCTCTCAGGTTCAAGTGATTCTCCTGCCTTAGCCTCCCAAGTAGCTGGGATTACAGGCACCCACCAGCACACACGGCTAATTTTTGTATTTTTAGTAGAGACAGGGTTTCACCATGTTAACCAAGCTGGCCTCAAACTCCTTACCTCAAGTGATCTGCCTGACTTGGCCTCCAAAAGTGCTGGGATTATAGGTGTGAACCACTGTGCCCAGACTAATTTTTTATTAAAAAGAATTTTCTTTGTAGAGGTAGAGTCTCTATGTTGCTGAGGCTGGTCTTAAACCCCTAGGCTCAACAGATCCTCCTGCCTCGGCCTCACAAAGTGCTGGGATTCCCAGTGTGAGCCACTGCACCTGGCTTATCAAATACTTTTTATTTATTTATTTATTTATTTTGAGACAGGGTCTCACTCCGTCACCCAGGCTGGAGTGCAGCGGTGTGATCAGGATTCACTGCAGCTTTGACCTGCTAGGCTCGAGCAATCCTTCCACGTCAGCCTCCTGAGTAGCTAAGTCTACAGGCGTGCACCACCACACTTGGCTAATTTTTTTTTTGAATTTTAGTAGAGAAAAGGTCTCACTTTGTTGCCCAGGCTGGTCTTGAACTCCTGAGGTCAAGCAATCCTCCTTCTTCGGCCTCCCAAAGTGTTGGGATTATCGACATAAACCACTGCACCTGGCCCATCAGAGAACTTTTTTTTTTTTTTTTTTTTTTGAGATGGACTTTTGCTCTTTTGCCCAGGCTGGAGTGAAGTGGCGTGATCTTGGCTCGCTGCAATTTCTGCCCCCTGGGGTTCAAGCGATTCTCCTGCCTCAGCCTCCCAAGTAGCTGGGATTACAGATGCCCACCACCACGCCTGGCGAATTTTTGTATTTTTAGTACAGACGAGGTTTTGCCATGTTGGCCAGGCTGGTCTTGAACTCCTGACCTCAGATGATCCATCCGCCTCAGCCTCCCAAAGTGCTAGGGTTACAGGCATGAGCCACCAGGCCTGGCCTCAGAGGACTTTTTAATGTTAGTTTGTTTAGTTGCCAAGGTGCCTCTTAGAGGTGGTTACTTGTGTCACTTGACAGATCAGGAAACCAAGGCACAGTGTGGTTTAGTGACCTCCACAGGGTCACATGTTGGGACACAGAGCCCAAGTCTCCTTGTTCCTCTCTCTGACCCTGGACAAGCCCTCCACAACACTAGGCAATGTTGGAACCAACTCCATGGAAATAAGGCAGGAGCTAGTGATTTTCAAGTGCAAATTTCTCCTCTAATGCATGTCTGACTTCTGTTCTGTCCTTCCAGCCCTTTATCATTGATGGGTTTAAGTTTGACCTACGGATTTATGTACTGGTGACATCCTGTGACCCTCTCAGGATTTTTGTGTACAATGAAGGACTGGCCCGCTTTGCGACGACCTCTTACTCCTGCCCTTGCACAGACAACCTGGTGAGCTAAGGAGACACACTACCTCACCCTACCCCCATAGCATGATTCAAAAAAAAAATCCTAGTTAAATCCACATTCTCAAGACATTGTGAGTGTCATTTGTTGAGCACTTGCTATGTGCCAGGTTTCATTTAGCGCTGCCAGGATCCCTCAGAGAGAGGGATTATTATCCCCATTTTACAGATGACGAGTTTAAAACCCAGAGCATAAGGGACTTGTCCAAGGTCACATAGCTAGGAAGAGGTGAGTCTGGGGCTTGTGGCCAGGTCTGCCTGACTCCAAAGCCAGAACCACCGTTCAGGGGTAATCAAGGAGAAAAGGCCATGGTTGAGCAACCCTGCCATCCCCGCCTTCCTGGACCCCCAGGACTCCTGAAGTTTTTCTCAGGCCGGGCACTACCCAATCTCAGAAAGAACTGGAGTTTCTTTTTTATTTTTTGAGACGGAGTCTCACTCTGTCGCCCAGGCTGGAATGCAGTGGCATGATCTTGGCTCACTGCAACCTCCGCCTCCTGGGTTCAAGCGAGTCTCTTGCCTCAGCCTCCTGAGTAGCTAGAATTACAGGTGTGTACCACCATGCCCGGCTAATTTTTGTATTTTTAGTAGAGATGGGGTTTCACCATATTGGTAAGGCTGGTCTCGAACTCCTGACCTCATGATCTGCCTGCCTTGGCCTCCCAAAGTGCTGGGATTACAGGCATGAACCACCGCACCCGGCAGAATTGGAGTTTCTTAGGCTCAAGGCTGCAGGACACCCCTTCTTACTTCCTGATTTTGCCACACTAAATAAGCCCTAAAATTTCCCCTTTTTTCCATCCCTTCAAGCCCCAGGGGCTATGGGAGGGCACAGAGAGGAAGCAGGGGGCCTGCCCTTCTGAGCTGACCCCACAGACGTGTATCTCTTTCCCCAGGATGATATCTGCATGCACCTGACTAATTATTCCATTAATAAGCACAGTTCAAATTTCAGTCGAGACGCTCACTCTGGCAGTAAGAGGTAAGGAAGAGGCTTCATTTTTCTTTCCTTTCCCTACCAACCTCAGAACTGCTTTCTGGGATTCTACCCAAACCCTGTCAATCCCCATCAGTGTTTCCATCTTGGGTCACATGGTCTGAGAAAGTTCTTCTTTGCCTGGCAACCCAGAACAAATTCCTTCGTCTCTGCCCTCTTGGCTGTTAATCATTAAAAGAAGGCCCCATCGTAAACCCTGGGAGGCTGGGAGGAGGAGAGATAAACATGAGCTGTTTCCCCAGCAGAATATATACACACACCAAAACATACCCTTATTACAGCTGGCCCTTCTGATATTTCCAAATCAACAGATATTTATTGATTACTAGTCTGCCACGTGAGAAGGACTTGCCAGGCAGTCATTGCTTGGCCCGTGTTCCCCTGGATGTTGCTCCATTAGAGATTCTCAAATGACGTGTCACAGTGCCCTGACATGTGGCTAGCTGGCTTGAAGATTCTCCAGAAGGGGGGAAATTGAGAGCAGTTCATGAGAGTATCTTCACGAGAGGGTTTTCCATTCCTGTTATTGTCTAATCGGGTCTCATTTGAGTTTTAAGAAAACAGGGGACTGAAGAATGTGAACTTGACCAGGTGAAGGGGGAAAGGGAAAAGGAGCAAGTATTTCTGAGGCTTCATGTGTGTTGGGGTCTGTGCTTGGTGCTTTCTTGGTGCATTTTTTATTGCTGAATTTTTCTTTTCTTTTTTTTTTTTTTTTTTTTTTGAGACGGAGTCTCGCTCTGTCGCCAGGCTGGAGTGCAGTGGCGCGATCTTGGCTCACTGCAACCTCCACCTCCCAGGTTCAAGCAATTCTGCCTCAGCCTCCCAAGTAGCTGAGACTATAGGCATGTGCCACCATACCCAGCTAAGTTTTGTATTTTTAGTAGAGACAGAGTTGCAGCATGTTGGCCAGGATGGTCTTGATCTCTTGACCTCGTGATCTGCCCGCCTCAGCCTCCCAAAGTGCTGGGATTACAGGCGTGAGCCACCGTGCCCGGCCTATTGTTGAATTTTTCACAGCAACACTATGGCAAAGGCATTACTATCTGCCCTCTGTAGGTGGAGAACTGTGGGTTAGTGCCATCTCCATCTTACAGATGAGGAAACTGAGTCTCAGAGGTTGCGTGAGTTGCCCCAGGTCCCACAGCTGTGACTGCTAGACTGGGTGAGAAGTGAGGTCTGTTAGACCCCAGAGCTCATTCTCTTTCTACTGCACCAGGCTTCAAAGGACTGCTGAACAGGCAATCAGTTTGGCTTCAGACCATCAGAGAGGCATGTGACAGTTCATGACCCCCTCAGTGGCAGCATTCCAAAAAGCACACGGAAAATCACTAAGTTAAGGATGCTTAAAGGGGATGTGGAAGGCTGGTGGGAGGCAGCCTCCCCCTTTTCCAGAAGATGTCAGCCACCTGTGCTGCCTGAAGCTCTGCCACTTCCTCCTGTCCTCCCCACCTGGGCTGTGGGCACCAGCTGGGCCTCTTGCATTGCTGCGTTCTGAGCGTCGGCACTCTGGGAGGTCTAGCTTGTAGTCCCGGCTCCGACACTTGCCAACTAAGCTTGGACAAGTTACTTCATCTCTCTCAGCCTGCACTTCTTGGTCTGGAGGATGAATGTGATGAAACTCCCTGCCCTGCCACCTCACAGGGTCTCTGTAAGGGTCAAATGACTTGTGATGGCAACACGGACAGTGTGCGTGGTTACTGTCATTTTTCCTTAGTCTAAGGGCACAGAATGGAAAGGTTCTCATTTCCCTCCCCAAATGAGAATTGGCACCCCAACAGCAGGCTCTGGGCCCTCGGCTGTGATGGAGGGGGGTCTCGGGGTAGCAGAACTAAGGTGAGGTTGCAAAGGCTTCAAGTGTTGTTCTGCCTCTGCCATTTCCCTCGTCCTTTTTCTCTGTTCAGCTCCCTCTCACCCCACTGTGCTTCTCCATCCACTCTCTCCTGGAGCAGCCGTCTGCCCCCGTGGCCTCCGCCTGCCCTTGCTGGGCTCAGCCTGTCTCCCTTGGGCTCCAGGTCCATCTCTCCTCAGTTCCACCTGGATGTCTTCAACTCAGCATTTCCCAGAATGGGTGTGTTCTCTCTCCTTGCCTCCACCCCAGCACTCCAAATTGGTCTCGCTGCCCAACTTCCCCATCTCTACCTTCTCATCTCCAGGGGTGGAGAGCTTGGACATTTCTTTTCCTAATGATAATACTTTACATACTTGAAACCACTTAATCTGCCTCACAACAACACTATGAAGTTGGCATTATTATCATCCCTATTCTGCATATTAGAAAACTGAGGTGTGAAAAAGTTAAGTGACTTACCTGGGTCGCACAGCTAGGAAGCTGGGATTGAAACCAGGGCTGCCTGACCCCCGAGTTGGTGCCCTTACCCACTAAGCCATGCTGCCCGTGCCATCCACTTCATGGGCAGGGCACTGTCTTTTTTTTTTTTTTTTCTTGAGACGGAGTCTTGCTCTTGTCACCCAGACTGGAGTGCAATGGCGCAATCCCGGCTCAGTGCAAACCTTTTAACTCCCGGATTCAAGCGATTCTCTTGCCTCAGCCTCCCAAGTAGCTGGGATTACAGGCGCCTGCCACCATGCTTGGCTAATTTTTTGTATTTTTACAACCCTCACGGTCAACATCAGCCATTGCCCGTAACTGTTCTTTGCCCAGTGCACATTTGTCTTTTGTCCCTAGTTGTACTTTGCTCCTTGAGGGTTACAATGGTGCCCTGGCTTTTAGGGTTCTTCCCATAGTGCTGGGCAGAGTTCATCTTTCCTCCTCTCCCTCCCATCTTGTTTCTCCTTTCCTCTTCCTTGTCTCCATCTTTTGAGACAATCTTCTTCTCATACTGACTGTCTCATCTGTCCCAAAGTTGGCATTTGTGGTCAACTGCCCTCCCTGTCAATACCCCACTGGGGCACAAACCCAGGAGTAGTGCTGCGGTCACAGTGAAGGAGAAGACAGGAAACCTGAAAACCTGGCAGGATTCTGGGGCAGACACCAAGCCATCTTCATCTTTCAGTGTGCTCAGCACATGGCTGGTATTAAATTGAATTGACTCACCACTGGGCATTATGAAATTACACAATAAAGTATATTCATTGTGATGAGCCCTGAGTCATCAAGAAAAGGTTATGTTATATGTTGTCGGGGAAGTGTATAATCTATTTCAGGAAAATTTATTTCCCAATTAGGCAAATTAAATACATTTTTTCCACTTGAAAAAAATTGGCTTAAAGCGATCTGGAAAATCCATTTGTGTGTAACACTGTTTTCTGACAATGGCAGGTGGAGGAGGTGGCCTCTATACTGAGTAGCCTTTGCTTATCTGTCTTTATATAAATGCATCCTTGGTTGTTTCACATGTGTGTTGACTCCCTGAATGGTCCTGAGGCTTCCCATGACAGAGGTGACAGTTTCTAGTGTCCCCTCCTTGCATGTGGCTTTGCATGCACCAAAGGCCCTTATCAAATGCTCATTGTCTGGCCGACCCTGCTTCCTCCTTCTTGACCCCTTGGGCTGGGATCTAGTGAGCTTTTGAAACTGCCTGGATGAGCCGTGTCTCTTGTCTTTTTCATTTTTTCTGCTGTTCACTCCCCTGCACCTCCTCCTTCCACATTGCCACTTCCATGTTGGCTCTCTGTGCACATGTGTGTGCATGTGAGGTGGCAAATGTCCGTCCCCACCACTGCCTCTTGGATTTGTGAGATCCGTCCTCTCTCTGTAATGCCCAGCTCAGAGCTGGCTGAGCACCCACTCAGGTATTTCCTCATGAACTGTTCCACATGAGGTAGACATCTCTGAGTCCATCTGTGATCAGGTGACCAGCTGTCTCTGTTTGCCCACGACTGAGGGGTTTCCTGGAATTCAGGACTTGAAGTTCTAAAACTGGCACAGTCCAGTTTGCCTGGCACAGTTGGTAACCTTATCTGTGGACATGCCCTGGGGTGCCTTTTCCTTGTGGGCGGCCCTAAAACAAGACTTCTGTGTCATTAGTGTCCCCAGAATCCCCTCAGTTGGCTGAGGTGGGACCCAGGCATCAGCGTTCTTAAAAGGCTGCCCACATGCTTCTAATAAACACCAAAGGCTGAAGAATCATTGCTGCCAAAGTAAAACCATGGTGTCGGGGGGTTTTCTTGACTTATTCCTTCCCCTGCTGATAGATATTTTCTGGGTCACAGTGAAAGTGTCCTGACCATGTTTTATGTGACTGCATCTGCACCCACCCCAGGGCTCTGGAGACTTGGAGGGTATGGTCCTGGGATTCCTGGGACCTCCTCTGGCACTGACACAGCCCAGGTGTCACCCTGGCTCCTGGGTGTTCATCCCCACTGGCTCTGGAGCCTTGTCTCCACCAGGAGTTTCTGGTTTCCAGCACGCCATGGCCTCGGGTGACCAGAGGCCAGCTATACTGCCTCCTGGCCTGTGGTTCCCTTCCAGAAAGCTCTCCACCTTCAATGCGTACATGGAGGACCACAGCTACAACATCGAGCAGATATGGAGGGATATTGAGGACATCATCATTAAGACCCTCATCTCGGCCCACCCCATCATCAGGCATAACTACCACACCTGCTTCCCCAACCACACACTCAACAGCGCCTGCTTTGAGATCCTGGGCTTTGACATTTTGTTGGACCGCAAACTCAAACCCTGGCTGCTGGAGGTAGGGAGGTTTGGGCGAGGGGCAAAAACGAACTCCTGTTATTGGGGCCAGCCCGCTTCAAGGATTCCGCCCTCCGGGCTCACCTGAATTGTTTCAACTTCCCAGGCCACTTCCTCCCGTGGTGCCTGCTGCCTGGGGCTTCTCTCTTAGCTGAGAAGTGGCCACCAGAGGGGGGTAGACAGCTGGGAATTAGAGAACTCCTTTGCCTTCTTGAGGTCCTCTTAGACAAGGAAGTGCTGATCTTAGGCACAGAGTGATTCTAAAGACAGCTCAACCTTTTGTAACAGAGTTGTCTCCCAGAAAGGGGCGTTCTTCGTCAAAGCTGGGTTGGCAATGTTCAGTGTCAGACAGGGGTGGCGGTGCCCCACTCTTAGGGGCCTGGATTACGCAGTTCACACACACCAGCAGAGAGCGACCTGGGGCCTGCTGCCACCAAAATGGATGGGGGGCCATGTAGTGAGTTTCCTGCCTCCTCCAGACCCATGGGGCAGTACGAGGAGGAGGAGAAGCTTTCCTGGTGACTGCCTCTCTTCCTGATAGAATTGTCTCCAGGAGTCCTCTCATGTGGCCCTTCAGGGAGCAAAGGGTGCTAGTGCCAGGTGCAGTAACACAGGTCAGTCTTTGGGGTGGAGAACCCGAGATTACAGGTCAGATTCCTGCAGCTTTGCCCTTCTTCCATTCCCAGCTCTTGTTTCTAGGTGTGGGAAGAGGGATGTGCCTGTTTGCAGCCCTTACCCAAAGAGCAGAATGAGCCATCAGGACCAAGCCCTTCAAAAACTTCTAGAAATCTGCAAATGTCACATGGTGCCTCCAAACAATACAGACTTTACAGTGGGCAGGAATGAGTCCTCTCCCTCCTCCCACCTGTCTCCCCTCCACCCTGGCCAGGCTCCTGAATGCCACTCCTCTCTACCTCCCATGTCCAAGCCTGTCCCTTTGGGCAGTACTCCTTCCATCCTGCTCTCTAGATGCCCAGTGCACATGAGAGAACACATGCACCCCAGATGGAGTGGAACACACACACCAAAGAGAGGGTAACCCTGATGCTCCCAAAGAAGAAAGGCCTGAGATAAAAGGTGGTTTAACTAGAGGGATTTCTGCTTCCTCCTTTTTTCAATGTGGCTCCAGTCCAGATGCTCTCTCCCCTCCCTTTCATCTTGGTAGTGAGGGCCCTGAGGTGGGCTTTGGTAGCACCCTGGAGGTGGCATCTTGGCCTCACTCTCTGCTTTCACTCTGGACGGCTTTGTCACTAGCTGCCAATCTTGCCCTCGCAGGTCAACCACTCTCCAAGCTTTTCCACCGACTCTCGGTTGGATAAAGAGGTGAAAGATGGTCTGCTGTATGACACCTTGGTCCTGATCAACCTGGAAAGCTGTGACAAGAAGAAAGTCTTGGAGGAGGAGAGACAACGGGGACAGTTCCTGCAGCAGTGTTGTTCTCGGGAGATGAGGTACATTCGCACTCCCCAGCCTTGCGGGGCTCTCTCTCTGACTCCCCTGCTCCCAGTAAGAATGGTCTGTCCTGGGCCGGGTGCAGTGGCTCACACCTGTAATCCCAGCACTTCGGCAGGCTGAGGCAGGCAGATCACCTGAGGTCAGGAGTTCGAGACCAGCCTGGCCAACATGGTGAAACCCCGTCTCTACTAAAAATACAAAAAAATTAGCCAGGTATGGTGGCTCATGCCTATAATCCCAGCTACCCAGGAGACTGAGGCAGGAGAATTGCTTGAACTTGGGAGATGGAGGTTGCAGTGAGCCGAGATCACACCATTGCACTTCAGCCTGGGCGACAGAGCGAGACTCCATCTCAAAATAAATAAAAGAATGGTCTGTCTTCCTCCAAATTATGACTCGACAGTCTACTAGTTATGTGGCCTTTCTGTCACTTCTCTGAGCCTCAGCGATCTTTCTATGAAATGGAGCTATCATACATAAGGTTGTTGGGTGAATTAAATGAGATAATGCATATAAAAGGCTTAGCATAGTGCCTGGCACTATACTATATATCGAAGGTTATTACAATCTTGCCTGGAGTTGGAGGGGGTCACTTTAACAAATGATAATCCCATTTGGAAAATGAGTTTATATTGGCAGAATGTACCAGTTTGAATAGTTTTACTCTGAATATTCCTTTGTTCCTAGAAATAGGAGATTAAGTTACAGATATATAGCTACATACAATGGATAGAAATTAATTAATATTGTGTGAAGCTTTAGGAATTACCAGTATAAAAACAAGACCATTCCTTTTTTTTTTTTTTACTATAAAGAAAGAGGTGTCTGTCCTTCTCCATGTTCCCATGTTGCCAGGAGCTAACGTCCCCTGCTTCCTGTTGGGCAGCACTTGCCTTGTAACTGGGGCTTCCATTCTGAAGAGTGATTCTAGTGTCAAGAGACTCTGAGCCTAGTCAAGGGGATCCTTTGTTGCTTTTCAGACCCCAGTACAGCCCCCTGCCCTCCTCATGGGCAGAGCCAGTCTAATCCTTTGGGGTTGAGTTTCTGGAACTGATGACATAAATAGCATTTATGTTTGGATGGCACCGTGTTTCTCAGGCACTTGTGCTGTCTTCCCTGTAAGGAGCGGGCAGGTAGGTAGGGTGGAGTGCTGTGTGGCCTTGTTCTGAAAGCTAAGGAAATCAAGACTCCAGAAAGGGAACTGACTTGTACAAGGTCACCCTGCTGGTAAATGACAGCTCTGGACCCAGAGCCCAGTGGATCTGCCGCCTGGGATTCCAGGATGCCTTCCGCCATGGCCTGCCATCTCTAAACTCCTCGAGAAGGAGGGAGTGTCCTGTTGAGGAGCAGCTGTCAGGTTAAGGGCCTTCTCTGAATCAGTCTCCTCATTATTTGGCCCTGGATATTTCTGTGGCTCTGGGTTTCCCTGCTGTAAAAGGGGGCTTATCATTTCTCCCTACCTGACCCCCACTTCCCCAGGGGGCTGTGAGGAAGAATGAGATCTTTGCGGCTCGTAAACGGTCATCAAGGTCATCCAGGAAGCCCTCAAATTCGGCAAAAGTGCAAGCTGCCATTCTCTAGAAAAGGGTAATCAGGGCTGCGAATGGGAAGGTGGTGACAGTCTGCCTAGTCAGAGCTAAGCCGAGTAGAAAATGGGTTTTACTTGGAACAGGACAGAATTTGGTGAGTTGTTAGAAAGACTGTGCTAACCAGCTCTTAGTGCATTATGATGTTGGCTGTCCCAGGAGGGCTAGAATCTCCTTTCAGGGAAACAGTCATGCATTTATTTAGCAAATCCTGATTGACCGCCATTATGTGCAAGGCCTCCATCTGGCCCTAGACGACCTCCAGCTTGGACGTATCCCTTCCAGGCTTTGTCCCAAGAAAACCTGACAGCAGCCCCATGTTCTGCTTCCCAACAGGATTGAGGAAGCCAAGGGTTTCCAGGCCGTGCAGTTAAAGAAAACTGAAACGTATGAGAAGGAAAACTGTGGAGGGTTCCGACTGATTTATCCCAGTCTGAATTCAGAGAAGTATGAGAAGTTTTTCCAGGACAACAACTCCCTCTTCCAGAATACTGTTGCTTCCAGGGCTCGGGAGGAGTATGCCCGGTAGGAAGGCATCCGGGATGAGGTCGGTGGGGTTCTGGGGATTGTGTGTGATCTATTGGCTGACTGGCCTGGAGTGGCAGGGAGAGTCCCCAACCATGAAAGCTGCCAGAGCAGCCAGGCGCTGTAGCTCACGCCTGTAGTCCTAGCACTTTAGAAGGCCAAGGCAGGTGGATGGCATGAGCCTAGGAATTCAAGACCAGCCTGGGCAACGTGGTGAAACCCCATCTCTACAAAACAACAGAAAGGAAAATTAGTTGGGCATGGTTACATGTGCCTATACTCCCAGCTACTCAGGAGGCTGAGGTAGGAGAATCACCTGAGCCCAGGGGGTGGAAGCTGCAGGGAGCTGTGATTGCACCCCTACACTCCAGCCTGGGTGTCAGTGTCAGACCTTGTCTCAAAGAAAAGCAAAAAAAGAAAGTTGCCAGATGAACATCTGCCCTGGTCTCACAAGGACAAGGAATTGGAAGATTCCCTATGTGAAGTAGAGAGAAGTAGCTCTTTCTAGAAACTCACTCCTGAGGATAGCCACCCCCTCAAAGCTGTCTCATGGATTCACACAGGTGTAAACTCCAGGAGCTGGAGGGACTCATCCACTGAGTCCAGTCCTCTCCTACCAGCTCATTTTATGGAAAGAGAAGGCAGAGCAGAGGAGGGATCACATATAAAGATGATGACAGGCTGGGCGCGGTGGCTCACGCCTGTAATCCCAGCACTTTGGGAGGCCGAGGCAGGTGGATCACGAGGTTAGGAGTTCAAGACCAGCCTGGCCAAGATGGTGAAACCCCGTCTCTACTAAAAATACAAAAAATTAGCCGAGAGTGGTGGCACGCTCCTGTAATCCCAGCTACTCCAGAGGCTGAGGCAGAGAACTGCTTAAACCTGGAGGGGCAGAGGTTGCAGTGAGCTGAGATCGTGTGCCACTGCACTCCAGCCTGGGGGACAGAGCGAGACTCCATCTCAAAAAAAAAAAAAAAAAAAAAGATGACAGAAGAGGGACCAGAACTCCCCTGTGTTCTGACTCATGAGACTGAGTTATTTCTGCTGTATTATGTCACCTTTTGTCCACTCTCAGCATCCATTGGCTAGAGAGGCCCAGCACATGAAATGGCCCAATATGAGAACCTCTGGCTTTAGCCTCTCCCCAGCACCTGCCATGGATGGGAACTGGCCCGCTGGAAGTGGGGAACAGATAGGGGTGTGATGGACTAAGGAATAGTCCCCTTACTGCACATCTCTCCTTGGATGCTATTCGCACACGGGGGATGGTATGGTTGGCAGAATGATGCTTTCCTCCACACTCTGCTCCTTGACCTTCAATCACTTGTGCAGACTAGATATATTGGATGAGGGAATGTGGAACTTGCTACCTTTTCGCCCAGTCACGTCCATCCCTCAACGAGAATGCCTGCCTGCGCAGCGCATCCCTAACTCCCATGATGTTCACTTGTTCTTCATGGGCAGGCAACTGATCCAGGAGCTGAGACTAAAACAGGAGAAAAAGCCCTTCCAAATGAAGAAGAAGGTAGAGATGCAGGGGGAATTGGCAGGCGAGCAAGTGGGAAAGAAGGGTGTGAGGGGTTGGCAACAGAAGCAACAGCACAAAGACAAGGCTGCCACCCAAGCCTCCAAACAGGTAAACCTCGATCGAGGGGAACACACGTAGCCAACACCCTTCCCCACCTGGGCCTGATCCATTGGGGGGTGCTGAGGAGACCACTGCTCAGAGCCCAGACACACCAAAAGGCTGCGCAGAGGGCTGGGCAACGACGGGGTGGTGCGGGGAGCCCTGAAGGCACACAGGAGCCAGCATCTTTTAGAGGATCCCTCCATCCAGGCAGCAGAGGACTCTCACCGGTCTGTCCTGCTTGCCTCCTCCAGTAGGAGTAAGAGCAGCCAGGCCATTCTGGGAGGCTGAGCATGAACCTTATTTAGGGAGCGGGCTTCAGGAGTGCATGTACTCCTGGTCCTCAACTGCAGCTTGGGTTGGAATGCTCCCCTCTAGTAGGTCAGGGCACAGTGGAGAGAGCAGGCCACTGGGAAGAGCTTCTGGGAGCAGGACTCTCAGAACATTACATGGGATGTCGGTCATGGCTGGGTCTCTCCTCCTCTGTGCAAAGTGTGGACCAGTCCTGGCTGTGGGTCAGCTATCCAGTTGGCCTGTGGTCTGTCTACACCTTCTCTGCTTAGCACTCTCTTCTAGCTCAGTGGGAAGATTCAGCTGAGTTTTCAGTCCATCTCCTTTGTCTCAAAGGCTCACCTGGATTAGAGCAGGGATTTTTGTTTTGTATTATTCAACTTTGTTAGGGTCACGGACCCTTTAAGAATCTGATAAAAGCTATGGAATCTCTTGCCAGAAAGTACACAATGCAGTTTTAAAACTGCAATTTCAAGTGGCTCAGAGACTCTGTGAGCTATCCATGGGCCCTCTAAAAGTCCCAGAATTCCAGGTTGAGAGCCCCACATTAGAGAGACTTTACTATCAATTGCTTTCCTTCTCCTCATCTCTTTTGCACCTACCCCTGGGTGCAGATGAATCTGGAAGTGCATAGAGCTGGGTTCCCATGGCTGTGTGTTGTGGTTTCTTCCTCCCTCAGTACATCCAGCCATTGACATTAGTGTCCTACACACCTGACTTGCTCTTGAGTGTCAGAGAGGAAAGGAAGAATGAAACAGACAGCAGCCTCAACCAGGAGGCCCCCAGGAAGGAGGCCGGCCCTGTTTTCCCCAAGCTGACGTCTGCGAGGTCCTTCAGTTCTGTACCCGACCTGAGGAATGTCAATCTCAGCAGCTCCGAGTTGGAGCCCAGTAAACCCAACTTCAGCATCAAGGAGGCCAAGTCTGCCTTTGCAGTGGACGTATTCACTGGCTCTGTGGTAAGTAGTGAGCCGAGCTCTGGGAGGGAGTGGTGGAGTCTTGCTTACTGGTCCTTTCTCTACCCCCAACTTGCTGTGACCCTTTGAGTAAGCCACTGAGCCTCCCTGGGCCTCGGTGTCTCCCCTTGAGAAGCCCACGCTGTGGAATGGCATAGCTGCTGGGAGGACCGGCATTTAGGAAGACGCTCTTGTGCGTCCCCTCTTGGGAGGCAGGTTATCCCCCGGAGTGGTTCCTAGAGCTACTGTGGCAAACTGCCTCCAACTTGGTGGAGGCAACACCGTTTATTCTCTCAGTTCTTGAGGCTGGAAGTCTGAAACCAAGGTGTTGGCAGGACCATGCTCCATCTCAGGGCTCTAGAGGGAGGATCCTTCCTTGCTTCTTGCTGGATTCTGTCTGGTGGCTGCTGAGTGCTTGGCAGTCCTTGGTTTGTGGCAGCATTACTCCAATCTCTGCCTCTGGTGTCATGTGGCTTTCTTCTCTGTGCTTCTCCTCTGTGTATCTTTTTTTTTTTTTTTTTGAGACAAGGTCTGACTCTGTTACCTAGGCTGGGGTGCGGTGGTGCAATCTCCACTCACTGCAACCTCTGCCTCCCATGCTCAAGCCATCCTCCCATCTCAGCCTCCCAAGTAGCTGGGACTACAGGCACACACCACCACGCCCGGCTAATTTTTATATTTTTTGTCGAGAAGGTTTCACCATGTTGCCCAGGCTGGTCTTGAACTAATGAGCTCAAGCCTCCCAAAGTGTTGGGATTACAGACGTGAGCCACCACGCCTGGTCTTCCCCTGTGTATCTACATGGCCTTCTTATAAGGACACCAGTCATTGGATTTAGGGCCTACCCTAATCCAGTGTGATCTCATCTTAATTTGACTAATCATACCTGCAAAGACCCCCTCTCCAAATAAGGTCACATTCTGAGAGGTTCTATCCAACTGGATGTGAATTTTATTAGTACACCTTTGAACTCAGCACAGCCTAAACAGTATTTGTCAAACTCTGTTGATGTATGGACACCTTGTTTTGAAGGAAAGAAAACTCTCTCAGACCCCCATTGTAGACTTAAATTATTTTTATGAATATATACAAGCATAAAAGCAGATATAAAATCTTTATACTTAGAGCACTTAGGCAAGCATAGAACCAAACCAAAACAAATGGCACCAATAAAATTCAAGTAAAAGCTGAGTGCAGTGGCTCATGCCTGTTATCCCAGCAATTTGGGAGGCCAAAGCAGGTGGATCACTGGAGGTCAGGAGTTTGAGACCAGCTTGGCCAACATGGTGAAACCCCATCTCTACTAAAATACAAGAATTAGCCAGGTGTGGTGGTGCATGCCTGTAATTTCAGCTACTTGGGAGGCTAAGACAAGAGAATTGCTTGAACCCGGTAGGTGGAGGTTGCAGTGAGCCCAGATCATGCCACTGCACTCCAGTCTGGGCAACAGAGTGAGACTCTATCTCAAAAAAAAAAAAATTTAAATAAAAAATACTCACTTAAGGTGGCAGTTGACTTTCTATTTTGCAGAAATGAAGTTGCCACATGAATGTGGTACTAACTGCCCTAGCACAGATCTCTTTGTTTTCCTCCCATTGAAGCCCACCAAGTGCTGACCCTACTGTAATTACTGGAAAATCTTCAGCATTGTTGGGCCTTCATTTGGACCAAGTGCAGTAGAGAGTAGGGCAATGGTTTTCAAAATTTTTAACCATAGCCCACAATAAGAAATGCACTTTATTTCACAATCCATCATCCCCACCCCCCCCCACCCCCACACACACACCTGGAAAAAAGTTTCTAATACAGTGCTTAGGCATACTACATATGATACCTCAATTAACATTTTCTATCCTGTGCTATTCTGTCTGTTCTATTCTTTGAAAAAGTACCAGTTAAGGCTGGGCGCAGTGGCTCATGCCTGTAATCCCAGCACTTTAGGAGGCCAAGGTTGGTGGATCACCTGAGGTCAGAAGTTCAAGACCAGCCTCGGCAACATGATGAAACCTCGTCTCTACAAAAATACAAAAATTAGCTGGGCATGATGGTGGGTGCCTGCAATCCCGTCTACTTGGGAGGCTGAGGCAGAAGAATCACTTGAACCTGGGAAGCGGAGGTTGCAATGAGCCAAGATCGTGCCATTGCACTCTAGCCTGGGTGACAGAGCGAGACTCTGTCTCAAAAAAAAAGAAAAAGGAAAAAAAAAAGTACCAGTTACAACCTACCAGATTAATTCATGATTTCATAGGTTTACAACCCATGGTTTGAAAAGCACCTTTAAGAGAGTATGTTTTGCAGCTTCATAATTTCTTGGGCATATGCCACCAGAAGCACAGTGAACAGAAGCAAAAATAGACAAATGAGACCATGTCAAACTGAAAGCTTTTGCACAGTCAAGGCAACAACCAACAGAGTGAAAAGGCAACTTGGGCAATGGGAGAAAATATTTGCAAACCAGGGCAGGGTGCAGTGGCTCACATCTGTAATCCCAGCACTTTGGGAGGCCGAGGCGGGAGGATCACCTGAGGTCAGGAGTTCAAGACCAGCCTGGCCAACATGGTGAAACACTGTTTCTACTAAAAATACAAAACCTAGCCAGGAGTGGTGGTGCGTGTTTGTAATCCCAGCTACTCGGGGGGCTGAGGCAGGAGAATCGCTTGAACCTTGGAGGCAGAGGTTGCAGTGAGCTGAGATTGTGCCACTGCCCCACAGCCTGGGCAATAGAGCAAGACTCTGTCTCAAAAAAAAAAAAAGAAAAAAAAGAAAGAAAAGAAAAGAAAAAGAAAAAGAAAAAGTATATATATTTACAAACCATGTGTCTGATAAGAGATTTGCCTTAGTCTGTTCAGGCTGCTATAACCAAATGCCTTAGACTGGGTAATTTATAAACAACAGAAATCTATTTCTTACAGTTCTGGAGGCTGGGAAGTCCAAGATCAAGGTGCTGGCAAGTTTGATATCTGGTGAGGGCCTATTCCTCATAGATGGCAGCTTCTTGCTGTGTCCTCACATGGTGGAGGCTTCTTTTATAAGGGTACTGATTCCATCCATGAGGGTTCTGCCCTTATCACCTAGTCATCTCCCAAAGGCCCCACCTCTTACTACCATCACCTTGAGGGTTAGGACTTCAACATGAATTTTGGGGGGACATCAGAATTCACACCATAGCAGGCTTAATATCCAGCATATATGAAGAATTCCTACATCTCAACAGCAACAAAAATACAATTTAAAAATAGACAAAGGACTTGAACAAACATTTTTCTAAAGAAGATAAACAAATGGCCAATAGCATGAAAAGATGCTCAATATCACTAGTCATCAGGGAAATGCACATCAAAACCATGAAATATCACCTCATAGCTGTTAGGATGGTCATTACTTTTAAAAAAATGAAAAACAGAAAATAATCCTTGGTGAGGATGTGGACATATTGGAATCTTTCTGCACCGTTGATGGGAATTTAAAATGCTGCAGCCTCTAAGGAAACAGTGTGGAGCTTCCTCAAAAAATTAAAAATAGGGCCAGGTGCGGTGGCTCATGCCTGTAATCCCAGCACTTTGGGAGGCTGAGGCAGGCGGATCACTTAAGGCCAAGAGTTAAAGACCAGCCTGGTCAACATCATGAAACCCCATCTCTACTAAAAACACAAAAATTAGCCAGGCATGGTGGCACACACATGTAATGCCAGCTCCTCGGGAGGCTGAGGCAGGAGAATTGCTTGAACCCGGGAGGCGGGTTTACAGTGAGCCAAGATCGTGCCACTGCACTCCAGCCTGGGCAACAGAGTTAGACTCTTGTCTAAAAAAAAAAATTAAAAATAGAATTACCCTATAATCTAACCATCCCACTTCTGGGTATATACCCAAAATAGTTGAAAACAGGATCTCAAAAAGATATTTGCACACCCATGTTCATTGCAGCATTTTTCATAATAACCAAGAGGTAGAGGCAACCTAAATGTCCATCAACCACAGATAAATGAATAAAGAAAATGTGGTATATACATATAATGAAATATTATTCAGCCTTAAAAAAAAGAGAGTAATCCTGTCAAATGCTACAACAGGACTTAACTTGAGGATGTTTATGCTAAGTCAAAGAAGCTAGTCACAACAAGATAAATACTGTTACGATTCCACTTCTGTGAAGTATCTAGGGTAGCCACTCTTAGAAAGTGGAATCATGGTTGCCAGGGACTGGGCGGAAGGAGAGAAGGGGGAATTGTCTAATAAATATAGAAGTTAAGTTTCACAAGGTGCAAAAGTTCTAGAGATCTCTTGCACAACAAATGTGCATATAGTTAACACTACTACATATAGAACACTTTAAAATGACTAAGATGGTATCTTTTATGTTATTTATTTATTTATTTTAACCACAATTTAAAATAGAGATTATGCTTTGGGGATCTGGCTGCCTTCGACTGGATCCTGGAGTCTCCTTTTAACAGATATAGAACTTCCTTTTAGCCACTTTAAATTCCCTAAGCCTCAGCTTTCCCATTTAAAGAATGGATTTTTAAAAATACAGTCTGGGCGCAGTGGCTCACATCTGTAATGCCAGCATTTTGGGAGGCTGAGGTGGGCAGA
Organism: Nomascus leucogenys; assembly: GCF_006542625.1. Classification (NCBI taxonomy): domain Eukaryota; kingdom Metazoa; phylum Chordata; class Mammalia; order Primates; family Hylobatidae; genus Nomascus; species Nomascus leucogenys. The sequence continues at coordinate 2,689,470 of NW_022095769.1, forward strand.
TCATTTGAGGTCAGGAGTTCGCTGAGGCAGGAGAATTGCTTGGACCCGGGAGGCGGAGGTTGCAGTGAGCCGAGATTGCGCCATTGCACTCCAGCCTGGCGACAAGAGCAAAACTCCATCTCAAAATAAATAAACAAAATGTATTTAAATATGATTTGATTATATATCTCATTCTATGTCCTCTTTTTTTTTTCTGAGCCCTATTTTTTCCCTAAGATTAAATTTACTCAAATCTTAACTGTACAATTTTGGCAAATAAATGTACCCTATAACCTACATGCTACCATAATATACCACGATACAAACATTTTGATATCTCCAGAAAGTTTCCTCCTGTTTCTTCCCAGGCAATCTCCCTCCCCTCATCCCTCCCCAAGGCACCTGCTACCCTGACTCTACCTTCTTTGACTTTTTCACCTTAGTTTTGCCTGTTCTCGAATTTTACGTAAATGGAATAATATAGTATATATTCTTTTGTGTCTGGCTTCTTTGGCTCGGTACCATATCTCTGAGATAAATCCATGTTGTTGGGCTAATCAGTAGTTTGCTGAGTTGTATTTCACTGTACAGATATACTACAGTTTGTTTATCCATTCACCTATTGATAGACTTTCGGTTTGTTCCCAGTTTTTTGTTTGTTTAGTTGTTTATTTTATGGTCATTAAAGCTCCTGTGAACATTTTTGTACACATCTTTTTGTGGACAAATGTTTTCATTTCCTTGTATAACTACCTAGGAGAAGGAACACTGGATCAAAAGGTAAATCTATATGTAACTTTATAAGAAACTCCAAAGTCTTTATCCAAAGTGACTGTGTTATTGTACATTTTAACCAGCAATTTATGAGAGTTCCAGTTGCTCCATAGCTCCATATCTTTGTCAACGTTTTGGCATTCTCTGTCTTTTTTTTTTTTTTTTTTTTTTTTGAGACAGAGTCTCGCTCTGTTGCCCAAGCTAGAGTGCAGTGGCACAGTCTTGGCTCACTGCAACCTCAGCCTCCCGGGTTCAAGCAATTCTCATGCCTCAGCCTCCCTGTCTTTTAAATTTGAACCACTCTAATGGCTATGTTTTGATATCTCATTGTAGTTTTACTTTGTATTTCCCTGATGTTTACTGGTTATTTATCTTTCTTTGTCAAGCATGTTCAAGTTTTCATCCCCTCCCTTTTTTCCCCCTCCTCTGAGACAGAGCCTCATTCTGTCACCCAGGTTGGAATGCAATGGCACCATCATAGCTCACTGCAACCTCAAATTCCTTAGCTCAAGGGATCCTCCCTTTCACCTCAGCCTCCTGAGTAGCTGAGACTACAGGCCCTCACCACTGTTCCTGGCTAATCTTTTTTTTTTCTTTTCTTTGTTTTGAGATAGAGTCTCACTCTGTTACCCAGGCTGGAGTACAGTGGTGTGGTCTCAGCTCACTGCAACCTCTATCTCCTGGGTTCAGGCGATTCTCCTGCCTCAGCGTCCTGAGTAGCCGGGATTACAGATGAGCACCACCACGCCCAGCTAATTTTTGTATTTTTAGTAGGGATGGGGTTTCACTATGTTGGTCAGGGTGGTCTCGAACTCCTGACCTCATGATCAGCCCGCCTCAGCCTCCCAAAGTGCTAGGATTACAGGTGTGAGCCACTGTCTGGCAATTTTTTTTTTTTTTAAGAGACTGAGTCTGGCTTTGTTGCCCAGGCTGGTTTCAAACTCCTGGGCTCAAGCAATCCTCCCACCTCAGCCTCCCAATGTGCTAGGATTACAGGCATGAGCCACTGTGCCTGGCCTCCTTTTTGGGTAGGATTGTTTGTCTTTTGACTATTCCATTGTGGGAATTACTTAATTTATATATTCTGGAAATTTACCTGTTTTTTTCCTAATAGTGTTTTTTGATTAGTGAAAAATTTTAATTTTGATAAAGTTTATCAATTTTTCTTGTATAGCTCTTCCTTCCTTCTTTCTTTCCTTCCTCCCTTCCTTCCTCCCTCCCTCCCTCTCTCTTTCTTTCTTTCTTGTCTTTTTTTTTTTTTTTTCTTTTTTGAGTTGGAGTCTCGCTCTGTAGCCCAGGCTGGAGTGCAGTGGCATGATCTTGGCTCACTGCAAACTCTGTTTCTTGGGTTCAAGTGATTTTCCTGCCTCAGCCTCCCAAGTAGCTGGGACTACAGGTACACACCACCACACTCAGCTAATTTTTGTATTTTTAGTAGAGACAGGGTTTCGTCATGTTGGTCAGGCTGGTCTTGAACCCCCGACCTCAAGTGACCTGCCCACCTGGGCCTCACAAAGTGTTGGGATTACAGGCATGAGCCACTGGGCGCCCAGCATGGCTGTTGCTTTCTATATCCTATCTAAGAGATTTTCATGTGCCTCAGGTCGCAAATATATTCTCCTATGTTTGTTCTTTTTTGAGACGGAGTCTCACTCTGTTCCCAGGCTGGAGTGCGGTAGCAGTCTCGGCTCACTGCAACCTCCACTGCCCAGGTTCAAGCAATTCTCCTGTCTCAACCTCCTGAGTAGCTGGGACTACAGGCGCCCACCACCATGCCCGGCTAATTTTTGTATTTTTTTTTTTTTTTTTTGAGACAGAGTCTCACTCTGTCGCCCAGGCTTGAGTGCAATGGCGGGACCTCAGCTCATTGCAACCTCCGCCTCCCGGGTTCAAGTGATTCTCCTGCTTCAGCCTCCTGAGTAGCTGGGATTACTGGCGCCTGCCACCATGCCTAGCTAATTTTTGTATTTTTAGTAGAGACAGGGTTTCACCAGGTTGGCCAGGCTGGTCTCGAACTCCTGACCTCAGGCGTTCCACCCGCCTCAGCCTCCCAAAGTGCTGGGATTACAGGCATGAGCCACTGCGCCCAGCCTAATTTTTGTATTTTTAGTAGAGACGAGGTTTCACCATATTGGTCAGTCTGGTCTCAAACTCCTGACCTCAGGTGATCCTCCTGCCTCGGCCTCCCAAAGTGCTGGGATTACAGGCCTGAACCACTGCGCCCAGCCACTCCTATTTTTTTCTAGAAGTTTTATAACTTTAGCTTTGTGTTTCAGGTTCATGATCCACATCAAGTTAATTTTTAAGTATGTTAGATGACAAGATCCAAGGTTTATTTTTCCCATATATATGTTCAGTTGTTCCAAAACTATTTATTGTAAAGACTTTCCTTTATCATTGAATTGCTTTGGTAACTTGGCTGAAAAGTGATTGACCATGTAAATGTGGATCTATTTTTGTACTCTATTCTGTTCCTTTGATTTTTTAGGGGTGTGTGTGTGTGTGTGTGTGTCTGTGTGTGTGTGTGTGTCTATCCTTATGCCAATACCACATTGTCTTGATTACTGAACCTATAAAGAAAATCTTGGAATTAGATAATATAAGTCCTCCACTTTTGCTGTTCTTTTTCAAGACTGTTTTGGGTCTTCTAGGTCCTTTGCATTTCCACTTAAATTTTAGAATAAATTCATCAATTTTTGCAAAAAAAGCACGCTGGGATTCTGATTGGCATTGTGCTGAATCTGCAGAAAATTTTGAGGAGAAACAATGTCTTTAACAATAGTGGGCCGGGTGCAGTGGCTCACACTTGTAATCCCAGCACTTTGGGAGGCCAAGGCGGGCAGATCATGAGGTCAGGAGATCGAGACCACGGTGAAACCCTGTCTCTACTAAAAAATACAAAAAAAAAAATTAGCCAGGCGTGGTGGTGGGCGCCTGTAGTCCTAGTTACTCGGAGAGGCTGAGGCAGGAGAATGGCGTGAACCCGGGAGGCGGAGCTTGCAGTGAGCCAAGATTGCGCCACTGCACTCCAACCTGGGCGACACAGCGAGACTCCGTCTCAAAAAAAAAAACAAACAATAGTGAATCTTTGCTATTATGCAATAAGAAATCAAAATAAAACAAAATAGTGAATCTTCCAATCTTCCAACATGATTTATTTTTCCATTTATTTAGATATTCTCTAATTTCCTCAACAAAGTTTTATAGTTTTCAATGTAGACATTTTGCACATCTTTTGTTAAATTTATTCCTAAGTGTTTTTTGACAATATTGTGAATTGAATTATTTCTTTAAATTTTAATTTCCAGTTGTTCTTAGCATATAGAAATAATGATTAATGTATACTATCTTGAATTTTGAGACTTAAATTTCTTTTTTTGAGACAGAGTCTCGCTCTGTCACCAGGCTGGAGTGCAGTGGCGCGATTTCAGCTCACTGCAACCTCCGCCTCCCAGGTTCAAGTGATTCCCCTGCCTCAGCCTCCTGAGTAGCTAGGACTGCAGGTGCACACCTGGCTAATTTTTTTTTTTCTATTTTAGTAGAGACAGGGTTTTACCATGTTGGCTAGGATGGTCTTGATCTCCTGACCTCGTGATCCGCCCGCCTCGGCCTCACAAAGTGCTGGGATTACAGGCATGAGCCACTGCGCCCAGCCTAGACTTAAATTTCTTATGAATTCTAGTAAGATTTTTTGTCGATTCTTTAGGATTTTCATCATATGTCATTTTCAAATAAAGACAGTTTTATTTCTTTCCAATCATTAGTCTCTTTATTTTTCTTGCTTTGTTGCACTGGCTAGGACTTCTGCTACTAGGTGTTTGTAGATGCCCTTTATCAGATTGAAAAAGGTCACTTCTACTCCTAGTTTGCTGAGAGTTTTTTAAAATAATGGATGGTGGCTCACGCCTGTAATCCCAGCATGTTGGGAGGCCAAAGTGGGCAGATCACCTGAGGTTGGGAGGTCGAGACTAGCCTGACCAACATGGAGAAACCCCGTCTCTACTAAAAATACAAAATTAACCAGATATGGTGGTGCATGCTTGTAATCTCAGCTACTCAGGAGGGTGGGTCAGGAGAATTGCTTAAACCCAGGAGGCAGAGATTGCGGTGAGCCAAGATCGTGCCATTGCACTCCAGCCTGGGCAACAAGAGCAAAACTCTGTCTCAAATAATAATAATAATAATAATAATAATAATAATAATAATAATAGATGGATGTTGAACCTTGTCAAGTGCTTTTTTGGCATCAAGTGATATAAGCATATAGATTTTTTTCTTTAGACTGCTAACATGGTGGGTTACACTGATTGATTTTTCAATATTGAACCTACCTTGCATTCCCAGGATAAACCTCACTTGGTCATGGTATATTTTTTAATACATTGCTGAATTTAATTTGCTAAAATTTTTTTGGGGAAATTTTATGTCTAAGTTCATGAAAGATACTGGTCTAGGCTGGGCGCGGTGGCTCACACTTGTAATCCCAGCACTTTGGGAGGTCGAGGCAGGCAGATCACGAGGTCAGGAGATCGAGACCATGGTGAAACCCCATCTTTACTAAAAATACAAAAAAAAATTAGCCGGGCGTGGTGGCAGGCGCCTGTAGTCCCAGCTACTCGGAGAGGCTGAGGCAGGAGAATGGCGTGAACCTGGGAGGCGGAGCTTGCAGTGAGCCGAGATTGCGCCACTGCACTCCAGCCTGGGCGACAGTGGGAGACTCTGTCTCAAAAAAAAAAAAAAAAAAAAGATACTGGTCTATAGTGATTTTTTTCTTCTATTTTCTTTGTATATCTTTGATATCAGTGTAATTCTGGCCCCATAAAGTGAGTTGGGAAGTAGGAAGCATTTCTTTCTCTTTTGTTTTCTGCAAGAGATTATATAGATTTGTTGTTCTTTCTTTTTTTTTTTTTTTTTTTTTAAGATGGAGTCTCACTCTGTCACCCAGGCTAGTGTGCAGTGGCAGGATCTTTGCTTAGTCTCCCGGGTTCAATCAATTCTCCTGCCCCAGCCTCCTGAGTAGCTGAGATTTATAGGTACCCGCCACTATGCCCAGCTAATTTTTGTATTTTTAGTGGAGATGAGTTTTCACCATGTTGGCCAGGCTGGTCTCGAACTCTTGACCTCAAGTGATCCATCCGCCTCAGCCTTCCAAAGTGCTGGGATTACAGGCATGAGCCATGGTGCCTGGTGATTTGTCATTATTTCTTATCTAAATATTTGGATAGAATTCTCTAGAGGAACTATCTGGGCCTGGATATTTCTTTTTTAGAGTATTGTAAACTAAACATTCAATTTAAAAAAAGTAGGTACAAGACTATCCAAATCACTTATTTTATTTTGAATGAATTTCGGGAGTTTGTGGTTTTTGAGGTATTGGTTCATTTCATCTAAGGTGGCTTCATACATGAAGAATTATTTATAGTAGTCCCTATTTTCATTTTAATGTCTGTAGAGTCTAGTGATACCCTCTTTTTCATTCCTGATATTAGTAATTTCCTTATTCTTTCTCTCTTTTTTACTTTATAAATGTTGCTGGAGTTATCAATTTTATTGACTTTTAAAAAAAAAAACTGGATTTTGGGCGGGGCGTAGTGGCTCACGCCTGTAATCCTAGCACTTTGGGAGGCCGAGGCGGGCGGACTGCCTGAGTTCAGGAGTTCGAGAACAGCCTGGGCAACACGGTGAAACTCCGTCTCTACTAAAATACAAAAAATTAGCTGGGTGTGGCAGTGTGCGCCTGTAGTCCCAGCCACTGCACTCCACCCTGGGCAACAGAGTGAGACTCTGTCTCAAAAAAAAAAAAAAAAAGCCTGGATTTTGGTTTCGTTGAGTTTTGTCTATTTTTCTATTTTTGATTTTATTGATTTCTGCTATTTATTAATACTTTCCTTCTGCTTGCTTTGGATTTATTTTACTTTTCTATTTTTTTTTTTTTTTGAGATGGAGTTTTGCTCTTGTTGTCCAGGCTGGAGTGCAATGGCACGATCTTGTCTTACTGCAACCTCCGCTTCCCAGGTTCAAGCGATTCTCCTGCCTCAGCCTCCCGAGTAGCTGGGATTACAGGCATGCACCACCATGCCCAGCTAATTTTGTATTTTTAGTAGAGACGGGGTTTCTCCATGTTGGTCTGGTCAGCCTGGTCTTGAACTCCCGACCCCTGGTGATCCACCCGCTTCGGCCTCCCAAAGTGCTGGGATTGCAGGTGTGAGCCACCGCACCTGGCCACCTTTCTAGTTTTTTAAGGAGAAAGCTTAGACTATTGAGTAAGACTTTTTTCCTAATATGATCATTTATTTTTATTTTTAGACAGGCTCTCACTCTGTTGCCCAGGCTGGAGTGTAATGACACAATCACGGCTCACTGCAACCTCAATCTTCCTGGGCTCAAGCAATCCTCCCAACTCAGCTTCCTGAATAGCTGGGATACAGGTGTGCACCACCACGCCCAGCTAATTTTTGTATTTTTAGTAGAGTCTGGGTTTTACCATGTTGGCCGGGCTGGTCTCAAACTCCTGACCTCAAGTGATCCACCTGCCTTAGCTTGTCAAAGTGCTGGGATTATAGGCATGAGCCTGCAATGTGTCTGGGTGTGGTTTTATTTGTAAAAGGTGGAAGATTTATACCATCTAAAGAGAAACCACAGTATGGTTTTATTTGTATTTATCTTACTTAGGGTTCTTGATCTTGTTTTTATAAGTTGATGGCTTTCACCAAATTTGAGAAATTTATTGCCATTATTCAAAATTTTTTGCTCCCTTATTTTGTTTCTCTTCTCTTCTGGTCCGTTCAATAACATGTATGTTAAGTCACAGAATATTGTCTCACAGACTTCTTAGGTTCTACTCACTTTTCTTTAATCTTGTTTCTCTTTTGTTTCCAGATTGAATAATTTCTATTGCTCTATAGTCAAACTTGCTGACTCTTTTGTCTGCCATTAAGCCCATTCAGTGAATTTTTTATTTCAATTATTATACCTTTAAGCCCTATAGAAATACTACTCAGTTCTTTTTATTTATTTTTTTGAGACAGGGTCTCACTCTATCACCCAGGCTGGAGTGCAGTGGCACAATTACAGCTTACTGCAGCCTCAACCTTCTGGACTCAAGCAATCCTCTGGCTTCTGCTTCCCAAATAGGTGGGACACAGGTGCATGCCACCATGCTTGGCTAATCTTTGTAGTGTTTGTACATATTGCCCAAGCTAGTGTTCTTTTTTATAGTTTGTGTTTTTCTGCTTAGATTCCCAACTTTTGAACTTTGTATGCATGCATTCTTTTAATATTTTTTTTTTTTGAGATAGAGTCTCACTCTGTCACCAGGCTAGAGTGCAGTGGTGCAATATTGGCTCACTGCAACCTCAGCCTCCCAGGTTCAAGTGATTCTCCTACCTCAGCCTCCCGAGTAGCTGGGACTACAGGCATGTGCCACCACACCCAGCTAATTTTTTGTATTTTTAGTAAAGACGGGGTTTCACCATGTTGGCCAGGATGGTCTCGATCTCTTGACCTCGTGATCCACCCACCTTGGCCTCCCAAAGTGCTGGGATTACAGGTGTGAACCACAGCACCCAGCCATATTCTTTTAATTATTTGGCCATATTTATAATGCCTGCTAAAGTTCTTGTCTGCTAATGAACCAACATTTGGGTCATTTCATAGTATTTTCTTTCTTTATTTTTATTTATCTATTATTTTAATTTTTTAAGCAATATGGTCTTGCTATGTTGCCCAGGCTGGTCTGGAACTCCTGGCCTCAAGCAATCCACCCGCCTTGGCTTCCCAAAGTGCTGGGATTACAGGTGTGAGCCACTGTGGCCAGCCGGTCTTAGAGTATTGACTACTTTTTCCTCTTGAGTGTGGATTATATTTTTCTGGTTTCTTTCTTTTCTTTTTTTCTTTTTTTTTTTTTTTTTGCATATCTAGTGGGTTTTTTTGTTTTGTTTTGTTTTGAGATAGAATCTCACTTTGTTACCCAGGCTTCTGGAGTGCAGTGGCGCAATCTCGGCTCACTGCCACCTCTGCCACCCGAGTTCAAATGATTCTTCTGCCTCAGCCTCCTGAGTAGGTGGAATTGCAGGTGCCTGTCACCATGCCTGGCTAATTTTTATATTTTTAGTAGAGATGGGGTTTTGCCATGTGGGCTAGGCTGGTCTCAAACACCTGACCTCAAGTGATCCTCTTGCCTTGTCCTCCCAAAGTTCTGGGATTACAGGTGTGAGCCACCGCACCTGGCCATATCCAGTGGTTTTAAGTTTGGATGCTGGACATCATGAATTATGCATGATGCAGTGATTCATTGTAGAGTCTCTGGATTCTGTTTGTTCTTCTAAAGAGTGATAAATAAATAAATGTATATATATATATACATATATATATATTTTAGTCAGGGTCTTGCTCTGTCGCCCAAGCTGGAGTGAAGTGGTGTGATCATAGCTCACTATAACCTCAAGCTCTCAGGCTCAAGTGATCCTCTTGCCTCAGCCTCCTGAGTAGCTAGGACTACAGGTGTGCACCACCATGCTTGGCTAATTTTTAAACAATTATTTTAGAGATGAGGATCTTGCTGTGTTGCTCAGGCTGGTCTCAAACTCCTGGCCTAAAGTGATCCTTCCACTTCTGCCTCCCAAATAGTTGGGATTATAGGCATGAACCACCTTGCCCAGCCTAAAGAGTAATTTTTATTTGAACAATCCATTAGCTTCACATTCTAAATCTACTGTGGTCAGCAGCAATCAAAATCTTATTAGTTATTTCAGCTTCCAGTGCTATTTTTTATTGGGTCCCCCGAGATCCTTTCCTCCCCATTCCACACCCTGCAGCATGTGTAGTTTATCAGTCACGCCAAACTGCACATGAAAGGATTTCACACTTTCACAATTTACAGTCTGTTTCTCTGGCTTCTCTGATTGCCTCAAACTTTACCTCTAGCCAGTAAGGTTATGGCTTTCTGCTGCCCACACCATGTGGATTGTGGGTGTCCTTGGACAAAAAGCTGTAAAGCTGCAGATCTCATCAAGTGCAGTTTCTTTTTTTCCCCAAGACTAGTTTTTTTTGTTTGTTTGCTGGTTTTTTTTTTTGTTGTTTGTTTGTTTTTGAGACAGAGTTTCACTCTTGTCACCCAGGCTGGAGGACAATGGTGTGATCTCGGCTCACTGCAACCTCTGCCTGGAGGCAGGAGATTACAGGCTCATGCCTGTAATCCCAGCACTTTGGGAGGCTGAGGTGGGCCGATCACTTGGACCCAGGAGTTTGAGACCAGCCTGGGCAACATGGCAAAACCCCATCTCTACAAAAAATACAAAAGCTGGATGTGGTGGCGCATGCCTGTGGTCCCAGCTACTTGGGAGACTGAGGTGGGAGGATTGCTTGAGCCCAGGAGGTGGAGGTTACAGTGAGCCAAGATTGCACCACTGCGCTCCAGCCAGGGTGACAGGGTGAGACCCTGTCTCAAATAATAATAATAATAACAACAACAATAATAATACCTATTGTTCTGATTGCCAATCTTTATTGTTTATAATCTGTCTCATGTTTAGAGACTTCTACTGTCTGCTGCCCTACTGTTTAACCAATTCATGGTGAGGAAACTATTCTAACCTAATCTTTCTTGCTGCTAATGAACCAGCTCTTAATCTGTTTATTTTAATCAATAGTAGCATGGGAGCTGGGCATGGTGGCACTCACATGTAGTTCCAGCTACTCAGGAGGCTGAGGCAGGAGCAACACTTGAGCCCAATTCGAGACCAGCCTGGGCAGCATAGCAAGACCTTGTCTCAAAAAATAAAAATAAAAATAAATAGCATAGGAAGGAACCCTTTGCTTTCCCCAGTCTCATTTTGAACTGTCTTTTCTTCCAGCACTTAACCTCCGTAGAAACCACCCCAGAATCCACCACCCAACTCTCAATCTCCCCAAAGTCTCTGCCAACCCTAGCCGTGACCACCAGCTCTGAGTACAGTGGCCCAGAGACGGACAGGGTGGCATCCCTTAAATGCAAGAAGCATCAGACCCCTCCACACTTAACCCAGAAGAAAATGTTAAAACCTTTTCTGCCCACAAAATCCAAGAGCTTCTGGGGGAGTCCGAACACAAACTGGACTTTGCTCAAGAGTGACATGAACAAGCCACATTTGATATCCGAGCTACTCACCAAGCTTCAACTGAGTGGGAAGCTCTCCTTCTTCCCAGCTCACTACGACCGCAAGCTGGGGATGAATAACCTGTCACGTGAGTGCCAGTGTGTACAGGGATGTGCCAGGAGCTTAAAGGGGAGAGGGACCGATAGAACCAGTCCTAATCTTTGGGGAGCTCCCAGTCTTTGGAGGGGGGACAGCCCCTGTCTTCAGGGAAACCCCAGTCTGATGGTGGAGACACAGTCCATACCATTAGGAAGTCTCTAGTCTGATTGGGAAGACAAAAAAGATAAAAATAGATTGCTGTCCAAGTCCCTTCTTCACCATTTCCTGGTTCTCATTCACATGAGGCTCATTCAGCTGAGGCTGCACCAGTTACTGATGTTAAGTATGAAAAAATGGGGAAGAAAAACTATTTGGAGAAAAGGAGCAATGGTTGATTCTGGCTCAAAGAGCTTTAGCCAGTTATAGGCCATGGGACCCTCCATGGGAGGTGGTCTTCACCAGGAATTTGTGCTGAATCCAGCAGCACAAATCGCTGATGCTTCTGGCTTTGCCTTTCCAGAAAACCCCTCCCTGCCTGGGGAGTGCCACTCCCGCAGTGACAGCTCTGGAGAGAAGAGGCAGCTGGATGTGTCCTCCCTCCTCTTGCAGAGTCCTCAGGGCTATAATGTTACTCTGAGGGACCTGCTGGTGATCGCCACTCCAGCCCGACTGGATCCAAGGCCTTGTAGAAGCCACACAAGTGCTATGAGGGACCCGTGTATGCAGGATCAAGAAGCATACAGCCATTGCCTGATCTCTGGCCAAAAAGGATGTGAGAGGAGCTAGGTAGGCCCACACATATCCCCTTAATGAATTTGGTGCGTTGGCAGGTGCTCTGTGTTTTTCTGGAATGTTGGATAGGTAGGAGGACGGATGGATTGATAAAGACATACAGGTAAGTAGACAATGAAGACTTAGTAAAAATGTGACCCTGGCTGGGTGCAGTGGCTCATGCCTATAATCCCAGCACTTTGGGAGGCCAAGGCAGGAGGATCCCTTGAGCCCAGGAGTTTAAGACCAGCCTGGGCAACATAAGGGAGACCCCATCTCTACAAAAAATTTAAAAATTAGCTGGGTGTGGTGGCACATGCCTGTGGTCCTAGCTACTTGGGAGGCCAAGGTAGGAGGATTGATTGAGCCCAGAGCTCAAGGTTGCAGTGAGTCGGGATTGCACCACTGCACCCCAGCCTGGGTGACAGAGCAACACTCTGTCTCCAAAAAAAAAAGTGACCCCCTTGCTATGTATTAATATATTTCTGATAGAGCTGATCTTCCCCCATTAGGCACTTTGCCTTGTCTTCCACTTATGGCTAAAATTGAGATAGTCGTATATGGAGATCCCAGAAGTAGAACCATGTCAACCATAATGGGTTGATTTTCACACCCTTCAAGCTATGCCGCCTGGTCTAGGCCTAGATCACTTGCCCCAAAGGCTGGCCTTGTAACGGAGTGTGCTGAGGGGACAGAGCAACAGGACAGCAGACACTGATATGTGGAACCAAAGGCCTTTGAGAAGCTTTGGTTCCACCGTGCAAAAGGCCCCAGGAGATGGTAAGATGCCCTCCGTCTGAACTTCAGTGCTTCTGAGGGAAGGTCATATGTAAAAACTTCGGAGAACTCTACAACATAGAGCTGTGGAATTAAGGGATCTGTGCTGCTTGACTGTCTAAAGAAGAAGGCCAGAGATTTGAATCATCTTCCTCCACCCTGCCACCCAAAGCTTACTGTGAGCAGATACTCTGACCTGGCCCCTTGTGACCAGTAGCTCACACTGCAGGAGGGCCTGCAAGGAAACATCCAGCCCATAGAGATCACCTTGGGTGCCTGTAAAAATGCATATTCCAGGGCCTCCTCCCTGAAATTCTGATTCAGTGCGTACTGGGTGGAGAGCCCAGGAATCTGCATTTTATGAAGCTCCTCTAGTTGATTCTGATAGTCCTCTCACCATGCTCAGAGAAGAGCTGGGCCTGATGTTTCCCCGTTTCCCTGATGATAGGAATCATATGAGGGCCCTTGTTTAAGCCTGTAGTTTCTCAGGCCAAACTCCCTGGGAATTCTGGCATAAGAGGGCTGGGAAGGGGCCCTGGGTATTTGTCTTTTGAACAAGTCTTTTAAATATGGGTAATCGGTTGGTCACGGTGGCTCATGCCTGTAATCCCAGCACTTTGGGAGGCCGAAGCGGGCAGATCACTAGGTCAGGAGTTCAAGACCAGCCTAGCTAATATGGTGAAACCCTGTCTCTACTAAAATACAAAAAGTAGCTGGGCATGATGGCACGCGCCAGCAGTTCCAGCTACAGTTGAGGTGAGCTGAGATCGCGCCACTATGCTCCAGCCTGGGAGACAGAGCGAGACTCCATCTCAGAAAAACAAAACAAAACAAAACAACAACAACAACAAAAACATGTGGGTGATAAGTACTTGTCTTACATGTAGACCCAGGCCTGGGCAGAGAAGCCTGTTACAGCCAGCCCTGACCTGTGGGCCTGTTATTGGAGCGAAACTCTGATCCCTAAGGAGCTCCAACCCACTACCACTATCTTCAATTCTCGTTCCTCAGCCTCTTGAGTAGCTGGGGCTACAGGCCTGTGCCTCCATGCCCAGCCAATTTTTGTATTTCTAGTAGATAATGGGGTTTTGCCATGTTGGACAGGTTGTTCTTGAACTCCTGGCCTCAAGCAATTCACCCACCTCGGCCTCCCAAAGTGCTAGGATTACAGATATGAGCCACCACACCCAGCCTGTTTCTACTATTTAAAAAAGGATGATGTAGCACATTCCCATGAAAACTTGTATTCAATAGGACTATTAAATGAAATAATAATGATCAGAAGCCACACAAAGAAAGGGAAGAGATCATTATATGAAGAGGGTGTGATAAAGTGCTTCCTGCATTGACCATTGAATTTGGCTCTGAACCTCTTAGCAGAAAAGGCCAGACACAACATCCTGTTTTGGTCCTTTTTGTCTGTCCAATCATACTAGAGAGTCCCTAGTGGCATGGACTATGTCTCTGCCATCAGATGGGGGTCTCCCTGAGGACAGGAACTTTATTCCTCCCCCTCAAGATTGGGGGCTCCTCAAAGATTGGGACTGGTTCTGTTGGTTTCTCTCCCTACCCCCAAGCTCCAGGTACATCCCTGTGTACACTGGCCCTCACCTGCTTGGAGGTGTAATGAGCTGGGAAACGGGGAGAGCTTCCCCATCAGTTGAACCTTGGTGAATACCTCTGATATCAGATGCTGATTCTTCATGTCACTTTTTAGCAACGTGGGCTCAGATTCCCCAAGAAGCTCTGGTATTTTGTAGGCAGACATGGTTTCAATACTTTCTCCTAGATGAGTAAAAATAAGTTTAGTAGTTCCTTAGGGAAGACTTCTTTCCCTGAAAGAGCAGTTTGTGGAGTCTCATAGATCTTTACTGCCATAATAAACAATGGCTGAGGGCACAGCCATGTGTTAGTATTAATCATGGTGCTGGGCATGGTGGCGAGTGCCTGTGGTCCCAGCTACTTGGGAGGCTGAGGCAGAAGGATTGCTCGAGTCCAGGAGTTCTGGGCTGTAATGCACTATCCTGATCAGGTATCCGCACTAAGTTTGGCATCAGTATGGTGGCCTCTCAGAAGCTGGGGAGCACCAGGTTGCCTAAGGAGGGGTAAACCAAGACAGAAATGGAGCAGGTCAAAACTCCCATGGTCATCAGTAGGGGGATCATGCTGGTGAATATCCACTGCACTCCAGCCTAGGCAACATAGCAACACCCTATCTCTAAAAAAAGAAAAAGTCAGGATGATAGATGGTGATAGTTACCCTTTTTTGCTAGCCGACTGTAAATGTGCCAGCACTCTTCTAGATAAATATTTTATCTAATTGAATTTCAATCACAGTTGTATACTTTATTTTTATTTTCTTTGGAGACAGTCTTGTTCTGTTGTCCAGGCTGGAGTGCAGTGGTGAGATCATGGCTCACCATAATCTCAAACTCCAGGGCTCAAACGATCCTCCTGCCTCAGCCTCCCATGTAGCTAGGACTACAGGTGCACATCACGATGTCCAGCTAATTTAAAAATTATTTTTGTAGCACAGGGTCTCCCATGTTGCCCAGGCTGGTCTTGAACTCCTGGCCTCAAATAATCCTCTTGCTTCGGCTTCCCAAAGCTCTGGGATTACAGGCTTGAGCCATTGCACTTGGCCTTGAACTTTAGAAAAGAAGAAAAAAACTGATACTCAAAGAGCATAAAGCTTAACATTCAGCAGGTCCCCCAGTTTTTAATGGGCACAGCAAGGATTTTAGTCAGATGCTTCTGATTCTCAAGCCCCAAGCTCTTGAAGCCATACTCTCTGTTAAATGATACTTTTCATATTAGTCTTTGGTCAGAGCTGAGGTGACAAAAAGTGGCTCTTCAGTGGAGGCATTTCTGCAGGTAGCAGATATGACAAAGACCAAGCAGAGCCTCCTAGAATACCGTATGGGGTCACCAGATCTCAGAGCTGGCCCCCTGCTTTTAGGCCAAATAATGGCTTCTAAAAGTTCTCTCCAAACTAATCGGACCATAAAGGACTTACACATAAAAAAGCAAACTCCCAAAAGACTATATACAACAGAACGTCCATTGGAATGCATGATATTAATGCATTGACGGAGCAGAATGTGGTGTGAAAAGAGGGCTTCTGCACAATAAATAATGGTGGAAGGAAAGAAGGAAGAGCAAGCAGAGGCCTCAATGGAGGATCAGGGGTTTCTCTGGAAAGCGTAAGAGTAATAACACCTTCCACACATCAGGTTTACAGACCATATCTCATGGAATCCTCACACTGACAACGTGAGGTTGGCAAGGCAGACGTTATTACCTTATGCCCAGTTTGCAAGTGAAGAAACTCAAGGTTGAGGATGTTAAATTACTTGCCCAACCTCACACAAGTGATGGACTGGACAAACAGCTCTGTGTTTCCTCCTCTACCACCTGGCCATGAACTTGGCACCCATCCTGACCCATGTGAGGAATGGAGCCCTGACACATTCCTCCATTTTTCTGCTTTAGTGACTAGAATATCATTCTTCTTCCTCTGGACCCACTTTCACAGTGGGTTGGTCACTGAGCCCATGGTGCAGATCTGTATAAGAGTTGAATTCTAGGGGATAAACAACCTATTTTGTAGGATCTTCTTTTTTTTTTTTTTGAGACAGGGTCTCACTGTGTCATCCAGGCTGGAGTTGCAGTGGCACTATCATGGCTCACTGCAGCCTCGACTTCCCAGGCTCAGGAGATTCTCCCACTTCTGCCTCCTGAGTAGCTGAGGCGACAGGTGCTTGTCACCATGCCTGGCTAACTTTTCTTTTCTTTTCTTTTTTCTTTTTGGAGTCTCCCTCTGTTGCCCAGGCTGGAGTGCAGTGGCGCGATCTCAGCTCACTGCAACCTCTGCTTCCCAGGTTCAAGCTATTCTCCTGCCTCAGCCTCTTGCTAGCTAACTTTTTCTGTCTGTTTTTTGTTTGTTTGCTTTGTTTTGTTTTTTGAGACAGAGTCTTGCTCTGTCTCTCAGGCTGGAATGCAGTGGTGTGATCTTGGCTCACTGCTACTTTCACCTCCCAGGTTCAACTGATTCTCCTGCCTCAGCCTCCTGAGTAGCTGAGACTGCAGGTGTGCCACCATTCCTGGCTAATTTTTGGATGTAGCTTTAGTAGAGATGGGGTTTCTCCATGTTGGCTAGGCTGGTCTCAAATTCTTGACCTCAAGTGATCCACCTGTCTCAGCCTCCCAAAGAGCTGGGATTACAGGCATGAGCCACTGTGCCTGGCTTCATTTTGTAGGATTTTAAGGATGACTCATGGCTTGGTAAAGTGGGATGCCTGGCATCTTGCTGAATCAATGGCACATGCAATGATGGTGATGCTGTTGCTGATGAGGACATATTGTGCTGATGGTGATGAGCCCAGCATGAACTGGCCCAAGACACACTTCCCATTGGTGTACGAAAAGCTTTGCATATATTGTCTCAGTCCTCAAGGCATTGTTGTCTTTTTCCAAATGGGGAAACCAAGGCTGAAAGAAGTTAAGTAACTTGTCCAAGGGCATACAGCTTCTTAACCACTATAACATTCTCTCCAGCCAGCCATCTTGGCTGCTCTTAAATGATCCATATCCAATGTTTCAGGCAAGAAGGCTGCAGGAAGATGAATGTTGTGTAGGTAGAATGAGTTTCTGGTGACTACAGATATAAGTCACCTAAGCGTCTCTTGATCCACTAGATAGGAATGGTGCTGATGAGTTAATTGACTTTAATATTCTGGAGGCCATTTTAAAAGAAAATCTAAAAAAAAAATTTTTTTTTTCCAGAATCAGACTGGATCTCTGCCACTTTTCCCTTCCTACCTCTTAACTTGCAGGAAACAGTTTGTCTCTTCTGACAGTGTCTCCAATGTTCACAGAATCAACTGAAGTTTTTTTGCTCATCTAGATATCCTGGTCTTCCATTAGCTCCTAGTAGCAGCACTGGGGCCAACAGCCCTGCCTCTGTGCCCTCCCAGTTAGCTTACAGTGCTGCAGGACCATGATTTCTGGGGTTGGATTGGTGCTGCCCCAGGACACACCCCAGTTGCCCTACCAGTGGCACTTCTCTGGGTTCCTCACATGGAAACATCATCCAGAATACTCCCCCAGATAAAGCAACTTGGGGAGTAGTGTTTCAGAGAAGGACCCATGGTTTCCAGGAGTCAAAAGCCCTCAGTCCACCAACAGAACTATGCCAGTTGGTCTTCATCTCCAAGATAAAAGATGAGGTCAGGGATGGGCATGGTGCATAACTCTGAGCCCTGAGTGAGAGAACTGAGGCAGCTGCAACTTCACAAGGTCAAGGCCCGACCTCCGCCCATCCCCACCAGCCCAAAGACTTGCCACCTCAGTGCCCGAGCATCTTCTGGCGACCTCCTTCACCAGCCCAACTTAATCTCACCAGCGAAAACAGAGGTGAGGCGAGAGTATCCAGCCTGAAGATGCTTCTTCTATCAACCTGCAGAAATGTTACACTTTCCCTTCAGGCATCCATTAATAAAAGAAATTGCCATGCTTACTGCCAGGAGGAGGAGCCTGATTTGGAGGGATAATGGGAAAGGAGGGTTGTGGGGAGACGGTTATCTTGAGTACCTCTCACTAAGAAAGCTCCAGGCTGGGCGCGGTGGCTCTTGCCTGTAATCCCAGCACTTTGGGAGGTTGAGGCAGGTAGATCACCTGAGATCAGGAGTTCAAGACCAGCTTGGCAAACATGGCGAAACCCCCCTCTATTAAAAATACAAAAATTAGCCAGGTGTGGTGGCAGGCAGCCGTAGTACTAGCTACTCAGGAAGCTGAGGCAGGAGAATCGCTTGAACCCGGGAGGCAGAGGTTGCAGTGAGCTGAGATCGCGCCACTGCACTCCAGCCTGGGCAACAGAGTGAGACTCCGTCATAAAAAAAAAAAAGCTCCAAATACATTGAAAATATGTCAGGAACCTTTGAAGACTTTCTTGGGACAAATGGTCTACAGTAAGCCCTGCCCTCCTCGCTGGGAGCCCAGAGCCTGACATGGACGTTGCCCTCTCTGGGGCACTCTGACTCCACCAACTCTGCCCAGTACAGGGCCTGGCTAGACCGCAGGCATAACATCTTTCCTTATCTGCCAGCTCACTCTCTGCCCTTTCCAGGAATGTGATCCATTTTTGCTTCACTCACTCTTCCTGAGTCTGATCTCTGGTGAGACCTTTGGGGCATATGAGGCAGAGGTGGAAGAAGTAAGTTCTGAAGACAAGTGCTTGCTTCACAGTGTTGACCTGGCTTTGCCTTATGGATTTCCAATAGAATGAATTTCTGGCCTCAAGAATGCTGGGGGAACCTGGGGTGCTTGAGGCCCACAGTACCCTCCAGGCAAAAGACCTTAATTATCCAAGATACTGAATGGGGATGTTAGACTCAAATCATTTGTGTCCAGCTCTGAAACACACATATGTACACGTCATCCCCACGTCGGCCTGGTTTTCAAGGATCCCGGGATAGCGTTCTTTTCTTTTTAGTAAACAGTCAAGGCCCACCTGGATGGCAAAAGAAGCCAAGGCCTTGTTATCCCAGCAGACGAGTAAAAGCTTAATTGCCATCTCAACCTCCACAAGCCCATTCCTGACGCCATTCAGAAGGCTCAAAACAGACTGATGTGAGGCTACTTTTCCCATTGTTCTCATCAGGTCGTCAGAGATCACAGCCTGGCCCAAGGAAAAGATGTAAGACTTGCTGAAAAGGGGTTTCCTGGAATCTCTACATCTCTCCCTTTTGTCCCTGGTCACCAGTTCCAGCCAGTCAAGGTTCCTGAGCTGATAAAAAGGAAGTATCTTAATAAGACGATGCCAGAATTATTTGGCTTTGCATGGGACACTGTGGTGCCAGCACCTTTGCTCCTAGAGACAGGGCATGCAATCTGTGCAGTCGCATAGGGTCCTGCACTTCGAAGAGCCCTGTGTTTGGTTAATGCCCTATTGCCACCATCTTGAAATTCTGAATCATTTTTGAACAAGGAACTCTGCGTTTTCATTTTGCAGTGGACCTGCCAAATTCTGTAGCACATCCTGTCTAGAGGCTTTAACAGCTCAAGGTTATCCAACAAGAAGGCACAATGTCAGGCTGCCTTCCCAGCCCCACCCACCCCCTGCCTGTTCACTCATAGGGCTGTGCAGAGCACAGTGCTTCTGTGAGACAGAAAAATGCTGTGACAGTTCCTGCTCCCAAAGAGTGTGCAGTGGAGGAAGGCGGGTCCACAGATAACTAGCCTGAGTTAAGTGCCACTAAAAAAGAGTGTCAGTAGATGAGAAGGAAACACCTTCACACCTAGCTGGGAGGACCAAGTCCACTTCATTGGAGGAGGTGATATTTGAGGTGGCAGAAAAAGATAAATAGGATTTTATTATTTTTATTTTTTAAGATGGAGTGTCATTCTGTCGCCAGGGTGGAGTGCAGTGGCATGATCTCAGCTCACTGCAACCTCTACCTCCTGGGTTCAAGCTATTCTCCTGCCTCAGCCTCCTGAGTAGCTGGGATTACAGGTGCCTGCCACTACGCCCAGCTAATTTTTGTATTTTTAGTAGAGACAGGGTTTCACCATGTTGGCCAGGATGGTCTCGATTTCTTGAGTTCATGATCTGCCTGCCTCAGCCTCCCAAAGTACTGGGATTACAGGTGTGAGCCACCGCACCCGGCTGATAAATAGGATTTTAAAAGGTGGGTATAAGATATGGACTGAGGTATAGAGGCCTGGAAGAAGCTAAAAACCCTGAACATGATCAAGAGGTAAGGTCTAGGCTGGGCGTGGTGGCTCACGCTTGTAATTCCAGTACTTTGGGAGGCCGAGGCGGGTGAATCACCTGAGGTCAGGAGTTCGAGACCAGCTTGGCCAACGTGGCAAAACCCCATCTCTACTAAAAATACAAAAATTAGCCAAGTGTGGTGGCACGTGCCTGTAATCCCAGCTACTCGGGAGGCTTAGGCAGGAGAATTGCTTGAACCCAGGAGACAGAGGTGGCAGTGATCCAAGATCACGCTGCTGCACTCCAGCCAGGGCAACAAGAGTGAAACTCTGTCTCAAAAAAAAAAAAAAAAAAAAAAAAAGTAAGATCTAGTCTAGTTTGGCTGGATCAGAAAGGGAATTGGGAGACGAAGATGGAAAGATAGATTAAGAGACCATATTGGAAACCCAGTGACCCTTTGTTTATATTGCCATTATTGCACTCCTCATGATAATGAATTTGTGCAGCTCTCTGTCCGCTGGAATGTACCATGTCTCTACATCTTTATATTCTCTGCTTTTAGTTTAGTACCTAGGACATAATAGGAATTCAGTAAATATTTGCTGAATGAGTAAATATTGCAGAGGATCTAAACTGTTATCCTGGGTAGTGTTTACCTAATTCAGCAGGCAGTGGGAAACTGCTGAAGGTTTTTGAGTGGGAGATTTTATTTAGTGTTAGGAAGATGAATCTGGTAGTAGATGGTAGAATGGCTTGGCAAGGGGAGGGACCCAAAGGTGGGAGAGGGCTTGGGAGTCTCATACAGTGGTCCAGGATTCAAGCCCTTGCAGCCTCTATCAGGACGGCTGGCTGGGGGAGAGAAAAGGAGGCAGATATACCTCAATAAGCTGGAAGAAAAAAAAAGAGGCAAGTGGGAAAAATATCATAGAGCTGGGACTTAGCGGCTGACTGTGTGGCAGAGGATAAAGGAACAATAAAGAAGATTTCAAAGGAACTGAGTCCGATGAAAGAAATTGGGAACATTAGGAGAAGGACCTTTGGGAGGATAGAGATCAACGTATCTGTTCATAAAGCAGTTGGATGAACTCCTGTCCCCAGACAGATTTACGAAAGCAACACTGAAGGAAAAGTTTCCAAGTGCAAAAGTGACGTTCCTGAAGACCAAGTTGTTAAAAATAGCCATCTTGGATGGGGCGGGTTCTCTCATCTCCAGGCTCAGAGATAGCTGGGCAATTGTAAAGACCTGTGGCTCTCCCTAGACTTTATTAGTCACTTTGGAGCAAGGGGGAGTCAACTTGGATTTAAAAAGCTCTGCCTGGGGAGGGATAGCATTAGGAGATATACCTAATGCTAAATGACTAGTTAATGGGTGCAGCACACCAACATGGCACATGTATACATATGTAACAAACCTGCACGTTGTGCACATGTACCCTAGAACTTAAAGTATAATAATAATAAAATTAAGAAAAAAAAAGCTCTGCCTGGCTGAGTGTGGTGGCTCATGCCTGTAATTCCAGCACTTTGAGAGGTCGAGGCAGGCAGATCACCTGAGGTTGGGAGTTCGAGACCAGCCTGACCAACATGGAGAAACTCCATCTCTACTAAAAATACAAAATTAGCCGGGTGTGGTGGCAGGCACCTGTACTCCCAGCTACTTGGGAGGCTGAGGCAGGAGAATCGCTTGAGGCAGAGGTTGTGGTGAGCCAAGATCGTGCCATTGCACTCCAGCCTGGGCAATAAGAGTGAAACTCTGTCTCAAAATAAATACATAAATTAATAAATAAAATAAATAAAAATAAAAAGCTCTGCCAGGGAGTTCTGATGCTTAGCCAGGTTTGGGAACCACTTGTCTGGCTTACCCCACACTGGATTAGGCTGCCTCAGACAGCATGGGTAACTCTTACTAGCCTTAAAAGGGTGACTTCAGGCTGGGTGTGTGGCTCACACCTGTAATTCCAGCACTTTGGGAGGTTGAGGTGGGAGGATCACTTGAGCCTGGGAGTTTGAGACTAGCTTAGGCAATGTAGAGACCCCATCTCTACCAAACAACAACAACAGCAACAAAATTTGCCAGGCATGGTGGTGCACACCTATAGTCCCAGCTACTCAGGAGACTGAGGCGGGAGGATTGCTTGAGCTCAGGAGGTCGAGGCTACAGTGAGCTATGATCGTGCCACTGTACTCCAGCCTGGGTGACAGAGGGAGACCCTGTTTTTAAAAAAAAGTAATTTTAGATTTCAGCTTTCCTTCCACCCTGGCATAGAGTGTAAGCAAGGCAGACTGGCAGCTGTTGTAGGCTCCCTCCCCGCACTCATCCTGGATGATTACATGAACTGAATGTAATCATTCACAACCCTTGCCTTTACAGCTGGCATGTCATTTAGCTTAATTACAGCATGCAGTGGTATTTCAACTCGAGGAATCTAAAAAAGCAATAAAATGAGTTTTGCAAATTGTTAGGAAGGCAATGAAGACCTTGAAACTGCAATTTACTAAGCATTGCTTTCAATTATTTTGCATTCTCCAGCCATGACTGTAAGTTATTCACTAGCAGCCTGGAAAGCCAAGCAGGTAGTGTGTCATGTGGAGGGTATTTCATGTCTCCTGAATGCACACTATATGCTGGGGAGGTGGCTGGAGGCTCTGGGAGTTGCCTTGGCTATGGGAGGGGATTGATTATTCTGAGCACATGTTCTTCTCATCAGGCACCTGATAATCATGCTTCCTCCAAGACTCTCCAACCGTGGGCTCTGGCTGGTGTGGGGTGACCTTCAGCAAGGGGCTCCCTTCCCCTTTACTCCCTGCTATCTACTACTGTCCTCAGAAAGCATGAGGAAAGAAGTGTGGGAAGCAAAGCAAGTCCTTTAAAGATTTAGGGTTGGTGCCTGTTTTTTCTGGCTGTCTCATTTCTTTTCCTGGCATACTTCCTGATTCATCTTAGTCCTTGAGTATGTACTTCTTGGGGAGCCATTTGAAAGGGAAAGTCTGTGGCCTCTTTTCACCACCCTGCTTTCTCAAGCGTAGGAGTCTTGTGACAATGATAATAAAATAGGACCCTATCCATCTGAGAAAGGGGAAGCAGCAGCAGCAGGAAGTCTCAGCCAGCATGATAAGCAGGAGCAGAATGCCAGCTGCCTCAGCAGCCATGCCAGGCAGGAGAGCAAACACCTAAATCCTGTTGGCAAAGCCAGCAAGACACTATCACACTGCGGCCAAAGCAAACAGGAGCTGAGACAGGCCCACTGTAATGGATTCTCACTTCTGCCTGGATCTGGCAGAGGGTGAGACTAAGGCAGCTGAGCCCACGTGACAGGGCATCAAGTAGCCATGGGGATGCTCACACCCATCCCTGGGCTGGGGCCCAAGCTGGACCCTTGCCTTCTTTGCCATGGTCTCTTTTCTTTTCTTTTTTTCTCTTTTCCTTTCTTCCTCATTCTCTTTCTTTCTTTTCTTTTTTTTTTTTTTTCTTACAGGGTCTTGCTTTGTCACCCAGGCTGGAGTGCAGTGTCTAGATCATGGTTCACTGCAGCATTGACCTCTTGGGCTCAGTGATCCTCCCAACTCTCCTCACTGAGGAGCTGGGACTACAGGCATGCACCACCACGTCTGGCTAGTTTTATTTTGTAATTTTTTTTTTTAAGATATAGAGTCTCACTATGTTGCTGAGGCTGGTCTCAAACTCTTGGTCTCAAGGGATCTTCCTGCCTCAGGCTCCTAAAGCGCTAGGATTACAGGCGTGATCCAAGCCACCTCGCCTGGCCCACGGTCTCCTTTCAATTTGGTCCAGGCCAAGGAAAGGCTGATAATGAAAAAGCATTGTCACATATATTATGTGGTTGATTCTTCACAGCAGTTCTGTGAGATCAATATTATCCTCATCTTATAGATGTGAACACTGAGGCTTGGGGATATCAAGGACACAGAGCCAGGCCTTAGTCTCAGGCCTCTGACTCAGTGTCTGCTGCCGATCTCATTTCCTCCACCCTTCCACCTCTCCACCCCAAACTCTCCGTGTCAGTTCCCACAGTCCCTTCATGGGCTGAGCTCCCTCAGTCTAAATGGGACTTGAGTTCTTTTTTTCTATTTCGTAGTTGAGAAACAAAGACTCCAGAGCGGGGGTGGGGCTGGGGGTATTTTTTGTTTCTAAACCAGGAAACAGCTAGTTGACATACTTGATTCTGTCTACCACACCCACCAACATGAATGGAGGTCCAGTGAGAAGTATATGTTTACAAATATTTTCAATCATTTTGCTATATTAGCAGCATCCCCCTCTGTTATTAAAACGTGAAAGATCTGAATCAAGACCTCTTGTTTTTAATGCCATAATTTGGTTGTGTTTGGACATAGCCTGAATAGACCCCTTTATGACCTGAAGCTTCTTGGTGTCTCTAGGGCCCAATGTACCTATGAAAATTCATATCCTTCACCACCTAGTTGGGAAATTTATATTTATTAATGGAGAAATGCACAGTAGCTATATTCATATCTAAAGGAAAGACTGGGCTTCTATTGAGAGAAGAAAAACCAGCTGTTGGATAAGACATTCCCTTCTGGTTCTCCATTTCCCAGCAGATTTGCTGATTATTGAAATGATTTCTCAATCGCTCTGTTGGAAGGGAAAGGACGGAAGAAGGAAAGAGGAATCGTTTATTGGACTCAGAGCCAATTCACCGTTTTGTTTTGTTTTGTTTTCCCCTGGCCTTTTCATTTGCTCTGCTTCTAGGGATCCTAAAGGAAAATACCATTCAACAGAAGGGGCCGTGGAAACTGTAGGTGGAAGGCATGATTGGAATGTCTCCTCCATTCCCCCATATCTGAAGTGGGTAGTTATAGCGCAGGTGGGGATTCTGCAGGAAAGAGCCAGGCCTGCGTGCGTAAGGCTGGCTTGGAGGTCCTGTTGAGGAAGGCGCGCTGGGGAAGCTTCTTCCTAGCGAATTTGCCTGGAATTGGAGGTTAGGACGCCCAGAGGGGAAAATCATGCCCCCTCCCCCAACAGCCCAGTCCCGAGTCCTTGAGCCCCGCGCTCCTTGGCGGAAAAAGATCCCGGGTCGAGCCGGGCGCGGTGGCTCACTCCTGTAATCCCAGCACTTTGGGAGGCCGAGGCGGGCGGATCACGAGGTCAGGAGATCGAGACCATCCTGGCTAACACGGTGAAACCCCGTCTCTACTAAAAATACAAAAATTAGCCGGGCGTGGTGGTGGGCGCCTGTAGTCCCAACTACTCAGGAGGCTGAGGCAGGAGAATGGCGTGAACCCGGGAGGCGGAGCTTGCAGTGAGCTGAGATCGCGCCACTGCACTCCAGCCTGGGTGACAGCGAGACTTCGTCTCAAAAAAAAAAAAAAAAAAAAAAGATCCCAGGTCGACGAGAAAAGTGCTTCCCCGACGCTGAGCCTCGCAGGCGGGGCCCAAGCCCAGGCACCGCCTACGCGCGCCCTCCGCCGGAGCGCATCCCGGCTCCAGCGCAGAGCCCGAACCCGCACCGCGGCCGCATGCAACACAGGGCCAAAGGGCCTTCGCTCCAGCGGGGTCGGAGAGAAATCCACCAGAGGCTGGAAGAAGCAGGACCGGGAGTCTCAGTAGAAATGCTCAGGGCAGGGCCAGACCAGCCCGTTCCCTCTCGCTGTTCTGCTGATTTCGCCCAAGCGGCTCCGGCTCTGAAGCCCCAAAGCCTCAGAGGTGAATTCGGTTCCGGAAGGAGCGTGGAATGGGGCTCCTCCGGTTCCTGCGCGTAGGCGACATTGTTAAGGTAGCGCGTATTATGTGCCAAGCACTGGGGCAAAGCGCTTTTACAAGCTTTATTATCCCCAAAACCACTTTATGAGGGGAATACGAGCCCCATTTACAGATGAAGAAACTGAACCCGAGAGAGTGTAAACCAGTATGTGTCCCAAGCAAGACTGGACGGGGCCGGTGACTCCACGGCCACGCGGGACCTCTGTAGCCCTTCCCCGACCACAGTAGTTTGAACTTGAACTGCAGACACGGAATTCTAGTGCGGAGATCAGTGTGAAGCCACAGAGGGGAACAGCGCTTCGGGTTCCAGCGTGGTCACTTTCATTCCGTCACTGTTCCCATTAGGACTCCAGAGGAAGACTGGGAGGGACTGGTGGTTACGCCAATTTTACAGTGTAGGAAACAGGTTTATGTCCAGGTCATAGCTACTGAAGAGACAAGAGCCCATCCCGGGAAGGTCTTCTGATGTCCCAAACCCAGGAAGAGCTTTCAGCCAGGGCGTTCATCCTGAATTTTTCATGTGCCACGTAAATGGGGTGCTGAAACAGACCCTGAGGAGTGTTGCTGCCACGGCACCTGGCCCTCCACAGAGCCCTTAGGTCTCCAGGTGTGGAGGACCACTGCGTGAACGACGAAAGGGAACTGAGCTCTCCCTTCTTCCCTTCCTCCCTTGCTTCTTTGCTTCCTTCCTTCTGCTCACGGGCTGTGGAGAAGAGTGGGCTTGGGTGATTTTCCTTTGATTCACTTCCCAGTCATCCTAGTCACTCGGCTGAGACGGGGCAGAGGCCAAGTGTCCGAGGGATTTTTTCTGGGACACGCGCAGTTTGGCCTTGGCAAAAATCCGAGAGGAAGATGAGGCAGGCGGGACATTATTTTAGTCGCTAAGCACCGGGCTTTGCAGCGCTGGGCTCGCCACTGCATTGATTTAATTCCAGCATCAACTCTGCAGTTATTTTACCTATAAGGAGACTGTGTTCAGGGAGATGGAGACCGTTGCCCGGGCCTGAAGCTGCTGGGGAATGGGACTGGGGTCTAAGCCGGGTCTATGTAACCTCATAGCTTTGCCCTGCTCTGCTCTGCCGGTGGCCCAAGAATGGAAATAGGAGTCAAAACAGCCTCCCTCCACACCATCAACATTAAAAATGACAGCCACGAGATTCTTTCTTCTTTTTTTTTCTTTTATTTTCGATGAGAGTCTCGCTATATTGCCTAGGCTAGAACTCCTGGCCTCAATCGATGCTCCCACTTCCATCTACCAAAACGTCAGGATTAGGCCGGGCGCGGTGGCTCACGCTTGTAATCCCAGCACTTTGGGAGGCCGAGGCGGGCGGATCACGAGGTCAGGAGATCGAGACCACGGTGAAACCTCGTCTCTACTAAAAATACAAAAAATTAGCCGGGCGTGGTGGCGAGCGCCTGTAGTCCCAGCTACTAGGAGAGGCTGAGGCAGGAGAATGGCGTGAACCTGGGAGGCGGAGCTTGCAGTGAGCCGAGATTGCGCCACTGCACTCCAGCCTGGGCGACAGAGCGAGACTCCGTCTCAAAAAAAAAAAAAAAAAAAAAAAAAAAAAGAAAAAAAGAAAAAGAAAAAAAAACCGTCAGAATTACAGGCATAAGTAACTGAGCTCAGTCCAGTAACCATTTTCTTAAGGTTCAGTGACAAAGTCCCTCCCCAAGGAGTATGGATTTCCACTCTTGTGCTAGGGAGTTGAAGTATGTGCCTCTAATCCTTCACAGATGCCCACTCTCACTTCCGAGAAACGTCCTTCAGGTAATTCTTAACAAACTGGCATCTGGAAGCTGTGCCCTCCAGCTTCCCCCGCCACCCAGCCCTTCCAGCTTCCCCGTCATTTCCACAGTCGCATTCCCGAGGCCCGCGTGAGCCGTTCTTTAGCCGGACAGAAACTACGCCCCATGTGATTGATGCTCCTGCCTTGGCCTCAAGTAGGCAGCGTGGCTGCCCGCTAGGAAGGCTGCCCTGGTTTCCCGGCAGGAGAGAGGATTTCAGAGGTCTCCTCCACTCAGAATCCCTCCTTCCCCCTTCCCTCCCCCTGCCGCCCCTTCTTCCCTCTCCTTGCCGGCCCCTCCTTTCTAGTCCCAACAGTTTCCAAAGCGCAGAGGATGTTTACCCGGACGGCCTGAGTTCGCAAGCCTGATTCACCGCAGGGAGTCTCCCGAGCCTGCCCCCACCCGGACCCGGCTCTGCCAGGGCGAGGAGATCACGCTTAGAAACCCCACCCTGCCGGGCCAAGAAACACCCCCCACAATCCCTAGCCTCCCAGGCATCCCTACCGCGCCTAGGCCCTTCCTCCCAAAGGCGCTGGCCAGGCCCAGATGCGCGAAACCGTGGGAGAACCCGGAGGGGGCCCTGGGCGCTCTTCCCCCCACCCCCAGTCCCATCACTGCCCCTCGCTGCCAAAGATAGAGGGTCGGGGCTGAAGAGAGGGTAATGCGCTCCATTTCACCTCCGATTCATTTTAAGACTCGGGCGAACCAACCTGGGGCATTCCTTGACGAATGAAAAGTTTCCGGTTTACTCCCAAACCCGGCTGAGAGACGCTCCTTCAGGCTTGGTGACGGAGGCCATGAGGCAGAGACAACTTGTTCCGTTTCATCAGCCAGGAGTTGGGAGTTCAGGGGATTTCCAAGTGAATCTCAGGATGAAGGGACGTTTGTCTTCTCCCTGGGTCCTCTGAGGATGTTCCCCTTCCCTTCAGAACCCTGAGGGGGGTTAATATTTCACCAGTCACTGCCTTCCTCCCTTTCCTCTCACCTGGGGGCTCCAAGACGCACCCCAGCCCCTAACCCAGCCACTACCTTGTCCCAGGTTGGGTCAGTGGAGCGGGCTGTCCCCCAGGCAGCCCCTCCTCACCTGCACCGTCCCAGCCCCGGCTGGCGTCTGCCTGAGCTTGTTGCCTCGGCCCCCACCTGACCCCGACGCACTGATAAGACCTCAGACGGCCAAACATCGTTAACTTCTTTGCCTTTCTAGACTTCTCAGCCTGTCCTTTTCCCGACCCCAGGCTACAGGGTCGCCTGGAGGTGCATCTGTGCTTTCCTAGGCGGTGGACGCCACCACACCACCGCTGTCTTTCGCCATACCCTCCACCCCAGCTGCCACCCCTCCTTCAGGCTTCTCGAATGCAGCAAACTTTCTGTGACACCCAGGTGGTCTAACAGTGTCCTCTCACCCTCTACCCCACCACAACTCGCTTGCCTGCCTGGACACTGACTGCCTCAGAAGAGCTCCAGGAAACAGTAAAACTAAAGAGAAAGAAAGAGGACGTTGATGTCAGGTGCAGTGGCACTCACCAGAGAGGGCAGAAGGTCAACATGATTTCAGAAATTGAAGCTTAAAATCCTTCCCCACTCTACCCTGAATATGAGGGGAAGAGGGAAGAATTGAGTTGTCCACTCAGACTGTTAATATTAAAATATATTCTCAGCTTCTTATTTCCCTTTGCTTTTAAAGATCTTGCCCACAAATGGGATCAGACTGATAGGAGACAGCATCTACACTGAAACAACCAGTTGATGGGAAGCATCAGGATGATTTTGGCTTCCCCCTGGTATCATGGAGTGTGGACAAAGCCTGTGTGAGTTAAGGCCCCAGGTTTGCAGCCCATCTGTCCAGGGTGGAGGGAGCTGCCATTAGAAATCCGGTCTTTCTTGCTGCAACTGCTTGCTTCGGGCACCCCCACTGCCACCACCGTGCAACACTAGCTCCACCCTTAGATTCTTCCCCAGCTCTTTCCCCACACTCTGGAAGACAAGCGGCAGACAGAGAAGCAGAGTGGAAGCATGGGGAATGGCATCCATGCACACCCGAAGGCACTGGTATCCGCAAGGGAGGGCGGAAATGTCTGCTGTGGGGACGGGAGCTTTTCCTTCCTGGAAGGACCACCTCCCTTTCTAGACAGGAGCAGACATCTTAAGCACAAGTGTTCAGTTTACACTAACTCAGGCAATTGTTTGGACAAATCATTTTATCACCTGAAATAACCTGATAATGGGACCAAAAAGTTATGTTGTTTGGTCAGAAATAAGACAAAGCCCCTCAGGCCACAGCTAGCAGAAGTCTTTTGGCAAAATAATAATAATAAATCATTATCTGAATAATTTTTTTGTTTTTGTTTTTAAGACAGACTCACTGTGTCATCCAGGCTGGAGTGCAGTGGCTATTCACAGATGTGATCATAGCTCTGCAGCCTCCACCTCCTGGGTTTAAGCAATCCTCCCACCTCAGCCTCCCAAGTGGCTGGGACTACATGCATGTGCCATCACCCCAGCTAATATTTTTTGCTTTGTTGGCCAGGCTGGTCTCTAACTCCTGGCTTCAAGTGATCCCTCAGCCTCAGCCTCCCAAAGTGCTAGGATTACAGGCATGAGCCACCGCACCGGGCCATAAATGATTTTTAAATAAAAACTTAAAAATTCAATTTACCAAATCCTGTACCCCACGTCCAATAATTCTGAGGGGGTAAAACTTAACAACAAAACCTTGGGGGAAAGTGTATCTCTATTTCAAACTTTAAACGCTGCGGTGAGGCATTTGAGGCTGACTGAAGTCCCTTCCACCTTGGAAGCTGCTGGCAAGTTCCTAGCACACAGAGCATGCTCTGGAAATGTGAGTGATTTCCTCTCCTGCATTAGGGAGACCAGGCTCGGAGCCATGGAACTCTGTAAGGCCGATTTCTCTCTTTGCCTTTCCTCTAAAAATCTGCCTTCATGTTTTGGCTGTTTCTTGTCTGTGCTCCAGGTAGGATAAATGGGCACAAACCATTCTGTCTTCCAAGTAATTCGTGGAAGTGGCTGGAATGCGGAATTGAGGCATAAACCCCGGCAAAATGCTGGCGATGGCGCCTTTTCACACCAGGGGAAATTCGGTGCGGTTGAAAGGGCTGCTTTTGCGACCAAGACTGGGAATGCGGAGCCCCCACCTGGAGACTTTGGGGCGATTGGCTGAGCGCGGGGGTCCAGAGAAAGATGCGGTGCTTCTCGAGAGCGCGAGAGTGGCCTCTGAGGCCCCTAGGATCATCCCTTCGACCCCTGGCTTTCCTACCTGGCCCCCAACTCCTGCCCCGCCAGCCCTCCAGACCCAGCCCAGTCCTTACTGTCCCACTCCTAAGCAGCCTCCTGTCCTCCAAGGAACATACATAAGCTCATGGCGATCACTAGGTCCCAGGAGCTGGGAATGGGGACCGGCTGCTTTCTCTCAGTTCGCCGAGAACTGGAGGCCAAGGCGATCGACATCCCTCTGCCTGACCGACACCCCTCTGCCTGGGAGGAAGGGGTAATGTCAACAAGCCAGGTGCCTGGAGGGGCTACAGTTTAGACCCTAACCTACTTTCCTTCTAGTGGTTTTCCGTAAGGCTCAGGCATGGGAGGCTGATGACCTGCGGAGGGGAGTTTGCCCTAGGCTGAGGCTTAGAGCGAAAGAGGCTGCCGCGGTGGGGGTGGGGATGCGAGAACTGAGGTCTTGATGTTCTGCAGTGATCCAGCCCTTTCCATCCCGGTCCAACGTGGAACTTTTCCGTGTCTTCTAACCTTAAAGAGAGTCAGAGATGGCGAAGAAATGATTAAGAAACAAAACAAACCTCTCCCCATTTTTTAAATAAGGTCGGAATTCCATAAGAGAAAAATATCTAAGCTGACAATAGTCGACATTTGGCATCCCCTCTATTTTGTCCTCCATCTCCAGGAAAAATTTTCGGGAAAATTCCAGTAAGTATAGACGGAGAGACTTTACATTAGTCACGAGCATAACTTTTACTGACAAAACCAAACCGAAACACAATCCTACATTTTAGCAAAATACCATAAAAACAAATTATGAGAACAACGAAACACAAAATACGATAAAAACAAATTACGAGAACAATGAAAAACAACAGAAAATGGGAAAACATGAACAAAGTTTTCTGGAAAAGAACATACAAATTGCTTGTAATTCTGAAAATACGTTCAACCACTTCAAAATTTTAAAATGCACAAGTCCTTTGAGATCATCCATTTCTAAGAATATATCATACAGATATACTTACATATACACAGAATAGTGTATATTGTGTGCACCACCAGAAAAAAGAAGAAAATAAAATTGGAAACTAAATATTTCTCAATTGTCATCTAATTACATAAGATATATTCAGAAAACAAAATGGAACCATCATAAAGGAAGAGACAGTAGTAAAGATAAAATCATCATTAAGATGCACTAAGTTTTTAAAATAAAAGGCAAAATATAAAGCTCGGTATGTGGAATGCTGTCATTTGTGTTAAAAATTTTATTTATATACATTTCTCTAAGGATACTATGGGAATAGTAGTTGCTTCTTGGAAGGGAAGCTGGGATAAGAGGTGAGAGGAAGATCTATTTTACTTTTTAATATATGTCCCCAATGTAACTTTTGACTCTTTCCTTTAGCATACATTACCTATTTTTTCTTTTTCTTTATTTTATTAAAAAACATAGAGACGGGGGTTCTCACTCTAATGCCCAGGCTGGTCTCTAACTCCTAGGCTCAAGAGATGCTCCCGTCTCAGTCTCCCAAAGTGCTGGGATTACAGGTGTGAACCACTACACTGGCCCCTATTTTTTAAAGATAGATTAAAATCGGGAAATTATTTTAGTAGTGTTTGTTTTTAAATATGTAGGTAATAAAACTACTATGGACAATTTTGAAAATATGAAAAATTTTAAATTAATTACATTTCTGCTTATTAAGGTCTGGTCTACATGCTCTTTATCACAACTAAAAGGCAGAGTTTTCTCAGATAATTAAAACCAATAAAAATCAGACTGCTGATTTAATAATTCGTTCTTTAAAATAAAAACTTTTTTCTGAGGCGAGCTTTCAGAGCTTAATTCAACAAGAACGATACCTAAGCAGCTGCTTAAGCTGGTAGCCCGGGTTAAAAAAAAATTGTTGGGGGATGGAAATAGATACTAATTTATTTTTAGCTCGCAAAGCAGCTCTATACAGCTGAGATCGACTGAAGAGTGAAGAGGAGAAATTATTTGCACCATTCACACCAAAAACTAAGCCAAACTTTGATGGTTTGTTTCCAAGTTGAAACCTATTTGTTGTTGCTGGGCTTCCCGAGTTCTCCAGGTCTTTCCGGCAGCGTAGATCTTCGGACCTTTTCGCCCTGGGACCCGGTGGAGCCCGCTTTAGGAGATCCTGTTTCGGCGGCTACTTGGCCGGCGGGAGTCAATGCGCGACACTGGGGCTGTTTCTGGGTGGAAGCCTTTGGAGGAAGCGAGGGGGCCCTGGGAGTGGAGCATGGGCCGAGATGGCATTCACCATACCCCGATGGCAATAGATACTCCTGGAGGGCAACGCCTCCCTCTGCGCCCCTCTGCGTCCCCGCTTCCGCCTGGGTAGGCGGTGGGTGACCGAGCAGCCGGAGGAAGGAAATGGGGAGACCCTCTCTCTCCCGACCCACAGCCCAGACCGCTGGGCCCGGCTTCGGGCCATCTCGCCGGATTGGACTGTTCTGCGTGCATTACTCAAAACACAGCCAGCCCTCTGTGCCTGCGTCGGTTCTTGGGGATGTGGTGAGGAAGCCCGCAGGCCGAGAACTCCCATGCTCTCTCCACTGAGCTGGAGGCCCAGGAGAAACATGGGGCGGGAGCGGGGAGGCGGCTGGAGGCCCCTGTGGGTCCGCTGCTTCCCGCTGGACGGCGGCGCGGGCTCGGCGGCGCGGGCTCTTGATGTCCCTGGAGCGACCTGAGACAGACTCCAACCCACGTAGGAGAAACACGGGTCTTGGGTCTGGGCCCCTACCCACAGATTTGTCCGAATTCTCTCCTTTCCTCCCCGGACAATAGCCTCAGCTGTCTTCTGAGTCCTCCGCAGTAAAAATATAGAGAAACTGAGACATGGAAATATAAGGAGATATGCCTGAACCGGGTCAAGAAGGGAATCTTGGGGATGCTTTTGTAGTCAGCAGGAGCCTTGGCGACCCTGGAGGATCAATCGTGATGGGGAACAGGCAGATAAGGATGGCCCAAGGTGGGGGTGCGGGGCATCTATGCCAAGAGAGGAGTTGCAGAATGGACAGAAAGATCCCTCTCCCCCGGAGTCCCCAGAAGGAGCCCCGGGAAGGGGGACTCTGACTTGAGAACCAGTAAGCGAATTTCCCAGGCTTCTGGTGTCTCCTCAAAACGCAGCCTCTCAGAAGCCAAAATGATGCAAACATCGTGGAATTATAAAGCGACTGATTTACCCCCCTTCCCGAACCAGCAACTCCCCCCACCCCCCCCTTTCCTTCTTTCTCCATTTCACTGACGGCAGCATTCCACCTCCTCCACTCCCTTACTGGGGATTCTGCTGTCCCTCATCAGTCCCTCCAAAGAAACTACTAAAAGAAGGAAAGACCACTGTCAGCCAAGCAGGGCCCTTGGAATCTTGTTTCTCAATCCCCCATTCCACTCTCATTCTCCTGGGAGCGGGGGACCCTCTGACTGATGTGGCTAAATGGAGGGGTGGGGGGTTGGGGCGGAGATTAGAATCTGAGTATTTGCCCAAATGCTTCAGCCTTCTTTGTTGTGAATATAGCTTGGCTCTGTTACATCAAACAAGTAGAGATAACCAAGAATAAGACTAATGATGAAAATGAAAATAAAAATAGAAACTTCCCTATACAGGCTACCAAACACACATGCACACACCACACATACACACACACACACACACACACACAAACGTGTAGGCTTTCTGGGGCTTTAAAAATGTGGGTGGGTCTCTAGTCCTGTTTCTGGGCCTATAACTTGATGAAAGAGATGAAATTAGAGCTGATAAAACTTCTGGATCACTCTAGATTGTTTTGTTTACAAGCAACAAACCAAAACACTTCCCTCTCAATATTCAATCAGTAGAGGTGAGTAATTGAAAGATTTTCCCACACTGACAGGTCGATCAGCTCTCGGCCGAGAGAGAAGGGGCTGGGGTCTACTCTTAGCTAAGGGCAAGGGGCCTTGACCAACTCCTCACAGGAGCTAACAACTCAGGGAAAGTGAAAATTCCAGCCAATCAACTATTGTTTGGTCGAAGACAAGCCAAACAATGGCTCTGGCTGATTTCTCCCAGAATTGGCAGGGCTGGCTTGTTATTTTGTCATCCTAGAAAGCCAACCTAGCGGGTGCTGAGCTGAGCCAGGTCTACCTGTGTCAAAACAAGTTCTGGATAATCCCAGCCTCCGCTACCCTCCTATCCAGCTCTCTGGGACTTCCCATCAGCTCTGCTCTGCATGCCCTGAAAGTCCCTGATTTCTTTAACTCCAATTTTCATCTCTCTTCTTTTCCCTATGTGAGCTCCCGTCTGTCCCTCTGTTCCTCTGCCTGTCTGTCACAGACTTCTTCCATTTCTCTGGAGTGGGGGTTCTCTGGATTCAATACCTCCGGTCTGGCGAAGGAATTAACCCATCTCTGGTTAACTGGCTCCTTCAAAGGCTGGATCAGCTCATCTGCGTGTGAGGATGCAGCTGCTGTTGCTCCATCACTGTGTCTTTTTGCAGGTGGGTGCTTGTGGGCACTGTTTTGCATGGCACTGTTTCGGATGGCACTGTTTCAGATGCCTTGTGGGGCAGATAAAGTTGTCTTCATGGGGAAAGTGACCCTCCATGGCCTGCATTTATTAAATTCCCGCATACTTTGAAACTACATCACATTTATTTCGTTCCTCCTGGAACTGAAAGTTCAAGTAGGTCAGAGAAAGGAAGAAAATTTTATTTTTTTTCAGAAGTTTAGAGTCCCTAGGCCTGCCCATGCATGAAAAAGAAATTCCAGGCTGAGACTCTAGCTGAGACACAGACTTTATCCACTGTTTGGAAGGGCCAGAGGAGCTTCAGGGACCAGTCAGGATGGAGTTCTAGGGTCTGCAGGGAGCTGAGGGGGTATTTGGAATCTAGCCTTTCTTTTACTTAGAAAAAAAAAATGTCTGGCTTCCAGGTCAAGAAAGGGAATTAAAGGAGGCAAAAGGGAAAAGAAAACCAGGAAGAAAAAAAAGCTGGAGGCTTCCTCCGCTCAGAGCTGGCTTAGTGCAGGGCCCCTCGCAGAGCCTTCCACTTCCAACTCAGGGGTCAGACAAAAACTGAGAGAAAATAAGACATCCCGTTCTTCCTTCAGTTTCTCTTTCCTTCCTTCCCGGGAAAAAAAATCAGATCTTACCCTCTTTTCTGGGGCAGGAACCCAGGTGCAATGCCAGAGTCTCCCTTTCCTTCTCTGGCTGAACTCTGGGTGGGGGGCTCACAGTCTTCCTTGGATCCCTTCCCCTCCCCCACCCAACCCCCTCCTCTGCATTGCCTGGGTCTGGAGAAGGCACCTGGCAAACACGTGGAGCTACGTAGAGTAGCCAGATGCACTCCCTCACCATTTCCAGATTCTGTTTACATGAACAGACTTAGCCCCCCAACCCTACCATCCCAAAATGGTTTCAAAAATGTAGACTCCCTAATGCTGTAGACCAAGAGGCTCTGCAGTGTTAATGGCTGTATGGGGGAGACCCACACCCATTCCGAACAGAAGCCTGTTTTGTAGATGTGAGGCCTGGAGTTTTTTAAGTTACACAGAAAGGAGTATAAATCCCAGACAAGCGCAATTCCACGCTGTACAGCAGAGACCGTGAGATGTGAGATGAACATGGATCATGGGTGATAAAGACCACATTTCAGAGGTCCTGGCAGTAGAAGGAGCTTCGGCTGCCAGGTTAGCTGTAGAAAAACTCAGCATCATTTCTATTCTGCAATGAGAAGGCTTCACATATCCTTTGCAGATACTGCAAAACAAATGACTAAAATATAAATGTATATGTGTGTATACACATATACATATACCTTATATATATACTATACATATAAAAACACCAGATGTTCTAAGAAATAAACCTCATCAAATCAGCAGTTGAGAAAACAAGACCCATTTTCTTAGTACCCCTAGCCAGCCAAGTGAGCTCTCTTTAAACTGAAGTCACCCTTACATTTTGCCCCAAGACCCTCAAAGGATAAATATAAGTTTTGTGTAAGTCTCTGGAGAGGATAGCTCGCAGCCAGTTACTTAGAATGGATTATGTGAGATTCAGTTTACGGGTGCAAATTGCGTTTCACACATGAGTCACCTTGAATAACCCAATAATTAATTAAAACCATGTCCTGCAGGAGAGAATTTATTATATTCCCTGGCTTTTTATGAGCTAGATGTAGTGTGGAAATGAAAAATGTGAGGCCTCTTCAATAATGTCTGCGCTGCATTCTGCACTCATGGAGTCACCCTCTCACCAGGTCCCAGAGAACAAAGTTTTGGGCAAGAGAGACTTCAGCTTAGAAGGGTAAAGCAGGTTTATTGCAGCCTGGTTGGGGCCCCTTCAGCTTCTGTAACCAGATTGGTCAGTGTTTCTTGAAATTCCTCTTGGAGAGAAGTTGGGGCTTTGAGTAGTTGATGCACCAAAGCTAGGAGCCCTAGAAAGAAGGAAGCAGGGAGGCTGGGTGTGGTGGCTCACACCTGTAATCCC
Organism: Nomascus leucogenys; assembly: GCF_006542625.1. Taxonomy (NCBI): domain Eukaryota; kingdom Metazoa; phylum Chordata; class Mammalia; order Primates; family Hylobatidae; genus Nomascus; species Nomascus leucogenys. The sequence continues at coordinate 2,726,913 of NW_022095769.1, forward strand.
AGCACACTTTGGGAGGTGGAGGCGGGCAGATCACCTGAGATCAGGAGTTCCAGACCACCCTGGTCAACATGGTGAAACCCTACCTTTACTAAAAATACAAAAATTAGCCAGGCGTGGTGGCACACACCTGTAATCCCAGCTACTCGGGAGGCTGAGGCAGGAGAATCGCCTGAACCTGGGAGGTGCAGGTTACAGTGAGCTGCCATTGCACTCCAGCCTGGGTGACAGAGCAAGACTCCATCTAAAAAATAAAAAATAAAAAAGCTAGGGGTGTGCACACCGGGAGAGGGGGACTCAGGGCTGAGATAAAGCCAGGCTCCAGGCTCCTTGGTGGTTCCTGGGGAAGAGGAGTGGGCATCCTGGTACTCTTCCCCATGCCAGGATGTCACAGCTTCTCCAGTAGGTCACCATCCAGCCCAGGTTTCTTCCTAGCTTGAGGGATGTGGGCATGTTATGGCTTATTTTTATACACAAGAGAACAAGTTTGTCTGCTGGTTCCTCTTCCAACCAAAATCTTCACCTTCTCCTCAAATACCACCAACTATGAGAAAAACAATACTTTGTTATATAGGCATCACACTCTTTGTAGAATCTCAATTTCCCTCATCTTGATTGATTGTCTCCAAGCAGCCCTGTAAGGAAGGATGGGCAGAGAGGATCACTTCCATTTTACAAATGAGAAGACCAAGGGCTGCAGAGAGGAGATGGCCAGTCCAAGGACACATAGCTTGAGCGCAAGCCAGAGCAGAGACAGCAGTTCAGGCTTTCCACCTCAGTGGTACCCTAAGGGCAGGAAGGAGTGAAAGATGGCAGAGCTAGACTGGCCACTCCACCTCTGAAACAGACCATGTTCTTTCTTTGGTTCCCTTGGGAAGCATTCAGGCCTCTGGGTGCATCCCCAAGGCAGGAAATGAACAGTCCCGCCTCTAGAGCAACAATCTTGCCTTTAGATCTGGAGCTGTGTATCCAGTGTTTGAAACTTACATAATCCAAAGACCCACCAGAGGATCCCATTCTTGGCTGCCTCCAGTGAGAGAAGGAATGAGGTCTCTCACTCCAAGAGCAATGAGGGGACCAAAGGGAGTCAGAAAGTGACGCAGTAGGTGGGCAGGGGAGGGCACTGCCTATCCCAGCTCTCCTTTCTTTGGCAGGGAGTGAAGGGAAGGATGCAGCTCTCCTGTCCATACCTGGCTGCCACAGCCAGAGGACAAGTGAGGAAGAAACCTGTAAGAATCAGTTGTTTGGTTCAACATAGAGCAGTCATCTTTTTTGAGGATGTCCAATACCTTTTGAGAACTAGGTTGGCCCAGGTTTTTAAATAAAGTAATGGCATGAAAAACAGGGATTGGGAGCAATTGTTATAGGTTATAAGACAGGTAAGAGACATCAAGCAAATGTAATGTATGAACTTTGTTTAGATTCTGACTTTAACTGTAAAAAGACATTTTTGAGACAACTGAGGAAATTCAAACATGGATAGTATTAAGGAATTATTCTTAATTTTGTCCTGTGTGATAATCACATAACGGTTATATATAAAAAAAGCAAAAGAACAGTGGCTTACACCCATAATCCCAACACTTCAAGAGGCCAAGGTCGGAGGATCCCTTGAGGCCAGGAGTTTAGAGACCAGCCTGGGCAACAAGCGAGACCTTGTCTCTACAAAAAATAAAATAAAAATAGGCCGGGCACAGTGGCTCATGCCTATAATCCAACCACTTTGGGAAGCCAAAGTGGCAGATCGCTTGATCAAGGGAGTTTGAGACCAACCTGGGAACACCTGTCTCTACCAAAAAAAAAAAAAAAAAAAATGTACCCAGGCATGGTAGCACATGCCTGTAGTCCTGTAGTCCTAGGCGTGGGATCGCTTGAGCCCAGGAGTTCAAGGCTTCAGTGACACTGCACTCCCACCTGGGTGACAGAGCAAGATCCATCTCTAAAAACAACAACAACAAAAATTTAAATCTGTTACAGATTCAAACTGAAGTATTTTGGAGCAAAAAAAAAAAAAAAAAAAAAAAAAAGTCTGGGATTTGCTTTAAAATACTCCAGAAAGAAGGCTGAGCGTGGTGCTCATAACTTTGGGAGGCCAAGGTGGGCGGATCACAAGGTCAGGAGATGGAGACCATCCTGGCTAACATGGTGAAACCCCGTCTCTACTAAAAATACAAAAAATTAGCCAGGCATGGTGGTGGGCGCCTGTAGTCCCAGCTACTCAGGAGGCAGAGTGAGACTGTGTCTCAAAAAAACAAAAAAACAAAACAAAACAAAACAAAAAAACCTCCAGAAAGAAATGCAATAAGATGGGCTATGAGTTGATTATTGTTGAAGCTGAGTGATAGGTACAAGGGGTTGAATTACACTTTTTTGTTTACTTTTCTGTATCTGTAAAATTTGCCATTAGAAAACAAATCAATAGGCTGGGTGCGGTGGCTCACACCTGTAATTCCAGCACTTTGGGAGGCTGTGGTGGGCGGATCACGAGGTCAGGGGTTCGAGACCAGCCTGACCAACATGGTGCAACCCTGTCTCTACTAAAAATACAAAAATTAGCCAGGCATGGTGGTGTAAGCCTATAATCCCAACTACTCGGGAGGCTGAGGCAGGAGAATCGCTTGAACCCGAGAGGCGAAGTTTGCAGTGAGCCAAGATCACTCCACCACACTCCAGCCTGGGCAACAGAGCGAGACTCCATCTCAAGAAAAAGAAAAGAAAAGAAAACAATAAAGCAGTGGGCTCATGTCCTAAAAAACCACACATGTACACCAATGTTCACCCTCAATTTTAAAGGGTGAGACTTTGAGAGCCACCCATAAAATCAAATTCAGAATCCTTAGTGCCCACCAAATACCCATTTTTCCCTCATGGAAGGGACAGGCTTGGAAGGTGTTTTGGCACCAGGCTGACCCAATCATGCTTCGTTTTCTGCTGTCAGTGTGGGTAACAGAGCCATTAGAGGAGTTTGAGCCTCCCACAATTCAACTCTAGGTGAACATTTGCCAGGTATATCTCCTTTGTTACTCATGTGGACTCAGCCTCCAAAGTAAAGCAGGGTGGCAGGAATGGGGTGGGAGGAAGAGGACAGAAATTGGTTCCCACTTTTGTAGTTTTAGAAGTCATGGGGGGCACTAATAAATAAGATGACAGTGTATTAAAGGGTTTTCTTCATTTTATTTTATTTTTTGAGACGGAGTCTCACTCTGTCACCCAAGCTGGAGTGCAGTGCAACAGTCTTGGCTCACTGCAACCTCTGCCACCCGGGTTCAAGCAATTCTCCTGCCTTAGCCTCCCGAGTGGCTGGGACTACAGGCATATGCCACAACGCCCGGCTGATTTTTGTGGTTTTTTTTTTTTAGTAGAGATGGGGTTTCACCATGTTGGCCAGGCTGGACTTGAACTCCTGACCTCAAGTGATCCACCTGCCTCGGCCTCCCAAAATGCTGAGATTATAGGTGTGAGCCACCACTCCTGGCCGGGTTTCTTTATTTTAGAGTTTATGTTTTGATTTTTCCAAATCCCTTAATTTTTCCCTTTTCCCTTTAATAATTTCCCAAATATCTTAAATCTGTTTTTTAGTATTAGTCTGAGATACTAATGAGACATAATGAAATTTATTTCCATTTTAAAATTTGTCATGGCCGGGTGCAGTGGCTCATGCCTGTCATCCCAGCACTTTGGGAGGCTGAGGTGGAAGGGTCGCTTGAGCTCAGCAGTTTGAGACTAGCCTGGGCAACATGGCGAGACCTCATCTCTATAAAAAATTTTAAAATTAGCTGGGCTTGGTGGTAAGTGCCTGTGGTCCCAGCTACTCAGGGGACTGAAGTGGGAGGATTCCTTGATCCTGGGAGGTCGAGGCTGCAGTGAGTCGTGATCGCGCCAATGCACTCCAGGCTAGGTGAGGGAATGAGAACCTGTGTCAAAATAAAATAAATAAAATAAAATAAAATGTGTCAACGATTTGTGTTTGGAGAGGGAAGAGAAGTGAAAATATCAGAATCAAGATTTGGTGCCATAAAGCCTCGATTTGCCTCTAGAAGTTGGACAAAATTTTTTTTTTTTTTTGAGACGGAGTCTTGCTCTGTCCCCCAGGCTGGAGTGCAGTGGCGCGATCTCGGCTCACTGCAAGCTCCGCCTGAAGTTGAACAAATTAATCTCCTAAACTCAGCTTTCTTGTTTTCTTTTTCTTTTTTGAGACTGGTTCTCGCTCTGTCTCCCTGGCTGGAGCGCAGCAGCGCAATCACGGCTCACTGCACCCTCCAACTTCGGAGTCAAGCCAGAACTTCAGGGTTCAAGCCAGGCTGATCTGGAACTCCTGGGCTCAAGCCGCCGGCCTTGGCCTCCCAAAGTGCTGGGACTGCAGGCGTGGGCCACCGCGCCCGGCTCAGTTCTCTTATCTACAAAACGGAAGTAACAATTTCCCCCCACTCCTGCCCCGTTCTTTTGTTGTACGGATTAAATAAAAGACATCTACAGAGTACTTAAAGTACCTAGCACTTCGAAGACTTTCCAAAGGAACTGCCCCAAGGAGCCCTAGAGGGCTATGGGATTAGAGATATAGGGGTCTGCGCGGCCCGAGGTGCTGGCCACAGTGGCGTCAGGGAGTGCAGCTTCTCAGTCCCGGATCAAGAAGGCGGCAGCTCTCCACCCACCAACGCACTAAGCGGGTTTTCGCCTTGAGGTACGACCTGCGCTCAGGGTGAGGATCGGTGGAGGGCAGGTGCACCTACCAGCATAGAGGAGATCTTTGCGTGAGTAGGAGGAAGGGACTGCGAGAAGACTCCCCAGCTCTCTTGCTGCGCTGGCTGAACGGTTAAAGACCTCACCCGCGGGCCGCAGGGCGCTTTACCATCCAGGAGCTGGGGAGTAAACCCCGGCTGGTGAGGTGACTCAGTCCCATTACCGAAAAATCTGCCCGACCAGGTGTATTTACACACGCAGAAGGAAGGATAGAATGTCTCTAGGACAAAAAGGGGAAAAATTCTTTAGGCTGGCCTCTAGTCTTGATGAAGAGTTGGCAGGTTCCCCTTAATTCCTATGAATTCTCCCACCTGAGAGCGATCCACCTTGCGCGCTTGACCTGCACGGATCTCGGGCCAGTCTGTGCTTTCCCTCGTCCAAAGCTTGGCCTGCACTCCCAGGGCAGGTGATTCCCGAGGCTAGAAAAACCATGCCGATGGGGGTGGAGGATAAAGGGGCAAAGGAAGCAGGATCCACCAGTAGACTGGTGTGGGGGATTCCAATTCAAGGGCAGAGTGCACCCCTGCCCCCACAATCCCTATCTGCATCCTCCACCCAAGGCAGCTGGAGATCTGGGCTGGGTCTGGGCCAGACAGGTTATTGAGAGGGTGGAGGGGATGGAGAGACCAGGGTTTACTTCCCGTGGTTCTTCCCCAGCTCCCCCACCTGTCTCTGGGGCTGAGCACCATTTCTAGGGAAAGTTTCCAGGTTCATCTCGAAATTAAGAAACTGGAAGCCCTGGCCTTGCCTCATAGAACTAGACGAGCAGTTTTTCAACCTGGGAGGGGCTAACCTTGTGACCAAGCTTTGAGTCCTTAGGACTTGGTGGACACTGAGCTGGAACCAGAACACCGTCCTGAATGTGTGAGCTTCCACATACACAAGTCCCAGCCTGCGTGACTTTTTGGACTCCCCTGGGGCAGGCGTGGAGAACAGTCACGGTATCACTAGAAACTCTAAAACTGCATCCAGCTGCCATAGCTGTCTGCCTTTTGTATTGTTTATTTCTTCTCCTGCTCCCACTTCAGTAGCTCAGAGCTGCCTGGTACCACAGAACTGGCCATGGGTTGCCTGAGGCCAGTTCTGTCTGAATTGGGCAAGACAGCAACCTTGCCAAGGCATCTGCCACCCAGCTACCCAAGCACAAAACTTGCTAGCACTGCATGATCTCCAAGGATTCTCCTGATCCCAAACACCAACTGACTAGTTTGCGGAGCCAGGGAATTTGGAGCAATCTGCTCTTTAAGAGAAGGGAAAGGTGGGGAGCTCTACATATCCCCTAAACAGAGAGCCCTAATTAAGGATTTCATGGGAGGAAGCTTGCTTGCTTGCTTGCTTGCTTGCTTGCTTGCTTTCTTTCTTTCTTTCTTTCTTTCTTTCTTTCTTTCTTTCTTTCTTTCTTTCTTTCTTTCTCTTTCTTTTGAGACGGAGTCTCACTCTGTCGCCCAGGCTGGAGTGCAGTGGCGCAATCTCGCCTCACTGCAAGCTCCGCCTCCCGGGTTCACGCCATTCTCCTGCCTCAGCCTCCCGAGTGGCTGGGACTACAGGCGCCCGCCAACACGCCCGGCTAATTTTTTGTATTTTTAGTAGAGACGGGGTTTCACCGTGTTAGCCAGGATGGTCTCGATCTCCTGACCTCGTGATCCGCCCGCCTCGGCCTCCCAAAGTGCTGGGATTACAGGCTTGAGCCACCGCACCCGGCCTCTCTCTTTCTTTCTGTCTTTCTTTCTTTCTTTCTTTCTTTCTTTCTTTCTTTCTTTCTTTCTTTCTTTCTTCTTTCTTTCTTTCTTTCTTTTCTTTCTTCTTTCTTTCTTTCTCTTTCTTTCTTTTTCTTTCTTCCTTTTCTTTCTTTCTCTCTCTCCCTTTCTCTCTCTCTTTCTCTCTCTCTCTTTCTTTCCCTTCCTTCCTTTCTCTCTCTCTCTTTCTTTCTTTCTTTTTTTCTTTGTCTCTCTCTCTCTCTCTCTCTTTCGAAGGAGTCCCTCTCAGTTGCCCAGGCTGGAGTGCAGTGGCACCATCTCGGATCACTGCAACCTCCACCTTCTGGGTTCAAGCGATTCTCATGCCTCAGCCTCCCAAGTTACTGAGATTACAGGCACCCACCACCACGCCCAGCTAATTCTTTGTATTTTTTAGTAGAGATGGAGTTTCACCAAGTTTGCCAGGCTGGTCTTGAACTCCCGACCTCAGGTGATCCACCCACCTCGGCCTCCCAAAGTGCTGGGATTACACGCTTGAGCCACTGCGCCCGGCCAGGAGGAAGCTTTTTTAAGCTTCTAAGCGTCCCCTGGTGTCAGTTTCAACACAGTAGCCTCCAAAATTGGAATCTCCTTTCAAATCCAAGCCCTACCTATGAGCAACATGAGGGGAGAGCAAAGATCCTTCATTGTCTCTTCAGCAGTGGCTAGAGTCCCTTCCAATTATGAACAAAACTATAGACATTACAAGGACCAAATAGAAAAAAAAAAACTGCGAGTAATTTTCCTTTTCCTTTCTTTTTCTTTTCTTTTCTTTTTTTTTTTTTTTGAGACAGCATCTCACTCTGTCACCAAGGCTGGAGAGCAGTGGCACAGTCTCGGCTCACTGTAGCCTCAACCACCCAGGTTCAAGGGATCCTCTCACCTCAGCCTCCCAAGTAGCTGGGACTACAGGCATGTGCCACCACACTGGGCTATTTTTTGTAGAGATGGGGTTTTGCCATGTTACCCAGGCTGGTCTCAAAATCCTGAGCTCAAGTGATCCTCCCACCTCAGCCTTCCTAAGTGCATGATTTTACAATTTAAAGTGAAGAGCATTTTACTTTCCCTCTCAGAACTCTTAGAAAACCCCTGAAGGAGTAGAGGGGAAGAATGATCAGTTTAAGCTCAAGTGATTCAGAGCCAAGGCAGATTAAAAGCCCAGAGCTCTGTTCCAATCCCAAATCCCACTTTGATGAGGAGTCCTGTGTGTATGGCCGGATATCACCTCTGGACTAGTAGGGTCAATGCAGACAGGCTGCAGACAATCAGCCAGACTTCTCCAGTCTCAGAAGGTGTTAGGATTTGGGGTAAATGGCTGGCCCAGAACCTTGAGGGCCTGGCTCACATGGACTTCCCCCAGGTTAGAGTCCTCAGGGCAGTAGCTAGGAACTGCCCAATGCTCATCTCAAGCTGGAGCTGAGATTCAGAAAGGCAGATACTCTTGGAGCAGTGTTATTTTCAAGCCTTCCCTGAGCTCCAAGAGGGTAGTCTTTTGTGGCACTCAAGAGCAGGAACCCATGAGCACCACGAACTGGATAGGACTTGGTAGGGATGAATTATGGACTATTTTTTTCCTCCACCTTGTGTGTCTGTGTGTGTGCAAAATGCCTGCCTTCTTCGTCTCCCAACTTTGTTTCTTGGAACAGAGATCTTAGTGGGAAGAGAGGGGAAAGGCTTTTGCTATAGGGATTGGGGTTGGGGGGACAGTGAGGAGGGAGGTAGGCCACAAGATGGTCACGTTCTGGGTTTTTGGAAGGATCCCAAGATTTTCAGTAAGGTAAATGGGGGAATCAAAGTAAGAAATTAAATCTTTCAAACTGTACTTTCCCCTAGGCATTAACTCTACAGCTCCACTTTAGGCCAAATAGATGGGTTTAGGACTTGAGGGGCCGGGGCCCTGGTGCTGACATTCCTCTTGATTTAAGAAATGAAGACTCAATTTTTATCTCTGGCAGGGTCTACACTAGCAGTCCTGAGAGTAGCCAGCATTTTCCTAATAGTTATATCATCAACACCCACATTCCCTGAAAGGAAAAACAAAGTGGAGATGGTGGGAGAGCTTGAAGTGATTCAAATTGCTTTCTTCAATTTGCAGATAGGTTTTTTGATACATTCCTAATTCCTGAGTCCTATCCAGGATCCCAGGGGTTGGAACAAAGAAAGCCCAGTCTCCCATGACCCTGGAAGTTGCTGAAACCCCTAAAGACATTAATTGTGGGTCCCCATTTGAGGATCCCATTCCTATTCCTTTACTTCCAAGTGTTTCTGTGCTGGGTGGCTGGAGAGATTTATAGGGAAAGTAGGGAGGAGGTGATCTCCCAAGCAATTTGGTCCCCTTTAATGAGCCACTGCAGAATTTACACTGTGGGGCTGGCTGCCCCAAATGAGTCAGAACATGACAGTTGCCTCCACAGAGGCTGGGCTCCCTCAAAGCACTAATAATCGTGCCTGCGCTAGACACGCATGAAAAATCCGTGGCAGCTTCCTGGACTCTTTCTTATTCCTTCTGCAGTTTTCTTCCCTCTCCTTCCGGTAAAGCTCCCTTCCCTCCTGCTGCCCGTCCTCACTCTTCTGGGCAAGGTGAACCCTGGCAGGGATTCAAAGGTCCGCTGGTCTAGTCCTTCCCTCCTTACACAATGCAGATAGGAAAACTGAGGCACAGAGAGGGCGACTGACTTGGTCCAGCACACTGAGCTGGAACAGAACCTTACATGAGACTCTGCAGTGCGGCCACCTAGGACCAGACTTCCTAATGGTTGGGGTCTGATCTGGGCTGAATTTCTCCAAATTGGGTAACTCCCCATTAAAGCCCAGGTTTAGAGAAGGGGGCTGGAGACTCTGGGGCCAGCCAGTCTCCCTACTCAGCACGTGTGACGCTTGATAGGCAAGAACAGCTGGCTTGTTCCCCTAGAGCTGCCGGACCAGAGGAAGGGAGACTCTTGGTCTCCGTTCAGTGACCCTCATATTTGACCCCCTTCCTCCCTCTCTCCTCCCTCCCTCCTCTTTGGACCCCACTCACAGTTCTCTGGGCTTGGCTAGGCCCTCCTCCGGTTTCCAGGCGGCGTCAGGGCGCGCAGCAGCTGCCATGGCCGCCCCGCGGTTGGGGCAAGCCTCTCCCTTCAGCTGTCCATCCTTTGATTCCTCCTCAGATCCATTTGTCCCATGGTTTTGATAGCTGGCTCCCTCAGCCCTGGCCTCAGAGGCACTTAGGCTTGTCCTGAGAGGGTTCTAATTCCTGAGGGTGTCGCAGGGCTGACTGGGTTGGGGAAGGAAAGAGGAGGTGACAGGGGCCTCCTCCTGACCAGCCATGCCTCCATCCTCTGAGCTCTTAGCTCTGGGATCCCGCTGTCAAGTTGTCCAAGAGATTTTCCTCTAAGGCCAAGAGAGGCCCCGCTTGACTTCATTTCAGGGAGAAAGGCCCGAGTCACCCTTCATCTCCAGCCGGTGCTGTTCTAGCCTCAGGCAGAGCTCCAGGGCAGGGCTCCGCGAACCCACCAGCCACACTAGGCCGTCCTCCAGGCCGTCCCCTGCCAAGCACAGGCTCCGGCCGCTGAGAGCTATAGCCCAGCAGGCCCTTTCCAGACTTCAGAGAAGAATAATGGAAAAACTGGGCGAGAGCGCTGCAAAGGAAAAACGTGTGGCGGGGGGAGGAAGTGAAGTAAAACGAAGATGAGAGAAAGAAAAAAGAAATAGAGAGGAGAGAGAAAAAAAAGGAAGGAGGAAGGAAAAATGAGAAAAGAGAAGAAGGAAAAATGAGGAAGAAAAAGAAAACAAAGGGAAAAATAGTGTAAGTGAGATGAAAGACAGGGAGAAAAGTACTAAAGGGAAAATGAAGACAGAACAACGGGTGGGTGGCGGAGCCAGAGAGTGAGCAATAACAAGAAAAGGAAAGAAAGAAATCAAGAAAGAGCACACAAAAAGCAAGATAACTGAAATGGAAGGAAGCAAAGGCGGTGAGAAAAACACAAATATAAAAAGAAAAGAAGATACCAAGACTAAAGACAGAGGAGAGAAAATGCAGACGGAAGGAAAAGATGAAAAGAGGAAGGAAAGAAAAGAGCACACCTCAATTAGGCCATTTTCATAAAATCGAGAGCAGCCGGGCGACCCCAAGCAGTTCAGCCAGACCCGCGCGGCCGGCGGAACCGTGGAGCCCACCTTTCGGGAAAGGGGAGCGTCGCGCTGCAGAGAAATCCTCTCTATTCATCACCACCGACCTGACGGCCGCCCTCGTCGCCGCCACAGAGGTTGCTCCAGTTGGGAGAACGAAGGCAGCGGGCGCGCTCACTTTACAAAAAAATAAAACATAGTTTAGCAAATGCCCACAAGTGCGGCGGGTGGGCGCCTCCCGCCCCCACTCCTCGTTGGCGGGTCCCTAGCCTGGGCGGGGGCGGGAGCTGACACCGAGGTGCCAAGGCCCCGTTGCCGGAACCCCCGGGGGCGCGGCGGCCGCGCTCAAAGGCCGGGCTGTAAAGGTCACAGGCGGTCTGTGGGGCCAAGCTGAATGGGCTCCTGGAGGTAAACAGACTCTTAACTTTCAACTTGGCTTGGACCTTCTTGGAGGTGTCTGGCGGGTATGTAAAGGAGCACGCTGAGGCTTTCAGCGCTTTTGGCTGGGTCAGTAAAGAAAGCTGGGGGAGGCTCCGGGTTCCCGGAGGGTCTGCCAGGAGGCTCCCAGCAGGACACAAAGGCATCTGTGGGGTTGGGGGAAGGGCAGGCTCAGCCCAGTCAGTCTGGAAGATCAGGACGCCTGAACTGTGCAGGGACTTCCCCGCTGAACTCATGTAGTGCCCCAGGGAGGACTTGGAGGCTCTGAGCCTCAGTTTCCCGATGCGAGAACTACGTAGCTTATGCAGGGCTGAGGGGGCAAGTGAGAAGTGACTGGCACTCTTTAGGGCAACTGTCCTTTTCAAGTAAAAGCAGGTTGCTTGTAATTCATTAGAAACAGAAACACATGGAGGAACACAAATAGAGCTCATATTTATTCAGATTGTGAAATGCTTTTATGTGCAAAATCTCATTATATCATCACAGTATTTATGTGAGGAAAGAATTATTACCCATATTTTACAGATAAGGAGACTTAATCTTACTTTACCTGATGCCGGTTGAGGTCTATGATAGGTCATGGGCAGATGCACACACAGACCTATGTACAGGAAATGGGGGCACATGCCCAAGTGTTAATAAATATGAGATCCAAGGCTGGGTGTGGTGACTCATGCCTGTAATCCCAGCGCATTGGGAGGCCAAGGCAGGGGGATCACTTGAGGCCAGGAGTTCGAAACCAGTTTGACCAACACAGCAAAACCCCGTCTCTACTAAAAATATAGAAAATTAGCTGGGCCATAGTGGCACACACCTGTAATCCCAGCTACTCAGGAGGCTGAGGCATGAGAATCACTTGAACCCGGGAGGTGGAAGTTGCAGTGAGCTGAGACTGTGCAATTGCACTCCAGCCTGGGTGACAGAGTGAGACTCTGTCTCAAAATAAATGAAATGAAATGAAATGAAATGAAAGAAAAATGAGATCCAGAACTGTTCCCTGGGATCTAGCAGATGCTAAATAAATTGTAAAGCAAATAAAACAAGCACTATAGAATTTATTTGTATTGAAATGTATCCGTTTACAGGAGGGTCTCCAGCACAGCTGGTGACCTTCTCTCCACTCCCCCCAAGTTTAAGTTAACCATCTCTGCATTCCACAACACTGCAGTTACATGCACTTAGCTACTTATTTCAATGAACATGGATAAGAATGCTATATATCCAAAAGCACAGTTTCAGGAAGTGTTGCAATGAATTTAAAAAATTTTGTTTTTAATTATTTTTCCTTAACATTTGAGATATAGCAGATATGCAATAAAGTGCAGAAACCCCAAGCGTATAGCTTGATGAATTTTCACAGTGAACAAAGTCTTGTAACTAGCATACAGATTGAGATGCAGAGTATTTCCAGCACCCCAGAAGGCTTCTTTATATCCTTTTCCAGTCAGGAGACCTCTCCCCACGGCAATCTCTATTCTGACATCAATCACTACACCATAATTTCGCTTGTCGTTGAACTGCATAGAAATGTAGAAGCTGAATCATACAAAAGCTACTCTTTTGTGTCTGGCTTCTTTCATCCACATATCTGTGATTTATCAATGTTGTGTGTAGTAGTGGTTTATTCTTTTTCAAACGGCTGTGTAGTACTTCATTGTGTAATTATACTGTGCTTTCTTTACTCATGCTACTGCCGATAGACATTTGGGTTGTTTCTAGTTTTGAGCTACTATATTTTGGTTTCATTTTGAGATGGGATATCCCTATTATCCCTATTACCCCTGTTGCCCTGCTGGTTTTTTGTTTTGTTTTGTTTTTGAGATGGAGTCTTGCTCTGTCACCCAGGCTGGAGTGCAGTGGCACGATCTTGGCTCACTGCAAACTCTGCCTTCCAGATTCAAGCGATTCTCCTGCCTCAACCTCCTGAGTAGCTGGGATTATAGGTGCCCACCACCACACTTGGCTTTTTTTTTTTTTGTAGTTTTAGTACAGACAGAGTTTCACCATGTTAGCCAGGCTGGTCTCAAATTCCTGACCTCAAGTGATCCGCCTGCCTTGGCGTCTCAGAGTGCTGGGATTACAGACCTGAGCCACTGCGCCTGGCCCCAGGCTAGTCTTGAACACCGGGGCTCAAGCGGTCTTCCCACCTCCACTAGGATTAGTAGCTAGGATCACAGGCGTGCGCTGCCATGGGTGGCTTTGAGCAACTACAGATAAAGCTGCTGTGGACCTACTAGTGCATGCCTTCTGATGGATATAAAGATTCATTTCTGTTGGGTTTATGCTCAGGAATGGAATTGCTGGGTCATAGGACATGACTATTATTATTATTTTTTTTTAAATTTAGGAATCTATTAATGCCTCTACTATACAAGGATGAATAAATGTGCATGTATGTGTGTTTGCCTAGTGGAAGCTAAAACTGTGGACATGCCCTACGTATTTATCATCTACCAAGTAAAAATTGGTGAAAAATTCTTAGTCTTTAGGTAAAAATCTGGATATTTCTGCAGTTCATAATTAGACAAGCAAGCAACTCTGGTGAGAAACTGGAAAGCGTTGAAGAGACCTCTCCTCCCTTTTCTTCCATATTGTTTTCAAATACAATCTAGTGAAGATTTCATGCTTGGTGTCTTCAATTACAGCAATGCTCATTAGGAGTGATGTACACTACAGCCTGTGGGCCCTTTCCCACAAAGTGGCTCAAGTTCAAGGTCAGGTTGGTGAGAGGCTATGATTGAGTCTGCCCAGAGTTTAGGGTAAGCCATTTCATATAATTGTCAAGACCCTCGTGTAGAATGGAAACATTCCTGTCTTCTCCAGAAAAACTGGGAGTTCTAGAAAAAGTAGACAGAAGGATTTGATTTGGGAGGGATAGTAAAGGAAGCAGAAAACCTCTAAAGACAGATTTGTGAAACAAACCGTTTGATTCTTCTGAATTGCATTGCACATTAGGCCCCAACAGAGGGGCCTCAAGCAATTCTGCCAGTGGTTGGGGTTTCCCCTCCCATTCCCTTTTCCTTGTAAGGAAGTTTAAAGCTTGGAGGAGGCAGATGGGGGTCTTGGGCTTTCTGGGCACTCAGCTTGGGTGGGAGTGTGCCAGTATCAGGGACAGTTTCCTGGGCCCCTTGCAGACCATAGGGAGAGGACTGCAGGGCAGGGAGACTGGCATCTCCACACAGGCACCTGTATTCTTGGGGTCCAGAACTCCCACAGCTGGTTTCTGGCAGTCAGCCAGGCTTGGCTTCCTCAGACTTCCTTAGATCCCCAAAACAGGGGAAAGTGACTCTCTTCTTTCTCTTTTCTGACTGACACTTTAGGATTTTACAAGATTTTGTCCCATCCCCTCTGTCAACTTTTCTCTTTCCCTCTTCGTGTTGTTGTCCCTGGGTCTCATCTCTCCCTCTCCCAGTCCCTCCCTCAAGTCCTGTGGGTCTCCGTCCCTCCATACGTCTTTACTTAAAGGGAAATCCAGACCCTTCCACAGGCCACTCTAGAGGCTCCATTTCCCCTTCAGGTCCGGAGGTGGAGTGTCCCGGGTTCCATCCAGATCGCGTGTCTTCTACGTCTACGTTCGTGTCTGCCGCCTCTTCCCTCAGCCTCACCCGAATCAGGGCCTCCAGAGCATTCTGGGCAGTAGCGAGTCCCTGGGCAAGGGGCGTCCAGGGCACCTCCCTGGGGCCCGGAGCAGCTCATTCCAGGGCATCTGGGACAGGAAGGGTACCGGGAATGAACTGGGGTGCTAGTACCCAGGACCCAAAGCCAGGGGCTGCCAGAAACACCTATTAACCCCTATTTCCCAGCCTCCTCTTACACAGGCGCATTCCCGGGTTCTCCTCTGAGGCCGGGAGCAGCCTCCCGGCCCCACCCGCGACTCCCCTTCCCCCCCAGAAGATGGACACTTTATAGGGAGAGCTTTTTATTCTCTCGTTAAACCTGCCAAAGCGCAGGAGACAGAGAGCTAGGGAGGGAAGAGGAGGAGAAGGAGGTGGGGCCCGTCTCCTCGTCCCCTCTCCCTCCGCCCACCACGCCTCCCCTCCCCCCGGACGTGTAACTGGGACTCTGCAAACTGGAAAGCAGCGAAAGGACACCTCCTTCCTTTTCTCTCCTGTTGTTTTTAAGTGGAATAAGAGAGAGAGGAGTGGAGAGGGAAAAGAAGAGAGAGAGGGAGAAAAAGAGAGGAGAGAAAGAGCGAGAGAGCGAGGGCGAGAGCAAGAGAGAGAGAGAGAGAGAGAGAGAGAGAGAGAGAGAGAGAATAAGCTGGGGTAAAGTATTTTCGCAGTTTCTGCCTTTAGGATTTTATTAGCTTCTCTCCCCCAGGCCGCAGCCAATCAGCGCGCGTGCCCGGGCCCCTGCGTCTCTTGCGTCAAGACGGCCGTGCTGAGCGAATGCAGGCGCCTTGCGAGCTGGGAGCGATTTAAAACGCTTTGGATTCCCCCGGCCTGGGTGGGGAGAGCGAGCTGGGTGCCCCCTAGATTCCCCGCCCCCGCACCTCATGAGCCGACCCTCGGCTCCATGGAGCCCGGCAATTATGCCACCTTGGATGGAGCCAAGGATATCGAAGGCTTGCTGGGAGCGGGAGGTGGGCGGAATCTGGTCGCCCACTCCCCTCTGACCAGCCACCAAGCGGCGCCTACGCTGATGCCTGCTGTCAACTATGCCCCCTTGGATCTGCCAGGCTCGGTGGAGCCGCCAAAGCAATGCCACCCATGCCCTGGGGTGCCCCAGGGGACGTCCCCAGCTCCCGTGCCTTATGGCTACTTTGGAGGCGGGTACTACTCCTGCCGAGTGCCCCGGAGCTCGCTGAAACCCTGTGCCCAGGCAGCCACCCTGGCGGCGTACCCCGCGGAGACTCCCACGGCCGGGGAAGAGTACCCCAGCCGCCCCACTGAGTTTGCCTTCTATCCGGGATATCCGGGAACCTACCAGCCTATGGCCAGTTACCTGGACGTGTCTGTGGTGCAGACTCTGGGTGCTCCCGGAGAACCGCGACATGACTCCCTGTTGCCTGTGGACAGTTACCAGTCCTGGGCTCTCGCTGGTGGCTGGAACAGCCAGATGTGTTGCCAGGGAGAACAGAACCCACCAGGTCCCTTCTGGAAGGCAGCATTTGCAGGTAACCTCTATTACCCTGGGTCCCCTTGTCTCTGAGCCTGGGGTTGTGGGTCCCACTGGCATTTCCCTGGGAGGAGGAGGAGGGAGACTTGGAGCTGGTGAGAATGAACTTGGTGCTCCTCCCTTGGTTATTAGGACTCTGAAGGAGGTCTGGGCAGCTGGAGGGCCTGGATGGAGGTCAGTGTGAGGGGCCTGAGCTGGGTGCTATCTGAAGCCTGAGGGCCACCTCAATTCTCCAGGAGGCCTTGGGACCAGCCTTTCAACATGTCTGAGAGGTTTAGATCTCTTTGCTGTTGAGTGGGGATCAGGGTGTCCCTACCCAGCACAATTCCAAACTAATTTTACACAAAGGCTAAATAACTCTCAATTTGGTGAGTGGGGAGTGGGTGTGGGAGATGGGTAAAAAGGTATTGGATGTACTGTAGAGAATACAACCTCTCATTTTCTATTAGATGAGTTTTCCAATTTCCAAATAAAAATTTAGGTTTCCTGCAGCCATGACATAGGTGTGTGCACTGGGATGGGTGAATATGTGTGTGTGTGTGTGTGTGTGTGTGTGTGTGTGTGTGTGTGTGTATGCGTACGTATTGGGAGTGGGGGCAGAAACGTGTTTCCAGAATTTGCCTTTAGAATCTAAAAGAGTGGCCAAGAGTCTGGAAATGCATGAAGAGTGGACGTATGTGATGGTGGGCAAAGGCCTGACTGTGTGTGGTGTGTAGGTATGTTTGCAGATTCGCGGGTGTGAGAGCAGTGATGGGTGAGGGTGGCCTTCAGGAGCCAAGGCTGAGCGGTGGTGAGAGAACAAGCCGGAAGCCAGGGTGGTGTCGCGGTATTCTTTGGAGGAACAGGATTGCACGTGCGCCTGTAGGGTGACCTGTGTGCACCTGTGAGATGACTTAGCTTGGGGCTTGCAAGGCCTGGGTCTGCATGGGTGGGGATCGGACCATGCCTTTTCCTCCCTCCCTTTCCCGCCGCGCAGACTCCAGCGGGCAGCACCCTCCTGACGCCTGCGCCTTTCGTCGAGGCCGCAAGAAACGCATTCCGTACAGCAAGGGGCAGTTGCGGGAGCTGGAGCGGGAGTATGCGGCTAACAAGTTCATCACCAAGGACAAGAGGCGCAAGATCTCGGCAGCCACCAGCCTCTCGGAGCGCCAGATTACCATCTGGTTTCAGAACCGCCGGGTCAAAGAGAAGAAGGTTCTCGCCAAGGTGAAGAACAGCGCTACCCCTTAAGAGATCTCCTTGCCTGGGTGGGAGGAGGGAAAGTGGGGGTGTCCTGGGGAGACCAGGAACCTGCCAAGCCCAGGCTGGGGCCAAGGACTCCGCTGAGAGGCCCCTAGAGACAACACCCTTCCCAGGCCACTGGCTGCTGGACTGTTCCTCAGGAGCGGCCTGGGTACCCAGTATGTGCAGGGAGAGGGAAGCCCCATGTGACAGCCCACTCCACCAGGGTTCCCAAAGAACCTGGCCCAGTCATAATCATTCATCCTGACAGTGGCGATAATCACGATAACCAATACTAGCTGCCATGATCGTTAGCCTCATATTTTCTATCTAGAGCTCTGTAGAGCACTTTAGAAACTGCTTTCATGAATTGAGCTGATTATGAATAAATTTGGAAGGCGATCCCTTTGCAGGGAAGCTTTCTCTCAGACCCCCTTCCGTTACACCTCCCATCCGAGTAACAGCAGGAAGACTGAGGAGAGGGGGAAAGGGCAGATTCGCTTGTGTGGCTGTGGTGTCCGTTTAGCATTTTTCTCAGCTGACAGCTGGGCAGGTGGACAATTGTAGAGGTTGTCTCTTCCTCCCTCCTTGTCCACCCCATAGGGTGTACCCACTGGTATTGGAAGTCCCCATCCTTAACACGATGATTTTTCTGATTTTTCTGTCGTGTGAAAATGAAGCCATCAGGCTGCCCCTAGTCAGTCCTTCCTTCCAGAGAAAAAGAGGTTTGAGAAAGTGCCTGGGTAATTCACCATTAATTTCCTCCCCCAAACTCTCTGAGTCTTCCTTTAATATTTCTGGTGGTTCTGACCAAAGCAGGTCATGGTTTGTTGAGCATTTGGGATCCCAGTGAAGTAGATGTTTGTGGCCTTGCATACTCAGCCCTTCCCAGGCACAAACGGAGTGGCAGAGTGGTGCCAATCCTGTTTTCCCGGTCCACGTAGACAGATCCACAGTGCGGAATTCTGGAAGCTGGAGACAGACGGGCTCTTTGCAGAGCCGGGACTCTGAGAGGGACATGGGGGCCCTCTGCCTCTGTGTTCATTCTCTGATGTCCTGTATCTGGGCTCAGTGCCCGGTGGGACTCATCTCCTGGCCGCGCAGTAAAGCCAGCGGGTTCGTGCTGGGCCTTCCTGCACCTTAGGCTGGGGGTGGGGAGGGGCCTGCCGGCGCATTCTCCACGATTGAGCGCCAGGCCTGAAGTCTGGAGAACCCACAGAACCGAAGCTCCGAGCAGCGGGTCGGTGGCGAGTAGTGGGTCGGTGGCGAGTAGTGGGTCGGTGGCGAGCAATCGGTGGTGGGCCGCGGCCGCCACTACCTCGAGGACCTTTCCCTCCCGGAGCCAAGTCTCCAAGAAATCCCGCGGCAGCCGCAGCAGCCAAGGGATTCGTGTTTATGGCCCGCGGTCGGGTGGGATCCTAGCCCTGGCTCCTCTCCTGGGAAGGAGTGAGGGTGGGACGTGACTTAGATACCTACGAATCTATTTACCAAAGAGGAGCCTGGGACTGAGGGAAAAGGCCAAAGTGTGTGAATGCATGGGGACTGGGGGTTCGGGGGAAGAGGACGAGGAGGAGGAAGAGGAGGTCGATTCCCTGATTTAAAAAATCGTCCAAGCCCAGTGGTCCAGCTTAAGGTCCACGGTTACATGCACCGCTCAGAGGAGGTCACTTTCTGCCTTCCACGTCCTCCTTCAAGGAAACCCCATGTGGGTAGCTTTCAATATCGCAGGTTCTTACTCCTCTGTCTCTATAAGCTCAAACCCACCAACGATCGGGCAAGTAAACCTCCTCCCTCGCCGACTTCGGAACTGGCGAGAGTTTAGCGCAGATGGGCCGGTGGGGAGGGGGCGAGATAGATGAGGGGGAGCGGCATGGTGCGGGGTGCCCCCTTGGAGAGAGGAAAAAGGCCACAAGAGGGGCTGCCACCGCCACTAACGGAGGTGGCTCTGGTAGAGACCTTTGAGGGTCTGGGACATCTGGACTCCCCATGCTCTAACTCCCACACTCTGCTATCAGAAACTTAAAACTTGAGAGTTTTCTCTCTTTTTCACTCGCAATAAATTCAGAGCAAACAAAAGATGTGGAATCTTAGAGATTTATTCCACGAGTGTGTTAGGACCATTAAAAAGACAAGGGCGCCCCCTTCCGGCAGAAGCTCACCACTCCAGGAGAACCTGCGGGCAGGCTTTCATCCCCCGCAGAGCTACAGGCTTCCAGCAGCCTGGGGCCTCGTGGGTACTGAGCTGCATGTGGGGGTCCAGGACCCGATGTCGCCTGCCATTAGGCCAGGGCATCGGCAGATGTATTGGTCCAGCCCCCGAGAGACCCAGGAAGAAGGCAAGGAGGTTCGGTACGAGCGATCTCGCATGGAAGAAGAAGGCGGTCGGTCTGCGGGAGCCAGGCCGCAGCGCCATCCGCCTTCTGTCCAGGTCTTCTTTAGTAATATATTTATCTTCCTCGCCATAACAATTCGCGGTGTGGACCCTCCCACTTTTTTCGGATTTACTTGTATGGAACCTGTGCAAAAAATACTAAATTTCGTTTTGTATTAAACCCTTTCATTGGGAATCCCTTCCCAATTTTAGTCTCCCACCTATCCCCGGACGACCACATTGAAATCTCTCACTTATTTGTGTTTAAATCACAACAAAATCTACAAACCTATATTCGCCTGCAGCTATTTACTTTTAAATAAGGGCTATGTTAAGCTACAGGAGGAAATGTTTTGCTTACCATTCGGATAAACGTGTGAACACAATGTCACAATAGGTGAATCCAGACAACGATCTCACAGACGACTAACGCAGAGGCACACACATATACTCCGGAAAATAAGCAGGGCGCCTTTTCACTAACAAGGCGCAATTGTACTCTGAGCTGCCCTCCAGACCGTTCCCCTCCCTCAGAGCCAAACTCCCGCAGCGAGTCTCTCAGCAAGCTACGAAGCGGGATCACAGGGTCGCGTTTACGCGGGCTCCAGGCCCGAAATAATTTCTAAGTCCAAAGCAGGTGGATTTTATTAGGCCTCCAGAAGCCGAATAAGGGAGTAGTGGCGCAATGCGTAGAAACTACCTCCGGAAGCTCTTTTTGAATCTCGGTTCCGGCATCCACAACGCAGAGCGCGAACCTGAGGCTCCATCTTTCGGGTTTTACTCCGGCTGGCGAGCGCTTCCGGGGACCCTGCGAGGCCGCCGCCAGCCGACAATCCGCCCCGCCTTCCCTGCAGGCGATCCCTACTCCAAATAGTAGTTCCCAGACCAGAAGCCGGAAAGCCCTCGAAGCAGGAAAAAACCTCATACAGGCCCCCCAGTTCTCGGGAGCAGCTCCAGCTTTCCTTTCCCTACCCAGAGCAAACTTCTCTTCCGTGCAGCTCCCCTCCTCCCCTTCATTAAAGTTGTATTGAAGGTTCTTAGTGCTGCACTCTAATTGGGTTTCCTTCAGGGGAGACCCTGTGCCCCCCAGCCCCACTGCGTCCTGTCTAATAGAAACCCCCGACCTGCAACCGCGAATTAAATAGATGAACTCGTTACCGTAAACTTGCAATAAAGCCCGGAGGCGACTGCTGCGGAGGGGGCAAAAGAAGGTTTCGTTGTTTTTGAAATTTATACCATTCTCACCCGAACAGCCGCTCTCCAGGAAAGAGGGGAGAAAGCTCTGGAGTGGCCCTGGGCCTCTCGCCCAAAAGCAGGATACCCCGCCCCTCCCCCCAGGCGCTGGCCTGGGCCTGAGACAGATTTAAAACACCCAATGGGGAACCGATGCCAGCCTTTCTTCCTCTCTCCCTACCAGTTAGTTCTGTGTAGAGGGGATGAGGGGGAGGGGACGAAGTGGTCGGGAAAGAGTGAAGGAAAGAATTCCACCATTACCTCCTCTCCTCCCCTAAACTGCCCCCAAACTGGGAGGGGCACAGGGGGCAGTAAAAGAGTTTAATCGCCCCTAGAATAATGCTGGCGCCCAGCCTGGGGGGAGGGTCAGGGACTTTGCCATTGAACTTGAAGTTCCAGGCTGGTGGTCTCCACCACCCCCGCCCCCATTTTCCTAAACGTTTTATGGGAAAAGGGAGGAAGGTGAGGGGAAGAGAGGACTTCTCTGGCCTTGGGAAAGAGGGAGGAAGCCAATCAGGGGAGGAAGGGCCACAGCAACTAGGAGGTCCAGGGAGATTCGGAGGTTTGCGGGAAGGCGAGGAGGCTGCTGGGAGGAGAAACTTCAGCTTTCGCCCCGACTTGCAGCTATGAGGTCGGGAGCCACCAACCGCAGGCCTTCTCATTGAGCCCCGCCCCAGACTCTACAGGGATGGGGGCACCCAGTGCTGTGCTCCCGTCCTTCCTTTCCTAGCCTAAGGTGTGCAAACAGAGCGCCACTGGGAGGCTGAAACCTTTAGGCCGATGCCTGCTTGCAAGCTCAGGCAAGCTGGATTTTGGTCCCCACCTTTGCAGAGACAACAGTGGTGTTGTGAGCCCATTTCTCAGATCAAGGACCGGCCCATCTTACTACCTCCAAGAGTGCTTTTCTCTCTAACAAGGTAAACTAACTGATCGGTGGGCCAAGGGCGTTACCGACGGATCGCTCAGTATGGCAGCTGCTTCAGGAGGCCCTGGGAGGGAGTCTCCCAGGAATTTGGGAGCCTTCAGAAGTTTTGGGAAACAAGGGAAGGGTGAGCAGCAGGCTCTCACCGACACCACCTGGCGGGAGCACCTACTCGCGGTTCCTGGAGAGACCGGCAGCCTCCTTGGGCAGAAAGGGACAAAGAAAATGTTTCGCAGCACGCGGGACCTGCAGGGCCTAGGCGGGGGAGAGGCTTGGGAGTGGGAACTAGCACTCGCTGTAAGGTCCGCCATAAGACTTAATGTTTGTCTCCGATGGAATGGAGTCCTGGCATAAGCAAAATTAATATTGTTAATGTTATTATTATTTAAAATTACAATATTTAACAAAACATCTACTTTGAAAACCGGGCGAGGCCAGGCGTGGTGGCTCAGCCTGTAATTCCGGAATTTCGGGAGGCCGAGGCAGGCAGATTCCTTGAGCACAGGAGTTCCAGACCAGCCTGGGCAATGTAGCAAGACCCCGTCTCTATTTATATAATAAAAATTTTTTAAAAAAGGAAACTGGGTGAAAGTTAACCGTGATTATAAACTTTGTTTTTGTTTTTGTTTTTTACTAACTCATCCTTAAGGCAAAAGCTCTGGGCCTTAAAAAAATAAAAACGGGCCAGGCATACTGGCTCATGGCTGTAATCCCAGCACTTTGGGAGGCTGAAGTGGGCAGATAACTTGAGGCCAAGAGTTTGAGATCAGCCTGGCCAACATAGTGAAAATACTAAAAATACGAAAATTAGCTGGGCATGGTGGCTCACATCTGTAATTCCAGCTACTCAAGAGGCTGAGGCACAAGAATTGCTTGAACCTGGGAGGTGGAGGTTGCAGTGAGCTGAGATTATGCCATTGCACTCCAGCCTATGTGACAGAGTGAGACTCTATCACAAATAATAATAATAATAATAATAATAATAATAATAATAATAATAATTGCACCTTTTTCTCTGGGCCCCTGGCTTCCTTATTCCCTTTCCTGCACCCTCTCAGAAGCTCTGCCTTGCCAAGTGTGGGATCAATGCCACAGCAGGTACGTGTGTGCACAGGGGCTCTGGGTCCAGTACAGAAGCAGGCTGGGGGCCACATGCTCACATCTTCAGCCAGCCACTGATATTGCCAAGTCACTGGTCTTGGAGTGGGCACAGTAATCCACAAAAACACTCAAGACTCACCTAACTCTCTTCTCCCGACAGCTGGCTCCTTACCTGCCAGTTCCCCCTCCCATAATGACAAAACCCACAATTGAGTGAGCACTTTATAACCTAAAGAAATTGAAACTAAGAGGGTAAGTTACTTGATCTGGGTCCCAAAGCAGGAGCACTTAACCTCTACCACCAACTGATAAAATAGAAAGCCCAGGGACTCCTCCATTGTCAATATACCTCTCCCCACAAGGCCCTTCAGACACTAACAAGCACCTGCTTCCATCCGGCGTCACCCAGCTGAGATCATACAGGTGCACCCAAATGCCCTAGACCCAGCCCCTCCTCAGGCACTGGACAGATCTGCATATATGCAAACAGGGGATTAAACACATGTGGACATTTTTGTCAACCAACTACTCATTTATTGAGTATGCAAAATCTTCCACTAGGGGTGGAAGGCAGGAGGAAAGAGATGGAAATATGCTCTCCCTTCCCACCAGGCCTGACTCCTATGCTGGTAAATCTTGGGTCTGCAGCTTCCCCATATGTGACCTGAGGCCAGGGGATTTTATTCCATGACCAAATGACTACAGTCAGAACAAATGGGGAACAGGACGGGGAACAGGGAATGAGAAAGATACACAAACACACACACACACACACAAGCATGGCTTCTGGGAGTCTTCCCTGGAGAAGATGCTTGGAATATCAAATCCGGGAGGGAAGATGTGAACAAAACTCGGAAGAGGAGGCCAGAAAATGCAGGTCGCGGTGGGTAGAAGGACGGTGTGGATCCTCGCTCCGGGTGAGCTAGAGCTGGCCGGGCAGAGAGCAGGGGCATCTCACAGGGTCCTGGACCCCCGGGCGAAGCCTGGGCAGTAATCAGACGTCCCCTGGCCCGCTCAGAGGCTGATCGCCTTACCCCCACCCAGGTAGGCACGCACCCGCACTACTCGCCAAACTCCTCAGACCCCAGGCGGAGGGCAGAGAGGCAGCTCTTGGTCCGCGGGGTCCGTACCCATCCTGTGGGCCCTCAGCTCCCCAGCTCTAGGTGGGCCCAGCCCGTCGTCCTCCGCCCGAGACCTGCGCCCAGCCTTTGTCAGGTTGATGGCTGAAGCTCGCCGCACCTCCCATTCCGGGCAGGGTTTTGTCATTGAACTTGAGTCAGGCTATAAACATTCCTTCACCCCTCCGGAGCCAGGCCGAGACGCGGAGGGGTGGAGGGGAAGGGAGGAGGGGGCTGTGGAGCGACCCGGAACGCAAGAAGCCGGGCCTCTCCCACCTAAGCCCGCGCGGCTTTATCAAAGAGCTTCCAATCCTTGCCTTCCCGGGAACACCCGCCGGGTCTGCAGCTAAAAGCCGGATTCTTGAGGCCATCCGGTAAGTCAGGCCAATGTTTTGGTCAGGATCGACATGGTGTAACTTTTTCTCTTTTTCTCCTTGGCATTTCATGTTCGCTTACCTTATTTTAGGCAGTCCAATCCTTAATTTATTTTAATAATCAGGATAAACAAATGTGTACACAAACGAATACTAGCTAAGGCCGAAGAATTATTACAGAATATTCGAGTCGGTCGTAACGAGGCAGTCGCCTCTCGGTTTTACATGCGCCCCTCCCTCGGCGGGGTTATCCTGGGGGCTGTCGCCCGCCGCGCTATCCGATCCCGGGCTCCTACCAGAGCGGCTGCCGAGCCCCGCGGATTTCCCAGCTGCCTTCCCAGGACCTGGAAACTTAAACTTCGCAAATGGGGCGTCTCCCTACTCGTTGGAGGAGGAAATAGCGGCCTGGAGAGCCGTCCGACCCGGGAAACCGGCGCGTCTTTCCAGGCGACCCGCCAACTGCAGAGGCTGCGAGGAGCGGCCTGCTCAGGCGGTAGTAGTGCTGCGTGTGTGTGTGTGTGTGTGTGTGTGTGTGTGTGCGCGCGCGCGCGCGTGTTTAAAGAATTCAGGATCCTGGAGCAAGGGAAGATCGAACACTGTATCTCCTGGTCTCTCCCTGGCTCAGTAACATCCAGTCGAAGGTAAACAGGGCGCGCCGGCGGGCGGGGAGGCGCAGGGGCCACTCCGTCTGGCGTGGGGCTCTTCGAGCGCAGCACTTCCTTTCCAGCCGGGAGGCCCCCGCGGCTCAGCGACACCCGCTAACGAGATACTAAATCGGGCGAGGCAACGAAAAGCTCCCGGCCTCCGTATTTGGGGCCAGAGACACTGCAGGGAGGCAGGTCCCCGCCGACAAATCGGAAGAGGCCTGCGGGAGTTAGCCAGATAATGCTCTCCCTATCCTACCCGCCCCCACCAATTTGCCTTTTACTTGCCACAGAGTTTGCTCGAACCAAAGGGGTTTGCAGTCTTCTCCTCCTCAACTTTCGATCCCCAGGCCTTCGCGGCCCGGGAAAGAATCCAGCCAACCCTTCTGTCTTTGTCTGACCTTCGGGGAAAAGAGGCGTGGGCGCCTGGGTCAAGTTCACGGACCTGGACTGTGTCTTTTAGGACAAGCCGGGGCACCGTTCCCATTCTGACGAGGAGGATTCTAAGCATTTGGGACAGTATGGGGGCGAAACTGAAGCTGCGAGAAAGGACTTTCAATTTTAATCTATTGCCTTAGTCTCACATCCCCTCCCCCTCCCGCAGCCCTGTAGAGGAGAAATAATTAGATCCGAAGGGAAGCCTTTTATTTGGAAAAATGCGAAGGTCTCATGGAATGAGCTTCCCAGAAATGGTCTTTGGCACTTGGGTAGTTTTGCGTGAGTTCGGTGCCGGCGTTTATGAAAGTTAAGGATTTACGGTATTCCGCACAACGGTTTCTGTGGAATTCGATTCAGAGCAAACAAGATCACATCTACATTGCTTTCCAAAAAGCTTCAGACTCAACACATTGAAATAATTTTCCCCAAGATCCTGGTTCCTACCCTACCCACCCCCCCCCTTTTTTTTTTACAGGGCCTGATGCAAAATGATATTCCTGCCCCTTAAAAAAAACAAGAACCTCAAAGTGGAAAAAAAAACTATCCCGATCGCAGCGAGTGGAATATGGGTCATAAAACACAGAGCTACTTTTAAAACTTTTTTATAAACAGCCCCTTTTAAATTAAAAAAAAATTGTTTCAATGTGTACATTTTATAATTTTCAACCACCGTTAATAGTTACTTTTTGTTCCCCTTCCCCTCAACCTAGTTATATACAACCTAATTTGGTTTGAAAACATACTGTACATTTTCTGTGTCATAAGCAATTCCTCAAGTTATTGCAGTCTTCTAAGTGCTATTTTTAGATTGCATAATATGCAATGAAAGAAGTTGTCATAATTTAGAAAACTATTTCCCTAAAGTTAGTCTTTTAGGCTGTACCCACATTTAAAAAGAGGAGTTTCAGCTGGACACCTCAGCCGACACCTATAATCCCAACACTTTGGGAGGACAAGGTGGGAGTATTGCTTGTGGCCAGGAGTTCAAAACCACCGTGGGCAATATAGCCAGATTCCGTCTCTACAATTTTTTTTTTTTTTTTTAGACGGAGCCTTGCTCTGTCACCCAGGCTGGGGTGCAGTGGCGCGATCTGGGCTCACTGCAAGCTCTGCCTCCCGGGTTCACGCCATTTTCCTGCCTCAGCCTCTCCGAGTAGCTGGGACTATAGGTGCCCGCCACCACGCCCGGCTAATTTTTTTGTATTTTTAGTGGAGACGAGGTTTCACCGTGGTCTCCACTGACCTCGTGATCCGTCCGCCTCGGCCTCCCAAAGTGCTGGGATTACAAGCGTGAGCCACCGCGCCTGGCCAATTTTTTATATATTTTTTTAAATTAGCCAGGCATGGTGGCAGTTGCCTGTAGTCCCAGCTACTCCGGAGGCAGAGGTAGGAAGATCACCCAGAAGTTTCAGGCTGCAGTGAGCCTTGATCCTGCCATTGCACTCCAGCCTAGTCTACTCCAGCTTGGTCAACAGAGCAAGACCCTGTCTCTAGAAAATAAATAAATAAAACGAAGAATTTTTTTTCCTGATTAGAAAAGTACTCCAGCTTGGTCAACAGAGAAAGACCCTGTCTCTAGAAAACAAATAAATGAAAAGAAGAAATTTTTTTCTTGATTAGAAAAGTAACACATTCTTATTATTAAGAATTTCAAAATATAAAAATAATTATAAAGAAGGAAATAAAATTCACCCCATATACTACCATCCAAAGTTTACCAAACTACTCTTTTGTTATATTTTCTTCAGTTATTTTTCCTCGCACATATGTACAATTTCAAAACTGAGATTCTGCAAGAATTTTTTTGTCTTGCCTTTTATTTAATGTTAGATTATGAACATTTCCCAGTGTTATTAAATATTCTTCAAAAGCATGATTTTAATGATTGCATTTATTTATCTAAAAATCATTTAGATTTTTTGTTTCCATGTTTACTTTTAAAAATAATTCATAAGGCAGAAATTATTATGCCACTAAGTATATTTGTTAGAGACATGAGAGTAGAATCCCCCGAAATAGAATGCTTCAAAAATTCTAGGTTAAAAATTCCCCCTTCTGAAATAGCCAGGTGTGGTGCATACCTGTAGTCCTAGCTACTCAGGAGGCTGAAGTGGCAGGATTGCTTAAGCCCAGGAGTTCGAGGCTGTAATGAGTTTTTCTCTCTCTCTCTCTCTCTCTCTTTTGAGACAGGGCCTTGCTCTGTTGCCCAGGCTGGAGTGCAGTGGTGTGATCACTATTCTCTGCAGCCTCAACCTCCCAGGCTCAAGTGATCCTCCCCCTCTCACCTCAGCCTCCCAGGTAGCTGAGACTACAGGTGTGCACCACCAAGCCCGGCTAGTTTTTTGTATTTTTGGTAGAGATGGGGTTTTGCCATGTTTCCCAGGCTGGTCTCGAACTCCTGGGCTCAAGCGATCCCCCTGCCTTGGCCTCCCAAAGTGCTAGGATTACAGGCATGAGCCACGAGGCCCAGCAGACACTGTGTCTTAAAAAAAAAAAAAAAAAGTCCGCATTGTTAGAAGGAAATAAAAGGGGGCCTTTTAAGGTGCTCAAAATGTTCCATGTTTTGATCAAGGTGGTGGTTATGTGCATGTATACATGTGTAAAAATTAATTAAACCAAACATTCAAGATTCGTGTGTTTTACTTTTAAAATTTTAACACTGCTCTCCCACCCCCTGAAAGCCTGTATCTGTTTACAAAGAAAAAGAGCAATGCAGGAAATAGGTGGAGGAAGCAAAGAAAGGGTGGGACGAACCCAAACTGGATTGATTCACCCCTTCCTAGGGTATTATCTTTGGTTCAGAGACCAAAATATTTACCAAAAGTAAATATTTGACAGTTACTGATGACGGGTGGGTGGGAGGAGAAGTGCTTGGCCCTTCTTCCCAACCCCAATGCTAGCCCTTGTTTGATAGAGAGGATTTTTTTCCTATTATGGTTGCACTCCTGTGGCATTGACCTTCTCTAATGAATAGAAGAGGGATAAAAATAGGGTAGAAAATATTTTAAAAGAGTTAAAATTAACAGATACATAGCTGACTCATCTAACACTGTCATGTGAAATAGAAATGGGATTTTAAAATATAAAAATAATTTTTTTTCAGAAATAGATTGATTTTTTATTTATTTTGTAACTTACTTTCAGTTAAAAATACAACAGGCAGAACTTGGGGAATGCAAGGACAACTGCTCTCACAGGCAACAATAAGGACATGGAGGAACTGGAGTAAAGCCTGGTGTCTGAGTCTGGTTTTATTGGCACTGTCATGTGAGGTCACTGGGGTTGCGTGCTGGCCAGAGCATATGCTTAATCCTTGGGATGCTGAGGAGAGGGGGGAAAAAGAAACCTTTATGCTATTGGGCACCAGAGTTACTTCCTGTTTGTGCTTCAGACAGGGAACTGCTACAATGGCTTCACACATTCATATTTAGTGGTGACTTCTTATTTTTTTTATTGTTATTTTATTCCTTTTTCACTTAAAATCAGGATAAAGTTGGATTTTTAATATTTTATAAAGAAAGACATGAGACACTTTTCCTGTCAAAAAACCCACTACGGATGTTTTACAAAACAGCTTTCCTTTTTCCAAGTATAACATATATTCAATAAAGTGTATTAATCTTAAGTGTATAGCTTGAAGTTACCTATTTACCTAGATAAACACCATTCAGAATAAGATAGAAAACATTCCATTTCCTCTATCCCTGTGTGTTCCCTCCAGACCCTTTCCAGTATAATATTCCAGAGGTAACTGTCATTCTTTTTTTTTTTTTTTTTTTCTTTTGATACGGAGTCTCACTATTTCGCCCAGGCTGGAGTGTGGCTCACTGCAACCACTGCCTCCCGGGTTCAAACAATTCTCCTGACTCAGCCTCCTGAGTAGCTGGGATTATAGGCTTCCATCTGTAATGTAACCATGCCCAGCTAATTTTTCTATTTTTAGTAGAGACAGGATTTCACCATGTTGGTCAGGCTGGTCTCGAACTCCTGACTCTAGGTGATCCACCTGCCTCAGCCTCCCAAAGTGCTGGGATTACAGGAATGAGCCACCGTGCCTGGCTGTAACTGCCATTCTGATCAGTCTCAAATCCCCACATCTATTGACGTTGACTTGTTTTGGCTGCTCTTGAACTTTGTATAAGTAGAATTACACAGTGTGTACTCTTTGGGGTCTGGGTTTCTTCCATTCAACAAAACATCTGTGAGATTAATCCATGTTGTTGTGTGTATTGGCAGTTTATTCTTTTTAATTGTGTTCTGCTATTCCATTGTACGGATACACCACAAGTTTATCCATTCATTTGTTGATGGACATTTGAGTTGTCTGTATTTTTGTCTATTACAAATAAAGCTACTATCAATATTCTTGAACAAGTCTTTCGGTGAACAAATTGAATCATTTCCTGTAGAATTTCTGGGTTACAGGGTAGGCACTATATATGTTTAATTTACTACCTCTGTGGTATTTTTAAAAGTTCATTATCCATATATCAGTCTCCAATCCACACAAGCAAGTGGTCAGATTGAAGAACATGATTGATTACATTTGCTTGGATTTCTCTCTCTCTCTCTTTTTTTTTTAGACGGAGTCTTATTGTGCCACCCAGGCCGGAGAGTGCAGTGGTGCAATCTCGGCTCACTGCAACCTCTGCAGGTTCAAGCGATTCTCTTGCCTCAGCCTCCCAAGTAGTGGTGATGTGTCACCACACCCCGCTAATTTTTGCTATTTTTAGTAGAGACAGGGTTTCCCCATGTTGGCCAGGCTGGTCTTGAACTCCTGGCCTCAAGTGATCCTCCCACCTTGGCCTCCCAAAGTGCTGGGATTACAGGTGTGAGCCACCACACCTGGCCTCTTTCTTTCTTTTCTTTCTTTCTTTCACTTTCCAATAAGTTTTATTATTAGTCAGGTCATGATTGAGGGTTCCAGGGTGGGGATTGCCATGTATCCAGGTCCCCTTTTACCGCCCTGGGAGAAGGATGGAGGACAGAGGAAAGGTAGGGTGCAGCCAGTTCAAATCTTCCTAGGGAAATGTGCCTTCTGCCCAGTGGTCGTCCCAGGCTGAGACCCAGGATATGGGAACGAGGGACTTATACACAGGCTGGTACCATTCACACACAAAGACATTGTCCCCTTTAGCAATCACTGCCTTCTCACAGAGGTGGAAGTCCAGGTAGTCCTGCAAGCAGTTCCTGGGCTGGTTCTGATTGGGGAAGCTGCTGTCAAAAAGAGCGGTCTTGTAGTTCTTTATTTATTTTGTTTTTTTTTGTTTTGTTTTTTGTTTTTGAGATGGAGTTTTGCTCTGTCTCCCAGGCTGGAGTGCAACGGCACGATCTCAGCTCACTGTAACCTCCGCCTTGTGGGTTCAAGCAATTCTCCCGCCTCGGCCTCCTGACTAGCTGGGACTAAAGGCACCTGCCATCATGCCTGGCTAATTTTTGTATTTTTGTAGAGATAGGGCTTCCCCAAGTTGGCCAGACTAGTCTGGAACTCTTGACCTCCTCAGGTAATCCACCTGCCCTGGCCTCCCAAAGTGCTGGGATTACAGGTGTGAGCCACCATGCCCGGCCGGTCTTATAGTTCTTGATTTGGGTCTTTTTTTTTTTTTTTTTTTTGAGACAGCGTCTCACTGTGTCACCCAGGCTGCAGTGCGGTGGTGTGATCTTGGCTCACTGTAGCCTCAACTTCCTGGGATCCAGTGATCCCACCACCTCAGCTTCCCAAGTAGCTGGGATTATAGGCATGTGCCACCACGCCTAGCTAATTTTTGTATTTTTAGTAGAGATGGGGTTTCACCATGTTGGCCAGGCTGGTCTCGAACTCCTGACTTCAGGTGATCTGCCTGCCTTGGCCTCCCAAAGGGCTGGGATTACAGGTGTGAGCCACTGTGCGCTTAAAGACTCCCCTGATGCCTCAGCAAAGACGCCAGTGTCTGACAGAACTGCTTAAATTTCTATGATGTGCTTATTTTGAAGTCTTGATGGCCTGGATCCTTGGGACAGCAGAGATTTGCGTTTGGTCACGGCAGACCATCAAGACTCATGGCTCTGCTCCTCTCTATGATCTCCCTCCACTGACCCCAGTCCTGGGGCATAGTCACACGTACAAGTTATGCCCTTGTGGATCTCACCAAACTCCCCTAAATGCAAGCACAATGACCTGGGCAAAGAAGAGCTGTGACTGAGGTTAATGGTCAGGGTCAGCAGGGACCAGAGGCCAAAGGGTTAGTGCCAGAAGGTAGAAGTGATTCTCCTGAGTCCTGATTTGGAAGCTGAGTTATGACTCAGGAAATTTATTGCCCCATGGTCTTTTAACAAGAAGCGATCTATCTTCCCAGGCAGAACTTCCATTACTGGTGACAGGTGCCTGGAGCCAGCTTATTAAAAACCATCATTTCAACCCCCAAAGCGAAGGCCCCACAGTGTGATGGAATAGAATGCTAATTTCTAGCTCCATATCATAATCTAGGACATGGGGAGAGTATTACGAGGCATTTTAAAATTCAAGAGGAAGGGCACTCAGTGCTATTTCTGCACTCTGGGAGCAGGGAGCATTAGGATCTTTATTTCACAGGTCACACTCCCCTACTCTAGCAGGTTAATGCAACTCACCGGCTCTTACCTGCTGCCGTGGGCTGGCCCTGCCCTGGCCCAAGATAGAACTTGCCTCATTGCTCAGCAGCTGTGGCAGAATAGAATGAGAGCTGGACTTTGAGCCAATGGGTTGGATTCAAGTCCTGCTGTAGTCTAGGGAAAAAGTCCTCTTACACTGGTATGAAACTTTTTCATTTTCCAAGTACCTGTGTTCTTCACATCTTTTATCTCATGTATGGTGAGGTACAGGCAAAGGGAAAGAATGTCCATTTTACAGAAAGGGTAAATGGATATCTTGGAGCCAGTTCCTTGTTATTGGAGGTAAGAGGAGCCTCCCCTCACTGGCTTTTTTTTTTTTTTTTTTGAGACAGAGTCTTGCTCTGTCGCCCAGGCTGAAGTGAAGTGGCATGATTTCAGCTCTCCAAAACCTCTGACTCTGGGGTTCAAGCGATTCTCCTGCCTCAGCCTCCTGAGTAGCTGGGATTACAGGTGCCCACCACCACACCTGGCTAACTTTTGTATTTTTAGTAGAGACAGGGTTTCACCATGTTGGCCAGGCTTGTCTCGAACTCCTGACCTCAGGTGATCCACCCGTATTGGCCTCCCAAAGTGCTAGGATTACAGGCGTGAGCCACTGCGCCCGGCAGGTTTTATTTTATTTTAATTTAACTTTATTTTATTTGAGATGGAGTATTGCTTGGTCACCCAGGCTGGCATACAGTGGCACAATCATCACTCAACTGCAACCTTGAACTCCCAGGCTCAAGCCATCCTCCCCCTCCACCTTTGGGGTAGCTGGGACTACAAGTGCATACCACCATGCTTGGCTAATTTTTTGTATTTTTTGTAGAGTTTCCCTATGTTGCCCAGGGTGGTCTTGAACTCCTGGGTTCAAGTGATCCACCAATCTCAGCCTTCTAAAGTGCTAGGATTACAGGCGTGAGCCACTGCACCCGGCCCCCTTATTGGCTTTTGTCTCCAAATCTTTTCTGTGCAGCTTTGAGAGCAGCTCTGAGAAATTTGGATGGACGGGAGAGGAGGCGTGGGAGAGACTGTTCCTGGAGCTCTCTCAGGGATGAGCCAGTTTTTCTGCCTCCATAGAGCTTCTCTACCCGTGTGATCTTCCAGGGGACCTTCCTGGCTGAATTATTCAAACTGTCAGTGAACTTTCTGTGTCACACAGGGCTGGCTGTGCTTAGGCACAGTGAAAGGGAGATCTAAGCAAATGATATGAATGGTCAGGTCAAGAATTGGCCACACAATTGAACGAAGTACATTTTTAGCATGTTGGCAGATATCCCATCGAAAATGCTTGGCATGGAAGCATGGGAATTGAGGAAACTGGTTACTTAGGCATGACAATGGCAGAGATCCCCCGGTGAAGTTGAAGGATAATTTACAGCTGCATCAGAGCAAAATATCTATGATTTTATGAGTTTTGGTTTCTATCTTAATGATCTGCATGCATTTGACATGGTTGCCATGGAATATCAGATGTTTCACAATGTATGTAGATGATTTCATGTTCTTTGACAATTTATAGCAGTTAAATAAAACTGCCCTAAAAAGTTTTGTCCCTCTGGGAATTTGGGGAGCGCATGCTATGTTCCTCTTCCTGTCCCTCCTTACCCTGGCGGTCTACCTGATTATTTTCTTCTGCCTCTTCTCCCCTTTTTATAAAATATTTTAATAAAATATTTGGACAAGCAACACAAACTCATCTAAATTTCCAGTTGTTTTAATACCTCAGTAACCTGTAGGAAAATAGTGCCTGTGTGTCTAATTGAATTTTTCATCTAGCTGTTTGGTGCCATGTGGTCTGAGGCTTGGGAGAGCTGAAAACTTGGTTGTCAGGGACACTTGTGGAGTATGTGTACAGGTGACAAAACCAGTGTTGGGCTGGGCACGGTGGCTCATGCCTGTAATCCCAGCACTTTGGGAGGCAGAGGCAGGTGGATCACCTGAGCTCAGGAGTTGGCCATCAGCGTGGTCAACATGGTGGAACCCTGTCTGTACTGAAAATACAAAAATTAGCTGGGCTTGGTGGCACACACCTGTAATCCCAGTTACTCAGAAAGCTGAGGCAGGAGAATCACTTGAACTTGGGAGGTGGAAGTTGCAGTGTGCCTAAATCGCACCACTGCACTCCAGTCTGGGTGACAGAGTGAGATGTTGTCTCAAAAAAAAAAAAAAAAAAAAGAAAAAAAGGTAAAAAATAAAAACAAAAAAATAAAACCAGTGTTCCTTCATTCCCAGCTTGGCCCAAGGTGGGGCTCACTCCCCCTTAGAGGTGGAACTGCTTTCTGGGCTTTGGACCTAAGAATCAGTTGTCTCCCTTCCTAATGCCCTTTCTCTGAAGAGTAAGCTGTGGCTCTAAAACAAAGGATTCCCCATTCACGTGTAAAGCTACAAGGGATTCCCCAGAGGAGTGGCTCCTTCAACCCAGGTGTGAGTAACCAGAGACTGTTGTTTCGTTTCAGAGATGATTTAGATGATAGATGTGAGACCTTTCTCAATAAAAACATTTTATTTGCCCCCCAGAAGGTTTCCTTGGAAGGATCTCAATATGCCCCATATACTACTTTTACTCTGAATGTTTCCATGGCCCAGAATCATATCTGGCACAGCTGTTAGGTATAAGTATGACTCTGGGCTGAGAGGTCTTCCTCCAACTTGGAAGGGCTTTTCCAGTGGCTGGGCTGAGGGTGCCGTCTCTGCCACCTCGGTTCATTAAAGAGGCAGATGGGCCGGGCGCAGTGGCTCATGCCTATAATCCCAGCACTTTGGGAGGCCAAGGCAGGTGGATCACCTCAGGTCCAGAGTTCGAGACCAGCCTGACCAACATGGAGAAACCCCATCTCTACTAAAAATACAAAATTAGCCGGGGGTGGTGGTGCATGCCTATAATCCTGGCTACTCGGGAGGCTGAGGCAGGAGAATTGCTTGAACCTGGGAGGCAGAGGTTGCAGTGAGCTGAGATCATGCCACCGCACTCCAGCCTGGGTGACACAGCAAAACTCCTTCTCAATAAAACAAAAAACAAAACAAAACAAAAAACCCACAACAAAACAAAAAAAATGAGGCAGATGAGGCTCACTCTGTAGTTTCTACCATACCTCAGTCTATATCCTCAGCTCCCTAAAAGCAGAAAACTGCAGCACTGCAGGAGAATCTGGTCAGAAAGGCAAGTGGGAATGAAGCATTTCCTCCACTTGGCTTGAACCCCTCAAAGGGAGAACAGGGCCCAGTGATGATACATCATCAATTCCCAATTACCTGAAATAAAATGTTCTGCCCTGGACTTCTCTTGGCTTGGCTAATCTTTTTCCTTTTCTTTTCTTTACTTTCTTTCTTTTTTTTTTTAAGAGATGGGGGTCTCACTATGTTGCCCAGGCTAGACTTAAACTCCTGCACTCAAGCAATCCTCCTGCCTCAGCCTCTTGAGTAGCTGGGACTACAAGTGTGTACTATTGCACCCAGCCTTGGCCAGTCTTGATCCACACTGTTGACATCATGACTTTATCCTCTGGATCTGACTCTTCTGTTGTCCTCAGCCCTGCTGTGATTGACTTCTTCTAACTGCAGGGAGCTAGAAGTCAGAGAAATATGTGATCCTCCTTTCTCTGCCATGATGTTCCAAAGAGGCACTGGGGTAAGACTGAGAGTTGTGGAACTCAGCAGACCCTCTTCAGTCAGCCTTCATGGTATGTCTGGTAAACTGACTTCAGGATAAAAGGTATGGCACAAACGCCTAGCTGTTCATAGGTGCTGGACAAATGTTGGTCAAATGAATAAATAAATGAGGAGTGAATAAATCAATATATTCCAAGGATGCCACCATATAGTTACAGAGTTACTACCCACTGAAATTGCATTGCTAAGTGAAGCTATAAATCATTTTTATAATAAAGTAAAAGTTTATCTGACGTGTAGTTGTCTTTCATTGGTAACCAAGAGATAAGATTTATAGCATTTCATGAAATGCCTGTCCTACCACCCGCACCTTCTCTCCTTGGTCCTATGTGTCATTTCTTTATCCCAAACACTTCACTGTTCCCTTCTCCAAAGCCTTCAGTATAAGGCCTGAGCTCTGCATCATGGCCCCCAGGGCCATATAAGATCAAATTCCTATCTGTCTTTTCAGGCTTAACACCTCACACTGTGCAGTCCTTCATTGTGAGGTCTTCATGATGTTGCCTCATTTAATCCTTCTAATAATGCGGGAGATAATTTTTATCCCGTTTCACAGATGAAGAACTGACTAGCTAGTAGGAGGTAGAACCAGTACTTAAATCCAGGTGGTTGACCCCAGTTCTCTAAGTTTCCCACTGCACACACTGCCCCTCCAGCTGTGTCCTTTCCCAACCCCCTGGGCTTCTGCCCTTCACTTCCTTGTATGTGCCAGAACTTTCACACCTTGAGATCTCTGACCACATGAAACCCTTCACTTCCCCAGCTCTGTGTGTGCAGAATCCCATCCATTCTGCGAAGTTCAGCTCAGACACCATCCCCACCATGAGTCCTCAAGGTTGGATTTAATCTCCTCCCTCTTCTGTGCTCTCACTGTTCCTTGATTTTACTTATTTTGTTTATTATTTTTTTGAGACAGGGTCTCGCTCTGTCACCCCAGACTGGAATGCAGTGGCACAAACCATGACTCACTGTAGCCTCAACATCCTGAGCTCAAGCAAACCTCCTACCTCAGCCTCCCATGTAGCTGGAACTACAGGCACACACCACCACACCATGCCCAGCTAATTTTTTATTTTTTGTAGAGTCAGGGTCTCACTATGTTGCCCAGGCTGGTCTCGAACTCCTGGACACAAGCGATCCTCCTGCCTCGGCCTCCCAAAGTGCTGGGATTACAGGGATGAGCCACTATGCCTGGCCGACTTTACTTATTTAAAGGCATTCAGCCCTCTATCGCATGGCTGAATGTAGATGAGCCTGTTGGGCTTTGTCACTAGACGGTCTTCAGATCCTTGAATACGGGGATTGTGACTGTGTCTTGTTCACCTGTGTATGTTCCACAGTGCCCAGCAGGCACATAGCACATGGTAATCACTCCATAAACACCCGTTAATAAAATCATGTTTTTATTATCAAGTGAAAAAAAGTGCAGAATGGGATTATGGTAGTCTACCTTTTGTGTAGTAAGGGGGAAAATGGGAATATATTATCACAATAATTTTCATTTGCATAAAGACACTCTGGAAGGACATAGAAGAAACTAATCACACTGGTTTCCCCTAAGCACAACGGTGAGACCAGGAGAGGTGGAGACAGTGTGAGAGAAAGATCTTTTTACTTTATACATTTTTATAGTTTCTTAAAAGCATGTGAATGTAGTTATTTTAAAAATAAAAAAGATAGCTGAAGTGGTTTAGACATGAGGGCTATTTTTGATGCTGTCCCTGCACTTGTGACATGGCAATATCCACCAACTGTCATTAGCCTATCAACTTTATGGCAGGTGGCAAGGCTGCCCTGCATAAGGTGATAAAACTCTGCTTGATATATGGAAGGCCAGGCAGGGGATGGGAAGAGAGGGAGGGAGAGAAACAGAAGGGAAAGGGCGGGGTGAGAGAACAGAGTGAAATACGGGGAGAAATAAAGAGAAGCGAGAGACTGGAAAAAAGATGGAGACAAGAGAGGGAAAAAGGAGAAAATCAGATTTAAGAAGATCGAAAAAAGAAGACAGAATGAGAGAGAAAGCATGTGCCTGGGAAAGGCTTGGAGGGAAACTCCAAAATCAGGTCACTTCCAAAAAAACTCACACACTGGGTGAGACCAGCCCATCCTGCCAGAGGCCTGCTGGACTGTGAGATGAGGATGAGGCTCCACACTAGGGAGCAGAGTGTCATCAAATGTATGGTCCCAGCTGCCCCGCTGGATGTGGGGCAGGCCCTCCCCAGTACCACCTCTACAGCATGAAGCAACAGAGAGAGGCAGGGTCCTCTGCGCTTCCATGGATCTTCTCAGGGCCCAATCCCAACTTACCTTCAGGAGTTGATTTCCCAAGGGCAGGTACCCTTGGCAGCCTGAATCATGTGACCTCTGGGGATAGTGTAGTCCATTAGAAACACATCTGTCCTGCTATTGGTAGTGGGGATGATTGCCAGAGGACCACCCCTGGCTTCGGGTTCCTTCCTTAACAACTCTGGGGAGGTGTGGCTGGTACAGTCTTGGCTCCAGAATCTCCCTTCTTGGGTTGTGAGGGTTTTGAAAAGGAAGAGAGAGGGCTAGGGCAGAAGTTAAAGTTGGTGGTGGGAGAACTCTGGCCTTAAGGATGGATGTCCAGTTCCAGACAAGATGAGGCTCTCTGCTCCCCACTATGGACAGTTTCCATTCGATTGGCAGAACATCTGCAAAAGAGGATTTCAACAGCATCTTGTTAAAAGGGGTTTAAAAAAAAAGTTGCATTCTGACTTTTGCCCAGGATGCCCTCCCTAACTAAAACCAGCTAGGAAGTTATCTTCTGTCACCCACCACCTGGGTGCCTGGCTTCTATCCCCTTCTTTTGCATATTTCTCTCAGTGAAAGTCCTGTCCTCAGGCTACACACTGGACTTTGGGTGGAGGGGACATTTATTTCCTAGGGATTTTGAAGCCTTTCCACTCCTCTCTTTGGAGAGGACAGAGAGAGTTGCCTGGCTGCTAATGGGAGAATGGGGACCCCAAAATCCTCTGAAAGCAAGTAGGATCGTGTGTTCCTCCATTTAAATCTTATGCAGTTTATACCTCCTTGAGCTTTTAGGAATAACAGACATGAGTCTTCTACGACCATACACTTCTCAGCCTCGTCTTTAGAGGCTTTGGTTCTTCTCTGACTATGTGTGTCCTTACTGAGGTTGACTCTGCAGATCGTCTCCACTCTAGACCACTAGGATGCTGATCAGATTCATGTTTTCTCTGATCTCTCCCTTGACCTTCAAGCTCTTATTTCCTACAGTCCTGAAACTTCCTTTTACCCTTCCTGTCCTGCCCTTGGTCTCCTCGGAGGTCTGCTGGGGAGGTGCTCTCCTGTGAGGAAGGAAGGCTTCTGAATGGTTAAGGTAACTTTACTTTAAAGATATACCCGACCTGCCTTTGCGGACTCAGCTGTCAAGGGCAGCACTGTGTCTGGATATGAGCTGTATTTGCGGAGATGTAGCATGCAGGTGAGTTGGGGAGGATGTAGGGGGCAGTGTGAGGAGGAAGCAGGAATGGAGGAGCAGGAGACTCTAGATGAACACCCTAGATTTGATTTCTATCTCTGCCCCAGGCCTCTGACCAGTTGGACCCAACATCTGGATGTAAGCTTAAAGAAAGAAATGAAAAAAGGAGCTCATAATCCAGACATTTGGTTGCATGCCAGTGAACATCTGGACACTGGAAAATATCTGGTTTGGGAACTATGATTTTCAGTTTCCTTCAAATTTTTGGAAACCTGTAGTCATATTGGATTGCCAGAAGAACTTAAACACATCTTTAACTCTTGAACATCTTAAGAGGATCATTATCTAGCTAATTCATACTTTTCAAGGCTTCACAGCAGGTAAAGGAAAAATCCACAGTCCAAGAGATTCAGATCACTGAGTGTGGTTGGGGAAGACATGATCTCTATTTACTTCAGAGGACAAAGAGAATTCTCTAGAGAGCATTCTTCCCCTTCTCTCCCCACCCCCACCACTCAGGATATGTATTGGAAGATCCTCTCCTTTGTCCACCAGGCAAATGAAATCCCAGACAGACTGGTGCTTGGATACCACGGCAGCGATGAAGACTGAGCTCGTTGACTTTAATAAGCTCTGCCTTCTTGGCCATCCAGTAACCACCTAAGGAGCTGGTCCAGGAAATGAGGCAGGATCCAGGCCACTCTGGGCTCCGTGCAGCCTTCTTTTTCCAGGAAACTGCTTGTCTTGGCTTTGGAGTGGCTTTCCCAGCCCATCTCTGACCTGACGCAGAACATAATCATTAGCTCCCTTGCCCAAATCTTCGGTTCTGCTGTAACAGCGTGATTCTTCTCCTCCTCTGGCAGGAGGCCAGGGTGGGATAGAGATGACCTTGTTCAAATGGTCTTGGGAAGTTTGGGCCCAGCCGGAAGATGCTGAGAAGGTCCGACTCTGATGGGCAACATCTTCCTAAATGCCAGTTGAAGGGATCTGTAGATGCCTGCAGCTTCTCAGTTCCCTCTCCTACTAATTCCTCTCAGAATCCTCAGAACAACCAATGACAATTGTTATCATTTTTCTCATTTTGCAGGCAAAGAGACTGGGGCTCAGAGAAGTCACACACAATCGGCCTACAGTCACGTAGCTCTTTAGCACTGGAATTGGGGTCTGAACCCGGACTGCCTGATTTGAAGCCTTGTACTCTTCATTCTACCCTGAGGTGCACAATATTCACTGTAGAGACAGGACCAGCCTTCGTGAAGCAGGAGTCAATGGCTAAATGTGAGAGGAAAAAGAGAAGTGAGTTTGGGTAGTCACAGGAGGCTTTCATGAAGAGGTGCTACTTGGGCCTCAAAGGAAAAGCAAGATTTGGCTAGAGGAAGGGGAAGGCATTTCAGCCAGTGAGTGGTGTGAGCAAAAAATGTAGGCAGAAATGGGCATGGCCAGTTCACAGCCCAACAGGAGAGTGGGTTGCCTAACTGGTATTCTTTTTTTTAATGCTTATTTGGTATTATTGCCTAATTGGTATTCGTTTTTTAATGCTTGAGTTGTATTTGAAATGCTCCTTTTCTATAAAATCTTCTAAATATTTAACAAATAATTTGGAACTTTTGACAGCATTCTAAATATAAACTTTTAAATATTCCTTCTAAACAGCAATATTCTTTCTAAAAATGAAAATGTGTGTGAAATAGATTTTTTCCAAGCCAGAACAGATATTCCCTTGCTTGAAATGCTGTTTCTTTTTAGTTATTGGTATTCTGATTCCAAATAATAACCAGAAATGGGAGGAACTGAAAAATCCACAAATGGGCCCCATAGAAAAGAGTTAGCTTTTGGCTACACCTGGAGAGCTCCAACACCTGATTAAAACTATAACAGACACAGGTTCTTTTCTTGCCCCGTATTTCTCCTTGATCTCCCTCACTTCAACACTAGTGGAGCCAGATGCAACACAGAAAATAAAGGGGAGCTGAGTGCAGTAGTCCCAGCTACTCACGAAGCTGAGGCAAGAGGATCGCTTGAGCCCAGGAGTTGATCTAGCCTGGGCAATATAGCGAGACTCTAGCTCTAAAAATAAATAAAAAAGAAAAAGGGAGACAGGGGAGGAGAAAAGAGTAAGGAGGGGAAATAGTAAAGAAGCTAACCAAGACCCCCAGGACCCCCCTTTCTACCATAGATACAGATAGGCCCTGAGATAGGTCCAAGTTTGGGAGGGCAAAAAATTAGATTGGACAAGAGTTCAGAGGATTGATGTTAATATGAACAAACACACATGCACATATTTATAACTGAAAGGGATTGAAAAGGTTATGAATCTGCCTCAAATTTCATCTAGAAGAATGAGGCCACAGGCCAGATTGAAAGGGATAGTCGTGAGAAAGAATAAAATCGCTTTCTGCTTGCCCTCTTTTGAGTTTGGCTTGTTTAAAATCAGAGAGACAGAGAATTCCACTCCAGGAATACAGAGGAACTGTACTTCTCCCTATTCCTCCTCCTAAATACAGCTGAGAACTCTGGACATTGTCTATAAAACAGACATTAGAACACTAGGAAAGATACAAAGACGGCAGACAGGCTGTGGACCTGGGCTGAGGAAAACATGGTGGTACATTCTCTCAATTTTCTTACGGTATCATATATCCAAGGCTTGGAGCAGCAACCCAGAAATGCCAATGGGTTCAGACAGGAGGAGAAGAATAAGAAGGAGAAGGAGAAGGAGAAGGAGGAGCCTGAAAAAAAGCCTGTTCTCACTAGCCAAAGGACTAGGAAAGGGACAGCCCAGCAAGACAGAAAACTTTGAAGACAATAACTGTTCTGCTCCAATCAAACACTACAGAAAAAACTGTGGTCCCACCCACATCAGCAAAGGTTGAGGCAGAAGCCGAGACTTTCACGCTTTTGAAGGCAAAGCTGTAACAAGGCCCCCCAGCACCCCTACTGGGTGGTGTCAGAGGAGGCCATGTAGAGATCAGGGACTTTTATCCTTGCAGGACTGTACCCATGTCCCTGGGTCCCATCCCCACCTCCCCATTGTCAGTGGAGACTACATGGCAAAACTACTCTTCACCTGGAAGCAATGAAATGTCCTTCTCCCTTTCCACTAGAGTAGAGACCTAGTAAAGAGGCAGAAATTTCACCATTACATAGTAGTAACAAGGCTATCCCCACCATGATATCAGCAGAAACCATGTGGGGAGGCAGAACTCCCACTCCTGACCAGCAGTAATGAGAAATACCCACTCCTTGAAGTGTCAATGGAGTCCAAGTGGAGAAGCTGGACTTCTACCTCCACCTGGCAATAAAGAAGTAACAGTCCCCCACCCTTCCTCTGTAGGAGCAGTGTCAGAGAAAACCAGCTAAGACTGAAGACTTAAATAAGATCCAGAGCCTATAAGATAATATGAGATATCTAGGTATCAACTGAAAATCACTCATGATACTGAGAATCAGAAAAATCTCAAACTGATTTTAAAAAGACAATCAACAGATGCCAATACAAAGATACCAGATGTTAAAATTATCTGACAAAGATTTTAAAGCAGCCATCATAGAGATGCTTCAACAAATAATTAAGAACACATTTGAAACAAAGCAAAAAAACCAGAAAGTATTAGTAAAGAAACAGAAAATATAAAGAAGAGCTAAATGGAACATTTAAACCTGAAAAACATAATAACCAAAGTAAAAAAACCTCAGTAAATGGACTAAACAGTAGAATGGAGGGGACAGAGGAAAGAACAAGTGAACCTGAAAATAGAATAATTAAAAATCACCCAATCTGAGAAACAGAGAGAAAACAGTTTGAAGAAAATGAAAAAAGTCACAGGCACCTGTGGAACTAGATGAAAAGATCTAAAATTCATGTCATCAGAATCCTGGAAGAAATGAAAAAGAGGGCACAGCTAAAAAAAGTACTCAAAAAGTAATGGCTGGCAGGGCGCGGTGGCTCACGCTTATAATCCCAGCACTTTGGGAGGCCCAGGTGGGTGGATCATTTGAGGTCAGGAGTTTGAGACCAGCCTAGCCAACATGGTGAAACCCTGTCTCTAATAAAAATGCAAAAATTAGCCAGGCATGGTGGCAGGTGCCTGTAGTCCCAGCTGCTCAGGAGGCTGAAGCAGGAGAATCGCTTGAATCCAGGAGGCGGAGGGTGCAGTGAGCCGAGATTGCGC
Organism: Nomascus leucogenys; assembly: GCF_006542625.1. Lineage (NCBI taxonomy): Eukaryota > Metazoa > Chordata > Mammalia > Primates > Hylobatidae > Nomascus > Nomascus leucogenys. Next base: position 2,770,393 of record NW_022095769.1, read on the forward strand.
CATCGCACTCCAGTCTGGGTGGCAGAGCAAGGCTCCATCGCAAAAAGGAAAAAAAAAAAAAAAAGAAAAAAGTAACGGCTTAAAACTCCCCAAATTTGGCAAAAAAGAGCCCCATTAGCCTACAGATTCAATAAGCTGAGTGAATAGGATAACACATCAAAACAGGATAAACTCAAGAAATACCAAGATACATTAAAGTCAAATTTCTAAATATTAAAGGCAGGCCGGGTATGATGGCTCATGTCTGTAATCCCAGTAATTTGGGAGGCTGAGGCAAGAGGATCATTTGAGTCCCGGAGTTCAAGGCCAGTCTGGATAACAGTGAGACCCTGTTTCTACAAAATTAAAAAAAATTTTTTTTAAAAAGTAAAGGCAAAGAAAACTCTTGAAAGCAGCAAGACAGAAATGACACCTTGCCTGTAGAGAAAAATAATTCAAACAACAGCAAATTTTTTAAAAGAAACCATGGGGGTCAGAAGGAAATAGCCAATATTTTCAAGTGCTGAAAGAAAAAAAATAGTCAACCCAGAATTCTATTGCCTGTGAAATTGTATTTCAGGAATAAAGGGTAAAGGGAAATAAATTTCTCTAAAAAGAAAGAAAACAAACATCGGGAAGGGAGAAAGAACACAGTGAGCAAAGACATGAGTAAATATAAAACACTTTTCTTCTTTTTTTAAAATTATACTTTAAGTTCTGGGGTACATGTGCAGAATGTGCAGGTTTGTTACATAGGTATATACGTGCCATGGTGGTTTGCTGCACTCATCAACCCGTCATCTACATTAAGTATTTCTCCTAATGCTATCCCTCCCCCAGCTCCCCACCCCTGGTGTGTTATTGCCCCTCCCCATCCACGTATTCTCATTGTTCAAAAACACTTTTCTTCTTCTTCTTCCCCATCCCTTCCTTTCCCCTTCCCCCTCCTCCTCCTCCTCCTCCCCCTTCCTCCTCCTTCTCTTCCTCCTCCTCCTCCTCAATACAGGGTCTCACTCTGCCACCCAGACTAGACGGCAGTGGCACAATCTTGGCTCACTGCAACCTCTGTCTCCTAGGTTCAAGCTATTCTCATGCCTCAGCCTCCCAAGTAGCTGGGACCACAGGCATGCGCCACCATGCCCAGCTGTTTTTGTATTTTAGTAGAGACAGGGTTTCACTATGTTGGCCAGGATGGTCTCGATCTCCTGACCTCGTGATCTGCCCACCCCGGCCTCCCAAAGTGCTGGGACTACAGGCATGAGACACTGCACCTGGCCTCTTCTTGAGTTTTCTAAATTATTTTTGATAATTGAAGCAAAAATTACAATACAGTCTGTTGTGGTTCTAAAAATATGCAGAGGAAATATTTAAGGCAATCATATTATAAATGGAGGCTGGCAAAAGGATGTAAAGAGAAGTAATATTTCTTTTTTTTTCTTTTTGAGACAGGGTCTCAGTCTGTTGCCCATGGAGTGTAACGGCATGATAATGGCTCACTGCAGTCTCGACTTTCTAGACTTAAGTGATCCTCCCACCACAGCCTCCCGAGTAGCTGGGACTACAGGCACACCACCACACCCGGCTAATTTTTAAATTTTTTTAGAGACAAGGTCTCGCTATGTTGCCCAGGCTAGTCTTGAACTCTTAGGTCCAAAGGATCCTCCCACCTGGGCCTCCCAAAGTGCTAGAATCACAGGCGTGAGTCACCACGCCCAGCTTGGGAGGTAAGGTTTCTATATTTCACTTTAACTGGTAAAACCAGTGCACTGTATTAAGTCATGTACATACAATGTAATACCTAGATAAGTCACTTAAAAAGTTATGTGTAGGCCAGGTTTGGTGGCTTACGTCTGTAATCCCAGTACTTTGAGAAGCCAATGCGGGTGGATCATGTGAGGCCTGTAGTTAGAGCCCAGCCTGGCTAACATCTCTACTAAAAATACAAAAATTAGCCTGTCGTGGTGGTGCATGCCTGTAATCCCAGCTACTTGGGTGGCTGAGGCATTAGAGTCACTTGAACCCAGGAGGCAGAGGCTGCAGTGAACTGAGATCGTGCCATTGCACTCCAGCTTGGGTGACAGAGTGAGACCCCCCTCTCAAAAAAAAAAAAGTTACATGTAAAGAAATATCCCCAAGTACTACAGATGAATAAAAAGAAGATTCTAATGAAAATGTTGAAGTAGCCCACAGGAAGGCAGGGAAAAGAAAATAGAAAAATGAAAAGTGGGCCTGGCATGGTGGCTCCTGCCTATAATCCCACTACTTTGGGAGGCCGAGGGAGGCGGATTACTTGAGGTCAGAAGTTCAAGACCAGCCTGGTCAACATTGAAACCACGTCTGTACTAAAAATACAAAAGCTAGCCAGGCGTGGTGGCAGGTGCCTGTAATCCCAGCTACTCAGGAGGCTGAGGCACAAGAATCACTTGAACCTGGGAGGCAGAGGTTGCAGTGAGCCGAGATCATGCCACTGCATTCTAGCCTGGGAAATAGACCAAGACTCCGTCTCAGGAAAAAAAACGAAAACAAAAAAGCAGAGAGAAAAACATAAAACAAAACAAAAAAAAAACCAGCAGGCTTATTCCCTAACATATCAATAATTATATTGAATATAAATGGTCTAAATGCAAAACATTGATATCTAATTGAAAGCGATTGATAGAGTGGATTAAAAAACATGACCTAACTAGATGTGGTGCATAAAGTCATTGTAAGTATAGCAATAAAGGTAGGTTGGAAGTAAAAAGATGAAAAAAGATAGGAAAGATAGGTTATGTAAACATTAAACAAAAGAAAGCAGGAGTAGCTATACATATATATATATAGTGTATGTATATATGTCAGATAAAGTGGGCTTCAGAGCAAAGACACTTTTCTAGAGACAGAGACATTATACAATGATACAAGAGCCAATCTAGCGAGAAAACAAATCATCCTAAATGTGTATGCACCAAACAACAGAACTGCAATCCATATGAAGCCAAAACTGATAGAACTGAAAGGAGAGATAGAAAAATCTGACTCCTAAGGTGGCCAAACAGGAGAAGAAGAAGAAGAAGACAGGTCGGGCTAAGCGGCGGATGCAGTACAACCGGCGCTTTGTCAACGTTGTGCCCACCTTTGGCAAGAAGAAGGGCCCCAATGCCAACTCTTAAGTCCTTTTTAATTCTGGCTTTCTCTAATAAAAAAGCCACTTAGTTAAAAAAAAAAAAAAAGAAAAAAGAAAAATCTGCAACTGTGGCTGAAGACTTCAGTCCTCCTCTCTTAACAATTGATAGGACAGCTAGACAGAAAATCAACAAGGATATAGAAGAGTTCAACAAAACCATCAACCAACAAGATCTAATGAATATTTATAGAACACTTCACCCAACAACAGCAAAATGTTCATTCTTTTCGACTACTCAGGTAACACATTTCAAAATAGACCATATCCTGGGCCACAAAACAAACAGATGTAAAACAACTGAATTAATACTAAGTGTGTTCTCTGACCACAATGGAATCAAACTAGAAATCAATCACAAAAAGATAACAGAAAAATTTCCAAATGCTTGGAAACTAAACAACACACTTCTAAGTACTCCATGGACGAAAAAGGGAAGTCTCAAGATAAATTACATATGTATATATAAAAAATATTTTATGTATACAATATTATATATACACCTATATAATGTATGTGTATATATAATACATGTATAAAATTACACATATATGTATACGTATTGCATGTATTATATATTATATAATAGTATAATATATTATAATAGTATAATATATTATACTATTATATAATACTTACATATAATAATATATACATTTATTTATTTATTCTTTTTTTAGAGATGGGCTCTCGCTCTGTTGTCCAGGCTGGAATGCAGTGGCACTATCACAGCTCACTGCAGCCTCAACCTCCCGAGTAGCTAGGACTACAAGAGCACACTACCACGCTTGGCTAATTTTTGGATTTTTTGTAGAGATGGGGTCTCCCTGTGTTGCCCAGGCTGGTCTCCAACTCCTGTACTCAGCTGATTCACCTGCCTCTGCCTCCCAAAGTGCTGATATTACAGGTATGAGTCACTGCACCTGGCCAAGGGAAATTGTAAAATACACTGAAGCGAGTGAAATGAAAATATAATGTAACAAAATCTTTGGGGCATAGATGAAGAAAATGTATAGCATTAAATGCACATATTAGAACAGTAGAGGGCCAGGTATGGTAACTCATGCCTGTAATCCTAGTATTTTGGGGGGCCGAGGTGGACAGATCGCTTGAGCCCAGGAGTTCGAGAGCAGCCTGGGCAACATGGCAAAACTCCATCTCTACAAAAAAACACACACAAAAAAACAAAAAACAAACAAACCCAAATACAAAAATTAGCCAGGTATGGTGGCGTGTCCCTGTGGTCTCAGCTACTCAGGAGGCTGAGGTGGGAGGATCACTTGAGCTGGGGAGATCAAGGCTGCAGTGAGCTGAGATCGTGCCACTGCACTCCAGCCTGAGTGACAGAGCGAGATCCTGTGTCAAAAAGAAAGAAAGGAAAAAAGAAAATAGATGAAAAGTAGTAAAGTCTTTATCAAATCAATGATCTAAGCTCATACCTCAAGAACCTGGGAAAAAAATAAATCCAAAGCCAGCAGAAGGAAGGAAATAATAAGATAAGAGCAGGGCTGAGCATGGTGGCTCACACCTGTAATCCCAACACTCTGGGAGACCAAGGTGGCAGAATTGCTTGAGGTCAGGAGTTTGAGAGCAGCCTGAGCAACATAGTGAGACCCTATTTCTAAAAAACATTAAAAATTAAAAATTAACCAATCACGGTGGTACACAACTGTGGTCCCAGGTACTTGGGAGGCTAAGGTGGGAGGCTCAGTTGAGCTGAGGAGCTGGAAGCTGCAGTGAGCTATGATCATGCCACTGCCCTCCAGCCTGGGTGACAGAGAAAGACCCTGTCTCAAAAAAAAGGCAGAAATCCATGACATTCAAAATAAAAAAAGAAACAGAAAACTGAAAAGAAAAAGAGAAAACCAACGAAACAAGGAGCTAATTATTTGAAAAGATCAATAAATCTCTAGCAAGACTGACAAATTTTAAAAGAGAGGAGAAATATATTAGCAATGAAAGAAGAGATATCACATGGACCCTGTAGGCATCAAAAGGATAATAGGGAAACACTATGGGACTTAATAATAGGGAAATAAAAAGAATTAGAGAATTATGTTTGGAGGCCATTAGTCAGCCTCAGTAGACCTCCAAAGTGTTAATTAGGTCCTAATCCCTGGAACCTGTAAATATTACCTTATGTGGAAAAAGAGTGTTTGTAGATGCGATTAAGTAAGGATTCTGAGATGAGATTATCCTAGTAGACCTTAAGTGCAATGACAAATGTCTTTATAAGAGAGAGACAGAGGGAGTTGTGGACAAAAGAGAAGGGAATGCAACCATGGAGGCAGAGATTTAAGCAATGTGGCCACAAGCCAAGGAATGTTGGTTGCTACCAGAAACTTGAAGAGACAAGAAATGAATTCTTCTACAGAGCTTCTGAAAAGTGTGTGGTCCTGCCAATGCCTTGATTTGACCATTGATGCCGATTTTGAACTTCTGGCCTCCATAACTGTGAGAGAATAAATTTCTGTTGTTTCAAGTTATTAAGTTGTGTTTATTTGTTGCAGCAGCCCCAAGAAATTAATATCCTCCAAAAAATCTCTACACGCATAAATTTGGCAACTTAAATAAAATAAACCAATTTCCCTCAAACACACAAACTACTTAACTTATCCAGTATGAGTTTATATGTGTAGAAGTTTTTCTTAGCATATTAGTTTAAATTAGTTTAATTTTAGGGTATTAGTTGAATTTGAATAGCCCTATAACTACTAAGAAAATTGAATTTGTAATAAAAACCATCCTCCCTCCCTCTCAATATTTCCTGATCCAGATGGTTTCACTGGAGAATTCTACCAAACACTCAAAGAAGAATTTAATTCTTCACAATCTCTTCCAGAGAACAGAAGAGAGAAAATGTTTTCCAATTAATTTTATAAGGTTAATATTATCAAAACCAGATGAGGACAGTAGAACAAAAAGAAAACTATAGACCAATATCCTGCATGAATATATAGGCAAAAATCCTTAACAAAATAGTAGCAAATGGACTCCAGCAATATATAAAAAGAATTATACACTTGCATTTCAGGGATGCAAGGCTGATTCAATATCCAAAAATTGATCAATGTAATCCACCATGTTAACAGTATAAAGAGGAAAATCCACATAATCATAGCAATGATGCAGAAAAGACATTTGACGGAATTCAACACCCATTTAATAATTAAAAAAAAAACCTGACTGGGTGTGGTGTAATCCCAGCACTTTGGGAGGCCGAGGCTGGTGGATCACCGGAGGTCAGGAGTTCGAGACCAGCCTGACCAACATGGAGAAACACTATCTCTACTAAAAATGCAAAATTAGCCAGGCGTGGTGGCACATGCCTGTAATCCCAGCTACTCAGGAGGCTGAGGCAGGAGAATCTCTTGAACCCAGGAGGCAGAGGTTGTGGTGAGTGAAGATCGTGCCATTGCACTCCAGCCTGGGCCACAAGAGCGAAATTTTGTCTCAAAAAACAAAAAAATAAACAAACAAACAAAAACAAACAAACAAAAACACCTGTCAGAAAAAACAGGAATAGAGGGGAATGTCCTCAACTTGATAAGCAGCAACTATGAAAAACCTGCTAACATTATACTTAATGGTAAAAGACTGAATGCTTTGCCTCTAATAGTGGGAATAAAGCACCGCTTTTATTCAACATAGTGCTGGTAGCTCTAGTCTGTGCAATAAGATAAGAGAAGGAAATAAAAGATTGGTAATGAAGAGGGAAAACTCTTCCTATTTGCAGATGACATGATTATATATACAGAAAATCTCAAGGAGTCTACAAAAACAAACAAACAAACCTCCTAGAAATAAGTGAATTCAGGAATGTCACAGGATACAAGATAAACATGTAGGCTGGGTGTGGTGGCTCATGCCTATAGTCCCAGCACTTTGGGAAACTCCATCTCTACCAAAAAAAAAAAAAACCCGAATACAAAAATTGGCCAGTTGTGGTGGCACATGCTTGTAATCCCAGCTACTTCAGAGGCTGAGGCAGGAGAATTGCTTGAGCCTGGGAGATCAAGGCTGCAAGAGCTGTGATTGTGCCACTGTACTTCAGCCTGAGTGACAGAGCGAGACCCTGTCTCAAAAAAAAAAAAAAGAAAAAGAAAAAGAAAAAAGAAAACCTTTTAGAAAAAAAATAGAAGAAAATCTTCAAGGTCTAGGACGAAGCAAACAGCTCTTAAAGTTGACACCAAAGTACAATCCATAAAAGAAAAATCGATAAATTGGACATTATCAAAACTGAAAACTTTTGTGAAATAATCTGTAAAAAGACAAAAAGACGAGCTAGAGAGGAGAAAATATTTGCAAACCATTTATCCAACAAAAGACTAGCAAATAGAATATTAAAGAACTCTAAAAATGCAACAATAAACACACAAACAATCTAATTAGAAAATGGGCAAAAGACATGAAGAGACATTTCACAAAAGTGGAAATACAGATGGCAAATGAGCACATGAAAGAGATTCAATGTCATTGTCAGTAGGGAAATGCAAATGCAAAATAAAACCATAATGAGATATGGCTACACACCTATCAGAATGCTAACACTGTTAAAAGTGACAATACCAAATGTTGGTGAGGATGTGGAGAAACTAAGTCACTCACACATTGATGGTGGAAATGTAAAATGATACAGCCACTTTAGAAATGGTTTGGGAAATTTTGTATGTGTTTTGAGACAGGGTCTCTGTCTCCCAGGCTGGAGTGCAGTAGCGCAATCACTGCAACCTCTGCCTCCCAGGCTCAAGTGATCCTCCCACCCCAGCCTCCCAAGTAGCCAGGGACAACAGGCATGCACCACCATGTGCAGCTAATTTTTTGTATGAGATGGGATTTTGCTATATTGCCTAGGCTAGTCTTGAACTCCTGGGCTCAAGCGATCTGCCCACTTTGGCATCCCAAAGTGCTGGGATAATAGGTGTGAGCCACCATGCCCAGTCAGCAGTTTCTTAAAAAAAGCTAAACATGGAACTACCATATGGGCTTTTGGGAATTTATTCCAGAGAAATAAAAATTTATGTTCACAAAAAAGAATACATGAGTGTTTATAGTAACTCTATTCGTGATGGCCAAAAACTAGAAACAACTCAAATGTCCATCAATGGCTGAATGGTTAAACAAACTGTAGTACATCCATACCATGGAATACTATGTAGCAATAAAAAAGAATGAACTGTTGACCCATGCAACAAACTGGATGAATCTCCTGAGAATTATGCTGAGTGGAGAAAGTCAATCCCAAAAGGTTACATACTGCTTGATTCCATTATATATATAACACTCTTGAAAAAAAAAATTATAGAAATGGAGAACAGATTAGTAGTTGCCAGGGATTAAGCAGGGAGCAGGAGGCCGGGCACAGTGGCTCACACCTGTAATCCCAGCACTTGGGGAAGCCAAGGTGTAAGGACTCCTTGAGCCCAGGAGGTTGAGGTTAGCCTGGGCAACACAGGGAAACCCAATACTAAAAATAATTTTTAGCCATGTCTACTGCGAGAATGAAGACCATTCTCAGCAATCAGACTGTCGACATTCCAGAAAATGTTGACATTACTCTGAAGGGACGCACAGTTATTGTGAAGGGCCCCAGAGGAACCCTGTGGAGGGACTTCAATCACCAATATAGAACTCAGTCTTCTTGGAAAGAAAAAAAAGAGGCTCCGGGTTGACAAACGGTGGGGTAACAGAGAGGAACTGGCTGCCGTTCAGAATATTTGTAGTCATGTACAGAACACGATCAAGGGTGTTACACTGGGCCTCAGTTACAAGATGAGGTCTGTGTATGCTCACTTCCTCATCAACGTTGTTATCTAGGAGAATGGGTCTCTTGTTGAAATCCAAAATTTATTGGGTGAAAAATACATCCACAGGGTTCAGATGAGACCAGGTGTTGCTTGTTCAGTATCTCAAGCCCAGAAAGTTGAATTCATCCTTGAAGGAAATGACATTGAGCTTGTTTCAAATTCAGCGGCTTTGATTCAGCCACAACAGTTAAAAACAAGGATATCAGGAAATTTTTGAACGGTATCTATGTCTCTGAAAAGGGAACTGTTCAGCAGGCTGATGAATAAGATTTGAGAGCTGTCCACCTATACAAACAAGATGCTGGATGATTCCTAAGACCTATTTGTGATATTTAAACGATACAATAAAAGACCTACTGATTTGAAATAATAATAATAATAATTTCAAAAAATTAGGCAGGCATGGCGGCATGAGCCTGTGATCCCAGCTATACAGGAGGCTGAGGCAGGAGGATCGCCTGAGCCCAGGAGGTCACGGCTGCCTTTAGCCATGATCGCACCACATGATCGCCAGCCTGGGTGACAGAATGATATCCTGTCTCAAAAAAAGAAAGAAAAGAAAGAAGAAAGAAAGAAAGAAAGAAAGAAAGAAAGAAAGAAAGAAAGAGAGAGAGAGAGAGAGAGAGAGAGAGAGAGAGAAAGAAAGAAAGAAAGAAAGAAAGAAAGAAAGAAAGAAAGAAAGAAAGAAAGACAAAAGAGCAGGGAGCAGGAGCAGTAAGGAAATGGAGGAAATGTGGGCAGCTATGAAATGGAAACATGAGAGATCCTTATGGTGATGAAACTGTTCTATATCTTGACCTATCAGTGTCAGTATCCTGGTTGTGCTATTGTGCTATTAGCCATGTCTACTGCGAGAATGAAGACCATTCTCAGCAATCAGACCGTTGACATTCCAGAAAATGTTAACATCACTCTGAAGGGACGCACAGTTGTTGTGAAGGGCCCCAGAGGAACCCTGTGGAAGGACTTCAATCACATCAATATAGAACTCAGTCTTCTTGGAGTTTTGCAACATGTTACCATTGGGAGAATGGCTATAGGGCACACTGGATCTCTGTACAGGGGATTTCTATTTACAATTGCATGTGAACCTACAATTATCTCAAAATGAAAAGTTTAATTAAAAGAAGCAGTTAATGATATGCATGCTGAGTAGTGGGATGAATAAACATGTGACAAAGCAAGTATTACAAATTGTCAAAGGAACAATGTAGGAGGTGGATATCGGATGTTTCCTGTAAAACTGTCAACTTTTCTGTATGTTGAAGTTTTTTCGTAGTAAAATGTTTAAGAAATAAAAAAAGAAGCCCAAATAGTGCAGGAGACTAAAGTAACCTGGAAATCCTGTTCCTCTACACCTCCTTTTACTTCTCAGCGGCTATCATTATTAATAATTTATTGTATACCTGTACAGACATTTTCTCTGAATTTGCAATCATGCTTAAAAATCTTAGGTTGGGAGTGGTGGTTCACACCTGCAATCCCAGCACTTTGGGAGGCTGAGGTGGATGAATCGCTTGAGGCCAGGAGTTTGAGACCAGCCTGGGCAACATGGCAAAACCCCGTCTCTACAAAAAATACAAAAATTAGCTGGGCGTGGTGATGCAGAGCTGTGGTTCCAGCTACTTGGGAGGCTGAGGTGGGAGGATTGCTTGAGCTCAGGGGTTTGAGGCTTAGTGAGCTGAGATTGAGCCACTGCAATTCAGACTGGGTGACAGAGCTAGACCCTGTTTCAAACAAACAAAAAAAGTTTTCTTAAAACACCATATGATATTATACCTTCTGTTCTGCAAATTGTCCTTAATAACATGCTGAGGATACCTATCTATGCAGTATGTAGAAACCTTGCTCTTTTAACTGCTGTGTATATATTTTTTGGTGTCAATATGCCGTTATTTATTTAACACTAAAGTTTTCTGCTAAACTTTTTCTCATAGAAATGACACATACACAAACACATAAAGTAGAATTCTTTATTTCTCCTCCTCCTACCCCACTCCAAAAACATAAGGGTATAGAGGGTGACAAGTGACCTAGGCCTAGCCAATCATTCTATTGCCTGAAAGGAAAGATGGTCTTTTTATCTAAGATTGGGACAAAAAGGATGACATGAGCCTGGAGTTATGTGAAGCCAAAGGAAAGCAGAGTTGAGAAACGAAGGGAGGGAAGGAGGGTGAGAAGGAGAGAGGAAAGGACACAGAACCATTAAGGGCAAACTAATGAGGTTGTCAAACCCTTGAATTCAATAGCACCTGAAGCTCCCTGAATGTTTCAGTTATGTCAGAAAATAAAGTCTATCCTTAATTCCTTTAACCTGGTTAGGGTTGTAACTCAGAACTCTGCCTAATATATAACAATATGTATTATATATGTAGTCAAACATATGCACATATAGACGAATATATTCTGTTCTGTGTACCATCCCACTACCCAGCATTATTCAAGCTATCTGTAAACAAGATATTAAAATGGAAATTTCCAGCCAAGCATGGTGGTTCACGCCTGTAATCCCAGCACTTTGGGAGGCTGAGGCGGTGGATCACCTAAGGTCAGGAGTTCGAGGCCAGCCTGGCCAAGATGGTGAAACCCTGGTCTCTACTAAAAAAATATAAAAATTAGCCAAGCGTGGTGGTGCACGCCTGCAGTCTCAGCTACTCGGGTGGCTGAGGCATGAAAATTGCTTGCAATGAGCCAAGATCATGCCATTGCACTCCAGCCTGGACGACAGAGAAAGACTTTGTCTCAAAAAATAAATAGGCTGAGCGCGATGGCTTACGCCTGTAATCTCAGCACTTTGAGAGGCCAAGGTGGGAGGATCACCTGAGGTCAGAAGTTCGAGACCAGCCTGTCCAACATGGCGAAACCCTGTCTCTACTAAAAATATAAAAATTAGCCAGGCATGGTGGCAGGCACCTGTAATCTCAGCTACTTGGGAGGTTGAGGCAGGAGAATCGCTTGAACCTGGGAGGCAGAGGTTGCAGTGAGCCAAGATCACACCACTACACTCCAGCCTGGGAAACAGAGCGAGACTGTGTCTCAAAAATAAATGAATAAATAAAAAATAAATAATAAAATGGAAATTTCCATTAAGCATTAATATACCTTAGTTGTAAAACAATGTGATGTGTGAAGTCACTATATGCAAACTTTCAAAAGAAATAACCTTAAGAATCTGTTATACGGGCCGGATACAGTGGCTCATGCCTGTAATCCCAACACTTTGGGAGGCCAAGGCAGGAGGATTGCTTGAGCCCAGGAGTTCAAAACCAGCCTAGTCAATATCGAGAGACTTTGTCTCTCCAAAAAAAAAAAAAAAAAAAAAATTAAAAAATCAGCTGGATGTGGTGGCAAGTACCTGTAGTCCCAGCTACTGGGGAGGCTGAACTCAGGAATTCGAGGCTGCAGTGAGTCATGATGGCGCCACTGCACTCTAGGTTTGGTGACAGAGTGAGATCCTCCCTCAAAACAAACAAACAAACAAAAAACTGTTACACGACATTTGAACCTCCTCCCTTATCTCAAGAATATAAGTGGTCCTGAGTGGAGCTTTGTGAGGAGATTATCTATGGGAAGAGATAGTTCTGTGTTGTAAGCTCCCGTCCCAGTGTTGGGGGGTACCAAACTCCCTGCCAGGAAGACTCAGGCAGAGGCGTCTTTTGTGTGTCTGGGAGGAAGTATGTTGCAGGCTAGGAAGCCACAAGGCGGATTGGAGTGGGATTGACACCCCAGTCACAATGACTGTCTGACTGCTCCCCTTACCCACGGGTGACAGCCATTTTGAGCAGTGGGACCCTGTTCCTCTGGTCCCAGTTTGAATTAACTGGGACAGAATTCCTTCCTATAAAATGTATAATAGAGACAAAGAGGGGGAAAAAACCCCTCTTTGGGTAGCTGAATCCAGAATGTCGCATTCTTCCATTGAGATTTGGAGGCGGGAGGAGCTGGTCTACAGAGAAAGAAAAATGCATCAGACCTGAAGAAAAAAGAAGCAGAGATGAGAAGTCGATGACAACTTGTTCCATGAGAGGAGATCTGGATTGAATGCATTCTATTTTCTTTTCATCAATTCCCCCTTTTATTGTTCTAGCTATATATATGTATGTATATATGTGTATGTGTACATATATGTATGTGTGAGACCCTGTCTCAAAAATATATATATATATACAGTCCCAGCCTGCAGTCCCAGCTCCTGGAGGAGGCTGAGCCCAGGAGTTCAAGGCTGCAGTGAGCCGTGTGTGTGTGTGTGTGTGTGTGTGTGTGTGTGTGTGTGTGTGTGTGTATAAATGTGTATATATAATATATAAATGTGTATATGTATGTGTATATATATATATAAATTCATATATATGAATTTCAAGGCTGCAGTGAGCCATGTGTATGTGTGTATATATATATAAATGTGTATATATATGCGTATTTATATATAATATATAATATATAAATGTGTATTTATATATAATATATAATATATAAATGTGTATTTATATATAATATATAATATATAAATGTGTATTTATATATAATATATAATATATAAATGTGTATTTATATATAATATATAATATATAAATGTGTATTTATATATAATATATAATATATAAATGTGTATTTATATATAATATATAATATATAAATGTGTATTTATATATAATATATAATATATAAATGTGTATTTATATATAATATATAATATATAAATGTGTATATATAAATGTGTATTTATATATTATATATAATATATAATATATAAATGTGTATATATGTGTATTTATTTATTATATATAATATACAATATATAAATGTGTACATACATAAATGTGTATATATATAAATTCATATATATACGAATTTCAAGGCTGCAGTGAGCCATGTGTATTTGTGTGTATATATAAATGTGTATTTATATATTATATATAATATATTATATATAAATGTGTATTTATATATTATATATAATATATAATATATAAATGTGTATATATAAATGTGTATTTATATATTATATATTATATATAAATGTGTATACATATAAATGTGTATTTATATATTATATATAATATATAATATATAAATGTGTATTTATATATTATATAATATATAATATATAAAGTGTATTTATATATTATATAATATATAATATATAAAGTGTATTTATATATTATATAATATATAATATATAAAGTGTATTTATATATTATATATAATATATAATATATAAATGTGTATTTATATATTATATATAATATATAATATATAAATGTGTATTTATATATTATATATAATATATAATATATAAATTTATTTATATATTATATATATATATAATATATAAATTTGTATTTATATATTATATATAATATATATAATATATAAATGTGTATTTATATATTATATATAATATATATAATATATAAATGTGTATTTATATATTATATATAATATATAATATATAAATGTGTATTTATATATTATATATAATATATAATATATAAATGTGTATTTATATATTATATATAATATATAATATATAAATGTGTATTTATATATTATATATAATATATAATATATAAATGTGTATTTATATATTATATATAATATATAATATATAAATGTGTATTTATATATTATATATAATATATAATATATAAATGTGTATTTATATATTATATATTATATATAATATATAAATGTGTATTTATATATTATATATAATATATAATATATAAATGTGTATTTATATATTATATATTATATATTATATATAAATGTGTATTTATATATAATATATAATATATAATATATAAATGTGTATTTATATATTATATATAATATATAAATGTGTATTTATATGTTATATATAATATATAATATGTAAATGTGTATTTATATATTATATATAATATATAATATGTAAATGTGTATATATAAATGTGTATTTATATATTATATATAATATACAATATATAAATGTGTATTTATATATTATATATAATATACAATATATAAATGTGTATTTATATATTATATATAATATACAATATATAAATGTGTATTTATATATTATATATAATATACAATATATAAATGTGTATATACATAAATGTGTATATATAAATTCATATATATATGAATTTCAAGGCTGCAGTGAGCTGTGTGTGTGTATATATATATTATTTATATAATATGTTATATCTAAATATAAATGTGTATATATAAATGTGTATACATAAATGTGTATATATAATATATAAATGTGTATATGTATACAAATGTGTATATATAAATATATATACACACACATATATGTACATATGTATGTGTGAATACACACATATATGTATTACATATACAAGTATATATACATGTATATGTAATACAATATAAATGTATTACACACACACACACACACACACACACACACACATATACGGCTCACTGCAGCCTCTAACTCCTGGGCTCAGCCTCCCCCAGGAGCTGGGACTACAGGCTGGGACTGTATATATATATATTTTTGAGACAGAGTCTCACTCTGTCACCCAGGCTGGAGTGCAGTGCTGCAATCATAGCTCACTGCAGTCTTGACTTCCTGCGCTCAAGTGATCCTCCCACCTCAGCCTCCCAAGCTGAAACTACATGTGCACGCCGTCAGGCCCAGCTAATTTTTTTGTATTTGTAGAGACGGGGTTTCTCCATGTTGCCCAAGCTGTTCTTGAATTCCTGGGCTCAAGCCATCTGCCCGCCTCAGCCTCCCACAGTGCTGGGATTACAGGCGTGAGCCACAACGCCTGGCTAAGCTATCTTGTTTTTCATACAATCCATGGGGTACATGTGAAATTTTATTACATATATATAATACATAACAAAGAAGTCAGAGTTTTTAGGGTGTCCATCCCAATACAATACATTTTTATTAACGGTAGTCACCTTACTCTGCTATCGAACATTGAATTTATGCCTTCTATCTAACCGTATGTTTGTACCCTTTAACCCACCTCTCTTCATCCTCTCCTCTGCCCCCAACTTGTTTAAGCTATCTTGAGTTGGTTTCTGGTGTTTCAACAAGATTCATAACTAACGCAACTGCTAACATTCCTCAATCGTTTGTCAAATACCATTTGGCATCTTCTGTTGTTCAATCATCTACTCTGGATCTACTCTTGGGGTCTCCCTGAACTTCTCCACTCCGTCCATCCTCCTCCTCCTCCTCCACATTCGGGGACCCCTTCATATTTCACGTCAGGCTTTCACATACGCTATCTTTGATCGTCCCAGGAATCCTGTGAGCTAGTTGTTTTTCCTATTTCAGTTCGACAGTCCTTTATCAAGTACCTACTAAGTGCCAGGAACCAAGCTGTAGGGTCTGTTCTCCTGTTCTCCCATAGTATGAGTATATAATCCCTCTCTAAAATCTCTGGGGCTCAGCCAGGCACGGTGGCTCATGCCTGTAATCCCTGCACTTTGGGAGGCCAAGGCAGGTGGATTACCTGAGGTTAGGAGTTCGAGACCAGCCTGACCAACACGGTGAAACCCCGTCTCTACTAAAAATACAAAAATTAGCTGGGCATGTTGACGGGCACCTGTAATTCCAGCTACCCAGGAGGCTGAGGCAGGAGAATTGCTTGAACCCAGGAGGCGGAGGTTGCAGTGAGCCAAGATCGCGCCATTGCACTCCAGCCTGGGCAAGCGAGAGAGACTCCATCTCTAAAATAAAATAAAATAAAATAAAATAAAATAAAACAAAACAAAATAGGCCAGGCGCGGTGGCTCACGCTTGTAATCCCAGCACTTTGGGAGGCCGAAGTGGGAGGATCACGAGGTCAGGAGATTGAGACCACAGTGAAACTCCGTCTCTACTAAAAATACAAAAAATTAGCCGGGCGTGGTGGCGGGCGCCTGTAGTCCCAGCTACTCGGAGAGGCTGAGGCAGGAGAATGGCATGAACCCGGGAGGCGGAGGTTGCAGTGAGCCGAGATTGCGCCACTGCACTCCAGCCTGGGCGATAGAGCAAGACTCCATCTCAAAAAAAAAAAAAAATATCTGGGGCTGATGTACAGACTCACTCGAACATGCAGGCCTGGAGGCCCACATATCCATGCCTAATATATTTACGATATGTAAATCAAGTTAACAAGCTACTAAATAAGAACTGTCTTCTGAGCTGCGCATGGTGGCTCATGCCTATAATCTGAGCACTTTGAGAGGCCGAGACGGGATGATCACTTGAGCCCAGGAGTTCAAGAATGGCCTGGGCACCATAGTGAGACCCCATCTCTTCGAAAATAAACAAACAAACAAACAAATAAATAAATAAATAAGAGCTGTGTTCTGCCCTATGTTGATAGATATAGCCAGGGTCAAATTTATAATTTTGGATAACTGCATCTATCCCCTTTCTCTTTGCACACTCAATTCTATCCTTACCTTGAGTGATCTCACAGGCACATGTGTGGACATTTTAGTTTGCACAACCAGCCTCTATCCATACCTGCTGCAAACAGCTGCTCTTTGGTTATGTCTTGGGCTTAAGAGTGCATATGACAGCGGTAACCCCCACCCCCCACCCATCCAGAGGGTCAACCAATTAAAGAGATCTGCACGGACTTTGGACCACTTGGGCAGCAAACTCCAGCGGCCCAGGTACCTGGGACATGATCTAGAGTTGGGGAGTGCTCAGTTGGTGAGAGGCCCTTCATTTTGCCTCACAGGCCTACCTAATCAACAAGGGCTATCTAGAAGAAGGGCAAAGTAACGCCCTCCAATGTGTGGGGTCCTCTGGTGTGGGTCTAAGATGAGCCCTGAAATTTAGAAGTGTTCAGTTTTCAGAGAGATAATATGCTGCACACACTGCATATTATTCATTCCCCCAGTGGGGTCTGGGGAGAGCTTGAGCAAATATGTTTGCACTTTTGCAACAAAATACATTAATATTCATTCTAAGCAAATGAAATAAAGACTATAAATAGTCTTTATAGATGTCTCTATAAATTCCTCATGTCATTTCAAGTCAGATTTTGCCACCACTTGAGCCTGTGCCAAACTTAAGAAAAAACTTTTGGCTGGCCTCATGCCTGTAATTCTAACACTTTGGGAGCCCAAGGCAGGATGATCGCTTGAGCCTGAGAGTTCAAGTCCAGCCTGGGCAATATAGCAAGACTCTGGTCTCTACAAAAGTAAGAAAACTAGCTGGGCACAATGGCACACACCTGTAGCCCTAGCTGCTTGGGAGTCTGAGGTGGGAGAATCCCTTGAGCTTGGGAGGTTGAGGCTGCAGTGAGCCATGATCACGCCACTGCACTCCAGCCTGGGTGACCGAGAAAGACCTTGTCTCAACAACAACAACAACAACAACAACAAAACCAACAACAACACACACAACTTTCCAATTTTCACAGCTTTTGAGATTTCAGAACTTGGAGATAAGGAGTTATGGAACTATAATAAAGTTGTAATATAGTCATTGCTGTTCAACTGATGACACATTTCTAGCCTTTCTTTCAACTAAGTGTAGCCATGTGGCTAAGCTCTCAGCAAGAGAATATGAGCAGAAGTGATGAGGGCTGCTTTGGGTCTGAACTTTTAGGCACCAGGCATGTATTTTCCCACAGTCTCTTCCCTCTTCCTCCAACCTGGAAGACAGATGTGTCTGCTATCCAGCTTCTGTCAAGCAGATGAGGACAGAGTCCTTATATTTGCAAAGCAACAATCTGGAAGGAACTAGAGTCCTCAGATGGCCGTGTGGGGCAAGATCCTTACCAAACTGCACTACTCAACTCAGGACTGCTATGAGGGAGGGACATGAACTTCTATTCTTCCTTAAGTCACTGTGATTTTTTTTTTGTAAAGATGTGGTCTCACTCTATTGCCCAGGCTGATTCTGAACTCCTGGGCTCAAGTGACCCTTCTGCCTTGGCCTCCCAAAGTGCTGGGATTACAGATATGAACCACCATGCCTGGCAAGCCACTGTATTTTTGAGCCTCCAGCCCACTTAGTCTTGAACTAATTAATACAAGAGACAAGTGCTGGGCATATTAAAGATGGAAAAGATACAGTCCTTACCTCCAAGGGATGATAAGCATATTTTAAGAAAGGAAAACCAACCCATATGTGGAGACTTCCAATGAAATGTGCTGTGTGCTGATGTGGCCGCCGTGGAAAAACACAGGCCTACCTGAGGGCTTCAGGGAAAACTTCCTCGAAGAGATGGCAGCTCAGCTGGACTGTGAAGGTTCAAGAGAGGCTGGTCAGGTGAGAAAATGGAAAAGGGTATATTATGGGTTACATTGTGTCCCCCTCCAGCAAAAGACATGTTGAAGTCCTAAATCCCAGTACCTCGGAATGTGACCTTATTTAGAAATAGGGTCACTGAAAATGTGATGGCTTATGCCTGTAATCCCAGCACTTTGGGAGGCTGAGACAGAAAGATCGCTTGAGTCCAGGAGTTCGAGACCAGCTTCAGCAACATTGTGTGACCCCGTCTCCACAAAAAATAAACAAAATTAGCAGGGCATGGTGACACACATTTGTGGTCTCAGCTACTTGGGAAGCTGAGGTGGGAATATTGCTTGAGCCCAGGATGTTGAAGCTGCAGGGAACCTTAGCATACTGGAGTAGGGTGGGCTAGAATCCAATACAACTGGTGACCTTTTTTGTTTTTTCTTTTTATTTTGAGACAGAGTCTTGCTCTGCCACCCAGGCTGGAGTGCAGTGGTATAATCATAGCTCACTGCAGCCTCCATCTCCGGGGCTAAAGTGATCCTTCTGCCTGTCTCCCAAGTAGTTGGGACTAGAGGTGCACTACTAATGCCTGGCTAATTTTTGTATTTTTGTGGAGAACAGGGACTTACTATGCTTCCCAGGCCGGTCTTCAACTCTTGGCCTCAATCCTCTTGCCTCAGCCTCCCAAAGTGCTGGGATTACAGATGTGAGCCATCATGCCTGGCTGGGTGTCCTTTTAAGAAGAAAATTTAGACACAGAGACAGACACAGACACACAGGGATAATGTCATGTGAAGACAGAGAGACACACAGACTCAGAGACGATGGCCACATGAAGATGACCACATGAGTTTGGAGTTTTGCTATACAAGTCAAGGAATGCCTGGGCCTACCAGGAACTGAAAGAGGTAAGGAAGGATCCGCCCCCTGGAAGTTCTGGAAGGGGCACGGTCCTTCCAATCCCTTGATTTCAGACTTCTAGCTTCCAGAACTGTAAGAGGATACATTTCTGCGATTTTTAAGTCCTGCCCTGTGTTACTTCAACCCTAGGAAATTAATACAGGGTATATCAGGCATAAGCACAGGCAGAGAGGTGAGAAACAGCATGGTGTACTCAAAGAGATTATAGGCAACTCCGTATTTACAGCTATAATGTGCAAGGCAAGGCATGTCTTGCAATGAAGCTGGAGAGTGGAAAAAACCCACTCACCACGTGTATGATATGTAATTTTTAAAAATAAGAATGAAAAATGCAAAGAAGAATGATCACCAAAATAACATGGTTGGTTCTCTCATGGTGGTAAAATTTTAGGCAAATTTACATTCTTTTTATTTTTTTCCTTATTAATTTTTAAAATGATCATGTCTTTTGTTGTTGTTTTCTTTGAGAAAGGTCTCGCCCTGTCACACAGGTTGGGGTGCTGTGGCAGGGTCTCGGCTCACTGCAGCCTTGACCTCCCATGACTCAAGCTATCCTCCCACCTCAGCCTTCCCAGTAGCTTGGACAACAGGTGTGTGACACCATGCCCGGCTAATTTTTAAATTTTTTGTAGAGATGAGATCTCACTATGTTGCCCAGGCTGGCCTCAAGCAGTCTTCCTGCCTCAGCCTCCCAAAGTGCTGGCATTACAAGCATAAGCCACCATGCCTGGCTGAACATGTATTTTTAATATAATCAGAAAATAATCTATTTCATTTAGGAAAACAAAGGCAGATGGCTGCCAGCAGTGAGGACAGTAGATTAGGGGAGCAGGACTAGAAGCAGAGAGACCAGCTAAGAAACTATTGCAGGCCAGGAGTAGCGGCTCACGCCTGTAATTCCAGCACTTTGGGAGGCCGAGGCGGGTAGATTGCTTGAGGTCAGGAGTTCGAGACCAGCCTGGCCAACACGGCAAAACCCTGTTTCTAATAAAAATACAAAAATTAGCTGGGCACTCCAGCCTGGGCAACAGAGCAAGACTCTGAAAAAAAAAAGAAAGAAAGAAGAAAGAAAGAAAGAAAGAAAGAAGAAAGAAAGAAAGAAAGAAAGAAAGAAAGAAACTATTGCAATTGCAATGTTCCAGATCTACGAGGAGGGCCTGAGCTCAGAAAACAGAAGTAGCAATGGACAAGAGAAATATTTAGAAAGTAGAATTAGTTTGCGGCACTATTCACAATAGCAAAGAGTTGGAACCAACCCAAATGTCCAACAACGATAGACTGGATTAAGAAAATGTGGCACATATACACCATGGAATACTATGCAGCCATAAAAAATGATGAGTTCATGTCCTTTGTAGGGACATGGATGAAACTGGAAAACATCATTCTCAGTAAACTATCGCAAGGACAAAAAACCAAACACCGCATGTTCTCACTCGTAGGTGGGAATTGAACAATGAGAACTCATGGACACAGGAAGGGGAACATCACACTCCGGGGACTGTTGTAGGGTGGGGGGAGGGGGGAGGGAGAGCATTAGGAGATATACCTAATGCTAAACGATGAGTTAATGGGTGCAGCAAACCAACATGGCACATGGATACATATGTAACAAACCTGCACATTGTGCACATGTACCCTAAAACCTAAAGTATAATAATAAAAAACAATAAAAAAAAAGAAAGTAGAATTAGAGAGACATGGTGATTAGCTAGAAGTATTTGGGTTGGCGATAGAGAGGGAGGATTCCAGAATGATTCTCAGATCTCTGGGAGGGGTGACTTGGTAGATGACAGCCCCTTCATGGGGGTTAGGAGAAGAGGAGATTCAGGTTTTCAGGGGAAGATTATGAGTTCAGGGGAAGATGGTGAAATACCTGTGGGGGTATCCAAGTAACAATGTCCTCAGCTGGTAACTCTACGTGGTGGTCTGTCCAGCACTCCACTCTAGGCTTCCTCTGGTAAATTCTCCTGCCCCTATTCATCTCCATGATTCTCATGGTGGTTTGCTGTGTTTGTAGGACTCCACTTCCCTAGCTACAGCTAATTGGTAAAGGATGGATGCTTGACCCAAAGTTGGGTTTTGTTTGTTTGTTTGTTTTTTGAGACAGAGTCTCACTCTGTCATTCAGGCTGGAGTACAGTGATGCAACTCAGCTCACTGCAACCTCTGCCTCCTGGGTTCAAGCGATTCTCCTGCCTCAGCCTCCCAAGTAGCTGGGACTACAGGTGCTTGCCACCATGCCCAGCTAATTTTGTATTTTTTGTAGGGATGAGGTTTTGTCATATTGCCCAGGCTGGTCTCAAACTCCTGGCCTCAAGTGATCCTCCTGTCTTGGCCTCCCAAAGTGCCAGGATCACAGGCGTAAGCCACCACACCTGGCCCTTGTTTTCAAATTTAAAGAGTAGTAGAGAAGGCAGGACTGGCGACATAAACCTGGGAATCACCCCACGTGGGCAGCAGTTGGAGTCACAAAAGGATGACACTATCCAACAAGAGTGTGTAAGAGGAGAAAAATAAAAGTCAGCATAGAGCCTACCAAGGGTGCAGGAGAGAACAGCAGAAGAACTAACAACCAAAATGAAAAGCATGGTCAGAGAAACTGGAGGAAACCAGAAGAGAGGAGAGAATATGGCCCCAGTTAGGGTGGAGGAAACTGGAGCCTGGAGGCAAAGCTAAGAAGCTCACTGATTCAAGACTCAGATTCAGGTCTTTGCTCTTTGCATGGCACCACTACCCATGGATTTTGATTGTACTGAGCCTCTATTTTCTTTAAATGGACTTCTAGGGAGAGAGTCTGTATAGACAACTTGTCCCAGTTTCCCTCTCCAAGCCTATGCCTGCTTTGAACTGAAGCCTACCTCTACTCTGCCCTCCCAATGTTGCTGTCCTGTGGGTTCATGCATCTGCCTAGGATTTGATATTTTAGGTCTGTGTGCTTGATTAACACAGAGAAGAAAGGTAACAATGTCCTCAAAAATGCTTTGGATAAAAACAAATTGATTATTGAAGTGGAGTGAGGGTGGACACGGGACTGAAGGTTGCCGAAGCTCCTAGAGCCACAAGGGGAAGCATTCAGAGCCACATGCCCATGACATTTTCTCAGACCCATCGGTTTTTATCACATTTGTCATTTCCCCACATCTTATTCTTAATGTCATAAGTCATGAAGATGAGTCATTAAGCTGGTTTACTCAATTTATCTTGTGAACATACTGATAAAAAGACTGTTATTGAATCCCCATGATTTAGAGGGTTGTAGGAGTTTCGGGGGATCCAATAAAATCCTTGAATTAAACTCAGTAATGGTCATGAGAACTAGTAATTAGCTTCACTTGCCTGATAATTGCATGGTTGGTATGAAAAACGACTCTGTGTTAGAATCTATCTTATAATGAAGGTAGGAGGTGTACACATGTTTACATTTCTTCATATTGCTTGTGCATCTACTATATATCAGGAATTATGTGAGCAACAGACTCAAGACAGGGGAGGCCTCTGCCCTTCTGGAGCTTGTATTCTAGTGGGCTATTTTCATTTCATACACTAACTAAGGATGTTTCTAACAATTGAAAATGCCTTTCCCTGCTTCCCCTGTTAGTAGGAGGGAAAGCTCACCCACCAGGATCCAGGCCAAACTGCCAGAAGAGAATAATATAAATTCCACATTTAAATTCTTGCTACAGCCCTGCAAAGCAGGTTCGCATGGTAGAAATGGATAGACCTGGGTTCAGAGGCCGGCTCTGCTACTTCCTGCTGCTTGTTCATCTCTCCGGGCCATAGTCTCCTCCTATTAAACCCTCGAGATGATAACACACACAGTATATGGCATATAAATCCTTGGCACGTGGCATCATAGCCATTCCTATTGCCATTAGCTCATTTTTGAAGATGAGAAACTTAACACAGAGAGGTAAAGTGACTTGCCCAAGATCACACAGCTGGTAATTGGCAGAGCATGAACTTGAACTCAAATCTTCTGACTCCGTGCCATGTCCTCTTTCCAATCTTGCATCACTGTCTGGTATAAGGCCAGGAAGTAATTAGCCATGTGTCCAGGGATCTATGCTTCTGGAAGGGTGCAGGCCTGGTGACTTAGGAAGGACAGTATGGAGGTAGTGGTCGGGGGTGGGGAGAATATGAAGAGTCTCGATAGGCTAGAACCCAATTAATGGCCAGGGGACAAGTCCAGACAGATTGGCAGGGGCAAGACCCAGCTAGAAGAACCAGATGCAGCCCCGGCCGCTGCCTGTTCACCTGCGGCCAAACACTGACCCCTGCCGGCCGCCCGAGGGAAGGCGGCACCTGGCCCAGCTCCGGGAGTGCCGGGGGCGCTCGCGGCTGGAACCCGCGAGTGGACGCTCATCGCGCAGACAGGAGCCTAGGGGGCTGGGGGTCACAGCGCGTCCCTCTCCTGGAACCTCGAGACCTGGGTGCCTGCCTTGTCCACCCAGGGTGACGTTGCATCGCTTCCTTCGCTCACTTGGCTTTTGACCAGAGAAAGGGGACCGAGCTGAGGGTTTTCCCTGCCCTGGGCCCCGACCCCGAGCATCCCCTGGGTTTCTCCTTGCCCCGCAGCCCCCCACCGTATTTGAGACTTGAGGCTCGGGGCCTGCACTTCCTGCCCAGTTTTGGTGTGTAATCTGATAAAAATATCCCCAATTATTTGAAAAGGCTATTAAGATAGTCGTCCTTTTTTCAACTACATATCTGTGTGAAGACAGACTTTTTTCATATATTTCAGCCAAAACAACATATCTCAACTCATTGAATGTAAGTAGAAGCAGGTATGAGAATGCAGCTGTCTTCTACTCAGCCAGACATTTGACAGCAAAAATGCAAAACAACGTCACTCTTCTCACTAATTCTTTTATTTTGGAAAATACAATTATTTTTCAACTGTTATTTATGTTAACATGTACAGCATATGGTTTATTAATGCTATTTTAAATGAATTAATACATATTTTTAAAATTTCTGTTTTGCTTTCTAACGTGGTAAATGTCAATGGATATTGAACATTAGCACACAAAAACAAAATACATAAACAAGAGCTTTTGGGGGCCCTCAGTGATTGTTAAGAGTCTAAAGGGGTTTTGAGACCAAAATGTTTGAGAACCATGGAGCTAGCTATGAAGAAAATATTAACTTTTTTCTCTCCTTTTTATTGAGCTATAATTCATATACTATAAAATTCACCATTTAAAAATGTATGACTCAGTGTTTTTTAGCAGATTCACAAGGTTGTTCAACAATCACTACTATCCAATTCCAGAACCTGTGCCTGTGTGCAGTCATTTCTCATTACTCCCTACTTCTAGCCCCTGACAACCACAAATCTCAATGAATGTGCCTGTCTGAACATTTAATATAAAAGGAATTATATAATATATGGCCTTTTGTGACTGGCTTCTTTCACTTGGCAGAATGTTCACAAGGTTCATCCATGCTGTAGCTTGTATCAGTACTTCATTCCTTTTTATGGTAGAATAATATTCCACTGCATGGACAGACCACATTTTGTTTATCCACTCATTGATTGGTAAACACCTGGGTTGTTCCCTGATATGGCTTGGCTCTGTGTCCCCACCCAAACCTCACGTTGAATTGTATTAATCCCCACATGTCAAGGGCAGGACCAGGTGGAGGTAATTGGATCATGGGGGTGGTTTTCCCCCATGCTGTTCTCGTGATAGTGAGTGAGTCTCAGGAGACCTGATGGTTTTATAAGCATCTGGCATTTCCCCTGCTTGCACTCACTCCCGTCCTGCCACCCTGTGAAGAAGGTGCCTGTTTCTCCTTTGCCTCCTGCCATGATTGTAAGTTTCCTGAGGCCTCCCCAGCAATGCGGAACTGTGAGTCAATTAAAACCCTTTCCTTTATAAATTACCCAGTCTCAGGGAATTCTTTATAGCAGCGTGAGAATGGACTGATACATTTCCACTTTTTGGCCATTATAAATAATGCTGCTATGAGCATTCATGCATACTTGTTGTTTTTTGAGACAGAGTCTCATTTTGTTGGCCAGGCTGGAGTGCAGTGGCACAATTTCGGCTCACTGCCACCTCCACTTCCTGGGTTCAAGCGATTCTCCCATCCCAGCTTCCTGAGTAGCTGGGATTACAGGTGTGCACCACCACGCCTGGCTAATTTTTGTATTTAGTAGAAATAGGGTTTCACCATGTTGGCCAGGCTGGTCTCGAACTCCTGACCTCACGTTATCTGCCCGCCTTGGCCTCCCAAAGTGCTGGGATTACAGGCGTGAGCTACTGCACCCAGCTACACCTTTTTTTTTTTTTTTTTGAGACAGAGTCTTGCTGTGTTACCCATGCTGGATGGAGCTGGAGTGTAATGGTATGACCATAGCTCACTTCAGCCTGCAACTCCTAGGCTCAAGCAATCCTCCCACCTCAGCCTCCCCAATAGCTGGGATTATAGGCATACACCACCACACCCAGCCAATTTTTTTATATTTTGTAGAGATAGGATCTCATTATGTTGCTCAGGCTCGTCTCAAATTCCTGGGCTCAAGGGATCCTCCTGCCTTGGCCTCCCCAAGTACTGGGTTTATAGGTGTGAGTCACTGCTCCTGGTCTCATGTACAAGTATATATAATGTTCTCAATTATCTTTGGTATATAGCTAGCAGTGGAATTTCTAGGTCTTACGGTAACTATGTTGAACTCTTTGAGGACCTGCCAAACCGTTTTCCACAGAGGCTGCACCTATTTATATTCCCACTAGTAATTTATGAGGGTTCCAATTCGTCTACATCCTTGCTAATACTAGTTATGGTCTTTTTAACTATAGCCATGCTAGTGGGTTTGAAAGTTTTGATTTGAATTTCCCTAATGGTTAATGATACTGAGTATCTTTTTTTTTTTTTTTTTTTGAGATGGAGTTTCACTCTTGTTGCCCAGGCTGGAGTGTAGTGGTGCGATCTTGGCTCATTGCAACCTCCACCTTCCAGATTCAAGCAGTTCTTTTGCCACAGCCTCCTGAGTAGCTGGGATTATAGGCACCTGCCACCACACCCGGCTAATTTTTGTATTTTTAGTAGTGGCGGGGTTCCACCATGTTGGCCAGGCTGGTCTCGTACTCTTGACCTCAGGTGATCCACCTGCCTTGGACTCCCAAAGTGCTGGGATTGCAGGCATGAGCCACCATGCCTGGCTGATGCTATCTTTTCATGTGCTTCTTGGCATTTGTATATCTTCTTGGGAGAAATGCTTATTCCAGTCATTTGCCCAAATTTAAATTGGGTTATTTGTCTTTTTATTATTAAATTATAAGAGTTCTTATAGGCTGGATGAGGTGGCTCACTCTAATCCCAACACTTTGGATGGCAGAGGCGGGAGGATTGCTTGAGGCCAGGAGTTCAAGACCATCCTGGGCAACATAGTGAGATCTCGCCTATACAAAAAAAAAATTTTTTAAGTTATCCAGTCATGGTGGTGCACACCTACAGGCCCAGCTACTCGGGAGACTGTGGTGACAGGATTGCTTGAGCCCAGGAGGTGGAAGCTGCAGTGAGCTATGATGATGCCACTGCACTTTAGGCTGGATGACAGAGCAAGACTCTGTCTCAACAACAACAGAAAAACAGCTCTTCTATCTTCTGGATATAAGATCCTTTCCAGATCTATGATTTGCAAAGATTTTCTCCCATTCTGTGATTTATCTTTTAACTTTGATAGGGCCTTGACACTCAAATTTTTAATTTTGATGAAGTCTAATTGATCTATTTTTTCTTCAGTTGATTGTGATTTTGGTGTTGTATGTAAGAAACCATTGCTTAATCCAAGGTCATAGAGGTTTACACCTGTTTTTTCTAAGAGTTTTATAGTTTTAGTTCTTATCTTTAGGTCTTTGATTCGTTTTGAGTTAATTTTTGTAGACAATAAAAAATAGGAGTTCAAATTCATTCTTTTGCATGTGGATATCCAGATGTCCCAGCACTATTTGCGGGGAAAAACTTATTTCCTCATTTAATTGTCTTGATACCTTGACCATAAACATACAGGTTTATTTCTGGACTGTCAATTCTATTCCACTGATGTATCTGTTGATCCTTATGCCAGTACCACATTGTTTTCATTACTGTAGCCTTTGAACTTGGAAAGTGTAAGTTCTCCAACTTTTTTTTTTTTTTTTTTTTTGAGACAAGGCCTTGCTCTTTGCCTAGGCTGGAGTGCAGTGGCACTATCTTGGCTCACTGCAGCCTCAACCTCCCTGTGCTCAGGTGATCCTCCCACGTCAGCCTCCTGAGTAGCTGGGACCACAGGCGAGCACCACCACACCAGGCTAATTTTTGTATTTTTTTTTTTAGAAACTTTTTTTTGTAGAAATTTTTTGTATTTTTACCATGCTGCCCAGGCTGGTATCGAACTCCTGAGCTCAAGCAATCCACACGCCTTGGCCTCCCAAAATGCTAGGATTACAGGCATGAGCCACTGCACCGGGCCAAGTTCTCTGACTGTTCTTTTTCAGATTGTTGTGGCTGGATAATATCAACTTTAACATTAACCTTTTTTTCATGTCAGGTGATGAGTACATGGGTGTTTGTTATATCATTCTCTTCACTTTTCAGTACTAACAATGTATTAATAGACAGGATGACATCTAGGTGTATAGCAATTAAATGACTTAAATGAGTTAATAAACGTAAAACACAGAAAAGTATTTGCCCCCCTCCATACTGTTAGTTGCTGTTGTTGTTATTCTTTTAAGTGAAAATTTTTAAAAGCATCTTTTGCTGCTAGACTATCTGGGTTCAAATACTGGTCCTGTGACTCCCTAATGGTGTGATCTTGGGCCAGTTATCAAACCTTGCCAAGTTCTAATCTGTAGAATGTGGATAATAACCTTAGTCTCAGAGAGTTGTTGTGGGGATTAAATGAGATAAAGACACAATTAAATCAGATGATGGAGATCACAGGAGATGCTTGAACCCAGTAGGTGCTAAACTATTATTTGCCTTCCTACAAGTCTGCAGGGAGCGATCAACTTACTGAAAAGTCTAGAAATCATTCCACAGGAATGACATGAAAAAAATGGAGCATGAAGCTGTTTTTAAATATCCAAAAGCCAGACGTGGAAGATCTTTTCTGTGTACCCCAGAGAGTGCCAGGGCTCCTGAATTTCAGGAAGCCATTCTGGCCAATCCTCCCCAGCCCCCATTCTTCTGGGAGCGCCCTTAATGCTCTGTGGTCATCGTGCCAGCACTTGCCAATTTGTAATTATAATTATTTAGGTCTCAGACGCCTCCATCGGTTGGTCCCCTTCCATAAATATTTACAAAGCGCTCACTGTCTGCCAGACACTATGTGTGTTAGACCCTGGGGCTCATGGGTGAATGAGACACTGCCGGAATCCTCCAAGTCACAGTCCAGCAGAACGCCAATTGGTGAAAGTTTGAAGGAGCCACATTTCTGCTCCATATAGCCGCTTGCAGTCTCCTCCTACTTCCGTAAAAAGCCTTTAGTTTCAGAACCAAGGCAGCAGCTAATTCTCCCCAGTAAATTACCAGACCCAAAGAGAAAGTTTCAGGACCGGCAGTCCAAGCGCTTCCTGCCAGAGGTCCCGGGCCTGGAAACACACGGCTTTCTGAGCGAGGAGCACCCTCTAGTGTCTGTCCACGGTAAGGCGGGTCCAACGTAAAACCTTTCAAAGATCCCTATTTATTGCAAAGAATTTCTTTCCTTATTTGAGCGCTGCTCATGGCTAAGCTGCTTTCAGGTCTCCGCTGTAAGACAACAACATTGACAGTTTAAAAAATAATAAATAGGTCGGGCGCGGTGGCTCACGCCTGTAATCCTAGCACTTTGGGAGGCCGAGGCGGGCGGATCACGAGGTCAGGAGATAGAAACCAACCTGGCTAACACGGTGAAACCCCATCTCTACTAAAAATACAAAAAATTAGCCGGGTGTGGTGGCGGGCGCCTGTAGTCCCAGCTACTCGGGAGGCTGAGGCAGGAGAATGGCGTGAACCCGGGAGGCGGAGCTTGCAGTGAGCCGAGATCACGCCACTGCACTCCAGCCTGGGCGACAGAGCGAGACTCCGTCTCAAAATAAATAAATTAATTAATATAAATAAATAGTTGCCAACATCTTTTGAGCACTTACTATGTGCCAGGCCTTGTGTTAATTATCTTACATGGCTTACCCAGGAGGCAGTTACTATTAAGATGATGATGTCCCAGATATTGATAAAGAAACTGAGGCAGGTGGGGCAGCCAGCTCAAGCGGTCAGACTCCATAACCATGCGCTTGATTTTTTGGTTTACTGTCAAAGAGAAGCAACAACCAGGGGCAATGCCAAGATAGTTCTAGTCAAATTTCTCCTGTTTATTTGGGAGAATTGTAATTTAGCTAAATCCAGCAGATTTATGTCAAAATATCAAATATGGAATGATGATGAGCCTTTCTCATGTTCATACTGAAGGGAATAGAAAGAAAAAAAAACTAGACTAGGGTTTTCAAACTGTGGGTTGAACTTATGGATGAGTTGGATAAACAATTTAGTGGATTTTTACTAGCACTATAGAAATTGAAATAGCCGGGCAAGGTGGCTCACGTCTGCAATCCCAGTACTTTGGGAAGAGGCCAAGGTGGGCAGATTGCTTGAGCTCAAGAGTTCAAGACCAGCCTGGGCAACATGGCGAAACCCCATCCCTACAAAAACAACAACAACAAAAAATTAGCCGGGCATGGTGGCATGTGCCTGTAGTCCCACCTACTTGGGGGGCTGAGGTGGAAGGACTGCTTGAGCTCAGGAAGTTGAGGCTTCAGTAAGCCGTGTTTGTACCACTGCACTCCAGCTTGGGTGACAGAGAATGACCCTGAAAAAAAAGAAAAAGAAAGAAACAGAGAGAGAAAGAGAGAGAAAGAAGAAGGAAAGAAAGAAGAAAAAAAAGAAGAAAGAAAAAGAAAGAAAGAAACTGAAATACAGTCATGTGCCGTTTAACAAAAGGGAAACATTCTGAGAAATGCATTGCTAGGCGACTTTATCACTGTGATAACATCAGAGTATACTTACACAAACCTAGATGGCATAACCCACTAGACACCCAAGTTATATGGTGTAGCCTGTCGCTCCTAGTCTACAGACTCATCCAGCATGATGAGTATTGTATACTGAATATTGTAGGCAACTGTAACACAGTGGTGTTTGTGTATCTAAACATAGAAATGGTACAGTGAAAATATGGTATTATAATCTTTTGTTTTTTTGAGATGGAGTTTTGCTCTTGTTGCCCAGCCTGGAGTGCAATGGAAGGGTCTAGGCTCACTGCAACCTCCGCCTCCCGGGTTCAAGCGATTCTCTTGCCTCAGCCTCCCGAGTATCTGGGATGACAGGCACACACCACCAAGCCCGGCTAATTTTTGTATTTTTAGTAGAGACAGGGTTTCTCCATGTTGGCCAGGCTGGTCTTGAACTCCTGACCTCAGGTTATCTGCCTGCCTAGGCCTCCCAAAGTGCTGGGATTACAGGCGTGAGCCACTGTGCCTGGCCTGGTATTATAATCTTATAGGATGACTACCATATATGTGGTTCATTGCTGACCCCAACATTGTTATGTATCACATGACAGCATAACAAATCAGGACTATATGAGCATGCATAATGAGGCGGTACATATTCTCCCGCCCCACCCGCCTCTTTCTGTCTCTCTCCACACACACATGATACATGATATATATTTAAGTGACTCAAATCTTCCATCCAGAAACCTTTCAGGAGGGTTCCACCTGGCAGCCCACTCCTATCCTGAGGTTACTGATTGCCTTAGGCAGTTTGAGCTGCCATAGCAAAACTACACTAGACTGGGCAGCTTAAACCACAAACACTTCTCAGAGTTCTAGAGGCTGAGAAGGACAAGGTGAAGGTGCTGGCAGATTTGGTGTCTGGTGAAGGCCTACTTCCTGGGTTGTAGATGGTCATCTTCTCAGTATCCTCACATGGCAGATGGGTGAGGGAGCTCTCTGGAGTCTCTTTTATAAAGGTGGTAATCCCATTCATGAAGGCTCATGACCTAATTACATCTCAAAGGCCTCACCTCCAAATACCATCACATTGGAGATTCTATTTCAACATATAAATTTTGGAGAGAGATACATGTTCGGTCTACAACATTGATGAAGCACTATATTGCTTGCATCTTGTCTTTCAGCCAGGGCAAGAACAAGCTTTCCCACCCGGCACAGTGCTGCGGATGTGTGGATGCTTTGCTGATTGGGTTGGAGGCATGCTGGGCCCCTGTCCTGTCACTCTCCTCTGCCCCAGCACACAGCAGCTCCCCAGTTGCTCCACTGATCCACCATCATTTCTCCATAATTCTGTATGCACTAGTTCTCCACACATATATGAGCCTTTACTTATCCTTTAGTATCCATTTGACCAGGTGAACTTATCATGATGAATGTAAAATATTCATGAAATGATACAAAAAAGTGATTATGTGCTTTTTTCTATGGTGAGAGTCTGTAGCTTAGGTAAGATTCTCAAAGGAGTCTGTGACCCCCAAAGTATTAAGAATTAACCACTACAGGCCAGGCGCAATGGCTTGTGTCTGTAATCCCAGCATTTTGGGAGGCCGAGGCGGGCGGATCATGAGGTCAGGAGATCGAGACTATCATGGCTAACACGGTGAAACCCCGTCTCTACTAAAAATACAAAAAAATTAGCTGGGCGTGGTGGTGGGCGCCTGTAGTCCCAGCTGCTGGGGAGGCTGAGGCAGGAGAATGGTGAACCCAGGAGGCGGAGCTTGCAGTGAGCTGAGATCGTGCCACTGCACTCCAACCTGGGCGACAGAGTGAGACTCTGTCTCAAAAAAAAAAAAAAAAAAAAAGAGTTAACCACTACATTTGTCTGGAAGTCCCACAGGGCCAGGATCTATCTCTCTTATTCATCTGTTATTTCTCTGTCATGTGTTTCTAGCTGACAAACACATAGTAGATACTCGAACACCGCTAGTCCCTAAACACTTCTGCCTCCTTCTGCTGTCACGACCTTTATTCAAGTCACTATTTGTCCACCTTGACTACAACAGCAGCTTCCTAAATGGTCTCTATTTCTGCCCTTGCCCCCTAGAAGCCATTATTCATACAGCAATGTGATCTTTAAAATCAGATCATGCCACTCTCTTGCTTAAAACCTTTCAGTGACCTCCCATTACACTTGGAATAAAATCCAAACTTCTCACTCTGACGTCCCAGGCCCCGCATCATCTGGGTTCTACCTGGCTGTCCAATCTCATCCTACACCACTCTCCTCTCTTTCTCTACTCTGGCCACATCTAGCCTGCTTCCTCTTCCTCCAATGTCCCAAGTTCTTTCTTCCCTGGCTTGGTAAAAGATTCTTGGGAAAACCTTCCAGAGACGAAATCATCTTCAAACCAATTAAATATACACTTAAGTAGGTGAAGCTTGTGAATTTTAAATATAAAGCTAGATACATCTAGGCTGGGCATGGTGGCTCACGCCTATAATCCCAGTAGTTTGGGAGGCCAAGACAGGTGGATTACTTAAGGTCAGAAGTTCAAAACCAGCCTGGCCAACATGGTGAAACCCTGTCCCTACTAAAAGTATGAAAAATTAGCCAGGTATGGTGGTGCCCGCCTGTAATCCCAGTTACTTGGGAGGCTAAGGCAGGAGAATTGCTTGAACTCAGGAGGCGGAGGTTGCAGTAGCTGAGATCATGCCACTGCACTCCAGCCTGGGCAACAGAGCTAGACTCCGTCTCAAAAAATATATATATAATAATAATAAAGCTAGATACATCTGAAAGTTTGAATTATAGAGCTATTTCAGTACTTCATTTGAAATGTTAAGTACATGGTTGGATTTTAGCCATGTATTTTATTTTATTTTATTTATTTATTTATTTATTTATTTAGAGACAGAATCTCACTCTGCTGCCCAGGCTAGAGTGCAGTGGTGCAATCTCGGCTCACTGCAAGCTCCACTTCCTAGGTTCAAGTGATTCTTGTGCCTCAGCCTCCGGAGTAGCTAGGACTACAGGTGTACACCACCATGCCTGGCTCATTTTTGTATTTTTAGTAGAGATGGGGTTTCACCATGTTGCCTAGACTGGTATGGAACTCCTGGCCTCAAGCAATCCACCTGCCTTGGCCTCCCAAAGTGTTAGGATTACAGGCGTGAGCTACTGCACCTGGCCTAGCCATGTATTTTAAAGGGATCACTGTGGGACTTCCACTTCTGCACATGA
Source organism: Nomascus leucogenys (assembly GCF_006542625.1). NCBI lineage: Eukaryota > Metazoa > Chordata > Mammalia > Primates > Hylobatidae > Nomascus > Nomascus leucogenys. The sequence goes on from NW_022095769.1 coordinate 2,804,710, forward strand.
AGGATAAACTGTTGTAGAGATGGCTTCCCCCACCACACACACCCAAAACTAGTAAATTAAACAAAATATATGAAATAACTGTTTTCACACATTGGACAGCAGGCAATGCAAGACTAAGATCTCTGAGAAAAGAAAAATAAGTTCAGCCCCACCAGAGCCCCAGCTTACTACGTGAAGATAGTGAAGAGAGTGCTACATGGAGTACTCAAACAGAGCCCCGTGGTCTCACTGAGTTTAGGAGACAGGGTTTAGAGTTCAAGGACATGAAGACAGCTAGAATTTGTGGGAGAGTGCTGGAGAAACAAGAGCTACATGGGGAGAGAGAGAGAGAAAGCGACAAAGCCTCATAGACCATTAGAGATTCCCTCACGTCTTTGGGGACTGATCTACACAGGTGTGGGGTGAAATTCCAGAAGGTTGGAAAAAATAAAACCAGAAATCAAAAGGCCGAACAAGTCTTGGAGTTTACACAGGGCTAGGCATAGTTTGTGTTTCCATCAACCAGAGTAAAGAGACCTCATAACACACAGGTATTGGGTTGAGTCTTCAGAAGGATAGAGACTTAGGGGGGCTAAATTATTAATAGCTCTAGAATAGAGGCCAACCTGGGCTTTTCCTAACAAAGCTTAATAGCAAGACTTAAAAGAAGAAAACAAATCACAAGTAACTAATTATATGCCAGGACAAAGTTCAGCACTCTGTTTTTTTTGTTTTGAGTGTTTGTTTTTTCTGTTTTGTTTTGTTTTGAAACAGAGTCTCACTCTGTCGCCCAAGTTGGAGTGCAGTGGCATGATCTCGGCTCACTGCAACCTCTGCTTCCCGAGTAGCTGGGACCACAGACATTTGCCACCATGCCCAGCTAATTTTTGTATTTTTCTCTAGTACTCTTTAAAAGAATACAACAGTGTCTTGCACCCAACAACCCAAAATACACGATATTCAGCATCCAATAAAAAATTGCCAGGTAGTCAAATAAATGGGAAAAAATTACCCATAACCAGTAGATAACTAAAGCAATAGAAACAGACCACAAAATTCAGTGATGATGAAATTAGTAGGCAAGGACCTTAAAATAGCCATTATAAATTTCATAAATTTGCCCAAGGATATAAAGAAAAACATAAATATGATGAAGAGAGAAAAGAAATGTATTTTTAAATGACCCAAAATGGAACTTCAAGAGATGAAAAGTATATGATCTAAAAATGAAAGATGCACAGGAGGAATTAACAGCAGATTATACACTGCAGAAGCACTGCATAAGAAAAGATTGGTGAACTTGAAAATATAGGAATAAAAACCATTGAAAATAAAGCACAAAAAATTCCACAAAAATAACAGAGCACCAATGACTTATAAGATAATATCAAAACCAAGACACATCATAATCAAATTATTGAAAAGGTTGGCTGGGCGTGCGGCTCACGCCTGTAATCCCAGCACTCTGGGAGGCCAAAGTAGGTGGATCACTTGAGAACAAGAATTCGAGAGCAGCCCAGCCAACATAGCAAAACCTTGTCTCTACTAAAAATACAAAAATTAGTCAGACATAGTGGTGCATGCCTGCAGTCCCAGCTACTTGGGAGGCTGAGGTAGGAGAATCGCTTGAACCTGCGAGGCGGAGGTTGAAGTGAGCTAAGATTGCGCCACTGCACTGCACTCCAGCTTGGGCAACAGAGTGAGACTCTGTCTAAAAAAAAATAAGTAAAAATAAATAAAATAGCCTGGGCACGGTAGCCCATGCCTGTAATTTCAGCACTGTGGGAGGCCGAAGCAGGCAGATTACATCAGGTCAGGAGTTTGAGACCAGCCTGGCCAACATGGCAAAACCCCATCTCCATTAAAAATAACAAAAATTGGGCTGGGTGAGGTGGCTCGCATCTGTAATGGCAGCACTTTGGGAGGCTGAGGTGGGTGGATCATTTGAGGTCAGGAGTTCGAGACCAGCTTGGCCAATGTAGTGAAACTCCGTCTCTACTAAAAATACACAAATTAGCCGGGCGTGGTGGCGCAGGTGCCTATAATCCCACCTACTTGGGAGGCTGAGGCTGGAGAATCACTTGAACCACGGAGGTTGCAGTGAGCTGAGATTGCACCATTGCACTCCAATCTGGGTGACAAGAGCGAAATTCTGTCTAAAAAAAAAAAATGCAAAAATTACCCAAGCATGGTGGCACATGCCTGTAATCCCAGCTACTTGGGAGGCAGAAACAGGAAAATTGCTTGAACTCAGGAGGCGGAGGCTGCAGTGAGCCAAGATCACAACACTGCACTCCAGCCTGGGCAACAGAATGAGATTCCATCTAAAAATAAATAAATAAATAAATATAAATAAAAATTAATAAGGAAAATCTTAGAGTACCTAGAGAAAAATGAACACATTACCTAGAAGAGCAAAGAAGACAAATACAGTGGACTTCTTGTCACAAACTATGTACACCGGAAGATAATGGAATAACATCTTTAAAGTACTAAAATAAAAACTATTAACTTAAAATTTTTTCCATCTTTAAACTATGAACATGAGAGACCTATTAGCATTCTGTACCTCATAATGTCATGAACTGAGATGGGTACGACATCACCTCTGTGGTTGTCATGCCAAAACGTATGCTTATATTTAGTCATGAGAGACATCAAACTCAAATTGAGACAAATTTTACAAAATAATTGACCAGCATAATAAATTAGTTGATTCCATGATGTTCAACTGCTGAGTTTTCAAGCCCCCACCCCCACTCCTCCTTTCCCTTTTACCCAAAACCTGGGCAAGCCAATAATAAAGGCAGAAGCTGGGCGTGGTGGCTCATGCCTATAATCCGAGCACTTTGGGAGGCCAAAGTTGACGGATCACTTGAGGCCAGGAGTTTGAGACCAGCTTGGCCAACATGGCGAAACCCTCTCTCTACTAAAAATACAAAATTAGCTGAGCATGGTGGCGCATGCTCGTAATCCCAGCTACTTGGGAGGCTGAGGCACGAGAATTGCTTGAATTTGGGAGGCAGAGGTTGCAATGAACTGAGATTGCACCACTGCACTCCAGCCTGGGCAACAGGGTGAGACTCTGTCTCCAAAATAATAATAATAATAATAATAATAATAATAATGCCAGGGTACTCTCCTCCCTTAATGCCAGGTACTCTCCTCCCTTGCACCAGTAGGGAAATTCAAACCACAAAACCCTGGCCTGTGCATCAGAACTCTCACCCCGGCTTTATCCCTAACAATGAAACCCAGGGCCACTTGCATCTCCTTGTTCTCAAGCTGTTTTCAGGCCTGCTTAAGAGCCTTCCCTGTTCTGCACAGAAAACCTCATTACACGAGTAATAAGCTTTTCCAAACCCTCTGTATATGTGTATGTGGCATCACCAATCTTGACGTCTAAACAAAATCTGGGGGTAGAGATTTGATCCCTTCCCCTATGGGGCAATTGTAAGACAACTGGCACAGAGAACAGCATGCCTTAGATGATAGCCACCCACCATCAGGGGTCTCTGTCCTCTCACTTTGGCTTGCTATTGATTCTGCTGCCTACTGGCAAGCTTACACTTTGAGCTGTGCTGCTTTGTTCCACATTTGCTGAGTACTACTAAATCTCTGTTACAGATGTAACTGACCTGAATTGAAAGTTTCTATAATTGGCATTTTGAGACAGAAATATGAAATTGAGGATGTCCTTAAAGTGGCCCTAAAATGTGAGCCCCGTCTGGACCTATCTGTGCATCTCAGATTGAATCGTATGTCTTGATTCTGGCATAAACCATGGCCGATCCTAGGCTCAAGGGCATGACACTTATTATTTTGTGACTATTGGTTGTATGTCCCAACCAGGCATTAGCCTATGTTCTATAGAGTGTGCAGGAGAAAGGCTGATACCCTGTGCAATATACAGGGCCATCGGGTGGTTGCTCCGGTGAGGAAGCCCAGTCACCAGGATTAAAGATAAAAACACTTAATAGCACTCCATGGCATGAACCCTTATAAAAACTAGGCCAGAATGCCTTACTCCATCTCTCTTAAAGGGTCAGAGGACACCATCATCACCCTACCAGATAACTATAAAACAGACCCAGAAAGAAGCTGGGTTTGATTAAGTGTTGCAGCTTATCAACCTATCAAGGGATTCATTCAAATCCAACTCAAGGCTGGGTGCAGTGGTTCACGCCTGTAATCCTAATGCTTTGGGAGGCTGAGGTGGGAGAATTGCTTGAGGCTAGGAGTTCAAGATCAGCCCGGGAAACATAGTAAGACCTCATCTAGGCCTGGCATGGTGGCTCATGCCTGCAATCCCAGCACTTTGGAAGGCCGAGGCGGGCGGATCACGAGGTCAAGAGATTGGGACCATGCTGGCCAACATGGTGAAACCTCATCTCTACTAAAAATATAAAAATTAGCTAGGTGTGGTGGTGCACGCCTGTAGTCCCAGCTACTCAGGAGGCTGAGACAGGAGAATTGCTTGAACCCAGAAGATGGAAGTTGCAGTGAGCCGAGATTGCGCCACTGTACTCCAGCTTGGCGACAGAGCGTGACTCTGTCAACAAACAAACAAACAAAAAAAAAAAACCTCATCTATACAAAAAATTTTAAAATTAGCCAGGTATGGTGACATGTACCTGTAGTCTCAGCTACTTGGGGGGCTGAGGTGGGAAGATTGCTGGAGTTTGAGACTGCAGTGAGCCATGATTGTGCCACTGCACTCCAGCCTGGGTGACAGAATAAGACCTTGTCATTAAAAAAATCCAGGGGTTGGGTGCAGTGGTCATGCCTGTACCTGTAATCCCAACACTTGGGAGGCCGAGGCGGGCAGATCACTTGAGGTCAGCAGTTTGAGACCAGCCTGGCCAACATGGCGAAACCCCATCTCTACCAAAAATACAAAAATTAGCCAGAGGTGGGGGCGTGTAGTCCCAGCTACTCAGGAGGCTGAGGTGTGAGAATCACTTGAACCCAGTAGCAGAGGTTGGCCTGAGCTGAGATTGCACCTCTGCACTCTGCCTGGGCAACAGGGTAAGACCCTGTCTCAAAAAAAAAAAAAAAAAGAAAAGAAAAGTCCGCCAGCCTGGGCAACACAGCAAAACTCCATCTCTACAAAAAATACAAAAATCACCTGGGTGTGGTGTTGGGTGCCTATAGTCCCAGCTACTCTGGAGGATGAGGTGGTGGGATCACTTGAGCTGATGAGTTTGAGGCTGCAGTGAGCCGACATCACACCATTGCACTCCAACCTGGGAGACAGAGTGAGACTGTCTAAAAAAATAAAATAAAATAAAAAATAAAAAATAAATAAAAATCCAACTTAAGTCTAGGGTCCCTAAATCAAATAAAATAACAATTGCCATGAAAGTGGCTGCCATAAGGCCAGGTGCAGTGGCTCACGCCTTGTAATCCCAGCACTTTGGGAGTCCAAGGCAGGCGGATCATGATGTCAGGAGATCGAGATCATCCTGGCTAACACAGTGAAACCCCGTCTCTACTGAAAATAAAAAAATTGTCCTGGCATCGTGGTGGGCCCCTGTAGTCCCACCTACTCGGGAGGCTGAGGCAGGAGAATGGTGTGAACCCGGGAGGCGGAGCTTGCAGTAAGCTGAGATCGATCGCACCACTGCACTCCAGCCTGGGCTACAGAGCAAGACTCTGTCTCAAAAAAAAAAAAAGTGGCTGTCATGAAAGTGGCCCCTAACCCTGAGGGTACTGATTTGGGACTTCTCCAGAAGAATAAACATAAATATGAGCAGAGGAGAGAAGCTCCCTCCCCCTGAAGTACATCCAGTAACACCCCCAAGACACACACACACAACTTAACAGAGGTTCATGATTTAACCCAACTGCAAATCTAAAATTTACTCTAAAAACTATACAATAAAAAGATCTTTAAAGAAGGAATGGGGCGTCTCGTTGGCTTTTGCACTTGTACAACATAAGTTCTAAATTAACTTTAGGCCAGGCGCAGTGGCTCATGCCTACAATCCCAACACTTTGGGAGGCCAAGGCGGGTAGATTACCTGAGGTCAGGAGTTCAAGACCAGCCTGGCCAATATGGTGAAGCCCCATCTCTACTAAAAAATACAAAACTTGGCCGGGCGCGGTGGCTCACGCCTGTAATCCCAGCACTTCGGGAGGCCGAGACAGGCGGATCACGAGGTCAGGAGATCGAGACCATCCCGGCTAACATGGTGAAACCCTGTCTCTACTAAAAATACAAAAAATTAGCCAGGCGTGGTGGTGGGCACCTGTAGTCCCAGCTACTCAGGAGGCTGAGGCAGGAGAATGGCATGAACCCGGGAGGCAGAGCTTGCAGTGAGCCGAGATCGTGCCACTGCACTCCAGCCTGGGCGACATAGCAAGACTCCGTCTCAAAAAAAAAAAAAAAAATACAAAACTTGGCCAGGCGTGGTGGCTCATGCCTGTAATCCCGGCACTTTGGGATGCTGAGGCAGGCAGATCACAAGGTCAGGAGATCCAGACCAGCCTGGTTAACACAAAAAAATTAGCCAGGCGTGGTGGCACACACCTGTAGTCCCAGCTACTCGGGAGGCTGAGGCAGGAGAATTGCTTGAACCCAGGAGGCAGAGGTTGCAGTGAGCCGAGATTGTGCCACACTGCACTCCAGCCTGGGCGAGAAAGCAAGACTCCGTCTAAAAAAAAAAAAAAAGAACTATTGATTTGCCTAAATTCCCCATATTCATAGTGCCTGTTGCCCTAAAATATTCCACAATGGACATGTACCCTGGCCTAGTGAGCACTAAACAAAAACAAAATTAAGTTTTTGGCAATTACAACTGGCTTAACAAAATGAGAACCTGAGCCTTTATCATAACCTATTAAAACTGTTCACACAGATTAAGTATCCAGAGAGTGACTCTGTATAAAAATAAATAAATAAATAAATAAAATGTACTAGGACCTTTTTGAGACAGGGTCTCACTCTGTGGCCCAGGCTGGAGTGCAGTGGTGCAATCTCGGCTCACTGCAGCTTCCCCTTCCCAGGTTCAGGTGATCCTGCCACCTCAGCCTCCCTAGTAGCTAGGACTACAGGCACACGCCACTTTACTAGGTTAATTTTTGTGTTTTTCTTTTTTTGTTTGTAGAGATGGATTTTTTCCCGTGTTTCCCAGGCTGGTCTCAAACTCCTGGACTCATGCAATCCACCTACCTCAGCCTCCCAAAGTGCTAGGACTACAGATGTGAGCCACTGCAGCCAGCCATAAGCTCAAAACCCATTATGTAAGACCTATTTAGAGAAGGGTGATTGTCCCCAGTTTTTCTCCACTCCAAATTGTCCTGGTCTTAAACCTAGAATGAATGAAGGATGCCTGGTGGTGGATTACCACAATCATAATACTGCAGTTCCACTTAATGAGTTCCTGGCACTCCTGAAACCCTTGAAATCTTTAGGCTAATATGTGTCTTTTGCATGCTAATGAAATGATTAGCTGGGAGTGCTAGATAGCTTCAAGATGGGGGCTGATGATCAGAAAGACCAAGGCATTAAAAGTTTGGAACTTTCAGGCTTATCTCAGACCTATGGGGTGGGGAGAAGGCTGGAGATTGAATCAGTCACCAATGGCCAATGATTTAATCAATCATGCCTATGTAATTAAACCTCCATAAGTCCCCTCTACCCTACAGGGTTCTGTAAACACGTGGAGGTCCTGGGAGAGTGAAGCACTCAGGGCATGGAAACTCTGGGCGTACCCTCCCCCACCCCCGCTCAATACCCTTCCCTGGGCATCTCTTCCACCTGGCTGTTCCTGAATTGCATCCTTTATCATAAGCCAGTAAATGTAAGTAAAGTATCTTCCCGAGTTCTGTGAGCTCTTCCAGTAAATTATGGAACCTGAGGAGGGGGTCATGAGAACACCCGATTTCTAACTGGTCAGTCAGAAGTACAGGAGGCCTGGGACTTGTGATTGGTCTCTAAATATGGGGCAATCTCGTCGGAACTCATGCTAACTCCAGGTAGATAGTGTCAGAATGAAACTGAACTGCTGGACACCCAGTTGGTGTTCAGAGAGTTGGAGAATTGGTTGGTGTATTAGGCTGTTTTCAGGCTGTTGATAAAGATATACCTGAGACTGGGAAGAAAAGAGGTATAACGGACTTAGAATTCCACATGGCTGGGGAGGCCTCACGATCATGGCAGAAGGCAAGGAGGAACAAATCACATCTTACATGGATGGCAGCAGGCAAGAGAAAGAGAGTTTGTGCAGGGAAACTCCCATTTTTAAAACCATCAGATCTTGTGAGACTTATCCATTATTATGAGAATAGCACAGGAAAGACCCACCCCCATGTTTCAATTACTTCCCACTGGGTTCCTGCCACGACATGTGGGAGTTACAGTTCAAGATGAGATTTGGGTGGGGACACAGTCAAACCATAGCAGTTGGTATAGGGGAAAAAACCCATATATTTAGTGTCAGAAGTGTTGTGAGTAAAAAACAGGCCAGCTTCTATATTACTAAAATTACTGCCTCCCTCCAATCTGCAACTGGCAAATACTTTGCTCTCATGTATTTGGGCTAATATGTTCTCTTAAGTTCCCATTTCAGCCAGCTTGTCTTTACCATTGCCTGGACACAATATACTAACTACCCATGGGACCCCCAACAGACCTACCATTGCACACAATCTTTGCAACCAAAAACCTTAACTGCATCCAACTCTCTCCAGAAATACAAGTATGATGTTAGATTGATGACATCCTTCTCAGAGGAAATTAATTTTTTAAAAAGACAGGGTCTTGAGGCCGGGCGTGGTGGCTCACACCTGTAATCCCAGCACTTTGGGAGGCCGAGACGGGTGGATCATGAGGTCAAGAGATTGGGACCATCCTGGCCAACATGGTGAAACCCCATCTCTATTAAAAATACAAAAAAATAGCCGGACGTGGCGGCAGGCTCCTGTAGTCCCAGCTACATGGGAGGCTGAGGCAGGAGAATGGCGTGAACCCAGGAGGCGGAGCTTGCAGTGAGCCGAGATCACGCCACTGCACTCCAGCCTGGGCAACAGAGTGAGACTCTGTCTCAAAAAAATAAAAATAAAATAAATAAATAAATGATAAAAATAAAAAGACAGGGTCTTACTATGTTGCCCAGGCTGGAGTACAGTAGCTATTCACAAGCACAGTCATAGCACACTGCAGCCTCAAACTCCTGGGCTCAAACAATCCTCCCCTTTCAGCCTCCTGAAGCAGTTGGGTGCAGTGGAAATTCATTTGACACACTAATTTAAGGCATATAAACATTCAAAAGGCAGCACATGAAAAAGGATGGGTCATTTCTTCCACACAAAGTACAAGGTACAAGCACAAGGATACCTCAGTAAAATTTCTGGGCATTATTTGGTAAATTGAGATCTATTTATCCCTGACATTTCTGACATTGTTGAGAAATCTCTATTGACCCTCCTAGCACCCACAATGCTAAAAGCCCAGTATCTTTTAGAACTTTGGGAGTTCTGAAGCAACATATTCCTCCTTTGCAAATTTCACTTAAGGCATTTTTGTTTTTTTTTTTTTTGAGTCAGAATCTCCCTCTGCCGCCAAGGCTGGACTGCAGTGGCATGATCTTGGCTCACTGCAACCTCTGCTTCTCAGGTTCAGGTGATCCTCCTGCCTCAGCCTCCCAAGAAGCTGGGATAACACGCACCCACTACCACGCTCAGCTAATTTTTTTGTATTTTTTTAGTAGAAACGGGGTTTCAGCATGTTGGCCAGGCTGGTCTCGAACTCCTGACCTCAAGTCATCCACCCGCTTCAGCCTCCGAAAGTGCTGGGATTACAGGTGTGAACCACCGCATCCGGCTCTTCTTAAGCCCATTTTTGCTGTTCCTTACAAACTGGTTCACCTGAATGGGGTCCGCTATAACAAAAGGCTTAGAACCTGTTCAAATTGCAAAAGGACAGACTCTACTGTTAGTGCTCCCCAGAAATTCCTTCACTGTAGAGGCTGTAGCAACCTCCTCTCATACTTCCAGAGTCTTTGATTCACTTGTGATGGCCATAAATTGTCTGTGGGCTTCCGATGCAAGAAATTGCCTTCCTCAGCCTGATGCTATACATCATTAGAGTGACAATAGCTGACTGCATACTGGACTCTTCCAAAAAAGGAGGCTCTTACAGGCCTTGAGACCATGACACACTAGCTGCCCATGGAAGCCACACCCCCAAAGCTTGGCATGGCTATTGAGGCTTCCTTGCTAAAATGAAAATAGTATCCACAGTATGGAGCCAAATCTGGGTCCTGTAGCATACCCCACCTGCAGGATGCCATGGGCTCCCCTGTCCTCAGTTCCTGGCCAGACACCACAGTGCTGAAAGAGGTCATTCCTCTCTCAGACCCCTTGGCTTCTTGGGGATCCCTTTGGGATCAACTGAGTGAACAGCAAAGGGAATTCATATACTTTAAAAATTGCAGTGCTACCATCACATCCGATTCTATTTGTGTTTTCCATCCCTTAACAGACATCCCTGATAAAAGACAGGACCTAAGGGCCCACACAATTTGCCAAACTTCAAGCAGTCATCTTAGCAACAAAGGATGCCCTGCCCAATAAGCGACCCCATCTTAACATTTTTCAGACCCTTAGACCATTGACAATTACCTGGCTATCTGGTCCGACTAATGGCAACAACAGTTCTTTATCCAAGGTCATCCTCTTTGGGGTAAAGAACTCTGGAAATGTCTTGCTTGAAGATACCCAAAAATATAAATCCAGGTCAGATATATCTCTGCACATACTCAAGCCACAATACAAGCCTCACCAAGACACTCCTTATCCCCTTCAGAGTTCCACACATTCTTGAGAGTGACCAAGGCATTCATTTCACTTCTCAAAATACATAACATTGGGCTCTTTAATAAGAAGGCATTGAACAGAAATTTTATCCCCCTTATTGGCCTCAGGCTGCAGGCCTCATAGAGTACCATCACAGCATACTTAAACAAGTTTAAATTTAATTTTAAAAAAAACAGGATACATTTCAGTAATCCATTAAACATCAGGGGTGAATTGTAACAGAATCCGATTCCATATTTGATGTTTGACCACTGACAGCTTTGAAGCCCCACAACTCCTCCTTAATCTTTTGCCCTCCATTTGGCAGACAAAAAAGCCTAGGTGTTTCCTCCCTTGGCTCCAGCAGGGAAGTTCAAACACTGGCCTGTGCGTGGGAAAACCATGCCCTATCCCCAGCCCTTAACCTCAATAAGACCTAAGGCAACTTGCCCCTCCCTTGTTCTCAAGCCATTTTGGGGCCTTTTGGGGAGCCTGTTGTGCTCTGCCCAGAATGCCTCATGCCCTCTTTGTGTATATGTGGCATCATCAGTCTCCACATTCAAACCACATTTGGGTAGAGTTGCTGATCTTTGCTCTGCAGGGCAACCACAAACAACCAGCATAAGTGTCAAGAAAGGAAGCCTGAGGAGCTATACCAGATTAAAGGAGACTAAGAAGAAAAGACAATTAAAGGCAGTAAGCAATCCTGGATTGAATACTGGTCAAGAAAAGGGGCAATAGTAGGACAATGGACAAAACTGGAATAAGGTCTCCAGGTGGTCTAATAGTATTGTATCAATGTCAATCTTTTAGTTTGGATGGTAGTTTTGTGGATGTTACCATATGAAGAAATTGGGAAATAGGTTTATGGAAACTTTTTGTACAATTCTGTAATTCTTCGTAAGTATAATATTATTGCAAATTATAAAGTTTTAAAATGTTTTAACTTTAAATGACTTTTTCAGACAAAAGCTAAAAGAAACTGTCACCAGCATACCTGCAGTATACAAATGTTAAATATGCATATAAATATAAAACACCTTATTTCATTTTAATATCTTTAAAAGACAATTTACTATTTAAGCAAAACATAATAGCAATGTACTGCAGGGCTCATAGCTATAGATAAATTATATGTCAGCAATAGCCACAAAAGAGGAGGAAATAGAAGTATAGTATTGTATCACTGTACATGAGGTAATATTCTTTTTATTTTATTTTTAATTTTTTTAGAGACAAGCTCTTTCTCTGTAGCCCACCCTGGAGAGCAGTGATGTGATCACAGCTCACTGCAGCCTTGAACTTCAGGGCTCAAGCAATCCTCCCCACTTAGCCTCCTGAGTAGCTGGGACTATAGGCACACAGCACTACGCCCAGCTAAGTGATATAATATTCTTTGCAGATAGACTGTGATAAGTTAAAGATGCAAATTATAAATCTCAAATGTGATGGTTAATTTTATGTGTCAACTTGACTAGGCCATGGGATGCCAGATATTCAGTTAAACATCATTCTGGGTACGTCTACAAGGGTGTTTCTGCATGACATTATTTGAATCAATAGTAAAGCACATTGCCCTCCCTAATATGGGTGGACCACATCCAATCGATTGAAGAACTGACAAGAACAAAAAGGTGCTCCTGCCAGTAGAGGAAGGCTCTCCCTGCCTGACTGTCTTTGAGCTGGAACACTGATCTTCTCCAGCCTTTGGACTCAGATTCAGACTGGAGTTATACCACTGATGCTCCTGGGTCCCCAGCTTGTCAACTGCAGATCTTGGGACTTCTCGGCCTCCATAATCATGCAAGCCAATTCCTTATAGTAAATCTTCATCTGTCTGTCTATCTATCTATCTGTCTGTCTGTCTGTCTGTCTATCTATCTATCTATCTATCTATCTATCTATCTATCTACTTATCTACCTACCTATCTCCTTTAGGTTTTGTTTTTCTGGAAAAATCTGATAATACATTAAAATAACAGTAACCACTAAAAATTAAAACAAAAAAGTAGAGTTAATAAGCCAACAGTTAGTTGAAATGAAAGAAATCATGGCTAGGCCCAGTGACTCACACCTGTAATTCCAGCACTTTGGGAGGCCCAGGCTGGCGGATCACCTGAGGTCAGGAGTTTGAGACCAGCCTGGCCAACATGGTGAAACCCCGTCTCTACTAAAAATACAAAAATTAGCTGGGCGTGGTGGCATGCGCCTGTAATCCCAGCTACTCCGGAGGCGGAGACAGGAGAATTGCTTGAACCTGGGAGGCGGAGGCTGCAGTGAGCCAAGATCGTGCCATTGCACTCTAGCCTGGGGAACAAGAACGAAACTCTGTCTCAAAAACAAAACAACAAGAACAAAAAGAAATCTTAAAACATATTCAATCTAGGCCGGGCGCGGTGGCTCAAGCCTGTAATCCCAGCACTTTGGGAGGCCGAGGCGGGCGGATCACGAGGTCAGGAGATCGAGACCATCCTGGCTAACAGGGTGAAACCCCGTCTCTACTAAAAATACAAAAAATTAGCCGGGCGTGTTGGCGGGCGCCTGTAGTCCCAGCTACTCGGGAGGCTGAGGCAGGAGAATGGCGTGAACCCCGGGAGGCGGAGCTTGCAGTGAGCCGAGATCGCGCCACTGCACTCCAGCCTGCGGGACAGAGCAAGACTCCGTCTCAAAAAAAAAAAAAAAAAAAAAAAAAAAAACATATTCAATCTAAAAAAAGGCAGAAAAAGAGGAAAAGGGGAACAAATAACAGATAGTGTAAATAAAAAGCAGATAGCAAGACGGTAGATTTCAACCTAACCAAGTCAATAGGTTTAAATATCAATATAAGAGTAGAGATTGTCAGACTGAATAAAAACACAAGACTCGCCTGTAGTCCCAGCTATTCAGGAGGCTGAGGCAGGAGAACAGCATGAACCCGGGAGGCACAGCTTGCAATGAGCCGAGATTGCACCACTGCACTCCAGCCTGGGCGACAGAGCAAGACTCCATCTCAAAACAAACAAACAAACAAACAAACAAACAAACAAACACAAGACTCAACCATATTCTGCCCACAATAAATCACTTTTAAATATAGAGACACAGATAGGTCCACAATAAAAGGATAAAAATTCCCATTCACATCAAAAAAAAGTTTGAGTGACTATATAATATGATATATATATATATATATATATATATTTTTTTTTTTTTTTTTTTTTTTTTTGAGACAGGATCTCTGTTGCCCAGGTTGGAGTGCAGTGGTGGTGATCATGGCTCACTGCAACCTTCGCCTCCCAGGTTCAAGAGATTCCTGTGCCTCAGCCTCCTCAGAGGCTGGGATTATCATGCCACCACTCCTGGTTATTTTTTTATTTTTTATTTTGAGACAGAGTCTCGCTCTGTTGCCCAGGCTGGAGTGTAATGGCGCCATCTTGGCTCACTGCAACCTCCACCTCCCGGGTTCAAGCAATTCTCCTGCCTCAGTCTCCAGAGTAGCTGGGATTACAGGCATGTGCCACCACACCCGGCTAATTTTTGTATTTTTAGTAGAGATTAGGTTTCACCATGTTGGCCAGGCTGGTCTCAAACTGCTAACCTCAAGTGATCCACCCACCTCGGCCTTCTAAACTGCTGTGATTACAGGTGTGAGCCACCACGTCTGGCCTAATTTGTATACTTTAGTAGAGGTGGGGTTTTGCCATGTTGGCCAGTCTGTCTCAAACTCCTGGACTCAAAATATCTGCCCACCTCGGCCTCCCAAAGTGCTGAGATTACAGGCATGAGCCACCACGCTGGCTATATATATATATATATATATTATACATATATACTCGTATATATATACATATATAGAATATATATACACAATAGAATATATATATTCTATTATATATATTCTATTATACATATATATATAGGTATATATAAAAATAAGTTACACTTTAGAACAGGGACTATAGCCATGGACAAAGAAGAGTATTACATAATGACAAAGGGGTCATTTCACTAAGGAAATATATCAATTCTAAATGTGGTACATACCTAATAATAGAGCTTCAAAAATACATGAAGCACCAAAAATGATAGTATTGAAAGGAGAAATCCACAAATTATAGCTGGATATTTCAACACTCCTCACTTGGTAGCTGATAAAAAAAGTAAAAAGAAAATCAGTAAGTATACAGAAGATTTGAGCAACATCAAATACTTTGACCTTATTGATCTTTACAGATATTCCACTCAGCAATAGCAGAGTCCACATTCTTTTCAAATGTACATGGAACATTCACCAAAATAGACCATAATCTGAGCCATAAATTAATTATCAATAAATTGAAAAGGATTGAAATTATATAAATTATATTCCCTGACCAAAACAGAAGTAAACTGAAAATCAATAACAACAATAGCCAAAACATCTGGAAATGAAACAACACAATCTTAACCTGTAGATCAAATAAGAAAGCATGAAGAAAATTAGAAAATATTTTGAACTAAAGGAAATTGAACAATACCACATGCCACAAAGTGTAAATGCAGTTAAGGAAGTGCTCACAGGGACATTATAGCATCAAATGCTTACATCAGAAGAGAAGAAAGGTCTAGCAGCAACACTTTAAGCTTGTACCTTAAGAAGTTAGAAAAAAATAAAAGAGCAAATTAAACCCAAAGTAAGCAGAAGGAAGGAAATAATATAGATGAGTGAAAATTACTGAAATAGAAAATGTGTAAACAATAGAGAAAATGAAACCAGCCAGTTTTTAAAAAGGCAGACTGATCAAGAAAAAAAGGGAAAACACAAATTACCATTATCAGGAATGGATGAACATCACTACAGATCATATAGACATTAAAAGGATACTAAGGAAATATTAGGAACAACTATATGCAAATAAACTCAACACTATGGAATACATTAACAAATTTATTGAAAAACACAAACTACCAAAGCTTTCCCAAGAAGAAATATATAATCTGAATAGTCTTATGTATGTAAAGACATTGAATTTTCTTTCTTTTTTTTTTTTTTTTTGAGACGGAGTTTCACTCCTGTTGCCCAGGCCGGAGTACAATGGCGTGATCTCGGCTCACAGCAACCTCTGCCTTCCGGGTTCAAGCGATTCTCCTGCCTCAGCCTCCCGAGTAGCCGGGATTACAGGCATGCGCCACCACGCCCGGCTAATTTTGTATTTTTAGTAGAGATGGGGTTTCTCCACGTTGGTCAGGCTGCTCTCGAACTCCTGACCTCAGGTGATCCACCTGCCTCGGCCTCTCAAAGTGCTGGGATTACAGGAGTGAGCCACCATGCCTGGCAAGAAATTGAATTTGTATAGAAACTCTTCCCACAGCTGTGCATGGAGGCTCATGCCTGTAATCCCAGTGCTTTTTAAATAAGCCAGTAGTGGTGGCACATGCCTGTAGTCCCAGATACTTGGGAGGCTGAGGTGGGAGGATCACTTGAGCCCAGAAGTTCAAGACTGCAGTGAGCTATGATTGTGCCACTGTACTCTGGCCTAGGCCAGAGACCCTATCTTAAAAAAAAAAAAAAAAAAAAAAAAAAAGACCAGGCCCTGTGGCTCAAGCCTGTAACCCCAGCACTTTGGGAGGCCGAGGAGGGCGGATCACGAGGTCAGGAGATTGAGACCATCCTGGCTAACACAGTGAAACTCCGTCTCTACTAAAAATACAAAAAATTAGCCAGGCGTAGTGGCGGGCGCCTGTAGTCCCAGCTACTCGGGAGGCTGAGGCAGGAGAATGGCGTGAACCCGGGAGGCGGAGCTTGGAGTGAGCCAAGATCGCGCCACTGCACTCCAGCCTGGGCGACAGAGGGAGACTCCGTCTCAAAAAAAAAAAAAAAAAAAAGAGCCAAAGAACAAAAAACTACAGTGAGACATCACCTCACACCCATTAGGATAGCCACTATCAAAAAACAAAACAAAACAAAACAAAAATTAACAGGTGCTGACAAGGATGTGGAGTAATTGGTACTCTGTGCTCTGTTGGTGGGACTGTAAAATGGTGCAGCCACTGCAGAAAACAGTATGGAGATTCCTCAAAAAAATTAAAAATAGGATTACCATATGACTCCACAATACTACTTTATTTATTTATTTATTTATTTTGAGATGGAGTTCTGCTCTTGTCCCCCAGGTTGGAGTGCAATGGTGAGATCTTGGCTCACTGCAACCTCCACCTCCCAGGTTCAAGCGACTCTCCTGCCTCAGCCTTCTGAGTAGCTGGGATTACAGGTACCCGCCACCATGCCAGGCTAATTTTGTGTTTTTAATAGAGATGGGGTTTCACCATGTTGGCCAGGCTGGTCTCGAACTCCTAACCTCAGGTGATCCACCTGCCTGGGCCTCACAAAGTGCTGGGATTACAGGCATGAGCCGCTGCACCTGGCCAATATTACTTCTTAATGTATACCCAAAAGAACTGAAAGCAAGAGAGAGCTTGAGGAGATACTTGCACACCCACATTCATTGCAGCACTGTTCACAACAGCTAAGAGGTGGAAGCAAGCTAAATGGCCATCAACGGATGAATGGATAAGCAAAATGTAGTATATAAATACAATGGAATATTACTTGGCCTTAAAAAATAAATCCTGTCACATGCTACAGTGTGGGTGAAACTTGAAGACATGCAAAGTGAAGCAAATCAGTCAGAAAAAGACAATACAGTAGGATTCCACTTATATGAGGTATCAAAAGTATTCAAACTTATAGAAACAAAGTAAAATGATAATTGCCAAGTGCTGGGGAAAGGGCGGGATTGGGGGGGCAGTTTTTACTCAGTGGGTATTGAGTCCCATTTTGAAAGATGAAAATATTCTAGAGAACTGTGGCACAACAGTGTGAATGTGCTTAACTACTGAATTGTACACTTAAACAAGGTTAAGATGGTAAAATTTATTATATGTTTTTACCACAATTTTTTAAATGTACAAAAAAAAAAAAAACCAAAAAGCAAACAAGCAAAAAACCTCATTGCAAGATTACCACAAACCCACCAGAATGAAGAGAGAGACAGCGCCAGGTGTTGGTAGGGATATGCAGTAACTGGGCCCTGGATCCTCTCTGTCATTTTTTTTTTTTTTTTGTAAAGCTTACTTCTCTATGCATCTTGCACATTACTAGTGGGAGTGCAAACTGGTCAACCACTTTGGAAAACTGTCATTATTTAACGAACAAACATATTCCTACTCTGTTATCCAGCATTTCCACTCCTGGGTCTCCAAGTCCAGGCATCCATCAAAAGACACAGACGTAATGTTCATAACAGCTTTTTCCTAATAGCTCCAAACTGAAAACAACCCTTAAGTCCACCAAGAGCCAAACAGGTTAAATACATTGTAATATATTCATACAATTAATATGACACAATAATAAAATGAATGAACTGCTGCCATATACAGCACCATGGATGAGTCCTACGCAAGTAATACTGAGCAGATGAAGCCAAACAAAAGAATACATACTCATGTATATGAAGTTGAAGGATTAGACAAAACTAATCTACGGTGATAGAAAGCCAAATAATTGTTAGTGGGTGTGCAGGGATTGACCAGAGAGCTATTGATTGGTAGGAGTTACAGTGGGGCCTTCTGGTAAGCCAGAAACATCTTGATCTAGGTGGTGGTTACACAGATGGGATCTATGCAAAAATATATTGAGCCAGAGGTTTAATATTAGGTTCTATACTGCATGTATGCTATATATCAACAAAAAGTGAAGAAAAAGTAGAAAAATATACCCAAATAGAAAAAATTCTGGGGCCAGGCCCGGTGGCTCACGCCTGTAATCCCAGCACTTTGGGAGGCTGAGGCGGGCGGATGACCTGAGGTCAGGAGTTCGAGACCAGCCTGACGAACTGGAGAAACCCTGTCTCTACTAAAAATACAAAATTAGCCAGGCGTTGGCCAGGCACAGTGGCTCATGCCTGTAATCTCAGCACTTTGGGAGGCTGAGGCGGGCGGATCACCTGAGGTTGGGAGTTCGAGACCAGCCTGACCAACATGGAGAAACCCCGTCTCTATTAAAAATACAAAAAATTAGCTGGGTGTGGTGGCACATGCCTGTAATCCCAGCTACTAGGGAGGCTGAGGCAGGAGAATCGCTTGAACCCAGGAGGCAGAGGTTGCGGTGAGCCAAGATTGTGCCATTGCACTCCAGCCTGGGTAACAAGAGCGAAACTCTGTCTCAGAAAAAACAAACAAAAAACAAAAACAAAAAAAATTTTGGAAGCAAAATTTAGTTTTGTCATATTTCTATATTCATGTTTACGTGGATATAGAATAAAATTCCCATTTGGATGTATTTTTCTCTCAGCAGTTCAAGCTCAACAGAACCTGCAAATGAGATGAGGCTGCAGAAGCAAAGCATAAGAAGATATATCATGGCTAGGTGCGGTGGCTCACACCTCTAATCCCAGCACTTTGGGAGGCTGAGGCAGGCGGATCACCTGATGTCAGGAGCCGAGACCAGTCTGGCCAACATGGTGAAAACCTGTCTCTACTAAAACTACACAAATTAGCTGGGCGTGGTGGCAGACACCTGTGGTCCCAGCTACTCGGGAGGCTGAAGTGGGAGAATCGCTTGAACTCAGGAGGTGGAGGTTGCAGTGAGCCGAGATTGCACCACTGCACTCCAGCCTGGACGACAGATCAAGACTCCATCTCAAAAAAAAAAAAAAAAAAAAAGACACATCAATCCTAAATCTAAATGTGGTACACACCTAGGAAGACACATCAATCCTAAATGTGGTACACAGCTAATAACAGAGCTTCAAAAATATATGAAGCACCAAAAATGATAGAATTGAAAGGAGAAATGGACAAATCCACAATTATAGTAAGATATTTCAACATTCTCACTTGGTAAAATCACTTGTAAAATCACTCTGCCCATTTTACAGAGGAAAAAACTGAAGCCTAAAAGGAGAAGGGGTGGGGGCTGAAGTCAGTGGCAGAGCCAGGCTTAGGACACAGAGCTCAGGCACACCTCTACATGCCCCCTGGACAACCACCTGCAGGAAGGGACTGGATTGTGAGGGGGTGTCCCCAGTCCCATGCAGATTGAGGAGGAAGCAGGGTCTCAGGGCTGAGATCAGGCAGGGGGGCCACTCCTTAGAGACCAGACAGCCAGGAATGCCACTGTTTGTCATAGTTTCAGTGATTGTAGGGAGGTTAGAACCTCTATTTAGGTCTCAGAAATAAAGAGAAGAGTCTGCAATTCCAGGATAACACGCTAACGAAGGGCCAAAACGCAAAGGCGTCCTGAGGGCTAAGATGGAAAGTGAAACTTTCAAGCTCCTTCTCTAACCTTGGCCAAGGTCGTTCCCTCTGGGTTCATAGAATAGGGAGGAACCCATGTAAGGCACAGAGGACAGAAGAAAGGAGGCAGGTAGAGGGACAACCTTCAGCCTGGTGCAGCCATCCCGGTGGAACAACCCCAGGCAGGAGCCGCTAGGTGTCCGAGGATGGCGGGAAGTCGCTGGGCTGCGGCTGGGGCGGGAGGTGGGCGGAGGAGGGTCCGGCGCTCTCTTTCTCCGGATTCGGAGCCCTACGTGTGGATCAGTCGCCTCCCGCCCAGGGTGTGAGCGCCCCCTCCCCTTCTCAGCCTCCTTCGGCCTTGCCCCTCCCTCTCACATTTCCAACTCCCAAGGATAACTTGTCGCTCGCTTCAGACGCCCATGGCTTCTTTCAGTCCCTGGGACTCGGCTTTCTCCTCTACCTCTTTTGTCTATTTGTGCATTTGATGTTTCTCTGGGCGCGCCCTTGGATCTGCTTGTCTCTTGCCTTTTATATTCTCATATATTCTCTCTCTCTCTCTCTCTCTCCTTCCCTTCCTCCCTCCCTCCCTCTCTCTCTCTTCTCTATCTGTCTCTTCTCTCTCTCCGGCCATCTGGGCGCTGCTCCTCCGCGCCTCTGGCCTCCCCGCGGCGCGACAGGCCCATCTCCTCACCAGCAGCTCTGGGATCCGACGGCGCCGGCGCCGCGGGTGGGGGCAGGTGAGACGGCCGAGCCCCGCCCGGGCAGAGGCAGGAAGCACTCGCGCCAATCCCCCTCCCGGACCCTGTCCTCGCCCGCCACTCACCGGCTCCAGGGGAACGCAGGAGCGTGAGCCCCTTCGCGCCCCCAGCGCCGTTGGCGTCGCGCCCCAGACACAGACACTGCCTCGAGAGGCCTCACAGAGGCGGGGGCAGAGGGCGGCGACCCGGAGCCGCCTCATCCCCCGCCTTGGGCGCCGTCACAGTCCCCAGAAGCCCTGGACTCCTGCAGTCTACGAAGACGCGCGGCGGACGGCATGGTTCCGAGAGGTAGGTGAGGAGGCGGGCGCAGCCCATCCTCTCGCAGCTGGGGACTGCGGCGTGAAAGGCCCCTCTCCAAGCTGGGCAGCCCCGTGGCCCGAGCTTTCAGGACCAACCGCCCGTGGCAGGCGTGGGCTACCCGGGGCCACTGGCTTAACCTTGATCTCCAGACCGAGGCAGCTTCCCGGGTAGGGCCTCGGGGCGCACCCGAAAACGCCTCGGCCTCCTTGTCCGCTCACACCCGACCCTACCTCTCCAAGAGAAGGTGTGTGTATGGGGAAAGGGGGTCACCTCCCCTCGTTCTACCGGAAACCCTGGCTCCCCAGAGCCGAGTGCTCAGTGCCCCGCCCAGCCTGAGGCCCTGCGTCCTGGGCCTCCTGCGTCCTGGGCCTCCTGCTCACAACCCAGGATTCCAGGCGGATGCCGTGAGAGAGGCAAGGGCCAGCTGCCCTGAGCAGCTTTGGGGGTGAGGAATCGCTTGGGATGGAAGAAGGGCCACTTTTCCTAATGGAAATTAGACCAAGAGTTCCAGGCCAATTTCTAGACAGAAGCCCCCAGGTCCCCAAGGTGCAGAATCAGCTCTCCCGCGCGCTGTCTCTCTAGCTGCCTCCTGGCGTGGAGGGGGCAGAATACTTGGGGGAGTCTCTTGCTTTGGATTTTGGGGGCTGCATAGGTTTCCTTCCCCTCTGGACTGTGAGCAGCCTCCTGCCTGAGAGAGCGTGTATCTGAATCTAAGGAATGCCAGAAGCCGCCATCTTATTTGAAACTCACACTCACAAAAACGGGGCATGTGCATTTTTGTGGAGGCGCCTGTTGTTTATGGGAGTGGGCAGAGGGCATCCAAAGGATTTCAAACTGTATGGACTGACTCATGGGTCAATACAAAAATTATTCGCCTTTGAAAAGGCATGTAAAGAAAAGCAAGCATTAAGGGGTGCGCATCGTGCATCGTGGGTATTGTGGAGTCTGAGAGGAATTAGTAACCCGCAGGAGTAGGCTAGGAATCTTATATGACAGCAACTGTGCCTCTCGGAGTAGTTAAGCACCGTTTAAAGATTGAGGATTTATACAGACATGCGAAAGAGACGTGAAATTATGTGCTCCCAACTGTGCTCAATAATAAAGGCAGTAGAAGGAAAATTCATATTTTCATCTATATGCCTCCCCCCTCCCAAAGTAGAACATTGCATGGTATATTTCACATATTCCACATACCAGAGGCGGAATGTGCAGCTGACTGCCCAGGACTGTGCTTTCCAATACAAATGGAAGCACAAAGATGCCTAATGGAGAAGACTTGAGTGAAAGTTCTCTTTTCTCAGTGCACTTCCCTAACCCTTTGAGGAAGCAAGTCGGGGGGGCCTTTCCTGATAGGATCTTCCCTCCAAATCCCCTTTTGGAGCTGCAGCTCGTCTCTTTCCCTAAAGTCTGGCGCACTTGGTTCCAAGTCCCCATTTCTCCAGTCCAGAAGGGATGAAGCCTCCTTCACCCCAAACATATAGCCCTTGGCTCGCCGGGAGGAGAATTGCTCACCTTCTGCGGTGGTTTAGAACACCACCCTACACAGGGATACACATACACAGTGCCCCAGAGGAAATGCAAAGAAAGGCTTTGCTAGTCCAAGCAAGGTGTTGTGGGAGACCTCAGAGACCCTTGGAAAGAGCCTCACTCTCCACACTGCAACTTGAAAGACCCAGGACATCCCTCCCACCCCCAGGACAGACAGGGTTCTCACCACCTGGGAACGCACAGAGCCCGTGAAGACAGGAGGATCTGTTGGGCTGGGAACTTCACATCCCACCCACCCTGCCTCCAACTTCTTTTTTTTTCTGGCCAAATTAAAAGTCAAGCTTAAAGTGCTGTTGGGTTCGAGAGTTTCATTGTTTTAGTCTATTGGCTCCTCTCCCTTGTTTTCTTCTCCCTCATCTCCCTTTTACTCCCAGGTTTTGCCCATTTTTTTCTCTCTCCAAACAGAAAATCTGTGGATTTTCTGGGCTTGAACGGAAGGAATGAGGAGGGAAAGGAGGGAATATTTGACCTATCCAGGCAGCACTCAGAGCTGTAATTGACACCAAGTCATCCTAGTAGACCTTGTCCTCACAGGCTTAGAGGATATTTGATTCCACAATCCCCCACCAGCACCCCAAGATCCAGTGGTACCTCCTTCCTCCTTGGGGCTTCTGCAGTTTTCAAAAATGGGAGAAATAAAAAATGCCATCATTATTCCAGTGACCAGGTGTGGAGGGAGTCAGCAGTTTGGCCAGAGGCCTGGTCTCAGAGAAAGGAGTCCTGAGGGCTGGGGGGTTGGGGCAAGGCCTAGGGCCGACTTGGTTCTGACCCTGCCTGCCAGTGGGGAATCTTGGGCTCTTCACCAAGTAAAGGCAAGATCAAGGGACTGGAGGTCTGAGTCCCTCTCTTGCCTAACCGCCCCAAGGGCCCCAGAAACTACTCTGGGCCAAAAATCAGGAATAGTTGAAAGAAAGAAACAAATACTGAAAACACCCAGATTTATAATCTGCTTAGACACCCAAACTCATCCTTAAAGCAGTAAATAAAATTTATCTCCTTGACTGCCTTGCAACTTTCCACTCAGTTTGGCAATGTGTAGATGGGACCAGCTTGAATTTCAGAGCTTGGGGGTCCAGCACCCAATGTCTAGAGAGCTAGATCTGGGGCCTCTCACCCCCTTTCCTCATATACCTCCTCTTGCTTCCTTCCCCTCCCAGGGCTTCTCAGAAAGTGACAGCTGACTTCCTTTTAGAACTGTGAAATCCCACAATTTCGAGGATTTCAAATTCCTTGAACTTCAGGTTGAGAGCTATTTGGATTAATCAGAGAAGTTTGTGTCTGGAAAATGATGCCAGATTTAGCCAGAAAACTAAAAGACGAAATGCGGGTCTTTACTTTTTTTTTCCTTTAGCTGATCTCAGTGCTTACCAGGTCAATCTTCACCTTTAAAAACAGCCTGGTGGCAGTGTTTCTTTGCCACCACTGTCTGTAAAGCAAAGGGCAAAAGCATCTCAGGGCTTTTAGTTGGGCCGGGAATTCAAATGTCTCCTTTCTCAAGAAGATGCAAAAGTGGCCACCCTCAGCCCATTTGCCGTCCTTACCTCCTCTGCCCTTTCCCCAGCTGCAGTTATAGGAATAATGGCCTTTAACTTGCAGAGATCATTAAGGCCAAAACCCCTACTCCTTCCCATTGCTCCTCTTGGGGCCGTCTGAGTCGCTTCCTCCACAGCCCTCCTCTTTGAAGTACTCCCTAGTACTGTTAAAGGCCGAATTTCGGCTGGAGAGAAGATGGGGGCTTAGTCCAAAATAACCTAGATATTAAGTAATAGTAATGATTTTTTAAAAGGTAACTACGAACTCTCAAGCCTCGACTACCCAGTAAAGTTCCTCCTTAAATTGTCGCCGGCGCTGGGTGCAGACACGCAAGGACTGGCAAGAACGCCAGAAACTTCTTTAAGGAGAGAGAAGTCAGTGCCCAAATTCCTCATGCTTTAAAGCCATATAAGAGGAGAGAGTCCAAATTTTTACTCGTTAAACCTCCTCTTACCTCTTCCTCAGATCCGTTCACTCCTTGGTCCAGGGACCGGAGCTCCTGGGCTTCGAGGTGAACCAGAGGGAACGTGGCTGCCCGCGGCAACCTTTTCGCTTCAGGGCTCCTCCTGGGGGCTGAGTGGTCCCCTTTGCCTTGCTATTCCCGCTGCGGCTCCTGGGGGGACAGCTCCGTGGGACCAGGTCTCTAGGGGGTGGAGGGTCGCGGAAGTCCTGACCAGGGGTTGGAGACCGCTGCGTTCCTCCGCTGTGGACCTGCCTGGGACTGCGTGGAATGGACCAAGCCCTCCGTCTAGGATTCCCTAGTGCTCGACGGTGCGCACTCAGCAGTGCTTCGCTAGAGATCTGCACCTGTGTACCGGGGCTGGGCGCAGAGTGAAGATCTCCGTGCAAGCTGCTGACCGGCTCGGCGACTGCCTCCCTCCTGTGAGCAGGAGAACAGGAAGTCTGCCCGACAGGGAGGTGGCCGGGCGGGAGCGGCAGAGTCGGCGTTGAGAGGAGAGTCAGCTGCACCTCGGGATTCCGCGCGCCTTCAACTCCCTCTCGCGGACAGCCCAGCCGCGGGTTGGCGCCGCCGCAGTGATGGAACCTGGGGAGGGCCTAGCTTAGAGTCCCAGCAGTCCGGAGGAGGGGGCCAGAGCAGAGGATTAGGAACGGGGCTTTCATACCCAGCCTAGGCGCCCGGAAGCGGCACTTAAGGGAAGGGAGGCCGCAATTACAAAGGTGCGCCCTCCGACGCCTCAGCGTCAAGGGCCTGTAGATTCACAACCTCCTCTGTCGGCGATGGGGGAAGATGAGGTGGGATAGGGAGCTGTGGCCAGCCACCAGCGCAGGGAGTGGCTCTAAACGCTGACCCAACGCCTCGCGGATAGACCGAGCCCGAGGTGGGGCTCACCCTTACCGAGTGAGCATCTTCTTTCCAATTTGCTGCTCAGAGAGGGAGTGGGTCCTAGTCTCTGGATCTCAGCGCTCCCAACGAATTCGCTGCTCCTAACGAACGGTTCATCTGCTCTCTCCTGGCCGCCTGCGCCAGCGCCGCTCACCCACTTTTCCAGCCCTGGATTTCCTCTCCCCGGATGCGACCTTCCTTCCCACAATTAACAAATGATCTAGCGAAACCCCGCCAGGTCCCCGGCAGAGAAGCACCTCCATCTGCCCGAACCAACCAATTAATCAGAGCATCAAGGAGCCTGAGGAGTTGTAATTGGGTGGTTTGGGACGAGGGGGCGCTGAGGAGGTCATTAACCTCCCGGTAAAGATGGGGAACGGAGACGCGCCTGGCCGCCTCTGCCGCCCCTGCGGCCGCTGTAGGCTCTTCTTAGTACGCGGGTTTTGGCCACTCCACCTGCCTGCTGCTCTCCAGTTCCCGCCTCCAGTCCAGCTATTTCACTTCTCTCTTTGTCATTCTCCGTCTTTTCTCTGGCAGCCGTCCAGGGCCCCTTTCTTTGTGCCTACTTCTGTCTACCTGTCCAGCTGCCTCTTGCACCCTTTTTGTGGCCCAGCGGCCAAGAATACTCAAAGGTCATGGCTGTTGGCCCCCGCTGATGATCTCTGGGCTCCCGGGTCTCAGACAGTTCCTCAGGGCTGGCTGGAAATGGTGGGATCTGGAGATTTGGACACTATACCCATTCCCCAAGAGAAGGGCATTTGCAAAGGGGAAGTGTTTCCTGAAACGTTCAATTCTCTTTCGGTATGAGATAGCTTTGGACAAGGTGGCAAATGGAGGAGGGTCCAGGCCCCAGTGGATAAAAGCTCCATATTAATTTGATTAGAGACACAGAGACCTTGCATACTCCTTGTCTGCACAGGCAAATACGGAGGAGGTAGTGATTGGGTGTTGTGGCCTGACTGGTCTCAGTCCAAGAGTCCCCAGCACCTGTGACCTGGTACCTGGTGTTCCAGGAGGTCCAGGTAAGAGTATCTGTTCTACCTTGTGGAACAATAAATTGTTTGTCCTTTTGATTTGTCTTGTCAGATACCCAAGTCTATTACAATGCCTCCCTCTGCATTACATTTTTGGTTGGTTGTATAAGAATGGTGGATAAGAGGTTCTTAACATTTTGGGGGGCCACTCCCTGATATGATAATTTAAATTTTGATGAACAATATTGATTCCCCTCTACCCAGGAAAAAAATGCACTTATGTAGTACTCACCAAATCCCACAATTTCAGAGAGTTTCAGACTCCTCAGACACCTAGTTAACAACTACAATTTGGATAGATCAAAGGAGCTGGTGTCTGGGAAATGCTGAGGCCAAATATAGTCAGTTTACGAAGGTCTTCACCCTTTGTCTTGGCTGACATCTCCATTTTGCCAGGCCAGCCTTCACCTTTAAAAACACTCCGGTGGCAGTGTCCTCTCCCCACCATTACCTGTAGGGTCTGGGCTCCCAGTGGGAGTCAGTCTTTCCTTCCCAGCAGCTGGGAGCCTGAGAACGTGCGAAGAGCTTTGCTGGGGAAAGCTGATCTTGGACTGGCCAGCAGTTGGACCAGCAATGGAAGGAAATCAGGCTTAAGCAGCTTCCCAGGGACTAAAAACCATACCAGAACTCCTGGAAGGGAAGACTATCTGGAAACAGTCTCCTAACTAAAGCTGTCTATAAGTCAAGCAAACGTGGATTGGGCAATAGAATGTTCTTTTGTGTCCCTTATTGACTCACTTATTCCATTTCCTCGGGGACCCCAGCTCTACTTGGGGCTGATTTAGCCAAGGTTAGAGGCTGGGGAATACCAAATGCTGGACTTAAAGGAGAAGGATTTGCTCCCTAATATTTTAGTAATCTTGTTTGTAAGAGATAAACAGCATGTGACCCCTGACTATCCTGGGGGACCTCTTGATTACGCCCATCCTCATGTGTTGTGGCCTGTTTAGACACAGAGTGTAAAGAAGGACTTAGCTCTTCTTTCCCAGCCTATTAAGTTTCCTGGCCATCTCCCCACGTGTGTGAATTGACCAAGCTAGATCTCCCAGGAGAAAAATTAGGCTTCTTTGGGGTCTGGGAAGTAAAGAAACTTCCTTTTTCAAGGACTATGTTAAGACAGATTAGGAGAACTGGAAATTATCTGGCTAATTGTACCCTCCGCCTCCATACATACTTACACTCCAAACCCAGGCCCTCCTGGCTGCTCCTCAGTTGTCTATACGTTTCAAACAAATGTGACTTGGCACAGGAAAGACTCCAACTCATTTCTAGTTGCCCTTCTCTGCGCTGCACAACCACCACCCACCTGCCCAGCAGTTCGAGGCTGTGACAAGAAGCCAATGGTTGGCTAATAGTATTCAGACCCCTGCCTGAAAATACAAAGAAAAAAAATAAACAATTCTCTTCTTGGGACAGCTTAAACTGGATAATCCTGGCTGTGAAAACCTGACCTAAATGCTTTCAATCAGAGCAGAAGAAATATATGCTCATTCGCTCCCTACTTTACTAATTAAAGAAAGCTAATTGGTGTTCTCAGAAACTTCCGACTGAGGGTCAGGAGCGTCTAGCCATCTCTTTGCCTGCCCCACCCCTCCCTGCACTGGGCCATCTGCACCATGGAGTTGGCCTTTTTCTGATAGACAATTGGAAGGGGGTGCTCCCGACCTTCTGGCTCCGCCCCTGCACTAGGACTTTGGCCCTGAAAAGGCAGTGCTGCTATTGGCCAGAAGTTCTTGCCCAGCAGGCTTGTCCCTCTTCTTGTGTCCTGGACTTGTTTCTAGGAGCCAAGACCTCTTGCTGGCTGCCACATCAGCACTGCCAACTGGTGGGGTGCAGCCCTGCTGAAGCCCCAGAGCTCAGCCCAGTGCTGGGCACACAGTAGGCTCTCAGGAAATGATTGCTGAATGTGGAATGAAAGTCCCCAGCAGGCAAAAGCCTGTGACTTCTGTTAGTGGGGCGGTGGTCCTCTGGGGCGAGTGCATGGAGAACTTCAAGGCCTGGTATTTGTCAAGTGTTTCTCAGATGTTCTGTTTAACTCCAGCTTCCTGGCCCCCTATTTCTTGTCTACCCATTTTCTAAGGCAGCAAAGGGAAAGAACTCCTTGAAAAGCCAAGGGAATATAAGCCACCACTTCTCAGACCTTTCCCCTATGAGATCCAGATACTTCAGGCTAAAGGGAGTTTGAACCTGAAATGAGCCAGATAATTGCCCCAATTCTCTGTACCTTATTGAAGAGGTAGTTACAGGCCAAGGGGTCCAAGGGGCCTCGCTTTTATAGACATTGCTTTAAGTCAAAAGAATACATTATACATATACAGCTGAGACACACACCCTCCGTCCTAGGCTGACTCTCTGTGAACAAAGCAGGTTTCCTCCTTGCCACTCACCCTCACCCCCCATTCCGCTTCCTCCCTCCTCTTTTCTCTTCTTCCTCCTCCTTATTAGTAGTTACTATTTACTAAATGCTGCCTGTGCACCTGGTATTGTGCTAAATGCTAGACACATAGTACATCATAGTACATTAATTAATCCTTACATCAGCTTTAAGAGTTAAGACACCAGATTTTACAGATGCAGATACTAAGTTGCTTTTCAAGCATGAAGCGTGTGTGTGTGTGTGTGTGTGTGTGTGAGAGAGAGAGAGAGACAGAGAGAGAGAGAGATAGAGGCAGATCTGAGTGCTTAAGTGTTATACAGATAGAAATAAAGAAAATTGAGAATGTGGAGATCTTAAAGTTTTGAAATATAGAATGCTTTAATAGGATGCAGATAATTCCTCCTGCCCTAAAGTGAACAAAGAAGTGAGGCAATTAACTGGCTAATTCCAAGACCCAAATGCTTTCCCTTGAAATGGGCAGATAATGAGGCTGACAGTATGTTCGCAGTTGAATTCGCCTGATGTTGCTCCATTTTTTTCCCTAACTTTAGCGAATCCATTGGGCAATCACAGTGAGATGCACAGACGTCGCCCCGGACGTGCACATATTCACACACGCACTCACACACAGGAATGCTGACGCACACAGACCCGACTTTATTGTGCCTCTACAGTCTTTTATGACTCAGCCTCCAGAATGAAAATAGAAGTTGGAGCGAAATAATGTGTCCGAGGGTGCAGCTGCTCCAGATGTGCGCTGGGTAATTAGGCATCCTCAAGAGCTCCTGCCCAGCTGGGAAATGCACCTCTTGTGGGACCGCAGACCCCAGCAGGCGCCTCATCATAGTCTGCCCCATAGTAGGTGCCTGTCCTTTGCTGCCTGGTCCCAGCAGCCCGTCCCTTCTCTTCTTCCCTTCCTCCTCCGCAGGTGATTCTCTGGCGCCTCTGTTTTAGGTAACTTTGCAGAAATGTCTCTCAGAGGGCTCTGCAGTATAAAATGGCATCTCTGCCACAGGGGAAGGGGAAGAGGGACCCTGGTTTCTCCTATCCTGCTCTTCCTAGGCCCTGGACGTTTCTGAGGGGCTCATTCCAGAACAAGACCTCTCTTTCCTTGCTCCACAAGAATTTAACAAAGAGGTCCTATTTGGGCCAAGAAGGAGAGTGGCCTGACTGGCCCTAACACCCCTAGTTTGGGGGCTGTGGAGCAGTCCTGTTGCTGGCAGCTTCTCTTAGTTGTAGAGCCTCTTTCACAAAGCGTTCGCACTTCACAACTTCCCTTTCCAGTAGGTCTGGGCACCTCGGGGCCTAAGGCACTTGGCCAGGGTCATGCAGCTAGGGAGGTCATAAGTAAGGAGTTGGAATTTCTTGGAAGAGAGGGGGCTGGCTTTGTCCTGGCTCTGAATCCTGGCCCAGCTGTCCCTATATCCGCCTCTAGTTTTCTTATGGGCCTCCTCAAATTTGAAACCCAAGAAACGCCAAACTTCCAACGTAGAAAACACCAAAAAGCTGCCTTTCTGCAGATGAATTTTGCTTATAAGAAAGACACGTTTTGAGGGGGTGAATGGTCGTGGTAATTTGGGGTAAAGAACATTCCACTTGGAATAGAGGGCTCCTCCTCCAGCCCTGCTTCACCGCTTTTAATAGCTGCTCTGATCTTGGGCTGATAACTTAATTCCTTCGGACCTCGGTGTCTTCTTTTGCAAGCTGGGGGAGGGGGTTAAAGATGCTGGCGCTGCCCTCTAGCCGGCTGCTGGGGAGATCAAAGGAGATTCGGGCTGTGGAAGGCTCCCTAGCGTCGGAGATGGAGTTAGGAGGCAAGGGCCAGGGGGTGGGAGCGGATGGGGCCTTGATTAGCTGTGGATTTCTGTCCCAGTGCACTCATTTAACCGTGTTTCTCTTGGTTGGCAGAGGGCGCCAAAGGCGACGTGCCGGCGGCCAGCTCCAGGCCGAGCCCCGAGCGCCTGCAGGAACAGGCCCCTTCACCCGGCGCCGGACGCAGAGCTGCGCGAGAATCTTGTTCAGCGCGGACTCAACGCTAGGGCGCCGCCTAGAGGTTGGTCTCTGTCTCGGCCTCACCCGCCAGGAGACCACAGAGCTGCTTCCCCAGCCGCCCGCCGCCAGAAATTGGACCAAAAAAAAGAAAAAAAAAAAAAAATCCAGCTGGGGTCTAGGAACTTGGCTTCTGGCACCTCTGACTTCTCCGAGACTGTCTCCTCCCTCCCCGCTCGTAATGAACCCTGTGAAGGGAGACGGGCCAGGAAGTCCCAGAAATATTTATTCTTGTGACTCTCACAAAATGGAAAAGGGTCTCAATTTTTGTTTCTTTAAGGATCTTGTGTTCTGCCTCTGTGTCTACACTGCCTCCACTCACCAATCAAATTGTCCAGCCCTCCTCCAGTTACGCTAGAACTCTGCTTTATCTTCAAGGAAGAAAGGGAGTCGGGAGAAGTTACCTCTAAACCCTCCAGCATGGCCATCAATTTTCTGAATAATTTGGAGATCAACATGCTTTTGGAAAAGTGTTTGGAAAACGTTTGGGGGTGAAAAGAAATGTTGCCTAACTGGCCTTTACTCACTGAGTGACCATCATCTCAGCTAGTTAGTGTATGAGTGGCACCAGCACCCCGGCCATGGGTGTCTGTGATGAGCCTCTGAAAGTAGACTTCTCCTTTGGGGAGCCCTCGGAAAGACACAACTGGTATCTATGGGAATGGCTTTGGGGTGTCCTTTGGCACCATACAGATAATTTTATTTTTTTAACTGGAATCCATGGCCTGGGTTCTTGGGATGAGGGTAGGGGGAAGCCACAAAGCCCCTGGAAATGTATGCAAAACATATGGGTGTGCAGGTGCATCATCCTAAGGCTATGGCCTCTTCAGTTTTTCCAAAGAGTCTAAGACTATAAAAGGTTTCCATCTCCTTTCCTCAGCTAGGGAGCCACAGAGACCCAGGCTAGCAATAGGTTGGGAGCCAGCACACCGACCGGCCCCCACCAGGTACCCGGTAGGAGATGGGTAATAACACTCTTGAATGGTCTGGAAATTGCTGGCCCCTCAGTCCTGCCTTCCTCCCAGAGGGAAATCCTGATAGAAGGAGTGACAGCCAGTAGCTGCCATCTGAGTATTTTGAATAAAAATATAACATGATAAAGAGCAAATGAGGGAGGCTGGAGGGGACTCCCCATGCAAATCCTGGATATGAATGTTGGCCAGAAATAAGATACTTCCTGCCCTCCAGCTGTTAAAGAGCTCCCCACTTCCTCCCTTTTGGTGCTAGGAAGGGGCCAGAGGGCACTGCCCCCAAACCACCACTCACCTCTGGAGAGCTGGGGCAGAGTGGGACTGCCTGCAGCAGAGTTAACCCTTCAGAAAATTCAAAACCTGTACTGCCTAGTATTTTCCCTGACCGTTTATTTTTTATCATATTTTTAAAATATCCAGTAGCACTTTGGTGCCTTTTCTTGGGGTTGGGGAGTGGGGTTATCTATGTGTGTATCTATGGGAAGGTGGGTGCCTTCAGTGCACTAAACCCCCTCCT
Organism: Nomascus leucogenys; assembly: GCF_006542625.1. Taxonomy (NCBI): domain Eukaryota; kingdom Metazoa; phylum Chordata; class Mammalia; order Primates; family Hylobatidae; genus Nomascus; species Nomascus leucogenys. The sequence continues at coordinate 2,837,176 of NW_022095769.1, forward strand.
GGGACTGCAGCTGGACCTCACTCCTGTACCTGAACACTCTGCCTGAGCCTGAGCTAATCTTAGCCATCCATTGTGTCTCAAAACTGAACTCGGTAGTGTTTGGGGGGTGAATAACTGTGAGGCAGGATGGAGGACCTTTTGCTCTCCCATCCAGAAGGGCACCTAACCAGGCCCCCGGAGCAGACAAAAGGAGCAGGAAGTCAATCACTTCGCTCCCAGTTCTCTGAAGCCCAAGATGAAAAGGGATTTTCCTTCGTTTTTGTTCGGAGGCCTAGTAGAGAATTTGGATTCCACGAAGTTTTGAAAAAAGTAAACTGTCCAGAGCAGACAAAAACTATGGAAACTTGAGGCCTGGGTAGTAATGGTTTTGTTTGATTTTGAAGCTTTAAAGAAATGAGGAGAAAATGGTGGAGCTCCGCCACGCCGCGTGGCTCTCACTTTCACTCCGAGGAAGACCGACCGGCCCCTAGGGTTTATCCTCTGGGAGCCCCCGGCCCACTCAGCCCCCTTCAGGCCTTGGGAGTCACCCCGAATCTTATCTTCTGTCCCCTTCCAGCAAGTACCCGGCAATAAACGGGCAGGGCTGGGCAAAGGTCTGGCCGCTAGAAACGGAAAAGGAAAGAGAAAAGTAAAGTTAAACAAAAAACAAAAACAAAAAACCCTTGGGTCGGGCGCGGTGGCTTACGCCTGTAATCCCAGCACTTTGGGAGGCCGAGGAGGGTGGATCACAAGGTCAGGAGTTCGAGATCAGCCTGGCCAACATTGTGAAACCCCGTCTCTACTAAAAATACAAAAATTAGCCGGGCGTGGTGGCTGGTGCCTGTAGTTCCAGCTACTTGGGAGGCTGAGGCAGGAGAATCGCTTGAACCGGGAGGCGGAGGTTGCAGTGAGCGGAGATCGCGCCACTGCACTCCAGCCTGGGTGACAGCGGGCAGCGGGACTCTGTCTAAAAAAAAAAAAAAAAAAAAAAAAGAAAGAAAAGAAAAAGAAAATAAAAAACCCGCTTTCAGCGGAAAGATGCAAAAAATGGAGGCCACCGGGCGTGGTTGGGAGAGCCTGGGCTTTCGCAAGGAAGCGGCAGGGAGCCCAGCTCTGCTCTGGCGAGGAGCGGGGAGCCTCATCCCAAGCCCGGCGGGCCGAGCCGATCGTAGGGTCTGCGCGGGGCTCTGTGGATTTTCCGTGTAGGCGGCGGCTTCCAGTCTCTGCCGGGCGCGGGCTAGGTCAGCGCGGACTCTTCAGACAGAAGAGCGCGCCTGGCGGCCGGTTCCGCGGAGGCCAAGGCCCAGGGACCGGGGCTGCTTCTCTCCACGCGGACAAAGTGTGCGGGCAAAGAAAGGGGCCGAGGCGGGTGCTTCTGCCGCTCGTAAATTTGTTTCCCCTTCCTTTTAATCCGCCCCCGACGTCTTTCTTTTCAGGACAGGAGGGGATGTAAACCGTTTGAAGTTCATCAACACAGTGAAGTTTTATTGTATTTCCGGTCCCCAAGATTTATACCCGGGAGGGGGAGCGGGCGGCCAGGCGGACTCCCTCGCTACCTCGGACTTCCCTGCCGGACACGTGGCCACTCGGACCCTCGCTTCTGGGCGAGGGCGGGAGGGAGCCTGGACTGGGCCGCGGCCGCTGGCTCCGCACCTTCCGACGGCCGCGCACTGCCGGCACCGCCGCCACCCAGGTAAGTCCGCCGCCGCCCTCGGCCTGCACAGCCGCGGTTCTGGGATGGGTGCGGGTGTGAGCGTGAGCACCTGTGAGCAGGCGGGTGTCTGGAGAGGCAGAGATGAGGGGCGGGCACATTAGGGGGCCAAGGACCCACACCGAAGGTCAGGAAGGAGGAAGCAAATTTGTTCTCTGCGTTCCAATCTCAGTCCTTAGCCTCTTAGTCCTTATTCTGCGAAGATTCGGAATGAATTGTCTTACCTGGGGCAGCTAGGCCTCTGCAGAGCCAGGGCCCTGGGACATTTTGGGCAGGGTGCCTTCACAGCAACTGTTCAGATCAACCGGCTTTCCCCTCCAAATCCCATTCTTCCTCTGTTTGTTCCCTAGAATTCCCGATACTTTCTGACACTCTGCTTTTCCACCTTTCTCTCTGTCACTTTCTTTCTCAGCACTCTTTTGCCCCACTCTCCTGTCTGCGCCCCAGTCTCAAAGCTGGGGGATGTGTAGGACTTGAAGATCTGGCCTCTCAGAGCTACACTGGGAGGCTGGGTGACCTGGAATACAGGGGCTAGCAGGGTGCTGAGTGTAGATGCACATTCGTATCTGTTTGAAGTTGAGAATTCTTTTTATCTGTGGAGACCTCCAGCTGGGCTGAGAGGCAGAGACTGAGCAGGTATATCAAAGAGGCCCTGCCCAGGCTTGTGCCTGTGTCTAGGGTCTTCTTCTCTGGCCAGGGCTCCTGGAAGGGAGCAAATGTCTCTGGAATCTGAGCTGTCAGGACCGGATCCAAAATGGTTTTGCCTAGAGTCCTGGGTTCAGTTCTTCCGATGTGTTGCTTAGTAGCAACTAGGTTCTTCTGTTGGGGAAGAGGTAGAGGAAAATGAAGTTAAGCCGCTTTTTGGCCCACAAAAAATGGCCACAGGGTTTGCCCCCAGTGAGCCCTTGACCTAGAGCTTGAACTGGAACTGCTGAGTGAATTAGGTAGTTTCATGTTGTTGGGCCTGGGTTTCTGAACACAACAACATTAAACCACCCGATTCACGGCAGTTACTGCTCCTCGCTTAGCTGGAGGAGTTGGGGGAGGGGAGCAGAATCAGGACTGGAGGATCAACCTTGCAAAATGAGGAAGAGGTTTGAGGTCCTTCATCCAGGAGCAACAAGGATGTTCCCCCAGAGAAGAGATCTGGGAAGTGTCTTCCCACTTCTGAATGTTTTTTGTGTGTGTGCGTTAGGAGGCAAAGGGGGATGAGGAGCAGTCAGCTCTCCCGAAGCACCTCCCTGGCCCTGTTGGGCTGTTCAGCCCAACCCAAAGATGGCAGTCAGAACTCCAAGCTTCCAGCCTTAGGGTCTCTGAGCTCTCACCTACATCCAGAACTTTCCAGAGAAATTCTCCCCAATGTCACAAATATTTGATTTCAAAAGAAATGCAGGTAGTTCTTGAGGTTTTTGTAACTCTTTGGGGGCTGGTGCTCCACCTCAGCAGGAAGCTTCAGGTCCTTGAAGAGGGCTCAGTAGGTCTCATTCTGAAAGGGAAACACTGAGAGCTCTTGCAATCTCAGCCTAAAGCCCTCAGGGTCCTGTTGAAGGCCCCCTATGGGACCGGACCTACAGAAATAGGTCAGAAATGTCCTTCCTTTCCTAATCCCTCAGTTGACTTTTTCCTCCCTACCCACCCCAGTGGCCAAAGGCTTCCCACTGGCCTTGGGCTGGGCTGGGGGTACCCATAGGTCCTGAGTGCTACCTCCTTGGAGAGGGGCCTGACTTGCAAGCTAGTGGGGAGCCCAGGTTGTTGGACAATTCAACCCCTACTGATGCAGTGACAGGGATGGAATCAGGGGTTGGGCAGGGCGAGACTCTGATACCCTCTCTGACCTCAGTCCTCTTAAGGCTGCTGGCCCTGTGCCCAGGAAAGGAATAACTAGAAGTGCTGGTGGAAGAAGGGGGACTTTCCAAAGCATAAGCTAACTTTTGTTCCCAAACCTTCCCCCGCCTGCTTGAGGCAGAGGAAATGTGCAAAGGGGCCCGGGAAAGAGGCCCGACCGGATGGGGCTTTGGCGCCAGGCTGACTTGGAGGGCCAGGGGGTCTCTGAACAAGGGGCTTCTGCTAGAGCAGAGGGGCATTAGGGAGACCCACCCCTAGCCTAGGGGAAATGCAGCCTTCAACCCACTGTCCTGATAAGCAAAGGCCAACAACTCTGTCCCTTGGCAGTTTCTCATCCTCTGGTCTGGGTGGAGATGGCCTGGTGTGTCCCTGGGGCCTTATCTCACTTCTCCCTGGGCCTCTCACAAACCTACCCAGTCACTCAGAGCCTGACTGTCTTCCATCCCTGGCGTCCCTTGGCCACCCCCTCCCAGGAAAAGTGCTGTAAAAAGAAAAAAAGGGAATGTTAGAGAGAAAGGAGGAAATAAAGTCTTTGGAAAGCAGAGTTTTACAACAGCCGCAGGTTTTATGGAAGCAATTTCGTAATAACCTTCTACCTGCTCGCCTCCTTTCCGCCTGCCTGCTGCCCACCCCGTTTGGCCTCCTGGATGCCCCCTCCCAAGGAGTCAGCCACCCCCATCGCCTTGGATATCCTTGATGGCTGAGAGTTGGTAAGAAGATTCCTGAGGTCGGCTTGGGCCACTGACCTCTCAGTCCTTCCTTTCACCTCTGACATCCTAGGAGGGAGGTTTGGCAGAAGATTTCGTTACTTCACAATTAAGATCCCCACTTGGGGTGTATGGAAGCACCGAGGTTTGAACCCGAGTATGCAGATTCGATGTGATACCTGTTTTGGAGGCCGTTTTGCATAAAGGGTAAGGATTTTGGGATCTTGTGTCCTTTCCCACTGGGGCAAGTGTCCTCATGCCTCACTCTTTCCCAGAGGGTCTGGACTGTGATCTTGAGTCTGAAGAAATACCTCTGGTGCTTGGGGACATAGATTTGAGGACTTTTCTAATTTTGTTGTACACAGCAGTGCTTTTGCTTGACCTCCACAGTCACTTTCATACTCGGCTCATCTCTGTCCACCTCTGCTTCATAATTCCATGAGACACATGTGCTTATAAGTAACTGTGCCTCCACCCCCGCGCTCATCGCTATCATGAAATAAGCATCACACAATGCACGCCGTCCCTGCGGTCTTGGGTAAGAAACACAGTAAAGGATTTTATGGTCCAACAAAGTAGTCACAAAATTTCGTAACCTCTTCTGGGCCAATTTGAAGCATTTATTTTACCTTCCAGAGAAGCATTTTGGAAAGAAGTTGTCGTAGAATCAATCTAGTGTTAAGTCATATGCATTTGTTTGAGGATACGCTGTATATTTTGCTTGAATACCAAGTCAAGGGACAGTTTTCAAGTGAGACATCTGAATTAGCTAATATTTTATAGCCATAATTCAAGTATACAAATACCCAAGCTTTTGCCTTTTCCATAGGCGTGTGATGGTTATAAAAATGTACACACAACCTTTTGGGTAACTGATCTTCTTACACGAGCAGAATCCTCTATCACTCACAGAGGTTATGCAGACATCCACATATGCACGATTAGATCCTGCATACACGAACGCCGAAGCACAGCAAGTTTCATAGTTGGGCAGATTTATTTATTACATATTCTATATACAGTATAGAGCACAGTGCATTTGCGCACTGTGTTCCCCATACAGAAATATTGATTTGAAATATACATATAGGACACACACATCTATTTACATAAAACACGTGTAAATTTCAGCTAAGCTTATTAATTAAAAACAAACTATTTTTCCCCATTCTCACTTATTGTTTTTCTTTCTTCTCCCATTTCCTTCCCTTCCTCTAGATTTTCTCTCTCTTCTTACTGACAAGGACCCTTTCAAAAGTCACCCCCACAGCATAGGCACTCACCGGCTGGTCGGCCTCTGCTCTTCAAACCTCGGCCTCGCTGTTGGCTGCTCTGGGCCCCAGTGTGGCCAGGAGCTGCCGCTTTTTTCCCTGCTTGCCCTTCTCCAAGCTACCAGCTACTGGCCCCAGCTGTGTTCAGGCGAGGCTGCAGTGCAGGGAATGGCAAAAGGCTGCAAGAGAAGGCAGGGTTTTCCTTCTTTCTGTTTAGGATTGGGGGTGGGGTATGGAGCACTTTTGCTCTCTTAGGATAAAGTGACCCCCACTGAAGCAACCCCTCTACTAAGTGTCTTTGGAAGCTGGGCTCCAGGGGCCACAATCCTGTTTGCTATCCTCCTTCATGGTGGCTACCATTGTCTGGGGAGAAAACAAGGCTTTTTTGGTGGGAGGGAGTCCACACGCTCTCAGCTGACCCTTTAATCATTTGCCAGAGTTGGAGTTGAACTCCAGTTTGGGGAAGCAATGCTTTCCAGAAAGCTTGGCTGGGGTGGGACTCCTTGCTTGGTGCATTTACCTGGAGAGCAAAGAGCTGGGGTGCAGACTACAGGGCTTAGGGGCCAGTTCATTCTCTTTCCTCTGGAGTCATTGCTCCCTGAGAAGACCAAGACCTCCAAAACCTATCATTTTAAAATTGTCTCCACTCTCCAGCTTCTTCATGAGCAAAGGCTAAGTTCCGATCTCAGAAAAGAGGCCTGAGTCGGCTTCTCACCCAGCACGCAGGAGCCAACAGGGAATAAAGGGCAACTCCTCAGGCAGACAGCAACCCACAAACCCAAATCTTGTCTGTCGGGAGAACTCACCCTTGTAGAGCACAAGCCATCAGCCCAAATGTTCTTCTTCCTCTAACTTCTTCCCTAAACTGAGTAGCCCTCTTGACTCCTCTCTTGTTGCAGAGAGGCAGCTGCAAAGTCAGGGCAGGGGAGGGAAGGGGAACCAGGAAGACGGCAGTCAGAGCCCAGTGCCTGCTTTGCTTGGGTCTTAAGGACAGCCCAGCTTTGTGACTTTTCAATAAATAAAAAAACCCCAGTCCATAGTACACATGTCCTTTTAGGCCCTAATTTATATACTACAGAAATCATATACTCAGCCCGCCATGCTTCATAACACCATTATTTATGGCGGGGGAGGGAATCTTTTTTCCTGAAGAGTGTATTTATGACAGGTAAAGCCAACAGCAGACTTCATAGGGCTGGCAAATTGAGAACAGGTGCTTTGCCTTAACTGTGATTCATTCGCTCAGTGCCCAGCTTTTTCGCTGGTGAGTCCGGGGAGCTCCCTCGACTTTCCCAAGCGTCCAACCGCTGCTTGGAAGAATTTGCATCGGATTTTTGTTTCCCCACTTGGGTCTTATGGAAAAGGCAGATCTTCACGCTGTTTGGTTACGGATCTGCCGGGCTGTCACCCTCGGACAGCAGGGGTGGGAAAGGAGGGGGCCGGCTGGGCGCCGGCATTGATCTTTAAAAAATCATTTTGAAATCGCCATAATGTGAAGAAATATGGCGCTTTACCCTCGTATTTCACGTGTAATGACACGAGATGGCTTCATTTGGAAAGAAAAGCGGTTGGGAGTGTGTGCCTGTGTGGGAGGTGATCCGCAGCCTTCTACAAGGCAGAGGGGTAGGTGGCCAAAAAGATACGGCCTCAAGTCAGAGTGGCCCCGCTTTTGCTAAAAGGACCGGGCTGAGGGCATCCTGCCTTATTAGGACTCAGAGTCAAAGAGTTGCCGAGAAATCCACCCCAGTCTACCCCTGAGCCTAACCCGAGGAGAACTGGGTCTGTCCGGGGGTCACACCTCCCCAAGTGCCAGGAGAAGCAACTGCAACTGGAGCAGAAGCTGAGGAGCAGGGGCTGGGAGAGGAGCGAGGAAGCCAGTGGGTGGGCCCCGGGGGAGTCCCTGCGCAGGGCCACAGAGTAGATATATATAAAAAGGGCTATTTGGAAGCTCCAATGAGGGGGTCTGCAGGGGGTAAGGCAGTGAGGGGAAGAGACTGACCATGGGCTCTCTGTCCACACTGGCCTCTATATTGGTGTTTGGAAGTCTCCAGAGCAGGAGTCCCGGGTGACAGGAGCAGTACAGGAGGGCTGAAAACTAAGCCCAGGCTCCTTCCTCTTTGGATGGAAGGGGAGATAACTTGGGACCCCTTCCCTTGCTGACTGGGGATCCTTTCCCAGGCCTCTGCTCTGGTGACACCTCAGGGAAGTGGCCTTAACACTTTCTCCTATTCAGCTCCCTCATCAGGGCAAATTTAGGGGCCTGGGTGGTTATTCAGTGGAGAAAAGGAGAAATGGCTTCCCCCACCCCCCCACCTCACCACCACCATCTTAAATCCATCCTTCTAGCCAAAGTCAGAGAAAGGCCCAATAAATGTAAAGGCGCTCTGGTTCCTTGTATTAAACTCTTTCCTAGGCTCACGTTTCCAGGGCCTGATGGATCCCTTTAACCTCAAGTAGTTTCTAATTTCAGGACAGATAGTGGATTCTTGGACACTCAGCCATTTTATTCACCTCTCTCCTCCTCCCTCAGCTACTGAGGGGTCCAGGGAAGCTCGCAGTCATGTAAATCTCTACAAAGAGTGCAAGGAGAGCCCACTCCAAAGCGGACAACGTCCTAAAATCCCCAACTTTTCCCCTCATCATTTTACTTCATCTCCTGTGGATTGCTGCTGCTGTTGTTGTTTCATAAACATCTTCTGTCAAGGGGACAGAGAAGAGGAAATGAGGGCCTGCGGGGTGGAGGTGGAGGTGTGTGTGGGGGGGCACAGGACCACCTCCTCTTCCAGTATCCTCTCGAGCCTCTCCGGCTGCTCCCCGGGCTGGGGCTCTCTCCCTCCCTCCGCCCTTGCTCTCCCTCCCTCCCCGACCCGCCTGGGGGGAGGGCTCCACAGCCTGCGTCCCTCCCGAGGCAGCCCGCCGCTTCCCTCCGCCTCTCCTCCACCCCCCGCCGCCCCATGTCGAGAACTGCCCCCCTTCCTGCAGCGGGAGGGGGGACAGGGCGGCCGGTAGCTGGGGCTGAGGTTACGTGGCCGCCGGAGCCCTGACGTGATAGCACATTGCATCAGCATAAAACAATCCATCCTCGATATGGAATGCGGTGCGGACGGATGACAGCGAGAGCGCAGCCCCCTCGCCCGATTGATTTATGTCGGAGCTGACGCTTTATCAGGCAGTCGGAAAAACTTTGACCAATCATTTCGCAAGGAGAGCTGAGCCGGGCTGCTCCACTGTACTTTGTTGGCTGAGAAGTTGAGCAGGGGGTGGGGGTGGGAGGGTGGGGGGCTGGGGGGGTCGCGTCCGAAAGCCCTCACACCGGTCCGGGTGCCACCTCTCCCTGCTTGGGCGCCGCCGAGCGAGCGCTTCCCTTCCCCCTGCGAGAGCCCGGATAATGTCTGAGAATGTCCATTTCTGGGACGCTTAGCAGCTATTATGTCGACTCGATCATAAGTCACGAGAGTGAGGACGCGCCTCCAGCCAAGTTTCCTTCTGGCCAGTACGCGAGCCCGCGGCAGCCGGGCCACGCGGAGCACCTGGAGTTCCCCTCGTGCAGCTTCCAGCCCAAAGCGCCGGTGTTCGGCGCCTCCTGGGCGCCGCTGAGCCCGCACGCGTCCGGGAGCCTGCCGTCCGTCTACCACCCTTACATCCAGCCCCAGGGCGTCCCGCCGGCCGAGAGCAGGTACCTCCGCACCTGGCTGGAGCCGGCGCCGCGCGGCGAAGCGGCCCCGGGGCAGGGCCAGGCGGCGGTGAAGGCGGAGCCGCTGCTGGGCGCGCCTGGGGAGCTGCTCAAACAGGGCACGCCCGAGTACAGTTTGGAAACTTCGGCGGGCAGGGAGGCCGTGCTGTCTAATCAAAGACCCGGCTACGGGGACAATAAAATTTGCGAAGGAAGCGAGGACAAAGAGAGGCCGGATCAAAGTAAGTTATAAAAAGTGAGGAAATACCCAGGCCGAAGGCCAGGAGGGGGGGTGGGGAGGGGAAAGGCAATAAACTGCGGACAATGTGAAGGGAAACTGCGGCGATGGCCGGAGAGCGGGCCGGGAGGAGGAGGGGAGAGGAAGGAAAGACGGAGGGAAGGGGAAAGCTGCGTGCTCTAGAAGGGGAGACTGAGGCCGCCAGAGGAGCGCTGCCCCCACTTCTCCAAGTCCTGCGGGGAACAGGGGCTCGGGGATCGACTTGCAGCTCTCTCGGCCCTCTTTTCCCCTCTCTCCCGGAGGCCCCAGCTGAAAGCCCGGCCAGAGACCGGCGACGGCCGGGAGAGGAGCTGGCGGGGTCCGGGGCCAGCGGCCAGCGAGGCCGAGAGCCGGCGAGGGCAAGGGCCGGAGCGCACTGGGCTGCCCGGGACCGTGCGGCTGGCAGAGCTCCCCGCGCCACGCGCAGACCGTAAAAGCCGGCCAAGAGGAAAGGGGAGGGAGCTCATTAGGATTTTATTTGCAATGCAACAGCTCGGCGGAGGATTGTTCCTAGCAGATCTCGCGCTGTAGCCGCGCAGAGTCCGCAACCGGCGACGGGAGGGGCGGGGGAAGCCCAGGACGCGATGACTGAGCCCCCTCCCCGGATGCGCCGGCCCCTCCCCGGGAGCCTTCCCTCCGGTGGCCCCTCTCCTCCTCGGCGTCCTCGCAGGGGCTGCCGCTTCCTTTTCTGCGGTACCCAGCTGCTCTCTGCGGGGCTCCCTAGCCCCCGCCCGGGCTGTCCGCCTCTTGGGGAGTCGGGGAATCGCTTCCGAATATCGGGGCATCTCGAAGGGACCTCGGGGAGAACAGGGGTGGGGGGAAGAGAGGGTTGCAGAGAGGCGGAGAACTTTACCCTTTGTGGGTAGTTTCCCAACACCTCCCACTCCTCAAAAGCACCCTGGCCAGAACGCCAAGTCTGGCTGATTTCCAGGAGGTGCTACTACATGACAAGAGAGGGTTCTCCTATTATTTATTTTTAAGGTTGAGAAGTGCTCATCGGTGAGGGAACTCAGCCGCAAACAATGACTCGCAGGCTGGTGTATCAGGTCCTCGTTTCTTACTCTTTTTGGGAAGTAGGGATTTTTAAGTCTCTCCTTGCCCTGCTAGATTTCCCATTGACTGAGTGGCCCCAGGGCCCTTTAGAGCATCCTTGCCTGCTGGAGAGTAAAGAGCTGCCCCATTCCCTGCAGGGTCCTGTCACCTCCAACCTGCCAGGTGGAATCCTAAGAGTTGGCATTTAGGGAACACATTCTTCCCCAACCCTCCCCGCATGCTCCCAAACAGACCCCCCACCCTAAACCCCCAAACTCTGCCTGAAAAGCCCATTATTGCAAGGCAGCCATTTGGCTAGGATCAATTATTAACAGTTTTTTCCCTCTTTCATATTTAATGAGGCTGCGGGTCCCATCCCAGGCAATCACATTAAGGAAATAGCGCTGCAAATTGGTAAGACACGGTACTTAGTGTAGGATGAACCAAATTTCTTATATAAAAAAATTCAGTGTTTTTCACTTGGGGAGAAGGAATCTAGTAGCTGGTGGCTGTTATTTTTAATTGGCTTAGCTTTATTTGGCAACTTTTTTGAGTTCCGGAGTAGGGGGAGAGAAGGTAAGGAGAAGAGAAGCCTGTATATATTTTTGTTTCCTCTCTTCCACTCAGTTACCTTCTTCTCCCCCCAGCCCCCACATAGGATCGGTTAAGGCTAGGTGTGCTGTGAAGGGCTTCCTTTTACCTCCACATCACCCCTGGCTCCCCACCTTGGGACTGGAGCAATTTTACTCCCTAATTTCCCTGCACTTGTGTTAACCAAACTGAGCTGAGCAGGAGCTGAAAAGGAGAGAGACTATTGCAACCATAAGTTATCTGTGAGCCACCAGCGCTCCCCTGTCCATAAGCTAGAGTTGATAAATGGTTGCAATTGCATTGCGTGTGAATTGGAGTGTGCTGGCTGTTTGTGGCTCTAAGTGCAGACCCATATTCGTGGTGTGTGGTGGTGGCAGAGGGGGAGATTTCTACGCAGACACACATGCCTTCTGCCATGTGGTCAGGAGACACAAGCTTGTTTGTGATCAAGGCAGGGGGTACTGGGACTGGACTGAAGGGCTGAGAGGTCTCTTGGGGTGAAGTGACACCCCAAATTCGGTGACTGAACAGACATCTCACTTCCCCACCCAACTCCCCCTCTCACTTCCTAGAGCCAGGACCCTTCAGGTCAGCCACCCACCCCTAGCCAGCCTGGGGGTGCTGCTGGTGGGACTTCAACCATGCTGAACTCTGACCTGAGTCCTAAGCAGTTTGGACCCAAGTAGAGAAAAATAGAGAGGGAACTTGATGTAGGCAGAGCTTTGGAAGTGCTGAAGAAGCCTGGGCCCACGTTTGCCCCCATCCTTTCCACACAGCGTCTCACCTGGAGGTGTCTATAGCAATGGCTGGCCCATCTGTGACACCCTTCCTGGGAGCTTGAAGGCCCAGGTGGCCTCTTCTCCAATGCAAGATGGGGAGTGGAGACCAAGGGTGTGCCCTCTTGATCTGGGGCCCTTCACCCCCTTCCTTTCTTTGATTCTATCGCTGCTTCTCTTTCAGCCAACCCCTCCGCCAACTGGCTGCACGCTCGCTCTTCCCGGAAAAAGCGCTGTCCCTACACCAAATACCAGACGCTGGAGCTAGAGAAGGAGTTTCTGTTCAATATGTACCTCACCAGGGACCGTAGGCACGAAGTGGCCAGACTCCTCAATCTGAGTGAGAGACAAGTCAAAATCTGGTTTCAGAACCGGCGGATGAAAATGAAGAAAATGAATAAGGAGCAGGGCAAAGAGTAAAGATTAAAGATTACCCCCAGTCCTCCCCAGCTCTTCCCCATCTCACTCTTATTTATGTGACGACTGCAAAGCCAGCGCTGTCTGGGATATATTAAAGTGAATGGGGAAGGGAGTCTCTCTTCCAAGTCCTTTATCTGCACCTAGAGCCTCCCTCCTTTCCTTTGCCCTTACCTGTCTCTCTCTTCTCTCTAGGTGTCAGGAGAAAGTTTTGTTGATTTAGAAGATAGAAGTAGTTGGTTCCTAAGAATGTGATGGGCCACAAGGAAAGAGAGACCCCAGTCAAGCTGCTAGTATGCCCTGTAATTTTTCTGGGAAGTCCTATCCCCTCACTTCCAGCTTGCTGTTTCTTCTCTACACCCACCCAAAAGTCACCCAGGGACACTCCAACTCCACACAGCTCAGCAGACATCCACACGCAGTAATAATGGGGTGAGCTCACTATCACCATTCAGTCAAGTGAAGTGACACTCCAGTTGCAGACCATCGCACACCAAATTTGGCAAAACAGCCCTCAGACCATCAGGCAAGCACGGGTTCTCCCCCTGATGCAAATACCCACCAGGGAGATGTCTAGAGGCAGACTCCTGAGTGAGGTGTTGCAGCCCAAAGCTGCAGCATTGCCATACCATCCCCATGGAGTTGCCAACTATTCTCAGGCCAAAGGCCATGGGGAAGATGGAGCAAACCTAGTCCCCAAACCGGTGGACTAGAAAGTACAAGAAAAGGCAGCACGTGGTTTTATGAAGGTATCTTAGGTGGAGCTACTGCCCACCTCCCACCAACATATACATTTTGTTGTAGGAAATGTTTAATTCCGCATGATGTTTCCCTCTCCTTCCAACAAAAGAAGGTCAAACTGTGGGTCGTAAAGCCTTGACAATGTTGTCCTCCTGTTCATCTGTGCACCACTTGACAGACTGTAGCGTCTCTTGCTCTCGACCGGCCCTGCATTCTTCCGCATCCTCCCTAGCTCTGAAATCAACTCTCTTCGGTCGTATCCACCTTGCACCCGCAAGTCAAGCCGCCGCTTGTAGAAAAAACCCTCCACCCTCCATTCCCCGCTAGGTCAACCCCACTGTAGACAGGAAAGCCAGGCCAGGAGAGTCCGAATGAGAATTTATTGTGAATCGATTCCCAAGCTCCCTTCCGGGACAAGTGGTCTGGGACAGGGAGGAGCAATGGCCCCAGTGCGCAAAACTCTGCGCGTTCCTACGAATCCCTTCGGCTTCTCGACCCACGCAGAGGAGCCCCGGGCCAGGCGGCTCTAGCCCCAGCGCCAGAGGAGACCGGCCCCGGGGCCGGGCTTTGCCTCCTGCTTCATGGGCCTGGATGCAGATCTGCGCGGCTGGTGCGTGCTCGCGCTTCTGGGGAACAGTCCCGCGTGCAAAGGAAAGAGGCAAAATCGCACCTAAGCATCAGATGGAAGCTTACTCTCTGCTTCCGCTCCTCCCCCTGCTCCCCTACTTCTCAGTCCCTTCAATTCGTAGACTCTTGCTCCTGCTTCTCCTGATCCTGCAGGGGGACATTCCAGTAGAAGTTTTTTGCTTTGTCGGTGGCTGTCGTGAAATTGTGCTTGTGTTTCGTGATTTCTTTGGGGGTGATTGTCTCGCCTGTCTTCAGTTGTCGATTATATGGGAGGGTTCTGGGTGGGAGTGGGGAGGGCGAGGGGCCTAGAGCTCTAATTGTTTGTTTTGGAAGAAAAAAAGAAAAAGAACAAAAATATATATCACTCTAGAAAATAAATCTCTCCTGTGTCTTATTCTGTGTTGGCTCTCTGGGCCTGACCATAGGTAGGGATCCCAGTTGTCCGGAGAAAGGCTTGGAAAAAAAAAGATTGCTGAGTCCAGGAGGTTTCTCCTTACACCCTTCACGGCAAGGTCCCCTGCAGAGCTCCCTAGAAGTGGAGCTGAGAGCCAGTCCCAGACCCCAGGTCCCAAGACTACTGGTTAAACTGATCAAGGGCCTTCCAACAGGAGAACTGGAAAACGAGCAGGGAGGGAAGGAAATGTGGGTTGTTTGGAGAGGGGACAGGGTCCGGGGAGCAGTGAGGTCCTGAGACCTCCTCATTGACTTGAGAATAGGAGGGAAGGTTGGTCTTCCTGCACCTCCTGAGGGTAGCTCTCCTGCCTCAGCCACTGAGAATGTCACCTTAGTTTGGCCACTTTAAAATATGATGCAAGGGAGGAACACAGTAATTTCCCTCTGTTCTTCTCTGCGGCAGGGTGCCTAGGTCTAGACAGAGGCCTCCAGAGGGCTGGAATCTCCTTCCTTCCATTCAAAGGGAGCCAACCCCTTAGGGTTCTCGGCCCCCAGCTGGGGTTGGAGGCTCTAGTTTGAGCCACAGGGTAGCAGCCTTGGTCTGAGGTGGGCTGGGTTGGTAGGGGCTGAGCCCTAGGTAAGCACCTCTGCAAAAGGTGGAGAGGTCATTGAGCGTGAAGCAGAAATGTCTCGGTAGAAAAATTCACCTCCCAAAAGGACCCCAGAATTAAACTCAGTTTCAAGAGGCACCTTTTTCTCCCTCTCAGACTGAGGGATTTCGCCAGAGTCTCTTATGAAGACCGCAGTTCTCTGCAGCCTGCGCTTCTCATTCAGGCCTTGGGACTCCTCGGCGGGCCGGCGCTCCGGAGCCGGCCTACCGCAGGAGCCTCTCCCCAATCCAAGCCGACAACACTGCGGCCCGCGGAGACCCTGCGGGTTGGGGTAGAGTTGGGAACGAAGCATGGCCCCAGTGAAGGGAACCTGCAAGTGAAAAGGCCAGGCCTACCCTCCTCCAACGAAAGGACGAACTGATCCAAGAGACGGCGGGAGGCAGGAGAAAGCGGAGCTCCGCGTCAGGCAGTCCGGGACAGGCACCCTCCAAGAAGGGTTTCATTAGGGATACAAAATGAATCTGGCTTTACAGCTGGTGTAGACCAGGCTCCTGCCCCATCTTGGGCTACCCAGGCCCAGCCGGTGCTGACAGCAAAGACAGAAGGTCGGTTTCTGCCTAAAGCAAAAGCTCAGCGAGGCTGGAACAGAGGGGAGTGCTGCGTGGTGGGGGCGAGGGCGCTTGGAGGGGCCTCTGCCGGCAGCGTCTGGGTCCCAGCCCAGGGCTGCCTCTTTAAAGACAAACAAAGGCGAAGATGAGGAGGCTCGGAAGCCGGAGATGGGGAAATCAGTTGTCATAAAAGAGAGATTCAGAAAGGGACACCGCCAGAGTGCGAGGCAGAGAGAAGCCGGGAGAGGAATTCAATGCCGTGTGCGCAGCAATAAAAGAATATGACCGCTATAAAAGTTTATAGCGTATAAATTTCTGAAGGTTGAGAAACTAAACAGCAGCAAAGCAAACAGCGAGGGGAAACTTTCCGGAGCTGAGAGAGCCGCAGCTGCGCCGGGGCTCCTGGCCTGGCGGGGGAATGGGTGGGCCCCGCTCCCGCAGCCTTCACCCTCATCCGCCCAGAACACGGGGCTCCGGGCTTCCGGGGCGGGGGTGGCAGGGGGCAGAGAGGGAGAAGAGAGAAGCCGGGGAAGAACACTTTGTTGTCGCAAATGCTTCAGAGATTGCAACTGGGGCTCTTGTCTTTGTTCTTCACACCCCCTCCAGAATCAGGCTTCGGAAACGAGGAGCCTCCTGCACACACACACACACACACACACACACACACACACACACACACACACACACACGCAGGTCCGGCGGGGCCAGACGTCTGGGCGCGGGCAGCCTCTTGATTCTTTTACAGTCTCATCCTATCCTCTCAGGCCTCCTCTCACCGCGACAAAAAGCCCAATTGTTTCTCCTCAGAATTTGAAACAGTCGTGGGGAGTTTGAAAAGTGCTCGGTCCCCCTTTTTACAGGCCATAAAGGGCGCACTGTTTTGCGGTCTCCGCTAGAAATTAGGGGCAGAGGTGGGAGGTGTACGTAGAAAGAAAAAAGCTTAGGGCTTCTTTTTTTTCTCTCCCCTCTGTTGTGTTTTTTTTCTGTTTTTTAGCTTATCTACACAATTTCATGAGCCGTTTCCTGATTCCGATGCCCGCTCCCTATCCCTCCCCTTTTCCTGCTAGTTATGAAAGTTTCTCCTGCTGGCCCCCTCTGCGGCTGCTCTCCCAGAAAACTGGTGGAGCCAGTGGCTGCGGCGCCTTTTCGCAGAGAAGCCGCTAGATGGCATCCTTGCTCCATGTGAAACTCCCTGGAGCGGTGGCTGCGGATGTCTGCGCCCGGCACGGCGCCTTGGTCGTCCCTGAATCCAGGAACTGAGTGCTACCAAAAGTCGTGAATAATTTGCACCTAATAAAAAAAATAGGGCTCGTTATGGCCTTACCCCCATTTAATAGATTTCAGTTATAGTAGTGTTCCCCCATCTCCTCAAATGGTCAATTTTCTGAATTTTCCCCACGAGGAGGGCTCAGTGCTTCTCACCCAGTTGCTGTGTTCCGTGGGGCAACAAATGCGTGAAAACGGGGAATAATAGTAATAATAGGAATAATGGGTCCAAATCCGAAAGGAGAATTGATTCGAAAAAACGAGATTTTCCGTGAAAGGAGGCGAAAAGAATGTCTTGGATGCGGGTCAGCAGGTCAGGTGAGAGGGGCTAGCCGGCAAAAGAAGGTAGGATGGAGAGGAAGCTGCCCACCGGCTGGAGAGAAAATCGCGTAAGCCAGCCCGAGACACCCCAATTTGTGTGTGGGGGGGAATGGAGCCATAGCTTTTGTGGGGATTCGGAGATGCCCAAAGCCTGCAGGGCGGCTTCGCAAGGGGCAACGAGCGCAGGCTCTGGAGCCATTGTATGAGTCCAGGGCTGGGCTGGGCTCGCGCAGGGCGACCGAGGCACGGAGCAGGGGCTCCCCAGGGCAGCGGGGTGCGGGAAGGCTCGGATGTCGCCTCTGGATGCTTTGCGCGCCTCCAAAGAATGCGCGTTTTCCCATGGGCGCGAAGGCGGGCGCAGCGTCAGGACGCAGGAGCTCGGTTCTCCCTGGGTTCCTCGGCTTCCAGGTGAGAGCTGCGGCTTCTGCGTGCCTTGGCCCTGGCCGCAGGCAAACCTGGGGGCGCCGGTCCTTTCCTCATTGAGCAGCTGGAGGTCTGGACTCCGGGCACTTTCGTTCTGAGACCCGCACCCTGCTTGTCCATAGCCCCTTGCATTCCAAATCTATGTCCTCCCGGCCCCGCCGGATCCCTGCCTTCCATCCGACAAACCTGCGCCAGCAATAGATACTCCCACCCCCTCAAAACCACCCCAGCTGCAGCCTCTCCTCTCCCCCACCAAGACTTAGTGCAAGGAGGTAAGCGGAATTTCTCCTCAACTTGAGTTTCTCTAATAAATCTGCGCTCCGCTGGGTGTTTATAAATTGTCTCCTCACTCTTTCTTTTTTTTTCTATAATAGAAATATTTTCCTTCCATCAGGAATTTCTGGCATGGTGTAGAGATGATTTAGAACAAGCCATTGAATTTGTACCTCGCCGGTGAGTTTTCAAATAATGACCATAAAATCCTCTGCACTTGATAAAAATGTTTGCTTCGGCAACAACTTAACTCGGCCCTCCGTTGCCTCACGGTCCCCTCAGCCACGCGCTGAAAATTCAAAGCCCTGGTTCTCTCCACTCCTCTTTTCCTTTATCTCTCTCCCCCTTCTAGCCCCTCTTTCATTCTCTGGGTTCACTTTTGAAGAATTAAATGACCTCACTGGTAAGGTTCCCTTTCGAAAAGTGATAGTTTCATTTTTACAAAGGTTGGGGTGTATGGGGTCCCCAAAAGGTGCCCGTCAAAAAAACAAACCACTGTTTCCTGAATAAACAATGGATTGAATATATTTGTAAAGCCTCCACTTTTGTTGCTCAAAATTTTCTTTCTTTCTCTCATTCCTCTCCCTTGCCAATCTACTGCTACAGGAGGCCATTGGTTCTGACCCTCAGACTGGGGCCTTCTAAAGCCTGGCCACCACCATCGTGAGGCCGGGTAGGCAGGGAACGCAGTGGCCACAGAGTGTGGCACCCAGTCAGCTTGTTCCAGCTTTCCGTGTTCAGGCCTCTGGTTCCCAGGTCTGCACGGAGAGCCAGGTTTAACTAGAGGCTCCCCAAGGGGAAAGGAGAGAAAATCGGAGACTCAGCAACCTTGCTCTATCTGAATCCCACACCCAAGTCAGTTTAGGTGGTGACAGTGGCTCAAAAGGTCTTGGGGACACTGAGGACTAATAGATGCCCCCCAAACACATACTCTGCAGGCACTGCCTAGGGCGGCTGAGAGCGTAGGACAGCGGACACCAAGGCCAAGTGCCAGGGCCTGATACCCAACCTTCTTTCCTTTTGATGCGTTGATGGGCACAGTGGTGCCCTCTCACCCTTAGGCACTGCAAAAGGTGTGGGAGTCGGCCTGGGAAGGTTGGGAGCTATTAATAATTGGGCTTGGCTACTGGGTCCCGAGGCCTGGGTGCAAGTGTGGGGTAGCCCATTGGGGCTTCATCCCTCTGATGGCATCAGGCCCTCTCCCCTCACACAGTCTGCCCTCAAAAGTGCTGATGGGCTGAAGGGCCTTCAGGAGACCCCCTTTTCAGCAAGCAGAGATTGCACAAACCTGCAGAATCGGCAGTGGGAGCTCGAACTTTGCTCTGTGCTTCAACCACTGCTCATTAACCAGAAAGTTTCTTCTTCCCTCCCGTTCCCTCCTCAAGATCTCCCAGATCCCTGTTTCGCAGAAAATTTTTGCTTATTTGTTTAATGAGAGAAAGTTTTGTGACTGGCCAGGGCAGGACAGAGAGGGCAGGGCAGAGAAGGGACCTTTTGGGGGCTCCAGAGAAGGGGTGGGGCAGGTGCTTGCCAGGACGGAAGGAGGTAAAAATCTCAGAAAAGTCACCGTTTGTGCCGAAAAAAATCCCCATAATCATTCTCATTTCGGCTTCGTCACCCCCACCGTGCTGCAGTCAGGCGGCGGGCGATCGAAGCTGCAGTTTTATAGCTGTAGAGGAAAGAACTCGTAAAATGCTAACAGCTTTTATGCGCTGCGACATAAACAACAACAGACTCCGGCTTTATTGCGTTTTATAGTTTGTTAAAGAGTTTACAGCCGTTTTTTGGGGGGCCGGTTACCCAGCCAATTCCCTCCACACGATAGTTAAACCTTTATCAATAATAAGGAAATTGATCATTAAAGCTTTAAATATGACTACCTCGTTTGTTTGAAAATATGTTTAGGAGAGGAAGCTGTATGATTTGATAACTTGTATTAAAATACCAATTACATTTATAGGACCTTTTAAAACTCGGCGCAATTAAACCGTGTTCTTTTACATTTTTCCGAAGCGACCCTGACATTTAGAAAGACTCCAATTGCCTCGTTAAAATCGCGAAATTAACAGCGCGCCTACGCCTGGCGCGTTGTGTGTGTGTGTGCGTGTTTTTTTCCGTGACTCCCCCACATCAGTCTTTGGGGGTGGTCTGCGAAGGTATTTGATTTGTTGTGAGGCGAGAGATATCTCATTAATGTAGGTAGTTAAACAGATTTAATCCGTATTCATTCTCTCTCACCCCCTCTCCCTCTCCCTCTCCCCCTCTCTCTCCCCCTCTCCCCCTCTCTCTCCCTGGGTGTTTTTTTTTCCCCTCCTTTTTTTTTCGCTCTCTCCTCACTCCTTGGCGCTCTCTCGCTCTAGCTCTCTCTCTCGCTCGCTCTCTCTCGCTCTCACCCTCGCTCTGCGTTCTGTCCGGGAGGAGTACGAAGAAGCCAATAGGATGCGGGGTCTCTAATGGATGCAAATGATCATGAAAAGACAGTGCAAAATATGAAACAACTCATTTGCAGGGAAGTAAATCACCGAAAACTGTTTATGAACTGGCATCCCTTCTTCGAAATGTAAAGCGAGGACCTCTTTAAGTGGCGGTATATTTTTGTTTGGGGGGTGGGGGGTGGGGGGAGGGCGAGCGAGCCGCGGCTGCCATGCAAGCTTAGACTTTTGGAGGCTTCTCTGTCCTTTTCTATTCCTGGAAATCACAAAAAGTGTGTCGGCTTCGAGATCTTCTTCGCCTTTTCTTTCTTTTCTTTTTTTCCCCTCCTCTCTTTCCCTCTCCTTTCCTGGCGAGGGTGACTAGGAGCCGGCGAATCCGCGTTTTTTTCTCTCTCTCCCTCCCTTTCCCCCTCCCCACCCCTCCCCAACAGCCCCCAACTACAGCCTCCGCCGCCGCCGCCGCCTCAAAATTCAATAAAATGAGCTCTTATTTCGTCAACTCACTGTTCTCCAAATACAAAACCGGGGAGTCCCTGCGCCCCAATTATTATGACTGCGGCTTCGCCCAGGACCTGGGCGGCCGACCCACCGTGGTGTACGGTCCCAGCAGCGGCGGCAGCTTCCAGCACCCGTCGCAAATCCAGGAGTTCTACCACGGGCCGTCGTCGCTGTCCACGGCTCCCTACCAGCAGAACCCGTGCGCCGTGGCGTGCCACGGGGACCCCGGCAATTTCTACGGCTACGACCCGCTGCAACGCCAGAGCCTATTCGGTGCGCAGGATCCAGACCTGGTGCAGTACGCAGACTGCAAGCTTGCCGCCGCCAGCGGCCTGGGCGAGGAGGCCGAGGGCTCCGAGCAGAGCCCGTCGCCCACACAGCTCTTCCCCTGGATGCGCCCGCAAGGTGAGCTCGCCTCGGGGCCGGCAGGGGCAGGAGGGGGCCGGGAGGGCCCAAGGCTGGGCAGGGGGCCCGGCAGGCCGGGGCGCATTTCCTCCAGCTTCTGGAAGACTTGCCGGCTCCGTTCCGATCGCCTGCCCCTTTTTCCATTTCTTTCTTTATCTTTCTTTCTTTTTTCTTTCCCTTGAAGGGGGTCGCTTAGAAACATTTCCTGAATCTATAAACCCCTCACCCTGCCTTACTTTTCTTCTTCTTCTCCTCCTTTTTTTCCGCTTTTACTGTTTTATGGGGGGTAGTGAAGAGAGGGTGGTGGGAGTGGGGGCGCTCAACTTTTGCACTTCTCAATTGCTTTATAGTTTAATTACCCTGAAGAAACTTTTCTTCTGGGGCAGAGGCTCTGGGGGCTTTTCAAGGTGGGTCCATTCGTCCCCACCCGGCTTTTTTATTCTTATTTTCCCCCCTCCTTCACATCCTTCCTCCTAAAGTTTATGGCACTTTTAATAGATCTGAACCACCTCCTACCCAACTCTGGTGCTGGTTACCAGGGGAGGGGGCTCCCCTTTCTGGCTCCCTTAGATTCACTTGTGTCTGATCCCCTTCGCCCCTCCTCCTCCGCTGACCGCGGCCTTCTTGCGCCCCCTCCGCCCCCCACGGGGGTAGAAGGTCCCCTGCCCTTATTATACTGGTCTCCTAGGCTCGTTCACGAATCTTCCAACCTTCTCCGTCTCTGCCCCCTCCCCCACCCTCCCCTCCCCGCTGTCTCGCCCTTTCCCCCATTCCCAGCAGCCGCCGGACGCAGGCGAGGCCGACAGACCTACAGCCGCTACCAGACCCTGGAGCTGGAGAAGGAGTTCCTATTTAATCCCTATCTGACTCGCAAGCGGCGAATCGAGGTATCGCACGCCCTGGGACTGACAGAGAGACAGGTCAAAATCTGGTTCCAGAACCGGAGGATGAAGTGGAAAAAAGAGAACAACAAAGACAAGTTCCCCAGCAGCAAATGCGAGCAGGAGGAGCTGGAGAAACAGAAGCTGGAGCGGGCCCCAGAGGCGGCGGACGAGGGCGACGCGCAGAAGGGCGACAAGAAGTAGGCTCTAGCTGGGACTGCCAGGGCCGCGGCCGCCCGCACGTCCGCGGGTCCCGGCCGCGCCGCCGCCGCACGCCTCTGCCCGAGAGAGCTCTGGCCCCGCTAGCGGGGCCAGGAGCCGGGCCTCCCACCGCAGCGTCCCCCGCCGCGCCAGTCCCCGCTAGTGGTAGTATCTCGTAATAGCTTCTGTGTGTGAGCTACCGTGGATCTCCTTCCCTTCTCTTGGGGGCCGGGGGAAAGAAAAGGATTTAAGCAAAGACTCCCTCGCCCTGTGAGGGCGAGCGGCCAAGGCCCGGCTGAGCCCCCCATGCCCCTCCCCACCCCGTGTAAAAAGCTTCCTTGTGCAATTGTCTTTTTTTTCCTTTGAACGTGCTTCTTTGTAATGACCAAGGTACAGATTTCTGCTAAGTTCTCCCAACAACATGAAACTGCCTATTCACGCCGTAATTCTGTCTCCCTTCTCTCGCTCTCGCTCTCGCTCTCGCTCTCTCTCTCTGCGTCCTCATTTCCCCTCCCAATCCTCTCTCCCCGCTGCACCCCCCAGCTCGCTGGCTTTCTCTCTTGCTTCTCTCTTTTCCTCCTCCACCCACCCCCTTTGGTTTGACAATTTTGTCTTAAGTGTTTCTCAAAAGAGGTTACTTTAGTTAGCATGCGCGCTGTGGGCAATTGTTACAAGTGTTCTTAGGTTTACTGTGAAGAGAATGTATCCTGTATCCGTGAATTGCTTTATGGGGGGGAGGGAGGGCTAATTATATATTTTGTTGTTCCTCTATACTTTGTTCTGTTGTCTGCGCCTGAAAAGGGCGGAAGAGTTACAATAAAGTTTACAAGCGAGAACCCGAGACTGGCCCGGCCAGCGCTCCTCATTTGCTCCCGGGTGCCTTGCAGAGCCTGTGGGGAGCCTGTCACCGGGCTCCTGCGCCTGCTGAGGCTAGGCCGCAGAGAGGAGGGGGAGGGGGCTGGAGGCAGGTGGTGCGAGTCCCTCGGCCCAGGGGCGCTGGGGGTGAGGGAGGCGGCTGAGCCTGATTGGAGGAGAGAAAAACGAGGGAGGGGAGCCAAGAGAAACCCCCTCCTCTCGCTTTCCGAGGCTGCCCGGCCAGGGAGACCAGGGCGCCCAGGCCACGCTGGAGACCTGCGGCTGGGCTGGTGGCTGTGTCCCCCGCCACCTCCCTCTTTGTTTTGCTGTGTGTCCTCCCGAGAGTGTGTGTCGGGAGGTGGGGGGTGGGGGGGCAGGCATAAAGGTGGAGTGCAGGCCTGCTGAGCATAGTTTTTTTTTTTTTTTTTTCCCTCGGACTCTCGTTGGGGGAGCAGGAGGAGAAGGGAGACCGCTCTTCCCTGCCTCTCCCTCTCAGGGACTTGGCCACCTTCGCTCTGTTCTGAGGTCATGGCTCGCTGCCTTCCTTCCTTCGCTGCCTCTGCTTCTCTGGTAGTCACGCTCCACTGAGGCATCCGCCTCCGGGAACCGGGAGAGCAGCGCGCCCGGGCCACCCTCCACCCTTCCTTTCTCTCCCCACCCACCCAACCCCCTTCTTTCTTTTACTTTCAAACCTTTTTTTTTCTTTTTTCTTTTTTTGCCACCAGAAACTGCAGCGTCCAAGGCCCGTGGGCTGGATCCTGTGCCCTGGGAGCACCTAGGAAGCCTTGCTCTATCTCCGCCCGCATATCTGGGGGACCAAGAGAGACAGAGTCGTGAGCCAGGCTCGCCTCATTCCTCGTCTTGGGAGAACCCGACCAACTTCCCCCAAAGGCCTTGCCGTGCAGAATTGGCCCGGATTAATAAAGAACAGACCTGCCCCAAGCACCCATCCACCCAGTTGCGTGCATTCAGTCCCTGCGTTTGTCTCTCGCTCGGTAACGGGCTGAAGAGGATGGGTGGGGGGTGACACGGATCGCCCCGAAGTTATTTATTTTCCCTTCCACTCAATCTCTTCCTCCCCAAATCTCGCCTGCAAGCTGCCTCCAGCCCGCGGGAGTCGGCATTGGCCCTTGAGCCCCTAGCCCCAATCCACAGGGCTCGGCTTTCCCATTCATTATTGATCATATTTTATAAATCCAACGCCACACAATTTTTTCCACATTACCGGGAGCCGTGGGGGGGCGGCCCGGCCATTGGTGGAGGGGACGTCACGTGGGCGGGGTCACGTGGTCCGGAGAGGAAAAAGGGGGTCCTTTTTGGTGTAAATCTGGACTCTAATTCTGTAATATATCAAGGAATCTCGTAAAACCGACACTAAAACGTCCCTGCCTACAAATCATCCGGCCAAATTATGAGTTCATTGTATTATGCGAATGCTTTATTTTCTAAATATCCAGCCTCAAGTTCGGTTTTCGCTACCGGAGCCTTCCCCGAACAAACTTCTTGTGCGTTTGCTTCCAACCCCCAGCGCCCGGGCTATGGAGCGGGTTCGGGCGCTTCCTTCGCCGCCTCGATGCAGGGCTTGTACCCCGGCGGGGGGGGCATGGCGGGCCAGAGCGCGGCCGGCGTCTACGCGGCCGGCTACGGGCTCGAGCCTAGTTCCTTCAACATGCACTGCGCGCCCTTTGAGCAGAACGTCTCCGGGGTGTGTCCCGGCGACTCCGCCAAGGCGGCGGGCGCCAAGGAGCAGAGGGACTCGGACTTGGCGGCCGAGAGTAACTTCCGGATCTACCCCTGGATGCGAAGCTCAGGTAACGCCGCGCACCGAGCTGTCTCGAGCCCCAGAGGCCGAGGCACATTATCCGGAAGGCGCCCCCTTCCCGGCTGGCTGCCCCTTTCCGCGTCCAGAATGCTCCCAGCCGGAGGTCGGCCCTGAAAGGCTGCACTCACTGGGCTGCGACCCAGTAGGCCATCCCCGCCCCCATATTTTCTCGGTGCTCTCAGGCTCGCTCTGCTTCCCGGCGGATCTCTCTTCGCCGACACCACGGCGCTGCGAGCCCCCAGCCCGCCCACACCCTTCCTCTCGGCCTTTTAGCTTTAAATATTTATCAGCAGCGCCGGCACGGGCTGGAGACGAGGCCGTTTGTCTTGCGGAGGAAGGCCGGTGTTTGCAGAGAATAGCCATTAGGGTCTCCCCCCTTCTCCCCCCTTCCCAGCTAAGGATCTCGGCCCTGGGTGTGTCCCCCTGCCCCAGCTCGGATAAGGTATGGGGGAGGGGGCCATAACGCTGAGCAATTCTCCCCTCCCCCTTCCTTTCCAGCCAACCCCGCTCCCCCATTATTCCCATCAGGACAATTAGAGGTGGGCTCTAGAGGCCTGGCGGGAGGAGAAAAGGACCCAGCCAGGGACACAGAGCTAGAGAGGCAGGTGGAGGGAGGGGGCTGAGACCAAGGGAGATAAGCCTCCGGATCCCAGTGAACTTGGGTGGGGGAGTGGAACAGGAGAACTAGAAAGGGGCAGAGGCTTCATGGGAGTGCGGCTGGCTTCCTCAGGTGCTCTTCCTAGGGCTCCTAGGAACCCCTAAAGAACTGGCCAAGTTTGGATGTGTCACTCCAGATAAGTGACTCTTATTGGGGGAGGGGCTGGGACTCTCTGGAGCCAAATCAAAACTTAGACAGTGCAGTTCACCTAGCCAGCTGCTGCAGGAACCCCAAGAGGCTGAGGTTCCATGGGGTCCCTGCCGAGTCTGACCCAGACATCCTTTTCTGCACTGTTCCAAAGCAGACGAACTTGGGGGTTAGCCCCAAAGTCCAGAAGACCCAAGACTCATGGTCAGAGGCACCCAACCCAGCGATGGTCAGGGGCCAGAAGGAGACCAGCTCTCACACCATCAGTATTGGTGATTATAGACCCCATTACCTGCTCCATAGTTTAACTGCCTTTCCAGTTGATTTATCAAAGCCCCATTTTTTTCTGCTCGTCAGCATTTCAGCTTGGCTTTTATCTGACTTGAAACCAGGGCCCCTAGCCCCTCCTCCCCTGTTTCCTTCCCAGGAGGGCTGACATCAGCACCTCTTTCAAGTCTCCTCAGGTTCTGGGCCTAACGCAGAAGTTCCCCTCTACCCTTCAGTCCCCACCAACCAGATACTCCATGTTCCATCGTATCCCAGGCTGCTGTCTCTCCTCTTCCCCTGTGCCTTCCTGGAGGCCCAAAGATTGCTTTAGAGAGCTGGGCTGTCTAGGCAAGCAGGCAAGCAGGACAGCCTGGCCCTGGCTGAAGCTTAGCCACTCACTGGAAAAGAATCATCAGAGGTCACTGCTGTCAGACCAACTCTTTGCTCCAAGGAAATCTGCAAATTCTTACCTTCTCATTCCACAACATGCTGGGGATGAGTTGGGGGGACTGGGCCTTGGAGGCTCCTTTGTCTCCTTTTCTTCCTGGGAAACGTTCTCAAGCTAGGCCTGGAACCCCACTCCAGGGTCACTTGCATGGTTTCTGTTGATCTCTACTGGAAAGACCATCAGATCAGCATTCAAAAGAGGGGGTTTAGGGTCCTTGATCCCAGAGAGTGAAAGGAGGATTAACCTCCCCTCATCCCACTTGCACCCCTTAGGTGCAGAGCCTTTAAGATCCAGCAGGTTACTTTCAGGGGTTCAGAAGCTCCAGGTTGAAAAAGACTTCTTGGATGGAAAATGGGAATGTTTGCCTTGAGAAGCCTGTAGAAAATTCAGCGATTAGGGGAATTTGCAGCTGGAGTAAGGGCTGGGGTATGGAAAGCCAGAATTTGGTTTAGTGGGAAAATGGGCTTCTTCGCCCATTGCCCATCGACTTCAAACCACATACAGGGTCTAAGAGGGAGGTGGGCACTCTCTTGGCGTTTTCTTTACTCACTGATTTTCCTCTAAATACTGGGCGCAGGACCCGACCGCAAACGAGGCCGCCAGACCTACACCCGCTACCAGACCCTGGAGCTGGAGAAAGAATTTCACTACAATCGCTACCTGACGCGGCGGCGGCGCATCGAGATCGCGCACGCGCTGTGCCTCACGGAAAGACAGATCAAGATTTGGTTTCAGAACCGGCGCATGAAGTGGAAAAAGGAGAACAAGACCGCGGGCCCGGGGACCACCGGCCAGGACAGGGTTGAAGCAGAGGAGGAAGAGGAAGAGTGAGGGATGGAGAAAGGGCAGAGGAAGAGACATGAGAAAGGGAGAGGAAGAGAAGCCCAGCTCTGGGAACTGAATCAGGAAACTCAAATCGAATAGGGAAGTAAAAAACAAAAAACAAACAAAAAACCGTATTTAAATGAATGGAGTTTAAAAACATTTTTTAAGGAGGGAGAAAGGAGAAATTCTGGTTTTTCAACACTGAAAAAATACTACCTATAGTAAAGTCTGTCAGGTTTGGTTTTTTTGTACAATATGAGAAGGACATTATCTACCTGTTCTGTAGCTTTCTGGAATTTACCTCCCCTTTTCTGTGTTGCTATTGTAAGGTCTTTGTAAAATCTTGCTGTTTTGTAAGCCCTCTTTAATGCTGTCTTTGTGGTCTGTGGGTCTGGACTAACCCTGTGGTTGCCTGCCCTCCTGAGCCTCCACCTTCCCGGTAGCAGCACCAAGGGGCCTTAGGGAGCCCCAAAACCTACCACTCGCGTGTTCCCCAAGCGCCTGGCTGCTGCTCCTTGCTTCCCGTCCCCTGGCCCCATGCTCCCTTTTACATTCTATGTGTATCTAAAGGATGGAAAAATAAAACGCAATTCAAAATAAACAGATGCCCTATTTTCTGTGTCTTCCTAAAGCTGGGAAGGGGTTCAGAGTTAGAGATGAGTGGGCATCCCAGAGCACCTTGGCTCTGACTTCTGATGCAGGTTCATTTCTGTGCTGAGTTTGTTCTTTTTCTTGGTGCCTCCTGCTCTGGGGGGCTGCCAACTAGTGAACCCCGATATTGCACTCATGCATTCCCTTTACACCCTTTTACACCCATTGACATACATGATGCATAGTCACATGTGTTTACAGGCTGACATCAAACATATACACACTGTCAGTCACAAATAGACACTCATATATTGACAAACGTACAGGCATTCACATAATACCAGCTTCACACCCAGAACATATGCATTCATGTTCACACACGCTCACAAGTAAACACACATTCACACTCACAGACACATTGATACCAACGTACATTCACACATTGGCTTATAAACACAGATTCACATTTGCCCCCAAGTAAACGCATTCAGGAGCCCACATGCTTAGTCACACAAGCTCACAAAACAACAAAACAAAAACCTCACAGTTTCACAAACCCGCTTCCTCACTCAGGCCTGGAAACCAAGCTGCGGGATCTGGATCTGGGCTGCAGCCCAGGCACAAAGACGGAGCTGAAATCCAAGCTAATAGGCCCCACATGAAGGAAGGGCGGAAGGAAAGGGAAAATGAACACCCAAATTCACTCTGGCTTCTTGGGTGGCGTTGGGTAGAGGCCAGGCCCGGGAGTAGAGGCCTCTCAGTCGGCGCAGAGCAGCCTCCAGCTAGGGCGCTCACGGCTTCCTGCTCGCACGGCAAACATTTTCGGCAAGAGCTATTCCTTTATTTTATTTCGATTTTACTTTCCTTTGTCTTAATTTATCTCGTTCTAAATTGACACAGACGACCCAAATAAAACTTTAAAATGGGCGGTGGGGAAGGGAATGAGTCCGGAAGCAAGATCCTAAGCGGTGCGAGTTTACCAGGCCGGTGTGGCCGCATCCCCGCCGCTCTGGGAACCTGACCGCGCCACGCCCGGGGCTTCCTCCGCGCCTCCCTTCCCGCTCTCCGCGCCGCCGCCGGCAGCCTGGAACCTTCTCCGCTGCACACAGAGAGAGGGGGAAAAATGTGGGGGGAGGTTATTTCGTTTCCAGAATTTGGGCATTGGTAGGTCAGCTTGAAATACGGGGTTATTTCAGGGGACTTGAGAAACCCGAGCTGAATTTTTATTTTATTTTTTGCTTCCAAACACCCGCTGATTGCAGGACCAAAACGTGGAGGATGGTGTCTATGCAGCTAGACCCGCTGAATTGATTTTTAGCATTTATTCGATTATAAACCCTGGATTGTTTAAATTTAAACAGACTTTGGACAGAAAGAGGGAAGAGGGTTGGTTTTAGGATAATCTGTTGAATTTGAATTTGTATGTAAAATGCTTCTAAACCTGCAGTTTCCCCCATTAATGACCACGTAACGCCCTGGAGAGCCCATGGAGCTGTCATAGGGAACCTGGACTTGCCTACATTTGGGCGGGAGAAGCCAGGATCCGGCTTTACCCTCCCCCAGTTTCTGGGTTGCGGAGGCGAGAATCTGGTTGTCAGACTATCTGCCTTGGCCCCCATCCAGGCCACTTTTCCTCCTGGGGCAAAAACTAAGCCGTAGGGGATCTAACGCCCCCACGCCTGCAATGCTGCAAGCCTCACAGGTGGGGGCCCTGCTGTCTACAGGGCTAGGAATGAGGGGGCCAGTTCAGAGGGGGAGAGGGGACACTGAAGCTTTCATTTTGCCCTTATGCAGGTGGCAACTCTAGACACCGTTTCCTGCTCCTGCCTCACCCCAAAATTGTCTCAGAACAGTCCCTATGCAGAGGATTTGGGGTAGACGTTTAGTAGAAGAGGGAGCAGAGCTCCTGTGGAAAATAGGGAGGTTCGGAAAAGAACCCTCTTCCCAGCTGTACCGTTATGGCTTCTCCACTCTGATTCCCTGCCCCCCAAATCTCACCCCTTCTCAGATTGGGGTTTCCCCAAAAAGAGAGAAGGAGAAGAAAAGAAGATGGCGACTGAGAAAAGGGTTGCTAGTGGAGGAGCCATGAAGAAATGCAATAAATTCCTTGTTGTTTTATGAAAATTTACAACTTTGTGATAGAAGTTTATGAGTGGTTGAATTCAGCGATTGGCCGGCGCCGGTCATGTGGCCGGGCGATCGTGAACATGAACTTTTTATCATTTCCCTGGTGGTTATAATGCAGCATTCTTTTGGACACCACACCTAGGTCGGAGCACTGTCGTCCTTCAGGGCTCCAGCCTCTTGATATTTTTGTACTTCAGTATCAGCTCGATAGAGCAAAAGACAGAGAGGACGAGAGAGGGGGGTGAGGAGAAAAGAGAGAGAGCGCGCGAGAGGGAGAGGGAGAGAAGGAGGGGTGGGAATTACACAAAGAGAGAACCAAAAATAATTTTGATTCCTAAGTTAATTTGCTCACTGATCTGGGATTTTAGTCACCATGGAGGGTAAATGGACAATCTGCCCAGGACTGCAGCCCGATACTATTTTTCAAGGCCAGAACTTACTCCATTTTCTATGCAAATGTCAGAAAAATGAAACACCCTCTCTCCCAAGTCAGAGAAGGGGAAGCAACGGCTCTCACGTTGGGACAATATTATCTGGAAGCTGAAGAAGAAACTGAATATTCCTTCCTTCCTCCCTACCCATTCCTTTAAATCCGGAGGAGGAAAAAAATCCCAAGGTCTGCAAAGGTAAGGGAGATTCTACAATTTTCTTCTTGTTCTTTTGCATCGCTTTTGTAGGGGGGGTGGGGCTTGGGTTTTTCTCCCTCCTCCCCCGCTCCAAGACGGTGCTGAACCCCACCTCTGGGCGCTGCAGGGAGAAGCTTCCCAGGAAATTCGGTGGTGGAGAGATGGGTGGCTGCTTCCTGGAGGGGGAGCCAAGGCAGGGAAAGCGGGAAGAGGAATCAAAAGAGGGCCAGGAGACCAGCTCTAAGTCGCCTTTTTAAGCTTGGAGGAGAGACTTAAGCAAGGGGGCTGCGAAAGAGAGGAAGGGGGGTATCTGGGCTTCAGTGGCACCCAAGGAAGCCAGTGGTTCTGGCCTCCGCGGGCTTGCCCCTCCCCCTCCTGCCATCCCTCCCTTGTCTCGGCCTCTGGCTATTGCCCCCGCGCAGTACTCTTGCCTGTTGCGGATATCGCTGGGTTCCCGGCAGCACTGGCATATGGGGCGGTGGCGCTAAGGGACGTCCTGGTCTCTATAGGGCCTGGAATCTCCGCCGAGGCCGGCGAGGGAGAGGAAACGGCTAGAGAAATACAGAAAAGACAATTTACAGAGAAATGCTTACTATCTCCCTTCGGAGACATTTTTGAAATTAAAGGGCTGTGGGTGGAGACACCAAAAACGAGGGAGACCCCCCCCACCACCAGGAAGCCTGCCCGAGAATGCCCAAGTATCTCGCCACTCCCGCAGGAGGGAGCCTCGCTCTGCAGGGAGACAGTTTTGTGGTTTTAATGCGGTAGGTTACAGCTGTTGGTTTCTGCGCGATATTCGTTCTATTACTTGCGTTGTATTGGTATGGGATGTGTGGATTTCGGTGGAGGAAAAAATTGCCGTGTGTGTCTGATATGATAACATTTCAAACTTTCCTGGGTCCAGGCATGGTGATTGTGAAGAAGCTGTTAAGTGCATTTTTGTTTTAGGCTTGTAAATAAAAATAAAAGAGAAAGACATGAAAGAAGAAAATAAAAAGAAAATCCAATTATGGGACCTAGCGGCGTCTAAACTGAAAAGCTAACTGGCACAGAGCTCAGACAGTCCCGTCCCTCGGGTGTCCAATTTTATCCCTCAGTCAAGCCTTCTAGGGGGTGGGGAGAGCGGAGAACATTGGGCAGGTGACAGAGATTCCTAAAGTAGCTCGTGGGGTGGAAGTAGGTGCCAGCCTCCAGGCAAGGACTTAAAAATGGGGTAAGGGAGCTTCTGGGGAAGCTTCCAGCCAAGAGATAAGTGATGTTGGCTGTGGAGGGCAGGAGAGACTGTGATTTTTAGTCTGGTTTGCACGAACATGTGATTGCTTTTCTCTTTCTTAAGACCAGATGCAGGACGTTCAGCCTCGGGCCTCTGGTTGCCCCGGAGTTACAGGGTCTGGGGCGTTTTGGAAGTGGGGATATATTTATTATCTCAGTCCTAAGCTAGGAGACAGACGACGCTGCCACTTGTGGGGCGGAAGAGGCGGCTCTGCCGCCTCAGGTAGACGCCCTGGGTTCAGGCCCGGGCTGGGCGCCCGCAGGGACCGCTGGGCTTCGTAGCTAGAGTTCTCCGCCAGCACCCACGGCACTCGGGGCCTATTCTCAAGGGAAAAATTTCCCAAACCCACCCATACTAAAGGTCTTTTTCTCCTGTAGTCTTGGAGGGTTATAAATCCTCCCTTAGACAGTTCGCTGTGACCCAAATTATGCGGTCTGCTGCCATCTACCGTCCGTTCGGAGACACGCGGCTTCGGCACCGCAAGCCCCGCGACACTGTCCAGCGGTGCCCGACGCCTGGAGCCCCGGTCTCGCAGGGTCCACGGGATTCGGGGGATTTCGGGCCCACACCGACGCTCTCAGCTAGATCTTGGTTCCCCGGTGTGAGTTAGAGAACAGAAGTCTCTCCTCCACCCATCATCCCCAATTTCCCACTCCCCCCTCCCCGCCCATCCTAGCCCCAAACCTGGCGGCTGGCAGGGGAAGCGGCTTCCTCTAGGGAATATTTAAAAAGGTCTAATTCTGCTTCCAGCGGGCAGGGGCCCTGAATCAAAGGGTGGAGGGATCAGAGCCGACACCCCCACCGCCATCCCCACCCCCACCTCCACCCCACCAAGGCGCGGGAGATGATGAGGCCGCTTGAGACATCCGAAGCCAAGGCTGTTCAAGGTTTATTTGGTTTTCTTCTCAGCCAAGGGAGGGGACCCGCAGGGCAGGCGCCGGCCCCGGCAGTTCCACTCGGTTGTCAAAAGACAAACCGGGTCTGTGTTCTCCTGGTTGGCTGGTGGGTCTTGCCAGCTCCTTGGTTGGTGGGTCCGTGGTGAAGGAATTGAACCGAGTTTTCTGGAAACTGTTGATGTCTGCAAGTGAGTGCCGATGCCCTCCCCCATTCTCGATTTTTTCAAGCGAAGTCGACCTAAATATGATTTGGGAAAAATTTGGTAGTGGGACTGGGGTTAAATCCTTAAGGAACCACAGCGTCGTAATTTCCGTTCCTGTTGGACCCTTCACACCGGCTTAACTCAACCGCCTTCCCAAGAGGGGGTGGCCAGGGCTAGGCTATGCGCCTCTGCTGCAGCGTTTGAATATTGGCCCCCGTCTCACCGGTTACTGATTAGCTTGGGCTTTCAAGCTGTAGGAGGAAGCTCTGGCAGTTCCTTTAAAGGTGCTGTGATCCCCGTTCCTGGGTGGGGGTGGGGTTCTAGGAAATTGCCTGCGGTGCCAGGCAAACCAAAGTGTTACCAGAGTCTGGCCCAGGGCTAGAGAAGCTGACGAGGTTAAGGGGCCTGGTGGTGCTGGGGACAAACACTGTGGCTGCAGCCCCCACCCGCTTTCAGCACCTCTGGAGCAGCTCTTTACAGCTTTTCTGCAGCGAGGTGAATTTCTGGTGGCTCTAAGGCCCGACTCAGGGAGCTGCTCTATAGGAAGCCCTGAAAGAGCCAGCCCTAGAAGGTCCTTGGCCCCTCCGGGATTTTGCTTTTGGGCAATCCAAAGGACAAGTAGAGAAGTCAAGCTGGTACATGGTATTGAAACATTTTAGGGCCGTTAGGTTGTCCCCTGGGCCTGCGGGTAGGAAACCGGGAGTGTGGGTTCAGCACTACTGCTCACTCTCCTAAAGATCAAAGAGGATGCCGCTCATTTGCATAATGAAAATGAAGTCTTTCTACTTTGATTTGGAGGGGCCGACTTTAGGGCAAAGTGTCTCATCTAAACAGCCTCCTTCAACCTATGGGAGTGATCACTCAGTACCCCTGGGAACATTTATTTATGTTCCCCAAACCCAGAGAAACAGAGTCCAGGACGAAAATTGAGTTGAAATATTTTCATCCCACCCCACCCCAGCCAAAGTTGGGGGTGGTGGGGGAAGGCGCTCATCACCTCAAAGAGCTGAGGGAGAGGGCTTTATAGCTTAGAGGAAATTGGAAGCCTGGACAATGTCTCAGCATCCCCCCACACACACCACACACACACACACACACACACACACACACACACACGCGCGCGCGCGCGCGCACACAAATATCCCTCCTGAGGTTACCTATCAAGAATTTTACTCCTGAACTGAGCACAACTTAGGAAACATTTTCCTGGGAGCTGGAATGTGTTAGCTTGCCCACAGGACTGCAGACTCAGAGCATAGAAAATTACAATTATAAATCCTGCCTGGGGGGTATCTGTACAATCCCTCTGTTATGTACTCAAGAATTGGTACACACTTCTATTCATCTCTCTGAACACACACTTCCTCATCGAGGCAGGGAGAGACACCCCAGACTGGAGGATGGCTGAGCCCGCTGTGTATTTACATATTCCCCCAAGGAGACAGACAGAGGGCGGTGGACCGAACCACAGACAGATTCATAGGGATCTGGCTCCAGAAAGGAGTCGGTCTCTGGCCTGCCCTGCCCGCCTGCTCTTTTTCCCAAACAAACGGATCAGACGAATAAACGCTCATAAATACCTCTGGGCTTAGATAAGAGCGATGAGGCGCTATTTCCTTTCATGCCCGACTCCAGGCGCCCAGGCCCTGACCGTAGTGGCTCCATCTCCAGACAAGCAACCTGCAGAGGTGAGGTTAATTTGGGGGCTGTGACTCTGAAGATAAGGCAATTATTTTCCTGCTTCTGACACAGGGAACTGCTCCCTTCCTCACCAGATCTTATTTAGTTCAGACTTCACCGAGAAAACCACACTATTTAGTGCTAGGATGGAGACATTGTGGGCAGGGAGGAGGCAGGGGAGGCTGAGGCCCAGGGCTCAGCCTCAGCAGTAGGGAGGGAGGTGCATGCAAGTACTCTCTCCCACTTTTCTCCCCCTGTTCAAATGGCCCCTAGTCCTCTCTAGAAGCAAGCCCAACCATACCTAGATTTAGAATATTTATCCTTCTTCGTTATCAGGGGGTTTAAATTTGTTTTCTTAAATGCTTATCAAACACTCCCGTAGAGTCAGGTTAGGAAGTAATTGGAGGCCATCTAGGGATGGCTATTTTGCCATTAAGGTACAGCCTAGACGTTGCCCTGAGTTCAGAGAGCCTTGGAGACCACGTTGCAACCAAATAAGTTCCCACCCTTGGTGATCCGAGCTCAGTCCTCTGCCACCTTCCTTAGTGTCTTGTACCATCTTCAGTGGGCAGAACTTGGCCAGAAAAAGGAGCCCAAAGGAAGGACAAGGCAGAGGAGGGTCAGCCTGGCCTGACATTTGACTTTGTTCCATGCCTTGGCCCCTTCTTGTCCCCAGGTGTGAAGGTTGTCACCCTTCACTACTTGGCCTGTATATGTATATTAGAATGTTGGAAATGCACTGTGGCCCTGTCTCCCAGCCTGGGCTCAACGCTCATTTTCCTTGGATGAAAGAGCCAGAGACATACATTCTCTGACACACCCAAATTTATAAGGCAGTAAAGCTGATGATACAAACATGGGGTGTGGGAGGGAATTGTAGCAATGCTGAGACACAGACGGAAAGGAGAGGGGATGCTGGCTGATGGCTGGAAGCTGCCTGCAGAGTCCCCAAGAGAACGCAAACGCCCTTCTCTCCCTATCAAACTAAAGCAAAAACCAAGTCTTGGTAAAGAATTTTTTTTTTTTTTTTTTGAGACGGAGTCTCACTCTGTCACCTGGGCTGGAATGCAGTGGCTCAATCTCGGCTCACTGCAACCTCTGCCTCCTGGGTTCAAGCGATTCTCCTGCCTCAGCCTCCCGAGTAGCTGGGATTACAGGCACCTGCCACTATGCCCAGCTAATTTTTTGTATTTTCAGTAGAGACGGGGTTTCACCATATTGGCCAGGCTGGTCTTGAACTCCTGACCTCGTGATTCGCCTGCCTCGACCTCCCAAAGTGCTGAGATTACAGGCTTGAGCCACCATGCCCGGCCGGTAAAGAATTAATTTTAAAAAGAACTGGTAGCTCCTACAGAGACTTGGAAGAGGAGAGAGGGTGCCTTTCTTCCCAGTGGTCTCTGACTGCCTCAACTATCAGGAGGGTTTGAAGCCCACAACTGGAAGAAGAATGATTTCTTCCTTGTGCACAGATTTACTGGGACATCCCTAATTCCTGAAAATCCTATAGCCCAGGCTATTCTTAAGTCTTTTGGGATTGCAGAGGGTACTGGAGTGAGGGTTGCAGGCAGGATAGGGATCAGACAAATAAAGCCACCTAGGCTGAGGGATACCCCTCACTCCTTCACTCCATATCACCAAGTGAGGAGAGGGCTAGTCCCTTTCCCCAGTGCCCCTTCCCCTGCCAAGAGTGAGCAGCTGCATACTAGAACCAGGCAGAATGTTTTGGGCAGCCGCCGTCGTCGCCGCCTTCCAAGAAGCTCCTAGTCTAGCCACAGAGTCAGAAGGGGAAGCTTGGGCTCACTCCCTCCTGCCAGCTCCTCCTCTTCTGGGTCTTCTAGGCAGTGGGATCTGGCCTGCCCCCTCAGACCAGAAGGGTTGTGGAGAAGCAGGAACAATAACCCGAGGCTTGGAGGAGAGAAAGCAGATCTGATAAACAGGAAAAACGATGTTCAAAACCTGGGGAGGAGGGTGTTTCTTCTTTTCTTATCTTAGCGGAGAACTCTTCTCACCTTCTACCGACACAAAACCCTAGAAACAAACCTTCTTCTTTAGTTCTCTCTCAAGGAGATTCGGAGACATTTACCCACCCCTCCCTGGAGAGAAGGGGCCCAAGCAACGGAGGGGTTAACTTTTCTGAAAACACAATTAACTTTTTCCAATCCTGCGTGGGGTGGGGGAGAGATATATTTATTTAATCACCCGAGAGTGGGGTGGTCTCAATCTAAACGTTCCCTCCTCCCTCAAAGGCACAGAGCCTGTTTCACAGATCCTACGTAGGTGGAACAGGACGCGTTGTGTTGTTGGGGAGAGAGAGAAAGGCGAAGGAGAAGGAGGGAAAAAAAAGGTTGATAGGTTTGTGCGCGGGTCCCTCGTGCGGGCTGCGCTCCTCCTGGGTGCTATTTGACAATTCCTGCCTCTGCCATTGGTCAGTGTTGGATCAGATGGTTGTATTTCCTTCTGGCCTCACTGGCACCTCGCCATCCCCCCTCAGCTAAAACCCAATCTCGGATATACTACTAATAGGCGCGGCGCTCGGACTATAAAACACAACAAATCATAAACCCGGCGGAGCAGCAGCGGCCGCGCGCGCCTCCCCTCCCAATGAGTTCCTATTTCGTGAACTCCACCTTCCCCGTCACTCTGGCCAGCGGGCAGGAGTCCTTCCTGGGCCAGCTACCGCTCTATTCGTCGGGCTATGCGGACCCGCTGAGACATTACCCCGGGCCCTACGGGCCAGGGCCGGGCCAGGAGAAGGGCTTTGCCACTTCCTCCTATTACCCGCCGGCGGGCGGTGGCTACGGCCGAGCGGCGCCCTGCGACTATGGGTCGGCGCCGGCCTTCTACCGCGAGAAGGAGTCGGCCTGCGCACTCTCCGGCGCCGACGAGCAGCCGCCGTTCCACCCCGAGCCGCGGAAGTCGGACTGCGCACAGGACAAGAGCGTGTTCGGCGAGACAGAAGAGCAGAAGTGCTCCACTCCGGTCTACCCGTGGATGCAGCGGATGAATTCGTGCAACAGTGAGTGAGACTTCCCGTCTCCATCGCCCCGGCTCCCCTGGGTCCCCACCCCGGGAGACAGAACTAGTGAGCGCCCCTTGCCCCAATCTCCCACAGCGTGCTGGGTGGGCATCTCAGTTAGGAGATAGAAGAAGATTGGGCGCCTGCTCGGGGTCTCTCGCTGTGTCCCCTATTAGGCAGGAGTTACAAAGTTTGCAAAGTCCCAGCCGCACTGGGAGCCATGGGGCGCAAGTGTGCTCTCCTGGGGCGCCTGTCCAGAGCCGGGGTTCCAGGACAGGGAAGGGAGCAGGGGCCCGCAGTCACTGGCTTGGCTTTACTTTGCGCCCCCAGCCCCCCTCTCCCAGCCCTGGTAGGGTTCCCCAGCCAAAGACGGCTCCATTAAAAACGGAGTGCGTCATGCAAGGGGGTAGGTGGTGACGCTGAAGAGGAAGAGTTGAGTCTGTCTGGGACTGTGTTTCCCTGAGGGTGGGGGGCTGGGGCTAGATGAGGCATCAGAAAAGGGGTGGTAGTCAGAGGAGGGAGGAGGAATAAGGGGAAGGAAGAGAGAGGGAGCAGGCGGAGCGAGAGAGGGAGAAACAGGCGCGGGGTCTCAGGTTGGATTATTTGTTGGCCTTAAGTCCCAACTGATGTCCATTAGCCGGACTCGAAAGTGAGGAGCCGTTAATGTGGACTATGGATCGATCTACGTCATTACGGATTAAGGGCCTGGATTTATCATTGGGCTGGCGGGATGCGGCGGGGAGCAAGATGGATGGAAAGGGAGGGAAAGACAAATGCAACTAAGAAGAGACACACCTGACCAGCCCCTCCCCCCAGGCTCAGGTGGGAGTTCAAACTGCTCCTCCCCTCCCCCATCTAGAGTCTAGACAGACGGCACAGGCCTAGGAGACCAGGAGGGAATCTGGAGGGGGCGCTGGAGGAGTGCGAGACGGGGAAAGGGAACCGGCAGAATAGAGGGTATCCCGGTACCGGCTGGAGTCTGTGTTCGAGGGTCGACCAGGGGAGGGGGCCCTGGGCCCGGTGACCACAGGCCTCAGCATCTCCACTCTGCGTAACAGGTTCCTCCTTCGGGCCCAGCGGCCGGCGAGGCCGCCAGACATACACGCGTTACCAGACGCTGGAGCTGGAGAAGGAGTTTCACTACAATCGCTACCTGACGCGGCGGCGGCGCATCGAGATCGCGCACGCCCTGTGCCTGACGGAGCGGCAGATCAAGATATGGTTCCAGAACCGACGCATGAAGTGGAAAAAGGAGAGCAAACTGCTCAGCGCGTCTCAGCTCAGTGCGGGGGAGGAGGAAGAAAAACCGGCCGAGTGAAGGTGCTGGAAAGGGAGGGAGGACGCGAGGTGAGAGGCCTGTGGGGAGCCGAGGGCGTCAGAGAGACCCGGGAAGGAAGGCTCTCGGCTGGAGGAGCCAGGAGACCTGCTCTCCAGCGCAGACAGGCAGGGCCCAGCGCTCTCCTGGACCCCCCCGCCCGCACAGCTCCTGGCGGGTGCTCTGAGGCCTCACTACTCGAGCCCACCCAGCACCCCGCGCGCCCTTCCTTCCCGAGGAACTCGCCTCAGCCTGATCAGGCTTCCTGGTGAGAACTGAGGATCGGACTCACTTGATGTTTCCTGGAAGCAGAGCAAAATGCTCTTGTCCCTGTCGCGTCTTATTTCGTCCATGTCCCCCGTGCACGGTTCAATGGTAGATTCGCTGTCCCCTCTGCGGGGGCCTTGAAGACTCCCTGATCCCAGACCTGTCGTCTCTCCCACCCCCTCCCCAAAGCCACTGGAAGGAGCACATACTACCTAGAAGTAAGAAGAGGAGCCTCAGAAGAAAACAAAGTTCTATTTTATTAATTTTCTATGTGTTGTGTTTGTAGTCTTGTCTTAGCTCTGGACGTGAAATACTTCGATGATGATGATGATGATGATGATGATGATGATGATGATGATAATAATAATAACAATAATAAAGATGTGA
Organism: Nomascus leucogenys; assembly: GCF_006542625.1. NCBI lineage: Eukaryota > Metazoa > Chordata > Mammalia > Primates > Hylobatidae > Nomascus > Nomascus leucogenys. The sequence continues at coordinate 2,876,538 of NW_022095769.1, forward strand.
AAACTCGATGCTCGGTCACCTCCAATCCTCTCCTGCCATTTTTTCCTCTCCCCTCAACCCCCAGCCTCTCCACTTTCCTGAGCCAGAATTCTGCAGCAAAGGCGAGAGCCCTGGCCCGCCGAAGCGAGCCCTGTTCGACTGGGAAGTTACAGCTGGGATAAAGGCTGGAGCGATCAGTCCTGCCCAGGCCCCAGCGCTGCGTTTCCCTGGTGCTGAGGCTCACAGCCGCCTCTCCCCGTGCAGACTTGGGGGATGGAGAGGGGCTGTTTCCCTCTCATTCTCTAGCCTTTCCTCGTGTGTCCACAGCACTAAGGGAGCAACTGAGGTCCCTAAAGCTCTCTTGCGGAGACGGAGCCATCGAGTCTGGGGGCCTCTGCATCGCTTTTCTGCCCTCACCTTCGCAGAGACCCCTGGCCTTTGGCCCGTCCACATGGCCAGGTTTTTTCGCCAGCCTTGGCCCTCCGCTTCTGGCCTGTGGCTCTGGAGACTAAAAAATGGGGCCACTGGGTATCTCTCACCCTGTAGCTGAAGGCTCCAGGTGCCCCTTCCCACCTCAAGTAGGAGATCAGCCTCAAGTAGGAGATCAGCCTCAAGTACGGGAATGTATAGCCACCAGCCAGGCACAGGCCGAAGGGCACAACTTTCCCTTGCTCCTTGGAGACCCCAGGGCAGGAGGCCAGGTGATGGGGCATTTAGTGTCATCCTCTCAACCCAGAATGGCTCATTCTCTCTCTGCTTGCACCGGCACCCAGAGGGTAAGCTGCAGACACTTTTCCTTTATTCCTCCGCCCTCTCGCTTCCTTTCTTATTTTTAAAGAAAATAGTCCCCTCCTAATAGGAGACCAGCTGCGGCGGTCTCTGGCCGCTCAGCGTGCTCAGCAAAGCATGCGGGTCCTTGGAACCCCTTTTCCGGGAAGGCGGCTGCCACCAGGCAAATTCTCAAACTGCCCAGCTGCAAGTGAGGGGCCTGTAGTGGGGCCTCCGAATGCAATAGCCGAGGAGGAGGGGAAGGGATTCCGCTTTACGAACTCTCAGACACATGTTACTACTCAAACCCAAGCAGCAGACGCGGTGGCCGCTGTAGTCTTTTCGGCAACTAGGCCGCTTAGCCCCAGCTGTGCTCGGCTTCTGGGTTCCCTGTGCTGCTCTGTCACTCCCCACGCCTGGGCTAAGGACCACCAAGGAGGTCAGGAAGGGGATTTCGAACTTCCAAGTGGCCCAAGAGAAGTGAACACTTCTTCAAGCCGCCTTCTTTTTCAAGCCTCCCGCCCAGCCCTGCAGGCTCGGCCTGGGCGCTGTGGACCTGCAACAGCAGTTCCACCAGGATGCAGGCCAGGCTAAGCTCCTGGGGAAAACCCATTGCAATAACTGTTTTTCACACACAACTTCCAACCCTTCCCCCATTTCCGCCTCCAATTCGGAGACTTGCAAAGCCTGAGAAAGGGAAAAGCAACTCAATCTTTGATCTTCTCATCCAAAGTTAAAATAATAAAGACAGTGATGATGTAGACAGAAGGAACCAAATAGAGAGGCTAACCCCACCCACAAGAAAGTGGGTAAAAAGCCCAACCCCTGCTCTAAAAGGCTCAACCCTGTGGCTGAGCCTTGGCCGGGTTTCTTTCTCTCCCGGCGACTGCAGGGAGCCAGCAGGGAGGCAGCCGCCGCCGCCGCCATGGCGGTCTCCCTCCCGCGCTCCCGTCGATCGCCGGGAGGTGGCGCGCTCTGCTCAGAGGCCAAAGCCAACCTTCTCCCTGTTTCTCCCCCTTCTCCTTTTTTCCCCCTCTCTCGGAGGCTCGCATTGAATCGGCCCTAACGATTCTCGGATCGTCATTATTTGTAACCATAGAGCATGAATTACCTCTTGAGGTCATCAGCGAGAATTTACGACTGGTCAACAAAAGCACGTGATTCCCTAACGCCCCCCCACCCCCCTTCCAACCCCCCCCCCGTATTTGGCCGCATACATAGCAAAACGAAGTACAGTGCATCGCTATAATTCATTAATACATCATAAATCGTGAAGCACAGGGTTATAACGACCACGATCCACAAATCAAGCCCTCCAAAATCACCCAAATGAGCTCGTACTTTGTAAACTCCTTCTCGGGGCGTTATCCAAATGGCCCGGACTATCAGTTGCTAAATTATGGCAGTGGCAGCTCTCTGAGCGGCTCTTACAGGGATCCCGCTGCCATGCACACCGGCTCTTACGGCTACAATTACAATGGGATGGACCTCAGCGTCAACCGCTCCTCGGCCTCCTCCAGCCACTTTGGGGCGGTGGGCGAGAGCTCGCGCGCCTTCCCCGCGCCCGCCCAGGAGCCCCGCTTCAGGCAAGCGGTTTCGAGCTGCTCCCTGTCCTCGCCCGAGTCCCTGCCCTGCACCAACGGCGACAGCCACGGCGCCAAGCCCTCTGCTTCGTCCCCTTCCGACCAGGCGACCTCAGCCAGCTCCAGCGCCAATTTCACCGAAATAGACGAGGCCAGCGCGTCCTCGGAGCCTGAGGAAGCGGCGAGCCAGCTAAGCAGCCCTAGCCTAGCTCGGGCGCAGCCAGAGCCCATGGCCACCTCCACAGCCGCGCCCGAGGGGCAGACTCCGCAGATATTCCCCTGGATGAGGAAGCTTCACATCAGCCATGGTAATTCTCTCTCTCTTTTTTGTCTTCTCAGCTTTCCTGCTCTGCGTTTTGGGGTGGGATGGGGGAACAAGGAGAGCTTGGCTTTACCCTAAATATAGATTCATTTTTCTAAGGGGGAAAGTCTCTAAGAGGGGCCTCATAGCTTCCTAGACAGAGCCAAAAAGGGTCTCTCTGTTAGAGGGGGGTATTTTTAATAATTTTTTCCAGCTTCGGCTTAGGCTTTTATTACCGCAGCTGAACCAGCTTTAGGATAAAGGATGGGGTTCAATAATGTGGGGAAGGGTCCTGCTTACCCCTGAAATTTTGAGACTGTCGCTAGCAAAGAAGTGGTGAACAGTAAAAGGAGCTTTCCGGGGCAAAAGTGCAACCGCTCTCTTTCCTCCCGGGGCGAGCGGCCGCCTGAGCCCAGCCAAGGGTGAGGCACTAGGAGCGAGCAAGAGACAAAGCCCGGCGCACTGGCTGCCAGCAGAAGTGGGGGATGCAGTAGAAAGGGGTGCAGAAATCGAGCTTGAATGTGGGCATCTGGAGTAGAGAGGATTGCAGCTGTGGTGAGCTGGGTGCCGGGACGCCTGGGTCCTGCTCCCCCGCCCCCTCCCACCCAGTGCCCCATCCCTTAACCGGAATAACGTTGCCTTGCGGCTTTCCTCTACCTGCTCCAGATATGACCGGGCCGGACGGCAAAAGGGCCCGGACCGCGTATACCCGCTACCAGACCCTGGAGCTGGAAAAGGAGTTCCACTTCAACCGCTACCTGACCCGGCGACGACGCATCGAGATAGCCCACGCACTCTGCCTGTCCGAGCGCCAGATCAAGATCTGGTTCCAGAACCGGCGCATGAAGTGGAAGAAGGACAACAAACTGAAAAGTATGAGCCTGGCTACAGCCGGCAGCGCCTTCCAGCCCTGAGCCCGCCAAGAGGAGCCCAGCGGCCCAAGAGCCCGTGCCACCCCCAGCCCTGGCCCCTCCAATCCTCCCCGCTCTGCCGCCGCCCGCTGGGGACCGGTTCCCACAAGCTTGCCTCGCCCCGGCCTTGTGTTACGATATTTCGTTTGGTCTTAGGTCTTCCTGTGGCTCCCTCTCTCCTGGACTGGTTATCTTGTTATTATTGTTAATAATAATTATTATTATTATTTTCCTTCCATGCTCCCAACTCCCTTCTGCTTGTCCTAAATCCGCCAGTGTTTCTGAATGTTTGTGTCTGTGGTTGCAGTCCTTCCCCCAGGAAAAAAAAAAAAAAAGAAATTGGCATGTTTAATGTGAACTCTCCCCTCCCCATCTGTGTTCTAACTTATTTATAAAAAGATGATCGCTGTATTTTGAGTTTCAGCTGGAAACTTCTGTAAGGGGCAGCAGTTGAGGTGGAGTAGTGCCGCAGTGGGGCCAAGCTGAGCTGGCCTCGGAGATGGAGTCTCTTTTCATTCTCCTCCTCCTCCCTCCTCACTCCCTAGGCCCAAGTCTCCTAGGGGCTTGGTCCTAGGGTGGGAAGGGGCTAGGGAGGACCAACGGGATGATATTGAGAAGAGAGAAAGAAGATAGTGAGATTTAAGTTCCTGCTGCCTGGGTAGGCCCCACAAGGCCTGGTCTGGGAGTATACGGAAACAAAAATGATCCTCAGTGCAAAATGTCTTGTGTGTTTCTCTGTGAATCCATGGGTCTGGCTAGAGGGCCCAAAGCTTGTAAATATGGGGATAGTCTGGGTGAGACCCTTCTCTCCCTTACCCATTTTGCTTCCAAGACCATTTGTAGTGAGTGAGTGGATGCTGTGCTACGTGTGAAATCTGTCTTTGCGGGACCTGTCTCAGTGATTCGCTTTTGGTATCTGTTTGTAGCTTTCCTGGAAGTCAAATAAATGTTTCCCCCACTCCATTGCCCTTCCACTTGTCTTTTCTCCGAGGGGTCTGCCTCTCCCATCGTAGGCACACCCTGCACCATTCTCAATAGATCTGGGGTGCAGGGAAGAAAAAGTAGGCTGCTCCCCAACAGCTCTTCTCAGTCATGTAAGTCCCTGGCTTGGTCAACAGTGCTTGGGCCAGGGAACAGACCTTCATGCCTGGGGGACTCCAAGGCCCAGAAACCCCATATGGGGCTGGGGCAGAGGAAAGGCTGAGCTAGACTTCATCCTGATCTTCCACTAGCTGGCCAAGGAAGCCTCTGGAAAACTCTTCTGGGAAAGTAATTTGGGCCTAAGTCCTCAGCAGGAGGCTCCTGGCCTTTTGGGAGTGGTAGAGGCCTGCCTAGCCCCCTGTCTCCTACTCCAAGTCCCAATTCAGCTCTGCCACCAACTAAAGCAAAAAAAAAAAAAAAAAAAAAAAAAAAAAAAAAGAAAATCAGCTGGATTTCAAAGGATTTCTCTCACCCTCAGCCTTCCCTACCCTTATCAAGGGCTCCTCTCCAAGGGCCCAACTGATCTTCCCTCTTGATTAGGAGTTAGGGTCCTTTCAGAAAGACCCCTGGTTCCCTTTCAGCCTGGCCCAGGGCTAGGGCCCAGTCCACCTCCATCCAAGTCAGCTTCCACCCTGAGCACAAGAGTCAAGTCTGGACACTTACCCGGTCAATCCCTTCCAGCTTGGCCCAACTTCTTACTGGACTTGGGGGGAGGGGGAGCTGGTGAGGAGGCAGCCGAGGGTCGTGGAGGCTCTACTTGGCCCTCCTTTCCCTTCACCCCTTGACTTTGTCCCCCTTTGTCGATAGCAAACTATCCCAAAAGTCGCTATGACATTTAGATGTCAAATGGATAGGGGTTTTATCTCGAAGTTAGATCGTAAAAATCGCCGAGAAGTCAGACAGATACCCCTCACTGGCTCGAGAAAGTCACGTGAGGTCCATAAAGTTAGTTTTATGGTTTTGGGGAGTTGACACCGCGCAGTATATTTCACATTCTCCAGAATGTTAAGTGACACTTTAACTGCTCGCTGTGGTGGGGAAGGGGGCAGAGGTAGGTGAGCACTCTCCCAGCCTGGAGCAGCCCAGAAGGCAGCGGCAGCCCAGGCCAGCATTCCCGCAGTAAGTCGCTTTCAGCTTTTGCTTTCACCCCTTGCAATTCTGGGGCTTGGGACTAGGGAAAGAAAACTTGTTTCCACCTGGGGCTGTGGGGTGATGTAGCGGAAATTTAGCCTGTTTTATGCACCCAGTTCTAAGGGACTGGGTGGCTGAAATGAGTGCTCTCAGTTTCATAAGGCCTCATCGGTCGGTCGGGGGTGCCTGATTTTTACCAGCAGGAGTGTCTGACTTTGTGGGGAAAAGGGTTTGTGTGGGGGATCCATGCTCCCTCAGTGCCAGTAGAAATTTAGGGACCAGGAAGGAGGGGTGTGTATTGCTGAAAGAAGGGGCCATTGTTGGGGGCCACTTCACTGCTGGATATCTTCAGACAACTATCCCCCCACCCTCTGGAAAGAAACTTTATGACATTCATTTGTCAGAGGTGTGTGGGGGTGCACCGCTGGGCACTTTTATCTGGATACATCTAAGCTGAGAAAAAGCACCCGGTAGGCGGCTGCTGTGGGCTGCCTTGCCCTGGGGTGATCTCTGGCTTTCCGATATTTGAAGCCCATAAAAAGGGGTCTCTTCTGTTATCTTTGGCTTCATCAGGCTTCTCTGGGATGGGGAGCACAGCGCTGCTTTTGCCTCCACCTTCAGCCTGTTGGTCTCAAGCTAATCTTTCTCCTGGGCTCGAAGTAGGATCCTGAAGTCAGACTAGGGAGCAGACAGAGAGGGCAATCCCCCCAATTCAAAACCTAATTCCTGAACCAGGAATGGGGGAAGGGAAGAGCTTCTTCTCTTGCCTAGAGGTGTTAGGTGTTTAAGTAGAACTCTGGCAAGCCCTCCACAAATAAAATCAGTTTAAGAATACAAATCCCTCAACTGTCGGGAGGAAATAGATTCAGGAGCTGGAAGAGAAAATAGGAAAGGTGCTCTTTTTTCCTCTCTTTTTCCCTCTTCTTTTCTGGGCACACCCGCAAAGGCCCCTTTGTTTTGTGGCACCATAAACCAGAGAGACTTCAGGATTTGATCCCCAGGGGTTCTGTTATTTTCTAGGGAAAATCACCCTTCTAAAAGTCAGAGGCTTCTTCCCCACCAAATTGACCTCCCCCCAATTTAACACCCATGAGGCTAACTACCCTGTCACTCCTATTTTCACCAGCCTGCCCTCCCTTGATTCAGCTCACCAACTGCCATAGGTAGTTTCTGGGATTGGACAAGTGGCACCTCAAGGGGCTTCTGATCTTTGGGATAAGGATGGGGTCATAAGACTCCCTTTTTCTCATTAAGGGACATTGGAGTTCTCCCCCGTCCTCTTTCTCCTGAAGCCACTTTCTATTCCCTGAGCTCTCTATCCATTGCCCAAGCCTGACTAACAGGAGATCCTTAACAGGCTTTAAGAGCAGAGTCACCCTGGTTTGAAGACACATCATCCTAAGAATGATGAGGGCATTTGTATCCCTTAGAAAGGAGACACAGGTCATCTCCCAAAGGATCCCCAGCACCATTGAAAATATAAAGAAGTGCTGGAGGCACAGCTTCCACAGTCTTCCACTTTACAAGGCAACAGAGTTGACAGACATGCAGACAAAGAGCTCTGCAAGGGACAGTCTGACCTGGGTCTCCAAGGGAACCCCATTCCTATTGTGCCCCTGGCCTCACTCTAATATACTTCCCTTTCTGAAAGCCCTCCTGGAAGCTAGAACCCCAGATAGCAAGGTCTGCTCCTGAAAAATTGTTTCTTCACCCCCTCTCATGTCAGTTCTGTAGGCTCTAACATCTACTAGGCATATCTGGTCGGATTTTCCAGGATGGCAAAGAGCAACTTGGGGTGCCCACTTCCATCTCAGTGGCCAAACTCTTGAAGGGTCTCCTCCAGCTCTAAGCAGGTCCTGGAGAAGACGCCCTAGGCTGGGCTTTCCTCTTCTCCACTTCAGGCTCCCTGAGCTGGTCCCCAGTCCTGTCTGAACCCCAGTCAGGACAAGTTGGGGGAGGCAATGAGAGGTGTGAAGGGATTGCTGGTGCCAAGAACTCTCTCCTCTGCCCCAGACCTCTGTCCTCTCCTCCTGCCCTCCCCAGGCTATCTCCCTCTAAGAGAGCTGCTCTACTCTCTCCAGGGCTTTGCTCTCTCTCCTCTCCCACCTGCTTTCTCTCTCTGCCAGTCCAGGCTTCAACCTCTTGAGCTACAAGCCAAGCCGGTACCCTCTGGCCAAATCTTCAACCTGGGGCAGGCCCCAGGAGGTGACAGCTGGAGATTAAGGCTGCAGTTTCTCTTTTCCCTCTGAGGCCAGCCTGGCCGCCACTCGGGGGACAATTCAATTTTGATTTTTTTTGTTTTGTTTTATTTGGTTATTTGTTTTGTTTTGTTTCTCTGAGGCCAATGGGTGGGAGGAAGTATAAAGAAGTGTAAACAGGAAAGCCAGCCGGGCCTGGAGTTCCAAGTGCCCATATTTCATCGGCTTCCTCTCCATAACTGTGGCAGGGACACTTAACCCTTCCCTGGCTGTGAGAAGTTATTCTCTAGGGCTGGTGAGCAGAATGGGAAGATCTAAGAGGAAGCTCCTTTCCTTGCCTGGTTCCTTTATCCCTGGGATTTGCATGCCAAGGATTCTGAGCAATGGAGAAGACAGAAGCTCAGCACAACCCCCCAAACTCAGTCCCTTTCCAGGACTAGTCTCCCTAGCGTGGACTTCTCAGCTTGGGGGACCAACCTGGTCAATCTTGGAAGACAGGGCTAGCAAGAATGAGCTCCCCTCTTTTAAGGGAGGGAATACTGGTATCCCTCCCCACTTTTGGAGTTTTTCAGAGTAATCAGATTTTGAGGCTGAGATCTGCCCACAGTGAGATTTATCGATTGCTACAGCGCTGTTACACATCCATATTAATTAACACCGCCTGGAAACCGAGCTGTTTGGGGAGGGGAAGGGAAAAATGGGGGCCCCTTAAGCAGAATGGATATTTCTCCCTAAGGGGACTCTGAGGTTGAGATTGGAGGGCCCTCTGCACATGAATCCTGTGGCCCTCCCCAGGCTTGAAGCCCCTGGAGTTCTCAGCAAGGGCAAGAATGACTTAGTCTCTACAGTCAAGTCCACACATAAGTCTCATGGTGGTGATGGTTGGGGGGGGATTAAATAACCCTCAGGTCGTTCCTGCAGGCCCCATCCCACTCTTCCTTGTCTCTGGTGGGTTTCCCCAGCCCTCTAATGCTCTGTCTCCAGCAGAGGTTAGCGAGCATCCTTTCTAGAGGGGTTAACCTCCCCCCCTCACTTTCCTTTCAACTTCTCAAAAGTAGAGGCTTATGACGGTTTTCGAATTTGGTTTGTTTTATTTTGCTTTAGCGTCCCATTGTTGTTGGTAGTGATGGTCTTATGGCCTTCTCCTTTCTCCTATCCCTCCCTCCAAAAAGTGATTAAAATCTGTTAAAGGATTTAATTAAGAGAGTTAAATGAAAAGGAAGGAGGCGCAAATGAGTTGGGGGAAAAAACCCACACCAAAGCTATTCTCAACGATTAAATCGCCATTTTAACAATATAATGGAGTTTGCATCCTGAAAGGGGAAATCAACGCTCATATCTCATCAATAATTCATAGAGTCCGGGATCATGCAGAGGTCAGCAGACGGGGGGCAGCAGCGCCGGCCTACGTGGGGCTCCGAGCCGCTGCAGCATACATTACGCGCCGCCGGCCACACCGCCGCAGCCACCTCCGCCGCTGTAGACCAGGAGTGGGGGCACGCCGGAAGGTTTAGGGGGATCTTTCGTTCTTTCTTTTGGCGAATTTACTGATTGCAGTCTCCAAGAGGAAGGGGGGAAATTTGGGAGCCTGGAGAGTATTGGACTTCGGGCAATTCGGGAACCTGTCGGAGCCCAAAAAGCACCTTGTCCCCAAGTTTTAACGTTTCTCTTCCCTCTCTTTTTCCTTTTCTCAGTGATTTAGGCGTCTCCTCCCTTGTCTCTTCTCCCCCTAAAGTTCCTCTTGGAGAGAAAAATGCACTCTCTGCAGTATCCTGTAGCTTCTCCTCCCCGGAAATGGTTCCCAGGCTGCGAGGCCGCCCTCTGGACTGCCTCTCCCGGAGTGGATCCGGGCTGAGCCTTGCGGCTTCGGAGCACAGCGACTGGTTTTGGTCGCAGCGATCCCTGGATCCCTGACCTTGGAGCCTTGTGGAGTAGGGCTGAATGCATCTAGGGAGGAAAGGTACCTCTCATGCCCCAGACCATTTTGCCTTACCAAAAGATGACCCAGGCCAGTTGGAAAGGTGGGGAGTCAGCATGGAAAGACACCTAGGGGAGAAGTGGAGGGAAAGTGCCAGCCTGTGTGGGGCGTCGCCTCTTGAGGGATTTGGAGGCATGACAGAGGATACCCTGTTTCAGGGCTTCTGCAGGCTTGTCCTTAGGGGCATGCATCTCTCTAATTCGTTTTATTTTCTGTTTTCTGAATCCCAAGGGATCCCAAGGAAGGAGAAAGGAAATCCTTTCCAGTGAGAGGTGGGGGTCTGGGAGGCGATATTTGGGCGGAAGGCAAACCGAAAGCGCGCGGGTTGTCCGCACTGCCGCTGCTCTGGACTAGAAGCAGAGGCTGTAACAACCCAGAGCTGCCAGTAGAGTCCGCCTTAGACCAAGTTCACAGCCAGGCTGGGGCCTCCGAGGCGCCAGCGAACGGCCGCGAAAGGTGGCCCCGGGCCCCCCCGCATCGTTGGGACACTGAACTCTCCCTCTAGCCCTGTGAGCACAGTGGCCCCCTCTGCTCCCGAGGAGCTCCTGCTTCAAGCTCTCTCCACCCTTCACCCCAGAAATGCCCTTCTCCAGGTCAGCCCGTTCTACTTCTCGCTATAAGTCTCCTCGTCCAGCAACCTCGGCCCCACTCGGGGGTCAAAAATGAAGGGTGGGTGGTCAAAAGCCCTTCCAGGCATCCCAGTAGAAGAGACCGTTGAAAATGCGGGAAGCGGGTTCCGCGTCTTTTTCCAAGGAGTTATTTAATAGTCAAAAGACTCCTCTTGCCCAGGTCTAAGGGCCTGGGGGAGTGGGGACATTGGCGAAGTGGGGAGGGGTAAAGAAAGCGTTTTGCCCTGGGGTTTCTGTGGCCGGCGTAGCAGAATGAGACCCTGGGTGGTGAGGCCAGTGTTATTGCCGGAGGGGTCGCAAAGTTGGAGGGTCAAAAGTTTACACCATGCGTGAGTGGGCGCGGCGGAGGCGACTAGCAGCGGGGGAGGGGTGGGGCGGTGGGGGAGGGGGCTGTATGTGTGTGAAGACGGACGAAGGAGCCAGGGATGCTGGAGGTAAGGAAGACTTGTGGGTTGCAGAAGTAGGGGAGCAGAAACGGGCAGCGAAGAGGCAGGTATCTGGGGAAGGGAAACTGAGGAAGAAAAAATCCCTTCTCCAAAACCTCGAGACTGGTGGTGGTGGCGAGTTGTAGAAAAGACAGCCCTTAGGGTGTGGTGAATCCTCTGAGCAATTTTCTCTTCCAAAGATAATCTTTGAGTCACCATATTAAATTTAATTAAAACATTCCTAGCCACACACATTTTAGAAATTCAATTAAGTTACCCCCACGTCTTTGTAGGACTTCTGGCAGGGCCAAAGAATACTTCTAATGTGAAGGTTTGATTTTCACCAACATCAACTCACCCTGCTTGCCCTAAAGGAGTCAAACTACTGGCTCTTTCAATCCTCCACCCCTGGGAGAGGCAGGCCTGTTTTCAGGAACCCTTAACCCCCAGGCTGTGTCAGGAAGGTGGGGTCCATAAGCATGGGCCAACACTGGAGCCTTTCCAAACTCTCATTTCTCTCTCCAAATTGCTCCAGTTTAAGAACTTGCCTATTGAAAGATTAGCTTGTTAATTCTCTTGCTCTCTCCCAAGCCTCCATTTGTGTGTTCATCTTGACTCCTTCTCTTCCTATTTGGATGAGGGAGGAGAAATGCAAAGGAAAAATACCAAATGGCCTCACGGAGATCTTTTTTACGGGAGTTGAAACAGGCGACCTGAAATGAACTTTGAATCCTTACATTAAGCTTAGCTCATAAGTAAATGCCTAGAGAGATGCAGTAATTATAACACTGGAGCATATGCCTATTTTGGGTCTTTAAACGACTGCTATATTATGAGATGTCATTATATTCTCTTCCAAGCATTTACTATAGGAGGTACACTGTGGGCGTTTTTCCTTCCAGGATGTGGATAACCTGAGAGTTTCTGTAAAGATGCCTTTTGAAACATGGCCAGAAGAGACAAAGGTTTAATATCAAATTTCAAATAGATTTCACCCAGGGTTTTGACTAAACCAATTGGGTGCAGGTCCCTATTTCTGCTTAGTCCTTAGGCGAGTTTCTCTGCAGTGTCAGGCCAGGAAGGAATTCCTGGAGTCCTGAAGAGACAGATGTGAAAGCCTGAACTGAAGAATCCATCTCCTTCTGTTCTGGGACAGAACGTTAGCAAATTTAGGTATAGACTGGAGCAGCCCAAGGTCCTGGGCTAGAGGGACCGGGTTGGGGAAGAAGTGGCCTCTGCCATTCTGGACCAAGCTGGGTGCCTTGGGGAGTTCTTTCTTGACCTCTCCGTACTAGGAGGATACCACCCTACCAACTAGGCTGGAGCCCTGTCTCAGTCTGTAGACTTGAATTGGGAGGAAGGGGAGTCACCTGACCCATCTCTGCAGGTCCCTAGGAAACTGGAGAAAGGGAGAAGTGTGTTGTAGGCAATCCACCAGATTCTAATCCTGGAGAGACAAACCCAAGAAAATCTCACTATTTTCAATGACTTCTTGATCTGCTCCTGAACCTCGTTATGTGGGTGATGGGGGTAGGCAAAAGTGTTACTGTATTGATGAGAACGATTCTTTAGGGGGGAGGGGGAAACTATTGTTTTGTATTTAAAGGACAGTTAAAGCTCTGAAAGTTATGCCCCTGGCTTTGACCAGCCCAGCCCAGCACCTCTCTCAGGGTTCTATCTTCCCCAAACCTGCTGGGTTGTGTGCACCAAAATCTTGGCCCCAAGAGGTGGAGTGGTCATTTCTAGGCCCTGGAGCTTCCAAAGCTTTTGTAGAAATGAGGGTGTCTCTGACACTTGGGGGAGCAAATAAAGCAGATGGAGTGTGCAATGGGGTGGGGAGCCGGGCCCTGGCCATACAGGCATTTAGGGGTAAGGTTCAGGGAAGGGGCCTCTTGCTCAGGCCTGCTTTCTGGGGACCAGGTGCCCAAAGCCACGCTTTCAGTTTTCCCCCTGCCAGCCTCATTCTCCGGCCTCAAAAGGATCCCACATGAAACCCCACACTCTCTCTGCAACCAGAGCTGACAAAATATGGGAATGATGGAAAATCAAAACAGGGGAGTGGCCGACTGACTCCTATCCAAATGGGACATTTTTGGGGTGGGGGTTGGGTGAAGAGAAGAGAAGCCTCTGGCGAAAAGTCGAGCTGGAGAGGATGAGCTGAATCAAATTTCTGCTCTGTCATTTTTTTCCCAAGTAATGACCTACGCAAAATTCAATATGACCCAGCGAACTGCGCGAGCGTATTATAGTAACTGCCTGCTCGTGGGGGAGGCCGGGAGAGGGGTGAACTGCAGGTCACGGCGTCTAAAAATTATTAAAATGTTTGAGAGCCTCGTGACGCGCCTAGCTGTTTAACAAAGACTGCCAAAGTATGAGATTAATACGAAAACTTGCGCTTCCAAAACAAAAACACACCAAAAAAAAAAAGTCATGTTCCGAGTTCTGAGGAAGCCCGTGGCTCTGCCCGCCGCAGCGGTCCGGTTTTCCGGACACACAATAGTGGACAGGAGCGAGCTCAGCTGTTGCCCAGCGCGTCCGCGGGCGGCTCGGCGGCCGGCGGGGCTGGGGAGCCTCCCGGTGAGTACCCTCGCCCGCGCCCCCTCTGGGCCTTTCTCTCCTCCGCGCCGCCGCCGCCGGTGCGCAGGCCGGCTGGGGACTCGCCTCTGCTCGAGCCTTCGGTTTCACTCCCTCGCTGAGTCCCTTCTCCCCGCCAACAAAAGGTGATGATTCCTCGCGGGCTGGGCACGCCCGGACGGCGGAGGGTGGCTGGGCGGCGCGAAGTCAGGCTAGCAACCTGTGGCTGCCAGGAGAAGGCGGCCGGGAAGCCGCGGAAAGACCCGGGAGCGCAGGGGAGGTGGCTCCTATCGCGCGCAGCCCCTGCTCTTATTTTATTATTATGCGTGTTGCTGTTCGTATCCTTCTGGGCGGTGAAGGGGAGAGGCAGCCTCCCGCTCCGGTGAAACCCGTCCTGGGAGTCGCCCATAAACCCTGTTCTCCATCTCGGGCGGCTGGAGGGGTGAGGGGGGTGCGGCGCCCTGGTGGGATTGGCAGGTGGCGGCTTCCAGGGCGCAGAGGAGAAAAATCTCTGCTCTTGGGCGCCAGGATCAAGGATACCCAAACCCGCGGTGGCTCTGCCCTCTGTTCCTCTCTCCTAGGCTGCTGGGGCACCTGGGCCGCATCCCTTGTGAAGTGTAGAGCAGCAGAGAGGCTCGGCCGCCGGCCCAGCGGCCCTCCCAAACTTCCGAAATGCCGACGGGTTGGACGGGTTTCCGAGAGCTGGCGAGTTGAGAAGGATAGGAGGTATGGGGTGGGGGAGGGGCCTGGACGGTTGGAGTGGGTCCTGGAGACCCTAAGTGGCCTCTGACAAGATTTGGAAAGGTCCCTGGTTGACGCTAGGGAGCTAGTGGGGATCCTAGCAGCGCATTTTTTCTGTGGGCCCTGGGCCAGACTCTAGTCTCCCTGAGTGCCCAGATGGGGGTCTGAGATTACCTATTGGACCTTCTCTTGGCAAAGACAACCATAGTGTGATAGTTTGCTTTTTTCTCCCAAATATGTGTGAGTTCAGCCTGTCTGGGAGAATGTTGATGTTAGAAATCAGGCCCAGAGGCCAACATTGGCAATTCCTAGATTTAAGATTAAAAGAAAATCAAAGGGTCTCTGGACCTATTTGTGGGCAATTGGGAGCTCTCCTCCTACCCACCTGCAAGGCCCCAGGACTGGGCATAGGCAGAGATCTCTGGAGTGTTGCATTTAGAGGGTTGTTTTTGTGTTGTTCCTGTATTTGTTAATGAAATTAATATTATTTTGACTTCCTCACTACAGATGCAAGTATTTCTCAGACCTAGGGAGTTGAGTAGGGAGTCTGGGTGGGGTGGAGGCTTTTTCTATGCACATTTTCCCTTACTGCGTCACAGCTTTCACAGTCTCAATTCCCTCCAGCCCAATACCCAGACTCTCAGCTTAGTAAATTCACGGCTTCTGGGAGCCTCAGAAAGTTGGTTTGGAAATCCCAGATGCCCATTTTGGCCCTACTACCAGCAATCCAAGCAGGTGGCTAGGCGAGTTCGTATGTGTTTAGAAGGAAAGGACCCGCCTGGGGCTAGGAAGGTGGGGAAATGGGGTTCCTCCCCACACCTCCCCAGGATTGACCCCCTCTCCTGGCTCCCAGGATGTGTGAGAGGCTGGGAGGGGCCCTATATCATCTGGCTGCATCTTTTATGATTCCTCATTGCCCTTCATTCGGAAATGAAACGCCTTTGATCTTTTCTCAGGTTGTAAACGGAATTGCCCGTCATTAAATATCCGGGGCCCCATCTGCTTGGTCTCCCAGCATTTTTGTTTACAGCTGTTTCTCTCTCTTTTTACCACTGAATTTTTCCAAAAGGACTTTTATTACACCTCCTTCACACCCAGCCGCCTCTTCCTCCTCCCTTCGCTGAGAGGCGCTTTGGAAAATATCTAGATATTCGTTTGATCACAAACTAAAGGCTTGGAGGGGCACGGAGGAGCCGATTGGGGTTTTGTTTTTTCTAAAAAAAAAAAAAAAAGTCCTGGGGGGAGGGGAGGGGCGCGAAGGCACCCAGAAAGGCCTGAATCTGACTTCGCGGCAGCCTCAGAATGACCCTTCCTCCTTTTGTGCTTAGCTAATGTTTACATCTCATAATTCATGCGCCACCGAGAGTTGCGCGGCGGCGGCGGCGGCAAGGTTGCCGTCCCTTTGCGAACTGGCTACTTGAAATTCTAATAGAAGAGGAGAGTTGAGAACCTTGTAATCCCAAGAACCGACTCGCAGTGCCTTTTTCTGTTCCCAGAGCTCAAAACTAGAACAAAATGAACTAAAACCAAAGCAAATCACACCCCAAACGAAGAAGGCGCGGAAAGTAGGAGAACTGGAAAATTTCTGGGCCAAGAAGATCTGTCTGTCTTCTGTATATACCCTGTAGATCCGAATTTGTGTAAGGAATTTTGTGGTCACAAATTCGTATCTAGGGGAATATGTAGTTGACATAAACACTCCGCTCGTATTTTTCCAGAAGAAAAAAATATATATATGTATTATTTTTCTGAATGAGGACAATCTGGTGACTGGCCACACGAAGACTCCTTCCTCTTTATTCCTCTTTCTTTTCCTCCTTCAGCTGGTTAGAGATGGAGAAATCATCTACCTGAACTCTCCCCACGCCTGCCCCTGGGAGCCTTGGTCCCTTTTCACCTCTTTTTAAGAGGTTAATGTTATTGTTGTTGAAGTTTTAAATTTATCTTCAAACGCACCCATTTTCTATTCTGGGCTCAGGGAGGCTTTATTGGAAATTGCGAAAAAAATGACTTGTCTTCAGTGCGCGAAGAAGGCAAAGGAAATTTAACAAACGGATGCTGAGGCCGCCTTTCCGTTTCAGTTCAGAACAAGATGACCTGGAAATACTCGATTACCAAGGGGTGTTATTGTGTGTGGGGGTCACCTCTATGGCTGTATCCCCAGCATCACAGGGATGTGAGATTTCTATTCGCCGCGGAGGCGGCGGCATTAGCGACAATTAGAACGTCTCGGACCCATGGTTAGTATTGCTCGGGTGGTTATGGAATTAGCAAATTGCTAATCAATTTTGCTCTCAAAAGTTGCAGGTTTTTAACCCCAGAGCTCTATCTATAGTGTGGGAAACCAAGTCGTTTCTCCGGGCTTGGGCCGTGTGGATTAAAGGGAGGAGTGGATAGGAGAAGGGGGACAGACGGACTGACGGACTCAGTCTAGCTAACCGCGCAGCTAAATGCGATTTGGAAGGCGAAGTCTCCCCGAATTAGTGCATGAATTTCCTATCGATCCGCTCGCTGTTCCATTCATCTCTGACAAGTCCCTCTGCGCACCCGCCCTCTAGCTCTGGACGCCTCCTCTCTCACCCCTACCCCTCCCCATCCGGCTGCAGAGAAAAGCCCCAAGCTCTGTGCTCTGGCCCCCGTATGGGTTCCCCTTTCCAGACGGAGCCCCCAGCCCGGCAGTAACCTAACTCCCCATACAGACGCAGGGTGCTAGGGCTCCCTCCCGCCTAGGGGAGAAGACTGGGGCCTATGGAAGGTACAGAATGCTGGGCAGAGGTGAGGCAGAAGAGGAGGGCTACATCGGGAGCCCCAACTTCTTAAGGGATCTAGGGTTTGCGCTCTGCCTAGCGCCCCAACAGGCCCTCCAGTCGCAACCTGCGCGCGCTGTCTCTCTCGCTCTCTCTGATCCGGGAGAGAGCGAGGCAAGGAGGGGGTCGCCCCGCAGGAGCCCTATGTAAATCCTGGTGTTGGGTGGGTGGGTGGGGAGGGGGAAGAGAAGAAGGGGAAATAAACCTCTTTGGCTGGAGTGGGGTCCGGGTGAGCAGATTTCCTTATCCGGGAATCGCAGGCGGGGCGGCCATTGGCTCCGAGGATCACGTGGGCGCCTAACTTTGTTCACTTGACAGTAAGTAGGAGGGCTTTCGGAAACAGGAAAACGAGTCAGGGGTCGGAATAAATTTTAGTATATTTTGTGGACAATTCCCAGAAATTAATGGCTATGAGTTCTTTTTTGATCAACTCAAACTATGTCGACCCCAAGTTCCCTCCATGCGAGGAATATTCACAGAGCGATTACCTACCCAGCGACCACTCGCCTGGGTACTACGCCGGCGGCCAGAGGCGAGAGAGCAGCTTCCAGCCGGAGGCGGGCTTCGGGCGGCGCGCGGCATGCACCGTGCAGCGCTACGCGGCCTGCAGGGACCCTGGGCCCCCGCCGCCTCCGCCGCCACCCCCGCCGCCCCCGCCACCGCCCGGGCTGTCCCCTCGGGCTCCTGCGCCGCCACCTGCCGGGGCCCTCCTCCCGGAGCCCGGCCAGCGCTGCGAGGCGGTCAGCAGCAGCTCCCCGCAGCCTCCCTGCGCCCAGAACCCCCTGCACCCCAGCCCGTCCCACTCCGCGTGCAAAGAGCCCGTCGTCTACCCCTGGATGCGCAAAGTTCACGTGAGCACGGGTGAGTGCGTGGGCACCCCTTCCCCCTCCCACCCCTGGAGCTTTACACCAAAGGGACTTCGGAGGCATGGGTTGGGGGGGGTGAGCTGGGGAAGCCAATTGTCCCCGCTATAAACTCGCCATTGCCGGAGATTTACGGTCGCCTGTTTTCAGAGCCACATAATTACATCCCCCATAAATTTTTATGGCCTGGTGGGCTCTGCGCCTTTGAAGTAGGTTCCCCATCCTCTTCACCATTCTCACCAGCAACTTTTTCGCCAGGGAGATAGTCTCAGTGAAGTTGGAAGTTGGGGAGGAGTGTAGGAGGTGGAGGAGGAGAAGGAGGAGGAGGTAATCCGTATTTAAGCAGAGAGTTGAGTCAACTCCCAATTTATTTTTTCCTTTCTTCCAGTCTGACTCCTTGGCTGGAGAAGTGGGCAAAAGTTTTCAGTAGGGGCAGGCACTGCTTGGAATCTGAGCAGCAAGGGTGGGAACTAAACAGAGGAAAGGTTTAGGGAAACCTCCCCTCCCTCTTCCATCCCCTCATTCTCCCATTCTGGGGGCCCCAAGCTGAGGAGGAGAGAGGAGCAATTAAAACCTTGGGGGAGTCCTCACACGCCTCCACCAGACACCCAAACAACAAGGACACAGCACGACCCTCCAAAACTTGGAGGTCTCTTTCTCATTCTTGGGTCTTGCATTCTTCCCTTTTCGTTTTTCCCCCTCTCCCTCAGAAGGAAGAAGAGGTGGCGGGAGAGGGAGGGAGGGAAACACTGTTCCCTGGAAGAAAGGGCTCTCCCTTTCGGGGGCAATAAAACTTTCTCTTTCTCCCTCTCTCCGTGTGTGTCCAGTAAACCCCAATTACGCCGGCGGGGAGCCCAAGCGCTCTCGGACCGCCTACACTCGCCAGCAGGTCTTGGAGCTGGAGAAGGAATTTCACTACAACCGTTACCTGACACGGCGCCGGAGGGTGGAGATCGCCCACGCGCTCTGCCTCTCCGAGCGCCAGATCAAGATCTGGTTCCAGAACCGGCGTATGAAGTGGAAAAAAGACCACAAGTTGCCCAACACCAAGATCCGCTCGGGTGGCGCGGCAGGCTCAGCCGGAGGGCCCCCTGGCCGGCCCAATGGAGGCCCCCCCGCGCTCTAGTGCCCCCGCACGCGGGAGCTACGAACCTCGGGGTGGGGGTGGGCAGTGAGTGCAGGGGATGGGGTGGGGGGACAGGAGGGGGCCCTGGGGCCTGGGCCCCGGAAAAATCTATCTGCCCTCCCCCACACTTTATATACGAATAAACGCAGAAGAGGGGGAGGGGAAGCTTTATTTATAGAAATGACAATAGAGGGCCACGGGGAGGCCCCCCCAGAAGCAAGATTCAAATCTCTTGCTTTCTTCCTTAAAAAAAAGAAAAAGAAAAAGCAAGAAGAAGGAAGAAAGAAAAAGAAAGAGAAAAAGGAGGAGGCCGCAGCTCCTCGTTTTCAGCTTTGGCGAAGATGGATCCACGTTTCATCTTTAATCACGCCAGGCCCAGGCCCATCTGTCTTGTTTACTCTGCCGAGGAAAGGACGGGCCTCGGTGGCGACCATTACCTCGACACCCGCTAACAAATGAGGCCCGGCTCGGCCGCCTCCGCCTCTGCTGCTGCCACTGCTGGAAGACAGCCTGGATTTCCTTTCTTTGTCCCCCACTCCCGATACCCAGCGAAAGCACCCTCTGACTGCCAGATAGTGCAGTGTTTTGGCCACGGTAACAAACACACACACACTCTCCCTCATCCTCCGTGCCCGTTCACGGAGGGCCAGAATGACTGCTCACCCACTTCTACCGTGGGGTTGGGGAGTGGGCAACAGAGGAGGGGAGCAAGTAGGGAAGGGGATGGCCTTGACAACTCAGGAGTGAGCAGGGAAATTGAGTCCAAGGAAAAAGACTCAGAGACCCGGGAGGGCCTTCCTCTGGAAGGCCAATCCAAGCCATGACTGGCAGGGTGAGGGGCCAGTTGAGTTCTGGGAGCTGGGCACTACTCTGCCAGTCCAGAGTTGTACAGCAGAGGCCTCTCTCCTAGACTGAAAATGAATGTGAAACTAGGAAATAAAATGTGCCCCTCCCAGTCTGGGAGGAGGATGTTGCAGAGCCCTCTCCTGTAGTTTATCATGTTGCATCATTTATTATTATTATTGATAATATTATTATTACTATTTTTTTTGTGTGTCATGTGCGTCCTCTCTCCTTTTCTCTTTCTGACATTCCAAAACCAGGCCCCTTCCTACCTCTGGGGCTGCTTGAGTCTAGAACCCTTCGTATGTGTGAATATCTGTGTGCTGTACAGAGTGACAATAGAAATAAATGTTTGGTTTCTTGTGACTAGCACAGCGTGTTTTTGTTGAAACATTGGCGTAAAGATATGGACAAATGCCACCCAGTGTATATTTTAAGCAACCTACTGGGTTCAGCCTCACATTGTGTGTGGTTGAAGATTTTTTTTCAAAGAGTCTGATGGGAATTTTTATCTCAGAGGACTCCAAATTGTGGTGGCTGGTTTGTTTTCCTTTTAGGGTGGGTGTGTTTTGTTTTGGGACTTTTAATTTTTTCCCTTCAGTCCAAAAATGGATTGAAAGGACTGGGAGGGCTGATTCCAGTCCCAAATGGGGAAAATGTTTCATTGTAGGACACAAGAGGCTTAAGTATGGCAAAGCCTTTCATATCGTGATTTATTTGTCATAGGCAAATAAAATGCGGTTAAGCTGTCTCCTTCTAGACAGACGGCTCTTTGGTTATTAAAGTTCCGAAAGAGGATTCCATGAGGCTGGCCTCTTTCCTCGCAGCATAAGAAGGTATCGCTTTTCTCTGAGGTGTTTAAGGCTTTAATGAGTCTAATTTTTTGCACAGATGTTTCTGGGTGTTTGCAGGTTTTCAGAGTATTTTTATATTACAAAGGAGCTAGCCAGTGCCATAGCTCAAACTCTGACAAGCAAATAGATAATCAAGAAGACAAATGGCCTCTTTTGTGAAGCCTTGCTCCAGTATTAATTTTCATTTTCTTTCTCATAGAAAGTATCGAAAGTATGACTGGGGACCAAATAGCTTTCTGTCTCTGAGGTCCCAGTCACCCCTAGAATGGAGTGGGGGTAGGGGAAAGGGGTGCAGGTGACCCTCAGAAGCCCTGTCAGGCTGGGATTGCTTTTGTGCAGCACTGCTTAGAAGTTCTAAGGTCTGGGGGCTCCAGCCGCAGGGTCTCTGGTCTATTGGTCCTCCAGGGTGCAGCCACCCCATCTCCAAAAAGCTCGGGGCTCGGGAGAGCAAATGCAATTAAAAGTCGTTTTTTCAGTCCCATCTCCTTTCAGAAAATAAAAAGAACCAATCCCACCCGCGCGTTTTATTGTTATTTATTTTGCATTCCTCCAGCTTGCAGCTCCGGTAGTTGGAGGCTAGGTAGGGCAGGGGGAACCGACAGGCCAGTGTCCCCAGCCGCGAAAGGGCTGCTGAACTGTCCGTTTAAATGCTGCTGGGAGACTCGTAAAAAAATCGTCGTGGACCTGGAGGATGAGCGGGGCGAGTTTTATTTCGGTCAGATCGCGGTGTGGTGTTTTAGCTGCAAGGGGATGCCGCAGCCCCGAGTTGAGGGGGAAAATAGTTCTTAAAAAGCATATGCCCCCCTAAGGAATGTCTCTAAAGAACCAAATCAAAGCTGCTCTTTGGAAGGTATGAATAGAATTAAAAAAAAAAAAGATTTCTATGGAGCTTAAAGTTCACAGCCATTCTGTGTAGACAAGAGCTAAGAAAAATGTGAGAATTATACAGAAAACCATTAATCACTTCTTTTCTTTAAATACGTATCCTCTCTCCTTTGTTATTATTCAACAGCAAATCTCCTCAGACCGGCTGTTGGGGGAAAAAAGTGTTAGCCGTCTCTCCCGGATCTGCAAGGGGGAAAAAATTTGGAACCATAAAGTTGAAAACTTTTTTCTCTCAGTTTGGAAGAAGCCCTTCGTCATGAATGGGATCCGCGGAGTTCGGGCGAGAGGAGGCGAGAGGCGCAAAGGTAACAAAGCCCGGGCCCGGGCTGGCGTGTTTTGATCGTTTTATGAGCTCTTTTCACAAGTGAAAGAAGAAACACTCTCTCGCCTCCTCCTTTTTCTTTTTTAACTCTCTTGGCTGGGTTTTTATGGTGGATGCTTGGGCAGGTTTGCTCCCTTTTATGATGACTGATGCCTGGGTCACAGGGAGAGAAAGAGGGGCCTCGACACCTGGAGAGTGTTTGAACTGGTTGGGACTGAGGTGTCAGGGCCCATGAAAAACCCCAGAGAAGAAGGTTGTTTTGTGAGGCAGTTCAGAAGCGCTTTTCTGGTTTTGGAAAATGCAGGCAGGCACAGCGAGCCCCAGCATGTGCGCATGGGTGTGTCTAGTGAGGTCCACATGTGGTCGGTGTGTTCCTGTGACTCTGCTTGTCTACACTGGGGACTGGTGTCCCCTATGCCTGTTTACCGGTGAGATGTTGTCACTGCTGCCTCTTGGAAAAATCAAATCCAGTGCTTGGATGGAATGTTCCAGCTTTGGAGCGGGTATAAGTGGATATATTCTTTTTTTTCTTCTTGTGTCTAGCTTGGGATTCTAGACAAATATGTGCTACTCTCTGGAGCAGGAAACTGCTCCGTTCACAGACAAGGTGCACTGATGTGGAAATATTTCTCTTCTGCTCTGTCCCCCCAGCCTTCTTCCTGGAGGAGCAATGTTGGTTTGGTTTGGTTTCCCTTTGCTCTCCTAATTTGAGGTCTCTGTTCTCTCCTCTGCAGCCCTGTTTCTTAGGCTGAGGGAGTCAGTGGGCTCTGCAGCCGACCTGAATGTGTTGGCCCTTTTTCCCTGAGGCCTCACTTAGGGTTTGGAGGCAGGAGGCTGGCAGGAGAGAGAGTTCATGGAGAGGCCACGTTTTCTAGGCGATTAGCTCAGTATTAGAACCACAAAATGACCTCGGAAGCCCCTTGACCTCACTGAGACTGGACATTGTGTTGGCTCTTGCCTCCTGCCCAGGAGGGAGAGTCACACCTCTGCAAGGAGGGGTCCTTGGCCCATCATATATCCCATCTTCTCCACCCCCCTCTAGGCCCCAAACCCATCTTTGCTATTTTGGAAATTTTGGATTATTTTTCTATTACTGTCCACTGGGGGAAAAAACAAAGATTTTTAGCCCAAGGGTCCAGTTGGGGGAGGAAAGTAGGGTGCTAATCTGTCTCTCTGTACACAGCACCTTCAGCAGTCCAGGCTCCAGCCATCCTCCCCCCCCACCACTCCCAGGTCCAGTTCATCTCTTTACTGTTTCACTTGGAGGGAACTGAGGGAAGAAAGACAAAGGGAGAAGACATGAGAGGTTGGAGGGGCCTAATCCACAAGGCTTCAGAGGGCCAGAGGAATAAACTCCTGAGCTGCGAGGAGAGAAAGGGCTTCCGCCATGAACATTGCTTCAGAGGCTGTCATCTCTCTGAGGGCTGACATCCAGATCCACAGCCTGTCAACCCATTTTCTGAAGTTCCTTTGTTGAGGAAGCTATTTCTATAATTACCTTTACCTCTTTCCCCTAATTCTCAATCTCCTCAATAACGAAAAAAGCCCTTGGAGTGCCTCACCTGCCAGAGGAGCAAGGGAAATGGGAGGAGGATCAGTGCAGAATATTCTGAGTACTTTCCAGGGTCTGCTGTCCCAGGTTAGCCAAAGTTTCCAGAAACTTTTAGGAAACAGGTGGAGGATTTGCCAAACAGTGAGCCCTGAACATAGAGCCTTTCCAAAAACTGTATTCTGTTTGCTGTATCTTAAAAATCCACCCCAGCAGCCACCCTCTTAGGGAGAGACAGAGACAAAGAGAAAGAGAAAGAGAGACAGACACAGACAGACGCTGGCTGGGAGGACGCAATGTTCCCCTTCAGTTAAGACTAGGAGAGACAGAACCTTGCTGGGATATGTGGGTTGTTGGTTTGCATTTTGTAAATTGTTTCTTGAAATTTGGGGACTCTTTCAGGCAAGAAATAACTGGAGTGGTTAATACTCTCTCCTTTGTCCCTGGGTGGCATAAGTAGCGGGGCTGGAAGCCTCAGGAAGGAAAGAGGATGAGCACAAAGCGAGCTAGGCTGCTTCTGGACTAAAAATATTTGGGGCTCAGGGAGATGTGTATTCATTACCTGTAAGGGCAGATAACCAGTTGTGGGCCCTCTGTAGGCTCAAGTGACAAAGACCTAATCGCTGAGGACTTTACAAACTGCTTTCTGCAATGTGAGGATTAGGGCCCACCAAAGGGAAAAGGAGAGAGACCATAGTCAGGGAAGCCTGGGGTTCAGTAAGGGGAACTGCTAGATCTCCCATTTCCTTCACTCCAGACAATCCTAGTACCACTCCAGTCCTCCCAACCTTTTGACTTCTTTCTGTCTTTCTCCCCAGTTCCCTCGGCCCTCCCCATTCTCCCTCCTACTTCCACCCGCCTGTCCTGGGCAGAGGGGGTTGCCCAGTCCTGCCAGAGCCCTCGGAGGCGGCCCCAGCACTGGCGGTGGGTCTCCCTGGGAAGCGGCGGCTGGGGAGGGAGTCTGGTTGGAAAACGGAGTTGGGAAGTTTCCCAGCGTGAGTTGAGCGCTGACGGATTTGTGATCAGCCATAAAACTGGCGCGTTCAGATTCGTAAATCAATCTCGCCTTTCTCACAGTGTAAACGTTCGCTTTATCGGCAGCAAGAAAGTGCTCGGCTAGCGATCAGGCGCTTGTTTATTTGAACGTGGACATTCCCAGGATCCGAGAAGAGTATGGTCATTTTAACAGAACCTGCCGGCGTGCCTTCGTGTCATTTTGCTGTTCTTTTTCTTGTCCTTAAAAATTATTTCTCCGTTTTAGAGATTGCTGTCTTCCCACATCCAGCTTTTCTCTCTCCTCTCTCTGCTCTCTCTCTATTTTCATTTTAGACTTTAGCAGGGTGCTTTTCTTTGGAGCACCATTTTTAATGGATTTGTGGCCAGAACGTTTCAGGGAGTTGCCCTCGCTGGAGCTGGGAGCAGGGCCCACATTGGGATCAGGCTGGATTCAATACCAGTCTGTGTTTTGTATCTGGACAATCAAAGCTGACCACCTCCCCTACAGAGTCCAGGCCTGGCCGGCGCCCCCACCCCATGAGGCCAGAGCAGATTCCAGTGCTCTTGGCTGGGGCAGAAGCTGTGCAGCTGCCACTGCAGCTGGAACCTCCGAGGCCGACCCCGGGGTGGCTGTTTCTTTGGGGCTTGTTAAGACAATCGGGTCCTCAACCTTCTCTCCACTGAGTTGCTTTTGGTTTAGACCCCTTCGAACAAGCCGGGGGAGGCCCCTCAGGCCCCTGCTCCCCTACCCTGAAGCTCATTCTTCCTGGATTCCCCGCCTGCCCCGGAGGCTGTGGTCCTGGCTGCCTCAAGAACTGCTGAGGACAGATAAGGCTGCAGCTTCTTCAGGAATGTCTTTTCTGCTTGCCTTTGCATCCCCACCCCCAACCCCATGCCCCGGCCGAGAACTCTGATTCTAGTTGCACGTAACTGGTCAAGTTTGGGCGGAGGGTTGTTTTTGTTTTATTTTGTTTATATTTGAGGTGAAGGGGTCTGTGTATGTCTCTCTCTTTAGGCCTAGGGAATAGATAGTCCCTGGTATTTAACCCTTTAACAGGCATAGCCATCCCCCATCTTTTTTCCCATTGATCAGCCTCCATTGTTTGTTGATTGGAAGCTCGGGGTGCTAACACCTGGGAAATAGGGATCCTGGGGCTGTCAGGCTGACTTCAAAGCTTTTCTTCTCTTTTCCCTCCTCTCCTGTTCAAATCTCCAGCTGTCTTCACTGGTGGGTTTGGGAAGGGGGGGAAATGAGACAGGGTGTGACATACGTAGAGAGAGGCTGACAGTCCAATTCTTTTGTGTAGAAACCTTAGTCCTAGCCTTTGTCTCTAGAATCTATTTTCAAATGGTCAGTCGCGTTTGATTTCCTATAGTAGTAACAACACAACAAGGAAAAAAGTCCCCCTTGCGGTTATTCTCAACTCAACTCGGGAAGCTCCAGAGTAATCTCTTCACCCTGTCCCTTTTTTGCCCCTTCAAAAGGTACCAGAAAAGATCAAAACGGGAATAAAGCCAGAAGTCCCATTCTTTATCCACTTATACCATGGACTTATGAAGTGTTTATTTTCAAAGTGGCTCCTTCAGAAATTTTGTCCATTATTTAGGAAGAGAGGGAGTGGGTCCCACTCGAGCAAATACCCCCAGGAGTTGGGGAGAAAATGGAGTTGGGGAGGGAATCTTAATCTTAAAGGATGCAGAGAGAAGAACTGGAAGCTGAGAAATCCAGGGGCTTGGAGAAGGGCTCTGAGCCCACCCCACCCCCACCCCCTAGACGCCCCTGCAGACTATTTCTGCACCTCCACCAACTAAGCAGAAGCAGGAGGAGAAGGGAGAGAGGAGAGGTGGGCTGTGGGTAAGTGTGTGTCCATGGGGGTTAAGGAACTGCAGATGTAGTAGGTATGGATGTGAGTGTGGGAGACAGACGGAGACCTCACTACTGTTCCATTGGTGGGTTGAGGGGGAACTTATTTTGCAGGAAAATTTCTCCTCCTGAAGGGGAAGGTCATAGTGGTCCTTTGAGCCTGAAATCGAAAGGCCCCCTTCCCCCTCCCGGTCACGTGATTCATTAAATAATTAATGCCGAGGTTGCAGAATAGATATGTATTCGTCAGGAAAATCGCAGGCTCGGTCTCCCTGTTTCTGACGTGCAATTCAACTGTCCTTTGAAAAACAAGCCTGTACCCCGAGAAAAAAAAAAGAGAGAGGGGGAGAGAGAGAGGGAGAGAGAGAGAGAAAAAGAAAGGGAGACAGCAATAAAACAGCCCCGCAGCCGGAGCCACACCGCGGGCTGGGGTATTGTAAGTAGAAGGGATTTCTCACTACCTACCGCGTCTTATACGTCCATGTAAATTTATTGTTTGTTATTAATGTTATTGTCGTAAAATGTGACAAATAGCCATCTTCATTTCCTGCCATTTCTCCTCACACGGTGCTCTGTGTGTTTATACCCATTGAGGCATTGCATAGAGATTTTAGGAATATTCTTCTTTTCTCTCTCTCTCCCTCTCTCTCTCTCTCTCTCCCTCTCTCTCCCTCCCTCCCTCTCCCTCTCTCCTCTCTCCTCCAACCTTTTTCTTGATTTATAGCAATATGGGTGTCAGCTTCTCGGCCGGCATGCCAGCCATTGTGTGTGTGTGTGTGTGCGCGCGTGTGTGTGTGCGCGCGTCTGCGTGTGTTTGTGAGCGAGTTGTGTTGTTTATGGCCATGTCTTCGATAAATCATTTTTCACAGAAAATGATGTGGAAGCTGGGCTGTTTCTGCGGCCGGCCGGGAGAAAGTCGCTCTCGGAGGCACTTCCTCCCTCTGCTCTGCTCCCAGGAGTTGGTTATTTCAGACGATTTACAGTAATATATCAGCAGTTAATATGAAAGCTCTATAGCTGGAGGTCTTAAATTACAGCATCTGTGATTATCAATTAAAGCAAGATTTGTATAAATTTGGTAAACCAGAAATGCCTCATTGGCATATAAACCCGGTCAATGACCACGGTCTAATATAAAAATTATATTTGTGAGCCTCATAGAGCCAACATTCCTGCAGCAGCAGACAGAGCTCCATTTTTTAGCGGTTCCCCTCCAGGAGTTTGGCTTCGCCAACTCCAGCCCTGGGTGAACAAACCCAACTCTGAAGGCAGAAGGAGGCTTAGAGTAAGAGAGGTGAAGGTGGAGAAAGGAATTACTGGAGTTGAAGGCAAATATTTTTGTGATCAGTGGAGACCAAATCAAAGTTCTGTGCAATTGGAAAGGGATGGGAGGGGTTCCATTACATTATTAAAGCTTAATTTATAGGACTGATGTGTCTGGGGGGGTGGTCGAAGGTGGAAAAGGAGTTACCCAAATTGGGGGAGACAATGGAGGCAAGCAGAGGGTGAAGGGCAGGGAAAGAAGCTGAAATCTTTGGCTCCCCACCCTCCTGGCTAACAAAACAAGGAAATGAATTCACACCCCAGGAGCCTTCCTTTGACCTACTGAAACAAAGAAAAGTTTCCTCAGCAGTGAGAGACTCTGTGTTTGGGGCTAAAGTGGGGACAAGTTCTCCGAAGTTTTTCTAGAAAAGAAATGTTCTAGGAATCAGGTGGTCCCAGAAAGTTGGGAGTGTTGGAGGATGTCGGGTGTGTTCTTGTAACTAAGTCCCCATCCAAAAAGGGAGTAAACGGGGTGCAGATTGGAGAGGGAGGGGAAGAGCCATTAACTTTCTCCTATAGTTTCATGTGGAGGTCACAGTTCCTTCCTACTAGGGGAGAGGCTGCTGGTCAAGAGCAAAGCCAGAGGTGGCTTTGGGGAATGCTCTGCACTGTGCCCCAAAGTTGTGATGGATGAGGTGCAGAGGGCCAGAGCCTTCGCCAGCTCCAGTCCCAGCTGTTGGCCGCTCATTCCCTGACTGGAGCCAGGCCAACTGACTTTATAGCCACAATTATCTGTGATATTTAACTCTGCCTGCTAGTGTAAACCTTTGAGCAGGGAAGTTAGAGCAACGCCGCGCCCAGGTACTAATTATTCATGGCATCCGCTACGTGGAGTGGCAGCTTAGCCCCCAGTCCCTGCAGCATCCAGGAGCTCGCTCCCACGCTCTGCTCCAAGTGAACACTGAGTCTCATCCATGTTAACAAGGGATTCTTGGTGGGTGAAGCCTCCCAGTTCAGGAGTCTCGGTTGAAAAGGGTTTGGGGAGAAAGAGAAGGCCGGAACCCAAGGCTGGGATGGGTAGAGGCACTGTCTGACCTGGATAAAAGGAACTGGGGAAAAGTCTGGATTCAGGGGCAGCTTTGACAGCACTGGAGATTGTGAGGAGGTGGGAAGGGCCGGCAGAGGCAGCATAGAGACCTGGGGCATAGGGGCTCCAAACCTTTCAGTTTCATTCCCCACCCGCTCCTTGAGTGTTGGAGAATCCCACACACATTGTGTGGGAGGCAAGCATTTCTACTTCTCCCTCATCTGGAAAGTGTGGGGTGGTATAACTGTGAAGAGGGTGAGTTCTCCCTCAAACTGGTGGTCCAGAATTAGGGCAAAGTCTTGCAGTTTTTGAGAGAGTAGGGAAGGATCACTTCTTCCATGGGAAGAAGGAGGGACATGAAAGAGAAAGAAGAGGGTAGAATCATTTGTATTAGCTTCTGAATTCAGCATGCTTTGAAAGATGGGAAAAAAAAGGATCTGCTCTTTGGGCCAGCCCATAGCTAGCATGGAGAACCAGTCCCACAGGCCCCCTTCCCCGTGTGTTTGCAACTCCTCCTCCCCAACCTTTTCCATCTCCCCTCCTGCTGCTACCTTTGCCTGTGACGTGGAAGTCTGACCAACCACCCCCACCCCCACTCCACCAGCTTTTCCTCTTTATTCTTTCAGCCCTCTTCAGGTCTTTGTCTCCTCTGGCCCAGAGGAGGGGAGGTGACACTGATACCCCCTCCCCTTCCCTTTCCCCAACATGCACAGACTCTTCCCCAGGAGACAAAGCAAGGGGACCATCCCTTGCCACCATTATCTGGTAAATCCCCGATGTGATGCCTAATGCCTTCCATTCAGGCATCTAGGCCTACCCCAAATCAGCAAGTTTGAAAGGACTTTGTTTTTTATATATACGTTTGCTTCATTTAGCTACGAAGCATCCTGTCTCTTACCAGTCCTGCACCCTCCACCCCACTGATTTGCTTTTGTGTTGTTCAGGGGTTGGGATAGAATGCATCTGGTAGACAGAGCTCTAGGAAAGCTGCTGACTCTGTCTTCTCCCCTAACACTCTGCTGGTATCCTCTCTATATAATTGCATTGTTTATCTCTGTGCCTTTAAGGAGCCTGGCTGCTAACGCTTTAGTGACCAGAGGAATTGGATAGAAAGATGAAGAGTGAGAGGAGGAAGAGAGGGACCTAGAGAGAGAACAAGCAGCAGGATCCCTTTCTGGGGTGGAAAGTCAAGGCTGAGCCCAAGGAGGTGATGACAGGGAGAGTGGAAACAAAGGACAGTCAGAGGGGAAGGGAGGCTGTCCTGGAGGAAGGAGCCCCACAACTCACAAGGGGACACACACATAGAGTTAAGTGAGAAGAAGGGGAGTGGGAAGGAAACTACCCCCTTTGTCCCCTTCTCTCTAGAAGAGAATTTCTCGGACAGAGGGTGGGTTCCCCCACAGAGGAAAGGGAAGAAGAGACTCAGCCTAATGGGTGAGCCCAGAAATGATTTCTGGAGACACTCCTAAATCCTTTGCAAGGCTCAATTCAAATTCACTGAAGACACTGAGAGAGGCAGAATTTGAAAAAGACAAAGGGGCTGTGAGAAAGGAACCGAGATAACAGAGATGGTTAGAAAAGACAGAGAGACCCAACACAGAAAAAGAGCCCAAACCCCTTGGGGAGCAGGCACAGAGGGAAGCCCCTCCAGGCTCCCTGCTCCCTAGCAGCCTTCTTTACAGGAAGCTGCCCAAAGCCCAGGCCATCTCAGAAACAACTGCCTCTAGAGTAGGCCCTTGGGGGTGCTAAATCAGGTGTGAGGCTGCTGTGGCAGGAGCTGAAGTGCCAGGGAATGGCCAAGATGTCCAGGACACTTCAGCCTCCACCATAATCACCAGCATCAGTAACTTAATCATTGGGACCTCCCCAAACAGAATTTCATCATGGGGGTGGGGGGAGTTGGGACCAGTCTTTCACACCTGGACCCTGGAATCCTTTCTTGGCTTTTCTTCCCTCTTGTGGGTTTGGTCTCTTTTTTTCTCTAGGGACCTGGGGAAGTTGTTGATCTTCCAGCGCCTAAGAACTTTCACCTCCATTCCACATCTCCCTCAAACTCCCAGCCTTAACAAGCGGATGCTTCCCCTACTAATCTCCTTCCTCCCCCATCTTACAGGAAAGAACAAGAAAAGGAAAAAGAGAAAGAAAGTTCCTACCAGCCTAAGCAGCTTTAGAAAACTCGAGGGAAAAGGGGAGATGCAAATCTTTCTAGCCCCTCTGATCCTTCCCATTGCCTCCTCGCCATTGCTCTGCTCCCTCCATTGCCCCCCTCCCTGTCCCCACTCCTGTCCTGCCCAGAACTCTCTCCCTTCCCCTCCCTTCTCTACCGGGTCGGACATATGGAACCCATTTCGCTGGTGACATTGAAGAGCCGCCGGTGTGCCCGCCTTCCGCCATGGCGCCCCCGGCGCTCCCTGCGCCTCGCCGTGCCCCTGTCAGTTGCCGCTCCTCTCGCCTGGCAACTTGGCCCGCTCTCAAAGCCCGAGTCCAGCTCGGTGCCAGACGAGCCTTGGGTTCCCGCAGCCCCGCGCGGCCCGGACTGAGTGGGAGCTTCTCAGGAAACGGGCGTCTGCCGCTCCCGGAGTGCCAGATCCGCGCGCTCCTGGGGCCCTGGAGGCCGAACAAAGCCGGGGGCGGGGGCGGGGGCGGGGGCGGGGTGGGGGCGAACGCATCCGGGCCTCTCCCCCAGCTCGGCGGGACGCTCGGGGGTTGCTGGGGGTTGAGCGACTAGGATGCGGCTGGCTGCGGCGGCGGAGCCCCAGCCCGGGCCGAGGGTCCGGGGCCTGGCAGTCGGCCCCCGCGCGCACCCAGCGCCCGGCCGCCCGCCGTTGCCCGTGCCCTAGCGGAAGACCGCACAGGTAAGTGTGGGGTGCGGAGCCGGGGCGCTCGGGGCCTGGCCAGGGTGCAGAGGTGGGTGGTTGAGACCCCCGCCCCCAGGCCTCTCTCCTGGGACAGGCCGGGATCCGAATTGAAGACGACGATGAGAGCAACTTTGAGAGGCAGGGTGGGGGCTTCAAGGGAGTAGAGGGACCTGGGGGTGGAGGACGAGTGTGGAGGAATGTGGAGCTGTTTGGGTGGGCGTGTGGACATGATCGTGTTAGGGGATGGGAGAGCTCTCCCGCTCAGAAAGGGTGTTGAGGCACAGGAGGGTTTTCCAGGGCAGTTGGGGGCTGTGGGTACTGAGGGAAATGTAAGGAGCATCTGCTAGCGGCAGTGGGGTTGGGGGGCGACCGCTGGGTCAGCTTCCACAACCCAGCTGCCACCATTGCCCAACCCTTTAGCACCTAGCGGGTTATTTGAAGCCAAAACTACAAGGGATTGCACTGAGGCTGAGTGTTAAGCCCAGAAGGTAGGAAAGGGGGTGATTTATGGCTTCAGAGAAGCTGTGTTTACTCCTGCCTGCTCTGGAAACCAAAAACCAAACAGAGCAGAGGCCAGAGAAGCCCCTCTCCTTGGAGTGGGAAGCGATGCCAGCCTGACGCACTGGGATTTATTTTCCCAGATGAGGGAGGATAGTGGGAACTGTCCCTTTGCAGGCACACAGTGTAGTGGGTGTATGCAAAGGGAGCGTGTAAGCAGGCACATATGTAGGTATGTTTGTGTGTTGTGTGAGTGCATCTGCACATTGGGAGCTGTATGTACTCCAGGTGGGGCTTTGCGGATGGGTTTGCAGAATCACTTTGTGAGCTGGGAGATTGGGAGCCAGGAGAGAGACCCCATGTTCTCTGGTTCTGGAACTCTGGGATGGGGTAGCTCTAGACACACTGCCCCTTGTCCTGTCCACGAAGTAGTGCTCTTTCCTGCTTTTTTCTTCCCGCAGCCACATGCAGCAGAGCCCACTTGGCCTGGCCTCCTGGCCCCTGCCCCTCTGCCCTTTCCCTGTGTGCCTCCTGTGTCTTCTGCCCACTCAGCTTCATCTTCACTTTGAATTTTTAACTTTGCAGTGGGAAGCCAAGGAATTAGTGAGTATGGTTGGTTGAGGAGGGGAGGCCAAAAGGAGAAAAGGCTTGGTGTGGTAGGGAAGATCGGGGAGATCCGTGGTTTGAGGCTGGACCTTGGCAGCCTCGTGTCCCACCATTACTGCTCAAATTCCCCCAAAATCTCTGGGAGTGGGGAGCAAGTGAATACAAAGACAAACAGAGTAAGGGAGCCATGCAGGAGGATGGGGGTGGGGGGAAAAACATTTTGACCCCCAGATAGTAATTTCCGCAGGCCAACTAGTAGCTCTTGCATTTCTGTCCAGACGCCCAGCTTTGCCTGGAAATTGTTTTGCATTAAATTTTCTCAGCCGCAGAATTATCTTTCCTCGCCTCCAGCTAAACTTGCATTTTTCCACCAGACACTTGGGCCCCGCACCAATGAAATCTGAGAGGAAGCTGCTGGGCCCTAAGTGGCCGTAATTTAATTGATTTTATCATAAATCATCAACTTGATGAAGAACCCGAGGTTTCAGTGAAGTAAATTGATATTAATGGGAGTTTCTTGAAATGCAAACTCGCTGCATTGTTGGGGCATCTTGAGCTGGGGAGGTAGATTACACGTTTCCCAAGAGCAGAGAGCAGAGACCTGGAGCCCAGCACAGCTTTGGGGGTAGGGAAAGCAAGCTTTGAGGTGCAGCTGCCGGCAGACCTATTTCTATGGGGAAGCATAGCAGAGCGTGGAACTTTGTCGTGAGGGACACAGTCCGGCCCTGTGGACCCTGCTGGCCATCTGGGAGAATGCTGGTCTCCAACTGAGGGGGAGGCAACTGGGGAGGCTGGTAGGTGTATGGGCAGGGAGGGGGTTGGGTGAGAAGGCTCGGCTGGTACAATGGGTGCATTGTTGCCTGGTTAAAAATTGCCAGGTTGAAACCTTCCTCCTTTAATTAGACAAATTAATTATTTACTGCTCAAGTTGCATTGTCTAAAAATAGC
This sequence comes from Nomascus leucogenys, assembly GCF_006542625.1. NCBI lineage: Eukaryota > Metazoa > Chordata > Mammalia > Primates > Hylobatidae > Nomascus > Nomascus leucogenys. Next base: position 2,910,106 of record NW_022095769.1, read on the forward strand.
ACTTTTGGTTTGGTAATGAGGGTAGAAAACAACCCACCCTACACACAGAAGAGCATTAAAACCCAGTGCATGAGCCTCTATGGGGCAAGGGAAGGCCAGGCACTGGGTTGGTGCTCAGTGGTGGTAAGCATTTAAACCCCAAGAGGAAATACTCTGAATCTGGTCACGATGGTGCCCGTTATTGTCTGAACTCAGTTTATTACTTCTTATTGTCACTCACTTTAAATCAGCACATGGAGAATCACTAACATTCAGTCCAAAAAGAGACCTTAGAGATCATTTAGCTATACCCCTTCCCTCCATACACATGCCTGGGCTTTACAGAAGGGGACACTGAGGCCCAAGGAGTGCCCTGCCTCATGTCACACAGCCAAGCTGGAACATCTGAAATTCAAGCCCTCCAACTCCCAAGCCTATCCCAAGTATGGCTCTAGACAAATCACTTCCTTGCTCTGGGCCTCAGTTTCCTGATCTGTAACAATGGCAAGAGTTGGACTGGACACTTCCTGATTTCTCCCCTGTTCTGAAATTGGGCACCTCTGTGTGTACCCATCCTCAGCAGGACAGTGCACGGGAGGCACTCCCTTGTGTATACTGGAGCTCTGTGGGCATCTGGGTATAGAAGTTACCACATGTTTATTTGCAATATTCAGAGTTTACATACACCCAGAGCAGTGGATGTTTAGTCATTCTGGCTCTAGGAAATCCACTGGAATCTGGACTATTCCTCCTTCTGAAGGTGCCCTTATTCTCAGCTGAGGAGTAGCCCTGAGGAGAGCAGTGGAACTAGAAGGCAGTGGAGAGGGGCCAGCTAGCTGGGTTGGGTTGAGATTGGCATTTGGAGAAGGGCTAAGGAAAGAAGGTCTGGGCCTTACTGAGCAAGACCCTTTCCCTGCCAGGCACGGGGCTAAGGCTGTTGTTGTTCAGAGTGTGTGTGTGTGTGTGTGTGTGTGTGTGTGTGTGTGTGTTTTGTTTTTTGTTTTTTTGAGACGGAGTCTCGCTCTGTCCCCCAAGCTGGAGTGCAATGGCGGGATCTCCGCTCACTGCAAGCTCCGCCCCCTGGTTTCACGCCATTCTCCTGCCTCAGCCTGCCAAGTATCTGGGACTACAGGCGCCCGCCACAACGCCTGGCTAATTTTTTTGTATATTTAGTAGAGACGAGGTTTCACAGTGTTAGCCAGGATGGTCTCGATCTCCTGACCTCGTGATCCACCCGCCTCAGCCTCCCAAAGTGCTAGGATTACAGGCTTGAGCCACCGTGCCCGGCTTGTGTGTGTGTTTTGAGATGGAGTTTCGCTCTTGTTGCCCAGGCTGGAGTGCAACGGTGCGATCTCCACTCACCGCAACCTCCACCTCCCGGGTTCCAGCGATTCTCCTGCCTCAGCCTCCCGAGTAGCTGGGATTACAGGCATGTGCCACCACACCTGGCTAATTTTGTATTTTTAGTAGAGACAGGGTTTCTCCATGTTGGTCAGGCTGGTCTCGAACTCCCAACCTCAGGTGATCCACCTGCCTTGGCCTCCCAACAGAGTGTGGTTGTTAAGGTGCCCCCTACCCCAGCCCAGGGACTGAACAGTGGTTTCAGAGTTTAGATTCTGTGACAGCAGGTGCCCCCCTTCTCAGCCTCACCCCAACCCTGGGCCTTTGAGCCCTCCCTTCTTGGGAGGAGGCACACACAGGGTGCCACAGCACTCTACCAGGTCTCCTCTACGGTAGCCAGGACAGAAGGCCTGCAGGGTGGAAGACCCCCACTCTATACTTCCTTTTATTTTCCAGCTCCTCCCCCAGTTCCAAAGGAGTGGTGGCTTCTCAAGTGCATGGTTGTGAGCAAGGAAATTTCTTGCAGGATCAGAGATGTGAAGACGCTAGCAGGGGAGGGGAGGTTTCCAGGCTGCCTTGGGAAGTGTGGTTTGGAATATGAATTCTGGGGAAGGAGGGAAGAAGAAGATGGGAAGAGATGGGAAACAACATCATCTTTGGCACTCTGGAAATCTTAGACACTGGGCAGATAATGCACTTCCTAAAGCCTAGCCCCAAACACTAATTTGAGAGGGAAAAAAACCAAAAGGGCTGGCAGGCCCAGACTCTGGCCCTGTCCCATTCTGACTTTGGAGTTTTATATTTGGAGGCAATTCGGAAGGCCTTTCGCTGATTGGTCATTAATCCACTGAGTTATTGTCTGCTAAACAGAGGTCACTGGGAGAGGAACATCCAGTCTGTCAGGAGAGGCCCGCTCAACCTCAGGGACTGGGCCTGTTCCTCTTTTCCTGCTTCTCCCTCCCTTTCTCAGCATCCCCTGCAGCCCCCAAAATGCCCAGGATTTGCAGCCTCCCTTCCTCTGCCTTCTCTGCTCTGCCCACCTTTGTCTCAACACTTGCTGGGGGTGGAGTTTGCCAGGCTAAGGCTGAGCTTCTAGATGAGGTGGGAGCCCTTATTCAGATTGGGATCTATCACCACCAAGGAGCCCACCTGCCTGAGGCTCCCAACTCCAGCTCACTGGCAGCACCACCATCCCTTCATTAGCATGTTCAGGCGGCCTCCGTGGCCATTGAGTGGACTTCGCAGACCCTGTGGCTGCCCTTTTTGTCTTGCCACCCCTTCACGGGCTCAGCTGAGGAGAGGGCAGTGCCCCCACGCGTGGGGTGGGGAAAAAGTACAGCTTGGATTTTTCTTCTTCCACTGCAGCGACCTTTTTCTTCTTTTGATCCCCACTATTGCTGAGCAATGTCTATGCAGGTCTCCTCTTCGCCCTTCCGGGTGCCCCTTTGTTCCCTCCTGCTCTGGCTTATTGGAGAGCTGGAGATGGGGATCCAAATGCCAAGAGCCTTCTTCATTAGCAATTCCCACTTTACAACTCCCAGCTTTGAAATATTTATTAATACTTAAGGGAAAATGGAGATTTGGGTGAGTGTGTGAACTTTACACCACTCTGCTAGGGCTACAAAGCTGGGCAGTGAAGCTGGAAAACAGTGTGGGACCGGGAACCCAGACAGGGCCAGGAAGAAACATATCGCCAAACACCTCGCCCCAGGCTTCCAGGTCCTAGCTCCCCAGCTAGCCTTTGGGCCAGGCAAATTTTGTGCTGATTGAGCCAGGGGCAGGATCCTTGACTGCCCCAAGTCTGAGATCCGAAATCGGTTTTAAAAGAGCCAACCAGTATGCCCTTATTGAGAGAATTTTTGTTTGCTAGTTGATGCATTTTGGGGGGAGGAGAGAAACAGGCATGATTCCACCGAGTTCTATAAGGGCGGGTAGCCCTTGATTGCTCCAGAGGGTTTAAAGTGCTCCCGTCGCCTGATACTGGGTACCCAGTGGGGTGGGGGAGAGAAGTGCCAGAGCAAGTGCTCTGGCTCCGAAGAAACGGAATGGAAGAGGAAAGGATGTCTGTGAAGAAGGGCATTTTCTCTAATCTTTACCCTTATTATTTTTTTACTTCATTAATTTATGCTAATGTCTCTGTCTCTTACTTAGTTTTCCTCTTTTTCAATTTCTCTTTCTCCTCCTTTCCCTCTCTCTCTCTCTCATACACACACACACACACACCCCACACACATGGGCACACACACAAAGTTTCCCAGGTTTCCCTCCCAAATCCAAGAAGAAATTGTTCCCTCTTCTGTATCTCCAGTCTGCTCCGAAATCATGGCTTCACTCTCAGGGATGATAAGCCCTTCTCCTGCTTCTCTTTTCCCAGATCCCAAAGTCTACCCTCAGACTGCTCTGGCGTCCCCCACCCCAAGTTCCCTGCCCAAACTCCTCACTACCAGCCTTTATCCCCTGAAGTTTGAAAAGCCCCTGGCTAGCAGCAACACTTCAGTCCAAACAGGGGCCCTTAGGGGTGCCTGTTCCCCCCTCCGTCCTCCAGCCTCCCAGCCCTAATCAGAGTGCAGCCCGCCTGCTGGCCAGAGACCTCTGAGAATGGAAGAAAAAAGGCAAGACAGAAACTAAACTGGGATCTAATTGCCTCCCAAGTATTCCAAATGGGCGCTGTACTCCAGAATTAAGAAGCCCCCATTCCATCTCCTACCGCATTTGGGGGTGTATGTCCTCTGAGATTTTCTCCAGGTTCGTTTTCTTGCTTCTCGGTCCTCTTTTTCACTCCCACCCCACTATGCCCCACTGCCTTCTGTAGCCCGAGGGACCACAAAGAGTTGAGGAGGCTTGGGGAGGGGAGGGGTCTGCCGTTGTCTCTGGAACACTCCTCCACCCCCAGCTCAGCTCCAGGCCCGCTTCTCCTGCAGCCGGCCCGAGGCTGCCTGGGTGCCTTCTGGACTCTCGTGTTATTCCTAGAGGCAAAGCTGCGCAGTCCCAAAAGCGATCAGGTTCTCCTCTTCTCTCAGTTTTACAATGACCTTCTCTAACCCAATGATAGTAACAGCTGGGACAGCAGAGGTTTTGAGGTACATTCTTGGCTTTTTTTTTTTATTTTGGGGAGTGATAGAAAAAAAAAAAAACCAAAGGTACTGGTTTCTTTAAGGGTCTGGAAGCCTCCCTGGCCTGAGTTCCCGATCCACCAGGCTCAAAGTTACATGGGGTCTGACCCTGTAAGTCTCTAACCAGAGTGTAGAGATCTCAGGATAGACTTTTTGCAGCCACATACTCAGGCACCCCTAACAGGTCTCTTTGGGGTTCCAGGCTGGCTTGAGCCCCAAGTCTAGGTCTGACTTGGATGGTTTATTTTCTTGATACTACTAACAAACACAGAAAAATACTAATAAACACAGAATAATAGCTACTAATAAACACAGAAAAATAGCTCCCACCCTCCATCCCCACGTCCCCCAACCCGTGCTTCCCCCCAGAGGTCAACTTTCTAGGTAGGAGGTGGGGTCCTCAGGACATTACATTCTGAGGCTCTGCAAGTGGCTCCTGTTGCTGAGGGCAGGAAGGCCATAGGTACCCCCAGTTTATCAGGGCCCCTGGAAACCGGCTGCTCCAAATCACCTGGCCTGACTTAGCCTTGCCTGGAAAAAGTAGGGGTTGGAGACCAGGGACCACTCCCTATCTCATCCCAAAGTAGAGCCTGTGAGTGGGGAGAGAGAGGGAATGAGGGAAGCTTTGCCAGACACCTCCAGCCTGTGCTGGAGGGAACACAATAGCTGGAAATCAACTCTCACCTTTGTTGTCCCCAGTCCCGTTCCCTCTCCTGGTGCATCCAGATGGGAGAAGGCAAAAGCCACGTATTCTAACCAGGAAATCACAGGGTAGTGCCTTACACTAAGTTAAGAGGACCAGTTTTCCAAGCTGTCTTTAGAGAAAAGAGTCAGCTTTCTATTTCATCCCCTAGCTCCGAGTCAGCAGTTAGGCAGAGTTGCAAACACTCCTGCTTTGGGAAATGTCCTGGTGCTCTTTTTGTCTTTTCCTTTCTCCCAGAATGACTATTCCCCACCCCCTGTCCCAAATCTGCAGACACCTACATTTTTGGCTCCTGTCTTCCTCCTACAGGCCTCCTCCTTGCCTTTTCCTGCCCTGCTCAAACACACCCTAAGAAAACTTTAGCTTTTGTGGCCTTCCTCACTTGTGCCAAGAGTCATAAATCTTGCAGGGCAGAGAGAAACGAACAGCGTTGTTCTGAATAATAATAACCATCTTCCATCTCTTCTGCCAGTGCATTTAAAATTAAGCCACCCTGCTAGCTCTTCTCTTCTTAGAAGTACAAATGTCCTTATCACCTCTTAGCCCCTTCTGCCTATTCGGAGGTGAGAATCATAACAGAAACTTATCCGTGAAGTTCTTTCAGCCCGTCTACTGCCAGCCAGTCTGGAGCTCAAGCTAAAACACAGAGTCCTCCTTTGGTCACCCTTTTCTCAACTCTCCTCCCCCTGCAAGATGTTCTGGGTTTTTAAAATCATCACTCACCGCTTGTTGTCTGTTCTCAAAAAGAAAAAGGGGGAGGGGTGTTTTTGTTTTTTTTTTTTTAAAGGTCTGGTCTTTTTCTCTCCCTTGGTTAGAGACTGGGCCTAGAGACTGGGGGGAGATTTGGGAGGAATAGAGAGGGTGTAGTGGAGGGTAGAAGCCGGGGCTGGAGACTCAGAAGTGTGAGGGTTGGAGACCCAGAACTACTTTCTAAAAAAGTCCTGGTGTTCCAATTGCGAATGAGTGCAGACGGGCACCCGGCACCCTCACCCCCGGGCCAGGCCTGCCTTTGACTCAGCCTCCAAATGCTACTTCTCAAATTAGCATAATGGTTCACTAGTGGGGTATGGGGGGAGCTGTGAACTTCACCGCCCTTCCTTGCCTTTGCTCGCCTCTTCCTCCCTGTCCCTCCAATCTAGATTTAAATTTTTACCTGTTCTTTAAAAAAAGAACAACAACAACAAAAAAAACAAACCCTCCCTTCTTTCCTTCTCACTCTTTTTTGGGGAGGGGGGTATTTTAAAATATCCCCCCTTCCCCATCACCACCATCACCTTCCCTCCTTATCAGGCATCTAAGCTTGCTAAAGGGGGAGAGGTGGGGGGGTGTGTGAGCTTGTGTGTGAGTGAGTGAGTGTGTGTGTGTGTCTGTGTGGTTTTTTTTCCCTGTGCAAAAGCAGAGGCCATTGTTACGGAGAGTAGGGCGTACCAGTCTTATAGGGCAACCACACTGTGGCGGCTTAGCCCTGCTGGAGCCCGGAGCTGGATTCTGGGGAGCTGAGCTGCCCGGCACCTTTCGGTCTTCTATTTTTTTTCCCGCTCCCCCACCCCCTCCCTCCTGCGCACCCCTGCTCCTAAGCCGAGTGAATTGAAGCGGACGCCGGGAGGCTCCTCTGGCCGTCTGCCCCTCGGGCTCCCCAGCCGGGGTGGCTTTGCGGGGCGGGGGGGCGGGAGGCGACGCAGCTTTAAACAGTGGTCTTTTTTTCCTTTGCCTTCAAGGAGGGGAGATTTCTCGCCTGCCGCTCGCGCTGGGGCTCGATGTGAATATATATTATGTCTGCCTGTTCTCCCCTCGTCGGTGGCTAAGGTAAGCTGGACTGAAATAGGCTATCAGTTTGTGAATGGCGGAGAGTATGTCTCAATGATTTATGGCCCATATGACTCCAATCTCGGTTCAAGAAGAGTTCACAAGCTTTAAGCTTCCTTCCACGCAGCGACTCTCTCTCTCCCTCCCTCCCTCCCTCCCTCTCTCTCCCTCTCTCTCTCTCCCTCTCTCTCCCTCTCTCCTCTCTCTCTTCCTGCTTCTGTCCTCTTTTCTCCTCTCTTTTCTTTCAGCAGCCAGATCCAGGGCTGAATTTTCTCCCCGGCTGCTAAGAAAGTCTCAACCTTTCTCTCTCTTCTTTCTTGTTATTTTTCTTCCTCCCATTAATTTTTTTAAGTTCTGGAAGATGGCCTATCCCCTCTCTCGGGGCTTCCCCAGCTATTGTTACTCTCCTGGCTCTCCCTGGGGTGTGCTTGGCAAGGTGGGATTCTTGCGGGGGGCTCATCTCCCTTCTCCAGCGAGACCCTGGGGGGGAGCCAGCAGCCACCGTCTCCCTCCCTCCCTCCCGAGGAGCCATATGGAACCTGAATTTTTCCAACATGGAGGCAAGGGAAATAGATCTGTTTGGCTTGGTAGAGCTGTTCCCCACCCCCTCTTGTTCTGGATCCCCGATCTCCGGTCCCCTTAGCACCTTTCCCTCTTCCCACTGTCCCGTCCGCCAGGCCTTGGCGCCCTCCAACCCGGAGCCCTGCTGAGCAAAGTCCCGAAGCGGAGTTTCTAAGGCGCCTTTTAATTCGGTTACCTCCAGCTCCCAAACTTGCTGCCGCCCACGGGGCTCGGCCCTCGGCCGACTGGTATGCTGGGAACCTGCCTCCGATAACCGTTTTGGTGTCCTGATCGCTTGCTCTTCTTCGCCTCCTCGGGCCATCGTAGGTGGCTGGTAGCTCGTCGCCAGTCGCCGCGGCAGCAGCGACCGGCCGAGGCAGCCTGGCAGCAGCAGCCAGGGACTACCCGGGTGCACAAACCTTCCCAGCCCTGTCTGCACCACCGGCGGAGTCTCCATTCTTTCCTATCGCGTCTCTGGCTCCTTCGCTTTCCACACTCGCCTGGCCTCCTTCCCGCGATGGTTTGGGGTTTATTGCAAGGGGAGCGGCAGGAATTTCGGCCCCAGGCGTCTAGTTAAATTATTGTTTTATTATTATTACTATCATCATCATCATCATCATTATTGCTGTAACAATCATTTAGACTAAATAAAGCCAGGGCCTAGCCAGCCAACCCCCTCCAACGTTTTTATTTCATTCTCTATCTATTAATAACAACCACAACTAATGCCTGTTAATTAATTCCCCTTTCAGCCAGGGCTGCTCGGAAGCTAATTTTGGTTAAATCAGCAGAGGCTAATGGTAATAATAATAAAGGGATTGGGTCAGCCTGGTCAATTGAACTCTGGTTCTCCCTGGAAGGACCTGCTGCTTTGCAGACCCATGTGTATTTCCAGAAACCAATCGGAACTCAGGGTTACACTGATTCCCTTTTGAGTATAAATCTGTGTCATGAAAAAGGGGATTTATGTGAGGGAGGGACTTTCTTCACCTGCACTCCTTTTATTTTATTTTCCTATGTTTAGTTTTCTTTGGAGTTGACCAGCTAGGCTGAATGAGATTAAAGTTTTCCAAACACACATGGCAGTATGGAGGTTTTATGAAAAGTGGTGGTGAAGAGTTGGGAGAGACAGAGGGAAAAAAATGCAGTCAGAAGTTTCAGAACAAATACACAAAATCCTATGTTAGTTTGAATCTTTATTTTTCTGGCACACTTTTAAAAGGCTGTATTAAAATAGTGTGTTTTTTTTTTGCCTCAGGGAACCTCAGTCAACAGGAATACCTCTGTTTCTAACCCAGAGAATAATATTGTTAAAATTGCTTTGTTAATTTTTTTCCTTGGGAATAATTTTCTCTTTTGGAAAGCACTTTCCCCGTCTCAGTAGAAAAGTCTAGCAGTTGTAACTTCTTGTTTCTTATTTTCTTTGGGGGAAATCAAAGAAAACAGACGGTGAAGGAAAGGGTGGGAAAAATTAAGTCTCATGGAAAAAAAAAAAAAAAAGAGGTCCAGGGAGAGACCTGGGCCAAATGGTCACAGCACCAACTGGCGTGGCCAGGAAATTGAAACAATCCTGCTCCATCTGGGGGCCCCACAGGGCCACTGGCTGCCCGATCCCAGGTTTGGCTGAGCAAAGACAGGGGCCGGAGGTGGTGGTACCTGCAGCAGGCCCATGGACAGATGAGTCTCGGTTCAGCTGGCTCTCGAGGTTAAAAATCATCAGGAAGTTTCTAGGTCAGGCTGTTGTTGTCTTCCTGGTGGGAGAGTGGTGGGAAGTGGAGAGGACACCTCACAAGAGAAGCTTCTCTGCTGAACTTGCTTCTCCTGTCTGTCCTTTTAGGAGATTCCTTTGGTTTTCCTTCAGGCTAGACTTTGCTTGGGCAAGAGACCTAAACCGACTTGGAAGGAGGCAAAGGCTGGAAGCATAGAAGCCTCTGGGCTCAGAGGAGGGTGTGGATAATGCATTTATTTTGGAGTCTCCTAGTGTCCCCTCCCTTGAGCCATCCTATCCCAGAGTTGGGGAGGAGAGATAGGGAGAGAGGGACTAGGAGAGGTCAGGAGCTAGTGTACAGGCAGGAGAGAAGCAATGGCCTTTACCATAGATTCTACATCTAGGCAGTCTTGAAAGGCATATAGTCTTTATTTATTTATTTATTAGTGGAAATGAAAACTGGTGGGCTTTTTTTCTCAGCATCTGCTTTGGAGACGTTGGGGAGGGGAGAAGAAAAAATCCTATTGATGTCAGTTCCCTTTTCAGTTCCTAAGATGGATTCGAGCCCCAGTCCTCTTCTCCCCCTTGTGTCTCTTCTCTCGCCTCTCAGGTCAGCCGCTTGGAACAGACCCCGGAGGAGGGGGGCAGAAAGGGGAGGTGTGGGGGGGTGTCCGGCGTGTCACGTGACCCCCAGGGTTGCCAATGTCCAGTCCTGAGGGTATCAGGCCTTTCCAAGTTGCCACCCACTGCCCAGGCCTCACCCAGCGATGCAGAAAGCCACCTACTACGACAACGCTGCGGCTGCTCTCTTCGGAGGCTATTCCTCGTACCCTGGCAGCAATGGCTTCGGCTTCGATGGCCCCCTCCAACCCCAATTTCAGGCCGCCGCGCACCTGGAGGGCGACTACCAGCGCTCAGCGTGCTCGCTGCAGTCCCTGGGCAACGCTGCCCCACATGCCAAGAGCAAGGAGCTCAACGGCAGCTGCATGAGGCCGGGTCTGGCCCCCGAGCCCCTGCCCGCCCCGCCCGGCTCACCCCCGCCCAGCGCCGCACCTACCAGTGCCACTAGCAACAGCAGTAATGGGGGCGGGCCCAGCAAAAGTGGTCCCCCAAAGTGCGGTCCCGGCACCAACTCCACCCTCACCAAACAGATATTCCCCTGGATGAAAGAGTCGAGGCAAACATCCAAGCTGAAAAACAGCTCCCCCGGCACAGGTACCAGTTCTCTGCCTTCCTTGTCCTCAGCTTTTGTCGGAGCCAGGAATGTCACTGTTATTCTAGCACCCAGCCCCTAGGCGCCCACGAGGCTGCCTGGGAACAATATTAGGTGGCCGGCGGGTACATTTTTGATACCCCCACCCCCTAATGACCCCTGACCCCGCCAACACCCTCCTGCCTCTAGCTGCCCTCCACTGGAGCTTCTGAAAGCTCCAGAAGGCCCGGTGCGTGGCCTTAAAGCTCTTCCCAAGGCCACAGAGCCAAGACGAGGCGCTGCCGGGAGGATGCAGAGTCGTCAAGGATTGATTATTATTAAGTATGATTACCGTGGGTATTAATCACAATCGCTTGGACGGCCCGGGGTCCCGGCCTCCAGGCACGGCAGCCTCTTCGTGCCACACTTCCTGCCCACGAGTGTCCAGATTACCCCAAGGATTCTCCTCAGACTCCCATCCTGTCCTCAGGACGGGGTAGTCAGGGAGGGGAAATGTCTTTCCTGACCTGGAATTGAGGATAAGGGGGAGAAAGCACGCACGCGAAAATCCAGCCCTAAATAAATGGCCATGCGGCTCTGTCTGCGTGACATGATCAAATTTTCATAAGCTGGGGCAGCGAAAGGAGAACAGGTCTCTTAATAAATGCCACTATTATAGAGTGTCCTCTAATGCGACGGGCGGTGGGGTGGGGGAGTGAGGAGGAGGCGGGGACGCGAAGGGGAGGGCGGCGGGGGCTCCGAGTCCAGGCCTGGATTTATTAAGAAACGATGCATTCAATTTCGGCGTGTTCAGTAATTATCTTTTATTTCATTTTCTCCCCTTCCCACCCCTCCCCCTCGGATCCAGCAGAGGGCTGTGGTGGCGGCGGCGGTGGCGGCGGCGGAGGCAGCGGTGGCAGCGGGGGCGGTGGCGGCGGCGGCGGCGGGGGAGGGGACAAGAGCCCCCCGGGGTCGGCGGCGTCCAAGCGGGCGCGGACGGCGTACACCAGCGCGCAGCTGGTGGAGCTGGAGAAGGAGTTCCATTTTAACCGCTACCTGTGCCGGCCTCGCCGTGTGGAGATGGCCAACCTGCTGAACCTCAGCGAGCGGCAGATCAAGATCTGGTTCCAGAACAGGCGCATGAAGTACAAGAAGGACCAGAAGGCCAAGGGATTGGCCTCGTCGTCGGGGGGCCCATCTCCAGCCGGCAGCCCCCCGCAGCCCATGCAGTCCACGGCCGGCTTCATGAACGCCTTACACTCCATGACCCCCAGCTACGAGAGCCCGTCCCCACCCGCCTTCGGTAAAGCCCACCAGAATGCCTACGCGCTGCCCTCCAACTACCAGCCACCTCTCAAAGGCTGCGGCGCCCCGCAGAAGTACCCTCCGACCCCGGCGCCCGAGTATGAGCCGCACGTCCTCCAAGCCAACGGGGGCGCCTACGGGACGCCCACCATGCAGGGCAGTCCGCCGTACGTGGGCGGGGGCGGCTACGCGGATCCGCTGCCGCCCCCTGCCGGCCCCTCCCTCTATGGCCTCAACCACCTTTCTCATCACCCTTCCGGGAACCTGGACTACAACGGGGCGCCCCCTATGGCGCCCAGCCAGCACCACGGACCCTGCGACCCCCACCCCACCTACACAGACCTCTCCTCTCACCACGCGCCTCCTCCTCAGGGTAGAATCCAAGAAGCGCCCAAATTAACACACCTGTGATGGGAAAGGGCGAACGAGGATTAGGGGATGGGGAGAAAGAGAGAGACTGTGGAGCTCTGGGGGGCAGCCTGGAGGTCTGAAAGAGGGCCCATGAAGGTGGTAGCCAGGCTTCCTGGTCAGAACCGGCCTGGAGCTTCTTCCCCTCCCCCTGGCCTGAGAGGTTGCTTTTAAGTCCTCCACCCCTTGTTCCATCTGCCTGCCAACCCATTGAAAAGGAATCCACATCATATTGGAGATGACCCCATCAACCCCAGGGCTCCAGCACTACCAAGTTGGAATTCCACGCCCGGGAGTGGGGTAGAGGAAGACGAGATAGGACGAGGCAGAAAAGCACATTTGAAAAACCAGACAAGATGGCTAGGCCATCATCAACCAACGGACTTACCTTACATCTTTGTAGGTAATTCCCCCCAAATCTTGATTTTTTTTCCTCAATTATCCTTTAAAAAATAAGAAAACACATTTCAAACCCAAAGGGCACAAAACACGTTCCCTTCCAACTTTCCCAAAACCTCAAATTTGTTCCCATTTATTTGAGGTTTATAGAGGTACCTACCCCCTCCACTTCTAGCCCCTGGTTTTTCTGCTCTAGAACATTCATATCTATACATCCCACCCCCATCAATTACAGTTTTTAGAGGGCTCAGGGATGGTGAGAGATCCTGAAAGAGCTGCCTATATTATAAATTATTATTTTTTTTTTTTAAGGAAAAGTGTGGAGGCTAGGGCAGGCAGGTTGTTAGGACTGAAGGTTTGCCCATTCTGCTGCCTCCATCTCAGCTCCAGCTCCATCCCCCTCTCTCCACAGAAAGCAGTTGGTGGCACGAGGTTCTATACTTTTCTTTTCTTCTGTTGCTCTCTTGACTTAAAGTGAAAACAGGGTATATTTGAACAAACTGTCTGTCCCAGGCAGAGGCTGGGCAGGGCCTGTGTGCCTTGCTCAGCCTCCTGACAGGACACTTTTGTTGCACTTAGAGTTTACATTTTAATGGATGTAAAAACAACTGTGAGAGATGTCTGGGCCTGCAGAAGTCCAGCATTGCTCAAAAAAGCGTGTGTTCTAGTGAACATTTTCATATATATTTATTGGTTATAGCCTGTTAAAATATTTTCTTTTTTGTATTATTTATCCCCTTACATTATGTATTTATATGAGGGAAAAAAAGGAAAAAATTGTACTTTTTTAGTATTTACTTGTTATAAAGGACATTGTGTTTCCTGTCATGTAAAACCAGCTATTTTAGTTACTATTGTACTCTAGAAAAGAGCTGTAGATTTATGTTAAACTCGTACTTATGAACAATTGTAATTAGTTCTAAAAGGCATGAACTCAGCTCCTAATCGTCACTGTATAGTCCTGAATTTGTAGAACTAGAGTTAATTCCCTCTTGGAACTTTCTTTGTTCTTCAGTAGTTACTTTTTTCCTTACCTAAAAGGGTTGTCTGTCAAACAATTGTTGAATAAACTTTCTGTTATCAATTTTATCTTGTCCTGGTGGTTCAATTTAGATAGCAGAGCAAGGCTGCTGACTGCCAAATTTCCCCCAAGGGAAGAAGGACAAGGACATTGAAGACCCTTCCCTGGCCTTTTTGTCCACTGCCCAGGTTCCTGTCTCCCCCTTGATATGTCTTAAGTTTAAATACCATTTCTCACTCATAAGAACCTGTAACATTTTGCCAACTTCTTCAGCTGTGGTTTAAGTAACAATTTGGGAGGTAAGGGGGGACTCTTGGGTGCTCTCTGTAGGTTTTTCTGTTTGGCCTCTATGCCTCTAGGTTTTTCATTCATTGACCTTTCGTCTGTTAGCTCCTTTGGCCACAACCTCCATGCACCCCCCCACCCCCACCCCTTCCCACTACCAACAAGAAAATCTGGCCGATTACGGTTTCTACGAAACCTAAACTTCGCAATCCTCTTCCGGAGCTACAAAGAAGTTGTCACGTGACCTGAAGCCCAACCACCATTGGGTCTAAAATGAAAACAAAGAAAAATGATTAATTAAAAAAAAAAAAAAAAACAACTGAGGCCTAGACTTCTCAGGTCAAACTTTAAAACTAAGTAAAATTAAATCACTAAATAAAACTCGAGGCGGAGGGAGGGGAAGCATGTTCGATTTCCCCTGCCAGAGAAAGGGGAGAGGAGGGTGAGAGAAGCTGTTGGATCCAAGCGTAAATAAAACGGTCCCCAGGCTAATGTGCAGCTCTGTTTCCACCATCCTTGGGAAAACTTCATTTCTTAGTCGTGGTTCCATAAAAGTTTTATCACATTGGAGTGAGAATAGAGAGGGTCTGTCAAAGATGAAATGTCACCGCTGAGTCGCTGGAGCCGATAAGAGCGAGAAGACAGGGCGGCTGAAATATGGAGCTAATTCGTTGAAAGAGAAGCGATGGCTGCTTGCTGAAGAGCTGCATAATTCTAATTGTAAGCGATGTGCCCGCATTGCTTAATTAGGAGCATATATTTGGTGGTAGTGATGGTGGGGGAGTGAGAATCGTTCCAGGCCCTGCCTTAAAGAGAGGGCTGATTTTCATTTTTATGTTGCATCCTGGCAGTCCAAGGTTAGTAATTATAGTCTTTATGCAACAATAAATAACAATAAAAAAGCAACCTGAATCCTACACCCTCCCCCTTCCCCACCACCAAGTAGGATTTTAACTGGACTCATCCAAGCAGCAAGCAATTTAGCATTGGGTCAGGCTATAATTTAAAGGCATAAGAGCGTGCAAAGTTTGATTGGGATCAAATAACGCTCAAGGGTTTTTCTTTCTTTCTCTTTCTCTCTTCTTCCCTGAATAACATTTTCTGAATGATATAACTAGATGAAGCACCATGTTTGGCTCTGGGGGTGGGTTGGGTTGTTATTTATCTAGCAGGAAAGAGGCCAAGAAAGAGAATTTAGCTTAAGTTTGAAAAACAGAGCTTTGGCTAGAAGCTGGAATTGCAAACAAGAAAAATAAGAACCAACTTGGCTTGGTGTTCCCTATCCTTCTCTTTGGAAGATTCCAGGCACTCAGCTAAAGCAGCCAAAGACGTGGGTAAAATATCCGTGCTGTTAAATTCACAGCAGGACAGGGGGGCGGGGGAGGGATGTCTCTGAAAAGGAGGGTTCTCTTGGCCCCTTTTAACACCCAAGTTTTCCGCTGTTTGATAATCTGGCCATAAAATCTGTCAGTGAGGGTTAGAGAGAGCTGTATTTCCTGCAGGGACAGTCTGCCCAAGTCGCTTGAGATAAGCTCTGGATCCTTCAGCCAGCTGGAGAAGCTGTTGCTAAACTTTCAGAGATGTTCAAGGGGGTGGACAGAGGGAGAACCCACTCTCAGGCCTTCCTGCATGACTTCCAGACAGCTACTATTTGGATTCTTCTATGCCCACCCCCATCCACACCTCTAAATGGCAAAAATTGTTTTCTTTGGAGCCGAGTTGCACACTACTGTCGCTGGCCACTTTGCCCAGGTCAGAGCAGCTCTCTCTGTTCTGAGCCCTCCAGAGCATGCCTCCTCGGTCCCTGCAGCCCCCACCTCCAACTCCCCTTTCTCCATCCTCCTCTCCCCCACCCTCATGCTTCTACTCAGACTTCTCTGTCCTTTTTAAGTACTCACCACCACCCACGCAGATGTTACATTGACAGAGTTTCTAGTTCCAGCTCCGGGCTCAGTTGCCATTTCTCTGCTAACCAGCCTTCTCCTCCTGGCTGGGCAGCAGAGAGAGAGGAGGGGGAGGGGAGGCCAGAGCCATGGGAGTTCTCCAGGCAAACTTTCCACCCAACTTAGCGCTTTCCCTCTGTCCCCATTTCCCATCTGTTTCCCAGCTCTCCCAGAATCACCTTTCTCTTTTGCACCCCCACCCCCACCCCCAGGCCTTTTTAAGGGATGTGAAATTTTGGCTGTTCCCTCTGCTTTCCCAAAGAGCCAAATTCTTTGATGCAATCGGAGGGAGCTGTCAGGGGGCTAAGATTGATCGCCTCATCTCCTCTCCATCCCTCTGACCCACTTATTTAAAAATCTTCCCCCAGATCGACTTTTCATTTTCTGCTTTGAGGCCTAGTTTCCCACCAATTGCTTGGGGCTCAGAGTCTTGTGCCCTCTCCCTATAGTAAATTACAACACTCTAAACTTCAGACTATCTTGGTCTCCTCAAAATAAAATAAATTTTAAAAACATTTTCCCCCACGAGCCAGAAATGGAATATCATCTCAGTGGCCATTATTTCCACCCCCACCATCTTCAGGGAATTCTTCCTTGTCAGGGATTCTTTTTTTTTTTTAACTAGCACAATGGCAAAAATGGGAGGGAAAGTCTCTTTGTCCTAGGGGAAAAGCTCCCCACCACACTCATGCACACACATAACGCTGATCTGAACTTCGAGAGTGCTCTAAATTAAATCAATGGTTACCTCAGTTCTTGTTCATGTCCCTGGATATGGATACAGATACAAGCTTGAGGCTTGAGTGGGTACATGCACATCTTAGACTCTGCCTGTTTTTGGAGGGGAGGGGGATGTCACAGAGAAGCATGGAAGCCTGAAAGTGAGGAAAGCAGGGGTATATAAGGGGCAGGGGCAGTGCTGCAAACACTGGGCAGAGAAGAGAACCCAGGCCATACAGCGATGGAGGCCAGAGGCCCAAAAATGCCCCTCATGCTCCATCTCACTCCTATGTGTCCGCCTGGGAGTTCTTGTCCATTTCCCAAGATTTAACTGTTGCTTTTGGAGGGTAACAGGGATGGTGGTGCTGATGATTGTAAATCTCTTTCTTATTTGCACCTTAACACTGACCTTTTTCAAAGAGTGGAAGCCTCTTTCGACTCCCTCTTCCTCCAACGCGGAGATCCTCACTCATCTTTTCTTGGGGAAGGGGAGAAGGGAAGGGGATGCTGCTGGCCACGTAAAGAAAGACTTAATTTACTCTATTAAAATACTTGGAAAAGAGGAAGGTTTCTCCCTTAGAGTCTCTTCTTTTCCAGGCTTCTGAAACCTTCTAACCTTCGAAGGGGATGAGGAAAAGATTCCTCTAGCTTTTCTGGAGAAATGGAGGCATTGGGGAGAGAGCGTGTGAGGCAATGGTGTAGGAATGGGGGCTCATGGTGTCCAGGTCGTGGTCCTCTGGTGTTTTTGAATCAATTAAACCAAATAATGCTCTCTGTTTTCCACCAGGCCCAGACGAGTGATTGGCGGAGGCCGGTCCCGTGACCACGAATTCCCTGTAATTTCGCTGGAGTCCTGGGTTTAATAGAGAGTCCCCATACGCTTGTATTTATCAGCAATATACAATTATAAAGGCCCAAAATTAAAAAAAAGAGAGACCGAAATCTCCCCCTCCCAAAATCGCTCCATTACATAAATCTGGGGGGGGCAGGAGGGGGGGTCCCTTCCGATCCTCCCTCCTGACGCCCCCCCCAGCAGCCCCCTCCCCCACCACTGAAAGCCATGAATTTTGAATTTGAGAGGGAGATTGGGTTTATAAACAGCCAGCCATCGCTCGCCGAGTGTCTGACTTCCTTCCCCGCTGTCTTGGAGACATTTCAAACTTCATCAATCAAGGAGTCGACATTAATTCCTCCTCCTCCTCCTTTCGAGCAAACCTTCCCCAGCCTCCAGCCCGGCGCCTCCACCCTTCAGAGACCCAGGAGCCAAAAGCGAGCCGAAGATGGGCCTGCTCTGCCGCCGCCACCGCCGCCGCCGCTCCCCGCTGCCCCCGTGGCCCCCGAGTTCCCTTGGATGAAAGAGAAGAAATCCGCCAAGAAACCCAGCCAATCCGCCACGTCTCCTTCTCCGGCCGCCTCCGCCGTCCCGGCCTCCGGGGTCGGATCGCCTGCAGGTCGGTAAGCGTGGTGGGGGTGGGGTGAGGGGCAGCTAGAAGAGGGGGAGAAAAAGCAGTGGAAGGAGGTTAAAAAAAAAAAGGTGGCGAGCCTGTTGGTGTTCCTTACCCCCTCCATTCCTGGGATGGGGAAGTAGAATATCCCACTGGGGTTCAGGCCTGGCCGGTAACAGCGTCTTTTTTTTTTTTTTTTTTTTTCCCTCTCTCTCTCTCTCCCTACGGCTGATTTTGGAAACTGGTTGGGGAAACGCCTTTTTTTCTGCCAGAAGAAAATGATTTGATTGAGGTTTTCACCGTATCTGTGTAGGGAAATGAGTATGTTGTTGCTGGGATAGACTCTAGAAGCAGGAAAAGATTCGGTCCTTTCTGCCCCAACTCTAGGAGAAGAGGAAGAATTCAGAGCTAGGGAGGAAGAGGGGTGAAGAACAATCTTTATGACTCTCGCTCCGGTTGAGTTGGGAAGTTCCGAATTGAGGGGTCCACTGGGAGGGCTTGGGAGGGGGGATCTGAGGTTCTGGTGCCGAAGGGAGCCGCTCTCCGCCCCCTGCGTGGCCCGTGGGCGGCTCTGAATGCTTTGCCCTGACCCGGGCCGGGGCTGTAGACTAGAGAGGGAGAGAAGAAAACCCAAAAGCAGTAAAGCGAGAGGCTTTGGGGTGGGGGCGGGGTTGGGGTGGCGAAGAAGGGGAGAGGTGATATTGGTTTTGGCGGATGGGGTAGTCCGAACTGAAGTTGGGCTGAGTACACGACCCGCTGTGACGCCGAGCCTGTTTTCCCTGCAGATGGCCTGGTACTGCCGGAGGCTGGTGGCGGCGGGGCGCGCAGGCTGCGCACGGCTTACACCAACACGCAGCTGCTGGAACTGGAGAAGGAATTCCACTTTAACAAGTACCTGTGCCGGCCACGCCGCGTCGAGATCGCGGCCTTGCTGGACCTCACCGAAAGGCAGGTCAAAGTCTGGTTCCAGAACCGGCGCATGAAGCACAAGCGGCAGACGCAACACCGAGAGCCGCCGGATGGGGAGCCTGCCTGCCCGGGCGCCCTGGAGGACACCTGCGACCCTGCCGAGGAGCCCGCGGTCAGCCCGGGCGGCCCCTCCGCCTCGCGGGCGGCGTGGGAAGCCTGCTCTCACCCGCCGGAGGTGGTGCCGGGGGCCTTAAGCGCGGACCCCCGGCCTTTAGCCGGTCACTTAGAGAGCGCAGGCGCGCCGAGTCCCGGCTGCGCGCTGCGCGGGGCGGGCCGGCCGGAGCCCGGGCCATTGCCAGAAGAGGTCTTCTCGGAGCGCCAGGATTCGCCTTTCCTTCCCGACCTCAACTTCTTCGAGGCCGACTCCTGTCTCCAGCTATCCGGAGGCCTCTCCCCTAGCCTACAGGGTTCTCTCGACAGCCCGGTCCCCTTTTCCGAGGAAGAGCTGGACTTCTTCACCAGTACGCTCTGTGCCATCGACCTGCAGTTTCCCTAACCCGTTTCCTCCTCCCGGTCCTTTCGACCCCCGCGCTCCTTGGCCGTCTACTGGAAAAATCGAGCCTCTCCCACCCCCAGTCGCATAGACTTATGTGTTTTGCTAAAATTCAGGTATTACTGAATTAGCGTTTAATCCACTTCCTTTCTTCTTCTTCTAAAATATTGGGCACTCGGGCATCTTTTAAAATTCACACAGAAAAATTCCGTTTGGTAGACTCCTTCCAGTGAAATCTCAGGAATAATTAAACTCTGGGGGACTTTCTTAAAAATAACTAGAGGGACCTATTTTCCTCATTTTTATGTTTTAGACTGTAGATTATTTATTAAAATTCTTTAATAATAGGAAAAGGGGAAAGTATTTATTGTACGTTATTTTCATAGATTAAATAAATGTCTTTATCATACGAAAACGAGTGTTTATGTTGGGACCTAAACTCTTTCCCCGCGGCCCCAAGGCCGGTCCTCACCCCTCCAGGACCTGTGCGAAGTTGATTAGGTTCAGCGGCCCATGTGGCAGCAAAGCCTCCCGGGCCGGCGAAGTCCGGGTGGTACAAAGGTGACCCGATTGATGGCCGCTTCGCCCACGGCTCCGGCAAGAGTCGGGAGTTTGCAGGAAGCTCGGTCACCTCCCTGTCCCTCAGCAGAGGGCCTTTGGTCCTGAGCGGGTAGTTCTGGGACCTCTGCTTAGAAATAGAGGTGGGCAGGTCGAGGGAGAGAGTGTGCAGTGAACAGAGGAGGGTGCAAGGAGAGGAAGCCTGTGGACAGGCTTCAGGGTCGTGGCGGGGGCAGAAGTTTCCTGGAATTGGGAACAATCCAAGGGCTTCCTAGGCTTTTGCTTCTTATGACCGAAGCCGGTGTAGGACCTTTTTCCGAACTCAAGAAGCCTAGAGACGTGAGGCCTGGGGCTTGAGCCGGGCCTCTTTGGGAGCTGTAGGTGGTTCTCCAAGGAGTGGAGTGGGGCAGGGTAGGGGATTTTCTCGGGAAGCAGGGTCCCGCACCCAGGGATGGTAACTGGCTTCCAAGTGGGCAAGAGAAGAGGCCAGCTGAGAAATGTGGCGCTGCCGGGACAACCATGGACTCTGGGGCTGCTGGGGTTTGGGGGACCATCCAAGAAGCAGCCGGGCGAGAAGTCCACGGTGGCCCGGCAGCGTCGCGAGGCGCTGGACCTGCGAGGAGAGAAGGAGGAGCGAGGAGAGCGGGAGGGAGACAGGGAAGCAAAGACGATGCTCAAAATGGCGCTGGGGCCGGGCGGCGGGCGGGGTGCGAGGGAAGAAGCTGTGGCCGCCATGACAGACGCGGCGGGAGGCGCCGGCCCAGCGGGGATCTGCCCCCGCCCCCGCGTCCTCCCAGCTGGATTTTCCAGAGGCCAGGGAAGAAGGGGAGCCTGGGGAGTCCCACCTTCGTTTTAGTTTGTTTGATTTTTTTATTTTTAAAGTGGAGCCCAACGGACGCTGAGGACGCGAGATGAAAGGAGAGTCCGGGTGGATGTGGGAAGGGAAGGAGAGCGGCGGGTCTGCGGGCCTGGGTGTGCCTCATCCAGTCTAACTTTTGATTCTTCGCTGTGGGATTTGAAGCCAGGCCAGAGCTTTCTCTGAATGCAGACCCACCAGTTTTGACCAACAACTTCGTTTTCCGTATCGACACCATGTCCTATCTATCCCCCACCACACCCTGCGTGGTTCCTTGTAAACCTGGTAAGCGGGAAGCAAGGATCGATCTCCCCCATCTGCCTCCTGGTTTGCTCTTGGAAGGTGGAGGTTTAAAGGGCCCCGGAAAGCCATCCATCCTCCTTAGGTTTCTTTAATATTTCTCCCGCTCAGAAACAGACACTATGGGGCTACTCCCCCGCAGATGCTGCCCTTCTCAAAAAGTAGTTTATTTCCTGGGCCTCCAGACATTCCCCTGGACCAACAGGACCGGGATTTAGAGTACCAGGCACCCAGAGGCAGCAACTGTCAGGATAAGCCAGGAGCCAACATAGGTTGTGACACAGAGGACTAGACAGGCCCTTTGCATATTTTAAAATGGGTCCCTCAGTGTGGGAAGTACACACATCTTAGTTAGCTGGAACTTAATCCCTTAAACTGTCTTAATATAGAATTCATCTAGTGCATTAAATAATCTTACATCATGTTAAATTGCCCTGTTTCTCTCATAAATAAATTAATATAGAACAATTAGATGTGTTATAATAATATCATGTATCTTATTTTCCCTCATAAAATATATAGGTATGAAATAAATTCAATATATTAAAGTAATAATACACAGCTTATTGGCTTATGTGTTTATTTTCCCCATAAATAAGTGAATATACAATATATTAAAACTACGCTATACATCTCATTGGGCTGTGTGTTTATTTCTCCATAAAATATGCCCACAGGCAGTGTTTAACATCTTAAAAATCACAGCACACAAGCCATCTCTACACTAGCAAAATGAACAGATATTTCAGCTGGGGCTTTGATTTCTATGGACAGTCAAACTAGATAATTTGGTCTAATTAAAAATGCTCTTGCAGCTAGCTATAGCAGGTTGTTACAAAGATCAAGAATATCAGAAGTATCTTGCTAATGGCCTACCTTCCAGTTTCTTTGGTCAAAAGGAGAGCACCCTTCCTCAATGCCAAAAAAATGCAGAGTTGGCTCTGCAGGAGAGAATTCCTATCCCCCATCATGGTCTGCAGCACTCAAGGGCTTGTGATGCACCAGTTCTCTGGAGCCTGGCTGCTCCATGGACCAGCAGCATCAGCACTACCCGTGAGCTACTTAGAAATACAGAATCTTAGGCCCCTAAATCAGACCTACTGAATCAGAATTTGCAGTTTAGCAGCTCCCCAAGTGATTTATATACACTTAAAATTTGAGAAGTACGGCTAGATCATAGTGCCACCTTGCTTTCTGCCTTCCTCCATGCTTCAGAATTTTTGACTCACTTTACCTGGCACCTGCCTTCCAATTCTCCCAACCCAAACCAGTAGCTCAAATGGCAGGGAATCTTTGTTCCTGCCTGGGCCTGCATCAGTCCTGATTCCTTCCTGCCAAAGTAGTGGGGAGCCAACGAAAGGCTCAATGTATCTGTTTAGATTCAGGTACTTTGGATATCCTAGGGGTGAGAGTTCTTAGTCCAGGTGTTGCCTTTGGCTGATTATTGGAGAGGAGTTGAAACTCTTTTTACAGGAAACACACAAGCCTTGCTCGCTGTCTTCTTTCCAAATTTATGAAACTCACTGTCTCTGATGATACCACAGAAGAACAAAGAGGCAATGCATTTGCAGAAGGAAGTGACTCCCATCTTCAATTTCCCCACCCAATTCAGATTCAAGGGAATGCCTGGCAATTTGGGATTCATAAAGGATTGCAATTCAGGATCCCTGTATTCCGAATTAACTTATTTTCCTTCTTTCATCTCTTGGGTCATCCTTTTTAGCTTTTTTCCCAGTTGGCCATGGAGGAGTAAGGGGAAGGGGGGTGGTTCGCAGATAGGGCAGCAGACCCCGGTGGTGGTGGCAGATTAGAGGGCAGCTCCAAGTGGCTGCACTCACTTATTCCATCCTGATTGGGGCAGAGTTCCTCTTGGGTCAGGACCAATTGTGAGTGGTCTGTAGCACAGAGTGGTTATAAATTCCCTGTGGTTGGAGTGGGAAGGTTTCAGTGCAGCCCGGAAAGCTGCTGGTCAGTCTGCCCTGCTCTTAGTGAATCATTCTTTTAAGAAGCATGTCTCATTAATATTACAGTGAAAGCAAAGGACCATTAGACCGACGAATGACTTGCAATCATGATAACCCTGAGTCATTAAAAAAAAAAAAGTTAACTTATGCCTGAGCAGGTCTCTTCCCCTTTCTGGATCTCAGTTTCTCTATCTGTGAAATAAATGTAAGAATTAAATGCCTCTAATGTACTCCACATTAATATATGTATATTCTTTAGTATATATTATTTAGTCTTCACAAACAATGTATTAACTGTTTATTATGGCCGATGTCTGGTGCTGTTAAGTAATTCTTGGTGTTTGACAGTGACCTACCTCACATGAATCTGGTGGGGCCATTTTAACAAATTTTCTTTTATTTTTTGAGATAGGGTCTCACTTTGTCACCCAGGCTGGAGTGGAGTAGTGCCGTCACAGTTCACCGCAGCCTCAACCTCCTGGGCTCAAGTGGTCTTCCCATGTCAGCCACCTGAGTAACTAGGAGTACAGGTGCGAGCCACCAAGTTTGGCTAATTTTTTTTTTTTTTTTTTTTTTTTTTTTTTTTCACAGAGTCTCGCTTTTGTCGCCCAGGCTGGAGTGCAATGGTGTGATCTCGGCTCACTTCAACCTCTGCCTCCTGGGTTAAAGCAATTCTCCTGCTTCAGCTTCCTGAGTAGCTTGGATTATAGGTGCCCGCCACCATGCCCGGTTAATTTTTATAGTTTTAGTAGAGACAGGGTTTCGCCATGTTGGCCAGGCTGGCCTCAAACTCATGACCTCAGGTGATCTGCCCGCCTCGGCCTTCCAAAGTGCTGGTATTACAGGCATGAGCTACCGCAGCTGGCTGGCTAATTATTTATTTATTTATTTTTATTTTTTATTTTTTTTTTTTTGAGACGGAGTCTCGCTCTGTCACCCAGGCTGGAGTGCAGTGGCTCGATCTCGGCTCACTGCAAGCTCCGCCTCCCGGGTTCACGCCATTCTCCTGCCTCAGCCTCTCCGAGTAGCTGGGACTACAGGCGCCCGCCACCACGCCTGGCTAATTTTTTTGTGTGTTTTTAGTAGAGACGGGGTTTCACCGTGGTCTCGATCTCCTGACCTCGCGATCCGCCTGCCTCGGCCTCCCAAAGTGCTGGGATTACAAGCGTGAGCCACCGCGCCCGGCCTATTTATTTATTTTTGAGACGGAGGCTTACTCTGTTGTCCAGGCTGAAGTGCAGTGGCAGGATCTCGGCTCACTTCAACCTTCACCTTCTGGGTTCAAGCGATTCTCCTGTCTCAGCCTCCCAAGTAGCTGGGACTACAGGCACCCGCCACCACACCTGGCTAATTTTTATATTTTTAGTAAAGATGGGGTTTCACCATGTTGGCCAGGCTGGCCTCGAACTCCTGACCTCAAGTGATCTGTCTGCCTTGGCCTCCCAAAGTGCTGGGATTACAGGCGTGAGCCACCTCCCCTGGCCTTTTATTTATTTTATTTATTTTTTTATGGCTAATTTTAAAATATTCTGTGGAGACGATATCTCACTGTGTTGCCCAGGTTGGTCTTGAACTCCTGAGCTCAAGTGATCCTCCTGCCTCAGCCTCCCAAAGTGCTAGGATTACAGGCGTGAGCCACTGTGCCTGGTCAATACATTTTAATTAGTGTCTTTACACCAATAATCATGCATTTATCTTTATTTAAATGAGTAGAGAGCAAAATCTTTTCAACAAGCAGGTAATCGGGTGCAGTGTTGTCTGCCAGGTGCCCGGTATTCAATAAATATGAGTATTAAAAAGTATCCTAGCCAAGTTTTCCTTTGACTGTCATCCTCTGCCACCTCCCCCAACATTTGGTTATGTTTACTCTTTTTCTTTTGTTTTTTGATTGTTTGTTTTTTTTTTTTTTGAGACAGAGTCTCGCTCTGTCACCCAGGCTGGAGTGCAGTGGCGTGATCTTGACTCACTGCTAGCTCTGCCTCCCGGGTTCACGCCATTCTCCTGCCTCAGCCTCTCCGAGTAGCTGGGACTACAGGCGCCCGCCACCACACCCAGCTAATTTTTTTGTATTTTTAGTAGAGACGGGGTTTCACCGTGGTCTCGATCTCCTGACCTCGTGATCCGCCCGCCTCGGCCTCCCAAAGTGCTGGGATTACAAGCGTGAGCCACTGCGCCCGGCCTGTTTGTTTTTTTAAGTAGGCCATTTCATATAAAAAGAGCCACCAAACTTCTTTTTCGACATGATGTTCTAGACTTTAACAGTCCCCTTTAGTTATGTTTAATCTGGTTGCTGGGGCATCAGAGCATAGGCACAATTTCTGAGACTCCCTAAACAGCACTGCTGAATTCGCCTACCCATCTTCCACCCGGGTCTCTGACAAGCACTTGCTGGCCCCACTGCAGATCTTCTTGGGATGTACTCTCAGTCCTTACTTTGCAGAAGGTGGCCTGTAGGGCCTCAATTTATCCTCTGCCTGCTGAGGCTGATTATAGCCCAGATCCTCCACTGATCTCTCCAGCCCAGCTCTGCCTACCCCTCTTCTCTCCTCCAGCCATCCCTCTGTCCACACTCAGGGGTAAGGTAGATATTTAGTGCTGGAAAGAGATCTTCCTCTTCAGAGGAGAGAATGAATAGTAAAGAAGCCCTCTTAAAACTTTCTCTCTCTCCCAACAACTGCAGAAAAATCACAATCTGTACAGTCATTCAGACCCAAATTCAGCTTGATCACTGTTTGGCTAAGATTTCCAAAGCAGATATTTTGGCCAAAAAAAACTATTGCATTTCGATAAACTCGATTAAGTAGAAAATTCTTTTAATTCTTCATGTCACACTAACCTTTCCTTTTAGAAAGATCTCAATCATTATTTAATCATGCCCCCAATTATTGGCTCCAGATGGAAGTTTACATCTTGCTGATCTGTCTAGATTCAGAAGTCAGGGCACCTCTAGGATGGACAGTTTCCAAGCGAAATTCCTTAAGGAAGAAGA
Source organism: Nomascus leucogenys (assembly GCF_006542625.1). Taxonomy (NCBI): domain Eukaryota; kingdom Metazoa; phylum Chordata; class Mammalia; order Primates; family Hylobatidae; genus Nomascus; species Nomascus leucogenys. The sequence goes on from NW_022095769.1 coordinate 2,936,164, forward strand.
GACAACATCCTCCCTAGAAAACTTTTCCCCAATAATTGGAAAATCAAGAAGTTCTTTCTAATATCCAACCACAAACCTTTCTGTTGCAATTTTAATAATTTGGATTCTTTATAGGTATAAAATATTAGGCTTTGGTTTTCAAGAAACCCTTCAGGTTAGAAGAAAATCCTTTGCCTAAACAGAGCCAATCTTCTCAATCTCAATGAAATTTGCATATGATAAAGTACATATTATATTGTATAATATATGTTGCTATGTTACATGAAAATATATCCTAAATTCTATTCTCCTCCTATCTCTCTCTCTCTCTCTCTCTGTCTCACACACACACACACACACACACACACACATATATATATATTTTTTTTTTGAGAGAGTCTCACTCTGTTACCCAGGCTGGAGTTCAATGGCATGATCTCGGCTCACTGCAGCCTCCGCCTCCCAGGTTCAAGCAATTCTCCTGCCTCAGCCTCCTGAGTAACTGAGACCACAGGTGTGAGCCACCACGCCCAGCTAATTTTTGTATTTTTAATAGAGACAGGGTTTCACCATGTTGGCCAGGCTGGTCTCGAACCCCTGACCTCTGGTGATTTGCCTGCCTCAGCCTCCCATAGTGCTGGAATTACAGGCATGAGTCACTGCACCCAGCCTACATATTTCCATATTTTAATAAGCTAGTTATATTAAAAAGCAGAAGACTGACTCATACCATTTCAGAATGTGATTTAAAGTTAATATCATACATTTAGAGAGTTCCCTGTGGTTTGTATTTTCTTGCTTGCTTTAATCCTACTAACAAGGCAGCAAGATAAGTAGTATTAAACCCATTCTTTTTCTCCGAGGCTGAGACTCATAGAAATCAAGAAACTTGTCCAGGGCCACAATGCTAAGAAGTGGCCAAGCAAAGGCCAGGCACAGTAACTCACGCCTGTAATCCCACACTTTGGGAGGCTGAGGTGGGTGAATTGCCCAAGCCTGGGAGTTCGAGACCAGCCTGTGCCATATGGTAAAACCCCATCTCTACCAAAAATACAAAAAATTAGCTGGGTATGTTGGCACACACCTGTGATCCCAGCTACTTGGGTGGTTGAGGTGGGAGGATTGCTTGGACCTGGGAGGCAGAGGTTACAGTGGGCCGAGATTGCGCCACTGCACTCCAGCCTGGGTGACAAAGTGAGACCCTGTATAAAAAAAAAAAAAGATGACCAAGCAAGGGCTTGAACCCAACTATTCTGGCCCCACAGCTAGCAGTAATCCCATTACAATATGTACTACATACAGTCTAAGGTTCTCAACCAGATTTATGACAGTTTAATTAGCTTGCATTAAAAGAAACATCCTTTCTCTAACAGCAACAAAAACAATTCATCTCATAGTGAAAAACTTGTGGTGGTGCATGCTTGTAGTCCTACCTACTCAGGAGGCTGAGGTGGGAGGATCACTTGAGCCCAGGAGGTCAAAGGTGTAGGGAGCCGTGATTACACCATTGCACTCTAGCCTGGGGCAACAGAGCGAAACCCTGCCTGAAAAAAAAAAGAAAAGAAAGAAAGAAGGAAAAAATTATGAATATTCTTTTACTTCCTAAGCCCCAATTTTTTTTTTTTTTTTTTTTTTTTTAATTTGAGAAGGAGTCTCACTCTGTCGCCCAGGCTGGAGTGCAATGGTGCGATCTCGGCTCACTGCAACCTCCGCCTCCCAGATTCAAGCGATTCTCCTGCCTCAGCCTCTTGCGTAGCTGGGATTACAGGTGCCTGCCACCACGCCCGGCTAATTTTTGTATTTTTTAGTAGAGATGGGGTTTCACCATGTTGGTCAGGCTGATCTCGAACTCCTGACCTCAGGTGATCTGCCCGCCTTGGCCTCCCAAGGTGCTGAGATTACAGGCATGAGCCACCTCACTGGCCTAGCCCCAACCTTTGATCTTGGGTTTGGCCTCCCAAGATTTGGGCTGGGGAGAGCAGATAGAGACATTTAAGGTCTAATGAAAGAATTTAGATTGCTCCTGCCAAGCCCCCAGCTGAAGCAGCTTCCTCCACAGAAAGGACCAGAATCTGAGGTTAAACTTCTAACATATCCCCATTCTGGTTAGATGGTTTCCTTGTCTGCATTCTCAGTGTGATAAGGAGTGAAAACTGTCAAAGATAACTTCAGTTCCAAACATGTCTATGTTCTCCTTGCTCTCTTTTATGTACAAGCAGATCATACAAACTAGGACATCAACTTTATTTCATTTTGGTGTTGGGTCCACCCAGACCCTCTCTGGTGAGTTTAATTTGGTCCACCAAAAATCCTGTGGGCCATAGGTTATTCCAGTCAGCAAAGCTTCTTTTAAGGAGGAGGAGGAGATTGGGAACTTAGGGAGCAAAGTTGCTTGGTTCTCCCAGTCCTTTCTGCTGGGGCTGGGAGAGCCAGCAGGAATTTGGGGAAGTTTTAATGTCCCTGCTAACACGAGAGAAGGTGGCATGACTCAGGGATGAATTGCGGAGCATAGTGAATTTGGAAAACTGAGGCAATCACTGCAACTGACAGTGTAAGTTGAGGCACTTTTTTTTTTTTTTTAAATAGAGACAGGGTCTCTGTCACCCAGGCTAGAGTGCAGTGGTGTGGTCATAGCTCATTGCAGCCTTGAACTCCTGGGTTCAAGCAATCCTCCCTTCTGAGCAGCTGGGACTTGAGGGAGGCACCACCACACCCAGCTAATTTTTAAATTTCTTTATTTTTGTAGAGATGTGGTCTCACCATCTTGCCCAGGCTGGTCTCGAAGTCCTGGGCTCAAGTGATCCTCTCGCCTTGGCCTTCCAAAGTGCTGGGACTGCACCCAGCCAACTTAGGGCACTTTTGCCTCAGTCTTTGCTTGCTGTCATGAATAATAGATTGTTGGTGACTTCAGCTGTTATAGAGGGAATGCATTCCTCAATTCCCAGACAGATTTGTGCTGTTTTATTAAACTGATTTGAAATTCACTTCTTCCTTTAGACCTCAAATTGTTCCCTTAATTATGAAGGCAAAGGATGGGGTGAGAAGGTTCTCCCTGGGATGAGGAAAAGGTGGAAGGTGAACAAGTCTCAAGTCTCTCAGAAGCAGGGCTGCCAGATCAGATATAGGCCTAGTTCAAATTTGGGGTTAGAATACAAGCCCTAGTTTCCTCCAGACAAGTTATTCTTAGCGTCTGTGGAAGACATCTTAAAATGAAAGGATGAAGCATCTGCAAATCTTCTCCCCGAAAAAGTAAAATAGAAAGAAATAAGCTTGCTCTTACCTCAATAATTTCTTTCTCTTCAATTCTTCTGCAGGTCACCTCCTCCCATCGCAATTTTCCTTTCTCTTGTCTGCCCTCATTCCCTTGGCAAGTGAACATTCTCTCTCTTCCCCCATTGCATCTCTTAAAGAAGTTACCAGCTGGTCCCCCTCCCCCTCAGCTTGAAGCAGGGTCTGAAGCAGAGTACACATGATCAGGAAGAGGAGGCAGGGGTTCTGTGAAATGCTTTGAGCTCTTTCAGAGTTGGGGGTGATGGCCAGGCACGGCAGCTCAGGCCTGCAATCCTAGCACTTTGGGAGGCCGAAGCAGGCAGATCATTGAGGCCAGGGATTTGAGACCAGCCTGGCCAACATGGTGAAACCCTGTGTCTACTAAAAATACAAAAAAATTAGCCAGGCCCAATGGTGCATGACTGTGGTCCCAGCTACTCAGGAGGCTGAGGTGAGAGGATTGCTTGAACTTGGGAGGCAGAGGTTGCAGTGAGCTGAGATCATGCCACTGCACTCCAATCTGGATGACAGAGTAAGACCCTATCTCAAAAAGCAAAAACAAAACAAAACCCTCCCCCCGAAAAAAACAGAGTTGGGCTAGGCCCACAATTACTAGAGAAGAGAAAGGCAGTGTGATGCTGGTGGTATAGAGCAGAAAGCAGGAGAGGCAGCTATGGTAAGGCCAAGCAAAACAAGAGGGAATGGGAGACAAAGATGGAGGGGCAAGACACAGACTGAAGGGGACAACTTTGGGGTCCCTTGCAGAGGAAGGAGTATTCGCCCTGCCCTTTTTGGGGTGTGGAAACCTGAGAAGTTTTGAGGGTCCTCCATAAACCTGTCCCACCTGCTTCCCTTCCCTCTCCTGAGCTCCATTGTTTACAGAGATCACTCCCTGAACTCTTGCCCTCCTGGACTTGCCCTAGCTTCGGCCCCAGGCCTCCGGCCAGGCAGACACCCTGACAGGTTACAAATGAGCGTGGGTGTTGGATTGCGCCAAGCTCTTGCCCTCGAGTTGTCCAGAGGAGGAGAAGGATCAATGGGCTCTACCTAAGGGCTTCTTTTCTAGTCCCATCTGGGTTTGGAGTCTGAGAGAGTAAGGAAGACACATCCTGTGTCCCTCCGCAACAGCCACACAGAACAAAAAGGGGCGAGATTCCACTCCTCACTTTGGAGTCTTAGAATTCTGAGCCTCAGGGCCTCCACCCTGATTCTCCCACTCTCTGACCAAACTCCCTTTATCAATCCTAGACAAATTACTGAAATCTGGAGTAATCTTTAAGATTTAACTAGTATTAAATTTATGCATTTGAGGTTTGGAATTTTTTTTTTTGGAAGGAGATGGAGGGTGGTGAAGGAGATACAGGTAGGAGGGAACCAGGAGAATGCAGGTCTTCACTAGTTTTAAACACTTCAAGAAGAGAATAAAAAATTCCCCTCCTCTTCACCCCCCTGTAAACATCACCTGGCTGTGCTCATTGTGGCTCTCTAGAGAGATACAGTGAGTTATTTAAGTCTGAGTGAGTGAGCCAGCCACAGCTATGGATGGCTAGAGAGAGGATAAATACATCTAGAGAGATGAGTTGATGGATAGGTAGGGAACGAATATAAATATGGAGAAAGATGGACGAACAGAGAGATGGATTGAGACAGAGAGAATATAAAGAGAGGCTGAGGGAGAGAAATGGATGTGTGAATGAGGAGAGAACATTTATGCAAAGAGAGAGAGAGGGAAGATGGGGCATTTCTCATCCTTTTCTCCACATTTCTGTAGTCCTGCCTTGCTCCCTGAAATGCCATTTTCCCACCCCTGGCTTCATGAATTCTTCCTCTAGATTCTAGATCCTGCCCCACACCCTTAGGTGTTTTTGCACCACCTTCCCCCACCTCCCCACCACACAGTCATCCATTTGGCCCAAGATAACATACCTCACCCGGCTGTCCTAGCCCATCACCCTAAGACAAATTGGAAGAAAGGAACATGGTTTGGGAGTTCTGGGCAAGGTAAGGAAGCTGGATTCCCCACCTCCAGGTCCACAGACTTTGGAAGGTTTCTTTGAGGGGTGGGAAGAGTGAGGGGCAGCTGGCTTGAATTTGTCCAAATCTAATAACCCAGGAGCCTATTGAAGGCCTTGGGGGTTGGGAGGGAAGGAAAGTCTTGAATATTCTCCTAACTTTTTCCCCCTCTCCCTCTGGTCCCTTCTTTCCAAAAGTCTTTGAAGAAAGATGTTTTTGACGCTTCCATGTCGCTCTCAGATGGATGGGCTGCGGGTGATTGAAGTGTCTTTGTCATGCTAATGCTTGGGGGGTGATGGATGGGCGCTGGGGCTGCCAAACTCTGGCCCGCTTAGCCCATTGGCCTGGGAGAGATCACATGTGCCCCCTCACCCCCACTCCCTACCTCCTTCCTAGGGAAGCGCTGGCCGAGGCGAGCGGGCCAGGCCATGGATTCGAGCCCCAGCGCTGTGACATACTGCCGAAAGGTTGTAGGGCAAGAGGGTGTCTCCCCAAAACGGGCCGACCCTCCTGCGGCCTTGACGCATGGACTATAATAGGATGAACTCCTTCTTAGAGTACCCACTCTGTAACCGGGGACCCAGCGCCTACAGCGCCCAGAGCGCCCACAGCCCCCCAACCTCCTTTCCCCCAAGCTCGGCTCAGACGATTGACAGCTATGCAAGTGAGGGCCGCTACGGTGGGGGGCTGTCCAGCCCTGCGTTTCAGCAGAACTCCGGCTATCCCGCCCAGCAGCCGCCTTCGGCCCTGGGGGTGCCCTTCTCCAGCTCCGCGCCCTCGGGGTATGCCCCAGCCGCCTGCAGCCCCAGCTATGGGCCTTCTCAGTACTACCCTCTGGGTCAATCAGAAGGAGACGGAGGCTATTTTCATCCCTCGAGCTACGGGGCCCAGCTAGGGGGCTTGTCCGATGGCTACGGAGCAGGTGGAGCCGGTCCGGGGCCATATCCTCCGCAGCATCCCTCTTATGGGAACGAGCAGACCGCGAGCTTTGCACCGGCCTATGCTGATCTCCTCTCGGAGGACAAGGAAGCGCCCTGCCCTTCAGAACCTAACACCCCCACGGCCCGGACCTTCGACTGGATGAAGGTTAAGAGAAACCCACCCAAGACAGGTAGGGCTCAGATGTGGCCACCCCATCTCTGGGGCCCAAAGCATCTCTGCTTCACCTGCAGTGACACGTCCTGGGTCTGGGCTGGGTTCTTCTCTTTGAGCGGCTCTGGTAGACACAGGTAAGAGCACAGCCTACGTCTCAGGTCAGGTGAGGTCTCCCCACCCAGTATGTAACCGGTCACCCCAGGAGTAAGTTTCCATACACACTCCACTTCCTGATCTGTGCACCCAGCACAGACCCAGGACCTGGTGTGCATGGGGGATGGAAGTATGGGGAAGGCTGCTCCGGACTTGGTGATCACCATGGGGGTACCTAGTGATCCCTGGGAACTTTGACAACTGTACTTGAGCAGAATGGAGAATGGAGGCCCAGAGCCAGCCCCGGGAGGAGGGAAGGGGAAGGAGAAAGAGGTGAGAGAATTGACCTGGCCTTTCTCCCTGCCCCGCCCCTAGCCAAGGTGTCAGAGCCGGGCCTGGGCTCGCCCAGTGGCCTCCGCACCAACTTCACCACAAGGCAGCTGACGGAACTGGAAAAGGAGTTCCATTTCAACAAGTACCTGAGCCGGGCCCGGAGGGTGGAGATCGCTGCCACCCTGGAGCTCAATGAAACGCAGGTCAAGATTTGGTTCCAGAACCGACGAATGAAGCAGAAGAAGCGCGAGAGAGAGGGAGGTCGGGTCCCCCCAGCCCCACCAGGCTGCCCCAAGGAGGCGGCTGGAGATGCCTCAGACCAGTCGACATGCACCTCCCCGGAAGCCTCACCCAGCTCTGTCACCTCCTGAACTGAACCTAGCCACCAATGGGGCTTCCAGGCACTGGAGCACCCCAGTCCAGCCCTATCCCAGGCTCTCCCCAACCCCAGGCCTGGGCTTCACTGGCCTGGGGATCCTCTCTAGGGCTAAAATGCCAGTTTAGAGCTGCCTGGGGGTGGGAGGGGGGATGGGGAAACATTTTTCTCAGACCTGGGTGGCTGGGGGCCCTACAGGACCAGAGGCTTGGGAGGCACAGAACCTGTCAAATGTAGAGGGAAGGGCTTCTGCCTTTGATTTGGGGATCAACTCAGTGTCAACATGTGGTGGGGATGGGGCCCAGCCTCATCCTCCTGGATTCATCCTCCTTTCCCTTCCAACTTGGGTTTATTCAGTTCAGTGCCTTCGAGCTTTGAGGAGTCTCCTCACGCACTCTTATCCTAACTCCCCCTTCTAGGCCTGGGACAGAACCTTAAATTTTCTTGTGTGGGAGGTATTTGGGTGCAGCCATATTATTATCAACGCTTAATCCAGTCACCACAGACCTTACAATAGCACCAGCTGCCTTGTGACAGACCAAAAAGCCCCTCGCCCCCATCTAACCCCATTAGCCCTCTCCTGGCACATTTATATTGCACTAATGCAGCCTCCAGAGGTTGTTTTCTGAGACCTGCCTCCTCACACCAGCGACCTCATCACTATGTCACCAAAGTGTTTTGGAACTTGGTATTCCAGAAACTTCTGGAACACTGTGCAAGGCCTGCCCCCAGCAAGCCACAACCAGGAAGGTGCAGGCACGCCCCCAATAGCTCCTCCCCTATTTATTGCCTCCTGGAAAACCCAGGACCTTCTTCCCTATCTCCACCCCTACCCCTGGGGGCAGCCCAGGGAGAGCCAGGCACAGTGAGGGCTCCCAACAGCTGCAAGGATTTATCTGAACCTTTGAGAAAGAGGAGGAGCCATCTAAGTTTCTGGAAACCTGAGCCCCAAGTGAGCCCGGGTTCTCTTTGTACCTGCAACTACCTCATTTCAATAAAGTCTGTGTTTTCCCTTCTTCCTGCCTGCTTCTGTTTCTCCATTCAGGGGTAGAGGAGGCCTCATACTCCGTGCACCGTGGAGAAGAGGTGAAGAAAGAGTGGCCATTGGCTGGTTGGGCTGGAATGAACTGAGCTTTAAGATCTCAGCTGGATAAAGAGAAGGACTTACTGGGTGTGGCCTAAGCAGGATTGGGTCCCAGGCATTCAAGCTTGACAGTTGTCAGTCCCTTGGTTATTGGGAGAATCCAGAAAAGCATTGAAGAAGTCTGTGGAATGAATGCAATTCCCAGAGATTTTTCTTTTTTTTTCTTTTCTTTTCTTTCTCTTTTTTCCTTTTTTTTTTTTTTTTTTTTTTTTTTGAGACAGGGTCTGGCTCTGTCGCTCAGGCTGGAGTGCAGTTTTTTTGTTTGTGTTTTGTTTTTTGGTTTTGTGTTTTGGTTTTTGTTTGTTTGTTTGTTTTGAGACAGGGTCCCACTCTGTTGCTCAGGCTGGAGTACAGTGGCATAATCTCCGTTCACTGCAACCTCTGCCTCTTAGGTTCAAGCGATTCTCCACCTCAGTCTCCAGAGTAGCTGGGACCACAGGCGTACACCACCACTCCCGGCTGATTTTTGTATTTTTGTAGAGACAGGGTTTTGCCATTTCGCCCAGGATGGTCTCCAACTCCGGGGCTCAAGTAATCCGCCCGCCTCCGCTTTCCAAAGTGCTGGGATTACAGGCGTGAGCCCCCGCGCAGGGCCAGCCCAGAGGGTCTTGAGAGGAAGACGGGAAAGAAGAGAAACATCTGTTTGGAGAGGACAAAAAGAGGGTGTGAAAAGAGGAGGAAGTGTGGGGGAAGGCGACGCGAACTCTACCCTTTCCCTTCCCCCTCAACTGCCTCCCTCCCGCCCAGAGCCAGGCCTGGCTTAGACCCCAGAGGGGTCGCTGACAAACTCCAAATTGGCACACAGCTTAACACCCCCACTCCCACCCCAGCCCAGCGCCCCTCTACTCAGCCACTCCTCGGGCACGTCAGGAGTGGCTGCCTGAGTCCGGCCGCAGCCAGCCAGCCTCCGCAAGGCCTTTCCGCCTGGGCTCAAGGTGAAAGCCCTGGGTCTCCGGGCGCTGGACGGCAGGAAGGAGGTGGCCGCGAAGGGGCCTAGTGGGGGGCAGTGTGCTGGGCGTGGGAGGGGAGCCCGAGGTCGGGAGAGGGAGGAAGACGTCGTGGGGTGAGGGGAGTCCGAGGATGGTCGGGGGCCTAACGGCAGGCGGAGGAGGCCGAGGTAACCTGGGATCCCGGGCTGACCTTTTTACCTCGAAGCGCCTCTGGGCTTTCCAAACAAGCCGACCGCGCGCCCGCGGGGGCAGCTATTGTCTCCGGGCCGGTCCCACTGGCAATCCTTTGGTCGGCGGAGGCGGGGGGCCGGGGCTCAGGAAGCTCCGCGGCGGGCAGCAAACCTCGATCGCTCACTCGCCCCGCCGAGCCGTCGAGATGCCGCGGGCCTCGGGGATCTGGCCCTGGTTTATTGATTCCGGTTACCCTGGGAGCCCAGATGCCCAGGGGCCAGGATGGAGGCGGGCCAGACCAAGGCGGGGTGTCTTCTCCACACGCTCTGATCTACTTAATTCTTGGTCTTTCGAGGGAAAAGAGGAAGCCAAAGGGACAAGAAGCATACGTGAGAAACGCTGAGCATTTGATTCCTAATGAAATTGGTACCATTATATGAGAGGCAACGTTATCAATAATTGTACAGACCAGCTGGAGAGGAAGTGTGTTGCAGGAGGAAGCCTAGCTTTCCCAGAGGCTGATGTCTTGCCCTTTGTCAAAAAAAAAAAAAAAAAAAAAAAAAAGAAAAGAAAAAGAAAAAGAAAAAATTCTATTAACTGCTTTTCTGCATTTAATTGAAATTGCCACCAAGCTTGGCTTCCCCAAAGAGGTCGCCTTGACAGAGGGGAGAGAGTGAGTGTCGGTGGAAACAAAACTCTCCTTGCTTGGAGACATTCAGTGTGAGCCAGTGGAGCCTTCTGGGTTGGGGTATTTGTGGATCCTCCAAACTTTGGACAAGTGGGCAAGAAAGCTGGGAGGAGGAGGAAGGTGCGGTGGCGAGAGCAAAGCAGAACCATGAGTATGGTGGAGCAGGGCCTCAGATGGGCCGACAGGTCCTTGGGGAAGATTGACGAAGGGGCCAGGAGGAAAGAAGAAGGCTGCTGGCCCATTTGATTTTTGGTCATAGCAGAGGGAGCCACCAGATTCCCCCAGGGAAGGGTGAGGGACAAATCAATTCTCTGTTCACACAGGGGCAGGCTCAAAATAATATCCAGTGAATGTAAGCCTTCCATCTCCTTAGATGCAGAGATCCTGACCCCTTCCTCTCTCCTACTTGCACTCTCCTACTTGAATTCCACTTCCAATCTGAGTCCCTAGACAGGCCTACGTGGGAGACATTAGGACAAAGGAGAGAATGGTAAACTAACAAAAACATTTTGCTCCCATTGAGATAAATTGATAGTCTTCATTGTTTTTTGTTTTGTTTTGTTTTGTTTTTTTGAGACAGGGTCTCCCTCTGTCGCCCAGGCTGGAGTGCAGTGGCCTGATCTCAGCTTGCTGCACCTTTGACCTCTTGGGCTCAAGTGATCCTCCCACCTCAGCCTCCCAAGTAGCTGGGACTACAGGCGCATGCCACCATGCCTGGCTAATTTTTGTATCTTTTTGTTGTAGAGATGGGGTTTCGCCATGTTGCCTAGGCTGGTCTTGAACTCCTGAGGTCAAGCAATCTGCCCACCTTGGCCTCCTAAAGTGCTGGGAGCCTCCGTGCCCAGCCCTTCATTGTTAAACTTTCCAGAATAGATGCCAAATTGCTTCACTCATAGACTTCTTCATGCCTTTCAGATTGCTGTTTTTTTCATAGCACTGGGAAGGAGGGTGTTATATTTACTAGGAGGTCTGAAAGTAATGTTTTTTTTTTTTTTTTTTTTTTTTTTGCAAAATTTGAAAGCTGTCCACCCACACCTCTACTTTCCAAATGTCAAAAAATATCTCCAGTTTGAAAATAAAAAGCTTTAGTTTTTTGAGTCTTGACTGTCTTTTTTAAGAATTTAATTTAAGAGATGGGGTCTTGCTGTGTTGTTCAGGCTGCTCTTGAACTCCTGGGTTTAAGGGATCTTCCCACCTTGGCCTTCCAGAGTATTAATACTGGAATTACAGGCATGAGCCACCATGCCTGCCTAGTCTTCATTCTTCACAGTGGGGAGAATTCTCTAGGCTGGTTGAAAGTTTGTCAAGATTTCTGAGGAGCCCCCCACTCCCCACAAACCCAGGCATCAGGTAGGGGGCCAGTCAAGTCTTCACTCCACCCAACACTCTGCACCATCTGTTTCTCAGCCCAAGTGTGAACTTTTCGTCTTTCCTTTGCCTTTTCCCTCAGCGTTTGTTCTCCCAATGTGAGGCCCTTTGATCTCCTGAACAAGAGAGAAAGAAAAAGATTTTGAAAACCCTGAAGCTCTTCTTCTTCTTTTTTTTACGGAGTTTCGCTCTTGTTGCCCAGGATGGAGTACAATGGCGCGATCTCGGCTCACCGCAACCTCCGCCTCCCAGGTTCAAGTGATTCTCCTGCCTCAGCCTTCCTGAGTAGCTGGGATTACAGGAATGCGCCATCATACCCGGCTAATTTTTGTATTTTTAGTAGAAACGGGGTTTCTCCATGTTGGTCAGGCTGGTCTTGAACTCCCGACCTCAGGTGATCCACCCGCCTCAGCCTCCCAAAGTGCTGGGATTATAGGCATGAGCCACCGCGCCTGGCCAGCCCTGAAGCTCTTCTAACTGTTAATGCAAGTTTCTTTTTTTCTTCTTTTTCTTTTTCTTTCTCCGGCCATAAGAGACGGAGTTTGCCTCTTATGGCCCAGGCTGTGTGACCTCGGCTCACTGCAACCTCCGCCTCCCAGGTTCAAGTGATTCTCCTGCTTCAGCCTCCCAAGTAGGAGTAGCTGGGATTACAGGCATGGGCCACCCCGTCCGGCTAATTTTGTATTTTTAGTAGAGATGGGGTTTCTCCATGTTGGTCAGGCTGGTCTCGAACTCCTGACCTCAGGTGATCTGCCCGCCTCAGCCTCCCAAAGTGCTGGGATTACAGGCGTGAGCCAACATGCCCGCCCGGCCAATGCAGGTTTCTTTGTTGTGAGCATTCCTTGTGCAGATAGCACCGGGCTGCTGGGAAGGAGGTGGTGGGATGGTGTTTAGAAGAGAGTGTGGATGGAAGGCTTGGAGGAATCTCTCCAGATGACAGACAAGGGAGATCAAAATGAGCCAGAGAGCAGCACCAAGGAGTTGGGGGAAATGTCTAGGATATCTGGGTTCAAATCCAAGCCCTGCCTCTCACTAGCCCTGTGGCCTTGGGCAAGTTGCCTAATTCCCTGTGCCCAGTTTCATTATCTACAAAATAGGGATAATGACAGTACCTATTTCGTGGGGTTGATATTGGGATTAAATGAGTTAATATGTGTAAAATGCTTGGAATGGTCCCACATAAACAAATGTGAGCAATAACAAATTATTATCATTATTAAAAGGGACTGTGATCTTCCCTTCTATAGTCCCCAATCTCTTCCAGGGAGTATCTTGACTATGCCCACTTCTCACACTCATAGCTTATTTGATCCCTGATAGGTGTATGGAGCTAGAGACAAATGGAAGGGATTACCTTCTTAGCAGCTGAGAACACTGAAGGTGCATTTGGCTGAGACACCCTTTTGCTCTGTTCTCAGCCTACCCACCTGTAGAAGAGGAAAGTTACTCTGGCCTCTCACACTCATTCCCTCTCTTCTCCATTGTAGAAGATGGATAAGAAGTCTGGAAGGCAGAAACTTCAATTCCCTGACTTAGAGTGGTGGAGAGCAAGGGTTCTGGAGTATAACTTAGTGTTCAAAATGGTCCCCTTTTATTAGCTGGATGAGCTCATGTGAGTTATTCAGTTTCCCTGTGCTTCAGTTGCTTCAGATACACAATGAAGGATATTGAATAATAAACGATATATATGAGAGATGCTTAGAACACTGCCTGGTGTATGGTGAGTGTTCAGCAGAGGCTTCCTATTTTACATAGTTACATAGGACATTTTCCTATTACTTTCTTACATTGAGTTATTCTTGGTCTTGGCATGATGAAAGCAGATGTTGTCCAGCCTTGGCCCCCCTGCACTGTACCAGCAGACCCAGCCAGCACCATAAGCATGGGACTTGCTGCTAGACAGTAAAATAATTATGAATGAAAGGGTTCAGAGGAGTCCACAGAATACAGGCTTTACAGGCTTACAGTTAAGTACAGTATTATAATGAGGGATGTCCTTGACAAGACAGCCTCATTGCATAACTCGGGAGGATATTCTCATTGTAGTCCATGAGATTGGCGCCCCCTGCAGTTGTACCAGACTTTTTCCCCTGTGACTCAGTCCTGGCTCTGACTTCCTTGCATGACTCAAGCAGAGTATTCCAGAGGCTTCAACTTTTGCTATTTCTGTGGCTCTCAAAATGCTTCCTATAATCAGAGTGTATCCTGGGTGGGACAAAAGTTGGAGATGTAAAATACTTAATGTCCATTCCTGGGAGAACATGGAGGCTCAAGTAGCTGCAGGATTCAGCGCCAAGGCTGACCTCCTGGCCCTCATCCACTATTATTCTCTTCATCAGAAAAGAAATGGATCAGATGCTTCAGAGAAGAAATAATTTTGTAGGAAGTCAGGAGACCTAAGTTTAGTCTACTAAGACCCTTCCTTGTGTCCTTGGGTAAGTCACTTAACCTCTCTGGGCCTATTTTCCCAGTCTTTAATATAAGTTAAATTATCCCACTGCAGCTGGACTCATTCTTTCCTTTGAGGATAGATGAAGACTTAGGTAAGAAAGAGTGTAAACTTGGTGGGAGATGGGAATGGGAGGGTTGGGTGGAGAAGCATCCTGTTGGATGTATTTTACTGGCCTAGGTAGAGCTAATTAAAATCACCCCTTTCCTTCATCCTCTCCAGATCACTGGCCTGAGTCCAGACAATTCTGAGCCCTGCAACCCTTTCTGCCTGGAGGGGAACTGAGCAGGGAGGAAGCTGCACCAAACATGCGCCCTCTGCTCCTTAGAGGCCTGACGCTCCCTTCAGTTTACTCTGGCCTGACAGCTCCATTTCAACCCCCACCTTGGAGATGAGGCAGCTCAATATTTACTCAGCCAGAGAGGTTTGTCCAGAAGCCTGCCTCCCCAGCCTCCTCCTGTTGGCTCTGCTCTTTTGCCCCCACCCCCTTCCTTCCCGGTTCATGGAGAGTTCAGCCCTGCAATGGCTTGCAGCACCCCCACTCCCCAGCCCTGACAGAGCCGCCTGTCCGGGGGACTGCTGAGGCCAGAAGCGCGGGGGAAGGGCACCAGACAGTCGTAGGGTCATGCCCTGGTGTCTCCACCCTTACTGGACCAGCAGCCTGGGCCTCTAGAAGAAGAGAAGACTCAGCAAATGATTGTCTTTTGGGGGAAGAGTGCATGGAGATTGGCTAAAATGGAACTGTCGGGTTGGGGACATGATCCAGGACTGCAAAATCTTCACATAGCTGTGTGTTATTAGTGCAATATTATAAACCATGGTTTATGGTAGAGAAACTTGGTAAATTTGTAACGGTCTGAACTCTTTCTAAAGACACTAAAAGAGCTAATACAATAAATAAGTGAAACTTGTGTTCTCAGCAACACATATGAAAACTGATCTCTTATCTCCTAACATTCTAGAATGTAAGATCCATGAAGACAGGGCTTTTTTTTTTTTTCCCTTAGAGACAAAGTCTCGCTATGTTGTCCAGGCTGAACTTGAACTCCTGGGCTCAAACCATCCTCTGGCCTCAGCCTGCTGAGTAGCTGGGACTGTACAGGTGTGTGCGTACCGCACCCGGCTAAGCAGGGATTTTTGTCTGTTTTATTCCTTGTTCCATTTCTAGTGCCTATAACAATATCGGGAACATAGTAGATCTCAGTAAATATCTGTTAAATAAACGAATATTGAAGCAAAATTCTTCTGCCTAGAAGACAAACACCCCAAAAATGGTGTTCTGAAATGATGTTAGGCTGGGCACAGTGGCTCACGCCTGTAATCCCAGCACTTTGGGAGGCCAAGGCGGGCAAATTGCCTGAGGTCAGGAGTTCGAGACCAGTCTAGCCAACATGGTAAAACCCAGTCTCTACTAAAAATACAAAAAAAAAAAAAAAAAAAAAAGAATTAGCTGGGCTTGGTGGCATGCGCCTGTAATCCCAGCTACTCAAGAGGCTGAGGCAGAGGAGTTGTTTGAACCAGCAAGGTGGAGGTTGCAGTGAGCCGAGATCACGCCATTGCACTCCAGCCTGGGCGACAGAGTGAGACTCTGTCTCAAAAAAAAAAAAAAAGGAAGAAATAAAGAAATGATGTTAGCTTTAGATGTTTGATTAGTCTAATAGTGCTATCATAATGAATATGTTAATATGAAGATATTTCAGACAGGGTTAGAGATGGATGAGGACTTGGGAGGCATTTTCTTTCTGCCTCCCTTCTGTTAGAGGTATTTATCTCAGGCAAATGACAAAGCATTCACTGGATAGCTTTAGGGCGAGTCTGATCTAAGGGTTCTCCCACAGAGTTTTTGTTTGTTCTTTTGTTTTGTTTGGGCTTCCTTTACTTTAGCAAGGGTAAACCCAAGAAAAGGCTCAACTTTGGAAATGTAAAGGATTTGAAGGACCAGCTGGATGTTTTTATTGGTAGAAAATGGACAGAGAAGACCTCCTGCAGGGACACCCAAGAGAAGTGAGCCTGTCTCAAACCTTCCTTTCCATCTTCCAATTTCCCACAGAAGCTAGCGTCAGATTCCCTTCTGCACCACTGTACCAAGGTTTGGTTTCATCTTTTCCAAAAACGTCTGGGTTATCTTCCCCCTTCTAGGGTGAGTAAGGTGAATTCACACAGGGCTGTGGGTTCAGGTTTTTTGGGATCAGAAAGGGGACAACATTACTGGAACTCAAGGGCAAGGATGGCCACCTGTTGGAAGCTTCACAGAGCCTTTGGGAAGATCAGTCTGGCACGGTCGGTTACCATCAGTGGAACTTGTTGGGAATTGATGACATCTTCTTACTTCTTTCTTCCACACATGGATCTACACGCATGCATCCTGATGCCACAGAAACAGGACCCGGAACCTGACTGGAGTCAGGCAGAGGGAAGGAGAAAACTGGCAAGGAAAAGGAAAAGGAGAAAAAAGAAGCTCACCTGCCAGGGCACGGTGGCTCACGCCTGTAATCCCGACACTTTGGGAGGCCGATGCATGTGGACCACTTGAGGTCGGGAGTTCAAGACCAGCCTGACCAACATGGAGAAACCCCGCCTCTAATAAAAATATAAAATCAGCCAGACGTGGTGGCGCATGCCTGTAATCCCAGCTACTCGGGAGGCTGAGGCAGGAGAATCGCTTGAACCCGGGAGGCGGAGGTTGTGGTGAGCCAAGATCATGCCATTGTACTCCAGCCTGGGCAACAAGAGCAAAACTCCATTTCAAAAAAAAAAAAAAAGAAGATCGCCCACTTGTTCCACCCTGGGGTTAGATTTCTACATTAGGACCCCCACTAGGGAGAACAAAGCTAGGAGAGAGAATTCCTCACTTGAAGGAAAATGACGGTTCAAGAGTCCAGGTCATGGATCTAACAATTTTGGCCAGAGTTCTCTGATTCCTCATTTCAGACCAGCTCAAAGCTTCTGCCAGGAGCTGTCGCTTTTCAAGCCAGAAAGTCTGAAGAGGCAAAATATGTACAACAAGCTGTGCAGGGGGACGCCTTTGAGGTGTATCTTCCTGAAAGTACAGTAGACAGATAGATGGCAGGAAGAGCTACCTCATGTTTTTCTCAGGCCCAGAACTTCCTCTCTTCCATCACCTCCAGTTACTCCACTATCTCTCCTATTCACACTCAGTCTTCTTCCAAAACTCATTTTTTTTTTTGAGACGGAGCCCCGCTCTGTCACCTAGGCTGGAGTGCAGTGGCGCGATATCAGCTCAGTGCAACCTCCACCTCCCGGGTTCAAGTGATTCTCTGCCTCAGCCTCCTGAGTAGCTGGGATTACAGGCACCTGCCGCCACGGCCAACTAATTTTTGTATTTTTAATAGAGATGGGGTTTCGCCATCTTGGCCAGGCTGGTCTTGAACTCCTGGCCTTGTGATCCACCTGCCTTGGCCTTCCAACATGCTGGTATTACAGGTGTGAGCCACCGCACCTGGCTTTTTTTTTTTTTTTTTGAGACAGAGTTTTGCTCTGTTTCCCAGGCTGGAGTGCAGTGGTGCCATCTCAGCTCACCGCAACCTCCAGCTCCTGGGTTCAAGTGATTCTTGTGCCTCAGCCTCCTGAGTAGCTGGGACCACAGGTATGAGCCATCATGCCTGGCAAATTTTTGTAATTTTTTAGTAGAGACAGGATTTCACCATGATGTCCAGGCTAGTCTCGAGCTCCTAGCCTCAAGTGATCCACCTGCTTCAGCTTCCCAAAGTGCTGGAATTATAGGCATGAGCCACTGTGCCCAGCCCCAAAACTCAATTTTCAATCCCCATACTTGAGTAGGGCAGGAGAGACCCTGGACTAGAAAGAGTCTGAGCAAAGCAGGAAGGTCTCCCTGGAGGATGGGTGGGCTGGGATGGGGCAAGGCCTGAATCCAGCATGGGGTCTCCATTCAGAACACTCAAATCCAGTAATCTGGATGTTGGAAATGAGAATTACAAAAAATGACTAAGAAAGACTCTGAGTGCTTGCAGGTTCCCACCTACAGTTCGAACATTTTAAACTCATTGAAAACCCATTGAAATCCACACCTGGTCACATTGCTGCAGACTTGCTGGCCTCCCTTACACATTTGCAGACCTATTTGTAAGCAAGCATCGTTGCCAGGCACAGTGGTTCATGCTTGTAATCCCAGCACTTTGGGAGGCCGAGGTGGGTGGATCACCTGAGGTCAGGAGTTCGAGACCAGCCTGGCCAACATGGCGAAACCCTGTCTCTACTAAAAACACAAAAATTAGCTGGGTGTGGTGGTGCACACCTGTAATCCCAGCTACTTGGGAGGCTGAGGCAGGGAGAATTGCTTGAACCTGGGAGGCGGAGGTTGCCATGAGCCGAGATCACACCACTGCACCCCAGCCTGGGCAACAGAGCAAGACTCCGTCTCAAAAACAAACAAACAAACAAACAAACAAATGAAAACACAAGCATTGGTCCTTGTGTTCTCAGTCAGAAAACAAACTGACCTTGTACACAGTTTTGCAGACCTGGTTTCTGCATAGCCAGAGAAAGCTGGCGAGGGAGACAAGTATTGTTAATTATGAGAAAACAGTCTCTTTCTCTTCTACTCTCTGGAGTTTCTATTTGAGCCTCAACCTCAGCCTCGACCTCCTGGGCTCAAGCTAATCCTCCTACCTCAGCCTCCCAAGTTGCTGGGACTACAGGCATGCACCACCACACCCGACTAATTTTTTTCTACTTTTTGTGGATATGGGCTCTCACTATGTTGCTTAGGCTGGTCTTGAACTCCTGGGCTCAAGTGATCCTCCCGCCTTGGCCTCCCAAAGCGTTGGGATTACAGGCATGAGCCACATCTGACCTCTTTATTTTTTTCAAAATCAAAGGAATATGGGAGACTGGAAAAAAATTCAATGCAGATTTTGCTTTATTCTTTTTCTTCCTCTAGTCCTCTTGTACACAAATCTCCAGACAAACACAGTGCCCTAGGTTTCCATTTAATTTAATAGATACCATAAACCTCTTGTTCAATATATCCTCTGCATTGGGCAGGTGCTGAGTTCCTCTCAAAGTCAGATGCCTCCCTTAGTAAACAAGAAAATACCCAGTTCCCTCTTTTTATCCTTCCCAGAACCTTTAAGTTTAATTCTCAGTTTTGCTTTTGGTGACGAGTGTAAATGTTTGCCCAGTCCCTGAGAAATAACTTAGATTCTTCTCTTGGGTCATGTGGAACCCTAGAGGATCCTTCTTTCATCCTCTCCTTTCAATTGAGGCAGACTTTAAAACTCAGATGGAGGCTGGTTGCAGTGGCTCACACCTGTAAACCCAACACTTTTGGAAGCTGAAGTGGGAGGACCCCTTGAACCCAGGAGCTCAAGACCAGCCTGAGCAACATAGGGAGACTGTCTCTATAAAAAAATGAACAAAATTAGCCACGCGTGGTAGTGCATACCTGTAGCTACTCAGGAGGCTGATGTGGAAGATCGTTTGAGCCCAGGAGGCAGTCTGCAGTGAGCCAAGATAGCGCCACTGCACTCCAGCCTGGGCAACAGAGTGAGACCCTGTATCAAAAAACAAAAAGACTGAGATGGTGGGTTTTTGGTTTTTTGTTTGTTTGTTTGTTTTTTGAGACAGAGTCTCGGTCTGTCACTCAGGCTGGAGTGCAGTGGTGCAATCTCAGCTCACTGCAACCTCTGCCTCCTGGGTTCAAGCAATTCTCCCTGCCTCAGCCTCCCAAGTAGCTGAGATTACAGACACCCGCCACCATGCCTGGCTAATTTTTGTATTTCTTAGTAGAGACGGGGTTTCATCATGTTGGCCAGGCTGGTCTTGAAGTCCTGACCTCAAGTGATCTGCCTTCCTCAGCCTCCCAAAGTGCTGGGGATTACAAGCGTGAGCCACTGTGCCTGGCAGAGATCACTATTTATAAGGAAGACTCCCATAATGTTAGGCTGCTGTAAATGATAGAATGGTCCTTTATATGGAATGGGAGTTTGCCTTCTTTCTTTGTTGCCCTGTGGAGCCAACACAATAACTCTTAAATCCTTTTCCATATGCTGCCTCTCCAAATATTTGAAGACAGCTGTCATGTGTGCCCATAGGTCTTTCCCTCTCTTGAGCAATATATATTCTCGATTTCTTCATTTGTTCCTCCTGAGACCTGATTTCCAGATCTTTCCTCACTCTGTTCTTCCTTCCTTAGTTAATATATTCTATAAAATGAGGTATCCAGAACTGAATAGAAAATATTGTATAATCAGATAAATTCTAATACAGTGGGAATACTATATCCCTTGAGCTAGCACTGTGTTTCTATTGACATAAGCAGGATAGCCGGGGCAGGGAAGGACTATGGGGCAGGCTGGGAGTGAGAAATCAGAGGAATTCTCTTTCTCTTGCAAATTGTGTCCATCTACTTGACCTCTGGGGCTGCATCAGTCACTGATACCTTAATCCATACAAGTCTCCAAGCTCAGGAAGGGAGCTGCCACATCAGCAGCCATTTCTGGGGAGCAAACATTTGCTGAGTAGAATCTGTAATTTATGAGAAGGGAAAGGAGCGTTAGTGCAGAGAAACAATGTGGACAGGTGAGAAAGAGAGGCCCTGTTATCTCAAGGGAAGGAAGTGCAGATGACCTAGGCTAGGGAAGCTAACCATTTCCATTCCTCTTTTCCATTGCTGTTCAGATAATTCCTTCATTCCTCCCTCCCTACCTCCCTCCCTCTCTCTCTTCCTCCCTCCCTCCCTCCCTTCCTTCCTTCCTCCCTCCCTCCCTCCCTTTTCCTTCCTTCCTTCCTTCCTTCCTTCCTTCCTTCCTTCCTTCCTTCCTTCCTTTTTCCTTCCTTCTTCCTCTCTTTCTTTCCTCTCTCTGTCTTTTCTTTTCTTTTTTAGAAACAGGGTCTAGCTGTGTTGCCCATGCTGGGGTATAGTGATGCCATCATAGCTCACTGCAGCCTCAAACTCCTGGGCTCAAGAGATCTCAAGAGATCCTCACAAGTCAGCCTCCCAAGTAGCTGGGACTACAGGTGTGCGTCACCATGCTTGACGAATTTATTTCTTTTTTTTTTTTTAGAGACAGAGCCTCACTAAGTTGCCCAGGCTGGTCTGGAACTCCTCAGCTCAAGCGATCCTCCAGCCACAGCCTCCTGAGTCACTGGGATTACAGACATGAGCTACGATGCCTGACTATCTATTTCTTTCATGATACTGTATCCCCACCTTCCTCCTTGGTGGCAGCTGTTATTAGCTTTGTTGTCGTTATTGTTATTGACATTTATCTAGCACTTTGCTATTAGCCCTTATTTCTCACTACATCTCTGGGAGGTTAGTATGATCATTATTCTCACTTTACATATGAAAAGCCCAAGGCTTGGAGAAAATAAGTAATGTATTCCAGATCATATATCTGAAAAGCAACATATAATTTTCTTTTTCTGCCTCTGGTCCTCAAGAATTTATATAAATTTACATATGTTGAATATGCAGTACGTTTAGGATGATGGCCTCTCTTTCTCCCTACTCCTCAACACTACCCCTAGGTATCAGATCATCAAGCGTTATTTAGGGTCTTAGGTCACTCCCTCCTCTTTTTCCTTTTGGAAAAGAAAAATCAAGCAGACTGCCCAAATAGCCAAGATCATCAGGTTCAGCAAGAGAATACCCCTCTTTGTGTAACCCTTTAAGAATGAGAATCACTGCAAATAGAGTCCAAGTCAGACACTGACTCAGATTTTGCGAAAACCTCTAATGGTCCATGGCTTGGCTGTGATGGGTAGTTTTGCTTTAGGGATCTTCCGCTTGGGGCGGTCTTCTCCATGTTTGGAAAGATATTGTTTGAATGTGACTGATCTTGCGGTTGAAGGGTTCCAGTTTGTATACTACAGCAAGCCTGGGAAAATGAGAAGGGGGTTATTAAAATGAATTTGAGAAGCGTTTTCTTTGAGGACATCTCTTTCTAAATCCTTCCAATGGGCATGGAATGCTATGACTATCCAGATAGCGGGAGTCATGATACAGGGAGGAGTAAGAAGTGGGGGCTTTCAGTCCCAGAGTTAGAGACTACAGCAGTTTCCTGCCCTCACATG
Organism: Nomascus leucogenys; assembly: GCF_006542625.1. Taxonomy (NCBI): domain Eukaryota; kingdom Metazoa; phylum Chordata; class Mammalia; order Primates; family Hylobatidae; genus Nomascus; species Nomascus leucogenys. The sequence continues at coordinate 2,958,151 of NW_022095769.1, forward strand.
AATCAGCCTCCCTGCACATTGCTTCCTCCCCCACCTTGTTAAAAACCCCACCATGGTAGATATATGGGTCAGAGCTTTGAAGACTTTGGGCAATAAGCAGATCAAAAGTCCAAATGTCCAACTCCTTTCACCTGTGAGTCTCCCACCATTGGACTGCAGAGCCAGCTGCAAGGCAGATGGAAGGCAGAAACCTGGAGGCCACAAGCAACTTCCCATCCTGTAACTCAGCCCAGGTCCTGGGGAACCTGTAGAGGGTCCTGACAGCAGAATTAACATGATGGGGAGAGGCAGGCAGAGGAGAGGAAAGGGACACAGAGCCAGATTAGGGGCAGTAGATCACTTGGGTCTGGCATCTGCTCTTCTGCTTTATGCAAATGTTGCTTTAACACCAAAGAAGCCACATTCTGAGACTAGCTTGTTGTTTATTTAAAAATATGCAGACTTTGCAGCCCATCTGGAAAGCTCTGAGGGGCTCCTGATACGGGCATCTCGTCATATCCCAGCAGCAGGGCAGTAAATCGAGAACATGCAGAAACATCAAAAAAGCCCTTCCTTGATCAGATGTTGTAAAGAATCTGCCAAGTCTGCAGATAAGGAGATCACTGAAGTGCCTATGTGAGACCCTCAGAGAAAGCCCATTTATTTCCTCCTTCCCATTACCTTCTGCTCTCTAGATGGGGAAGGCATGCACAAGAAGGGGGAGGTGGGTGAGCCACTGGTAGTGAGGCCACGCGGTCCACATCACATATGGCCCATCCTCACCAAGTGCTCTGAGGGAACAATGTGGGAGGATCTTGCCTTTCCTTATCAGTTTTGAAATACAAGGCACAGAGCCTCAGTGGCTGCCAAGGTAAAAGGCTATCACAGAGCAAATACCTGAATAGGAGAGACATATTTGAGAAAGAACAGATAACATTTTCAACATATTTAGAGATCCTAGCTCTCGTCCAGCTTCAGTATGTCTTTACCTGAGCTTTTACCAGCCAGAGGTGTCAAACAGATTAAATAGTTTATGGGAAGGCAGGATCCAGGCACCTTACAAGTTCTTTTTTCATATGTTGGAGCTGGCCTGGAGACAACCAGGCTGAAATAATAGGTCTTGGTAATTTTCACAAGCTAAGGGACTCCAAATCTGCAATATTTCACTTACTTTGCAGATAGTCACTCAGCCCCCTGACCAAGGGGAATATCAATTTTTGCCGAGAATCAGTAAAAATCATTAAACGACAGTGAGAGTATAAGGGGGTGGGGTGGGATTTACAGTTTCTTTTTATAAGACCAAGTTAAAGCCTCATGAGTCTCCTGCACTTTCACTTTCACCTCTCCCATCATCAGCCCTGACTGGTAGCTACAGAAATGGAGGCCCATGGAATTTCAATTAGCTGGAGGCGAAATCAGAGGAAACCGAGAGCTCTCCACACATGAGAAGGTTTCAAGGAGTGTCATGGCAAGAGAGTCAAGATAAACCCATTAAAGGGCAGAGTGGGCAGGTAGTACGTACTATGTGGGGTCAAAAAATCTGAAATCTACAATGAGGAAGAGACCAATTCCAGGTTGTATCTGCAAATCTTAAAATGCAAGGATACCTGGGAGGAGAGAAAATTCTAAGAATGAAAAGATATTGGGTTTTAGGAGACAGGCTCTGAAAATGGGAAGAAGATAAACAGAAGGTTGGTGCTTAATTAACTCTCTCCTTTAAGAACTGTGACACATGTTCCTAATGTTTCTGGCTTTTCATACTTCCTTGAGATTCAGTCTTACCTAAGCCATGTCCGTCTAAAACATGGCACTCTTGGCCAGGCATGGTGGCTCACACCTGTAATCTTTGGGAGGCTGAGGCAGGCGGATCCCCTGACGTCAGGAATTCAAGACCAGCCTGGTCAACATGGTGAAACCCTGTCTCTACTAAAAATACAAAAATTAGCCCGGTGTGGTGGCATGCGCCTGTAATCCCAGCTACTTGGGAGGCTAAGGCAGAAGAATCACTTGAACCTGGGAGGCAGAAGCTGCAGTGAGCCGAGATTGCGCCACTGTACTCCAGCCTGGGCGACAGAGAGAGATTCTGTCTCAAAACAAAAACAAAACAAAACAACAACAACAAAAGTGGCATTCTTTCTGTCTTGGTTTTTAATAAGTTTTTTTTTTTTTTTGAGACGGAGTCTCACTCTGTCGCCCAGGCTGGAGTGCAGTGGCGCAATCTCCGCTCACTGCAAGCTCCGCCTCCCGGGTTCATGCCATTCTCCTGCCTCAGCCTCCCAAGTAGCTGGGACTACAGGCGCCCATCACCACGCCTGGCTCATTTTTTGTATTTTTAGTAGAGACGGGGTTTCACCGTGTTAGCCAGGATGGTCTCGATCTCCTGACCTCCTGATCGGTCCGACTCAGCCTCCCAAAGTGCTGGGATTACAGGCGTGAACCACCGCTCCCAGCCCAATAAGTCCTTTCATTTGTCTGAATGATCTACTCATTCTCTGTCTAGAAAATCTTTATCATCCCAGATGCAGTTCAAATGTCACTTTCTTGCAGAAGCCTTCCCTGCCATTCCTAGACAGTGTGAAACTCTCTCCTTGTTTGCTCTCTCTGTGCCATGGTCAGCCCACTGCTGGGCATGTAGCACATGAAAACATAGCTGTTTTCACCTGTTAATACGTCTATTTCATTTTTGTATCCTTAGTATCTAGGAAAATATGTATCTTGTAAGTATATATGAACTGTTGAAAAGATAAATGAATGAATACGACGGTAAAGATGAGACAGATCCAACACTTCGCATAGATGGTATAATATTATAGCTGACGGATACAGCAAATCTATTCACTTTTTTGGTTTTCTCTCTTCAGATAAAGTAAAGATCTTCAAGATTTAAATGACAAGGCTAACCATATTGACTTTTTGCCATAACTCCAAGAAGCAAAGTATTATTATAATTCCCATTTACATCCAATAGAATTGACACTTACAGAGGATAAGTAACTTGTCCATGCTCATACTAAAATATTATATCTCTAGCAGTCAGGCGCAGTGGCTCACGCCTGTAATTCCAGCACTTTGGGAGGCCGAGGCGGATGGATCACTTGAGGGCAGGAGTTCAAGACCAGCCTGGCCAACATGATGAAACCCCATCTCTACTAAAAATACAAAAATTAGCCAGGTGCTGTGGCACGCACCTGTAATCCCAGCTACTCAGGAAGCTGAGGCATGAGAATCGTTTGAACCTAGGAGGCACAGGTTACAGTGAGCCAAGATTGCACCACTACACTCCAGCCGAGGCAACAGAGTGAGACTCTGTCTCAAAAAAATTTTTTAAAATAAAAAATAAAATATATTTCTAGTAATACACCTCATGGTTACTTTCATGTTTTGTTTTGCTGACTTTTTTTTGGGGGGGCAGACACCCAGAGTTGACTCATATTGAAACATCTTTCTTTTTTTTTTTTTTTTTGGCACAAATGGTGGCTTGGTTTTATTTTCTCAATATTGAAAGAATAGTACAATGAACACTATACATCCACTGCCTGAAATCCATTGTTGCCATTTTGCCAGTTTGGCTTTATGTTATTATGCAAGCACTCATTCTTCCATCCAAGCATTTCAAAATAAGTTGTACTTCAACCTTGAGTTTCAGCACACATCTCCTAAGAATAAGGGTATTGCTCAATATAACCAAAGTGCCATTGTCATACCTAAAAAATTAGCAATAAAACCCAGTCCATATCAAATTTCTCTAATGTTCTCCGAATGTTTTTTAAAATTGTGATTAAATACACAAAACATAAAATTTACCATTTTAATCATTTTTAATGTACAGTTCAGTGGTGTCAAGTATATTGACATTATTGTGCAATCAATCTCCAGAGTTTTTCTCATCCTGAAAAACTGGAGCTCTATACCCATTACACAACAACTGCCCATTCACTGGTCCCCCTGGTCCCTGTAAACCACCATGCTACTTTCTGTCTCTGCGAATTTGATTATTCCAGGTGCCTTATATAAGTGGAATCATACAATTTTTGTCTTTTGTGCCTGGCTTATTTTACTTAGCATAATGTCCAGATTCATCCATATTGTAGTATGTGTCAGAATTTCCTTCCTTTTTAAGGCTGAATAGTATTCCATTGTATGGCTATACCACATTTTGTTTTTCCATTTATCCACTGATGGACACTTGGATTGCTTCCATCTTTTGGTATTGTGAATACTGTTACTATGAACATGAGACTCAGCTTTCAGTTATTTTGGGTATATACACAGAAGTGGAATTTCTAGATTATATAGAAATGCTATTTTTAATTTTTTGAGGAACTGTCATAGTGTTTTCCATAATGGCTATATCATCTTACATTCTCACTAAGACTTCACAAGGATTCCACTTTGTCCACATCTATGCCATCTATTAATTATTAGTATCATTATTTATTTATTTATTTTTTGAGATGGAGTCTCACTCTTGTTACCCAGGCTGGTGTGCAGTGGCATGATCTCGGCTCACTGCAACCTCGGCTTCCCGGGTTCAAGCAATTCTCCTGTCTCAGCCTCCTGAGTAGCTGGGACTACAGGCACATGCCACCATGCCCAGCTAATTTTTGTATTTTTAGTAGAGACAGAGTTTCACCATATTGGTCAGGCTGGTCTCAAACTCCTGACTCAGGCGATCCACCCACCTTGGCCTCCCAAAGTGCTGGAATTACAGGCATGAGCCACAGCACCTCGCCTTGTTTTTTGTTGTTGTAGTTTTTTGTTTTTTTTTTTTGATACAGAGTTTTGCTCTTGTTGCTCAGGCTGGAGTGCAATGGCGCAATCTCAGCTCACTGCAACCTCTGCCTCCCAGGTTCAAGCGATTCTCCTACCTCAGCCTCCCATGTAGCTGGGACTGCAGGCGCCTGCCACCACGCACAGCCAATTTTTTGTATTTTTAGTAGAGACGGGGTTTCACCATGTTGGCCAGGCTGGTCTCGAACTCCTGAACTCAGGCAATCCAATCCACCCGCCTTGGCCTCCCAAAGTGCTGGGATTACAGGCCTCAGCCACCATGCCTGGCTTTTTTTTTTTTTTTTTTTTTGATGATAGCCACCCTAATTGGTGTGAGGTGATATTGTGGTTTTGATTTGGATCTCCCTAATGATTAGTGATGTTGACCATATTTTCGTGTGCTTATTGGTCATTTGTATATCTTCTTTGGAGAAATGTCTATTCAAGTCCTTTACTCATTTTTAATTGAATTGTTTGGGGCTTTTGTTGTTGTTGAATTGTAGGACTTCTTCATGTATTCTGGACATTAACCCCTTTTCAGATACGTAATTTGCAAATATTTTCTTCCATTCTGCGGACTGCCTTTTTACTCTGTTGATTGTGTCCTTTGATGGAGCAATGACTTTTTTTTGAGATGGAGTCTCACTCTGTTGTCAGGCTGGAGTGCAGTGGGGTGATCTCAGTTCACTGCAACCTCTGCCTCGTGGGTTTAAGCGATTCTCCTGCCTCAGCCTCTCGAGTAGCTGGGACTACGGGTGTCCACCACCATGCCCAGCTAATTTTTGTATTTTTAGTAGATATGGGGTTTCACCATGTTGGCCAGGATGGTCTTGATCTCTTGACCTCGTGATCTGCCCGCTTTGGCCTCTCAAAGTGCTGGGATTATAGGCATTACACTGCGCCCAGCCAACAATGACTTTTTGAACTCAAAATAGCTTATCTTTATCCCAACTAAACTTCATGGCTTTGCATGTTTTCATCCCTGCCTACAATGCCCTCTTACCTTCCTCTGGTTTAGATAACTTCTATGCATTCTCTAAGACCTATTCCAGGTGTTGCTTCCTTCCACCCTGAGTTAGGAGCCCTTCTCCCATATTCTAATAGTACTCTATATGCACACCTGTACCATGGCTTTTATACCAGTGCATTTATAATCCCCTGATTACCTTGAAGACAGAGATCATCTTGTTAGTCCTTGTTTTCCCCAGTGCCTAGTACAGTGTTTGGCTCATAGATGCCTATTGAACTAACAACTGCTATTTTTAGCTGAACACTATGAACTAGAGAGATCCAGAGGAGGTCAGCCAGAACAAAGGAGAGTAATGATGGTGATTACAAAGCATATGTATAATGTTTTATAATAATCAAACAATGTAGGCATATATCATCTCATTTAATCCTTTCAACCATAGGTAAGTTATATACATGTAGTCTCCACATTATGGAGAAAGAAAGTAAGCCTCAGGGAAGTTAAATGACTGGGTGACAAGGTCACCCAGCTGAAAACTGATGGAATTAGAACTTGAATCCAAGGCCGGGCGCAGTGGCTTACACCTGTAATCCCAGCACTTTGGGAGGCCAAAGCAAGCCGATCACCAGAGGTCCAGAGTTTGAGACCAGCCTGACCAACATGGAGAAACCCCGTCTCTACTAAAAATACAAAATTAGCAGGGCGTAGTGGCGCACGCCTGTAATCCCAGCTACTTGGAAGGCTGAGGCAGGAGAACTGCTTGAACCCGGGAGGCGGAGGTTGTGGTGAGCCAAGACCGTGCCATTGCACTCCAGCCTGGGCAACAACAGCAAAACACCATCTCAGAAAAAAAAAAAAAAAAAAACCTGAATCCAGGTCTTTTCACTCCCAGTTAATTGTTATTTCCCTGCATAAGGTGTTGTTGAAGTAACCTGAAATGCTTACTTTAGAGGAGAAAAGACTCAGTGCAGACATTATAAATATTTTCATAGATTTGAGGGGATGTCACATGAGGTTCTTGAGAGGGCTTCCATTCATCCCATTTTGCTTCTTTGAGTGAAATTAGAAAATGAATAGAAAAAAGTTGTTTTGTTTGTTTTTGTTTTGTTTTGTTTTCTTAAATAAAAACGGTCCAAAATTGAGCTGGGCTTCCAAATGAGGTCCCTACCACTTGAGCTGTTAAAGCATCAGTGTATGACCATCCATCAGTGATATAGTAGAGGAGAGTCTTGGGTGGAAGCTTGGACCAGATGCCCTGAGATCTCTCAGTGACTCTAGGATTCCTTTTGAGTTTTCCCTATACCTTGTCATGTGAACATTTACATGCCTGGCTTAACCACAACTATCACCAAAAATGGGCATCACCTTTTTGCAGAGAAGTGGATAGTGCCAGGCGTGGTGGCTCATGCCTATAGTCACAGCTTTTTGGGAGGCTGAGGCAGGTGGGTTGCTTGAGTCCAGGAGTTCGAGACCGGCCTGGGCAATGTGGCAAGACCCCGTCTCTAAAAAAATTACAAAAATCAGCTGGGTGTGGTGGTGTGCAACTATAGTCCCAGCTACTCAAGAGGCTGAGGTGGGAGGATCACTTGAGCCCAGGAGGTTGAGTTTGCAATGAGCCAAATCATGCCACTGCACTCGAGCCTGGGTGACAGAGTGAGACCCTGTTTCAAAAAAAAAAAAAAAAGAGGGAGAGAAGTGGATAGTATCTTCTCCTAGAAGCCGATAAAGAAAACAACTCTGAAGTGGAAGAAATAAAGACTGCTTCCCACCAGCAAACATATTCTTTCCAGTGATGGAACCAGGAAGTCAAGACCTCTGAAATTCAAAGGTGTGACCAAATGAAAATATGGGGAACAGCTGAATTAAGGAGAGGCCAGAATAGACCTCTGAGCAAGACTTCCCTTCTGCAGGCCACATCTTTCTCCTGGAGCCACTTTGGAATCTTGGCTGTGGATTCTTTCTGGGGAAAAGGAGAAGTCAGAAACCTGGAGAGTCAGAGTGGGAATCAAATTCTTAGGACATAACCCAGTTGTCAAATGTCCTTCATACTCCTCTGACAGCATGAAGTCAAAGGCTTCCAGGAGATCAGGAGCCCTGACTGCTCAGGGCAACACTGAGCCCCTGAGAGGAATGGGTATTGAGGAACAGTGATGTCTGCACAGTGAGGATTTAATAATCCAGACGCATATTGTGCTTGCTCCTCTGTGAACTCTGACCTTCCTTTCAGGTCCCTGGACTCCATGTTCATTAAAAACTGGGATCACCAGTGACCTGGACCCTAGTGCGCTGACACTGCCTTGGTCTTTTCATTTCTGCTCTCGCCCTGACGTGCTCCACGGATGCAAAACAGCTGGGGCTCAGTAGTGAGAAAATCACTGGCTGAGAAATCCGTCTACAGTGGGGACCTCAGTGTGGAGCTACGGGATGGGTAAAGGAGAGCTGGAAACAGGAGGCTTTGCCCTGCTGAGCAGGACAATATTGTTTTCATGGGCCACCAGGAGGCAGAGGTTAGGGCAAAGACGAAATTCTAAAATTCTCTTCTCTATAAGGGAAGAAAAATAAGGAAGAAATAGCATCTCTCTGGCTGTAGTCAAAATAGTTTTCGGACCAATCTTTGGGTCAGGCATTCCCCTATGGTCTCCTCTTGCAGCTTTAAATTCTGTATCTGAGACTTATCTCCAAATTCTTTTTGAAAGGGTGATTTGGCTTGTGTTCACAACAGCTGCTTTTTCAAAATATAATTTTCAGGTCTTGCCCACTGGCTCTGCAGTTCTCACTCTGAACCTTCACAGAGATATAGGACTGGAGACTTTTGACATGATTTGACATTTTCCAGGCCTTGACATTGAACAAGGACATGCGGTATGAGAAGTGACTCTCCTGGTCCAACAGGATGTGCACACTAGGTTGGAGCAGGATGAGTCATCCATTCTGTCTGGCCCAGTTGCCTTAGTGACCACATTTGCAATGTGACAAGAGAAGCTCAATGGTGCAACCTAAAATTGAAGAGTTGGGTTGTTTTTTTTTTTTGGCATGACCTAATACTTAACAATAACCTCAATAAATGTTTGTTGAGTACACACCTGGTGCTGTACACAGTGGCAGGTGTTTACACAGCGCTTCCTTTTTGAGCTTCTCACTGCCTGTACACTTTTTGTATGTGTAGCCAGTGTTATCGGTTTTATTTTACAGATGAAAGATCTTCATTTTACTGAGGATCAAAAGAATTATGTGACCGGCCCAAGGTCATACATTTAATCAAAGGTGAAACACATTTTCAGACTCTAAATCCTGAATTCCCTCTCCTATAAGAAAATACCTACCCTTGTGACCAAAATAACTAGATTAAAATGGACTAGATCCATCTAGGGCAGTTTGCGTGATATAAAAGTGGCCTTGATTGATAATTGTTGAAGCTAGGTGTTGTTGGGTATATGGAAGTTCATTACATTCTTTGCGTATATGTCTGAATTTTTCTGCAATAAACTTTTTTTTAAAAAAGAATAAATCTGTTTTCTATGCTGAAATCTGCCCCTTTGAAACTTTCTTCCATAAATCCTGTCTCCAAGTTTTATTTTAAGGGTTGAGATCTCATTACTGACAATGATGGCCATTTACTGAGAGTTTAGTGTATCAGGTGCTCTGAAAAGTGCTTTCTTTACATGTCTTAGTGTTTAACCCTCACAACCACCCTATGACTTAGGTACTAGTATCCTTGTTCTACAGATAAGGAAACTGAAGCTCAGAGGGGTCACATAACATGCCCAAGAACACACCGTTAGTAAATATCAGAGCTGAGACTTGAACTCAGGTGGGTCCAGTCCCAAAGCATCCCCCGCTCCCTTTTTTTAGAGACAGAGTCTTGCTCTATCACCCAGACTGGAGTGCAGTGGTGTGATCTTGGCTCACTGAAACCTCTGCCTCCTGGGTTCACGTGATTCTCATGTCTCAGCCTCCCAAGTAGCTGGGATTATAGGCGTGTGTCACCATGCCTGGATAATTTTTGTATTTTGGGTAGAGATGGGGTTTTGCCATGTTGGCCAGGTTGGTCTGGAACTGCTGGCCTCAAGTTATCCACCCCGCCCCCCCCACCCCCCACCCCCGGCCTCCCAAAGTGCTGGGATTACAGGTGTGAGCCACCGTGCCCAACCCAAAGTCTCATCTTTAACTATTTCCACTGCTTCACTTCCTTACAACCAGAGGGGAACATCTTTCTCTTGGAGGCAATACTGTTTGAAATGTGCTTTCATTTGCCTATCTTACAAGAAACTTGAAACACGGAATTGGAGACATTTTCATCCCCCCTGCTGGAAAAATAGGAATTGTAAACAGAATAGCTCTTTCATTCAGCCAGGCTTGTCTGTCCCCAGCTCCCTGAGGGGATTCAAGCACTTAACTTTGTTTTGTAATCTCAGGTTGAGGAACCTGGCATCCATCTACCATCTGAGCACAGGGGTCATGGTAATTTTTTCAGTTCCTGCAAGCGAAACCTCTATCAAAGGAGTGGGGGAGGCAGGTGGAATGGGGTGGGGAGAAGAGAACTGCCTTTGAAAGGGATTTAGGTTCCATTTCTCTTCATGGATTTATAGAGTACTAACTTTTGGTGGGCAACCTCTTTGCCCTCAGTTGGCCCTAACTTGGCCAAGGTTAAAGGACACCAAAAATTTGAGGAGGGAGCTAGGATGCCCCCACCTTAAGTCCTGCATGATTGCAGCCAAGCCCAGCACTGACTAGGTCTCTCCTTTCTGTAGCAGCAGCCTTCTCAAACTAGTGGGAAGAGCTTTGGGCTGTTATCTGATGCAGTATCAAATATTTAGCTGGAGAACTTTCAGAGCGCTTCAGGGACGCAGGGAACTGTTTAGATATCAGATTCTCTCCTGCCAGGTCAGGCAAACCCCCTGGTGACGAATGGCTGTGTTTCCTCAAGCAACCTTCCCAGCAGTGAGCTATCTTGTGCGCCCTTTAACTCTCTGTCCAGCTGAGAGGCCCCAGGCCTGCAGAAGCTGTTCTTCTAATCCTCATCTCAGGCTCAAGCTGCTGCAGTGGGCAATGGAAGATTGTTTACAGAAGATGAAGGCTCACTGCCTTGCACCTGGTTTCTGTCTGGCCCACGCTGATGGGGATGAAGGATACTTCATTTATCTCAGCCTCTCTTCTCAGGCAGCTCCTGCTGTCATGGCAAGTTTGGGCCAGTGTTTCATTCCCTGATAAGCAGCTTTCTAAAGAGCCGGGGAGAGCCACTTACGGGCTTTACATACCTCTCTTGAGCCCCCATCCCAGTTACCAGGGGCAGCAGGGCTGGATGGGGTGAGGGCTGCTGAGGTTTTATATCAAGGGGTCAAGTGAGACTTGCTTTCCAGCTATCTGGTGTGCAGGGTGTTTTGCTCTTTCTCTATTTACAGATTTTGGAAACAGGTAGTCAAATAATCCATCTGTCCTTCTTGCCTTTGGAGAAGTAAGAGAGAAGGGGTATCTGCTGGGCAGAGGGCATCAGAGACAAACCTTGTTTTATGACAGAGGGGGACGGATGGACGAAGAGAAAGGCCCATTGGGACAGACATAGCATTCTAGAAGAATGCACTTGGAAGTGGAGAGTGAGGAAGCCCCCTCCCTAAAAGCCTCTAAAGATAAAGTTAATGATAACAACATTTATGGGGTGCTTACCATGCACCCGAGCCCTGTGCTAAGAACTTGATCTCATTTAATCCCAAGAAATAAATACTCTTATTATATCCATTTAACAGATGAGGCAATAGAGGCTTAGCGGGATTAAGTATACAGCTTGTAAGATGACAAGCTGAAATGTAAATGTGGAATAGCCTGGCTCCAGGGCCCCAAACCCTTAACAACTGTGCTCTAGTAGAGAGACATATCATGGGCAGCTGAGTCTGAGGGTACAGAGTTCTGTGGACTCTGGTTTGAGTTTAAAGTTGCTCAGTGGACCGAGTGTCAAACTGTCCCTAGCCCTTTCCTCATGCAGTCTCACAACATCAAATCCTGCTACTTGCAGAGATCCAGGATCCTGACACATCCACTCCTCCTCTTTCTACCCTTTGAGAGGCAAGCAATTATGAACCTGAGGCAAGGAACCATTGCCCTCTGAGGGAGGCTTCTTCAGTTTCTTCTAAAATTTCCTTGTTGAGTTAGCAACAATAAATGTTTTCCACATGTCCAGCCACACTGGGCATGATGGCTCATGCCTGTAATCCCAGCACTTTGGGAGGCCAAGGTGGGAGGGTTGCTTGAGCCCAGGAGTTCTAGACTAGCCTGGGCAACATAGTGAGACCTTGTTTCTACAAAACAGACAAATAAAACTCAAACATTTCCAGCCAAGAAACTCAAAAAGTGGCACAGCGACCCCCTTCGCAGCCTTACTCTTCCTAGGTCTTTGCCAGTGCAGGCTTTGAGCCCAGCCACCTTCTGGCCAAATGGTTCACTCTCCCTCAGCCACAACTCTACCCTCCAATGTTGGCATGCACTGTGGCTGGGTTTCTCTCCTGGGGGAAAAGAGGGCTGTGGGGGCTTACAGACCAGTGTGAGATCTCTGCCTGCTTTTGCTTGGTGGCATCCTGGGTGCTTGAACCTGGAGTGAGGCAGCAACTCTAGGGGGTCATGGATCAAGCAGATAGCAAAGGGTAAGTGTGAACTGGACCCTCAGAGAAGCTGAATTTGGAGAAGGGCTTTGAGGGTTTGGGGCTGACAGCTTTTGGGGTTTTGAAGAGGCAGATTTCCATTAAACAATCATTTCTCCTTTACTTGGATAAATCCACTTGCTGTCTCCCACCTTCCTGGGAAAAGTCAATAACCCTTTGGAAAGGAATTCCAATAGTAGATATGGTGGTGGTACACTTCCAATAGAGTAGGAAGTTGATCATCTCAGTTTTTGGAGTCTACCCCAAATAGTTGAATAATGCACTGATGCTCTAGGAAGGTGCCACCTCCCTCCTGAGACAGGTGTCTTAAGTTGTTTGGGTAAGTCACTGACCTGTCCTGAACTGAAGGAATACTGAGCCTGGCCAGAGAATAGATCTTTCCCCTGTTCACAGGCTGCGCCTTTAAGCCCAGGCAGACACACCTGTTGTGCTGATGATCCTGGAGAACCAGGCAAGAGAGCACGGATGGCGCAGTGTGATACATCCTGACCATCTGACTATCCTGCAGAGGGGTCTGGAACATCTTCATTTTTAAAGCTGGTTGTGATAATGAGAATGGCGTGAAGAAGGACTGAAGACCTCACTTCAGGGCCCAAGAAGGACTGGTCCAGGACTCAGGATGTGTGTGTTGTATTCTTGATGCTTTCACTGAGTTGCTGTGGGATATTAAGAAAGTCTTACCATCCCCGGGCCTCCCCTTCTGGAATACGGAAGTTCATCCCATTCCCTATCATGAGAATGTGACACAGACAAGGACAAATGTCATCACTTAAAATACATGTCACCTACATTCAAGGCAAGGAGGCTTTGGTAAAGGTAAGTCCATGTCTCTTCTCTCCACCTCCTCTACTGAGCTCTAGGCTGCTTCTTTCTGGGAGCAGTCAAATCAATTCAGAGGACCTCACTGTCTGCAGGGCAGAAAGCATTGACAGGAGGGCTTCTAGCTTCTTTCCTACAATTGCAGCTCCTATCTGACCCCTTGAGGACAGATAGTTGGAGACAAGGGGAGATTGAGGTTGGGGGAGAGAGAGGATGCTCTGTTTTACACCCTTCCAACCTGACGCCGCCAGGGCTGGGATGGTGACAGGCCCTGGACTCAGCGTTCAGAGCAGCTGACTCCGTGGACAAGAAGCAGATAAACTGCACCAGGTCTCTTAATGAACCCAGCGCCAGCTTCAGATAAACTGTCGCCACTTACTCCTCCCCACCCTCCTTCAGGAAAGACTCCGCTTTGCATCAGCCAAGGGCTTGGAGCAGAAGCTGAGATCCCAGTGCTGGCTGCTCTCCAGGGAAGTTCTGGAGGGAGCAGAGACTTCAGGGAACTCTGATGAGAACCTTGATTCCTCTTAACTCCAGCTGAACCCAAGTCTCCAGGACCAATGACAAGCAGAAAACTCACAACTGTCTGAAAAACACAGGTAAAAACCACTAGGACATGTTAACTTAAAAAAAAACTATGTGTTTTATTTTCTTTCTTGCTTTTTACTACTCTTCTTCACTTCATATTGCCTTTGACTCACACATTCTTTCCATCCACACGAGCGGTATGTACATTACAAGCAGGCAAATTCTACTTAGCAAAGTGGAGAGCCCCATCCCAGATCAGCAGTACAATGGCAAAGATAAGACCAAAATCTGAGAATCCTGCCTCCCATCCAGGGATGTTGCATTATAGTATTTCCCCCTCCCGCTTACCTCAATAATTGCCTTAATTTTATGTTTTGTCTTGGCCCTTGGAGGCCTGGCCATGCAGGCTCTAAGGAATGGATTATCTCTTTGCAGGCAACTGGGACAAACAGATTTAAGCTCATTTCTTCTAGGTTGTACATTGCTAGGATAATCCCATGAGCTCATAAGAGTTATACAAATGTTAACTAGTTAATATTCCTGTGGGTGTGAGTAAGTCGTCATTTGTATTTGGGAAGTGAAGAAACCTGTTCTGAAGGCATTTGGGAAAGAGGAAGATGTTTCAGTGCCCAGAAGCAGGTTGAAGTGACCTCGAAACTGTCTTCAAACACTTGGAGAAGGCCCAGGGCAGGGGAGGATTTGCGGTCTCCACCCTCAAGCATATCTGTTTTAAGAGTTTTAAGATTCCAAGAGAATGTGGCAGGAGACAGTTACAGTGGGATGGATATGATCTGGCAGGATCAAAGCCTGTCTGATCTTTATCTCAATGTTTTACATCCAGGGTAAATGTTTTTAACTGGAAGAGATAGGAAAAATTTTTGACCTAGCTGCTGTGTTTGGATAGATTGGTACTATTCTCTAACGGTTTCACCTAAATAAGCAAATACCATGACATAAATTTCTTCTGTTGACCTCACTGGCTGTTTAACACAGCTCTAGTCACTTCATGGGGCTGAATGAGTTTTAGATGTTTACTTGGCTGGTGGGCCTCATCAGTGTCATCATCTTTTTCATATGACCAGTTAACAGTCCATAGCTTGCTACTCAAAGTGTGATCCACAGGCCATCCTCAGCAGCATCTCCTGGGTGCTTTTTAGGCCTGCACGCCCAGCTTGGTGGCTCATGCCTGTAATCCCAGCACTTTGGGAGGCTGAGCGGGGAGGATCACTTGAGCCCAGGAATTCAAGACCAGCCTGGGCAACACAGCAAGACCTCATCTCTACAAATAATAATTTAAAAATATTAGCTGGATGTGGTGGCACAGGCCTGTAGTCCCAGCTACTCTGGAGGTTGAGGCAGGAAGATTGCTTGAGCCTAGGAGGTCGAGGCTGCAATGAACTGTGATCACACCACTGCATTCCAGCCTGGGCAACATAATGAGACTTCATCTCAAAAAAACAAACAAAAAAAAAGAAGTGCAGCATCTCAGATCCACCCAGACTTACTGACTCACAGTCTGCAATTTAACAACATCCCCCGACGATTCACATGTGCATTAAATTTGGGAAGTACTGGTCCGTATTACATTATCTCACTTGATTCTTCTACCTATGAGGTAGACAGGGCAAGTTTTTTTTTGTGTGTTTTTTTTTGTTTTTTTTTTTTTGAGGTGGAATCTTGCTCTGTCGCCCAGGCTGGAGTGCAGTGGCATGATCTTGGCTCACTGCAACCTCTACCCACCCAGGTTCAAGCAATTCTCCTGTCTCAGCCTCCCAAATAGCTTAGATTATAGGTGCCCGCCACCATGCCTGGCTAATTTTTGTATTCTTAGGGGAGACAGCATTTCACCATGTTGGCCAGGCTGTTCTCAAACTCCTGACCTCAAGTGATCCGGACAGGGCAAGTATTTTTATTTCGAATTCATATCATTGGAAACTGAGGCTCAGAGGTCAGGCGACTTGCCCATGCTCACACAACTAAATGGAGAGGTTGGAATCTGAGCCTAGCTCTTTTGACTCCAGATGCCAAGCTCTGCCTACTATGCCATGATTCAGAAGTGGAGACAAAGTAGCTGACTTGATGCAAATGTGTTATCCTGAGACATGACCCCTTTGTGCTGCTGATTGTGTTTCTCACCTGAAGTAGTGTAAGAAGCTTTCTGAAAGAGGATAAGCTATAATGATGAGTTCAGTTCTCCCTTCAGTCCTTTTTTCTTCCCCCAGCCACCTAACAGCATCTCTAACCCTGGCCAAATACTACACAAGCACAGGCTGTTAGCAATAATTGCCAGCACCTGTCACAGTGCCTGGCATTTCGTAGGCACTCAACAAATGTTTGTTGAGCCAAATAGAATTACCTAGCATTAGCAAAAGCTCTCAGTCTGATTACCAAGGCACACTGGTAAAGAAATGTTCTGGGTCTTTGTGACTTCTCTCTCTAGTCCTGGAGAAACACTGAAATTACAGGTCCTCCAGACAAGAATTAGTGACACCATGTTTTTAACTCGAAGGACAGATTTTCAAAACAAATTCTATTGTCTGTGTCTCTCTGTACCCCGAGCAGGGCTCAAGCCAGGAGCCGCAAAAGGCTGAAGTTGATGAGTGTGGAATTTACATGCTTACACTGGAAAACAGGCTCTGCTGCATTTTCTTTGACTGGAAGCAGGGAGTGTGGGAAAAGTCAAGCGTGTTGACTGAACTCAGTTTGGAGCCAGGGGTCAGCAGAAGGAGATTGTTGGGTGGCAATAACTGTGGACTGCCTGTTAACATCCGCTAATGTTTGGGGCTTTCTCCGAGATTGTTGATGGGAAAAACCTGAAGTTAACCAGGCAGGGGATCTCAGTGCGTCAAACGGACACAAGGCTGAGTGGGAAATGCCTACTTTTCTTTGCTCCCTTCCCCAAGAGGGCAGAAATGAAGGAAAGTTCTGAGGAGAGTTGAATTATTATGCTGCAAGAAGTTTTCTGAAGATCTGGGTTATGAAGATGGATCCCATTAGTAAATTTGACAGCTATTCCACTCCTCCTTGCATTTTAGCATCTCAAGCCAAAATATAAATGAAAGGAATACCCTATATCTCAAAGGAAGCTATCAATCCTTACCCTCCCTGAGTGGGCACAATTTGGGGCTTCTTCTATTTAGGTTGGGCTGGTTTTGCTGCTTTACCCACATACTCTCATCTAACACTCTTTGTGTTTGGTGAAGTCTGTGAGCCATCAGACAGAGAAGTCTATAATTTTATCTTCCTTTGTGTGCATCAGATCCTACACTGCAGAGTGAGGGAAGCCTACGTGCAACAAGACACAATGTGGCCTTTGATCATACGAAGATTGGAGAGGCTTGGTTCATCCTTGCCCAACTTCTTTGGAAATCAGCACAATGACTTTTTCCCTTCTATATAATGATCTGGGTAGGCAGGGATAATATAATATAATATAATATAATATAATATAATATAATATAATATAGTATAGTATAGTATAATATAATATAATATAATGTAATATAATATAAATGACTTTTTTCCTTCTGTATAATGATCTGGGTAGGCAGGGATAATATAATATAGTATAGTATAATATAATATAAATGACTTTTTTCCTTCTATATAATGATCTGGGTAGGCAGGGATTCAGGTCTTCTGATATGGGTGGGAGAAAGCCCTCCCTTTGCCCTTACCCTGCTCAACTTGTTTTGTGTAGGAAATCCAGCCTTGGGATTTTCTAAGAGTTAGATCAGAAAGGAAGAGAGTACTAGGCTGGGAGTGGTGGCTTACGTCTGAGACATACTAGGCAGGAAGTGGTGGCTCATGCCTGTAATCCAAGCACTTTGGGAAGCTGAGACGGGAGGATCACTTGAGCCCAGGAGTTCGAGACCAACCTGGGTAGCATAGTGAGACCCTGACTTATTTATTTAATTTTGTTAAAAAAAATTAAAATAAAATAAGAGAGTACCAGCTTCAGGGTATATCTATTAGATATGTCAGTTTCCAGGAGTTGTTTGCAGGGATGTATAACCCCATTCCTATTCCCTTTAATTTAGCTGGTTTGTTTGTCTCATAGCATTGTTGGGGGCAGGTAGGTTTCTTTCCCTTCCCACTATTCCTCCCACTCAGATCTTCTACTCCAAGCTATTTGCTGATTCATTCATTCATCCAACACATATGGGACACCAATAGTGTGCAGAGCACCACGTAGGCATGGGAGAGAACTGACCACTTCCTCCTTGGCCCCCCAGTGTTCCCTATGCAGATTTCTGTCACAAAACAAGCAGCATTTTATTGCATTTATTTGATATGTCTTCAGATATCTCCCTTTAAAAGACAATACACAGCTTGAGGGAATGAATTGTACTAGTATTTGTTTTTATTCTAAGTACCTAGCCAGGGTCTGGTATATGGGAAATATTTAGTATACATTGACTAAATGGAATGAACACGGAAGGTTGAGAGGACAAGGACAAATTAATCAGAGAGATCCACGTTTTGGAAAGAAAATAGATCTAAGTTCTTCTTCTGAGTATCTTGGGCTTGGGGAAAACTTTCAAAATAATCCTGGGTTTGGAAATTTGATCTCTTCAACCTTGACATTGCTACAGCCTCAGTGTGGTTGCTGTGCTGTTAATAGTGTCACAAAGATATTTGACAGGACTGAGGACAGCTGATATGTCATCATTTTGAGCACCACATAGGGCATTTATCTGTGATAGAATATTGCTTAGAAACTGTTGCAGCAATGCATTTTGTTAGTTGATTTGTAAAATTATTAATATACCTAACTGTTCATATTTTTGCGTGCATTTAAAAAACACTTTATTAAGGTATAATTGACACACAAAAAGCTGGACATATTTAATGTGTACAACTTGATTAGTGGTATATTTGTGAAGCCTTCACCACAATCAATGCCATAAACATATCCACACCTCCAAAAGTTTGTGTGCATTCTTGAACAGAGCCATCAAATGTTAACAGTGAAAATACTGTAGAAGGGAGTTTGTCCCTTTCTTTTTACAAATGAGGAATGGGAGCCCAGAGACTGAGCAAGGGTGTATTACCAGCTAATGGAAGAGCTGGGATTAGAATCAAGGCCTCCCAATTCACAATAAAGGCTTAGAAACCAGGGAGAAGATGGCAGTGGCCGTGTAAGAGTTACTTCTCTCTTATTCAGGGGACTTGAGCATTTTTTCCTAGTTCCTGTACACAGAGGCATTCCTTTCTCTTTCTCTCTCTCTTTTTCCTTCCTTCCTCCCTTCATTTATTTCTATTCCTAACATTTACAGTATGGGATACTTATGGTGTAGCAGGAAAGAGTTAATACACATTCTCTCATTTAATCTTTTTTTTTGAGATGGAGTTTCATTCTTGTCACCCAGGCTGGAGCACACTGGCACCATCTTGGCTCACTGCAACCTCCATATCCTTGGTTCACGTGATTCTCCTGCCTCAGCCTCCTGAGTAGCTGGGATTACAGGCACCTGCCACCATGCCCAGCTAATTTTTGTATTTTTAGTAGAGATAGGGTTTCACCAAGTCGGCCAGGCTGGTCTCGAACTCCTGACCTCAGGTGATCCACCTGCTTCAGCCTCCCAAAGTGCTGGTATTACAGGCATGAGCCACCACACCTAGCCCTGTCATTTAATCTTCAGTACAACCCCATGAAGTAAACATAATAATAACAACAACAACAGTTATTATTCCCATTTTACAGAAGAGGTACAAGGAAGTTAAACAACTTGCCCAAGATCCCGAAATCAGTAAGTGGCAGGTTTGGAATTCAAACTTAAATCTGTCTCACTGCAGAGTCCACGCTCTTAACCATGGCTCTATAATTTGTTTGTTTCTTTGTTTGTTTGTTTGTTTTTAACAGCGTTACTCAGACTTCAGCAATGCCCCACTATGGAAAACTGGGCTCACTTGCTGACAGAGGAATCACCCTTGCTAAGTAGGTACCAGACTCTACCCTATTTTGTATACATCTCCACTATAGCTGTTTGTAATTATTTGTTTTATTCCCATCTCTTACATGAGAGTAGAAGCTGAAGAAACTGTGTCTTTCATCATTTTATTTTCAACACCTAACACAGAGAAGGTCTGTCATATGTGCTGAATAAATGAAGAGATGAATGAAACCCTGACGCAGCTCCCAGGGTTATCCAACACTAACAGAACGACTCAGAGCCTCTGAATTGGGGACTTGATCCACTACATCTGTTCTCTTGGCTTGGTTTCCTTGTGGGAGACAGAACAACCTCGTTCATGCCCTACTAAATACAAATGTCAATAGATAATCTTCCAATCTCTGAAGCCAGGATTTGGCCTATGTACTCCTTTGCTGGGTGCATTTTGGCCTAGAGGCATGGCATGGGCAGTGAGGATCGTAGCCATAGAACCTAGGGACCATGGTGCCTGACGTATCAGTACGCACACATTGGATGCGGGAAGATGGCTCTGCTCTCTGGGGTAATGCAGATCCCTTGGGGAGGTCTGTGCATGGGGAAAAGGGCAGTGGTGGTGTGGTGCCCCTCCCCATTTCAGCAGTACTTTGATGTCTGAAGCCAGGAATCAGTCTCCTTGGTGGCTTGGCTGGACCTTCCCAAACCATGAATGACCTAACCTGGCATTATGGGCCTCATAAGAAGATTATGAGGCTTATTGGCTGCTGAAGGCTAGCTTGTTTTTTTGTTTGTTTGTTTTTTGTTTTGTTTTGTTTTGAGATGGAGTCTCGCCCTATGGCCCAGGCTGGAGTGCGATGGCGCGATCTCGGCTCACTGCAACCTCCGCCTCCGGGGTTCAAGTGATTCGCCTGCCTCAGCCTCCCGGGTAGCTGGGAGTACAGGTGCTTGCCACCATGCCCACCTAATCGGGTGCGGGTGGCTCACACCTGTAATCCCAGCACTTTGGGAGGCCGAGGGGGGTGGATCACAAGGTCAGGAGTTCAAGACCAGCCTGGCCAACATGGTGAAACCCCGTCTCTACTAAAGAGGCTAACTTGTTATTTTCACACAAGACTAATTTCCCCAAATCTAGTTTCCTTTTACAGAAGACTAATTTCCTTCTCCCAGTTTCCAAACTGGGAGAAGGGTCCATGGCACTGGCCCTGATGTCTGACGTGAGCCCCTGCAGTGCCCACTCTGATTCAAAACCTCTGTGAGGGAAGGCCCTGGTCCAGGGACCATATTCAGGTCCCTGTTGGGTTAATCACCTCCGCGTTGGGTCTGTTTAGATGCTTCTAGTCAAAGCCTGATAAGCCCAATGCTGGACTCCCCACACCCAGCTCCCTTTTCCTGCGAAGGGAACCGATCAGGCCCAGGTCTGGCTAGGCAGGGTGGGTTGCCATCCAGGTCTTTGCCGTTTCTAATGACATGAGAGTTCCAAACTCCCATTGGGAAACAGGCCTGCTGTCCACAACCCTCTCCAAGAATGAACTCTCCCATGGGAAAGGGCATGGGCCCTTCCACCCTGAGCCCCCAAGAGAGGTGCAGACAGTCACAGGAGGGTAAAGAACGGTCCCCTTACTATAAATATTTCTCAAACGTCTCCTGTAAATCTCCAGATGTGTCATCAGGGCACTGGGAAGAGATCTTGAATTAGAGCCGATTAGAGACCATATTCTCCCACAGGAGGGCAAGCCTGCCCCTCAACCGAGCCCCATTTGGCCGCCGGGACCACCTCGGGAGGAAGCGTCTCCTGACAGCTTTCCTGGCGGCTGCCCCGTACCCTTCCGGGGCGCTGCGGGCTCTGGGAAGCACAGACACCATTTCCCCTTTGCCCTCCTGCCCTTTGTGGTGACAGCTCCGGAGTCGTCCCCGGGTGTGCCCTCTTCCGAGGTGAGTGGGGGGACAGGGAGCGCGCGGAGGGAGAACCGAGACGTGGCAGCAGCAAACTGCCCGGGCGGATGGGTGATTTATGAAGTGCTGAAAAGCATCTTCGAAGCTGTCATTTATCTTACAGCTCTCAGCCTAAATAAACACTGAATCCGCTTAATTATAGTTACAGTGGAAACACAACACCCGAACCTCCTCGCCAGCGCTGCCAGCCCGGCTCCGGCGCGGCTCCACCCCAGGCCTGGCTCCCGCGTCGGCCCACAGCTGCACCCTAGCGGCGGCCTCTGCGCCCGCGGCTCTCGCATTCCCCCGCGCCTCTCCGGGCGCCCCTTCGTTCCTTCGCCCCTCTCCCTCTCACTATCCCGCGCAGGTACGGTCAAGAACAGAGCCACCATCTCCATTCTGCTGGGAAACTGCACCTGCGGCATTCCTCTAGCTGCGGTGGGGGCTGGGGCTGGAGAGGACCCTTGGCCTGGATGCTCCCACTCTTTCCCAGTCCTGGGATTCCTTGGTGTGGGGTCAGCTGGTCTAGCCTGGCCCAAGAGTCTACTGCAAGGGCAAGGGAACTCTCTCTTCGCCAGATCAGGAAAAGCAGCGCGGGGGTCGGGGGGATGGGGGATGAGGGGTCGGGGGTGGGGCTGGGGGGATGGGTGGTGGTGGTTAGGAATTACTTAGGGTAGAGAAAGGAGAACACTCTTTTTGTTCCCTGGTGATTTTGTGTCCTCCCAAGGAGAGGGGAAAAGTTCCTCCTGCTTGATAGTCCTTCCTTCCTCTATTTCTGTTCCTGGCCCTGAACTTGGAACCTCCCTTCCTCTTTGACATATGGGAGGCCTCCTGTCTTTAGAGATTCTTCTAACCTAGACTTCAAAGTGAGACAGGAGTTGGGCAGGACTTGTTTTGCAAGGTACAGGTCACAAAGACCCATCTGATAAAATGAGATATAAAAACGCTGGCCAAAACCTACCAAAACCAAGATGGTGATGAAAGTGAGCTCCAATCATCCTCACTGCTCATTATACATTAATTATAATATATTAACATGCTAAAAAACACTCTACTAGTTCCATGACAGTTTGCAAACACCATGACAGCGTCCGGAAATTACTCTATATTGTCTGAAAGAGGAAGGAACCCTCACTTCCGGGAATTCCCTCACCTCTTTCCTGGAAAATTCATATGACCAACAAATAACCATAAAAATAGCCAACCAGCAGCACTTGGGGCTGCTCCGCTTATGGAGTAGCCACCCTTTTATTCTTTTACTTTTTTTTTTTTTTCTTGAGACAGAGTCTTGCTGTGTGGCCTAGGCTGGAGTGCAGTGGCATGATCTCGGCTCACTGCAACCTCTGCCTCCTGAGTTCAAGCAATTCTCCTGCCTCAGCCTCCCAAGTAGCTGTGATTACAGACACCCACCACCACACCCAGCTAATTTTTGTACTTTTAGTAGAGATGGGGCTTCACCATGTTGACAAGGCTGGTCTAGAACTCCTGACTTCAAGTGATCCTCCTGCCTCAGCCTCCCAAAGTGTTTGGATTACGGGCGTGAGCCACCACACCTGGACTATTCTTTCACTTTTTTTTTTTTTTTTTTTTATTTGAGACAGAGTCTCGCTCTGTCTCCCAGGCTGGAGTGCAGTGGCGCAATCTCGGCTCACTGCAAGTTTTGCCTCCCGGGTTCACGCCATTCTCCTGCCTCAGCCTCTCCAAGTAGCTGGGACTACGGGCGCCCACCACCACGCCCGGTTAATTTTTTGTATTTTTTAGTAGAGACGGGGTTTCACCGTTGTCTCGATCTCCTGACCTCGTGATCCGTCCGCCTTGGCCTCCCAAAGTGCTGGGATTAAAGCGTGAGCCACCGCGCCTGGCCTTCTTTCACTTTCTTAATGAACTTTCTTTCACTTCACTGTATTGGCTCACTCTTGAATTCCTTCCTGCATGAAGTCAAGAACCCACGTGAACCCCAATTTCCCAAATTTGGGGGTCCAAAATTGGGGTTCATCCTGTGACAAAAGCAGAGGCAGATGCTTCAGAAGCAATCCGACTTGCATGTCTGAGTGGTTCTGAATGAAGCCATCATCCACTGGGGCACCCTCTCTAACTTAGTCTTTGTCCTTGGGGAGGTAGAGCTTAGGGCTTAGGGCGAGGGCTGGATTTGACACAGCAAAAGCGTCCAGTTATTCTAACAACCATGGGACTCAGCCTCATGCCTGATGGAATCATAGTCCCTGAAACTCTGCAGAAACCAGTTTCCTAAAAGTGAGAATTTCAGAGCCCAAGGGGTTGCATTAACAGGGGCAGATCTAGATTTCGTCCACATGGTATTAACTTACATGCTAGCATATAAATTACACTAGGCATATAACTCACCCCTAATTTACTGCTGTCTTTTTGGGTGTGCAGGGTCTTGTTCTTATAGACAAATTTGGAGATCTAATAACAAAGTAAAGGAAGGATTCCTCAATGGCAGGTGTAATCTGAGTAGCCTCCTGGAGGATGTGGTTTGGAAAAGTGTATAAATAAAAAAGGGGCTGCCACCTACAAGTTGAATAGGAATGGAGAGGAGACCTTGTAGAAAGAGAAACTGGGAGTGAGCTCATAAGAAAGGACAGAAGAGGAAATAACTCTCCCTGCTCATTGAGAGCCCAGGCTGGGAATTCTTAATCCTGATTTTACTTCCACACTCACCCCTGACTTGCTGTATCAGAGAGTTATGGAATGTAGTCCTGCTTCAGTTCCAGCATTGAAACCAAGCCAGAGCAGCCAAGGCTGTGAACCCACATAACTGCGAGGGGCTTGGGTTCAGGCAAGAGGCTCTGGGTTTGAGCTTTTCCATGACACCAGCAGCCTCCCTGCTAGTCTATGGGTCCCTTCCCTCTCCAAAGACCAGGATTTGCCCACCCAAATCTAGTCAACTCAGCTTAGTCCCTGAATTCTATCCGAAGGAGAAAGGCAGGGCCTTTTCTATAGTACCCACTGGAGTGTAATAAAAGGGAGATCCTTTTTTTTGAGACGGAGTCTTGCTCTGTCACCTAGGCTGGAGTGCAGTGGGGCGATCTCAGCTCACTGCAAGCTTTGCCTCCTGGGTTCACGCCATTCTCCTGCCTCAGCCTCCCAAGTAGCTGTGACTACAGGTGCCCGCACCACGCCCTGCTAATTTTTTGTATTTTTAATACAGATGGGGTATCACCGTGTTAGCCAGGATGGTCTCAATCTCCTGACCGTGTGATCCACCAGCCTCGGCCTCCCAAAGTGCTGGGAATTACAGGCATGAGCCACCGCGCCCGCCCCCCCCCCTTTTTTTTTCACTAGTTACACTACTGCTTATCCACTAAAGTAAGATAAAAATACCTGTTCCCTGCCTGGTTCCCAGAGCACCAATTCAAATGAATAAGGATGTAAAAGCTCATGGTAAGAAATCTCTCCCTAGGTAGCTCCAGATGAAAGAACAGCTCTTTAGCACTTCTAGTGAGTTAGACAATGAGGGCTCTCCTTATAGCTGGCTAGGGTAATCTCTGCATTTTTTTTCTTTTAAATAAAAGAGAGGCATAAAGCCTCAGTACAGTTGAGTGACTTTACAAAAGTCACATAGTAAATCACTCTTGAAGACTTGATCCTTTGTTTATTGGATCACAAATGCATTTTAAGAATATTTGGTTTGCATTCACTCTTTGAAGGCCAAGGCAGAAGAAAAGCATGTTTTAAAATGACATACCTGCAGGTAGATGAGAAAATACTTTTTTTGTTGTTTGTTTGAGATGGAGTTTCGCTCTTGTTGCCCAGCCTGGAGTGCAATGGCATGATCTCAGCTCACTGCAACCTCTGCCTCCTGGGTTCAAGTGATTCTCCTGTCTCAGACTCCTGAGTAGCTGGGATTACAGGTGCCCGCCACAACGCCTGGCTAATTTTTGGTATTTTTAGTAGAGAGGGGGTTTCACCATGTTGGCCAGGCTGGTCTCAAACTCCCGACCTAAGGTGATCTGCCCGCCTTGGCCTCCCAAAGTGCGGGGATTACAGGTGTGAGCCACTGCACCTGGCCGAGAAAATACATTTTTAATAGAAAGGGGAAAACTCTCCTGATTTCTGCTTTGCTGAGTCTCTTTAGGTTTTGTGGGTCTTTCTGCCTTTGCTGCTTTTCCAGTATTCTCCCCTTCCATTGATTCTCCTTTTTCTTCCCTCCAGTCCAGTCAGCAGTTTTGTCCCCAGGATGCTTTACTTTTTTTTTTTTTTTCCTGCCAGTCCTTTCCTGCCAGCCGCCAGGGCCTCCCCACCCTCCTGACTTCCTCGGTTGATCCTGTGCAGAAGTCGATAGCTTATCTCCATGCAGCAACCAGAAAGTGAGATGGTGAGTGCAGAAGCCAGCAACCCTGAGCATCTTGGGAAATGGCCTGCTGTTGTGAGCAGCTCTGTCCCCTATCCACCCCACCCACAAGCAAAGATCACCCACAGATACCTTTTGCCTGTCTCTCTGGTCTGTGATCCTACAATCAGAGGGGTCACTGGATTGGGAAAGAAATAAGAAAAGGTGCTGGATAGCTGGGGGTGCACCACATCCCCTTGTCTTTCAGATGTCTAACTCAAAGGGAGTTCAAGTGCTGGTTTTGTCTCTGATGTGCTGTGCAATATCAGA
Source organism: Nomascus leucogenys (assembly GCF_006542625.1). NCBI lineage: Eukaryota > Metazoa > Chordata > Mammalia > Primates > Hylobatidae > Nomascus > Nomascus leucogenys. The sequence continues at coordinate 2,984,320 of NW_022095769.1, forward strand.
AAGGTCACTCAGTCTCTGAAACTCCAATTTCAGTAGGCAGGTAGGCTCCAACCATAGTGGGCCTTTATGTATTTGAATCCAGGTTCAGAGCCCTAGCAGGTCCCAAGGAATGGAAAGTAATTGCTGTTTCCAGTAACTTCTGATGGGGCATGCCCTTACTACCCTCTAGCACTTCCCTCTTCTGTCACTCTGTTCTGCACTCCAATGGTTAGACAAGGAAATTTTGTCCCTGGCAAGGATTTTCTCACCTGATGTCCTCCCAATTCTGAGAACCCCTGGGAGTTGGAAGTACATTTTTCATCAATTCTTTTTTTTTTCTTTGGAGATGGAGTCTCGCTCTGTCACCCAGGCTGCAGTGCAGTGGTGCAATCTTGGCTCACTGCAGCCTTCGCCTCCTGGTTCAAGTGATTCTCCTGCCTCAGCCTCCTGAGTAGCTGGAACTACAAGCACCTGCCACCATGCCCGGCTAATTTTTGCATTTTTAGTAAAGAAAGGATTTCACCATTTTGGCCAGGCAGGTCTCTAACTCCTGACCTTGTGATCCACCCGCCTGGGCCCCCCAAAGTGCTGGGATTACATGTGTAAGCCACTGCACACTGCCCAATTCTTTTTTTTTTTTTTTTTTTTTTGAGACGGAGTCTCGCTCTGTTGCCCAGGCTGGAGTGCAGTGGCCGGATCTCGGCTCACAGCAAGTGCCGCCTCCTGGGTTCACGCCATTCTCCTGCCTCAGCCTCCCAAGTAGCTGGGACTACAGGTGCCCGCCACCACCCCCGACTAATATTTTGTATTTTTAGTAGAGATGGGGTTTCACTATGTTAGCCAGGATGGTCTTGATCTCCTGACCTTGTAATCTGCCCGCCTCGGCCTCCCAAAGTGCTGGGATTACAGGCGTGAGCCACTGCGCCCGGCCCAATTCTTAATCTAATAAATATTCAACTTCTCTGCTAGAAAAATATTTCCCATTCCCACAGGCAATAAAAAGTAGAGAAATCCCTTCTTGTTTTGCTTCAGTCTAAGTCAGTAGTTCTCAACTGGGAGTGATTTTGTACCTCTTCATTCCCCCAAACACAGGGGATATCTGTTGTTATCTGGAGGCATTTTTGGTTGTCACAACTGGGAGAAGGGTTGCTATGGGCATGTAGTGGGTAGAGGCCAGGGATGTCCCTGAACATCTTACAATGCACCAGTCAGCTCCCCACATCAGAGAAAGATCTGGCCCAGAATGTCAATAATGCTGAGGTTGAGAAACACTGGTCTAAGTCATCATTAAGCAAGGTCCTTGGTGGAGTTTTGGGAGCTCACAGAATGTGGAGGTGGCATGGGCTTGCCCTCACAATGCTCCTGTATAATCTGGGTTAGGAGGCATCTTGTCTGATAAGAGAGACATAGTTCTTAACTTTGTGCTTGGGGAGTTTATAGTTTAAAGAGAATTGTATAGAAACATGATGCATTTAACCAATATTTATCCATTTAACATGTATTAATTGAGCTCCTACTGTATTCCAGGTTCTATGTATGGCACTAAGGATGTCCTAAATGAGTTCCCACTCCATGCACCTGGGAGAGAGTTTTCCTTCCCCTCAGTCCTGATTCCAGTTACCACGGTGGGCAAGTTTTGGCCAATATACTTGTGGGTGGGAAGGAAGGATATTCCAGGAGAATAAAAGGTAGTATAAAGAGATACTAGAGAGCTGAGTACTTACAACACAGAGTATATTATGAACAGCACTTAGAAAAGTAGAAGCCAAACTTGTGGGAAGGAAAAACAAAGACTTGAGTTTCATTGTAAGAGCAGGCATGCCTCCTGGAGTCAAGAAGGCAGCCCAACACTGGAGATGCTGCTGAGACTTGAGACTGGTACCTGAGGTCAGACCTGGGTCAGGTGATTGGAATTCCCTCAGCTGCATGACTAACAGGATTCAACATGGACAGCCCTGCTCTTCAACATGCTTTGGAGCTCACAGCAAGTGTTCTGTGAGCATGGCAGAAAGAGAGAAAGCTTAGCAAGCCCAGTGCAGACTGAAGTGCTCGGTTACTCTCACACGGAGATCTTCCTCCTTTGTATCCCTTGCACAGTGGAATTTGCCATGAATGTTGGAAGAGGAGGATCCCCAGAAAGTTGGGAGTAGGTTAAATACTTGATTCTGAATTGTCCTTCAGGAACTTTAGGGACATGAGCAAATTCCTTTTCTCATGAAGTAGGAAAGTAGGATGCAGAAGAAATAGGCCTTATATAGGATTATTACATGTATTCATTTGAAATTTATTAAACACCCACAATGTGCAGGAATTATTCTATGTACTTCAAAGTTGTTTTTTTTTGTTTGAGATGGAGTCTTGCTCTTGTCTCCCAGGCTGGAGTGCAATGGCACGATCTTGGCTCACTGCAACCTCTGCCTCCCGGGTTTAAGTGATTCTCCTGCCTCAGCCTCCCAAGTATCTGGGATTACAGGCGCCCACCACCACACCTGGCTAATTTTTGTATTTTTAGTAGAGACAGGGTTTCGCCATGTTGGCCAGGCCTCGAACTCCTGGCCTAAGGTGATCCTCCTGCCTTGGCCTCCCAAAGTACTGGGATTACAGGCATGAGCCACTGCTCCCGGCCATACTTCAAAGTTACAAGGATATGTTTGTTCATTATTCATTCTTTCACTAACAGTCATATAGTGAACCCCTACTATATGTCTGGCGCCATGCTAAATGCTTAGATACCGAAATGAAACAGTCTCTGCCTTCAAGAGTTCATAGGAAACAACCAGTTCTTAAATTTCAACCATGTACCAGGCATTGAGCCAAGAGCTTTATGCACATGATTTCTTTAATACTCACAACAACCTCAAGTCTATTTTATAGATGAGGAAAATAAAAGCCCAATAAGTTTAAGCCAACAGTATGGTTATTCTTCCAAAACTTGATAATAGAACTACCATAGGATTCACCAGTTCTACTTCTGGATATATATCCAAAAGAATTGAGGAAGTCAGGGTCTCAAAAAGATATCTGTACACCCATGTTCATAGCAGCATTATTCACAATGGCCAAAAAGTGGAAGCAACCCAAGTGTCCATCAGTGGGTAAACGAAATATGGTATATCCATAAAATGGAATATTATTGAGCCTTAAAAAGGAAAGAAATTGAAGGCCAGGTGCGGTGGCTCACACCTGTAATCCCAGCACTTTGGGAGGCTGAGGCAGGCAGATTACGAGGTCAGGAGATCGAGACCATCCTGGCTAACACGGTGAAACGCCATCTCCACTAAAAATACAAAAAATTAGCTGGGCATGGTGGTGCGCACCTGTAGCCCCAGCTACTCGGGAGGCTGAGGCAGGAGAATGGCATGAACCCAGGAGGCGGAGATTGCAATGATCCGAGATCATGCCACTGCACTCCAGCCTGGGGGAAAGAGCATAAGACTCCATCTCAAAAAAAAAAAAAAGGAAAGAAATTCTGACATGTGCTACAACATGAATGAACCTTGTGACGACATTATGCTAAGTGAAATAAGTGATTCACAAAAGGACAAATACTGTGTGGTTCCACTCATGAGTTGTCAAATTCATGGTGATGGAAAGTAGAATGGTGGTTGTCAGGGACTGAAAGGGAATGGAGAATGAGGAACCGTTGTTTAATGGGTACAGCTTCAGTTGTTCAAGATGAAAAAAGGTCTGGAGACTGGTTGCAATATAACACAAATATACTTAACACTGCTGAACTGTACACTTAAAAATCATTAAGATGGTGAATTTTATGTTATGCATATTTTACCACAATTAAATTTTTTTTTTAAAGTTTAAGCCATGTAACCCAGGTCTGATTCTAAGATCCCATTGGTTTCTTTCATCACAAAACAACTATAAGATAAGGGGAATGTGACATTAGAAGTATAAGCAAGGAATAATTTACTAATGTGTTATCCTTTGCATCTGAAGATAACAGCCTTACTAGTTCTCTTTGGGCAACTGTGGCTACAAAGAGAGGCAAAAGCCCATAGCCCCTAAGTCAGGATTTAACACCGTTCACAGAGTCTGATGCAGTTGGAGATTCAGACTTGTCCTCGCTAAGTCATTGTTCAGGAAGATCTTCACCCCATCTCCCTTCTCACTCACATTCCTTTTTTGTCCACTCATGTGACCTCTGCAACCGCTCACAGCCAAGAACTGAGATTCACTCTGGGTGGAAACAAATATTCTGAAGGCAGAAAGTGCCAGCCCCCATCAAATTTTGAAGGAGGCCAAGTTTATCTTTCAGGCCTTGGGCTTTTGTTTTCTGCAACTGGCACCAGGCTAAGAGTCGGGACTGGGCCGGGCGTGGTGGCTCACGCTTGTAATCCCAGCACTTTTGGAGGCCGAGGCGGGTGGATCATGAGGTCAGGAGATCGAGAACACAGTGAAACCCTATCTCTACTAAAAATACAAAAAATTAGCCGGGCGTGGTGGCAGGCACCTGTAGTCCCAGCTACTCGGAGAGGCTGAGGCAGGAGAATGGCGTGAACCCGGGAGGCAGAGCTTGCAGTGAGCTGAGATTGTGCCACTGCACTCCAGCCTGGGCAACAGAGCGAGACTCCATCCAAAAAAAAAAAAAAAAAGAGTTGGGACACCTGAGTTCTAGCGTCCTAAGCCATATTAACTTGCTGTATGATGCTGTGAAAGATACTCCTCTCTGGGCTTTGGTTTCCTCATCTGCAGCAGGAGGGGTCTGGTTCATGATCGCTGAAGCTTCCCCTCCAGCACTAACCTTGTAGAAGTTTTGAACCATTTGGCCCCTTAACTCCATTGCCTCACCAGGCTGTCTCAGAAAAACTAAATTTCTCTTTCAGCAAAACGGCTGTGGACAGGGTCTGATAAATTCATTCCCACAGAGGCACATTCTCTCCCATGGTATTTGCATTTCCATTTGGATCCAGATAAAAGGGAATGAGACTCTCACTTAGGAATGTCTTTTGATTCAGTGAGCAAGGGGCTTTTTGAAGGGGCAGGGTGGAGGTGGGGAGAGGGACTCACCCCAAGCTGCCAACTAGTGAAGCAAGCCCTGGGCCAGGACTCAGCCCTCAGGTGGAGATCTTGGTGCATCTCTCCAAGCATGCCCTTTTTGTACTGGCCCAGGTGTGAACCCACCATGCAGCCTCCTCTTTTTCCAGGGGCTCTGCAGGGATGCAGGCAGCCTCTCTGTCCCTGAAGAAGAGAGTTCCAGCTCAGATGCCAATGAAGTCATCGAGATCCGTGGTCTGAGCTGGAATCCGGAATCTGGCAGGAGGGCCCACGCGGCAGCTGTTTGTGGTTTCTCTTTTCCTCTGAAGGAAAGTCTGAGCAGATGATGGCCTAGGTGCTGCCTATTTCCATGTGAGGGAGGAGCAGGATGTGGCTGCGGATCAGTGGAACAGGAGGGGAATTGGCAAGCAGAGTCTGGGTGATACATAGATTACTTATTTCATGAGATGAAAGATCCCAACCTCTCCTAGAGAACTTCCTCAAATCTGCTTTTGTTCTCAGGAAAACTCATTTCTTCCCTAATATTTATTCATGAGGATTTTTGTTTTCAGAGACTTCGAGGAGCAGCTGCTTTGGGTCTGAGGGAATTCATTCCACCGCGAAGACAGCTTTTCATCTTCTGTGCAGCTAGGCTCCTCATCAAGAAACATCAGCTCCTCTGAGGGATGGGCCTCTAATTCCAGCGGGATGAGTGTGCCATTGTGGAGGACTCCCAGCATCCCAGCTCCTGGCCCAGCATCCCTGGGGCCTGCTGACAAGGCAGGGAAGGGCAGGGAAGGGGTAGCTTCCAGAACACAGGGAAGGTCATGTGACAGGTCAGATATACCTGCCTGAGCACCTCTTGGAGCCTTGTTGGCCAGCAAAACACTAACTGGAGGCTCCAAGAGCTGTGAGTTCCACACTGCCATCATCTTTTCAAAGTTCGTGTCCAACAGGAGAAACCAGGGACTTTTCTCACCAGAATGCAAATCCAATGGAACAAAAACTTAAGTGCCCCCAGGAGAGTGCCAGGCTGGTTCAGATGTACAGAGGGAGGACAGAATTAGAAAAAGATGTGCACTGGGTGGTTTTGATCGAGAACATTAAGAATTTTAGAATATCAAAGTTGAGACAGAATTTGAGTTCTGGCTCAACCCTCTTATTTTCCAGATGCAGAAATTGTGGGAAGTGATTTGTCCAAAGTCTGCATCAAAGAGGAGATTCACATAGACATGTTCTGACCCCAGTCCAGGGTTTTTTTTCTCTACATTTGATCTCTAAACGTCTTGTTTGCCCAACATTATAGGGCTCCAAGATTCACTACCCCTATGTCTTCCCAACTAGCCCTACCTCATGCACATCTTTTTGTGCTGGGTTTCCACTCATCCCTCCCCCTCTCTGTTCACCACTGTTGTTTTGTTTTGGTTTGGATTGGTTTGGTTTTGAGACAGAGTCTCACTGTTGCCCAGGCTGGAGTGCAGTGGCACAATCTCCACTGACTGCAACCTCCACCTCCTGGGCTCAAGCGATCCTCATGACTCAGCCTCCGGAGTAGCTGGGATTACAGGCGCACGCCACCATGCCTGGCTAATTTTTTTGTATTTTTAGTAGAGATGAAGTTTCACCATGTTGCCTAGGCTGGTCTGGAACTCCCAACCTTCAGTGATCCACCCGCCTTGATCTCCCAAAGTGCTGGGATTACAGGACTGAGGCACCACCGCCCAGCGCACCACTTTTTTTAAATGCCCATCTGAGCAGACCCTGCTTTGTCACTGGCCACTGTAATGCTCACAGGGTTGTGAATGTAATGCTCCAGCTTCCCATAGAAATAAGAAACATCCTGGAAATGTTTTTGCCCAAAAAAGGGGGCACTGACCTTCTATAAGGAAAGATGCAGGGAAAACAGGACTGAGCTGAGGTTCTTCCTGAGGCTCTAGACTGGTTTCTCTTATCGTCTGCTGTCAGCACTTCAACCTGACACTTGGTTCCATCCTCCAGGGTTTTCACCTGGTCTTGACTGCCTGGTCATCTCTCTCCACCTCCCACTCCACTCTCATTCAAGAACTGGAGCTTCAAAAAGTGTTTGTCATTGAGCACTTGGGCCTATGGATTAATCCTCCTTATTCTACTCTTTTCACTGGCTTTGCTTCCCCTTCTCAAACCCTGGACACAGCCCTGATGTCATCTTAAATTCCAAAAAAAATGGAGAATTCTTGGATAACAGCACTTGGGTGATACGAGAGACAATAGTAATTGGGATCGTAAGTGTGGTAAAAAAGTGGAAGATAGACTACGAATCAAGCCCTCTGGCTAGGCTCTCCTGCTCCCTTGCTGTGTGGTCTTGGGCAAAGCCCTTTAATGTATCTGTGCTTCAGTGTCTTATTTTTCAGGTGAGGATAATACTGCCTGATGCATTGACCTTTAAGATATATTGAAAATCAAATGGGCCGGGCATGGTAGCATGCACCTTTAGTCTCAGCTACTTGGGAAGCTGCAGCAAGAGGTCGCTTGAACCCAGGGGTTCAAGACTGCAGTGCACTATGATGACACCTGTGAATAGCCACTGCACTCTGGGCTGGATAACACAGCAAGACCTCATCACTAAAAAAAAATTAAAAATCATGTGGGAGGGCAGATTTGAACTTTTTCTTAATTGAAAAAAATAATATTGTATTTTAAATCATCCTCCTTCATCAGTGTCCTCTGAGATACACTGGTAAGCACCTATCTGCTAAGCCAAGTCTGAATTTCATCTCCTTTTATATCTTCTCTTCTGGGCAGAGGGAGCTGACAAGCAGTAACATAAACATAATGGAGGCCGGGGGAAATAGAAGACCTATACACTCCAGAAGGATCTGAACAATCTCATGTCCATTGTGAAGAAAAACCAAGGGAAATTGCAACAGAACAAGGTTCTGGTTTCTCTCTTCTCATCTTAATAACACTTGGTCATCTGGATGTTGTTAGGGTTGGGTTTAGATTAGGTTTAATTTATAATTATTGTCTATGTTAGGATTAGGGTTAGGGTTGGGTTCCAGTTGAGTTTAGATTTCAAATTGGGATTCAGTTTTAGGTGAGGGTTAATTTAGAGTTAGGAATGAGAAATTAGGTTTATTTATTTATTTATTTATTTTTTGAGACGGAGTCTCGCTCTGTCACCCAGGCTGGAGTGCAATGACGTGATCTCAGCTCACTGCAGCTTTGACCTTCCCAGCTCAAGCAATCCTCCCACCTCAATCCCACAAGTAGCTAGGACTATGGGTGCACATCATCATGCCAGGCCAATTTTTGTATTTTTTTGTAGAGATGAGGTTTCAGTATGTTGCCCAGGCTGGTCTCGAACTCTTGGCCTAGAGTGATCTATCCACCTTGGCTTCCCAAAGTGCTAGATTACAGGTGTGAGCCACTGTGCCTAGCCTTAGGTTTAGTTATTTATTTATTTAGAGACACTCTGTCTGATTTAGAGTCTCACTCTGTTGCCCAAGCTGGAGTGCAATGACATGATCTCAGCTTACTACAACCTCTGCCTCCCAGTTTTCAAGTGATTCTCATGCCTCAGCCTCCTGAGGAGCTGGGATTACAGGCATGTGCCACCACACCCGGCTAATTTTTGTATTTTTAGTAGAGACGGGTTTCGCCATGTTGCCCAGGCTGGTCTCAAACCCCTGACCTCAGGTGATCCGCCCACCTTGGCCTCCTAAAGTGCTGGGATTGCAGGCATGAGCCACTGTGCTGGGCCTGGTTTATTCTTAAAGTTAAGGTTAATAGTATTAGTTTATTTTAGAATTAGGGTTAAAGTTGAGACAGCATTTCTAAAGTTGACAATATGGACATTTGGGGCTGAATAATTCTGTTTTGAGGGTGCTGTTCTGTGTATCCTAAACATTTTAGAATGTTTAGCAGTATTCCTGGCCTCTACCAATTAGATTCCTCTTTTTTTTTTTCTTAAGGCTAGTCAAGTGAAGCAGTGGGAGTGGAGAAGGAACAAAGAAATCTGCAACTGGTTGTGACCAATTAGTTGTAAACACCACTGCACTCGGACCAGCCTATGGATTAGATTCTAGTATTTCCCCTCTCTCTGCATTGTAGGACCGCAAAATATCTCTAGTCATTGCCAAATATTCCCTGAGAAGAAGAGGGGTAATCACCCCTGACTGAGTTAAAATAAGGATTAGGGTTAACGTTAAGATTGTTTTTAGAGTTAGGATTAGGATCTGGGATCAGGTTATGTTTACATTTTGAGTTGGGTTCAAGTTTAGATTAGGATTAGAGTTAGGGTTTGGAAACGATTTAGATTTAGGGTTAGGAGTAAGGCTAAGGCTCAGGTTCAGGTTGAGGTTCAGGCTAGGTCTAGAGCTTGCACTTTGGTTAGGTTTAGGTTAGCACCTTGCAGAGAAAAATGTATTTCAAAAATATTACACAGTGAATTTCAAGTCTGAGTACAAACAATTGTAGGGCTGCCAAGCCACTATTTCTTTCCATTAGCCCTACTGGGAAGGGCTGTCATAGCACACTGCTAGGAAACATACCCACACAGGGGAGCTGCCCATTGAACCCTGTTGAGTCTGGGGAAGGTGACTTCATAATGGCCTTCGGGACTAAGGAAGGTGATAATTTGGGGTTGTTCCTTATCTATACTCTGTGTGACATACAGACTTCCGGAAACTGGCCTGTGTGTGCTCGCATGCATGTGCATACACACTCTTTGTGCAGAGTGATGATTTACATCTTATTTCATATCCCTATTTGCATACGGTGGCCACAAAGGTCCTTATGCTTACTGTTAAAGAAACCAGTGCAGCCGGGCAGGGTGGCTCATGCCTGTAATCCCAGCGCTTTGGGAGACTGAGGCAGGCGGATCACTTGAGGTCAGGAGTTTGAGACCAGCCTGGTCAACATGGTGAAACCCCATTTCCACTAAAAATACAAAAAAAAAAAAAAATTAGCTGGGCATGGTGGTGGGTGCCTGTAATCCCAGCTACTCGGGAGACTGAGGCAGAGAATTGCTTGAACCCAGGAAGTGGAGGCTGCAGTGAGTCAAGATCACGCCACTGCACTCCAGCCTGGGTGACTGAGTGTGACCCTGTCTCCAAAAAACAAAACAAAACAAAACAAAAAAGCAGTGCATATGTGAGGGCTCTCCTTCTGTCAAGTTGTGCAGGTATGAGGGAAGGGTTCCTAGCAACAGTAAGGTGACCCAAAGCCCCAGCAATGGGAGGATCTTGGAGCTGGACACCATGACACCAATTTATTCTCATCTTCATTGTCCTACTGTGTGGAAAATCACAGACAAGTTCATCTCTCTGTCTCAGTACTCTCATTTGTAAAATAACCAGAATAAACTTTGCCTGAAATCTTACCTGGAAGTTCTATCAGGGATGACGTTTATTTCAACAAGCTCTTGAAACGTTTGGGAAGGAAGATGCTGCGCCAACCCAAAATATTTTTATTGTTTCTTGTTTCCAGAAGGAAAGGGTGTACAGAGCTTCCTCTAGCACAGCACCCATCTGCCCATGTCAGAGAACACAGGAGGAATGGTGGTGCCAGAGGCAGATGCAACAGAGAGGGAGCCATGCTTCACTAGCTTGTCAACATGTCATTAGGGTGTTCCTGTGGGAACCAAGAGCAGAGGCAGGAGGCATGAGCCGTGGAAGGGAGGGAGGAGGGAGGAAGAGAGAGAAATGGAAGAGATGAAGGGGTCCATGCCAGTACCACATTCATCCCTGTCATGAGGAGAGCTCTATCAAACCAAGGCCAGGCCTATAAATCAGGACATAATTAGTTGCAAAGAGAAAGCTTTAACATCCTCATCAAATTGATTAATACATCTTCCAGCACAGGACAGGCTGGCCCTGCCTTGGAAAAACTGCAGGCTCGCCCAGCGAGGTGGGAATGGAGTGGGGAGAAAGGATAGCTCTAGCCCTGGCAGCACAAAGAAGGTGAGTCCTGCCCCTCTGTTTACTCACTTGAAGAAGGCTCTGACAGGTGGCAGTGAGACTGGCTCTTAGTCCAGGAGGTCCTCATGAGCCTGAAGCCTGGAGAATCAATATGTTAGTTTTGCCAGGAAATAGCCCTGATACTGTTGGCAAGTGATTTTTCCCCCCTCTGGGTCTCAGCTTTATCATCTGTAAAAGGGCCATGCCCTGGACCAGAGGAAGTTTAAGTTTGTTTCCAGTTCTGACATCGCAAATGACTGAGCCTAATGGACAAGGATTTTTGAGGGTCGTGGCTAGCGAAGACCTCACTTCGGGTTCAATTTCTAGGACATCCAATGAGAAGTCAGGAGTTTGGGACAAATTTAAATAAATTGTTCTTACTTCAGGCTTGAGATTACCAAGCATTACCTAGGCGTCCATTCCTGAGGCCTGAGCAGCAGATACCCCTCGTCCTTCAAGGCAGCACTGAGAGGGAAGATAGCAGATTAACTTGGATTCACGACCTGGCTTAACCACTTACTAGCTCTCTGTTTGGGAAAAGTTACCCAACCTCTTCAGCTTCCTCCTCTGCAAGATAGGTATAATAATGCCTACCTTGCTGGTAGGAGGAATAAATAAGATATAGATAAAGTGTCCAGCTCAGGGTCTGGCTCACAGTAGGTGGTCACCAAGTAATAACCAGTATTATCTTTCTGGACATGACTCTTGACGTCTTCACAATGACATTCAAATCACATGGAAACTGAAAAAATAAAGTCCAGTGAAAAAATAAAGTCCTTACTCCGTTTGAGATGTCCAACTAGTCACCCTCCCAGGACAAAAAAAAAATCAATATGTAGCATTTTTGTTTTGTAAAAAGCACTGGACTGAAACTAGGAAGACTTGGGTTCAGATCCCACCTTTGCTATGTATGAATTGTGTGATTTTGTGCAAGACCTTTCACCTCTCCAAGTCTAGCTGTCCCTAATAAGGAATGTTTTCAACATCCAATCAAATAATATGTACAAATGATCCTTGTAAACTATAAAGTATTATTTAAAATATAAATCATTTCATAAGCAATGTTCTGGGTATGCATCACCCTTGTCTGCTGCTGAATGCCCCTGAACTCCCTTGTCTGGAAGGACAAACAAAACAGGCTGTTTTCAAGCCCCTGGGACATGTTCCATTACTTGAAGGGCTCCTATATCCTTATGTCCTCTATGGATTATAATTTCCCTGTTTCCACTTTAATGAAAAATCTGACCTAATTTCTTATAATAAATGAAGAGCCTCTACTTGGTGGTATCTGGGTCACATCTAGGTTGATGTAATGACACTATCCAAAACCTATTCTTTCCTTCTTCTATAATAATTGAACTACTCGGCATATGGCTGCATACACACACACACACACACACACACACATATATATACACACATATATGTATACACATACATATATATATTTCCCAGCCTTACAGTTAGGGCTGATCATGTGACTAAGCTCCCGATCATGGAATGTAGGCAGAAGTGATGTGGGCCACCTATGGCCTGGGACCTTGAGAAAGGTGCCTCGGCTGGGCATGTTGGCTCATGCCCGTAATCCCAGCACTTTGAGGCCGAGGCTGGCGGATCATGAGATCAGGAGATCAAGACCATCCTGGCTAACATGGTGAAACCCCGTCTCTATTAAACATACAAAAAATTAGCCGGGCGTGGTGGTGGGCGCCTGTAGTCCCAGCTACTCAGGAGGCTGAGGCAGGAGAATCACTTGAACCCAGGAAGCGGAGGTTGCAGTGAGCCGAGATCACGGCACTGCACTCCAGCCTGGGTGACAGAGTGAGATTCTGTCTCAAAAAAAAAAAGAAAGAAAAAGAAAAGAAAAAGAAAAAAGAAAGGTGTCTCATCCATACTTTTTATTCTTCTTGAGACCTAGAACATGAGTGTACCCACAATCTAGCTTGGATCATGCAGACAAAGGCTACACCTGACTGGGTGTTGTCCTGTAATCCCAGCATTTTGGGAGGCCAAGGTGGGAAGATCACTTGAGCCCAAGAGTTTGAGATTAGCCTTGGCAGCATAGCAAGAGCTTGCCACTATTTATTTATTTTTTTTAAAAAAAGGTGGAGCAGGGGCCGCTGGGCACAGTGGGCTCATATCTGTAATCCCAGAGCTTTAGGAGGCTGAGGCAGGAGGATCACTGGTGGCCAGGAGTTTGAGACCAGTCTGGGTAACCTAATAAGAACCTGTCTATACAAAAATACAAAAATTAGCTGGGCAAGGTGGTGTGCCCTTGTAGTCCCAGCTACTTGGGAGGCTCAGGCAGGAGGATCACTTGAGCCCCGGAGTTCAAGGCTGCAATGAGCTATGATCATGCACTGCACTCCAGCCTGGGCGACAGAGTGAAAACCTGTCCCAGAAAAAAAAAGGGCTACAGGCTAGGGAATGGTGGAAAAGCAAGATAGAAGGAACCTGGGCCCCTGCATGACTGCATGAAGGAGAGCCGCTTGCTAAAAAATGGACTTCTGTCTTCAACCATTGAATTTTGGGACATCTTTATCAGATAAGCTTAATCTTTCATTCTAACTATTTGCAAGAGTCCAGAAGTTTTCTGACTAATTCTACTATCTCTAAGTCATAGTGCCAATCCATACCAAATGTGTAAGATGTTCTCCATTTAATTTTTTTTTTTTTTGAGACAGAGTCTCTCTCTATCACTCAGGCTGGAGAACAGTGGTGCAATTACAACTCACTGAGGCCTCGCTTCCCAGGGCCAAGTGATCCTCCCATCTCAACCTCCCAAGTAACTGGGACTACAGGTGTGCACCACCACTCCCAGCTAATTTTTTTCTACCTTTTGTAAAGATGCGGTCTGATATGGTTTGGCTGTGTCCCCACTGAAATCTCAACTTGAATTGTAACTCCCAGAATTCCCACATGTTATGGGAGGGACCTGGGGTGGGGGGTAATTGAATCATGGGGGCCAGTCTTTCCCATGCTATTCTCATGACAGTGAATAAGTCTCACGAGATCTGATGGGTTTATCAAGGGTTTCTGCTTTTGCTTATTCCTCATTTTCTCTTGCCTCTGCCATATAAGAAGAGCCTTTTGCCTCTCGCCATGATTCTGAGGCCTCTCCAGCCATGTAGAACTGTAAGTCCAATTAAACCTCTTGTTCTTCCCAGTCTTGGGTATGTCTTTATCAGCAGTGTGAAAGTGGACTAATACAGTAAATTGGTACCAGTGGAGTGGGGCGTTGCTGAAAAGATACCTGAAAATGTGGAAGCGACTTCAGAACTAGGTAACAGGCAGAGGTTGGAACAGTTTGGAGGGCTCAGAAGAAGACAGGAAAATGTGGGAAAGCTTGGAACTTCCTAGAGACTTGTTGAATGGCTTTGCCCAAAATGCTGATAGAGATATGAACAATAAGTTCCAGGCTGAGGTGGTCTCAGATGGAGATGAAGAACTTGTTGGGAACTGGAGCAAAAGTGACTCTTGTTATGTTTTAGCAAAGACACTGGTGGCATTTTGCCCCTGCCCTAGAGATTTGTGGAACTTTGAACTTGAGAGAGATGATTTAGGGTATCTGGCAGAAGAAATCTCTAAGCAACAAAGTATTCAAGAGGTGACTTGGGTACTGTTAAAGGCATTCAGTTTTTTTGTTGTTGTTGTTATGTTTTTTGTTTGTTTGTTTGTTTTGAGATGGAGTCCCACCCTGTTGCCCAGGCTGGAGTGCAGTAACCTGATCTCCACTCACTGCAACCTTCACCTCCCGAATTCAAACCATTCTCCTGCCTCATCCTCCTGAATAGCTGGGATCACAGGCACCTGCCATCACACTGAGCTAATTTTTATATTTTTAGTAGAGATGGGGTTTTACCATGTTGGCCAGGCTAGTCTCGAACTCCTGACCTCAAGTGACCCACCCTCCTAGTCTCCTCAAGTGCTGGGATTACAGGTGTAAGCCACTGCGCCCTGCCAGGCATTCAATTTTATAAGGGAAGCAGAGCATAAAAGTTTGGAAAATTTGCAGCCTGACAATGTGATAGAAAAGAAAAACCCATTTTCTGGGGAGAAATTGAAACCAGCTGCAGAAATTTGCATAAGTAGCAAGGAGCCTAATGTTAATCCCCAAGACCATGGGGAAAATGTCTCCAGGCCATGTCAGAGACCTTCATGGCAGCCCTTCCCATCACAGGCCTGGAGGCCCAGGAGGAAAAAGTGGTTTCATGGGCCAGGCCCAGTGGCCCCGTGCTACGTGCAGCCTAGTGACTTGGTGCCCTGTGTCCCAACTGTTCCAGCCATGGCTGAAAGGGGCCAATGTACAGCTCAGGCTGTGGCTTCAGAGGATGGAAGCCCCAAACCTTGGCAGCTTCCATGTGATTTTGAGCCTGTGGGTGCATAGAAGTCAAGAACTGAGGTTTGTGAACCTCTGCCTAGATTTCAGAAGATGTGTGGAAATGCCTGCATGCCCGGGAAAAAGTTTGCTGCATGGGTGGGGCCCTCATGGAGAAACTCTGCTAGGGCAGTGCAGAAGGAAAATGTGGGGTCGGAGCCCCCACACAGAGTCCCTAGTGAGGTGCTGCCTAGTGGAGCTGTGAGAAGAGGGCCACCATCCTCCAGACGCCAGAATGGTAGATCCACCAACGGCTTGAACTGTGCACCTGGAAAACCTGCAGATACTCAACACCAGCCCATGAAAGCAGTGGGCAAGGAGGCTGTACCCTGCAAAGCCACAGGGGCGGAGCTGCCCAAGACCATGGGAACCCACTGTTTGCATCAGCATAACCTGGATGTGAGACCTGGAGTCAAAGGAGATCATTTTGGAGCTTTAAAGTTTGACTGCCCCACTGGATTTTGGACTTGCATCGGCCCTGTAACCCTTTGTTTTGGCCAATTTCTCCCATTTGGAACCACTGTATTTACCAAATACCTGTACCCCCTTTGTATTTAGGAAGTAACTAGCTTGCTTTTGATTTTATAGGCTCATAGGTAGAAGGGACTTGCCTTGTCTCTGATGAGACTTTGGACTGTGGACTTTAGGGTTAATGCTGAAATGAGTTACGATTTTGGGGGACTGTTGAGAAGGCATGATTGGTTTTGAAATGTGAGGACATGAGATTTGGAGGGGCCAGGGGCAGAATGATACGGTTTGGCTGTGTCCCCACTGAAATCTCAACTTGAGTTGTATCTCCCAGAATTCCCACATGTGGGAGGGACCCAGAGGGAGGTAATTGAATCATGGGGACTGGTCTTTCCCGTGCTATTCTCGTGATAGTGAATAAGTCTCACGATATCTGATGGGTTTATCAGGGGTTTCCGCTTTTGCTTCTTCCTCATTTTCCTTTGCCTCTGCCATGTAAGAAGAACCTTTCGCCTCTTGCCATGATTCTGAGGCCTCTCCAGCCATGTGGAACTGTTAAGTCCAATTAAACCTCTTTTTCTTCCCAGTCACGGGTATACCTTTATCAGCAGCGTGAAAACGGACTAATATAGGGTCTCGCTATGTGGTCTAGGCTGAAGACTCCCCAGTTTTAAAGACATTTTAGGAGATCTCTCTGCTCCTGTTTTCTTGAAGGCTGGGCCTGCAGCTAGCTCAGAATCAGTAATAACTTTATTATTACAAAGCTCTATAATAATAATAATTATTATTATTATTGAGACTGAGTCTCACTCTGTTGCCCAGGCTGGAGTGCAATGGCATGATCTCGGCTCACTGCAACCTCCGCCTCCTGGGTTCAAGTGATTCTCCTGCCTCAGTCTTCCCAGTAGCTGGGATTACAGGTGCCCACCACCATGCCCAGCTAATTTTTGTATTTTTAGTAGAGACAGGGAATCACCATGTTGGCCAGGCTGGTCTCAAACTCCTGACCTCAAGTGATCTGCCTGCCTCGCCCTCCCAAAGTGCTGGGATTACAGGCGTGAGCCACTGCGCCTGGCCTCTATTAACATACACTAAAAACTATCCCATAAAAATGTTTACTTTTCTTCCTCCTTCTACCATCATATTATGACAAATCTTAGTCTATTCCTGGAAGGCAGCTGCAAGTGGAATGGGTGGGAAGATGGGACAGAAATTAAGACAACTGCAGATAAGAAGGAGGATGCCTGGGAGGACCCACAGGAATCTGAACTTCAACCTTGGCTCAGGAAATGGGGCAGGAAGGGCTCAGGGAATACAGACCTGGAGAAAAGGACTAGAGATGCTCAAATGACTCATCATGCGCCTCAGGAAGAGGAATTTTGAAAGTATGGACACTGCGTCTTATGTTTCTAATCTCCAAGAGAACGTGATGCTTTCTAGCTGGCCCACTTCCTCATCAGTTAAGATTTTTACAGAGCATCTGACATTTAGAAAGCCTATCTCCTGACACCCACCTTTTGGAATGTGGTCCTGGGCAGACTCAGAATTGCTCTTTAAAATGTTTAATTGAGCAGATGGTTTGGAATGTGAGGACTGAATACCCCCTTTCGAAAGCCAAGAGCTACGGGAGTCTAGCAGGCATGGGATGGGGGAAGAGGAGAAAATGAAGGAAGGACATCATGCCAAATAGCCACAGGTGGGAAGCCAGAGAGGGGAGGGGGGTGGCCTCACTTTGTCACACCACTGACCTGAATCACAGGGCAGGGCCGGAAGGGAATGCCAGTTGCAGATGTTCCCACCTCATCTCACAGCTCACCAAATATTACGGCTTCACACATAAAAACCGGAGTGCTAAGCTGCCAGGAGTGTTAAACTCAAGTAGCTGTGACCAGAAGCAGGCAGTCTCCAGGGACAGGAGTGGGGAGGCTGTCGCAGCAGGGCCAGCAGCTCCCATTGGACCCTCCCAGCTCTTAGGTGGCAACTGAAACCGAGCAGGAAATGCAGCTGTTGCCCTGAGAGCCACCTCTGCTGCTCGCCTCTCCATGGTGACAGCATTTATGGGAGTCCTGCACCTCCTTAGCAGGAGCTGGGCTGCCTCTGAGCAGAAAATAAATGCCTTCAAGCCACATAAATCAATGAAAATTAGCAGGAGTCAAGGTAAAAATCCATTCTCCACCACTTGGATGTTTGAGCCAAGGTTCTTCTCGGTGATTTAGAGCCGTGTAATTAGAGTGATCCAATCTCAGTTGCTGTTGTTTTTTCATCCTCCCTTCTCTTTCCAGACAAAGTCCTCTCCTATGAGGCAGGTTCCCACTGGCCTCTAGCTCCTCTGGCTAGAAACAGGTGTGTGCACCTGTCAGCTTGGCACCTTGATGGATCTCTGTGCTATCTTGGTTCACCTCCTCCCTGCCTGCCCCTAATGAACAGCCCGCCCTAGGCTAGGTATGAGATGTGGGTGGGGAGACACACCATCCTTCATAGTCATCCTCTCTCCTCTGCAGAAGTAGAGAGGTGTGGCTGCTAATCCCCAGGTGAAATGTGGCCCCATCCCAGAGGTGGAGGAGGGGGCTGGAGTAAAGAGAGCCTCTGACCTCTGAACTGGGGAGAAGATTGATAATGGCATGAAGGTTTCCCAGCCTTGCGACCCCTGCCAGATTAGGAACATAATCCAGCAGTTGACAGACATGTGAGGTGGGATTCAGAGAAGTTAGGTGCCTGGATTTACATTTAAAAAAGGCCCCAAGGCCCAGAGGGACAACATGATATGAGGAATTGCAGATAGAATTTAGACTCCCAGAGACAAAGATTCAAATCCCATCTCCATCATTTCCTATCCATATGATCACGAACAAATTTCATCAGCTCTTTGAGCCTCAGTTTCCACAGTTTAATTTTACTTAAAATTAAAATATTGATACTATTTCACACAGAATTCTAGTGAAGATTAGATGAAGTAATCAATGTAAAGTTCTAGCATATGATGCCTGGAACATAGCATTTTTTCCCAACATGCTACCTTTCTGCCTCTCAAATCTTCTCCTTGCTCGAGGCTGTACAAGCTAGGAAAGGAATTACAACCCTAACCCAGCTCCTGACATCTTGCTCAGGAAGTGACCTATGTGGGGCTCTCAATCTAGGTGCTCGCTGAATGGCAGAGAAAACAAAATTAGTAGTTTCCCTCAGGAGGCCAACTAGAACATGCCGCCTCTGAAGAGGGAGGAAGCACGACCAGCATGGTGTGAGGGACCTTGCCAGGTTCAAGTCCTGCCTCAGCCTTTTTTTTTTTCTTTTTTTTGAGACAGGGTCTCTCTTGCTTTGTCACCCAGGCTGGAGTGCAGTGGTGTCACCATGGCTCACCACAGCCTCAACCTCCCAGGCTCAAGTGATCCTCCCACCTTAGCCTCCCAAGTAGCTGGGAGCAGCACCCCCAGCTAACTTTAAAAATATTTTTTTGAGACAAGATCTCACTATGTTCCCCGGGCTGGTCTTGACCTCCTGGGCTCAAGAGATCCTCCTGCCTCAGCCTCTCAAAGTGCTGGAATTACAGGCATGAGTCACCACGCTCAGCCCCTCAGCCGCTTTTAAGTTATGACCCTGAGCAATTCCCTGAGCCTCAGTATCTCCCAATGTAAAGTGGTTATAATTGTAATTCTTGCCACAGGGTGGCTCTGAGATTCAAAGGAAATAGTGAATGGGAATACCCTTTGCAAATGATTCTGTATGTATAATGAAGTAACGATTTTACTAACAGAGTTTCTCTTAGGAAGGGAATTCTGCTTAGAAGAATGCCTTGATATGCATAACACATGGCAGATGTGCTCACAACTTCAGAGAAGGGAGAATATTGCTCTGCATGAGAAAGAGAAGAGAAAAAAGAGGAGGAGGAGCAAGGCACCAATGAGATGGAGAGAGGCCAGGCGTGGAGAAGGGAGAAGTGAAATTCCGTACCGTTGGATTGACCAATGGGTGTTTAAGAACAATGATGCCCATTGTGCCCCTTCAAGTTGTCTGTGCTGCGTAATATAAGCTCTTTCTCTTTCTCTCCTACAAAATCTTTGAGTATATCTATTAAATTTTTAGAACATCAATCACAAAATCTGGTGATTTACACATATTCTTTCATTTATTTCCCCTATAATTTTTCACAGACGAAGATACAGGCTCAGAAAATATGGACAACTTGCTCAAGGTCACACAAGAGACAGCTGTTGGAGGAGGGCTCTGGATACTGTAGTGTGTTGCCCTTCTGGGCCTCAGTTTTTGAGGTTAAAAAGGTCACTTAACCTCCATGGGCCCCCAGTTTTTCTATATTTAAGAAGTATCTTGGCTGGGCACAGTGGCTCACTCCCGTAATCCCAGCATTTTGGGAGGCTGAAACAGGTGGATCACTTGAGGCCAGGGATTCGAGACCAGCCTGGCCAACATGGCGACACCCCATCTCTATACAAAAATTAGCCGGGCATGGTAGCGTGCGCCTGTAGTCCCAGCTACTTGGGAGGCTAAGGCAGGAGAATTGCCTGAACCCAGGAGGCAGAGGTTGCAGTGAGCCAAGATTGTGCCACTGCACTCCAGCCTAGGTGACAGAGCGAGACTCTGTCACAAAAAAACACAAAAATCTTTATTGCTTCTTTCCTTGGTCACTCAGATACTTGATAGATGAAAGAGGTCATAGATGTAAAGTACTTTCAGAGATTTTAAACAAATAACTGTGAAAGAAAGCTGTTTATTAATATAATACACATCTCCCCATGCCAAAAGGTCTACTTAATCCATCCTGTCCTAAGAAGCCAAAGAGAACTAACCTTCTCTCCTGTTTAGAGAGAACAGTTTAGTTTGTCCTTTCTAGTCCAGTTGGAAAACAGATGGCACCCTCAAACGGGGTTTGTCTGAGAAAAGTTTAATGAAGGTATATTTACAAAGATATGGGCAGGGTTCAGAGAAACCCATAAGAAATGGTGCGGTTAGCCAGAATAGGGAATAATGATCACTCAAGGCCTGAAGGATTGGGAAGGAGCAGACCTCACAGTCTGGAGAGAGTTGTAGGAGAGGGTTGGCCCACAGGAGCTGTGGCCTTTAGTTGAGGAACATAGCCACTGTCAACCTGAGGCCCAGCTGGGGGAATAAATATCTTGATCCTACCCTCAGCCTTTTCCAGTGGCTTGCTGCATAATAAATTATAAATGCATTCTCCTGTTTCCCTATAAAAATTTCAGGTAAAGTCACTATTTTTTTTTCTTTTTTGAGACGGAGTTTCTCTCTGTTGCCCAGGCTGGAGTGCAGTGGCACGATCTCGGCTCACTGCAACCTCCGCCTCCCAGATTCAAGCGATTTTCCTGCCTCAGCCTCCCGAGTAGCTGGGACTACAGGCACATGCCACCACACCTGGCTAATTTTTGTATTTTCAGTAGAGACAGGGTTTCACCATGTTAGCCAGGCTGGTCTCAAACTCCTGACCTCAGATGATCCACCCGTCTTGGCCACCCAAAGTGCTGGGATTATAGGCATGAGCCACCCCACCCGGCTGGTAAAGTCACTATTGATGTCACTTAAGTCACTGCTTCTTGAGCACTGACCATTGACTGAGCCCAACCAGAAGCCAGATGACAAGGGAGCCTGTTGAAGCAATGAATAAAGGAAGTGAATTCATCAATTCACTTCTTAGTCCCAAGAGCAGGGGAATAAGGATGGTGAGTGGATTTGGAAGGGCAGAGAGATTATCCAGCACAGTTCCTCAACAGCTCACTGCAAGAAGTTATTCCCATTGAAGCATCTAGGCTAATGCTTCTGAAATTTTATTGGACATACTTATCACCTAGGGATTAAAACACAATTTCTGATTCAGTAGGTTTGGGGTGAAGCCTAAGAGCCAGGTGATGCTGATGCTGCTGGCTGGAGACTACCCTTTCAGTAACAGGATCTTAGGCTATCCCTGACCTCCATCCCAAGCCTCATTGAGCTTGTCTAGCTAAGGGGATCAGGGCCAAAAACAACCCCTTAGTGCTTCCCTTCCCACTTCCTACCTCTCTTTCCTCTCCTTCTACCAAAATGTCTTCCTGATGCAGCCCAACTACCTAGTAACAATCCAGAATTCTGTTCTCTATTCTCCTCTTCTCCCAAGGCCAAGCTGGAAATGGGGTGAGTTTGTGGACCCCCACTACTTTAAAGCAGACCTCTTCAATGGAGGAAATCCTTAGGGAATATTCCAAATTCCCCAAAACCTCCCCTGTGTACTTCTTTTTTTTTTTTTTTTTTTTTTTTCTTGAGACAGAGTCTCTCTCTGTTGCCAAGGCTGGAGTGCAGTGGCATGATCTCAGCTCACTGTGACCTTTGCCTCCCTGGTTCAAGCAATTCTCTGCCTTAGCCTCCCAAGTAGCTGGGATTACAGGCACTCGCCACCATGCCTGGCTATTTTTTTTTCTTTTGTATTTTTAGTAGAGACAGGGTTTCACCATCTTGGCCAGGCTGGTCTTGAACTCCTGATCTCGTGATCCACCCACCTCAGCCTCCCAAAGTGCTGGGATTACAGGCGTGAGCCACCACACTTGGCAGTTCTTATTTTTTCTCCTCATCCTCATCCTTATAGTCAAGGTTGCTGGAGAAAGCCAGTGATCTCCCAAAAGAAAAAAATTTTCAGGCAAGCCATGGGATGGGATTGGGGAGAGAAGTGCCCCCACTCCCCATTAGAACTTTTCACTGCATGGAGTAGCTCAATGGCCATTCCACTCGTGCACCTTTTAGAGCTGCCAGGGTGTCATTATTGATTGGCTCTGGCGGTGATAGAGGTCCCTGCTCCTTCACCAGCACTTAATGCAAGCCCTTTGGAAGGCACAGCTCTGGGAGTTGTTCACAAATCTTGAGCATTAAATAAAAGATGTGCCTGTGTTTGTGTGCAGGACCGATTGGCCACCAGGAGTAAAACTGTGGGTGGTACGTCCATTCCTGGACATATGCAAGCTTGAGAGCCTCCCATTTCTGAATTAATGGGAATCTTCACTCAGCTAGTGATGAGTGCCAGGAAGCAGGTTAAGTCTTCATTCCTTATAAAGCAAGGATGCAATGACTCACAAGACTTAGGAACAGGGTTATTTAGCTCTGTTCTAAAGCAGGAGGAAGCAGCTGTGGCCTTATCCGTTGGATCCTTGTTCAGCTTGCTTGATATAAGAAAGATTGGCCCTAGGACTATTCCCATTAATTCTAGATGTGATGCAAGTATTCGTGCTAGCAGGTATATATGCATGATACATGCGTGGTGGGGGGCAATGATTGTAAAGCTGGAAGTTGGATCATGATAGCTTAAGTACAACTTCTCCTCCTCAGGAATGTAGATAATCTCCTTCTCCTTCTCCTTCTTCTTTTTGAGATGGAGTCTTGCTCTGTTTCCCAGGCTGGAGTGCAGTGGCGTGATCTTGGCTCACTGCAACCTCCACCTCCCAGTTCAAGTGATTCTCCTGACCCAGCCTCCCAAGTAGCTGGGATTACAGGCATGCACCACCATGCTCAGCTAATTTTTTGTATTTTTAGTAGAGGCAGGGTTTCACCACGTTGGCCAGGCTGGTCTCGAACTCCTGACTCAAGTGACTCGCCCACCTCAGCCTCTCAAAGTGCTGGATTACAGGCATGAGCCACCATGTCCAGCCAGGAATGTAGACAATTTTCTGAAAGGAGGACAATGCAAGAACAATAATTAGATGTAGCCCTTCTGAGACTTCCCTCATTATCTATGTTCACTTACCATAGTTCCCACATGGGATAATTTCCATGCACAGTTCTAAGAACAGGAGCCACAGTAAGCGAGGGCTTCCCAGTGACGGGTTGTTAGCGAAGTCAGCACCAGATATTCAGACCCTACTAGTAAACGACTCCCCAAGGGGCATGTGTCTGGTGGCCTGGGGATAGTCCTGCTTGCCCCTTTTCCTGAAAGAAAGAAGAGGATGTGTCCCCAGGTTCCTGGCAAGCAAATGAACCATCCCATAACACCCACCATTCCATTTATTTGGCACTTACAAACCTGACGCCATAGAGCAATTTAGTTTGTAAGGAACTCTTTGACTACATTACCACATTTAATTTTTACACAAACCCGTGAGATCAGTTAAGGCAGGTTTATTACTATTTTGCAAACAAGGAGCTCATGTTTGGCCAGGTGCAGTGGCTTCTGCATGTAATCCCAGCACTTTGCAAGGCTGAGGTGGGAGGATCACTTGAGGTTAGGAGTTTGAGACCAGGCTGAGTAACATAGTGAGACCCTCGTCTCTAAAAAAAATATAAAAATTAGCCCAACATGGTGGCATGCACGTGCAGTCCCAGTTACTTGGGAGGCTGAGGTGGGAGAATCGTTTGAGCCTGGGAGGTTAAGGCTGCAATGAGCCGTGATCTCACTATTGCACTCCAGCCTCAGTGACAGAGTGAGACCCTGTCTTGAAAACAAAACAAAACAAAACAACCCAAAAAACAATCGAGGTTCACAAAAGTTAAATAATGTACCAACTCATCTAAAGTCATAAGACTCTTAGGTGGTAGAGCCAGGACTGGAATTCAGGTGTTCTGACTCTTAACACAGTGTCTTTCTTTAAGCTGCCTTCCTTTTATACACTTTTGTCTGGTAGCTAATTTTTAATTACTTCCTGAGTTTGTCCCCTACAGATTTGTGAGTGCTCAGAGAGCACTCTGCGAGAGTCTTTGTCTCTTTCATTT
The DNA here is from genome assembly GCF_006542625.1 of Nomascus leucogenys. Classification (NCBI taxonomy): domain Eukaryota; kingdom Metazoa; phylum Chordata; class Mammalia; order Primates; family Hylobatidae; genus Nomascus; species Nomascus leucogenys. The sequence continues at coordinate 3,008,764 of NW_022095769.1, forward strand.
ACTAATATTCCCTCAACACTTTGAGCAGTGCCTGATACCTAGGATGTGCTTCATAAAATTATGTTGAGTAAAGACAGGAAATAGATTACCAAAAGGTGGGACTCTAATTTTGACTTCTTGGTATCCCTTCAATATTTACACAATGGGAGAGTAAATATTATTGATAAATATAATGATCTAACATCCAGTGAGGGTGTGATGACTCCTAGGAAGCGATCCACCCTGTAAGGTAATATATTTTAAGGAAGAGGATCCCTGCCATGGCTTCCCAAATTCTAAGCACTAACTCTCTATGCTTAGCCTTTCTCATTATCTTCAACTGCCCCTCTCTCATCCTCAGGGTAAGGACCATTTGCCCTTCAAACAGACTGCCCGGAAGTTGAGGCTTGTGTCTTTTTGATTTAGGAAATAGGCTCTACGGAGTCTCGTAACGATAGCTCTCATCTCCATGTGTTCCCACTGCCACCGGAAATTACAAAATGGTTTGTTTCTCTTGGCAGCCTCCACCCAACGGTTCCCCATGTGTGTGTTGCTTTCTTCAATTTTCCCCTCTACAAAATTTGGTCATGTTTAATAACAATAAATCAGAGGAGAGATTGCAGCCCGGAAGAGAAGTCTGGGGCAGCCGGGGTTTCCACATCTGGGGCCCATTCGAGTTGAAGTGATGACAATTTCTAATAAATGTTAATGGAGAACCTCCTCAGATTCATACACTCCAGCCATAATTTAGCCTGTCTCTATGCCAGATGATCTTTTGAATATCCAGAGTACACCCAGCATAGCAGCAGCTACAGCCCTGGACTGCTTCCTGCATATGAAGTGGAAAAAACAAGGCTTGTTGTTATTGATTATATTTCTCCATTTTCCCTTCCCTGGATTTTTCTTTCAAAGGCTCACAAAGCCTTGGGACTCCCTCAGCCACCCAGGTGGTTAGAGACAACACAGTCTGGTTAAAGGATATTACGCTCTGCTCCTACAGGAGAGCTCCCTAAGAAGTCTGACAGCCAATGCTGGTCGAGAGAAGACAGGGCTGGACATCAAAATTCTCCCTTTCCAGCCAGGCGCGGTGGCTCATGCCTGTAATCCCAGCAGACAAACAAACAAAAACCAAAGCAAGCAAACAAACAAAAAAAACCCCACAAAATTCTCCCTTTTCTTGGCTTCTGAGACCCTCTGCTGATTTTGTTTCTCTATCCCTTTTACCAGCCACGCTTCCCCTACCTGCCCTTGCTAACTAGGCAGTGTGCCAGGCTGGCTTCAGTCTCTGGCTTTTCTCTTCCTATACCTGTCACCTCCATGAGTCCAATGACCACAAGCGGTTTTCTGTTCTGACTTCTCTCTGAAGGTGTAGTCCTGAATTTCTTTCTTTCTATTCTTTCTTTTTTTGAGGCAGGGTCTCACTCTGATCCCCTAGGCTGGAGTGCAGTGGTGTGACATCAGCTCACTGCAGCCTTGACCTCCTGGGCTCAGGTGATTCTCTCACCTCAGCTTCCCGAGTAGCTGGGATTACAGGTGCGCACCGCCATGCCCAGCTAAGTTTTTGTATTTTTAGTAAAGATCGGGTTTTGCCATGTTCCCCAGGTTGGTCTTGAACTCCTGGACTCAAGCAATCCACCCGACTCGGCAGCCCAAAGTGCTGGGACTTACAGGCATGAGCCACTGTCCTGGGCCTAGTCCTGAATTTCTACCTAAGGGCTAGGCATTTTTGCTTGATAACCAGCCATTGTCTAAATTCTATTGTCTAAAATACATTATCATTTCTCCCAAACACAGCTGGCCTCTTCTCCAACTTCCATATATCTATTAAGAGCATTTCTATTATTTCAGCTATACAGGTATAAAATCATGGAGCTTCCTTAGGCACCCTCTCTCTCCTGCCTCCCTTTCCCATCAGGTGATAGAACTATTGAATCTTCCATCCATCCCAATCTCATTCCTTTTCACTCCCACTGCCACCCCACATTTTAGGCCCTTATTCCTTCACTTTGAAATTACCTTCTAACTGCTCCCTCTCTCTGCTAAACTATCTCTGAACACAGCAATCACATACATCATGTCAAGATGCTGTCTTTTTTTTTTTTTTTTTTTTTTTTTGAGACAGAGTCCTGCTCTGTGGCCCAGGCTGGAGTGCAGTGGCGCAATCTCGGCTCCCTGCAACCTCCACCTCCCAGGTTCAAGTAACTCTTCTGCCTCAGTCTCCTGAGTAGCTGAGATTACAGGCATGCACCACCATGCCCGGCTATCAAGATGCTGTCTTGATCGGTCCTTCCACAGCTCAGAATTACTCAGTGGCTCTCCATTGACTGAGTATTATTATGATTCAAAGTTTTTCACAATTAGGTGCCCATTTACAATGGAGTGAATCTTTATGTTTCCCCTAAATTCATATACTAAAATCCTAGCCCCCAAGGTGATGGTATAGGAGGTGGGACCTTTGGGAGGGGATTAGGTCCTAACGGTAGAGACCTCGTGAATGGGATTAGTGCCCTCATAAAAGAGGTGGTCCCAGAGAGTTAGCTTGCTCTTCCCACCATGTGAAGACACAGCAAGAAGGCACTACCTATGAAGAAGCAGGCCTTTACCAGCCACCAAATCTGCTAGCACCTTGATCTTGGACTTCCAGGCCTTCAGAATTGTAAGAAATAAATTTCTGTTGTTTATAAGCCACCCAGTCTATGGTATTTTGTTACAGCAGCTGGAACAGAGTAAGACACCACTGAACTATCTAAGATCACATAGTGTAGAACCCAGATGTTTAGACTGTAAATCCTATCTCTTTTTCATTATTTCCCCCTTACCTGGTCTAGTGACATGCCTTATTAGAAAGAATTTATTTAACAAATTTTTTTTTGGCCAGGCACAGTGGCTCACACCTGTAATCCGAGCACTTTGGGAGGCTGAGGAGGGTGGATCACCTGAAGTCAGGAGTTTGAGACCAGCCTGGCCAACACGGTGAAACCCTGTCACTACTGAATTTTTTTTCTTTTTTTTTTTTTTTTTTAGTGACTGCTACATGCCGGAGTTTGCTGAGTACTGGAGGATAAAGTTGTGAACATGACAAACATTGTTCCTGCCTTTATGGAAATACTTTCTAATGGGGGAGACAGACAAATAAAAAGAAAGAAAATAGGCAAATAAAATAATTGCAAATTGCTAGGAAATAAATAATTTATAAACTGCTAGGAAAGAAAGCTAAGAGAAAATAAGGCAGTTCTATAACTTTTTTTTTTTCCCCAAGGCTGAATCTTGTTGTTACCCAGGCTGTAGTGCAATGGTGCCATCTTGGCTCACTGCAACCTCTGCCTCCTGGGTTCAAGAGATTCTCCTGCCTCAGCCTCCCAAGTAGCTGGGATTACAGGTGCTCACCACCACACTCGGCTAATTTTTTTGTATTTTTAGTAGAGATAGGGTTTCACCATGTTGGCCAGGCTGGTCTCGAACTCCTGACCTCATGATTTGCCTGTCTCGGCCTCCCAAAGTTCTGGGATTACAGGTGTGAGCCACCGTGCCTGGCTCAGTTCTATAATATTTTAATTAGGCTTCCAAACTCTCATCTCTCCCATTGCTACTTTTCTGGTTCCTGAAGACGATCACTTCTTAAGGACCCAACTTCTAATAGCTCCAATAAGGAAAAGCATAAATGATACTTTGTAAATGCAAATAATTCCCTGAATGCACCCCTATTTTATTCATCTAAATCTATATTAAACAATTCAAGCTAGATTTGGACATTTAGAATCAACGATGTAATCTAGTGATCCCTCATTTGGACCACAAATGAGATAGACCTTTACATTAACATAGGACGGATTTGGGTTAGACACCTAGTGAAGAACTTTGCAGCAAAAGTTCAGTGGAACAGGTACCTGAGGGAGTGTATCAGTCAACTTTACTAAAATAATGCTGCATAACAACTAACCTAAAATCTCAGAAATTAATAATATTTATTTTTTGCTCACAGGTTTGTGGATTGGCTGCAGTCATTCTGTTCCAGGTTGTGAATCTTGTTCAGGTCTGCTCCATGTAACTTCTCATTCTGGGACTCAGGCCGAAGTGACAAGGGCATGCTCTTCTCGTGGCAAAGGGTAGAGGTACAAGAGACCAAGCTTAACCGAGCAAGTAGAGTTAAAGCCTCTGTTTACATTCCATTGGCCAAAACAAGTCACATGGCTAGACCCATCATCAATGGAGTGGGGAAGTTTGCTCCCCACATGGAGGGAAATAGAGGAGAATGAATGTTTGCTGAGCAATAATACACTCCACCACAGGGAGGTTATGGAGTTTCCTTCACAAGTGGTCTTTACAAATAGAAGAGGTTGTTATCTCTCTGGGTTCCTCTGGGTACTATATTACCTGAAGTATAGCAAAGGAAGACCAGAAGACATGATTTCTTAAAGATGCCTGTTTTGGTACAAGGGCAATGTAATTTGTATTTGATATCTGGTTGCCACTGAAGCCCCTTTTCCTTTTCCACCACAGCTGTGTCATGGGGGTGATTTCCAGGCCAAGTCTTAGTATCAGAGTCTCAGCGTGATTGTATACAAGTGACAGTCACACAGCAAACATAAATACAGATGGCTCTGATACCATCGGGGAACAGTATTCCTGCCATCGGGCCAGTTTTTTCTGCTGCTACAGTGCAGTTAACTCTGGAATGAAATTGGAAAACTAACTGATGGTCAGAGGGGACTGGAAAGATTTTCATTTGTAACTGAGACAGGCAGGGCTCAGCAAAAGGTGATGCAAGAGCAGATTTTACCATAGGCTCAGTAAATTCAGCTAACAAACATGCATGCATTGTATTGAATCACTTAAGGATCTTAATATTTGAATGTATTCAAATGGAAAGACGTGATTATGCACTCACACCCTCAGTGGTTTTTGACTCCAGGGCTTCATATTCTGTACCCTTTGCATCCTTGGTGATAACCTTTCCTTCTCCTACCTCAATGTGCTCAATCTCCCTCTTCTCCCCCCTCAATATCTGTTATCAGGAACTCCTTAGGTCTTACTCAAAATATAGTCCCCAGACCAGCAGTAGCTGGTCTCAGGTGCATCACCTGAGAACCTGTTAGAAATGCAAATTTTGGGGTGCATTCCCCACACTTGCTGAATCAGAATCTCTGAGTTTGAGGTGGGGAACAGTTGTCTCAGGAAACTGTGTTTTCATAAGCTCTTCAGATGAGAACTTAAGCACATACACAGAAGTTTGAGAACTACGGCAATTCTGACTCAGTAGTTCTGGGTGAAAGCCATGACTTGTGTTTCTAACAAGCATGCAGATGACACTGATGCTGCTGTCTGTGGACCACACTTTGAGTAGCGCTGCTTTAGAACTCAATTACATACATATGAAACAATGGCCAACAGTTAAAAGCCTTACTGGTCCTAGGTGGATAGGATCAAAGTCTTAGTGAATAAAATGAGCCACTAATGGTGGAATTTTAGGCAACAGCCACCAGGTTTTTTTTTAAGTGTGTTTTGGGCCGGGCACCGTGGTTCACACCTGTAATCCCAGAACTTTGGGAGGTCGAGGCAGGCGGATCACTAAAGGCCAGTAGTTTGAGACCAGCCTGGCCAACATGGCGAAACCCCATCTCTATTAAAACTACAAAAATTAACTAGGTGTGGTGGAGTGTGCCTGTAATCCCTGCTACTCAGCAGGCTGAGGCAGAAGAATTGCTTGAACCCAGAGGTGGAGGTTGCAGTGAGCCAAGATTGCATCACAGTACTCCAGCCTAGGCAACAGAGCAAAACTCTGTCTCAAAAAAAAAGGAAATGTATATTTTGGTCAGAGGGTGGGCCTGGAGCCTCTGAAGCCACAGTGTGTGTGATTACCTTCAGTCCCATATACAGAATCCGTCCTGTCAATGGATGATTAAAGAATGAACGTAGCATGGGGGGAAAGCACTGGGCTGGGAGTGAGGAGATCTGGGTTCCAGTTCTTGCCCTGTCACTGAGATTGTGCACATGGTTGGGTCCCTTACCTCTCTCATACTCATCTATAAACTGAAAAAATGAACTGATGAGAGATACACAATCTCTAGCATCCCTGCCCCACTGTGCCCCCTTTTTCACCTTGGTTCTTCAAAAATATTTGTGGGTACATAGTAGGTGTATATACTTATGAGGCACATGAGATATTTTGGTACAGGTATGCAATGTGTAAGAATTACATCATGGAAAATGGGTATCCATCCCCTCAAGCATTTATCCTTTGTGTTACAAACAACACAATTATACTCTTAGTTGTTTCAAAATGTACAATTAAAGTATTATTGACTATAGTCCGCCTGTTGTGCTATCAAATACTAGGTCTTATTCGTTTTTTCTATTTTTTTTGTGCCAATTAACCATCCCACCTCCCCCTCAGGCCCCCCACTACCCAGCCTCTGGTAACCATCCTTCCACTATCTCCAGGAGTTCAATTGTTTTCTTAGATCCCACAAATAAGTGAGAATATGCGATGTTTGTCTTTTTCCATCTCTTTAAAAATTACACAAGATTGTGATTACCTTAGCAACGATTTCCTCTCCAGACGAGTAAGCGAGTCTCAAAAAATGGTAAACCAAAGCTGCAGAATTGAAGGCCCATAGAGTTGAATGCTGTGAACCATGAGTAGAGTTGCGCCTGACTCTAACCATCCCGCCACACCCGCCTTAGTGCCTATCAGGGTCGGGGTCTCCACTTCCCAACTGGGTGACTTGGGGCAAATTACTCTCTCTCCTGGAACTGCGGTTTTCTATTCCATAAAATGAAGATGAAAATAACACCTACCTAATAGGGTTGTTGTGAGGTTTAAAATCGTTAATACATGTCAAGTGCTCAGAACAGTGTCTGGCACGAGAAGAGCATTCGATAAATGTCAGGGACTATTACTCCAGGAGGATGAGGGGCCGCCCTCATCAGCCCCCACCACAGACTGTTGAAATCTCAAGCCCAAGCTGCAGGTCTTCCTCTGTCCTGTAGGTGGCGCCTCCCCGCGTTGAGCGTGCCACCTGCGTCCTGGAGCGCTTCGAGAAAGCGGAAAGAAGTAAGTTTTCACATCTCTGCTCAGTTCAGGATTGCTAGAGAGGGATCTTCTGCAGTCACCTGAAGCCTGTGCCCAGGACAACCAGGTTTTGGGATCCGATTTCCTTCCTGGAGTGGCTTTAAATCCATTTCCCGCTGCACCCCACCCCCATCACCTGGGCTCCTCTCCTGCACCTGCAACCCAGAAAGACTCCTGGGAGGATTGCACTCCCAGCACCTGAGGCAGGCAGTTGAGTGGGAGTTTCTTTCCTGCTCGGTTAAAATGACAAATTGGTACATGAGTGCTTAATGAAAGATGCTGGAAACGTCCGTGGAGATCAGAAAAATCTCCTCTCCGAGCTGACAGCCAGGCCATCTGCATTCCCGCATTCCTATCAATTCCTTAACAATAAACGACAGGAGCGCCTAGAGGGTTAACAGCTTAATTTAATCTCTGAGATTCCTTCCTGGAGCATTGAGAATTAGAAAGGCATTTACACAACGTAATCTGCACACCTGATTTTTCCCCACTTGATGTGTCTGGGACTAGTCACACCCATTTCTGACACATCTCCAGAGAGAGGCTCTGGCCCCCTGGCTGATGACTGTATAGTCGCCACAAGTTGCTGTGGACTCTGAACCACGTGACTGGACTCCTAGTGTCATAAGATCTGGCTTCTTAGCAGCTGCCCCCAAAGTTGCTTTACATTATGTTCCCATGGCCTTTCAGGGACAGGAAGGTCCCCAAATAGAGATAGAAAGGTGGTGCCCAGTTGGAAGTGAATTTCCTTCCCTTGTGGGAAGCAAGGCAAAAATGGGAAGAGGTACGTGGTAGCAGCAATCATCTTGGAGAGCTGTGAGGTCAGGTTTTGAGAGTCCCTGGCAGATCGAGAACTATTCTTTGGAAATGCTTGACTCTAAATGCCAGTCCTCTCATTTTATGGATAAGGAAACTGAGACTTTGAAATGTCTAATAAATTTGTTTAGGCCCTATGTCCAGGTAATGTCAAAGCCCCAGAGTAGAATTCAGGTCTTTTTACTCCTGGACAAATATTTGTTTCACGATAAGGCTGGCAAATAGATTTCATCTTACATGGTAACTCCCATCATTGGCTGGTAGGGGCTGCCCAGGGCCCTATGGGCTTCTCAGGGTACGTCCAGGCATAGCAGGGAAAGCCTCAGTGACCATTTGAAAATGTCTTCCAGGAACAGGGAAGGAGCAAAGGTGCCAGATATTTGCTATCCCTGCATTTTTCATGCTGTTTCCTTCAGGTTAAAGTATTTAAAGGCTCTATTAAAATGGAAATGTTAGCTGGGAGGGGTAACGCATTAAGCCATTATCTGTCATTAACACCTTGGGTAAAGTGCATTGAAGATTAGTTTGCTAGTTGCCCAGCAGGTCCCTGGAGGAATGAGAGTTTTGACCCAGATAGGGGCCAGGGAAATGACACACAGCCCTGCCCATAGGGGTGCAATATTTGGGGCCCATTGCAGGTAGGAGTTAGGTTGAACACACTGGATATCTAGTGGAAAGAACTCTGAGGGACCAAGTTAGGGAAAGAAGTGACCCTGAAGACATTTTTGCACAATTCTCTCTTGGCTTACCTTGTATAACATGGTTTCTACCAGTCACACTGCTTGATCCTTCATTTCTCCACCTGTAAAATAAAATTAAAATTTTAAATACCAATGCTTGGCTCCTACCCCAAGCCAATTAAATCAGAATGTCCAGGAATGGGACCCTGCTCTCCCTTTCCCCCAACACTTCTCTATAGAACATTCTGGTCTTGGTATTAGTCATTGTACTGAAAGAGGAAAATTTCCTTGACCCTTCGTGGACCTTGCAACAGGAGTGCCTCAGTTATTTAGCCCCCAGCTCTCAATCCCTCACAGGAGGGGGAGCACACAAGTGAGCAGGTGCAGGAGCCAGAGTGACTGCTTTTGGGTGCTGGCAGGAGCAAAACTGTGCGGCCCTGCAGCAGCATCTGGGGGGGTACCCGCAACCTCTGAAGACCCAGAGGGCATGTGTTACAGTGTGCTCTTTTAGCTTTTCTGTCCATGAATGGCTTAAGTGTTAACAGCTCAGTGGAGGGTCAGTGTGACAACCTTTTGCACCCATACCTGAGTCCTTGCAACCAAGGTTGCATGAAACAATTGAAGGGTGATGAATGCGGAGAATTTTATTACTGATGAAACTGGCTCCCAGCAGGATGGAGAACTGGAAGGGGGATGGAGTGGGAAGGTGATCTTCCCCTGGAGTCCAGCAGTCCCCTGCTGTACACTTCTAAGTCCCACCATCAAGCCATCCCTCTGAAGTCAAGCTGTTTCTTTCCAATGTCTGGCTACTTCTTCTCTTCTCTCCTTCTTTGCCATCTGCCAGCTGGGTCAGGGGATTTAATGGGTACAGGATGGGGGGTGAGACAGGTCATGGTGATTTTGGAAAAGGCAACATTTGAGCAGGAAAATAGGAATGCATGTTCTCACTTTGGACTGCTGTTCTAGGCTTGAGGGTGGGGCTTCGCCAGGGATCCTGCCCTTTTCTGCCTAGAATTTCCCTGCTTCCTGCCCCTACCAATACCATCCTGTCCTTATCCACACGCTAACATATTTTATATACTTACAATGATATAGGTTCTGTATCATTTTATATTTTGAATGTGTCAAAATGCAGAAGCAGGTAACAAAAAACTATATGCATCAATAAAAGTTCTTACTCTCTCACAAAATAAGAAATGTAGAGGTCTTATTTTGGTTCATCAGCTGAAAAATACTATGACTGAGCAGGCTTCCTTCATCCTTTTGCTTTTCTACCTTCAGTGTTGGCTCTTGGTCTCTAGGCTTGCATGGGTGCCATGGTTGAAGAAATCATGTACTCATACAACTATATTCATAGACATGAATGAAACAGTAGGAGCCTCATGCATACTCATCCTTTTATCTAGAATAAAAATGTCCTCAGATGTCTCCCAGTAGTCTTCCTCTTCCTCTCCTTGGCCAGAACTGTGTCATGTGGCCTAATATAATCTGAATGTTTGTGTCCCTTCAAAATTCATAAATAGAAACCTAATCCCCATGCAATATATTAAGAGGTAGGGCCTTTAGGAGGCAATTAAGTGATGATGGTGGAGCCCTCATAAATTAGATTAGTACGTTTGTAAAAGAGGCCCAAGGGAACTTGTTCACTCCTTCCATCATGTGAAGATGCAGCAAGAATGCACCATCTATGAAGCTGAGAACATGCCTTCATCTGAATCTGCTGGCATGTTGCTCTTGGACTTCCCAGCCTCCAGAACTGTGAGCAATAAATTTCTCTTGTTATGAATTATCCAGTCCAAGGTATTTTGGTGTAGCAGCATGAATGGACTAAGATAAGGCCATTCTTAGTTGTAAGGGAAACTGAGAAAGCAAGAATCTGTTTTTTCAGTCTCTGTCATGAGAGGCAGCTCTGCCAGAAGTATGTTTGATAAGCAGTAAGTATATTTGAGAAAACATGGGACAAAATTAAATATCTATAACAGCAGTTGAGGACTTAAATGCAGCCGATACTTTATATACTACTTTCTTAACCAACTAAAGCCATTTTCTTCATATCTGTGGTTCTAGCTCCTGAGACCACAACCTCCTACCTAGGCAGGAAGTATAAAAGAAGATCAAGGCCATTTAGATGTGTTTGTTAATTTGTGCTGTGACTATAAATGTCTTCCTAAACAGCAGACTCTTGTCATCTGGGATCTGATTCCTCCACCTCATCTTGCTAACTAACCTCACAGTGTTTAGACCTTCATCATACTCTTGAACAAGGGAGACTGCCCACTTTCTGGGATCTGTGCTTTCATCTCTAGATCCCCAGACCTGGTGTGTGTCTGTCCTTAACATCTGCACAGCTCTCTAGTGATCTTATCTCCCTGACAGGCAAACCAGGTTCTGCTGCAGAGTGTGTGAAAAAAGGCATGACTATAGTTATAAATCTGAATATCTATGGAACAAACCAAATGTATAAATATTTAGGAGATACCAAGCCAAGGAATCATCAGTGGAGTTCATCAAATTAGGGCTAGCTCCTGGCAAAATTTGACATTTTTAAAAAAGGCCTTTGGTTAATGGGTTAATATCCTTAAAGTATAAAGATTTCTTACAAATATATAAGAACAAAGGGACAAATATCCCTAAAGAAAAATGAATAAAAAGTAGAACAAGGTAATTTATAAAAGAAGTAATATGAAAGGCCAGTACATACGGTTTTAAAAGTTTATCCTGGCTGGGCGTGGAAGCTCATGGTTGTAATCCCAGCACTTTGGGTCATTTGAGCTCAGGAGTTTCAGACCAGCTTAGGCAACCTGGTAAAACCCCATCTCCACAGAAATAAAAATAAAAATAAAAATTAGCCAGGTGCCGTGGTGCACACCTGTAATCTCAGCACTTTGGAAGGCCGAGGTGGGTGAATTGCTTGAGCCTCAGGAGTTCAAGACCAGCCTGGGCAACATGGAGAAATCTGCCTCTACAAAAACAACAACAACAACAACAACAAAAATCTTAAAAATTAGCCAGGTGTGGTGGTGCATGCCTATAGTCCCAGCTACTTGGGAGGCTGAGGTGGGAAGATCACTTGAGCCTGGGAGGTTGAGGCTGCAGTGAGTCGTGATGACCACTGCACTGCAGCCTGGGGTGGGCAGGGGACAGAGTGATACCCTGCCTCAAAAAAACAAAAAACAAAAAACAAAAAACAAAAAAAAAAACAAAGCCCCACAAAGCTCATCCTTACCAATAATCAAATAAATATTATTTAAAACAGTATACCAATTTGTCAACTTGACAAAGGTTTAAGAAGGTTCTAAAAAATGTAATATATATAATATGCTAGATAAGATTAATTCACACTTGATATTCATTCCCACTATTTCTGGTGTGCTTTTTTGTACTGCAGAGGCTGTAAAGTAAAATACTACATCTTCCAGACTCCCATGTAGCTAAGATTCTGGATGTGAATTGGGCTCTGCAAGTTAAATGCACTTTGCTGAGATTTGTATGATGCTGCCTGACGCTGTGCAGAGGCTTTAGCCATTATTCTTTTGGGTTAGATCCTTTAAATAGTTGAGCCTAGTGGCAAATAATAGGCTTTGTAATAACTAATGTGTAGGATGCTTTAAATAAGATAGAAGCCCGGGCACGGTGGCTCACGCCTGTAATCCCAGCACTTTGGGAGGCTGAGGGAGGCAGATCATGAGATCAGGAGTTCGAGACCAGCCTGGCCAACATGGAGAAACCGCATCTCTAATAAAAATACAAAAAATTAGCTGGGTGTGGTGGGCGCACACCTGTAATCCCAGCTACTGGGGAGGCCGAGGCAGGAGAATCTCTTGAACCCAGGAGGTGGAGGTTGCAGTGAGCCGAGATCATGCCACTGCACTCCAGCCTGAGTGACAGAGCAAGACTCCGCCTCAAAAGAAAAAAAAAAAAAAGAAAAGCAAATTTCCTGTATATTAGCTCAAGGAAATAAATTATTTTGCCCCAATTTTGGCTCTGGCTTTGTGGCCTTGAACAGGTCATCTGTCTCTCTGGGTTTCAGTTTCCTCATCTATGCAGTGAAAGATTTATTAGATTACTCCTGCTGTCTCCAACATCCTAGCCCCATACCAATCAAACACAGGGCTAGCTCATTTCTCTTTAGGAGCATCTGTCATTCAGGTGACCCTAACTTGGCTTGAAGATCAGTGGGGAACCCCAGACTCCTGTTGTGGCAGACCAAATTTCATTTCTTTGGTCAACTCATTTGATCACAGTAGAGACCACGTGTACTTGCAGTGTTAGTATTTATGTGTTTTTGCCATTTTAGTTCCATGACTCTTCTACACAAGTGGGTGGGGTCATGTGGTTTTAGGACGCCTAGGCCAGGGCCCTTAAAACTCTCCTGCCAATGATTTCCCGCCCCCCACCCATCCTGAATGCTGGCATAATGCATTCACCATTAGAAATGGCTCTATTAGGTCAAGGAATTGTTTCTAGTTAAAGTGAAAATACATCATGAAAAGAAGTAATACATTAATATATTAACCTCGGCTAACTTCATTAGCACTTATTACACACGAGGTTAGCTAACTGGTTATCATTTTGGAGGGCAGAGAGCAGATCTGGAGGAGAAAGGGAGCCCAGGATTGACAAAGTTTGACTGGGAGAAAGGGTTCCCGAGAAAAGCAAGATTAGGTGAGGCGCTACAATGGGACACACTGGGAACCTTGGGGACAGCATGAATGTATGAATGTACTTCTTTATTTATTTATTTTTTTGAGCCCAGGCTAGAGTGCAGTGGTGTAATCTCGGCTCACCGCAACCTCCGCCTCCCAGGTTCAAGCAATTCTCTTGCCTCAGCCTTCGCAGTAGCTGGGATTACAGGTGCACTCCACACACCCAGAAAATTTTTGTATTTTTAGTAGAGACAGGGTTTTGCCATATTGGCCAGGCTGGTCTCGAACTCTTGACCTCAGGTGATCCACCTGCCTAAGCCTCCCAAAGCGCTGGGATTACAGGTTCGAGCCACCACGCCAAGTTGAATGTATTTCTTTCCTTCATTCAAACAAATAAACATTTATCAAGCCTCCATTATATGCTAGGCACTCTGTCAGGTGTTGTGGATACAGAGATGAGTAAAAATTAGTTTTGATTCCTAAGGAGATATGATCTAGTCGGGGAGAGGGATCAAATGTAAAGTAGGCAAGAAAGTACTACACGCACACACACAGATGTATATGTGTACACGTATACATCTTCAGTGCGTGCACAAGATAAGGAGTGGCCAATTCTTGGGAGGCATCAGAACAAATTTCATGGAGTCAGTATTTCTTTCCTTCCTCATAAGAAGAAGGAGCTGTGAGGGGGAGGGAGGATGAACAAGCTGCAGCTACCTCATTATTTTTATCTAGGGCCAGCCTTGATAAGGGAAGTGAAAACTCTTCTTTGTGATTGGATAATGAGACAAATAAATTTATAGAGGAATTGGAGGCAGAGTTCCATTTGAATCCTGTCCTTTGATCTTTGGAGGGCAGGCTGTCTACCCAGCATCTGAGAGTCACCAGTAGCAACATGGGGTGCAGCTTTTGGTGGCTGAGAGCACGGGCTTTGCTGTCAGATTCTCTGGGTTTGAGCCCTGGCTCTTTGACCTTGGGCAAAGTATTTAACATCCATGGTTCCGGTTCTTTTGTTTGTAAAATGGGGAAGAAAATAACACCTGTTTCATGGAGTTGGGAGAATTAAATGTAATAATGCATAGAAAACACTGTAGTAATTATCATGGATTTCTCTGAGATGTGTTCTATAAAACAAAAATGACCTAATTCAATAGTAGAGCCAAGTAATTCTAGCTCTAGTTCAATATCTTTTACCTCACTGGCAAAACTGACAGCTAGTCCGTGGTGTTCCAGGCATCTTGCAAATCTTTTTTATAACTTGTCTGCCTTGTATTCCCATCCAGTTCTTTTGTAATTATGATCATGCCTCACATTCAGAAAATTCAGGACAGGAAAATCTGAGTGTGTTAAATGATACATCTAGGGTTTGTTTTTTGATTTTTTGTTTTTACTTTAAGTTTTAAGGTACATGTGCAGAACGTGCTGGTTTGTTACACAGGTATACATGTGCCATGGTGGTTTGCTGCACCTAGGTTTTAAGCCCCGTGTGTATGAGGTATTTGTCCTAATGCTCTCCCTCCCATTGCCCCCCACCCCCGCAACAGGCCCTGGTTTATGATGTTCCCCTCCCTGTGTCCATGTGTTCTCATTGTTCAACTCCCACTTATGAGTGAGAACATGCGGTGTTTGGTTTTCTATTCCTGTATTAGTTTGCTGAGAATGATGGCTTCTAGCTTCATCCATGTCCCTGAAAAGGACATGAACTATTCTTTTTTAAGGCTATATAGTATTCCATGGTGTATATGTGCCACATTTTCTTTATCCAGTCTATCATTGATGGGCATTTGGATTGGTTCCAAGTCTTTGCTTTTGCAAATAGTGCTGCAATAAACATACATGTGCATGTGTCTTTATAGTAGAATGATTTATAATCCTTTGGGTATATACTCAGTAATGGGATTGCTGGGTCAAATGGTATTTCTGGTTCTAGATCCTTGAGGAATCACCACACTGTCTTCCACAATGGTTGAACTAATTTACACTCCCACCAACAGTGTAAAAGCATTCCTATTTCTCCACAGCCTCGTCAGCCTCACCAGCATCTGTTGTTTCCTGACTTTTTAATAACCGCCATTCTGACTGGTATGGGATGGTATCTCATTTTGGTTTTGGTTTGCATTTCTCTAATGACCAGTGTACATCTAGGGTTTTATATTCATATTACAAAATAATTATTTGTTTTAAAGGAGAATTAATCTTTATGAAGTTAATTTCCTATGTACCTGCAAAGCTGAATGCAGAATATAAAAACTTATTTTTACATACATCTTAGAGTCATAGAATTGTGAAACCTTAAAGTTGGAACAGGCCTTAGAAATCATCTAGGCCAGTGGTTTTCAAATTTTTGTTGTAGCTGCCCTGTTTCTGTAAAAGTGTTATATTTCTTAGATGCATGATGCAGATGAAAGCAGAGTTACTTTGATTAAACCAGGATGGGGAGGTGGAGTACTCACTCCTTTGCCCTCTTGCCCTATCCTGGAAGCAGCTTCTGAACACCTCTGAGTAAGCCAAAGCCTTCTAGGAACATAAATTTGAGTTCTGCTGATCCCACTTAACAATTTCGTTTTGTACATTCCTTTTGTAAAATGTGGTTCTACTGTTTTTCTATTAATTCATTGTCTAATTTTCTTTTTTAAATTATAGGTTCCTTGAGGGCAGGAACCTTTTTAATAAAAAAATCCTGGGCTGGATGTGATGGCTCACACCTGTAATCTCAACACTTTGGGAGGCCAAGGTGGGAGGATTGCTTGAGCCTAGGAGTTCAAGACTAGCCTGAACAACATAGGGAGAACCCGTCTCCACAAAATAAAAATAAAAATAAATTAGCCAGGTGTGGTGGTGCACTGTGTAGACTCAGCTACTCAGGAGGCTTAGGCAGGAGGATTGCATGAGCCTGGGAGGTCAAGGCTGCAGTGAACTGCGTTTGCACCACTGCACTCCAGCCTGGGTGACAGAGTGAGACTCTGTCTCAAGAAAAAAGAAAAAATTCTTAGTGTACTTTCTCTGCATGTGAGTATTTAAGGCCTTGTCAAAACCTTCCTGTTAGTGTCAGAAATGACCAGAGACTATATATAAACATCGTTCATTGAATCTTTGAAAAGTGATTTCATAGAACCTTAGAATTTTCAGCTTGAAGGGACCTTGGGGAACATGAACTTTAACATTCTCATTTTCTGGATGTGGGAACTGGGGCCCAGAAAAGTGGTTTGGTTGATGTCATGTAGTGAGTTAATGGTAGAGCTGGGACAAGAGTCCTGGATGCCTGGTTCTTGGTTTAGGGCTGTTTCAACTTATAACTTACACTGCTAGGATATTATAGATTTGTATTCCTGAGAACACACTTCAACTACCTACAAATCGTCTAACTTTTCTCAATAGTTAGACCAGAGAACTATCTTTATAATCCATGGCCTATGTTTTATTATGTATTTGTTTTGTTTTGCTTTGTTTTGTTTTGTTTGTTTGTTTTGAGACTGGCTCTCACTGTCACCCAGGCTGGAGTGCAGTGAGTGGCATGATCACAGCTCACTGCAACCTTGAACTCCCAGGCTCAAGTGATCCTCCTACCTCAGCCTCCCAAGTAGCTGGGACTACAGGCATGTGCCACCATGCCTTGCTAGTGTTTTTTAGTTTTTGTAAAGACGAGGTCTCATTATGTTGCCCAGGTTGGTCTTGAACTCTGGAGCTCAAGCAGTCCTCTTGCCTCTCAAAGTGCTGGGATTACAGGCATGAGCCACTGTGCCTGGCTCTGTGTAATTTTTTTCAGTAATAAAAATTAAGAAGTACTGACATGAAGAGACGTCCATGATATAGTAAATAGAAATGCAATTATTAGATGTGTCCCTTTTTGTTTAAAGCTTTGGATATTTCCCTAAGGTTTATCTGGATGTATTTTTCTATGGTCACTCGACTCAAGTATCTAGTGAACACCCAAGGATTTAATGATATAATAACCACAACTGTTAATTTTTATAAGTTGGCTTTCATGCCCTTATAACTTATAACAACCATAAAGTTATAAATTTACTTTCTTATTCTTTTTAACTATTACAGTGTTGCACAGTATCTATGCATCATAATTTTATAATTTATTTACTCAATTCCTTATTGACAACATTTAGGTTATCTCTGAATTTCAAAAAGTTGCAGTGAAATTCCTCACACATACATCCTTTTGCATATCTGTGAGCATTTTTGTGGGATAGATTCCTAGAAGTGAAATTGCTGGATCAAATTTTGAGATACATTCATCCTCATATTTGTCTTTTGTTGCTGAAACTTAAATGAATAAACTCCAACATCTGTACGTAACTTTGTAGTCTATTAAGGTTTTTACACACAGAAAGTTATTTGAAGCTTTAAACATCTGTGTGGGTTTATGGATGGAGAAAATGAGGCTTAGATAAGTTAGTTATTTGCTCATTCTTAGGGCTAGGGAGTGTACAGTCAGATTTGAAAACTAAGGCTTCTCACTCTAGGTATACGGCTAAAAGTCCCCAGTGAAAACACAGAAGTAAACTTAGGAGGACAACAGGAATGTGAATACATTTTCTTTAGGCATGAGAGCCCACCAGTTTGGTCTGTTGGTAGCTATCAGC
Source organism: Nomascus leucogenys (assembly GCF_006542625.1). Classification (NCBI taxonomy): domain Eukaryota; kingdom Metazoa; phylum Chordata; class Mammalia; order Primates; family Hylobatidae; genus Nomascus; species Nomascus leucogenys. Next base: position 3,026,555 of record NW_022095769.1, read on the forward strand.
TGAAGCAAAAACATCATCTGGACCTTACCCTGATGCCTTGCTGAAGAGAGCACCAGCTTTTCTGTCAGAAGCCATCTCCATCTTCACAAGTGTTTTTTGTTTTTTGGAGACAGGGCTTCACTCCATTACCCAGGCTAGAGTGCAGTGATATAATCTCAGCTCACTGCTGCCTTTACTTCCTGGGCTCAATCAATCCTCCCACCTCAGCCTCCTGAGTAGCTGGGATGACAGGCACCCACCACCACGCCTGGCTAATTTTTGTGTTTTTTATAGAGATGGGGTTTCGCCATGTTGCCCAGGCTGATCACGAACTCCTGGGCTCAAGTAATCTGCTTGCTTCAGCTTTCCAAAGTGCTGGGATTACAAGTGTGAGCCACCATGCCCAGCCCATAGGTCTTTATTTCCTGTGCAGTCTCCCAAACCAGATGCCCCTGTCCCTCTGAGATGAGGACCTTTGGTGAAAAATGGATGTTTTTAGATAGAGGTAGAGCATGTCTAAGAGTCCAAACCTTTAAATTATCCTGAGAACAGTTTGGTTGTATCTCCAGAAATGAACACTGCCATAGTCTGCCATGGTGACAAGAGGTTCAAAGGGTGTTGAGAAAACTATTTGTGTCCTGGATGCAGAGGAGAGGAGAAGCCCTGAGCTACGTGAATTAGACCTACTGGACAGGCCTTTATGAGCAAAAAGGCTGTATGTGTGTGAGGGGAGAATGCGGCATGAGACAGTTTTTCTTCTGGAGACAAGGAACTCTGTTCTGGTGAGCTTCCTGCTGTGCTCTAAGGACCTTCAAGTTGCCAGAGGATTTTTAGCACGGACTGGGCCCCATGAATGTCCGGTGACAGTAAAGATATTCCTGGATAAACATTTCTTTTTTTTCTTTCCACCAGAGCCCTGTCCATGCTAACTTGTTTTAAACTTTTCAAACCAATTGATGGTAAAGCATACATCAAGTCTTATTCAGTTTAATAGACATTTAGCGGGTGCCTACTATGTGTAAGGCCCTGTGGATGCAAAGCAGAAGAATACACAGAGATCTCTGCAGAAAGACTGCGGGGGCTTCTGTAGCACCTCCATTCTCAGCCACCCGATCCTACCCAACCACAGTATCTCTTGGGAGCAGATGCTGCTGATGTGGGCAGAGCAGAGTTAGCAAAGGCATGACTTGTCACACACCACTGCCACAATCTGTGGCTGTAAGGGGGCCTCAGCGACCTTTTGGGCCTGGGCTGTTTGGTTCAGCTTCCTCTTCTGAGACCCCATCTCCTAGCTGCATATTATGCTACCAGGACGCAGAGAGATTTATTTGGTGACCTTTCTGCATGTGGAATCCAAGCGTGGGGAGGGAGAAAATCAGCTCCGAAGCGGTTAATTTTACTGGCTCCTAAATTGATAAGCGGTGGTACGTCAGTCTGAAATGAACTCGCCTTGTTCGACGGGGTTCTAAGACAGCGGAACTCAATCAACAGCGGGCCGCACAGTTCAAGGCTGCAATTCATCCCGCCGTGCCTCTGAAAAATGGGAGGTGACAGTTCATTTTGCCAGTGACAGTCTGTCGGTCTCGCTCGCTGCTTCTCCTGTCGATTGCCTGGCTGAGGTGAAGTGCAGCTCAGAGACACCCTCGTTTGGTATTCTACTCAGCTGAGCAGGATGGTCCCAGGACCCAAGGTGTGCAAATCTTACTGCCCCTACAGCTTGTCTTCTTCCCTTCTGGGAAGCTCTGAACTGCTCATGCATGATTATGGGTCCCAGGAGTCATCTTCCCACTTCCTGTCCTTCACCTTTCCCTCCAACCTTCACTTCCGGTGGACTGGGCTTCCTCCTATCCCTGGGACTTTGTGAAACAAAGCTAACCTGCTCAGGAGCCTTCCAGCCTACCAATAGAGGACTGCATAGGCAGCGACACATGGGCGTGGTGCAGAGAAGTTACTAGTGCAAGTGGGGGCATGAGGGAACACCAGACACAACCAGCTTGGCTCTGCCGTGGCAACCACAGCTTTAGTTTTAAAGGAAGCCCTTGAACAAGGGCAGAGAGAGGGGAAGGAGAGAGAGAGAGAGGTTACCTTATGAATGCATGCACCTAATCCCAGACTGCCACATTTGCCTAGCACTTTCTACTTCTCTGAAAATGATAACACATATTTGAATTAAAGTTCATGTGGCTTTGCTAACTTTCCTCATTTTGATAACAGTACTGGGTGTTTGTGGGTTTTTTTGAGACGGAGTCTCAGCCTATTGCCTAGGCTGGAGTGCAGTGGCACGACCTCGGCTCATTGCAACCTCCACCTCCTGGTTCAAGCGATTCTCCTGCCTCAGCCCCTGTTATTGGGATTACAGATGCACGCCACCACACCCGGCTAAATTTTGTATTTTTAGTAGAGATGGGGTTTCACTGTCTCTCAGCTGGTCTCGAACCCCTGACCTCAAGTGATCCGCCCGCCTCAGCCTTCCAAAGTGCTGGGATTACAGGCATGAGTCACTGCGCCCGGCCTTGTACTAGGTGTTATTTTTAAGGGAATATCCTCATTCTTAGAAAATACTGCTGAAGTTTCTAGGGAAAAGGAGCGTGATGACTGTAATTTACTCTCAAATTCAGAAAAAAATGTAAATTAATTTAGTACTAATTACTTTTCTATAATTAATATTTTATTTATTATGAAAAATAAAGTAAATGTAATAATTGATTATTATTAAGTTTAATAATTAATAATCAAAGTTAATAATTGATGATTCCAAGTGAATGGTATACTTGAGTTCTAGATACTATGGTAACTTTTCTGTAAGTTTGAAATTATTTCAAAATAAAATTATTTTTAAAAAACCCAACAGGCCAGGCATGGTGGCTCACGCCTGTAATCCCACCACTTTGGGAGGCCAAGGCAAGCAGATCACTTGAGGTCAGGAGTTCGAGACCAGCCTGGCCAACATGGAGAAACCCTGTCTCTACTAAAAATACAAAAATTAGCCAGGTGTGGTGGCACACACCTGTAATCTCAGCTACTCGGAAGTCTGAGGCAGGAGAATCACTTGAACCCAGGAGGGAGAGGTTACAGTGAGCCAAGATCGCACCATTGCACTGCAGCCTGGGTGACAGAGCAAGACTCTGTCTCAAACAAACAAACAAACAAACAAACAGACTTACCTTGTAGCACTTACTCAATAATCCTTTATTGAGGACCTACTATACACCAAGCATAGTAGTTGCTGGGAATACATTAGGAAATAAGATAGGTAGGATCTGAACCCTCAGGAGGAGAAGACAGGCGGCAGGTAGACAAGCATTAGGTTGGTACAAAAGTAATTGCTGTTTTTGCCATTACTTTTAATAATTTTAATAATTACAGATGGGATGTGAGTTTTGAATAGCAGGTGCTAAATGCTACAGGAATGTAGGAGAGGGAAATATAACCCTGTCTGGGGAGCCAAGGTTGGTTACCAGACGAAATGAAGTTGAGACTTGAAGCATGAGTAGGAGTTAGCTGGGCGAAGGGGAAGGGGAAGAGTGTTGCAGACAGAAGGAACAGCACATGTGAGCAAACGGAAATGGGAGTGGGTATGACTCATTGAAAAACTGCAGGAAGTCTGTTACTGAAGATGACGGAGAGTAAAGGGTCCATGCAGGCAGCGAGGCTAGAAAGATAAGCAGGAGGTTATGGTGGTGGCGATGGTAGACACTTGTTAGCTATTGTGAGGAGTTAGGAAGTGTAATATTGGGAAGCTACTAAAATTTTAATTAGGAAAGAGGCATGGGCAGATTTTTAAAATCACTGGTTTTAGGGTGGAAAATGGGTTGGTGGGGCATATAACCAGAGGGTTGCAAGGTAGAAGATGATGGTGGCTTGGACCTGGATGGTGGCAACAGACTAGAGAGAAACAGATTGTTTGAAAGATATTTACCAGCTAGACTTGCAGAGGAAGAAAGAGGGAAGAAAGATGACCCCCCCAGGGTTCCAGATTGGGCAACTGGATTATCCATGGTGCCATTTACTGACCTAGAGGAGTTGGAAGGAGAAGGTGACTTGGCCAAGAAGGGGGCAAGTGGTTGTGGAGTCTGAGTCCACCCTGCACATTTCACATCCAAAAATGTAACACCAAGTATAGCAGAGTCCCAGGCAGGATGGAACTAAGGCTTCAGTGAGTGGAGTGAGCATAATCATATCCCTGATTTTCAAGGGCTCAGAATTTGAAACTTCTATAACGATTCAGGCATACATAGGCAGGTCTGAAGAACAAGGGGTATGATGGATAGACTGCTTTTTCTGTGCAGCAAACCTACCCATTTCTTCCAGAAATAACCATCTGTGTTGCCTAAGAATTTCTTTTCTCCCCTATTCCACACAGTTTCTGTAGGAGCTGTTATGTAATTGACACCACCTCACACCCCACCACACCCCACGGCCACAACGTACTGTTTGGGCCTATCAACTACTGGGGTATTAACAACTTGGACCGACATGAGTAATACATAAAAGGTTGCCTCCTCCTCCTCCTTAAAACACTAGAAGGAACTTCAGTGCATGTTCCTGGAGTCCATGGTAATCCCTGGGAGCTGGACAAACCCTTAGTGCTTGCCACACTGATGATGCTAAGCTTGAGGCCAGGGAAGCCTGCTACTTACCAGATATGAGTTAAATGCTGTAAAGGGGTCCTGGAAAAGGTTGGGAAATGTCCACCTTTCAAGATCATGGAGTTCTGGCATGTTAGACCTAGAAGGAACCTTATTTCCTCATTTATAGTTGGGAAACTGAGTCCTTTAATAAAAAGGAAAGACAATTAAATTACCTGTCCTAGATGGTTTAGTTACTCAGCAACCAGAAGACATAATGTCAGACCAGATGTTCTCTTGGGGTTCCTATAAACTCCATTATTCTTTGATCTTGTGATTCTGTGTTGGACACCAGCCAATGAAACCCCTGAGCAATCAGGTTTATACTCTCCTCAATGGCCTTAGAGAAACAGTATGGCCTGGGAGGGGACAGTTGTGTGGAAGCCCACAGTCCTGTCACTTAACTATTTTCTTCTTTAGAATCTTCTCTCTTTTGGCATCAGCTGACACAGGAAGTGGTAAAGCTATTATCTGTAGATTCAACCAAATCACCATTTCCTGATTCTAATGTTCATCAACCACTTTTGAATCCTCCCCCCACTTCCCCTCTATTTTAGTTTGAGGTTCAAAAGCACCCATGAGGTAAATTAATACTCAGTCGAGCAGAGTGGGGCCCTGATGCTCTTGTGGTTCTGCCATTAATTTGCTGTAATCCAGGGACATCCAGGCTAGTCCTCAGGTTTCTCTCTGTAGGTTAAAGGGTTTCTAAAGTTCCTTCAAGCTCTGAAATTCTGAGATTCCTTGTTGAATCTCATTCTGCAAGGGGAATCTTATGGACCAGCTCCCTCTGGAAAGAAAAATGTTTCATGCAACCCTATGAATCTCATCTTAGTCCAAATCTTAGTTAGTTTGTTTGTTTTTTGTTTTTGTTTTTGTTTTCAGAACACTATACCGGAAAAGTGAAAGAATCAGAGATGCAGGATAACTGGCAACTGAAGTCGGCCAGCATCTCATGTGAATTAGAAATGGAATCGGGGTGCTAGCATCCAAGTGACCAAAGAAACTCTTTGCTGAGGTTGCATGGAGTTTAAGGAAAGAGGCTATAGAGTCCTCCTTTGATGCAGCTACATTTCCCTCTGAGCCTCTGTCTGTTTCCTGTCAGTTTAGGGCAAAACTCTAGTCTACTACTCTGGGCTGGCTTAGAAAAAATGCATCTTGGTTTTGTTCCAATTCAGGATAGAGGTGGGGAAGTCCTGCTGAGCCTCTCCCACAGTAAGCCTTCCCCTCACCACTGGCAGCACTGACACCAGTGACTAGCATTCACTTCTTGGGGTATGAGTCCACTGAGGGTGGGAGGATCCTCACATTAACCATTATTGGGTACTATCTTAAATTGGGGACTTTGGAAGCCTTTGGCCTTCCCTTCCCCAGGCATTTTCTCCTTGGAGTGAAGATGTGGAAAGTTGGAGGTTAAATGACTTGCCCAATGTCACACTGTTGGTGGCACAGCAGGGATGAAAACCTTGGCCAATCTTCTGAGTCCTTGGTCTGACCCTTATGCCACAGCTGCTTTTTGTATAAGGGACAGTCTCACCTCCCAAGGACACTGGGCAAGGATGCCAGGTATTGATATGACTGTTGTCCCAGTCCCCAGTGACCTTCTACATCCTGCAGCCTGCTCAGACAGTAGAGGAAGCAGCTCTGGGGCAGAGGGAACAGCCATATGCAGAGCTGCCCTGGTGGAGATAACAGGTTGTCTGTCAACGTATGAAACCTATGTAGGGCCAGGACCACAGAGCTTCCACTGCAGGAGAAATTAAACCTGTCTCGCACACCAATCCCAGTGCTCTGATTACATTTACAGAGGTCACGGGCTGCATTCTGTCACCATGGAAACCTCTCAGGCTGCCAGGGTGTTGTCTGTGCATGTGGTTGATATTTAAAGGCAAAGTCGCAGGCCGCATTGCTGAACTATCAGCTGCCAGGGACAATTGCTCTCCTCCACCAGCCTGTGTCCTGATGCTTCATCCCAGAGATAAGAGGAAGGGGAAGAGATGAAGAAAAGGGCCCACCTGTCTCTAACAGGCAGATCTTTTTAGCAGAGCCAGGTTTGTAGGGAGGAAGGCTATAGGGTGCAGCTGCTGAGATAGCAGATGAAGGGCAATAAAAAAAGGGCCCCAACTTTGTCAGAATATAAGCATTTTCTCGCAAGCACACAGGCCCTCAAGTTGAGTGCATCCCATTTTTTCTCTGATTCCTTCTCCAACTCATGAGCACATGTCATAGTGGCCATATGGAGCTGGGGAAGCCCCTTTTGCCTGAATGCCCTTGGTGGTTTCGATTTTGCACATCTGGTAGCTGCATGAATTGTGCTGATAACAATATAGCTTATGAAGGATCCCTACTTCTTCTAAAGGCCCCATAGCACTGTCCTGGAAAAAGCTACCATGGGAATGACTTATCAGGAGTCCCAGGTGTTGGAAGAGGTAAATAACACCTGATTCAACAGAGTAAGAAAAGAACACAAGTGCTGACTCGGCTTGTGACCATCAATTTTTTCTTTCGTCTCAAGACAATCATTTCCACACCATTGAATGGAGTGTAGATAACACGGGCACCTTAATAGGCTGAGAGCAGAGGCTGTTTAGAGGAGATTTCAAGCACTGTGAGCATAAAATGAACATGAATATTCTGCAATATGCATCTTACAACTTGTCATTAAGAGGATGGCCTCAGTGATGTGATGCAACAGGCTTTGATTGGAATATTGAGCTCTGAAAAAGGAAATTCTGCATCAATAGTCTCATGATGCAGAATATCACATATTACTCAATAAGACGTGTCATTGTGTTGAAAGTGCAGATGCTAAAAAGCACAGCAGCAGATAGGAACAGCTTGATCCACAAGGCACTTTTCTTCAGGAATTTACAGCCATTCCCTGAAGCTACTCAATTGTCCTTGGAGGTAGAACATGGTATAGCCTGAAATTACAACTCAGGAAATGAAGTGGATCTGTTTGATTTAGTTTCTAATCCTCCAAACTATGAAGACTTCTTTATCATGTTTTCTATTTCTCCACTTATTTATCTTTTCATTCAACTTCTCATTCACTCTCTTTTCCCTTTTTCTTTCTCACTAGGCTCATCCCTAGGCCATCACCCCTCCCACACTCTCCCCAAGTCGTGTCCGTCTGCCACAACCCCAGCCCTTCTGTAGAGCTTAGCCCTGCTGGCAGCTCTCCAGACTAAAGAGACTACAGACTCTTAGGATATGATCTTCCTTCTGATTGGTTCTTTGCAGGGTCTTTATTTATAGTGGAAACTTTGTTTTTGCTGCAATGAGTAAAAAGAGGTGTCAATATCTCACGCCTTCCAGATCAGTGTTTCCCCCATGTGGTTTGGAGAACACTGGAAGTATTCTAGAATAGATAGGGCAGGGAGGAAATCTCTGGAGGTGGGCGGGGATAATCTGACAACCTTGATTTGTTAGAGCCTGGTGCCAAGGAAGCCAAGGCCACTCTATTCATCTCTTTAAAGGCAGATTCTTTATGAAGAGTTTTCCTCTTCATAAAGAGGAAAACTCTCATCCTTGGCAACCAATGATACCTATATCTTGGCCACTCCTCAAATATATCTTTAATGAGTAAGAAAGATCAAATGAGAGATTATGGATAATTTGTATATGTATTTATTGAGCATCTGACAGGTGCTAGTTTTTGCAGGGAATGCAGGGACAGTAATCACTAAACTTTACAAAGCACCTACCATGCTGCAGGCAGATGTAAGCCCTACATATATTAGCTCTTTGGATCTTCGCAACAACCTTGAGAATACAGTTACTATTGTCATTTTACAGTGGAGGAAATTGAGGCATATGGAAGATAAGTAACTTGTCCAAGGTCACAGCAAGCAGTGGCAGATTTGAGCACAGGGTTGTCTGACCTTAGGGCCACTACATTCTATACTCTATCAACTCTTTGATGGGGTCAGAACCATGCTTTGGGATATATACTCTGAAGTTTATGTGAGGGCTGGCATGGGATGGTGGGGAAATTGGATGCAGGAGGCCGGGTTAGAAGCCATTTCAACATATCACTTCCCAACAAAGATGTTGAGAACCAAACCCAAAGAGGTGACATTAAGGATGCAAGGAGGGTAAGGATTCAAAAGCCACTGTGAGGAGGTAAGACTAGTGGCCTTAGTGGCTGTTTAGAATGAGTGAGGAAGGGTCCAAGATGACTTCTATATTTTGAGCTTGAATTACCCGGAAAACAGCAATGCCTTTATAACATTACCTTTTTTTTTTTTTTTTTTCGAGACAGAGTCTTGCTGTCACCCAGGCTGGAGTGCAGTGACACGATCTCGGCTCACTGCAACTTCTGCCTCCTGGGTTCCAGTGATTCTTGTGACTCAGCCTCCTGAGTAGCTGGGACTAAAAGCGTGCGCCACCATTTCTGGCTAATTTTTTTATTTTTGTGGAGATAGGATTTCGCCATGTTGGCCAGGCTGGTCTCAAACTCCTGGCCTCAAACAGTCCACCTGCCTTGGCCTCCCAAAGTGTTGGGATTACAAGCGTGAGTCACCGCACCCGGCCTAACTGTTACAATTTATGGAGCATATACTATATACATACATCATCCTACTTAACCTTCACAATAACCCTGTAAGGTAGGGATTATGATCTCCAATTTACTGATGAGGAACCCGAGGCTCATGGAGCTCTGCCCAGAGTCTTAGAACAGGTAGGTGGCAGAGCCAGAAACGAGACCCAGGTCTTTCTGATTTGTAAGCCCATGCCCTGTCCACTGAGCTTTGTTGCTATTGCAATAATTAAGGAGAGAGGAAATAACAATTTGGTGGAACTGCTCAGATATCCAGGTGGGAATGTGGGGCAGAGGTACAAATCAGCAAAGCAATCTGTACAAAGGGGAAAGTAGTAGTAGTGTGAGAATAAAACCACTACAGACTCAGAGAACAAAGAGAGAAATGAAAGAAGAGGGATGGGAGAAAGGCAAGTAGAAACTCTGGCGAATACCTATGACTAGAAGGTGAAATGAAGAGAGCCAAAGAAGGAGGCAGGGAAGTCACAGTTAAGATGGACAGGAAGAGGATCAGATAGGGCAATGCCAAGCAAGCTGGGTGCTTACAGCAACAGCAGGTGGTCAAGACCATCCAATGATCCAAAAAGAAGGCTGGTGAAGACAAAGGAGAGTAGAGAAGGAGGTCAGTGATGCTCTTGGGAGAGATATTCCTTTGGTGGTGTGAAGACAGGCAGGCAAGGTTAAGAGACAGAGGAGAAAGGACATGAGATTTGATGACAGAAGTTGATGGGGGCAGGGAAGGAGAGGAAAGGATGAGAGTTGGAGGAGGTAGAGGGGTGAAAGGAAGATCTTGGTTTTTAGGGACAGAGAAGACCAAGGATGTTAGCACGCAGAAGGAAAGATTGAAGATGAAAAAGAATGTGAGACTGAAGATCTCAAAGGTGGTGTAAGAGAGTGTGATCACAAATTCTAGTGGAGGGTTGAGAGGAGGCAAGACAAGAGTGAAACTGAAAAGCAATGCAACATGAACTGACAGTGCCATTTTGTGTATGAAAGTTAGTGTGGTTTACACAGGAAGAAAATGTTGTGGGAATGGGAGTCCAGGGATATTTAAGAATAGAGGCCGGGTACAGTGGTTGGCCGGACACGGTGGCTCACGCCTGTAATCCCAGCACTTTGGGAGGCCGAGGTGGACAGATCACCTAAGGTAAGGAGTTTGAGACCAGCCTGGCCAATGTGGTGAAACCCTGTCTCTACTAAAAATACAAAAATTAGCCTGGCATAGTGGCATGTGCCTATAATCCCAGCTACTAGAGAAGCTGAGGCAGGAGAATCGCTTGAACCCGGGAGGTGGAGGTTGTAGTGGGCCAAGATCCTGCCATTGCACTCCAGCCTGGGCAACAAGAGCGAAACTCCATCTCAAAAAAAAAAAAAAAAGGAAAAAGAATAGACATTTAGAAAGAAAAAAAATGATACAATTCTGAAGGCAAGGAAAGAACATACCTTGAGGACCAAGGATATCCACTAGGGCAAAGGTATTTTTACTCGCTTTCTTACATCAGAATAATCAGCTATTGCTGTTTTTATCTCTGACTCTAGTGTTTCTGTCTGTATTTGAGAATGCTGGTGGTTCTGGTTAGATTACATCCACTCATCTTAGTGTCAGTATCCTCCAAAGCACATGAGCACATGTGCAGTGCAGGCCAGAGCTTTCTACCAGCTTCTAAATAACTGCCCTTTCTCTCACCTTGAATCCCCCTGCTCCAACTCTGAATTCTAAGACCTGTAGTAAAGTGAGGAAGAAGAAAGGACAAAAAGTAAGGAAGGGGTTTGGAAACTTAAATTTTTTTACCTTTGAAATAACAGATGAAAAGAAACCAAAGAAACCCAGTTTGACTTCAGAAAATTGCTGTCCTTCTACCTTCAATCTCCTTAATCCCCCAGAAGAAAAGATTACTTCTTCCAGCTAGTTTCCAAAGTTATGTCTGCAAATATATAGTCTAGAAAATTAGTCTTAGCCTCATCTGCTCTCATGCAGATTAGCTACACAGACTGTTTCTGCATCTCACTCAGAGTGCACATCTCATCTGGCTACAGCTGATACATTCTGAGTCCCCTCATCTCCACTTCAGATCCCCAAGAGAGCCAATCAAAAACAGAGAATGTCAGAGTCAGCAACCTCTTTGGTCTTCAGGTCCTCTGCTGGGCTCAGCAGTGCCCAAGGGGGATATCTAATGTGGTCTAAAGGATAGGTAAAGAAGATTAAAAAAAAAAAGGATTGGGGACAATAGAGAAAAAATAATAAGAGGAGTGATAGATAAGATAAAGAAGAAAGAAAGAAATGTTACTATTTATTTATTTATTTGAGACAGGGTCTCAGCTTTGTTGCCCAGGCTGGAGTGCAGTGGCACGGCAACCTCGAATTCCTGGGCTCAAACAATCCTCCTGCCTAAGCCTCAAGAGTAGCTGGGACTACAGGCTCATGCCACCATGCCCAGCTAATTTTTGAAATTTTTGTATTTTTTGTAGAGACAGGAGTCTCACTATGTTGCCCAGGCTGGTCGCCAACTCGCTGCCTCAAGTGATCCCCCTGCCTCGACCTCCCAAAGCACTGGGAATGAAACATTACTATTTAGATGGAGGAGGGCCAACAGTGATGACTTCGCAGAGTGGCTCAGTGATCCCTAGGCTGTAACTATCTATTTTAGGTATTTTTCAGTTCTACAAGAGCTTTGTACCAGATTCTAATGCACAGCTCCTAGTAAGCTGGGGGACCCTGGGCATAGTGCTGGGTCTGTTCCTTATCTTGAATTTGCTCCCTTCGAAGATTCTTTTGAGTTTTTATATAGTCCCTCATCCTGTTCCAAGCCTGTGCCTCTTTGAGAACTTGCTTATGGAATTGTTTCCTGATATGATATAAGAAGATGCTTATTTTGTTGTATGTATTAGGGTAGAGAATCTAGGAGTGTGAGCTGGAAGGGGAGACCACTGGAAGTGTATTTGTGTGAGTGTGTGTATAACAGGACCCTCCTAAGTTGAAGAGTTAGTTAATTGGTAAGAACAAGGCTTCTGGCAAGCCGTGGAAACTTCATTTTTAGGCCACTGAAGTAACGTGCCCAAGTTAGCATCTTATGTCCATCTCCTCTGCCTCCAAGGTGGCATGATGCTTGGTTTCTGGAGCCTTGCAAAACATACAGTGAGCCTGGTTCTTGGCACCGACAGGATGCATCATCTCTCCTTCCACATCCCTTAATGAAGTGTGCAGCTCTTGTCCTCATTAGGCCCCAGCAATATCAATAAAAGAGTCAATAAACCCGGTTGATGGGGTTGGGACCGAGAGGCTGAGAGGTAGTGGCTGCACATCCATAGGGCAGACATCAGCTCTGCCACATGTCATGACCCAGCATTCAGGGATCAATAACCAGCTCGGAATAAAGCCTCAGAGCCTGCCCTCTGCAGTTTCCTCTCCAGACCCATTTCAGCCAGGGTAGAGCAGTGCCAGCTAGCTCCTGCTTTGCTTGCAGTTGTTCCCGCTCCATGCCATTCTGGGTGCCAGATGCTTTTGTTTCTTCCTGATTGGGCCCTCTGGACATCCCATAGATGCCTATTTAGTGAGTGCCCACCTGGCATGAGAACATGTAGACAGCATTCCCAAGCAGCTCAGAGGCCAATACGGGCCCTATTTTCTGTGTCTTCTGTCTGCTGACAGTGCGTGAAGGGTCCCGGTGGACAAGGCGGTGTGTTTTCTGCATGTTGTGCTGCTGGACTCCATTCCTGGCTGTTCTACATCTCTTTAGATCCCCTTATCTTATCTAATTACAAGGAATTCCAGATTAATTTCATGGCCTCTGCTCCAAAGGACCTCTTATCTGTGAGGGCCTTGTATTTTAACCTTGTCATTCTTTTGTTGTTTGTCTTTAAGGGGCAGGCAGCTAAGAAGAGGATGCTAAGATCTTGCTGGAATTGGGTCTGGGGGGAGGGGAAGAAAAGGGAGGCAGACAGACCTGAGATTTGTGTATTCTGTTCCGTCCTCCTGCCTGTGTGCAGAGACAGCTGGCTGCTTTCTTCCATGACAGCCACATAGTAACCAGCCACACAGAACAGGACCCAGGCAGGGGCTCGGCTACTGCCAACCTCTCCAGATCGCTTTGATATTTCTGACAGAACAGTAAAGGACTCGTGACTATCACGTTTTGCCTTGCCTCTCTTCACCTCCTCTAAGACTCCTCCGTGTGGTTTCCATGGCTACCCCCAATCAGATTTGGCTTCCTGCAAAATTGGATTTCAAAGAAGGACACGGCTTCAAAGGAATTTGTCCATTTAACAGAATGTCATTAGGAGTGAGGCTGACTGCTGAAACAGGGTCCTCAGATGATTAAAGAAGGGCTGTGTTCATGTGTGGAGGCAGATTTCTGTCTGCAATGAGGAACCTTGATGCAACATGACAATACCGTATTGGAATCTGCCAGTCACTCACTACATACTCCCTGACTCTGCACCTCCCTCTACCCCTGTCTCTCTAAAACCCAGAGATTCTTGTAAGGAAGGATGCATGTAGAATACATACACTGTGAGTTTTTACTGTTTTCCTTGGTGTAAGTAAGCTATGACAGGCAGTGAAGCCTGCAAAGAAGTGCAATTACCTGGGTTTACTGCTCTTTATCAAACAATTCATTAGCTGGTAGCCTATATTAGTATGTGACACCATACCCTTGAAGAAGAGGGAGAGGTTATCAAATTTTCTTCTATTGCCAAGAAGGAAAGCAAGGCAAAGTTTAGGTTGACATATGGGGAGACTTTGTTTCCCTTGCTGTATTTTTTTTTATAACAGTTTAGATTTACCAAAAAAAAAATTGAGATGATAGCACAGACAGTTCCCATGTATCTTTCCTTGCTTTTTAGTATGCCTCATAAGTACTGCAAAATGATTCTAGAGCAGCTACAATTTTATAGGTGAAGTGGTGAAGTTGGTAAAAATGCCATGGGGGTACCTAGTACTTGATTCCAAGCCTGAAAGAGGTAGTCTGCCCATTGCTATACTTTCTTTTTTTCTTCTTTTCTTTTCTTTTCTTTTTTTTTTTTTTGAGACAGAGTCTTGCCCTGTCACCCAGGCTAGAGTGCAATGGCCTGATCTCGGCTCAGTGCAACCTCCGCCCCCCGGGTTCACATGATTCTCCTGCCTCAGCCTCCTGAGTAGCTGGGATTACAGGCGCGCAACACCATGCCCAGGTAATTTTTGTATTTTTAGCACAGACGGGGTTTCACCATATTGGTCAGGCTGGCCTCAAACTCCCAACCTCATGATCTGCCTGCCTCGGCCTCCCAAAGTGCTGGGATTACAGGCGTGGGCCACCGCGCCCAGCCACCCATTGCTATACTTTCTCAGGGCAGGAAGGAGGATGAGCAGGAGCCAGATACCCCAGAGAGACTCATGCCATCCTCTGTCCCCTCACCCCAATTTACTGCAGCTTGTAGGTGGGTCATGTGACACTGAAACCAATGCACCACTCCTTTTCAGATGGCAGGATGCACTGTACTCCTTAAAGGATCACACCCTCATCTTTGAGGCTGTATCTCTGGATGGGAAACAGTACAAGGAGGCAGGCACTTCTACCACTCATCCTTCTCGATGATTTCTTCTTACTGCTCTTGCCTCGTCTGCTAGGTTGAGTCCATCATTATTCCCCTTATGGCTGTTATAAAATCCATTTTACCCACTTCCCCTTTTGTCTTTTCTTACCACTCCTAATCTTTTCTACATATTCTGTAGGTTGAGTCTGAGAATAGAAACGCCATTTTTTACAAAGAAGGAAAACCGCAGAGGTGGAGATGTGTGAGGCCGCATACTACACTGGAGCTCTGGTTAAGTCACTCCCAATCTCAAAAATTGTCAATGGCTCCCCAGTGCCCACTCAATTAAGTTCAACATTCCTATTCCGACTTTCAAGTCCCTTCACAGTAGAGCTGCAGTTTATCTTGACAACCATAGTCTTTCTACAACATCCAGTAAAAGAGGGCTACTAACTATTCCTCAAGCTGGTGAGGGCTCTTTCCATCTTTCTTTACTCTAGTCTTTCCACCTGGAAAGTCCTCCTGTCCTTTCAAAGTCTGTTGTGTTTTTCAGAGCCCATCTCAAACACCACATGCACCTTTAAACACTCACATGCACACTGGCACTTCTTTTTTTTTTTTTTTTCTTTTTTAAGAGACAGGGTCTGGCTCTGTTGCCCAGGCTGGAGTACACTGCAGTGATCATAGTTGGCTGTAACCCCAGACTCCTGGGCTCAAGTGATCCTCCTGCCTCAGCCTCCCAAAGTGCTGTGATTACAGGTGTGAGCCACAATGCCTGGCCTCTTCCCTCCTTTTCTTGTGTTCAACTCCCTTCTTTTATCAACCATAGCACTTTATACTTTTTTCATGGCAGTTGACCTATTGTACTTAAAAAACTTCTTTATTTTGAGAATTACAGATTCACAGAGAGTTTAAAAAATAGTAGAGGAACTCTGTCTACCTTTACCCAGTTTCCCCCAAGGGTAACATCTGACACTATTACAGTACCGTGTCACAACCAGGACACTGACACCAACTGTCCCTTGAATGAGACCCTGTGATTTTGTCCTTCACTTTCCTCCCTTCCGCAGCTCTTGGAGGGAAAGGGCTCTGTTCTCCTCTCTCTCAGCTTTCTCCCTGAGTTACCCCTTCCTTTCCTCAGGGCCTTTCCAGCCTGAGGGAGAATGGCACAGTTTGGTTTCCTGTGTCCCTTGCTGCCATGCTGCCGCGATTCTCCCAAATGTTGGTGCCCTTATATTGCTTATTGGGAATTAATCATTTCCTTTCAACATTATGGCTTCCCTAAGAGCAAAGTTTTGCCCTCTTTTCTGGGGATGGAGATGTGAACTGGACCGGCAATTGAGGGGCGCTATGCTTGACGGGGATTCATCTCTTCCTTGGATTCTGCCTCCCCGCACCCTACTTCAGTCACCCCGTGGTCTTTCAAATCTGCCACCGTGAGGTCAACTGTTCGGTGCTTAGGATGGAGTCTCCAAAGCCATGGGTCCTTTGAGCCTTGTGAAGTCTTTTGTTTTGGTGGGTGCTGGAGGGGCGCACCTTTGGCCTCGCATGGTGCAGTGCTTCCGGCACACCCAATCCTTCTACCCTGGGGCCCCTGCGTGAGCGCCAAGTGCACCCACGCCCCGCGCCCCGTCCCGGTTCCCGCCCGCCGCCCGCCGCCCGCCGCCCGCCGCCCGCCGCCCGCGCCTCTTCCTGACGCGCCCGGGGACCCACGGCCCCGCCCCGCGGCCGGGCTGGGCGAGCGGCGACCGCGGCTGAGGTACAGGTGCCTCGCGGTGCAGCCGGGTCGCCTTCCAGCCCTTCCGCCTCCCGACCAGGGCCCGCGCCTCGTCCCGCCTCTCTCCCGCCCAGCCAAATGCAGGCCGCCGCCCTCCCTGAGGAGATCCGTTGGCTCCTGGAAGGTAACGCCCTGGCGCAGGCCCCCTCCAGTGCTGAGCCGAAGGCAGAAACGGGACACCAGGCCTCCCACGGCCGCGCTTTCTTTTCAGCTTCGTCACTCACCTCCTTCTAGAACCTTAAGGCTTTTAGAGCCCTCGACTCCCTAGAGCCAGCTTTCCATCCTCTCACCTCAGGGCCCCTTTCACTCCCTGGAGTCCCACATCTTTTTCCTTGAGGCACCTCCACGCCTCCACTTCTCCTCCCCGGCTTCTAAAGTCCTCAGGCCGGGTTCTTGGTCCTCCATGCCACCTTGCCTGGTCTTCGACCTGTCCCTTTCTCCAAAGGACTGCGTAAATCTGTAGGGTTTCCCGTCCCCCTCCTTCCCCAGCCACGACTTCCTCACCTCTCACAGAAGACCCCAAACCTTCCTGCTTAGAGGTCTCCGAGGCTCTCCAGGGGGCTGCGAGGGGCTCATGGGATCCCCATGGGCCAAGGCCAGGTGGTTGACGTGAGTTTTTGTCAGTGCGAAAACCCCAGCCCTCCCTTTATCACCCTGCAGACGTCTAGGGGGTCTCACCCACCCCAAGGCAGGCTCATTCTCAGTATGGGATTTCCTCCTTTTCTAGAAGTGCCCCCATTGTGGTGTGTTCACCTTCCAACTACAGTGTCTAAGTGGTGGTTTAAAGAGTTCCGGCCATCCCCATCAACACTCAACGCACACTGTCAACACTCCAAAGAGACGTCGTAAAGAGACGTTGCTAACGGGCAGTTTCATTTGCTGGGTTTCATGGTGAAAGTCACTTTTACTTGCTTTCCTGTAATTAACCTTCCAGGGAGGACAGAGGCCTGGAACCTGCAGTTGCATAAGGGTCCCAGGAGGAAACTGTTCAGAATTAAGCCTTTTGGCATCTAAGTTGACATATTTGACACATATTTAACAGATGGCCTGCTTTGGGCAGGTCATATTTTTGGCAAGCAGTATTTTTTTTTCAGTTTCTCTCAATTTAATTGGTTTTATATCTCCATTACCTTGTTATCTGGGTATAAATGCTTCCTAATCAAATATTTGGCAAGTCCTTTTGGTCTCTGTTTGTAGCACTATTTCCATTCTGGATTGCTTCTATGTAAAAGCTGTCAACTAGATATTTCTTTTGAGGTGAGGTTTCCAAAATCCATTTTACTTATGATCAGAATAAATCTAAATTTTGGGGGTAGAAAACTATTTGCAGGGTAAAAGAGCATTATCTGGGGGTCTAAGAAGAAACAATCCAGCCTTTCCCTCTGTTGTTGGTTCAATATTAGGCTTGTGAAGGAAGGCTGTAATTATCTTTGGTTTCTAGGAGAGAAGGAACTGTGGCAAAAAGTTTAACTCTGCCCTTCAATTGAAAGATATAAAGTGATTCTTTTTATTAGTATCTGTCATTTGATGAGAACAAACCTATTTTATAAGCTTATTAAACTATACTTCGGTTTTGTGTCTAGGCTTGGTAGAAAATTCCGTTTTATTTTCAGAGGCTTGCAATGAAATCCATTCCTTCAGCATTTTTGATGTGCAGTTCTTTATTGTTCAAAACTGACACTTTGGTAAACAACTCATTTCTGCACCTGCCACCTTCCTTTAGCTTAGATTATTTTCTTGTTAGCTGACTGTTTTTAATTGAAGTCTTCAGATCTCCTTCTAAAGCAGAACCTTTGTTTGCTGACAAGTAGAGCAGGGTATGAATGGAGATTAATTGCATGTCACATACTTCTGTATCAAGCTTGCTGTGTCTTAACAATCTCTGTTGGTGCTCAGGTCTTTAAAATATATGGAAGAGTCTGAAACCAAATTATAAGGAGCTTCGTTGGTTGATGTATTTCTTTAAGGCTTTTTTTTTTTTAAGTTTGCAATTAGAACTTGAATCTGAAGTAGAGAAAAAAATGTAAAGTGTGATTCACCCAGTGATTCTATTGAAAAATGTTTGAAGAATATGTTTTTGAAAGGTTCCTGTAATAATAATAGCAACATATTGGTTACAAGTTTTATTTCTTATGGAACACAGTCTCTGGTATAGACCAGGAGGATTATTCATTGTGTTACAAATAATCTGTCGATATTAGAAACCCAAAATGGCCATCAATTTGTTGTTTGTTGCTATTTGTCTCCCCACCACACACTTTTTAAGGTTAACTGTTGACAATTAGAAAAAATAGAGGTCCTGATCTCTATATAGTCACCCTGTGGGAGGGAGTCACAGGATGTGATGGCTGCAACTCTAGTGCTGCCACATGGCTGTGGGGGTGGGGTTTCCACAATGAATTACTACTTTCATAAACCAAGGCATAAGCATTTTCACAGTGATTTAACACTGAACATCACAACCATAACTTAAGCATTTATTTATTTATAACTACACAAGCATAAATGACAGGGGCATTTTTTGACATAATGTGTGTGCTTTTAAGAATAAAATATGTAAAGCATTGTGAATGGTAGATAACAAAATTTTGCATAATGAAGAAGAGAATACAAATTCTCAAGGCCTAAAATTAATTTTGTTTAAATATAAAATTTGAAACATTTGGAAATGTTTCACTTGACCTAGAAACCTCACTTCTAACAATCTGTCACTGAAGTTAAAGGTCATGAAGTAGTATATGCACAAAGATCTATCCTAAATGTTAATAAGCTGGGAGACTCAGGGTGATGGTTGAATGAATTATGGGACATTTGTCTTACGGAATACTTCATAGCCACTAAAAAAGTATTCTGTGGATCTGTATATAGGCTTGGAAAGTGTCCATGGCATATTTTTAAGACTAAAAGGCAAAATGCATGATAGTACATGTACTATCCCATTTTTGCTTGAAAACCAAAAGACAAAACCAGAAAAGCCACATATGTTATAAATATTTGTGTAAGCCTAGGAAGAAGTAAAAAAGAATATATACCAGACTGTTAACATTGGCTTCCTTGGGAGAACAGTGAGAGTTTGGAGGAGGGGAGGCTATTAATTTTTATTTCATACATCTTTGTGTTGTTTGAATTGTGACAATGACCATGTATTACTTTTGTAAACAGGAAAAAATAAATAGTAAGGATATTTAAAAGAAAAAGGAACAAAAGACAAATAGAAACTCAGAGCGGTCAGAGTGCTAATGGACCATTAACTATGCTTGTGGTCATGTTTTTCTCTTTTTAGCCCTGAGGGGTATGGAAGGTGGAGAAATTAAAAAAAAAAAAATGCTATCTTGGATTCTTGGCAAATATCAAAACAGTGTGAGGCTTCCAGAGTAACTCAGGAAATAGCTTCTTTAGATAGACTCTGTCAAGCTCTCATATAGAAATAGTAACTAGTCCCCATCAACAAATAAATACCTCATAGATAAGTAAAATGGAAGGTGCTTTCTGCTTTATTGAAAGAGGAGGAAATATTCAGTCTGTTTTCAAATAATGGGGCTTCAGATGTAGAAGTTATCTTTTTGTTTCTGTTTTGTGATAACCACACTGAAAACAAAAACAATGAAGTGCTGGCAGTTGCATAATCTTTGCTCCACGGATATAAACATAATCAGTCTCTTCTTCCTGGTCTTTCTAGCCCTGCTTTTGAAGTCAGAAGCAAAAGGGACGAGTATGAAGGAGGTGGAATAGATATTTCTTTGGTTTGTAGTTTGTCCTGTGTGATGGAATGGGGCCTACTGACATTACCCTGGTAGCTGATAGGTCTCAACTGTCTACATGGTACTAAATCCTGCCCAGAATATGGATTTAAGCCAAAATAACATCAACAACCTGGCTGCATGTAGTAGCAATTGCTAGGTTAATGCTGATTCTGATATGCCTATAGTTATTTATTTTTAAACTTCCTTGTAAAGAAGCAGTCATTAATCATTTCCTTCCAGATTGTTCTCCAGATCTGTATTAGTCAATGCAGCCAATCATAAAATCCATTTCAGTATAGTAAAATTCTAACTATGGGAAACTTGCAGAAATGAGTTGCTCTGGATAGCTGAGGAGATTCTCTTTAAGCACTCTTATCTTTTTATTATAAATATTTGTGATCAGGTTTTTCCTAAAATGCATTAGGAACTTTTCTTCTTTAGCCAACCAGTCTATGGCTATCTTCAAATGAACCTCTTTAGAGCACTCTTTAACTCAAAGTTGTTATAGTGAATATCTATTATCATACTTTATGGTAGTGTATTGTTTAGGATGTTTGGCCATAGTTGCCCCTGAACTGCTTTGTAAGTGTCTGTGGCTGCTTTATATTTTTATTTTCATTATTTTTTTCTTGCTGTTGGGCCAAGATCTATCACTTTGCACCCTTGTCTGTGTGTCTACATTCCCAGTGCTTCTGGTACATCAGATAACCACGTTAGTTGGAATTGAGATATATGTAAAAGAAGTTACAAAGGGCTTTCTTGCTGAACAAAGTACCCACAGCTTTAAGTGTGGGCTTTGTGAGATGTATTTTGGCTGCTCCGAATCTTTTTTGCTTAATTTTTGAAACTGGATTGTCTTCCAGATCAGTGATGCTACTGCTCAGTTGAATTCTGAAAAGTGAGATATGACTATAGTTCTATTTCTTTTTTGTGTTAAAATTTTCTGATTATAAAAGTAATAATGCTAATTATAGAAAATTTAGAAAACACACAATAGGATACGGTTACTCAGAATCAATAATTGTTAAATTTCCATGTGTTTTTCTCAGTATTCATTATATGGATATACTTTAAAAGTTGGGACATATTTGTGCTCAGGTTTGTCTATTGATTTTTCTACTTATAATTTTTCACTTGTTATCGTCTCCTGAGGGTTTTCTTTTCTTTTTGAGATAGAGTCTCACTCTGTTGCCCAGGCTGGAGGGCAGTGGCGCAATCTTGGCTCACCACAACCCCCGCCTCCCGGGTTCGAGCGATTCTCCTGCCTCAGCCTCCTGACTAGCTGGGACTACAGGCGCACGCCACCATGACAGGCTAATTTTTATATTTTTAGTAGAGACAGGGTTTTACTATGTTGGCCAGGCTGGTCTCGAACTCCTGACCTCATGATCTGCCTGCCTTAGCCTCCCAAAGTGCTGGGATTACAGGTGTGAGTTACCCTGCCTGACCTTCCTGAGGGTTTTCATTTTCTTTTTTTTTTTTTTTTGAGACGGAGTCTCACTCTGTCTCCAGGTTGCAGTACAGTGGAGCGATCTCGGCTCACTGCAACCTCCGCATCCCAGGTTCAAGTGATTCTCCTGCCCATTCTCCTGCCTCAGCCTTCCGAGTAGCTGGGACTACAGGCGCACGCCACCACACCCAGATAATTTTGTATTTTTAGTAGAGACGGGGTTTCAACATGTTGGCCAGGATGGTCTTGATCTCTTGACCTCGTGATCCGCCTGCCTCGGCCTCCCAAAGTACTGGGATTACAGGCATGAGCCACTGTGCCTGGCCTTTCCTGAGGGTTTTCTTAGATCACGGCTATGCTCTGGATGTTTGTGACTCGCCAAAATTTTTATGTTGAAATCTAATTACAAATGTGATGGGAGGTGATTAATGCCCTTATAAAAGAGGTCCCAGACGGCCGGGCGCCGTGGCTCACACCTGTAATCCCAGCACTTTGGGAGGCTGAGGTGGGTGGATTACGAGGTCAGGAGATCTAGACCATCCTGGCTAACACAGTGAAACCCCGTCTCTACTAAAAATACAAAAAGTTAGCCGGGCGTGGTGACAGGCGCCTGTAGTCCCAGCTACTCGGGAGGCTGAGGCAGGAGAATGGCGTGAACCCGGGAGGTGGAGCTTGCAGTGAGCCGAGATCGCACCACTGCACTCCAGCCTGGGCGACAGAGCGAGACTCCATCTCAAAAAAAATAAAAAAAATAAAGAGGTCCCAGAAAACTGCCTTACTCCTTCCACCATGTGAGGACACAGTTAAAAGGTGCTATCTATGAACCAAAAAGCAGGCCCTCAGCAGAGTCTGAATCTGCCGTTGATCTGGACTTTCCAGTTTCCCACTGGAGAAATAAATTTCTGTTGTTTATAAGCTACCTAGTTTGTAGTATTTTGTTATAGCAGACCAAATGGAATAAGACAATCATTAAGTGGGTTTTTTTTCCTTCAAGTTATATATCCTATTTTTATTCCACAAATAGTTTTACCCTAATGTCTTAAAATAAAAATCGGACCAGGCATGGTGGCTCATGCCTATAATCCCAACCCTTTGAGAGGCCGAGGTGGGAGGATCACTTGAGCCCAGAAGGTTGAGGCTGCAGTGAGATGTGATTGCACCACTGCACTCCAGCCTGGGTAATGTAGTGAGATCCTGTCTCAAAAAACAAACAAGAATGTTTTCCCTGCTTAACTTGTTCATTTCTTACTTTTGGTACCATGAATTTTTCATCCTTGAACTCTATTTTATCTCTTAGATATTAAGACTGTGCTGTTGACCATAACAGCCACTAGCCACATGTGGCTATTTCAATTTAAATTATTAACTAAAATTAAATACAAAAAAAAAGTTGGTTCCTCAGTTGTGCTAGCGACATTTAAGCTGCTTAGTAGCCACAGTGGCTACTGTACTGGACAGTGTGTAAAGTCCTGGTAGTTGATGATCTAGAATATAATGCTGAGTGAATTTCTCAGGAAGGGTTCTTTGATAATAGGCTTACTAAGCCTCTGTATGTCTGAGAATGTGTCTCCCTTATTTCATAGAAACTTAGCTGTGGGCATGAAGTTCTGGGGTCACACTTTTCCCCTTCCTTCAACCTCCCCCCAACTAAGCCTCTAAAAGTTGTGCCATTATCTTTTGGCCTTCAGTTTTGTGAAGGAGAAGTGTGATGCCAGCCTGGTATATTTCATTTATAATCCACTCCTCTCAGCTGGGGGTGTATAGAATATTTTTCTTTGCTCTCAAAAATGTCATTAGTTAGTATCAAGGTCTTACTTAGACTTTTTAATACTTTTTGTTGTTGTTGTTCAATAGCATGCCAGGAAGGCCTTTTAATAATTTTGCCTGGTATGTAGTGAACCCTCTTGATCTATGGACTCAGGTCTCCCTTTGATTTGAGAAAGTTTTATTCTATTATGCTTCTGCTCTATCTGTTTTATTCTGTCATACTTGGGTTTATAGCATACATATATTGGACTCCTGATATGCTCTCTCTGTTTCATCTTTTTTACTGTCTCATCTGTCATTGCTTTCATTATGGTTTTAAATTCAACCTTTATTTATTTATTTATTTATTTATTTTTTTTATTATACTTTAGGTTTTAGGGTACATGTGCACAATGTGCAGGTTTGTTACATATGTATCCATGTGCCATGTTGATCTCCTGCACCCATTAACTCGTCATTTAGCATTAGGTATATCTCCTAATGCTGTCCCTCCCCCCTCCCCCCACCCCACAACAGTCCCTGGAATGTGATGTTCCCCTTCCTGTGTCCATGAGTTCTCATTGTTCAATTCCCACCTATGAGTGAGA
The DNA here is from genome assembly GCF_006542625.1 of Nomascus leucogenys. Lineage (NCBI taxonomy): Eukaryota > Metazoa > Chordata > Mammalia > Primates > Hylobatidae > Nomascus > Nomascus leucogenys. The sequence goes on from NW_022095769.1 coordinate 3,050,537, forward strand.
ACATGCGGTGTTTGGTTTTTTGTCCTTGCGATAGTTTACTGAGAATGATGTTTTCCAGTTTCATCCATGTCCCTACAAAGAACACGAACTCATCATTTTTTATGGCTGCATAATATTCCATGGTGTATATGTGCCACATTTTCTTAATCCAGTCTATCGTTGTTGGACATTTGGGTTGGTTCCAACTCTTTGCTATTGTGAATAGTGCCGCAATAAACATACGTGTGCATGTGTCTTTATAGCAGCATGATTTATAGTCCTTTGGGTATATACCCAGTAATGGGATGGCTGGGTCAAATGGTATTTCTAGTTCTAGATCCCTGAGGAATTGCCACACTGACTTCCACAATGGTTGAACTAGTTTACATTCCCACCAACAGTGTAAAAGTGTTCCTATTTCTCCACATCCTCTCCAGCACCTGTTGTTTCCTGATTTTTTAATGATGGCCATTCTAACTGGTGTGAGATGATATCTCACTGTGGTTTTGATTTGCATTTCTCTGACGGCCAGTGATAATGAGCATTTCTTCATGTGTTTTTTGGCTGCATAAATGTCTTCTTTTGAGAAGTGTCTGTTCATGTCCTTTGCCCACCTTTTGATGGGGTTGTTTGTTTTTTTCTTGTAAATTTGTTTGAGTTCATTGTAGATTCTGGCTATTAGCCCTTTGTCAGATGAGTAGGTTGCAAAAATTTTCTCCCATTCTGTAGGTTGCCTGTTCACTCTGATGGTAGTTTCTTTTGCTGTGCAGAAGCTCTTTAGTTTAATTAGATCCCATTTGTCAATTTTGGCTTTTGTTGCCATTGCTTTTGGTGTTTTAGACATGAAGTCCTTGCCCACGCCTATGTCCTGAATGGTATTGCCTAGGTTTTCTTGTAGGATTTTAATGGTTTTAGGTCTAACATTTAAGTCTTTAATCCATCTTGAATTAATTTTTGTATAAGCTGTAAGGAAGGGATCCAGTTTCAGCTTTCTACATATGGCTAGCCAGTTTTCCCAGCACCATTTGTTAAATAGGGAATCCTTTCCCCTTTTCTTGTTTTTGTCAGGTTTGTCAAAGATCAGATAGTTGTAGATATGCGGCATCATTTCTGAGGGCTCTGTTCTGTTCCATTGATCTATATCTCTGTTGTGGTACCAGTACCATGCTGTTTTGGTTACTGTAGCCTTGTAGTATAGTTTGAAGTCAGGTAGCGTGATGCCTCCAGCTTTGTTCTTTTGGCTTAGGATTGACTTGGCGATGCAGGCTCTTTTTTGGTTCCATATGAACTTTAAAGTAGTTTTTTCCAATTCTGTGAAGAAAGTCATTGGTAGCTTGATGGGGATGGCATTGAATCTATAAATTACTTTGGGCAGTATGGCCATTTTCACGATATTGATTCTTCCAACCCATGAGCATGGAATGTTCTTCCATTTGTTTGTATCCTCTTTTATTTCATTGAGCAGTGGTTTGTAGTTCTCCTTGAAGAGGTCCTTCACATCCCTTGTAAGTTGGATTCTTAGGTATTTTATTCTCTTTGAAGCAATTGTGAATGGGAGTTCACTCATGATTTGGCTCTCTGTTTGTCTGTGATGGGTGTACAAGAATGCTTGTGATTTTTGTACATTGATTTTGTATCCTGAGACTTTGCTGAAGCTGCTAATCAGCTTAAGGAGATTTTGGGCTGAGACAATGGGATTTTCTAGATATACAATCATGTCATCTGCAAACAGGGACAGTTTGACTTCCTCTTTTCCTAATTGAATACCCTTTATTTCCTTCTCCTGCCTGATTGCTCTGGCCAGAACTTCCAGCACTATGTTGAATAGGAGCGGTGAGAGAGGGCATCCCTGTCTTGTGCCAGTTTTCAGAGGGAATGCTTCCAGTTTTTGCCCATTCAGTATGATATTGGCTGTGGGTTTGTCGTAGATAGCTCTTATTATTTTGAGATACGTCCCATCAATACCTAATTTATTGAGAGTTTTTAGCATGAAGGGTTGTTGAATTTTATCAAAGGCCTTTTCTGCATCTATTGAGATAATCATGTGGTTTTTGTCTTTGGTTCTGTTTATATGCTGGATTACATTTATTGATTTGCGTATGTTGAACCAGCCTTGCATCCCAGGGATGAAGCCCACTTGATCATGGTGTATAAGCTTTTTGATGTGCTGCTGGATTCGGTTTGCCAGTATTTTATTGAGGATTTTTGCATCAATGTTCATCAAGGATATTGGTCTAAAATCCTCTTTTTTGGTTGTGTCTCTGCCTGGCTTTGGTATCAGGATGATGCTGGCTTCATAAAATGTGTTAGGGAGGATTCCCTCTTTTTCTATCGATTGGAATAGTTTCAGAAGGAATGGTACCAGTTCCTCCTTGTACCTCTGGTAGAATTCAGCTGTGAATCCATCAGGTCCTGGACTCTTTTTGGTTGGTAAGCTATTGATTATTGCCACAATTTCAGAACCTGTTATTGGTCTATTCAGAGATTCGACTTCTTCCTGATTTAGTCTTGGGAGGGTGTATTTGTCGAGGAATTTATCCATCTCTTCTAGATTTTCTAGTTTATTTGCATAGAGGTGTTTGTAGTATTCTTTGATGGTAGAGTGTATTTCTGTGGGATCGGTGGTGATATCCCCTTTTTCATTTTTTATTGCATCTATTTGATTCTTCTCTCTTTTCTTCTTTATTAGTCTTGCTAGCCATCTATCAATTTTGTTGATCTTCTCAAAAAACCAGCTCCTGGATTCATTAATTTTTTGAAGGGTTTTTTGTGTCTCTATTTCCTTCAGTTCTGCTCTGATTTTAGTTATTTCTAGCCTTCTGCTAGCTTTTGAATGTGTTTGCTCTTGCTTTTCTAGTTCTTTTAATTGTGATGTTAGGGTGTCAATTTTGGATCTTTCCTGCTTTCTCTTGTGGGCATTTAGTGCTATAAATTTCCCTCTACACACTGCTTTGAATGTGTCCCAGAGATTCTGGTATGTTGTGTCTTTGTTCTCGTTGGTTTCAAAGAACATCTTTATTTCTGCCTTCATTTCATTATGTACCCAATAGTCATTCAGGAGCAGGTTGTTCAGTTTCCATGTAGTTGAGCGGTTTTGAGTGAGTTTTTTAATCCTGAGTTCTAGTTTGATTGCACTGTGGTCTGAGAGACAGTTTGTTATAATTTCTGTTCTTTTACATTTGCTGAGGAGAGCTTTACTTCCAACTATGTGGTCAATTTTGGAATAGGTGTGGTGTGGTGCTGAAAAAAATGTATATTCTGTTGATTTGGGGTGGAGAGTTCTGTAGATGTCTATTAGGTCCATTTTGTTTAGAGCTGAGTTCAATTCCTGGATATCCTTGTTAACTTTCTGTCTCGTTGATCTGTCTAATGTTGACAGCGGGGTGTTAAAATCTCCCATTATTATTGTGTGGGAGTTTAAGTCCCTTTGTAGGTCACTCAGGACTTGCTTTATGAATCTGGGTGCTCCTGTGTTGGGTGCATATATATTTAGGATAGTTAGCTCTTCTTGTTGAATTGATCCCTTTACCATTATGTAATGGCCTTCTTTGTCTCTTTTGATCTTTGTTGGTTTAAAGTCTATTTTATCAGAGACTAGGATTGCAACCCCTGCCTTTTTTTGTTTTCCATTTGCTTGATAGATCTTCCTCCATCCCTTTATTTTGAGTCTATGTGTGTCTCTGCACGTGAGATGGGTTTCCTGAATACAGCACACTGATGGGTCCTGACTCCTTATCCAATTTGCCAGTCTGTGTCTTTTAATTGGAGCATTTAGCCCATTTACATTTAACGTTAATATTGTTATGTGTGAATCTGATCCTGTCATTATGATGTTAGTTGGTTATTTTGCTCATTAGTTGATGCAGTTTCCTCCTAGCCTCGATGGTCTTTACAATTTGGCATGTTTTTGCAGTGGCTGGTACCGGTTGTTCCTTTCCATGTTTAGTGCTTCCTTCAGGAGCTCTTTTAGGGCAGGCCTGGTGGTGACAAAATCACTCAGCGTTTGCTTGTCTGTAAAGTATTTTATTTCTCCTTCACTTATGAAGCTTAGTTTGGCTGGATAGGAAATTCTGGGTTGAAAATTCTTTTCTTTAAGAATGTTGAATATCGGCCCCCACTCTCTTCTGGCTTGTAGAGTTTCTGCTGAGAGATCAGCTGTTAGTCTGATGGGCTTCCCTTTGTGGGTAACCCGACCTTTCTCTCTGGCTGCCCTTAACATTTTTTCCTTCATTTCAACTTCGGTGAATCTGACAATTATGTGTCTTGGAGTTGCTCTTCTCGAGGAGTATCTTTGTGGCGTTCTCTGTATTTCCTGAATCTGAATGTTGGCCTGCCTTGCTAGATTGGGGAAGTTCTCCTGGATAATATCTTGCAGAGTGTTTTCCAACTTGGTTCCATTCTCCCCGTCATTTTCAGGTACACCAATCAGACGTAGGTTTGGTCATTTCACGTAGTCCCAAATTTCTTGGAGGCTTTGTTCATTTCTTTTTATTCTTTTTTCTCTAGACTTCCCTTCTCGCTTCATTTCATTCATTTCATCTTCCATCAGCGATACCCTTTCTTCCAGTTGATCGCATCTGCTACTGAGGCTTCTGCAATCTTCACGTAGTTCTCGAAACTTGGCTTTCAGCTCCATCATCTCCTTTAAGCCCTTCTCTCCATTGGTTATTCTAGTTATCCATTCTTCTAATTTTTTTTCAAAGTTTTTAACTTCTTTGCTATTGTTTTGAATTTCCTCCCGTAGCTCAGAGTAGTTTGATCGTCTGACGCCTTCTTCTCTCAACTCGTCAAAGTCATCCTCCATCCAGCTTTGTTCCGTTGCTGGTGAGGAACTGCATTCCTTTGGAGGAGGAGAGGTGCTCTGCTTTTTAGAGTTTCCAGTTTTTCTGCTCTGTTTTTTCCCCATCTTTGCGGTTTTATCTACTTTTGGTCTTTGATGATGGTGATGTACAGATGGGTTTTTGGTGTGGATGTCCTTTCTGTATGTTAGTTTTCCTTCTACCAGACAGGACCCTCGGCTGCAGGTCTGTTGGAGTTTACTAGAGGTCCACTCCAGACCCTGTATGGCTGGGTGTCAGCAGTGGTGGCTGCAGAACAGCGGATTTTCGTGAGACCACAAATTCAGCTGTCTGATAGTTCCTCTGGAAGTTTTGTCTCAGAGGAGTACCTGGCCAAGTGAGGTGTCAGTCTGTCCCTACTGGGGGGGTGCCTCCCAGCTAGGCTGCTCAGGGGTGAGGGACCCACTTTAGGAGGCAGTCTGTCCGTTCTCAGATCTCCAGCTGCCTGCTGGGAGAACCACTACTCTCTTCAAAGCTGTCAGTCCGACAGGGACATTTAAGTCTCCGGAATGTCCTGCTGACTTTTTGTTTGTCTGTGCCCTGCCCCGAGAGGTGGAGCCTACAGAGGCAGACAGGCCTCCTTGAGCTGTGGTGGGCTCCACCCAGTTCGAGCTTCCTGGCTGCTTTGTTTACCTAAGCAAGCCTGGGCAATGGCGGGCGCCCCTCCCCCAGCCTCGCTGCTGCCTTGCAGCTTGATCTCAGACTGCTGTGTTAGCAATCAGCGAGACTCCGTGGGCATAGGAACCTCCGAGCCAGATGCGGGACACAATCTCCTAGTGTGCCGTTTTCCAGGCCCGTTGGGAAAGCGCAGTATGAGGGTGGGATTGACCCGATTATCCAGGTGCCGTCTGTTACCCCTTTCTTTGACTAGGAAAGGGAACTCCCTGACCCCTTGCGCTTCCCGAGTGAGGCAGTGCCTCGCCCTGCTTCGGCTCACGCACGGTGCGCTTCACCGACTGTCCTGCACCCACTGTTTGGCACTCCCTAGTGAGATGAAACCGGTACCTCAAGCAGAAATGCAGAAATCAGCAGTCTTCTGTGTCGCTGGGGCTGGGAGCTGGAGACCGGAGCTGTTCCTATTCGGCCATCTTGGCTCCACCCCTTATTTATTTTTTAAAAAGTTGCCATGTATTCTTTCCTCATCATTCATTGTCTCATTTTCATTACATCTATAAAGTGTTGATTTGTACATTTAATGACTTTTTGGATGTTGCCGAGAATTAGAAATTTTCTAAACATTTCTGTTCTTTAATGATAAATCTGCTTCAGAAGGAGGCATTTCTTTAGTTCTTCAGGTGGTCTTTTCTTTTTGAACATTAATGTTTTCTCATAGGTGCTATATATTTTCTCTGTGTGCAATTTGCCTAGATTCAAATTCTAACTCTTCCACTTTCTTAACTACAATTTACTCACTAAATAGACCATAGGCCTCTGTTTCTTGATCTGTAATATTGAGATAATAATGGTACCTATCTGTAGTGTTGAGATAATAGTGGTACCTATCTTACAGAATTTATATGAAGAATAAAGGAATGAATATTTGAAAAGAATTTAGAACAGTATCTGGTATATACTAAACACCATATAAATGTCAGATAAATAAAATTAAATTTTTTTTCACTTGAGTTATCCAACTGACCTCGTTTGTTTGTTTGTTTGTTTGTTTGTTTGTTTGTTTGTTTTGGCAGCTGCCTTTCCACAGGGAAACTCCCAGTCATGGTCTTTTTCTTATATTGGTGGCCCATCCCTGTTTTTATCCTTTTTCTCCATTACGGGAGGCTTTTTTTTTTTTTTTTTTTTTGAGATGGAGTCTCACTCTGTCACCAGGCTGGAGTGCAGTGGTGCAATCTTGGCTTACTGCAACCTCTGCCTCCTGGGTTCAAGAGATTCTCCTGCCTCACCCTCCCAAGTAGCTGGGACTACAGGTGCGCACCACCAAGCCCAGCTAATTTTTGTATTTTCAGTAGAGATGGGGTTTCACCTTGTTGGCCAGGATGGTCTCGAGCTCTTGGCCTCGTGATCTGCCCGCCTCAGCCTCCCAAAGTGCTGGGATTACAGGTGTGAGCCACTGCGCCCAGCCCGACTTTTAGGGATTCTTTCAAAATCTCCATTTCTTTCCTTCAGAGTCTAGTGATCATTTTGATGAGAAACTTTATGGAGGAAGGAGAGAGAAAATTAGCTTCATTGCTTTTGTTCTCACCTAGCCTGCAGTTCTCTGAATTTTCTATATTTTTTTTTTTTTTTTTTTTTTTTTTGAGACGGAGTCTCGCTCTGTCACCCAGGCTGGAGTGCAGTGGCGTGATCTCGGCTCACTGCAAGCTCCACCTCCCGGGTTCACGCCATTCTCCTGCCTCAGCCTCTCCGAGTAGCTGGGACTACAGGCGCCTGTCACCATGCCTGGCTAATTTTTTGTATTTTTTAGTAGAGTCGGGGTTTCACCGTGGTCTCGATCTCCTGACCTCGTGATCCGCCCGCCTCGGCCTCCCAAAGTGCTGGGATTACAAGCGTGAGCCACCGCGCCCAGCCTGAATTTTCTATATTCTTATAGATTCCCAGGCATATAATTTTTCTACCCTGATGTTTCAGTTGAAATTTTGTTTTGTCACAAAAGGATTCTATGAGATGGCACTTGAAGCTTTACCTAGTCTGTTTGTGTATGACTGAGCATATCAGGAAAGATATGTGTTCCTTGCCTTGTTATAGAACACCCTGTTTTGTGGCTGGGCATGGTGGCTTACACCTGTAATCCCAGCATTTTGGGAGGCCGAGGTGGGTAGATCACCTGAGGTTAGGAGTTTGAGACCAGCCTGGCCAAGATGGTGAAACCCCATCTCTACTAAAAATACAAAAAATTATCCGGAAGGTATGGTGGCAGGCGCCTGTAATCCCAGCTACTCAGGAGGCTGAGGCGGGAGAATCACTTGAACCTGGGAGGCAGAGGTTGCAGTGAGCCTCCTGCCTCATGCCACTGCACTCCAGCCTGGGCGACAGAGCAAAATTTGTCTTAAAAAAAAAAAAAGAACACTATTTTGTGTGTGTAAAACTAGTATTTTGCATTAATTCCCAGTTTTAAAAAAGGTCTATTCTCCTTCTCCCTTTTGTTTGCTAAAATTTAAAAAAACGTGGTAGAGATATTTGAACTTCATTCTGATTATCGTCTAGTGTTAGATGGACTGCCTAGGTCTTTTGAACTCTAGGTAAGAGCTGCTCCCCACAGAAGTTCACAGCTCTCCTCAGGATCAGGGTGATTCTCAAAGAGCATGCATTGTCGAGGTCAGCTTTCCCTCCAGGCTCCCCTGCTGCTATGCATGCTGTCTCTCCTGGGTTGTGTAGGCCCAAACCAGTGGTTGCCAACAGGGGTGATTTTGACCCTGGGGGCTTTTGGCAACATTTGGAGACATTTTGGTTGTCACAGCTCGGGAGGGTGCTCCTGGCATCTAGTGGGTAGAAGCTAAGGATACTGCTAAACTTCCTACAATACACAGGACAGTCCCTCCACAGTAAAGAATCATCCAGCCCGAATTGTCAATAGTGCTGAGGTTGAGAAGCCCTGGCCTAGACATATTTTACTTCTCAATATCCACAAAAGCCTATTCACATGAAGTCCCTATGAGTATAGAAAACATCACTGGAGAATCAGGGAGTGCCAGGATGGGGAGGAGGGGTTTATATTGCAGTCATGCAAATGATTTGAGCATTAGGCATTCCTATTCCTAAATACCCTTCTGCCACCCCAGTTATCAGGGTATATCCTCTATTCTTTCACTTGATTTAGTTCCCAGCCTTATGCCTTCTCATTGTCACTTTCTTTCTTTATCCTATCTGAAGTAAAAAATACATATATTTTTTTCCCTTCCACATGAAAAGGCAGTTTAACTATCTGTATAGTTGTTTAGGTTCCCACCAATAGCCACACACAGCAAAACAAGTTATTTTCCCAAACAATGACAGTTCTTTCCCTAAGAGGAACTGTAGTACCAGTTATTAAGATAATATTTTTACCTAATTTCATAAGTATAATACTTAAACAGTTTTTAATCATTTTAAATACAGGAAAAATAAGTATCAAGTTTTACCACCATCTGAGAATCTTAACATATTGACCTATCATAGATCTAATTTTTTCATGTTATAAGCCATTACACCCTACAGAAATCCTATAATTTCTGCTACATTTATTCATATTTATTTCCCCTGTGTTTCCGAGTTCATTGCTTGCTTTCCAGTTTGTCAGTGCTGCATTATAGGTTAGGTGATTATAACAGATGGATTTTCAGGTTTGGAGTCTTTGAGTTCCACTACTTAATTTTACTATCCAGCATTTACATGGAAGATAGGACAGATCTGAGCTCAGGAATAGAGTGGTCTTACCATCCAGATAGCAAGTCTTCCTCAAGGCTGCTGGCTCTAATAAAATCATTTGTGAATTATTTGAATTCTCATTTAGGGTCTCCTCCTAACATTGTAGACATTCTAATATGAGTATGTTATGGGAAAATAAAATTTTTATTCAAATAATAGATGCTTTACTAAAATATATCCAATGGCACATATTTGTACTTAGTTAAACCAATATTGTAGTAGCTGGAATTAATTAAGTTACTGTATTATAAATCTAGCATGAGAAGTATGCTGGGGTGTATAGATAGCTACAGAAAACATCTATTCACTGCATTTTGATAAACCTTCTTAAACTACACTCCTTTAAAAGTAACTTTTCTGGCTGGGCATGGTGGCTCACGTCTGCAATCCCAGCACTTTGGGAGGCTGAGGCGGGTAGATCACCTGAGGTCAGGAGTTCGAGACCAGCCTGGCCAACATGGTGAAACCTCGTCTACTAAAAACAAAAATTAGCTGGGTGTGGTGGCGCATGCCTGTAATCCCAGCTACTCTAGAGGCTGAGGCATGATAATTGCTTGAACCCGGGAGTTGGAGGTTGCAGTGAGCCAAGATAGCACCACTGCACTCCAGCCTGGGTGGCAGAGCAAGACACTGTTTTGGAAAAAAAAGCCCCCCAAATTCTTTTCTTTCTCATAACTTTTTGTATGAGCCCTTTTATCCATTCATCCATCTATTAGGTTGGTGCAAAAATTGAGGTTTTTGCCATTACTTTTAAATGGCAAAATCTGCAATTACTTTTGCAACAGCCTAATGTTTCTTTCTCCCTCTCTCCCTCCCTCTCTCTTCTTTTCTTCCTCTCTTCCTCCCTCCCTTTCTTCCATTTTTCTCCCTTTCTTCTTAGTACTTTAGGTATGACTTATATACTATTTATATTAAGTGTTAAAACTGGTTGACTTAAACATATATATACACCTATGTGACCACTCCCCAGATCAAGATACCTTATCAATATACACCCACACCATCTTCCATCCCCCTAGAAAGTTTCCTTTCCAGTCAGTATTCCCTCCCAGAGCTAATCACTGTTCTGACTTCTATCATAATGCAATCAGTATGTACTTTTTTGTATCTGTTGTCCGCATAATATTTTTGAAATGTATCCATGTTATTGTGTGTATTGGTTTGTTCCTTTTTGCTAAATAGTATTCCATTGTGTGAATATTCCACAATTTGTTTATCCATTCTTATGCTGATAGACAATGAGTTGTTTTCAGTTTTTGGCTATCATGAATACAGCTGCTATGAGCATTCTTGTATAACTTGTTTTGTGAACATAAGCACTCATTTATCTTGGATAAATATATCTAGGAGTGGAATTACTAGGTCATAGGGTAGTTTTATGTTAAACTCCAAATACTTTTCTCAAGTGATTATACCCATTTTCCACTCCCACAAGCAGTATATGGGAGTCCCTGTTGCTCCATATCCTTACCAACACTTGGTATTGCAATCTTTTTATTTTTAGACATTCTGGTTGATGTCGTGGTCCATGTATTTTTTAAATTATGAAAATAACTGATAGATATATTTTTATTATAGAATATTTGCACAACATAGAAGTATATAAAATATTTGGTGGGGTGGTTGTTTGTTTTTTGGGGTTTTTTAGAGACAAGGTCTCACTCTGTTGTCCAGGCTGGAGTGCAGTGGCACGATTATGGCTCACTGCAGCCTTAATCTTCCAGGATCAAGTGATTCTCCCACCTCAGCCTCCTGAATAGTTGGGACCACAGGCGCATGCCACCATGCCCAGCTAATTATTTTTATTTTTAGTAGAGATGAGAGTCTTGCTGTATTGCCCAGGCTGGTCTTAAACTCCTGAGCTCAAGCAATCCTTTCTCTCCCAAAATGCTGGGATTACAGGTGTGAGCCACTGCACCCACCCTGGTTTGTTTTTATTGTCTTTTTTTTTTTTTTTTTTACCATAACAGTGTTGGAGACTTTTTCATGCAAATCAACCTATCCATCTATCTATGTGTATATATATTTAAACTGCTACACAGTATTTAACAATTTATTTAGCAGTTGTCCTATTGATGGATGTTTAAGGTTTCCAAATATTTTATATATCCACACTGCTGTAGAAAACATCTCTATCTGTGCATCTTAGTGTACATATGCAGACATTTCTTTTTTTTTTTTTTGAGACAAAGTCTCGCTCTGTCACCCAGCCTGTAGTGGAATGGCACAATCTCAGCTCACTGTAACCTCTGCCTCCTGGGTTCAAGTGATTCTCATGCGTCGACCTCCCGAGTAGCTGGGATTACAGGCATGTGCCACCACGCCCAGCTAATTTTTGTATTTTTAGTAGAGACAGGGTTTCATCATGTTGCCCAGGCTGGTCTTGAACTCCTGACCTCAGGTAATCCTCCTGCCTCAGTTTGTAATCCCTGGGATTACAGGCGTGAGCCACTGCGCCTGGCCATATGCAGATGTTTCTATAGAATATATTCTTAGTCTCTCAAATAAAGATTACAAAAGTGGGGCCGGGCACGGTGGCTCACGCTTGCAATCCCAGCACTTTGGGAGGCCGAGGCGGGCGGATCACGAGGTCAGGAGATCGAGACCATAGTGAAACCCCGTCTCTACTAAAAATACAAAAAAATTAGCCGGGCGTGGTGGCGGGCGCCTGTAGTCCCAGCTACTCAGAGAGGCTGAGGCAGGAGAATGGCGTGAACCCGGGAGGCGGAGCTTGCAGTGAGCCGAGATCGGGCCACTGCACTCCAGCCTGGGTGACAGAGCAAGACTTCGTCTCAAAAAAAAAAAAAAAAAAAAAAAGATTGCAAAAGTGTTAATCCTGGATTTCTAGGCTCGCTGCTAGTTAAAACTTGATCTAAAGTACTCTCATTGTTTTAGTTTCTGGTTTTTGTTTTCTCTGTGTTGTGAGTATATAGGTATTTTCATTTTTCCTCTACAGGAGGTAGAAGGAAAATTAAAAATATAAACACTACACATTTCTTAGGTCATAGGGCAAACACAGTTAGCAGGTCGAACCTAGCCACAACCAGAACATGCCGACGACTTTTCTATTGTAATGCTGACAACTTCCTGCAAACCAAAACAAAGCTGGTAGGTATGAGGTATGATTTTAGCCTGCCAACACATTTTCCTTCTTGGCAAAAGGTAAAAAGTATATGCCTTAATGATGACATTTTTCAGGTCAAAAGTTTTAGGTAAGTTTAAAACATGTTCTAGACAAACTGAAAGTCATTTTTCCCCACTATGGTACTTTTATGTAATTGATGTGAAAATAGGCAAGGTTTCCATGAAGGTTTCAATTAATAGGACAGGAAAATTAAACACTAAAGTCTTAGAGGTTTGATTTTAGTGATATATTTAAGAGTGACTGTAGAAATCCTAATGGTCTGATAACTTCAGTGTACCTGTGACAGAGAATTGGGAATTATTATTTTTGTTTCTACCAGAAGCTGTCAATGAGACTTTATACAAGTGGGATTACCAACTAGGTTGCTTTCTTCCAGAAATAGCAATATGTAACTTAAAGAGATACTTGTGACATTTAATTAAATGTATAGAATACTCAGATACCCTAGAATGAAATATGGTTTTCTACTGTTTCCAAGATGGAGATTGTTTTGGCGTGGCAGGCATGGTTGGCTAGACATGACAAGGTGGTTAGGCATAGCCCATTATTTTTGGAAAGATTGTCTTACTGTTAGTAGTTCACTCATGGAAGTCCTGGGATGACACAAATTTTTACTCCCTGCCCACCACCACCAGTACAAGGAGAGCCCTGGGATGGGCCCCTGGGAGTCCCTCCTTCTCTTGTTCTCCTTTCCTCTTCTCCTCCACAAATCCAACAAACCTTTTTTATCCCTCTACCCTTTTCTACCCAGGGTTCCATCTCCAACCTGGAGGGGTGATGTCTGGTCTTTTAGGTTTTAACTGCTTCACAGTATTCAGAGTGAAGTGTCTGCAAGATAAAGGAAACATTTTCCTTATAACTAGAAAAAAAACACAGGTATCATTGAAAATTTAAGAGAAGATGAGGCTGAAATAGCATCCTGCTCCTACAATTTTTTAAAAGTCAATACATAGATTATTTTCCAATGTTCACTTAGATATTTTCTTATAGAAGCAATGTTTTTATGGGAAAAAGGACCATGTTTTTAGGCTGATTCGCAGGCCAACCTATTTTTTAAAAACTACTTTTCAAGTATTATACCTAGAGAAGAGGACTATAGACAATATTTTGATGGGGGCCCACCTTCCAACTTGGGCTTCTGAAAACTCCTTCTCTGCTGAATATCTCCCCCTTCTACTTGCTTCCTCTTTGTTAGTTGGGGGAGTGCACTCTTTATCCCCCTCCTCTCCAACTCCAAGCTCTGATGCTGGTACTTGTGACTGGGGAATGACTCCAATGAGCAGGGCTGGGCAGGAGTGAGGAGCTGATGGGAGCCAGGTTGGGGTTCTGAGGATTAGGGAAGAGACCATCTAAGGGGACAGAATGAGGGCAGGAATGGGGCCCCACGTAGGGAGGAGGTGAGAACCAGTGGAAGGACCGAAACGGAAGGGAGAACAGAATTTCTTCTTGTGTCTCTCCCTTCTTTCCCTCTCCTGCACTCCCACCTCCAACTCTTTCTGTTGAGAGTATGACTGCCAACCAACAGGCTTAGAGGGCTATGAAAAGAGGAGAGGGGTTAGGGGATGGGACAAGGGATGATGGCAGAAGTATGCAGGGGGCTGATGAAGTAAAACGAGAATAAAATCACCAACAAAGGGAGAGAATGGACATTTCTGTAATTATGCCCAGTGAGGACAAGCATTCACATGTAAAGAGTATTTGCCAGTAATTGAGACTTTTATTTATTTATTTATTTTTTATTTTTTGCCAAAGGGTGGTGCTAACCCTTTTCCCCATAAACAAAAACCTCAAATATTTTCTTGAGTGTAACGCTAGAGTAGGCGGAAATTTATGCCATTTTTCTTTTTGGAAATGTGAGTTCTGCTTTAGTAGTTCAAACACTTTTACGAAATTTCCCCTCTAGGAACACTTTGATTGGTATTTGGTCGGTGGAGTTGTTTTCAACAGCATTTGGCCATTCATCCTGTCTCCAAATAAAAGGTTGATTGAAGTGAACTTTTGAGTTTTAGAAACATATATCAACAAAAACCCTTGCAACTGTTAGGGAACACAGACAAATATTTTTTGCTTTTAGTGTACTAGGAGCATTACTTAGAAAACAGAAGGCAACCTTAATCTTTTAGTAGTTTGAAAAATATGACCCATAAGATGTCATCCTCCTCTAAATAAACAAAAGAGCAGCTTTGTGAATGTACAAGATGAGAGAATTTGGGAGAATGTAAGAAACTTTCACCAGTCTACAAAACCTAGTGCTCTTGGGTGCATCCTGCCAAGTCAGAATCTTTTCAACTGGCCTTCAAATTCTACAGCAGTTTCTCTCTGGGGTGTGATAATCATATCATGCCTCTAGTGTTGCAAATACCCTCTCTTCCCTTGTCCTTCAGTCATCTTTTCCTGTTTGCTTTTCCTACCCTGACTTGCTGGCATAGATATCTATAAGCTACCTGGAAGCTGAGAGAATTTTCGTTTTAGGGCAGCTATGAATTATAACAGAAAGATGCATTGTTGTCAGAGCTGTGTTTACCTTTTAAATATGCGACTTCAAATGATTTTGTATTACTTTTAGTACAAAATACTGTATATTGCTACAAGCTTGCCCTCCATATTAATCTTTCACCACCCTCCTCCTGACCTCTGTGTTCTGCCCTCCAATTTGAAATTTTTTGTCTCTCCAACTAAACTGTGATCTCTCACCTCTGGACCTCTGCACATGATGCTCCCATGCCTGGGCCATTCTTTTCCTCATCTCACCAACTTCCCACCTTTTCCCCAGTACACGTTCTTGGCCTGCTAATTTTGGGGGTTTCAGGTGAAAGATGAGTTCTCTGAGAGGCCTTCCGTGATTTACTTTCCCCTCTACACTAGGTGCCTCTACTATGGGCCTGTACACCCATCACTTCCTTTGTTGTCACATTGTCTATTTAAGTCTGTATTCTTTGCTAGACTGTAAACTCTTAGTTAAGGTAGAGATTAGATCTATTTCGTTTACTTTTTGTGCTTAGCCTGTGATAAGCATTCAATAAATATTTCTTGAAGAATAAATGCTTTTAGACAATATGGCATTGTTTATGGTTGTTTTTGATTTTGCCTTTTCTCTTTGGTCTGAGGACATTTACACCATGCGGTATCGTTCACTCCCTAGTTGAAGGTAACTGTGGGAAGACTCTGCAGCATCAGGTCCTACATAGAGTGAATGCTGCAATGTCAGAATCATCTGGGGGATGTTCTTGTGCAGTTAGTGGTGCTTTTCACACTGGGTGTTACACTTACAGGAAGCCCAAGGTATTCAGATGTGATTGCACATGATGTTTATATTAGAAGAGCTCTTGTTTGTAAAAGGTTGATCACTTTATGGAAAACCCACCAGACAGAATAGTGACCTTGGTTAAATAAAGGAGGTAATATATTGAGAGATCTTTTAAAATCTCTTCCCTGTTCAGTGGTGAGTAGTGTGTTCTGAGCAGGGTTGCCTAGGCCTCTTTGGGTTATGGGTTGTAATCACTGTGAATGGCATAATCTTGTACATTGAAGAGCAAATATATATATATATATATATATATATATATATATATATGTATATATATTTATTTATTTATTTATTTTTGAGATGGAGTTTTGCTCTTGTTTCCTAGGCTGGAGTGCAGTGGTGTGATCTCGGCTCACTGCAACCTCCATCTCCCAGGTTCAAGCAGTTCTCCTGCCTTAGCCTTTCGAGTAGCTGGGATTACAGGCATGCACCACCATGCCCGGCTACTTTTGTATTTTTAGTGGAGACAGGGTTTCTCCATGTTGGTCAGGCTGGTCTGAAACTCCCGACGTCAGGTGATCCACCCACCTCAGTTTGGTGCTGGGATTACAGGCGTGAGCCACTACTCCTGGCCCTGAAGAGCGAATGTTTTATATACTGGTCTGAAGTTTCCTTTCCTAAGTCTTCATCAAGTTTTGGTGTCAGGGTTGTATTGGCGTCATAAAATGAATTGAAAAGCATATATAATACTAGAGATATGATCTCTCATGTAGGCCTTGCTTTTGACTTCTTTATGTTTTTTTTGGTTATAAGCTTATTCATCTAGTAAGTTTGTGGGTGTATTTTTAGAGCAGATTTTTTTAAAAAGCTGGATGAGTCAGATGGAAGAAGTTATCTTTGTGACCTTTTATTCCCCTGGGTAGTGCAGGTGAAGAAACAAATACTTAAATTAACATGTGACCTCCTAAAGTGTTTTGAAAACAAGTCTTTCAAAAATTAATATGGAGTAAACTTGAAAAGTAAAATCATAATAAAAACAACTTGTCCTTAGTGACATCATTGGGGGATAATTATGTTAATTATTTTGTAACAATTTTAGTATGCACAACTATAATTACATAGGCTATTTTACTTATAATTTAGTAAGGATATTTGTCAGTTATTACTCAAGAAAGCTGGAGGAAAATGAATTTAGTAAGGAGAGTTGATGTTCAAAATTATATATATGTATAGTATTAGTCATCTACAGGAATAAGGTATATACTTTAACACTTCACCTCCTGTAGGATCTTCTTTATTCCCCACTTGATCTCTGACCAGGGGGCTTCCCTTCCTTTTTCACAACTGCTTGAGCTGAGCCCACTACTGCTGAGTGAAATGAAGATGAGAACCAAAAATTAAAGTCTATCCAATTTGTGAGTAATATTACTTCATGCTTGCGTAACGACTTTTATTTTACTTATTTTTTCTGATTCCAAAACACATATTTTTAGAACATTTAGAAATATAGAGAATATAAAGAAGATGAGGAAATTGGCGGCAGTTCACTACCCAGAGATGGCCATTGTTAATGTTCTGGTATTTATCACAGTGCCTGACTGGCACAAAGGAAGGACTCAGTAAAGATCAAGTTAATGAATGAATTGAACCTTATCTTTTTCTATTTGCAAAACATTAAGATTATACCATTTGCCACTTTTTAAATTAATAGGCTTTATATTTTTAGAAGTTTCAGATTTATAGAAAAATTAAGCAGATAGTACAGAGTTCCCCTATTCCTCCTTTCCCCTCCAGTTTCCCTTATTGTTAGCATTTCCCATTAGCATTGTACTTCCGTTACACTTAATGAACCAGAACAGATACATTCTTAACTAAAATCCACATTTCATTCAGTTTTCTTTAGCTTTTGCCTAATGTTCTTTTTCTGTTCCAAGATCCCATCCAGGATACCTCATTTAATTTAGGCTCCTTGGGCTCCTCTTGCTGTAACAGTTTCCCAGACCTTTCTTGTTTTTGATGACCTTGACAGTTTTGAGGAGTACTGGTGAGGTATATTGTAGAATGCCCTTGTATTAAAATTTGTCTGTTCTTTTTCTCATAACTAGACTAGGGTTATGGGTTTTGAGGAGGAAGATCACAGAGGAAAAGTGCCATTTTCGTCCCATCATGTCAAGTGTACATGCTGTCGGCATGATTAAGACTGTTAATGTTGACTTTGATCACCTGGCTGATATGATGTTTTTCAGGTTTCTCTATTGTAAGGTGACTTCTTATTCATCCTTTCCATACTCTTTGGAAGAAAGTTGCTATGTGCACCCCACACTTAAGGAGTGGGAGTTATGCTCCCCCACTTTAGAGTGGAGTCGTACATAAATTATTTGAAATTCTTCTGCACTGGAGATTCATCTCTTGTCTCTTATTTATTTATTTATTTATTTATTTATTTATTTATTTGAGATGGAGTCTGGCTCTGTCACCCGGGCTGGCGTGCAGTGGCGTGATGTCAGCTCACTGCAACCTCTGCCTCCGGGTTCAAGCAATTCTCCTGCCTCAGCCTCTCGAGCATCTGGGATTACAGGTAGGCACCAGCACACCCAGCAAATTTTTGTATTTTTAGTAGAGATGGGGTTTCACCATGTTGGCCAGACTGGTCTCGAACTCCTGATCTCAAGTGATCTGCCCGTCTCAGCTTCCCAAAGTACTGGGATTACAGGCGCAAGCCACCGTGCCCGGCCTCACTTATTTATTCAACCATTTATTGATATAAGTATGGAATCATGCATACTTATTTTATACTTTGGGTTATAATCCAATATTACTTTATTTTATTGTGGAAATTGTTCCAGTTTTGGCCACTGGGAGCTCTTTCAGTTGGTTCCTGTGACCCTTTCTTTTTTTTTTGAAATGGAGTCTCGCTCTGTCGCTCTGTCGCCCAGGCTAAAGTGCAGGGGCATGATCTTGGCTCACTGCAACCTCCACCTCCCGGGTTCAAGCGATTCTTGTGCCTCAGCCTCCCAAGTAACTGGGATTACAGGTGCCTGCCACCACACCCCACTAATTTTTGTATTTTTAGTAGAGACCAGGTTTCACCATGTTGGCCAAGCTGGTTTTGAACTCCTCACCTCAGGTGATCCGCCCACCTTGGCCTCCCAAAGTGCTGGGATTACAGACATGAGCCACCATACCCGACCTCCTGTGCCCCTTTTGACATGTCCCATCAGTGTCTGCGTGCTTGTGCGTGTTTTCAGCACTTCCTTACTTTCTGACACTACAAGATCCTTTAGGTTCATCTTATATATTTCCTGCCCCAGTCCTAGAATCAGCCATTTTCTAAGGAGCCTAGGTTCCTTTTATTGAAGATTGGTACTAGAAATCAAGATGTTTGTGCTAGGTATGCTCCTTGTTACTGTGATGTCATTCCTTTTAGGTCCTCTTAGCTGACAAAGCAAGGAAATACACATGTATATATTAATAATAACCTGATTTATATGTTTCTATATATAACCAACTGTATCTGTGTAAAGTAAAACATGGGCTCTTACTGATGTCTCCAATTCGAATTCATTACCACATGGATCATTCTAGACTCTTCTCCTTGCTATTCTTGCTACCTTTTCCCCTCCTTTCCACTCCAACAGTGAGAAACCTGGCACCCACCATTCATCATCCATTTACTTAATTGTTCAATTACAGTAAACATGTATAGCGGTATAAGAATTGTTAACCGATACACCCATGGCAAACAACTTTATTGACTAGAATTCAGTATTTATGTTCAGTTCCTTTTGCCTTTAGTCTTACAAACTCTGCTCATTTCCAAAGCTACTTAGGTAGCACCTTTTCCCTTTCCCCTTCAGTGAATTTATTTCTTAGATTTGAAATACAGTTAGATTACGTTGTTACAGTTTACATTCTTTCTTGAAATCTCCTAACCTCCTAAATGATTTCTTGAACTTTGCAGGCATTAAGGCTCACTCAGTGTTTTAAAGTTCTACAGGTTTCAACAAATGCATGATGTCACGTATCTGCCATTATAGTATCACTACCCTAAAAATCCCCTGTGCCTCACCTGTTTATCCCTCACCCATTCTTGAACTCTATGTTTTTCTAGCTTGAGAGTTCATTTCTTTTTCTTCTTCTTCTTTTTTTTTTCTTTTTTTTTTTTTTTGAGTCAGGATCTTGCTCTATCACCCAGGCTGGAGTCTGCAACTTACATCTCCTTGTTCAAGCAATTCTCCCACCTCAGCCTCCCTAGTATCTGGGACTACAGGTATGCATCACCATGCCCAGCTAATTCTTTTTTGTATTTTTGGTAGAGACAGGGTTTCACCATGATGCCCAGGCTGGTCTTGAACTCCTGGGCTCAAGTGATTTGCCCACCTCGGCCTCCGAAAGTGCTGGGATTATAGGCGTGAGCCATCATACCCAGTCGAGAGTTCTTTTTAATGCTGAATAATATTCCAGGGTATGGATGCGTCACAGTTTGTTTATCTGTTCACCTATTGAGGGACATTTTGGTTGCCTCCACTCTTTGGCAATTATGAAAAAATGTGTTATAAACATTCACTTGCAGATTTTTGTGTGGACATAAATTTTTAGCTTAATTGGATAAATACTTAAGAGTATGACTGCTGGATTTTATGGTAAGACTATCTTGGTTGCACCACTTGCTAGGTGTATAACCTGGGAGCAAGTTTCTTTACCCAGAAAATGGAACAGTAGTATCTACCTCATAGGTAGCCCAGCCTATCCTGATGTGACATGATCTGATGTATATATTAGGAAAGATTTTATTTTAAAAAGGCTGATCACTTAGTGGAAAACCCATCAGATTGATGGGGAGCTTGGTTAAACAGAGAGGTGACCTATCGAGGGAACTTGTTAAGTCTCTTTGCTGTTCAGTAGTGAGTAGTGAAGTACAGCAGTGAAGTTGCTCAGGCACCTGCAGATCACATTCACTGTGAGTAGCACCATCTTCTAAATTGAAGGGCAAATGTATTATATATTGGTCTACAGTTTCTTTCCTTAATATCTTAATCATAAAGTTTTGGCATTGGGGAATACTTCTGTTTTACTACAGTTTTGTCACTAGTAGATATAAATACCATTAGATGACATTTTTGCCATTTATCAGGAAATTTTTTAGATTTTTTTAACCTATTAAAGAAATATACAATGAATCAATAGTATTGAAACATCTTTACATTCCCAGTATAAGCTTTACATTAATATTTTAATGTATTACTAAGTTTGATTTACTAGTATTTTATATGGGATTTTTGTCTGTCTACTAACCATAAACTAATTGCTTTCTGTGCTTTTAGAATTAGGGCTATGCTAGCTTTTACCAAATATTTGAACTTTTCCTCTTTTTGTATGCTCTGGGATAGTTTATATAAAATGAGAATTATTTATTACTCAAAGGTTTGAAAGACAAGTATAAAACTATCTAAACTTGAACTTAATAAATAAAAAACATTTTGGCAACTTTCTTTCTGCCTGCTTATTAGCTTATTCAGAATTCCGGTTTTTCATTTCTCAATTTAGTTTTAGAAATTTATATTTTTCTCAGTGACTTTTCATTGAGATTTTCAAATTTATTTGCCTGGTATTTTATTTTGTTTACATGGCACTTTATTTTTCAAAATAGCTTCTTAAAGGGATAAAATGATTCTCATTATCACAAAACTTAAATTGTATATAAAAGTACAAAGAAAAAAATTAAAAGCACTTGAACTCTTACCACTTTTGTAAAGTATTTCATGATCTTTCTAAAAATTTTATTTGTTTTTGCTCCTTTTTATTCTGCCTATTTTTTGTATATTTGCGCTTTCTCTCCTTTTTTCTTGATTGCATTTACTAATGGTTTATCATTTTACTGGATTTCCACCACCTCTGAAAAATTCCAGCTCTTACACTTACACTTATGTAGCATTTATATATTCCTCTCCTGCCTTTTTTTTTTTTTTTTCTGGAGACAGAGTCTCACTGTGTTGCCCATGCTGGAGTGCAGTGGCACGATCTCAGCTCACTAAAGCCTTCATCTCCTGGGCTCAAGCAATCCTCCTGCCTGAGCCTTCAAAGTAGCTGGGACTACAGACATGTGCCACCATGCCTGGCTAATTTTTGTATTTTTCTGTGGAGTTTCATCATGTTGCCCAGGCTGGTCTCGAACCCCTGGGCTCAAGCAATTTGCCTGCCTGGGCCTCCTAAAGTGTTGGGATTACTGAGCCACTGCACCTGGCCTTTCCCCCCTATTTTTAAGACTTATGATTTTTACCACTAAGTTGTACAATGGAACTCTTTTAAAAAAAATAAAACCGTACGTGAAATCCTGGCATATAAAAGCCAAGCATTTGTGATTAAATCAAAGGGGAGTGAGGAGAAGGGAATTTCCCACTCTTTCTCTTTCTTATCAGAGGCTTGTGAGTCCAGAGAGCACTGTTAGAAAACCATTGTTCTGATACACTAATTTCTGCTTTTATCTTTATTGTTTCCTTCCTCCTTTTTCCCATAGACTTGTTTTATTGCTCTGTTCTGACTTCTTGAGTTTGGTGTTTATTGCATTTACTTTCGTTCGTTCTTATTTAACATTGAAAATATTTAAGTCTATGAATTTGTCACTCCATGATGCTGGTCATATCTTATAACATTTTATATAGGCTGTTTTCTCCAAAGTGGTAATTATAATTTTTTAGTTTCTCTTTGACTCATAATATATGTAGGAGTATGTGTTTTTAATGTTTAAGTGTAGTGGGGTTTGTTTACTCTTTTTAATATCAAGTTCTGGTTTTATTTCACTGTGGTAATAAAATAAGATCTTTCTAGGCCAAACACGTTGGCTCATGCCTGTAGCACTTTAGGAGCTGAGGCAGGAGGATCTCTTGAGCCCAGGAGTTCAAGACTAGCCTGGGCAACATGGCGAAACCCTATCTCTACAAAAAAATTTTAAAAATTGGTCGGGCGCAGTGGCTCACACCTGTAATCCCAGCACTTTGGGAGGCAGAGGCAGGCAGATCACTTGAGATCAGGAGTTTGAGACCAGTCTGACTAACATCGTGAAACCTCATCTCTACTAAAAATGCAAAAATTAGCCAGGCATGGTCGTGGGCACCTCTAATCCCAGCTACTTGGGAGGCTGAGGCAGGAGAATCACTTGAACCTGGGAGGCGGAGGTTGTAGTGAGCCGAGATCGCGCCACTGCACTCCAGCCTGGGTGACATAAGTTAGACTCTGTCGCAAAATAAATAAATAAATAAATAAATAAATAAATAAATAAGGGGGACATGAGCCTTTAGTCCCGGCTACTTGGGAGGCTGAGGTGGGTGAATCACTTGAGCCCGGGAGGTTGAGGCTGCAGTGAGCCACGATTGTGCCACTGCACTCCAGCGTGGGTGACAAGGCAAGACCCTGTCTCAAAAAAAAAGAAAAAAAAATTTCCAATTTTAAATTGTTAAGAAATTATTGATATTTCCTATAATTCAGTGTTTAATCAATATTTATAATTTTTCCATGGTAGTTTGTAAAGTTTGTATTCTGCTTTTTTGTTTGTTTGTTTGTTTGAGACGGAGTCTCGGTCTGTCGCCAGGCTGGAGTGCAGTGGCACGATCTCGGCTCACTGCAACCTCTGCCTCTCAGGTTCAAGCAATTCTCCTGCCTCAGCCTCTCGTGTAGCTGGGACTACAGACGCGTGCCACCACGCCCAGCCAATTTCTGCATTTTTAGTACAGATGGGGTTTCACCATGTTGGCAAGGATGGTCTCGATCTCTTGACCTCGTGATCCACCCGCCTCGGCCTCCCAAAGTGCTGGGATTACAGGTGTGAGCCACTGCGCCCAGCCTGTACTCTGTTTTTAGGTTACAAACTTTAGTTCACTTCTTCTCACTTCTATTATCTTTTCTGTTAATTATATTATTTGAATCCTCTATATCTGCACTGATCGTCGTAGTAGCCGTTCTCTTATCTGTGGCTATTGAGCGTTTGAAATGTAACTAGTCTGAACTGAGATGTAAGTATAAAATGCACACTCAGGGCCGGGCATGGTGGCTCACACCTGTAATCCCAGCACTTTGGGAAGCCAAGACAGGCGGATCACCTGAGGTTAGGAGTTCAAGTCCAGCCTGATCAACATGGTGAAACCCCATCTCTACTAAAAATACAAACATTAGCCAGGCATGGTGGTGGGCGCCTGTAATCCCAGCTACTCAGGAGGCTGACAGGAGAATCACTTGAACCAGGGAGGCGAAGGTTGCAGTGAGCCGATACAGTGCCATTGCACTCCAGCCTGAGTGACAAGAGTGAAACTCTGTCCAAAAAAAAAAAAAAAGAAAGAAAGAAGGAAGGAAGGAAGGAAGGAAGGAAGGAAGGAAGGAAGAAAGAAAGAAAGAAAGAAAGAAAGAAAGAAAGAAAGAAAGAAAGAAAGAAAGAAAGAAAGAGGTCAGGCACGGTGGCTCACGCTTGTAATCCCAGCACTTTGGGAGGCCGAGGCGGGCGGATCACGAGGTCAGGAGATCGAGACCACGGTGAAACCCGGTCTCTACTAAAAATACAAAAAATTAGCCGGGCGTGGTGGCGGGCGCCTGTAGTCCCAGCTACTCGGAGAGGCTGAGGCAGGAGAATGGCGTGAACCCGGGAGGTGGAGCTTGCAGTGAGCCGAGATCACACCACTGCACTCCAGTCTGGGCAACAGAGCAAGACTCTGTCTCAAAAAAAAAAAAAAAAAAAAAAGAAAGAGAGAAAGAAAGAGAAAGAAAAGAAAGAAAGAAAAGAAAATGCACACTGGGTTTTGAAGACGTGATGCCAAAAAAGCAAAATAGCCCAGGAATAATTTTTATATTGGTTACATATCGAAATAATATTTTTGGTTAAATAAAAAATAAATACTATTAAAGTTAATTTCATCCCTCTTTTTAATACTTTTTAAATAAGGCTACTAGAAAATTTAAAATGAAATGTGTAGCTTCCATTCTGTTTCTGCTGGACAGCACTCCAAATCATTATTTATTTTTGTCTACTTCATCTATCCAAGACTAGTAGTAACATTAAAATGTCGTTTTTTTTTTTTTTTTTAGAATTTCTGCTTCTCTCACAGTTTTCATTGTATATATTTTAGTGTGCTACTTAGCACATAACAGGTCATATCTATTGTGCATTGTACTTTACATCAAATGAAATTACCATCTTTGGCCTTTCAAGAATAGTTTCTTTAATTCTATTTTGATACGAATTATTGCCATTCTTGCTTTTAAAAAATCATTTTGCCTAGGATGTTTTGTACACCTCTCTTTTTTTATTTTCAGCTTCATTGGTTTCGGATATCTTTTAAATAGTAATTAAACTTGTTTAATTTTTTGATACAGTACAAAAATTTTTGCTTTTAATACAGAAGTCTAACTTTTCACAGTTGTCATCTTATTTTATGAGTTCCACTTTTATGCTATGTTGCTTTTTTCTATATTTTATTATATTGAATATTTTAAAAACCTTTAATTCTACTTTTATTACATTTACACTTCGAAAAATCATAGTTAAACCCATTGTCTTTAATTATCACTATCAAGGATGAAGTAGTATCCATTGACCCTATGTAAATGTGTAATTTAGTATATATTTTCCTCTCTATTCATTTTCTAACTAGGAATTATACTATTTTTA
Organism: Nomascus leucogenys; assembly: GCF_006542625.1. NCBI lineage: Eukaryota > Metazoa > Chordata > Mammalia > Primates > Hylobatidae > Nomascus > Nomascus leucogenys. The sequence goes on from NW_022095769.1 coordinate 3,075,763, forward strand.
CATTTTTTACATTGTCTCACCATACAAATTTTTGTTTTGGTTTTGTTTTTATAGAGTTTCACCCTTCTTGCCCAGGCTGGAGTGCAATGGCGTGATCTTAGCTCACTGCAACCTCTGCCTCCTGGGTTCCAACAATTCTCCTGCCTCAGCCTCTGGAGTAGCTGGGATTACAGGCATGTGCCACTACGCCCAGCTAATTTTGTAATTTTAGTAGAGATGGGGCTTCTCCATGTTGGTCAGGCTGGTCTTGAACTCCCAACCTCAGGTGATCCGCCTGCCTCAGCCACCCAAAGTGCTGGGATTACAGGTGTGAGCCACCTCGCCCAGCCAAGACTTATTTTTGATATTAATATTTTTATAAATTTTAAACCATATAGACCACAGTGATTTCGATTTTTTTTTTTTTTTTTTTTTTTTTTTGAGACAGAGTCTCACTCTGTCGCCCAGGCTGGAATGCAGTGGCGTGATCTCAGCTCACTGCAATCTTCACCTCCCAGGTTCAAGGGATTCTCCTGCCTCAGCCTCCCAAGTAGCTAGGATTACAGGCGCCCGCCATCATGCCTGGCTAATTTTTTAATATTTTTAGTAGAGATGGGTTTTCGCCATGTTGGCCAGGCTGGTCTCAAACTCCTGACCTCAAGTGGTCTGCCCGCCTCCGCCTCCCAAAGTGCTGGGATTACAGGCGTTACCCACTGCGCCTGGCTGTGATCTAGATTTAACTTGTTTTGCAGTTTGACATTTATCACCACCTCTTTCTCTTTGTGGATCAGAGTATATACTTGAGAAGATTTTCTCCTTCTATATGGCCAAGCCAACATCCTGACTATGCTTAGAATTCTTAGAGCACACCATTTTTCCTTTAAAATTTTGTACACATCTCATCTTCTGATGCTTATTTTGTAGCAAGGCCATTTTGATTTTGTTGTTCTTGTTGCTGTTGTTCTGTAGGTGTCTTATTTTTTCTCTCTGGGTGCTTGAGAGATGTTTTCACTTCCCTTGAAATTTTGGAAGCTCAAAAGGATATGTATAGGTGTTGTTATTTATACACACACACACACTGATACATATATATATATTTTAACTATGATTTTCAAAGTGTAAATGTAATAAAAAATTCAATATAGTATTTTGAGACAGAGTCTTGCACTGTCGCCCAGCTGGAATGCAGTGGGTTAATCACAGCTCTCTGCAACCTTGAACTCCTGGGCTCAATGGATCCTCCTGTCTCAGCCTCCCGAGTAGCTGCAGGCATGCACCACCATGTCCAGCTAATTTAAAACTTTTTTTTTTTTTTGTAGGGACAGGATCTTGCTTTTTGCCCAGGCTTGTCTTGAACTCCTGGGCTCAAGCAATTCTCCTACCTTGGCTTCCCAAAGTGCTGAGATTACAGGTATTTATTTATTTTTTTAAACAACTTCAATGAGATATAATTCACATACTATACAACTCACACATTTAAAGCATACAACTCAATGGCTTCTAGTATGTTCACAGAATTGTGTAACTATCACCACAGTAAATTTTAGAACATTTTCGTTACACCAAAAGAAAACCTGAACCTCTTAGCCTTCACTCTCCAATACCTCTCCCTGACTTTCTTTCTTTATCTATTTTCTGTCTCTGTAGATCTGCCTATTCTACACATTTCATGTAAATGGAATCATATGATATGTGGTCCTTTGTGACTGGCTCCTTTCACTTAGCATAATGATTTTAAAGATTCATCCATGTTGTAGCACATATCAGCATTTCATTTCCTTTTATTGCTGAATAATATTCCATTGTATGCTACATTTTATTTATCCATTCATCAGTTAATGGACATTTGGGTTGTTTCTACTTTTTAGCTATTAAGAATAATGCTGCTATGCCAGGCGTGGTGGCTCACGCCTGTAATCCCAGCAATTTGGGAAGCCAAGGCAAGCAGCTTGCTTGAGTCTAGGAGTTCAAGACCAGCCTGGGCGATGTGATGAAACCCCATCTCTACTAAAAATACAAAAATTAACCCAGCATGGTGGCATGCACCTGTAGTCCCAGCTACTTGGGGGGCTGAGGCACGAGAATCACTTGAACCCAGGAGGCAGAGGTTGCAGTAAGCTGAGATTGCACCACTACCCTCCAGCCTGGCCGATAGAGTGAGACTGTCTCAAAAAAAAGAATAATGCTGCTATGAACATTTGTGTAAAGTTTTTGTGTGAGCACCTATTTTCATTTCTTTTGGGTATTTCCTAGTAATATAATTTCTGGATCCTATGATAATTCTCTGTTTAGCCTTTTGAGAAACTGCTAGATTATTTTTGTAAGTGGCTGCACTGTTTTACATTCCTACCAGCAATGTATAAGGTTTCCAGTTTTTCTACATTTTCAACAACATTCATTGTTGTTCGTTTTGCCTGTAACCATTCTAGTGGGTGTGAAGCGGTATTTCATGATTTTGATTTGCATTTCCCTGATGGCTAGTGATATTGAACATCTTTTAATGTGCTTATTGGTCATTTGTGTATCTTCTTTAAAGATATGTCTATTCAGTTCCTTTTCTTATTTTTCAGTTGGGCTATTTGTCTTATTATTATTGAAATATAAGAGTTTTAATATATTCTACATACAAGTCTTTCATCTGCTATATGATTTGCAAAAGCTTTCTCTCATTCTGTGGGTTATCCTTTTGCTTTCTTGTTGGCCTTCTTTGAAGCATAATAGCTTTTAAATTTGATAATGCCGTTTGTCTATTTTTTTATTTGGTTGCTTTTTTTTCTTGGTGTCATATCTAAGAAACCATTACCTAATCCAAGGACACAAAGATTTACACCTGTCTTTTTCTAAGAGTTTCATAGTTTTAGCTCTTATATTTAGGTCTTTGATCCATTTTTAGTTAATTTTTTAAATGGTGTGAGGTAGGAATCCAGCTTCATTCTTTTGCAAGTGTATACTCAGTTGTCTCAGCACCATTTGTTGAAAAAACAACTTTTTCAACATTTAATTGTCTTGGCCCTCTTGCAAAAATTGACCTTAAGTGTGAGGGTTTATTTCTGGATTCCCAATTCTATTCCTTTGAACTTTATCTCTGTCCTTATGCCAGTACCATATTTTCCTAATTGCTGTAGTTTTGTAGTAAGTTTTGAAGTTAGGAAGTGTGAGTCCTCCAAATTTGTCTTTCTTTTTCTTTTCTTTTTTTTTTTTTTTTTTTTTTTTTTTTTGAGACAGAGTCTTGCTCTGTTGCCCAGGTTGGAGTGCAGTGGCGCAATCTCGGCTCACTGCAACCTCCACCTCCCAGGTTCAAACAATTATTCTGCCTCAGCCTCCCACGTGGCTGGGATTACAGGCACTAGCCACCACACTCAGCTAATTTTTGTATTTTTAGTAGAGATGGGGTTTCTTCATGTTGACCAGTCTGGTCTTGAACTCCTGACCTCAGGTGATCCACCCGCCTCAGCCTCCCAAAGTGCTGGGATTACAAGTGTGAGCCATCATGCCCGGCCATTGTCTCTCTTTTTCAAAATTGTTTTGGCTATCAGGATTCCTTACATTTCCAAGTTAATTTTAGGATTAGCTTTTCAATTTCTACAAAAAAAGCCAGCTGGGATTTTGATAGGAGTTACATAAAAGCTTTAGATCAATTTGGGGAGTATTGCCATTTTAACAATGTTAAGTCTTCTGATCATGAACATAGAATATGTTCTATTTATTCGTAAGTGCTTAATTCTTAATTCTTTTACCTGCTTTATTTCTTTTCTTTTTTTTTTTAATTTTTATTTTTGAGATAAGGTCTTGCTCTGTCACCCAGCCTGGAGTGCAGTGATGTGATCTCAGCTCACTGCAGCCTCAACCTCCTTGGGCTCAAGTGAGGCCACCTTAGCCTCCCGAGCAGCTGGGACCACAGATGAGCACCACCATGCCTGGCTAATTTTTGTATTTTTTGTAGAGGCGGGGTTTCATCTTGTTGACCAACTCCTGGGCTCAAATGATCTGCCCGCTTTGGCCTCCCAAAGTGCTGAGAATAATCCCAAGCATGGACCACCATGCCCATCCTACATGCTATCTTAAATGGAATTTTATTAATGTCCTTTTTGTTTGTTCATTGCCACTATATAGAAATACAGTTGATTGGTTGGGCATGGTGGCTCACACCTATAATCCCAGCACTTTGGGAGGCCTAGGTGGGTGGATCACCTGAGGTCAGGAGTTTGAGACCAGCCTAGCTAATGAGGAGAAACCCTGTCTCTACTAAAAATACAAAAATTAGCCAGGTGTGGTGGTGCGTGCCTGTAGTCCCAGCTACTCAGGAGGCTGAGGCAAGATAATCGCTTGAACCCAGGAGCCAGAGGTTGCAGTGAGCCGAGATCATGCCGCTACACTCCAGCCTGGGAGGCAGAGTGAGACTCCATCTCAAAAAAAAAAAAAGAAAAGAAAAAAGAAATATAGTTGATTTTTGTACATTGATCTTATATCCTGCAAACTTGCTGAACTCTTTTATTAGTTTTAATAGTTTTTTAATAGATTCCTTAGGGTGTTCCATATACAAGATGTCATCTGCAAATAGAAATAGTTTTACTTCTTCCTTTCCAGTTTGAATGCTTTTTATTTCATTTTCTTGCTTAGTTGTCCTGGCTGGCATCACCTGTACAATGTTCAGTATAAGTGGTGAGAACAGGCACCCTTATCTTATTCCTGATCTAAGGAACATGGGGAAAGTGTTCAGTCTTTGACCATTTATTTTCTTTTTAATTATTTTTTTAAAACAAGTCTTGCTCTGTCACCCAGGCTGGAGTGGCGCAGTCATGGCTCACTGCAGCCTCAACCTTCCAGGCTCAAGTGATCCTCCCACTTGAGCCTCTTGAGTAGCTAGGACTACAAGCATGCACCACAATGCCCAGCCAATTTTTTAAAAATTATTTTTTGTAGAGATGGGATCTCTCTGTATCATCTAGGCTAGTCTCAAAACTCCTGCCCTTAAGTGATCCTCTTGCCTCGGCCTCCCAAAAGGTTAGGATTACAGGCACGAGCCACCATGCCTGACCAGTCTTTAATCATTAAGTACAATGTTAGCTGTGGGTTTGTGTTGATGCTTTTTATTAGTTTGAGGAAGCTTCCTTCTATTCCTAGTTTGTTGAGAATTTTTATCACGAAGGGCTGTTGAATTTTGTTAAATGCTTCTTCTGTGTCTAGTGAGATGATCATGTGGTTTTTTCCTTTATTCTATTGTTATATTACGTAAATTGAATCTTAGATGCCATTTATTTTTGCCTTTTAATTCAGCTTCCCATTTCCTCATTCGTTAGCATTCAAAGGACCCTAGTGGAACCCATTAGATCACATATGCAATAGATACAATGCAGAGCTTGGATGTTGATGGTGGTCCTTTGTGAAATATTCAATTTCCAGGACTTTGTATCTCATCAAAAGTCCTAGCAATGGCTATTTAGGATTTTTTGTTTGGTGGTTTTTTTGTTTGTTTGTTTGTTTGTTTTTGAGACGGAGTCTTGCTCTGTCTCCAGGCTGTAGTGCAGTGGTGCAATCTCAGCTCACTGCAACCTCCAACTCCCTGGTTCAAGTGATCCTCCTGCCTCAGCCTCCCGAGTAGCTGGGTCTACAGGGGTGTGCCACCATGCCCAGCTATATTTTTTTTTTTTTTTTTTTTTTTGAGATGGAGTCTCGCTCTGTCACTCAGGCTGGAGTGCAGTGGCGTGATCTCGGCTCACTGCAAGCTCTGCCTCCCGGTTTCATGCCATTCTCCTGCCTCAGCCTCTCCAAGTAGCTGGGACTACAGGCGCCCACCACCACGCCCGGCTAATTTTTTGTATTTTTATTAGAGATGGGGTTTCACCGTGGTCTCGATCTCCTGACCTCGTGATCCGCCCGCCTCGGCCTCCCAAAGTGCTGGGATTACAAGCGTGAGCCACCGCACCCGGCCTAATTTTTGTATTTTTAGAGAGACAGGGGGGTTTCACCATGTTGGCCAGGATGGTCTCAATCTCCTGACCTCATGATCTGCCCGCCTCGGCCTCCCAAAGTGCTGAGATTACAGGTGTGAGCCACCGCACCCGGCCTGGTGTTGTCAAATGACGTGAATATAAAACAAATTTTTAGGTGTGCTTATCTAACTATATAAATTCATAGCAATATTTTGATAGTATATATCAGGGGTCCCCAACCTTTTTGGCACCAGGGACTGGTTTCATGGAAGACAATTTTTCCATGGACCAGGGGTGGGGGGATGGTTTGGGGATGATTAAAGAGCATTAGATTTATTATGCACTTTATTTCTGTTATTATTACATTGTAATATATAATGAAAAAATTATACAACTCACCATAATGTAGAATCAGTGGAGGCTTGAGCTTGTTTTACTGCAACTAGATGGTCCCAGGAGTCAGTTACAGATCGTCAGGCATTAGATTCTCATAAGGAGCACACAACCTAGATCCCTCACATACACAGTTCACAATAGGGTTTGTGCTCTTATGAGGATCTAATGCTGCCACTGATCTGACAGGAGATGGAGCTCAGGTGGTAATGCAAGTGATGGGGACCAGCTGTAAATACAGATCAAGCTTCACTTGCTCATCTGCTGCTCACCTCCTGCCATGTGGCCCTTTATTTAGAATTTCATAATTATCAGATCACTGAGGAAATAACGTTCCTGTGTGTGGCCCAGGGGTTGGGGACCCCTGATATATATGATACAGTTTCATATTACAGGCACAATTTTTGGAGGTGGAAAATTTTAACTATATTATTTATACACTTTTGGGGGATGACAAACCTTTTGTGCAGAATAAAATGTGTAGCCAATGTTTCTGGCAGTTGTAATCATTATCAATGTATTTTGTCTTTGAAAATTTGTAGAACCACCCCCCCCCCCGCAATTTCTTCCTTCAACATAACATGATTTGTTTCATATTATGTATTTCCATCATGTCCCTATTTTATAATGTATGTTCACATTAATTGCAGTTCCCTTCTCTTGGAGATATTTGTCTTTCTCATGTGGGTTCCTTCACTTGGTTGTATTGTCATTTTCACTGATGATGCATCTGCTAATTAATATTTCTTTGAATGCCTGCCCTTTTGTTCTTGATTTTTGCAGTTCAGCTCTATTTTTTATTTCGGCTCTATTTATTGGTATTTCTTTCTAGCTTCTATTGGACTGTGACCTTCTGTGACTTATTTATAATATTTACATGTTTATGAAATTGACAGTCCAGGCCGGGCACGGTGGCTCACGCCTGTAATCCCAGCAGTTTGGGAGGCCGAGGCAGGCTGATTGTCTGAGCTCAGGAGTTCGAAACCAGCCTGGGCAACATGATGAAAACCCGTCTCTACTAAAATACGAAAAATTAGCCGGGCTTGGCGGCGTGCGCCTGTAGTCCCAGCTACTCAAGAGGCTGAGGCAGGAGAATCGCTTGAACTTGGGAGGTGAAGGTTGCAGTGAGCCAAGATGACGCCACTGCACTCCAACCTGGGCAACAGAGTGAGACTCCGTCCCCCCACCAAAAAAAAAAAGAAAGAAATTTACAGTCCATTCTCTGCCATCAGTAATAATTAATATGTAAATATTTACTTAAAATGATTTAGAAAATAGTTGTTTCTTATGGCTAATATATGTGATTGTTTTCTAAATTCATAGCAAGGTCTTGGATTATTAGAACATGTTACCTACAGGTATATATAAAATTTTAGTTATTATTTATTCTGGTAATGTATACAAAATATAAATTTTGCCATCTTAACTGTTATAAAGTATAAGTTCTGTGGCATTAAGCACATTCACATTGTGCCACAACTATAAAGTTTTTAAAAAGAAAACAATACCCATTTCTTAATCCTTCCGATTTTCCTTTCTTCCTTAGTACATCTTTTCTGTTATCAACTTTCCTTTTCTTTCAGATACTGAAGAGTTTCTGGCAGAAGGTTTGCGGAATGAGAACCTCAGCGCTGTTGCAAGGGATCACAGAGACCATATTCTACGGGGCTTTCAGCAAATCAAAGCCAGGTTTGTATAAACTGGTTCCATTAATCTTCTTCATAAGCTTTAAAACAATTTATAATCAGTAAAATAAAGTCACAAGGTAACACATACCTATCATAGTTCTTTATACTTGGCAGAAACTTAATAAATGTTTACTGAATTGAATTGGAGGCAGGCAAGCATAGTTAGTGTAGTTTACCAAAATAAAAATGTTTTGATAATTATGTATGTATCTTGAGGTAATTATTTTGCTTTTAGCTTTGGATTTTTATGTTAGCCTTTATTGACCACTTTTGCATTTAACTAAAAAAATGGTGAAAGCTAAACATTTATACTTGTCCAAATTATTAACGAGGAAGTGTTAGGCAGTATGAGATAATGTTCATTATGATTTTTGGTACTGATTTTACTTCCACATCTCCTTCCCTCATAGAAAACTTAAATGAGACTTATCAAGTTGATTCTTTGACCATATTGAGATGTTTTATTCCTGGACTGGGTTGAAATATTATGTTCATTTTTTTTAAATAAGAGGCCCTGACGTAATTTGTGCATTTTAGAATGTGAGCATCTGACAGATGCAGACACTTGCTTGGGGAAAAAAATAAAAATTTTCCTTTATAATGTATTTTCTGACCACCTATTGCTTGAAATGGGTAACTGAATGAGAGCAAGGGATAAGTGAGTGTTCCTTTAGCCTTTTCAAACCTGGTGGCAATGTGATTCAGAATGTTTAAACTGAATATTCTTAGAAAAGGAAGAGCATCTGCAGGGTTATGGTTGGGATTTAATTTGCGTGGCTGACCGTTCTTAGTATCTGCTCTAAAAACCTCATTGAAACTCCGTAGAAGCAGAGAATTTTATCCTTCGGAAGGGCACAGCCAGAATCTATTCCATTCAGGAATGTGAGAGAACCTCATGAGATGCCCTGCTGGATCTTAATCGATCTTTCCTGCTGGCTAATTAAGCATCACTTTTACTCAGCAACTGGGGACTGTGTAATTATCAGCCTGGGTTGCCCTGAATAATTGAAACAAACAGAATGCAGAAGATGGGAGATTTTTGCAAAAGTGGGAATATCTATAATTTTTGGTAGGTTGAAAGAGTGTTTAAAATAAAGTTCTCCATAATGTTATTTTATTAATAGATAAGTTTAGGCTTAGTTACGTACCTGGAGACTTAGTAACCTATAGAATTTTTTTAATTTCACAAGTTTGCCTTTGTATTTTATGATTACTCTAAGGGTGGCATGCGGAATAAAGGTGGAATTATTTTAAACTGGGAGAGGAATGCCCTAAATATAATGGTGTATTTGGTGATTCTGTTGGTATAAATCTCTGATAGGGAATGCAAAAACACTTTTACTGCAGCTGTAGGTACAAATACACAATGAGGAGGAATTCTTTCCTGTATTTGTACCACAACATTGAGAAAGGACTAAATTTCAATCTTAAGTTGGTAATAAAAGGCAAATTATGGTAACTCATTACTGTCAGCTGCATATTATTATACCTCTTAATCCTCTTTTAAAATACATACACACATGCACACACATGCATGAACACACACAGAAGCTGAATTTGTCATGGGGTAGAGTCAGTTTCTTGTTCTCAAATTCTTGTTCTCAAAGAACTTTCTGTGTGGTTTGTGGGGTAGGCATTCAGGAAATCAGCAGGAACTTTAGGAAATATCTGCATTGTTGATGGGAGCTTTCTGTTCATTGACTTGTTGCAAGAAAGATGACACTTTATTTAGAATTTCATAATTATCAGATCACTGAGGAAATGAGGAGCCAGAAATTAGATACTGTACAAGAAAATGGAAAAACGAGGCTTTCCTCTGGCAAGCTGTTTGAAATTGCCTTACATCCACCCATTCAATCATCATTCTGTTAATGTAACCCTTGTTTTCCTGAATCCTCTTCTTCAGCCATATCACCTCTATTGTGCCATTTATGACTGCCACATTTACTTATGCTGTGTGGCAGTTATATGTCCCCCAAAAAGCTTGGCATAAAAAGAAATTTAGAAGTCATCAAACTTAAGAGTTAAACGTGTATGGCAGACTAAACGCTGTGGCTTACTTCTATAATCCCAGCACTTTGGGAGGCTGAGGCCAGAAGATCGCTTGAGGCCAGGAGTTTGAGACCAGCCTGGGCAACATAACAAAACTCTGTCTCTACAAAAAATAAAAAGTTAGCCAGGTGTGGTGGTATATGCCTGTGGTCCCAGCCACTTGGGAGGCTGAGGTAGGAGGATCACTTCAGCCTAGCAGGTTGAGGCTGCAGTGGGCCATGATCATGCCACTGCACTTCAGCCTGGGCAACCAAGTGAGACTCTGTCTCAAAAAAAAAAGTAAAAAATAAACATATGGCAAATACGTGAACCATACAGTAACATAAAAATAATTAAAATTAATGAAGATCTTTTAAAAGGTTTTCTTTTTAGTCATTTTTTTGTTTGTTTTTTGCTTTTTTTTTTAGACAGTCTCACTCTGTGGCCCAGGCTGGAGTGCAGTGGCACAATCACAGCTCGCTGCAGCCTCGACCTCCTGGGCTCAAGCGATCCCCGGACCTCAGCCTCCTGAGTAGCTGCACATCACCATGCCTGGCTAATTTTTTACTTTTTGTAGAAACAGGGTGTCACTATGTTGCCCAGGCTGGTCTGGAACTCTTGGACTCAAGCAGTTCTCCTGTCTTGGCCTCCCAAAATGCTGAGATTACAGGCCTGAGTCTCTGTGCCTGGCCTCTTTTTAGTCAGATTAAAACAATAATATTTTAGGAGTTTGGTAAATTTGGGAGGGTGGTAACCTATCTAAAACTATAATTTAGCACTTCAAGCCTTATTTGGAAGGTAGATAAATCTCTAGCAAGATAATCTGGAAAAGCCACTACTAGATAAATGTAAATTATGTATTTACACACACACACATATATATATTTTACAACTTCCCACTCTCTTTGTTGTTTCCTTGCTTCCTTTAATTCTTTCCTCAGCGTGTATTGCTCTAGAAACAAAAGGGTGGAAAGAAATAAAAATAGCACTGCCTCTGATTCTTGGTAAACTTTAGGGGCTTAGCTCTTATTTTTATGGCTGGCTTGGCATTCACTGGTATTTGCCATGGTTGTGGACTTGCTGTAAATGGAAGCATCTGACTCCATCACAGCTATTATAATGTGTTTTTTGCTATTTTTTGTTGTCTAGAGTGAATGACCACAGGAAAAGACAATTGTGTCAAGAATCATGGGTGTTCTCTAAGTGCTCATCTGTTTTTCAGTACAAATCACTTTAGCTATTCTGTTTTTAGACTTAGAAACAAAAAATAGCTATCTTTTTTTAGACTTAGAAACAAAAAATAAAATCCTATCTATATTTACATACTCTTTTCTTTTTGTTTGAAAGTGTTACCAATGAAGGCTAATATTTTCCATGTAACACAAAATAAAAACGGATAGCAATTTCTGTGATTCCAAGGAAATGAAGCCCTGTTGTGGTATTTGTTGTCCTAAGCTGTGATTTTCATTGCTGTTCTTAAAAACTATACAACTTTCGCATTCTAAGTCCAAGTTTTCATTGAGCCCTTTGGAGAATGGCTAGTATGAAAGCCAGGCAAAGGCACTTCCTGCTTTATTACGATGGTCACTGCAGGATTAGCACCAGATGTGAGACACCTGGAATGAAGCAGTTGTGATCTACGCTCAGACACTTGATGGCATTCTAACTCATTGGGAGAAACAGTAGAGCATTTTTTAAATGTTTGATTCAGTGGAGGCCATCTGACTGCAAGAATACGTTGAGAGTGGGGGAGGGATAAAGAAAATATAATTTTTTCTTTTTTTTTTTGAGACCGAGTCTCTGTTGCCCAGGCTAGAGTGCAGTGGTGTGATCTTGGTTCATTGCAACCTGCACCTTCCAGGTTCAGGCGATTCTTGTGCCTCAGTCTCCCGAGTAGCTGGGATTACAGGCATGAGCCACCACGCCTGGCTAAAGTTTTTTGTATTTTTAGTAGAGATGGGGTTTTACCATGTTGGCCAGGCTGTTCTCTCCTGACCTCGGGTGATCCACTCACCTTGGCCTCCCACAGTGCTGGGATTACAGGAGTGAGCCACCACACCCAGCCAAAAATAGAATATTTTTATTACTGAGATATGGCTTAATTTCTCTCTCGATGGCTCTTCTTGGATAACTAGTCATTTATGCTCCCTGTTGGAAGTGAAGGACAGAGCCAATGGAAGCAAACTTGGAGTATTGTTTCCTTCTGTGAAACTTAGTAATGCTGAAGGAGTTCCAAAAAGAGACCAGGAGATTTATATCATATTGAGATGGAAAGAAATAAAGAAATACATTTTGTGTAACAGAGTTATGGCACAAAACTCAGGACATTTAAACTACAGGCTGAAAGAATATCTTGAACATGTCTCATTTGTGGGTGGCTAACCTATAGCTCTGTGTGAAACATGATATACTAGTAAAATCTCATAAAAATAATTCTGACTTCCTTTGGGAATTTCACGTTTTCTTTTCAGCTTAACATGGATTTAGCTTTAAAACAAGATTTAGCTTAAGAATGTATAATTCTGATATTTTTGTATTATAGGAAGAAAGACAAGGAGTTAGCCTGATAAAACTCTTGGGAGCAAGAGTTTTGAAGTAGTATACTGTAAATGTAATTACCATTAATTATATAGAGAGTTTTACTTTTCTTAAATGTTAATTATTGAGCTTAAAAATCCCCAAAACAAAACACATTCAAATGAAGTAGGCTTATCAAAAGAACTAATGTATAATGTGCTATTAGTACATTTGTGTTATTCACAAGTTTCAAGATTTGCTCATAACATCTTTTTCTGTTATTTAATTTTGCTACTTGTACTGGAGCTTCAGTGCCAATGCAGAAAAAAAAAAAAAAAAAAGGAGGAGGTACTTGAATGATCCGTCTAAGTTTAAATAGCTCTGAAAAGGCTCAAAAGTCATAGCAGTAATTTGACCACATCTGGAAGGTTAATAACTCATTTCTTCCTTTTTCAGCCTTATCCCTCCCTCCCATCCTTAAAAGAAGAAAAAAAAAAACCCACAACAAGTTCAACATTATTTCTCAACTCATCAGTTATATCAGCCAAATTTTTGCTTAGTTCTCTGTTATTCAATGGATGAATGTTGAGATTTCACAACTGAGTTAGAGTTTTGTGAATCTACTTCTCTAGGGATGAGAGGTTGTATTTATTGCTCTTTTAATCTGGAATGCCCTACAGGTGAGAATGATAGAATATTACTTACTGTTGATCTGGTAAGGAAGACCATCTTGTTTTTTTTTGTTTTTTTTTTTTTTATACTTTAGGTTTTAGGGTACTTGTGCACAATGTGCAGGTTTGTTACCTATGTATCCATGTGCCATGTTGGTTTGCTGCACCCATTAACTCGTCATTTAGCATTAGGTATATCTCCTAATGCTGACCCTCCCCCCTCCCCCCACCCCACAACAGTCCCCGGAGTGTGATGTTCCCCTTCCTGTGTCCATGAGTTCTCATTGTTCAATTCCCACCTATGAGTGAGAACATGCAGTGTTTGGTTTTTTGTCCTTGTGATAGCTTACTGAGAATGATGTTTTCCAGTTTCATCCATGTCCCTACAAAGGACATGAACTCATCATTTTTTATGGCTGCATAGTATTCTATGGTGTATATGTGCCACATTTTCTTAATCCAGTCTATCGTTGTTGGACATTTGGGTTGGTTCCAAGTCTTTGCTATTGTGAATAGTGCCGCAATAAACATACGTGTGCATGTGTCTTTATAGCAGCATGATTTATAGTCCTTTGGGTATATACCCAGTAATGGGATGGCTGGATCAAATGGTATTTCTAGTTCTAGATCCCTGAGGAATCACCACACTGACTTCCACAATGGTTGAACTAGTTTACAGTCCCACCAACAGTGTAAAAGTGTTCCTATTTCTCCACATCCTCTCCAGCACCTGTTGTTTCCTGACTTTTTAATGATGGCCATTCTAACTGGTGTGAGATGGTATCTCATTGTGGTTTTGATTTGCATTTCTCTGATGGCCAGTGATGATGAGCATTTTTTCATGTGTTTTTTGGCTGCATAAATGTCTTCTTTTGAGAAGTGTCTGTTCATGTCCTTTGCCCACTTTTTGATGGGGTTGTCTGTTTTTTTCTTGTAAATTTGTTTGAGTTCATTGTAGATTCTGGCTATTAGCCCTTTGTCAGATGAGTAGGTTGCAAAAATTTTCTCCCATTCTGTAGGTTGCCTGTTCACTCTGATGGTAGTTTCTTTTGCTGTGCAGAAGCTCTTTAGTTTAATTAGATCCCATTTGTCAATTTTGGCTTTTGTTGCCATTGCTTTTGGTGTTTTAGACATGAAGTCCTTGCCCACGCCTATGTCCTCAATGGTATTGCCTAGGTTTTCTTCTAGGGTTTTTATGGTTTTAGATCTAACATGTAAGTCTTTAATCCATCTTGAATTAATTTTTGTATAAGGTGTAACGAAGGGATCCAGTTTCAGCTTTCTACATATGGCTAGCCAGTTTTCCCAGCACCATTTATTAAATAGGGAATCCTTTCCCCATTGCTTGTTTTTGTCACATTTGTCAAAGATCAGATAGTTATAGACATGCAGCATTATTTCTGAGGGCTCTGTTCTGTTCCATTGATCTATGTCTCTGTTGTGGTACCAGTACCATGCTGTTTTGGTTACTGTAGCCTTGTAGTATAGTTTGAAGTCAGGTAGCGTGATGCCTCCAGCTTTGTTCTTTCGGCTTAGGATTGACTTGGCGGTGCGGGCTCTTTTTTGGTTCCATATGAACTTTAAAGTAGTTTTTTCCAATTCTGTGAAGAAAGTCATGGTAGCTTGATGGGGATGGCATTGAATCTATAAATTACCTTGGGCAGTATGGCCATTTTCACAATATTGATTCTTCCAACCCATGAGCGTGGAATGTTCTTCCATTTGTTTGTATCCTCTTTTATTTCATTGAGCAGTGGTTTGTAGCTCTCCTTGAAGAGGTCCTTCACATCCCTTGTAAGTTGGATTCCTAGGTATTTTATTCTCTTTGTTCTCATGTTACTTCTATAACACTGAGTCACTTGAAGATTCCCCTAATGATAATCTTATGTTTTCTTTCTAGGTTGCTTACCCAAAATGTTTGGAATTTTTTTTTTAAATAAATGCTACAAAAATGTACACATTACCAACCAAACCTTAAAACTTCTCTTTGATTTCTTTTATGGTACCCCCATGACTTTTTAAAAAATTTGGAATGTGATGCAGGAAATTTCATTTCTTGGGATTTTATTTTATTTCATGATTCTGTTGAAAATGAGTTGAGCATAAAGTGGGCTTTTATAATCACACCATGTGAATCATTTCTTCTTT
Organism: Nomascus leucogenys; assembly: GCF_006542625.1. NCBI lineage: Eukaryota > Metazoa > Chordata > Mammalia > Primates > Hylobatidae > Nomascus > Nomascus leucogenys. The sequence goes on from NW_022095769.1 coordinate 3,091,123, forward strand.
GGATTCTGGATCTTCTCTCTTAGTGTGTAGCCTCCTCTAGTCTCCCTGAAGTACAGTGCTAGCAGGGTTGATAATGAAATGCAGTCCTGCTTATCACACTCAGCAAAGGGCTCAGAGAAGATGGGAAAAAATCAATCCCACAGGAACTTCTCGAGTGCTAGACATCCATATTTAGCCCCCAAGCATTTAAAATGGAAATGAGATATCTTAGGGTTTTAGTTTTTGATTTACACAAGATGTCATTGCTTCCTTGGCAATAGGAATATTTTAGAGACCAACTGCTGACCTGTTTGGGAAGATGTCAGCCTATCGCCCCAAGTGTGATGTAGTTTCTTCATATTTCTTTCAAAACTCTCAGCAGTGCTTTGCAGTAGCTTTGATTCTTTGGGCTTCAAAGGGTGTCCCTTCCAGGGCCAATCTTAGGAAAGAAAAAAAAAACAGTGTAGGGGAACAAACAGCTCATAAAAGAAGTGCTATCCCTGTGGCAGCTCTTACTGTAGTCAGAAAATTAATAGGGAGTTTACAAACCAGTAATACTACAGCATGGCAAAGCCAAGAAAATTCCAATTTGATGCTGGTGCTTTGTTGTTATAAAATCCCCACTTGTAGTGAACCATTCTTAAATCGTCCAGCTTCTAGTAGTTTTTATCACAGTGTGGTTTATATAAGATATATTATAATTAAATGCTGAAACTCAAAGCTCCCTCTTGAGTTTGTGAGCCTTGTTGAGGTTCTTATTATAATTTACAAAAAACTTTATGGCCACATAATCTCCAATTAGCTATTTCTCCAAGTTATATTAGTGAGTGACTCTCATTTGTAAATTCTACCATAACCACAAGGCCCATACAATTTGGTAATTTAGACCTTCTATCATGTTTACCAAGTGCCTTTGTTCTTTTGTTGATGAGAGAACTGATATATGAGAAATTACTCAAAGTAACAGAATTTGTTTAAATATTGGGATTTAGAATTTAGAATTTTATCTAGCCAAGCCATTAAAAAAATGAAGTGGCATCTTTCAAAGATTATTATTGGTTTAAAAAAACTGTAAACAAATATTGAAGTCTAGTTAATTATATGCATGCTGAATTGTTTGGGGATGGAGTGTTCTAATTTGAGCAGTTTGTTTTGGAATATATAAAAAATAACATGGATGGAAGGATATATGACAAAGCAAATAAAATGTGAATCACAGAATATATCCACTAGATTGTGGGTGTACATGTGTGTTCTTTCAACTTTTGTGCAGAGTTGAAAATTTTCATAATATAAAGATTTTTTATTGTTTGTTTGTTTGTTTGTTTCCTGAGACCGGGTCTCACTCTGTCACCCAGGCTGGAGTGCAGTGGCATGATCTTGGCTTACTGCAACCTCTGCCTCCCGGGTTCAAGCGATTCTCCTGCCTCAGCCTCGAAAGTACCTGGGATTAGAGGCGCATGCCACCACGCCCGGCTAATTTTTGTATCTTTAGTAGAGACAGGGTTTCACCATGTTGGCCAGGCTGGTCTCAAACTCCTGACCTCATGATCCGCCTGCCTCGGCATCCCAAAGTGCTGGGATTACAGGCGTGAGCCACCAAGCCCAGCCCCATAATATAATGTTATGAAAAATATTTGATTGGTTTGACTTTGCATTTCAGAAACCATGGATTTTATTCACTCTGGTTTCAGAAAATCATAGGATTCCTCCATACGGGATATGGTTTTTAAGGATGATAATTTTCTAGGAATAATCTTATTATTTTTGGGTAATACTGAACTAGGGGATAATCCTCCAGTTTGTTATTTTTGACATAAGTAACAGGAAGTAGCTAACTTTTGTACTTCTTTAAAACTTCGAAACCAGCAATTATTAGGAGCTAAAATTCAATTCAAACATTCTACCTGGGATATCCTGAAATTTTGATTTTTTTTAAAAAAAGGAAAGGTAATTTCTGACTTTTCTCATAAATTTGATAAAAGGAAAGCTAATATGAGATTGGTAGTCCAGTAGGAAATGGAACTCAATTTTATAATTTAAAAATCATTTAATGGTATTAAAAATGACAGAGGTTAGAAACAAAGCTCTTATTCTTTTATTGAACTAGAATTGAAAGTGGCAGAAAATCATTTTGGCCCTAGTGCAGTAAATGTTATCACTAAAACATGTTCAGGGGATATTAGGACAGTCTCTCAAGCACCAGAGACAAAAGTTCACAAAGCAAGAACTGATTTTTCTGTCCTTATCTTGAAATTATTAAATGTACAGGAGACATGAAGGTATCTTAGTTCTAAGAGGACTGGAGATGAAGTATATGTTGAAAGTGATAATATCTCCATTCTGGAGAGGTGAGATGGAGAGAAGAGATAGTGGCATGGGTGTTTCAGCAGTTACAGGCACGGTGGAGGGAAGAGAGTGCACAGGGATAGGAGGGTTCATGAACCAACACAGAGCTGAGAAATCCAAGAGCACAGAAAATTATACTCATGCAATATTGTGAGCTGATGATGAAAATGGTAAGGAAGCAAGTGATACAATTCTTTAAAAGAATTGTGTGAAGATTATATTTAACAGGGAGATTAAACTGGAGCTCTCAGCAGCTACTTTATTTTGCGAATCTTGTAGGAGAGAAATTTTAAGTCCATTTGGGAAAAACCAATCATTTTTGAATGTGCAGTGTGATTACGCTTCAGAATTTTGTGTAAATGGAGCAGGTTGGTAGGCATATGTTTGCTGATCCTAAAATGATTAAAATTCAGAATAAGTAAGACTCTTGTGAAATTGAGTTTTCAGGTTCCAGCCAGTATTCTGTGCTGCCATATGGCATAACTAGAATTAATTGCTGTTCTCAGGCTCTTATTCTTCTACTGAATATTTAGGTGCCCTGTTTGAAATATTAGTGGTTCCACAGAAGTATTTAATCACATGAGATAGATGTTTGACATGTTCATGAAAGCAGTGTATGTAGCTAATAGTTGCTTAGAAGAAAAAGCCCCTCATGAGGTTTTCTAGCTTCCCTTCTCTGCTCCTGCCCCCACCCCCTAACTTGTTTTAATTGGAAAAATGGATACTGGATAGGAGGGTTAGCAAGGAAAGGAGGAAAGATTATCAAGACTTTATAGGGGAGACAAGAAAAGATCAGACAATAAATTGTTTTTGCTAGTCTTTAGCTCCTTGATACTCCAAGTATCAACATGGAACAGCATCCTGGAAACTTGTTAGCAATGCAAACTCTCAGGCTCTGTTGAATGAGACCTACTTAATCATCATCTGCATTTTAATAGGATCCTAAGTTTATTTGTACAGTATGCACATTAACATTTGAGAAGCACTGTTTTCACACATCAGATTCATTTTAAATTCAGTTTCTCAGAACTTAGAATACATATTTCTGGAGCTCATAAGCTCCTTAAAGGCATGAATGGTCTTACAGTCACTAAAAAAAAAAAGGTCTAGCATGGTGCTGGCATGTTGCATGAGTTCAATGATGTGAGTAAAATGAATGGTGAAAAACTGTTATAAATGTGTTTTTAGGTCCTAGACTAGACCTGACATCAACAAGAGACCCTCTTTGTTAGGAAACTTACTATTTAGTAGCCAACCCTACATATTCTTTCCTAGAAATAAGGATGTTTTCTTTTTACTGAGTGTTAGGAGAGACAGAGCCAAGGCATCCATCTCTTCATGTGTCTCCTCTAATAACATATATCTAATATTCTAATTGGAACTGTGACAAAAGGTTACAGGGCTACTGACCGTGTATTGGAGTTCTATCACAGCATGGATGCCAGGCATTCCAGCCGTCTTTGAGACTTATCGCCAGCCCTCTACATTGGCCAGCAGCATCCCTATTCAGCTTGCACTTCCTTGTCTCTACCATTTTTCCTCTTTCTTGAAGACCTCTTTTCTAACTCTTTCCCCTGTGTTCCCTAGAATCTATGTCCTGTTATAACCAAACCCCACAATATCCTCCACCTCTTCTGCATCCTAAAGGATGGTTCTCCCACAGGACCCTGTTTGCTTGCGGCCCTCTTAAATAGAATTTGGTCATTTTCCCAAAGTGCTGTTGGCATTCTTCAAGCTCCCTGCTGCTACTTCTGGACTTTCACTATTCAATCTTGCTTCAGACCTCTCCCCTTTTAAGGTTTGTCTTTGTGGCTTTACAGTACCCTCTCCTTTTGTCATCTTTTGAGTTCAGAGTCCCTCCACACAGTATTTGAGGACTGAAGCATTGGCTCATAGTTGTTATCTTCACTCCATTCTTGATGTAGAGACTTCCTCTTTCTTACATTTAGCTTTCCCTTCTTCATTATGTCTCTCCAATAATTATATAAATATACTCAGATTTCTCCTAATATTAATAAAATCATTGTGTCCTGCACAGTGATTCCCTCTTTAGCTACTGTCTTTGCATCTTTTTTTTTTTTTTTTTTTTTTTTTGTGCAGGCAAACTTCTTGAAATAGAAGCCTAGAGTAGCTATTTCTGGCTTCCTGGTCTCTAGTCACTTCCCAGTCACTCTTCAGTCCCCTTTAATCTAGCTTCTGCTCCTATTGAGCAACTTTCTCCAATGTACCAATGTCTCCAATTGCCACAGCCAGATGGTACTGTTAAGTCTTTGTCTTATTTGGTCTTTCTGTAGCATTTGACACTGCTGATCACATCCTTTTTCTCATAAATGTAAAAAACTCTCCATTGATTCTCATGAATTCTCCTGGTTTTCTTCTTCCTTGTGTTTATGCTCTTTTTTAGGCCCTTGAGCTCATTTTTCTACCCTGTCCTCTTTGCTCTTGTTCCTCAGGGTTTTCTCTTTCCTCACCACGTTCTCCTTAGGAGGCAGTTACATGCATGTCCATAGCTCCACAGCTTCTCCTGTGCATGGGAGACTCCCAATTCTACAGCTCAGCTGCAGTTCTCCCTCCAAGGCACCAGACAGCATATTGCATACCTCCTTCTGGGTGTACCTCAAACTTCACAAAGCTGGGCATACCCTGCTGGATGCCTACTCAGCAGCCACCATCCCTTCTTCCTTGACAACAGAATCATGATCTATAAGCCATTCTGCTTTGCCAGTGCTTGGTCTAGAGTTTACATAAAATATCGTTATGGCAGAATAAATGTAAGAAGACTTCTGATAGATTCTCACAGGATAGTCTTATAGTTGGGAGATAGTAATACACTGAAATGCAATAGGACGTTACTCTGCTCTAAGGTGTTAGAGCAGAAATATGGGAAGAGCCTGGCTCCTTCATGTCATTGTTGGGCCCTGCACAATTCTAGAATCTCCTGTCTTCAGACTTTTTGTTTTGTGGGAAAAATTAACTTCCACTTGTTTAGGCCCTTGTCAGTCAGGTTTTCTGTTACTTGTGGCCGGAAGAATCCTAACTGCTTGAATGTCTAGAACTGAACTCATTATCTTATATTCTGCTCACCCCTGAAGTCTACCTCTGCTTTCTCTAGGCCTAGGCTCCCAAGGCAAAATCCTGGGAGTCATTCCTGATTGCTCCCCCTTCGCTCCCCAAACCATCAACAAGGCCTGTTGATTCTTCGTTCTAAATGTCCTCCCCTTTCTCTTCCCTTTGTCATTAGCTAAACTTTAGTCTTCATAAAGTTGTACTCAAGCACTGCAGAATTCTCCTTTCTGGTTCTCTGACTCCAGTCTCTCCCTGTTCCAGTTTATTCTGCTCCTCCATCCATGTTGAAAGAGCAAACTTTTTAAAAAGGGTAATTTATTCGCTGGGCGTGGTGGCTCACGCCTGTAATCCCAGCACTTTGAGAGGCTGAGGCAGGTAGAGCGCTTGAGGTCAGGAGTTTGAGACCAGCCTGGCCAACATAGTGAACCCCATCTCTACTAAAAAAAAATACAAAAAAATGAGCTGGGCATGATGGTGGGCGCCTGTAATCCTAGCTACTCGGGAGGCTGAGGCAGGAGAATCATTTGAACCTGGGAGGCAGAGGTTGCAGTGAGCCGAGATTGCTCCACTGCACTCCAGGCTGGGCAACAGAGCGAGACTCCATCTCAAACAAACAAACAAACAAACAAACAAAAAAAGGGCAGAGATTTAAGAGTTGAAGGATATTCAGTTTCCAGGTGGGAAAGGAGTTGGCACTGACAGGGAGAGATGTAGGAAGATGAAATTAGGCTTTAATTGTGCAGCCTGGCCTTGAGTCACTTCTGTGCAAATAAACAGCTCTCTTCCGAAGTGTATTTTACTCTGTGCTTAAATACATACACATGAAAATGAAATTATTTTTGAGCCTTGTGAAATACAGCAGTACTTTGAGTTTTATTTTATGATTATTTTTCTAAAATTTTTTTTTAATTAAGGAAGTTGACTCTCAAGGCCTTCATTAGATGAGATATCACTGACTGGGAACAACTTCCATTTTTCAGATGTTATCCCTTTGAGCTGCACTGAACTGACACAGGATGAATCCTTCATTAGAAGAGGATTATCTACACTCTGTGTGACTATTTAGTAAAACATTTGTATTTGTCAGACTACTTTTCCAAAGTGAGGGTGGTTGAGTAAACCATTCACTTCCTCCTTCTCAAAACATTAGTCACCATGATTGATTTTTATGTTGGTAATAAAGAGAAATGGAATCAACTAAAAGCAGGGTGAGGATTATAGACCGGAAGCAGATAATTTACTTAACAAATATGTATTGGCTATTTGTTTATGTCAGGCACTATGCCAGGTGATCAAGACAGTGTCAGATAAGACATATTCTTGTTTTTCAAGCAGTTCTTGGGCCAATGAGCAGCTAGACTCATCTTAGCTCCTCTATAGACCAGCCTGGAGCCCACTACCCCCAGATAAGCTGCTCTAGAAGGTTTGAAGGTTTGTTTTCAATTTATTACATGCCTGCAGTTTCACCCCTTAGAGATTCATTTGGGTTCAACATCCTTTTTTAAAATACAAATTCACCTGGAGGGTGAAGATACTTTTGGTTGTTCAGTCATGTGCACTAGACCTGTTCAATGGTTTCCTTCCAACTTTTGGTTAAGATGGCTTCACTGACGACATTCAGTGAAGTGGATTTTTGAACCACTATTATAGGCAATGCACAGTGCTAGGTATACTGAGGGTTATAGAAGTAACAGAGGATGCCTTTTCTCAGAAAGAATGAGGACTTTAGAGATTCGTTATCTCTGCAGTTTAAGAATAACAGTCATAAAGACTATACTTTCAGGGATCATTTCTATAGTTTGTTGCTAGAGAAGTTTCTCTGGACATGTGGAGCACCAGAAACCATGAGGAGGAGATGTAGTGTTCTCTCCGGAGCATGAAGCTGGCTCTTGGTGTTGCGTCGCTGCACCTGCCATTTGCCATTGACAATCATTCTTCTCTTCCTCTGGGAGAGTAAGGAGGAGAGAACACAGTCTGAGTGGTTCCCATTTGTGTGAGTTCTTTTTTATTATACTTTAAGTTCTAGGGTACATGTGCACAACGTGCAGGTTTGTTACATATGTATATGTGTGCCATGTTGGTGTGCTGCACCCTTAACTCGTCATTTACATTAGGTATATCTCCTAATGCTATCCCTCCCCCCTCCCCCATGTGGATTTTTTTTTTTTTTTAAGAATAATAGTCACAGCTAGCATTCATCACACACACACCATGTGCCAGGCTCAGTGTCAAGGGCTTTCCTTACAACAGGTATGTGAGGTTGATACTGTTATAATCCCTATATAGCAGATGAGAAAACTGAGGTTCAGAAAGGTAATCAACTTGCTTAAGGTTACATAGCTATTAGGTTCTAGAATTGGAATTTGAACCCAGCTAGTATGACTATTGGGAAAGCCCTCTTATTGAGGCTCAACCTTGTCATAAAAAGTGAATAATGCCACTTCATTCATTCACTCATAGTTTCTACAAACGTGTATTGAGCATATACTATGTGCAAAGCATTTTTGTGGTGAACACAACATAGGTCCCAGTCCTTCTATAACATACTTTTGAGCAGAATAAACCAAATCATTATACAATACACTTACCTTGTAGGGTTGTTGTTGTGTACATAAAAGTGCCTAACACAAACATGTCACATAGTGGATAGCCAACAAATATTCCCAAGAAATTTATAACCCCATGGGAAAGATAAAAAACCATGCACAAATAACTATAATTCAAGATATATTGTGGCAAGGCTTTAGAAGAGGCCATATTTTATTTTATTATCCAGTTTTGTTGAGGTATAATTGGCATACAAAACACTGCACATACATAGTACTGTAAAAGCCCAGAGAAGGAAATCCCTTCCGGTGGGCTTGAGAAGCCTTCATGGATGAGTTGGCATCATGACTTGGCCATGGGGTAAATGGGATAGGTTTTTGGTAAGATACATTGCATGCAGAAATACCATGTGCTAAGACACAGAGGTGATAAAGTTTATGCATTTTTGGGAACCAAAGGGTGATTCTGTTGATTAGGTAAAAGAGAGTAATGGGAGGTATGGCTGAAAAGACAAAATGGAACCAACTCTTGAAAATAAGAGTTTTGACTGGGTTTGAGGAGGACAGATAGGTAGTTTGGAAGGGTAAAGCATGAGGCAAGGATAGGTAAGCTGAGGACGGATGCTTTAGTAGTGGATAACATTTGGGTCTTTGGCACAAGGGCTGAGGCCACTGGAAGGCAGAAAATGGTTGCAAAGAAAGAGCATAAGAATGTCAAAGGTTGCCTATGTTCCCTGTACCCGGAGAAGGAAGACAAATCTCCTTTGCCATACTTTATTTTATTTTTCAGTATCATTGGGTATAATTTGTATACAAAGCACTGTAAATAGGGAATGCATACAATTTGGTGCCCTAACCACTTTTCAGAATGTTATGTCAATGGGAAAATATGTTCTATGGATATATGCTTCAACTTTCGAAATATGATTGGTCTGAAAATTAAAGACTGTATTCACAATTTTTCAGATCTGTTAACAAGATTTAATAGATTTTCAAAGCTGGCCCTGACAACTTTCAACTTTGTTTCATTAGGAAAATGTATTCCAAGGTCCAAACAACTGGAAATGAACTTTAGAATACAGTCAATACTTGAATTGAGAGCCTCCTGTCTAGAATTTCCTTAATGGGCAACCACTGGTAAATATCTGTTTCCTTTATCGTATTTTCCAAAATTGCCCCATCATCAGATTTTTTAACAAAAACCTGGGGATTTTGTTAAAATATATAGATTTCTAGGCCCCTACCCTGGAGATGCTAATTCACTAAGTCTGGGGTGGACCCTGAGAATTTGTGCTTCAATAAGAGGTCCAACGGATTCTTAAGATCAGGAAAGTGTGTACAAATCTTTATCAGAAGACCCTGTTTTTTGTTTTTTGTTTTTGAGGTAAGTGACTATTTTGGTTCTCAACTGAATTTTAACAATGAAGGGAAAATCTTACCAGCAGGGCTTAAGACCTGTCAGTAGCTGACAACATTTCAGCCTGATTAGCTCCTGGGGTGAGGAGATGAGGATATGTTCGTATGCTGCTCTGTGCTTCCTTGTGAACTGGCAACATCTAAAGATGTTTCTGGTGCTGGAGAATCCCTCAAAGTGGGACAGAACTGAAAGCCCTGGTCCCAAGATGAGCCAGGTGAGGCCTGGGATTGACTGGTTGATTGTAATCGAACCTCTGAGGACCCCTGACCTGTACTGATATAGCCACAGAGCTGGTCACATAGTCATTAGCTTTTAGATCAAAGTCCATTCCATTTTTTTATGACTTGGATAATTGAGTACTTTATGTAAGGGTTTAATTATGACAAAGTAATAAATGGGTAAGAATGATACTTTAGGCTGGGCACAGTGGCTCATGCCTGTAATCCCAGCACTTTGGGAGGCCAAGGTGGGCAGATCACAAGGTCAGGTGTTCGAGACCAGCCTGGCCAATGTGGTGAAACTCCGTTTCTACTAAAAATACAAAAGAATTAGCCGTGCATGGTGGCAGGCACCTGTAATCCCAGCTACTCAGGAGGCCAAGGCAGGAGAATTGCTTGAACCCGGGAGGCAGAGGTTGCAGTGAACCGAGATTATGCCACTGCACTCCAGCCTGGGCAACAGAGTAAGACTGTCTCAAAAAAAAAAAAAAAAGATACTTTAGTATAGAATCTTTACAATTAGGGAAAAAAGTCAACTTGAGGGCAAAAGCAATGATCTGGATTAAGTAAGATGATTCGAATTTAGGAAAAGTATGAAATAATTTTAAAATGATTTCTGGATTTCTGTATACATCTCAGTTCTTAAATAGAAGAAAGTGTACACATAAGGATAGGCATTTTATGAAAATGTCGGTAATTCATTGTAGTTCTTAGAGTGGTTACCAGTAGAAACTGGCTTTCTAAATTCTGTTATTTATAGATTCAGATTTTGGTGTAGTGTGAATGAGTGAAATAATGTTATATCTTTAATTAGGAATCTGTTGTTATTTTTCAATTAATCTATGTCAGTAGCTTTAGCATTTGTATTAAATCATTTTCTTCATGAAAGCTTCTAATGAGGAAACAAATTGATTGTATTTATATATTGGATTCTTGCCACCGCAATGTGTATTCAGTCGTGTCTTTTGAAGTATATTTTTACTGGTCATTTTGTGGTTTGTCTTTGAAGCCAGGCTTTGGGGGAAAAAATTCTTCATTTGGATGAAGGTTTCAATTTAACAAAGCTTTCTTATTTTTGCCTCTCTTCTCTTTCATCCCTTACTTTGATTTTCTTTCTTTTTTCCCCTCTTGACTTTGTGTGAGTGATTTAAAGGAAAATGAAGGCACCCCAGCCCCATCTTTTTTGGAATAAAATCCATACTTCATAGCATTGCCTGGAAGTGACTTGCCCTCTGCCTGCCTCTCTAAGCTTGTCCCAACCCCTCCCTGAAATGCTCTCTTATGCTGAATGAGTCTCATACCCAACTCAGACAGCCCTTGCTGCTTCTTACCTCCATTCGCTGATTTGGCAAACATTTATTGAGCACAAGCTCTATGCCACTGCCCCTTGAGGGTTCATTGACAGAGAGACAAGAAGATGCTAATACAGTATTATAGGTGCTACTGAGAGGTATGCACAGATGTGCTGTGGGAACCCTAACATAGGACACTTAGCTGAGCCTCAAAGGATCATGGAGGGTCCGCCAGGAGAAGAAGGAGGCATGAAAGGAAAGGTTTGCTGACAGAGCGTGCTTGAACAAGTGGGCAGGAGTGTGAGCGGGAGCTGGGGAGGACCTGAGAGCTGAGGTGAGCCATGGAAGGATTTCTTTTTTTTTTTTTTTTTGAGACGGAGTCTTGCTCTGTGGCCCAGGCTAGAGTGCAGTGGTGCGATCTTGGCTCACTGCAAGCTCCACCTCCCAGGTTCATGCCATTCTCCTGCCTCAGCCTCCCGAGCAGCTGGGACTACAGGCACCCGCCACCACACCTGGCTAATTTTTTTTTGTGTGTGTGTGTGTTTTTAGTAGAGACGGGGTTTCACTGTGTTAGCCAGGATGGTCTTGATCTCCTGACCATGTGATCCGCCTGCCTCGGCCTCCCAAAGTATTGGTATTACAGGCTTGAGCCACCGCGCCCGGCCTAGCCATGGAAGGATTTCAAGGAGGAGAATGATAGGACCAGGCTTGCCTTTTAGGTCATTAAGATAATGAAGGTTCTAATGACTAACAGCTGACATTTATTGGAGGTTTACCAGGTTCTTTACGTGCATTACCTCTGTTAGTCCTCCCAAGAACCAAATGAGGCAGATGTGGTTATTATTTCTGTTTTAAAGACGAGGAAACTAAGGCTGCAGCAAAAGTCTTAGCTAGAAGATGGAGGAGCTGGGACTTCAACCCAGACCTGTCTGCAAAGACTTTGCTCTTCATGCTCATTCCATTCCCTTTTCCATCAGCACTGAGGAGAGTAGGTCAAAGGGAGGAGGATGAGGGCAGTGGACCGTTTGCGATGTGGTTACATGGATGTGGGTGAGGCCTTTTGAGAGCTCAGATGAACTCAGTGTCTGCAGAGATGGAGAGGAGATTGATTAAAAGAGTATTAAGGGAGTAGAATCTACAGGTCTTGGTGACTGATGGGATATACATAGTAATAGAAAAAGAGGTATAGGGATGATTCCCAAGTTTCAGCTGGGTGTGTAGTAAATCATCCATTGAAATAGGGAACACAGGGGTAGGAAAGGTTTGGGACCTATGGGACAAAGGACAGTTCTACTCCTGAAAGAGAAGAGTAATGGTATCTCCTGCTTTTGAATATTTTAATGGACTAAAGTATTTAATATATGCAGGCGCTATAGTGAAGTCTTTGGCAATTGGTTTCTTCTCTGGTCAGCCTGAGCTCTATGACGTATCCCTCTAGTCCTCTAGTCTTCTCTGATTCTCTTGTCTTTTCATCCCACAAGCCTAGAAAAATCCTAATCTTGGATCATCAGTTCAACTGTCCAACTTCTCTGCTTGTATATCTGGGAAGCTATTCAGTTCTGGAGAAAAATTGCACAATTGGATTGCACCATAGTAAACCTTTTTATTTAATTTTTTTTTTGAGACAGGGTCTTGCTCTGTCACCCATGCTGGAGTGTAGTGGTGCAGTCATGGTTCACTGCAGCCTCAACCTCCTGGGCTAAAGCAGTCCTCCCACCTCAGCCTCTCAGATAGCTGGGACCACAGGTACAAGCCACTACACATGGCTATTTTTTTTTTTATTTTTTGTAGAGACGGGGTCTCACAATGTTGCCCAGACTGGTCTGAAATTCCTGGACTCAAGTGATCTGCCCACCTTGGCCTCCCAAAGTGCTGGAATTATAGGCATGAGTCTCCATCCTGGCTGCACTGCAGTAAAGCTTAGTCTTCAACCTCAGCCGAACCCTTAGTGATAACTGGTAGTTATTTCACATGCTCCACATCAGCAACCTTTTTCCTTGATTTTTTTTCCTCCCCAAACCCTTGTCAGTCTTTACCTCATCGTATTGCTTCTCACTCTTTCCATGACGTCCCAGCCTACTTCACAAGAGAAAAGAGAGGCTCTCAGGTTGGAACCTACTCAGTATCCTACGCTATCCCTTACTCAACATAACTGCTTTGGGGTGCTAGGCTGGTCCTTTGCCACCTTCTCTTCGTCTGGACCTGGCCCCTCTGCTTGACCTCCCTCTGCATCTTGGGCCTGGCCTCTCTGTGACCCTCCTCTCCCCTGCCAGGCTTCTCTCTGATCCCGAATCCTCCCTTAGCAACTCTTATCTGCAGGCAGTAAGACACATTCTGGCATTAGTCAGACATGGGTTCTTCTGGTCCCAGTTTTTACCATTTGCATGTTCTGGGCCAATTACATCACTTCTACACAATTTGATTATTTCGGCCAAACTGGTCCACAGTTGGGTTTTCTGTGCTCTTAGTCCCTCACAGAGTGTCTGGCAAATAGTGGAAATTTATTCATCTCTACTATTGAGAGAACAAATGCAGTATTCATAACTTGAGATACGGAGACTGTGTTGGCATGTTAATGCTGAGATATCCACCTTGCCTAGATGAACTCTAATAACTAATCCAGCTTAAAAATTTTTTACATAACATTTGCCTTCAAGTGAATAATATGTCCATGTTCATAACAAGGAAAATATCAAAGGCATGATAGCTGAGTTTTTCCCAAGGAGGTTTTAAATGTTTTTGTAGAAATTGTCTCATTTTTAAATGAATATCACATTTTTGAACTTGCCCCTGATTCTGCACAAGATAAACTGTGGTGGCCCCACAGTGTGGACTTTTAAACTCCTATGGTGCAATCAGACAACCTCCCCATGCTTCATTGTTCTCATCTGTAAAGTGAAGCCTAGATTAAATGATTTTAAGTGTCCTTCCAGCTGTAAAATTCAGTGAGTATATGGGCCACAGTCACACAGTCACTCAGCTATCAGTTATTCACTAATAAGATAATGGCATCTCAGTGGTCGAAGAGTAGCTGTTAACCTGAAGCAAGCAAAAAATAAAACAAAATTAAGTTTTTAAGCGTCAACAGCAACAAAAATGACAGAGCAAGGGCCAAAGAGACAACAGTTTAGAATACAGTAATCAGCTGGAGTTATTTGTACATAAGCAGTACCTTGTTTTCTCCAAAACACAAGTTTGGAACAGAAAGGCGTCTCTGACTTTCCTGTTGATGCTCTCCTCTCAGCCAGTCTCTAAGTCTGTTATCTAATCTCTTGTCTCTTCTCTTGCTCTCAAGTAGCTTCCTAAACTATCTCCCCACTTTTCTGCCTCCCATCCATGCTACACATCTCTGCTGGATTTGATGTGGACATCATTCTTTATCCTTAAAGACAAATAAACAAACAAACAGACCTTTCAATGACTCCTTTTTATTTACAGAAAAAAACCCTCTAACTCTGACCTGTTATTTAGTGCTTTTATTTTGCCATAATGTATTTGGCTAGCATTTTTCCTTTATTAGTTCATCGAATTATAGTTTGTTGCCTATTACATGCAGGAGGTATGGGGATTGTGTAGACATACTAGTGAGATTTGCTAGTGAAAAAACAGTCCTCATGCTAGAAAGTAGGGGAAGGAATGTTAGAATGTGGGTTTCCCGTGTTGCAATCAGAAAGCTTAATCACTCACTGATCAAAAAGAGTTCTTAGGTTTCTTAATGTTTATACCCATAGTGGGTGTTTCATTGACCATAGCAATGATTCCATGTAGCAAAAGTGTTATAGGAGACTCTAGTGGTAAATAGTACTTTAATTTCTTTTCAAGATTTAATTTCTTTTTTGCTGTCCAGGAATGGACTTAAAAATTGTGTTGAGGGAGCAGGTGATGAGTTATACTGTCAATCTCAGATAATGTTGTTTATTATTTAATAAAAGTTTGATTGTGACCATTGTATTTTAGTAAGTAGGTGAACATTGTATTATCTACCTAGATGGGCTTGTAAATATAGACTCAAGACCACAGAAATATTACATCCCCCGAAAGAACCCAGGACCTTCTTGTGATATGTTCTTCTATTACATAATTGAGTTATATGCCTATTGTCTGTTGTTACAATAGTATTTACCATATTAGATTGTCATCTCATTATATACAAAGAGCTCATATTTTGGACTAGATTGTAAGCTCCTTGTAGGTAGGCATTAGGTCTTGTACTTTTGGTGAGATTAAGGAACTGGGACTAGAAGGATCACCAGCTCTCCCACCAAGGACCTTCCTTTTGCTACCCAATTGTTTCTAAGGCTGGTACCTGGACCCCTGGGTACCAGGCCTTGAATGCCTTCCACCAGATGGTGCTCTTTTCCCATTTCTGTTGTTGGGTGTCACTGGTCATGTTACTCTTTGCCACTAGTCCATACCTTCTGCAAGGTAGTAGATGGGACACTTTCAGAAGATAATTTGGAAACAATATGAATCTTTCCAAGTGAGAAAAGAAATTATAGGAAATATTTAGTGTACAGACTCTTAGCATTGCTCAGCAAAGCCATTTCCTTGGGCATAAATAAACTTCTACCATGTGGCTGACTGCTCAAGGTCAGTTGCAAGGGGTTTTCCTAGCCTTATAAACTTGCATGGAATCCATGCTCAACTAGGTGTCTATCTGAATCCTAAGATTCCATTTTCAATGCAGGATAACTCTTCAGTGTTAGCCTTTGCAGTCTGTTTGGAGACAGCCATTATCAGAGAACAGAGATGGTCAAGAGGGAGATAGAAGTCTTTGGACACTGAGTATTGCAGACAGCCTATGCATTCAGAAGGCATTGCTGTTTTAGTACAAAAAGGAAGTTCAAGCTGAATGCAGTAGCTCACATCTGTAATCTCAGCACTTTGGGAGGCCAAGGCAGGCAGATTGCTTGAGTCCAGGAGTTCAAGACCAGTCTGGGCAACATGGTGAAACCCTGTCTGTACAAAAAATACAAAAATTAGCCAGGCATGGTGGAGTGTGCCTGTAGTCCCAGATACTCAAGAGGCTAAGGTGGAACGATAGCTTGAGACTGGGAGGCAGAGGTTGCAGTGAGCTGAGATTGTGCCACTACGCTCCAGCGTGGGCGGCAGAGCAAGACCCTGTCTCAAAAACAACAAAAAAGAGAAGTTCAAATTTGGATGTCCTTAAGTCATTAAGAAGAGATTTGATTTTGTTCAGCAGGGGTTTATCAAGGCAGAGAGTATATGATGTGTTTTAAATTTCCATAAGTCACAGGTAAAATAACACTTTTAATACTTCAGTTGCAAAAAAAAAATTCATCTAGATGTTCTAGATTTATAACATCACAGATGGCTGTTCTGGATAGCTAGTTTTATAATGCCATTGCAACTCTATTCACCTAATTCAGTGGGTCATATCATTTTTGGTGAGTGCGGGGCGGGGGTGAGTTATTGACACTAATGAAGTCTATAGACTCTTCTCCAAGAGAAAAGAAAACAAATATTAATTTCACCCACAATTTTAGAGAGTTTAGGAAATCCTCTGAAGCCCAAACTATGGACTTCAGGTTAAAGACCTCTTTCTAACCACTCCCTAATATTCATATTAGGGTTGATTCATGCCCATAGGCTATCTAACAAAGCAATTGTATCTTCTCTTAAGTACCAGATTTTTTTTATATTATAGCCAATAGGAAAGCAGTTAATATGGAATTTAAGAGCTTGGGCTCTAGAACCAAGTAGACCTGTAATATGGTTTGGCTCTGTGTCCCCACCCAAATCTCATCTTGAATTATAACCCCCACATGTCAAGGGAAGGACCTGGTGGGAGGTGATTAGATCGTGGGAGCAGATTTGCCCCTTGCTGCTCTCATGATAGTGAGTGAGTTCTCACAAGATCTGGTTGTTTGATAAGTGTCTAGCACTTCCCACTTCTCTCATGCTCTCTCTTTCCTGCCACCCTGTGAAGAAGGTGTTTGCTTCCCTTTCACCTTCCACCATGGTTGTAAGTTTCCTGAGGCCTCTGCAGCCATGTGGAACTGTGAGTCAGTTAAACCTCTTTTATTTATAAATTATCCAGTCTCAGGTAGTATCTTTATAGCAGTGTGAAAATGGACTAATACAACCTGGATACAAATCTTGGTTCTGCCACTTAGTAGCTACGTGATCTTGGCCAAGTTGTTTGACCTTCCTGAGTTTGAGTTTCCTCATCTGTAAAATGGGGATAATAGTAGTCCTGGGCTGGGCATAGTGGCTCATGCCTGTAATCCCAGTGCTTTGGGGAGGCCAAAGCAGGAGGATCACTTGAGGCCAGAAGTTCGAGACCAGCCTGGGCAACATAGTGAGAATTTGTATCTACTAAAATGAAAAATAAAGGAAATTAGCCAGGTGTGGTGGTGCACACCTACAGTCCCAGCTACTTGGGAGGCTGAGGCAGGAAGATTGCTTGAGCCCAGGAGTTCAAGTTTACAATAAGCTATGATTGCACCACTGCATTCCAGCCTGTGTGACAGAATGCAACCTTGTCTTAAAAAAATAGTACTGACCTCCTAGGGTTTTTATGAAGATTAAATAAAATAATACATGTGCCGGGCGTGGTGGCTCATGCCTGTAATCTCAGCACTTTGGGAGGCCAAGGCAGGTGGATCACCTGAGGTTGGGAGTTCAAGACCAGCCTGACCAACATGGAGAAAACTCTCTCTACTAAAAATACAAAATTAGCCAGGGGTGGTGGCACATGCCTGTAATCCCAGCTACTTGGGAGGCTGAGGCAGGAGAATCACTTGAACCTAGGAGGCAGAGGTTGCGGTGAGCCAAGACTGCACCATTACACTCCAGCCTGGGCAACAAGAGCAAAACTCCGTCTCAAAAATGAATAAATAAATAAAATAATACATGTAAAACATATACCTAGCACAGGGCCAGATGTGGTGGCTCATGCCTGTAATCCCAGCACTTTGGGAGGCTGAGGTGGGTAAATCACTTGAGGCAAGGAGCTCAAGACCAACCTTGCCAACATGGGAAAACCCCATCTCTACTAAAAAGATAAAAAATTAACTGGATATGGTGGCACACGCTTGTAATCCCAGCTACTCAGGAGGCTGAGGTACAAGAATCGCATGAACCCAGGAGACAGAGGTTGCAGTGAGTGGAGATTGCACCACTGCACTACAGCCTGGGTGACAGAGTGAGACTCTGTCTCAAAAAAAATATATGATGTATATGTATATGTGTATATCTAGCATAATGCCTAACATATAAGTGCTAATAAATGTTAATCATTTTATTATAATTGGGGAATAGATTTTTCCTTTCTTTTTTTCTTTTTCTTTTTTCTTTTCTTTTCTATTTTTTTTTTTTTTTTTGGGACAGGGTCTTGCTGTGTCACCCAGGCTGGAGTGCAGTGGTGTGATCATGGCTCACTGCTGCCTCAACCTCACAGGCTCAAGGGATCCTCCCACTTCAGCCTCCCAAGTAGCTGGGACTACAGGCATGCACCACCATGCCCGGATATATATATATTTTTTTTTTGTAGCGACGAGGTTTCACCATGTTACCCATGGCTGGTCTCGAACTCCTGGGTCCAAGCAATCTACCTGCCTTGGCCTCCCAAAGTGCTGGGATTACAGGTGTGAGCTACCGCAACTGACCAGTATTTCTAATCATGTGAGGATAGCTACAGTTGTTTGTCTGACCTCTTTCATCAGGATCTATCTAATTAGCTGACTGAGGGAATAAAGCTCTGAGTACTTTAATCTCAATAACTGTGTTCATTAGTTAGCTCCATGGTGAAGAATCTGATATCTCTGCCTTGCAATATGTTGATTTAGATTCAGTAGCCCTATTTTCAGCAGAAACCTGATAATGTTTTCTGTGAATTGTTTATTTACTTTTTACAATTTCCACTTTTATTTTAGACTCAGGGGGTACATGTGCAGGTTTGTTACAGGGTATATAGTGTGATGCTGAAGCTTGGGATACAAATGATCCCATCACCCAAATAGTGAGCATAGTACCCAATAATTTTTCAACTCCTACCCCTCTTTCTCTTTCCCCACCTCTATTAGTCCCTAGTGTCTATTGCTCACACCTTTATGTTCATAAGTACCTAATGTTCAGCTCCCACTTATAAGTGAGAACATGCAGTATTTGGTTTTCTGTTTCTGCATTAATATGCTTAGGATAATGGCCTCCAGCTGCATCCATCTTGTTGAAAAGGACATGATTTCATTGTTTATTATGGCTGCATCGTAGCCCATGGTGTATATATGCCACATTTAAAAAAATCTAATCCACTGTTGATGGACACCTAGGTTGATTCTGTGTCTTTGCTATTGTGAATAGCGCTGTGATGAACCTACAAATGCATATGTCTTTTT
Organism: Nomascus leucogenys; assembly: GCF_006542625.1. Taxonomy (NCBI): domain Eukaryota; kingdom Metazoa; phylum Chordata; class Mammalia; order Primates; family Hylobatidae; genus Nomascus; species Nomascus leucogenys. Next base: position 3,110,350 of record NW_022095769.1, read on the forward strand.
GGTAGAATGATTTATTTTCTTTTGGATATATACCCAGTAACAGGATTGTTGGGTTAAATGGTAGTTCTGTTTTAAGTTCTTTGATAAATCTCCAAACTGCTTTCCATAGCAGCTAAACTAATTTACATTCCCACCAACAATGTAAAAGTGTTCCTTTTTCTCCACAGCCTCACCAGCCCCTGTTGTTTTTTGACTTTTTAATAATAACCATTCTGGGTAGGTGTGGTGGCTCACACTTGTAACCCCAGCACTTTGGGTGGCTGAGGTGGGCTTGAGCTCAGGAGTTTGAGACCAGCCTAGGGCAACATTGAGAAACCTTGTCTCTACAAAGAATACAATAATTAGCCAGGTGTGGTGGCACGTGCTGCTCCCAGCTACTGGGAGGCTGAGGTGGAGATGATTGCTTCAGCCCGGGAGGTTGAGGCTGCAGTAAGCCATGATCACGCCACAGCACTCCAGCATAGGTGACAGGGCAAGACCCTGTTTCAAAAAAATATAATAATAATGATAGCCATTCTGATTGGTGTGAGATGGTTTTGATTTGCATTTCTCTGATGATTAGTAATGTTGAGCATTTTAAAATATTCGTTGGCCACTTGTGTGTCTTCTCTTAAGAAGTGTCTGTTCATGCCTTTTGCAAACTTTTTAATGGTATTGTTTTTTGCTTGTCCAATTAAGTTCTTTATAGACTCTGTGAATTTGGGGTGGCAACCTAGAACTGTGTGTTTGCAGTATGAAAGATATTGAAATATATCTTTAGATGAATCATATCTATTATAGTCATCATTTCATCCATAGTACCTGGGCAAAGGGCTTGTCATAGAAGACATTCAATAAATATTGAATTGGTTGACTGAGTCACTGAATTATTTTAGAATAGTAAAATATCTTTAGAGAAAGACTCAGTTAATTTTGATGATTGTTTTAATTGTTAGATTATATTTTCAAGACTTTCCTCCTTAGTTTCTTATTAGAGGTCCTGTTCTGAAACTGATTGTTGGTGGTGGAAACTTGTACACTCCACTTAAAAGCTTTGTAATGATGGGTAAGTTATTTGATCCTTGATGCCTCAGTTTTCTTATTTAGAAAATGGGCATAATAATAGGGTTAAGAGTGTGAGGAAATGTAAGAAAAGTGCTTAGAGCAACATTCAACAAAATGTTCAATAAATCTTAGCATTGTTATTAGCACTACTATTATTACTACTACAGTGACTGCTGCTGATCAAGATTCCCTCAATACTGTGGGTTCAGTTTATTTGTACCTTTCCCCAAACTAAAGTTCATTTTTTATTTTTTACTTTTTTTTTTGAGACAGGGTCTCACTCTGTTGCCCAGGCTGGAGTGCAGTGGTGCAATCATGGCTCACAGTAGCCTCAACCTCCCAGGCTCATGCAATCCTCCCACCTCAGCCTCCTCAGCAACTGGGACTACAGGTGCACACCACCACATCCAGCTAATCTTTGTACTTTTTGTAGAGACAGGGTTTTGCCATGTTGTCTAGGCTGGACTCAAACTCCTGGGCTCAAGCAATATACCCACCTTGGCCTCTCAAAGTGCTTGGATTACAGGTGTGAGCCACTGCATCTGACCTAAAGTTCAGTTAAAACATCTTTATTGTTTGTTTGTTTGTTTATTTTGAGACGGAGTCTCTCTCTGTTGCCAAGGCTGGAGTGCATGGCACGATCTCGGCTCACTGCAACCTCCGCCTCCTGAGTTCAAGTGATCCTGCTGCCTCAGACTCCCAAATAGCTGAGATTACAGGCATGCGCCACCATGCCCAGCTAATTTTTTTGTATTTTTAGTAGAGACAGGGTTTCACCATGTTGGTCAGGCTGGTCTCGAACTTTTATAACCTCCAAAAGTGCTGGGATTACAGGCGCAAGCCACCGTGCCTGGCCAAAACATCTTTAATTTGAAAACACAAATAGCATACTCTACAATTTAATACTAAAATTTTAAGACTGTTAAGTAGCATAGAGAAAATGTGAAATTTTATTCTTCCATGTTCACTTTTGGAGGCACAAGTGAAGATGGGTTTATTTTTACTGAATGTGAAAATGATCATCATTAATATGGTTGCAACATTCTCTCTCTGCTCGTTCTGTACTCATCATTTTTCAGTTCCAAATATCATTTGCATGGTCCTGATGACATTGAGTATGTATATTGCAGAGGAGTGATAGCTTCCCTTTCCTATTGAAGCTGAAGCTTCAAAGAGAAGATTAAAGAAGTGTTTGTTATCTATCTGCACAGGCCTGATATGAAATTCTCAGAGGCTTTTAGGATAAACACAACTCTGTATGTGTGCATTTATATGCTTTTTCTTCTGTATACTTCTATTGTGGTCTTTGTATTTTGGTTTAAAATTTCTAGTTTCAGACTTGTTGGACTCTCTGGCTAACAGAGAATTGCTTTCAGAAAAAGGGTAAGAATTGGAAGATGTTGGCAGGATTTTACCAAATCCCTCCTGAAGAGTATAAAATTCTCTATTGTGGAATTACATTTCTAGAGAACATGGTGAAGGCCACCCATGGGATATCTTTAACAAGACAAGACCAAGATCTTAAAGGTGTCCAGCAGAGACTAATCTGTGGTGCCCTCCAGTGAGGGATGCAATTGCTCACCTTTTGGGCTTTCCTTTTAGAAGTGTTCTTTGTGAGCTTTGGAATAGAGGTGTGGCTTTTTTAAAAAACAAACTCCCTATAGGGTTAATCCATAAATAATATTTAGAGAAAGAAGACAGGGAGAAAAGGTAGGATAGCAAGATACCTTCTGAAAAAGAAGGGAGCTAACATTCCACTTCATACTTTTCCACATCAAGTTCTACATATAATTTTTATTGTCAGAATTTTCTCTTTTTTTTTTTTTGAGACAAGATCTCATTCTGTTACCCAAGCTGGAGTCCAGTGGCGTGATCACAGCTAACTGCAACCTCAACCTCCTGGGTTCAAGAGATCCTCCCACCTCAGCCTCCCGAGTAGCTAGGACTAGCATGTGCCACCACGCCCGGCTAATTTTTGTACCTTTTGTAGAGATTGAGTTTTGCCATGTTTCCCAAGCTGGTCTTGAACTCCTGGGCTTGGGCAATCCTCCTGCCTTGGCCTCCCAAAGTGCTGGGATTACAGGTGTGAGCCACCACACCTGACCTCAGATTTTTTTAAATTGACAAATGCAGTGGAATATATTTATGTACAGTGTGATTATATATACATATACACATACACACACACATATACACGGTGAAAGGATTACCATAGTCATACTAATTAATACATTCATCACCTTACATGGCTTACAAGGTTACCTTTTTTTGGTGAGAATGCTTAAAATCTACTCTCTTACCAAATTTCAAGTATGTAATAGAGTATTATTAACTATAGTCACCATGCTGTACGTTAGATCCTCAGAACTTATTCATCTTATAATTGAAAGTTTGACAGAAATACTTAATTACAGTATTACCAGGAATAAAGCAGGTTCTGCTATTTAACATCAACTAGATGGACCTACTACTTTATTTGATACTGTTGAGTTCTTAAGATATAACTACTATTGGCAGAAGCAATACTCTTAGTATATATGACTTATAAGATCATATTTCTTCTTGACTGACAAGAGAAACCAGGAAGCCAGGGCACTTTGAAGTAGGTAGAGAAAAAGACTGAAAATGTGTGTTAGTTGGAGTGGGCATCATGGGACAGGGAGGCACAGAAGTGGCTGAGATCATCAATAGCGTACTTTGCCTACTTAACAATTTACCTAGAGCACCTTTTAACTGCCACTGCATAACTAGGGTTTTTCCTGGGCCAATAAATGAGAGCAACAGCACAGTTCCTGCTATTGCCATCATCAATATTTTGGAAAGAAGACAGAGTGTACTTACACATGTGCACATACATGTATGCACATACTCGAACCCTAATTTCTATTTATATTAAATTAGAAGTTGGGAAATGATAGGAATTGGGGGTTAGGGAAGTGCCTCAAGAGAAGATGGAAAATAGCAAGAGCAGATGGAAAATTGCTCAGCCATTTGATGATTTGCTTGATTAGCTATGTTTCACAGAAAGGAGTTTTATGGAAAATTATTCGTGGTGGCCAGGTACAGGTGCACTGTCTGCTAGGTGGAGATTGACCCATCATACTATTATTCACAACGTATTTCAAGTTTCAGCCAGTTTCAGCTTATATATGCCCCTGCATTTATATGGACACTCCTTCTTCCCAGGTTTTGAAGCTTTCCACTTCCCACCCCGTCCTCTGCCCCTTCCTGTCCGCTTTGCTACTGCAGATGTCAAAGCTGTCCTGGAATTTCCTCACCCTCTAACCCAAGTATCTTACATTTCTCTTCACCTGATTGCTAGCCCAGAAACTGTTCTGGAAAAGGAAAGGAACAAGGAAGGACAAATTGTCAGGTTTCTTCTCCACTTTCTTACGTCTGATAATGTTCCCCAAATTAAACTGTGAATTATGGCAACATACTTACTCTCCACTGACCTCTTCTGTCTTTATTTTCTGAAAATTTGTCACACACTAAAGAAATAGCCAATATACTCACTGGGCTGATACTCTTCCCTGAAGAAGCTAAGCCTAATTTAAGTAATGTATGTACTAGAAGACACACCATTATCACCTATCACCTTTTCTGCATCTTTTTGGGGGGTTTGTGGACCCTTTAAACTGCAAGCTTGTCCAACCTGCCTTATTTTGTTGTTTTTCTTTTGTTTTTGCTGTAGGCTTTTAGCAGGGTGAAGCCATGATTTTTAGTTTCTACCTCTAGTGATAAATGGAAAAGAGGGATGAGGAAGGGGCTTTAGTGGCCCACCAGAAACAGAAACTAAGAACCCATGACTGTATTCTCTCCCTTGGGCACCCCTGCAAAAGAATTCTATAAAAAACTGTGGACTCCCTCCCTAGGTTAAAAAAAAAAAAAAAAAAAAAAAGCTCCGACGCACATATACACTCCTGAGAGGTCAAAATGAGGATAGAAAAGCATCCGTTATATTTGGTGGCATGAAGGTTATTATGTCTATAGCAAGAGTTAATGTGCAATGGCTCTGAGCCTGACTGGAGGTTGTTGAGTGAGTGGGCAGTGAGGGAATAAAATGAGCCAAGTGTAGACAGTGCTTCTGAAAATGTCACTGTGACATGACGGGAAACAGGACAGCAGGTGGAGGGATGTGAAGGGGTGAGGGAGGATTTGCTTTATTTTTATATGAGCATAAATGCTGATGGAAAGGGCCAAACTGAGAGGAAGAGGTTGAATACAGACAAGAGAAAAATTGATAAAGAATAATGTAAATTTCCTGTGAACGCAGGAGGAAATGGGACCCAAAATACAGTAGACTTTCTTGGGTAACCATCATATATAACATTGTTTTTGTGGGGAAAGAAAGGCAATTTAGTTTCCAAATAAGTGACTTACAAATGATGCTTTCCACCACTGCTATTTTATTAGTTTAAGACTTCAAGGGTTGCTAGATGCAGTGGCTCATCCCTGCAGTCCCAACACTTTGGGATGCCGAAGTGGGAGGATTGCTTAAGCCCCAGCCTGGGCAGCAAAGTGAGACCCCATCGCTACAAAAAAAAAAAAAAAGTAACTGTTTTTCACTGTCTCATTGCAAGGTTGTTGAGAATTAGTAGTACTGTGTGTAAGCATCTAGGTGTGGTGGCGTGTGCCTGTGGCCCCAGCTACATGGGAGGCTGAGGTAGGAGGATCCCTTGAGCCCAGCAGGTCAATGCTGCAGTGAGTGATGTTCATGCCATCGCATTCCAGCTTGGGTGATAGAGCAAGGTGCAGTCTCAGAAAAAAAAAAAAGATAAATAAAAGACTTCAAGAGTTGTCAGTTTTGCCAATTATTTCCCAAAATAATAGAGGAGATAGGATGGTACAATGAACTGCAACAGCCCCATTCTTGGCTCAGACACTAAAATGTTAGACAACCTTAAGTCAATTGCACTAAAACGTTAGACAACCTTAAGTCAATTATTCATGTTTCACTTGTTGTTGTTGTTGTTTGTTTTGTTTTGTTTTTTGAGACGGAGTCTCGCTCTGTCACCCAGGCTGGAGTGCAATGACGCGATCTTGGCTCACTGCAACCTCCGCCTCCTGGGTTCAAGCGATTCTCTTGCCTCAGCTTCCTGAGTAGCTGGGATTACAGGCACACGCCACCATTCCCAGCTGACTTTTGTATTTTTAGTAGAGACGGGGTTTCACTATGTTGGTCGGGCTGGTCTCGAACTCCTGACCTCATGATCCACCTGCTTTGGCCTCCCAAAGTGCGGGATTACAGGCGTGAGACACCACACCCGGCCCATGTCTCACTTGTAAAATTAAGAATTTAGGCTTAAAAGGCAAAGCCCAGGAGTTCAAGGCTGCAGTGAGCTATGATTGTGTCACTGTACTCCAGCCTGGGTAACAGAGAAAAAAAAAATTAGGCTTCAGAGGTATTTGAGATGTGTTGGTGTTGGTGGTGGGGTTTGACTGTTATAACAACTGGGAGTGCCTCTGGTATTTGGTACCTAGGACCAGTGATAGTAATGGTCCTGTAATACACAGGCCAGATTGTCACAACAAAGAACTATCCTGCTGAAAGCCTGTAGAGCTCTTGATGAGAAACCCCAGGCCACCGCTAGGTTCCCTTTTAGAACCTTTCCAGCTCTAAAGTCAAAATTACCTGAGGAATTTCAGTGAATTAAATGCATCTTTTAAGCCATTGAGACTCTTTCAAATCTCAGGGATAACCTTTTGTTTTTCTCAAAAGTAGTAGTGACTTTGGCTGGTTATAGACTTTAGCAAGCTTTTTGGACCAGGTGCTATAGCTATGGTGGGCCAACCAGAATTGAGAAATACAAGTTTGACTTATTCCCTTTTTTTTCCCCTTGTATTTCAGGTACTATTGGGATTTTCAGCCCCAAGGTGAGTCCTCTTTGACCACGTATGGTTTTATGCTAAAAATGTGTAAACGGGATTGTTTATTTCTGTCTCTTCTCTACAAGCTTCTCCACAGAGTGGCATTAACTATTTCCAAGGAAAGTTGGTGGAGTGTTTAATTAACCTTCACCCTGCTGCGCCCCCCTGCCCTGCTTTTTAGCAACAAGAAGCTCTATGCTTCTTCCTTCTGAGTGGATTGTTGCTAGATTATTTTATAAAACCAAGGCTATAATATGCTTTAATTCCTTGAGCTTTGTTAGGTGCCAACAGGATCCAGTAGCATTCAAATAAAATGGTAGCCGAGTCCATAATAAAAACCTTGGGAGGGTTCCAACTCAGCTAATCCTTCATTTGCTCCAGAAATAAATTCCAGTATGTTACCTCCTCGATCACAGTGCCCTTCCACACAGCCTGCCTGTCTGGCAGAAGAGAAATGTCAGAAATGGAGCAGTGTTGAAATTCCCACTAGAACAGTGTTATCACATTTTAATATGAGCCTCACTGCAGCCTCAGTGCTTCTAATTGCTTTCGAACCATTGTTTTCCTGCTTTTGCTTGATGAACCCAGCATCTGGCATGATTCTAAAAAGTACTACAAACAGCTGTGTGCAAAATTTAAAAAAGAAAAAGGCCAAGATTAAAACACATTTTTGAAAGGTTCAGAATTGAAATATTTTTTTCTGAATTCAAACAGTTTGAGGGGATATCTTTTAAAGTATTTGCCTTCCTTCTTTTTAGTACTCTGGTTGAGAATGTCAGAAAATCAACCTGAATATTATCTTAATTTATTATAAATGGAGGGGCTTTATTTTCTCAGATAATCACAGAGTTTTAGATCAAACTTACAAATAGCTTTATAAACTAGTTTGCTCTGTAACTTTCTTAACCAATTGTAAACTTTTAAAGTACTTTTTATTCTCTTAATGTTATCACTGTATCCAACCTCAGTGAATAGTAATACCTTAAATAAATTAAAATTGTGAGTGATTATAATAGTTTTATTAAAATTTTTATTTTTCTGGCTCATACTTTTAGTGTTTTTATAAACACTAAACATTTCAAGTTTTTATAAAGCTTTATTTTAAAGCCATCTTTAAGAAATAAAAATCATATATTTTCAAAGCTTCTTGACTCTTGTAAGTTAAAGTAGGAGCACTTACACTATTTTACATAATGTGATGTGCTGTTACTATATATCTCACTGTCCTAAAGCATTTACAGCTGAAAACATAGATTGAGCAGTGGATAATTTTATGTAATAATGTAGCAGTTTGCTTTGCAAAATGTGAATTGCACTATTCAGGGGATGGCCCTATAGTTCAGGGTTTAACAGATGTTAACCAAAATCCACAGGGGGAAGAACATGATTGTGAACTGGCAGAAATGAATGGAACTGTGAGGCTAGAATTAATTATCTAAAGGAGAAATAAGGAGTTAGTGTCAGAGATGTGGTATAGGAATAGGTTGAGAAAAGAAAATAATTTTGGAGCTTAACCTAAGAGACTATATGGGACTAAAAAAGACAAAGGGCACATCTTACCAGATTCTTGAAATGGTGGCATTGCACTCATCTTTCAACATAAAGCAGCTGCTACCCATCCTTTCTCTCTTGCAGAGAGGACAGAGGTAGAGCAGCCAAGGAGACAAGTGAAAATAGTTTATTTAGAACAGAAAACTGCATTTGCTTCTTGACAACGATTAAATATATGTGGCAAAATCTTAGTGCATTTGGAAGTAAATGTAAGGAAAGATGACACAGAAAAACTCATGCCCTAGCCCCCAGTCTCATGCCTTCTCACAGATATTTTCAGGGGTGGGGGGAGTTAGTGAGAGGGTATCTTTTACCTTGCCCTTTTGATCAGACCTTAGCTGATTATATGCTTCAGAAGCTGGTGGGGTGGGTAGGAGCAGTAACTGGTTTAGATAAGGTACAACAGGACAATTTAAGATTATGAAAAGATTAGAAATATGTAAGAAAGAGAACAACTAGCAGAAGAATCTTAAAAGCCCTGGAAAACTGGGTGGTGTTGGGATGGGAGTGAGAAAGAAGAGAAATTCTGGCCCCAAACTTTCTGAGCATTTTTATCTGTGACAGGACCCTCTGTACAAGAAGAAGATGGGATGAATTTTATTAATTCTGCATCTGCCTAAATACACACTTGAGTTCTTCAAGATATTTGAACTAAACCAGGTCTGGTGCCTGGAAGGAAAATAGTCTTTAATTATAAAAGATCCATTATTTGTATATCCTTTTAGTAGCACACATTTTTAAAATAGCAGCCTTGGCTGGGTGCGGTGGCTCATGCCTGTAATCCCAGTACTTTGGGAGGCTGAGGCAGGCAGGTGGATCACCTGAGGTCAGGAGTTTGAGACCAGCCTGACTAACATGGTGAAACCCCGTCTCTACTAAATACAAAAAATTAGCTGGGAGTGGTGGTGCATGCCTGTAGTCCCAGCCACTTGGGAGACTGAGGCAGGAGAATCGCTTGAACCTGGGAGGTGGAGGTTGCAGTGAGCCGAGATCGTGTCATTGCACTCAAGCCTGGGCAACACGAGCGAAACTCTGTCTCAAAAAAAAAAAAAAACAAGGCAGACTTATCAAGATATAATTCACATACCATAAAATTTACCCATTTAAAAGGTACAAGTTAGTGGTGTATAGTATAGTATACTATAGTACAGTATAGTATAAGTATAGTATAGTATAGTATAGTATAGTATAGTATAGTATAGTATAGTATAGTATAGCATAGTACAGTACAAGTTGTGCAACCATCACCACTATCTAATTTCAGAACGTTTCATCACCCCAATAAGAAACCCTGTATGGATTCTAGAGCCCATTATCTCCAGAGGTCGAGAGCCCGTACTCTTCGTGACTGTTTTTCACTGTCTCATTGCAAGGTTGTTGAAGACTAGTAGTAATGTGTGTAAGCATCTAGCTTAGTACCTGGACATAGTGGGAAAAAAAAGCCAGTAGTTTCTATTTATCGTAATGGTACATTAATGGTAATTCTTTCTCTCACATTTCCACCTAGGTTTTTTTATTGGTCCACTGTCAACTTCCTGAATGATATTTATTTTAAAAAGGAAACAGGGAAAATAAAACATGATCCAAAGAATATATTACTTTAATGTAGAGGGGATATAAATGGAAGGGCACTTTTAATGAGCTTAAACATAATTGGAGAACATGAAAGAGGCTTTTTATTTTTACTTGACAATAAGACATAATATTGCTTTAATAATTCATGTCCTGCTTACTCAAAAAAATTTTCTACTTAATTTTTTACTTAAAGTTACAAAGAAAAGCCAGTGGAGTTTTTGCCATGGAATTTTTATAATTTCAGTAATCAATATCTAAAAGGTGATATCGATAAGGCAATATTAATTTTGCCCTTAGATTTGATGGCAATATCACTTAAAGTTATTGAGCAAACTGATTTCCTTCGTTTTACTTCAGTTTCCCCTTTTATAAAATGAGTTAGTGACAGTTTTAATCAAAAATTTGATTATAAGGTATAACGTTTATAATTCAAAATTTATTTGCTATAAAAAAACTTCATTAATATTAGATTGAATTTCCTACCATAGGCCCAGAATCTAAAACAAAGGACATAACATTTAAATAAAAATCTAGGGAAGACCATGGGAATATTATATAGAATAATATCTTTTTTTTTATCCTGTCGTCACTCACATTACATTTGTGGTAGTGGTAAACATGGGCCAGTGGAATCTCTTGCCAACTTAAAGATTCTTTGAGTATCTCTATGAGTGGTGTAAAAGGTTTCTGAGAAAATTATTCAGTATATTTCATTATGAAAAAATTCTACTTTGTGAAGCTTAAAAATCTCATTTTGAATTGGCAAGCCTATATTCATGTCAAAGTAAATCGATGCCTAATAATGTAGCCTGGCAGGCCAGGCACAGTGGCTCATGCCTGTAGTCCCAGCACTTTGGGAGGCTGAGGGCAGGTAGATTGCTTGAGCCCAGGAGTTTGAGATCAATCTGGGCAACATGGTGAGACCCTGTGTCTACAAAAAAACAAAATTAGCTGGGCATGGTGGCACAGGCCTGTGGTCCTAGCTGCTTGGGAGGCTGAGGTGGGAGGATCACTCAAGCCTGGCAGGTTGAGACTGCAGTGAGCCGAGATCGCGCCACTGCACTTCAGCCTAGGAGACCGAGCGAGACCTTGTCCCAAAACACACAAACAAAGAAATAAACAAATAAAAATATAGCCTGGCAAAAACAAATAGTGCTAAGTGAATAAGGAAATTATAAAGCCATGTTAACTGTAAATTAAGAGATTTAAGAGATTTACCAACGAATGCATAAACTTTGTGCATTTTGAGTCAAGCAAACTATTAAAAAATGACATCTATGAGAGAATTAGAAATTTGAACACTGACTGGTTATTTGATGTTATTAGGAAACTACTGGATTTTTTTAGGTGTGGCAGTGGTATTATGGTTAATTTTTTAAAAAAGAGTTCATTATTTTAGAGAGAGGTGTGCTATGATATTTAAATATATAATGTCTGACAAATAATATGGGAGAGGAGAAAGAGACAGTGTAAGTATAGATGAGATGAGATCGACCATAAGTTGACACTTGTTGAAGCTGGATGATGTATATATGGGAGTTTATTACACTGTTTTGTCTACTTTTATACATGTTTAAACTTCTCCATAATGCAAAGGTAAAAGAAAAAGGTTGAGATGGATTAAAAATGTAACATTATTCTTTTATCTCTGTCATGAGACCTAGTATATTAATGCATACGCTGCTTTATGCATCTGGATATAAAGTACATAGAATAATGAACTGATTTTTTAAATTGTTGTTCAAGTTAATGTTTTATGATAGAAAGAGCCTAAGCTTTGAAATCAGACCTGAATTAGAATCCCAGCTCCTCTACTTAGAAACTTTGTTAGCTACAGCAAATTACATCACTTCTTGAAGCTTCAGTTTCCTCATGTATAAAATCTCACTAATAATATCTGCTTCACAGTTATTATGAGTTGTAATGAGTTTTAATGAGATTATAACTCATGAGGAGTGCTTGCCACATGGTAGGCACTTATTAAAGTGGTAACAAGTATTATTATGTCTCAAAATAGGGCGAGGCAAGTACATAAATGTATAAAACTTTGATAATAAAATTTTCACGTTAGCTTTTCATAAAATTCGTTCATTCATTATAGCGGAACTCTGGTGTAGGGCCATGAAACTCACCATGTATATATTTGTAAGGTTTGTATTTATAGAGAGCATTTTTATTGGTGGTAGCCACTTCAGAGGCTAGATTTACAAGCTTTTTGCTATATAGTGTCTGAGACATGTTGAATGGAAGCACAAATGTTGCTTAACTTCTTGTCCCTTATGGTCACATACTTGGAGCATGTAGTTATGACAACTACAAGAAGCAAAACATTAAAGCAGCAAAGAAACGCCATCTTTACACTTTAAAAAAAAGACGAAGGAAATTTCCTTTGAAGTTGAAGAGAAGTGTTTTTGAATTAATGGAGTGTACAGTGATTTTACTAAATTTTATTTATGAAAATACTCTTTGCATTCATGCCAAAAGGTTTTAGCACAGTCATAAGTAGGATTTACACAAAGAAACACAGCCCAAATTTATGACGTGTTTGCAAATGTAAGAAAAAGTCTAAATTTACAATATTTATAATTTATTGTTAAGTATCTTTCCACCACTATTCCTGGAATGCTGATATTTTATAAACACAAGCATTGGTTTTGAACCTAGACTATCTCAACCTATACTACTTTTTAAAAAAAGAAATATTCCAGCATGTTTTTCATGTCTTTTGGGGATTTAATAGGGGGGAAATGAACCCATGCTGAATACTCCTGCCTTTGGCTTTGACTCAGCCTTTTAACATCCACAGTCTTGACAGCTGCTTTTGTGGCTTGACTTCCTTCAGGCATTTTCCCCCTTTTTCTTATTTGCTACATTTTATACAAATTAATCTGTAGCAAGTGGACACACACACAAACTGTTTTTGAAGTTAATTACTAATTTTGATACCTTTTCAAATATTTTACTTCCTATACATCTACTGGTAGGGTGTTTTTTTTAGTGGAAAAATGCATTTTTTAAAAGGGCAGAATAATGCATTTTAAAATTAATGCAGCAGTTGTTTTGCAATGACTATGAAATTTTATTTATTTATTTATTTATTTATTTATTTATTTATTTATTTGAGACAGAGTCTCACTCTGTCACCCAGGCTGGAGTGCAGTGGCGCGATCTTGGCTCACTGCAAACTCTGCCTCCTGGGTTCAAGCAATTCTCCCGCCTCAGCCTCCCAAGCAGCTGGGACTACAGGCGCCGGCCACCACGCCCGGCTAATTTTTTGTATTTTTAGTAGAGACAGGGTTTCACCATGTTAGCCAGGATGGTCTCGATCTCCTGATCTCATGATCCGCCTGCCTGGGCCTCCCAGAGTGCTGGGATTATAGGCGTGAGCCACCACGCCCAGCCAAAAGATTTTTTTTTTTTTAACAAAAAGACTCAATTTTTTCCTTTCTAAAGTTAACATTTTCCAAGATTTTCATGTCCTTTGTAAAAGTCCTTCCTATTCTTTAGTAGGTGATATTAAGATGTAAAAAAAGAACTAAATTTTATGCAGGTAAAAGAAATCATTGGAATCAGGTAATGCTGCCTTCTGTATTCCCTACACAATGTATTATGTACAAGGATGTTCATGATAGCATTGTTTGGAATAGCAAACAGACAGCCTAAATGCCCAGCAATCGGGGACTAGTTAAATAAATATACATCCATTTAATGGAATGCTATATAGAGTTAAAAGAAAACGATACATATATATGTAATATGTAATATGGAAGGTTCTCCAAGGAGTATTGTTAGATGAAAAGGGTAATTTGAGCAAACTAGTGTGTATAGTTTGTTTCTGTGTGTGTGTGTGGCACAAGCACACGTGTTTTTATTTGTATATAGAATATTTTTGGAAGGATACATATGTATCTATTAACAGTGGTAATCACTGTTGAGGGGGATATTGATATGAATGAAAGAGAGAATATTCTTTGATACTATTTGAATTTTCACCATGTGCATGTATTATTTTTTAATGTTAAAAATTGGTTAAAATAAAAAATGATATAAATTTATATTGCTGATACGGAGCAGTTGCCAAGATAAATGGTTAGGAAGAAAAGCTGGATACAGAACAGAACAAATGTTACCATTTGTTTGAAAAGAGGAAAAAAAATACATATGCCACACACACAGAGACCCTTGTTATATTAGATACAAAAATCCGTAGAACACCCAAGAAATCTCACAATGGTTGTCTCTGGAGAGAAGGATAAAGAGAAGAGAGGATAGATGAACTTTCATTATATGCCTTCTTGTAACATTTGAAGGTTTTGCTCTGGGCATACTTAACTTTTTTTATATAATAAAGAAGCTTTCCAAAACAAACAAAAAAACAGCATGGTAGTAATCTATTTTTCAGTAGAATCATGATTAGCAGTTTCTTATCCATTCAAGTTTTCATCTATCTATTTGTTTGTTTGTTTGTTTGTTTATTTATTTATTTTAGTTTTTGAGACAGAATCTCACTCTGTCACCTAGGCTGGAGTGCAGTGGCTTGATCTCAACTCACTCACTGCAGCTTCCATCTCCCGAGATCAAGTGATCCTCTCACTTTGGCCTCCCCAGTAGCTGGGACTACAGGCATGAGCCACCATGCGCAGCTAATTTTTGTATTTTTTTGTAGAGACGCGGTCTCACCGTGTTACCAGGCTGGTATCGAAATTTTGGGCTCAAGAGATTTGCCCCCCTCAGTCTCCCAAAGTGCTGGGATTACAGGCATGAGCCACTGCTCCTGGCTTATTTATTTTGAAATGTTAGTTAATGGGCAAGGCCCTGATGATGGTATAAAATAGCAGCATTCTCTGTTGTTTAATGTTTGAGAACACTGGTATATATAGGTGTGTTGAGTTTACTTATCACTTAAAAGTGACTTTTTTTTTTTTTAGACAGAGTCTCACTCTGTCACCCAGGCTGGAGTGCAGTGGCACGATCTCGGTTCACTGCAACCCCCACCAATGGGTTCAACCAATTCTTGTGCCTCAGCCACCCAAGTAGTTGAGATTACAGGCACGTGCCACCATGCCCGGCTAATTTTTGTATTTTTAGTAGAGATGGGGTTTTGCCATGTTAGCCAGGCTGGTCTCGTACTCCTGGCCTCAAGTGAAAAAGTGAATTTAAAAATAAATTATATGGCTGGGCATGGTGGGTCACATCTGTAATCTCAGCACTTTGGGAAGCCGAGGGAGGCTGATTGCTTGAGCCCGGGAGTTCCAGGCCAGCCTGGGCAATATAGAGAGACCCCATCTTTATAGAAGATACAAAAATTAGCCAAGCATGGCGGTGTGCACCTGTGGTCCCAGCTACTTTGGAGGTTAGGGTGGGAGGATCACTTGAGCCTGAGAGGTCAAGGCTGCAGGGAGCTGCAATTGCACCACTGCACTCTGGCCTGGGTGACGGAGTGAGACCCTGTCTCAAAACAAAAACAAAACAAAAATAATAATAATTTTAAATTAGTATTGTATAATACTCATGGCGACTGATAATGATACCTTTTCTTACCCCATCTTAGTCTTTTTAGAAGTTCACAGAACTTCAGATTTTCGTCTTCACATAGATGTCAAGGAAAATCAAGTCACTGAAAATTAATGAGTGCTTTAAATTTATTTGATTAGCCCAGGGGACTTTGGTTGAGGAAAAAAACAACTTATAAATGATTTCTCTTAGAAGGTATTATTCCTGGACCAACACAGAAAATCAGGTGAGGAGTACAGTTTCTGAGCATAGAATTTTACATAAGAATTAGTGTTCATCAAGACTTGTGCCTGTAACAAATTTTCATGTTTTAAACACAAAATATTGAGAGAAAAGTGTAGTTCATTTGAATACAAGCTTTTTTGGTTTTTCTGCTTAAAACTTTTTTGTAAGTAGGTTAAGCCTTCAGACCTGAAACCCAATGAATTTGCTTGATATTTTGAGGCTAAATATTGTAATAGGTGGACCCAATTCTATTAGAAAGCATTTATTTTTCATTTGGCTTCCATCAACACATGCTTCTCTCAGAAACTTGTTTATGAAGATGGCTAAGTATCACTAGCACAGGAAAGGGACTGCTAAGTTATAGGCAAGGGGATTTATATGACATGTAAAATAAAGATTCCAGTTTCTACTGACTCTTGTGAGGCAAATAGTGGAAGAACCAATCTTGTGAACCTTATCGGTCTTTGTCAGCTGATGTGAATTTAACACACATTTGCCATCCTGGAAAAGTTCTTGATCATGATTAATCTCTAAAAGGTATTTTCCTAAACTTAAAAAGTGATACCACTTACCCTTAAGATTTATGCACTTTACTTGTGTTAGTGATACCTCAATTAAAAAGTAAATTTTTTAAATAAAGAGACACTTTTTCATGTGAAACTTTTTTTCCAAGGAACCAAATATTGAACTGAATTATTGACAGTGAGAGGTTTTGGCTGTTGATAATGATGTTACATACATGTTGTCAAATACGTGAATGAGAATCCCTGTTTGGAGTGGGATGTGGCATGGGGAGGTTGAATCTTGTCACCATTTGCCATTACAGCTTTAGTGGTATTGGAGGTTTCTGTTATCACAAAGAAAACTTACCCCTTCTTCAGTATGTTAAAAGCTGGCTCACATGTTTAGGCCTGCTAACCCTAGCCATAATCCATTCTTTACTATGTATTATTTTATTTTTACTCCTTGGACTTTTGAAAACCATTTCTTATATCTACCTGTAGCCTGTAGAACATCTAGTCGTCTTCTTCTTCTTCTTCTTCTTCTTCTTCTTCTTCTTCTTCTTCTTCTTCTTCTTCTTCTTCTTCTTTCTTCTTCTTCTTCCTCTTCCTCTTCCTCTTCCTCTTCTTCCTCTTCTTCCTCTTCCTCTTCCTCTTCCTCTTCTTCTTCTTCTTTCTTCTTTCTTCTTCCTCTTTTCTTTTTTTTTTTTGAGACAGAGTCTTGCTCTATCAGCCAGGCACGATCTCGGCTCACTGCAACCTCTGCCTCCTGGGTTTTAAGCAATTTTCTCTGCCTCAGCCTCCCAAGTAGCTGGGATTACAGGCACCTGCCACCACGCCCAGCTAATTTTTGTATTTTTAGTAGAAATGGGGTTTTGCCGTGT
Source organism: Nomascus leucogenys (assembly GCF_006542625.1). Classification (NCBI taxonomy): domain Eukaryota; kingdom Metazoa; phylum Chordata; class Mammalia; order Primates; family Hylobatidae; genus Nomascus; species Nomascus leucogenys. Next base: position 3,127,514 of record NW_022095769.1, read on the forward strand.
TGGCCAGGCTGATCTCAAACTCCTGACCTCAGGTGATCCACCTGCCTCGGCCTCCCAAAATACTGCAATTATAGGCATGAGCCACTGCACCTGGCCATCTCATTCTTCTTTAATGGAAGACATTAGAATCCAACTAGCTTTGTAGTTTCTCTCAAGAAGTTTCTTAAGTAATGTCGGCTTACCAGTTGGGGCATAATAGACCCTAAAATGCATCAGGATTGCAAACGAGTGCTAAGGCCTACTACAACTTGTTTGGGAGAAAGGAAAGGTGGGACAAGAGAGCAAGATGAACCAATAATAATAAAATTGCTACATTTATGTGGCATTATATATTTTTCAAAGGATTTTCCTGCTCTGAGACTTAAAGCATGATAGTGCCAGAAAGGAAACACATTCTTTAACCCAGCCAGGTCAATGCTATATTTAAGTATCTAACAGAATCAAACAGAAGGTGCTGGAAAAAATCAGTATATTAATTTCACTAAGACTGAGGTGGCTGTTCTAAATTTTGCAAGCATGAAATTCATACCAAAAAGTGATATTTTGAAAAAATTACTACATTACTCGATAATAAATTTCAACTATGAATTGGACCACTTCTTTCTTGACCAAATCATTGACCACATTTTGTTTTGTCTGTCAGTTCTACTCTCCATACCTGATGTGACTACTGCTATTATCACTAATAATCATAATTTATAGATTTACTTTACTAAAGTTAAAATACTAATTAATAGCATATACCATAAAGTCAACTCACTGGCTGTCATTCAATATGCTTTGTCTTTGAGTAATGATCATGATTTATTAAACATGCAGATTTTCAGGCTATATAGTTCAGTGGATTAGAACAAGAGCTTAGTAATCAGACAAGTTGGGGTGAAAGCCTGGCCCTGCCACTTATGAGTCACCTATATAACTTTGGGTAAGTTATTTCATCTTTGTGTCTCAATTTCTTTATCTTCATCTTTGGGATAATAATAAGTCTTAGGATTGTTTTGAGGATTAAATGAGATAGTCCACAAAAAGCCTTGACCCAGAGCTTGTACCCAGTTAGAGTTTAGCTAGCTATTATATAATTATTATTATTATAGCTAACTTTCTCGTATATGTCAAAAGATACTGAAAATTCAGTTGGATAGCTTTGTAATAAGAATTAAGGACTGAGAATACAGTGGCCCAAAGAAAACAGAACTATAAGCCAATAATTCCAGGTTATGATTGCCTTATGATAAATGCATTCATTTTACAATATATTTATCCACATACTACCAAATACCTAGGTTTATATATTTTGAATTATGTCAAAATCTCATTACTGTTGAAAATATTCCCACTTAGCAGGTTCCATTTTAGTACCAGTTGAACAATACCAGTGGTAGATGGAATGTGTTAGTGTGAAGCTGGAATGACTGCTGACAGGCTGTAATTTGCTTTATGAAGTGTGGGTTGTCACATATACAATTATCTGGTTTTTATTTGTTGCTGCCAGCCCTCCAGTTTGTTAACATCCAGGAGTTATAGGTGAAACCTAAGAAGGGTTAAAAATCCCAGCATTTTCTTAGAGGATGGGCGAGGAGAACACAGCGGCTGCTTTTTTTTTTTCTCTCTTTTCTTGTTTCTTTTTCTTTTTCTTTTTTTTTTTTTTTTTAAGAACAAGGATGATGCTACACACTACAGCTCACCCTACTGGTCAAAATTAAAACCTGCATTACAAAAGACCATTTTCTTGAGGGAAAAAAAGAAAAAAAGAACTTTTCAATTAGCTCCACAGACATTTTCCTGTCCAATCCACCACTGACAGATGTAGTTCATTCTGAGAATATCATTAAGCTATGCTGCCCTTTCGGTTGTTGGATTCACAGGTGTTGTTATAGTGATTATACTAAGAGTGTCTAATCAATTTGGCTCCATTTGTGATTATTTAGACTGTGCCACTCTCCTCAAATGTTATCTCTAAATGTTCTTAAGAAGGCTGTTATTCTTAGCATGATTACATAATTAGAAAACAGTAAAAAAACTGTAGGTTTTTACTAAGCTAAGCTAAAAACTGTAGTCTTAGGTTCAATTTCTTGTACATTTGAGATCCAGTTGGAGCAACTTTTTAAAAGAATGATAAATGGAAACTTTCTTTACCTGACTTATCATTTATTCTGTAGACTTAATGACATCCAGTACCATTACACTCACTGCCAGGGTCTTGGGGGGAAAAAAGGAATATTTATACATTGAATTATACATAGGTGTAGTAAAGGAAAAAAAAAAGAGACAGGCAGGAAGTCTGACTGTATAGAACAGAGAAGAATTTGAGACCCTCAATATACATGGATTAATCACAAGAACTAACCACGCAGATCCAAATGGATATTTAGAAATTGGTGAAGCCTCTAGGATGTTCTCTGGAAAACATAGTACATTTTCTAATGCATGAATATGTGCAAAATGGTATGTAATTTAAAATGGAAGTGTTGACAGAATTTTAGTTTTGGTGCAGCAAATTTGCTCTATAATATATTTACATGTGAGTAACATTTCATATATGGTCACATCTGTACCCAACATATATCTTTAGTTGGTATTAGATTCAATAACTTAGTTGAACGGTTATAATAAGGAACAATAAGCTGCAGTTTTGCTAATCTTACTATAGTTCAGCTTTGAGAGCTGTATTACTATTAAATTGGCCCATGAAAATCTGGCAATATTAATGCCATCAAGCATGAAAACTAACTGGGCTTGGATCAGGGAGCTTTATTTGTAGCATTTTAGTGAGAATTTATTAGTTTAAAGAGGGAGCTGTATTTCTTATGGGATCCTAAATATTAAACAGAATAGGAAGTCATGTATTTCCTTCCAACAACAATAATTTAAAATTTTTCAATTTTAAATTAATCTAAATTTCCTTATATAATCCAGAGATACTTGGTGAAGTAGTAGCAAACCCTAGTGTTTTTTGTTGTTGTTGTTCCTTTTTTTTGTTTGTTTTTGAGACGGAGTTTCGCTCTTGTTGCCCAGGCTGGAGTGCAATGGCACAATCTCAGCTCACCACAACCTCTGCCTCCTGGGTTCAAGTGATGCTCCTGCCTTAGCCTCCCAAGTAGCTGGGATTACAGGCATGCGCCACCAGTCCCGGCTAATTTTTTTGTATTTTTAGTAGAGACAGGGATTTCCATGTTGGTCAGGCTGGTCTCGAACCCCAAACTCAGGTGATCTGCCTGCCTCGGCCTCACAAAGTGCTGGGATTACAGGCATGAGCCACCATGCCTGGCTGCAAACCCTAGTTTTTAACCACACCATATAAACAGTTGGTTGCAAACATGAATAGAGTCTTTATAATATAGCTCACAATTAATTTGAAGAGAAATAAAAGATGATGTAGACTAACATGAAAAAATCGAGACTTTGCATATTGAATAAGCAAACATATATGTTTTCCCTGTTATTTGTTATTTTCTCACTTTTTTAATGCTTAAACCATTTTCTGTCTTTTAAAATTTCTTCTCATTTCTCTGGTAAAATTGTCATTATGGCCTGTTTCTGTCTCAAAATAGTACCTGCAAATTCAGGATTAAACGGATTTGCTGTGAACTAAAATAGTTACAAGGGGAACATCATCATGGTTCATTTTTCTCCCTGTTTTATTTGGAACTGAATTAGTAAATGAAAGTTTTAGCAGTTTAATTCACTTCTCCATAAAGTTTATGGAGCAGCAACAGCTGGTTGAATCTGTGGCAGAAAAAGCCAACTTCTAGTGGCCAAGACTATTGTTTCAGAATTAAGGGGGAAAACTCATTAACTGTTAATGAAAACACAGGGAATAAAAACAAATAGCACAGAAACCCTAGGAAATAATTACCTTACACCTGACACAAAGCTGCTTTATCTTTCTGCTCCAACCCTCAGAAATTCACAACTTATCACCCTGTGGAGCATGAATGAAATTGAGTTTGACTCTCAGAAAAGAATAGAGAAATCATCCCGCTTATGGGCCCCTCAGCATGTACTTGGTGGAGAACCTGCCATTGAATATACCAAGGAGTGTATCTAACGCCCAATTCTTATGACACTTAGGCTACAGGAGCAAATTACCTGCTAATAGCAGGTGAACCCTTGATATAGTTCCACTAGATCTTGTTTAGAAATACAAAGAGAAAGGACTGAAGGTAGTGGATGTGATTAATGGAGATATGGTGTGTTAGAATATATATCTGTATAGAAATATATTGATTCTGAGGGAGTTGCAGTGGGAAAGTGTGTCTCCAGTGGCAAGGGGTCTTGCTTGTGAGAAAGCCACTCTAAGCAGATGGAGTTCTAAGCCCTAATTGTAGAGCTGCTGAGTGGAAATGTTTGTCACTATAGTTTGTGATCATTTATGTCTGATCCCACTGGACTACAGTTGTGGCCATTTGGAACTGCGATTGTCAGAGCTATAGACAAATCCAGAGAACACGTGTTTATTTTATATGTTTTATGGTTATGTTTTAAAGAAAAATGATGTTCTTAAACTTAAACAAATCCAAAATGACCACAATAATTGCTGTTCTTCTATAAAACTTTTCACCCATGCATCCTCAGTAGTTGTAATCATTTCAATTACACGGGAGTGTCTATTTATATGGTATTATAGCCTTGTTTCTGTGTGTGCCCAAGGGAACTGGGTCACTTGATATGACACTAAAAACACTTATAACAATATCTCCATCATCAGGAACTAATTGCACTTGCGTGTAAAGCTTATTTCTAAATGTTCCCACACCACAACCATTTGTACTACTGACCTAGGCTCTGTTTTGCTTCATTGAGTTGTATATCTATGTCGTTGTGTACTTTACAGAGGAACTGTCTCATGTTTGACACCAGGGGTGGCTGTTGAAAGCACACCTTGGGTGACTATACTCAGAAACCATAGGAATCATGTGGAAGTGACTTTTCCATCTGAAGTTAGGCAAGCAAGTGCCAAATCCAGGCAGGTGTTTTGGGTAAGACTTTAAAAACTGAGACTGTGAAGGCAATGTGATACCCTGGATTGGATCCCAAAACAGAAAACGTACATTAATGGAAAACCTGTGAAATCCAAATAGAGTCTGTAGTTTAGTTAATAGCAATATACCAATGTTAATTTATTGGTTTTGGCAGATAGACCTCAATTATGTAAGAAGTTGACATTGGGGAAAACTGGGTGAAGGGTATGTAGGAACTCTGTACTATCTTTGCAACACTTACATACATCTAAAATTATTCCAAACTAAAAAGTTCACTAAAAAAAAAAAGCCCTTCCTGATCTGCATGTTTTTAAAACGCTTAGAATGTGAGCATGTGCTTTTTGCTTTTTTCTTTTCTTTCTTTTCTCTTCTTTTTTTTTTTTTTTTTTTTTTTTGATACAGGGCTCACTCTGTTATCTAGGTTGGAGTGCAGTGGCACAGTCATAGCTCACTGCAGCTTTTACCTCCTTGGCTCCTTGGCTCAAATGATCCCCCCCATCTCAGCCTCTCAAGTAGCTGGGACCACAGGCACAAGCCACCATGCCTGGCTAATTTTTCTACTTTTTGTAGAGATGGGGTATCGTCATGTTGCCCAGGCTGGTCTTGAACTCCTAGGCTCAAGCCATCCACCTGCCTTGGCCTCCCAAAGTGCTGAGATTATAGGTGTGAACCACTGCGCCTGGCTAGGTTCTTTTTCTTTAATGGTGGATTTGCCACATTTTTGAAACAAGCAGAAAACTTTGAGTCCAGAATAATAGTTTATACATAATGTTCAGTATATCCTACAAAAGTTAAATTTTGCTTGGCAATTCCAGTACTTTTTTTACTTTTAAAGATTTTTATTCGGCTTAAAATAAAAATTCCTTTTAACCTTGCAGCTCACTTTCAGGTTACTAGCCAGGCAGTCCATTTAGATTGTGTTGATAATATAATTTTAGTGGACTTCCAGTGATGTAAAATTTGAGCATTTTAATCCTCAGTCCAGTATTTGAGAATTTTTCTAGTTATTATGGAAATTATACAGTGATGCTTTAAGCATAGCTATCAACTTTGTGTACTGATAAGTAAACTAATAAAGGAGAGTATTTCTTCTGGCTTTGGCCAATGACTATTGTGTGAGTTTTCTACAATTTTTATTTCTCTTTTCCATAATAAACTTTATAGTTTGTTTCTAAAGTCCTATATTTGTAGGTGCTCAACTCAGTTATGGACATCTACCTACCATACAGCATTTGAAGAAGAGTCTAGATATGATCATCTAATTTATGGAAAGAGAAGGCTACAGCCATTCTCTTTTTATCATTTTATAACCTCCCTAGCTTTCTAGTTTAATTGTAGGAAATAAACCTTTAAAGTGAGGCAATACAGATTCTATGTAGGTTGTTTGGTTTCACAGCTCCCTAGTTGAAATCCAAGGCCAAAACTCTACAGTATTTACTGAGATTAGCATTGGTGATTTCCTTTGGAAATTAGTATTTGAGATAATATTAAATTCAGTTGAAAATCCTATTTTCATGTTTGTGAAATGAAATAAGCAGCTGTCAGTGTCCTTTTATTAGCAGACTGTACCTCTATTTGGGGGATTTTAAGGAAAGCCATTTGCAATACTTAGAGCCTTGTCTTCCGGTTTCTGAATGAGCTAACATCTTCTGTCTGAACCTTTTAAAGTATCATAATAACATCGGTCACTTCTACAGAATACATTCCAATGTATATTGAAAACACACAAAAGAGATTAGAATTAATTGCATAATTCAGTATTGTATATACATTACCTTTTATCAAAGCCATTTTACAGAACAAATATTATCTTCTTAGGGCTTTTAGAATTCCTAAGAGGTCAGTTGCCTAGGCTGTAAACTAGAATTACAAAGAAAGAACTTTGTTAACGTTGCAGAACAAATAGGAATACCATCCAGCAAAGTCTAGGTGTTCTCCGTTTTTATAATACTTCTCTTACTTTTCAGAGAAAGACTATTGACCTTGCTATATTATATTATGTATAGAAGGTTAAACCTTTGGGTCAGTCCTATTTCATTTGAAATAGAGGCATGCAGGGTAAAGGTTGTAATTATTGGAGACATAGTATATTGGAATATAAATTTAATTCTTTTTTTTTTTTTTAGATGGAGTCTCGCTCTTGTCACCCAGGCTGGAGTGCAATGGTGCAATCTTGGCTCACTGCAACTTCCACCTCCCGGGTTCAAGCGATTCTCCTGCCCTAGCCTCCCGAGTAGCTGGGATTACAGGCGCCCACCACCACGCCCCACTAATTTTTGTATTTTTAGTGGAGACAGGGTTTCACCATATTGGCCAGGCTGATCTTGAACTCCTGCCCTCAGGTGATCCGCCTGCCTGGGCCTCCCAAAGTGCTAGGATTACAGGCGTGACCCACCGTGCCTGGCTGAATATAAATTTATATAGCTATGTTTTTATTTTAAGTATGATAGAGAAATTTCTTCCTGGTGGCAAGAGGTATTCCCACTATAAGCTATCAGTTCCTAAGTTTTAGTGAGAGAGTTACTTGAGTGGAAAATTTTTCATCCAGGTAAGTCAGTTCTTGAACCTATTTAACTGTTTCCTATATGTTAATGGATAGTGGCCATGTTCATCATCCAGTAAAAGATACATTTTTTTTTCAAATACTGGAAGAGATCACACATAGATCCTTTTATAAGGTTGTATCCTTTTATAAGGATGCCCAAAGGTTGACCTTATTTTCTTTTTTTTTGTCCCTCAGGGGGAGACATTGGACAGGACAGCTCTGATGATAATCACAGTGGGACTCTTGGCCTGTCCCTCACATCCGATGCACCCTTTTTGTCAGATTATCAGGATGAGGGTGAGTGTTATCCTTCTGGATTTTGGGTGACCACCATACTTCATTATCTTTTGTCCTGACATCTTTGCCTTTTGTCGTTTTTGTATCCAGCAGCCTTTGGTGGGTTTTCTGTACTGGTAATCACTAGTTTGCAAAGAAAAACTATTTGTTTCATTGTGGTGCTGATCCTCCTTGGTAATTCAATACTTCTGAAGTTAATATACTTAGGGAGACACTAATTCCATATTGGAACAGGAAGACATCATTATTGATCTTTTTATAAAAACTGTAGCTCAATAGCTAAGAGGGCATTTTAAGATTTCAGGGCCTAGTTTATACCATTCTTTTGGATTTTTTAGCTTCGCTGATTTACATGAGAATTGAAGCTTTTATTTAATGATTGTTGGATTATTAATTTTCTGTGGATCATTTGAGACCCTTGAGCTCATCATAGTATATAATAAGATACCATTTCACCTGTACTTCTCACATACCCCTGACCATATTGGTATTGCTCAAGGGGAAGGGAAAGCCACAAGAACCACAGTGTAAATCTTCCTAGAGCATCAATTTTACTTGAATATTTGGGAATGAGAGGAGTTAAATAATTCAACTGTTAGAAACATTATTTTTATATTCAAAATTCCATAGTATATAACATAGTGAAATGCAAAATATACATGAATTTTTAAGATAACATAAAATATAAATATTTTGGCCTGATGGCTGCCAGTTTCTGGCTCAGGGCCTATATTTCCCAAGTGTGGGGATCCGCTGTGCCTCTTCTGGCATGTGGCCACCTGAGCAGAAGGTTTCATCATCACGGATGCGCATGGTTTTCTTATCAGAGTCTCTCTCATGCCTTCCCAGTAGGGTTAAAAAGGTAGAGGTGCTACTAAATTGAACATTAAATTGGAAACACATTATTCACTTAGGGATTGGGAATAAAGTTGGTAAATTATTCCTTTCATTTCTTTGTTAGTCTGCAATCTTTCCATTTCTTTTTATTTAGATTTCAAGAGCTTATAATTTCTATTTTACTCTCTCTTTTTACTTTATCTATTGATTGTTATTTCATTTAGCCTTTTTGACGATTCATGTTTTTTTCCCTTTCACTGACTTGATAACCTCCACATAAGAACTGGGGGTTGAATCACACAGAAACATTTTATTTTGCTTGGGCTTTGTATGATAGCACAATTAGTAATACCCAAGTTTTAAAATGGGGTTTGTAATATAGGATCTGTGTATTGATTCAGGTATTACACTAAAAACATTGTTTGGATTGAAAGTTTAATAATTACATTGGTAGCTGATTAATACTTGTAGAAAATTAACAGTGCAAAACAGGAAGAAATCAACTTTTCATTTGTTTTTGATTAATCTAATACTTGACAGAATTAGAACAATAGTGCCTCATTAATCTTTAGGTCACTTATTTGGTATTTCCAACTTTCCCAAACACAACTGAGAACACAATAAGTAATCCAGAAAGGCCTCTAAGTGGAAATAGATGTGACTTATGTACCTTGCTCTTGGAAGAACCCCTGAGGCCTTTTGCTGAGGAATCTTCTTACAAGTCTCTAACCAAAACAGTGTTTTGGTTTCTCAGCCCACAGTAGAGCTTCAAATTAGAAGAAGGGGTACTATAAAGGCATCAATTAACAAATAAGATTAAGGTAAGAAACAAGAACAAAACTTTATATAGAAAACAAAATCTATAAATAAAATTTATCTAAGAATAATTTTTTTTAAATAGCAGTTTGGGGTCATTTTCTATGATAGAGAAAAAGAGTGCATGCTCACCTAAGTGCTCAGTACCTTAATAAATTAAAACTTTTTTAGCTAGCATTTATTGAGCACTTACTATTTGCCTTGCATCATCTGTATGGTAAGCACTCTGCGTATGTCATCATTTGATCCTCAAGACTGCCCTAAAATGTGGGTATTAGGATTATCCTTATTTTACAGACAAGGAAACAGACTCGGGGAAGTTAACTTATCTAAAATCACACAGCTAATAAGTAGTAGTGCCAGGATTTACGCCTACATAGTCTGGTTCTAAAACCTCTGCTCTTAACCACTCTACTATCCTTACCACTATCCTTATCTGAGATATCCAAAAAAATAGATTCATACTCCAAACATTTTGGCAGATTCATACTCGAAATATTTTGGCTAAGACCATACAGATAAAAATACTATGCTTAAAAATATTTTCATTAAAATAGTTGAAATTTAGGAAAAACATTTGTGTTGAAAGAGGTAAATCTGGAAAACTCCAAAGTGCAAAACTTTGTTCCGTAACAGTTCCTCATAAGAGAGGAGTTCATTATATTAGTAATATTAAACTCTTACTTAATAAATTTTTATTTTTAGTTCTATGCATGAAATTAAAAGAATTCCCAAAGTGACATAGTCAATGGTAGAGGTAGGAATAGACCTATTTCTGTGTTAAAAACTTGATTGTAAGATGATGTGATACTGTTTAAATGTGAGTTTCTGCAAAGCATTGAATCTAGCACAGTGCTTGAGTGCCTAATGCATAACAGGCACAATAAATGTTCATTTTCATCCCCTGAAAATTAAAGATACATACATTTCCTGTGAAATTAAAGAGAAAGTTATAACGGTGTCAAAATTTTGAGCAATCTCTATATCCTATTTAATTAGATTTTACCATTATAGAGAATGATAACACTTGATATGCTACTTATTCATTTTTTTAAACAAATATTTATTTAAAGATTCCTAGGTAACACCAAGACACTGTGTTAAGCTGCAGGTGAAAAATGCAGTGAGAAAGCAGATACAGTCCCTGCCCTCATGGAGCTTACCATCTCATTGGGAAAACTATTAATAAGTAGACAAATAAAAAATATAAAGTTAGTGTCTTTATAGATAGCTAAGTCAATTATTTATAAAGAAAAAATATTCCTCTTTATTTTTTATTATTATCTTTTTGAGACAGAGTTTTGCTCTGTCACCCAGGCTAGAGTGCAGTGGTGGGATCTCGGCTCACTGTAAGCTCTGCCTCCTGGGTTCACACCATTCTCCTGCCTCAGGCTCCCAAGTAGCTGGGACTATAGGCACCGGCCACCGCGCCCGGCTAATTTTTTGTATTTTTAGTAGAGATGGGGTTTCACCGTGTTAGCCAGGACGGTCTCGATCTCCTGACCTCGTGATCCCCCCCTCCTCGGCCTCCCAGATATTCCTCTTTAACATTCTTTGTAATGACATTTATTTTAGGCTTTTCGAATTTTGTCTTCATTAGAAAATGTGAAAATATTTCAGATACTTTGTCTTCCACTGTCAGCTAGAGTAGTATCCTAGACTTGCCATTATAAAAGGATACACAGTTGGGCCCATCCACCCATAACTTTAGTGATGAGGGGCAGTAACCATGCTGCATATCGTGTTTAGGTCATGACTTTGTGAAAACTACAAAGAGTTCTAGAAGAATATAGAAACCTGGCCAGGTACACGCAAAAAATGAAAACCAAGGTTACAGGCTAACCCATGCATAAAAATGAGAGCCTGTTGCCACCTAATTACAATTCCTTCTCCTTTTCCTTTGTAAATGCCCACAATCTGAAGGCAGAGAGAGACGCCCACAATTTGAAGGCAGAGAGAGACACTCACAAGAGCACAGCCCCACCATTGGGAATGAAAACTTGCTACCAAGTAATAACATTTAGATTTCTAAGCTAAAAGCATAGTTTTTACCATATGGAAGGAAAAAAATGTAGTAGGAGACACTGACCACAATACTTAGTACAAGAGCCAAGCAACTACAAAGCTCAAGATCTGATTGTTTTCGGTGTCCAAAATATACAGTGGATTTTAATGTATTTATAAACTTACTTTGTTAGTATAATGAAGAATCCCTGCATACCTACATTATTTTTTAAAGTGGATTGGGGAAAGTGATCATTCTATAAGCAGGGTATAGTGACTCCTTCTGGAATAAAAAGAAAAAATAAAATTATTTTAGAAGAAACCTAAAATCTATGATAATGTATTATTTGTTATATATGTTTATATTCTAATTAAAGAATGGGTGAATGGATATTTAACAATTAAATCTGGATAGAAGTGAGAATATTTTAGAGCTTCTTTGTCCATCAGGATGTTGAGGGTTAGAGAAGATTCTTATTCTTCAGCAAAATGAGAAACAACTGGAAAAGGAAAGACCTGTAACTATCATTGGAAAAGAGTAGTAATGAATAACTGAAGAGACTGTTGTTGATTGATTTTATTACATACTTGTTGATTTAAAAGGAACTGCAAACATGTTAAAGTACCAATAGTAGCTATTTTGAACTCCATGCCATTTCTGAAAAGTACATTTAAAAATATAGAGAATATTCTGGAAATAAAAAGAACCCATTTTTACAGTGCTATTTTTAGCACTTTTAAGACATTTCTCTGTTTTCATTTTAGTTCTGAAATACAAGTCAATTTTGGATTTAAGATTATGAATAATAATAGACTAGCTTTTGTTGATCATTGTGGGTTTTATTTTTATAATAGTGGGGAGAAAGCATTAGATATGAATCTATTTTAAACAAAACTGTTTTAGTATTCTGAAATTAAAATGGTTTAATTTATTGATTAAATTATTGTAGCCGGAGTTCAAGTTTGTCTTAAATTTCATGGTGCCAAAGTTAGTATCATGGAATCTGGGAGTTGGAAGGGATGATAAAGTCATCTAGTAATAGGAACCATTTATCAAGTGTTTACGATGCTTTACTAAGTGCTTTCCATGGCTTATCTCATTTAATTCTCAAACCAGCTCAGAGAGGAAGACACTGTTACCTATTTTACAGGTAAAGTATTCAGGCTTTAATTCAGGTTAATTGACTTGACCAAGGATGACACATCTAATCCACCTGAGGGACTAGAGTTCCAATAGATTTCAAAGCCATTGCTTTTTGAAGAGTTCTGCTGAGGTGGATGTTTGTTCCTCTGTAGACATCTACTCTTATGGGCTTTCCAACTCATTTTCCTTATTGCTTTTTTCACTGGATATAATGTTGATTTTTAAAATAAGTGTATTCACAGCTAAAAATTATCCTCTAAATGCTTTTACTGCATCCCACAAAATTTCATTCATAATCTCTAAGTGTTTTATCATTTCCTTTATGATATCCTTTTAAACTTACGTGTTATGTAGAAGCATTTTTTGTGTTTTTGTTCTAGTTTTTATTTTAGTTTGTTTTGTTGTTGTTTCAAGAATTTTAAAACCTACTCTTATTATTGACTTCTGATTTTATTACATTATGATCTAAGAGCACAGTGTATATTATTTTGATTCTTTGGACTTTGTTGAGACTTCCTTTTAGCTGTAATGATCAGGTTTTGCTTATGTGCTATGTGTGCTCCGGAAACATTTATTGATTACACTCTTACTCTTTTTATTTTTATAAATAATACTCTTTAAATCTTTTCTATTCCTAGATTTTCTTTTCTCTCCTGAGAGGACTGTGTAAAATCTCCAATTACAATTGTAGATATATTCATTTTTTTCCATGTTTTGTTTTGTTTTCAGGGTCATATTAGGTACTTATAAAGAGCTCTAATTGATTAAAAAGACCCCCTCTTAATGAACTGAAATCCTATTCCTAGAACTTCCACTTATTTAGTTTCACCTCTAAATCTATGAGAGCACCCTCGATAGACTTTATTGTATTTATTTATTTATTTGAGATGGAATCTAGCTCTGTTACCCAGGCTGGAGTGCAGTGGCATGACCTCGGCCCACTGCAACCTCCACCTCCCAGGTTCAAGCGATTCTCTTGCCTCAGCCGCCTGAGTAGCTGGGATTATAGGCGCCCGCCACACGCCCGGCTAATTTTTGTATTTTTATTAAAGACAGGGTTTCATCATGTTGGTCAGGCTGGTCTCGAACTCCCGACCTCATGATCCACCTGCCTCGGCCTCCCAAAGTGCAAGGATTACAGGCGTGAGCCACTGCGTCCGGCCACTGATAGACTTTATACTCAGTGAATATAAAAAATGTTCGTAAGCCAGTTTGAGATCCCCATTGTTGTGAGTCAGGGGTAAGGCCTGATTTTAGTGTATAAATTATATTGTTTCACAGAGTAAATAACCTGAGCTTCTTACAGTGTTTACTGAGGTATGTGAATTAATGATGCAGGGATTAGAGGTAAATGACCTCATTGATCAGGGTAAATCTTAGATGGAATCTTGCTGACAACTTCGGACTAAAATGTGCGTAATTTAGGGCTGCTTTACTTGGAGTGTTAGAAACCTATGTAGGTTCAGTCAATGGTACACTAGCACCGATAATACATAGTATTCTAGCACCAATAGGACCCTAGTAGATTGAAAAAATTAATGGCTTAAAAACAGCAAGCCATTTACTTCCTTTTCACTGATGGGGTTAGGCTTGTTAACTTTCTTCGTGTGTATTTTTTTAAAACTATGTAAGCTATGTGAACATATTTCGAGTTTTTAGTTCCTTTTTATTCTATGATATGAAGATAATGAAAATGACTCAATATAGTCTCTTTCCATAAATAAGTCTGTAAATAAACATATATGCATACATACATATATTCAAGCAAGCATTTTTCTCATTTTCTTTTTATTCTTCAGACAACTGCTTTGATCTTTGTTATTAGCTAGAAGGTATATTTTTCTTTAATAAAGGCACATGACTCCTGTCAAAGCTAATGGAAGTTATGTATGTGTGTTTAGAGGCACATACTGTGGAAGAACATAAAAACTTATATCCATGTCTGTGTTTTTGGAGCCAAAGAATGAATTCCACAGTAGAACACACACTTTCATGAACCTGGTGGATTTCTGAACAAGTTTGTGTTGGCTTTAGGTGAGTCCATCAGATTTCAGATCATTGGGAGAAATAAGGACTTGGTGTTGAGTTTACTGTGATAAGGGTAAGTAAACTGTCACTCAGGATCACAGTGGCTTCCTTCATGAAGATAAATGTCTTATTAGATCTAAGACATCATGTCGTTTATATAGTCTGGTATAAATCACAGATGAAGATGACAAACTGGGCTTCCAAGTTGGCAGTAATTTATATTACTTAAACAAATGGCTACCAAGGATTATACATGTTTTTGTGAAGAATTAAAAAACAATAACAATTATCTGTCTATGAATGACCCGTTTTTCATTTTCAGCCCAGCATTTTGGGCTGTTGGTGTGTGTTTAAACTCTAACTTTTCATCCAGTACCCAGTAAAGTGCTCTCACATGTGTTGCTAGCTGGACATCTTCCATAATGCTTCTTTCACTAAAACAAACTCCTTGCAAATTTAACCCATACATTTAGGTTAAATTCTACATAAAATCATGGAATTTAAGAGCTGCAAGAGAGTTGGCAATCACCCAATCTAGTCTCTGTTTTAACAAAGAGAAAACTAAATTTTAAAGATGCTAAGTGGTCAGGCGCGGTGACTCAAGCCTGTAATCCCAGAACTTTGAAAGGCCAAGGTGAGTGGATCACTTGAGGTCAGGAGTTCGAGACCAGCTTGGCCAACATGATGAAACCCCCTCTCTACTAAAAATACAAAAAAATTAGCTTGGCGTGGTGGTGGGTGCCTGTAATCCCAGCTACTCAGGAGGCTGAGGCAGGAAAATCGCTTGAACCTGGGAGGCAGAGGTTGCAGTGAGGCAAGATTGCGCCACTGCACTCCAGCCTGGGCAACAAGAGTGAAACGCCGTCTGAAAAGAAAGAAAGAAGAAAGAAAAGAAAGAAAGAAAGAAGAAAGAAAGAAAGAAAGAAAGAAAGAAAGAAAGAAAGAAAGAAAGAAAGAGAGAAAGAGAGAGAGAGAGAGAAAGAAAGAAAGAAAGAAAGAAAGAAAGAAAGAAAGAAAGAAAGAGAAAGAACTAAGTGAAGAAGGAAGGAAGGAAGGAAGGAAGGAAGGAAGGAAGGAAGGAAGGAAGGAAGGAAGGAAATAAGTGAAGAAGGAAGGAAGGTAGGAAGGAAGGAAGGAAGGAAGATACTAAGTGTCTCCATCCTACAACTAGCAAGTGATAGAGCCAGTATCATACCCAAGACCACCTCTCTGAGAGTGACCTCTCCTGGCTTACACTGCATGCATTCCCTCACCTGCATGATCTCAGCATGCTTTTCAATGCAGCCTCCAAACAGCTTTGTAGAAGACCTGATCTTGGCTCCTAGATGATTTCTTGCAAGTTTCAGTCAAGTTCTTCAGACACATGTGTCTCTCTTGCCTATATATGTTCTTACTATTTTCCTAGGATGATTTGGAAGTGGTATAGTTTATAAAGAATTTCAAAAAAGCTCCATAAATGCCAACAATTATAGTTATGAATAACATTCATTAAGCCCCTGATTGATTTGACATAGAACTAATTAATTATCTTTTTTGGCCTTTTTGTCCATGTTATAGATTTTAATATACTACTAATGAAGAGTTAGTTATTGAATACCAATATTGAATGTCCTTATTTCATCACGAGTTTGGATGCTATGTAGAGGATACAAAAAAGGAATAAGATATGATTCCTTAGTGAGCAAATAATCTAGTCGAAGAAAGACGATTCAGGCACTTTCACAACTAAGCATATGGTACATAATCCAGTGTTGGTGATTGGGGACAGAGTTTGCAGAAAAGACTAATTGGTTGGACTTGCAGTAGTTCGGAAGAAAGTTAAAATAATATTTGACCTAGGTTCTTGCCAAAGTGTTTTTAGAAATCTTTTCCAGAGCGGAGTATGAGCAAAAGTTCATTCTTTGAAAGGTCAAACATTTATTGAGTTTCTATTCAGTAAATGGCAAAATAACAGTGAACATTTTTAAGTGCAAATAGTTGATTTTTAAATGAGTGACTTGACAGATGAGAGTAAGCTTTTTCATCATGCCTTGAGTATTCTTTGTTTCTCTCTAAATTCTAAACTAGTCAACAAATTTAATGGTAATGTGAAAGTTCTAGTATATGATTATCAAAGATGTTATATATATATGATTGATATATAAATCAATCAGAGGTGGGGAGGGGTTATATATCTTTGGATGCTGTTGATTAGAAAATCTTATACAACATATTTTATTACCTTGTTCTTAGAATCTGTACATGCATTATAATTAAATGTAGCATCTGCTTTATAGATGAACATTGAATGACCCCAAGTTTGGCTATCTTTCCTAGGACAATCAAGACTAAATTTCTAGAGGTCTGAATTCTGAGGTATAATTTTAACCAACAGACTGTCCTTCCTCAAGCTCCAAAGTCACTGACTATTTTTACTTCAAAATCTCATATTCACTTTAATCGGAAAGAATTTTGTTTAGGCATAAAATAACTCTTTTGGGCCAAGTATATGTTTGTGTTTATACTTAATATATATATTCAACTCTTCCTGCTTTAATAGTTTTTGTTTTTCTACTAGTCATAATTTATTTTGGCCTAATATAGAAGTCTGACTTTTCAAGTAAAAAAGAAATGTTAATAACACTATTTAATATAATGCTGAACCACGTCTTAATCTAGAATATTATGGCATACTAGGGAAAGATTGTTGAATTCATAAACTATATTATACTTCTGCTCTAGGCTGCCTTTCTAACTTTGAGTGACAGGCTTTTTTATGTTGGGCCCTAAGTAGCTTAAGTCTGGATACACTGGTCTAGCGGGAAAGAAAGATTATATGGAATGGATTCTCTGGCTTGTAAAAGATTGGGATTTAGAGAGGAATTGTTCCTTTATGGGAAGTTTTCACTTATAGAAGCCTTTTCCAATTTGCTGAACCATTTTGTTAGAATATAGCTTATATGGTATAGTATATTTTCACAGAATACTCTGAAAGATAGACATTGTTGCCTTGGTTAATTTTGTTATTATGTTGTCTCATTATAATACCCCAGATTTTATTTTAATCAACAAAACATAGGGTTAACTAGAATTACTAGCTCTTCTCTCTACAAGTGATCATTATCAATGAAAGACATTTGTGAATGCCCACGAATATAGTTGAACCTAGAGATTGTCAGAGCTTAGGGAAAAAAAATTACTTTGAGTTATCTAATCTAGCCCTTCTAATGAATTCACATCATTCTTACTAATATCTCATTTAATTAATTATCAAATATAGTGATTACGCTTTGGGTCCTTCCTTTGCCGGACATCTTTCCCGCCCAACTATTATTCCTAATTTATTCTTCATGTCTAACCTAAACTTTTCCTCCCCTAGTTTCAGGCCGTTGCTCTTTTCTATACCATCTTCTGAGACTGAATAATTCCCCTAATTCATTTATATTGTTACCTTTAGAAAGTATTAAAGACTGAACATTTATCCCCAGAGTCTTCACTTTTCCAAACTACATAAATTTCAATTCTCTCAATCCTTACCTCACTCTGCCCCTGTCATACTTCCAGTGCTTAGGTATTTTATCACACTGCTTGATATTTTCCATTCCAAGGGGATCACCTAACCAAGAGAGCTGCCCTATGGGGAGGGGAGTGCTCAAGAGTAAAATCTCATATAAACCACTAGAAGATGCCTAAGTGTTTATTAGATGTTGGTATTGGTGATCATCTGGAGAGCACACCAATGTAGTGCTTGCTTTGGCGTATGTTGGGATATATGTGTATTTTAATGCTTTAATGTATTATGGCCTGTTATAATTGAATGTCTATAAAGTAGCAGTTAAGAGGGTTTTATAGACCTCGAAAGCGATCAGAATTCTCTAGCTCCCTCTTGTGGTAAAAGGAAATACTACTTTTGGGCTTGTCTGGATTTTTATTTTGTTTTGCTTTAGTGAAGAGGAAGGCTAAGATATGTAAGTTCTCAACATGTGAGCTTATGCAGTGAATTCAAAAATTAAAACTGTTATATGTATGTGTGCATACGCATACACATACTCAGATATGAGAAATTCCTGTTCTTTTATTAATTCCTTCAAACCTCAAAAATACTACTTTCTTAAAATCATTTCATATATTCTTCTTATTACACAAGTTAAAGGGAGGACAAATAAAACTATAATCTTGAGGGTTTGTATTCCTAAACAGATAAATAAAGGGAGTGGGTTAAATATGAACTTTAAACCAAATTTACAGGTATTTTTTTCTTTGCCAATTACAAATGGATGTGGTTAGCATTTCTAACATATTTAATCAGATCTCCTGTGTCTCCTACAATATATTAATTTTACCAGTTTTACAATTATTTTACAACTTATTATTGTAGCATTCCTTCTATGGTAGACACATTTCAGATATTAAAATTCTAAGTAAGTAGCAAATAGCTGAAGAAGACACTGAACTGGTGTGCAAATGTCTTCATGTGAATTGCCTATGGAATAAATTTTTACAGGTAGCAAAAAATTATGTTTGTTTTCTAGGAGACTATTAAAAGTAACCCTTCTGCCTTGAAATAGTTGATCTCTAGACAAGAATCAATGAAAAGTTGCTATTAATATGTCTTAGATGGCAATGCAAAAAGTGATTAAAATTAGACACTATCCCTAAGTTTGTTTTGTTTTGTTTCAGGCTATTCAGAAACTTGAGTAATGGTTAAGGTAGATTGCCTTTATGTTCAAATCACATTCTGGTGAAAATATGGGGTCCTATTTAGTTATTCTGGGAACTCCAGGAATAAATTTGAGATCATGCTTTTTAATATTAAATATTGCCCTTTTTTCCCCAAAAGGGAGTACTGAATATTATACTAATTGAGGAATTGTAAGAGAAGAATGATATAGACATAGCAGAACAAAATGAAAAGGGGTCAGTCGCAGGTGAAATGAGTGAGAATATACCATGATCAAATATTAATTAGGAAACTCGTAATTTTGACTATTTTTTCTTCTTTCTCCCCAACTTTAAGAGATTATAATTACTTTTAAAAAAATAAGGAAATCAATTTACTTTTATTAAACTATGTGCTTCTCCCTTAAGATATGTGAGTAAAATTTTAATCTCAGCTATTTATTAATATTAATTTTTAGTATTGACATTCCTATGAGCACCTGAAGACAAAAGTTAACCAACCTACAGATCAAACATCTTAATAGCAAAACATTTATGGATCTACATAGGAATGATCTAATTTGTATGTATTTTTAAAAAATAATAATTTGATATAACGTTTTTGAGATTTAACTATAATCAAGTTAGGCAATCTTACCTTGATTTCTTGATCTGTGTCAGATTTCTTAGATACCTGCTGGGCCTGATTTTTTTTTAATGTAAAGGCCATGCTTTCATGAGACAGATAAAATTGTGGATTTTTATAAAAACTCTGGAACATTCTTATCTGAGTAGAGAAGCAGAAGATGGCCTTTAATTATACCTGTGCTATTTACTACTATGCATATTTCAATTGCTTTGGTCACCAAAAAGTTGTGATTGTTCTTGGGTATACATTCTTTATTGTTTTTAAGTTACTTGATATATTTTCACAAAGCTCTCTGAAGGGATCTGTCTTTACTTGGCTGTTGGGAAAAGGTTCATTCTAGAATACTTATTTTTAAAACAGAATTTATTAATTAGCTTAATATTTTGTACTCTTTCTTTTAGCACTATTAGGGAAATTACAATGGCTAGTTTTTTTGAATATTAAAGTTGATAACAGTATAATATAGAAATTGTTTGCAGAAGTTTAACTTGTGTAGCTATAAGAGGGTGTCAGGGTCTCTTGGGGTATCAGAATAGTTGTCAAAGTGTAGGATAGAAGGGAATTTCCTAGGAAACTGCATCTGAGTACCTGTTAAGTATCTTATTTTAAATATGATTTTTTTATCATATAATTGAAACTAAAAGTAAGGCAGTTTACTTCTACCTTCTTTGCTTTCTTGCTCTGTGTGTGCAAATGCTTTCATCTGTAAAGCAAACATCTTCCTTAATTTTCCTAGGAAACATCAGGATGATTCAAGGAGCTCTTCATGTGGAATCTTTTACAAGTTTGCTTTCTCAAAAATAGCAAATTTACTTAAATTTGATAGTATTAGTATTTTAAATGTTTTCCCCCTAATTTGGATTCATTAAAATTCCCTATTTGTTTGGGATGAGATACATTAGAAGGAGCTAAACAGGGAAAACTTTTTACTGCTTTCGTATTTGTTCCATGGATAAAATTTTAAATTTTAATGTAATTCCCTAACTCTAAATATATTAATTTGGTTAGATATGTTTCGTTCAGTGATAAGAGGCAATACATATAGTTTGTCTTAGCAGCAGAAAAACATTTTTCAGCAATATAAAACATCTCAGCTTTGTCTAATTGAGATAAAAACGTATATGAAAGAATAATGACTTTGCCTATCAGATGCAAGGAAATTTAGGACAAATGGTGGAAAAGTTCCTATCAATTCCAGTGCAGTTAGGAAGGCTAGGTTACTCCACTAACTAGATCTGGCAAAAATAAATGAGGACTAACTTGTGAAGGCACATAAATCATAAGCTTTCAGAGTATTTACATTTTTATCTAATGCTGGCCTTCTGTCAGCATTTTTGTTGCTTGTTACATGCTTACGTTATTTCTTACATTATTACATTTTGTTGTTTCTTTTTATTTTTAAGAAGTTAGTTAAGGGAAATAGCTGAAATTGCACAAGTGGTGGTTTGGTAAATTCTGCCAGTTGAGTAAGTAATTGTGACAAATTTCATAGTTTGCTTATGATTGTTACAGGGTGAGATACTGTATTTTGAAATTATGGCTGTTACAGTATGAATCACTGTACAGAACATTGCAGAGGTCCTGGTCTAGCAATGCAGAAGCTACGACCTCGGTAAAAAGTTTCACAACTTTAAGTTTACTTTTCCTGTCTAGAATAGGCAAAAATTGAGTTCTGTCCGATTTAGTTACAATGTTCTTTAAACTCTTACCCACGTTATCACTCGTAATAATTCTAACATATTATATTTTTCAGTCCAAGTGATACAAGACCATGCTGGGTATGATTTTCAATATATGGCAAAAGTGTAAAATTAAGAAAAGATTTCTATGAAATTTTTTGCACACTCTGCTAAATGAATTATTGAAATTCCAATAAAGAATTTTTTTAAAACCCTAAAAAGCAGTGTGGGTTTTATTTTTCCCTCGATTCTTTCAGTGCTCATAAATGTCTCCATGAAAGCTATATCTGCAGAGTTAGAAAAGAATATATTCTATAATATTTACCCGATCAGGAAGATTTTTAAAACGTGGCATCTTGATATGAGATATTGACTGAGGTGGGCTGGCAGCTTTACTGGCCTGGCAGATGCAGCAGGTTTGCAGTAAATCCTTGTGGTTAAAAATCCCTGAGAAGTTTTTGATTAAGAAACTTTTACTATCCTTTTAAAATGAAATATGCTGGTCATTTTTTAAATGATAAAAGCAGATATTTTATGTTATTGTCTAAAGTTTAGTTTCTGAAATATGTTTTAATAAGCTTGTTATATGAAAGTTCCTGGATTTCCAAGACGTTAACTTAAATTATCATTTCATAGTCCAGCATATCCAGAGAGCATGTAAAAAGAAATTATAAAAGTAAGCCTATTCAACAACAATAATAAAATTTTATATTTTAAATCAGAAAACCTGCATATAGAGAAGTTAATATGATTATTCTTGTATAAACGTTATCGAGTTATTTAAAGCTGTAATAATATAATAAACTATGCTGAAAGGTAAAATTAAAGTATTTTAAAATAAGAATAATTGTTTTTTAAAAGTACTTTTAAAAAACAAACTAAAATCATGAGGTAGTTTTTAAAAAGGCATTACAAGTTACTTTTCTACTTAGAATCAGTAAGGACAATGATTAATTTACAACATAATGTGAAGAGAGTGGCAAAATTTTAATTGGGAAGGTATGTTTAGAAATAATATTTTGCATAAAAATTCACAATTAAAGTTTATAATTTATTGAGAATTAAATTTTGAAGATGATGCCTAGCCCTTTAAAAAGCCACATGTTCAATGAACATATTTTCTCCTTCCTTAGATGCTTTATTAACTAGAATATTACTAAAAATGCCATATATGGCCTTTCTTCTTAAATTTTGCATGAGAGCTAGTATTTTGCATGAAAACTAGATTTTTAAAAAGCCTTATATGATTATCTTTTTTTTTTCTTTGAGACGGAGTTTCGCTCTTGTTGCCAGGCGGGAGTACAATGGCGCCATCTCAGCTCACTGCAACCTCCGCCTCCCGGGTTCAAGCAGTTCTCCTGCCTCAGCCTTTCGAGTAGCTGAGATTATAGGCATGCACCACCACGCCCGGCTAATTTTGTATTTCTAGTAGAGACGGGATAGCTCCATATTGGTCAGGCTGGTCTCCAACTCCCGACCTCAGGTGATCCGCCCGCCTTGACCTCCCAAAGTGCTGTGATTACAGGCGTGAGCCACCACGCCCAGCCTATGTGATTATCTTTAAAATTTTGATTTAATGAGGTAAGAGTCTAAGAGCAGAGGTTAAAAGAGATGTATGTTTCAAATTAATTCCTGGTTGCTATCGAAGAATATGTGTCTATATAGTCTGCCAAATTAAACTTATTTTTTAAAAAAATCCACATCATATTAACGAAAACTGCTCCTTAACTCACTAAGATTCTGTGTTCTATTCCACAATTTCAAAAGAAGTAGCTAAAACAATCGGCATCATTCTTCACCTAGATAATGCTTTGTCTGCAGCTAATAGCCCCTTGTTCATCAAGGAAACGAATGTGCACGGAGGTGACATGTTCTTCACCCACTGCTCTTTGTTCTAGGGTCCCTCAGACTGATTATATCAGCCTCAGCACTGATAAATATCCCCCCAAACTTTAACACTATGTTAAATTGAGTTATGAGGTTTTAAGGTTACACTCCTCTGGCTGAAGGTTGATTGTCTCTGAGAGATAAAGGAATCATGCTCAACGATAACAGAATCCTTGCCATGGGATAATCCTGGTTATTGAACTCATAGCTCTCTTTACTTGGTTACTTGGTCACTCTTTGTTGTTTTATCCCCCCCTAGGGAATAACTGGCTACTAAATCTGTGATTCACCACTTTTCACCCACTCCCCCAAAGATATTTTAGCAGGACCCACAACACTACAGCAGCTGAAAGAACGAGACAACTCAAGCAAATAAAACAGCTTCTTGAAATGTGCTGTCACTTAGTGTGTGCCAACTGCCAGAAGCAAGAGGGACACAATTCTTATTTGCCCTTCTGGCAGCATGAATGAAGAAGGCGGGTTGCAGAATGCTTCCCTTCTCCTTCCCCCAGGCTTCCAATGTCTCATGCATATGTTTAACCTCTGGTGGTTTGTTTGGTTTTGGTTTTTCTTTTTTGAGTTGTGACTTTTGGATTATGCTCTAATGGCAGAAATTTTAGACTTGCTGTCCAGGCAAAATTTTAAGCTGCAACCCTTGTTGGTGACAGTGATAGTGGCAGTCCTTTATGCCAATCTGCAGTTCCAATCCACATACCACTCCATAAATGTCTTTATAATAGTAAAAACTACCAAATAATGGTAAATTAAAGGCTTTCCGATGAATTGTGAATACTCAATTTTTCCCCCCATATAAAATTTTTAAAACTTTTAAATTAAAAAAAATTAACTGGAATTGATAATACCATAGAGAAAAACTTAAGTTTACCTGCATTCTAGGAGTACGAGAGAAAGCCCTGTATAGGGAGAAGTGTTTAAACAAAAGCATAAATACTACCATCCTGCAAAAGATTTATTAGCTTGGCCTTCATTACCAACAACAGCAATCACTTACTTAGCACATAACTATGCTGAATGCATGACACTCTATAAGGTGAATTAATAGTACCTGCTTTCTATAATAAATTTATTGAATGCCTACCACGTACCAGACATAGTATTTTACACACATTACCTCTAATCATCATTACTACTGTGCATTGTAGGTATTATTATTTCCTTATCACAGATGAAGAAATTCGAGTATCGGAAAAATTAACCTGCCCAAGTTCCTCCACTAATAAGGGGGCAGAGGTAGGATTTGATCAAGTCTCTGTAATTCCAAAACTCACATTATTTCTAGTATGCCACACTGCCTCACAGAAAAGGAAGTAACATTGATTGTTTTTTGTTTTTTTGGTTTTTTTTAAACAAAGTCTCACTCTTGTCCCCCAGGCTGGAGTGCAATGGCCCGATCTCGGCTCACTGCAACCTCTGCCTCCCAGGTTCAAGCAATTCTCCTGCCTCAGCCTCCCAAGTAGCTGGGATTACAGGCGCCTGCCGCCACGCCCGGCTAATTTTTGTATTTTTTTAGTAGAGGTGGGGTTTCACCATGTTGGCCAGGCTGATCTCGAACTCCTGACCTCAGGTGATCCTCCCGCCTTGGCCTCCCAAAGTTCTGGGATTATAGGCATGAGCTACCACACCCAGCCACATTGATTGTTACTCCTCCAGATTTTTGCGTGCCCTGCTAAAAGGAAAACAGAGACTCAGGAGTTACTTTAAAAAGCAGTAGCACATTAATAATGGCTACCATGAATTGAGCACCTACTCTGGCAGGCATTGTGCTAGGCACTTATATAATTTCTTATAGTTATCTTTTAAGTCCAGTATTAAAAAAGACAAAGGGCGTCTAATTTCAAAATTCATATCTTTCCCATTACATCACATTGTCTTCCACTACTGTAGAGAAAAGGGGGCTCTAGCACTGTCCAATAGAACTTTCTGTAGTGATGCAAATGGTCTATAATATTTGCATTTTCTAGTAGAGCAGTCACTAACATTTGTTAACTATTGAGCACTTGAAATGTGGCTGGAAGACTAAGAAACTATTTAAAATTTAATTTTTTAATTAATTTAAATATACCCTTAAATAGCCATATGTAGCAAGTGGCTACCAAATTGAAGACCACAGCTCTAGAAAAATGACTTCCAAACTAGTCAAGAGTACCTGAAAATAGTATTTCAGAAATTTCTTTAAAAACAGATGGAAGGGAAGTTTGGTGGGCGAGGGAGAGTAGAAAGGAAGGCTCAGATATAGGCTGGTTGAGGAGAAGGTCAGAGGTGCAAGGTAGGTGAGTAGGCAGGAGAGCCCTCAAATAAATTTATGTGAGAAGCCCAGAGAAAACAGGATGTGGAGTGGAAGAAAGGAAGTGACCTGGCAAAGTGCTTTGAAGAAGAGCATTAGCATCCATAGTTAATGGATTTGCACAGATTGAAAGGTAAATAAAAATCAGCACTTTTTTTTTTCAGTATTCACCCACTGTAAATCATTACTTGACATTTTGATTGGTGGCTTTGGAGTAAGTTGTTTAAATGGTACTGAGATGTTTGTGTAGGACAGAAACTTACACTGCTATCATCCTTTAGAACTCACAGAGCTCCTGGGTCATAGGGCTGCAAGTTTCCTCGGTACGGGGGTATCATTTATTCCTTCACAAGTATTCATTAAGTCATATAGACCCTCTTGTTTCAAGTCAGTGTCATATCTAATCTTTCTCAAGAGATAGATTTTTCCAACACATTAAAATATTTTTCCATTATAAAAGTATTTAAGCCCCTGATAATAAGTAATGCTGTCACAAATTTGTACACTTTATAGCACTTTACACTTTAAAAACCTTGTTCAAATGCATCACCACATTTAACTCTCACAGCAGTCTCGTGAGGCGAGTAGTATCCTTGTTTGACAGGTGAGGAAACTGAGCATGAGATTCATCTGGGATCACACATCTCACATGTAGCAGAGCTGGAACCCAGATGAAAGCCAAACAGTTGCAGAGTATGGGTTCTCTGATCTCACTCTTGCCATTGTTTCTCAGTATTCAACTCTCTCTGTGGTGATAATTATGGACATCACAGTAAGCTGTAATACTTTCGTGCATGAGAATCCATTTTTCTGATTAAGAAACCGAGGCATGGCGGGGCACAGTGGTTCATGCCTGTAATCCCAGCACTTTGGGAGGCCAAGGCAGGCAGATCACTTGAGCTCAGGAGTTTGAGACCAGCCTGGGCAACATGGCAAAACCCCATCTCTAAAAATAATGAAGAAAAAAATATTAGCCAGGTGTGTTGGCACGCACTCGTAGTCCCAGCTACTTGGGAGGCTGAGGGACGATGGCTTGAGCCCAGGAGGTTGAGGCTGCAGTGAGCCAAGATTGCACCACTGTGCTCCAGTCTGGGTGTTAAGAGTGAGACGTTAGAATAACATGTTGAATTGCCTTGCTAGTAGGCAATTAGCAAAATGCAGACAGTGGGAAACTCCAGAGTCAAATATTCCAGGTACTTAAATGGATAAATCATAAGGAAAAGAAACGGATGAAGGGCAACATGTAGATTAAAAGAGATTTTTAAAACATAATAAAATGTCTTACATGGGCAAGAATTTTTTAAAAAGAAAAGAGAAATTAAAGTGCAGATGTATTGGAACCCTGGTCTGAAAACCATGACTTATTTTCTGCTCTATCACTTAGTCTCGAACTTTAAACCTTTCTGTAGCAAAACTGACAGAAAGAATGTTCCATTAGCTTAATATTCAGTGATCACTTTGGAAAATACATATTTAAAATTTTTTTAAAATAAATAGCAGTTGTTGCTCTTTAGTGTGTTGATCCTAGTGTCCCTTCTGAATGACCATAAACCTTTTGCCTATGCAATTTTCTTATTATGCTGGGCAAGATGGCTCACACCTGTAATCCCAATACTTTGGGACGCCGAGGCATACAGATCACCTGATATCAGGAATTTGAGACCAGCCTGGCCAACATGGCGAAACCTCGTCTCTACTAAAAATACAAAAATTAGCCAGGCGTGGTGGCGCATGCCTATAGTCCCAGCTACTCGGGAGGCTGAGGCATGAGAATCACTTGAAGCGGGAGGCAGAGGTTGCAGTGAGCCAAGGTCATGCCACTGCACTCCAGCCTGGGGGACATAGTGAGACTCCATATCAAAAAAAAAAGAAAGAAATTTCTTATCACACACCTTGTGGTCGACACTTAAAATGGTTCTTTAGAAAGAAAGCATTTTAGATTGGAGAGCTTTATAATAAATTCCTAGTATTCTGTAAATCTTGATAATACTCAAGTTTAAAGTTCTGTGGTCATCAGAATGGGGAATAATCTAGAAAAACCAGTGGGGGGATTATTAGATATGTATTAATGTCCTGCTCTGAATTCTGATCCACAATCAACCTAGGAATAAAAACAAACATTTAAAACAGTTTTCAAACATAAAAGGAATGCACTTATAAGGTGAGCTATAATGTCCAAGTGTTCGAATTTGATCCAGATAAGCCATTCAAAACGAAATCACTTCTTCACTTACAGGGATGCTGAGTTTGCAGAAAAAAGTGTTCCAATGACAGACAACCTTGTACATGCTATTTCTAATCAATTCTGAAGCACCAGAAGATTGAGGAGCCTGAGCCATTTGACCTATGGAGCTTCCCACAAGCTCTATAGTTTCTTTTGTTTTTATCATCTCTATTTCTGTAGCTTTGAGACGAATGAACTTATCATGATTTTAAGAATAATATGAGGCAGGAAGATTTTGACAGGAGTTTTAATTAGTCTGGCCCATACTAAAACAAACAAATGCATTTCCCCCCTTTATGGAGACAGTTCTGGCAAAGAGCAGGATGTATGTACAAGGATGTTCATTACCAGATTGTTTATAATAAAGGTCAAATTATTTATGCTTTACACTCCTGGAAGGATTACAAAGTGTTATAACATTAATATAACGTAACTATTTTTAAGTTTCCCTATATTCTACTTGGTTATAACTTGTAGATTTACATTGTTTGCACACAAAGATAATGATGATGTGTGTGTACATTTTTGACAATACAAAGTGTGTTTGTGTGAATTAATGAACAGTTTTCCCTTTAAAATGAAAGCTACTTATAGTATGAAGACTCTTTTGCTTGTAAATATCTGGTAGAGCACTTTTGTCGTGGATTCTGAAATAGAAGAAAGTCAAAGTCTGGAAACATATACATTGTTTTCCCTTCCCTAAAGATTACTCTACTAATGAATGCTTGTCTCTGGATTTTACTTTGGTAATCCCAGACACTTCCTATTTTTATTTAACACCTATGGATTCTTGTCTAGCACATTATATCTAGAATTGAAATCCAAAAGAAAATAAGTATAAACTAACTGTCTGACATTAGATACTTTATTAAATAAATCTTGAAAATCTAAAATTTTTAAAAACGAATTGAAATCCATAAACCAGCTTGGAGCATTTTTTTTAGGAAAACAGGGAGTTCTGACACTAATCTGCACCTTCATCCAACATTTATTGTGCCTGTTGTGTGTCAGACATAGCCAGGCACTGTGACTACAGCAGTGAATAAAACATGACCCTTACCTCCAAAAACAGGCACACAGTCTAGTTGGAAAGACAATATTCGAACAGTAATTTGACTACTGAGTAGTAAGCACCAAAAATGAGGAGCATAAATGGTGATATGAGACCACAGTGGAAGGAGCAGTAACTGCACTTGGAAAGAAAACTGGAGACGAGAGAAAGCCTCTCTGAAGAAAAGATATTTAATTATGTCTTTTTTTTTTTTTTTTTTTTGAGACGGAGTCTCACTCTGTCGCCCAGGCTGCAGTGCAGTGGCGCGCTCTCCACTCACTGCAAGCTCCGCCTCCCGGGTTCACGCCATTCTCCTGCCTCAGCCTCCCGAATAGCTGGGACTACAGGCGCCCGCCACCTTGCCTGGCTAATTTTTTGTGTTTGTTAGTAGAGACGGGGTTTCACCGTGTTAGCCAGGATGGTCTCAATCTCCTGACCTCGTGATCCGCCCGCCTCGGCCTCCCAAAGTGCTGGGATTACAGGCGTGAGCCACCGCGCCTGGCCATGATATTTAATTATGTCTTAAGAGAGCAATAGAAATGTATCAGGCTGACCATGGTTGGGTGGCAGTAGGTGAAAATACTCATGTTGGGTAAAAGTATAGGGAGTGACCACACGCTGCAGGTGGGTAAAGTATAGTAGTTTGGTATAGTAGAAATTGGGAAAAATGTAACAAAAACCTTAAATGTAAATGCCCTTTGGACTTACCAGTTCAACTTTTAGGAATGTAATTCAAGAAAATAAGCATACGCAATAACATTTAATAATGTTCATTGTAGACGTTTACAAAAATTGGAAACAGGAGAAATACCTGAGCTACTACCATGCAACAGATATGTGCAACCACTAAAAGTGGTGTTTGTAGAATAATATTTATATAATGATTATGGAAAGATGTTAATAGTTTGTTAAGTGAAAAAATAAGGTTATAAGACAGTACATACAGTGAGCTCCCACTTTTTGAAATGTATGTATATGTGTGCAAAGGAAAAAGACTACAATTCTCTTCACCAAAACGTGTATAATTTTTATAATTAAAAATAAGCAATGAAAGTTACTTTTCAGAAAGCTTGGAAACAATACAGCTCCTGGAACATCAAGTAATTAGAAACAACCTAAATGTCTAATTACATGGGATTGGTTTAATAAATTATAGTACATCCATATGATGGAATGCAGCGCAGCCATTAAAAATCATGTTGTCAGTAGAGGAGTCATTATTGTCATAGGAAAATGTGCATGATATATTAAAGGGAAAAGGCAGGATACAAAACATATGGAAAGGACATATACCAAAATGTTACCAGTGGCTTTTTCTGTGTTATAAGATTATGGGTTGCTTTTTTTCCCCTTTGTGCTTTTCTATATTTCCTAAGTTTGCTGTTTGAACATGTTACTTTTTAAAATGAAAGATCGTTGGTTGTTTTTGTTTTTTCAAATGAGCATGCTAGAAGTTGTGACATTAAATAATTGTTGAGTGTTAACAGCTCAGAATACATGAGAATCCGCAGTAACATGAGAACGTGTCAGGAGCAAACAGCAAAACAGCATCATGTGTTTGTAAAGGTCGGAGTGTCCCTTACAATATGCCAACCAGACCTGGGAAGACTCCCTGATCTGTCCCTGGAGCAGTGTTAGGAACAGTAGCCAATCTCAACACTGTGGCCTATTTGGAATCTGACCCCACTCAGCATCGTTCCTGTTGTCCCTCTTTTTTGTCCAGGCCTTCCTATGTATCTCCCTCTTCCTTATGTTCTTTTTTGAAGGTAATGCTAATGTCTGATTCAACTCTGTGTTCTCACTCTTCCAGCCTCTAGGATCTGGCATGGTACTTTTCACACAGAAATGCTCAACAAATACATTTATTCTTAATATAATGCATATTATTACTAGTAAATACTTGTTAAATAAATTTGAAAATAACTAAATTTAAAGCTAAAGGTCACAATGCTTTCTATCATAATGCCTTGGATTTTGTGCCCTGTTTGCCCAGGGCAGCCCGTTTAACTAACATTTTCAAGGATAACTTTCTAATGATCTAAGTGAGAAACTTTTATTTGGTTTTAATTGTTGAGTTTCCATAATCCATTAAATATAATTTGGACTCTGTGAATAAAATTTCTCGTATATTTTCCGAGTACTAAAAATACATTAGCTATGCTGGAGCTCATCTGCCATTTCTCTGTTCAGTGATTGATACACTCTTCTGAGGTTTTACTGCAATTTGTCCACATTAACTTGGCTTCTTTTTCTCTTGCTTTTTCTTTTTTTTACTGTTGTCTGAAAACGTAACTATTTCCCTCTTCCAAGTTGTAACATGCTCTGCTAATTGTCTACCAGCGTTCATTCTACCTTATTTCTTTTTCTTTTTTGTTTTTGTTTTTGAGACAGAGTCTTACTCTGTTGCCCAAGCTGGAGTGCTTTGGTGTGATTTTGGCTCACTGCAATCTCTGCCTCCTGGGTTCAAGCGATTCTCCTGCCTTAGCCTCCTGGATAGCTGGGATTACAGGTGCATGCCACCACGCCCGGCTAATTTTTGTATTTTTGGTAGAGACGGGTTTTTGCCATGTTGGCCAGACTGGTCTCGAACTCCTGACCTCAGGTGATCTGCTCGCCTTGGCCTCGCAACGTGCTGGGATTACAGGCGTGAGCCACCATGCCCAGCCATTCTACCTTATTTCTTACTTATAGAACCCTTATTTCACAGAGGCTATGTGCCCAGCCGAAAAGTGCAGAGGGCAGGTTTTTCTAATAAGGACATGAGACACAGTTCTGACATCAAGGTGTAAAGTGAAGTCACTAGAAGAACTGTCTCTCCAAAATAAGAAAGTTGAGAAAGGCTTTTGCCCCTCATGTCTTCACCTTTGCTTTTGTTCTTTCACCTTCTTCCTGCCTAGAATATAGACCTGCGGCCTATAGGTACAGCAGCCACTTGCTCAGAGATACTATGTCTTACCCATGGCAACAATCAATAAGTAGCAAAGCTAGAAGAACATAAATATCCAGTCCACTCTTTCTGTTATACCTTGAGTGTAACTGTCAATGAACTTCCCTTTATTGCAGATTCTAGTAATTTTCCCACCCCCAAATGAACCACATATCAAATGAAATGGGTCTAAATATATATGCATACACAAATATGCATAATACAATTCAGCAAACATTTCAGTCTCTTCCTGTGCAAGCTCTGTGCTAAGAAATAAAGAGGAGAGCAAGACTATCCCTGCCCTCTGGTGGCTTATAAATAGATTTATGTGCAAAAGTAATGAAGGTAGAATATGCTAATTTTATAATGTAGCAAGAGAACAAAGTAATGTAAGGTCCATCTTGAATGGGAAATTCTACAAAAAACTTTAAGAAGGTGGTAGGCTTTGAAGTACAGTCAGCAGTTTAAAATGAGGAAAGATAATGCCAGGCAGATAATGAACCATGAGCAAAGATATGAAAGGAGACATTCAAAGGGGTGTCTTGGGTAGAGTTCAGTGGTAGGCTATGGCTAGAGCATAGGCTGCATAGGTAGGAACGGGAGAAGATAAAATTGGAAAAATAATTTGGGTACGGACTGTGAAGATTATGTTCAACCTTTATTTTGAAGGTGATAGGCAGCTGTGAAGTTTTTTTAAAAAATCACAGATTGACTTAGTCAGGTTTATATTTTGGGAGGAAAGGGTGATTAGAGAGAAGATTAGGAGATGCTTGCCATGGTGTTGGTGAGCAGTGGTGAGGACCTTTCAATGTCAGTGGACCTTTCAATGGAGAGATGGACTGGAGAGAGCATTTTACCTTTAAAAATAATGAAACAGGCCGAGCGCGGTGGCTCACGCCTGTAATCCGAGCACTTTGGGAGGCCGAGGCTGGCGGATCACAAGTTCCGGAGATCGAGACCATCCTGGCTAACATGGTGAAACCCCGTCTCTACTAAAAATACAAAAAAATTAGCCGGGTGTGGCAGCAGGCGCCTGTAGTCCCAGCTACCCGGGAGGCTGAGGCAGGAGGATGGTGTGAACCCGGAAGGCGGAGCTTGCAGTGAGCCAAGATTTCGCCACTGCATTCCAGCCTGGGTGACAGAGCGACACTCTGTCTCAATAATAATAATAATAATAATAATAATAATAATAATAATAATAATGAAAGAAGGATGAGCTGGATACAAAACATCATTGTGGAATATTGTTCCTGAAAATCTTTTAAAATAGGGTGGCTAACTATCTGTCTATCTTGAACAAGTTACATATTTATATCTAGAGAGGTAGGGAATTGGCCCAAATGATTTCTTGAGGGTTCATTCTTTGCTTTTGGGTAATTAGAAAACATATGCAAATGGGTAGTTCCTTCTATACTCCAGTGGGATTCTTGGTTAGCTAAGTGTTGCTTGTTTCTCTCCATTCTGTTGGAGACTGCTAGCCATGTTACTGATTAGTATCACATCCTCTAAAAAATGTTGGAGAAATTCTGGGACCTCACATACTAAGGGTGCTCATTATCTGGATGCCTGTCATTGGCTTGGCTGGCCTAGGCCTGGAAGCATAGATTTCCACCAGAAACAGAAAGCATTTGACAAATAATATGTTCAATAATCACTGCCTTCTGCTGCTCCTTGCCCAGCATAACAGTTAAATGAGAGTTTTGAAGTATCTAGGAATTTTATTCATTATTGTTCTTTTAATTACCACTATTACTGATAGTAAGAAATGCTTTTTCTTTAAAAAAAATCGGTGGCGGTAGAGATGGGATCTCACTGTGCTGCCCAGGCTGGTCTCAAACTCCCAGGCTCAAGCAATCCTTCTGCCTTGGCCTCCCAAAACATTGGAATTACAGGTGTGAGCCACCACACCCAGCCAAGAAATCCTTTCTCTTTTGATAAAAACTTGTATGATTTTTTTCTCCCTGATTGCGTTTTCTTTGCCTTAGTAAGATTTTTTTTTTTTTTTTTTTTGAGACGGAGTCTCGCTCTGTCACCCAGGCTGGAGTGCAGTGGCGTGATCTTGGCTCACTGCAAGCTCCACCTCCCGGGTTCACGCCATTCTCCTGCCTCAGCCTTTCCGAGTAGCTGGGACTACAGGCGCCCGCCACCACGCCCGGCTAATTTTTTGTATTTTTAGTAGAGACGGGGTTTCACCATGGTCTCGATCTCCTGACCTCGTGATCCGCCCGCCTCGGCCTCCCAAAGTGCTGGGATTACAAGCGTGAGCCACCGCGCCCGGCCTGCCTTAGTGAGATTTTTAAGAGAAACTTACTTTCTTTTTTATATTGCAGTAACCATTAGGAGTTATAAAGTTCAGGCCAAATAATTTACTTTTATTTAACATTTATAAGTGTGCTGGGCACTATGAGTTTCTACTATGTTATAGGTTTTTATAGCAACTTATTTCCAGGAGAGTAAAGAAAAAATTTACTTTTGAAAGACATCCTTGTCTAGAAGTATCCGTTTAATCTTAAGATAATATTACTGATTTATTATACCTCCCAGAATAGACTTAGGGGCTTTTTAAGGTATACAGAGAACCAATAAGATCATTTAATTAATACTTAAGGCTGAGTTTTTCCTGATGACATGTTCTTGAATCGTTACTCTGTTATTTGTGGTTCATGAGAGACTGTTTCTTGGTAATAATAGATATCATCGATAGGAAACTCATCCTTTTTTCCTTTTGGCTTTATTTTTATTCCTGGGTTATCTTGCATGCCTTTGGATCTCTTGCCTCATGAAATATCCTGGTAATTTTGTTTTCAGGGTTTTTTTAACCTTTGGATTACTAAAAGACTATGAGATTATTTGCCCATTTAATAGATGGTTATCATATTGGTTATCATATAAGGGATATTTTAGATACTTGGTCATAAGCTTTCTTATCAAGCCTTTAAAATGTTTATTAAAAGAGAGGAGTCATCTCAAAAACAATATTCAGAATTTTGTTCATTTATTTGCTTGTTTGTTTGTTTGTTTGTTTATTTTTTGAGACACGGTCTCACTCTGTCACCCAGGCTGGAATGCAGTGGTGTGATCACTGCTCACTGCAGCCTCAACCTCCCAGGCTCAGGTGATCCTCCCACTTCAGCCTCCTCTGCAGCAGGGACTACAGGCTCATGCCACTACACCCAGCTAATTTTTGTATTGTTTGAAGAAATGGGGTTTCACCATGTTGCCCAGACTGGTCTCAAACTCCTGGGCTCCAGTGATCCACCCACCTTGGCCTCCCAGGGTGCTGGGATTACAGATGTGTGCCAAACCACACCTGGCCCAGAATTTTAAAATTACTGGTCCAGTCAAGCTATGGAGCAACGTCATTGACTACCATGATCTACTGCTGTTTCTTATGTCCAGAATACTCTGATGGAGAAAATAATTAGCATCTCCAAGTTTGTCATTATGTTCCCAGTTGAAAAAAGTCTTCTCCAATTCTTTCTTTCTTTTTTAAACTAGAGACAGGGTTCTCTGTGTTGCCCAGGCTGGTCCCAATCCCTATTATTTTACATTAATTTAAATGTCATGCTAGAGGCTCTAATTAAATTGTCTACTCCAGGACTATAGAAAGGGTGTGGCAGGTGAAGATTGTCCCAAAAAGGATTCCTCTGGACATGAGAAGACCTTGGGATTTATGGCTGAAGTGCTTCTGCAATGTACCTTTGAATCTGTAGGTACTAGAAATAACTGAGATCCAGCTCCAGTTTCACACTCCTGATCAATTCCTTTTGCCATTCCAGTCTATTTCTTCTGTTTTGTTCACTTTCTCAGAGAACCATCTACATAAAGCCCAAAACCTCATGTATTCAAAAGTTATTCTTACTGTTATGTGTACTTCTTTAAAGGTTCATTTCTCCTTCTTGTTTCCACTTCAAGATGGTTATTTACATTAAGTTGGGAATTCTCGAGACTTTGAATAAATTGAAGCTAATAATAGAAACCTTAATTTTTAAGAAAGCTAATTTTTTTTCCCTGAAGCAAGGTCTTGCTCTGTCTTGTGCAGGCTAAACAGTGGTGCAATCATGACTCACTGCAGCTTCAACCTCCCATGCTCCAAGCGATCCTCCCACCTCAGCCTCCAGACTAGCTGGGACTATAGGCACATGCCATGCCTGGCTAATTTTTAAATTTTTTTTGTAGAAATGAAGTCTCACTATGTTGCCCAGGCTGGTCTTGAACTCCTGGCCTCAAGCAGTCCTCCTGCCGTGGCCTCCCAAAGTGCTGGAATTACAGATGTGAGCCACCACGCCCAGTCACAGAAAGCAAAGATTTTTAAAAGGACAGTTATGAATACAAATACAACCATTTGTATTATCCCTACATTACTCCAAACACGAGAGCCTAATTGTGATGGTGATGACAGCAAATTGTGTAAGTAGCTTAGTGTGTCAGAAAAGCCAAGTGAATGAAAATATCAGTCTTGATGTAATTATAAGTGAGACCTCTTAAGTGGGCCACCCAGCATGAAATCAAAGTAAGCCAGCCTCCTGCTTTGGGTATAAGATAGTTACCATCTGAGGTCAAAAAGAAATTATGTTCTTGATATAGTATTGCACCATGAGGTGTATTATTGAATTTGGGTTGGTGAGAGTAGAGCTTTTCTCTGAAACATCTGTTTGCTGTCAGGGCAGCATGGCAAAAGGGATGGACCAGTGGTCTGTTTCAATATGGCAATTCCTACAAAAGAATGTAGAAATATGAATGCCTTCCTAGGGGCTTATGGGCTTATGAATTATGGTGCTTTACATGAAATCTAAAAATCATTGGTATTGTTCATGTGTCATAATGAAAGCTTATTTGCGCTTTTCTGGTGCCATTAAGTCTTTTTACACTATTACGCTTTCTAAATCTTTTCATTTTATTGATACTTCTATTTTTCATCATTTTTCTCTCATACCTGTTGATTGCATTTTTTTCTTGATTTAACTCCATTTTATTTTATTCTTGAAGTACTTTAGTTTCTACCTCCACCCTTTGATTGCTTCTCTGTTTTTGCTGACTTGTATGATGCCTTCTAACTTAATGTCTCATGAGAGTTTAATATTTGTTCTAGTTTCAGCCATTAATAAGCATAAAACACATATCCATGCTGAAAAACTCAACTATATTCTTATTTGAATTATTTCAGACCTCGAAGTGACCTGAAGTTACTTCAGTTCCTTTTGTTTGCAGATAAAGATACTAAGATGTAGAAATGTTAAGCAACTTGCCTATTATCATTTGTTTTCAAGTTTTATTTAACTTTTGGTACATGAAAATTATTCATATCCAAGTATATTTATTTCAAAAGGAAATTTTTATGAACATTTTATATGACCAGCTTACTGGTCTAAGTATAGAATTATGCTTTGCTGGTCCAAACCTTTGAGCACTTTATTTCTTCATCTTTAAAATTGTTCCTATTATACAATTTGATTTCTTAATTTAATTCAATTTTTTAAATGTTTAATGCCATGTTTGTGATAGTTCTGTTTGGGAATTGACCCCTAGAAAAGAAATGAAGGTCAACTGATCATCATTTAAGTTTAGTCTTTATTTTATGTTCATCATTTTTATATCAACATTGAGATAATTTTTTTTCTCAATTATCATACAAGGGATTGGTGATTTTTCATAGGTTTATTTCCAGTGGGAGTCCCTTCTCTTCATTCAGCCTTGTCAACAGATGAATGCCCATGAACATCCATCTGAGCATAGAGTTAAGGATCATCATTCAGTATGGCTTGGAGAGGCTGGCACTTTTCGCTCCTGCATGAGCATCTGGGCCTCAGATTGTCATGGCCAGGATATGACTGTCAGCCTTGCCCACGATCCAGGGGCTGGATTCCTGCCACAGGTTGGATGTGATAAGGGAGAAGATGAAGGATCAGATTGGGATTTTTTTCCACAAAGGTTACTAGGGGAGATAAGATCTGTATGAAATAAGGATGCTATAAAAGAAATAGTGATAGATACCATAAGGAAGATGTGGTTTCAGTGTTATGCAAGTTGGGGAAAGAGAGAGCTGATTTTTAGCTGTCTGATCAATAGCTCATCTTAGTGTGGTGGTCTCTGTCATGTGAACATTCTTTTGAGGTTCATATTCAAATGAACATTAGGTAGAATGCCTGCCAATTGCTTTAACTATTCTTCATCCATTCATTTATCATTGAGGACCTACTATGTGCACGACCTTAGACTAGTACTGGGGACACAGAGACGAAGCTGACAAAACCCTTAGCCACACAGAGCTCATATTTTATTGGGGCCGATATGTTATATAATGTCAAGCCATGGTAAATGGTCTGAAACTAAACACAACAAAAAAGACTGAAAGGCAGAGAGAGAATGACTAAAAAGGGTGACAGTAGATCTCTTTGGGAACAGGGTGATTAGAGGAGGCCTCTGAGCAGAAACCTGAATGAAATGAGAGATCAAGCCATGGGTTGATCTAAGGGAGGAGCATTCCAGACACAGGGAATAGCAGATGCAAAGGCTCTGAGGTAGAACCCATCTCTGAGTGTTCAGGGAATAATCAAGAAACTTATGTGGCTAGAGCCACATCTGTGCGGCTAGAGTGAGATAGAGTGTTAGGAAATGAGATTGAAGACACAGAAAGGACTAAGTCACTGAAGCCATAGTAAGATATTTGGATTTTATTTTGCATATCATGGGAAGCAACTAGTGAGTTTTAAGCAACAGACTGGCATAATATAACTTACATTTCTAAAAGAATTCTCTAATTATTCTTTGTAGAATTGATTTTAAGGGGGATAGGAGTGGAAGAGGGGGAGAGACTAGGGTGAAGTATACTGGATGATCCACAGGAGATGGGAGGAAAACATTAGCATATATGTATATACAGGTCGAGTATCCCTTATCCCAAATGCTTGGGACCAGATGGGTTTTGGGTTTCAGATTTTGGAATATTTCCATATGCTTAAAGAAATATCTTGGGGATGGGATCCAAGTCTAAACATGAAATCCATTTATGTTTCATATATGCTTTATATGCATAGTCTGAAGGTAACTTTATACAAGATATTAAATAATTTTGTACATAAAACAAAGTTTGTGTTAAGTACTTATGAGTAGAAGTTTCCACTTGTGGCACCATATCAGTGCTCAAAAAGTTTCAGGTTTTGGAGCATTTTGAATCTTGGACTTTTGGATTAGGGATGTTCAACCTGAATATGAGAAATAAATTAAGCTTTTGTAATATTAATGAATTATTAGTATCATATATAAGATCTGTAAGTATACACAGTAAATGGATAGTTGTGTCTAATAAAAATTTACAGCTGGGGAAATCAATTTTAAAAAGTTTGAAAACCACTGTTCTACATGAGAGATAATGCTGGCTGTTCATTGGCTTCCAACATCTTTTCTTTGGAAATTGTCATAATTATTTTTGTGCTTTTATTCTTTTTCTTATCACTATGTAGCAGTGGTTCTTCATTGCCATAAAAATGAGCATGCACAGGGAAGCACACATGCACATTTGCATATAATTTCAGAGTGTTCACAGATACCACATTAAGAATCTTGACTGTAGAGGATCATTTCAGAGCATGCTCAACCCCAGGGATATAACATTTATCCATTTTTCTGAATGTTCCAGCATTTCTATCCCTGTTTTTGTCAATCCTAAGATTATTATATGAGTACAAATTTTTTATTTACTTCTTAAACCTGGAATTCTGACTTGCTAGTGAGGGCAGTTTGTTTTAGTTATATTTTGCTATCCATTCATTTGTCATTGAACTATCTTGAGGCTTAGAACAATAATACCAAATCTAGTATTTCTCTCACAGTATAGGCATCCTATTTCTCTCTGTTTCCTAGAATGTTGCCTGGGATGTCAATATTAATATATATTGACAAAGGTCCTTATGACAGCCAAACAGGAATTAGAAGCAATGTTTTTATAATCCATGATGTGATTTTTAACATGGATCCCAGACATCTGGCTATGTGTTGCTTTCATCAAAGAAACTGACATTCCTCTCTACTTTCGTGGTTACACCTCAGGCTCTTGGGTAGAAGTGGGAGTTGAGATCAGGCGTTTTTCAAGTATTCCTCAGATTTTTTTAAAATAATTTTTGTACTTTTCTAAGTGAGGGAACATAGCAGATTTTACCTGCCTTTTAGAAACTACCTAATTGCCCAACATTGTGGGAAACTTCCAGCCTATTTTTTTATGTCTGTCCAACCCTAGATACAATTGACACCATAAAATGTTAATCTTTTAGAGATTTCCCTCAGTGTACACTGTGATAATTTCCTACTTAAAGAGTTTAGCCACCTACTTTCTTTTCCCTCCCTGTTTGCTGAGGCCTTTGGTTTCAAAGTATAATTAAAATTAATTGCTAATAATAAAATGCAGGATGCAGGTCCACTGTGATGGTCAGATGAAAGATTATTTTTTTCTTTCAATGTTGTTGAATTTCTATAAGGGAGGACACAAGAAACTCCACCAAAATAAACGGTGATTTGACTTTATAGGTGTTTTCTTTCCAAGTCTTTTGTCCCTTCTACCTATAAAGCCTGTTAATGTTTGGAGGCAGTATGGATATGATGCAAAAATGATATAAAGGAAAATCGACTGTCATTTTGTTTCCGAGAGAACATGATGCCCCTGTATATAAACTATGACATAAAGAAGTGAGAACAATTTCTTCTTTGTTTACTCTTTGCTGTTTAACTTTTTGCAATTCATCTTTCTTTTTCAACGGTCTAAGACAAGATAATGAAAACTGTAATTTCAGTTTATTCCTTTTAAAAATTAACTTGAATTAGAGACGAATACTCACAAATTCATTTTTTAAAGTCAACTCATAAAGTTTCCATCAACCTTAGTTTTGCTTTTAAATCACATACTTTATTTTAAAAAATGTATCCCATTATTATAAACTTTCTTATTAAAGTCTTTGCTTGGGATTTGTTGTACCAAACTTAGCAGACATCCCCCACCTCCCCACCATCACACACATAGTCCCTTTAAAAAATACAGAGCCCTATAGTTTAAATTGATTATACTAACTCTGTTGATATTGCCTGTGTCTGCTTTATAACCTGAAGTTTGTAAATTATTAGAAGAGAGTCTGAATCATAATAGATTGATGCTAAGAAGTCAGATAATTTCAGAATCTTGTGGGAACTTTCTAGTTTCTACTCTTTTATCTCCTCAGAAGACTTTTTCATGAAAGACAGGGATTAGTGACGACTTTCTAATGCAGAGTTGGTCTTTAGTTTTTTTGTTTAAAAATGACATTTTGAACATGTAGTGCATAATGCATTGGAAGGTCTGTTGCCAAGCAGCTTGAAACCTAGGGGGCATTGTTGAATTTGAAGGAATAGTGGGTTCAGGGAAGGGACCAAAAGAAAACTTGAGAAAAATAGAGTAAGACTGAAAGTGTTCCATGATAATTAGAATAAAAATTGGATATCAGAACTTCACGGGTCAGCTTCTGTTCACACATTTAGCCTTCACCTTGCAAAGAATGGGATGTATCAGGTAATTAGGTCAAATCAATGATTATATATCTTTAACTCAAGTGGAAGGGGCTGTAATTGTGATGAAATTTGTCTGAAGGGGAACGCATGGGGAATCTTGTCAAAGGTCATGAGTTCAAAGGGGAAATTAAGTTCAAGGTTCGGTTCCTGTTCACACCAGCCGCGCCCCCCCACCCGCCCACCGCCCCGCCACCAATAGTGCATAACAAGAAACCAAGCAACCCATATTTCTATAAACAAGTGATTTTATCATTTTGGAACAAGAAGATTTTTTCTCATCCATATCCCTTTAGGAATATAGAATTAAAGTAGTTATACCTCCGTAATGGAGCATTTTCTCCTGATGTAGACAGAAAGAAAACCTCTAGTATTATATTCCTGGCTTGTTGGTTTCTTCTGCTTTGTTACTGATCACACAGAAGACACCCAGCTGCATGGAATGCAAATAAACAGCCCACCTCCAAGATATCATGTGGCCAAGTATCTCCTAATGCAAATTCCTGACTTGTTTACAGAATAACAATAAAATGTTATAAGTTTAAGATTGGAGGCAATGAAGAGACAGCTAAGAAAGTTGTTTGGGGGTCTCTCTCTCTCACTCTGTTTTCCTGAATTCAGTTTCCCCTTAAACTTGACAAAGTGGAACAAAAATTCACCCTTGCCTTTGTCATTCTTCTGAAACAAAGGGTCTATTCTCTCTGTTAATGCATATAGAACTTCCATTAAGGTTGACCGTAAGTTCTTGCATGGAATGAAAAAAGAAATAGCCCACAAATCTTTTCTTTACCCTGGTATTATTTTTAAAGGACAAACAATAAGAACATAGTTTCACATAGTGTTATAGAAACCCTTGCAGAGGAGACACAGCCTTTAAGACCCAAAGGCCTTTAAACATGAATTCTATGTCATCCTAATACATTCTTTTCTATAAGATTGTTCTAGTAAGTGTTTTAAGAAAGAGAAGTATATGCAAGAAAACAAATTACTTAATTATTTAAGACAAATCAAGAAAATTCTTGCAAATATTAAAAGTTTTTTTTCACCCAATCAGATTTTACCTTTGCACTTCATATAGTGACAATATTACTGATTGGAAAACAAGAAGCATAACTGGTAAAAGGAAAACTGGCAATCTGTTTTCTCTACAGTAGAGTCTGTGTGTTTGGACATGTAACCACACATGCACTGGAGCCCAAACTGGGCTAATGGCTAAAATCGTATTTTAATGTTAAATGTGATTCATGTAACTGAATACAGAAGTATTTCAAATATAAACACAAGTAGCCAAACCCCAGATGCTTGTGTCTTCCTTAGAAAGATTTTTGTACAAATAGATTCTTGCCATAAAATAGGACAAGAAAGCATCTGATGAAAGCCTACCCATATTTTTGCTCATGATTTTCCTTGTATTTATCATGGCTGGTGCTTGGATAGGCTTATCCTGGGGTTTCTTCTTGAACAGCTCTATCTTTTTGTGTCAGAATATATGTGATTTCTGTCTGTAAACTCTAAAATACTTGCCGAATTTTAACAGAAAAATAATCTCTGACCCGGATCGTGATTGATAAACTATTTTGGAATAACCAGGCCCGTGAGTGAAGATCCTAGGAGGCAGGTGCCTCGCTTAACTGAATGGGTTTGGGAGGGAGGAATTAAAGGGCAGGGGCACTTCACACTTTGGTTAAACTCTAGCAACTAAAATTTCTACGCTGGTAAAATTTAGAAGTTCAAGGAATAGCACTGCCATGATATTAATGACCTTTGGGGGCATATAGAGTTCAGAGTTCATTTTCTATTTACAACATCCCTTGCTGCTCCACCTCTTACCCTTACCCTTCCCTCCTCCCCCCAAAAAAAGCAATTATTTAGGGCATTGTGACATTCAGCCTGGCTAATTTTTATACAAAAAAATAGAGTCAGTGGAAAATATAGCAGTTACGTATTGGTAATGGATAGAACTGGGGATGCCCAACGTGGGGAGAGGGTATCTCCTGAGCAGTTCAAAGTTCATTCTTTGTTCACATATAATGAAAAGTCTTCAGTTATCAGGTATTTAAACCCAAATCAGCAGTTCCATATCCATAACCTGAGCTGAGTGTTCCTCCATCTAATGGCCATGCTGCTGTCGTTTGCAGTGAGTTGGGTGACACTCGATTTGTACTCCGAGACGGGAACAGATGGGCTTTCATTGTGAGACTCCGCCTGTATGCAAATGTGAACGGAGTTTCACCCGATCCCGGGGTCTGACCTGACCGTGCACATGCATTTACTCAACGTGGCTCAGCCTGGGGGGGCGGCGAAGGGGGAATAAAAAATGGCAATCGGATAGTACCAGCGGCAGGTCAAGTTTACCATCCGTCTTTCAGTGGGACTGAGATGGCAACACAGTTATTTAGTTTCAGTGTTGATGTGCGTTGCAATAAACTCCATCATTTCACCTGTTTATGAACCCAGCCTCGTATGAGATCTCTGTGAAATCAAACAAAGCTGGCAATCAACTCTCTTGTTTCCAGCAGAATAGGGGATTATGGACTTTTTTTTTTTTAAGCATCTTTAATTGTTCCCCTGCCTTACATACATAAATCAATATTTTTTTCTCTAGCCCTTTTATTTCTTACATTGAAATTATTATTTTCTGATTTGGAGGAAACAAAATACATTTTCCCCAAGTGCTTTTTGTTTCAAATTAAGAAATATGATCATTAATGTCAGAATAAACAACCAGCATTTTAGATGTCGATTAACTGTTTTGCATGTACATAGCAATGTACAGTCTCTAATAAATCTTACAATTAAATGTGCAGTCCTTCATTAGAGTGAAAATATGAACAGCTGTAATCATACACATTCTATTGACAGAGAGAAATTTAGTTTCATTTGTAATTTTTCACATTGGGAAAGAATGAGAGATGAATTGGAACCACAATTGTTTCTGTAACTGTGGAGTTTTTCTTCACATGTACAGGAAGACAACAAACCAGTGTCTCTGACTTCAGGGTCTAACAGCAGTGATTTGCCTCAATTTTCTTCTCTCATGAAAGTAAATTTCTCTTGGGAAACATATAAGCCTTTGGCTAGAAAACCCGTAGGACAGACACCCCAAACTATAACAAATAACGAATTGATGCATTTCTTCAGTACATCTGTTCCTTAAGGGGTTTTGTTAACTGATGTCTGGAACTGGCATAAAAGAAAGAGTTGCTAAGAATATAGTGAAAGTTGGCACATGCAGCAAAAACTGCTTTTGATAAAAGATATTGCTTTTGATAATTCATACATATTGCTCAGAATGGAAAGAGGGTCTTTCGAAGTAGTATTTGT
The DNA here is from genome assembly GCF_006542625.1 of Nomascus leucogenys. NCBI lineage: Eukaryota > Metazoa > Chordata > Mammalia > Primates > Hylobatidae > Nomascus > Nomascus leucogenys. Next base: position 3,172,381 of record NW_022095769.1, read on the forward strand.
GCAAGTGCAGGCAAAACCAAGACAGGCTTCCCTCAAAAATGGTGCCAAATTGTCATTGCCCAAAGATTCCTTTCCACCTTCCCTTATTCCAAACCTCATTAAAGGTGCAAGGCCAACATACTAAGACAGCATTTTCAAGCAGTTCTAGAGAGTTAGGCTCGAAATTATTCCAAATAGAAATAAATGGTCAGGACTAGAACTAGCATTTGTCTACTAGGCACCTAGTAGTAGCTGACAGACATAATAAAGAATAAAGAGTTGCATGACAGTATAGCAGGTATTTAAAATGTCATACTCTTCTCCTTGGCTATTGAAAATGGATTTGATTATCTTTCTTGGTCTCTGAATGTGTATTTCCAAATAGATGGGAGGTTTCAAGAGAGTATATATGTGGACATATATGTATATATACATACCAACACATATGTATATATTTATATCTGTGCATAGAGACCCTTCCTTATACAAACAAGGTTTTATGTGAATGCAGGATTTTGTGTCCACATAAGCCTTTGCTTATGGTTGAATTATTACAGGCCACCTTAAGTTAAGGATATTATTTATATCCTTAGAAAATTTACTTGAGAATTGTCAAGGCCATGCTTACCGGGAAATTCAAAACATTTATTTATGTTAGAAGCAGGGGACTCATATGTTCTAAGTTTAACAAGAGGCTTAACAAAGTTATATTCTGGCATGAGTAAGCTCCTAAAGTCTTTTTTTTAATATAGTGAAAAAGTAACATGAAAATATTTACAATACAAATATCGTAACCAAGTTATTAGAACCACTACTTATAGTTGTTTTTTGCTTTAGTAAAATGATGCATTTTTTAAAGTGTTATCTAAAACCCGCTTGAGATTTGGAAATCAGCAGTTTCTTTTTTTAGTGTCATATTGAAAGTAATACCATGAATTGGGATGAAAATGCTTGTTTTTTAAAGTTCTTGAGGAAGAAAAAACCCATACACCATCAGTTACCCCGATCAGAGCTCTCAGGTATCGAAAAAAATGATACTTTTCATGTCTTTATGAAATCTATGAAAGTTTATTTTTCTCAAGTGATTGTGTCATGAAGTACTTGTCAACAAGGAGGAACTGAGCTCAAATAAACAATAATAATAATAATAACAAACATTTATATGGCTTTTGTTATGTATCAAGGACTCTTGTAAGTGCTTTATGTATATTAACTCATTTAATCCTGGCAAAAATCCCATGAGGCATAGTTCCTATTTTTATCTCCATTTTACAGATAAGGAAAATGAAACTTGCCCAAAGGTTAAATAGCTTCTCCCTAGAACAGAAAATGAAAAACTGTGAGAAATTAGGACCCAGACTTTTAGAAAGAGCTTCCATGTAATTGGATGAATGATTTGTCTTTCTATGCCTATTTCAGCTGTAGAAAATTATGATGTCTTCTATAAAAATCACATTTATGAAATATGCAACATGTTTGCTAAGCAACAAAAAGGAAATATGTAATATTTCCACTCCTTTTAAAGCCTTGCAGTATTGGAGATCACCGTTCTTCAATGACGGCATGATGTGGGACTTCTAAGAAAGTTTTGCAAAGTCTTCTCATCAAAACTCTCTCGTAGGTAAAATATCAAATCCAAAAGTAGGTCTAGTTTAAGTGAGAATAAGTTGTATACTTTTCTTAAAATTTGACCTTGCCTAGTCTATGACTATGTTCATTGGCAACAAAATTAGGTTCCTCTGGAGCCTTTTATTATTTTTCTTGTTTTGCTCTAAGGATAGCTCAGCTGTACTTTTGGAACGATGGGTGAAGAGAAATTAGGCAAATGCAAAGGTATTTTTCTTTCTTCTATTTTTAAAGACCAATTTTGCATTGTATCTTAGTGTACCAGGGTCTTGGTCGTGAGCCATTTACTTCACAATGAAAATAATGGCATTTATAGATCATAATTAGCTCTGAATTGTAGTCGGCCTGGAGAACTCAGCAAAGGTGTACATCGATTGGCTTGAGAGAAGGGGTTGGGGGAGCCACCTTGTGGCCGGAAGACGACCCAGCAGCCTCCAGGACTTGCTATGTTCAAAGTAGAAAGGAATGGAGATGAGGCTAGAAACCAGAGATAAATCAGAAATATCAATCACTAAATATTTGTGGAAAGTGGTAAGGGATATAAATAGAATCTATAACTACAATAACACTGAAGCTGTAGTTGTAAATATACATTATCCTCTTTAATATGACATAGAGTAGATTGAGAACTGAGAAATTATTAAGACCCCCACACAAAAAAATTGGAAGAAAGAATGAAAACATTTAAGTTAAAATTATGTTCATTTTGTAATTCAATAAAGAAATCCCAGAGACATATTTTTAAATTTAATGTTGTTTTCTAAAGCACAGAAAAAGCCCCACAGACATCTGTTTGCATACATTGTGTGTCAGGCAACATCAGATCTGAATGAAATTTATCTAAATTTTATATGCATGGCTTGATGTAAATTGAAATAAATTGTACAGCATACTCTGTGTGGACATATTGGTTTTTCCATCGCTGCTTGAACTTTTAACCCCAGGGCCTGAGCCGGTCACACGTTGACCTGTCTGAACTCTGCTGGTAGATCCAAGTGTGGAAGGCTGACCTTGCATCCATGGCAACCATAAAGTAGGGTCCATGACTCTTCTCTCCTTTCTCTCTCTTTTCTCCACACTCCAAACAAAACAAAACAAAACAAAACAAATTAGTATATTCTCGCACAGTCAGTCAGTGTAATCTTGGAATAGTTTTACCAAAATGCATTTTGCCCCTAACCTAAGCTCTAAGCAAAGCTTTTCCAGCTTGCTTGTCAGATGTTAATGAAACTTTGAAATGAAAGCCTTTATAAAAGTTAATGGAAAAGACCCCTTCCTGGGACACATTCAGTTTGCTTGTCTACTATTATAATAAAATATACTTCACATACTCATATATTAAGTAATGTTGCTATAGGTATGTTAGACATGCAGATGAAAATTATACTTGTCTGGGAATTCAACATAATCCTTTGTGGGTGGATTAAAAAAATACTTACACAAAGTTTTACCACTACCTACAAAATCCCTATCAGATCTAATATTTTCCAGTGTCATGGAATGATGTATCCGAAAGGAGTAATAAGCATTAGGGATCTAATTTCTCTATTATAGGTTGTAGTCTCCATTTTAATGAAGGTACTTTTACACTTTTGGTTTAATTTAGGTGATCTTTAAATTCATGTACCAAAAATTATCACTTTCACAATCTTGATGGTAGTCTAAAGGTGTTATTGATTCATTCTAAAATTGAAATTCTGTTCATAGGATGTATTTGTGGTTCTTCATTTATTAATGCAAGAAGCATTTGTTGAATACCTACTATGGTAAATAACTTCACTATGGGTGATTTTTTTTAAAAAGGTGTGTAACTGGTTATAAGGAATTACAGTTTTGTTGCAAGATAGGTTATATTATTTAGAAAGAGAAAAACTAGAGAACAATTAGACAGCAGTGACAAATGCATAATTGTTTAAAATTGTGTACCACCTGACAAGGAAATGTGGCGTAATGGAGTGACCAACTGGGAGTGGATTTAATGAAGTAAGACCTCTTATGAACAAAGCCTTGAAAAAGGTGGTTGTCCAGGACCACTAAGTAGACATTCTAGGTGTGGGAGGTTTCATAGAATAAGCAAAATCTGGGGTTGTGTTGGTAATGTACAAGAGTTAATAAAGAAAAAAAATGACCAGAGAAAATGGGATATGTTATACCGGGAATAACAAGCATCTTTGAATGCTCATGGACTAATCTGCCATCTTTTCAGATCCTGGGGTCTCTATACATACTTCAGTTATTTGTTTCTGAAGGTTTTGCAGCAACAAAAATTTTTAACACATTTGTCAGATTTGAGTTGTAGAGGCCACTATTATTCTTTTTTAGAAAGAATAAAGAAAATTTTAACTTCTAGAAGCTTTATGTATAACCTGAAAATCTCAAATGTTCCACAACTTGTCTTTGGGCAACTACAGGTAACAGGATTGATAGGAGAAGAGTCTGGTGAAACTAAAGTTTTCATTTAGAGAGCCCATGAGGTAGTTTAAAAACAGCAACAAAAAAGCCACAAGAGTATTTTTTTTTGGTCAGGCCATATTGAAAATAAAAAAGGCAATATAATGTAAGCAAGAATCAGGAAATTCTCCCAGTCTGCCCCTAGCAAATTCTATGAACTTGTGAAGTTACTTTATCTCTGTAGGCCAGAGGTTCTTCATGTGTAATAATAAAAATACCTCACATTTACTGAATCCTTACTTTATAGCAGGCACTAGTGTTCTAAACACTTTCATTTAATTCTCACAACAACCCTATCAGATAAGTACCATTATTGTTCCCAGTTTACAGAACTGGAACTCAGGGAACAGGAAACTGAGGCACTCCATCTTTTCCAGGATCACTCCCAGCTAATCTAGCTTTAGACTTTATGTCCTTCAGCCACTAGACCAGAGGTCAGTAAACATTTTCTATAAAGGGCCAGATAGTATTTTAGGCTTTGTGGTCCATACAGTCTCAAGAGCAGCAAATGCGCAAATATATCATAGTGTGCAAGTGGCCTTAGACAATATGTAGATGGATGATTGTGGCTGTGTTCCATTAAAACTTTTATTATAGGCCAGGTGCAGTGGCTCACACCTGTCATTCCAGCACTTTGGGAGGCCAAGGTGGGAGGATCACTTGAGTACAGGGGGTTGAGGCTGCAGTGTGCCATGATTGTACCACTGCACTCCAGCAGCCTGGTCAACAAAGTGAGACCCTGTCTCTTTAAAAGTAAACAAATAAATAACAACAACAACAAAAAAACTTGACACTGACACTTGAATTCCATATAATTTTCACATGTCAAGATGTGATTTTTCTCCAACCATTTAGAAATATAAAAATCATTTTAAGCTTCTAAGACCTACAAAAAATGGTGTGGGTGAGATTTTGCCCAAGTCATAGTTTGACAACCCCTGCACTATACTATATTGCCTCTCAATATACAGAATAAGGAGTTGAACCTGATGGTCTCTAGTTCATTACTACTATTAAAGAAAAAAATTTTCCCAGTCAGAATGGATTTTATTAAAAAGACAAAAGATAACAGATATTGGTGAGAATGCAGAGTAAAGGGAACTCTTTTTGTTAAAGAAATTTTTTAATTCAATGACTTCCTAGCTCCAATGGCAGGGTTACTACATTGAATTCAATACTATGTAACTAAGAATTGAAACCTGCCTTGGAAAACAAGACTTTCCATAACTTGTCTTTGGAAAAGAAATACTACATCTAAAGTATCTCAGAAAGATGAATAATTACTTCTGTTTAGTTGATATTTTGAGAAAGATGTTTCATTATATCCTTTAAAAAGCCACTTTATGTTAATGGCTGTTCCTATCAGGTTGTGTTCCTCATGTTTAGTCTGAGTCTCTTGTGATGCAGCAGAAGCCCATTAGCTCTAATTTTTAGAAGTGGAGATGAGCTTGTCTCTGTCGTCTACACAATTCTACACTACCTTCTATAACTTCTACATCACCTCCTGCAGCTGAAGATAAGAATTTCCCGTCATTCTCCCACACTTTTATTCTTTGCTTATCTACATTGCTTTCTGTTCTTCCAGCTATTATTGTAACTTTCAAAGGAATCTACTCCAAAATGTCTTTATCCTCTTGTATGATAGAACCAGGAATTAGACAGGTTAGAGACTTCCTTTCCTTATCTGTATTTAAAAGTTGGATTTTCCAAAAATGCGTATACAAAAATGTCTGTAAGTGTCATTAGTACATAAAATAAGTGTTTTTTATAGAGGTCCATATGCTTAATTTATAGTTACTTTAGTTGTATAATACTTTGGTATTACATTAGACGTTGCAAATCATCTCTTCTTTTAAAATCAAGTAATGTAGCTGATTGTGAATTTAAAACTCTTACATTTTTTCTTTTAGCTTTAAAATTCACAGCCATTCCCAAGTTTACTTCTGTTTCCTTAGTGTCTATTGAGGTGATGTGATAAAAACAAAATATAAAATCTCATACATATTATGATGTTTCTGTGTATAATCCCCAGTTATAACCTTAGCAATCATACTCCTGAATAGTCTAGTGAGCTGTATGCCTTAGGGCTTCCCAAACATTGACAATTTATTTCATAGGTAGCAAGAAAATATCCCCTTATTATCTAGCAACCTTATATGTGTCCTAGGTATGATAAATTCAGAGGACTGTATTTCATCTTGGAAATGCCCATTGGAGTCAAGTTTTTGAAAGTTTTTCCCCAAGCCTGTGTATTCTACAGATATTTTGTCAGAAAACTAATATTTTGCACATATATAGTTTTCTGACATAAGATGGTTCTATAGCCACAAAAATGAGGAGCCTGAAGGAAAGCAGTCCCTTTAAAGTCTGCCTCCTTTATGTGTGTTCAATATGGTCTTAGCATACTCACTCAACAACTTTGGTCATAGAGCTGTAGTGAGACCAGGTGAATAAAGTGCTTCTTAAGAGTAAAATGCTCATCTATTTATATTTCCAAGATTACTGAGTAGTATTTGATGAATTGCATAGGCACTAAGGTAAAAGACTATTCATAGTTTATTTGAAGTGGTTGAGATGAGAAATGATTTGAACTAGAATATCTAGGGATAGAGAGCCTTCAAAAGAGAAAACCATACTGTGACCAGGAAACTCCCTTCCCTACCACAGTATCACAGGACAGTGGCCTTGGAATGCTCATCACCTGCTAACGTCTTAGCATAACCAGAAAGCAAATTTAAAGTTGCTTGTGAAGTAAGACTCTCCAATATTTCTTTGGCCAAGTTTGCTGCCTTTAAAGACCTTTATTTTGAGAACAATCTATTCAGTGACTAAGCTAGTCAATGTTTTTGTCTTGTTTTTTTGCTTTGTACTTGTTTATATATTATTTTTGCAGCATTTCATTGATCTTTAAAACTTAAATTTCAACTTTTAAATTTGAGCAATTCTACATTTTAAGATAAAGTTTAAAATATATAATTGCCCAAAACACAGCTCACTCTTTTAAAATTATTATTCCCTGTGATTTGACTTCTTCAAATCACTACTAGTCTTATATGGAAATTCTGTGTTTACAAATCTCTATCCCTCACTGAACTCTGGCTTTTTGCAGCCCTAGCACAATGCCTGTCACCAGGTAAGTGCTCCCAGAGTGTTTGTTGACCTAAACTGTTGAACCGAATAGTGACAAAGAGGATGGATTTTAACTGGGCATTAGAATGCACCACAGAAACTCATGGATTCTTTGTATTTTTGGTGGTTAGGCCCATTCTAAAGGAATGCTACAAGTAAACAACTATAATAAGCCAGTATTGACTTCCTTGGGCATTTCATGTTGCTTGCAATATGGTGGACAGCAAGGTAGGGTAGAGAATTGGCAGAGTAACTTCAGCATATACACATGTGAAAGATGTTGAGTGGCACTTCAGCTGCTCCTCACCACTCTTAAAAGTTTTCCATGAAATAGAGGGGAGAAGGAAACTTCACTTCCTGTTAGTGAAATTCCATAGCAATATAAGACACCCAAGAGCAACATAGTAGTACAAAAGTCCCTACATCTCATTGATTATCTTTAAGTGTTCGGATTTGAAGTAAGAATATGTGTTCTTCCGCTTGTAATCCCAGCACTTTGGGAGGCCGAGGCGGGCGGATCACGAGGTCAGGAGATCGAGACCACGGTGAAACCCCGCCTCTACTAAAAATACAAAAAATTAGCCGGGCGTGGTGGCGGGCGCCTGTAGTCCCAGCTACTCGGAGAGGCTGAGGCAGGAGAATGGCGTGAACCTGGGAGGCGGAGCTTGCAGTGAGCCGAGATTGCGCCACTGCACTCCAGCCTGGGCGACAGAGCGAGACTCCGTCTCAAAAAAAAAAAAAAAAGAATATGTGTTCTTCTACCCTCTGCAGAAAAAAAAAATCGTATTTATTAAAGATGTTCTATCAATATATTATTATAGTAGTGATTGGCTCAATTCCTGGATATGGTTTAGTATATATCATATCAGCCACCTGAAGCACTTTCTGGGAAAAGGCTCAAGAAATATAGGCTATCAAATAATATAAAAAGTGGCTTATGTTTGGGTCAGTGGGAGACTCACTTGATAAGTTTGGCTAATTAGCATGTTTTGAATTCATTTTTAAGTTGTTGATCACTACCATTGATCATTATAATACGCTATTTTATGTTGGATTATTTATTGTTGGTTTCCTATAATCTCAACAGAAAATCAAAATAACATAGTTTTCATTATATTTTTTGATAATGATAATTTTTAAAAATTTTTGTTGTGTACAACTGAGGATGAGATGTTTCCTATTTCTGTAAGCTCATTAAAGAAAGCTATGTGCCCTGATGCCAGTTGTGGCATTGAGACTACTGCAAAGTTCCTAACATGGTGGAAGAAAATCAGGAGCCAGGGGACCATAAGGAAGGTCTAAGAAATGTAGATTCAGACCAGGTGCAGTGGCGCACGCCTGTAATCCCAGCACTTTGGGAGGCCAAGGTGGGTGGATCACCTGAGGTCAGGAGTTCAAGACCAGCCTGGCCAATCTGGGGAAACCCCATCTCTACTAAAAATACAAAAATTAGCTGGGCGTGGTGGTGGGTGCCTGTAATGCCAGCTACTCGGGAGGCTAAGGTAGAAGAATTGCTTGAACCCAGGAGACGGAGGTTGCAGTGAGCCGAGATCGTGCCACTGCACTCCAGCCTGGGTGACAGAGCGAGACTCCATCTCAAAAAAAAAAAAGAAAGAAAGAAATCTAGATTCAATTCAAATACTCATGGAGTCTCTACCATATGCAACGCATAATGCTAGGTGCTAAAGGAATATAAAGATAGGTAATTGGGAATCTCCCTGCAAATTTATAATTTATTGGATATTGGGCTGATGGGAAGGGTCGGTGGGAATAGAGAGGAAACAAAACAAGATGATCTTTGCTCATTTTCCAAGGAGCAGTTTCACTAGTCTACTAAAAACAAGCCTAGTTATTAGTGATCTTAGAGTGAGTGAGTACTCAGAAACTAGAGGCTGTGGGTATATGTTACCTAAAAAAAGTTGTTTGGTGAAAAGAATGAAAGGGATAAATGGTAGGAGGAGAGGGGAGCTTTTTTGTTTATTTTGTTTTAGTTTTAGGAGAGGGGAGATCTGAGCTGATTTTTCAGCATATGAGAAAGAACCAGTCTAAAAGAGAAGATAATTGATAGAATCAGGTCCTGGAAAGGTAGAAATGGGTCAGTCAATACTATACAAGAATCAGTCCTGGCTAACAGGCAGGAGACTTTTTCCTTAGAGAAAGGAGTTAAAGGATAGAAGAGAATGAAGATACAGAGATATTTTTACTTGAAGGGAGGAGAAGGCAAAGCCATTTACTAAGAGTAAAAAGCCATGGAGCAGGGACTGGCCTAGGGCTTAGGGAGACTGGAGAGTGGAAGTTTAAGGCAGCCGTTAAAGAGATGTGATAGGATTAAGAGAAAACACATTATTGTTAAGCAGTAATTAATATATACAGTGAGAACCATCTCAATCTATTCAGCAAACATTAATCATTAAATGGAGACTTCATGGAGGAGCAAAATGCTAAAAGATTCTGATCCATTTCATTTTTAGGCTCACCCCTCATAACTCTCTCTTGGTATAATACGTGGTTAATAAATATAATATAGCCTCCAGACCATGGAAAATCACATACAATCTCACACTGAGCTGTCTATCCCTTTGACACCAGGACCCAGTCCTGAAGAAGTATCACATTCACAGAAGCACAACAAAAGTAGGAATTTCTGTCCTCAAAAATACGTGTAGCCCATTTTACAAGGCAACTTTCTTCTCCTTTTTCAAAATCCCCACAACTCCCTGGAGCCTCTCACTCTCCTGTCCCAGAACTCTCTCACAGTCCCATGCCATTCTGCCCTGTCTCTCTTAATCCTTGAAGATATGGGGTGGAGACTGCTTCTTTGCTCCCTGTCTTCTACTGTCAACCTAAGTATCTTATTCTCCACATTCTCCCCATACTGCATCACAAGGCCAAAACACTTGACTGAGAATGGCAGAGCCCTCCGTGGATGATGGTGAGCCTGGGAAGGACCTGAACTAGTGAAGCCAGAAACTCTTGAGCACACAAGGGAAATAATAAGCTAGGAACACTCATAGTTAAAAACTGTTTTCTCATAACACTGCAGCTTCATGACCTACACTTATTTTGAAGAGGATTTGAAACCATGACCTGAAATACTGAGCCTACCTTTCATCTTACCTCCTACATGTGAAACTCATGCCCCAAACCCCAGCCTCACAGGATTATTCATCATCATTCCCCAAACCCAGCCCTGTGCCTTCCACCTGGAGTGCCTTTCCCATCCTCCCATCCACCCACTCATCCTTCAAGGCCATGCTCAAACTCCCTCTTCTCTAGGTGGCTTCCTAGTTGCCCCAAGTTGGACTCAACCCCTTCCTGTCTTGGATTTTACTTGATCAGTTATCATAGCTGTTACCTACCACCATTTACCTGCATTGTCTCGGCTCACTGCAACCTCCGTCTCCCGGGTTCAAGCGATTCTCCTGCCTGCATTGTATTATATACACTGGCATCTCCAAAGGATTGTGGGCTGTCAGCACATATTAGACATTCAATAAATGTTTGTCAAATTGATCCCCTAAAATGTGATTGTATGATCCAGATTTTCAAATCACACACACACACACACACACACACATATATTCTATCATATCCTAAAGAACTTTCAAAGAACCTTGAGATAATAGCAGTCTCCTGTTCTATACTGTGTCTTAATGTGCCACAGAGTGACAGCGTCCCCCTCTTCCCCCTTCAATGATATCTGGAGGTTTTCCTCCCTTAGACACCAGAAATACTGAAGGATGGAAAACACTATACCAGATAGATCCAAGATAAATGTTTACTTCCTTCAGTAGTCTAGCTTATGAGTATAAAGCCAAATGCTGGACAGTACATTGACACCACAAAGACAAACAAAATAGACAAGAACTTTAGAAAAGGGAAAGGAGGCAGCCAATAAGGGCATGCTCCATTGTGTATGTTACAACTCAGGGAAGAGAAAATGGCAGCAAAACCAAATCTACGTAAGAGTTTATATCCCTTTCACTACTGAAACATGGTTTATGCTGAAATGCCAACAATCTGTGATCACCCACACGAAATGAAAATGCTCATATTTATATGGTGCTTTTCATCTAGAGAATCCCAAGGTGTTTTATAAATTATAAATATGAATGTTCCTTATGCAATGTCCCTGATATTCTCCATACACAAAATCCAGTTTCTGATGGCCAAAATCTCCCCCACGCCTGCCATACCACTGAATATTAAACATTTTTATCAGATCACAATTTTTTATCTTTACAAAAATCCACTGTATTAAAAGGTCTACAGTTTACACTATTTGTCTTCTAACATATGCTGCATCCCTCCTACCCACTTCCCTTCCCCCACTAACATGGAAAGTGAATTCAATTAGATTTAAGACAAAGAGTAATTGCACTGGAAAATAGAAAAAATATCTCATCCCATAGTGATTAAGCTCTTTACCTTACAGAAGGAGTTTAACTCTTCCATGAAAACAGGATCTCATGAAATAAATGAATACAGGGATTTGCTAAATCAAAATATAGTGTCTTGAAGCGAATTACATAGTCATCAGGGAGCTTTTTGCTCCAAGGGAATAGTGTACTACTCAGTGTAAGATGCGTAAGAAATATAAAATAAAGTCTAAAACAGTTAAGAGTTTTTAATTTTTGTCTTTTAACTATTCTTATTTTATAGTCAGTATCTCAAAATCTGAAACTTATTCTAAACTCTCGGATTCCTGAAAGTGAATTCAATCATCTACTTTTCTAGAATTAGGAATCCAGGGTAACCCCTTCCACATAGTCAATCAGAATCAGTTCAAGGAGAGCCTGAATTATCCATGCTACCAAAACTGCTTTGCCCGCAGCTTCTGACTAGTTGTTTGTTGACGCTCACTCTGACTTATGCAGAAAGATAATAAAATACTCTAATGTGACAGGTTCTTTATAGAAGTCTGGAAACTTTAGATGACCAATAGCTAAGGATAACATACAGAACTGTCATTTCCAATAAATATTTAAGGTGGGGAAGATGGCGTCAACTGCAAGGGAAACTTTTAAAAGGTAAACGCTGGAACATCTGGAAAGAGTCTGGAATCAAGAGGCAGGTCAAATGTGCAGGTATAGGCTACAGTCAGCCCTGTGGGAGTGGCTGCTCAAGGTTGGAGTGCAGCAAACAGAAGAGATCTTTCTGAAAACAGGAAATAGGTTCAGGTGACTTAAACTAAGAAATCTCCCTTCTTGGACCTTTTCCCACTTATATTATTCAGGCATTTCATACCTATCAGAGTGGTTTGGCTTAAGTAAGACTGCGACTGCCAAAATTTCTGAAGCTAGCCCTGTTTTATACCTTCAATGGTCCTTTGTAATGGTAAAGTTATATAGGTGCATTCCCTTATAGGCCCTTTTGTTCCTTTTAATAACCAATAAAATAAGAACTACACATTTTTATGTCACATTTACAAAAACTCTAGCAGCTCAAGGCATAGGCTTGGTTTTGACTTTAGTTTCTCATGGCAGCATGGTTTTTTTTCTTTTGAATAGTGCCTGAACTGAACCATATATATGTTTAATCATTGATGAGACTCTACTTTTAATTGGTTAATACCCTAAAAGGGTGGTAGGTCTGATTTAAAAGGTAAAGCAAGGGAATAAAAGTGAACACTTGTTTTAGAAGTTTTGTACTACCTATCTCACCGTATGATCTTGTTTTGCCCCATTCCTAACTAAGGATGATAATATCTGTAACTATTTATAAGGTTATAAGGTCATTTATATTGTTCTTCAAGATCTGCTGGTGAAAGGCACTATATAAATAAATCTCAATGTTAGTAAATGTATATATTTACCCGTATCTACAAAACCTGTTGTACACAGGACTGATTCATTTATTTATATGTACTTAGTTTGTTACTTTTAGCAAAATTTGTGTCATGATAAATAGTTTAAAATAATTATACGTGTTAACCAAGGATTAGAGAGACTGATTTATAGGCTTAGAGGAGGCAAAAGAGTAAAATAAAACCACCATCTATTTAAGCCATGGAATCAAGTAAGTTTAGAAGTTCTTAAGTGAAATGTTTTTAGTCAGTCAACAACAGGGTAAGGCCTACCAAAAGGAGTGTCTATAAGGAAGTAACACAAGGATTTTTTTTAAATCTAGAAATATATGAGTTAGGAAAATTAATGTCTAACTCCTTAGACAGAGAATGCTCCTTTCAAGTTTGATAAAGGTCATTTTCAGGACAGTCTAAGAGAGGTTACAGTTCAACTTCCACCAGCAGGCCTTCAGAAAAGGAAAAATGGCTTCAGTTTCTGAAGCTGTTGTGCTTTTTTTTTCCTAATTAAAGATGATAAAATGCAAATGATTACCTGTCTTCTGAATATTTTATAATAATATTTTCTATTTTTCTCTGAAAAAATGAGGAAGTTATCACTTTTTCCCAAGACTGGAATGGAGAGAATACCAGCCAACCATGATGCAGTGAATGTGTGCCAGTGTCTACTCCCAGCTGCTCACGTAAATCTTTCCTCACAGCAGGATTTGAACAAAAACTCACCACTTAATTGAATAGTTCAAATGCTACTGAGTAGGAAATTTTAGCTAGACCAGAATATTTGTAAACTTAAAGTAGATATATGTATTCTGGCAGCATATATGGTATTTTGAAACATCAAAGCAATTTTAAAGAAATCTATGTTCTTATGCCAGTCGTGGATATTACTTGTTTTAGGACTTTGAAAGTATTTCTTTTATACTATAGCTGTTTTTTTAAAACAACAACAACCACCTTGCTTCATTTTCCTTTTTATTTTTGAGCTGTTTGCAACCTATTTTCCAATAGTGAGAAACAATGCAATTAATTTTCTCCAGCGCAATCATGCATAGATTTAATAAGCATCCGAAGGTAGGATCCATCTGTAAAGTATGCGTTGCATGCTAAATTACTTCTCTTCTGTGGTTTTTTTTTTCTTTCCAAACCTTAATTAATTGAAGAAAAAAATGTTTATTAAAGTGGGAACAGGCTGGGCTCTGGCTCTCCATCTCTGGTTCAAAAGTTCATACAATTCCCTGAAGGCTCATCTGAATGTGTGTGTCTCCCTCTCACAATCTTTCTTTCTCTGCCTCTATAGTAGGGATAAATGCCTAGAAAAGGTGTATTGTTTTGTTCCCAGGATCAATTTTAATAATCTTGAGTAAACTAAGTTTTTCTATGTACAGATTTGCATATATTGTGTGTGTATATGCATATGATATGTTTTGCGTATATGTTTACATAATAGTATATACGCATAGACACACAAATTATGTACTCATTTTCCTAATGCTTAGAATTTTTAAAAATTGGTATATTACTGTCGGTGATATCTTTAAACAGGATGTAGATGGAGACCAGGAAGTATAATTCTACAGGTGGATCTCAGACAGGAAATTAAAGGAATTATGTATGAAAAGAAGCTAGATCCTTATGGATAAATTTGGGCCAGACACAAAAATATTAAATATATCCAAATAGAGCAATGTTTACCCATAAACAGAGAAAATGGGGAAAAAAAAAAAGAGGAAGTGACTCACTGCTATGAGAGGCTTTGGAAACTGAAGACATTTCCTGATCTGCAGCAAGCTTTACGTGACCTAGGTGAAAAACGGCAAGCTTATTGTAAAAGAAAAAAAGTATCTTTAAAGATGGACTCAGAATTTTTTGAATCCTTTCAATTGCTTGCCTAGGATGTCATGACCCTTTTCTTTTTTCAAAGTATGACTTTTTTCTCCTTATCATATGCTACAATTTTCAGGTCCTTGCTTAAAAAAGAAAGGAAATACAAGTTGTAGTTTATGTTCAAATTACTAGTTTCTCTTTTTAGTTTAAAGTACAATAAGTCTTCTTCCTTAACACAAATAAAGTTTGCACTGTCACTTCCAGGTTTAGACGTCTATGGAATCAGAAAGCAGTGCTGAACTTGACTGTGATCTTGCCCGATTGAAGTCAACTTCCTTTGCCCAGTTGCTTCGTGCAAAACATAGTGATCATACAAGAGTCTAGCAGAGGGCTTTCTACAGGTTGTTTCATTCTCTGCTTTAGACTTTTGTGCCTAAAACTACTGGTCTGTTAGTCATTTAAATTTTTACAAATAGCCATTTAAGTTGGGAAAAAAATAAGCAGTACCAAAAGCTATTTTACTTTGGCATAGATGCAGCCTTTGTCATGCTGGCTCTTTTTGTCACATACATGTACCATCATATACCCTTGCCATGTGTCAGATGAGCCATAGGGACATTCCTGGAAAGAATTTTAATGAATCAACATTCCATATTTTCCTCTCAAAGTAACTGTTGCTACTATATATTGACATGTCCAGATTTAGGCCACTTTTGAAAACTTGTGAGTCAAATCACATGGAGGTGATGCTGAAGTATCATCACCACGTAACAACCATAATTGATGTCTTGGGAACTTGAAGACTATACTATGTAGGTCATGTACTATGTAGGGCATCTATTTATGTGTATCACATGTCATAATTTCCCCACACCCAAATTTCTGTGACTTTTGGAAGAATCTTAATAATTGCTTTCTACACAGATTTTGGTTTAGACTTCTGTGAAAACCCTGAATTGAATAGCTGTGGGTTTCACAAATTACATGCATGTAAACAACATACCTTTGAAAGGAGGATGTGCGGGCCCTTTCTCCTATATGCTTATGTCTCTGTTGTCGTAGATTGGCGTCCTTTGTGAGCTATTCAGTGACATTTCAGAACCATTTTGCTCTGCAGAAAACCCGCAGTTGTGTTTCTTTAGCTGACACTGTGGCACTTGCACTCAAAATTGCTAGTTAGAAAAAAAAATTGTTGAGGCCGGTGGCTGTAATCAGCGTTGTTGCTGTCTGTTTCCTCAGACTAATAGCAGAGAGATCCGAGTCTGAGAGTTCAAACAGAGGTTATCTTTCCCAGGTAGCATCTCGTCCAACGAGAATTTGATTTTTTTCTATAGGACTTTACTCCATTAGATTAATGAAATTTCAATGAGAGCCTGGCGCCCCCTGAAGCTTTGTTAAGAAAACAAATGGTGATTCTGTAGGTGTGACAGCTTGCTTGGAGAGTTACCAGAAGGTGAATACAGCCCCACAATCCAGGCAGCCTGGAACACATTGATCTCTATTTAAAGCACCAATCGGATTTTTGTTAATTATAAATGATTGATCTGCAGTTTTTTCCTCTCTCTCCTCTTATATGTGTGGTTCCCCCTCCTTCCCTCACTTCTAACTTCTTTGCATGCTGAGTGCAGAGCTTTTTGTTTAAAGGAACAATCATAGAGAGCAAATTATAGCAATACCCAGCAGCAATGCTGCTGTGAATGTCATTGTCAGAGCGTTCACTGTTCATCTGACAGAGGTGAGCCCTGAAGTAGATTTCAGTCTGACTCCATGTTCCCTCTTTACTTAGCTTATTCCTAAAATAAGGGATGATTTTAACAAAAAGAAAACCATAGAATCACTAGACTAGTATCATAGATGCTATCATTATTACGTTTTAAAAACTGACTTGTAAGCCTCGTACACCAATTCCGCAATACTAACTCAGAACCTCGTATATACCAGGATATGATGTGTGACCAAGCAAGCCCATGTGGGACAACTAGGGAAATATCTAAGGGATATCCAAGGAATATCTTCAGTAAACTAAGGGAATATCTCTGATCTTAAATCTCAATTTATAGGCATTTAGGTCATTAATACACCTTTTATCATCTCTGTGGAGTAGTTTTTAAATAATATTTAGAAGGCTTACTGAAT
Organism: Nomascus leucogenys; assembly: GCF_006542625.1. Lineage (NCBI taxonomy): Eukaryota > Metazoa > Chordata > Mammalia > Primates > Hylobatidae > Nomascus > Nomascus leucogenys. The sequence continues at coordinate 3,189,329 of NW_022095769.1, forward strand.
TCAAAAACAGACACATGTATTATTCCTGATAATTGCTCACCACACATAGTTCTGAAGACCACAGAAGAACAGTCCAAGCTTCTTTGTGGATCTATTTTAGTGAAAGTATCTGAGCTTTAAATGTATTTATTTATTGAATACAAAAGCACATAATTCCTTCTAGTTATTTATAACATATACAATACATAAAGAAGTTAATTTATGCAGCTCTTGGAAAACATATTTGTAAAAATTACAGCTTAAGGATTACAGATATTAATACATTATATTGAAAACTACATAGATTTCACAATCTAACTCAAATATAGATTTTTTATGAATGGGTCTTTCTTAAGTCTGAGCCTTTAATTAAGTTTTATGCATATATTTTCAAGTTAGAAAAATGAACTCGCCCCAGTGTGCTTTTTTAAAAATTGTCTAAATAATCCACAAGAGATTGTTCTAGACCAAGAATCTTACAGTAGTTTATAGTTTGCAGTGACACTCCTCTTCAAAATCCTTTAGATTTGAAAAAGTGTTACCTCATTTATTTGCATGTTCTGAAACTTTGCTTAACTTCCTTATGAGTTGCAGTATCAGTAATTGTGTATGATAAATTCAACAGCATAAGTGTAATTCTGCCTTTAAAGCAGCAGCATGAAATGGTCAAGACCTGCAGTATAACTTACCACATCTCCCCACACCCAAAATTCAGTGACTTTCTGAAGAAGCTTGCTATTACTTTATGAACAGGTTCAAAGTCTATAATACTCATCTAAATATGAGAGGTGTTCTGACAGAACTTCCCCATAAGGTAATTATTTAATGATCTTGTAAATACTGTTGGGAAGACTAGATTTAAAGTATAATTTTGTGATGTAGTATTTTTTCCTGGTATCTTAAAATATGTATTTTTTCTTTTTATTGTTGCTTATTGTGTTTATCTCATTTTAAATTAGCAAAAGTCATGAAGGAATATTTATAAATAATTGTAACTATGACTTTTAAAATCAGATTTTGAATCAGCCAGAAAAAAAGCAATGTGTTTTTTGTTTTTTTTTTACAAATGTTAGCACATCAGAATAGTTGTTAACATCAATGACTAAATGATTGACCAATGACAACATTAAGAAATGAGTGATCATGGCAAATTCACCAAGCATGAAATGCTTCCAGAGGGCTGATTTTAAATTGTTTTAATTTTATCCCTGTTGGAAGTTTTCTTCTTTTCTTTCTTTCTTCTTCTTCTTTTTTTTTTTTTTTTGAATAGGCTAAACTATTGATTTTCATTAGTGTATTTGTAATTTATGTGATTTTAGTAGGTTATACCAAGGTTAAATAATTTAAAGAAATAAACCCTTATCTGATATAAGATAGCTAATGAAGTGTATTAGATACTTGCCCTATTGCTGTATGAAATGGATCTCCAAAGCTAACAACAGCTTTCTGTGGGAACACAAATCTCTATGTAAATATCCAAATGTAGCAAGATGTTGCAAATTTTTAAAGATATGCCATAAAAATAGATTAACGCTAGTATGCAGTCCCGTTCAACTGAATTACAAAGGGATATCATGGGATTGCCAGTGACACTCACATAAATAAAAAATCAATTCTTAATGATGAGGCAGACTTGTTTTAGCGCATTACCCAGGTTAAATGAGAGCACACAAAGACATCAACTCCTATAAGACTAGTGGAATCATTGTATATTAATATGATTTAGGGAGCTACACACCTCGATGGAATAATTGTTATTATATCTATAGAGCCAGATGGCACTTGGTGTAAACAGCCATTGAGCACCTCAAACACAAGTGCGGCAGGTGATCTTTAAGATGTTCTTGCATCCTGCTCACTCATCTTATCATTGGAATCTGCGTTACTGTTTGCAGAATGATTTGATTGCCAGTAAGCAAATTTTTCAGAATGGTGCTATTGTTCACTAGCAATCTAAGAACATAGAATGTCCTCAGCAAGAGAATAGATGAAGCAGAATAGACGAGGCAGCTGTCTGGATTTGTGTGGGTTAGCACTGAATTTTTTACAAGAAAGAGAACAGAGAGAGTAATTTTTTTTTTCCAGCACCAGTGGCCTCAAAATTCAGAAATTTTAAAAATTAACTCTCATATTTTCAGTGAAGTGGGCTTTAGTAATTACTATTTTCAAAGTAACCCCATGAAGGTGGCCAACAGGTATAAAAATTTGTGCTTGCAAAGTTAGAGAAATGCAAGTTCTGAGCAAAAGTTTATGATTTTGTTTTTGTTTTTGTTTAAGACAGGGTCTACTCTGTCACCCAGGCTGGAGTGCAATGGTGCCATCATAACTCATTGCAGCCTCAAACCCCTCCTGCCTCAGCCTCCTGAGTAGCTGGGATTACAGGCGCATGCCACCATACCCAGCTAATTTTTTTGTCTTTTGAAACAGTCTCACCATGTTGCCCAAGCTGGTCTCAAACTCCTGGCCTCAAGCGATCTTCCTGCCTTTGCCTTCCAAAGTGTTGAGATTACAGGTGTGAGTCACCACACCAGGCCAGAAGTGTCTTTAATTTTTTGTAAAATATTTTTCTTTTCTTTGAATATTTAAAATTGACTTCTGCTAACCCTAATTATCCAGTTAAATAAATCTCATTCATTTATTCAACAGATATTTACTGGGCACCTACTATGTGCCAGGCACTGTTCTAGGCACTAGAGATATGTCAGTGGAAAACCCTGCCCTCACATAGTTTGCATTCCTCAGGGGGGCAATAAATGAAATGACATGATGTAATGTAAACTATGTGAGAAATAAAATAGGGAAGAGAGACAGAGTGTGCTAAATTACAGTGTAAAGCTTAAGATTTGCCTTTCCTTCCTCAAGAACATAAAACAGATTATCTGGGAAGAATAAAAGAGGCTGGGGAAGTTCTTGTTTATCTTCGGACTTAATCGATCTTGTGAAATTCTAGTGCATTGTCTGATAACCCACCTGCTGTTATAGCCTCAGCTCAGCAGCCAGGGTTAAATAGTTGGAATGAGTGTTCAGTGTAAGCTTAGATTATTGGCTTGAATTAAATTTAATAATGTTACATAATTTTTAATGGTTTGGTTTCTTTCCTCTGATAATAGTATTAAAAAACATACCATCTTTAGTTACAAATAATTCTTGAATTGCCCCTTTCTCTACCTTATAACCCATGTTTTTTAGTTTCTAATCATCAAGGACATGAAACTGGCCTCATAGAGGAATTGTTATCATAGTAGATTTAGTGGATTTTGATATCCAAACATATGAAACAGATATTTCAAGTATCTAAAATAGAGAATGTGCCTCAAAATTTTGAGATCTTATAAATCCATCTGTCCCCTAATAATAAAATTCATACTAATTCTGAGAATATTTCCATCACCCACTCCAGGGTACTATTGACTGCTTAACTCCTGGATTTTAAACTAATGTTCAGTTCTTCAGCAGATGTAGTTTATTATATAACTGCAGCCACTCTTTAGGTGAAACGTGGTACATTTTCAGAAATACTCCTTTAGTTTAGATGAAAAAATAAAATTCGTTTTGTAATATGACGTAGTCTTCATTCGGGTTTACATTTGATTAAATATTAATTTTTAAATATATATACTTATTGGTGCATAGATAAAAATACTGAAAGGATGTGTTCTAGAGTGTTAATAATGACTACAGATTACAACATAATAGGGCTAATATTTCTTTTTTCCTTGTACTTTTCTGTATTTTCATTTTTTTCTGTAATGAACTTGCATTCTTTTTGTAATCAAGAAAAAACTCTCAATACTATTTTTTGAAAGCTAACAGAGCCTAAAAATTTATATTTCTGCTTAACGCAATACCTCACAGCTGGCAAGTGAATGCAGATCAGTTTTGCAAATATCAGAAAGTAGTAGAAATTAGCAAACATTAATATTTAAATAATGCTGTGAAATTACTGATTTTACCTATTTCTATTTATTGAACTTAAACAGTACAGTGCAAAATTTGATCAGTTTATCCCTTCTTTTATTTCTAAGATATCAAATTTTTTTTTAAAAAGTAGGCAGGAAATTTTTTAATGACATGCCAGATATACCAAATTTCATAAGGAAACATGTTTTTAATTTCAGGCCTTTGAATATGATATTACTCATAAGCATGAGTATTTATGAATATATAGGAAAAAGAGACTTGAAAACTTTATTTCTTTTAGCAGTCAACAATATTTAGCCTATCAGAATCCTTGAATAGATAAACATTCCTACTGTTTTAATTTTGAATATAGATTGTCTCGTGCTGATGGGAAGTATTGTTAATTTTAATAAAATTAACTTTATATTGTTATTTCACCGCTTTATAATAATTTTACATGGTGCCCTGGGGATGCCTCTGTTTCACATTATCAGGTGTCACATTTGCCATTTGGTTGGCATAGCAGCGTTCAGCTTCACTTCTCTGTTCAATTGCCTGAAGCCACACTATTCATGTTATATTACAAGTAGCTATTTTGCTATACACTGCACAAGTTTATATACTTTTATTTTATATGTATATATCATTCTTGTATTTTCTCAAAATCATTGTTTTGTGCTATTTCCCAGCATTTATCTTGCTTGCCTTTAGGTAGACACGGTTATGATAACAAGTTGGCTAAGATTCCTAGCAGTCTGCCTCCAGTACTAAAATGTTTAAATTTCTTTTCTTTGCTTTGCTTTTTTTTGAGATGGTCTCACTTTGTCGCCCAGGCTGGAGTGCAGTGGTGCAACCTCGGCTCACTGGAACCTCCATCTCCCGGGTTCAAGCGAGCCTCCTGCCTCAGCCTCCCGAGTAGCTGGGACTACAGGTGCACGCCACCACACCCGGCTAATTTTTGTGTTTTTAGTAGAGACGGGGGTTTCACCATATTGGCCAGGATGGCCTTGAACTCCTGACCCCAGATGATCCACCCACCTTGGCCTCCCAAATTGCTGGGATTACAGGTGTGAGCCACCGCGCCCAGCCTAAATTTATTTTCTCTTTTTTTTTTTTTTTATTATACTTTAGGGTTTTAGGGTACATGTGCACAATGTGCAGGTTTGTTACATATGTATCCATGTGCCATGTTGATTTCCTGCACCCATTAACTCGTCATTTAGCATTAGGTGTATCTCCTAATGCTGTCCCTCCCCCCTCCCCCCACCCCACAACAGTCCCCGGAGTGTGATGTTCCCCTTCCTGTGTCCATGAGTTCTCATTGTTCAATTCCCACCTATGAGAGAGAACATGCGGTGTTTGGTTTTTTGTCCTTGCGATAGTTTACTGAGAATTATGTTTTCCAGTTTCATCCATGTCCCTACAAAGGACACGAACTCATCATTTTTTATGGCTGCATAGTATTCCATGGTGTATATGTGCCACATTTTCTTAATCCAGTCTATCGTTGTTGGACATTTGGGTTGGTTCCAACTCTTTGCTATTGTGAATAGTGCCGCAATAAACATACGTGTGCATGTGTCTTTATAGCAGCATGATTTATAGTCCTTTGGGTATATACCCAGTAATGGGATGGCTGGGTCAAATGGTATTTCTAGTTCGAGATCCCTGAGGAATCGCCACACTGACTTCCACAATGGTTGAACTAGTTTACAGTCCCACCAACAGTGTAAAAGTGTTCCTATTTCTCCACATCCTCTCCAGCACCTGTTGTTTCCTGATTTTTTAATGATGGCCATTCTAACTGGTGTGAGATGGTATCTCACTGTGGTTTTGATTTGCATTTCTCTGATGGCCAGTGATGATGAGCATTTCTTCATGTGTTTTCTGGCTGCATAAATGTCTTCTTTTGAGAAGTGTCTGTTCATGTCCTCTGCCCACTTTTTGATGGGGTTGTTTGTTTTTTTCTTGTAAATTTGTTTGAGTTCATTATAGATTCTGGATATTAGCCCTTTGTCAGATGAGTAGGTTGCAAAAATTTTCTCCCATTCTGTAGGTTGCCTGTTCATTCTGATGATAGTTTCTTTTGCTGTGCAGAAGCTCTTTAGTTTAATGAGATCCCATTTGTCGATTTTGGCTTTTGTTGCCATTGCTTTTGGTGTTTTAGACATGAAGTCCTTGCCCACGCCTATGTCCTGAATGGTATTGCCTAGGTTTTCTTGTAGGATTTTAATGGTTTTAGGTCTAACATATAAGTCTTTAATCCATCTTGAATTAAGGAAGGGATCCAGTTGCAGCTTTCTACATATGGCTAGCCAGTTTTCCCAGCACCATTTATTAAATAGGGAATCCTTTCCCCATTTCTTGTTTTTGTCAGGTTTGTCAAAGATCAGATAGTTGTAGCTATGCGGCATCATTTCTGAGGGCTCTGTTCTGTTCCATTGATCTATGTCTCTGTTGTGGTACCAGTACCATGCTGTTTTGGTTACTGTAGCCTTGTAGTATAGTTTAAAGTCAGGTAGCGTGATGCCTCCAGCTTTGTTCTTTTGGCTTAGGATTGACTTGGCGATGCGGGCTCTTTTTTGGTTCCATATGAACTTTAAAGTAGTTTTTTCCAATTCTGTGAAGAAAGTCATTGGTAGCTTGATGGGGATGGCATTGAATCTATAAATTACCTTGGGCAGTATGGCCATTTTCACGATATTGATTCTTCCAACCCATGAGCATGGAATGTTCTTCCATTTGTTTGTATCCTCTTTTATTTCATTGAGCAGTGGTTTGTAGTTCTCCTTGAAGAGGTCCTTCACATCCCTTGTAAGTTGGATTCCTAGGTATTTTATTCTCTTTGAAGCAATTGTGAATGGGAGTTCACTCATGATTTGGCTCTCTGTTTGTCTGTTATTGGTGTACAAGAATGCTTGTGATTTTTGTACATTAATTTTGTATCCTGAGACTTCGCTGAAGTTGCTAATCAGCTTAAGGAGATTTTGGGCTGAGACAATGGGGTTTTCTAGATATACAATCATGTCATCTGCAAACAGGGACAATTTGACTTCCTCTTTTCCTAATTGAATACCTTTTATTTCCTTCTCCTGCCTGATTGCTCTGGCCAGAAATTCCAGCACTATGTTGAACAGGAGCGGTGAGAGAGGGCATCCCTGTCTTGTGCCAGTTTTCAGAGGGAATGCTTCCAGTTTTTGCCCATTCAGTATGATATTGGCTGTGGGTTTGTCGTAGATAGCTCTTATTATTTTGAGATACGTCCCATCAATACCTAATTTATTGAGAGTTTTTAGCATGAAGGGTTGTTGAATTTTGTCAAAGGCCTTTTCTGCATCTATTGAGATAATCATGTGGTTTTTGTCTTTGGTTCTGTTTATATGTTGGATTACATTTATTGATTTGCGTATGTTGAACCAGCCTTGCATCCCAGGGATGAAGCCCACTTGATCATGGTGGATAAGCTTTTTGATGTGCTGCTGGATTCGGTTTGCCAGTATTTTATTGAGGATTTTTGCATCAATGTTCATCAAGGATATTGGTCTGAAATTCTCTTTTTTGGTTATGTCTCTGCCAGGTTTTGGTATCAGGACGATGCTGGCTTCATAAAATGTGTTAGGGAGGATTCCCTCTTTTTCTATCGATTGGAATAGTTTCAGAAGGAATGGTACCAGTTCCTCCTTGTACCTCTGGTAGAATTCGGCTGTGAATCCATCAGGTCCTGGACTCTTTTTGGTTGGTAAGCTATTGATTATTGCCACAATTTCAGAACCTGTTATTGGTCTATTCAGAGATTCAACTTCTTCCTGGTTTAGTCTTGGGAGGGTGTATTTGTCGAGGAATTTATCCATTTCTTCTAGATTTTCTAGTTTATTTGCATAGAGGTGTTTGTAGTATTCTCTGATGGTAGATTGTATTTCTGTGGGATCCGTGGTGATATCCCCTTTTTCGTTTTTTATTGCATCTATTTGATTCTTCTCTCTTTTCTTCTTTATTAGTCTTGCTAGCGGTCCATCAATTTTGTTGATCTTTTCAAAAAACCAGCTCCTGGATTCATTAATTTTTTGAAGGGTTTTTTGTGTCTCTATTTCCTTCAGTTCTGCTCTGATTTTAGTTATTTCTAGCCTTCTGCTAGCTTTTGAATGTGTTTGCTCTTGCTTTTCTAGTTCTTTTAATTGTGATGTTAGGGTGTCAATTTTGGATCTTTCCTGCTTTCTCTTGTGGGCATTTAGTGCTATAAATTTCCCTCTACACACTGCTTTGAATGTGTCCCAGAGATTCTGGTATGTTGTGTCTTTGTTCTCGTTGGTTTCAAAGAACATCTTTATTTCTGCCTTCATTTCATTATGTACCCAATAGTCATTCAGGAGCAGGTTGTTCAGTTTCCATGTAGTAGAGCGGTTTTGAGTGAGATTCTTAATCCTGATTCTAGTTTGATTGCACTGTGGTCTGAGAGACAGTTTGTTATAATTTCTGTTCTTTTACATTTGCTGAGGAGAGCTTTACTTCCAACTATGTGGTCAATTTTGGAATAGGTGTGGTGTGGTGCTGAAAAAAATGTATATTCTGTTGACTTGGGGTGGAGAGTTCTGTAGATGTCTATTAGGTCCACTTTATGTAGAGCTGAGTTCAATTCCTGGATATCCTTGTTAACTTTCTGTCTCGTTGATCTGTCTAATGCTGACAGTGGGGTGTTAAAATCTCCCATTATTATTGTGTGGGAGTTTAAGTCCCTTAGTAGGTCACTCAGGACTTGCTTTATGAATCTGGGTGCTCCTGTGTTGGGTGCATATATATTTAGGATAGTTAGCTCTTCTTGATGAATTGATCCCTTTACCATTATGTAATGGCCTTCTTTGTCTCTTTTGATCTTTGTTGGTTTAAAGTCTATTTTATCAGAGACTAGGATTGCAACCCCTGCCTTTTTTTGTTTTCCAGTTGCTTGATAGATCTTCCTCCATCCCTTTATTTTGAGTCTATGTGTGTCTCTGCACGTGAGATGGGTTTCCTGGATACAGCACACTGATGGGTCCTGACTCCTTATCCAGTTTGCCAGTCTGTGTCTTTTGATTGGAGCATTTAGCCCATTTACATTTAACGTTAATATTGTTATGTGTGAATCTGATCCTGTCATTATGATGTTAGTTGGTTATTTTGCTCGTTAGTTGCTATAGTTTCTTCCTAGTCTCGATGGTCTTTACAATTTGGCATGTTTTTGCAGTGGCTGGTACCGGTTGTTCCTTTCCATGTTTAGTGCTTCCTTCAGGAGCTCTTTTAGGGCAGGCCTGGTGGTGACAAAATCACTCAGCGTTTGCTTGTCTGTAAAGTGTTTTATTTCTCCTTCACTTATGAAGCTTAGTTTGGCAGGATAGGAGATTCTGGGTTGAAAATTCTTTTCTTTAAGAATGTTGAATATCGGCCCCCACTCTCTTCTGGCTTGTAGAGTTTCTGCTGAGAGATCAGCTGTTAGTCTGATGGGCTTCCCTTTGTGGGTAACCCGACCTTTCTCTCTGGCTGCCCTTAACATTTTTTCTTTCATTTCAACTTTGGTGAATCTGACAATAATGTGTCTTGGAGTTGCCCTTCTCGAGGAGTATCTTTGTGGCGTTCTCTGTATTTCCTGAATCTGAATGCTGGCCTGCCTTGCTAGATTGGGGAAGTTCTCCTGGATAATATCTTGCAGAGTGTTTTCCAACTTGGTTCCATTCTCCCCATCATTTTCAGGTACACCAATCAGACGTAGGTTTGGTCTTTTCACATAGTCCCAAATTTCTTGGAGGCTTTGTTCATTTCTTTTTATCCTTTTTTCTCTAAACTTCCCTTCTCTCTTCATTTCATTCATTTCATCTTCCATCAGCGATACCCTTTCTTCCAGTTGATCGCATCTGCTACTGAGGCTTCTGCAATCTTCGCGTAGTTCTCGAAACTTGGCTTTCAGCTCCATCGGCTCCTTGAAGCCCTTCTCTCCATTGGTTATTCTAGTTATCCATTCTTCTAATTTTTTTTCAAAGTTTTTAACTTCTTTGCTGTTGTTTTGAATTTCCTCTCGTAGCTCAGAGTAGTTTGATCGTCTGAAGCCTTCTTCTCTCAACTCATCAAAGTCATCCTCCATCCAGCTTTGTTCCATTGCTGGTGAGGAACTGCGTTCCTTTGGAGGAGGAGAGGTGCTCTGTTTTTTTAGAGTTTCCAGTTTTTTTGGTCTGTTTTTTCCCCATCTTTGTGGTTTTATCTACTTTTTGTCTTTGATGATGGTGATGTACAGATGGGTTTTTGGTGTGGATGTCCTTTCTGTTTGTTAGTTTTCCTTCTACCAGACAGGACCCTCAGCTGCAGGTCTGTTGGAGTTTACTAGAGGTGCACTCCAGACCCTGTTTGGCTGGGTGTCAGCAGCGGTGGCTGCAGAACAGCGGATTTTCGTGAGACCACAAATTCAGCTGTCTGATAGTTCCTCTGAAAGTTTTGTCTCAGAGAAGTACCGGGTTGAATGAGGTGTCAGTCTGTCCCTACTGGGGGGGTGCCTCCCAGTTAGGCTGCTCAGGGGTGAGGGACCCACTTTAGGAGGCAGTCTGACCGTTCTCAGATCTCCAGCTGCGTGCTGGGAGAACCACTACTCTCTTCAAAGCTGTCAGTCAGACAGGGACATTTAAGTCTGTGGAAGTTCTTGCAGAGTTTTTGTTTGTCTGTGCCCTGCCCCCAGAGGTGGAGCCTACAGAGGCAGGCAGGCCTCCTTGAGCTGTGGTGGGCTCCACCCAGTTCGAGCTTCCTGGCTGCTTTGTTTACCTAAGCAAGCCTGGGCAATGGCGGGCGCCCCTCCCCCAGCCTCGCTGCCGCCTCGCAGCTTGATCTCAGACTGCTGTGCTAGCAATTAGCGAGACTCCATGGGCATAGGACCCTCCGAGCCAGGTGCGGGACACAATCTCCTAGTGTGCCATTTTCCAGGCCCGTTGGAAAAGCGTAGTATTAGGATGGGACTGACCCGATACTCCAGGTGCCGTCTGCTTCCCCTTTCTTTGACTAGGAAAGGGAACTCCCTGACCCCTTGCGCTTCCTGAGTGAGTCAATGCCTCGCCCTGCTTCGGCTCGCGCACAGTGCGCTTCACCGACTGTCCTGCGCCCACTGTTAGGCACTCCCTAGTGAGATGTAACCAGTACCTCAAGCAGAAATGCAGAAATCACCCGTCTTCTGTGTCGCTGGGGCTGGGAGCTGGAGACCGGAGCTGTTCCTATTCGGCCATCTTGGCTCCACCCCTCACCTAAATTTATTTTCAATCTGGTAGTCAGCCACTATTTTGATAGATTCTTAGCCAGTGCTTCATTGTTTTTGATGAATTATAGCTTAAAAAAACCCTTAAGATACAACTTTTTATAGAGAGAGAATTATTGCTATTTAAAAATAAGGGGAAATTATTGATGACTTTCATAACTCACTGTATGCCAGACAGATCACTGAGAGATAATTAATCAGAACACGCCTTCATTAAATGTTACCACTTGTCTTAAACTCTCCCACGAATTCATAGAAATCAGACTAGCAAATAATCTATTAGAGAATTCAATATTTGTCAAATTAAATAACACTGTTACTAAATATGCAGTAATTAAATTAAAGATATACCAAGTTCCTCTTGAGTCAGTCCATGTTTTTACCAATTTTTCTCTTTTTTAAAAAACACAAGTTTATGGCTTAGCTTTGAGTTCCATCTGCTTTGAATTCTGTTACATGTTTTTATTATGATGCTATGTAAGACGTAAGAGGGTGCTAAAACATTTTGGTTAACTGTGTCAAATATTTATTGTGAACAATTCTAAATATACATTTTAAATAGGCTTGCGTTTGTATATATGTGTTGATAAGCAAGCTGGTATATGAGACCTTATGTACAGCTGATGGGTATTTGACTGATAAGCTAATGAACTCGAGAGTCTGAGCAGCATTTAACTAACTGATAAATAACAAGCAAACTAATCAATTTAACCCTGTTTTAGTACTTAATAGTCAGAAAGCAAATAAAAATTAGTACTGAGAAGTTTTTATAAAAGTATGCTTTATATTGGCATTTTTGTTTTTCAGAAATGCCTCCTTTTTTTTCTTTCTTACCAAAAATTTCTGTGTCTAGTAGGAACTATGTCCCTGCTTTGAATTATACCATTATTCCATGTTATTAGGAATCATATATCACTTCCTTTCACACCTTCGAGTTTAATATTTTGTGTACACTCTTTTAGTTAGAATCTTGGAACGATATATAATAGTCTTACCTTTGGTTCTACTAAAAAAAAAATGTAATTACCCTGCCATTCTCTTAAAGCCTAGGTTGCTTATTAGATATGTTTTCCATTTTTTATTATAATTGTGAATTTTGTAGGTTTGAGGGATGTTGCTGACTATAGGCAATGAAAATGTCGAATCAGGTGGTAAGAGTCACTCCTGTGTTCTAGTTGTGGCACTGGCACAATTTGCCAAATAACTTTGATAAAGAAATTAAAATTATCTAGATGATTTTTATTTTATTTATTTATTTTTGAGACAGAGTCTTGCTCTGTCACCCAGAGCTGGAGTGCAATGACACGATCTTGGCTCACTGCAACCTCCACCTCCCGGGTTCAAGCAATTCTCCCCTCCCAGCCTCCCGAGTAGCTGGGATTACAGGCGTGTGCCACCAATCCCTGCCAATTTTTGTGTTATTAGTAGAGACAGGGTTTCACTATGTTGGCCAGGCTGGTCTCGACCTCCTGACCTCGTGATCCACCCTCCTTGGCCTCTCAAAGTGCTGGATTACAGGCATGAACCACCGTGCCCAGAGAAAATTATCTAGATGATTAAGATGAGCAATATGAAGAGAAGTTATAAGAAAGTGGGGAAGCAACTATTAAGCTGATTTCAAAGCCAAAAGAACTCTTGCTCTTGAGGAAGAAGTCGAGTGTATGTGTGTTTGTTATGGGATGTTGTAGATGTTAACTTGCCTGTTGAATGCTTATATAACTTAGATCCACTCAGTAATTCCTAGTTGGTTGTTTGCCTCTGGCTGAATTAATAAACTTTATTTTTGCTTTTCTAGTTCAAATACTTAGAGATCCTACATATACTATTTGAAGTGTTACATATAGCGATTGCAATGGCAATATTGCAAAGAAATTTCTTGCAGAAGTTTAGCAGGACGTGGGGAGAATTTGAGGCTAAAAATGATTTGCATAATCTCCATTCTGAACCAGAATTGGAGACAAATGATCTTTGTGCACAACAAATTCAATGGCTATTAATATATTTCTGAATTTTTAGAGGAAAATTATTTGAAAAGATTTTATGAAGTCTCTGGATGTAGGTAATTTGAATCATGTTTATAAATATTGTACCTGACATGAATACCTTAGTTTTGCCCAATAACAATTTCAGAGTGGCTAATGTGGCAATATAAATATGAATATTTAGGGGGGCATTTTTTCTTTATGCAGTAAACGTGATTAGTAATGATTTACATAAGTTTTTTATAGAACATTGCTTTATAAAGGAAACCTGAAGTTAAGTCTGAGGAATTACATAATGAAATCTTCTGGGAGTATGTGGTTTAGGTATAATTACAAAAGTGAAAATATGTAATTTATACTTGCACAATACCTCTCACCGAAGGTTATAAAAATAAATCTTGTTATATATTCCAGGCTTCACATTTCTTATATGCATCCCTATATGATTGAAACAGCCTTCCTGCTATGGTCTAACAATAATCCCACATTCGGAAACACCTAAAATTTAGTCTTGTACAGCAGATCTTCTCTGTAAGGTAAAACGAATGACACCTCATTTGTCTTCTTGTTTGTTTCTATGTTTTCTCCTTTCACCAAGCATTTGAGGTAGCCTCCCCAACCTGTTTAAGACTTTTCCCCAAGCTGAGTCACTGCTATCAGAAATTACTGTTGCAATCATTTATTGAGAGCCCTTTATGTGCTAAGCACTGTACTGGCTGTTTTCCATATAATATCTCATTTTAATTCTCACAGTAATTCTGTAAACTAGATATTCCCATTCCCATTTCATCGATGTGGACACTTGAGAATCAGAGAGGTTAAGTAACTTTCCTAAAGCCATACTGCTCAGCTGTGGCAAATCAGGACTGTTCATATACATCTGACTCCAAAAGTAAATGTCTGAGAAAACAAGGAACAGATTAAGTAGCAATATTCAGAATTCCTGTCTCCTTTTCTCACCACAGAATTGCACATAATGGCTGTTATGATTTCTGGTGGAGAAAAAGATGAATGATAAAAATGCAGCATTTGTTTAGGGTCAGAGGATCAAATGGGCTCATAGGAAATATTGACATAGGGGCTCCCCGTTTTTTTTTTTTTTTGAGATGGAGTCTTGCTCTGTCACCCAAGCTGGAGTGCAGTGGCATGATCTCGGCTCACTGCAACCTCCGCCTCCCGGGCTCAAGCGATTTTCCTGCCTCAGCCTCCTGAGTAGTTGGGATTACAGGCACACGCCACCATGCCTGGCTAATTTTTGTATTTTTAGTAGAGACAGGTTTTCACCATGTTGGTCAGGCTGGTCTCCAACTCCTGACCTCGTGATCCACCCGCCTTGGCCTCCCAAAGTGCTGGGACTACAGGTATGAGCCACCGTGCCCGGCCAGGGCTCCCTTTTTCTCTCTAGACTCAGTATGACCAGAAAGAGGAGGTGGTATCGTATAAAGGAGAGGAGGTATAAGTAAGCTTTCTGCTCCTTTACTAGAATCACCACTCCCATCTTATTCCCTTATTCAAATATGTTGCTAAATGCCTCTTTCCTCGTCCTTAATAACATCTTGGCCATAAAGCAAATACCATAAAAGAACATTTAGAGATGGCTGTGAGGATTTGGAGACTTAGAGAGTAAATGCACCAAAACCATAAAACATGGCCCACTCTGTGTGTCAGAAGAGGACTCAGGCCTACTATAAGAGAAATCTCCATATATTAATAATTGCTCTGTAGGCAAATCCATACCTCAATGTCTTTCAATACAACTTTCATAAATCTCAGCAACTAAGAATTTCAGTGTGCTGAAAACTACCAATCTGGTAACCTGATCAAAGTTTAATGACTACTATGGGAGAATTGTGTTGAATTGTGAAGAAAATCCAAATGCTTTCAGTCTTACCATATATTTCTCCACCAATTCTCTGGCAGCCCCTGAAAGGCAGGTCCTCCCAGACTTGGCTAAAGTCTGGTTTCCTTTAAGATTTCCAACCTTCTACAACTGCTAAAATATATGCTAGTTGACATAGATATGTTCTCTAGTTAAGGTGAGAGCAAAATTGTCAAAGATGTATAGATCCCTGCGTTACTTATAAAAAAGAGACATATTGAATATAAGTGTATTTTTTCCCACAACGTGCCAATTGTGCTTTTTGGAAGCTGTTTTTGAACATGATGACAGAGTATGTCTGAACATAGAAGTCACCTGTGTACTCATATCCAAGTCTCCTTCATAGATCATCACCTTTGAAATTGGCAGAACCCACCATAGGCCCATGTGCCTCTGAGTACACTGAAAAGAATGACATTTTGTAAATTACCTATGCTAAAATGGCAAACAGTTTTTCCTCCATGTTCTAATAACTACTCATGAGTCATCTGTTTCAGTGTTTCAAACCCACCATAAAGTTTCTATTTGATATAGAATGTCTTAAAAGAAATTGGCCTCCACAAATTATTTATCTTTATTGGTTCTATTCGTGACCTACTTTTTAAAAACATTATTATAAAGGATAGCCCCATTAAAATCAGAACAAATGTTTGCCATAAATGGAGTTGAATTGGCCAGTCAACAAGTTGGCAGCTCTTACTAGGAGAAGGGACTGTGTGGGATTTAGCAAGAAGGAGGGGGAAGCAAGTGGAGAGGTAAAGGAAATCTTAGCAGTATGAAAGGGAGGGAGCAGCTCCTTTACCTGTGAGCTGAGTTTAGGCTAGGCAAACAATTTCAAAGTTACAACCCAGGCATTCTAAGAGGAGTAGACAGAGAATGGCATTGAAATAAACTGAGTAATCATGGTGTTCCAAGAATGACAGATGAGAGTCTGGGACATTAATCAGGGAGGGAATTACAGTCTGATCTCAGAAGAGGAGGCTGGCTAGAGTCCCACTTCTGCCCTGGGGGACTAGCTAGGTACAAGATGCCCAGACAGAAGGGTCAGTTAGGCAGACTGAGAGCACATTGTCCTCCTTATTCCTAAGTTATTTCCCACCCAGAGGGAAACAGAATGGAGCAGCAGCTTGTATCCAGCCGTCACTCACTTCAGAAGAGGAATCTATCCACCACCACTAAGATCTTCAAGAGTTAGTGAGATCCTGCCCCCTGCCTGCCGCTAGATTATAGTTAGAGTGAAATATAGCCAGTCAGCCAAGTCAATAGACATATGATTTCTGCTGTATGGTTGATTGGACCAAGGCTGATGCATCCATAGATGGCAGAGGTTATTATAAGCACCTAGAGTCAGAGTCTGAAAGGGTTAAATAACTTGCCCCAGGTCACGGACCAAGAGGAAGTTGAACTGTGATTTGAACCCATGCAGTCTGATTCCAGACTTTATCCTGGCTTTAAGCACTATGCTATGCTGCCTTAATGATATACGCATCTAAATTTTATTATTATTTTATTTTTCTTATTACATCTAAATTTTAGATACAACTTTAAACATGTCTTCCCTTAGGAAACTTTCTCCAGCTCTGTATCATAGTCTACTCTAATCACTTTTCTCTGTGTTTTCTCATCAGTTATGCTGGGTGGCAGGGGGAAGCTTGTTTGTCTTGACTCACAGCAGGAGTCTCTTGATATTACCTGTACTTTAGAAATGCCCAACACGTCTAAGCCACAACTTCATTGGTGTTTCTGTTTTCAGGTAATTATTAAATTATATTCTGTCTCTGAAATAGGAGCTTGACTCTCCCAAACATCTTCTTAACTAGAAAATGCACTAGTTTGTGACTATTTTAGAGATCTTAAAGTACTTGCTTTTTTTAGCCAAACTGAGAAAATAATTACATGGAATTACATAATTGCTAAGAGTGGATGGCATTTTGTAGTTATTGTTCCCTCAAATGGGTGGGTTTGCATTTATCAGAGGAGCACAAAAATGTGCAGTTTTCCTTACCAAAATAAGGGCAGTTTCTTTTTTTCTTTCCCTTTTTTTTTTTTTTTTTTGAGACCAGATCTTGCTCTGTCACTCAGGCAGCAGCAGTGCAGCGAGGCGACCTTGGCTCACTGCAACCTTGACCTCCTAGGCTCAAGCAATCCTCTCACCTCAGCCTACTAAGTAGCTGAGACTACAGGCATACACCACAATGCTTGGCTGACTTTTTACTTTTTTGTAGAGCTGAGGTCCCACTATGTTGCCCAGGCTGGTCTTGAACTCTTGGGCTCAAACAATCCTCCTGCCTTGGCCTCCCAAAGTGCTGAGATTACAGGCATGAGTCACCTTGCCCAGCCAAAAGCAGTTTCTTAGTTTTAATAGTTATGCTGTGGTTATGCAATATGTTAGCTTTGAGGGAACAGGGTGAAGGATAGATGAGAACTGTACTATTTTTGCAACTTTTCTGAAAACTTAAAATTATTTCAAAGTAAAAAGTTAAAAAAATAAGGCATTAGTATGGTGAGGTGAGGAATGAATGGAGGAAAATAGAGGAAATAGAATTGGCCATGAGTTGATAATTGTTGAAGCTGGATAGTAGGTACAAGAGGTTCATTACATTATTTTCTATACATTTGTACATGTTTAAACTTTTTATAATTTCTTAATCTAATAAAATGAAACAGAAAGGCATAAAAGGCAGTATTCAGTGCAGTTCAACTTTGGGTAAACATAAGAATTTTCCAAATGATATTGTTAGCTGAGACAAATATATTATTTTGGGATTTCTGTTTTGTTTGCCATTCTTATTATTGGTGCATGAAGAATCAAGTAAATGCTTGTGTGATTTTTTTAACTGTAGAATATGTACTCTTAGTTACATTTAGCTGTTGTTCTTCAGGTTTTCCTTGTTGCTGCAGTACTAAAAATATATGCATTAGATAAATTAGAATTTTTTAAAAGTTGTCTTGCCTGTCCATAAACTAGTAAATATTAATATTTATTTTCTGTCTGTTTTTGTTTTATTGTTTTTCTAAACAATATGAGTATGAGGTCATGCCTAGTGGCATACATTTCCTCACTGATTTTATAATAAACTTATACTGTTCCAAAGATAATAAATTATACTAGATCAACACTTATGGGTAAGAGAAGTTTTCAGTGCCATGTTAAAACTTAAGCCATGGATTACTAGGTGGTGACCACAGTGTTAATTTCTTATTTTCTAAATCTCTCCTTTTAAAGATACCTAAATTAGATTTTCCTTACAAGTAAATTCCCTTAATTTGTTTGGAAATATAAAGGTTTTTCTTTAAAGCACAATTTGAAAGCACGCTGCCTCTGCCTACCAGCCTAAATGAGCGGCATTTGATGTGCAATCAGGCAGTCTCCACTTGGAGAGCATCACGGGCACTAGGAGCAGTGAGAAGAACCCCATCAGGGAGTGCCATGACAATGACAAGGAGCTTCATGGTTTCTTATGGGGCACCAGTAGACTGAAGTGCTTTAAAACTTAAGCACTGGGCCAGGTGCGGTGGCTCACGCCTGTAATCCCAGCACTTTGGGAGGCTAAGGCGGGAGGATCACGAGGTCAGGAGATAGAGACCATCCTGGCCAACCAGGTGAAAACCCATCTCTACTAAAATACAAAAAATTAGACAGGCGTGGTGGCGTGTGCCTGTAATCCCAGCTACTTGGGAGGCTGAGGCAGGGGAATCACTTGAACCCGGGAGGCGGAGATTGCAGTGAGCGGAGATCGTGCCACTGCACTCCAGCCTGGTGACAGAACAAGACTCCGTCTCAAAAAATAAAAAATAAATAAAAATAAAAAAGTAAAAAAACTTGAGCTCTGGGTTTAGACTGCCTTAGTCTGAGTACAGCTTCTGCCTTGAGTGTTTATAATAGCTTTATTCACTGAAACTGAAAACAACCCAAGTATCCATCAACTGGTGAGTGGATAAACAAATTGTTTCTATTCAGCAATAAAAAGGGATAAACTACTGATACACACAACTACGTGGATGAATCTTAAAGGTTTTATGCTAATTAAAGGAAGCCAAACATAAAATATTAGATACTATATGATTTCATGTATTTGACATCCCTAAAAAGTCAAAGCTATAGACACAAAAATAGATCAATGATTGGCAGGGCCAGTGATAGAAAGAGTGGATTGACTTCAAAGGGGCAAAAAGGAGCTTTTCAGAGTGATGGAAATATTCTATATCTTGATTTGGTAGTGGTTATACAACTACTATATATATATGTATATATTTGTCAAAATTCATTAAACTGTGCATTTAAAAAGAATTGTGTTTTTTGTGTGTGGTTTTTTTTGTATTTGTTGTTTTTTGTTTGTTTTTGAGACAGAGTCTCACTCTGTCACCCAGGCTGGAGTGCAGTGGCATGATCTCAGCTCACTGCAACCTCTGCCTCCCAGGCAAGTGATTCTCCTGCCTCAGCCTCCCAAGTAGCTGGGATTACAGGCACCCACCACCACAGCCAGCTGATTTTTGTATTTTTAGTAGAGATGGCATTTCACCATGTTGGACCAGGCTGGTCTCGAACTCCTGACCTCAGGTGAATCTGCCCACCTCTGCCTCCCAAAATGCTGGGATTCCAGGCATGAGCCATAGCGCCTGGCCAAGAATTGTATTGTATGTAAATTATATCTCAATAAAGTATTTAAAACCAAACGTACAAAATACGTTTTCCAGAACTCTTTTTGATTTGTCTAGTTTCCATAAACAAGTTTATTGTTATTGCTTTAGATCATTTGTCTTTCTAGAACCAAGCAATATGTAAGTTCTTTCCGTGAGAAATATGTATATTTTCTTATCTGTCTGCTCTCTTCTGATAAAACTGTATGACAACATGGCCCCAGGGGATGAAGATAGCAAAGGGGACCTTGGGTTAAATGCTGGCCTTAGGAGACAAGCTCTTAGAAGGAACTGTGAGCACAGGAAAGAAGGATTTAGGGAAAATGGAAGCTGGCCCAGGCTACAAAGAGAGAAAGACCCAAGAACAGAGTGTTGGTGGGCCATAGGAATGGAGGAGATGGATGAGATGACCCTGTTGGGGAAAGGGAAGCTAAGAGAGTGGAATGAAATATACTTCTTTAGGTATCACAGCCCTTGAATTAACATGTTTACACATTCATGACACCCAAGTGGCTTCAATTTCTCGGCAGTGGAATTTATCACATAATTAGGCTTTTAGAAAAAAATTCATTTTTTTCCATTAAAAAACCTGACAAATGGTCCACATGTATCATCTGGACACAGGTCACATTACCCAGATAATGAACTCTTTCATGTAAAATTTCCGGTAGATTTTTAACATGCAAAGTCCTCCTCATATGTTATCCTGCATTGATCCAACTGGAGCTGTTAGTGTCTAGTGGATCAATGATCAGCAAACTAAAAAGTCACTTAGTGACTATGACACCCATGGCAGTGTTAGAATCTATTGTGTCAGGAATCCTTGTTTTATTAACTCTGTAATTACCTGTTCAGCTGAACCGGTGAATTTTATTACACATTTTCTTTCACCTGAACAAGACCTTTGCACTTCTACCAGCGCCCTGAGGATCTTCTTTTTTTTTTTTTTTTTTTTTTTTTTTCCTGCTCCATGTCTTTCTCCAGTGCTCTTTGGCTTGGCTGCCATCTATTTTGGCAGAGAAGTGTGTGGGAAGGAGGCCTTAAGAATACCACCACCTTGCTTTGGAAACTGTTAAGTGGCCTCATCCTCCAGGATAGTTGCTTCAGTTGAGACACATTTAGTACTCAGAAGTCAGGAGTGTAACTTGGCTTGCTATATATTGGTGTTTTCCTTAAACAAAGGATCATATGCTGTATGGCCTGGGAGTTAACAACATGGACTTCGGAGGCAGGTCTGGGAAGCAATTAGCAAGTTATGTAAGCTCCCTCAGCCCAGGTTTCCTTGTGTCTAAGAGGGGAGGATAGGAATAGTTCCCTCCTCATAGTAACACATGGATGTCTTTCCAGTACCTGACTCAATATATCTGAAACTTTGTTTTCTCCCCCCTAAAATCTGTACCTTTTCTTCTTTCTCTTGGTAAATGGTGCTCTCATCTTTGACTTCTGTTTCTCTTACCCCAGCCCAATATCCAGCCACTCAACAGATGCTATCAATTCTTCATCATAAGTATTTCTCTGATACATCTGTTACTCTCCATGCCTGCCATCTCCACCAAGCCATTACAGATTCTCATCTGGACTATTAATCATTCAACTGGACTTCCCAAAATTCACTCTTGGCCATTCTTCAAGGACTTTTGTTTTCCTTAGCATTAGATTCAACATAATGAAACATCCAGAAGACTTCACATGATTCCATCCTTTTCTCCACTCTCATTGAACTGTTGTTGTACTAGAATTATATTCTATTATAATTGAGGTCTCGTTGTGCTAGAATTATATTCTATTATATACATGTAATTTATTTTTTCATTTATTTACTCGTTTAACTAACACACACCGGACATCTACTACTATGTGTCAAGAACAGTGCAGGTAAAGAAAGAAAGAAAGAAAAAAGAACAGCGTAGGCACTGAAAATTCAAACGTGAAGAGGATCTCGTCTCTGCCCAGGATGAGCTCAATGCCTAATGGGGGATAGAGATACAAGAAAATGATTATGGTAAAATGTAACATGGGAGCAGAGAAGAGAGAATGATTAGCTTTGTGTTAGCACAAAGAAGGCTTTGTAATGACAGTGACTATATTATGTCTGGAAGGATAAATAGGAATATGTGTTTGTGTGTAATTTTAAGTTAGATATTTCATGCTAGAAAATATTTTAGAAATATGATAAAAACCCAAAGCATAATTCTTAGAGTATGTAAAAGGTGCTTAATGGTTTCCCACATCATAGAGATTACTTATGTAATAACCATTACTATTCATAATTTCCTTTAGAACAAATAAAGCTGAGGCAAGGCACGGTGATGCTCAAGCCTGTAATCTCAGTGTGTTGGGAACCGAGGTGAGAGGAGGATCACTTGAGGCCAGGAATTCAAGACCAGCCTGGGCAACATAATAACAAAAATAAAAATAAAAAATTAGCTGGACATAGAGGTATGAGACTGTAGTCCTAAGCTACTTGGGAGCCTGGGCAACAGAGCAAGACCCTGTCTTTAAAATAAATAACAAAGTTGATTAAACACCTTTTTATTTTCATTGAGTGCTTTTCTATGACCTTTGTTAAAAATTTTTTTCACTTGTTTTTCATGGCTAATCTAATAACCCCAAATTTCCATTTTCTTGAAACCTGTCTCAAAAAGTGGGAATTGAAAAGGCTGTTGATGACAGAATATGGTCAGAATCAACCAAAAAATAAATTAACATCTTCAGAATTTGAGCCTTTTTCTAGTCAGGAATGCTCCATATATTCATCGTGTAATCAGACCTTTTTAAATGTTTAATTTCAGTATAGATAAATTAGACTATCCGCAAATGACAGAGGGTCTGTTAGTTTGAGGTTTTGTGGCTTGCCTAAGCACAGATTAGGTATGAAATATCTAGTTTTCTAGGAATACAACTTTAATACTCAGCTGCTGCTGAATGTCCACTTGATAAATTTAACTATTAATAACAGTTTCTTTTACAAATATAGCCTTCAGATTGTACTTTGTTTTCCTAACCTTTGGAAAATTGAAAGCATTCTCTTAATTTTTGAAAAATGTATTAAGTAAATGAGATCATTTCTGTAATATAAAAGAAGTATTCTTAAAAAAGAAACTTAAATTTCCTTTTAGGCCTATGATGCTTATTGACCATATTATTGTGCAGACATTTCATAGAAATATTTTTTACCATAAGGAAACTGATTCATAGTCACAGACACTATTTCCATTGTTGGAGGTCATCTCCTGTGTCTAAAGTCTGTCACATAAATATCTCAATGCACTTGTTACATAAAGTATTTTAGTGTTCTTAGTTTTAAGCCCGGTGTCTAAGATACAGAGAAACGCATACAACTAGCTCAATCTGTGCTCCTGAAAGAAACATATATCAATTAAGCAAAATTGAATTGCTTGTAAGACCTCTGAAAGTACTGATGACACCTCAGTTGTGAAGAGCAATGGGAATATTACACTCTGCTTCCTTCACCTAAAGAATAAGAAATAACAAAAGTTACCTGACCCAGGGTGAAGTTGACCTAGAACTCTATAGACTTTCATTTGAAATGATTAGGGAAGTACCATGTATGGAACAAAAGAAATTAAGCTGAAAAAATGTAAACCATAAGTTAAGAGACCTCATCATTATAGTAGCATCACCCCTTCTGCTTCCTAATTCTTCCTTACTGATGTAGACTGCGAAGATATAAAGATGAATAAGATCTAGTCCCTGCCTTCAAGGAACTAATAATCCAGTGGAAAACATGTGTACAACTAACCGTAATCATTAAGATATATTAGTGTTTTCAGCAAAGTGCTAAGTGGAGGGAGAACAAAATAAATGATTAATTTTGCCCAGAGGAATCAGGGAAGACTTCACAGAGGAGGAGACATTTAGCCAAATCTTGAAGGATAAGTAAGATTTAACCAAATAAAGAAAGTAAAGATTCCCTGGAAAGAGAAAGTAGCAGAAAACAAAAGCAAGTTATATAAAAATTCTTGGCACATTGGAGAATATTTAGAGAGAGTGGCTGGGGGGGTAGATTACGGTTACTTGTGAATCATATGGTTATTTATTCCTCCCTTGATCCAATCCTGTCACCTACGGTTGATAGTTAGGCTTTATTTTTTAAGTCATTGGGGACTGATCAACCTTAGCATTTTGTGGTGGGCATGTTTCATCACTTGCCGTTGCAGTCAGACCCTCCCCCTTCCTATAAACTCTCTCATCCCCTTCATGTTATCTCCTATTATGTGTGGTATTAATAAGATATAGTGGTCCCTTTCTACTATCAAATCCTTCTTTACCCACCTCTGGTGTTACTAGGGTCCAATCACATGATTTAGGCTTGACCAAATGGATACTTCCTCTTTGAAGACTTTGAATCTTAATCAAGTGATTCAAAGATACGAGGACATCTGGTGATGAATTCATAGCAGCAGCAGCAGCAGCAGCAACAATAGTTGGGATTTTTGCTGTGGTTCCTGTCCCTTGCCCTCAGGAGCTCCCTTGATTCCAACCTTGAGTCAGTTTCTGCTTTGCAGCTAAGAATCCTGACCCAACAATGTCCAAAACCAAACTCATCATTCAAGTTCAAGAAGTTACACACTGGGAACATGGAACTACAAGTTCAAAACTTCAAATGAAAGGCTTTCAGAGATGAAAAAAAGATTTAAGATCCCTTGTATTAAAGCTGAGAGTTAAAGGTCAAGAGATAGATAATCCAGGGAGAGATATAGAGGAAGAAAACAAGAGGACCAGAGATAATATCCTGAGAGATGTCAACATACGATGAAGCAGAGGAGCTAGCAGAGATCCCCCTAAATGGATATCAGAGGTAGGAGGAGAACCCAGGGAGGAAATAATTTCAAGAAAGGGATCAGCAATATCAAATACTGCAGGGAGATCAGAGAGAATAAGGACTGAGAAGAGGTCATTGGGATTGACAATTAGCAGGTCACTGGGTACATTCGAAAGGACAAATTAAGAGTAGCTTTAAAGGTGGGAGCCAAAACTCCATGGTTGAGGAAGTAATGGGAAGTGACAAGTGGAAGCATCAGTACAGATTG
The DNA here is from genome assembly GCF_006542625.1 of Nomascus leucogenys. NCBI lineage: Eukaryota > Metazoa > Chordata > Mammalia > Primates > Hylobatidae > Nomascus > Nomascus leucogenys. The sequence goes on from NW_022095769.1 coordinate 3,214,028, forward strand.
CTTTACTAGAAGTCCGGTAAAGTGAAAGGGAATGAAACAGCCACAGGGATTTGAAGTTGAGAGAAAATTGAGTCTTTTCTCTAGCAAAAGAGTTGGTGGAGGAGGAGGGATTGAAAGTATAAGACACAGGAAAGATAGATGATGGAGCATTATCTAGGAGAAGGAAGGAGGTGATGGCAGTTGTAGCAAGGTTGAATGGTTGGCCTTGGAAGGGAGTAGAGCCTCTTCCTTTTTGGAAACAGAACTGAAAGAGGGAAGAAAAGATGAATAT